>NC_062213.1:33988740-36488740 GCF_902686445.1 Sciurus carolinensis
ACAAAATTACATGATAATTAGTTTTAAACTAGCTGCCAGACTCTAAACAACACACACCAAAAAAAAAAAAAAAAAAAAAAAAAAAAAAAAAAAACGGACACACCACACGGCTCACAAAAAAATAAATAAGGCTTTTTCTTCTTTTCGGCCAAAGCGTTGAAGATATGTCGCAGGCCTATAAAACACTATTGCAGGATTTTTCCTCAAGCTAAGAAAGTTGACCTGGTGGGTCTCCGTGAGTTTGTGTGTTTGGAGCAGGTGTCTCTTGCCCCGCAGTGCTCTGATAGCACCACCGAGGTCCTCTGAGTCTGGGGGCACTGGGCCACGCGCTCTCTTGGGCGCCCGCCGCCTTGAACTCAGCTTCCGCGGGGGGAAGTGACCGCGGCCCCTCCCAGTTAGGACTCCGCGCGCCTCCAGGGCCAGACGCAAACTGAACTCTGCTCTGCAGGATGTCACGGCGGCACCAGCGCGACCCACTCGGAGTTCCGGGTGCGACCTGCCCGCTACCAGTCCTGCGCCCTCAGGGTGGAGGCGCACGGCTGCCAGTTGCAGGGCGCGAACTTTTACACCTACTTTTTGTTTCACTTCGGGTTTAACGTGGCTCTGGCACCTCCTAGAATCGGGTCCCAGACACCCCGATTTTCCACCTCCTGGGGAAGTTACCTCCCTTGCCCCCAGGTCTCCACCCGCTTTTCTGAGAGTTCTCGTCCTGGTTGTTAAGAGTGGTTCCCCGTCGCAACAACAATGACAACAACAATAATAATAAGCGCCTAAATGAGTGGGACTGCCCTGTCAGGCTCCAGGATAAAGCGGCGGTGACTCACAGCGTGCGGGGGTCGGCATTAGAAAGAAACCCGGGAGCGCGAAGGCTAAACCCAGCAAGAAGAGGCTGTTCCTCGCAGCCTCCTTCTTGCCCGGCGCTCGGGTTGGCCGTCTGTCTGTCTGTGACCGTCTAGTTGTCCCTCCCATTGCTCAGGCAAAGTTTGACAAATCCGGGGGACGAGAAGTGGATTTCCCAGAGACCCCCTCCCCCTTTCCCGCCGCGCGCTCCCCTCTCCTCAGAAATAATCCCACCAACTACGGGCCCTGCGCGCAAACTTACGTTTGATCTGCCGGGGTTTGCTCTGCTTTCGCCGGGACATCTCGGCGGCGGCCGCTGCCGCTGGGGCTCCTGCGGTGCCCGCGGTCCGGGCTGCCGCTCCCTCGGCTCCCGCCGCTCCCGCCGCCGCCGCCGCTGCTGGCCAGGCTCGGGCCGCCGCCCGCCGGACTCCAGGTGCTCCGGGAGCGCGGGATCCGGTGCTGGGCTCCTCCGGGAGCGGCGGATCCACGTTTAGAGATGAACAAGCAAATGAGAAGACGAGAGGAGGGCAGAGAGAGTGTGACAAGGAGGAGGGGAGGGGGAGAGGGGGAGAGTGGTGGGGTGGGGGAGAGAATGGGAATCCAGAAGCGAATGGTCAGGGAGAGGGAGAAGGAGGAAGAGAGGAGGGAAAAATAAGAAAAGAAGGGAGAGAAGAGGGAGGGAAAGGAGAGCGCAGCGGGGAGAGGGCCGAGAGGGGGCGGAGGGCGCCAGAGGAGGAGCGCGCTCGCTTCCCCTCTGCCCGGCGTGCGGGGCAGATACTCCGGCGCGGCTGCCGCCGGTCCGGGCCGCGCAGCTCTTGCTCTGCCGCGGGAGGTGGCGAGGCGCGGGAGGGAGGGGCGCGCCAGGCCGTGGGGAGGGGAGACTATTCCATCAGCGAAAGAAGGATTGGCTGCATCCAAAGCCAGTCCGGATGCAAACTCGGGCCCTGGCCTCGGTCGGGTGGAGTGCAGGGGATCGCGGCGTGGGTGGAGGTGGGTGGGAGTTTTGGGGGGAGGCCTGGAGCACGGGGGGGGGGGCACCTTCTGCAGTTGTCACCGCGTCAACGCTGGGCAGCTGCCAGAGTACCCATCCCCCCCTTCCAGCAACTTCTTCCAACAGCCTCCTCTGACGGACCCCAACTCTCCTCTCTCACGCCTCGCCCATCTAGCAGGGCACAAAGAAATCTCAGTCTCTCTATAAACTTTGCGCTTCCAGTTATGCCGCCCCCTCCCCGGACCCCCGTCCCCCGCCCTTCCAGCTTCTTGGCAGGAAGGTTAGGCCACTGGCAAAGTCCTCAGCGAGAGCCAGCTGATCACAAATGCCAACTGTGTATCTTGAGGCCAGTTAAGTCCTCTCGTCTGCCCACGCTCTCAGGACACCATTTCATTGCTCTCAGGGTTCCCTGGAGACCGCTGCGGACACGGACCATCCCCCCACTTGACCCGCATGGATGGGGTGCTGAGCAGCGTCTTCAAAGTGCTTTCTCACCTCGAGTTTCCATTTTAAATAGTAAAATGCCGAAACTGGGAGACAGGCAGATATTTTTCTCTCATATCAATAAAAGGAAGATCAGTTAGCTAGGTGATTAGCTGTAGATGGGAAGCGAACTCTCATCTCCAATAGGAATACTCACTTTCTGAGGAAGTGTGTGGAAGTTCAGCAGTCCCACCTTGCCCTATGACCTTTAATTATCTTAGTTCTTCTGCCACAGGGAAGCACCGAGCGACTAATAAAAGATTTGATCTTGCCATAATTTCCCAAGCAGGTAAGACCCAATAACTATTTCATGGTTCTTTAGTTTCTAAAGTTTTGTTTCATTCTTATTCAATTATTGTGTGTGTGGTATGTTGGAAACTGCAAGGCAAAAGAACAAATTTTGAGATGATTTGCATAGTTATTATTTTGGCCAAGGAAGCTGTATGAGGTTCTCTTACTTTCTCATAGTTTGATATACACTAAGTATTAAAGATATTCACCCCGATGACTGGAAGGAACTTCTTCTATCCAAAGGGCAGTGGAACTGGCTGCTTTATGTAATTAGTATTTACTAATAAACTCCGTTGTAGTTAGCATGTATCCCCCAGATACTGCTGACTTCTCCCCCAGGATGATGTGAAATTGTCCATTCTGATCTGAAATTGTTTCCTTCTTTGGTTGGCTAGCATTAACCAGAGTCCCACCAAATGTTACTCTAAAAGGGTCTGGGGTCAGCATAGAGCATGGGCTTATTGAGCATAATGCAGGATGTTCAGTGTGTAAGAGGCACTGTAATCAGTGTCATTTATTACCCATCAGGACATCTTCTGGAAGGTGTAAAGAGTTGCCTCATGAGTGGTATGGCTGAGAGAATCTTAACACAAAGCCGAAGACCAATTGTGAATTTCATTACATTATCATTAGTACTAGTACCATATGAGGTTGTAAGGATATAGTACATGGTCCCGTATAGTAGAAAATGCACTAAATGACAAAGTCCCTCCCCTGAAGAACCAACAAATTAAGGTCCTAAGTACCATGAAAAACAGGGTTATTTGTGCTTGTGTTGTAGAATGAATAAGCAGACAGAGAAGTACAGATTTTTACCTCCTTCATTTTCAATTCATTACAGTTAAATTGGTGTGCTTAGAATCTTAGAATCCGTTGTATTGTATATTATGGTTTTCAAAGATCCTTTACAGAACTGGCTGACTTTTTATGTCACCCAAAAGGAATGCCCATTGGAATTAAAATAACATAATAGTTAGTGTTTCTGTTGGCATTTGAAATGGTTAAATATGCAAAGCAAAAGAGAAACAAATAAAGCTCAACTAAATATTCAATTTAAAAGCTGAAAGAATCAAAAGTCAGGGAATTTTAAGGCAAGATTCTAAAATAACCAAAACGCATTAATAGAAATAGTGTATTTCTAAATTACAAACGTAGATATTAATTATAGTCAATATGAATGAAATAAACTAAGGAGTACTGTTACCTCTTGTATTTTTACATCACTTTTAATGAAAATATTGATGATATGTAAGGTTCAATTTTTCTTTTTTCTAGTTTAACTCACTAAGGTTATAAAATAAAAAGACAGCAAAACCTATAAGCAATTATCTCTGTCCAAATGGATATAGCAGCTCCAAACCACAGCTACATGACTATCAAACAATGATTATGAAAACCACAATTGAGAAAAGCATCAGGGAATGATATTGCAAAACCACAGCAACAAATGTGTCTGTGATATTGAAAACCACAATTCAAAACTAATACCCTGTGTATCGCAAATTACTGTTTAACTATAAATGTGCAAATGTATAAGTAACAGCACAAAATAATTTCTCATTTACTTAACAATGAATTATTCATTTTCTAGACTCACTGATTTAATGTCTACACATTGGTTTGTTTTGAAAAGTTTCTGCTTTCAAAAACAAATCCTTTCAAATCCCATAAAAAAATGTTAGTTAATTTAAAAGCAGGAAACATGCAACTCTTGATCATATTTTTTTCAAATGTTTAAAAAGAATTGATCTGAAATCAGTCTGAAATAAAGGAATGTCTACCTCTGTATAGCTTTCTTCATAAAGTTGTTTAGAAATGAATAGGTATGTTTATAGAAAAGATACCTCCAAGTATTCAATTACAACTTCAGTAAGAACCTAGTTGTATATATTCTTAGTCATTTTTAGCTAAAATGCATACGCCTGACAATAAAATCAAATGCCAGTACCAAAGCTGTTTTAATATGCAAAATCAAGTTTTTGTTTACAAATGAGTAAATTGATATTTTATTTGCAAGCTTATGGGGTTGCCATATTTTTCTAATTAATAAACAAGGTGCATAGTTAAACATGAATTTCAAATAAACAACAATAATTCTTTAGGATAAGTATTTTCCATGCACTATTTGATACATACTTATCCTAATTAATAATTGTGGCTTATATGAAATTCAAATTCAACTGAGTATCCTGTATTTTATCTGGCAAACCTACCAGTTTAGCATTTAAGCATTTTTAACCTATTTATGGTTGTTTATAATATTGTTTATAGAAAAGACAGAGAAACCCTAAAATGTTTCCTACAGGCATAAATATATTTAATTCCTGAATGTCGTGTTATTTAGGGAGGGCAAGGTAGAAGGAATAAATTTCTCTACAAAAATTCTTACTTTATTTGGCACAGTACAGAAATGTACTCTCAGTGTGAATGGATTACATTCATGTATGTCTTATTCTTGGATTTGTTTTTAAAATGTGTTTTTCTTCCTCCTCCAAGGGATCAACAAATTGATAAAGCAAACTCAGAGGCCACATCTTATTAGACAGCAAGCTGCCTTCTTTATTATAGAAGTAAATAATATCCAAAAGCTTCAGAAAGACTTAATTTTGCCCTTGTATCCTCACCAGAAATTGAGTACAATTTATCTGCTTTGATTTAAGATTGTGACACTGAATTGAACAAAAATACAGCACGAAAAGAGTGTTTAGTATTTGTGTGTCTTTATAATTTCAGCAGTTTAAAAATGAAAATCAGATTCATCTAAATGGCATTCCTACTTTATAACTAGAAAAAGGACTATCTGTTTACTTGCAAAGGAATTGAAGACTTCCAAAAGATTCATTGTATCTAGATCAGGGGGGTTAACTTGAGCTTCATGTAGACCATTTATCTCCTAAAAGAAGTTTGTATGTGCAAATAATTTTCTTAGGAGTGAGTCTACCGAATTCACCAGATTTTTGAAAATGTATGGAAAAAGTCTGTGAACCAATATAGGTTAAGAAACACTATTCTCTTTATTTGTAAATGTTTAAGATATACTGAAAACTAAAATGTGAATAATGTAAGTTCTTACTCCTTGTACCCATCCTTTAGGTTCAAGTTACTACTCTGATAGAAGAGAATCGTAAGATAAAATATTAAACAAAACCCAGTATTTTGTTCCTAAGTTTGTGTGATGCATAACCTTCCTACCAAGTATAAAATAAAGATTAAAGGAATAGCATCCTACGTTTTAGAAGCATCTGTTAATTTTGTCTGCCTAGCATCCTATTCTGGCAGTAATGCCATGATACCTTTTATAGAACTCCTCCTTCTCACCCACTATTTAGTCATGTGATGCAAGTGTAGCCTTTCCCAACCCCTGACTAATCAAAATATTCCATTTGTCTCTACAGCAATTGACTCAATGTTCTAAATTGTTCCTATGCAAGTCCACCCTGGGAATTTTTCCTAAAACCATTGAGGAAGAGGGACTGTTTTACCGGGGTTGGCGCAATGGGAGAATGCAAATAAGAAATTGCTAATGTCCATGCTTATGAGAAGAATTCAGTGTCAACATAGAGTACTTTTTACTCTTAACTTTGTCTTAGAGTCTGATTTGGGAAGAATCCAAACCAAAAACACCCAGCAACACTCCAACATTCCTTTGTTTTGGGTTCACCTATATTATCTGTGTATCTATATAGATGTTGAAGTCTCAGTTAGTTCTACTATATTTTACCTTTTTCTATTGAACCAGGCTAACCCTTATGTATTTTTGTAGTCATAGTTATTTTTCACAGGAAGACATTATTGACCTCCTAGTCAAAGTGAGATACCACTTTTTAGTTGTTTTCATAACACCTTTTTGTCTACCATATCACTTGCTGCATTGTTGCACTGAAAATTTAGTTATGTATAAATCCCGTCTTCACCAGCCTCTTTCCAATCTTAACACATTTACCTGGTAAATGTGTTAAGTTTGTAAGAGTAAAGTTTGTGAGAGCAAGAAACATATCTGTCTTTTTAAGATTTATACTCTCAGTGCTGGACACACAGAAGGTCCTAACGAAATTATTGAAAGAAAAAGTGAGTTCAGAATTATCCAGTCTTATCTGGGGACCTCTTACCATGCCCAATCCCCATCCAAAGAATCACAGGTACAGGAAAAGGCAGCCATGTTTGTACAACACAAAACCAGATTCTCATGGTGAATGCTTGAACCAAAGGGAGTATCTAGCTCTGTTATGACCATCCAAAATTCTTCTTAGGAAATTAGAGTTAGAATCAAGAGTTTCAGTCCTTTCATGACTGGTCGCTTGAAGTAAGAACTAAAAGCTTTGGAATCGTGGCATGGTTATTACCATGTGAATAGTGTAAACAAGATTGTTTGACAGTAGAGAGAAAGAAGCAACACAAATGTTCTAAGAGAAGTTGGGGTAAGAACAGAAACTGCTATACCAAACTTCTGTCCTAGATGAGATATTGATGTTTCCTTAGCATAAATTTCTTCCCACCTTTATTTATGGTCATTTTTAGCCTAAATAGGTACTAATTGATTCCTGTTGCATCCAAACCAAAAGACTAAACTAAAGCAAAAAGTAACCATCTATGACTTTGGTCTACTTGACTGAATATCTGCATTTAGTAGTATCAATCTACCTATGTTTTCTACTTTTCTTTAGAAAGTTTATATAAAAGCATTTTTTATTAACATTTCATTTTCTCCTGTACAACTGTAAAATAATAAACAAACCTTATTAACATTAAGTGGGTAAATCTACAATTTTAACATAGATAAATCAAGATACAAACCAATTGCCGATTTTGAATATTCACTTCAATCAGGTATAACTCCCAGGGAAAAAGTATTTTCAAAGTCAGAGTTCCTCAAGGACAATATAATCACTTGACATGCACATCCATAACCCTCCTGATTACATATATTTTGTCCCCAGATGTTTGGTTTTACTTTCAACTTCACTTTTCCACATTTGAATAACCATCTACCAGATTACCTTCCATATAAATTTTATGAATGTTGTTATAATTTGCATGAATGATGTTTATACTTCTGAGGGGAATTTTATTTTCTAATCTGTAATTTTTTCCATAAATTCCTAAATGCAAAATAAGAAATTAAACAGATTTTGAGGATACTCGCTATGTGTATAGACTTAATCAGATTGCTTATTTTTACTTATTTCTTATCTATTTGCTAAAGTATATTAAAATAACGTAGAAGGAATGAATTTAGGGTGAATTTAGTTTTTCATATAGGACGATGAAAAGCCATTCTAGGGCATGCTAATGGTGAAATGATGTATAAGTAACTGAAAGGGATAATTATATCATTTTTCAGTTTATATGGTAGTGAAAATTGGAAAACATCATTAACATGATTCTTTTAAAATATTCATTTTAATTTTCTTAAACAACTACTTGTAGATAGATTTAAAGATCAAATTGATTTTCAAGGCCTGTAATTAGCAGTGTGTCCTACCCTGCTTCCCAATGATAATTCTTGTTCTCAGAGTTATAATCATCAGTTCTTTTCGCTGACTCTCCTAGTGTTCACCTCACATTTCTAGATAACATGCTTTACTATGTTTAAAAATTTCATTAGTTTACGTTTTATTGACTATGTTGACTAACATGAAAATCCAACACACACTTTTTCCAAATTTTTAATCAAATTGAAAATTTGTGTTTATTTATTGCATTATATTTTCTTTTCAGTTATGCTGAGTTTCTTTGATATAAATTATTATCTTTGTCATTTCCTCAATCTTCCATTCACTTTTACTGTTTCACACCCAATTTCTTGGCCAGTGTAATGCATTCAGATATATCAGCACATTCAAAGACATCCAGTTTGGAGTTATTTTTCCCCTACGGGGATGTCCTTGACACCCTCATCCTGCTGCTCCACTCTGAACTAATTGCTCTCTGTGACTGAAATTTCCTTTTCATAATCATCCTGGGAGTTCCCTCAATTTTCTCCTGCGTTGGACTCCAAGTTTTTTGGATTACTGAGTATTCCTCTTTCATGGCTTACTAGTCTGCCCTACTCCATGTCCTGCCCTTCTCTCTCTCTCTCTCTCTCCCTCCCTCCTTCCATCTTGGGTTTAAATTACTTTTTAAAAACAAATTTTACTGCCATTTCAGAATTTCTAGGAGTGAAGGAAAACTCATAGAATCAATTACACAAATTTGTGCCAAGCACCTTTCTTCTGTATACCCTTGTTTTTATTTCTAAAAATTAATTGTATTAGATATTTTTATTTTATCAAAGTGATATGTTCATATGTTATAAAAGGGGGATGCCATCATTTGGATGTGGTTTTAGCATCTGTCTCAAAGGTTCTTATTTTGGATGCATGGTCCTCTGTGTGGTGATATTAAGGTGGTGGAACCTTTAAAAGGTGGGGCCTAGTGGAAAGTAATTAGGTCACTGGGTCATCATTTGGAAGGGATTAATGCAGCCCTCAAAAGACCCTAGTTCTCATGAGAGTGGATTGTTATAGAAAGAGCAAGCCTGGGCCCTGTTTCAATCTGTTCATCCTATCTTTCCATATGATATTTTGCTTTCACATATGCTCCTGCCTTTGTGGTACCATCTGTCATGAGGACTTCACCAAACTCAAGCAGAAGCCAGCACCATGCTCTTGAACCTCCAGAACTAGGAGTTAAATAAGTCTCTTTATATTTTAAAGTACTTAGCCCTAAGTATTTTGTTATAGCAACTGAAAAAGAACTAATACAGGGAGCATATAATTAAGTTTCTTCCTTCTCAGAACTCATTGCTTAGAGGCAAACACATTTAACCACTTACATAATACAATACTACTTGAAATTCTATAGTTGCAATGAATTTAGAAAGCACCTCTGCCCACTGTAATGAAGAGATTTATGTTTTTAAAGTTTTCTTATCCCTTCTATCTCTTTCTACTTCTGACCACAGTTTCTCATTTATATTGTGAAAGTTGATAACACATTTTTTCTGCAGCCATATTTTCTTTCATCTTAGGTCTGCACATTAATTCTTCAAGTTGAAAAGGAATACACAATAATAATCTTATATGATTATGAAATACTCTTCACTGAAGAACCATCTACTTGTCTAAGAGCCTATTTCCTTCTTTTTGAGTCTCATAATATGAGCCCTACTCCATTTATTGAAGAATTTTTCTAATATAGGCTAAGTGGTCTCTCCTTGTATTCCATTGATTGATTAAAATCATATTCAGATTAGTTTGCTTTGTAATCAAATCATCACTTTTTCAAGCAGATTTTTCCTGCTTTCTTTGTTTTCCCTTTTTTTATTATTTTTTTATTTATTCTAATTAGTTATCCATGACAATAGAATGCATTTATGTGTTTTGATAAATCATACATAAATGGACTTTTTAAGGATGAATTTTACTTTGTTTATTGGTACTCTATAATTGTGCATATATGGAGTACAATTTGATGATGACATTCCAATTTGCCTTCTTTTCTTCTTGTGATGAACCACATACTTTCTTTACCATATCACTAATATTACCTAGTCCCTTACTCATTCTGTCTTTGGCATGTGGTCCATTTCAGTCTCACCCTTGAGGAAGTTGTTTATGTGTCTCTTCACCTACCTGTTCAACTAATTGTTTTTGTTGTCAGCTGCTCATCAGTTATCCTAGAAATTTTTTTCTTGTGGGCTGATTCCTAAGTTATTTCCAGAATGTTTTATATTCTATGCTTTTCTCATTTTTTTCACTTTCATTTTTCTGAAGTGTACATATACTCAACATCCTCAGAAATGAAACATATGAAATAAAACTCTGTATGAGAAAATGTATTCATTTTGTTCTTATCCTCTGTTGATAGTTGAGCTGGGAATACAATTCTAGGTTTAAAAGTACATTTCCCCTTGAGAAATTTGAAAAAACATCACTATTGTCTTCTGGCTTTCAGTATTGTGATCAGAAATCTGGTTCTAGTCAGAAAACTTTGATATTAATTCTTTACTTTCTCATTAAATTGCTAGTCTGAAATTTTGCAATTAAGTCCTACTAAACATTGTTCATTTCAACCCAGAAGTAACATCTCCTCCATCCTGCAATAGAAGCCTGGCTTCACTTAGCATGATATTCTCTGATACATAATGGGAAGGGGGAGGGGGTCAGGGAAGAATGGAGGAAGGATGGATTGTGTAAAGGGAAATGAGGGGTGGGGAGGGGGTGGGGGGAAGGAAAGATATTAGAATGAGACAAACATCATTATCCTACATACATGTATGATTACATAAATGGTGTGACTCTACTTCGTGTACAACCAGAGAATTGAAAGCTGTACCCCATTTGTGTACAATGAATCAAAAAATAATAATAATAAATAAAAAATAAAATAAGTGGGAAGTTAAAAAAAAAAAAAAGCCTGACTTCTCTCCCTCACATACCACTTGTAAGTCAAGAAAATTTGCTCTATCTGTACTATAGGAATGATCTTTAGTTATTTCAAATCCTGTAATATAATCCCATCCCCCTTTTCAGTGATTAGTTTAGGAATTGACAAAGGATTCAATTCTGGACCAGAGGAGAATTTCCAGAGGTGTTGGAGAGAGTTCTTTTTGTCCTAAGAATTTCTGGGGACTCATGTTTTTCTTTCTCCTTTCAGAAATAAAAAAGTAGAAATATTGCTTTACTTGCTTTGTCTTCCACTTTTCACAATCTGGAAAGTTACCCCTAAAACAAAGGCAACCCACAGAGCAGTACATAATTAAGAGAATTGCATTCAAATAAAGCTGAAGCCTGATCATACAAGGCTTGGCATCTACTATGCTTTTGGACTTCTGTCCAATAAGATTTCATATTGTCTGAGACCTTTTCTTTGAGTTTTTGTTACTCAAAATTGAAAGTACCTTAACTGATCCAAAGCTGTAGAAAGAAGCCTTTTTTCTTTCATTCTTGAGTCACATGGGCTGAGGAGGAGGAGGAGTGAGAATGTGGGTAGGGAGTAGGATTATTACTCCCTGGTGAAGTTCAGTACACTGATCTTCAGTTTAACCAGAAGCATCACTTCCACCTCATTGTATCAGCCAATTCCACGTCTTGCACCTCTTTCCAGTGTTACATACACAAGGTCATATCATTGTTGTGTCT
Source organism: Sciurus carolinensis (assembly GCF_902686445.1). NCBI lineage: Eukaryota > Metazoa > Chordata > Mammalia > Rodentia > Sciuridae > Sciurus > Sciurus carolinensis. The sequence goes on from NC_062213.1 coordinate 34,000,468, forward strand.
AGAGATGGCTATCCTGGTTTCAAATCTTGGCTCTTCTACCTCTTAGCTATGCAAATTTTTTTTGCAGTTTATTAATTTTTTGTGTACTTCAGATTACTTATATTCAAAATGGAAATATAATGGTATGTACTACGGACAGTTGTTTTAAATGAATTTATATATGTAAACCCTGGCATGTAGAAAGTGTTGTTTAAATGTTAACTATTAACAGTTACCCCACGTCTTTTCTCCACTAGTTTTGTAGGAACAGAACCCTAATCATAGTCAAGATATTCAGTTCAAATTAGTGCTAAATCCATGAAATGACCTTCTTGTTAGGTTTGGCCAATATGATGTGGTTTAAGCCAATAAGATGCAAAACAGAAAACTACCAGACGAAGCTTCACAAAAACCTAAAATGCTTTTGCTCAAAAACCAGAATAAACATTTTCTTCTTCACCTCCCATGGGTTCACATCTGGAATGGACCATGATTCTTGGGAATAATAAAGCCTTTTTGCAAACCTAAGAACAATGATAGGGAGGCCAACTCTGATAGATTTTACTTTGCAGTCTATAACCCTGAACCGACTGCAATTCCCACTCAGTGGGGGAGGAGGAAATACCTGTTTGTTAAGCCATGGTTTTTGGATTTCTGATACATTCAGTCAAAGGCAATCTTAACTCCTACCCAAGGGACTTTCTAGACAAGGTGGTACTTCCTTTTTGCCTTTCAAAATCCTAGCTTTTGGGTCTATGTTCTTACTCTGCTTTATACTGCAATGTATTTCTGTTCTTCTTCCACATTTTTTATATATTGCTTAATACATACATAAAAGTAATTTGAATGGCTTCCTACCACTTCCTTGCCATTAATGTTTATACCTTTTCCATCATTGTATTTGTTTCTCTGGAGGAAGGAGAAATAGCAATAACATTTCTTCTGGGGACTGCAGATTTCAATAATTTTTGGACTTATGTAATAATGTCAGAAGAAGAAGGAGAAGGAGAAGGGGAAGAAGGATGAGGAGGAGGGGAGGAGGAGAAGGAAGAAGGATGAGGAGGAGGAGGAGGAGGAAGAAGAAAGAAGAAGAATATCCAACTGTCAGATATAGAGATAGGTGAGTGCTATTGAGACATGAAGAGTATATCCTTGGTAAAGGCATTTAAATGCAATTAAAATAAAGTAGTGTACTATCCAAAGAAGGTAGACCTGTAGGCCTAATCAGACTATAGGCTGCAAGTTTGCGAACCCTGATTCTGATTTTTAAAAATATATGTAGAGATGTGAAAGTAATCTCACAGTTACTGAATTACCATGTACATTCTCAACAAATCACTGTCAGTAATAATAAAGCAACACAGAATTAAGAATTTTTTAACTTAAAAGTGTTTTAAACTAAAATATTTCCACTCGTTTTCTTATACCTTTTACCTATTTTTTTTCCTTTCCTCTTTGGCTGATACCAAAGACAATGCATCGACTCTTAATATTATACCCAACAGACAAAACAAATGAAAACCCTCTCAAGTGGGTTTCTGTGACTTTGGAAGAAAACCAACAGCATTTTAAAATGTAAGAAAGCAAATATTTGTATTTTTCACCTTTGTCCCTCATCGGTTTCATTCCTCCTAATATACAGGGCTTAATATATATGTTGACTAGGTGCAGTATCATAGTGACTTTGAGGATTATAAAGCACTTTGAAACTGTCACTGACAAACTAGTTTTTACAAATGATACCCAGTTCCCAGAGGCTCTTCTTTTAAGACTACACTTTTAAGTCTTCTTTTAAGACTATACTTGGATGGAACCCACCAGAGACCAGGTCTGCACTGCTGTCTCTCAAAGGAAATGAATACTAACTGTGGTAGTTTTGTTTATTAGTAGGGCCTTTGGTCCTACACACATCTGTACAGAGAAGAATTTTCCTAATGATGGAATTAAGGTTCAAAATAGAAAAGTGCAATTCTTAAGCTCCCACAGTAGCTGGAGAAGCTGGAATTCTAATCACATGCTGCTTGATGAGAAACTCGATAGACTTTTCCTTATATCATTCAAGCTCTTATAATAATGGACAGTTAAGAAATCTCAAACAAGTGGACAGTGGACCAAACAGATAATCAGAAAACAACAATTCTAGTTTGAACTCCCCCACTTGGGAGATTTTATTGATCACTTAGCTTTTTTTTCACATTGGTACTCATTCATTTCTTTCAAGTTCTAAATTTGGTATGTCTGTAATTCTAAATGTTAGTTTTAAGAACCGTATCTTAGACTGTGACTCTCTAAAGAGCAGGAACTTTGTGTAAATATTTGATTTGTGTGATGCTTACTCCACTAGGAAGACCTTTAAAATATTCTTGATAATGTTGACAGTTTGTCAAATGTTGAAATGTATTTTCCTTATTACCTTTGCTTTTCGAATACGTTGGAGAACTCTATATGAGGAAAGACACAAGTAGTTCATGCCTTTGGAATGAGTCTCATTGAGAATTCCCAATCCAGATGTCTGGATTCAGAGAATTTGACCTTTTAGCATGTTTTTGGCAATTGTAGGAAATGCAGCCATATTTAATCCAGTGTTGAGCAGTGCCTCAGGATTTCCATAATATAGATAGATGCATATTTGAATATTTGGCAGAAGGAGGTTTCAAACTATTGAAGATTAAAAAGAAATTTAGTTCATAACTAGATATTTCTATTTATATGACTATAAAATCTCACTTAACTATCCCCCTGGCAATATAACATTTGGATGACCAAGAGTTAAATAGAAATGACCAATAATAGTTTTTGTTTCAGCCATTTTCTAAAACCAGTTTTTATTTACTTAACTTTTAAGGCCCCTTTTCCTGTTTTAAAAAAAAATCTACTCTGTCACGTTGGCACACAACATCCTGTTCCTCTGTTTTCCCAGACTGACAGGAAACTGTCCACTGTTGATGACTAGAACAGGAAGATACTTCCCACTGATCACTTTCTTTGATGAAAATCTAAATTATCAACATGTGTTACTTAAATGACACCATCAGAGAAAATTGAAGAATTTCCTATTTTTTTTCAATGACAAGGGAGAAATTCCCTTTCCAGTGAAATATAACAAATCCCAGACTTTCATTTATAAGGTACCATCCCAGGGTGAGAATTTTCATCTTCTCTCATCATCAGTAAATAAACCTATAGTGCATATCTACTATGTGCCTGGCCATTCTTTTCAGGATCAGCTTAGTTCCTTGAATGATTAGACCTGGTGACAGTCTAATTGTATCTAACCACTTTGACTAAAATGCTACAAAATATAATTTACTTAAAGTAAAAGCAGATTACTTTGTGAGAGACAGTCATTTATACTATGTTAATTATTGCAATTATAACTTTATGTTTTATAACTTGTTGAAATGGAAACACTGAAAGGAGTGAAAAATAAGGAAAGGGAAATTAATTTGTAGTTTTCATCATAAAGGAGAAGGAAGTGCTGATTGAGCTACAAAATAGGCACACTTAATTCATTTATTGACTTCATTCATTCATTTATTCAACTAAGTATACTTTCTGAGTATTTATAATATACTATCCCATCTTTGAGAGACTGGCAATACAAAGACAAGTTGCAGCCATAAACAAGATGACAATATTTAATAACTGTGCTCCAGGGAAAGATGATCAAAAGATGAGAAGTACAGAAAGCTGAGCTAAAGGGAGCTGTGTTAAATTTTGACTATGCAGATATTTGGCCTCAGGCCAACACTGCTTTTGCTTTTCTTCATAATAACACTTTAGTCAGAGTAAACAAAATCAAGTGGGTAGTTTAGAGCAAAAACAAACAAACCTGTATCTCTCAACCTTTATCCACAACTATTATTTCTACATGGGGGTGCTTCTATAGTTTCCATGAAAGTATCTGATTACAAGATATTTATTTGGCAATATCTGTGACCTAACACATGCATTCATTTTTCTGTAGCAGAGCTACAGGTTTATAGTTCACCACATGGTAAACAATAAAGAAGGTTCACCACACTCTAGTAAATAACAGAACAAAATATCAATAAACACTGAAAACAGTGACAATATTGATTTTAATTAAATAAGTATTTTAATGATTTTGCTGATTCTTATTCTTTCAAAATATTTATTTAGAGTAAGACTTCTTTTTAACAATGTGAAATGATTTCCCAATAGAGAGCTTTAGGTGAAACAAAAGTTTTTACATAGGTAAAACACAGAAAGAAAACAACCTTTTGGAAAAAGAATTATTGGTGCATTATAATTAAACACAGTAGTTGGACTCATTATGACATATTAGTAAGACAACTATTTTAAAGTTGTGCTTGGCTCACATTTGTCTTTTTTTCTGTCATAGGAATCATTTATTATAATGTACAACATATAGATGGTCTCTTGAACTCAGGGCAACAGGAAGCAACAGAAGGATTCTTTGAGCACAGAGCAATACAACAATTCGCTATAACTTAATTTAAGCATAATTTTGCCCAATAAAGAGTAAGGAATAGACATTTGATGTCTAATGTAAGTTCTGAGATTCTGTTCCAGAAAATATTGATAAGAATTGTTCTCCAACATGTAAATAAGTAACTTAGGTAAGAGACACTTTAATGAGCATATTTTTTATTAAGGTATTATGTGTTATGGGTTGAATTGCATTTTCATCAAATCATATTTTGAAATCTTAACCCCAAGTCCTTTCAAAGGTCACCTTGTTTGGAGATAGGCTCTTTATAAAGTTAATCAACTTAAAATGAGATCATTAGGATATGAGCTAATCCAAAATGACTGGTATCATTTATGTGTACATGTGCATACATGTGTGTATGTGTGTGTTTGTGATACTGGAGACTGAACCAGTATCCCAAATGCTAGGCAAGTATCTAGTTGGTCTCAAACTTGTAATCTTCCTGCCTTAGTTTTCTGAGATGGAGTTTTAGCTGTGCCCCATGGTTCCTAGCTAGTGTTGTTTTGAGGAGGAGAAATGTGGAGACAGACATGCACAGAGGAAGAAGACCATGTAAAGATGAAGGCAGAGTTAGGATAATGCTTTTACAAGTTAAAAAATACCAAAGACTTCCAGCAAAACACGAGAAGCTAGCAGAAAAGCATGGGACAAATTCTTCCTCACAACCCCCAGGAGGAACCAAACCTACCAGTGCCATGTCTTGCATTTCTACCCTCCAGAACTGTGAGATAATAAATTGCTATAATTTAAGCCACCCAATTTGCAGTACCACGTTAAAAAACTCTAGCAAACTAGCATGCTGTGAATCTCTCTTTTAATACAGTTTTAAAAATATTGTTTTGTTTCTTGCCCAAGAAATACCTTCTGTCTGTTGTTTGGGCATGTAACTCTGTGACTCTAGTAGTAATAGTAGCAGTACTGTAATAATAATGACTAGTGTTTTTGTTGTTGTTTTGAGGCACTTACCATATCCTATTCTCTGCTTTGATCAGTTCTGACCCCATGGGATGAATGGGGAATGAAGGAAAGATTTCTCATGTGGAAAGAATAATTTTATTATATTATTAAGTATTAATAATTAATGTTAAGTATATTTTATTAAAGTCACTAAAGGTTTTGGAATGGTCTAAAGGAATAAATGTTACTTATACTACTACAGAAATCATTATCTTGAAGTGCATTGTTATTCCAACGAAATCCAAAAATATAAATACAGCTTTGGGAATAGATGGCATGTGATGAAGAAACTGCTAGTTAGGCTGAATATACAGCAACATATTTTCTAGAAACCATTGCCCACTCTTAGAAGGAAGTCTGCATACCTACCTTTCATCTCTAGTTAAATGTTGAAGTGCTTCCCAGTCCTAGTCCCTGTTGCCTATTATTAGCTGCAATTCACAATTATAATAAAGAAGAAATAAGTTCAGAGAAGAATTAGCTTGCAAGCAACTTGAAAGAGAACTGAGAATGCCAGTTCTTTCAGTGTTGGAAAACTTAACTACTTGTAGAACTTGAACTGCAAGGACTCAGTAGCAAGGCACAATACAAAAGGTTCCAATTGAATAAAGTGATGCAGAACAAAGCTCAGAGTAAGGATGAGGAATGATCCTAACTGTACAGGGAACCCAGTGATAGCCAGCATAAAGTTGAGCAGGGAGAGCCATGGGCCAAGAAAGTAGCCATGTACAAAAAATTTAAATATTATTTTTAGGAAATAACTCCAGTATGGTTATCAGCTACATGGAACTGGTTAAAGCAAATAGATTAGAAATCTACCAAGTTTTGAGATAATTCTATTATCAAAGAAATAGTAAGCCCACTCTTAATAAAAATCTTTAAGTTCAAATACTAAAATCAGTTCTTGAATTCCCACATGCAGAAAGCAGCTTTTGAAAGCCCTCTCCAAGGAAGGCATACTCTCCATTTCACATGCAACTAAGGAGAACAAAGTCAAGAAAGAGACTTCAAGGGGACACAGCAGGGGCCAATGGAAGAAGTAACAAGGTAACTCCTCCCAGAGAATAAAACCAAGGTCTCATCTAGAAAACTTCCCCTCCACTCCACATCTACTTTAAGTACAAGACTTCACAGCATTTGTATAGTGATATTTCACAATCAATGAAGAGTATTAAATGTTGCGTTTTCCTTATTTTTCCCTTCCTAACTCAAAATTTTCTAGTAGACAACCTGTATGTTATGGTGAGTGGTGAGCAGATAACTTGTCATTTGAACTCATTGGTCACCTGACCATGAAAAGCTATATAGATTTGATAGAGAATAGAGATGCTCTATCCACCGAAACATGCAATGAATGGAGGATCATTGTGTTTCTACCTTTAGGCAGGGCATGGGCGTGAGTTTATTTGATATGTAAGAGGAAGAATGAGACAGCTATTCTGTTGACCAGAGTATGGACCAGGATTAAGACCATGCTATATAACAAACGATTTCCTCTCCCTGGGCATATAAAATGCTTGCCTATCTTATTTTCATTTGGGGATAGGTTTGGCACCATGTGTCTTAGTTTTGGTCAATGGAATGTGAGCAGAAATATGTAAAATGCCTTTTGATCAAGTCTCCTTAGAGCAACACCACACAATCTTCTATCCTCGTGTTCCCTTTCAGTGTTAATCTTGTACATTTTCCAAAGGTACTAAAGGATAAAAACCATCCTGGATCCCTGAAATACCCATTGGACAGGAGCTGTGATGGTGTGTGATATGCATAAAAAATAGATTCTGAGGTCTATTATCACAGCACAACCAAGCCTATCCTGAGTACACAGTAGCTCAGGAGGACCAATTTCTATTCTCCATCATATGTATAGAATAATTTGCATTCGTGGTGAAAGTTTGTAACAAACTAATCCAAAATATTGGCTAGGTATTACACCCCGATTTTATGATCTAACAAGGGCATCATGTCCCAAATTACCCAGGGTAGTCCCTGCTTCCAGGTGTAGTTTCCTTACTTATCAGAGTGAAACTTTCCTCAATGGATCAAACAAACAAACAAAAAAATGCTTTGACTTCTGCATCCCATTTTCACCTTTGAAGCACTATTAAACTTTAAGAGATTTATTCTGTAGATAGAAGAGTTTTATATTGCACAATTAGATCTGTATGATGTGTTTCCACATGTCGATTTTTCCAGTGCCCATGAGTGTTCTTCATTCCCTTAATTTCAACCTGACTCATCTATTGTGATTTGTTTCTTCCTGGATTCTGGAATGGAGACTTAGGCAAAGATAGCACAAAGACGATAGAGCTAAAGCACCCTACCTTCATTGCCCTTGGTTTGGTGTCCTTTTGACCTATTGTCCAATGGCACTTTCTGTGACACAAGCACTGTTAGAAAACAAGGAGTTAAAAATTATGCTAATTTAGAACTAGTGGCCAACCTAGCATTTGGCAAATAGTTTTACTTTCATCAGTATCATTTCTCCTGAATGGCTATAAATCTAAGACAATATTCATTTTATTTAATTTGCCTTTATTTTTCCAGACTGATTTATAAGACTATTTATGTATAATAAAGTCTTTTTCATACACATTCCATGTTTTTTTCTTTCATCAATTTCCTTTTGACTTTGTTCTTATGGTTTTGGTTTTTCTTTGTGTTTCTATATGAAAAGTTTCCTCTAAGATTGTAAGTAACATGCACCTATATTTCATTTAATTAATTTTTATTTCTTCATTGTTTATTAGTTTAAAATTTTTATCCATCTGGACTTAATTTTTGTGTAAACCATGAGATAGAATTTCAATTTGATTTTTTTTTTTTGCTTCAGTTTTTTTTTTTTATTGTATACAAATGGGATACATGTTGTTTCTCTATTTGTACATAGAGTCAAGGCATACCATTTGTGTAATCATACATTTACATAGGGCAATGATGTTTATTTTTTTTTCCCTTCCCCCCCACCCCTCCCACCCCTCTTTTCCCTCTATACAGTCCTTCTTTCCTTCATTCTTACCGCTCTCCTTATCCCTAACCCTAAACCTAACCCTAAACCTAAGGCTAACCCCTCCCACCTCCCATTATATGTCCTCATCCGCTTATCAGCGAGATCATTCGTCCTTTAGTTTTTTGAGATTGGCTTATCTCACTTAGCATGATATTCTCCAATTTCGTCCATTTGCCTACAAATGCCATAATTTTATCATTCTTCATTGCGGAGTAATATTCCATTGTATATATATACCACAGTTTCTTTATCCATTCATCAACTGAAGGGCATCTAGGTTGGTTCCACAATCTGGCTATGGTGAATTGAGCAGCAATGAACATTGATGTGGCTGTATCTCTGTAGTATGCTGATTTTAAGTCCTTTGGGTATAGACCAAGGAGTGGGATAGCTGGGTCAAATGGTGGTTCCATTCCAAGCTTTCTGAGGAATCTCCACACTGCTTTCCAGAGTGGCTGCACTAATTTGCAACCCCACCAGCAATGTATGAGTGTTCTTTTTCACCACATCTTCGCCAATACCTATTGTTGCTTGTATTCTTGATAATCGCCATTCTAATTGGGGTGAGATGAAATCTTAGGGTAGTTTTGATTTGCATTTCCCTTATTACTAGGGATGTTGAACATTTTTTCATATATCTGTTGATTACTTGTACATCTTCTTCTGTGAAGTGTCTGTTCATTTCCTTAGCCCATTTGTTGATTGGATTATTTGTATTCTTCGTGTAGAGTTTTTTGAGTTCTTTATAGATTCTGGAAATTAGCGCTCTATCTGAGGTATGGTTGGCAAAGATATTCTCCCACTCTGTAGGCTCTCTCTTCACATTTCTGATAGTTTCCTTTGCTGAGAAAAAGCTTTTTAGTTTGAATCTATCCCAGTTGTTGATTCTTGCTTTTATTTCTTGTGCTATGGGAGTCCTGTTAAGGAAGTCTGATCCTAAGCCAACAAGTTGAAGATTTGGACCTACTTTTTCTTCTATAAGATGCAGGGTCTCTGGTCTGATTCCGAGGTCCTTGATCCATTTTGAGTTGAGTTTTGTGCAGGGTGAGAGATAGGGGTTTAATTTCATTCTATTGCATATGGTTTTCCAGTTTTCCCAGCACCATTTGTTGAAGAGGCTATCTTTTCTCCATTGCATATTTTTGGCCCCTTTGTCTAGTATGAGAAAATTGTATTTATTTGTGTTTGTGTCCATGTCCTCTATTCTGTACCATTGATCTACCTGTCTATTTTGGTACCAATACCATGCCATTTTTGTTACTATTTGCTTTTTTGTTACTACTATACCAGATTTGAAGATCTGGTATTGCAATACCCCCTGCTTCGCTCTTGCTACTGAGGATTGCTTTAGCTATTCTAGGTTTTTTATTCTTCCAGATGAATTTCATAATTGCTTGCTCTATTTCTACAAGGTACATCATTGGGATTTTAATTGGAATTGCATTGAATCTGTATAGCACTTTAGGTAGTATAGCCATTTTGTCAATATTAATTCTGCCTATCCAGGAACATGGGAGATCTTTCCATCTTCTAAGGTTTTCTTTAATTTCTTTCTTCAGTGTTCTGTAGTTCTCATTGTAGAGGTCTTTCACCTCTTTTGTGAGATTGATTCCCAAGTATTTTATTTTTTTCGATGCTATTGTGAATGGGGTAGTTTTCCTAATTTCTCTTTCTGAAGATTCATCACTTATGTATAAAAATGCATTGGATTTATGAGCATTGATCTTGTATCCTGCTACTTTACTGAATTCACTTATGAGTTCTAAGAGTTTTCTGGTGGAATTTCCAGGTTCCTCTAAATATATAATCATGTCATCAACGAACAGGGATAGTTTGAGTTCTTCTTTTCCTATTCGTATCCCTTTAATTTCTTTGGTTTGTCTGATTGCTCTGGCTAGAGTCTCAAGGACGATGTTGAATAGAAGCGGTGAAAGAGGGCATCCCTGCCTTGTTCCAGTTTTTAGGGGGAACGCTTTCAGTTTTTCACCATTTAGAATGATATTAGCCATGGGCTTAGCTTAGATTGCCTTTATAATGTTAAGGAATGTTCCCACTACCCCAATTTTTTCTAGTGTTTTGAGCATGAAGGGATGCTGTATTTTATCGAATGCTTTTTCTGCATCTATTGAAATAATCATGTGATTCTTAACTTTAAGTCTGTTGATATGGTGAATGACATTTATTGATTTCCGAATGTTGAACCAACCTTGCATCCCTGGGATAAAACCCACTTGATCGTGGTGCACTATCTTTTTAATATATATTTGTATGCAATTTGCTAAAATTTTGTTGAGAATTTTTGTGTCGATGTTCATTAAGGATATTGGTCTGAAATTTTCTTTCCTCGATGTGTCTCTCTCTGGTTTAGGTATCAGGGTGATATTGGCTTCATAGAATGAGTTTGGGAGGGTTCCCTCCTCTTCTATTTCATGGAATAGTTTGAGGAGTATTGGAATGAGCTCTTCTTTAAAGGTTTTGTAGAACTCGGCTGAGAACCCATCTGGTCCTGGACTTTTCTTTGTTGGTAGGCTTTTGATGACCTCTTCTATTTCATTGCTTGAAATTGGTTTATTTAAGTTGTGTATGTTCTCCTCGTTCGGTTTAGGTAATTCATATGTCTCTAGAAATTTGTTGATGTCTTTGAGGTTTTCTGTTTTGTTGGAGTATAGATTTTTGAAATAGCTTCTAATTATGTTTTGTATTTCACTCGTGTCTGTTGTGATGTTTCCTTGTTCATTCCGAATTTTAGTAATTTGAGTTTTCTCCGTCTTTCTCTTTGTTAGTGTGGCTAAGGGTTTATCAATTTTATTTATTTTTTCAAAGAACCAACTATTTATTTTGTTAATTTTTCCAATTGTTTCTTTTGTTTCGATTTCGTTGATTTCGGCTCTGATTTTAACTATTTCCTGTCTTCTACTACTTTTGGTATTGGTCTGCTCTTATTTTCTAGCGCTTTGAGCTGTAGTGTTAAGTCGTTTATTTGTTGATTTCTACTTCTTTTTTTGAATACGCCCCATGAAATAAATCTTCCTCTAAGTACTGCTTCCATAGTGTCCCAGAGATTTTGATATGATGTGTCTTTGTTCTCGTTTACTTCTAAGAATTTTTTTATTTCCCTCCTGATGTCTTCTGTTATCCATTCATCATATAATAGTGTATTATTTAATCTCCAGGTATTGGAGAAGTTTCTGTTTTTTATTCTGTCATTTATTTCTAATTTCAATCCATTATGATCTGATAGAGTACAAGGTAGTATCTCTATCTTCTTGTATTTGCTAACAGTAGCTTTGTGACATAAAATATAGTCTATTTTAGAGAAGGATCCATGTGCTGCTGAGAAGAAAGTGTATTCGTTCTTTGTTGGATGGTATATTCTATATATGTCCGTTAAGTCTAAATTGTTGATTGTGTTGTTGAGATCTATAGTTTCTTTATTCAATTTTTGTTTGGACGATCTATCCAGTGGTGAGAGAGGTGTGTTAAAATCGCCTAGTATTATTGTGTTGTGGTCTATTTGATTTCTGGAATTGAGAAGGATTTGTTTGACGTACGTGGATGAGCCAATGTTCGGGGCATAGATATTTATGATTGTTATATCTTGCTGATTTATACTTCCCTTAAGCAGCATGTAATGTCCTTCTTTATTCCTTCTGACTAGTTTTGGTTTGAAGTCCACATTATCTGAAATGAGGATGGATACTCCAGCTTTTTTGCTGTGTCCGTGCGCATGGTATGTTTTTCCCCATCCTTTCACCTTTAGTCTATGGGTGTCTCTTTCTATGAGATGAGTCTCTTGCAGGCAGCATATTGTTGGATTTTTCTTTTTAATCCAATCTGCCAGTCTGTGTCTTTTGATTGATGAATTCAGGCCATTAACATTCAGGGTTATTATTGTGATATGATTTGTATTCCCAGTCAATTGACTCATATTTGTTTTTGACATGATTTGGTTTCTCCTTTATTTGGCTATTCCTTTAGGCTAGCACCTCCTGTTGCTGATTTGCATCGTTGTCTTTCATCTCTTCCTCATGGAATATTTTGCTGAGAATGTTCTGTAATGCTGGCTTTCTTTTTGTAAATTCCTTTAGCTTTTGTTTATCATGGAAGGATCTTATTTCATCGTCAAATTTGAAGGTAAGTTTTGCTGGGTATAAGATTCTTGGTTGGCATCTGTTTTCTTTCAGGGCTTGGTATATGTTGTTCCAGGCCCTTCTAGCGTTTAGGGTCTGGATTGAAAAATCTGCTGATATTCTTATTGGTTTCCCTCTGAATGTAATTTGATTCTTTTCTCTCATGACCTTTAAAATTCTGTCTTTATTTTGTATGTTAGGTATTTTTTAATAATGTGCCTTGGTGTGGGTCTGTTGTAATTTTGTATGTTTGGAGTTCTATAAGCCTCTTGTAGTTGGTTTTCCATTTCATGCTTCAGATTTGGGAAATTTTCTGTTATTATTTCATTGAATAGATTGTTTATTCCTTTGGTTTGTTTCTCTACGCCTTCCTCAATCCCAATAATTCTTAAATTTGGCCTTTTCATGATATCCCATAATTCTTGTAGATTCTGTTCATGATTTCTTACCATCTTTTCTGTTTGGCCAACTTTGCTTTCAAGATTAAATAATTTGTCTTCAATGTCTGAGGTTCTGTCTTCCAGGTGTTCTATCCTATTGGTTATGCTTTCTATGGAGTTTTTAACTTGGTTTATTGTTTCCTTCATTTCAAGTATTTCAGTTTGTTTTTTTTTTTCAGTATCTCTAACTCTTTATTGAAATGATCTCTTGCTTCCCGTATTTGCTCTTTTAACTGTTGATTGGTGCGATCATTTAATGCCTGCATTTGCTCTTTCATCTCCTCCTTCAATGCCTGCATTTGCTCTTTCATCTCCTCATTAGCTTCCCTGATCGTTTTAATTACGTACATTCTGAACTCCCTTTCTGACATTTCTTCTGCTCTGCTGTCATTGGGTTTTATTGATGTAGTATCTAGGTTTGTTTGGGACATTTTCTTCCCTTGTTTTCTCATATTGGTCAGTTGTCAGTGGGACCCTGAGATATTGCTGTTTTCCGCTATTGGCTTATAGTGTCCCGGTAGATTTCCAGTGTATCACCTCCCAAGCCTTCAGTAGCCTGATGTCTTGGAGGAATCTGATAAAGCAGCGCATCGGAAGAAAACTGCCCCTAGCCCCCTACTGGTTCCATGGTTTGGAACTGGCTCTGTGCGGAAAGGCTCTCACTGTGGGCCTGTACCATGCAGCTGGCCGTGTGGGAGGAGCCCACTGCCGGAGTGTGGAAGGCTACCTTGGGAAGATTCTAGCTGCCCTGCCCGGCTCCGATAAGCCACCTCTATCTGGGCCTGCCACCCAGGCCGAGCTTTACCCAGTGGGCAGACTCACCTGTGGCTCTATTTCAGTCCGAGTCTCTCAATGCCTCCCCTTCTTAACTCCTGGGTTCTGGAGCGACTGGGGGTGCAGTCACCCTCTAGGCCGCCATCTTGGATCGCCCCGTGAAGAGAGCCTGCGGCCGGAGTGGGCAGAGCCGCCTGAAGAGGTCTCTGGCTGCCCTACCCTGATCCCAGAGGCTGCTTGCGGATCGAAGCTCTCCGTTGGTTCGGGGGCTTGTGGCTGGTTCTATGTAGAAAGCCTCTCACTGGGCGGTCTGCTCCGAGAAGCTAGCCTTGAAAGGCACCTCCCACCGCAGGGGTCCAGGCTACTTGGGGAAGTCTCTGGCTGCCCTATCCTGGTCCCTGAAGCTGCTTATGTGCCGGAGTATGCTGCCCTGCCTCAATTTGATTTTTTTTAATTCAAGTGGCTAAATGGTAATTCTGGCAAAAGAATTTGGATAATATAGTTTTGTCTGCTATCCTGTTAATCATTTTTCTCCTGTTAAATTACCATTTGTACTTATTTCTATTTCGGGAATCCTATTCTTTTATATCATCATTTAAAATATATCCTAAAGTAGATTTCATTTTCTTGTCACTATTTTATTTATTTATTTATTTTTTGATGTCTTTTCATCTGCCTTAGGTATTGGTGGTTTCAGGATTTCGTCCTTATTACTTTCCTTCTCTCTTTTCATATCCTTTTAATGTACTTCAATGATTTCAAATAATATCTATGTGGAAAGTACTCATTTTACCTATCAAATATCTCTCTTTATCCTGTGATCATCTCACAATCAGTGTATCTAAAATGGAAGTGCATCATTCCTATAATCTCCCTCCTTTCTTATTTCAGCCAAAAAGAATACTGTCCACCCCATTGCTCCAATTCATTGTATTTTTGCACTTCCCTTTTCTGAATTGTCATGCTCACCCTGCCTCAGAAACATTTCTCAAATACACACATACTCTCATGCCTTAACAGGACTCAGTTTTTGGTTAGATCATAAGCAAAGCCTCTACACCAGTTTTACTCTCTTCAATATCTACTTTCTTATTCACATCCTTCACATGTTTGCAAGCGATATCATTTAAAACCCAGATCTGATTATGCTGCTCCCCTACTTAAAAGCATGTGTGTCTCTAGAATGCCAAATCCCTTAGCATCTTGAACACTCACTCTCATCCTCAGTCTTAACTTTCTGTAACCCTGGGTTACAGCTCTTCTGGGCTGCTTCCTGCACACTGAGTATGCATCCCCTGCTTCACTCTTTCAAACGTTTGCCTTTAACCCACTTTTTCCCCCTCATCCGCCTAATGTGAGTACTGGAGCATCCTTCATGACACATCTAATGGCACATCTCACTAGTATTCCTTACCTCCCTCATAAAAGCATTCCGTTTATTCCCCATTCACTTTAAACAAACATTCACAATCACTTTCATCACAAATATTATAGTTACTTATTTGAATACCTGGCTACCTTGAAGACAGTTTTTCCCATGTTCGTATGTATATCCAAAAGACCGTGTCATACAGTATGTGTTCAAAAACAGTCTCTCAAATTGAATTCAAAGTAAATCTCTAGTAACATCTGACTTTTAATTTTTTTATATGTAATAGTGTCCATTCAATTTACCACATCCAAATCAATTTTTTGGAACAATTTACTTCTCCATCATTGAATATTGACTTGACATAGGAATAGTTCCAGGTCTCTCTCCCACCTCTTCAAATAATAGACCCAGTTTCTTCTCTATAATTTTGGAACAACCAGGTAAGAGCTTGTGAATGATACAGGAACAGAGTTATGTATATAATGACTGAGGAATGGGAGGTCTGTCATCTTATTACTATCAACAGCAGCAACAGCGTTAGCACTTCAACTAGTTAACAGAATAGTTTGATTGAGTTTTACTTCTTGACCATGCAAAGTTTCCTCTGTTAAATGTCACATTTTTTATGCTAAATTATTATTATTATTATTGCTATTATTGTTGTTATTTTTTTTTGCTATGCCAGGGAATTGAACCCAGGGCCCACTCTACCAACTGAGCTATATACCCAGCCCTACGTTTTCTTTCTTTTATTTTAGTGGGGGAAGAAGGGTACTGGGGATTGAACTCAAGGACACTCGACCACTGAGCCACATCCCCAGCCCTATTTTGTATTTTATTTAGAAAAAGGGTCTCGATGAATTGCTCGATGAAAAAGGGTGCCTTACTTTTTGCTGAGGCTGGCTTTGAACTTCAATCCTTATAAGCATGTAGTTGTATTGTATTTTTCTCTATTCTGACAATTTCTGCTGCTAGGTAAAGAATTTACACACAAAAATTTAATGAAATTATTAATATGGTTGGATTTGGGTCTATAGCTTTATTACTTGTTTTCTCTTTGCATTGTTGTCCTGTTACTGATTTCTGCCTCCTTTCTGATTACTAGAATATCTTCAAAATTTTTCTTTTGACTTATCTATTAACTCTTTAGTTGTGTCTCTTTGCATCTGTTGTGGTTATTTGAATAATTAAAATATCCATCCTTATCCATTCAGTCTACCTAATATTCATATCATGTTACATCACACAGATACAGAAACCTTGAAGTTGTATAGGCCTATTAACTACTCACATTTTTTATCTTTGTCATATATAAAACATCTACATACATTATAAACCCTGCAAGACAATGTAACATTTTTTTGCTTTAAGCAATCTAATGTGCTTTAAAGAAACTAAATGTAAAATAAAACAGTATTTCATATTTATCCAGGTAATTATCACTTTCAAAGCTCTTCAACACTTCCTAAAAATCCAAATTTTTGTCTGCTATCACATCTCTTTGTATTGAGCAGCTTCCTCTAGCAGTTCTTACAGAGCAGATGGGCTAGTGACTACTTTTCGTTGTTTTCTTTCTTGAAAATGTTTTTATTTCTTGCTCATTCTGGGAAAATTCTGTTTAGTAGATACAGAATTCTATTTTCTTTTTATATTTAAAAATTTATACATGCTGTTCTTCTTTTCTTTCTCACTTTTTAATATATCAGAGATAAATCATGTTGTTTTCCTCTCCCATGTCCTGTGTCATTTTCTCTTGCTGTTTTCAAGGTATTTTCTTTACTGGTGGTTTCCAGAATGGTTTTCTTCCTTGTGATACTGCTTTAGATTCACCAAGTTTCCTGAGACTATAATGTATGATTTTTATAAACTTTGGGAAGATTTTATTTATTATTTATTCAAATATTTTTTTTCTGACATATTCTTTTCTCTCTGCTTTGGACATCTATTCAAATTTTGCTGTTGTCCCACAGTTGTTCTGCTTAATTTTTAAAATTTATTATTATATCATTTGTATCCTTAAGGGATTGCTATTTGTTTCCTTTTCTTCTTCTTTTTTTTTTTGTTGATGTATTCAGATAAGTAGTAGTTGTGTTTGATATATAAGTAATACTCAATATATGTTTGTAAAATGAATAAATGTGATGTGTGATATCTTAGGATGGCAATAACCAAAGATAAGACCAACAGTTATGGAGAAAACATGATAATTTACTAAAAGATACAAATTTCTCTGAGTGGAAAAATTCAATCTAAAGAAAATATAAATTGTTTCTAAATTAAACTAAAAATGCAGCGAAATTACATTTTAAATCAAGTTTGAGTGTTTTTCACAGACATTGATAAACTGACTCTACATGTCCATAAGGAAAGCAAAAGGTCAAGAAAAACTGAGATAATTTTGCAAAAGGAAAACATGCTGCATCTTTCCCAGACTAAATAAATAACTTACCAAATAATTATTTTTGTTTTGTTTGTACAAAGATAAATAAGTATATCAAGGAAACCTAAGATAAAGGCAAGAAGCAGAGCCACACCTATATAGATAATTCATTTTTGACAGGTGATATGTAAAGTCATAGATTATTTAATAAATAGTGATAGGAAAGTTAGTCCTCTGATGTAAAAGTAATATTTAATACCTATCTTATTCCAATACATATAATAAAGGAATAAAAAAACATTATAGAAAACTTAAAAATCAAAATCATTATGATAATACTTGATACTACAGAACTTCGAGGTCACAATTTCTAAAAGTAGAAACCAAAAGCAGAAATCTGAAAGAGAAATTATAAATTTTACCCTTCTTAAAATGCAAAACAGTTGAATGTCAAAAGAAATTCCAAAAATACTTGCAGGGCATATGTTTTAGTCAGCTATTTTGCTGCTGCAACTAAAAGACTCGACCAGAACAATTGTAGAGGAGAAAAGGTTTATTTGAGGGCTCACAGTTTCAGAGGTCTTAGTTCATAGAAGGCCAGCTGCATTCCCTGGGACTCAAGGTGAGGCAGAACATTATAGTGGGAGAGTGTGGTGGAGGGAAGCAGCTCACATGGTGATCAGGAAGCAGATCACCACTTTATCTCCACTTGTCAGATACAAATTTATACCCAAAGTAATGCTCCAACTACCACCTCCTCCAGCCACACCGCACCACTTCAGTTACCACTCAGTTAATCCCTAAAATGGGATTAATTCACTGATTGGATTAAGATTCTTACAACCCAATAATTTCTATTCTGAACCTTCTTGCATTGTCTCACATGTGAGATTTTGGGGGTCATTTCACATCCAAACCATAACATCATATAATTAAAACAGAATTTTTATCCTGACAATACTACTAGAAATCAAGATGGAATAAAGAATCTAGTATAATGGGGGGGATGTCTGATCAAAAGTAATTCATAGATGGGAGAAAAACATAGATGGAAAAAGACATAAAATAAGCATTTGAAAAGATACACAACCTTAATAGAAATTGAGATGATAAAAATTTAAAGATGTGATATTCATTCACACTCATCATATTGATGAAAGACAAATTCTTAGCCTACCAAGGATTGGCAAACTTATAGAGAAATGGAAACTCACAAACTTTTAACAGGAAGTAATTAGCCATTGTTGGATAGCAACTTTTTCAATATCTAGTAAATTTGAAGATGTGCAAATATTAAATTTTCAGCAATTCTATTCCCAATAGAATAGAAAAAACTTGGGCACAAAGTGACACATGTAAAAATATTTTTAAGTATTTTCAACAGTACAGATTTACGGTAAACTACAAGCTCATAAACAAGAGACTGTAAATAAAATACAATAGCCTTACAAGAATATTATAAAGCAACTCAAATGAATTTAAAGATAAATGTATTAACAAAGAATAATGTGAAAATATTAAATTAAAAATACAGATTAACATACACAGCATGAAATAATTTATATACACATTTAAAGATGGAGAAAAAAATCACATCTTTAGGACTTTATACCCATGTCATAAACATACCTGAACTTGCATGAGAATGACCAAATTCAAAAGAGAAGTTAACTGTGGACAGTTAGATGAATAGTTCCAAGAAGCAGATTCACAGTATAATATGTTGTTTCTTAAGGGCATGATGTTTACATGAATATTCATTTTCTTATTATGTGCTTATTTCTTTGTATGACTGGAATATTTAACATAAAAATGAGGATAATAAAAATACTTGCATAATATTGTTTTGAGAATTAAAGGAGATAATGCATATAAATAATCAATAAAATGATAAAAAATGGTGAGGTGGAGATAGGTTTTCTATCAAATAATAACAGCCAGTTAGAATTTGTAATGAAAATAAAACTGTATAAAACTCATAATAGTGGAATAAACACAAACTCAAATAAGTGGAAAGATGAAAACTGTGCTCCTACATGAAATTGATAACTTTAGATTACATAGAAATAAGGGGGGGGATGAAAAATAGTGGGAAGAGACAGACATCATTACCCTATGTACGTGTATAATTACATGAATGGAGTGAATCTACATCGTGTACAACCATAGAAACAAAATGATGTACCCCATTTGTGTACAATGAATCAAAATGCAGTCTGTAAAAAATAAAAAATTTTAAAAAAGTTAAAAAAAAGATCAGTTCCAAAAAATAAAAAATAAAATTTAAATCATGAATAAAAAATCAAATTATATAATAATAATATCACAAATTAAAAGAGAAATCACTAACAGGAATACATATTTTTAAAGAATTTGGACAAAAGTATAATATTTTAATAATAAAAACACCCAAAAATCAATATAAAAAATTAAGATTCCAGAAGAACAAATGAATAAAAGAAATGAGCAGGTAATTTACAAATAGTTAAGTACAAACACCCTATGAACATACAAAAAGTGCCTAATCATAGTGGTAATTAGAATGATAATATTAGGAGAGCAATAAGTTTCACTCTATCAAATTAGCAAATATGGTTTTATCTGCCATATTAAATTCCTTATCTAAAAATTATTTTGAAGTATGGTATAAAGTGAGGATTTAAAGTATTTTTTCTAAATTTTCTAAGTACAATTTTCAAAATAACCCTTCCCTTTTCCATTTACTTCTGAAGCTGTCTTTATAAAGTTTTCATAAATCTTCATTTCTTCTGTACATCTTAATTTTTCATAACTTATTTTTATTATAAAGTAACAGTTTTCATAGCAATTGTGGAAAAATTAGATCTTAAAGTTGCTCATTTTCATTCTATAATGCAGCCCTCTAGCTCAGACCCTTCTGATCTTGAAGTTTGGTATCTCTAATCCAGAGCTCTCTGTGGTGAGATCTTTGTTCAGCACTGCCCACAATTATCTGCTTAGTAGTTCAAATGCCTGGGGATGAAAAGGAGGGAGTCTGAACAAAGGAGAGACTGAGGACTGAGGTGCTGTGGGTTCTAGGTTCCAACTTCAATCAGAGCAACACTCGTTTCTCTGTTAAACATGTGGGGATGCCAATTCAGATTCTGACAAAAGTTTTCTGTTGTAAATACAAGAAAAACATTAGAAACGTGTGCTTTGATACAAACGTTCATTTATTAGTGATGGCCATTTCTTCAAAAACTATATCTAATGGTACTCATTAAACCAGAAAAAATGTTCCTGTCTTTGGAATTAGGTATAAATCAGAGTATAGAACAATAACTGTATTCTCAATTAAGTACAGTTGGTCCTGTGTGTCTATGGGATCATCATCTGTGGATTCAATCAACCATGGGTAAAAAATATCTGGAAAAATAGTTGTGTCTGTACTGAATATGCACAGATTTTTTTTGTAATTAATCCCTAAGTTACAGTATAACAATGATTTACATGTCATTCACATTGTATTAGGTGTTATTAGTAATCTAGAGATAATTCCAAGTATATAGGAGGATATGTGTAGGTTATATGCAAATTCTATGCTATTTTTTATAAGGGATTTGAGCATGGTCACATTTTGACATCTCTAGGGGGTTCTGGAACCAATTCTCAATTAATACTAAAGGATAACTACTCAACAAACAACCAAAATTTCTTAAGCTTGCAGAGTTTCGAAAGTTCCAGTGAAATGCTATTTACCTTTGTAGAATGTTCCCAAAGAGAATGTGAATTCAACACAGATTACCTTTTTTGCCAGTAATGGCTTCTATTGCAATCTAACCTTGGTTTTTCCCATCAAGGAAACCAATGTATTCTGAGCATTTAGACAAAGAAGTAAAAGGTTTTTAAAAAATGGATATCGATATTTCTCTTTTAATGTGGTAAGCCTACCATTGAGATATTTAAGAGTATAGTGTGTTTTCCTGTATCAGCAATATACAGGGAGTTCAGTACTAGATAATCTGTTCACATAAATTTTTATATATCGTAACAAATAATACAAACAAAAGTTAAATTT
Organism: Sciurus carolinensis; assembly: GCF_902686445.1. NCBI lineage: Eukaryota > Metazoa > Chordata > Mammalia > Rodentia > Sciuridae > Sciurus > Sciurus carolinensis. Next base: position 34,022,023 of record NC_062213.1, read on the forward strand.
CTTTAAGGCAGAATTCTTTCAGCAGAGCTGCTTTCCTGAGTTTGATGCAGAATTTTAACTCTTGTAGTAGTTAGGTTGGTTATGGTTTGGTTATGTTTATTTTAAAATTCTGGGATTCTTCATAGTCAACTTGAGGTATGTTGATTATGAATGTGTATGAATGTGAGTATGAAGATGTATGAAGTTAAAACTCTCATACCTTAATATGTACCAAGCTCTATTCTTGGCCACCTATGTATAATATGTCATTTAGCCTTTACAACAACCTTATAAGGAAGGAAGCACCAATATCTTCTTTTAGAAGCCCCAAGGATACTGAATCACAGAGGTCAGTAATTTTCCAAAATCACATTGTTATTAAGTGCTGAAGTCAAGATTTGGAACCACATAAACTAACTCCAGGTTATCCCCTTAAGCACTTTACTAATTTCTCTCATGGACATTTTTGACAATATGTTCAGTGTGATTTATATTTTGGAATTTATAAAATATATCAGAATATCCTCATAATGATTTCCAGATCTTCCTTTATAACTGCTACTTGGCTATTTACCAATCACTTATTCATCAATTTCACTAATATTTTATACATACCTACTAAAGATGTGGGTGAATATGCTTCTATGCAGTATATTATTTTTTTCTTTCTTTCCTTTTCCCCCTCATTCATCATGCATACCCCTTTTACTGAAAGCAGTGTTCTGGTTTTGTTTGGAGAACTGCACATTCCCCATCATCAGTAGATTTGAAGAGAATGGCTTCTACTGGACTTAGATGTATCCCAAACTAGTTAGTTCAGTAGTTCTACAGGACTCTCTTCCGTAAATGTGAATCTTGAATGGAATGATAGACGGATGAAGAACAGCACTGATTCTTTTCTACATCATGGTCTTAATTCTGCTCACTGATTTCTGCATGCAAGCTCATATGGCTACCATAACACTTATTCTTTCTGCTATGGTTATTGAATTTTTTTCTTTGATGTTTTTAGCTAGTCCATGCTGATTGATCATTTGATCATCCCTTCCCCCAATGCACACACACTTTTTTTGTTGTTGTTAACTTAGTCTGAATGGATTTGTTGCTTGAAATTAAAATGCCCTAGTTAATAGAGAAATAAAATTAGAAACTTCTCATGTAGAATTATAGTCTAGTGAGAGAGATCACCATATCAATAAACCAAGTTAACTCATTATAGAAAATACCACCATCACTCATGACAAAAAAAGTACATGTGGGTCCATACATGAGGAGGAAGACCTCCATTGACTTTCTGAGTCAGGAAAGTTTTCCTCCAATCATCAAAGTTTAATGTGACATGAAAAAACAGGGAAAATTTCTAAGCAAAGAGAAAGTATCTTAGGAAGGAAGAGTAGTATACAAAGGTCTGGAGGTAATGATATGAAGTAGTGGTAAAGTCAAGAAAACAAAAGAACAGAGCTTACTGTGACTAGATCCTAGTGCATGGGAGAGCAGAGAAAGACTTGATGGGAAAGATGAAATCAAGCATGACTTTTGTGAAGGAATTTGGATTTTGTCTTAAAAGTAGAGAGACGCCAACTAAAGATTTCAAATGAGAAAAAGAGAAAATTAACTTTGGAGTTTTGAAAATTTATTCAAATGATGTAAGAGATTAATTGAATTATTTTAAGCCTCTGGCAGGCAGATGAGTAAGAAGGCTGTTTTAGTGACCCAATTCAATTTTGTTTGTGAACTGATCTAAAGTGAAGGTAACAGGGGACAGAGGATGGATGTGCCATTAACAAAGCTGACACAACTACGAATTCTGGGAAGATAGCTACCAGAATAACGCTCTCTTCCTCTCCATGTCAGCTCCATGCTTTATAACTCTTCTAACTTAAGTGGCTTTAGAGTCTATGAGATATAGGGTTCCAAATACCCAAGATAGTACAAACAGAGGAAATGGAGTGGATTTTCTCCTGCTCAAGATAGATGTTCATGGTGGGCAGCCTCTAATGTGGCTTCCAGGATCCCCATGCATGGCATAATGCCTAGCGTGATTCCCTTTCCTTGAGTGTGGGCAGGACTGTGACGTTCTTCTAGCCATATAGAGTCTGGCAAAGGCAGCAGAATGCATGTGATCACACCCTATAAGATTATTATGTCTGACTTCAGAAAAGATTCTTTCCCTTACTCACTGACTTTAATGAAGCATGTGGAGGCTGCTATATAGAGGGAGCCACACAACAAGAAATCGAACTTTCCATTTGACAACCTCTGAGGAAATGAATGCCGCCAACAGATAAGTGGCAGATGAGCTCAAATGAAAACCAAGTCTTAATGGACACTTGATTATGGTCTTTCAAAGGACCCAGTGATGCTGTACCTAGATTCCTGCCCAAGAGAAACCTTAGGGAAATAAATTTGTGTTGTTTTAAGCTGCCACACTTATGGCAGTATTGGTAATGCAGCAGCAATAGATATCTAGTTCAGTAACGCAAAGTCATAAACTAGCATACTCTGAAAAGAATATATTCTATAATAATTTGCGGACTCTGAGAAAAATCAGATACTAGCTGTATACTTCCAAAAACCTAAGAGAGAACAGGGGAACTGAGACCAAGTGAAGATGAACACAGAGAATCAAGAGTCAATCCAGATGCTTCGGTTGGGAACAAAGGGTCAGCCTGGTCTAATTCTGCAAAAAAAAAAGGAGAAAGAACATGACAACTTTTACCTCCTGAGGAATGGCTGGCACTGAGGATATGACAACAACCCGAGGTGGGCTACAGCAAGCCCAACAAGCAAAGGTAACTGTAGGAGGGTTCCAGAAGCAGGAGCAAAAAGATTAGCCAGAATACACAGATTGCACAAGCAATTAACTTCTAGAAAGGGACCAATGGTCATTGGAACAGAAAAAATAATAATAGCACTTAGGTAGAGTGGAGCATAACTAAAAAATATAATTTCCCAAAATAACCTCTTTCAGATAAATTGGGCAGAAAGGATGATCACTGTTGATAACCAAATTAATGACTTTGATGATCAAAAGGAAAATCAATATAAAAGAACATAGGAGAAAAGGACTTATTGTCTTACAGGCCTGTGAGATGAAAAGAGACACCTATCCTGGAAATAATCTTGAAATCCATGAAAAAGAGAAAAATATAGTATAGCAAGTTATCTATAAGTGAAAAGGAGTCTTATTAGCATCAGACTTCTCATCTGCGAAATAGGATGCTAGAAGAGAGTGAAATAATACCTCTTAGTAGTGTGAGGGAGACTGAGCCCAATAAAGATTTCACGTACCTGTGAGGGTAAATCAGAGTTTCAAATATATCTTCAAGCAGGCTTTCTAGGGAAAATAATGATGGAAGGCCAAAACAAGACAAAACAACCTGAGTAACATGGGTTAGTAGTTCAATTTTGAAGGGAATTCTTGATAATGATCTAGAGATGAATATCTCAAGTTCTCTGAACTGAAACCTTGGTATAAGGGTGAGGGTGGAAAGAGAGGGGTCAAACTATCCCACAGCATTTGGTCTGGGTGAAGAGGGGGGAAAGGAGGAAGGAGGTGTGATTGTACAATAGATTCACCTGAGCGCTTGGTTCAGTACCATTGTGCTTCCTGTATGAGGCTGTTGAATGCTGGATATTCCAGTTGATTTTCAGGAGGTTATGGTTGAATCACTTCATGCCCAATATAGCATTGATCACAATACTGTAAGTTCAGGAATGCCATCTGCCTCACCATTTTCTCCACCTCTGCAAGGCACCTTGGAATCCTTGAAAAAATGAAGACTTGTTTTAGTCAGCAAATCATTAGTGAGTAAGAAGGGCTACTACCACTCAGTGGGATTTTATTGAAGTGTTTTTATGTCTTTTGGTAACTACCAAAGTTGCTTTTGGTGGCATTTCATTCATGATTCCCACATTCCTAGAAGCTACTTTCCATCAGCAGGAAGACTAGAAAGGCAGCAGCCTAAGTTCAGGGTCTGCCACAAACTTTCAGCACTGCAGAATACCTCTATAGTAGCACCTCCTCCACCTTCTTAGCTTTCCTGCTTTGATCTGTATTCTGGGGCTCCAGTACTTTTATCTTGCTTGTATGTTTCTCAGTGCTAACTCATCTGGATCCATCCCTCCAGGAGTATTGCCTAGGCGTGTGCAGTCTCTGCAGTAACTCTTGGCACCAGACATGTCCGCCTCCTCACTGTGTCCCTTACAGATCCTCAAACCACTAGACCTGGCTCAAATCTTCAGGCTCTTTCTTGTCCCAGAAATAGATTCAGAAAAAAACTTAAACATAACCAAATACCATCAACAACTATTTCAAATATCTATAGATCATGCTTTCTCTGAAGGATTACTTCCTCAACTGAAATCTTATGTGGAACCGGGAAAAGCATCATGTTTTTTATTTTTATTTTTATTTTAGAGCAAGTCTCAGGGAGCAAAAAGTCCACCCATTCTTTTTAATCATCTGAAAACCTTCTATGAAAGTATGATCCAAATATAACTCTTTTGTACACACCTTCACATCTAATTTATTTAACAACTTTTTGTAGTCATTTTTATTCTTAGTGAAATTTAGTTTAAAATTTAAAAAATAGATGTGAAAGTAGGACAGATCACAGCCCCAGATGAAAAATCTGCTCCCAGTTAACAGAATGAGATTTGGGATGTTAAAATTGAATTGAGACAAGTGTTCTGGGACTGGCCATCCAGGTCAAAGGCCTTGGAGACAAGATAAGAAAAAGATGGTAAGAACAAGAAGGAAAGAAATCGTCTGTTAGGTCGGAATTTAAGAGACTGTAGGGGGCAGAGCTGAGCAGCCAGAGCAAAGACCAGCCCGTCAAAGGTAACCATCAAGTGGGTTAGAAAATTCCACTGACCTTCACATCCACCTGTCACTCAGCAGGAACCCCCTCCCATCCCGGTCTATAAAAACCCTGGGCAGCCAGGCCACGTGCGATTTTCTCCAGGTCCCTACTTGAGCTGTACCCCTGGGGGTTTGGGAATTTCGCCCGAGAGAGCCAAATTCCAATAAAACTTGCTCCCGCCGCTTTCTGTCTGATTTTATTTGACTGCTAACCGTGCCCGCCGAGCTTACAATCTGACCCGAGTTATCTGATTCACCTCTGGTAGAGAGAAGTTGGGGAGGAAAATTTCATAATGAAGAAGAAAAAGAAGAGAGCTATTAGAGGATAGTGAATCTGAGATAGATACTGAATCACAAACAAGAATGGAATTCTGAAGACAAGAAGATGCATGAACTCACATGGAGTAGGGGTACCTATAGGGAAATGGCAGTACTAAGAATTGGAAAGGGCAATTGTTTGGGAATGAGTGGACTCCTGGGTGGGGCAAGGAAGCACAGGAAGGCCCAGGTTGAGAAATCAAAAGAATTAAAGCAAGGGAGTTAAAGAAGGGAGTTAAAGAGGGATTGCTGAAATAAAAGTTGAGAGATCTGCAGGGACTAGGATTAATTCTGCAGGGAATTAAGCCAGCAAGACCCAGGAGAAGGAAGTAGACAATAGAGGAAAAACAAAGAAGGAAAGTACAGACTTCAGAGACGGTTCTTTTCACAGTGAACTGTGCCTGCTAAGACTCCAATCACACCCAGGTTGAAGTATCATCTTGCCACTACCAAAATATTCCTGTAAACTACCAGTGGTATCTGTCTTGAACCTTGGCAAACCCTGTCATACAACATTCCCTGTGTCAATATGCAGCTTTTTGTAAAGTGCACTCTAGGATTTTTGGGAAGAGAAGATCCACTCTAACCTGCATGCCCAATTCCTCTTGCATTTCACCTAGTTGTTTTTACAGGGAAGCACAAATATTGTGAGAGAAGTCTAATATTAAGAGGAGAAGCCAGTATTGCCTTTGATGACATGCCCTTCCAAGTAAGCAGTTATATAATGCCACTGAGAGGGAATACTAAAATGTAATATCATATTAAATATACCATATTTAGGAGTTTCATATGCCTTACCAGGTAAGCTGCAGGATATAGGATCATTAACTTCTGCTTAAAATTTTAATGACTAGTTATTTTGAGACTTGTCTTACCATTAACATATTCTGGATCCACCCAAATATGAATCCATAAAAATTTTGAAAATATAATTATCATGACCACAATTCCACTAATAAGAGAGTGTCAGTGATTAAACAATTGTCCCCCAGTTCCAACCCATCTTCCCCGGTTGGTTTTGTGATTTTGGGGTGATATTCTGAAAATTACATTTCTCCACTGCCTTCTGACTCCCTGTTAAATTTTGCCATTCCTTGGGCACTGGAGGAAAGCTGAAAGACAAGAGAGGGAAGAAAGAATGTGTTCCTTTCTATTTGCTTGCTATTCTTGTCAGTGTCACCCCACCAGTGCCCCTTCACCTATTTCCAGAAATAGTTTGTTCCAGTTTTCAGATTCTTCCGCCATTCTCAGAACTAGCTTCATTGCCCAAAGGTCCTGTGCTGATCTGGGTAGTGTCCACCCTATTGGTCTGAATGCCAGCTCTGATCAGATCCCTGAGGCCCCTCCTTCAGGTTTCTAGGTTCTGAGGGTCCCACTCACCCTTCTTCATGGGATGAGCAGATGTAAGGATGGCAGCTACTTCCTGCAGTTATCATCTTGGTGTTGCTTCAGCGTTTCCATTTTGTCTTGCCAGTCCTTCAATACCTAGCCAATATTTAACCTTCAATATCTTAACCAATTTCTTATATGTATTTATCTCTGACAAATTAACTAGTGTAGTTTCTCTTTTCATGACTAAAATTCTGACTAACTCAGAGATACAAGGTCTTCTGCAGTGAATTTTATAGAAACCCTCTTAAAATTACTTTTAAATGGACCTCTTTCCAGAGTACTCCACTCCTTGCAGTTGTTAGAAATCACTCCACTCCTTGCCACCCAGCTGTCCCAGGTTATATTTCACTTCTGAGAGTCTGCAGCCCTTTCCTAATCCACCACACAGATACATTTCAAAAACACGACTTATGACTCATTCCTCCTTGCGAAACCACATGAGAGGCATTGTCTATCTTTCCCTCTAAATGTTTTCCACCATGAAATTCTAATGGAAAAGAAAAGTGATCACCTTGTAGTAGCTTAGCTACATCTTTGTAGTCTTCAATAATAGAAGCATAATGTGCACTTGTGTAACCAGAGGTTTCTCCTAGTGGTGTTCTCATTTTTCCTTCTCCTTGGACAAATAAGATTCTGTTGAAAGTACAGCTTCACTTAGTCTGGTTCATTAGTATCAGTCGCAGCAAATGTGTGAGGAAACACATCAACATTAGGATTTAAACACTGTCTTATCAATTCTTTGGTTCCCGTGAAATACAGTTACTAAACAGCCTCTTAACCACAAATGTGGGGCCCTATCCATCCGATTGGAAAATGTGTAACACATTGAATACTCAAATTGTTATCACAATTTTGTCTGAGATCAGCTTCCCACCCTGAGCCTCCATTTTTCCCTAAGAGGTTTTTTGGAGGGCACTATATCCTCTGAAGAACAACATCAGAGGCTACATGTTGACTTCTTTGAAATAGTCCAGCAAAGTCACTAAACAAATACACAAATAACAAGAAGCTCAAAGCAGGAGGGGATATGTAACAGAGATAGATCTTAGGCCTAACACATGCAGAAAACCTGGAAAGTGTGACCATATATGTGAAAAGACTAGGCAACAGAAACTATCTATCAGAGGTTCAGATATTCAAAGTTAGAAGATAAGGTTTGAAGGCAACTATTAGAAATATATTTTTAAAACTAAAAAAAAAATAATGCTTAACAAATAGAAGAAGGAATACAGGCTCTGTCTCGTCCAATAGAGAATATCAATATAGAGACAGAAATTATGAGAAAGAAAACAAGTTGGTATTCTGAAGTTGAAAGCACAATAACTAAGTTAATTCCTGAGAAGCACTCAAAAGTAATTAGAATTCACAGAAGGAAGAATTAGTATGCAGGTTAGATTGATGAGGCGATTACACAGTTCAAAGAACAGAAAGAAAAGAGGCTGAAGGGAAATCATACAGGCTCAGAGAAATGTGGAACTAATATACATGTAATGGGATTACCAAAAGGAGAGAACAGGAAGAGGGAAAAAAGAGAAGAAAAATTATTTAAGGAATAAGCATCAAAAACCTTCTCAAATTTGATGAAAAATATAAACCTACACATTCATAAAGCTCAACAAAACTGAAGTAGGATAATGTTGAAGAGATTCACAATAAGACACAGATATTCAAATCATTGAATGCCAAAGACAAAGAGCAAATCTTGAACACAGAGAGAACATACTCACAATGTAGAAGGTTATGTTCTATACTGCCAAAATTTCAGCAAAAATCATGGAGGTCAGAAGCAGTGGGATAAAATATTTGGTCTGAGAGAAAAGTACTATCAACCATGAATCTTATCTCTAGAAAAACTATCAAAAAATCAAGGTAAAATAAAGACACTTCCAGATAAACAAAAACTGATAGAAAAGCAATTTTTAAAAATAGTGTGGATATCATTGAACTCTTGGTCCTATAGCAGATAGAAATATAATATATATGGTATACTTATCATTGACTACTTGGTCCTCTCATTATATCAACAAGTTTTCAGTGGTTTAGCAATTGGAGAAAAAAAATGGTAATACATTTTACTGATACCCATTCTATAAAAATAAAATGTAAAATTAATTATATCAATTTCTCAGAAACCCAGCTTTGTCTCATTATGACTTAATAGCAATAGGAACTTGAAGGTTACACATGCCCTATTGTATGGTGTTTGTTCACTTACATTGACTAAAATTCTCTCATTATAGTACGTAATGGCCTTATTTCATACCCTTTATGTATTACTTTTATTGTTTTGTCATTTGTTTTAGTTCCTCTTTTCAACTTAGATTTTTTGCATTGTATCATGCAGATTTGATCAATCAAAGAGAAACCACTTTAGATATTTCAAGAAGCAGTAATTCAATACAAAAAAATCAGAGGCTAATTAAGTCTTTGTAAGTGCTAGAGGATGCAGTTTGTATTAGTGTTCTATTGCTGCCATAACAAAATACCAGAGACCAGGTGACTTAGACAACAGAAATCTATTTTCTAATAGTTCTGGAGGCAAAAGACCAAGATCGATGTGTCAGTAGGCTTGGTTTTTTCTGAGGCCTCTCTCCTTGCCATGTAGATGACTGATATTTTCTTGTATCCTCAACATATTTTTTTTCCTGTGTATGTGCATCCCTGATATTTCTTTATGTGTTCTAATCTTTCCTTATAAGGATACCAGTAAAATTGGGTTTATGTCCACTGTATCTACTTGATTTGAACTTAATCATCTTCTTAAAGACCCTAGCTCCAAATACAGTCACATCTTTAATACTGAGGGTTAGGGCTTCAACACATGAATTTTGCAGGGGGACATAATTCAGTCCACTACAAATTTAGAGAAAGTTGTCTACATTCTTAGAAAAATAGACAGTTTCAGAAACTGGAAGAAACCACCACCAATGATGTCAGCTGCTGCCAAAGCACCAAAGTGGATGTTATCCAGAAGGCCTGTCAGCCACTGTGAGACCTCATGTCTGCTTTCTGCTAAAATTCATGTGGCTGCCTGCCTGCCAATGTCAGGACCAATAGGGGTTTTAGCTTTTCTTTCTTCTTCTATATCTTATGCAAGAGTTTCTTACTAGAAGAATGTAAACCATTTCTTTACTGGACTGGAAAAGTGGTTTCAGAAATACAGTTTTCAGACATGAAGCCTATATGATATAGGAGAAACTTAGAAAGACATTAGTAGACAATATTTGGCAAATCTATTCATTTTTAAACTCAATATCCAAAAACATATTTCTTTCTATCAACAGCAACAGCACCATGCTTTTCCCCACCAAGAGAAGACTATCCTTTATAGAAATAAAGACACACATACTACTCTTTTTCAACAAAAATGAGACAAAGTCAAAGTCACTCTATCTCTCTCTGTTTAATGATTTTTAACATTTTGATAATCTATATTTTAAGCATATTTGTGCACTCATGTAAAAACTCAGTATTACCTCAATCTGGTATCTGTTCAGTCTTATGCTATGTGGAAAACAATAATCAACACATTTTCTTCAAAAAAAAAAAGGAAGGGGGAAAAAAGTAAAAAATTGCCTATGTATACATATAGGCACATATATCTTAATCTTTTTAGGCTGCTGTGGCATAAACTAAGTGATTCATGAACAATAGAAATGTATTTCTCACAGTTCTGGAAGATTGGAAGCCCGGGGTCATGGTACTGGCAAATTTGGTGCCTGGAAAAGATATTACTGGGTCTGGGACATCTTTCTAAGTCCTCACATGACAGAAGGAATTAATGAACTCCTGCAAACCTCTTTTATAAGTACCTCAATATCATTCATAAGGGATCTGTCCTCATGACCTTATCACCTCCCAATGGTCCTGCCTCCTAATTCCATCACCTAGAGGATTAGGATTTCCTCATGTGGATTTTGGGAAGACCCAAGTATTTAGGTCATAGCAATTTGTATGTATGCATGTTTGTGTATGTATGTATATATAATTTTATAAATGAATTATATAAATACATAGTTGATTACATAATAACAAGAAGAAAATCTGCACACTTCCTGCAGTTCTTATTTTTGTAACTACAGATGGGACTCAGTAGTATTAACTTCCTTGTTCTACTACATTCTACATTCCCATTTTCTTTAGATAACATTTTACATAATAATGAGGTTACCTTTTCAGATAACCACAACTCTTATTTTAATAGGGGCTGAGTCTTAACTGGTCCTTTCTGTTTTGGATCAAGTAGTCTGTTGTAGTGTTCTTCTACTGGTATAGAAGGTAAAATTTCAAAGTTTATGTGACAGGAAGCAAACAATTTTTAAGATGCAGTCCGCAGGATACGGAGAGAGGAGCCATTTCTAGTCGCTCTCCTTATTCAAAGACCTTCATATTATGAGAAAAAAAATTTTACCTGACATTAGACCCTGACTTGGAGTATACTTTGCATATTATGAGAACGAACCCCAGAAGATGTTGTGCATCACTTGGCACTATAACTGAAGCTTCACTAAAATACTTCTCCATTATGTTAAGTCAGTTGTGTCTGTCTGTTTGAATCCATGATAAACCAGTAAACGCTAAAGATAAGAAGCTAGATGTTGATTTGCCTTTTTAACAAAAGTTCTTTGGTCAGAAGTAATGTTGAATGAGATGCCATGTCACTGGAAAAGACTATGTGTATACCCTCACATGGTGGTGCTGGCAAGTTCTGTTCATAGAAAAGTCAACTGTATATAATAGATTAAAGGTCTTTTTCATAAAGATGAACAACTGCTGCAATCTTGAACAACAGAGTACAATGTAACAGTCTGCCACCAGTGGCTGGTCAGTCTACTTAATGAATGAAATCTTACTGGGGATTTTACATTGTTTTCTGACATTGGTAGCTTGGATTCTCATGTAACATCACTGTTTATTCATCTTTCTTGAGAGAAAACATGTGTTATTGAATATAAAATTAACATCCATTCCTATCACTATGGCATTTTTGTTCATAGTCCCAAGTTAACTGTGCAATAACTGGAAAGAAAGGTCAAGGAACTTGTAGAATGTTCAAAAATGAGGTTTCACATGGATCCCCAAAATCCTAACATTCTGTGGCCATTCCAAAAGAAACAAGTATAAAAAAATTACCCCAGACTTCCTTATCACTTCATAATCTAAAGAAACATTAGTATGCAGATTATAGTCAAAAGATTATGATCTGTTCTTGGTAAATGCAGTATATATACGTGGGAGCCGGGGTTGAGGAATTTTCTGTTTTCAAATGAACATCTATAAAGTGCTTTGTTATTTTTGGAGGACACGTAAATGTTAGTAGTAGTGTTTTGATCAGTACTGATAGAATAGCAACTTTGTAACTGACAAGAAAGTATAATATGACGTGAACAAAATTGTTGCACCTGAATGCCAGTTCAAGCACTGCTTTATCCAAAAGTTAACATATATCATTACTTAATTCAAAGTTGAAATCAATAGTGAAAACTATGACTATCATCAAATGGTGGCCACAAATATCTTTTCTGTTAACCCACTGTCTATTGATATAAGCAATAACACAAAATACTTGTTATTACACATTGATGAAAGCTGTGTATTAAGAAAAAGATGATTATAAATAAGGGACACAGTATAAATATTTCATCAAGATACTGTAGTATTATAACAAAAACCCAAGTTAATTGTTTCAGGGAGCTTCACCAAGTGAAATATGTCATCAGTACAGTCAGTATTTTAAAAAAAGTTCCAATTTGTTATTAGTATATAATCCAAAATATCATGATTTCTAATATTGAAGATATACATATGTTATTAGAAGACTATCTACCATTTGAAGTAGGCTTGAACATATTCTCTACAGCATCACATGCTATATATATGATAAGATTATTCTTAAAAGTAGAAAAAGTTACATGATCTTCCCAATTGTCATTAACCCAGAGGGCGTCATACTTAGGCACTTAGATATACCTGCACCAGGTATAATGTGCAATGGGCTCCAGGTCATGACCACATTCCAATGCTTTATATATTTTGAGGCCTCATGGAGCAGGAAATAGCTGAGCACTTATGCATAGGGAGTTTGAGATATTTGGGGAATGATCAAGGAAAAATTTATGAATACAAAGTGAAAGTAACATACAGAAACTGTAGTGGATAAACTGTAGTGACAGGTTTGCCACCTGGAAAAAGTCCCTTACAGCATATTTCCAGAGGCCATGGTGAGGGGAACCATCCAGAAGGATGTTCAGGAGACCTTCCAGGAGAGTGGATCAGTTAGAGAGCATGCATGTCTAGATAGTATTTCTCAGCAACATGACAGGATTCTTTGGATCAGAGAACCCTGAAGGGAAGCAGCAGCTTGAGGTTTTTATAGCTCTGGAGTTTGTCTTATCCATGGCTAGCAGATGTTGGGTGCAGATTTTGTGGGGTATGTAAAGCAGGCAAACTCAAAATAGCTAAACATTTGCTTATTTGGGTTTTCTAAAACAATTGTATGTGTTAAAAATTTGAATTTGGTGCTGACCAGTGTGGGAGCTAAAGGGTCTCAGCCTATGAAGAAGTAAACAAACTAGGGACCACTACACAGAATACTGTGTCATAATTGAAGCTTCTTGGTCAAGAAAATGGCCTTGTTAGAAAAGGGTAACCTCTGAAATTCAAGTTGAGTGCCTGGTGAAAGAGTGACTTCAATAGTCCTCAGACATGTTGAATCCATTTTTTGAAGAGACTAAAAGAATATCTGGGGCCACCTACATGTGATCTTTTCATGCTTGCTTGCCACAAACTTGATTTTTTTCCCAACACAATACAGTTTCATGATGCTTAATGACAGAGTGTACATACAGTAGTAGTCACATAAAATTATAATGAAGCTAAAAGTTCCTACCACGTAGTGACATGGTGGCCACCAGATATTGTAGTGGAATGAACTACCCACGTGTCTGCATTGATGCTGGTGTGATAAAACCCAATGAACTGTCAGTCACATAAAGTACAGCACATACATGTACATGATGGTGATAATAAATCACTGAGTTATATATTTCTTATAGGACTTTTTTATTGTTATTTTATTTTTTTTCATTCAACTATAATTATTATAGATGGATTTTATTTACTTTGATATTTTAGTGGGAAAATGTAAACAGTGTCCATCCTTTTTTTAAAATTTATTTTTATTGTAAACAAATGGGATACATCTTGTTTCTCTGTTTGTACATGAAGTAGAGGCATACCATTTGTGTAATCACACATTTGAATAGGGTAATGCTGTTTCATTCATTCTGTTATTTTTCCTTCCCCCTCACCCCTCCCACCCCTCTTTTCCCTCTATACAGTCCCTCCTTCCTCCATTCTTGCTTTCTGCCCACCCTCCATTATGTATCATCATCCGCTTATCAGAGAGATTATTCATCATTTGGTTTTTTGAGATTGGCTTATCTCACTTACCAGGATATTCTCCAATTTCATCCATTTACCTGAAAATGCCATAATTTTATTATTCTTTAGAGCTGACTAATATTCCATTGTATATATATACCACAGTTTCTTTATCCATTCATCAACTGAAGGGCATCTAGGTTGGTTCCACAATCTGGCTATGGTGAATTGAGCAGCAATGAACATTGATGTGGCTGTATCTCTGTAGTATGCTGATTTTAAGTCCTTTGGGTATAGGCTGAAGAGTGGGATAGCTGGGTCAAATGGTGTTTCCATTCCAAGCTTTCTGAGGGATCTCCACACTGCTTTCCAGAGTAGCTGCACTAATTTGCAGCCCCACCAGCAATGTATGAGTGTACCTTTTTCCCCACATCCTCGCCAACACCTATTATTGCTTGTATTCTTGATAATCGCCATTCTAATTGGGGTGAGATGGAATGTTAGGACAGTTTTGATTTACATTTCTCTTGTTACTAGAGATGTTGAACATTTTTTCATTTATCTGTTCATTGCTTGTAGATCTTCTGTGAAGTGTCTATTCACTTCCTTAGCCCATTTGTTGATTGGGTTATTTGTATTCTTGGTGTAGAGTTTTTTGAGTTCTTTATATATTCTGGAAATTAGTGCTCTATCTGAAATATGAGTGGCAAAGATTTTCTCCCACTGTGTGCTCTCTCTTTACATTGCTGATAGTTTCCTTTGCTGAGAGGAAGTTTTTTAGTTTGAATCTATCCCAGTTATTGATTCTTGCTTTTATTTCTTGTGCTATGGGACCTGTTAAGGAAGTCTGATCCTAAGCCGACATGTTGAAGATTTGGACCTACTTTTTCTTCTGTAAGATGCAGGGTCTCTGGTCTGATTTCAAGGTCCTTGATCCATTTTGAGTTGAGTTTTGTGGAAGGTGAGAGATAGGGGTTTAGTTTCATTCTGCTGCATATGGATTTCCAGTTTTCAGCACCATTTGTTGAACAGGCTATCTTTTCTCCATTGCATATTTTTGACCCCCTTGTCTAGTATGAGAAAATTGTATTTATTTGGGTTTGTGTTCATGTCCTCTATTCTGTACCATTTATCTACTTGTCTATTTTGGTACCAATACCCTGGTGTTTTTTTTTTACTATTGCTTTGTAGTATAGTTGAAGGTCTAGTATTGCCATACCCACGGATTCGCTCTTCCTGCTAAGGATTGCTTTAGCTATTCTAGGTTTCTTATTCTTCCAGATGAATTTCATGATTTCTTGCTCTATTTCTGTAAGGTACATCATTGGGATTTTAATTGTAATTGCATTGAATCTGTATAGCACTTTAGGTAGTATGGCCATTTTGACAATATTAATTCGGCCTATTGAAGAGCATGGGAGATATTTCCACTTTCTAAAGGTTATCTTTAATTTCTTTCTTTAGTGTTCTGTAGTTCTCATTGTAGAGGTCTTTCACCTCTTTTGTCAGATTCATTTTATTTTTTTCTAGGCTGTTGTGAATGGGGTAGTTTTCCTAACATCTCTTTCTGAATATTCATCACTTATATATAAAATTGCATTAGAATTATGAGCATTGATCTTATATCCTGCTATTTTTCTGAATTCACTAATAAATTCTAAAAGTTTTCTGGTGGAATTTTCCGGTTCCTCTAAATATATAATCATGTCATCAGCAAATAGGAATAGTTAGACTTCTACTTTTCCTATTTGTATCCCTTTAATTTCTTTTGTCTGTCTAATTGCTCTGACTAGAGTTTCAAGGACAACGTTGAATGGAAATGGTGAAAGAGGTCTACCCTGCCTTGTTCTGGTTTTTAGGAGGAATGCTTTCAGTTTTTCACCATTTAGAATGGTATTGTCCATGGACTTAGCATAGATGGCCTTTACAATGTTAAGGAATGTTCGCACTATCCCTATTTTTTCTAGTGTTTTGAGCATGAAGGGATGCTGTATTTTATCAAATGCTTTTTCTGCATCTATTGTAATAATCATGTGATTCTTGACTTTAAGTCTGTTGATATGACAAATTACGTTTATTGATTTCCGAATGTTGAACCAACCTTGCATCCCTGGGATAAAACCCACTTGATCATGGTTCACTATCTTTTTAATATATTTTTGTATGTGATTTGCTAAAACTTTGTTGAGAATTTTTGCATCAATGTTCATTAAGGATATTGGCCTGAAATTTTCTTTCCTCAATGTGTCTCTGTTTGATTTAGGTATCAGTGTAATATTGGCTTCATAGAATGAGTTTGGGAGGGTTCCCTCCTCTTCTATTTCATGGAATACTTTGAGAAGTATTGGAATGAGCTCTTCTTTCAAGGTTTTGTAGAACTTGACTGAGAACCCATCTGGTCCTGAACTTTTCTTGTTGGTAGGCTTTTGATGACTTCTTCTATTTCATTACTTGAAATTGATCTATTTAAATTGTGTATGTACTCCTCGTTCAGTTTAGGTAATGCATATGTCTCTAGAAACCTGTTGATGTCTTCGAGATTTTCTATTTTGTTGGAGTGTAGATTTTCAAAATAGTTTTTAATTATGTTGTGATATTTCCTTGTTCATTCTGAATTTTAGTAATTTGAGTTTTCTCTCTCCTTCTCTTTGTTAGTATGGCTAAGGGTTTATCAATTTTGTTCATTTTTTCAAAGAACCAACTTTTTATTTTGTCAATTTTTTTATTGTTTCTTTTGTTTCAATTTCATTTATTTCAGTTCTGATTTTAACTATTTTCTGTCTTCTTCTACTTTTGGTGTTGGTCTGTTCTTTTTTTTCTAGGGTTTTGAGCTGTAATGTTAGGTCATTTAGTTGTTGACTTTCATTCTTTTCTGGAATGCACTCCATGCAATGAATTTTCCTCTTAGTACTGCTTTCATAGTGTCCCAGAGATTTTGATATGATATATATTTGTTCTCTTTTACCTTTAAGAAGTTTTAAATTTCCTTCCTGATGTCTTCTGTTATCCATTCATCATTCAATAGCATATTATTTAATCTCCAGGTGTTGGAGTAGTTTCTGTTTTTTATTGTGTTTTATTTCTAATTTCATCCATTATGATGTGATAAAATACAAGGTAGTATCTCTATCTTCTTGTATCTGCTAACGGTAACTTTGTGGCATAAAATATGGTCTATTTTAGAGAAGGATCCATGTGCTGCTGAGAAGAAAGTGTATTTGCTCTTTATTGGGTGGTATATTCTATAAATGTCTGTTATGTCTGAATTATTGATTGTGTTATTAAGATCTATGGTTCTTTTTTCAATTTTTGTTTGGGAGATCTGTCCAGTGGGGAGAGAGGTGTGTTAAAGTCACCTAGTATTATTTTGTTGTGGTCTATTTGATTTCTGGAATTGAGAAGGATTTGTTTGAAGTACATGGATGAGTCACTGTTTGGGGCGTAGATATTTATGATTTTTATGTCTTGCTGATTTATGCTTCCCTTAAGCAGTATGAAATGTCCTTCTTTATCCCTTCTGACTAGTTTTGGCTTGAAGTCCACATTATCTGATATGAGGATGGATACTCCAGCTTTTTTGCTGAGTCCATGTGCATGGTATGTTTTTTCCCATCCTTTCACCTTTAGTCTGTGGGTGTCTCTTTCTATGAGATGAGTCTCTTGCAGGCAGCATATTGTTGGATCTTTCTTCTTAATCCAATCTGCCAGTCTATGTCTCTTGATTGAAGAGTTCAGGCCATTAACGTTCAGGGTTATTATTAAGATATGATTTGTATTCCCGCTCATTTGCCTATTTTTTTTTTTTTTGACATGACTTGGTTTCACCTTTATTTGACTGTTTCTTTAGGTTAGTTCCTCCCTTTCTTGATTTACATCATTGTTTTTCATCTCTTCCTCATGGAATATTTCCTGAGAATGTTTTGTAATGCTGGGTTTCCCTTTGTAAATTCTTTTAGCTTTTGTTTATCATGGAAGGATTTTATTTCGACATCAAATCTGAAGGTAAGTTTTGCAGGATGTAAGATTCTTGGTTGGCATCCATTTTCTTTCAGAGCTTGAAAAATGTTGTTCCAGACCCTTCTAGTTTTTAGGGTCTGGGTTGAAAAATCTGCTGATATCCATATCTGTTTCCCCCTGAATGTAATTTGATTCTTTTCTCTTGCAGCCTTTAAAATTCTGTCTTTATTTTGTATGTTAGGTATTTTCATAATAATGTGTCTTGATGTGGGTCTATTGTAATTTTGTATATTTTGAGTCCTATAAAACCTCTTGTACTTGATTTTCCATTTCATTCTTCAGATTTGGGGAATTTTCTGATATTATTTCGTTGAATAGATTTTTCATTCCTTTGGTTTGCTTCTCTAAGCCTTCCTCAATTCCAATAATTCTTAAATTTGGCCTTTTCATGATATCCCATAATTCTTGTAGATTCTGTTCATGATTTCTTACCATCATCTCTGTTTGGTCAACTTTGTTTTCAAGATTAAAATTTTGTCTTCAATGTCTGAGGCTCTGTCTTTAGGTGTTCTATCCTATTGGTTATGTTTTCTGTGGAGTTTTTAATTTGGTTCATTGTTTCCTTCATTTCAAGGATTTCTGTTTTTTTTTTTTTTCAGTATCTCTAACTCTTTATTGAAATGACTTTTTGCTCCCTGCATTTGTTCCTTTAACTTTTGATTGGTGTGATCATTCAAAGCCTGCATTTGATCTTTCATCTCATTGTTTGCTTCTCTGATCATTTTAATTATGTACATTCTGAACTCCCTTTCTGACATTTCTTCTGCCATGCT
Organism: Sciurus carolinensis; assembly: GCF_902686445.1. Classification (NCBI taxonomy): domain Eukaryota; kingdom Metazoa; phylum Chordata; class Mammalia; order Rodentia; family Sciuridae; genus Sciurus; species Sciurus carolinensis. The sequence goes on from NC_062213.1 coordinate 34,040,749, forward strand.
GTCATTGGATTTTATTGATGTAGCATCTAGGTTTGTTTGGGACATTTTCTTCCCTTGTTTTCTCATATTGGTCAGATATCTACCCCTCTAGTAGTGAAACTCTGAGATATTGCAGATTTCCTCTATTGGCTTATAGTGTCCCTGTAGATTTCCAATAACTCACCTCCTAGCCTTCAGTATCCTGAAGTCTTGGAGGAACTTGATAATGCAGTGCTCCACAAGGAAGCTGCCCCTCTAGGGGTGGTGGCCTTCGGTGGGTGTATATTCCCTGCTAATGGGTAGAGACGCCTCCACTTGTTGACTGATGTTCAGTCAAAAGGGGGACTAGACTGCAGGCTGGGGCAAGGCTGGTCTGGGCCTGTGTCTCTGGTTCTACCGTTCTGGTGGGAAAACCTCGCCCAGCAGGGAAGACTCACCCAGTGGGGAAGTCTCGCTGGGCAGCTCACACCCCCTCCACTGAGAAGTTTCCTTTGTCCCAGAACTACCACCTGGGCTGGGCAACCCTCCTCTGCAACATTCCCAGGGATCCGAACCTACCTCCTGGGCCAGGGAGCCTCGCCCCGTTAGTGAGTATTTTGCTGGGCACCCTTCCTCTGCGACGTTCCCTGGGGTCTGGAACTACGCCTGGACTGGAGAGCCTCACCTTGCACCAAAACTTCTAGCTGGGTGGCCCCTCCTCCAAGAACATGCCTGCGGTCCGGTCCTGCCACCAGACCTGGAACCCACGCTCTGCTTATTGTTATTTTAGAGTGTACTTCTTCTGTATATATATTAACCATAAAAGAGCCTCAGACAGGTCCTTCAGGCAGTTTCCAGAAGAAGTCACTGTTATATAGGAGGTAACAATGTCATACTTGCTAATGTCCCCGAAGATCTTCCAGTTAACAAGAAGTGGAGGGGGAAGACAGTGATATTTACAATCCTGGTCCTGTGTAGTCCTAGGCTAATATACCTAAAGTTTTAGTTTTTAACAAAAATGTTTAAAGAATAAAAAACAAAAATTTTGAAAATAGAAGCTTATAGACTAAGGATATAAATAAAGAAAATACTTTCATACAACTGTACAATATGTTTGTTTTAAGCTAAATGTTTTTTACAAAGTAGTCCAAAAGTTTAAAAAAAAAAAATTAAAAAGCTTAGGAAATAAAGAAGTCACAAGAAGCTAAATTGGTTAAGGCTTTTGGGTTGTTCCAAAATAAATGTCTGGAAAGCTGAATCTTTAGCTTTGAATTCTGCAGCAAGGAAAGAGACAAGAGACAGAAGAGGCTTAGAGCTCAGTAACCTCGGTAACAAATATCTGATCCATTGTGGTTACAGGAATGCAGGTGACTGGCCCTATGAAGCTGAAATGCTGAATCCCAAGTTTAATTTGATTAATACTTAAAGTTGGTATTTCCCAAAATAGGGTTGTGGGGGGATCCTGGTGAGATAGAGAATGGCATTACTGTGGGGCCTGATCTTGGAGGTATGCAGACCGCAGGGTTGACAGAAATAAATTCCAAACCTATTTAAACTACTGTCCAAAATGGGTTAGCAGCACAGAACCCAGAGAACTTTGCTCTTTTTCACATTTATTTCCTCTGAGTTGATACCTACAAGAGAGAGACCTAGCATGATCACAGTTGGTGTCTTTTACTTCTGTAGCTATATGATGCAGATTCCCAGAACAAGTCAAGAGCATTAGGTTTAGTGATTATGTAAAAAGTAAATAAAAGGGATGAGAAAGTAACTCTAAACCAGGTGTATCATTTTCTTTTTCCTTGAATAAAATGAGGTTGTGACTTAGGATGAGCAGCCAAAAATAAATAAAAATAATTGTTGAACCTCATAGAAAAAAAAAGATCTAGAAAAGTTCCATTGTCCAATTAAAGACCTTCTGAGACTTATTAAAGAATATTACATTAATGGCATAATTTTCAAGTCTCAGAACCTAGAAAATTCTCCAGAAATCAGGCAGAAAGCAACTATTACTTTACAGGTGTGAGCAATACACACACACACACACATGCACGCACACACACATATTCACACAGATTGGTTTTATAAGCCATATTTGTATTCCTGGGATGATTCTTGAGGAAATAAGTAGTTTTGGAGTCAAACCACAAAAAGAAGTAATTATCAAATACCTATGCTAATGAGAACACATTAAAAATACCTTCATGTGCCTGAAGATAAGAGCCGATTCTGTAATTTTATAAGACTGCATATTTAAGTCCAGAGTACCCGTATAAAATAAAATAGATCCTGAAAGAATTTCTTCTCCCATGTTTGCACACTTATAAAATATAGAACACATTTTAAGGTTTAGTGATTCCTATGGGAGCTCTAGAAAACAATACTCATGGAAGGATCAGTGGTAGGTTAGAAACAGGGCACTGCCAGCAAAGTGGAGAAAATTTGCAGAAAAATGCAAATTCAGTGTCTCTCCACCCCATCCCCTTTAGCTTCCTGAGATATGCAGGAAGATGTAGGGGAAGACCTATAACCTGTTGGTGTTTTGGTGGATTACATAACCTCTGCCTCCCCTTGGCTGATTCTTACTTTTCTTTATCTACAGAGCTACCACCTTTGACTGCCTAAGGGCAGTAGTCTGTCAAAACAAGAAGAGGGAGCACAGGGTGATATCTGTTGCCAGCTGGAGAGTGTCTACGGGTGACACTTAGTCATCTATCCACAAAATAGATCTCCTACCCCTAAAAAGGGTAAGGACTGATAAGTTTGAGGACTATGAATATGGAGTATTTTTTAGAAGTGTGACTTGACAAAAATCAAATTACATATGTGCTCAGAACAGATAACATGAGAAGAATGTGGGTGGCCATAACAACTCACTAAGATTTTGGCATTAATTACTGATAAAGTTGCAGCAACAGAGATCCAGATGTACTTTTCTTCTAGCCTCTTCTCAAGGTCAGTGATATTGTCTCCAGGAACCTACTCATAGTCATTTGGAGATGCTCAAGGGGATAGTTTTTCTTATAACAGAGAAAAGGATGGTATCTCCCAATCTGAGTCAATTATATCTATCTATTGTGGTACCAGGGTCAATTTGTTACTTTCTTATTTGGGAGCAGAGGTGTAGAGAAAGGTATGCTTTCCTGACTGTGGACTGAAGAAAGTGTCAAAAGTAAAGAACCAAAGGCTATGGTCTGAAATCCTCAGGGGTTTATCTTTGAGGGCATTTAAACATTGCTACAAAAACAGTAACACACACAGCAAAACAAATTGGAGATCCACTCAATTACAGGCTACAGGAACAAAAATCAGGTTAGTAGAAAGAATTAGCATAGTCCCTTTGAGAGTATTGTAGTGTGATTGACTCCAGGAAATGATTATTTTCCCTCAAGATGGCAGGTGATGTGAATTCCAAAATAGAAGTCCATTGAATGTGTTTTGATCATATTATGATATAAATTATATAAGTACTATAAATGAGTTGAACAATCCATTTGACTAAAATATAGTTTGCTAACTTATGAAGTTTACTGGAAATATTCTGGGAGACAGATCAGCATCTATTCTAGTAGTACTCAAATGTTAATGGGTAATAAAAATCACCTGGAGGGTTTATTAAGATGAAGAATTCTAAATATGATCTTCAAAGATTCATGACAATTCTTAATATAGTTTCCAGACTTTCTGTTTCAATAGGTCAAAAAAGGGAGCTCAAGAATTTGCATCCTTAGTAAGTTCCCAGGTGAGGTAGCTACTGACTATTCAAGAACTTCAACTTGACCACCACTTGACTAGTGGCACTCTTGTGTTACTAGTTAGCTGAGTGGTTTCAAATATGCTAAAACTCTTCTCTTTATTTCTGTTTTTTTTTTTTTTAAAGGGGAACAAAGTCATCAGTAAAACTTATTTGTTTTAGTCAGTTTTTTTGCTGCTATGACCAAAACACCTGACAAGAGCAATTTTTTTTTAAGGAGGAAAAGTTAAGGGGTTAAAGGGGTCACAGTTTCAGAGATCTCAGTCTATAGATGGCTGACTTTATTCCTCAGGGCCTGAGATGAGGTGGAATATCATGGTGGAAGCGTATGGCAAAAGAAAGAAGCTGGGGACGTGGCACCAGGATGCAGAGAGAGAGAGAGAGAGAGAGAGAGAGCACTCTACTAAGGACAATATATATATATATATATATATATATATATATATATATATACCCTAAACTCATGCCTATAGGGATCCACCTACTCCAGTCACACCCTGCTTGCCAACAGTCACCACCCAGTTAATTTCTATCAGAAAACTAATAAACTGATAAGGTTAAGACTCTCATAATCCAATCATTTTACCTCTGAATGTTCTAGTGTTGTCTCACATATGAGTTTTGGGGGAAACACCTAATATCTCAACCATAACACTATTCAAAATTAGAATAACTATGTATTGTATAACTATAATCATTATGGATATCTTATTGGAAAAAGTATGAGAAATAACCCTCGGTTATCTCTTAGCATGTTCCTGGTACAAATCTCATCTCATAACCACCTACAAAGAGTACTCTTTTATAATTAATAAACAGAAAGGATAATACAAACAGCTTTCAAATCTAGGCTGTTTGATCTTAAACACATATTTTCTTGTACTGCGCTACTTTATTTCCTGGATTAAGCGTATTACGCTTTTGAAAGTGTGACTGTATTTTTAATCATTTTTCTCCAATGCATTGATCATATTTTAGGCAGAAGGATTATATTTACAAAAAGGTAACTTGGAGACTTTTAGTTACATCAAGATGGAGTAGCCCCCTTCTTCCCATGTATTTCCTCTTTCATTGAAAAATTCCTAGTTATGATTATATAAAGAAGTGTAGAAATCTCTGAAAGATATAAAGAAGAATATAGACCTGCTAGGGATCTTCAGATTTGAGATTTGTCATGGCAATAAGCTCTCTGGATTTCCATATTGTATCTCATATATCCCAGACAGTGTGATGTAGAAACATCCAACCCAAATCTCTAACAATAGCAGACAAAAAAGCTGCAAGAACAGATGCCAACATCAAGATGATTCAGAAGTTGGAATGATGATTAAAGATATGAAAACAGCTATCATGAAAATGTTTTCATAGGCAAATATGAAGTTTTTGAAATAAGTGGAAAAAAAAAAGAAAAATGGGAGTAAAGAGAGAAATTATAAAGAACCAAATAGAAAGTATAGCTAGAACTGAAAACTACACAATAACAAATTAAAAACAAACAAAAACATGTGAGATTGGCTCAATGGTGGAGTGGAAGATAGAATCACTGAATTTGATAGGAGAACCACAAATTCACCCAATATGAAAAATAAAAAATACACTGAAGATAAATGAACAGTTTTATGGATCTTTGGAAAAGTAAGAAAAGACCTAGCATTTGTATCACTGAAATTCTAGAGAGGACTTAAGAGAGCAGGATTGAAAAAGCATTCATAATTAAAGTCATCATACTACCTTAAACACATGAATACCCATGTTTATATAGCAGCACAATTCATAATAGCCAAACTATGTCACCAGCCTAGCTGTCAATCAACAGATGAATGGATAAGAAAATGTGATATATACACAATAGAGTTTTATTTAGCCATAATGAAAAATGAAATTTTGTCATTTTCGGGAAAATAGATGGAACTAGAGACCATTATGTTAAGAGAAATAAGCCAAACTCAGAAGGCCAATGATCACATATTTTCTCTGATGTGCAGAAGTTAAAGAGAAAAAGGGAAATGAAAGATGGGGGGAGAAAATCTAATGGAAATCAAAGGTAGATCAATAAAGCAAAAGAACTCATAGATGTCAGCTGAGGAGGGAGTGCTAGAGAATAACATTTACCAAATTACAGTGTCATATTGTGTATATGTATGAGTATGTAACAACATATACCATCATTATGTACAACTATAAAGTACAAGTAAAAAATGTGGAAAAAAAAGAAAAAAGCATTCAAAAGTACTACTGAAAATTCCTTGAATTTGGTGAAAGGCATAAACCTACAAATAGAAGTAGTTGAGCAAACCCCATATGCCATACACAAAGAAATCCATGCTAAGGTATATCTTAACTATAGTTCTGAAAACTAAGGACAAAAAAACTAAATGAAATTAGCCAGGAACCACAAAGCATTACCTGAATGGGAACACCAATTTAAATGATAGTGAATTCCCATCTGAAATCAGAGTGTTCTGAAAAGGAAATGTTAAAATATTTTTCAATTACAGAAAGAATTGCTTACTCTGAATTCTGTATCTGACAAAAATATCTTTTTTTTCTTTTTTTTTATTATTGTAAACAAACGGGATACATGTTGTTTCTCTATTTGTACATGGAGTCAAGGCATACCATTTGTGTAACCATAAATTTACATAGGGTAATGTTCTTTGATTCATTCTGTTAATTTTTCCATTCCCCCCACCCCTCCCACCCATCTTTTCCCTCTATACAGTTCTTCCTTCATCCATTCTTACCACCCTCCTTATTCCTAACCCTAAACCTAACCCTAACCCTAACGCTAAACCCTCCCATCCCCCATTATATGTCCTCATCCCCAAATCAGCGAGATCATTCGTCCTTTAGTTTTTTGAGCTTGGCTTATCTCACTTAGCATGATATTCTCCAATTTCTTCCATTTGCCTGCAAATTCCATAATTTTATCATTCTAAATGGTGGTGTAATATTCCATTGTATATATATGCCACAGTTTCTTTATCCATTCATCAACTGAAGGGCATCTAGGTTGGTTCCACAATCTGACTATGGTGAATTGAGCAGCAAGGAACATTGATGTGGCTGTATCTCTGTAGTATGCTGATTTTAAGTCCTTTGGGTATAGACCAAGGAGTGGGATAGCTGGGTCAAATGGTGGTTCCATTCCAAGCTTTCTGAGGAATCTCCATTCTGCTTTCCAGAGTGGCTGCACTCACTTGCAACCCCACTAGCAATGTATGAGTGTACCTTTTTCCCCACATCCTCTCCAACACCTATTGTTGCTTGTGTTCTTGATAATTGCCATTCTAATTGGGGTGAGATGAAATCTTAGGGTAGTTTTGATTTGCATTTCTCTTATTACTAGAGATGTTGAACATTTTTTCATATATCTGTTGATGGCTTGTAGATCTTCTGTGAAGTGTCTGTTCATTTCCTTAGCCCATTTGTTGATTGGATTATTTGTATTCTTGGTGTAGAGTTTTTTGAGTTCTTTATAGATTCTGGAAATTAGCGCTCTATCTGAAGTATGAGTGGCAAAGATATTCTCCCACTCTGTAGGCTCTCTCTTCACATTACTGATAGTTTCCTTTGCTGAGAGAAAGCTTTTTAGTTTGAATCCATCCCAGTTGTTGATTCTTGTTTTTATTTCTTGTGCTATGGGAGTCCTGTTAAGGAAGTCTGATCCTAAGCCAAAAAGTTGAAGGTTTGGACCTACATTTTCTTATATAAGATGCAGGGTCTCTGGTCTGATTCCGAGGGCCTTGATCCATTTTGAGTTGAGTTTTGTGCAGGGTGAAAGATAGGGGTTTAGTTTCATTCTATTGCATATGGTTTTCCAGTTTTCCCAGCACCATTTGTTGAAGAGGCTATCTTTTCTCCATTGCATATTTTGGCCTCTTTGTCTAGTACGAGAAAATTGTATTTATTTGGGTTTGTGTCCATGTCCTCTATTCTGTACCATTGATCTACCTGTCTATTTTGGTACCAATACCATGCCGTTTTTCTTACTATTGCTTTGTAATAGAGTTGAAGATCTGGTATTGCGATACCCCCTGCTTCGCTCTTTCTACTGAGGATTGCTTTACCTATTCTGGGTTTTTTATTCTTCCAGATGAATTTCATAATTGCTTGCTCTATTTCTGTAAGGTACATCATTGGGATTTTAATTGGAATTGCATTGAATCTGTATAGCACTTTAGGTAGGCCATTTTGTCAATATTAATTCTGCCTATCCAAGAACATGGGAGATCTTTCCATCTTCTAAGGCTTTCTTTAATTTCTTTCTTTAGTGTTCTGTAGTTCTCATTGTAGAGGTGTTTCACCTCTTTTGTGAGACTGATTCCCAAGTATTTTATTTTTTTCGATGCTATTGTGAATGGGGTAGTTTTCCTAATTTCTCTTTCTGAAGATTCATCACTTATGTATAAAAATGCATTGGATTTATGAGCATTGATCTTGTAACCTGCTACTTTACTGAATTCATTTATGAGTTCTAAAAGTTTTCTGGTGGAATTTCCAGGTTCCTCTAAATATATAATCATGTCATCAACGAACAGGGATAGTTTGAGTTCTTCTTTTCCAATTCGTATCCTTTTAATTTCTTTGGTTTGTCTAATTGCTCTGGCTAGAGTCTCAAGGACGATGTTGAATAGAAGTGGTGAAAGAGGGCATTCCTGCCTTGTTCCAGTTTTTAGGGGGAATGCTTTCAGTTTTTCACCATTTAGAATGATATTGGCCATGGGCTTAGTGTAGATGGCCTTTACAATGTTAAGGAATGTTCCCACTACCCCAATTTTTTCTAGTGTTTTGAGCATGAAGGGATGCTGTATTTTATTGAATGCTTTTTCTGCATCTATTGAAATAATCATGTGATTCTTGACTTTAAGTCTGTTGATATGGTGAATGACATTTATTGATTTCTGAATGTTGAACCAACCTTGCATCCCTTGGATAAAACCCACTTGATTGTGGTGCACTATCTTTTTAATATATATTTGTATGCAATTTGCTAAAATTTTGTTGAGAATTCTTGCATCAATGTTCATTAAGGATATTGGTCTGGGGGCTGGGGAGATAGCTCAGTTGGTAGAGTGCTTGCCTTGCAAGCCCAAGGCCCTGGGTTCCATCCCCAGCACCCAAAAAAAAAAAAAAAAAAAAAGGATATTGGTCTGAAATTTTCTTTCCTCGATGTGTCTCTGTCTGATTTAGGTATCAGGGTGATATTGGCTTCATAGAACGAGTTTGGGAGGGTTCCCTCCTCTTCTATTTCATGCAATACTTTGAGGAGTATTGGAATGAGCTCTTCTTTAAAGGTTTTGTAGAATTCAGCTGAGAATCCATCTGGTCCCAGACTTTTCTTTGTTGGTAGGCTTTTGATGACCTCTTCTATTTCATTGCTTGAAATTGATTTATTTAAGATGTGTATGTCCTCCTTGTTCAGTTTAGGTAATTCATAAGTCTCTAGAAAATTGTTGATGTTTTCGAGGTTTTCTGTTTTGTTGGAGTATAGATTTTCAAAATAGCTTCTAATTATGTTTTGTATTTCACTTGTGTCTGTTGTGATATTTCCTTGTTCATTCTGAATTTTAGTAATTTGAGTTTTCTCCCTGTTTCTCTTTGTTAGTGTGGCTAAGGGTTTATTAGTTTTGTTTATTTTTTCAAAGAACCAACTATTTATTTTGTTAATTTTTCTGATTGTTTCTTTTGTTTCAATTTCATTGATTTCAGCTCTGATTTTAACTATTCCCTGTCTTCTACTAATTTTGGTGTTGATCTGCTCTTCTTTTCCTAGGGCTTTGAGCTGTAGTGTTAAGTCGTTTATTTGTTGATTTCTACTTCTTTTGTTGAATGCGACCCATGAAATAAATCTTCCTCTAAGTACTGCTTTCATAGTGTCCCAGAGATTTTGATATGATGTGTCTTTGTTCTCATTTACTTCTGAGAATTTTTTTATTTCCCTCCTATGTCTTCTGTTATCCATTCATCTTATAATAGTGTATTATTTAATCTCCAGGTATTGGAGAAGTTTCTGCTTTCTATTCTGTCATTTATTTCTAATTTCAGTCCATTATGATCTGATAGAGTACAAGGTAGTATCTCTATCTTCTTGTATTTGCTAACAGTAGCTTTGTGGCATAAAATATGGTCTGTTTTAGAGAAGGATCCATGCGCTGCTGAGAAGAAAGTGTATTCGTTCTTTGTTGGATGGTATATTCCATATATGTCAGTTAAGTCTAAATTGTTCATTGTGTTATTGAGATCTATGCTTTCTTTATTCAATTTTTGTTTGGAAGATCTATCCAGTGGTGAGAGAGGTGTGTTAAAATCGCCTAGTATTATTGTGTTGTGGCCTATTTGATTTCAGGAATTGAGAAGGATTTGTTTGACGCACATGGATGAGCCAATGTTCGGGGCATAGATATTCATGATTGTTATGTCTTGCTGATTTATGCTTCCCTTAAGCAGCATGTAATGTCCTTCTTTATCCCTTCTGACTAGTTTTGGCTTGAAGTCCACATTATCTGAAATGAGGATGGATACTCCAGCTTTTTTGCTGAGTCCATGTGCATGGTATATTTTTTCCCATCCTTTCACCTTTAGTCTATGGGTATCTCTTTCTATGAGATGAATCTCTTGTAGGCAGCATATTGTTGGATTTTTCTTTTTAATCCAATCTGCCAGTCTATGTCTTTTGATTGATGAGTTCAGGCCATTAACATTCAGGGTTATTATTGTGATATGATATGTATTCCTAGCCATTTGACTCATTTTTGTTTTTTGACATGATTTGGTTTCTCCTTTATTTGGCTATTCCTTTAGGTTAGTTCCTCCCATTGCTGATTTGCATCATTGTTTTTCATCTCTTCCTCATGGAATATTTTGCTGAGAATGTTCTGTAATGCTGGCTTTCTTTTTGTAAATTCCTTTAGCTTTTGTTTATCATGGAAGGATTTTATTTTGTTGTCAAATGAAAGTAAGTTTTGCTGGGTTTAAGATGCTTGGTTGGCATCTGTTTTCTTTCAGGGCTTGGTAAATGTTGTTCCAGGCCCTTCTAGATTTTAGGGTCTGGATTGAAAAATCTGCTGATATTCTTATTTGTTTTCCCCTGAATGTAATTTGATTCTTTTCTCTCGCAGTCTTTAAAATTCTGTCTTTATTTTGTATGTTAGGTATTTCCATAATAATGTGCCTTGGTGTGGATATATTTGGAATCCTATAAGCTTCTTGTACTTGGTTTTCCATTTCATTCTTCATATTTGGGAAATTTTATGATATTATTTCATTGAATAGGTTGTTCATTCCTTTGGTTTGTTTCTCTAAGCCTTCCTCAATTCCAATAATTCTTAAATTTGGCCTTTTCATGATATCCCATAATTCTTGTAGATTCTTTTCATGATTTCTTACCATCTTCTCTGTTTGGTCAACTTTGTTTTCAAGATTAAATATTTTTTCTTCAATGTCTGAGGTTCTGTCTTCCAGGTGTTCTATTCTATTCGTTATGCTTTCTATGGAGTTTTTAACTTGGTTTATTGTTTCCTTCATTTCAAGGATTTCTGTTTGTTTTTTTTTTCAGTATCTCTAACTCTTTATTGAAATGATCCTTTGCTTCCCGTGTTTGCTCTTTTAACTGTTGATTGGTGCGATCATTTAATGCCTGCATTTGATCTTTTGTCTCCTCGTTTGCTTCCCTAATTGTTTTAATTATGTACATTCTGAACTCCCTTTCTGACATTTCTTCTGCTGTGCTATCATTGGGTTTTATTGATATAGTATCTAGGTTTGTTTGGGACATTTTCTTCCCTTGTTTTCTCATATTGGTCAGAAGTCAATGGGACTCTGAGATATTGCAGATTTCCTCTATTGGCTTATAGTGTCCCTGTAGATTTCCAGTGTATCACCTCCCAGCCTTCAGTATCCTGAAGTCTTGGAGGAATTTTAATGCAATGCTTCTGAACAAAGCTGCCCCTAGCCCTCTACTGGTTCTAGGGCTTTGAGCTGGCTCTGTGTGGAAAGGCTTTCACTGCGGGGCCTGCTCCATGAAGCTGACCCTGTGGGAGGAGCCCACTCTGGCGTGAGCAGGGCTACCTGGGGAAGACTCTAGCTGCCCTGCCCTGCTCTGATAAGCCGCCCCTATCCATGCCTGCTGCCCAGGCTGAACTTCACCCAGTGGGGGAGACTCTCTCCATGGCTCTATTTTAGTCTGAGTCTCTCAATGCCTCCCCTTCTTGAATTCTGGACTCTGGAGCGACTGGAGATGCAGTCACCCTCTAGTCCGCCATCTTGGATCACCCTGTGGAAAGAACCTGTGGCCGGAGTGGCAGGGACGCCTGGAGAAATCTCTGGCTGCCCTGCTCTGGTCCCAGAGGCTGCCTGTGGGTCGGAGCTCTCCGTTGGCTTGGGTACTTGTGACTGGCTCTGTGTAGAAAGGCTCTCACTGGGCGGTGTGCTCCGAGAAGCTATCCTTGAAAGGCGCCTCCCACCGGAGGGGGCCGGGCTGCCTGGGGAAGTCCCTGGCTGCTCTGTCCTGGTCCCTGAAGTTGCCTGCGGGCCAGAGCTCTCCGCACTGGCTCCAGGACTTGGAGCTGGTTCTGTGCAGAAAGGTTTTCAATGGGGGGCCTGCTCTGAGAAGCTGGAGAAGCTGGCCATGTGGGAGGAGCCCACCATTGGAGTATGCAGGACTGACTGGGGAAGACTCTAGTTGCCCTGCCCTACTCTGATAAGCTGTCCCTATCCGGGCATGCCGCCCAGGTTGAGCTTCACCCCGTGGGGGAGACTCACCCCTTGGCTCTATTTTAGTCTGAGTCTTTCAATGCCTCCCCTTCTTGAATCCTGGGTTCTGGAGCGGCAGGAGATGCAGTCACCCTCTAGTCTGCCATCTTGGATCGTCTGACAAAAATATCTTTAGAAATTGAGAGACAGGGAGATCCAAGATGGTGGACTACAGAGAGGCTGCGTTCCTTGTCGCTCTGTAACTCTGGTTTCAAGCAGAGGATATCTGTTTCTTGGCGACTATCATCCGCCATTTGCTTGCCTCTTGCGTGCCATCGCCTGCCTTTCACCTACCCATCACCCACCATCCGAAGTTCACCTCTTGATCGTCTGTCAGCTGCCAGCAGCCTGACCACAGACTGCCAGTGGAGTGCCAGCTGCCTGCTGTTGCCTGGAAGTTCTCTGTCACAGTACCTGCAGGTTTGGTTACACGTGACTGCAGCGATTTTGAGACAACAACTAGGCCCTGTAGGACGCCTGACCGGAATGACTGAGCCCCATCTCCAGGATCCCTCAGCCCAACCAATCACTCCCTGACTCCAGGAACCTCATATCAACTGACTGCTCCCTGCCGCCAAGACCCCAAGACCAACTGACTGCGCCCTATCACCGGGACCCCAGAATGACTCATTGCACCCGGCCTCCAGGACCCCTGCCTGACCAACCACACCCTGCCTCCAGGACCTCCAGTCGACCACATCCACATCCCGGGCTGCAGCTCCCCATTTGCCAACACATTTGGAAGCCAGGGCTGCCATCTTGGATAATCCTGGAAGCCATAGCTCTGATCTTTAGGTGGGGCAAATCCCATCCTGAGACGCCTGCTGGAGACTTGAAGCTCAATGTCAGGTACCTCTTATGCATCAGGCTACTGGGAGGGTTGAATACTATATGACTGTTATAGTGTAGATTTTCTTTCTTCTCCTTATTGAACAATTTTAAGTTTTGATTTCTTTACTTTTTTTGGCTCTCTTTTCTTTTTGTTTACCTGTTCCCTCAGAGTCTCTTTCTCCCTTTTTGCATGCTAGCATCCAATTTCTTTTGATTACACTCTCACCCTTTCCATTATCTAGAATTTCTGTATATTCTTTTCTTATCCCATTAACAGTTATATCCTACATCCCTCTGCATCCTCTTTGTCCTCCATTAGAAACTGCAGACCTTATTGCAAATCTGTTTGTTATACTGAAGATAATATTTGAACTCATTCTGTTTATTATGACAATTTTATTATTGTCCTCACACAGGCTATTTGGTCTAGGATTGCATAGTGTCTGATTTGGGCACTGCTAATATTGATCTCCCCTTAAAGAAAAGGTTTTGGAAACCTGTAGGACCACTATAAGCCTATAGGGGGAAATCTGCAATACCCCAGATCTGCACTGCTAGAGGGGAAGATACAAGAACAACATGAAAAAACAAGGGAAGAAAATGATCCAAACAAATCTAGATTCTATATTAATAGAATCCAATGACAGTATGGTAGAAGAAATGTCAGAAAAGGACTTCAGATTATACATGATCAAGACGATTCGCGAAGCAAAGGATGAGATAAGAGAGCAAATGCAGGCAATGAATAATAATACCAATAAGCAGTCGAAAGAGCAACTGCAGGAATCAAAAGATCATTTCAACAAAGAGATAGAGATTCTCAAAAAAACCCAAATGGAAATCCTTGAAATGAAGGAAACAATAAACCAAATAAAAAACTCAATGGAAAGCATCACCAAAAGACTAGACCACTTGGAAGACAGAACCTCAGACAATGAAGACAAAATATGTAATCTTGAAAATAAAGTTGCCCAAACAGAGAAGATGGTAAGAAATCATGAACAGAATCTCCAAGAACTATGGGACATCATGAAAAGACCAAATTTAAGAATTATTGGGATTGAGGAAGGCACAGAGATACAAACCAAAGGAATTAACAATCTATTCAATGAAATAATTTCAGAAAATTTCCCAAATCTGAAGAATGAAATGGAAAATAAAATACAAGAGGCTTACAGAACACCAAATGCACAAAATCACAACAGATCCACACCAAGGCACATTATAATGAAAATGCCTAACATTCAAAATAAAGATAGGATTTTGGAGGCCACGAGAGAAAAGCATCAGATTACATACAGGGGGAAACCAATACGGATAGCAGCAGACTTCTCAACCCAGACTCTAAAAGCTAGAAGGGCCTGGAACAATATATTTCAATATATTTCAAGAACATGGTTGGCAACCAAGAATCCTATATCCAGAAAAACTAACCTTCAGATTTGAAGATGAAATAAAATCCTTCCACGATAAAAAAAAGTTCAAAGATCCTTAACAAAATATTGGCTAACCATATCCAAAAACATATTAAGAAAATCGTGCACCACGATCAAGTGGGGTTCATCCCTGGAATGTGAGGATGGTTTAACATCCATAAATCAATAAACATAATCCATCATGTCAATAGACTTAAGGATAAGAATCATATGGTAATTTCAATTGATGCAGAAAAAGCATTTGACAAAATACAACACCCCTTCATGCTTAAAACACTAGAAAAAATAGGGATAGTAGGAACATACCTGAACATTGTAAAGGCTATTTATGCCAAGCCTATGTCCAACATCATTCTTAATGGAGAAAAACTGAAAGCATTCCCTTTAAAAATGGGAACAAGACAGGGATGTCCTCGTTCACCACTTCTATTCAACATTGTCCTCTAAACTCTAGCCAGAGCAATTAGACAGACTAAAGGAATTAAAGGGATATGAATAGGTAAAGAGGAACTTAAGCTGTCACTATTTGCTGATGACATGATTCTATATTTAGAGTATCCAAAAAACTCTTCCAGAAACTTCTAGACCTCATCAATGAATTCAGCAAAATAGCAGGCTATAAAATCAACACGCTTATATCTAAAGCGTTTTATACGCAAGTGATGAAACATCTGAAAGGGAGATGAGGAAAACAAGTCCATTTGCAATAGCCTCAAAAAAAAAAAAATACTTGGGAATCAATCTAACCAAAGAGGTAAAAGATCTCTACAATGAAAACTACAAAACATTGAAGAAAGAAATTGAGGAAGACCTTAGAAGATGGAAAGATCTCCCATGTTCTTGGATAGGAAGAATTAATATTGTCAAAATGGCCACACTACCAAAAGCACTATACAGATTCAATGCAATTCCAATTATAATCCCAATAATGTACCTTACGGAAATAGAGCAAGCAATCATGAAATTCATCTGGAAGAATAAGAAACCCAGAGTAGCTAAAGCAATCCTTAGCAGGAAGAATGAAACAGGGGGTATCGCAATACCAGATCTTCAACTGTACTACAAAGCAATGGTAACAAAAATGGCATGGTATTGGTACCAAAATAGACAGGTAGATCAATGGTACAGAATAGAGGACACGAACACAAACCCAAATAAATACAATTTTCTCATACTAGACAAAGGGGCCAAAAATATGCAATGGAGAAAAGATAGCCTCTTCAACAAATGGTGCTGGGAAAACGGAAATCCATATGCAGCAGAATGAAACTAAACCCCTATCTCTCACCCTGCACAAAACTCAACTCAAAATGGACCATGGACCTCGGAATCAGACCAGAGACCCTGCATCTTATAGAAGAAAAAGTAGGTCCAGATCTTCAACATGTCGGCTTTAGATCAGACTTCCTTAACAGGACTCCCATAGCACAAGAAATAAAAGCAAGAATCAATAACTGGAATAGATTCAAACTAAAAAGCTTCCTTTCAGCAAAGGAAACTATCAGCAATGTGAAGAGAGAACCTATAGAGTGGGAGAAAATCTTTGCCACTCATACTTCAGATAGAGCACTAATTTCCAGAATCTATAAAGAACTCAAAAAACTCTACACCAAGAATACAAATAACCCAATCAACAAATGGGCTAAGGAAATGAATAGACATTTCACAGAAGATCTACAAGCAATGAACAGATATATGAAAAAATGTTCAACATCTCTAGTAATAAGAGAAATGCAAATCAAAACTGCCCTAACATTCCATCTCACCCCAATTAGAACACAAGCAACAATAGGTGTTGGCGAGGATGTGGGGAAAAAGGTACACTCATACATTGCTGGTGGGATTGCAAATTAGTGCAGTCACTCTGGAAAGCAGTATGGAGATTTCTCAGAAAACTTGGAATGGAACCACCATTTGACCCAGCTATTGCAATCCTTGGCCTATACCCAAAAGACTTAAAATCAGCATACTACAGAGATACAGCCACAACAAGGTTCATAGCTGCTCAATTCACAATAGCCAGATTGTGGAACCAACCTAGATGCCCCTCAATTGATGAATGGATAAAGAAACTTTGGTATATATATATATATACAATGGAATATTAGTCAGCTCTAAAGAATAATAAAATTATGGCATTTGCAGGCAAATGGATGAAATTGGAGAATATCCTGCTAAGTGAGATAAGCCAATCTCAAAAAACCAAAGGACGAATGATCTCGCTGATAAGGGGATGATGACACATAATGGAGGGTGGGAGTGGGGCAAGAATGGAGGAAGGAGGGACTGTATACAGGGAAGAGTGGTGGGAGGGGTGGGGGGAGGAAAAAATAACAGAATGAATCAAACACCATTACCCTACGTAAATGTATGATTACACAAATGGTATGCCATTACTCCATGTACAACAAACAGAAACAACATGTATCCCATTTGTTTACAATAAAAATAAATAAATAAAAAAAGAAATTGAGGGACAATAAAGATGAAAAAAATTAAGATAATTTGTTGTTAGAAAGTCTACCCATAAGGAATGGCTAAAGGAAGTTCTCTAAACAAACAATTAAAGATGATCTAGAACTTCAGAAAATAAAGATCATTGATATATCTAAAAATAGGGATTGAGTAAACTACCCTATTTCTCATTAATTCCTAAACTGTATGGTTGGATGCAAAAATTTTAACCCCTGTTGCAGTGCTCAATGTGTGTAGAGGAAATAGTAAAGATAGCTGAATTTAAAAAGTGGAGAGGAAAAAGAACCTAAATGGAGAAACCTGTGACACGTCAATTGATAAAATGTCAATACCAGAAACTTTTGAAAAGTCATATATATATATATATATATATATATATATATATACACATAGTAATATATAGTGTATATATATATATATATATATACACATAGTAATGTATATAGTAATACCTAGAGAAACCACTAAAAGAAGCATACAAAACAATGCAATCATAACACTTTATACAAATCAAGATTGATTAGTGAAAATACACTCAAATTACCATAAGGAGAAATGAAACAGAGGATTAAGAAATAAATTAAGTAAATAGAAAATAATAAAATATGAGACTTGAGTCATGACATAACAATAATTACTTTAAATGTACATAGTCTAAATATATCAATTTTAAAAAGCAAAAAGATTTGCACAGTACATCAAGAAATCATCATGGAACAATATGTTGAATATAAGGAACTCATTTTAGATATTGTGATATAAGGAAATTGAAAGTAAGATGGAAATGATTCCATGCAAAATTAATTCAAAGAAAAAACAAGAATGGCTATGTTAATAACAAAGTAATCTTCTAAGCAAAGAATTTTACTATAAATAAAAAGGAATATTATATAATGATAAAGGAGGACATAACAATCCTAAATTTGTCTGA
This sequence comes from Sciurus carolinensis, assembly GCF_902686445.1. Lineage (NCBI taxonomy): Eukaryota > Metazoa > Chordata > Mammalia > Rodentia > Sciuridae > Sciurus > Sciurus carolinensis. The sequence continues at coordinate 34,058,888 of NC_062213.1, forward strand.
TGCAAAGTATAGAGTCACAGGACACATGAAACAAAAACTGATAGTTTTGAAAAGAAAAATATACAAATGCACAATTATTATTCAAAACTGTAAGAACTCCACTCTTAACAACTGACAGAACTACTAGAGAAAAATCAGCAAGAGTATAAAATAACTGAACAACACAATCAACCAAAGTACCAAATTGATATACAGTCATGCAATGCTTAATGATGGGAATAAATTGCAAGAAGGACTTCATTAGTGGTTTCATCAGTGTGTGGATATTAGAGTACACAAACCCAGATGGTACCTGCAATCACTCCAAGTAGCCTCTGAATGAAATCAAGAAGGGTCATATGTATGAGAGCACAGGATACATACACAAGACTTATTGTATACATACACACAAGACGTGTGAAGCTGCTGCTGGCGTCACATGGCATACTGTTCTTCAGTAAACATTTTTTTAATAAGTAAAAGGATTATATCTTAAAATAATAATAAAAATATAATATAGTAAATACATAAATGAGCAACACAGTCCTTTATTCTCAAGAATCGTGTACTGTATTTGCATGTGCTAAACTTTTTTATACCAGGCAGTACAGTAGGTTTGTTTACATCAGACATGTGAGTCATGCGTTGCTCTACCACATATGGCAGCTCAGTGGTTAGTTACTGAGTGGTAGGAATTTTTACATCCATTATGATCTTATAAGACCTTGTATATGTGGTCTGGCATTGACCAAAACATCATTATGCAGCACGTTACTCTGTGGCAAACACTCAGCTACAAGCAATAAAATACATGTTGTTTTTGCTTTTGTTTTTTTGTTAAGTAGACAAGGAACATTCACCAAAATATATGAAGTCCTGTACCATAAGACAAACCTCAATAAACTTAAAAGAATTGAGCTTATACAGAGTATATTCTTTTACTACATGGAATCAAATTAGAAAATGGTAACAGAAAGGCAATTTAAAATATCTCTAGACATTAGAAAATTAAACAATATTCAAAATAATCTATGGATTAAAAAGAAAATCACAAAGAGTAAAAATGTACTTAAAACTGATTAAAAATATAAATATACCAAAATTTGTGGGGCACAATGGTAGAAACATGAAATTTATGGCATTGATGTGAGGTTTATATTAATCAATATTAACATAAATATAAGTTTATATTAATAAATAAAAAATCTATTACATTTATAATATAATAAAAAAGGAAAGTTCTCACATAACTAAGTACCTGTCCCAAGAAACTAAAGAAAAAAAAAACAACAAAATTATCACAAAATAAGAAGAAAGAAAATAATAAAGATAAAAGCAGATATCAATGGAATTGTAAACAATAGAGAAGAATCAGTGGAACAAAAACTTGTGGTTTTACTTTTTGAAAAAAATAGTATTAATAATTCTCTAAGAAGATTAGTGAAGAGAAAAAAGATACAATATAAATAATCAATATCAGGCATTAAACAAACTTATCACTACAGATCTGGAAGCCACTAAAAGACTAATAAGGGTTGAGGCTATAGCTCAGTGATATAGTGCTTGCCTAGAATGTGTTAGACCCTGAGTAGTTTGATCTCTAGAACCAAAAAAAAAAAAAAACAAAAAAAAAACCAAAAAACAAAAAAACAAAAAATGGAGTACCAAAATACTCTATAAATAGCATTACTTAATAAAATTGACAGTGTAGAAGAAATGAATGAGTTCTATAAAAACTATTTACTACCAAAGTTTAACCAACATAAACAATTGGAACAGTCCTATAATCTTTAAGGAAATTGTATTTATAATCTAAAAGTTCCTGAAAAGAAGTTTTTGGGCCCAGATAGTTTTCTTCACAAATTTTACTGAACATTTTAAGGAGAATAACTCTAGTTTTATACAATATCTTCCACAAAATAGAAGAAGAAATACTTCCTAATTTATTTTATGAAACTGGTGATATCCTGACACCAATGACAAAAACAGTACAAAAAAGAAATGACACCACTATCTCTCATGAATTTGGACATTAAAATCCTCAACTAGATAGTATGAAATCATACCCGCAACTATACACAAAGAATTGCCATGACCAAGATAAAGTTATTTTAGGTCCACAAGGCTATTTCAATATTTGAAAATCAATCATAGGATCATATCAATTGGTGGAGAAAAAGTATTTGACACAATTCAATATCTGTACATGATTTAAAAAATTCTCAGCAAACTAGAAATAAACAACTTGATAAATGTCATTGACATAAAACAGCAAGCTCACACTTAGAGACGAAAGACTAAATGTTACCATTGGAACAGACTAGGATGTCCACCACCATCAGTCTCATTCAACATGGTACAGCACGTTTGATGACTGTAATAAGGTAAGAAAAAAATTTTTAAATGGTATAGAATTGGAATGGAAGAATACAATTATATTTGTAGATGACATGATTATCTACATAGTAATAACAAACAATGAAAAAATACAGAATAAGTGACCTCAAAAAGGTTCCAGGGTACAGGGTCTACAATACAAAAATCCACCTATTTCTAATTACTAAAAATGGAAGTGAAATTTTGAAGTTTGACACCACTTATAATAATTCCCCCAATATGCAATTCTTAGGTAAAAGTTTAGCAAAAAATGTGTAAAGTCTGTATACAAATTATAAAAATGCTGATTTAAAAAAAAATAAAGAAGACCAAGATAAATGAGAGAGATATGTATTCATAGACTAGAAGTCTAACTTAGAAAAGACATTAATCAGGCCAAATTTACAGGTTTAATTTCTTTCAAAATCCCAATAAATATTTATAGACATAGACTAGATCTTTCTAATATTTATTTGGAAAGACCCAACTCCAGAAAAGCTAAAATAATCTTGATAAAGAGAAAAAGAATAGTAATAGTGCAAGGATTAACTCTGCCACTAAATGCTTACTACTTAGCAATGATTATTAAGACAATGTGATAGTAGTAGAGGGAGAGACAATAGATCAATTCCATGGGAAAAATAGAGAATACAGAAATAGACCAGCACAATTTTGTTCAAAGGATTTTTGACAAAGATGCAAAGGGAATTTAATGGAGGAAGGGCAGCCTTTTCAAAAAATTGTGCTGTAATAATTGAGAATATGTAGGCCAAAAATAATGATCCTTGACCTAAATTTATATCTCTTAAAAATTAATTCAAAATGAATTGTGGACATAAGATAAAATGAAAAGCCTTAAAACTTAGAAAGCAAACAGAAGAAAATCTTTGGGATCAAAGGATAGAAAAAGAAATACTGGATTTGACATCAAAAGCACAATCTATAAAAGGAAGACATAAATTGGTTCTCTTCAAAATTTAAAACTTTTGCTCTATGGAAGTGTCTGCTATGGGATTAAAAGCTACAAAAACTTGGAGGCAATATTTACAAACTATGGATATGACAAAGATTTTGTGCCTAAATTTTGTAAAGAAGTCTCAAAACTCAACAGTAAAAATAAAAACAAGACAGAAAATTGGCAAAGACAAGAGCAGACATCTCACTGATACAAATAAATGTAAGCACACTCATCCAGTATCATTAGCTATTAATGCAAACTGCAAATAAGAGCCACAAGGATGTTGCTATACACTTACAAGAATGGCTAAATAAAAAAGTAATAGTGCCAAGTCTAACGATAACATGGAGGGACTAGATCACTAGCTGTTGGTGGAAATGCAAACCAGTTCCTTTCAAGAAACAGTTGAAATGTCCAAGATTCATGTTAGAGAGTCAGTCAGTCACATGTAGTTTTAATTTGAATGGAAACACTGCCCGCTCTGCATCCAGCAAAGTTATTGATCCACATTCATTTAAACATCAACTAAAACTTCTCCAAAAAAAGTCATGAATTTCTCCAGTACCCTGATGGAACTGGAAAAATATCATGTATTCTTTTCAGAGTTAATCTCACTAGCAATGCTACATCCTAACCCCTCCTATCTTCTTAGGAGCTTCACTCTATCAGTTATCCACTATCTCTGGTTCTTTTAATTTCTCCCTCTCTAATAGCTTTTAACCTACAACCTACACATTCTCTGAAACCTCTCTCTAAATTGTGTACCATCCTCTAGTTACTTGCTCCCTCTTTTCTTCTCTTTTTAGTCAAGTCATTTAAGAGAAAGATCGACTTCCACTGTCACACTTTCCTTATGTTATATTAACTCTTTAACCCACTGCAGTCTGTTTTCTGCCTCCCAACACTCCACTAAAACTGCTGCCACCAAAGGTCACCTATAATCTCTGAGTTGCTAAATTCAACTCTTCATTCTTATCTTAGGTAACATTTAACACTTACTTAACAGTAGAATTTGACCCATTGGCCATGTTTTTTTTTTCTTCAAATTCTCTTCTCTTGGTGTTTGTGGTCCTTTCCCCTCCTGGCTTTCCTCTACCTTCTTTGGCCCATTCTTTCTCTGTCTCCTTTACAGGTATCTCTACCTTTACTTCTCTTAAATGTTGATGTTTCCCACAATTATTTATGATAGAATTTTCTAACTTTCTCAATTCTATTTCCTTGCCTCATCTACTCCATAGGCTTATGCTTTCATTTCTGCTGGTGGTTCCCAAATTCACCTCTCCAAACTAGATGTCTCTTGAGTCATAAATCCATGTCATTTTGAGCATCTCATATTCAAATCCCAAAGTGAATTGATTAGTCTCCAAATGCTCTCCCTCTCCTATTCTTTATTCTCCTGTTCATTCCTCCATTCCTTCCAAATATTATAGAAACTGTGAATCATTTCTCTCTCACCATCAAACCTGTTGACACAGGTTGCTTATTATTTGGGGGACCTCATACATTCATCTCTAACATTAATTTTTTTCACTTAAACCACCATTTCTTTTCATTTTCAGTTCTTTCTTCCTTAGTTTAGTCCTGTCATTTTCATACTTCACAAAGTTTACAGTGTCACTTTTAAAAAACGGACTATAGCCTTATCACTTGCTTCTTTGGAATCCTTAAACCATATTTATTCTTTTTTTTTTTTCTTTTTGTGGTGTTGGGGATTGAACTCAGGGACTCAAGAATGCTAGGCATGTGCACTACCACTGGGTCACCTGGATCCCATATTCTTTAATGTAGAACACAAATTACTTAGTAGTAAGTAAGGTGTATCAGATCCTTTGTGATCTTCTTTTGATATTTCTTTTACCAATTAGGAACACTTTTGATCATTAATAATGGAAGTTTGCATTCACAAGAACAAAATATACGGATATATTTTATTCACACAAGAAGAATCTAGAAGTAGGCAATGCTAAAGCTACTCAAGAATGTCATCTAGTATTCATGGTCTTTTGGTCATTCTTCTCTATTTGCAGTACATCATTTGTTGTTTTAGGGTCACAAAAATACTAGTTTCCAGTATTACATCTATCAAGGGCTGAAAGAAAATGGAGAGGGAGCTGCTAGCTACACCTGCACATTGTGTCAGGAAAAGAAAAGGCCTTGCTAGGAGCCCTTAGAATTCCTTCAATTGTTTTGTATTGATTATCACTGAATTACATGCCTTCTCGTTGAAAACCATCCTGAGAAAAATCACTCCTTGGCTTTTCCAGCTTAATGGTGGAGACAGACAAGGAAGGCGATTATTGGTAACTGGTTAGGTAATGAATTCCTTGTTAGTCAAATAAACTTTCAGTACTTACCTCCCTTCTTACATACATGACCTTATATTCTAGTCGTACTTAAATATGTGAGGTGTTTGGAAGTATAACTGTCCCCATTTTTAATTCTTTCTGCCTAGAATATCCTCCCCATCTTCTCTATTACCTGGTTAACTCCTCCTCAACCCAGTTGTCATTTCCCTATACTAAATGATTTCTCAGGCACTCCAGTTACATTACATCTCTCACCCTTATTCTTTCTTCCAGCTTTTAATCTTCTAGGTAATTTTCTTTCTCCTTTAGGAAAATTTAAATTCAAATATATGTATAAATTCAAATATATATATTATATATATAAATTTAATATATATAAATTCAAATATATATATAATTAAATTCAAATATATATGTATATATTTTACACATCCTCACTATTTCCAAAATGTTTTATATGATCCTAAACAGAAACTGTACCCATTAAATAATAGTTCTCTATTCCTCCTTCCCCTAGCACCCAATAACCTTTTATTTACTTTGTCTCTACAAATTTGCCTATCTAAATGTGTCATATAAAGGGAATCATACAACATTTGTCTTTTAGGGTCAACTTATTTCACTTAGCATGCTATTTTTAAGGTTTAACCATGTCACAGCAATCTATACCAGCTATTTCTCTAAAGAAGGATGGGTCCAGCCAGATGACAAGAACATACACAGTTGCCTGAGGCTTGATTTTGTGATTCATCTTTGATCTATTGCACAGATGAATTGAGAGCATTTAAAGGTTAAGATTTAAGATACTCACCAGTCATAGAAGCTTTCGAATGCTGCATTACAAAGTTCAGAGTATTTTATGAAAAACAGTGTTGATTTAAGTATTTAGAGGAAATGTATTCTATAATATAATGTGTGTTCTAGGAAATATAGATCATATAAAGAATGTAGTTATAATTCAAGTTAATATATACATCAATTTATACATAGTGCTTTTTTAAAAAAAAAATGGACATATAAATACTTCCTAGGGACCCACTTGTAGATTTTCAAGTGATTTTGATAAATTTTATTTTTCATTACTTTCATTACTTAGCCTAATAATTGTTTATAAATATTACTTGAATCAGATATTGGGCACTCAATACGACACTGTTTTTGATCTGCTTTTAAAAATGGAGATAAGAGGCTGGGTAAAGCACTTGCCTAGAGTATGTGAAACCCTGAGTTCCCATGCCCAGCACTGCCAAAGGAAATAAGTGAGTGTTGTCTTCAAACCTTAGAAACAAACAAGTTAATGGATAGAATTTTCTCAACTGATCTCTTTCCAATAAGTTTATTTTAAACTTTGACACTTATTCCAAATTAAGTAGTAGCATATGCATGCTATATGCATGTAAAAACAAATAATATTAATGATAAAAGGAAAAACAAAATTTCATAAAGAGATGTATTTTTGAGAACTAGAGACTGGAATGATTTATATCATCATTTTCAACTAAGATATATTTTTGAACTCTACTAATTATTAATATTTATTTTTGCTTCATAGAAATCAAATTTATTAATTTTATAAAAGTTTTTCTTTTAGAGTTTTAACAAATTCATGTACACTAGAAATAAAATGCAATTAATCTTTGAAGTGATTTAATCATGTGATTATTTACCCATGTATTACACAAATGGCATTAACTCCAAAGATCTTATGGTTATGTAAGATTACTATTTAATCAAATAATAAAAGTATCTATTCATTCTATGGATGTGTAAAATGTTTTACTTATTTGCTAAATATTTTTAATGTGTATTATTAAGACTTAGGACCAGTTTTTCCAAATACTAAATACTAGAACTACAGAAATTTAGAAAATAAATATGGCTTCTACATCTGAGATTTGGCCAGAGGCAGACAGAAATTTTCAGGGATTTTCCTGATTTTGAAGCGTGTTGACATATTCTATTGGGACTTGCAACCAGGAGAACAAAGTGTAACACATGGAACATGACTATTAATTATAGAAATGACTTTTGGAGATTATTACCTGTTCCAGAGATCCCCAAAATATGTCCTTCAGATCAATAACTGGGTAATGCACCTTGTAAAAGATCCTGTTGCCAATTTTAATTGAGAAAAGGTAGGTTAAGATGGATGTGAAATCAAACCACAGCAAAATTTCTTACAACAAATGTTCATTTGTTAATGCACAGTACATGTTTATTGGGAGTTAACTGTTACTTTGCTTCAAGTCATCTTCACAGCAAGTTAGAGACTGAAGGCAGCCCCTCTATGAAATATTGTTGGACTCAAGCTGAGATACTCAGTGGTTCTTCAAGTTTATGCTAAATAAGTGGCAGTTCAAGATTCTTAGCAGTCAACTAAAATTGAAAATCTCCCTTTGACAGAGTAGAGTTGTCACTGGAAAATGCTTCTAAGGTTGGGTGCAACATATTTTCTCATTCTCTTTTTCATTCAGATGTAGTTATTTGACTCAAATCTGGTTGATGGACTATGAATGGCATATCACTATGGGCATTGCCTACAAAACTTCTGACAAAGTAAACTCCATAACCAGTCTCCTTCTTCCACCTAGACATTAAAACTTAGAGTGACCCAGAAAACCACAGATGGAAGATCACACAATCTCCATCTCCATAGATCCTGTAATAGTCTCTAACCGTCACTGATGTCAGTCTCATTTCTTAACTGGCTCTGATTACTGAATTGTTGGCAGAAATGATCCATGACACTTAAAGACAAAACCTTAAAGAACCAGAAACTATGCCATTGCAATGCCCTTAAATTAGATGACTGACTCCATCTTTTCTGGTAACAGAGGGTACTCATGTTCCAGAACTATATTTCTATTTTACTAAGTGATTGAAATTTAGAATTTTATTTAAGTTACCAGAGTTTACCTATTTAATAGATTTTAGTCAAGGCTCTGAAAAGTCCAGAAGTAAAAAATCATATTAATTAGTGTTGAATCAGGATTTTCCAAACCTCTTTACCATTGGAATAGTTTTTCACATAACAGTAAGATCTTTGGAGTTAATGCCATTTGTGTAATACACGGGTAAATAATCACAATATTAAATCACTTCAAAGATTAATTGCATTTTATTTCTAGTGTACATGAATTTGGAAAGGTGCACAGGTGTTTTTCAGGTAAAAAATTTAAGAAGTAAGAAAGTATTATGGAATGCCATAAAAGGATATGTGGTAGTCTTCTTATTCTTCCTAAAGCAACAACAAAAGAAAAAGTCTAAAAGTATAACTGGAAGAAAGGGAGTAAGAATATGTTCTCATGATGTTTTTAATCTATAAATGAAAAATAATAATTCATACTTGAGCACTCAGAAGTCAGTGAAGTAGGACCTGAGAAACTAATAACAGCTAAGATACAATAGTCTGATGTATTAAAATACCCAGAGATAAATTTATTACCATACTTGTCATTAAAAACTAACATTTTACATTTTACTATCATCCTAATACTTTATATACCTTAAATTTATTATTTTATGATGATTCTTCAGAATTAAAACACAATAAATTTCAAAAACATAGCATATGTCCAAATTCTCTTTTCCACTCTTCATCACAAAATGCCATCTTGAGATGTTCCTGATTTTACACTGCTGTGTGGGAAAAGAAATGATAAAAACATATTTGTCTAATATTTTACAAACATTTGTTTTTCTTAATGAGCTTCCAAAAAGCCCAATTGAGAAGGTTGCTTATTAAAGGATGAGGAAACAGATTCAGGGAACAAAATTTTTAAGCTAGTATGAATTGTAGACAGAATATTCATAAAGTGATCTTCTTACTTTAGGTCAATGTTAAAAGGAAATGATCGTGAAGATCTTCTACTGCATTACTTGTTTTAAATATTCACTACAAACAAGCTAAATTTATCAGACTCCATCATACACTGTGCCTGTTGTTTCTCTCCTTAGGTGCAATGATGTCATTCTGCTTCCACCCCCATGTTTTTATTCAATTTGTTATTTAAGATCTCAATTTCTTTCTGTAATAGACTCTTTAACATAGTCTCTGATTTTTTTTTCAAGTATGTTTTATAGTTAACCTGTAATCCCAGCGGCTGGGGAGACTGAGGCAGGAGGATCAAGAGCCAGCCTCAGCAAAAGCAAGGTGCTAAGCAACTTCAGTGAGACCCTGTCTCAAAATAAAATACAAAATAAGACTGGTGATATAGATCAGTGGTTGAGTGCCCCTGAGTTCAATCCCCAGTACCGACCCCCCCCAAAAAAGTCATCAATTCACACATCATATCAATTGCTGAAACAGACTCAGTGAATTTCCTTCTTTTATTCCGATCTCCTACACAGCATGGACTTTACTCCTTTACTACCTGGGTTTTATCACTTCAGTATCCAACTGAACAATATATTTTCCATTTCCTGTGGGATTAAGAATAAAATCCCTTCCCCAACATTCTAAATTCTCCCTATTTGATTTCATGCTATTGACTAAATTACATTATTTTTAGAATTTTTAAAAAATGTTTTTTAATTGTAGATGGACACAATATCTTTATTTTATTAATTTGTTTATGTGGTGCTGAGGATAGAACCCAGTGCCTCACACAGTCAAGGCAAGTTCTCTACTAGTGAACCACAACCCAAGATCCCTAAATTTCATTATGTAATTGAAGAAGACTTCATGGAGGTCACTCTCTACATCTTTCCCCATTATAGCCTTTCAAATGGAACCCTCAGTTTTCTATTCTAAGAATCTCAGAGCCCTGACGGTGGTATCATTATGTGACCTTTATCTTGTCTAGTATCTTTACTTATGAATGAGACTGTAAGGTCTTAAATGGCAGAAATGAAAGTTCACATATCACCTAAAATATGAGAGCATTGTATTGTATCATAGGGAAACAGCAGAATTTTTTCTCTGAGACATCCATTCTTCATTCAAGTGTAAAATTATGTAACATTAATAAAACAGTTTACAAAATATACAATAGTTGAAAATAAAATGGAAAATTACTATTATCAATTCATTACAAGATATAAATTTATTCATAGTATATTTGAACATGATTCTAATGCGTGTTTTGTTCCCACATATTCACACATAACAGAACTTGAACATGCAGAGGGAACATAACTCCTTTAATTTTTTGTAACTAATCAGGTCTCTTAAGGTTCACCTCTCTACAGATTAGTGGAGAATAAAATCAATTAAAAATCTCACTGAGTAATTTAAACGGCCATTTTAAATTAGAATTTCCTTGGATAAGAATACCCAGATCTCAGATAAACTCCTTTGCTCTGCTTTACTCCCTACTAATATCTCCTACTGTTGATGGAACTAAGGATCTGGCCACTTGGGGATTTTTTGGACTCAGTGGCCCTCCTGGCTGACTTGAACTCTTCCATGTCTTGGTGGCAATACAGACCTTTCCAGAATTTGGTTGAGCTTACATTGCTTACAGCTCTTCAACTTTGTTAGTGAGATGCTGTATTCTCATTCCTGTAAGCCTCTCTGTGAAGATCCACTCAACGAACTCTGGAAACAAGAGTGACTCAGGAAGCCAGCACTTCAGGATCTCCCTTTGGTTGACCTGGTGACTGAGCCAAATTAACCTCAGATTGGTCTCAGAGAGACCTCTTCCAGACTCCCAAATATGAAATTGGGGGTGGTGGTGAAGAATCCCCTTCCACTTTGAGTATAAGTCTTACTTTTATATGGAGCTCAGGGGAAAAAAACATGATCATACCTTAATTATGCTCCTTTGCATTCCTACTGCTCTCTTCTTTCTCATTTTACTAATCTCCAAAATTAGAAGGTGTGGCCTCCCCCCCCCCCCCCCCCCCGCCACATTCCTTTTTTCAACCTTAAACTATTCTTAATGGTGGCCAGCTATATCTTCCCCACCTAGGAGAATGCATATGAGCACATGACATTCCGGATTGATTGTTAATGATGAAGTGGAAAATAAACCTGAAAAGGTGTTTTTCAAGATAATAGTCTGTCTTCCTTCTTAATTCTATTCTGACTTTCAAATGCTGGATACACCATTTGCTTTTATCTTTCTCTTTGAATACCTTCTGCATCCTTTCCAACATCTCCTCTCTATCCACACCAGTTTTCACGTCCATCTCCAGAGATATGGATGCCTTAGACCTAGAGAGTGAAGGTCATGTACACAGGAAGCGGGAGTGGGGGATCACATTAAAATTTAAAGCTATTTTCATTGTTAGAAAGGATTTAAACACATAGTATATAGTTTCCTATTCTTACTTTTAGGATTGAAAGTTTCCATACTGTACTTAACTCTAAAAACACTCTTCCATTTCACGCCCATTATTTAAAACCATCTCTTCCTTCAAATCCCTCCTTAAAATTTTTCTGAAACCTCTTTAAAGAAGAGAGCCTGAAGGTCTTTTCTTAAAGGCAAGAAAGCAGGTTGGATTTAAATAAAAGACATAATAAGACAGACCAAGCATATGGGAAGTTAAAAATTAATGAGCTCACCTTTTTCAAGTAGCTTTTTCCATTGAGTTTTTACATTTTAACTCCTTGTTTTATTGTTATCTCTAGCACAGAAATATTCTTCATGGATTGTAATGCTTTCCATTTTGAAATACATCAAATTCATTTCAACCTCTACTACTAATAATAGTAAATTTAAAATAAAATGCCAGTAAGTGTCATATTGAATTTCCTTCTTTCTCAAATGGAGATAATAATTCCTTTCCAAGACCTTCTCAAGGAATCTATGAGGATAAAATGGATAAAGTTTTAGGATGATTTAAGCTTATTAGGGAAACAATATGAAGTATAATAATTCACATCTCCTCAGAGTTCACTTTTTCTTGGACTAATTTCTATTTCACTATACTTGGAAGCTTTTGGGATCTCTCCTGTGTTCACTGATACTTTACATCTGTATGCAAAATTAAGTAAGACAAATAGTTTGTGTTGTCAACAGATTTATTAAATAGTTAATGAGAGTAGAACATAAAGCAAATGAATACAAAATTAAGGGTGGTATGGTCTTTAAAATATTAATTTTATTGCAGACAAAATTGTATTTGTGTAGAAATGTAATCTATGTGATATTCGGATTTTTAATTTTAATTTTTAATAAAATATTTAGTTCAGAAGCGAACTTTTACATAACTAATGTGGCTTATGGCAAAGTTTTAAAGGAAGTGATAATAACTCGGTGTTCACAGCAGGTTTTGCTGTCTCTTTCAGGCTATAAAAAGGCAAAGATGATTTTCAAGTTTAAGTTTGCTAAATCAGTGGGGCTGCACAGGAATTACATCTCATTTTCTGATAATAGACAAATATGGACAGCTTGTATAGTGTAATTTATGATACACTTATGCTATATCCCAAAGAGTTTTAAATAACTTAAAAATAGATAATGTTTCTTCAACATCTTAAACAAATTAAAGAACATTGTAATTGTCACTAAAGAATGATGGAAGATGCTACATTACAGAAACACCTCAAGGGTACCATTGTTTACAATAGATTTATAAACCAGAGCTCTGAAGATGATACATATTTTATAATGTCTTAACACATACATAGCATGAAGTTTTTCTTTTTCTTTTTGTCTTCTTGGGTGCTATTTAACAATCGGTTTAGATGGAAGTCAGTGAAGTGAATGTAGACCTGCTATTTTCCCCTCATAAGAGAGAAATGAGATGTTAAAAATCTGCCTCTCTTCCCCTGACTGGTCACATATTCAGATAAAAGAACTGAATTGAAGGGAAGTACAAGTATTGGTTCCCAGAGCCATGCTTCATCCCAAGCTTGCTGGGTGGAAGGAGTGTACAGACCTTTCCACGTGAACCTGGAAGGGTTTGTTGGCAGGGCTTGAATCTCGTAAATGAGTGCCTATAGCTGCCATGAAAATAAATGAAATTCATGCAGTATTAATTTAAAATATGTATCTAACTTCAAACATCAGTGTCTTTATACCTTCTATTGCTATGGCAATGTCCCCACTTCAGATCTATATCTGATGACATGGTAAGGCATTCACTGTTTCGGTTTTGTCCAGTTAAACCTTATGATTTGGTGCATGAAAACTGTGGGTGCATAACACTCACAGCATACGTTTTATAAACCAGTTTGAGGATTTTGACCATGACAAAATTATATAACCATTATTTATGTATTAAATACCTCCTTTCAAAAATAATTCCACTAAAATCACGTTTTTGTTCCTCTCTTTGCTTGTTTTCTATGTATCAAGTGATAAGCCCATATAAAAAATTTAGTTATATTATAATTATAGTAATATTCAAATACCCCTGTGCCTTCTCTTTGAGCTTATTTCTTTCTACACTCTCTCTGTTATTGACACCCTACTCTACTTCTCACCTCAGGATTCTTGTACTTGGCTCTTTCTTCTGCCAAGAATGTTCTTCCCCCATATTACATCATTCAAATCTCTGCTCAACTGTCATCAAATCAGAGAGCTCGTCTCTGATCTTATTGTCATTTTCTATCCCTGACAATGTTTTTCTTCATAGCATTTGTTGCTAACACTGTATTTGATAATAGTTTTTAGTCTATTTTCCACTTTTCTCCCATTTTCACTAAAATGAGAATTCAATAGGGCAGGGGTTTTGCCCATTTTATTCATTAGAGTATTCCCTATGCAGAGTGTAGGTGCTTCATGAATTACTGGCTAATGAATGAATGCTTATTATTAAAGTAGAATGGAAATAGATGTGTATACAAGATTTTCCAGTTATAGAAATATAAGTATGAATGAATGTAAAATATATACAAATAGATTATGAATGGGAAAAAAATAACTGAAATATATACATTTGCAGATGCTTATTAAATATTATGAAAAATAAATAAAACCCAGAAACTTTCCCATAATGCTAGTTTTACAGTCATTCTATATTTTTTTCCAAAATGAGTAATTGTTGGATGAGATACAAGAGAATCTGCTTTATAGTGAATTCTTCTTATTAGGAAAAAATGTAAAAGTCAATATCTAACGCAGCCAGCAAAGACTTTTTAGTTTTGAAATAACATAATTTAAAATATTTCTGAAAATGAATGCTCTGAGTTCTTTCAAAAGCCTGGAAATGTTTTCTCACCTAAGATGGTGTAGGGATAACAAGCGATTAGTTCCGGGATGAATCTCACCCTTCTGGTGTGTGGATGGTGAGGATCATCAATGATGCATATGGAGACCGAGTTATTATCACTGACATGAGTAGTTCTGGCAAACACAGTAATGTTAATAATTCATCATGAGAAGGCTCACAGGCCTTACGTGACTCCAGTTATCCCCCTCCTCCCTGCTTGCACTTCTTTGGGGACATAAACTTAAATCATTTACAGTTTAACATTCCAGGGACACAGATTGGACTCTGTTCTCACTGAGGAGAACACCAATGCTCAAATATTCCCATCAATCCCCTGTGCTTACTTGCAGAATGTTTTCTTCATTTCTGTGGCAGTTGGTATAAGCCTCTACAATATTGTGTTTCTGGGACATTTATTGTGTAGTTCTGTTTCTCCCAGGTCTTTAGAAAATGGCTTTCAATAATCATTAAGCTGTGATCATTTGACATGCAAGATATAACGGATATGTTCAACGAGGTTATCATTACATATCCTCTATTTTTTAAGTATTTCACTATTTGTCAGTTCAAGGTTACTCAGAAAAGTGCAAATATGTCAATGAGATTTCTTCCTTATATTTTCAAGAAAATATTCAGTTTAGAGAGCCACTGACTCAAGCACATCCAAATAGTACGTGCAGACTTAGGTAACTGATTGCAGATATCAGTAATACTTTTATACTTACATGTTCTAAGTATGAAGGTCATGGAACCCAGTAAGAAAATTACTGAAAAATGAAAAAGATGCTCAGAATATCATCATCTTCATACATTCTTATAACTCCTTCCTGTAATTTGTTTGATGCAACAAATCAGTTCATCAGAGTGTGTATGTACAATTTCACACTTGTTCTTAAGTCCCTTAACCTCACAGAACATACAATGTTTAGGTTTCTATGTTGTTTGTCATTTTGCTCTTAAAATAATATTACATCAAGGAGATACACTTCACCATTTCCATTACTAGATATTTAGATAAATTTCTATACCAAACCACTACAAACAGTGCGATGATTAATATCTTTGTCCTTGAGATTTGCTCTATACTTTAGATTACTATTTCTTTTAGATAGATCTCCAGATAGGGCATTATTTGATAACTAATGCTTTTTATCAAACTTTATATAACATTACTAAATAACTTTTTATTTATTTATTTATTTTTGCGGTGCTGGGGATTGAACCCAGGGCTTTGTGCCTGTGAGGCAAGTGCTCTGTCAACTGAGCTATATCCCCAGCCCTTAAATAACTTTTCAAAACATCATGACACCACCAGTGTTTACAGGCAAATTTCATGATGCATTTTCCATTATTATCATTATAATAATATGTTGATTTGAATTCATTTAGATAGTAAGAAAATCAAAAAGCTGAACATCTTAGCATATGAGTGGTATCTAGTTTCTTTTTATGTGTACCTTATGTGACATAGCCTTTGCTCATGTTATTACAAGTTTTGTATTGACTACATTGTGGATAAATTGATGTATTTTAGGTTTCCACATTAAAATCTCTTGGTATTACACATATAGACACTGAAAAAAAATTCTGATAAATTTCTATAATCTATTTATAGAGAGAAAATATTTGTCTGAAAACTTCCCAAATAAAATTTCTGGTGTTATTTCTATCATTTTACATAGATAAACTTAAGATGCTTATGAATGAAATTACTTTCATGAATAACTTATCACTTTAATGTAGAAAATGTCAATACTTCCCATAAGGTTCCATCTTCTATTTCTTTCTATTTTAAGAATGTACCTAGATTCCACCCGCCCCCACCCCCGACAGTGTAATATTTGAAATGACAGCTTTTAAACCATTTTCAAAATTAGTTTTTCCAACATGATTCAAACATGATTCAAACTTCTCATTTTTCCTTGCCTACATTGTCAGATATTAAAAACTATCTAGTCAAAGAATCAATTTCTGACCTGTCTATTCTATTCCATTGACCAAATTGCATATTTCAGCACTACATTCTGTCTTTATCAATTAATATTTATAAGTCAATACAAATACCTCTGATTATACCTCTTTTCAGCATTTTCTTTTAAATCTTCAAACAAAACTGAGAATCTTTTAAAAAGTATGTTTTACTTTTAAAGAAACATACAGTTGTGTGGAGATAAATTGGATATATTTGACAAGAACCATATCCTCTTTTTATTGTGTAATCTTTTTATTTTGAAATATATTATTTTTATACAAAAGAATAGATAGTATATTGGCAAATTAAAATAATAATGAAAGGAAAATAAATGCATTCATGAGTAGTAAGAAATAGAACAGTGCCATTACCTTCTAAGTTGTTTCCCCTTTCCTAATGCTTTTTATCTCTCCAACCAGACATAAATATATCCACACTTTTGTTATAGTAATTTTTTTGCCCTCCTTATGATTTAACTATCCAGATTTGAAATCTCAAGCAATGTATTTTAGTTTTGACTGCTTAAAATCTATATATGAATTTTCTTAAGCCTTCTTTTAACTTAATCTTGGATTTAAGAAATCCTTAGACATATCTGCAAACTCCTGTGATCCACCTACTTTCAATATTGTACATTGTGACATTTGAAAAAAAAGATTTATTAATTAAGATTTCTCTTGATGAAATTTGGGAATTTTTTTCTTTGTAGAAATTATGAAGAAAGCTGCTATGAACATTCTTTTGCACTTTCTCTGAGACATGTACAAGAACTTCTCAAGGGTATGCACCAAATAATTGGGGGGGCGGGCATGTACCAGAGATTGAACCCAGGGACACTCAACCACTGAGTTGCATCCCTAGCCCTGTTTTATATTTTATTTAGATACAGGGTCTCACTGAGTTGCTTAGCACATCGCTTTTGCTGAGGCTGGCTTCAAACTCGAGATCCTCCTGCCTCAGCCTCCCAAGTCACTGGGATTATAGGTGTGTGCCACCATGCCCTACTGCACCTAATAAATTAATTGCTGGGTTGTAGGATATGATTAATGGATATGGACAAATTGTTCTCTAAAGTGTTTGTAAAATTTATGTTTCCACTAGCAAAGATTTTACTTTTGTTCAATAGTATTGATCTTTTCAGACACTGTATTTATCCATATTCTATATAAAATATGTACAAAAATAGCTCATTATGACTTTAACTTACATTTCACTGATAAGAAGTTATTAAAAGTTTCATATTTCATTGACCCTTTGTATTTCCTCCTGTGTGAAATGTTAATTCAAATATTAATTTTCATTGATTCTTAGAATTCTTTATATATTCTGAATGTTGATTCTTCCTAGGTACCTGAAACATGTGACTTTCAATGAGCAGGAGATCTTCATGTTAATGCAGACAGTTTATCATTCTTTACCAATATGGTTTTACTTTTTTAAAGTCTTAGTTAAAACATTCTTTTTCTGGGTGTGAAATTTTTTGAGTTCTTTATAAATTCTGGAGATTAGTGCTCTATCTGAAGTGCATGTGGTAAAGATTTTCTCCTACTCTGTAGGCTCTCTCTTCACATTGTTGATTGTTTCCTTTGCTGAGAAAAAGCTTTTTATGTAAGTTTGAATATATCCCATTTGTTGATTCCTCTTTTTATTTTTTGTGCTTTGGGAGTCTTGTTAAGGAAGTCTGGTTTTAAGCCAACATGATGAATATTTGGGCCTACTTTCTCTTCTATTTGGTGCAGAGTCTAATTCCTGAGTTAAGTTGAGTTTTGTACAGGGTGAGAGATAGGGATTTAATTTCATTTTGCTACATATGGATTTCCAGTTTTCCCAGCACCATTTTTTGAAGAGGCTATCTTTTCTCCATTGTATGTTTTTGGTACCTTTTTCTAGTATGACATAAGTGTATTTACGTGGGTTTGTCACTGTGTCCTCTATTCTGTACCATCGGTCTACCTATTTTGGTGCCAATACCATGCCCTTTTTGTTACTATTGCTCTGTAGTAGAATACAAATAGTCCAATCAATAAATGGGCTAAGGAACAGAGCAGACACTTCACAGAGGAAGATTTACAAGACATCAACAGATATATGAAAAACTGTTCAACATCTCTAGTAATAAGAGAAATGCAAATCAAAACTACTCTAAGATTTTTTCTCACCCCAATTAGAGTGGCTATTATCAAGAATACAAATAACAATAGGTGTTGGCGAGGATGTGGGGGAAAAGGTACACTCATACATTGCTGGTGGGAATACAAATTGGTGCAACCACTCTGGAAAGCAGTATGGAGATTCCTTAGAAGTCTTGGAATGGAACCACCATTTAACCCAGCTCTCCCACTCTTTGGCCTATGCCCAAAGGACTTAAAATCAGCATACTACAGTGATGCAGCCACATCAGTGTTTATAGCAGCTCAATTCATGATAGCCAGATTGTGGAACCAACCTAGATACCCTTCAATTGATGAATGGTTAAAGAAACTGTAGTATATATACACAATGGAATATTATTCAACCATAAAGAAGAATAAAATTATGGCATTTGCAGGTAAATGAATGGAGTTGGAGAATATCGTGCTAAGTGAGATAAGCCAATCCCCAAAACCGAAGGCCGATTGTTTTCTCTGCTAATTGGATGATGATACATAACAAGGAGGGAGAGAGTAAAGGAAGAATGGAGGAAGGATGGAGTGTAAAGAAGGAAATAAGGGATGGGGAGGGGGTGGGGGAAGGAAAAATAATGGAATGAGACAAACATCATTTCCCTATGTACATTTGTGATTGCACAAACTGTGTGACTCTACTTTGTGTACAACCAGAGAAATGAAAGTTGTACCCCATTTGTGTACAACGAATCAAATAATAATAACAATAATAATAATAATAAACATTCACTTTCACTTCCAAGGCAATAGGTTTCATACACCTGAAATGAATTTTGAGTGTTATTTTTTCCCCCAGAACCGTTTAATGTGAGGACCTTCCTGTGATTATTGCTCTAAGTGCCACCTTCCTCATCACTTCCCAGTTGTCCATACACACTTTGGTCCTGTGTGGAGTCCATATTTCTTTCAATTTGTTTTATTTTTCTCTCCTTGGGTCAGCACTATAGAGTTTTATAATTTCTACTGATTTAGTATTACTTTTTATACCTCTAAACTTTATCTACTCCTGTATTCTTTCTTTCTAAGAGTATGTAGGCTAAAATTGGCCCTTTGGCCTTCCATGTAAATTTTAGAGTTTGCTTGTCATTTTCCATCTTCAAAAATGAGAATTTGATTGAGAGTGTTTTGAACCCATATGTTGTATGATTTACATTTTTACAGTACTGGATCTTCCAATCTGAGAGCATGCATATTGTTCCATTTTTTTACATTTTGTCTTTACTGACTTTTAAACTGAAATTTTCCATTTTTTTGTAGTGCACCTTGGCAAGAGAATTAGCAATGATGGGACAAGAAATTATCATGTTCTTGATATACTTTGAAGATAATTCAATAGTATTCATGATGGGCTCAATATAGGGCCTGAAAGAGATTGTAACCTAACAGCTGCATGGATAGAGTTGTCATTACCTAACATGGGTAGTGCTGTGGTGGATGGAGATGGTGATTGAAGAATTTCCACAAACTTATTTCTGCACATGCTGATTTTGAGGAAATATTAAGTGAGAAATTTTAGATATAAATCTAGGGTTTGGATGAAAAGTCATGGCTTGAGACAGATTTGTGATATCAATCAGGATGATTTCAAGAAGTGTTTATAAAAATATGAATTCTGTCTGTTCTGTGTTTTTTTTCATCTCTGCATTTCACATTCCTGCATATGTTTTATATGTTTAGAGGCAGATCAATTTTTTTTTCTCTAAGTCATAATTGAATAAGATTTATTTTCCTAAACTACCAGATAGTGCTATGAGAGGAATAAGTAGATATTGTTCCAGGATTGAAAATTATGCTAGATATATACCCATACCATGTGCATTCAGGACATTCTTCCATCTTTTTCATTATATTTTCATTCCTAACATGTTAACCTTTTTGATTTTATCAATGTCTTCCTTGAATTTGACTACCTGTTAAATTTAGCTAGAGTAGAACTCCTGCAGGGCATTGGAGTAAAGAAGTACAATGAGGTCAAGAATAATGAGTGAATTCCCAGGATCCTTCCTTGTGGAAGGGAAAGATCATCTCAAGGTAGTCTTCTACAAGATGGTCTCCTTCAGGTTCTGGAAAGTACTACCATTAGTTGCCCCTTTTGGCCAAGAATAATAGTCAGTCATCTTTACAAGTAGTCTATATCTCTGAAAATAATTCCTTTATGAAACTCTCTTCAAGTTAACCATTTTGAATAGAATTTTGCAGATACAATTAGTCCTCACTTCTATAGTAAAAGATATAGTATGTAGTCCTTTCCTTCAACCACTTACTCCAAGTAAATATCCCTTATTCATCCTGAGTTTCTAAAATTTCTTTAACCATGCATTTATTTCTTGCTATATATATTTCAGGAGTATCCTAGTTTATTATCTGCTTTCTTCCAAAAGCTAAGGAATACCAGGTGTTTCTAGTAAGTTCCATTTTACTTAAAATATTCATACTCAACTTTCCTTACAACAAATAAAAACCCATTTATTATGTGCCTATTTAGTCAAGTATATCATATTTTCTGATTACATCCAACAGGAAGGGAACAGGAAGGGAAGTTTACCATTCAAATATATTAAGATCATAAAGACAAGTGGTTGTCATATCACCAAACCAAATCCTCTAACTATGTTGAAATATTTAACTAGTGCAGCATGGTTGAAAGGAAAAAAAATGAGTAACGCTGTTTCTGATTTTTTTTCTTAACTGGGGATTGAATTCAGAGGCACTTAACCCCTGAACCACATTCCCAGCCCTTTTTTGTGTTTTATTTAGAGACAGAATCTTACTGAGTTGCTTAGGGCCTTGTTAAACTGCTGAGGCTGACTTTGAACTTGTGATCCTCCTACTTCAGTCTCTGGAGTCACTGGGATTACAGGCCTGACTGAGGCATGCTTCTTAAGATAATGCAACAGTTATTTTAAAATTCAGATGGCTGCATTCACAGTGATTAGATCATTAAAAGTTGAAAGAATTGAGTGAATAAACAATCCCAAAAATTTTTTAAGGTTTTTAATATACTTCATTCAATAACTAACACAATAGACAGGCAGAAAAAAAAGGTTAAGGATGTAAATGTTTTTGATTAATAGCATTAACTAATTTGACCCAATTGACTTTTTAAAATACTGGATTCAATAATTGGTGAACTTGTATCTTTTACAGTGAAAGTGAAACATTAAAATAGATCATAGAACACTTACACATGACTTACACACTTAAATACTTTAGAAGCTAATTTTTTGTCAGTGTGGAAATTAATTAGGACCTAAGTAATAGAGAAAAAAATTAGAAAAATGAAATTTTGGGGACTACAAATGTCTTAAAAGCAATACAAAGTTCAGGATAGAATGGAACAATGTCATGGTGCTGATAGTGAAAAGTTACCAACTGCACAGTAAAAACTCGTTCAAAAGCAAAAATAAAAAATTTCAAACTTTAGAAAAACACAATCAGAATTTCTGAAGGATATACCTTTAAAGGGGAAAATTGCTCTTTAATAAAGAATTTTATGCTGATAAATAAATAAATGAATAAGTAAAAGTACAACACTTCAGCTTGCAACATGCAAAAGGACTCCAGTCTTCTCTAGCCATACTGTTCCACTGAATGGGAAAACAGGGAGACAAAACAAAACAAACCCGAGAAACAACAGTGGAGCAATTTTTACAAAAAATAAATAAATAAAAAAAGAAAGAAAACTGAGGACCTGGTCATAGGAATATAGAAGATGAGTCTTGCCAGAGCCAGATATGACACAAAAATGTTGAAATCATCAGACCAGGAATTATTTTTTAAAGTTATGATTAATATATGCTAATGGTTTTAGTGGGGAAAGTAGAGCACAAACAAAAACAGATAATATAAGCTGAAGATGAAAATTCTAAGAAAGAATAAAAGAATACTAGAGAAAAAAATACTGTAACTAAAAAGAAAAATGTATTTGATGAGCTCAACAGACTGGACACAGATGAGGAAAGACTCTTTGGACTTGAGGACATGATAATGGAAACCTCCAAAACTGGCAAAAGGGAGGGGGATAAAACATGAAGAAAATTAGTAGAGAACATTCAAGAACGATGGAATAAGTAAAAAAACAAAAAAACAAAAAAACAAAAAACTTGTAAATAGTTACAAGGTTAATATTAGAAACGGAAGAAAGAAAAGAACAGAACCAATATTTAAAGCAATAATGATTGAGAATTTTCCAAAATCAATGTTGGGAAATAAAGCAGGTTCAAAGAACTCAGAGAACCCCCAGAAGTATAAATACAAACCAAAAAAGTAAATAGACAATAACAACCCCAAAACAAATACTTATACCTACACATATTATATTTAAACTTCTTGAAAAATAAGATAAAATATCTTGTATGAAAACAAAAAACAAAAATCTCACAAACAGAAAAACAAAGATAAAAATTATGTGGGACTTATCAGAAATTATAACAGCAAAAATAGAGTGAAGTGAAATAGTAAAATGTTGATAGAAAGACCAATAACCTAGAATTTTACACATTGCAAAATTATGTAGCAAAATGAGGGTTAGTTTTCTAGATAAACAAAAATATGAGGCAATTATTGAGAGTAGATCAGCCTTATAGGAAATATTAAAAGGGTGTTCTTTAGAGAGATAGAAAATGATACAGGTCAGTAGCTCAAGTTTACATG
Source organism: Sciurus carolinensis (assembly GCF_902686445.1). NCBI lineage: Eukaryota > Metazoa > Chordata > Mammalia > Rodentia > Sciuridae > Sciurus > Sciurus carolinensis. Next base: position 34,082,399 of record NC_062213.1, read on the forward strand.
AACAAAGGAAGGACTCTGGAGAAATGATAAGTAAAAGTAAAGTAAAATTGATCTATCAGATTACACTTTGTATTGAGAAGTAGCTACACTGTAGATAGGAATGAAGAAATAAAATTATCTTTGTTCACAGATGACATAAATATCTATGTAGAAAATCCAAAGAATCAACAGACATCTCTTGAAGCTAGTAAGTGATGAAGCAAGGTTGCAGGACATAAGGTTAATATACAAAAGTTAATTATCTTCCTATATGTGGGATTTAAAATTAAGAACACATAGGGGTTGGGGATATAACTCAGTTGGTAGAGTGCTTGCCTTGTAAGCACAAGGCCCTGGGTTCAATCCCCATCACCTTAAAAAAAATTATGAACATATTACCATTTACTAATATGCTCCCAAATGAAATATTTATGTATCAGTCTAAAAAAATTATAATATCTACATGAGGAAGACTACATATTTCTTATGAGTAAAATCAATGAACTTAATATTCCATGTTCACAAATAGAAAATCTCAGTATTGTCAAGCTGCAATATCTTTCCAAGTTGATCTATCAGTTCTATGCAACCTTAATTTAAAAATCCTGGCAGCTGGGCATGGTGGAGCATGCCTGTAATACCAGCAACTTGGGAGGCTGAGGTAGGAGGATCTCTAGTTTAAAAGCAGCCTCAGCAACTTAGTGAAGCCCTGAGAAAATTAGCAAGACCCTGGATCCAAAAGAAAAAAACAAAACAAAACAAAATTAAAAAAAAAAAAAAACTATTCAACTTCAGAATTTACTATGAAGCTCCAGAAATCAAGAAATCAAGATGGTGTACTATCAACAATAATAACAACAACTAGACAAGCAGAGCAGTGGAAAAGAACACAGAACAGAATACAGAATAGAGAGACTAGAAATAGGCTCACATAAATAAAGTGTGTTAATCAACTTTTGTCACTGTGACCAAAATACTGGACAATAACAACATAGAAGAGGAAGGTTTTATTTTAGCTCAGTTTCAGAGGTTCAGTCCATGGTCAGTCAACTAACTCCATTGTTCTGGGCTTGTGGTGAGGCAGAACATCATAGAGGAAGGAGAAGAAAGCTGCTCATTTCATGGCGATCAGAAAGGAAGAGAGAGAGATAGGGGTTGGGGGAAGAGTCAAGGTCAAGATACAATCCCCAAGGCCATGTCCCCAGGAAACTACTTCCTCCAACCACATCCCACCTGCCTATAATTTCATCAGTAATCCATTCAAATTATTAATCCATCAAATGAATTAAATTACTGTTGAGGTTACAACTCCCCTTGTCAAATCACTTCACCTCTGAACATTACTGCACTGGGGATCATGCTTTCAAATATGAGCTTTCTCAGGGGACATTCCTAGATCCAAACCATAATAGTCAACTGGTCTTTGACAAAAAAGTAAAAGCAAAGCAATGAAACAAATATAGTCTTCAACAAATGATGCTGAAACAACCGAACATCCACATGCAGGAAAATGAATGTAAGCCCAAACTTCATACCTTTTATAAAAATCAACCCAAAAGGGATACTTAACCTAAATGTAAAACTCTAAGCTATCAATCTCTAGAAGATAGCCTAGGAAAAAACCTAGATACCTTGGTTGTTGTGATGACTTTAGACATGACACCAAATGAATGACCCATAAAAGATAAAATTGAAAAGTTAAACTTCATTAAAAGAACTTCTGCCCTAAAAAAGACAATGTCAAGAGAATGAAATGACAAGTCACAGACTGGGAGAAGATATTTTCAAAACACACATAGAATAAGTATGATTATCTGAATATAAAAAGAAAACCCAACCCTTAAAACTCAATAATTAGAAAATGGATAATCTGACTTAAAAATAGTCAAAAGGGGACTTTAGAACATTAGCCATGGCCCCCTTCTTCCTGCCGGGAGAAGTCTGTATTATTACCTTTAAATAAAACCTGCTTAATATGCTTGCCTTGGCATGCTTCTCTAGTGTTCAATCTTCAACATTAGAAGGAGCAGAACTCGTCACTGGTAAACGGCGGTATCAGATTTGGAGGTCCCACCGAGATTTACGCCAAGAGCAAGGCTATCCAGGGAATTGAAGCAACAGCAGAAGTCCTTGGTCGCTGGTTCTGGTTCTTTATGACCACCGTGGAGGGATTTCAGTTGAGTTGTTCAGAGTGGCTAGCAAGAGTTTATGATAAAGAAAGACTCAAGATTCAAAAGAGGAGATAGTGACTTGGGACCAACTCAAAGCCGCCGGGTGAGTCTCTCCCATTGGGGAGGCGTCCCGGATGGGGCAGTAGCCCTGGAACGCAGAGAACTTTGTGAAGTAGAGTTGCTGGGCGAGACGCCCCTCCCCCCGCTGGAGCGGTAAACACGGACAGTGAAGTGGAGCGAAAAAATGGAGCGAAAGATTGAAGTTTCCAGGACTGCGGGCAGCTTCTCTAACCTAAGGAGACTCGTCTGCGAAGGGTGAGGCTCCCAGGTCCACGAGGTAGGTCCGGGCCCCTGGAACTTTCCTGGGAAGGCTGCCCTGCCCAGGCAGCAAGACACACCTCCCCCCACAGTGAACTCAGAAAGCAGGAAACTTTGCAGAGGAGGTTGCGCGACACACCGCCTGGTTTTGGAGCGATCTGCCAGGGCTCCGATGGCTGCCAGAGAAAGAGTGGGGCGGCGAGTTGTTTGGACTCAGCAACTGCCTGAGCAACGGGGAGGGGACTGCCCAGAGGAGGTGGAGGTACTCAGTGAGTGGCTTGGTCTCCAAGCGCCCACACAGAGCACCGGGTGGCTGCCTGGAGGAAGAGACGAGCGACGGGTCACTGGGGCTTGGAGCATATGTACGAGGCTCCAAGTGACTGCTCAGAGGGCGGGTCGCATAGCCAGGCAATTAGGTGCATAGCACGGTCCGGTCCAGGGACCTAGGCACCTTTTCTTGAATGAACTACACAGAGACAAGCTGAGGAGCAGAGCAAAGGTTCCAGGACTGCGGGCAGCTTCTCTAAGAAGGCACAACCTAAGGAGACTTGTCTTCGAAGGGTGAGGCTCCCAGGCCCAGGAGGTAGGTCCGGGCCTCTGGGAATGTTGCCTGGGAAGGCTGCCTTGCCCAGGTGGCAAGACACAGCTCCCCCCACTGGAACAGTGAACTCGGAAAGCAGGGAACTTTGCAGAGGAGGCCGAGCAGCACACCGCTTGGTTTTTTGGAGCAATCTGCCTGGGCTCCTGTGGCTGCCAGAGAAAGAGTTGGGCGGCGAGCTATTTGGACTCAGCAACCGCCTGAACAATGGGGAGGGGGCTGTCCTGAGGAGGTGGAGGTGCGCAGGGAGTGGCTTGGTCTCCAAGCGCCCACACAGAACACCGGGTGGCTGCCTGGAGGAAGAGACGAGTGATGGGTCACTGGGGCTTAGAGCATATGTACGAGGCTCCAAGTGACTGCTCACAGGAGGGGTCGCATAGCCAGGCGATTAGGTGCAAAGCATGGTCCGATCCGGGGATCTAAGCACCTTTTCTTGAAAGAGCTACACAGAGACAAGCTGAGGGGTGGAGCAAGGTTCCAGGACTGCGGGCAGCTTCTCGGAGGAGGGGGTACCTAAGGAGACTTGTCTGCGAAGGGCAGGGCTCCCAGACCAAGGAGGTAGGTCCAGGCCCCTGGAAACGTTGCCTGGGAAGGCTGCCCTGCCCAGGCGGTAGCTGTGGACTGAGGGGAACCTCTAGGAGGGGAACTGACTAGCGAGACCTCCCCACCGGGTGAGTCTTCCCCGCCGGGTGAGGTTTTCCCACAAGGACGGTAAAACCAGAGACACAGGCCCAAACAGGCATTGCCTCAGCCCGCAGTCTAGTTCCCCTTTGGATGACCATTGATCAACAAGTAGAGGCACCTCTGCCCACTAGCAGGGAATATACCCCACATGAAGACCACCACCCCTAGAAAGGCAGCTACCTAGGGGAACACCGCAGTATCAACTTCCTCTAAGACTTCAGGCTACTGAAGGATAAGAGGGGATACACTAGCAATCTTCAGGGACATTATAAGTCAATAGAGGAAATCTGCAACATCTCTGCAGTCCACTGACACCTGAACAACATGAGAAAACAAGGGAAGAAAATGCCTCAAACAAATCTGGATGTTATATCAATAAAATCCAATGACAGCATGGCAGAAGAAATGTCAGAAAGGGAGTTCAGAATGTACATAATCAACATGATAAGGGAAGCAAACGATGAAATGAAAGAGCAAATGCAGGCATTGAATGAACGCACCAATAGACAGTTAAAAGAGCAAATACAGGAAGCAAAAGACCATTTCAATAAAGAGTTAGAGATATTGAAAAAAAACCAAACAGAAATCCTTGAAATGAAGGAAACAATAAACCAAATTAAGAACTCCATAGAAAGCACAACCAATAGAATAGAACACCTGGAAGACAGAACCTCAGATATTGAAGACAAAATATTTAACCTCGAAAACAAAGTCGAACAAACAGAGAAGATGGTAAGAAATCATGAACAGAATCTCCAAGAACTATGGGATATCATGAAAAGGCCAAATTTGAGAATTATTGGGATTGAGGAAGGCTCAGAGAAACAAACCAAAGGAATGAACAACCTATTCAATGAGATAATTTCAGAAAATTTCCCAAATCTGAAGAATGAAATGGAAAATCAAGTTCAAGAGGCTTATGGGACTCCAAATACACAAAATTACAACAGACCCACACCGAGGCACATTATAATGAAAATACCTAACATACAAAATAAAGACAGAATCTTAAAGGCTGTGAGAGAAAAGAACCAAATTACATTCAGGGGGAAACCAATACGGATATCAGCAGATTTTTCAATCCAGACCCTAAAAGCTAGAAGGGCCTGGAACAACATTTTTCAAGCTCTGAAAGAAAATGGATGCCAACCAAGAATCTTATACCCAGCAAAACTTACCTTCAGATTTGATGACAAAATAAAATCCTTCCATGATAAACAAAAGCTAAAAGAATATACAAAAAGAAAGCCAGCATTACAGAACATTCTCAGCAAAATATTCCATGAAGAAGATATGAAAAACAAAGAAGCAAATCAGCAAAGGGAGGAGATATCCTAAAGGAACTCTCAAATAAAGAGGAACCAAGTCGTGTCAAAAATAAGCAAATAAATGAATAAAATGAGTCAAATGACCGGGAATACAAATCATATCTCAATAATAACCCTGAATATTAACCGCCTGAATTCATCAATCAAAAGACATAGACTGGCAGATTGGATTAAAAAGAAAGATCCAACAATATGTTGCCTGCAAGAGACACATCTCTTAGAAAGAGATACCCAAAGACTAAAGGTGAAAGGATGGGAAAAAACTTACTATGCACATGGACCCAGCAAAAGAGCTGGGGTATCCAGCCTCATTTCAGATAAAGTGGACTTCAAGCCAAAGTTAATCAGAAGGGATAAAGAAGGACATTTCATAATGCTTAAGGGAACCATAAATCATCAAGATATAACAATCATAAACATCTATGCCCCAAACAGTGGCTCACCCATGTATGTCAAACAAATCCTTCTCAATCTCAGAAACCAAATAGACCACAATACAATAATACTAGGTGATTTTAACATGCCTCTCTCACCACTGGACAGATCTTCCAAACAAAAATTGAACAAAGAAACCATAGATCTCAATAACACAATCAATAATTTAGACTTAACAGACATTTATAGAATATACCATCCAACGAAGAGTGAATACACTTTCTTCTCAGCAGCACATGGATCCTTCTCTAAAATAGACCATATATTATGCCACAAAGCTAATGTTAGCAAATACAAGAAGATAGAGACACTTCCTTGTATTTTATCACATCAAAATGGATTGAAACTAGAAATAAATGAAAGAGTAAAAACAAATTACTCCAACACCTGGAGATTAAACAATATGCTATTATATAAGGAATGGATAACAGAAGATATTAGGAAGGAAATTAAAAAATTCTTAGAGGTAAATGAGAACAAAGAAACATCATATCAAAATCTCTGGGACACTATGAAAGCAGTACTTAGAGGAAAATTTATTTCATGGAGCGCATTCAATAAAAGGAGCAAAACTCAACAAATAAACAACCTAACACTACAGCTCAAAGCCCTAGAAAAAGAAGAACAGACCAACACCAAAAGTAGTAGAAGACAGGAAATAGTTAAACTCAGAGCTGAAATCAACGAAATTGAAACAAAAGAAACAATACAAAAAATTGACAAAATAAATAGTTGGTTCTTCGAAAAAATAAACAAAATTGATAAACCTTTAGCCACACTAACAAAGAGAAGACGAGAGAAAACCCAAATCACCAAAATTCGGAATGAACAAGGAAATATCACAACAGACACGACTGAAATACAAAACATAATTAGAAGCTATTTTGAAAATCTATATTCCAACAAAATAGAAAATTTCGAAGATATCAACAAGTTTCTAGAGACCTATGAATTGCCTAAACTAAACGAGGAGGACATACACAATTTAAATAGACCAATTTCAAGTAATGAAATAGAAGAAGTCATCAAAAGCCTACCAACAAAGAAAAGTCCAGGACCTGATGGTTTCTCAGCCGAGTTCTACAAAACCTTTAAAGAAGAGCTCATTCCAATACTTTTCAAAGTATTCCATGAAATAGAAGAGGAGGGAACCCTCCCAAACTCATTCTACGAAGCCAATATCACCCTGATACCTAAACCAGACAGAGACACATCGAGGAAAGAAAATTTCAGACCAATATCCTTAATGAACATCGACACAAAAATTCTCAATAAAATTTTAGCAAATTGCATACAAAAACATATTAAAAAGATAGTGCACCATGATCAAGTGGGTTTCATCCCAGGGATGCAAGATTGGTTCAACATCAGGAAATCAATAAATGTAATTCACCATATCAACAGACTTAAAGTCAAGAATCACATGATTATTTCAATAGATGCAGAAAAAGCATTTGATAAAATACAGCACCCCTTCATGCTCAAAACACTAGAAAAAATAGGGATAGTGGGAACGTTCCTTAACATTGTAAAGGCCATCTATGCTAAGCCCATGGCTAATATCATTCTTAATGGTGAAAAACTGAAAGCATTCTCCCTAAAATCTGGAACAAGGCAGGGATGCCCTCTCTCACCACTCCTATTTAATATCGTCCTTGAAACTCTAGCCAGAGCAATTAGACAGACCAAAGAAATTAAAGGGATACGAATTGGAAAAGAAGAACTCAAACTATCCCTATTTGCTGATGATATGATTATATACTTAGAGGAACCAGGAAATTCCACCAGAAAACTCTTAGAACTCATAAGTGAATTCAGTAAAGTAGCAGGATACAAGATCAATGCTCATAAATCCAATGCATTTTTATACATAAGTGATGAATCTTCAGAAAGAGAAGTTAGGAAAACTATCCCATTCACAATAGCCTTGAACAAAATAAAATACTTGGGAATCAATCTCACAAAAGAGGTGAAAGACCTCTACAATGAGAACTACAGAACACTAAAGAAAGAAATTAAAGAACACCTTAGAAGATGGAAAGATCTCCCATGTTCCTGGATAGGCAGAATTAATATTGTCAAAATGGCCATACTACCAAAAGTGCTATACAGATTCAATGCAATTCCAATTAAAATCCCAACGATGTACCTTACAGAAGTAGAACAAGCAATCATGAAATTCATCTGGAAGAATAAGAAACCCAGAATTGCTAAAGCAATCCTTCGCAGGAAAAATGAAGCAGGGGGTATTGCAATACCTGAACTTCAACTGTACTACAAAGCAATAGTAACAAAAACGGCATGGTATTGGTACCAAAATAGACAGGTAGATCAATGGTACAGAATAGAGGACACGGACACAAACCCAAATAAATATAATTTCCTCATACTAGACAAAGATGCCAAAAATATGCAATGGAGAAAAGATAGCCTCTTCAATAAATTGTGCTGGGAGAATTGGAAATCCATATGCAACAAAATGAAACTAAACCCATATCTCTCACCGTGCACAAAACTAAACTCAAAATGGATTAAGGACCTCGGAATCAGACCAGAGACCCTGCATCTTATAGAAGAAAAAGTAGGTCCAGATCTTCAACATGTCGGCTTAGGACCAGACTTTCTCAACAGGACTCCCATAGCACAAGAAATAAAAGCAAGAATCAACAACTGGGATAGATTCAAACTAAAAAGCTTTCTCTCAGCAAACAAAACTATCAGCAATGTGAAGAAAGAGCCTACAGAGTGGGAGAAAATCTTTGCCAATCATACTTCAGATAGAGCACTAATTTCCAGAATCTATAAAGAACTCAAAAAACTCAACACCAAGACTACAAATAACCCAATCGACAAATGGTCTAAGGAAATGAACAGACACTTCACAGAAGAAGACCTACAAACAATCAACAAACATATGGAAAAATGTTCAACATCTCTAGTAATAAGAGAAATGCAAATCAAAACCACCCTAAGATTCCATCTCACCCCAATCAGAATGGCGATTATCAAGAACACAAGCAACAACAGGTGTTGGCGGGGATGTGGGGAAAAAGGTACACTCATACATTGCCAGTGGGGTTGCAAATTAGTGCAGCCACTCTGGAAGGCAGTATGGAGATTCCTTAGAAAACTTGGAATGGAACTACCATTTGACCCAGCTATCCCACTCCTTGGCCTATACCCAAAGGACTTAAAATCAGCACACTACAGAGATACAGCCACATCAATGTTCATTGCTGCTCAATTCACCGTAGCCAGATTGTGGAACCAACCTAGATGCCCTTCAGTTGATGAATGGATAAAGAAACTGTGGCATATATATACAATGGAATATTACTCAGCCATAAAGAATGATAAAATTATGGCATTTGCAGGCAAATGGATGAAATTGGAGAATATCATGCTAAGTGAGATAAGCCAATCTCAAAAAACCAAAGGACAAATGATCTCGCTGATAAGTGGATGATGATACATAATGGGGCGTGGGAGGGGTTAGTTTTAGGGTTAGAGTGAGGGTTAGGGAGGGGGGCAAGAATGGGGGAAGGAAGGACTGTATAGAGGGAAAAGAGGGATGGGAGGGGCGGGGGGAAGGGGAAAAAATAACAGAATGAATCAACCAACATCACCCTATGTAAATTTACACAAATGGTATGCCTTTACTCTATGTACAAACAGAGAAACAACATGTATCCCATTTGTTTACAATAAAAATAAATAAATAAATAAAAAGAATGAGAAAAAAAAATAGTCAAAAGACGTGAACAGACACCTCACCAAAGATTTACAGATGGCAAGTAAGCATATAAAAAGATGTTCAACATTATTAACAAATTAAAAATTAAAACAACAATGAGATACCACTACACACCTATTAGAATGGGCAAAATCTAAACACTGATAACACAAAATGCTGGCAAAGATGTGGAAAAACAGGAACTCTTATTTATTGCTGTTGGAAATGCAAAATGATCCTGCCACTTTTGAAGACAATTTGACTAGTTTTTATAAAATCAAATATACTCTTATCATGTTTCATCAGTCACCCTCCTTGTTATTTACCCAATGAATTCAAGACTTATGCCCACAGAAAAATCTAAACCCAGATGTTTATAGCAGTTGATTAGTAATTGCTAGAACTTGGAAGCATCTAATCTGTCCTTCAGTAGGTTAATGGATAAGGAAACTGGTACATTCACACTAGGCAATATTATTTACTGCTGAAAAGAAATAAGCTATCAAGCCATGAAAAGAAATGTATGAGCTTAAATGCATATAACTAAGTGCAAGAAACCAATATAAAAAAGGCTCCATACTAGGATTTCAACCATAAGACATTCTAGAAAAAGCAAAAGTATGGGAACATAAAAGGTCAGGGCAAGGACAAAGGAGGCAGAACATAGAGGAATTTTAGGATAATGAAAGTCTTGTGTATTATAATGGAGGACAGTTCTCATTAAATACACGTCAAAACTCTTAGGATAAACAAAAAAAGTTCAAATATCTTCTTTTTTTTTCTTCTCCAAAGATGTTAATCCTGTATTTTTCAGTTTCTACTATTGTCCATGTTAATTCCTTTCCCTCCATTTGCTCATTAACATTATGGCTAATATTCTATATTATTTAATGATTAAACATTTACCAACTATCTTCCCCTACAGAATTTAAGGTCCATAAAAACTGAATTTTATGTTTCATTCCCTTTGTATCCCTAGAACCCAGAACTCAGCTTAGCACATAGTAGGAATTCATTAATGCTGCCATAGATGTTAGTCTTTTGTTATTTCTTATCTGCTGATGCCTGAATATTTGTTCAAATTTAAGAACAAGTGTTAAAAAAACACAAACACACACACAAAAACACTGTGTGGATGGTGGGGTTTGTCAAACGATGAATTGCTGCAGGATGGAACAAACATCCAGTCAAACCATTTTGGGGACCCCTAATATCAATATCTAAAGGTCTTCTTTGAGTTGGTCATTTCCCCAGAGAAGAATCCTCCAGACTCCCTCTCGTGTGACTTAACCATGGCTTCTTTAGAATACTAAAGCTAAATAGATGAGGGGAGTTTGGAACATCACTGTCTTAGATTTTTACTTAATCAAACTGTTGTTGGTACAACACTGCTGCTCACAGCTACGACAGGTACTTTTAAGACCATGTCATAGAATGATTGTGTCATTCTGAGTCAACTTCTCCACACTGAGGTCTTTTCTCCTTCAGATGAGTGAAGGGCCTCTGTCAGGATGTTCGAGGTGGTAGAGATGATGTTGAGTGTGTTATTACATATTTTCAACTTACTCCTTTGGTTTTGAATCAACCTCACACCATCTATCTTTAGAAAACTTCTTGCTTCTAATTCCTCATGTTTTCTAGCTTTCTGCCTTGAGGATTAGCTTGCTTCTTGGCATGGCACTTCAATTTCTATATTGCACCGAGTCGGTTATCACTCATCTGTCTGTTTTATAGTATCTCTCAGTTTTATCACCTCTTATGTCCAGTCATCACTTCTTCTGTTCTTTCAGGTTTTTCAGGCTGAAGTCTCATTGCAGTGGGTTTGTGGAGGAATCAAAGATAAACATGCATATTTACTATCCCATAAATTTACCAGAATTCTTCCCTAGACTTTGAGTCCAAATTTATAAAAAATAGTCAAGTACTACCACCAAACTGTCCTTGGCCAAATCTCAAAGACAGAAGAATTAGTAAGATAGATACAATATTGAATTATTATGGAATTGTGTATAGTGCCGGGTTGTTATCAGATTGAAGGAATACTATGAGATATGCATAGCTCTCGTCTTATAGCACCTTCTTGATCTTACATAAAGAATTATGTTGCATGGTTCAAAATTAAGAGAAGAATCTAAGATAACATGTAATAATAACGTTTACTAAGAAAATTACATAAATATGTGTTCAGAGCATTTTAGATAAATCCTCGAGTTCACATTAGATATAATTAAATTTCTCAAATATATAATGTTAATAAATATAAATACATTATGTAATATAAATACAATACACATGTACAAAATGCATACCATATAAATAAATATATACACTGTTCTAAATAACATGTAAAAAGGAAAATTCTTTTCTCCATTAAACAGAACACTTTGAACACAGAAAATTAGATTTCAAATATTTAAGAAGTATAATCCAGATTTTGTTCAATACCACATTTAAGCTGTAGGTAAAGGCAGAGTATCTGGATTCAACTTCCTTTGGTGTATTTTTCTCCTAAATTATCCTTATCATCAACTCAAAGTATTGAATACTTTATTGACAACCACATTAATGACAACCACATTATTTTACTAGATAATGCCTCAAAGCGAATGCTATGTTGGCAATAGGCTTCATTTTACATGGAATAATGTGGCATGTAGGACAGAAAGACTGGATTCTCATCAGATGGGAACACTGAAGCAATTAAATCAATGAAAAATATTAAGTAATGAAGGAAAACAGAAGAAATCTCTGGCATCAAGAAAAGTGTGCTTTCATAAAATGATTACATTTGATGTTTCAGCACTGAATCAGGAAGACAATTATACCCATAAGGAGATAGATTTGAGCCCAAAGTGGCTAGGATCAGAAGCAGACCAAAGGTAGGAGGAAACTCAGTAGGGGAAACTAGCAAGGTTCAGGAAAAGAAAATAGATCTCAAGATTCTGGTAAGTTCAAAAGGAGCATGGAAAGCGATTGTGGAAAACTTTAGAGAAACCATAGACACACACACCACAGGATCAAAGATAGAAAAAGGCCTAGATAGAGGATCTGTGTTCCGTGAATATACACCATATAAGGAAGCCTAGATTGGTGCTTGCTTTGTAACCCTAATCACAGAAATTAGCAATGAACTGACAATCTTGAAAATAATTTAATTTCTTATTTTAATTCTTCAAGCAAGTGAAACCTGACAATGAGGTCACTACCCCATTACCATCGAGGTTATCTTTCCTTTAGTGTATTGGGCAAAACATTACTTTTCTCTTCTTGGGCCTTGATTATCTTTAGTTTGTTTGGTTCGTCTTCACCATGGTCTTGTTAGCTTCTAGTCCCTTCCTGGAACCATGCAAGCCACCAGGGGAAGCACAGCATATCAGTAGACAATATTCTATTCACTGCCCTGAACTCTGACTGGCCAGACATCCTTTCTTACTCCATGAGGCATCGCCAGCACAGAGTTTCCTGTGTGACAGATTTGCAACGGAGAGAATGACCATAACAGAAAGGAACACTTAAGTTCTGGAACTGCATCGATGTTTAGAAAGTTCACTTCATCATGGAGAATTCCCTCCTGGATTTCTTTTCCCTTGATTCAATCATGCTACCATTGTATTTGGACCAAATCTTTCAGATTTTTGTCCTTTCCTTTTCCATTGTGTCTTCTTTCTGCACCTATCTACTCTCGTACAAAAACAAAAAAACAAAAAACAAACAAAAAAAATTGTTTTTTCTAATATGCATAGTTTCTATGAATTTACAGAAGAGATCAACTTTTTTTTTACTTTTCATGCATGTATTCATTATTTGCTATGTTTTACAAACTAAAACATCTCTTATCTGTGTTATATAAAAAGGGGCAATATTCTCCCCAAGACACATTTTCCTTTCTTTTATTATAGGGTATTTTTTATTTTATTTTATATGATGTCCCCTTTCTCTTTCCTTTCCATGTTTTCTTCTCTCCTTTCCTCTATTCTATTGATCTTTTAAATATTTTTTTTCAATTAATGTTTTGTGGACATACATGATGGCAAGATTCACTGTGGTATATTCACACCCGTACATAAGATAGGTGGGATTCATTCCATTTGTGTATTAGTCAGGGTTCTCTAAAGGAACAGCATCAATAGGGAATATGATTATAAATAGGGGACTTATTAAACTGGCTTACACAACCAGAGCTGGACAGTCCTCAGTGGCCTTCTGTAGGCCGGAGAGCTGGAGGAACCTGTAGCTGCGCAGTCCAAGATGCTGAAGCCTCAGAACAAGAGGGATCAATGATGCTACCCCAGTCTGAGACCCAAAGCTTCTGAAAATTCCTTGGAGAATCACTGGCAGAGTCCACTTTGGAAGAGTGATAAAGCAAGAGTCTGATGTCCTCAGGTGATTACAGCAGCAATCAAGAACCTGTTCAAGAAAAATCTAGTTTGTACTGGGAGCAGAGGTGCACACCTGTAATCCCAGCAGCTTGGGAGGCTGAGGCAGGAGGATTACGAGTTTAAAGCCACCCTTAGCAAAAGCCAGGTGCCAAGCAACTCAGCGAGACCCTGTCTCTAAATAAAAAGGCCGGGGATGTGGCTTAGTGGTCAAGTGATCCCGAGTTCAATCTTTGGTTAAAAAAAAAAAAAGAATTGCACTTGTATCTGCTAGTGCTTTCTTGTTCTTCTAACTTTCATTCCATCCAGTCTCCAACCTCTTAATCTTCAGCATCTCTTACTCTAATATAGTTGACAATTCAAATTAACCACTGCAACTGGTCTTCCCTTATCCCATCCCTTCTCCCTCTGACCTCAATCCTCTTCATCTAGTCCGCCAATCTTTCTTCTATTTTGATGTAATCTCCCTCTTTTACCTTTCTCTCTCTTTGTCTTTTTTCTCCCTTATTTTGCACTAGCTTCTGAGTATCAGAGAAAACATTCAACTTTTGGCATATTTCAGTGAGCACGAGAGTCTCCAGATCCATCCATATACCAGTAAATACCATGATTTCATTCTTCTTTATGGCTAATACTCCACTCTGTGTGTGTGTGTGTTGTGTATATATATATACATATATATATATACATATACATATATATATACATATACATATATATATACATATACATATATATACATATACATATATATACATATATACATATACATATATACATATACATATACATATATACATATACATATACATATATACATATACATATATACATATACATATGTATATATACATATACATATACATACATATATATGTATATGTATATATATATATACATATATATATATACACATATATATATCACATTTTCTTTATCCATTCATCTGTTCACCTATTAAAGTGCACCTAGATTTGTTCCATAGCTTGGCTATTGTGAATTGTGCTGCTATAAATATTGATGTGTCAAGTGCATTCTACTATCACGTATACCTAATTAGAATAAATAAAAAAGAAAACACAAACAAAAATATTGATGTATCTAGAGATACATCAATTATGCTGATTTTTTACCTTTTGGGTATACACTGAGGAGAGGAAAAGCTGGGTTATGCGATCGTCCCATTCCTAGTTTTTGGAGGAAACTTCATACTGCTTTCCAGAGTGGTTGTACTAATTTGCAGTTCCACCAAATGCATCAGTATATCTTTTTCCCCACATCCTCATCAACACTTATTAGTATGCATATTCTTGATAAGTGCCATTCTGACTGAAATGAGACAAAATCTCAATGTTGTTTGGATCTGCACTTCCCTGGTGGCTAGAGATGTTGAACATTTTTGCATATATTTATTTTCCAATTGTGTTTCTTTTGAGTTATTTTGCCCATTTATTCATTGGGTTATGTGTGTGTGTGTGTGTGTGTGTGTGTGTGTGTATGTGTGTTTAGTGTTAAGTTTTTGAGTTCCTTGTATATTGTGGATATTAATGCCCTATGTGAAGAGCATGTGGCATAACATTTTCTTCCATCCTTAGACTCTCTCTTCACATTCTTGATTCCTTTGCTGTGCAGAGGCTTTTAAATCTGATGCCATCCCATGTATTGATTTTTGGTTTTATTTCTTGCACTTTAGAAGCCTTGTTAAAAAGTCAGCTCCTGTGCAACATGTTGGAGTATAGGACTTACCTTTTCTTCTAGCCATTGCAGAGCTTCTAGTCAAATTTCTAGTCTTTGATCCACTTTGAGTTGACTTTTGTGCAGGGTGAGAGATAGTTTCATTCTTCTACATGTGAATTTCCAGTTTTCCCAGCACCATTTGTTGAAAAAACTATCTTTTCTCCTATGAATGTTTTTGGCACTTTTGTCTAGTATCTGATAATTGTATTTATGTGCATTTGTCTCTGTGCCCAAGACACATTTGATTGCATCTACCTTGAACAATTTATTCAAGCTGCTAGTAGCTTTTTATCTATTATCTAAAATGTAAAAATTCTGTTGAATAATTCATGTTCATATCAAAAGAATATAAAATAATGAAAATTATAATAAAATATTTTACTAGATAAGAGAGAATATACTATTGCCATTTTGTTATTTATTTTTTTCTTTCTATCCTGTAGTTTGTTTGTTTGTTTTGTCCCTCTTTTCCTGTCTTGTTGCTTTTCTTTTTGCTTAATTAAATTTTTGGTAATGACATGTTTGATTCCATTCTCGTTTTCCTTTGTGTATCTTCTATAGGTCTTTTCTTTGTGGTTAACATGGGGCTTACAGAAAACATCTTACAGTTATAACAATCTATTTTAAGCTGATAACCTAAGTTATCACATACAAAAATTCTTGTTTTACTCCAACATATTTATCAATGTAAAATATTACATCTTTTTAGATTGTGTATCCATTAATGATTTTAAAATATTTTTAGACTTTTTGCGATGCTAGGGATCAGACCCAGGGCACTATACATATTAGGAAACACTGCCACTGAGCTTCACCCTTAGCCCCAAGATTTTTATATTTTTGATTTCTAACTTTCATACCAGAATTAAAAGTGATTTATGTACTACTATTATAGCATTTTGTATTTGACTATATATTTACCTTTATCAGTGAGCTTTCTGATTTCATATACTTTTGTGTTGCTATCTGACATTCTTTGGTTTCAACTTAAGAACTCCCTTTAGCATTTTTTTCATACAAATCTATTGGTGATGAACTCCCTCGGCTGTAGTTTTATTTCTTCTTCATTTTGAAGAGACAGTTTGGTTGGATATGTTACTCTTGTTTGGCAGCTTTTTTCCTTTCATGACTTTGAACTAATTTTCCTCTCCCTTCTGACCTGCAAGGAGGAGGAGGAGGGTTCTCATGTACATGAAGAGTTGTTTTTTTTTAATTTCTACCTTTAAAATTCTCCCTTTGATTTTGACATTTAATAATTGGATTTTGATGTGCCCAGTGTGAACTTCTAGTTGGAATCTATTAGGATTCTTGAGTCTGGATGCTCATTTTTGTTGCATACATTTGGGAAGTTTGACTATTATTTCTGAAAATAAATTGTCTTATACCTTCTTTTCATCTTTAGAGACTTCCGTTATGCATGCTTTGGTCAATATGATGGTTTCTTAAATATTGCTTAAGACTTCCTTCACTCTTCATCATTCTTGTTTCTTTTCAGTCCTGCCAGTGGATAATTTCAATGACCTGCCTTCAATTTCACTGATTCTTTTTTCTAAGTCATCAAGTCTGCTGCTCAATTCCTGTGGTGAAATTTTCAATTTAGTTGTATTCTTCAGTTCAAAAACTTCTGTTGTTTCTTATCTATATTTTCTATTTCTTTATTCATGCATAGTTTTTCTTAACTTATTGAACATCTTTATGAAAGTTATTTTGACCTCTTTATTAGATAATTTATACACATCTGTTCCTTCTGATTCATTTTCTGGAGATTAATTTTGTTTCCTTGCTTGGGCCATGTTTCCCTGTTTCCCTGTGGGTCTTGTAACTTTGTGCTGGAATTCATGCATCCTAAGAAACAGCAGTCTCTCCCAGTTTATAGGTTGACTTTGTACAAGGAAAGAACATCACAAATCAGTCCAGTTACCGATTCTGGTATCTCTCAAATGTTTTCTGTGAATGTGTGTTCTTAGGACTTATGTATGTATGGCCCAACTAGAGATATATATCTATTTTTTCTTAACATATTAATTCCTTGTTTCCTTTGTCCACAGTATTGAAGGTTCTCTTTAGCTATTCCTAACCACTAAGATTACTTTTGCTTTTAGTGGCCCCCAGTTTTCTAGAGTATGCTAGATACCCTCAGCACTCTATGGTAGGCAAGACAGCCATTCAGGCAGCCTCCTAAAAAAATTGGAAATTGGGTTGTATGCCCCACCCCTCCCAAATGAAAAGAGGCTGAACTCCAACAGCCACTGGCTGTTGTACCACAGGTCCTCAGGGGTAGTGGAAAGCTGCCCAGCTCTCCTTTGTTCTTGGCAGACCCAGCTATCTAAAGTATTCCATATATTATCAGTACTCTGAGACAGAGAGGACAGAAATAAGTCTGCTCATGTAGCCCCAAGAACCCTGAAAGTGGGATGCATCCTCCTATTCTTTTTCTCTTCAGGAAGAAGATAGAAGTATTTTTTTATTGTTGTTTTAAGCCCTTACTCATTTTCACTGAGCCAGATGAAGGGACTATGGCAAGTGATCACCCCATATTATGTCTTTGTTCTCAGCATCTCTCAACACAGCTGTCTTTCAGGTCAATGTATTACTTCTTACACTGTATATCATCATCTTTTTTTAGTTTTGATTCTATTTTTTGATGTCTCCAATTAAGAATCATTCTCAGAAGAGAACCATGAAAGTTAAATCTAAGACTTGAATATCTTAAAAATGTTTTATTTTGCTTTTAATCTTGATTAATATTAGGCAGTATTGAGAATTTTATTTCTGGATATATTCCAGTATTTAGAAGACTGAATTTTAAAGTCATTATCTTATTCTCTGATATCCACCAGTGATGTTGATAAGAAGTCAAATTCTAGATAGAATCTCATTCTAATGGAAGTTTTAGAATTATCTCTTTCTTGTTCTGAAAATTCACATGTCTAATAGTGTCTCCTTATACATTCATTTATTTGTCTTCCTATGGAATCTTTCTATAGCTTGAGGACTTTGGCCCCACTTTTTTTTTTTTCTTAATAAATTTTTCTTCCATTTTCTTTGTTCTCTCTTTCTTGGACTTCATGTTCTATGTTACTTGTGAGTTGATCCTCCATGACTCTGTGTTATGGTTTAGATATCAGGTGTCTCCCAAAAGTTCATGTGCAAGAAAGTTAGAAATGAAATGATTGGGTTATAAAAGGTTTAACTTAATCAGTTCATTCATCCCTTAATAGGGATTAACTTTGTGTAACTGTAGGCAGGTAGCATGTGACTGAAGGAGGTGGGTTCCTGAGGGTTTGTTTGTCTCTAGGGTTTAAATCTTGTTTTGGTGAGGAGCACTCTCTTTCTCTGCTTCCTGGTGCCATATTTTCAGCTGCTTTCCTCTGCCACACTCATCTGCCATGATGTTCTACCTTATCTAGGCCCTGAGGAAAACAGCCAGTCATCTATGTACTGAGACCTCTGAAACTTTGAGTGTCAAGTGAACTTTTCCTCCTCTAAAATTGTTCTTTTCAGGTCTTTTAATCATAGCAGAGAAAAATCTGACTAAAATACTCTTTTCAAAAGTGTTCAAGTACTTTTGTTTCTTTGCCATTGGTTCTTGGCGATTCTCTCAAGAAAAGTGGGGAGAGGAAGATGTGTGCAAGTAACCAAAGAATGATTTAATAAACCTGGGTGCAGTGACCCACACCTGTAATCCCAGCTACTAAGAAGGCTGAGGCAGTATTGTAAGTTTGAGGCTAACTTAGGCAACTTAGTGAAAACCTGTCTGAAATATAAGTAAACAAATAAGTAAGTAAATAAATAAATAGGACTGAGTATGTAACTCAGTAGCAGAGTACCCCTGGGTTCAATTCCCAGCAGGGGAAAAAATGAATCATATCACAGATCAGCTAATCACCTGATTTTGGTCCCCTTACTTCTCTAAGCCTGGGACCTGTCAAGGTTTCTCCTATCTAAATGGATTCTTTCTTTTGCTGAAATTCCTTCTTAATATAGTCTGGAATGTTATTCTCCCTCTGATTTAGCCCTCAGTAGGCTTCTATTTCATTCTTTATTCTAGACAGTCATGACATCTCTTATCTGCTAACAGTGCCATATTATCCTCTACTGTATAATGGGCTTTCTTCTTTACCTTTAATTTACTGGAGCTGTGAGTCAGGGCTAGAAGACCTTTGAGTATCTGCCCTCTGCCTCCACTCTGTATGTATCACATGAGAACACAAATATTCAGAGAAAACACTTGAACTTTTTGCAGAAACAAGTTTCTTAACTGTTTCCTCCTTATGCTTCAGAACCTCAGAAAAACTTTTGAGATGCAACCTCCCATACGCCTTATTGAAACTTACTCCATGGCTTAGACAAAGGTTGTTTAGTTTTTTCATATTGTTTGATCATTTTGTCTAGTGACTGCTCTCTGTTGATACTTTATTTACACTTTCATCATGTTGCTTGGCAATTTTATTTCATTTCTTTTCTCACTACACAGGTCCTGGTCACTTGACCTCACTCCTATGATCAGTTGTGTTTCATGAAGCACTTGTCCAGAATTCATATGGCTTAGGAGGAGATTTAAAACCCAAGTCATCCAAGGTCATAGGTGATAAAACTAGTTTGAGAAACCAGGGCTTCTGACTTCCACAGAAAAACTGTACTACATTGTTATGAAGTCAGTCATTTATGTTTCTGTTAAAGTCCTTAAAAAATTCTCAAACATTTCTCTAACAAAAGCTGTTTTCTGAATGCTACAATGATTTGTGTGATACAGACTCTAAAATGATTCATTTCCCTATATTCCTTGCCTTCTGATATCCATATTGTTCTGATATACCTCTCTTTGGTGTGGTCTGGACCTAGTGAATTGATTCTAATGAAGATAATATGGTAAATATGATAGCAATGTCACTACTGAAATTATACTATAAAAGACTCTTCTGTTATTTTCTCTGTGTGTGTCTCTCTCTGACTTTCTCTTCCTCTTTCTTCCTCTCTTTCAGAATCTTTGATCAGATATAAGACAGACATTGTGATGTAAGCTTCCCAATGCATATTCCCAATACCAAGAAACTGAGGAAGGCCTTGATGTAATAGACAGAGAGAAATTAAAATCTCAGTTCAATATTATAAGAGGGAGAGAATCTTGCCACCGACTACATGATTGAGCTTAGAAGCCTGTCTTCTTTTGCCTAAGCCTTGATATGGGACTCTAGACCCTCAGTTACAGCATACATGTTGAGAAAGCAGGAACAAAGGAAACTTGCTAAGATGTACCTAGATTTCTGACCATCAAAAAGTGAGAGATAGTAGATATTTGTTATTTTATTTTTCATGCCACTGGGGTCAAACCCAGGGACATTCTACCACTGAAATTTACAGGCATTTTTGATTTTTAGTTTGTTATTTATTTTTATTTTTATTTTGAGAGAGGGTCTTGCTAAGTTGCTCAGGCTGGACTTCAATATGTGATCCTCCTTCCTCAGCTTCTTGAACTGGGAGCAGAGGTGTGTGCTACTCCACACAGATTAGGTAGTTGTTATTTTAAGTATCTAATTTTGGAACCGATTTCATACAGTGTTGCATAGTAACATGTTATGGTTTAGACATGAGGTGTCCCCCAAAAGCTCATGTGTGAGACAATGCCAGAGGGTGCAGAGGGGAAAGGATTGGGTTGTGATGAGCACCTTAACCCAATCAGTGAATTAATCACCTGATGGTATTAATTGTGTGGTAATTGAAGGCAGGTAGGGTGTGACTGTAGGAGGTACGGTATTGGGGTTGTGGCTTTGGGGTATAAATTTGTATCTGGTAAGTGGAGAACTCTCTCTGCTTGCTGATTATCATGCGAGCTGCTTCCTTCCACCATGCTCTTCTGTCATGATGTTCTGCCTCACCTTCAGCCCTGAGGACTGGTGCCTGCTGTCTGTAAATTGAGGCCTAGTAAATCATTAGCCCCCAAATAAATTTTTCCTCCTCTACAATTATACTGGTTGGATCCTGTAGTCACAGCAGTGACAAAGCTGACTAAAACAAGCCCCCAATAAACTTTTCCTCCTCTAAAATGGTTCTTGTCTGGTATTTTCGTTGCAGAGGTTAAATAAATAAATAAATAAAAGCTGGCTAAAACATACCATTAGTAAGATCATAATGGAATAGCAATTTTGAAAGTGTACTCTAATTTATAAAACAACATATAATATAGATAAATAACATAAAAAGCCTCTTTCTTCCCCCTAAAATAAATCCTAAAAGGAAATTTTATAGGCTTAAAATATAAATCTTATAAAAATTAAAATATTAAGTAAAATATATTTTCCCAAAATTTGTCTGCTAACATACCAAACATCCATTTTGGTTATCATTATTACTAATGCAGAAAAGTTGGTTTATATATGTTCCAGCAAGTATAAACAAGTATAAACTAAATACAAGAAATAGTCTTGGAAGTAAAATTAATTAACCTGAGTGTTTTGATTTGGGTAAGATGTGTCCACCAAAAGCTCCTGTGTTAATGCAGGAATATTCAGAGGTGAAATTATTGAATTGTGAGAACTGTAACCTAATCAGGCCATCTTATTTTGAATAGACTGGGTAGTAATTGTAGGCAGGTGGAAAGTGACTGTAGGAGGTGGGTCAGTGGGATCATCCCCTGAATCTTCCCTGTGCCTCCTTCTCCCCTTCTCTCTACTTCTTTCCTTCCACAAGGAGAGCATCTTCCCTCTGCTGTGCTCTTCCCTCATGTTGTTCTGCCTCACCTTGGGCCCAGAGCAATGTAGTCAGAAAACAATGGATGGATACCATAAAACAAAATAATTTTTTTTTATTCTAATTTTTTCTTGTTGGGTATTTTGGTCACAGGAATGCAAAAACTAAGTAAAATAATATTGGTACCAGGAGTGGGGATGTTGCTATGACAAACTTGACCCTATGACTTGGAAGGTTTGGAAATGGTTTGCAGAAAGAATATGGAACAGTTTGGAAATGCAAGTTAGAAAAACCTTAGCATGTTTATAAGCAGAACTCATTACATGGTGGGAGCTCAGAAGACCAGAATACTAATGGGTATGTGAACTGTGCTCATGAGGTTTTAGAGGAAAATGAGGACTCAGTTCAGAATTAGATAGAGGATACTTGTTCTATATTTTGATAAATAAATTGTCTATATATTGCTCATGTTCTGAAACTTTGTGTGAGACTGAATTTTAAAGTGTGGGAATAACTAACGTGGTCTATTCATTAATTGGGTTTATTGGTGGTAAGTTTTTTGAGTTCTTTGTATATTGTGGATATTAATGCCCTATCTGAAGAGCAGGTAGCAAAACATTTTCTTCCATTCTGTACGCTCTCTCTTCACATTCTTAATTGTTTCCTTTCCTGTGCAGAAGTGTTTTCATTTTATGCCATCCCACTTGTTGAATTAATTTTGGTTTTATTTCTTGCAGGAGTCTTGTTAAAGTCAGTTCCTGTGTCAATATATTGGAGTGTTGGACCTATGTTTTCTAGTCATTGTAGAACTTCTAGTTTAATTCAGAGGTCTTTAAACCCCTTGGAGTTGACTTTTGTGCAGGATGAGAAATAGGGATCAAGTTTCATTTTACTATGTATAGATATCCAGTTTTCCCAGCACCATTTATTAAAAAGACTATCTTTTCTCTAACATATGATTTTGGTACTTTTGTCAAGTATAAGATGACTATTTGGACTATTTGTGTGGGTTTGTCTCTGTGTCTTCTATGCTATTCCATTGGTACTCACGTCTATTTTTGTGCTGATACTATGTTGTTTCGTTGCTATAGTTCTGTACTACAATTTGGAGTTTGATATTGTTATGCCTTGGGCATTGCTATTCTTGCTCAGGGTTTTTTGGTTCTTATGGGTCTTTCAAATAAATTTTAGAACTTTAAAATACTTTGTGAAGAATGACATTGGTATTTTGATGGAGGGTGCATTGAATCTGCAGAATTTTTGGTAGTATGACCATTTTTGTAATATTAATTCATGTATCCAAGAACATGGGAGGACTTGCCATTATTTTTAAATTTATTTTTATTGTAAACAAATGGGATACATCTTGTTTCTCTGTATATGAAGTAGAGGGATACCATTTGTGTAATCATACATTTACATAGGGTAATGGTGTTTCATTCATTCTGTTATTTTTTCCTTCCCCCCCGACCCGTACCACCCCTCTTTTCCCTCTATACAGTCCCTCCTTCCTCCATTCTTGCCCTCTCCCACCCCTATTATGTGTCATTATCTGCTTATCAGCGAGATCATTTGTCCTTTGGTTTTTTGAGATTGGCTTATCTCACTTAGCATGATATTCTCCAATTTCATCCATTTGCCTGCAAATGCCACAATTTTATTATTCTTTATGGCTGAGTAATATTCCATTGTATATATATACCATGGTTTCTTTATCCATTTATCAATTGAAGGGCATCTAGGTTTGTTCCACAATCTGGCTATTGTAAATTAAGCAGCTACGAACATTGATGTGACTGTATCTCTGCAGTATGCTGATTTTAAGTCCTTTTAGTATAGGCCAAGGAGTGGGATAGCTGGGTCAAATGGTGGTTCCATTCAAAGCTTTCGGAGGAATCTCCACACTGCTTTCCAGAGTGGCTGCACTAATTTGCAACCCCACCAGCAATGTATGAGTGTTCCTTTTTCTCCACATCCTCGCCAACAGCTATTGTTGCTTGTATTCTTGATAATCGCCATTCTAATTGGGATGAGATGAAATCTTAGGGTACTTTTGATTTGCATTTCCCTTATTACTAGGGATGTTGAACATTTTTTCATATATCTGTTGATTGCTTGTGCATCTTCTGTGAAGTGTCTGTTCATTTCCTTAGCCCATTTGTTGATTGGATTATTTGTATTCTTCGTGTAGAGTTTTTTGAGTTCTTTATATATTCTGAAATTCAGTGCTCTACCTGAAGTATGAGTGGTAAAGATTTTCTTCCACTCTGTAGGCTCTCTCTTCACATTGCTAATAGTTTCCTTTGCTGAGAGAAAGCTTTTTAGTTTGAATCTATCCCAGTTATTGATTCTGGCTTTCATTTGTTGTGCTATAGGAGTCCTGTTAAGGAAGTCTGATACTAAGACGGCATGTTGAAGATTAGGACCTACTTTTTCTTCTATAAGATGCAAGGTCTCTGGTCTGATTCCGATGTCCTTGATCCATTTTGAGTTGTGTTTTGTGCAGGGTGAGAGATAGGGGCTTAATTTCATTCTTCTGCATATGGATTTCCAGTTTTCCCAGCACCATTTGTTGAAGAGGCTATCTTTTCTCCATTGCATATTTTTGGCACTTTTGTCTAGTATGAGAAATTTGTATTTATTTGGCAAATAAATGTGTCCATGTCCTCTATTCTGTACCATTGATCTACCTGTCTATTTTGGTACCAATACCATGCCGTTTTTGTTACTATTGCTTTGTAGTATAGTTGAAGGTCTGGTATTGTGATACCCACTCATTCACTCTTCTTGCTAAGGATTGCTTTAGCTATTCTGGGTTTCTTATTCTTCCAGGTGAATTTCATTATTGCTTGCTCTATTTCTGTAAGGTACATCATTGGGATTTTAATTGGAATTGCATTGAATCTGTATAGCACTTTTGGTAGTATGGCCATTTTGACAATATTAATTCTGCCTATTCAAGAACATAGGAGATCTTTCCATCCTCTAAGGTTTTCTTTAATTTCTTTCTTTAGTGTTCTGTAGTTCTCCTTGTAAAGGTCTTTCACCTCTTTTGTTAGATTGTTTTCCAAGTATTTTATTTTTTTTCAATGCTATTGTGAATGGAGTAGTTTTCCTAACATCTCTTTGAATATTCATCACTTATGTATAAAAATGCATTAGATTTATGAGCATTGATCTTACAACCTACTACTTTTCTGAATTCACTAATGAGTTCTAAAAGTTTTCTGGTGGAATTTCCCGGTTCCTCTAAATATATAATCATGTCATCAGCAAATAGGGATAGTTTGAGTTCTGCTTTTCCTATTCATATCACTTTAATTTCTTTTGTCTGTCTAATTCCTCTGGCTAGAGTTTCAAGGACAATGTTAAATGTAAATGGTGAAAGAGGGCATCCCTGCCTTGTTCCAGTTTTTAGGGGGAATGCTTTCAGTTTTTCACCATTTAGAATGATACTGGCCATGAGCTTAGCATAGATGGCCTTTACAATGTTAAGGAATGTTCCCACTATCTCTATTTTTTCTAGTGTTTTGAGCATGAAGGGATACTGTATTTTATCAAAAGCTTTTTCTGCATCTATCAAAATAATCATGAGATTCTTGACTTTAAATCTGTTGATATGGTGAATTACATTTATTGATTTCTGAATGTTGAAACAACCTTACATCCCTGGGATAAAACCCACTTGATTGTGGTGCACTATCTTTTTAATATATTTTTGTATGCGACTTGCTAAAATTTTGTTGAGAATTTTTGCGTCAATGTTCATTAAGGATATTGGTCTGAAATTTTCTTTCCTAGATGTGTCTCTGTCTGGTTTAGGTATCAGGGTGATATTGGCTTCGTAGAATGAGTTTGGGAGGGTTCCCTCCTCTTCTATTTCATGGAATACTTTGAGGAGTATTGGAATGACCTCTTCTTTAAAGATTTTGTAGAACTTGGCTGAGAACCCATCTGGTCCTGAACTTTTCTTTGTTGGTAGGCTTTTGATGACGTCTTCTATTTCATTGCTTGAAATTGATCTATTTAAATTGTGTATGTCCTTCTGGTTCAGTTTAGGTAATTCATATGTCTTTAGACACCTGTTGATGTCTTGGAGATTTTCTATTTTGTTGGAGTATAGATTTTCAAAATAGCTTCTAATTTTTTTTGTATTTCAATCGTGTCTGTTGTGATATTTCCTTGTTTATTCTGTATTTTAGTAATTTGAGTTTTCTCTCTTCTTCTCTTTTTTAGTGTGGCTAAGGATTTATCAATTTTGTTTATTTTTTCGAAAGAAGTAATTATTTTGTTAATTTTTCTGATTGTTTCTTTTGTTTCAATTTCATTGATTTCAGCTCTGATTTTAACTATTTCCTGTCTTCTACTACTTTTGGTGTTGGTCTGCTCTTCTTTTTCTAGGGCTTTGAACTGTAGAGTTAAGTTGTTTATTTGTTGATTTTTTCTTCTTTTTTTGAATGTGCTCCATGAAATAAATTTTCCTCTGAGTACTGCTTTCATAGTGTCCCAGAGATTTTGATATGATGTGTCTTTGTTCTTGTTTACTTCTAAGAATTTTTTATTTCCCTCCTGATGTCTTCTGTTAACCATTCATCATATAATAGTGTATTATTTAATCTCCAGGTGTTGTAGTAGTTTCTGTTTTTCATTCTGTCATTTTTTCTAATTTCAATCCATTATGATCTGATAGAATACAAGGTAGTATCTCTATCTTCTTGTACTTGCTAACAGTAGCTTTATGGCATAATATATGGTCTATTTTAGAGAAGGATCCATGTGCTGCTGAGAAGAAAGTGTATTCGTTCTTTGTTGGATGGTATATTCTATATATGTCTGTTGTCTAAATTATTGATTGTGTTATGAGATCTATGGTTTCTTTTCAATTTTTGTTTGGAAGATCTGTCCAGTGGTGAGAAAGGTATGTTAAAAATCATCTAGTATTATTTTTTGTGGTCTATTTGATTTCTGAAATTGAGAAAGATTTGTTTGACATACATGGATTAGCCAATGTTTAGGGCATAGATATTTATGACTGTTATGTCTTGCTAATTTATGCTTCCCTTAAGCATTATGAAATGTCCTTCTTTATCCTGTCTGACTAGTTTTGGCTTGAAGTCCACATTATCTGAAATGAGGATGGATACTCCAGCTTTTTTGCTGAGTCCATGTGCATGGTATGTTTTTTCCCATCCTTTCACCTTTAGTCTGTGGGTATCTCTTTTTATGAGATGAGTCTCTTGCAGGCAGCATATTGTTGGATCTTTCTTTTTAATCCAATCTGCCAGTCTATGTCTTTTGATTGAAGAATTCAGGCCATTAACATTCAGGGTTATTATTGAGATATGATTTGTATTCCTGGTCATTTGGTTCATTTGTTTTTTTTGACACAAATTGGTTTCTCTTTTATTTGGCTATTCCTTTAGGCTAGCTCCTCCCTTTGCTGATTTACATCATTGTTTTTCATCTATTCCTCATGGAATATTTTGCTAAGAATGTTCTATATTGCCGATTTTCTTTTTGTTTATTCTTTTTTTAGCTTTTGTTTATCATGGAATGATTTTATTTTGTCGTCAAATCTGATGGTAAGTTCCTCTGCATATAAGATTCTTGGTTGACTTCCATTTTCTTTCAGGGTTTGAGAATGTTGTTCCAGACCCTTCTAGCTTTTAGGGTCTGGGTTGAAAAATCTGCTGATATCCATATTGATTTCCCCCTGAATGTAATTTGATTCTTTTCTCTCCCAGCCTTTAAAATTCTGTCTTTATTTTGTGTGCTAGGTGTTTTCATAATAATATGACTTGGTGTGGGACTGTTGTAATTTTGTATATTTGAGGTCCTATAAGCCTCTTGTACTTGATTTTCTATTTCATTCTTCATATTCGGGAAATTTTCTGATATTATTTCATTGAACAGGTTGTTCATTCCTTTAGTTTGTTTCTCTAAGCCTTTCTCAATCCCAATAATTCTTAAATTTGACCTTTTCATGATATCCCATAATTCTTGTAGATTCTGTTCATTGTTTCTTACCATCTTCTCTGTTTGGTCAACTTTGTTTTCAAGATTAAATTTTTTTTTTTCAATGTCTGAGGTTCTGTCTTCCAGGTGTTCTATCCTACTGGTTTTGCTTTCTATGGAGTTTTTAATTTGGCTTATTGTTTCCTTCATTTCAAGGATTTCTGTTTGTTTTTTTTTTTCAGTTTTTCTAACTCTTTATTGAAATGATCTTTTGCTTCTTGTATTTACTCTTTTAACTGTCAATAGGTACGATCATTTAATGCCTGCATTTGCTCTTTCATCTCATCATTCAATGCCTGCATTTGCTCTTTCATTTCCTCGTTTGCTTCCCTGATCATTTTAATTATGTACATTCTGAACTCCCTTTCTGACATTTCTTCTGCTGTGTTGTCATTGGGTTTTATTGATATAGCATCTAGGTTTGTTTGGGACATTTTCTACCCTTGTTTTCTCATATTGGTCATATATCAGTGGGACTCTGAGATATTACAGATTTCCTCTATTGGCTTATAGTGTCCCTATAGACCTCCAGTATATCACTCCTTAGCCTTCAGTAGCCTGAAATTTTGGATGGACTTGATAATGCAGTGCTCCCGAAGAGAGCTCAGCTGGGTCCCGGGGTGGGGGCTGGCTGTGCATGGAAAACCTCTCACTGGGCGGGACTGCTCCAAGCAGCTGCCTGTGGACTGGGCCTGCCTCGGGAGGGATCCTGGCTGTTCACAGAAGGGGTAGCCTGGCTGCTCTGGGAAGTCTCTCGCTGCCTGGCCCTGCTCCGAGAAGCTGCCCACTGTTCAGGCCTGCTGCCCGGGACAAGCTTCACCCAGTGGGAGAGACTCACCCAGTGGATCTGAGTTGATCCGGGACTCTCAATACCTCTCCTTCTTGAATCCTGTGTTCTGGAGCAACAGGAGATGCAGTCACCCTCTAGTCCGCCATCTTGGAGTCCGGACTTGCCATGTTCTAAGGTGTTTAAAATTTCTCTCTTCAGTGTTGTATGATTTTCATTGTAGATATCCTTTGTTTTTTTAATTAAGCTTATTCCAAAGTATTTTATTTTTATTTCTGAAGTTATTATGAATAGGATAATTTTTAAAAAATTTCTTTTCTAGCATATTTGTTATTAGAGTATAGGAAAATGATTGACTTACGTATGATGATTTTGTATCCTGCTATACTGCTAAATATGTCATCTCCGGAAATATGGTGGAGTTTTTTTTTTGTGTGTGTGTGTGTCTTATAAATACAGGATTTTGTCATTAGCAAACAGATAATTTGAGTTCTCTTCCTATTTGCATCTTTTTATATCCTTCTGTTTCCTGATTGTTTTGGCTAGAGTTTCTATGACTATGTTGAATAGAAGTGGTGAAAGTGAACATCTTTTTCTTATTCCTGTTTTTAGAGAAAATGTTTTCAGTTTTTTTTTTTTTTTTTTTTCTGTTTAGTATCATGTTAGGCTTGTGTTTGTTATATAGCTTTGAATATGTTGAGGTAAGCCAGGCACAGTGGCATGCACCTATAATCCCAGCAGCTTGGGAGGCTGAGGTAGGAGCATTGAGAGTTCAAAGTCGGCCTCAACAACAGTGAGGTGCTAAGCAACTCAGTGAGATCCTGTCTCTAAATAAAATACGAATAGGACTGGGGATGTGGCTCAGTGGTTTAGTGCCCCTGAATGCAATCTCTGGTACCTAAAACAAAAAATAATAATAAAGAAAGAAAAAAAGAATCAAAATGTTGAGATAATTCCATGTGTCCCTAGTTCCCCAGTGTTTATACATGAATTGGTGCTGGGTTTTGTCAAAAGCTTTTTCTATATCTATTGAAATAATCATGATATTCTTGTCTTTAACTCTATATACATGGTGAATTACACCTATTTATTTCCATATTTTAAACCAAGCTTGCCTCCCTGGAATGAAACTCACTTGACCTTGGGGCATTATCTTCTTAATGTGCTTTTGAATGTGGTTTTCCAGTATTTTATTAAGAATTTTTGCATCTACGTTTTTCAGGGAGATTGGTCTGAAATTTTCTTTCCTTGGTGTGTCTTTTTTTGGTTTTGGTATCAGGGTTATATTGACTTCATGGAATGAACTTGGTAGTGTTTTGTCCTTTTCTATTATATGAAATGATTTGAGGAAGATTGGCTTTAGTTCTTCTTTAAAGGTTTGGTAGAACTCAGTAAAGAATACATCTCTTCCTGAACTTCTCTTGTTAGGAGACTATGAATAGATGCTTCAATTTCATTGCTTAATACTGATCTGTTTAAATTTTCTATATTCTCATGTTTTGACTTGAGTAGGTTGTATGTCTTTAGGAATTTGTCAAGCTTCAAGATTTTCTAGTTTATTGGAGTACAAATTTCCAAAATAGTTTCTAATGATCCTATGAATTTTAGAAGTTCTGTGGTAATATTCTGTATATGTCTGTTAGGTTCATTTGATTAATAGTATTTTTTCTGAAGAGTCTTTACTTAGTTTATGTCTGGATGATGACCTATCTAATGGTGAGAGAGGTGTGTTGAAATCACTGTGTATTATTGTATCATGGTGTATTTGATACATGTATGTATATTCAACACTGTTTGGGGCATAAATGTTTACGATCATAATATCTTGTTGTTGCATGACTTCCTTAAGCACTATATTGTGGCCTTCTTCATCTATTCAGATTAATTTTGGCTTGAATTATACTTATTCATCTCTAATTTTGTTGATAGAGGTCTTCTGTTTTATTTAGTTTGGCTAAGAGTTTATTAATCTTGTTTATCTTTTCAAAGAACAAACTTTCTATTTCATTGATTCTTTGTATTATGTTTTTAATCTCAATTACATTAATTACAGCTCTGACTGTAATTCTTTCCTTCCTTCTACTGATTTTGGTACTAGTTTGTTCTTCTTTTTCTAGAGTCTTGAGGTGAAATGTTAGATTATTTTGTTTCTTTCTATTTGTTTTTAATGTAGGAACTTGGTGCTATAAATTCCCCAACCCCCAGAACTATCTTCATACACTCGCTGAGATTTTGTATGTGCTATCTTTATTCTCATTTGTTTCTGAGAATTTTTTATTTCTCCCCTCATTTCTTCTGTGACCCATTCCTTGTTCTAAAGGACCAATCAAATATAAATAAATAAACAACTAAATGGGAGTCTAGTAGAGTAGAAGGAGAATGGCAGAAAGGAAGGCATATGAGAGGGAAAAAGAAGGGAATCATGAATTGAAATCAAGTTCCATACATGTATGAGTTTGTCAGAATGAACCTAACTAATATGTATAACTATAAAGCTCTAATAAAAATAAAATAAAAAATAAAAAGCATATTATTTAATCTCCAGGTGTTAGATTGGTTTCTGTTTTTATTATCTTGCCATTTATTTCTAATTTCATTTCATTATGATCTGATAGGATACAAGGAATTATCTCTTTTTTTTGGTATTTGCTAGTATTCTCTTGTGCCATGAAATATAATCCATTTTAGAGAAAGTTCCATGTGATACAGAAGAGAAAGCAAATTCAGTTATCCATGGATGCAATATTCTGTATATGTCTGTTAGGTCAATTTGAATAATAGTATATCTTCTGAAGAGTCTTTACTTAGTTTATGTCTGGATGACCTATCTAATGGTGAGAGAAGTGTGTCAAAATCACCCAATATTATTGTATGATGGTTTTTTGATTCTTTATATTGAGAAGGGTTTTTTTAATGTATGTACATGCACCATTGTTTGGGGCATAAATATTTTACAATCATAGTATCTTGTGATTAGATGATACCCTTAATCAGTATGTTGTGATCTTCTTTTTTGGTTCTGATTAATTTTGGTTTGAAGTATTCTTTGTCTGATATAAAACAGCTACTCCTACCTGTTTATGACTTCCATTTGCATGGTATATGTTTTCCATTCTTTTTACACTCAGTCTATGGATATCTTTGCCTGTAAAGTGCAGTTCTTATAAATAACATATGGGCAGGTCTTGTCTTTTAATCTTTTATTGAAGAGTTTAGACTGTTTACATTCAATGTTATTAGAGATGATTTTTATTTCTTGCCATTTTCTGGTATATCTAATGCTTAATTACACATGATTCTCCTTTAATTGACCATTCTCCTAGAGCAATTCATCCCTATGCTGATTTTTGCTATTATTTTTCATTTATTCTATATGTAATATTTCATTGAGTATGTTTTTTCTTGCAGGTTTAGCAGTTATGAATTCTTCTAGCTTTTGTTTATCAAGGAAGATTTTCTACTTGAATTCTGAAGGTTTGTTTTACTGGATATAGTAACCTTGTTTGGCACTTATTTTCTTTCAGGAGTTAGTATAAATTATTCTTTGCTCTCCTGTCTTTTAGGGTCTGGGTTGAGAAATCAGTTAAAATCAAATTTACTAACATCTAGATGTGACCAGCTATGTTTCTCCTGTGGTTTTAAAAATTCTATCCTTATTCTGTATATTATGATTTTTCATCATGTCTGGGAGAGTAATGTTTTCATCTTGCCTATTTGGACCTCTGTGTGTGTCTTATATTTGGATTCCATCTTGTTTCTATAATTTGGAAATTTTTTTGATTTAAAAATTTTATTGAAAAGATTGTGCATTTCTTAACTTTGTATTTTGGAGCCTTCTTATATTCCACTGAGTCTTAAATTTGGTTTCTAGTGTTATCCCTCAAATTTTGAATGTCTTAACTTTATTTATGGTGTCTTGACTTTGTTCTTAAGATTATAATCTTTGTCTTCAAGGTCTGAAAATCTGTCTCCAAAGTGGTCTAATCTATGGAGTTGTTTTTCAATGAATTTTTAATTTGCTTTATTGAGTGTTTTATTTCCAAGATTTCCATTTGGTTATCTTTTAGAATCTCATTTTATTTAAATGATATTTTATTTCCCTTATTTCCTCTCTAAGTTCATTTCTTATGTCTTCTTTTAGCTCATTGAACATTTTAACTACAGACTTTCTAAATTACTTCTCTGATATTTTCTTTAATATGTGTAAATGAGTTCAATTGTTGTTCAATTGTGGGCTCTTTGGGGTCATTTGTTTCCTTGCATTTCCACATTGCTTGTATGTCTACCCACTTTTGGGAAGATTATTGATTCTTCTTGTATGCAAGAGAATATCTAGTGAGCATATTTCTCTTAGAAACTTCTGGCTGACTGGCAAATATCCATTTTCATGCAATGTGCACCCTCTGCTCTACCCATCATCAGCATCACTTTGAGGGAAGTCACTGAACCCTATTTACTACAATCACTTCAGAGCAAAACCACTTACTAATCAACTTTAGGAAAAACAAAGACTTATTGATAATGTTCTCCACAGTTCCTCTAATCCAGTTATAAAATTGCAATAATATTCTGAATTAGCTGAAATATTAGTTATTAAAGATACTAATAGTGCTATTACATTATATAAAGGTGGAAAATAGGAGTAGAGACAAATTTGGGCAAAAGAAGAAAAGAAAGTAGAAAGAAAGAAAAGAAAAGATAGCAAAGAATAACACAAACCAAGGTACAAAGAAGAAAGACATGGAGTTGAGGCAGTAACAGGTAATGTAAAAGGGAAAAATGGGATTAAGAGAAGCAAATGTAAACCTGAGCTAGGAAAACAAAGAGAGAATTATTCCAATTAACTCTTTAAAACATTAGAAGAAATACAATCAAGTGGGTTGAAGGCACAATATTGCATACTAGAGTCACATCTATTGAATCAAAATTAAGAGTAATAGATGTATGATCAAAGTTGATGTTAGAGGAATTTATAGTAAACCATGCCAAGGTAGAGAAAATTCTAATTGAATCTTCCTGGTTTTGTTTTCATAAGGATTTTGGACCTTTAGAAGTTGTCCATTTCTCTTCAGCTTTGGATTCCCCCAAGGTACTGGGATACAGAAGACTCTTCTCTCTTGCTAAAACATCCCACGAGTCTGTTCTTATTTGTCAGCCCAGGGACCTCAGGCCATTTTCTCAGACAGTAACTGCATTCTATCTGCTGTCCGCTTCTACTGTGTGCAGGAGCACAGGATGCACAGTTCAGGGATGTTGCTCTGACTGCATTGGGATGCCACACACTCGCTCCTCTCCAGAGGACCATCTTCTAAGTAGCATAGAGCCTGATGGGCATCTGCAAGTGCAAGACCTGGGATTGTAGGCTGTCCATGGGTGGTCTGTGGTGCAGAATCATACCCCCAACCAGTGCAGATCACCAAGGTACTGTCCCCGTGACTTTTTGGTCAGCTATTCTTTTTGCCTCCTTTCTGGGTTGTGATGGGGTTGGAGGTTGCTTCCTAACTCCACTCTGCCATCTTCAGAAGTTTTTCTTTTGATGTTTACAGGGGCCCACAGCCAGGAGATTGACTTGAGTCTCAGGTGAAACCTTGGACTTGAAATTTTGGGCAAAACTGGAACTGGAATTGTTAAGACTATGGGACTCTTGGAGATGGAATGAATTCATTTTGCATGTGAAATAGACCTGAACTTTTGGGACCAGTGAGGAATTTTATGGTTTGGATATAAGGTGCCCTCCCCCAAAACTCCTGTGTTCATGTGGGAATATTCAGAGGTCAAATGATTGAATTATGAGAGCTATAACCTTATCAGTCCATCCTAGTTTGAATGGACTAACTGGGTGATACCTATTGGAAGGTGGAGTGTGGTTGGAAGAGGTGGATCATTGGCAGTGTGCCCTGGAAGGCTTCATCCTCTCTGCAGCCCATTTCTTTCTGTTTCTGCTTCCCTGCTGCCACAAGACAGCAGATTCTTTCTGCTGTGCCTTTCCCTCATGATGTTTTGCTTCGCCATGGGCCCAGAGCAATACAGTTGGTATCTAGGGACTGAGACCTGATACCATAAGCCAAACTAAACTTTTCCTCCTCTAAGTTGTTCTTGTCAGGTATTTTGGTCACAGCTACAAAAACATCTGACTGAAACACTGAGTGTCCTTTGATAGAGTTCAAGATTAAATCATTGCAGTCTATTGTTTAAGAATGCTAAATTTAACACTTCTAAGGAAAGGGAATAAAAATTGCTTAGAAATAAATTGAACTATTTGTCTTCTTTCTTTGTAAAGAAAAGGTTTGTAGTGCTTTATATTTACAAGAAATGTTTGAAAAAAGTAATTAAGTTGCTATTCAGGAGTCATTGGTAACGTATTCTTGCTTTACAATTTAAAAATATTCCATATAACTATTATTAAAATATTATTTGATTTCATGTCTTGCAGTGTTTATTGAACAATTAAACTCAACAATGACAACACAATATAGAGAAGTTTGGCCTCTATAAAGAAATTCTATAAAAATACTACATCATGGTATCTATAGCTAAATTAAACTTAGCTTCCAAGTTTGCATGATGAAAAAATGAATGATTGATCATGTAACTGAATGTTTGTCCAAGCTAAAAATTTAATTCATAAATGGAATTCTTCATGAGTCATCATATGCTGTGAAACAAAATAAAACTTCTTCTCTAAGTTTTAGACCATATTTTAATGTGGCTCTCTCCATCACTATCTTTATATGATTAGTTAATTAGCACATTTTCGTTGAAGACTTCCTGGTTACTCTGTCTACTGTCCTGGATGTGGTCCAAGTGTATCCCAAGTGTCTTATGTACATATACGTATATGTATATAACTTGAAACTATATAGACTCCAAATTGTGGAGTGCTTCCTAAAATCTCTTGTAGTGTAGTTTATATGATACAAAGAATAAAATTATAGATATTAATTGAAATAATCTCAACATCCTTTTCAGATAAAACCCTTTTCTTAAATTCAATTTTTTTTACCTACTATGCCCAGAAAGCTATGCTCACCCTGATCCCAAAGATTAAAAATTCCTGGGTCAGAATTGATTATTTAACCTAAAAAGATCAATCAGCTTTACTCTATAAGGAATTTTAAATTGAGGTATCATACATTATCAGGTATTAGGTCTTAATAAAATAGAGTGGAGGTCTGGGTCAGCAGAGGACATCCTAGATAGGCAGAGAAGCTTACAGAACAGGTTGCTGAACTGAAACCAGAACAGGGCAGGATGGGTTCCATCTGCCAATCCTGAATACTGGTGGGATTGTACACATACATACCCTTTGTGGTATCCTACTAAGGATGGAGTACATCCCCATGGGCATTCATTTTACCTTGGCAAAATGTTTTCATTCATTCTGTATGCTGATCATTTTACTCTGCTTTCTCAAAATCTATTTTTCCAGATGACTCCTAAACATCCAGAAAATTGAGTACAGAGTTTTTTGTTTTTTTTTTTTTACTTATTTTTTTGGGGGAACCATATCTGCATTTAACTAGTGAGTGTTGGGGTAAATACCAATTCCTCAATAGTTCTCTTTTGGGTGGTAGATCTTTGTGTTGTATAACCTTGCTAGGGTTCAATCTCTCTTTGCCCAAAGAGTAGAAATAATTCCCAGTTGCAGTGGTGAGTGAGACACTGAGGATGTATAGGGGAAGAAAAGCCAAGAGGTCTGAAATAAGATGACTGGACCAGGAGAGAGGAGCCAAGTTGGAATTTGGAAAAAAGTCCAGTATACCTCAGCATCCACTAGAACAAAATTTATGATTCAATAGTATCTAGGAGTTACATCTGAGCCATAGACTCATAATCCCATTCTATCATTGAACAGAACATTATTTATGATTCAGTAGTACTTAGGAGCTACATCTGAGCTTTAGACTCATGGTCTCTGTTCAGTGAACAACTTGAATATTCTTCCCTGAGGTGCTATTACTCTTTCCTCCTGTCCAATCAACACCATTCCCTTGCTTTGTTATCAATACAATATCCATTGTGATCCTTTCAGATCATGTATTTTCTCTGGTAAGTCATCCTACAGCTTCCCATCTTACTTAGAATAAATCCAAAGTCCTCCTTCACAGTCTCTAAACCCACCTTCAACTACTCTCCCCCACATTATCCTCTCCAGCTGTATTGGTAAACTTGCTGTTCTAGGCACACTCTCCCCTCAGGGCTTTTTGCCTCTTTCTGGAAGAGTTTCATACCATATCTTATTATGGTTCACTCCTTTACTATCTTTATGTCATTAGTTAATTATCACATTCTCATTGAAGATTTCCTAGTCACTCTGTCTACTGTTTTGGGTGTGGTCCAAGTGTATCCCAAGTGTCCATCATGATTAATGTTTTGAACTTTTGGGAGGCTATAGCACTGATGAGGGGTGGGGTTTAATGGGAGATCCTTAAGTCAATGGCAACATGCTCTGGGAAGGGATTGTTGGACATAAGTTTTTGCTCTCTGACTTCTTATTTCAGTGATATAACCTTTGATACCCATGTGCCTCCACCATTTTGTGACTGTAGCTGGAAGGAACTTTGTCAAAACTGAGTTGATGCAAGTACCATACCCTTAAATCTCCAAATCTGTGAGCTAAACAAAACTTTTCTCTTTTTAAAGTTAACTGATTCAGGTATTTCATTATAGTAATGCAAAACTAATACACTATCTAAAATCTCAAAATGTCACACAAATGTTAGAACGTATATGTTCTATTTCTTTCATTTTAAATCTTTCTTCTAGAATATATCACTCAGCTATTTCATATATTGTTAGGTTATTTTTTTCTCTTCTACTTGAATATATGTCTCATGAGAATAAGAATTTTTATTCACTCTATTTACTATACATACTCAGCTCCTACAAACAAGACCATCTACATAATTTTTGGGGGAGTCAGTGCAAAATGAAACTACAGATCCTATGTTAAAATATGATAAAGAATCTCAAGACAATGATAGCACAGTATTAAACTAGTGCAGGATCATGACTGACTGCAGAGGTTTCAAGTTCAGGAAACTGGCCTTGTCCAGATTATCCTGTAGAGAGCAGCCAAATGACTGCACATTGATCTTCCAGAAGCAAGACTTTATTCCACCTCTTTCCAAGTTAGTTTGTGAAGACAGTACCTAAGCTGTCAAAATCTCAAGATACTCATAAATTGCTTTGACAAAGAGAAGGTCACAGAACATTAACAGGTATGGCAGAAGAATAGGGAGCCTTCTGTACCTCTTCACATTTTTAGGTTCAAAAAAATATATATCCTGCAATTTTTTCCACATGCAAAACTAATAGGCATGAGACAATAAAAATCTTTCTTACATCATAAAAGATAATGAAAAAGAACTCAGATAAAGTAATTTCTGCAATGAATTTAAATTCATTCATCTTTAAAATTTTATAACTAAATGAAAGTAACCTTAAAGAAATTTAAATTTTTTAAAATGAAGAACAAAATAACTAAAATCTCTAAAGTAAATCACATTTATTTTGTTTTATAATAAAAAATATAGCAGATAATTACCCTTCCATTGTGTAACAGTGTTTATTTTTTTATGTAGTCATTAAATCAAAAGAATGCTATCTCTAAGTCTTCATTTTAAGCATAGAATCAAATATATTCCAGTTTTTAAAAAAATTCCAAAATATTACAAAAGTCTCATTTTTCAGAAGTAAATTTTAGCAACACACACACACACACACACACACACACAAATTCAATATTTTGATTCTTATACATGACATTTTCCCAAATAGTTAATTATTTATTCTTGAGCAGTTCATTTCAGAGTTGTGTTTGGGAAGTTACAGTTGTCATTAATCACATTTACTTGGCATCATTCTGATTTCCTTTGTCTTCTTTGAGAGCTATTAGAATCTATTTTTTATTCAAAATTTCTCTCTGTTGGCCACGTAGCCATGTGTAGTATGAGCCTCTAATAGCAGCACGCGGAAAGACATTCCCCAAATCAGTTGGGAGTACAAACTTAAATGCTCAAATCAAAATTACAGATCAACATATTGTATAGTTTGAAAATGTTGCTTCTGCACCAATGCACAGTTTGTAATGATCTTTAATTGACATTGTAGGTAATCTTTTATCCGATCCTTTGAACCACTTTTAAAAGACATAAAATCTGATCAACACATGAGAGGGTTTGACATTTCACTTACATACAGAGTTCATAAAACAAAACAGATTTTTTTCTTCATTTAACATCTATTAACATCTCAGAGAATATGGGTGTTCCCTGAAAAAGATTTTAGGAAATGCTGGACTAGAGTCAATCCAAACTGGTAGCACAGCATGATGGAAAAACAGTAGTATCTGGAATTAGGCTGACCTTTTGAGCTAAAACAAGCTTTATAATTTGTTTTTTTCTGGGTTACTGGAAACTTCATTTAAAAACAAAAAAACAAAACAAAACCAAAACCAAAAACAAAAATGCCTAACTTGACAAGATAGGGGGAAATAGTTGCTTAATAGATATTGGCTGATTCTCTTTCTTTCCTTTCCTCAGTGTATCCTGTGGGGACGGCATCAACTGGACTCTTGGTCACAATTGAAAGAAAATACAACGAAACTCACTTGGACAAAAAGGGAATTTATTGGCTCACATAAAATGACAAGCCTGGATTCAGGGCCCAGAAAATATAATTAGGAGTTGGTTTCTCTCCATCTCTTTACTCTGCCTTCTGTCATATTGGCTTTAGTATCAAGCATCACATGGTAGCAAGAGGTAGCTTGAAGCTCAACCCCAACATGCTCTCAGGTTTCAGGGATAACAGAAAAAAAAAAATGAACATCTTTCTCCTGGAAATTACCAAATAAGTTTTGCTTTAGTTTGGACAGGGTCAGATCCCCAAGTCTTGATCAATCACTGTGCCTAAAGGAATGCACTCCAGTTTTTGGTCCAGAGTCCTGTGCTCTATTTTAAGAATGGCGTGTGTGTGTGTGTGTGTGTGTGTGTGTGTGTGTGTGAGAGAGAGAGAGAGAGAGAGAACTATGAATGTCAGTTTCTCCAAAATAGTGACTGAAAGTGGAGAAGGGTTGGAATTCAGGTTATAGTTCCCAGAAAGAATGTTAACACTTAACTTGACACCACAGAGGTGATGTCCACTATTGACCCCCTCTTATCAATCCAGACTCATGCATGAGGAAAGCATTTCTTTCCTAACCAGAAAGATAATGATATCCCTAGAGTACTTTGCTTTGATGCTCCAGAATCTCTAGGAGATCTCATTCTATCAGTTCATTAGGTATTTAAAATCTCCTTATTTCCATCTTTTAAACTCAGATCAAGTTTACATTTTTGGCACAGTGCTATGGTTTGGCCTACTTGGAGGAGGCATTTAGATGATGGGGATGTTGACTAGATCCCCAGCCCTTGTCACTTCCTCCTTTCACTTCTTGACCATGGGGGAGCAGTTTTGCTCTACCATGCTCTTCCGCTATGATGTTATTGCCTCCCTACAAGTCCAAAGGCAATAAGCCCAACTGGTCACAGACTGGAACTACCAGAATTCTGAACTAAAATAAACTTTTTATCCTTATAAGTTGATCATCTCAAGTATTTGTTATAGAATAGGAAAGTTAACTAACATACAGGTGTCAAAATGCTTCTCTACCAAATCTCCCCTCCAGTCTCGAAACTCTCCTTTCTGAGTTTCCTTCCAAATCTTCCTGGACATCCTACCACAAATCCCACTGTACCATATTAATTGGCGGGTTAGTGTATGTCTCTCCCCTGTTCTGTGTTCGGTTCCTTCTGAGTCCTCATTGTATGACATGAAAACTGCCAGAAAAGAATCACTTAACAGAGGTTGGCTGAAGGCATAAATGAATGAATTAAATAATGATGAATGAATACATAAGTATCACAAAGGCAACCTCCAAAATGTAACCTTCTTGAGTTACATTGTAGACAAATAATTTTCGTTGCAGTGTTAGATAAGTAATTATTAAAAGGTATGAATTTCAGTTAGTTTTGAGTTCCAACTTGTCTCTCATGGACTATAAATAGCTGTTGTGGTTTTACGGAGTTGAAGTGAGTTTCTATCTCTTTTCTGTGAGCTTCTCCTTCCTTTCCTCCCTCCCTCTTTCTCTCTCTTTCTCTCCCCTCCCCCAACACACACACACACACACACACACACACACACACACTCTCTCTCTCTCTCTCTCTCTCTCTCTTTCTCTCTCTACACATATATGAAACTAAATTTCCCTAGAAGCATGATTAATTGAAAAATTATATAACGCAGCTTTAATTTTAAATGGGTTTTATGTATAACCCCAAATGGTGAGCAACTCAGAGAAGGCAGTGGCCACATTTTTTTTTTTTTTTTCTACAGCAAAATCTCTAAGTACAGCAAATTTTCTAACAATTTCTTTGACTACAAAGTATCTGGCAGGCTTCAGAGGAAAAAAAAAAATCGTCCAGAGTTTTCAACAGAAGGAACTTCTAAAGGTAGATGAAGCCAATGCATTTCAAGGAAAAAAAAAAAAAAAAGTAGATTAGCCAATGTTGAAATCTGTACAGTCCCAGGAAGATTTCTCCTGCCTTGAATTTTGCTGAAGCAAGGTTTTCATCAATTATTCCCATGAAAGTATAAAAGTGCTGTGGGTATACAATTCTTACTCTTAAAGGCAGAAGTTCCTTTTTAAAAATAATGTTTAAGACTTTTAAAAACACACAAATCATACATGAGAGAAGTTTCACTAAACATATGCAAAAATGTATGTTAAGTATGTAGAAAATTTAAGATCCCATTTATTTTATCCCTTTTCCTCCCACATTGGTAAGTGCTTCTAACTGCTTATGTATTTCCAGAAATATTTTGAGTTCACGTATATTCTTCTTCTTAAAGTCTCCCCAATTTCTTTGAAACTACGCTCCTCTGCTATTGTTCATGTCAACAGAAGACCATTCCCTAATTCCTCACTCCAACTTAGACTCTAAGCCTTCCAATAATCCCTGGAACAGCCTGGGACAGCACAGGATAAAATCTCCTCCAGCAAGGTGCTTGCTTCAGGGACTCTACCTGAGTTCGTAAGAAATCATGGCTTTCTGAGGGTCAGAACCCTTGCAGGAGCAGCAGCACCAGAGGGGATGACAGCAGTGGACAGCTGTGACACACACTGACCAGGCTACTCCTGTCCACCTGCATGGCAACATTCCCTAATTCCCCATTTCCTCATAAACCTCCTTGTTTCCTGGGACCTCAGGTTGTCTCCCTCCTGTTCCATTCATTCCATGAACCAGTATCCTTCTAATATCAGGTACCCTAGAACTCTGCAAAGCCTTTTGTGCCTGTTATTGGAATTGTAGACCAGCTTTCTTTGGGTGGTTTTTCTATTATGTGTTTTTCTATTTCTTCACTTACCCTTTTTGTCAATGTATTTCGTATGTGTTCTTTATAATTAATGTCAATGTATTTCATATGTGTTCTCAAATCTGAGAATTTCTTTGAGTAGAAATTCTTTTAATCCAAGCAATATGTATTTATTTTATTTACTTTTATTTCCTGTGCTTTCCTCCCTTTTTTTATTGATGAATATCTTGATTAGTCAAGATATTGATTAGGTATATACCTTGATATGCCAAGTTGACATATTATTATTATTATTTCAAAAATAATACTTAACAATGTCTATATGTCTAAAAATGCTAATCAATACTTCTCCCCTAGGAAAACTAAGGATATTAGAATATCTTAATTTCTTTTCTTTACAATATCTGAGGTTATTTTTACATTTATTATCTTTAAAATATCCAAAATTTCTTTTTATTTTTAAAAGTCAGTGCACCAACAAGCTAAAAGAAATTTATGAAAAAACCACAGCTAACATTATATTCAATGATGAAAAACTGAAAACTTTACCCCTAAGATCAAGGGGAAGATAAAGATGACTTCTTTCACCACTGCTACTCACCATCGTATTGGAAGAACTAGCCAGAACAATCTGACAAGAAAAATAATTAAAGGTATCCAAATATTAAAAAAAAAAAAAAAACTGCCATTTTCTGATGACAGGATCACATATATGGGAAATTCCAAATAATCTATTAGAAAACTACCAAAGCTAATAAATTCAAAAAAGTTATTTGTTATGAGATCAATCCTTGAATTTAGTGTTGTTTCTATACACTAGCAATGAACAATTCAACAAGGAAACTAAGAAAGCAATCATTTACAACAGAAAAAAAAGCATAAAATACCTAGAATTAAG
Organism: Sciurus carolinensis; assembly: GCF_902686445.1. NCBI lineage: Eukaryota > Metazoa > Chordata > Mammalia > Rodentia > Sciuridae > Sciurus > Sciurus carolinensis. The sequence continues at coordinate 34,125,504 of NC_062213.1, forward strand.
TTTACCCAAGGAGGTAAGAGTTGCACAATTAAAACTGTTAAACATTACTGAAAGTAATTAAAGAAAACCTAACTAAACTAAAAGCTATCCTGTGCTCGTGGGTTAAAAGAGTGAATGTTGTCCAGATATAAATAGCTACACAAAGTGATCTAAAAAATTCAAGGTAATACTTACCAAAATTGCAATACCATTTTTGTGATAGAAAAAATAGAAACATCAATCTTCAAATCCATTCAGAAATGCAAGGGGCCCTAACTAGCCAAAACAATCTTGGAAACAAAGAACAAAATTAAAGGACTCACCAAGTTAAAAATGTACAACAAAACTACTTTAACCAAAACAGCATGGTACCAAGATAAGGATAACTGTGTAGAGCAAGAGAGAACAAAACAAAGTTCAGAAGTCAACTCAGACATCTGGAGCTAAGTGAATTTTGACAAGGGAACCATATTCAGTTGAGAAGGCAAAAGTATTCAACCAATAGTGCTGGAACAATCACTTAAACTTAAGGCTAAAACATAAAACTAAAATAAATCATAGAGCAAGTCTTCAAGATCTGGGATTTGGCAGTGGAATCTTAGATATAATTGCTGATTTGAACTTTACTATTTGTGTTTTCTCTTTTTCTTAGACAGTAATTTGGTTTTTTTCCTGAACATTTTCTGTAGTTTGGTCTTAAATTTAGATATTTTTGTTTGAGAGGAAGATATATTATCATAGTCCTTATATCACTGGGGAAATAAAAAAAAAATTTTGCTAAAGCTGGAAATCATTTTAAAGAACTGGTTTCTGTGCCTTAAGCTCAAATACAAAATTCATATTATTTGGCAACAATATAAAGTAGCATAAGACCTTTTCTTTCAGATGGGTCTACTGGTCTGATTTTTATACTATTTTTTTCTTTCTGAACTACATACATACATTATGTATTATCTACAATTTCCAGATGCAAAGTCTTTGTAGTAAATGTAAGAACTTAAAGACATTGTAGGAAGCATTTGTGTTTATCATACTCCAAATATTTATGAATTTAACCTCTATTTTACAGCTTGTGCCAAAATCCAACTTTACAGCATGTGGCATGCCTTTATGGAATTCCCCCAATGCATTCAAAATTATTCTTCAGAAAAATTTGTGGCACATACGAAATTAGGATCTGGGATATGTCGCCCCAAACTGATGGGGTAACCAGCTAGATGGAAAACATACCTGATGTCAACAGGTATGGAGGAAGAAAATATAGCATTACGAGTGTTTTACGAGACTGGCATTGACCCTTCAAAAACCCACTCAGTGTAGGGGATAGGTAATCCACACATAAAATCAATTAGGAAACAGTAGAACTGTACAATACTATTTAAATGGACCTACAGGACATATACAGATCTTTCCACCCCAACAGCAATAGTGTTATAATTTGGATATGAAGTGGCACTTACGAAATTAGGATTTGGGATATGTCACCTCCAAACCAATGTGATAACCTACTAGATGGAAAACATACCTGAATGAATGACTCTTTAAATACAAAATCCCTTATGACCTTAACACACCACCTGTAGATATTTTACTAGGATTTCTATTCCTTCTTTGAACTCTTTAATCATTTAAAATTTTTAAAATAACAATGATTTCTTTTAATTTGTTTGTGTTCTCCTATTCTTGATTTCTACTTTTAATTTTTGTTGTATCTGCTGAGTTCTCTCAGGCAGGGGTCTTTCTTTTTTTGTGCCTGGGGGTTGATTTCCAAAGATGTTTTGTTGTTCTTCTTATTAGTTATACATGAGACCAGAATGCATTTCAACTCATTGTACACAAATGGAACACAACTTCTCACCTCTCTGGCTGTACATTGTTCAGAGTCACACTGGTCACACAATAAACATGTACAGAGGACAATAATGTCCATCTTATTCCACCATCCTTCCCACACCCACACCACTTCCCTCTGCCCAATTCAAAATTCCTCCATTTTTCCCAGCCTCATCCCTTCCAGTTATGGATCAGCATTGGCATTTCAGAGAAAACATTTGACCTTCGGTTTTTTGGGATTGGTTTATTTCACTTAGCATGATATTCTCCAACTCCATCCACTTACCTGCAAATGCCATAATTTCATTCTTCTTTAAGGCTGAGTAATATTTCATCATATATCTATATATCTATATGTATAATGTATGTATATCTATATCTATCTATATATCTATATCTATCTATCTATCTATCTATCTATCTATCTATCTATCTATCTATCACATTTTCTTTATCCATTCATCTTTTGAAGGGCATCGAGGTTGGTTCCATAGTTAGGCTATTGTGAATTGAAATGCTATAAACATTGATTGGCTGCATCACTGTAGTATGCTGATTTTGAGTATAAACTGAGGAGTAGGATAGTTGGGTCAAATGGAGGTTCCATTCCAAGGCTTTTCAGAGTGGTTGCACCAATTTTTAATCCCACCAGCAATGTTTGAGTGTACCATTTCCCCCACATCTTTGCCAACATTTGTTGCTTGTGTTCTTGATAATTGCCATTCTGATTGTAGTGAGATGAAATGTTAGGTTTTTTTGTTTTTGTTTTTGTTTTTGTGGTGCTGGGGATTGAACCCAGGGCTTTGTGCTTGCAAGGCGAGCACTTTACTAACTGAGCTATATCCCCAGTCCTTAGAGTAGTTCTGATTTGCATTTCTTTAATTGCTAGAGATGTTGAACATTTTTTCATGTGTTTGTCGATTGATCATATTTCTTCTTCTGTGAAGTGCCTGTTCAGTTCCTTAGCCAATTTATTGATTGGGTTATTATTATTATTTTTTTTGGTGTTTTTAGAATTCTTTATATGTCCTGGAGATTAGTGCTCTATCTGAGGTGCATGTGATAAAGATTTTCTCCCATTCTCTAGGCTCTCTCTTCACATTACTGTTTCCTTTGCTGAGAAGAAACTTTTTAGTTAAAATTCATCCCATTTATTGATTCTTGATTTTATTTCTTATGCTTTAGGAGTCTTGTTATGGAAGTCAGATCGTAGGCCAACATGATGAAGATTTGGGCCTACTTCCTCTCCTATTAGGTGCAGCATCTCTGATCTAATTCCTAGGTCCTTGATTCACTTTGAGTCGAGTTTTGTGCAGTGTGAGAGATAGGGATTTAATTTCATTTTGCTGTATATGGATTTCCAGTTTTCCCAGCACCATTTGTTGAAGAGGTTATCTTTTCTCCAATGTATGTTTAAGTATGAGATAACTGTGTGAGATAACTGTATTTATGTGGGTTTGTCTCTGTGTCTTCTATTCTGTACTATTGATCTACATGTCTATTTTGGTGTGAGTACCATGCTGTTTTTGTTACTATAGCTCTGTAGTATAGTTTAAAATCTGGTATTGTGATGCCTCCTGCTTTATGTTTCTTGCTAAGGATTGCTTAGGCTATTCTGGGTTCTTATTTTTCCAAATGAGTTTCATGATTGCCTTTCCTATTTCTATGAAGAATGACATTGGGATTTTAATGGGAATTGCATTAAATCTGTGTAACACTTTTGATACTATGGTCATCTTGACAATATTAATTCTGCCTATCCAAGAACATGGGTGATCTTTCCATATTCTAAGGTCTTCTTCAATTTATTTCTTTAGTGTTCTGTAATTTTCATTGTAGATGTCTTTCACCTTATTTGTTAGATTGATGTCCAATTGATAAATCCTTGGCTATGCTAACAAAGAGAAAGAGAGAGAAAACTAAAATTACTAAAATTTGTGATGAAAAGGAAATATGATATGGACACAACTGAAATATGGAAGATAATTAGAAAATATTTTTAAAATTTATACTCAAATAAAATAGAAAATCTCAAAGACATTAACAAATTTCTAGAGGCATACAACCTACCCAAACTGAATCAGGAGGACATACACAATTTAATTTAATTTCTTGAGCAATGAAATAGAAGACACCATCAAAAGCCTACCAACCAAGAAAAGCCCAGGATCAGATGGATTCTTAGCCCAGTTCTACAAGACCTTCAAAGAAGAACTAAAACTAATAGTTCTCAAATTATTTCATGAAATAGTAAAGGAGGGAACCCAAACCAGACAAAAGCACATCAAGGAAAGAACACTCAGACCAATATCTCTGATGAACACAGATGCAAAAATTGTTAATAAAATACTGGCAAACTTCATACAAAACTTATTAAAAAGATAGTTTGCCATGATCAAGTGGGGTTCATCCCAGAGATGTAAGATCAATTCAACGTATGGAAATCAATAAATAGTAATTCATCACATCAATAGAGTTGAAGATAGGAATCATGTGATCATCTCAATAGATGCAGAAAAAAAGTATTTGACAAAATACAGCACCCCTTCATGTTCAAAACACTAGAAAAACTAGGGATACTAGGATTAGGAACAAACCTAAATATTGTAATAGCTATCTACACTAAGCCCAAAGCCAATATTATTCTAAATGGAGAAAAAATTAAAAGCATTCCCTCTGAAAACTGGAATAAAACAGGGATGCCTTCTTTCACCACTTCTATTCAACATAGTCCTGGAAACTCTAGCCAGAGTAATTAGACAGATGAAAGAAATTAAAAGGATACAAATAGAAAAAGAAGAACTCAAACTATCACTATTTGTGGACAACATTATTCTACATTTAGAAGATTCAAAAAACAAAAAAAATTCTACCAGAAAACTTCTAGAGCTAGTAAATGAATTCAGCAAAATAGCAGGATATAAAATCAACATCCATAAGTCAAGTACATTTCTATTTATCAGTGATTAATCCTTCGAAATAGAAATTAGGAAAGCTTCCCCATCCACAATAACCTCAAAAACAAACAAAAATATTTGGGTTTTTGTTGCTAGTGATTAGTCTCTAGAACCTGTCTGACTGCATTACTAAACTGGTCATAGAATTGCATATAACTGGTAAACTTAGTAGAAAATTTGTCTTAGCTTCACTTTCATTTATCCTCAAAAAAGAACATATATAGTTGGTTATGTGGCAACCAATTTCATAAAGGAAGGCAAATTGATCACTTATGGAGAACTTAAATCTGAAAATACTTTTAGATTTTCAAAAACTACTTTAATCACTGAAAATAAAGATGACTAAAAGTTGTTACTTCCAAGCCCTTGCAGTAGACTTTATTTCTTTGCCCACATCGGGAGAGAAAGAGAGCTCCTTGGATACTTAAAAAAAGGATAATGGGCAGAGATTTTATTTTTTCATTCCTGTTTTGTTGGGCTCCCTCTTTTGGCTAAAAATTTCATATCTGGATCTCAGATCCAGCTCTTTGTCTCACTTAGCCAAAGGTTAAACCTTCAGGCATCAGGAAGAATGGAAATGTTAGCGCTGCTAGGTCAAAACCACATGCACTATTATTATCCATTTTTTATGCTGGATTTATGGTTTTCTACTACTTCTGAAAGAATTGGTTTAACATGTCTTTATTTCTATATTTTATTATGTATTTGTTAGTTTATATCAGCACAGCTTATTTATGTCCTGTTTTTTGAGAGTTCAAGGTGGATATCTACATATGTACTCCATGTGGCTAAGAAACATCTTAGGATTGTCTGAAAGTCAAAGTTTTGGTTCAAAAACCTTGTGTATTTACTTGTTTCAGTTTTTCCAAAACTCTCTTCACCCCCCAAAACTGTGTTACTGTGTATTTCCTGTCATTCTGAGTGTGCTCAATGCGTTTGACTATACTATTTATTATAATTAGGGGGAAAATTCTTTTATGGTATCTACTTTTATTTATCCTCACTTCTATTGATGTTGCCGATTCTTTTTTCACTTTTATTTGCATTTAGGTTCACTCTGTGATTGTATTTTTTTATTGTAAACAAATGGGATACATGTTGTTTCTCTGTTTGTACATGGAGTAAGGCATACCATTTGTGTAATCATAAATTTACATAGGGTAATGTTGTCTGATTCATTCTGTTATTTTTTCCCTTCCCCACAACCCCTCCCACCCCTTTATTCCCTCTAAACAGTCCTTCCTTCTTCAATTCTTGCCCCCTCCCTAACCCTAAACCTAACGCTAACCCTAACCCTAACCCTAACACTAATCCCTCCCACCACATTATGGGTCATCATCCGCTTATCAGCGAGATCATTCGTCCTTTGGATTTTTGAGATTGGCTTATCTCACATAGCATGATATTCTCCAATTTCATCCATTTGCCTGCAAATGCCATCATTTTATCATTCTTTATGGCTGAGTAATATTCCATTGTATATATATATATACCATGGTTTCTTTATCCATTCATCAATTGAAGGACATCTAGGTTGGTTCCACAGTCTGGTTATTGTGAATTGAGCAGCTATGAACATTTATGTGGCTGTATCTCTGTAGTATGCTGATTTTAAGTCCTTTAGGTATAGGCCAAGGAGTGGGATAGCTGGATCAAATGGTGGTTTCATTTCAAGCTTTCTGAGGAATCTCCACACTGTTTTCCAGAGTGGCTGCACTCATTTGCAGCCCCACCAGCAATGTATAAGTGTACCTTTTTCCCCACATCCTCGCCAACACCTATTGTTGCTTGTATTCTTGATAATCACCATTCTAATTGGGGTGAGATGGAATATTAGGGTAGTTTTGATTTGCATTTCTCTTATTACTAGATATGTTGAACATTTTTTCATATATCTGTTCATTGCTTGTAGATCTTCTTTTGTGAACTGTCTGTTCATTTCCTTATCCCATTTGTTGACTGGATTATTCGTATTCTTCGTGTAGAGTTCTTTGAGTTCTTTACATATTCTGGAAATAAGTGCTCTATCTGAAGTATGAGTAGCAAAGATTTTCTTCCACTCTGTAGGCTCTCTCTTCACATTAGTGATAGTTTCCTTTGCTAAGAGAAAGCTATTTTGTTTGAATCTATTCCAGTTGTTGATTCTTGCTTTTATTTCTTGTGCTATGGGAGTCCTGTTAAGGAAGACTGATCCTAAGCCGACATGTTGAAGATTTGGGCCTACTTTTTCTTCTATAAGATGCAAGATCTCTGGTCTGATTCCGAGGTCCTTGATCTGTTTTGAGTTTAGTTTTGTGCAAACTGAGAGATAGGGGTTTAATTTCATTCTGTTGCATATGGATTTCCAGTTTTTCCAGCACCATTTATTGAAGAGGTTATTTTTTCTCCATTGCATATTTTTGGAACCTTTGTCTAGTATGAGAAAATTGTATTTATTTGGGTTTGTGTCCATGTCCTCTATTCTATACCATTGATCCACCTTTCTATTTTGGTACCAATACCATGCCATTTTTGTTACTATTGCTTTGTAGTAGAGTTGAAGATCTGGTATTGCAATACCCCCTGCTTCACTCTTTCTGCTAAGGATTGCTTTAGCTATTCTGGGTTTCTTATTCTTCCAGATGAATTTCATAATTGCTTGCTCTATTTCTGTAAGGCACGTGATTGGAATTTTAATTGGAATTGCATTGAATCTGTATAGCACTTTTGGTAGTATGGCCATTTTGACAATATTAATTCTTCCTATCCAAGAACATGGGAGATCTTTCAATCTTTTAAGATTTTCTTTAATTTCTTTCTTTAGTGTTCTGTAGTTCTCATCATAGAGGTCTTTCACCTCTTTTGTTAGATTGATTCCCAAGTATTTTTTTTTGATGCTATTGTGAATGGGGTAGTTTTCCTAACTTCTCTTTCTGAAGATTCATCACTTATGTATAAAAATGCATTGGATTTATGAACATTGATCATGTAACCTGCAACTTTACTGAATTCACTTATGAGTTCTAAAAGTTTTTGGTGAAATTTCCTGGTTCCTCTAAATATATAATCTTGTCATCAGCAAATAGGGATAGTTGAGTTCTGCTTTTCCTATTCGTATCCCTTTAATGTCTTTGGTTTGTATAATTGCTCTGGATAGAGTTTCAATGCTGATGTTGAATAGAAGTGGTGAAAAAGGACATCCCTGCCTTGTTCCAGTTTTTCCGGGGAATGCTTTCAGTTTTTCAACATTTAGAATGATATTGGCCTTGGGTTCAGCGTAGATGGCCTTTATATTGTTAAGGAATGTTCCCACTATCTCTATTTTTTTTCTAGTGTTTTGAGTATAAAGGGATGATGTATTTTATCAAATACTTTTTCTGCATCTATCAAAATAATCATGTGATTCTTAACTTTAAGTCTGTTGATATGGTGATTGACATTTATTGATTTCTGGATTATGAACCAACCCTGCATCCCTGGGATAAAACCCACTTGATTGTGGTGCACTGTCTTTTTAATATATATTTGTATGCGATTTGCTAAAATTTTGTTGACAATTTTTGCGTCGATGATCATTAAGGATATTGGTCTGAAATTTTCTTTCCTCCATGTGTCTCTGTCTGCTTTAGGTATCAGGGTGATATTGGCTTCCTAGAACGAGTTTGGGAGGGTTCCCTCCGCTTCTATTTCATGGAATACTTTGAGGAGTGTTGGAATGAGCTCTTCTTTCAATGTTTTGTAGAACTTGGCTGAGAACCCATCTGGTCCCAGACTTTTCATTGTTGGTAGACTTTTGATGACGTCTTCTATTTCATTGCTTGAATTTGATTTATTTAAGTTGTGTATGTCTTCCTGGTTCAGTTTAGGTAATACATATGTCTAGAAACTTGATGATGTCTCGAGGTTTTCTGTTTTGTTGGAATATAGATTTTCAAAATAGGTTCTAATTATGTTTTGTATTTCACTTGTGTCTGTAGTGATATTTCCTTGTTCATTCTGTATTTTAGTAATTTGAGTTTTCTCTCTCCTTCTCTCTGTTAGTGTGGCTAAGGGTTTATCAATTTTGTTTATTTTTTCAAAGAACCAACTATTTATTTTTTTAATTTTTCTGATTGTTTCTTTTATTTCAATTTCTTTGATTTCGACTCTGATTTTAACTATTTCCTGTCTTCTACTACTTTTGGTGTTGGTCTGCTCTTCTTTTTCTAGGGCTTTGAGATGTAGTGTTAAGTCATTTATTTGTTGATTTTTTCTTCTTTTCTTGAATGTTCCCCATGAAATAAATCTTCCTTTAAGTACTGCTCTCATAGTGTCCCAGAGATTTTGATATGATGTGTCTTTGTTCTCATTTACTTCTAAGAAATTTTTATTTCCCTCCTGATGTCTTCTGTTATCCATTCATCATATAATAGCATATTATTTAATCTCCAGGTATTGGAGAAGTTTCTGTTTTTTATTCTGTCATTTATTTCTAATTTCAATCCATTATGATCTGATAGAATACATGGTAGTAACTCTATCTTCTTGTATTTGCTAACAGTAGCTTTGTGGCATAAAACATGGTCTATTTTAGAGAAGGATCCATGTGCTGCTGAGAAGAAAGTGTATTCGTTCTTTGTTGGATGGTATATTCCATATATGTCTGTTAAGTCTAAATTGTTCATTGTGTTATTGAGATCCATGGTTTCTTCATTCAATTTTTGTTTGGAAGATCTGTCCAGTGGTGAGAGAGGTGTGTTAAAATCGCCTAGTATTATTTTGTTGTGGTCTATTTGTTTTCTGGAATTGAGAAGGATTTGTTTGAAGTACATGGATGAGCCACTGTTTGGGGCATAGATGTTTATGATTATTATATCTTGCTGATTTATGCTTCCCTTAAGCAGTATGCAATGTCCTTCTTTATCCCTTCTGACTAACTTTGGCTTGAAGTCCACATTATCTGAAATGAGGATGGATACTCCAGCTTTTTTGCTGTGTCCATATGCATGGTATGTTTTTTCCCATCCTTTCACCTTTAGTCTGTGGGTGTCTCTTTCTATGAGATGAGTCTCTTGCAGGCAGCATATTGTTGGATTTTTCTTTTTAATCCAATCTGCCAGTCTATGTCTTTTTTTGCCCCAGTTATTATAGTACAAAAAAGGGTGGAAAGCAGTGGATTAATAATTTAACTACATGGAAGTAATTCTTGTAAGGAGGAAGTGATACACAAAAGAAACACTTCCAAAATTAAAGATGAGCTCGAGGAATCAGCCTGGCAAGCTCTGCCACTTCATCCTTGTGACTGTGTTATCATTGTTTATTTTGCATCGACTCTTCAAATACAGGATCAGCCAGCAGCAAACTGAAGGAATTCCAATCCTCAAGAGTTTATGGTCCACCGTTACAAAGGGAGCCAAAAGGCAGGCCTGGGGTCGCCTGAATTCACTCACAAGGAGAGAACAATATTTCTTTTTTTTTTTTTAATTTATTTTTATTGTAAACAAATGGGATACATGTTGTTTCTGTTTGTACATGGAATAATAGCATAACCTTGCATATTCATACATTTACATAGAGTAATGATGTTTGATTCATTCTGTTATTTTTTTCCTCCCCCCCAACCTCCCACCCATCTTTTCCCTCTATACAGTCCCTCCTTCCTACATTCTTGCCCCTCTCCCACCCCATATTATGTGTCATTATCCACTTATCAGTGAGATCATTCGCCTTTTGGATTTTTGAGATTGGCTTATCTCACTCAGCATGATATTCTCCAATTTCATCCATTTGCCCGCAAATGCCATAATTTTATCATTCTTTATGGCTGAGTAATATTCCATATATATATATATATATATATACCAAAGTTTCTTTATCCATTCATCAATTGAAGGACATCTAGGTTGGTTCCACAATCTGGCTATTGTGAATTGAGCAGCTATGAACATTTATGTGGCTGTATCTCTGTAGTATGCTGATTTTAAGTCCTTTGGGTATAGGCCAAGGAGTGGGATAGCTGGGTCAAATGGTTGGTCCATTCCAAGTTTTCTAAGGAATCTCCACACTGCTTTCCAGAGTGGCTGCACTAATTTGCAACCCCACCGCAATGTATGAGTGTACCTTTTCCCCCACATCCTCTCCAACACCTATTGTTGCTTGTATTCTTGATAATCACCATTCTAATTTGGGTGAGATGGAATCTTAGTGTAGTTTTGATTTGCATTTCTCTTATTACTAAAGATGGTGAACATTTTTTCATATGTTTGTCGATTGCTTGTTGTTCTTCTTCTGTGAACCACCAGTTCATATCCTTAGCCCATTTGTTGACTGGGTTATTTGTATTCTTCGTGTAGAGTTTTTGAGTTCTTTATATATTCTGGAAATTAGTGCTCTATCTGAAGTATGAGTGGCGAAGATTTTATCCCACTCTGTGGGCTCTTTCTTAGCATTGCTGATAGTTTCCTTTGCTGAGAGAAAGCTATTTAGTTTGAATCTATCCTGCTTGTTGATTCTTGCTTTTATTTCTTGTGCTATGGGAGTCCTGTTAAGGAAGTCTGATCCTAAGCCAACAAGGTGAAGATTTGGACCTACTTTTTCTTCTATAAGATGCAAGGTCTCTGGTCTGATTTCAAGGTCCTTCATCCATTTTGAGTTGTGTTTTGTGCAGGGTGAGAGATAGGGGTTTAGTTTCATTCTGTTGCATATGGATTTCCAGTTTTCCCAGCACCATTTGTTGAAGAGGCTATCTCTACAATGAAAACTACAAAAGATTGAGGAAAGAATTTGAGGAAGACCTTAGAAGATGGAAAGATCTCCCATGTTCTTGGATAGGAAGAATTAATATTGTCAAAATGGCCAAACTACCAAAAGTGCTATACAGATTCAATGCAATTCCAATTAAAATTCCAATGACGTACCTTACAGAAATAGAGCAAGCAATCATGAAATTCATCTGGAGGAATAAGAAACCCAGAATAGCTAAAACAATCCTTAGCAGGAAGAATGAAGCAGGTGGTATCGCAATACCAGAACTTCAACTATACTGCAAAGCAATAGTAACAAAAACGGCATGATATTGGCACCCAAATAGACAGATAGATCAATGGTACAGAATAGAGGACAGGGTCACAAACCCAAATAAATACATTTTTCTCATACTAGACAAAGGGGCCAAAAATATGCAATGCAGTCTTTTGATTGATGAGTTCAGGCCATTAACTTTCAGGGTTATTATTGTGATATGATTGGTATTCCCAGTCATTTGACTCATTTTTATTTTTCAACATGATTTGGTTTCTCCTTTATTTGGCTATTCCTTTAGGTTAGTTCCTCCTGTTGCTAATTTGCATCATTGTTTATCATCTCTTCCTCATGGAATATTTTGCTGATAATATTCTGTAATGCTGGCTTTCTTTTTGTAAATTCCTTTAGCTTTTGTTTATCATGGAATGATTTTATTTCATCATCAAATCTGAAAGTAAGTTTTGCTGGGTATAAAATTTTGGGTTGGCATCCATTTTCTTTCAGAGCTTGGTAAGTGTTGTTCCAGGCCCTTCTAGCTTTTAGGGTCTGGATTGAAAAATCTGCTGATATTCTTATTGGTTTCCCTCTGAATGTAATTTGGTTCTTTTCTCTCACAGCCTTTAAAATTATGTCTTTATTTTGTATGTTACGTATTTTCATTATAATGTGCCTTGATGTGGGTCTGTTGTAATTTTGTATATTTGGAGCCTCTTGTACCTGGTTTTCCATTTCATTCTTCAGATTTGGGAAATTTTCTGATATTATTTCATTGAATAAATTGTTCATTCCTTTGGTTTGTTTCTCTAAGCCTTCCTCAATCCCAATAATTCTCAAATTTGGCCTTTTCATGATATCCCATAATTCTTGTACATTCTGTTCATGATTTCTTACCATCTTCTCTGTTTGTTCAACTTTGTTTTCAAGGTTAAATATTTTGTCTTCAATGTCTGAGGTTCTGTCTTCCAGGTGTTCTATCCTATTGGTTATGCTTTCTATGGAGTTTTTAATTTGGTTTATTGTTTCCTTCATTTCAAGGATTTCTATTTGTTTTTGTGTCAGTATCTCTAACTCTTTATTGAAATGATCTTTTGCTTCCCGTATTTACTCTTTTAACTCTTGATTGGTGTGATCATTTATATTTGCTCTTTCATCTCCTCCTTCAATGCCTGCATTTACTCTTTCATCTCCTCGTTTGCTTCTCTGATTGTTTTAATTATGTACATTCTGAACTCCCTTTCTGACATTTCTTCTGCTGTGCTGTCATTGGGTTTTATCGATATAGTATCTAGGTTTGTTTGGGGCATTTTCTTCCCTTGTTTTCTCATATTGGTCAGATATCAGTGGGACTCTGAGATATTGCAGATTTCCTCTATTGGCTTATATTGTCCCTGTATATTTCCAGTGTATCACCTCCCAGCCTTCAGTAGCCTGAAGTCTTGGAGGAACTTGATAATGCAGTGCTCCCGAAGAAAGCTTCCCCTAGCCCACTACTGGGTCCAGGTCTTGGGGGTGGTTCTGCATTGAAATCCTCTCAATGGGTGGGCTGCTCCTAGAAGTTGGCTATAGACAGGGCCTGCCCCCACCTGAGGGAGCTGGGCTGCTTGGGTAAAGCCTCTCCCTTTCCTGCCTTGGTCCCAGAAGCTGCTGCGGGCCAGGGCCCACCACCAGGTTCAGGGCTTGGGGTTGGCTCTGAGCGGAAAAGCTCCCACTGGGCGGGCCTGCTCTGAGAACCTGGCTGTGGACCCCACCTGCTGCCGGAGGAAGCAGAGCTGCTTGGGGAAGGCTCTCGCTGCCCTGCCCTGCTCCGAGAAGCTGTGTATTGTCTGGGGCTGCTGCCCAGGCCGAGCTTCACCTGGTGGGAGAGACTCGCCCCGTGGCTCTATGTTGGTCCGAGTCTCTCAATACCTCTCCTTCTTGAATCCTGAGTTCTGGAGCGACATGAGATGCAGTCACCCTCTAGTCCACCATCTTGGATCTCCTCTCCTGTGATTGTATTCTTCCTGAAATGTCAACACCACTTTTAACTCTTCTACCTTCTTTACTCCCATGAATGAGCAACATATAATAATTAATGATGATCATGATATAACCTTATTCTCTAGTAGCATACAATTGGCCAGAGTTATGGAGCTTCATTCCCATTTTATAAGAATGACTAACCTTAGAAATAGGAGAAAATAAAAAATTATGTTCAAGATCACACAACTATGAAATTCACAAATCAAAGCTAGGAACCTTAGAAATAGGAGAAAATAAAAAATTATGTTCAAGATCACACAACTATGAAATTCACAAATCAAAGCTAGTGTCCATGCTCAAAAACACTACCCTGTATTAGTGAGGCCACCTGTAAGGTCATCCCAAACTGCCTAAAGAAATAAACACAACTTTTAAAAATAAAAGGAAATTTTGAGTTAAGGTAAAATATTCATAATGGAATGCCAAGAATCTTCCTTCCCAGCTGAGTGGACCTAGGGCTTCATCCTAGCTGCAGCAGAACAACTTTTAATAATCAAAACCCCCCTGTTATTTATTGCAAGATTTACCTTAATTGGATATTACAAAAGACTCCTGAAATGAAATTTCCATTTGTCAATATGTTTTCTAGACAAAATTGATTAGCGGTTACAACTTGCACACTCTGAAACTCTGAGGTCTATGCTTTGGAGAAGAAAACACCAGTCATATGAGACACGAAGCCCCTTAAATAAACCAACCAAAAAGGTAGCTGTCACTGACAATGAAGGAAACCTCTTTTCTCAGATCGGCTTCTCCAGAATATAGTTCATTCATTTTTTCAATAAATATTTATTGAAGCCAGAAGTTAAAGTGGATATAAAAAGAACATACCAGGTGGTAGGTTATAGTAGTTTAAAAGGACAGTTGAAAGTGGGGTTTCTTAGGTGCTTTGAGCAGCATCGGTTGTCATAATTAGCAAAATGTTAGTTTAAGAGCTCAAAATTTAAATAGAAAATGCTCTTTCTTATGATGACCCCTGCCCCTGTCTTTTGAAGGTACTCTTCTGGTCTGACCATTACCAGGCATGAGTTAGACCATTTGTCGCAACCTTTTCAACTGAATAATCTATTCACTACAAAGAATCTACAATATGCCTTTCATGTGTAAAGAAAATTCTTACTCAACCTGTAAAAACCTAGCAGATGGTACAGTAATTTGTATATCCGTACATGCATACAGGATATATTCTTGGAGAATGAATCAGATTCATGTTACATTTATTTAAATATTTCATTATATTTAATTTTAATTCATTTATTCATAGTTTTAACCTCTGTAAGAACATCCTTTATTTAAATTAATAGACAGGTAAATGGCATCAACAAAACTGCAGCATTTAATGCTGAATATAACTGACATGCATGAAGTCATTGTATTAAAATATTGGTTTTCCTATTGTTTTTGCACAGATGGTGCCAGTAATTAATATTATGCTATTTTCTTCATCAGGGGATTCCCTGCTGACAAAATTCATATAGTATAAAATAAACTGCTCTATTATACTATCTGAATAGATGATGTATACTTTATATATTTATTAGTGGTAATATATTTTCTCAGATGCAAAGTATGTAATACTCCTAATGGTCAATGTATTATTCAAGTTAATAAATCTAATAAGATGGACAATGTGGTCTACTCTTAAAAAAATTCTAGTTGCATAGTTGATCATAGATGTGTAACAAATGTGTTATGTGCCATCTGGTTTCTGAGAACAATATAAATTTCAAGATAGGGAAGGTATCTAAATGATGAAGGGTAGCAAAGAACAGCATAATCTAGCACTTTTAAGAAGGCTTCCTGAAGGGAGTTATCTCTTGAAAGGTCAATGGATGTATTTCTTATTATACCAGCAATGCTAAGGAATCTGAGCAACATGGCTATATATCAGCACATAACCTTAAAAATGAGTTTAAAACCTGCGTCTTTGTAATCAAGGGCTATATTTAGCATAAATCCTCAGAAAGTTAATACATCACATGATGAGGAAGAAAAGGTCTATGACTTCCATCTGGAAGTAGGATCCTCAAATTGACACCTCAGGAACATACCTGAATTGTACTAGCAACTCCTACAGTGGTCATCAAAAGTGGAAAATCAATTCTAATAAACTCCTTTTGCCTCTTTCAAAGGGATCAAAATATAAGAAGCTAGTTTCATTTCTAAAGGATTTTTAAATTATCATTCTTTATTTCTAAAGTGCCATGAAAATGCTATTTAAATTACCTGCGGATCTCAAAAGGTAAATTTCTAGCCAGAGAATTTTCCATTAGCAAACAATGTTTTTAAAGTAAGGAAGCACAAAAATAAATAAAAGTCACCTTTTATTCCCAGGTTTTATTTTTTAAAATTAGGATTGGGTTAGAGCCCCTATGAGAACCTTCCAATCTTTGAATGAATTGTCCTTATCTCCTCTCTGCCAATGGTTCTTGTTCTTAATACAGAAACTTCTTCACTTAGCTAACCAGGATGCAGTGAAAACCTTAGTGTGACCTCTTTTGCGATCATGACATTATCATAAGATAATAATCTTTCAAATTACTGAATGTCCCCATTTTAGACTCATTATTTTTCACTTCTGTTTAGTGATGAAGCAGACCCATGGAGTCTAATGTGGGGAACTTATAACACATGAATTTCTCTGGTCTGAGAAGCAAACCCAGCAAATTGCTATTGACTAGAAAGTGTCTGGATGCAGCTGCGGCACAGCGAGGGGCTCAGTTTCTGGCAAGACACA
This sequence comes from Sciurus carolinensis, assembly GCF_902686445.1. NCBI lineage: Eukaryota > Metazoa > Chordata > Mammalia > Rodentia > Sciuridae > Sciurus > Sciurus carolinensis. The sequence continues at coordinate 34,142,010 of NC_062213.1, forward strand.
GAAAGTGGAACGAACAAGGTGGAATATCATCCTTTCTTTTTAACCCAGGGAGTCACCAGGATCTACATCTTTGCTCTTTAATCTGTGGGCTGTGCTAGATTTCTATAACTCCTTCACAAAAACGCGGCTAGATCACTACCCCTGACAGAAAACTGACTCACATATAGAGGAGGACTTGGACTCTGATTGGTCTTGGTAACTCAGAAGGACTTCCCTTTAATCAAAAAATGTTCTTTTTATAATCATCATGAAAAGAATCTAAATTCGCCATTATTTTCAAACTAAATACCTGTACATGCTTCACCATATGTTATGATTTAGAGGAAAACCAGTGTTACTGTGAAACTTATAATTACAAATACCTGTGTTCTGGTGTTCAGTCTCTCTACTATTGATAAATTGGGCTCTTGGCATTATTTGCTGTGGCAAAAAAAGACAAATGCAATTGATCCCTTAAAATTCCCTGATTTGAGAGTCAGCTAACAATCTATGAAATTTCAGGTAAGGGCATTAAAGTTCTAATTGTATAACTCCAGAACACTTTGTGGAGAAAGAAGCTATTTTAAAATTAACAAACAACACCTAATGAGAAGTGAATGCTTTCTTAAATGGTAAAAAAAATATCTTTTAAGAGGTATTTTATTAAACATCTTAACTTTTTTTATTATGTATATACAGAATACCAATCCCACTTATAAATGACTACATTGACTACAAGTGCCACTTATAAAAAAATCTTGCATTTGCCAAGCAAGTTTGGTAATGCACAAAAGTCTATATACTTCATGGAAATAATGTAGCAATAAATTATATAATCAATGTCAGCTTTGTTATGAAAGTAAAACAGTTTTAGTTAGATATAAAACAATTTTCTAAATTAATTTTTATTCTGAAAAATATTTTATATTATAAAATAAGGTAATTCAAGAATATTTGGAAAATGGTTGCAGGACTACATTCTGAATAAACTATGCATGTCTTTCATTTTTGTGTCAGAACAATGTGGTAAAAGAACAAACTAAAAATAGGACTAACATGCATGTGAAATTAGACCCATGAAATATTAGGATGGGTTGCATAACATTCTAGTAATAGAGCACTAAAGAGTATATTTCTGAAAAATCGCTTTTTTTTCCATCCTTAATAAGTCCACACATTTACTGTGGGTCTCCATTTCAAATTTACTGACAGTGTCAATGGGTACTGGGTATTTGGCTTAATCTCTTGCATTGATGGGAAAAATATTTTATGGATCATTAATCAGGACTTATATTTACATGCTTACCTTGATGGTATTTCTTATTCTGAATTTACTTTGATTTGGATTACAAAACTATAAATTACCCTTAAATTATTTTTTCCCTTTGAAACTGAAGGAGACTTTAGAAGCCATTAAACCTCTACATTTCCAAAAATAGCAAACAAGAGTGTTTTGCCTAATTTTCACACGAATAAATTACATCTGGGAACCTTTTGGAGTCCCAACACCTAAGGCACTCCAATTGTGTGGTTCTATATCCCTCAGGGGCCTGGAACATGATTCATATGCCTTGATCTTATATATTTATATATTTTTACAAGCTAATTAAGTGGTAAAAAAGGAAGGATAAAAGGAAGAGATGGAGAAAGAAAGGGAAGGGGGAAGAAAATAAGGAAGGAAAGAAGAAAGGAAGGATTGATAGACTGTAGTTTATAAAACATAAAAAAGGACAGCTGATAAATTGCAGGGTAGCATTGAGCTACCATCAGTATAGCATAAATGAGCCATTTTCCACTCATGCATTGTTATCCCAAGTCAGACAATTGGTTAAGGCTTTGTTGTTAAAGTGGATTGAGTACACATGCTTACTTACCTGTCCATGTGTATATACATAAGCATTGTTTTTATGAAAGAATAGATGTGGATTTAGAAAATATTTGGAAAACACAGGAAACAATAAAGGTATATTTTAAAACAAACGTTTAAAGATTAATGCTCTGACTCTCTTTACCTAAGTTAGAAAAAAAAAAAAAGCTATGACTTTATGTGTTTTCCTTCCATAAATATATTTGTTATAATCTAGTTGACTTGTGTTTCAAAAAGACCTTCTAAGAAACAACAGATTTTAATCATCAGTTTATCTACCATTAATCTATCTGAAAATAACTGGTACAGCTAAAGTAAATGTCTTTATCCCGACAGGGGGTAATATAACAATACTACCATTCCTCTTGACCCTTTAATTGTCCTCCTGAGTGTCTGCCTTACATCTAAACGAATTACATATCTCCATTAACTACTAACACAGTTAGAGGCAGTATGTGGTACTGTGGCCCTCTGTTGAAGTCTCTGAGTGCTGAGGTGTTACCCTCATCTCCAACCATCCCCTGTGAGGCAGCCCATGGCCAGTGACTGAGTGTGAGGGACATGAAAGTCCTAGCTCTCAACAACAGTGGAGAGCCAACTTCAGAGCAACCAGGACCAGAGTGCTCAATTTGGGTTCAGGGTGACACCACACTTCTCCCCAAATCACCATGTCCATCAACTTCTTCCCCTGGTCGATTTTGCTTCCCTCACTCCAATACAGATTTTTCCTAAATGGGAAATTTAATAACTCTCTAGTTCATGAATTGTTCTCAGACTCCTCTTTGAGGAAACCCTCCTAAAGAAGTACCTAAAAATGGAGTTGTGCATTAAGAGTCAAAAATCAAGCACCGACACCTAAGAGTGAGATTCTAGAAATCCATTCGCCTATCTAATCTTCAACTTTCTTACCTGTAAGATGGTGATAATGAAACTTATTCTCATCACAGAATCCTTGAGATTCACAAATGTAAATAAATATTTTAAAGTCATATAAATCTAAGCGCTTTTGTTAGATAGTCTGTTAGATCTTATTTTTCTTTAAAATGTAAAATATTGATCAAGAAAAAAATTGTATCCACTTTATAGAGCAACTACTCCAAAACATTTTTATATGTTTTAATTCAATGCTGAATGTGAATTTTTGTTTTGTGAAACTGTGGTTGCCTTAAAGCTGAATTGTCTCAAACTAAATAGAAAAGAATTTAAGTCACAGTATTTAAAAAAAAAACAAAACTGTCACTGAGCTACTGAGCACTGGAGCCAGGACCTCCCTCCACAGCTCACAGAACATGTAGAAGAACCAGCCGACACACACAATCGAAGTCCAATGAATCTGCACCTTCCACTTCCCCACAGAGATAATTCCCAGGGTAGAGAACAGGGGAGTGCAGACTTCAGCTGAGAAGCTTCCCCCTCTTCCCTTCCTCCCCTTCACCTCTGTCGTATACTTTTTCTTCCTTTCTCCTTCTTCCCTCTCCTGCTTTCCAGGAATCTTCAGTGGCCACTATCCCAGTCTGGAGGCCAAGGGAGGAAGAGAATTCTAGAAGGTTATAGCACACCTTGATCGTTGTCTAGATGTGTGCACTTCTAGGTGTTTCTGCACTAGGGGCGAGATACCTGAGAAAGTCACCTGGATCCCCTATCTGGGCATTTCTAAGATGCAAGATAGTTGGTGGATTCTTGCTGCTTGGAGGGAAAGGCCTGAAGTTCAGTGTGAAAAGATAGGAGGTATTTGGGGCAGCTGGAGGGACCCAGAGGGCAGCAGGAACTGTTGTCTCATCCTGATAGGAGGCAGTCGATTGGGACTGCTGGCATTTTTTCTAAAAGGAAAAAAAAAAATGGTTGCCCCTTCCTAAGGGAGTTTTTAGTGATCAAATTGGGCTGGAGGATCTCAAAAAGTTATATATCACATCACATCAGCTCTAAGCTGAATCTGAAAGAGCCAGTTACCACAAAGCAAAGAACACCTCATACAGCCGACTGTGTAGGAAGGAGCCAGACCCAAAACAGAAGGGTGTGCTAGTTGGGGCAGGGGCGGAGGAAAGCAGAACTGTCCTCCTCCATAATCCAGTCCTCTCATGACAGATCTGATCAGCATGGGATCAGGGGCAACACTCTGAGCTGGAATGGAAATTTATAAAATGGACTGAACTAAATTTTAGCAACCAAGAATGACCAGAAAGTTATGAAATCTGCCTGAGGTTTCATTAAAGACATAGGACATGGCAATTCCACAGAGTCCAAGTGAAAGCAGTGATTAAGAAGAATCAAATCATTTTATACCCCACCGAGTTCAAAATCCTCAATAAACTAGCTACACATCAGTAGGTAATTTGACCTGAAAATTATTCAAACTGAGTAAGACTGCAAAATATTAAAACCAAAGTACATGGATCAGAAATAAGGGGTCCCAGTGCAGCAAGAGAGTCCATTTAGGGGCTGAGAACGTGGATTTTGGCTCTGACCAAACTCAATTGTGATCTTAATTCTTCAGTTACTGGCTGAATAAATTTCTTAGACTCACTAAGGCTTGGTTTGCTGGTTTGAAATTGGAAATAACTACCTCTAAATTTCTTGTGAAAATAAAATTACAAATGTAAAGAACTGTGTTTAGCACATGGGAGACATTCATATAGCAGTTAATCTTATTTATGATACTCCATTGTTCAAAATAGAATCATAGGATTTTTATTTTCAAACTAGATGACACACCATTTGATTCTTCAATAGCTGGCACCACACTAAATGGATTCTTTTGTAAATAACAGTTACACAATGAAAAATTTTGAAATTGATCCTATTCAGTTTTTTTCCACTTTTAAAAATCTGAAATGTGGTTAATTTTTAAAAGCTAGCAAGTAAAAAGAGAAATACGTTCAGCCAGGTGCGTGCATATAATCTCATCGACCAGGGAGGCTGAGGCAGGAGGATGGCGAGTTCAAACTCAGCCTTAGTAATTTAGCAAGACCGCAAGCAGCTCTGCAAGATCCTATCTCCAATAAAAATATTAAAAAAATAAAAAATTGCTGGGGATGTTGCTCAGTGGTTGAGCTCCTCTGGGTTCAATCTCTGGTACAAAAAATAAATAAAGAAAATCAAATAAAGAAAAATAGAAATAAGATCATTTGTAGAGAATCAGGTCCTTTCAAAGTTTAGAAGAGATCATTTCTAAAGTTAAAATTTATTGGCAAAATAGCTCCTATTCCATCACCTTTCCAAATAGATAATACACTGTACAGGTTAGTAAGGGGCTACAGTTTTGCCATCTTGTATATTTATTTGTTTAATGAATTAGGGGTACTCATGTTTTGTCCACAAAGACATAGAACAAACAACCCGCTTATTAGTTTTCTCCTAAACTTCTGAGAATTCCCTCTTTTTAGATTTGCCCAATTGTCAGTATTTTTTCTTCTCTCTTTTCTGGCCCATTATCTGCTTAGTAATGGATCCCTTCATCCCAAACAGCAGGTTTATGTTCTCTGTGCTCCAAAGGGGCAGATTGACCAATCAGAATTCATCAAGCTCTGGCACTCAATGGCTGCACTCTGGCTCCATTCTCTCTGTTGATGTTCAGGTTTGTTTTTTGTTTTGTTTTGTTTTCCACAGCACACATAGTTTAAAAAAAAAAAAATTTCCTTTCAGCTGATAGTGGTGCTTATTGTGCAGGCTCGGGGCTTAGAAAGACATAAATGATTTTCCAAAGCATGTTTTTCAGAACAGAGGCTGTACCATCCCTGCCTATAGTCTGCACCTGGAGCACTTCACAGCTCTGAAGCTCTCACAGGGTGCTACCCATGCAGGCAACCGGAAGAGCAGAGAGGTCATGTCTGGTTAGCTTGATGGGGTAATGAGAACTGGAAGTCATTCTGCTTGTATCTCTCCAATCCTTTATCCTACGAGGTTTTTGTCAGCCCACAGGGATTAGCTTTAAGTTACTAAATGGATGACCGGGGGTATAGTTCAATAGTAGAGCTCTTGTCTAGCATGTTTAAGGTCCTGGTTTTGATCCCAACACCACATATATACATATATACAATAGAAAAATAAGGTGCTCAGTAAGCTAGAAGTAACCCTGAAAATTGTCCAAAATTATACTTAAACTTACAGACTGCTAGGGATGGAAATGTTTTTAGGACCCTCCTGTGATTTCTGTTGTGACCCTTGAAGGAAGAAATAGGAGCCCATGAGTAAGCAAGATTTTGAATATGCAGTATGATCAGTAGCAGAAAAATCTAGAAAAGGGGCTGTAAAGGAAGACTTGCATATAGTTCTAGAAAACTTCTCACAGTGCCATCAAAATCTGTCTTTAAAAGTGATTTTTTCACCATATCTATTAAAAATCTGACATCTATTAAAGTATCTGTCAGACACGTTTTTGCTATCATCAGGATATTGCATTCTTTGAGAGAGATTTGGCAATTGCCACATAGTGATCCTCTTTATTTCTGAGTCAAAATAATTGGTCCCTCAGTCCTCTGAAGTTCTTGATGAAGAGTAAACAGAGAAATCTGGGTTTTTCCACTGTTAATACTGTATGTTAACTAGCATATGATTACAATAGGGAGGAAGGTAGATAAGTGCTGTTTTCTAAGTGAGATGTACTTAAAGAAGACATTTTTTAGAGTGAAAATGGCAATGATTGCATTTTAATGAAACAAAGACTAAGCATAAACTTTCTGAAGTAAGTCATTTGTTTTTTCTCATATTTGCATCTCTCCTTGTATCTTACAATAGCGAATGTCTACTTCATATTTATTGAAGAATTAGATATGTGATGCAGAGTTTTGTCGCAGAGGGATACTCACAACTTGGAAGAAGATCAAAGGACAAGGAAGCTTGAGCAAGTTACCTTATCATTACTAAATATATCATTGTAGAAGGCTGTATTCTCTAAAAATGGCTACAGAAAATGTCCAGTCTCACTTACCCTTCCAGAACCTTGCCATCCTCTCACCAAAATATTGAAGTATATCCCCTCCCTTTGTCATTGAGTGGATCTTGTAGGTGTTTCAATGAATAGAATGCAGAAGTGATGCTGAATGGTATCCAAGGCTAAATTATAAATGATAACATAGCTTTCACCTGGTCTTTTTCTCAGGACTTTTACCATTGGAGGTCAGTCACCCTGTTTTAACAATGCTCAGATTGCATGGAGAGGCCACATTTGAGTATTCCAAGCAACAATTGCAGCTCAAGTCTTTGTCAATATTCAGCATCAACCAGGAGACCTGTGAGCAAGGTCAGCCTCAGTGATTCTAGTTACCTGCTTTCAAACTGCCCCGGACAATGCCAAAGGGAGTAGAGATGGGGTACTGTCAGAGACCCTTACACAAATTGCTGAGTATCTTTCCTTTCCTCTCTTTCTTTTTCCTTTCTTTTCTTTTCTCTTATCTTCTTTTCTTTTTCCTTTCCCTTTCCCTTTCTCCTCTCCTCTCCTCTCCTCTTCTCTTCCCCCCTACCTTATCTTTTGTACCAGGGATTGAACCCAGGGGTGTTTAATCACTGAACCATATTCCCAGCCATTTAAAAAATCTTTTATTTGGAGACTGGATATTGTGGAGTTGCTTAGAACCTTCCTATGTTGCTAAGGCTGGCTTTGAACTCATGATCCTCCTGCCTCAGCCTCCCAAGCCACTGGGATTACACATGTGCACCACTGTACTTGGCAAATGGCAGCATTTTGAGCAAAATAAGCATCATTGTTCTAGGCCATTTTACTTTGAGTGGGTGTGTTACATAAATAACTAGGAAAATTATGTGAACTATTTGGTCAGGAGAGTAATGACATTTCCTAATACATATCATAATACTGAAACAGTTTAAAATAGCACATAGGGCATAAGAAACTTGTATTTTGTAACTGCTTACCCAAATGCTTACCTCATAGTAGGGACAGAACTGGATGCAGTTTACATGGAAATCACATGCTGACAAAGCAAGGCACTCAAACTTGCCATGCTAAACTCTCAACCAGGAGATTAAAGAGTCAAGAAGAATAAAGGGGATGTTTGTTACCTGAGCATGCATAACATTCTTTTTTTTTAATTTTAATTTTTTGTAGTTGGAGATGGCCAGATGCCTTTATTTTATTTGTTTATTTTTATGCAGTGCTAAGGATTGAACCCAGTGTCTCACAAGTGTTAGGCAAGCACTCTGTCCCTGAGCTCCAGCTCCAGCCCATGCACAGCATTCTGAATTTCTGTCTCTGTCTCTTTTGGTGGTAACATTTTACTGTTATTCTCATGCAATTAACACATTTTGACACATGTACTTTGGATTGGGCTGTCATTAATGTTGCTTCAGCTGCTTGCTCCATGGGTGAGGTGATATCCAGTCTGGTTAAGAAGAGGGATGCATTCTTCAGAGTACAGTCGTTGGCTCAAGGATGAGCAAGTCACCTATGTAGAGTTAATCAGTGTCTTCTGTCATGTGGAGAAAGAGGGCTTTGGTTTTTTTGTTTTTGTTTTTTTTTTCCTTTTATTAAACCACATGGATACATCTTCCATGCTACTTGGAAAAGCCCTGATTGAGAATGGAAATTGGATAGAGAAGTAGAGGCAGGCCATGAAAAGAGAGGGTAAGTCCACAATGATGGCATATGAAACTGCAGAGCCAACCATGCCCCATGCTAACCTCAACCCTCTTTTATTTTTTTAACTTTTTTACTGAGATCTTGGTTACTTGTCAGCAATAAGCCCTAACTGGAAATTTCAGAAACTGTTCAATATGACTCATGTTGAGAAGTACACATAACAGAAACAGAGACTGACCACGATGTTTTCCTAAAGATCAAAACACTCAGGAAAATACTCAGTAAAGTTAGACACCTCAGATCAAATTACAGACACTGTTCCACAGCCAGTATCAGGAAATGAAGATAATTCAGTAATACTAGATAATTCTAAATGAAAGAAATTCTAACTATCAAATCACAAACACAAAGGACCTCAAATTACAGAAATAGAGAAATGGAAAAGTATTGAAAAAAATAAAGCCGTCTCTATTCCCTGATAGTGAATTTGTAACTATCTGTATAACATGCTGTAACATGATGGTTTCATTTTCCCCAAACTCTTAGATATCAAAAATTGTGTTACAAAAATTATTGTTTTAAATAAAAGAGGTTAGACCCTAGACAGTGATCAATATATAACAACAAACTTTTCTTCCTTGCAGATATTTCAATGATATATGGATTTTCTAGTTAGAAGTGTACTTTGCACTGAAAGATAGAATACGAGGAATCTACAGAGAAAGTTGTATGGATAATTAAAGATTGCTTCTGGAAATTAGAATTGAGAAGGTAGTGAAACTTTCAAAATTGCTAAAGATAATAATGACGACTAACTATCGCCTTTTGTGTATATTGGGAATAAGAACAACAAGGAAAGCATTGGTTCATTTCACAAAACAGAAAATACAAAGTTAATAAGTGGTAGAAAATGAGTGCACTTCTGATTCACTTCCATCATTTATCAAAGACAGGGACTTTCAATTTGGGAAGGGTACAACATGGTTGCAGGAATTGAAACCTAAAATAGGTAAAGAGAGAGCAAAGTGCCAAGATGCTGTGAGGAGTTCTAGTCTCTTGGCCAGGAAAACTGCATCCAATGCTGGTAATTTCTGTGGAGTCTTCAATGGATGGGATGCTCAAGACCACTGAAGGACCAGGTTGGTAGAGAACATGTTTAGCATGCAGGCATCCCTGAGTTCAATCCTTGGCACGACCCCAGCAACAACAACAAACATTAAATGCCATTTAAATTTATTTTAAGAGGTAAAATCAGACACTGGGAAACTTGATTTTTTGAGGGGTCAGGTACTGGGGATTGAACTCAGGGGCACTAGACCCTGAGCCACATCCCCAGCCCTATTTTGTATTTTATTTAGAGACAGAGTCTCACTGAGTTGCTTAGCACCTTGATTTTGCTAAGTCTGGCCTTGAACTTTAGATCCTCCTGCCTCAACCTCCCAAGCCCTGGGATTACAGGCATGTGCCACTGTTTCTGGCAGAAACTTGATTTTTATACATTTAAAAATTATTGGATTTACTATTAAATTAGTTCATAAAACATTTAGTAAAGAAACCAATGATCATATTTAGCCAGCAGAGGTTCATTAAGAAAAAGCCCTGCACCACTGAGATCATTTCTATTTTTACATAAATATTGTAGAAAGGGGACAACAGTACAGTCCGGTTTTTTGACTTCCTAGTCGTGTGACAGTGCACACAAATACAGCAGCCCCTCTTATACCATAGGCCACATTACACTTTGTATGAATTTGTATAAAGCAATTAAGAGCCTTGCAGAGGCAAAGGGTAAGCAAATGAAAAGATTCTGGAGCTAGACTCCTTGGTTTTGCCACTTTCTGTGTGATTTGGGGCAAATTATCTAACTTCTCTGAAACTTTTCTTAAAATGGGAATAGTAGCAGTATCTTCCTCTCCTGTTGGTTGGAAAGATAGGTGACTAAATATCTCTAAATCAGGCACAAAGGTGTCAGGCACAAAGCTAGCACAGTTATATTAAATTGTTTCACTTTTTGGCACTTATTATTTATCATTTGGGACAAAGTGGAGAAATAAACTCTAGGAAACAACAAATATGTATATTTGTTCCAACTAAATACAGAAAAGCAAGTATGTATACTGCTTAGTATGGTATCAACGTTATTTATTCATTTATTTAAACAAATGTAACCTGAGTTCCAAGTATGTACCAAGCCCTGGAATAAGCATGAGAGACACAGAATTGGAAAGACAAAGACTGCAAATAAACAAAGACCATTCAATGCTATTCAAATTTTTCTGTTTTCTTTTTTCTCTTTTTTTTTTTTTTTTTTTGGTTAAGGAATAAAATTAGACACTGGGAAACTTGATTTGTATACTTTTAAAACATCCAGGATTTAGCACTAAATTAGTTAAAAAAAAACATTTAGTAAAGAAAGCAATAACCATTTGAAGTCAGCAGTGATTCCTCAAGAATAAACTCTAGTGTCATGACAGCCCCAGCTCCTTTCAATATTTTGGTCACTGCCTTATACACAATGTCTGATGTACTTTGAGAACCTCAGATAAAGCAGTATTCAAATAGAATGAAAATATGTAGGGTGCTAAATCAGAACAGAAAAATGTTTGGACTAAGAACAAAATATTTAGCCTAAAAAGACACAATTTAATAGTATAAGTACTATTTATATTTGCAGTTATAATAATAGTTATTATTATTATTATTATTATTATTATTATTATTAGCTGTATAGGAGATTGAACCCAGCAGCACTCTACCATTGACTTATATTCCTGCCCCTTTTTATTTTTTATTTTGAGACAGAGTCTCACTAAGTTGCCCAAACTGGCCCCAACTTATGATCCTCCTGCCTAAGCCTCCCAAGTCACTGGAATTACAGATACGTGCCACAGCACCTGGCTTCAAGTATAATTTTATTTTAAAATAATATATTCTAATGTAGATAGATTAGATATTGGGAAAGTAAAAAAGGAAATATCATCCTTAATCCCATCAGACTTTATAACCTTGATACCTTGTGCATAAATATAAACATCTTTATAGTACATACACGTCTACATACTTTATATACATAAGCATACGTATGTATGAATCTGTCTACACATGAACTAAACTATGATGTCACTCTACTTTGTAACATTCTTATTTCATCTGAAAATGTATATATTGTTGTATTATTAAATATCTATCACCAGCTGTGCGTGGTGGCACATGCCTGTAATCCTAGCGACTCAGGAGGTGAAGGCAGGGGGACTGCAAGTTCAAAGCCAGCCTGAGCCACTTAGTGAGGCACTAGGTAACTTAGGGAGACCCTGTCTCAAATAAAAAATAAAAATTGGGCTGGGGATGTGGTTCTGTGATTAAGTGCCCCTGGGCTCAATCTCCAGCACCAATACTAAATAAAAGTAATTAAATAAGTGAATTAACATATAAATAAATAATAAACACCCATCACCATAGTGTTTAGTGTTACCTAACATGAATTCAATTACATTCACTGAAAACACCTTTGTGTGGTGGAGCTGACTCATGACTGCCACTTCCATTACCTTTCCTTTCTGTGCACACAGCTGGACTACATTTCCTTGCCACCCTTGAAGCTCTGTGAAGCTCTGGGTCTAAGTTACAGTCAAGGGGAAATGGGCAACAGGCATGGGCTGTTGTGTATGTGGTTCTATGGGCTCTTTCCTCTTCCACTGTGGAGTAACTTTGAAAGTAGAGAGTTAAAAATGATACAGCTAAAGATGAAAAGATTGGGAGACTTCAACCATCAGTTAGAGAAGACATCTTATATGACTAAGAAATAAACTTCTTTCATCTTCAAGTCATCATACATTTGTTTTTTGTTAAAGCAACTAGCATTACTTCTATCAATGCATGATGAGTATACCCCATTTCTCCTTCCCTCTTCAAAAAATAGGTAAATTTCAAAACTGTGCCAACCTGTTAGCTGCTACATAGTTGTTTCTTCTACTGTAATTCCTTTAATGATGGAGAAGATGACACAGTAAGAGCTGGGTGAGTGGCGTGTCATAACTGGTTAACAACTCAATATGACTGAAGACCCAAGAGAGAGAGAGTTGATTCCTAATAAAACATAAACCAAAAACTTGATCAACATGCAAGTAACATGGGAGACTGATGCTGAAGACAGGGAGGAAATAGCCTTTGACACTGTCCAGTTAGGCTGGACTTGAACTTCAGATCTGAACAGCACTCTTCAGAAGGGGCATGAGCAAACTGCAGCTCTCAGGGACAAGGATTGGCATCTTTCTCCTGGAATAGACAGCTAAAGGAGGTGGGGTGGCCTGGCAATAACATTCATGAAGGTGACACAAATAATCACTTTTCTGGAGAGTGTCACTCTAATCATTTCCTCATGATGAAAAACAGCTGAGTTGTTTTTACATCCAGCATTATGACTTGAATCTGAAGAAAAAAAGAAATCACAGCTTACTGAACAGACCAGAGGACCTTCCAAATGTGTGTTTGCATTAGTCTCTCTTCCCAATGTAAGATACACATGAAAGTACCTACACACACACACACACACACACACACACACACACACACACAATCACACCTTCCATTGGTATTTATTGGAAGAAGTTGATGGGTTTAAGAAAAAGACTAATAATGAAAACTAAAATTTATCAAGTGCTTGGTTTGCACTAGACCTCATTCTGATTGTTTGGTATATGGGAAATGATTTACAACAGTCCTTGAAGGTACATTGTATTATTATCTCCATTGCCCAGATGAAGAAACTGAAGCAGAGAGGAAAGTAACCTACTTTCCTGGAATCACACAGCAGGTGGATGGGTGTGCAGCTGAGATTTGAAGTAGTCTGGCACCAGAGTCCAAGTAGTTAAACCATAGTTTTGATCTATGAATGATCATGGAAAGCACAGAAGGACATTAAGAAAAGAGTAAGCCTTTTTAGGGGACAATTTGGGGGAAAATTGTGAAAGACCAAAATTCTGTAAAGTGGATTTTTGTATAAATCATTTCCATGGGGTAATTACTTGTAGGAATAAAATTTTTAAAATAAAACCTCACCATGAAAATATGCACATTTATTTCTCTTTAATTACAACAATATGCTATCAAGTTTATAACAGAAATATTTTCCTAATACCTAGACTTATTTTTCAACTTTGCAACATGCAAATAAATTGCAATATCAAGATTTGGTTTTCATCTGTAAAATGAGGTTACTTGTGTTTACTTTTCTCATTTAATGTTAGGAAATGACATACTTAAATTTATAATTTTGGTTTTCAGATTAAATATATTAGTCTATCATTTAAATAAAATAAAAACCTGTGCCCATGTACACCTGTTCTGCTGTGGCATCTTTCATCTAAGGGCCTCTCTCAGAAGCATTGCCTTCTGGTTCTAGTACAGATTTGCCTTTCGTACCCACAGTCTGACAGGTCCCTACCCTCAACCTTTATCTCTATTCCATTCTGCATTCAAATGTAATAATAATTTCTTCAACTCTCCTGCTCCCTTTCTTTTTTCTTCAAAATATTGGATTACATGTTCCATTTTCTCCTTTACTCAAGTTTCCAAAATGTGTGTGAGGTTCCAGCTGAGAAAAAAAATCACATTGTTCTCCCTCCTCGTCGCACACTCCTATGCATCTGCATGGCTCTTTTATCTTTATAAAATCAAAACAAAATTAAAATGTACCTTTCCTGGACTTTCATAATGCCTGCCTGCTATCCAGAATCCTTTCTTTTTTTTTTTTTTTTGTGCTTCCTCAACAAAGAATAGATATTTCTGTTTGTCCATCTTGACCAATTTCATGGTCACAATGTCCTTGTGATGATGATCTTGGATGGACCAAGGAGATTTCCAAATGGTGATGGTGGTCCACTTGTTTTGAGTAAGAATAAAGCCAGAGACATCTAGAAAGTGAAGCGGTAGCAAAATGCAAATTCTACAACATTTAAGACCAATGTATATTATTCAAGTTGGAATTAATTTGCATTCTCATGGGACCTGGAAATTATTACATTCTTCTTTGTGTTGTAATTAGATTACAAATATACATGGTATTTACACATGGTAGGTGCTCATTAAATACATTTATTAGCATTTTAATTGTCTTATTACAATAATCATTTAAAATCAGGAATCTATCATGTTATGGTTACACATTTTTAAGACAATAGTGGTTTTGGATGCAGGTAATAATACCAAAAGCTTTCTCTGAATGTAATCAATGTTTATAATAAACTAATCCATAAAAACTTAATAATAACATGAGATTTCATTCATTAGAAAAATAATAATACAATTCAAGAATTGAGAAGAATCTCGTGTGATCATTTCTTTTTCTCTCTTTTATTTGGGGGGGGGGCAGGTGGTTCAAATAAAACTCCTTTATTGATGTTCAAAGACACCTGACTATCTTGCACCAATGGTGATACTTAACCAAAAAGAAGGGAGCTGGGATGCTGGGAGGCTGCTCCTTTTACCTTTATCTGAGCTTGATGCAATGGCTTCCTTGCAGGCAATGCAGATATTTCTGAATGGTGCACAGAGGCTCTCAGCTTCCTCCTACCTCCCACGATTCACAGCATATTGTGGGCTGCTGACTTTCTATAGAACCTGGGGTGAGGGGTCAAGTACAATATTTCAGCAAACCAACAGTTCATGAAAAAGACAGTCTGGATCTGAAATTCTACCAATCTCTTTTTTTTCTTCTTCTTTTTTAAATTTTTAAAATTTTTTACAGACTACATTTTGATTCTTTGTACACAAATGGGGTACATCATTTTCATTTCTATGATTGTACATGACGTAGATTCATTCCATTTGTGTAATCATACATGCACATAGGGTAATGATGTCTGTCTCACTTTTCATACCCCCCTCTCATTTCCTTTGACATAATCCTTTAATAAGCACCTCAATGTAAGTGAATGAAGTATTTACAAATAAAAGCATGAACTTGGAATGAATAAAGAAGATGTAGTATATATTCTCAAAGGGATAGTATTCTGCCTTTAAAAAATAATGAAATCCTGTCATTTTTAGTAACATGGATGAACCTGGAGGACACTTCTATGTGAAATAAGCCCAGAATAGAAATACAAGTACTATATGATATTACATATCTTTGGATTCTTAAAAAATTGAACTGATAGAAGGAGAATGGTAGTTACCTGGAGCTGGGGAAGGAGTATAGGGAGAGATGGTAAAGGGTACAAAATTTCAGTTAGACAGGAAGAATAAATTCAAGATATCTATTGTCCATCATGGTGACTAGTATACAATACAATATACTGTATACTTGAAAATTACTAAGAGAGATTTTAAATATTCTTACCACAAAAATAAGTATATAAAGTAATACCTGTTATTTAGCTTGATTTACCATTCCACAAAGCATACTTATTTTAAAATATCAATATCATACATCACAAATATATGCAATTTAAAAATATTTGAATTAAACAAATTAAGACCAAATAACATGTATTTAATTGTGCCTTTGTTTCTAATTCAATAGGGAAGATGGTTATTTAAGCATATACTTTTCTAAAATCAGTATAAAACAATATTTATGAAATTAAATGATTTAATTTATATTTTAATTTTTGATTTCTTGTAGTGAGACATCTTTTATAAACATTCACTAGATTAAATTATTTTCTTTAGTGATTTCTTACCCTATCTTTTGAAATCATATTAATAAAATATATATGGTTCAAATGAGCTATTTACCTATAGAGTCTACTCTCTGTATCCCTGGGTTCTGCAATTCTGTAATTCAACAAACTTGTCTATTCAAAATATTTGAAAACAAAATTGAGACTGTACTGAATATATGCAGACATTTTTCTTGTCATTATACTGTAAATAAAACATTTTTGCATATGTTTTATTTGCATTTGCATATGCAAATGTTTGCATAACATTTACATTGAATTAGATATGAGTAGTCTGGAGTTGACTTAAAGTATCCGGGAGAGATGCACAGGTTACTTGCAAATACTACATCACTTTATATAAGAGACTTGAGCATCCACAGATTTTGATAACCATGAGGGATCCTGGGATCAATTTCTGGCAGATACCTGGGGGAAAATATACATCAAAATTACAATTTTCATCCCTCATTTCTATCTTCTGTTATAGAGTTTATACATTGAGAACCAGAAGAGAAGACTCAGGCAGAAAACTTAGACTACTGAAGATATTCCTATATGAAAGCAACAATAAGAACAAATTCTTATGTCTTCTAGAATTCTTTTCATTTTTTGTAAGAATTATGTTAAATATGAAGAGATTATTTTAGATTACAATGACTTTTTCTGAAGTACCTGAAAAAATGCAACAAAATTTTTCATTTCTAACCAATGTTTGAATAGAAATACGTGATACATAGGAGAGAGAGAACACAGATACTCACACAGACTCTTCATCTATTTCTCTTCTTCCCAGTATTGGTCTCATATAAATTAAGGACCAAATGGAAAAATATAAGAATACTAATTTCATGGCATTGCCTCTGCTTCAGGAAATATGCTGTTTTCATATATTTATGATTATAACAACTCTTCGATATAAGTATTATTTTTCTAATTATAACAAATGAGGAAATTAAGGTCCCATTATTAATGTCATAAGGAGGATAAGTGATCAGTCAGAAATAGAAACAACAGCTGTTTTTTCTTTAGTCTGTTTCCTTAATAATTTTAAAGAAAACACCAGAATTCCTTTGGTTAATAAAGACTATAATTAATATTGAGGCATCTGTAGAATTTCTAGGAAGATTTTTTAAGATGGGGAACCATATTTGATTTAAGTCCTATTTTCACTCAGATATCTGAGAAGGACCTTTCCTTCCATATTCCTCTTTAAAGCACAACTTGATGTTCCCTGAGGGATTAAAAGTTAACTATTTTAAGATACTGATGTCTTTACTATATCTGTAAAATATCAATTGAAGATATGATTTTATAGTTCAGTATCATCAATTTGGAAATATTTTCAGGCATATTTATAGAAATGAACTCTAGGTTCTTATGAAAGAATAACTGGATGTTATGAAACAGATTTTGTTAAAACTTAACAGACTCTGGAGATGTGACAGAGAATGGTGGCTAAGAGAAAAAAAAAAAAAAAAAAACTACTTCACAGATTTAGGCAAGTCACAAAATTTCAATCTCTCTTCATTGCCCAGAGCAGTGTAAAGATAAATAGAAGATTCTGAGTGGCCACATTTCGATTGATGGATGCCAATATTCAGTGACCCATGGTGATAGCTCGTGAGAAGCTGGACTGAGGAACAATTATAGAAGAGAATCTGAGCACAAAACATGAAAGATTAAAGGCTCTTTGAACCTTTTTTCCTTATCAGAAGAACCACCTGACCCAAGAGGACTCTACAGAAAAGGGAAAGGTGTTCAAGTATGTAAAGATTCCTCCAGGACTGAGTGAGTTCAAACCCCTGGGATTTAGGGCAGAAAAGATGGAAGATAAAAAAAAGAATCATTAAAGATTTCATTTTTGAAGATGGACAAAATATCTTAACATCTGTAAGGAAGATGTAACTGATAAGGTAGCTACTGGAGCGGAGGAGAGGTGGAAATTTTAAAAGATGTAGGTATCAGATGAGCAAAAAGCCAACTGCAAGGGGGTAAATAGTTCAATTCCACCAATTACAAAGAAAAGAGGAAGGAGAAGGGAGACGTTGAAGGGATCCATCCATCATGCACAATGCAAATAAAGGGCTGTCACTCATTTTCCTAATGTCAAAAAAGAGAACTATTTAGTAATTTTTGACACCAAGAAAATCATTTGTAATAGCCTATTTCACTTTTCAATTCATCCTTAAGTTTAAAAGAAAGAAAAAAAATTCCATTCAATTGTTTCTATTACAAGTCAGTTCATCATTTATGAATCCATGTCAGTGTCTTAGCTTTTTCAGTGAAATAGCTAATTCATATCGTATTCGCCGTCACCACTTCATAGTGAATCACTGGCTGTTTGATTTAGCCTGTCATCTGACACAGAACATCTCGAAACCATTTGCATCACTCTTCTTGCTCTGATCTGCACATATGGTAATAATTAGGAATGTGATACCTTACATTCATTTAAAATACTCAGTGAATTTAGAATATAAGTAAAACCAGCATAACACATTTTCAGAAGGAAAAAAATTGCTTTAAACTATACGAACTAAGTTGCAACTATTAATTACATATTGAAAAAATTGCAATGATTTAAAGAGAAATATTACATATTTTAATGAAAACTTAAAAATTCCTAATTAATATATTTACAATGATCTTATAGAGTGTTCAAAATATGAACTAAATTCATTCTATAGCACATATTTGAGTTTTAAATCCCAATTTTTCCTTTCAAAACAGAATACCCAGGAGAAGCTTCCTCTCCCTACACATACCTGTGATTTTCAAGTCCTTTTATTCATGCCTTTAAATGAAAGGGTTGAGTATACAAGGTCAGTGAAATTGTTATTTATGGTTGAAATGTTTTTGCTACATCTATTTTAAGAAGGGTCATTTTTCATTTCATTTTTAAAATTGCTTTAAAGTGTTTAGCTGACTATACAAAATTATTCAATGTGCAGCTAGCATTTTACTGGATTTCCAAGCTGTAGGTAGCTTAAGAATTATGTAAGATTCTATAATTAAAGTGATTAAGTTAAATTGTATCATTTAATTGTTCTTATGTTTATAGTAGTCATCACTCTTAGTTATTTTTCTATGACTATAAAAACATTTTCATCTTAAATGTGTTTCTCACCTCTCTATTCATTTTAGTTTACTTCTGAAAAAAAAAACACTGTTAATATTTAAGTCACTCACTGTTAATGCACACCTTTACACCAGATGCCAGTATTTCATGATGAGGTGGCCTACAGTTATGAAAATTCTTGCTTCATAACTGAAACAAATCTCTCCAAAGAATACCACTGCTCACTGAGTCATTTTTTTTTTTTTTTTTTCTGGGAAATGTACCTCCCAACTAAGTTGGTAATTTAAAAATTATTACTGTTATTCATTTTGAAGTTCTACTGAATTCAAACTGTACAGAAAGTACTTAATGATGAACATTTTTAGCTACACTGATTCACATTTTCTTTCCTGGTTGGTATTAGCCACTCTGCTCTGGAAGCTAAGAGCATACCAGCCTTCTCCTGCAGACCAGCACAAACTGCAGATTTGTGAGCAGCTAACCACGGGAATACAGCGCTGCTGAAGCTCAACTAGAGTATTTAGGAGACTTTCAGTTCTGGCCAGTGCTTGATTCCTGGAGTCAGGAAATTAACATATATTGTATTTCAAGACCAAAAAATAAAGCTTAAGACAATTGAGCAAGATTTATGAATTCTATTTGGAGACTGCAAGTGTCCTGGAACTGGAAGTCTCTGTATTTGTGATTCTTGAACTGCATGCTTTGTAGAATGTCCAACTACTGACCCTTTTCTGAATCAAGGGAGATTTCAAAGTGTAACTATTCACAAGTGAAAATGAGAAGGAATTAAGTCTCTCAAAAATAAGAGTTTATTGTAAGGAAAAATAGTCAAAACAATGACTACTGAGGAATTATTATGTTGTTATTATATTGTTTTTATCATTGTCCAAGGTCTCTAGGTATTGGAATAAGAAAAATTAAACAAAAACAAACATTTCATTTGTAAGTAGACTTGAAAAATAAATGACTAACCTTGACGTCCATCAGCACACAAAATCCTACACAGCCAATGACAGACTTCATTGTTTAAAGACTAGTTGGGAATGATTAAGAAAAAGATGATGTAATCTAATATGTGATAAAGAGAGATATAATATTCTCTACTGGAAGGCTTTCCTATCATGTCATATCAAAGTCTAGCAAAATGTTGAAAGTTAGAAATGTTATCAAGCATTAGCAGGCATTTAAAGAACGTCTCTTGAATATTTCTAGCATAAAAAAGTATTTCATGTGATGTAAATGAATGGTAATTTTCTGACTTTAAAAGAGAGCCATGCCAGTACATTTCAGCGTTCTGGACCCAATTCTGCAAACATGGAGACGCTTTCAATTTGCTCTGCCTGCCTTCCCGCCTTAGATGGCTGCGATTGCAGCGAAATTAATCCATTTAAAAATCTGCGGCTTAAACTTAAGGATTTTCAGTTTTTTCCCCCTTCTCTCTTTTTTTTTTCTTAGAATATCAATAAGTTCCAATTGAAGAGCGGATTCTTTTGCAATTCAGGCATGTGCCGGCGATAACGGGCGAGTTGGCATGAAGAGAGGCAGAGATGGATTAATTATGCAGAGAACATGGAAATTCTGCTTATCATCGGCTAGCAAAGGAGCCCGGCTCACATAATCAGCAAACGAAGGGAGAGGAAAAAATAACAATGCAATGGCACCTTCCAGCCCATCATCAGGATTTTTTCTACCCCCCTTGTAATTAAAAAATAACATACACTTATAGCCCTATCTCCTGTGCAGGCAAGGAGTGGATGTCCACAAAATAATTGCACTGGGATATTAGAGCTGGCAACACGGGCTGTCCATTCCTGCTTGCTCTCCTGTTCACCCTCTCTTTCTCTTTTGGCCTCTCAAGGCACTTTGCTTCTGAATCCAGTCCAAATCAGTTGATGTCTCAGGTGACATCCTAGCTCGGTTTCCAAAAATCCCAAATTGGTACCTTATCATGATCCAAGCAAACATACATACATATATGATAAATATTTGAAGGACTGACTCTGGGGGAGACTTTGGAATTGATCACCTGTGGACTATCTGGTCAATTTCATTTTTGATGAAACATGTCCAAATAGCCTTCATTTTGCAAAGTGACTGGATTAAAATGGTGGACCGTGCAACTGTTGTGCTATCTTCTCAAATGATTTCACCTATTTACAACTTTTTGCATCTATTTCCTTTGCCAAGTCGTTTTATAAATTCAAGTGTATAGAGTTAATTATTGTGATGTTTTGGCTTCAAATCAGAATTCAGAATTCTATATTGTCACTATAAAATATGATACCTCAGTGCTTTGTATTTCTCTAAATGCCCAAAGACACTATAAGAAACCTAGTTTATTGCCTAAAAGAATATAAAATTAAATCTTTTTATGTTTGTGTCCATGTGTCTCCCAATTCTAAGAATTAGGATGCAAACACACATGTTAAATAATGATACTCCTGATTGAATGCCATTTAAGTAGGTTTTTCTGTTTTAATTGTCAACCAAGTAATTTGACCTAATTACAAACGTAAGCCCCCAGAAACCCTGGCCGTGAAAGAGACCGTTTCTTCCGGCAAAGTTACTGGTGAGCTACAGAAACAGAAAGATGAAAATAAATCTGGAAAGACAAAAATTATGCAACATATGAAGGAAAGATGTTGTTCCAAAGTGCAGTAAACTGGAATTAGAAAGCTGGCAGACTCTAGAAATTTAATTTATTCATAGAGTTCCACCAAAGCAGAGAACCAGTGTGGGGCGCAGTTTACACGCTTGTGGGAATGTTTTAAATGACACTGACAGTAATAGACTGATTTTTAAAGTTAATTATTTACATGTCTATGCATATGGACACACACATACTCTAGCACATATGAGTACTATAGAAACAAAGACTGAGTAAAGGAATCAGTAACTGTTTAGAGATATTTGTGATTAGTGACTTTGTTAGTTTCTGAAAATGGAAAGAAAATAAAATAAGAAAAATACACTCAAGTGGTGGTGGGGTTTAGGGGTGAAGAAAAGTAGAAAATAGGAAATCCCAATAAAGAGAGAACAAGAGAATAAAGAGTATAGAAAAAAAGAAAATTATAATTGTGACAGTAGAAATTATAATTTTGTTTATTTTATAAATGCATACATAAAATATATTCTATTAGAATTAAATATATAAATGACAGATATAGAGAAATAATTCAAGTGTGTATCCTTACATCAAGAAATGTCCAAATTCAGAAAGACACCACAGATTCTGCAGGGCAGGATGCAATTTACAAGTTACCTTGGAGCATAACTCATCAGCTAGGTGAATACAGCTGGGATAATCTGACCACTGAATTCCCACCACCTCCAACACATTTGCGTCTCTTTGACTCAGCTTCCTCTTCTTTATTTTTTAAAACCATAGCTTAAAGTTTATTTAACAAATAATTTATTCTTGAAATTTAAGAAAAATTTCAAGCATATATAAAAAGTAAAAAAAATAGTATAATAAACTCCCATGTGCCCACTTCTCAGCTTCATAATTATCAACTTATGAATAGTCATGCTTTAGTGTATCTATTCCACAATCTCACCTTCTCCAATCACAAGTTTTTAGAAATGCAATTATTTGTTTTTAATTGACAAATAATAGCTGTGCATATTTATGCTTCTGAAGTGCATTCCCTGTATAATAAAACCTGCCCATTTGAAATTCTCATATGCAAGATATTGAATAACCAAAAAGCAGAAATGAGTAATTCTTGATAGAACCAATTAACAAATCTGAAGATTTTGATAAGAGAAGGTGAGATCAAGTCAAAGCTAGCCAAGTTGGTCAAAAAGTTTTATATGATGTTATATATTCTTTGCAAAATATGGGCTCCTGAGGAACTAATTGTCTTCTAGGATTGAAAATGTAAAAAGTTAGTTCAAGTCAAAACAGATACTAGAAAACGGTTTCCCAAAGACTTACCAGATAATCAAAGAATCATCTTACTTAGTGTCCAGAGCAGTGTTTCTGCAGATGCTGCTCTTAATGGATTGTCCAGTGGTTTTTCACCCTGGCTGCATAGGAGAAACCTTTGGGGAGCTATTGAAAAAACACTTATGCCAGAACCATACCCTGGACCAAAACTCTAAGAATGAGACCTGCACAAAGATGTAGAAACAGATGATATAGATAGATAGGGATGGAGATGGAAATGGAGATAGAGATGGAGACGGAGGTGGAGGTGGAGGTGACGTGAGGTAGAGATAGATCTTTAACTTCCTATATGATTCTAACATGCAGCCAGTCGAAGAACAGTGTGCCTAGGCTCATCCACTGTTCTCCAGTGAATTGAACTGCAATGCATTTAAAACCCAAAGCATCCCCAAGACTAGGACAGCTGTCAATGCAAACCAGACTATGAGCACCTTGGAGCAGAAGTCATGCTGCTTGTTCTCTTCTAGATGTACTCAGCACCTAGCCCAGAGTCTGCTGGCTCTCAGAAATATATATATATATATATATATATATTACATATATATACATATACATATATATATACATATACATATACATATATATACATACATATATATACACATATACATATACATATATATATACATATAATATATATATATTACATATATATATTACATATACATATATATATATGTAATATATATATATATAATTTTTTTTTTTTTTTGCTGAGAGAATAAAGCAAACAGGAACCAGAAAGACAGAGAGCTTTATGTCCACCTGTAATCACAGCAACCTCCTCTGCCCTACATTGTGTCCCCTAAATCTTGACAATTTGGAAGACTTCTTAAGGTTTTCCAAAAGCCCGTGCTCAGAACTTTACAGACATAGCATACTTCTATAATCTTTTATACTTCCTAAAAACATGTCTTAACATCTTTTACAAGAGAAGGTAGATAATAGAATTCTCAGTAACCGTAACTGTAAGTGGATTTGTAATCTACCCATGATTAAAATTATTTTCATCATGAAGTAGAATTCTCATTATTGTTGCAATTTTAATATTATCAACTCCAAAGTGTCTTGGTGATTGATAATATAGACAGCGAAACCCTATATTATAGTAATTAAATTTGAAATGAATCAGCCATCCTTATATGTCTCAGTATAGTACCTGATTATTTGAAAACAATTATCTTTGCATGTCACCTAATGCCAGACAGCACTTGGACCTGCTCCCAGGGATTGTTCTGGGTCACAAAGTTGCTGCCGAGTTGAAATATACAGGTACTGTGTCTAGGTGCTAGGATGAATATTTTCTCAGTTAAATTACACGACCACCATGAATGTGAGATATAATCCAAGAAGGGCACAGGTCTGAATTAAGACACTGTTGAACAAATCCTTCAGTTTAAATATACAGTTATTCCAGGTGAGTCTCACTGACTTTAAGTGAGACCCATTCTTTCAGAAATCCCAGAAGCCCTTTGGGCCCAAGCCCGGCCATCTGGCTTTGAGGATGAGTAATCTCTTTTTTGATCAGGGCCAGGATGTAATGAAAAATGTTTTCTTCATTGAGTAAATTGTCCTTCAAAGGAAACATCACCCTTCATAAATTCAATTAACTGAACTATTCCTACATTCCCACTGTTTTCCCTTGTTTCCTGAGTTGAGGTTTTACAGGAACATGCATTTCTCATTGGCAGGAAGGGACTCCTACCTCTCCCTCTCTTAACCTTCCATTTATTTGCTATCCTTTACAGTGACAAATTCCCCTTCATCAGATGCTCTATCCCACCACCTTCCCCACAAACATTTGGTGGGGTGGAAATTAGTACAAAAATTCTTCCATACTTGGCTCATTTGCAGATTTCACCAGGCTTGCAAAAAGCACACCTGTTGTGCTGTCTGGATTTCCTTTTCTGATCATAGGCTTCTGACAAAGAAGGGGGGGAAAGAAAGATTTTTATCAAGCGCTCTTCACCGGACAATGAATTTTCTTCACCATTTGAATGTATCTGTGGAATGCCTGAGTGATTCATTACAGCAGATTCTGAAGTATGACAATGGGCCGCAGAAATGACTGATGGTATCTTTTTCCTGATTTCATTTCCCTGATCCTCTTCATCCCTTGGCCTGTGTACCTCGATTAATTAGAAACCAGGGATTTTCACTCATCAGCTGATGGGTTTCATGCTCCACTCTGTCACAAATCTGCTGCCTGCACTATCTCTCTTACAGCCGCTGGCTGCTTTAAAAACTTTCCTTCTTCTTCTCCTTCTTTTTATTTTTTTTCTCTCTCTTTTTTTTTTTTTTTTTTTTTTTTTCTTTTTTGAAGCAGTGCTTTGTGACTACAGGTTTAGTTCTTTTAAAGATCCAGACATATTTTTTTTAAAAAAGAGAGAGATTAAAATTAAAGAAGATTCAAAATCTCTGATTAAGTTAATCCCCATCCAAATGATACTTGTCCAAAATGAACTTTTTGAAGAGATAATAATATAAATGTTTCATGGGTCTCAGCTTTCTAAGTTCTTTTCAAGATATAATAATCAAAGTAGTAGCAAAGACCGAAAAATAACACAAATATGATTTTTTGTGGGAACACAAAGTACTCATATTCATTTCTCATGCATTTGGGGATACATATACTATATTCTTAAATTTGATGGCATTCAAATTCCACTTGGATAAACCATGTTATAAGAGCATTCTGAAATAAATCATTGAACCATTATTGTTTCTGGAAGAAATATTTTATAATTGAAATATGCTCCCCCTGAGGGTATATACCAAATTAAATCACATGGTGATATACTCCCCAGGGAAGAAAATCATAATGAAATAGTATTTAAAATGCAGGATATTTTAGACCAAAACTCTCCCTCTGAAATCTAAAATAATGTGTAATTCAAAAGTGAAAAACATGTTATTTTCACCAAAGAATAGTAATAAGTACATACAGATTATTTACTAGAGGATTTTTTGCCATGTTAACTTATTTGACATCAGTTTTGAAAGGAGACAGAGAATTTAAAGTAAAACCCTTCATCTTGAAATGCCACATCTTTCAGACGTGAGGAGACAAGGTGATATGGAAAAACAGTCTACATGTTCATAGTTTTTCTAACAAAAACAGACAGTATTAGAGATTTCCCCTTACATGTCAGCTTTAGATGAATTCCGGAAGTCATAAGAGAAGAAAACGGTAGTTTGTAGAGAGTTAGTGACTCCTCATCATCTGAGGATCCATGTTCTCTCTGTGCTTTCTAAGAAAACTGTACAACTGGCAACTATTAAGAGGAACCAATGAAGACCCTGGTCAGTATTGCAAGCAGCTATAACTATCATGATTACTCTAAAGGAAACCACTACCAATGGAGCAATTCCTTTATTTTTGGTTGTGGGCAAAACAAACAGCTTCAGGAAGAGTTACCATGTTTATGTTGCAGAGATATAAAAGAGGATACACTCGATTACACTGTCAAATCATTGTGACACATTTGTTTCCATCTATCAAAATCCAAATTTCTGATGCTGTTGGTTGCACCACTCGGTCAACAGCATAGCACAGAATTGAATTTTGTCACAGATGCCAAGTTAACGTTTTCCTGTTGAACTAGTCTACCATAAAATCTTACAAAGTAAAGTGGATTTCATAGATTCAGATCAATCCCTCTTCCTGATGTATTTTTTAAGCCTTAGCAATATTGAAGATGGTTGAAAGAAAAGGGAAAAGAAAATACACCTTCCGCTTACCTAGACATAAGCCGAAATGACTAAAACCTTCTATTAAATCATATCTGGAGTCTGGAAGAAGTCGAAGGAAGCTGCTTGGAGTGTGCTCTTTGGGCTGCCAGCTCCAGCATGGTGGGCCACACTGGTGCTGCAGGACAAGGGGACTCCAGCCTGGTCCCTGGAGAAGCTGTACCTCCACCACGGAGTCTCATCTGGCTATGGTGGTTTCCTGTGGAAGAACTGATCAACCCTTTGGTGTTCCATCTGGAGGCGTGGCTGGTGGAGCTGATTTTTGGTCCAAACTGAACTATAATTGAGAAAATGGAATGGGAGAGACAGACCTTGCTGAGGGTGGACATGGTGATCCAGAGCCTACTTGAGATCATTGTGCTTGGGCAACCTATATATAAAATTGGGTGAAGAACATTTTCTGAGCCTGGCATTGTGAACTGAGAACCTTGTGATCATCAAGCTAAGGAGATGAAACACCTTGGGAGCTATCAAAGGTCCATACATCATGGCCATCCTTAAATCTCTACATTAGTTTTTCCTGTACGTTCAGGATAATGGTTTATACTTTCATGGATAATGGTTTATTTTAGTGCAAACATGAATTTGTAGAATGATTCTAATCAAGAAATGAGGTTTTTTTTTTTTTTTTTGGTCTGATGGCATAAAAATTTTGTTCACATGAAAAAAGCAGATTTACAAAATAAAAAAAAAAATCATACCTGCCCTCAACTATGCTTTGAGGGAATAGAAGAAATCATATCAAATTTAAATTATACCCCACTAGAAATGGGGAAATAAATATTTAATTTTAAATAATTTATGCTTTGTAAATTAATCTTTTAAGTATGGAGTCACCTATGACTTTTACCTCATCTTTAATAAAAAAAAAGAAAAAAGATCACTATCATTATCAAAGCTAGGTATAAACTGCATTCCATGGAATAGACTTTTCTTTAGTAGTAAAGCAAAGGAGCTGTGGGAACAGTTGGAGAGTATTTTATTTTACAACAACACAAGTGTGCTGATAATCTGGAGTATCAGGCCCATCTGTAAATTTCCCTAATTTGCCATGTCTTTCCCTAACACTACCAATATTGTGATAATGCCACATGCTCTCGAGTACCTGCTAATGCCAGGCACAGGGACAACAGTCAGGAACAGACAGGGTGAGCTAAGATGGGATTGTAAGTATGGGGACTGTGGCATTGCCACCAAAAAACCCCTAATTTTCACCATCTCTTAGTATTTTCTTATGTCAATCCAGAAGAGTCATTGATTTAGGTGACATGGACTAATCTACTTTCCCAAAAATAGTACTTGTTATGTATTTTCAAAATAATTATATATATATATCTATATGGAGGGGCACCTGAGATGGAACCCAAAGGTACTTAACCACTGAGCCATAGTCCTTTTAATTTTATTTTTAAATTTTAAGACAGGATCTCTCTAAGTTACTTAGGGCCTTCCTAAGTTGCTGAGGCTGACCTTGAACCTGTGATCCTCCTGCCTCAGCCTCCCAGGTCACTGGGATTACAGGCATGTGCCACCCCATCCGGGTCTTTTCATATATAATTTAGAGAGGAAGAAACTGAAGCATTCTCAGAGTAATTACAGCAAGTTATTTCAGTCTGTTGCCTAACAAGCAAGTTTAAGTTGAAAGGAGAGATTGCATCTTGTGGTAATTTCTGATTGAAATAAAAAGACTTTGCCTTATTCTTCCATACCTATTAAGGTAACTGAGTGGCATCATAATAGGCTTACTTGCAAGCCTATGTCTCCTGCTTGAAATCCTAGTTATTGTCCTCAACTGCACAGTTCACTCACAAATATGTACTCAACAGATACACTCTTGAAAGTGCAGTTTTCATAACAAAAACTACCAATATGTTGACAGAAATCAGGTACAATATGTCAGAAATCTTAACTGTACATCTAAAGTAGGGATAACTATATAGTTTTCTCATTTATTTTAACATTTGGTTATTTTGAAATTATTTTCATGATCTCTCATTATGTTTCTATGATACTGAAAAACAGTTTTCAGTTTTAAATAGATCAGATTATATGAAATCTAACCTCCTGGCTCAAACTTTGAAGGTACTATAATTAGGATTTGCTGTGCCTTCTCACCTTATTTTCAAAGAGGATGCATCTTGAACATCTAACTGGGGGGTTTGGTTCTTTTTACATTATCAGTACCCAACAGGTTTGACCCGTGGTGCTGGGTTTTGCTGAAACAAAATAAGCACAGTTACATTTAAATCAGGTTGGTCTTCTTTCTACCTAGAAATCCATGTCTGTTACTTTTGGATCATTTATGGGGAAATGCATTTCCCTTGTCATCCTGCCTACTTTGTTCCTCTTTTAAAGTTTACTTCCAGTAACAATTCATCTTTTAACCCTCATTACTTATCATTTCATCATAATTCATCCTTTCAAGCATATATTTTTAAACATTTATCCAGTTGCAATGCCAGTTCAAGCTCTGGGTTAGATGAGTTGCAGATCTACGACCTAAAGACTTCATGTTTATTTCACCCGACTTAGTGCTTAAATAGCATTGTATTATCTTGACCACTATCATTCAATATATATCAGTTTTCTTTCCCTGAGTAGATTCTAAGCCACATGAGGTTAGGAAACAGTCCCATTCTTATCCAGCACCTATGGTCCCTTAACTTGCCATGGAACAGAGGAAATATTTAACAAGCTTTTCTATTGATTGGATTCTTTTCTAAATTCTAAGGACGTATTTAGAAGTTTACTGCATTTCAAACATAAATTCAAAATTGAACACTGAGTGTGACCCTTCTATTAATTAT
Organism: Sciurus carolinensis; assembly: GCF_902686445.1. Lineage (NCBI taxonomy): Eukaryota > Metazoa > Chordata > Mammalia > Rodentia > Sciuridae > Sciurus > Sciurus carolinensis. The sequence continues at coordinate 34,171,637 of NC_062213.1, forward strand.
CATATTTACTCCCATATTTCTCTGCTATTTTTGCTGTAACTTGGAGAATGGGAATCCTGCCAGCATCTGGATTTTCCACCTTTGGTAACCCTCATTAATCTTTGTGATTATGGTCACCATTTACCAGGAGCATCTAAAATTACACCACAATTACTAGGAATATTAATTGGAAACTGGATTTTTTTTTTTTTTTACTTTGTCTCATTTATTTGCAAAGCTTTAATAGTTTGAATACAGGATGACTTTTAGGGTAGTAGCAGTTTTTCAGAAAATGATAAAAAAATGAGAAGAAATAAATGTACAAGTAATTAAAGAGGCATATATATTTATGTGTATGTGTATATATATATTTTTTTAATTTCTGGACTCAAATTCATACCTTACACAAATCTCTGTGCCAGAGGAAAATAAAGAGCAAGATGGCGGCAGTCCAGCATGTGGAACCCATTCCCCAAAGCCTGAGCTTCCTTGGAGACCACTTTGTCCTGACTCAGGCAACGCGGGAATGTAACAGAGATCTAAGAAGAGGGTGTTACACAAAACAGCTCAGCTGTGATGAAAGGACAGATGCATTCCTTTCTTTCATTTTCCTCCACTCCAGCCAGTGACCGTCACTGCTGCAGGTTTTATTTACCTTTCCTCAGGCCTGATGAGGACATTATGTTCTTAAGAGATCTCTCAAGGTTGTTTCAAAGGAAGAAAAGAGTAGTGAGCAAAAGAATCATTATAATGAAAAAAATTTTTCCTTTATCTCCTATATTTTTAGTATTTTTTGAAAGATGTGAAGAAAAGAAAAATACACAATTTTCCCCCCAGAAGAGGATTTTGGATAGTTGTTGCATTTGATTACATATTTCTGCAACCTCTGTGTTCTTGAAGAAAAATATATTCATTTCATTTTTTTTAAAAAATGGATGCCTATACTAAAATTTCATAGTGGAAAGGAGAGAATGGATGAATTCTAAAACTATGAGCTGACTGCATTTCCTCTTCTTGAAACCTGTCTCCTAAATAGGCATTAAAAGTGTTTCATTTTTGAGGTTATAGCAAATCTTTTAAAAATTCCCATCCTGTCCTAGATGTTACATGTTAGGATTCTGCCAGAAATGAGCACATACATACAATAGGGACTGTTGGTTGGTGCAGAGGGAGGCATAGAGTTCAATCAAACTAGCTCACAGAGGTGGGCTGGAGCCCAGAGAGCTGCTGCGGGGATAGAAACTGAGTCTGGCAGGAAACATGTAAGATTCAGGGGACATTAATTCAGAGATCCCTACAGTGCTACAAGAAAGAGTTTGAAATTGAGAAGGAACAAAGTGGATTCAGAATCTAACTCTAGCATTAATTTTCATCAGAGTTCTGTAAGATTTCATTTGAAAAAATACAGTTCTGTTGCAAAAAGAAAGAAGAGAAGGAAATAGAAGAGGTAGTTTTACTCAATAATAATTATTATTATTTTGTACTGGGGAGCAAATCCAGGGGCACTTAACCACTGAGCCATATCCTCAGCCCTTTTTTATATTTTATTTAGAGACAGGGTTTCACTGAGTTACTTAGGGCCTCACTAAGTTGCTGAGGTTGGCTTTGAACTCACCATCCTCCTGCCTCAGCCTCCTAAGCCACTGGAAGTTTGCTGACAGGAAGTCAGATCCTAGCCATTGAGGCACAATCTAGTTCCTGGGAGAGGGGCTGGATAGAGGAGGGCAGCAGCCCAAGCAGGGACTTGGCCCAGAGCTTAGCAGCAAAATGGGAATGCTGTTTTCAGAGGTGACACTGGGCTAGTGGCAGGGGCAGACTTTCAGAAGGAAGACTCAAGCATTCAAATCGGTCCACCTAATCTGATTAAGGTCAGCTCTGGAAACTGGGGCTAATTGACAAACAATCTCAATCATGATTCGAACTTGGGAACAGAAACTAAAATCCAGCCTGGGTTTTCACTTAATCTCTTTTCCTATGTTAGCAGCAATAAATGCAGTTTTCTAAGTTTATTTAGCAATTTCCTTTATCTTAAAAAGGTTTAATTGGGGGAAAATCACAGCTGGGTAAGGGAGAAGGTGATTTTTAGAGTTAAGAGAAAGAATTGAGGGAGCTCTATAAACCATCCCACACAGCCCTTGATACAATGCCTAGCAGGTAACTTCTTCACATTCACAGTTATCAGGAATGAATGAAGTAAATTAACTTACTTGACAAAAAGTCTGATCACACAAAACAAAATGTTCTTTATCAGAGTGCCATGAAATATGGAGCATTCTCTACCAATGTAATAATACAGTATTTACTGAGAAGATTAAGATTATACTTTATTTGATTAATGTTTACTATGAGATTGTACATGCTCATGATAAAATATTTAAACAGTGTAGAAATAAGGTAAATGTGGTCTTATTCATTTGTTCAGTATCATTCACAAGAATGTCAAAAGGTGTGTTATAAGTGGTTTTAGAAATATTTTACACATATGCAAAAGTACATGTTTGTATTTTTCTTATGCAAGTGGAATCATGACATACTGAAGTTTTGTAACCTGCTTTCTGTAAATATTTCTTGAGTTTCTTTCTATGAAGGGACATATAGATCTACCTTATATTTTAGGTACATAACGTTACATCTTCATGTAAATTGTATTATAATAAACATTCTTTATCATGTTATCTATTCCATTTATGTGAGTATGCCCAAAGGATAAATTTTAAAAGTGGAATTATTGAACTGAAAGGGTATACACTCTTATTCATGGGTACCATAATAAATGAATAGCACTTTTCATTTCTGCTTAATTCTACACTATAAGAAGACAAAATATATTATTTTGTACTGTGTATAAAATGTTAATACTTCTGGAAGTACTCATTTATAGTATTAAACCAGGAAGTGCAATAGCTAACTAATAAATATTACATTCTTACTCAAATGACATTCAGTATGGCATATATTTTTAATTCCCTCTTACAATTTCAAAAAACAATGGAGGGAAAAATAACACTAATAAAGCAATATCTTCTTTTGAAATACAAGTTATTTACAGCTGAAACCAGAACTCAACTTTGAAGGTTAATGCTTTTTGTCAAAGGAAAACAACTGCTTCACTTAAGATTTAAAAGTCTTTCTCTCTGTCTCTCTTTAGGGGTGGATATACGGTTAAATACGAGATAGGGTACAATATGAGAAAGGTCTTACTACTGAATGAATGAAGGGAGGAAAAGGTAGTTTGAATTACTATAGCTGATGCCTTTGCAAAAGTTAGGTCTTAGATGCTCCCAGACGGGGCTTCAGTCAAACTAGGAAGAATTAAATCAGCTAGGATGGGAAAACAAAACAAAACAAAACAAAACAAAACAAAACAAACAAACAAAAAAATCTGTCCCTCGATGATCCTTGGTTAAAAAAAAAAAAAAAAGAAGGTTTCCTTATTTCCTCCCAACATGGAAAAGATGATGTCATTATCCTGGAAGTTTGGGGAGTTTCTTAGTTCAAGGAACAATGAAAGTTTTTCTGGAGAGGGTACAATAACAGGGATCTTGGCAACAATGACATTATTCTAAAGGAGCAGTAAGAGAAAACAAGAAGAGCAAAGGCCCCTCTCATGGTTCTGGACAGTCGTGGTCTCAAGCTGGGCTCAGTGCTGTGTAGTGTGCAGTGCTGCAAACAGAAGGGAGGAGGATGACTTTTAATGCCTTGCCAAGAGTATAGTGTCCTGGAATACTGGGGGCAGGCCCTGGGCAGTTAGGGACACTAAGGTCCAGCACTTACACTGTTTGAGAAAAACAATTGGTTTTGTTGTCACTGGTGAAATATTTACCTATAGCTTTCTCTGTCTAGCCCAAGGGTTTGGGAAGCAAGTCCTATACACACTATCTATAAATATTTATATTCACCAAACATGTATACTGTAAAAATCTTTGACAACTCTGTTTTTAAGAATCCATATATGACAAATTCAAACTTTTTATATCTGATGATTTCAGGTGTGTATGTTCTGTATTTTCAGTGTGGGGATAGAACCCAGGGCTTTGGGCATGGTAGGCAGGCGCTCCACCACTGAGCTATACCTTATGCCCTTTGGTGTGTGTTCTTAAGTAAGAGAACAAAATAACTTCGCCCCTCTCTTCTATCCCCATTGGTGGGTCTAAGTGTCAGGGCAAATAAGAGGGAATATATTTCAATGGTCAGAAGCCAAGTCCAAGAAAATATATTCTTAGACACTATGTTTATTTATAAAAGACATGTTGAGGCTTGTGAAATTAAAACAAGGGCAAATGGAATGCCAAAAATATTTACTATCATAAAAAACAAATCCATCATTGAGAGATGAAACTTGTCACCTATGCAAATGGTCAGTCTGGTTCAGGTATGTGATTATTAATAATTAAAATTATATCTCCATAATGGATTTTCACTTTTCCCTCCATAGCACTAGCTTTTTCCATCTGAATGTTTTACTGTGATATTCTACATCAAGTATTTCCAGATTATACTTCTTAGGACTTATTTTCATTGGTTGTATGGCTTTTAGAAACTAGAACTTTGGTAGGAGTAGGGTCATTTTGATCTTTTGTGACCCTCACCTTGACTTTTCCTTCCACCTCGAATTTCTCAATCTAAGTAGTTTCAGACAACCCTCCAATTAAGCAGCAACAAATTCAAACATAATTATGACAAAACGCAGGGTCTGAAAACCTTGCCTGGTAATTGATATTGAAAGAGACTTAAAGCTTCTTATAGAATCACAGTTATTGTAATGGGGTCTGTACTGTTATACCAACTATGAAACTGTTCAATTCAATTCAGGATCGAGGATGCACTGCCCAGTCTGAATTTGCTTTTAATGAAAAATTTGCTTTTACCCATTCTACCAAAAACTTAATAATAAGTTCTCTAACTTACCCAATATTGTGAAGAAATCTCAGATATTACTATATAAAGCTTTCATCTTGTGAAGAAAAAACATAACTTGGATTTAAGAATTCAACTCTCCATAAAGGCACAGCCTGCCGTAGCCCCAGTGTGATTGCTGTATGAACATTCTCCTGAACCTGCATGGGGCTATCATCATTAGGTAAATAGACTAGACTCCTGACTATTCCCATACTTTTGAAAGCATGCACACTCTTTCCATATTTAAATAAAATCCTCATTTTAATGTCATGCCAAACCTAAAATGATAGAAAAATCATTCCTAATTATTCTAGTGGTTCTTTATTGTTACTTCTTTTTGTTTGTTTGTTCAGAGGCAGCAAAGTACTTTTCTTGTGTAAACAGGTTCTTCTTTTTGTCTACATAATAATTCTGAGTTTGCTCCTGATTTTTTCTTCCAAACTAGCTGTAAGTGGAACATTTCCAGAATCTCTGAAGTTTCATTAACTCTATACCTTTGTCTTTTTCCTTTGAGGGTAGAGATGAAGTTTTTAAGCTCTATGGGCATGGGGCAAAGTTTGAGGACAGGGAGGGGTCCTACTCTGCTTCTTTCATGGTAAAAAGGGAACTGAATGAAATGAAATTTGCTCCTAAGAAGTTAAGTTTTACCTTTTGTACCCCTAGTTTTAAGTGCTTACTCATAGAAAATTAAACACCCAGAATCCTTAAAGTAAAATATCCATTTTGCTTGAAGCCTATCTTAGAAGGTATGGCACTAGCAGTGCTTCAAGGACCTTGTTACAATACAATTGCATTTATAAGAACTCCTGCTTTACTGACTCTCCAGGCTCCATACTGGGACCCGTCAACAGCTTCCTGACAGAACTGAACCAGTTGTAGCTTGATTTATTAAAGCTGTAGAGAAACAGAACATTTTCTTTGCTGGCACGGTGCAGAAAACATCAGCTTGTTTTCTTTAACTGTTGTCCTATTTATGTTACAGCCGGCCTCAGAAAATGTTCCGGCTCCTTACTACTCCCACACAATGTGAGAGCTTGTTTCCAAAGAGCAGAGAAAATTGACTAAGATCCATGGTTAGATGACAGATGGATTCTGTCGCATTGCCAGAAACATGAAATTGCAGGTGACACCTGATATATGATAATAAAGAGCACCCATCCAGTAATCAGCCCTTGGCCTTTATTTTTGTGATGTCATCAGCATGCAGGTGGCTTACCTGAGATTCTGAATAAAATACTGCACATTGTCAAGGGGCTCACATGGGTGACTTTTATCTCCCCATCTGTGTGATCTCCATTATGGTGGGTTTGGACTACAGCCATTTCCAACTCTGTTTTGGTTTATAAAAAGTTATCAGAAAGTTGTCTGTGCTCCTGTTTGTCCTGCTCTGTTCTTTGTCTTAAAAAAAAAAAAAAATCTGAAACCAATGAGATAGTTCCATTATATAATTAATTGTCATAGCAATACCTGCAGTAGTAAATTTACATGATTTATATTTTAATCAATAAGAAATATAAGAAAGAATATCACCCAACATCAACATGGATTTATATTATTCATAATGTTGAGATTATACTTATCTGGTTCTTTCTATCTTACAGGTAAAATATATATTTCATGCAATATATTTAAAATATGTCTGAAGAAGTGGTACACTTTAGCTGCATTTGGGAAGGGGGTTATTAACCTATTATTGATCTCTACTCTGTTCAACTACTTCTATTTAAAAAAAAATAGAAGATCATTTATCTTGAAATTTCATAATAAAACAACCACCAAAAACACTAAGAAATAAAAACTTAAGCAATAAAATTAACCTCATGCAGTACAATGATGTCATGAATCATCAATCTTTTGCTGAATAACTTGCTCCTAAGTAAAGATGATGAACACTACTGGGAGAAACTGAAGTACCAAGCAGACTTGCTATGAACCTGATGACCATTCACTGCCTTAAAGCTCATGAATCCTTGCTGGGTGGTTTATTTTGTTATTGCCAATTCATTATTAAGAAAAGGAAAGTACAAAGGCAATGTTAAGTACTTTGCATAATTATAGATAGCAGGACCAAAATTAAACTCGGGCCTCACCAATTCCAAAATAATAATCCTAAACAGTTCAACATACTGCCCATAAATAATAAGTGTAACAGGGATGGTTTTTAGATGTTATGCTACATTCCTTCTTCACTATGATATGGGTCCATTCTTTAGCCTGGGACATTAAAGAAAATATATTGTCATTGTCTTCTATTATCATTCTGAGTTTGTTCATTGTCTTCCATTATCATTCCGAGTGGGTTTTCTCACTGTAACAGAATACCTGCAATAACTTATAAAGGGAACAGATCTATTTGGCTCTTAGTTTTAGAGGTTCAAATCCAAGATTAAGTGGACCCATTGCTTTGGGCCTGTGGTAAGGCTTCTTATATGGCAGGTATATGTTATAGAGTAAATCTGCTCACTTCATGAATGGGAACATGAGGAAGGAATCAGGATCCCATAATCCCCTTCAAAAGCACACCTCCAAAGAACAAAAGATTTCCCACTAAGTCCTACCTCTGCCACCTTCCAACAATGCCATCCAGGATACTAAGCTTTTAATACTTGAGTCTTTGAGGGACATTCAATATCCAAATTATTTCATTCTGTTCCTGACCTCCAGAGGTTCATATCTATCTCACAATGGAAAATACATTTAGTCCATCTCCTAAAGCACCCCAAATCTTATGTGTTCCGACACTGCTCAAAAGTCCAAGTTGCCAAGCAAAATGCAAGTCCAAGTTGCCTCCAAAACACAAGGGAAACTCAGCTGTGAGTCTAAAAGCTGAAAAGATAGCTATATACTTCCAAGATACAATGATAGAATAGGCAGAGAATAAACATTTCCATTCCAAAAAGGAGAGGGGATAGAAAGGAGAGATTGACCCAAAGTAAATATGAGCAGGCAAACATTAGATCCTAAATCTCCATATCAAGCATCCAGGGTACACTGTAGAACAATGCGAATTCTCAAGAGCTTGAGTAGCTCACTTGTCTGGAAACAAAAGAAAAGGAATAGACTGGGGCTCCAAAATCCCCTTCAAGGCCCGTCCCCAAGGCCGAAAGTTCTGCCACTAGGTCCCATCTTATAAAGTCTTCACCACCCTGGGGACCAACACTTTAACACATGTGCCTTTGGGGGACATTCAACACCCAAAGTATAGCACAGCAGTTTTATTACCCAACACTTGTGTTTTGTGACCCCTGCCAGTTCATATCCTTTGATGATCTAGTCAATTGCTTTCATCAGCTCTGATTGCAGATAACCAAGAAGACTTGTATTATAAAAAATAATCATTAGTTAAATCACTTATGTAGCACAGATTATATTGTTGTTTTAGGGTTTAATTTTACTTTATTCAGGGAAAATGCTACTAATAGATTGGCAAAAATGTTGGATTGTAAAGCATTCCATAATTGGCAAATGTAACATTTGCAGACTATTCACTCACTCTAATAGTGTGTGTGTGTGTGTGTGTGTGTGTGTGTGTGTGTGTGTAGGAATTCTTGTTTTTTGTTTTTTTAATGTTCGGGGTGTAGAATAAACTACTTTGGCTTATAACAGGAAAAGAACAATTTCTGCAATTTCTGGATTGAGGACATTATTGGATTATGTTCCCTAAAAAAAAAAAAAAATTCTCACTTTGGTTATTTTTGTTTTATATGAGTAAGGATCTTTCTTGGCTAAAGCAGATTATTTTTTAAAATTTAACTATTTTATTCACATACATGAACTTCTAAACACAAATAAAACAAAATGATTTTTTAAAGAATCACCCTTTTGTTTTTGTCATTTTTTTCAATTGTTCCTTTTGTTTCAATTTCACTGATTTCATCTCTGATTTTAATTATGTCCTATCTTCTACTGTTTTTTGGTGTTGATTTTTGTCTTAAGATATGGTCTATTTTAGAAAGACCCATGTGCTGCTGAGAGAAGGGTACTGACTCCTTGATGGATGAAATATTCTATTTATGTCTGTTAAGTCTAAATTATAGATTGTATTATTTAGTGCTATAGTTTATTTAGTCTTTGTTTAGAGGTTCTGTTCAGTAATGAGAGGGATGTGTTAAAGTCTCCCAGTATTATTGCGTTGTGGTCTCTTTGATTCTTGAAACTGAGAAGGGTTGGTGTGATGTGCATGGATGCTCCATTGTCTGGGGCATAAATATTTACAATTGCTAAAACCCTAACCACACTAATGAAGAGATAAAGAGAAAACCCAAATTAATAAAATAGGTGATGAAAAAGAAAATATCACAATGGACACAACTGAAATACAGAAGATAATTAGAAACGATTTTGAAAATTTATACTCCAATAAAATAGGAAATATTAAAGACATCAACAAATTTCTAGAGACATATGACCTACATAAATTGAATCAAGAGATCATACACAATTTAAACTGAATAATTTTGAGTAATGAAATCGAAAACATCATCAAAAGCCTACCAATTAAGAAAAGCCCAGGAACAGATGAATTCTCAGCCAGGTTCTACAAGACCTTCAAAGAAGAATTAACACCAATACTTCTCAAATTATTCCATGAAATAGTAAAGGAGGGAACCTTTCCAAATTTATTCTATGATGCTAATATCACTCTGATACCAAAACCAGACAAAGACACATCAAGAAAAGAAAAATTCAGACCAATATACCTGATGAACACAGATACAAAAATGCTCAATAAAAGTCTAGAAAATCACGTACAAAAACTTATTAAAAAGGGAGTGCACCATGGTCAAGTGGGGTTCATCCCAGGAATGCAGTGTTGTTTCAACATAAGGAAATCAATAAATGTAATTCATCATATCAATAGATTTAAAAACAAGAATCATGTGATCATCTCAATAGATGGAGAAAAAGCATTTGACAAAATACAGCACCCCTTCATGTTCAAAACACTAGAAAAAATAGGGATAGCAGGAACAAACCTCAACATTGTAAAAGTCATATATGCTAAACTCAAGACCAACATAATTTTAAATGGAGAAAAATTGAAAGCATTCCTTCTAAAACTGGAACAAGACAAGGATGCCTTCTTTCACCACTTCTATTCAACATTGTCCTTGAAACACTAGCTAGAGTAACTAGAAGAAAGAAATTAAAGGTATACAAATAGGTAAAGAAGAACTCAAACTACCACTATTTGCCAATGACATAATTCTATATTTAGAAGATCCATAAAGTTCCTCCAAAAAACTTCTATAACTAATAAATGAATTCAGCAAAGTAGTAGGATATAATATCAATACCCATAAATTAAATGTATTCCTATACATCAGTAATGAATCCACTGAAAGAGAAATAAAGAAAACTACCCCAATCACAGTACATTCAAACTACCCCATTCTCAGAAAAAATAAATTCAAACTACCCCATTCTCAGAAAAATTAAATAAAACACTTGGGAATCAATCTAACAAAAGAGGTGAAAGACCTCTACAATGAAAACTACAGAACAGTAAAGAAAGAAATTGAAGACCTTAGAAGGTGGAAAGATCTCCCATGCTCCTGGATAGGCAGAATTAATATTGTCAAAATGGTTATACTATCAAAAGTGTTATAAAAATTTAATGCAATTCCTAATAAAGTCCCAATGTCATTCTTCATAGAACTAGAGAAAGCAATCATGAAATTCATTTGGAAGAATAAGGGACCCAGAATAGCCAAAGCAATCCTTAGCAAGAAAAGTAAACAGGAGGCATAACAATACCAGACTATATTTCAGAGCTATAGTAATAAAAACAGCATGGTATTGTCACCAAAATAGACATGTAGACTAATGGTACAGAATAGAAGACACAGAGACTAACCCACATAAATACAGTTATCTCATACTAAGCAAAGGCACCAAAAACATTCACTGGAGAAAAGATAGCCTCTTCTACAAAAGATGCTGGGAAAAATGGATAGCCACATGTAACACAGTGAAATTAAACCCCTCTCTCTCACCCTGTATGAAACTGAACTCAAAGTGGATCAAAGACTTAGGTACTAGAACAGAGACCCTGATCCTACTAGAAGAAAAAGTAGACCCAAATCTTCACCATGTTGACCTAGGATCTGACTTCCTTAAGAAGACCCCTAAAGCACAAGAAGTTAAATCAAGAATCAATAAATGGGATGGATTCAAACTAAAAAGCTTCTTCTCAGCAAAAGAAACAATCAATAATGTGAAGAGAGAGCCTACAGATTGGGAGAAAATCTTTACCACATGCCCCTTGGATAAAGCATTGATCTCTAGGATATATAAAGAACTCAAAAAACTTAACACCAAAAACAAAAACCAAAAAACAAAAAACAAACAAACAAAAAAAGACAAATAACCCAATCAATAAATGGGCTAAGGAACTGAACAGACACTTCACGGAAGAAGATATACAAGCGATCAACAGATACATGAAAAAATGTTCAACATCTATAGCAATTAGAGAAAACAATTCAAAACTACTCTAAGATTTCATCTCACTCCAATCAGAATGGTAATTATCAAGAATACAAGCAACAATAAATGTTGGCGAGGATGTAGGGAAAAAGGAACATCAAACATTGCTGGTGGGAATGCAAAATGGTGCTGCCTTATGGAAAGCAGTATGGAGATTCCTCAGAAAATTTGGAATGGAACCACCATTTGACACAGCTATCCCACTCCTTGGTTTATACCCAAAGAACTTAAAATCAGCATACTGCAGTAATGCAGCCATATCCATGTTTATAACAGCTCAACTCAGAACAGTTAAACTATAGAACCAATCTAAGTGTCCTTCAACAGATGAATGGATAAAAAAATGTGGTGTATACATATATATGTGTGTGTGTGTGTGTGTGTATATATATATATATATAAATGTGGTGTATATATATATGTGTGTGTGTGTGTGTGTGTATATGATGGAATATTAGTCAATCTTTTTTTTTTTTTTTTCTCATTTGTTTGAATGGGAACTTGCTTTTTAAAAATGTGTTGCTAAATTACTAAATGACATTTTATTAGGGCTGGAGGTACAGATCAGTGGTAGAACAAGTGCTGGACATGTGCCTGGCTCCGGGTTCCATCATAAGCACCTAAAAAAAAATAGCCAGGTGTAGGGGTACACACCTATAATCCCAATGGCTCAGGGGGCTGATGCAGGAGGCTTGCAAGACTTAGTTCAGCTTCAGGTACATTTCTTTTTCTTTTTTTTTATTGTAAACAAATGGGATACATGTTGTTTCTCTGTTTGTACATAGAGTAAAGGCATACCATTTGTGTAATCATAAATTTACATAGGGTAATGTTGGTTGATTCATTATGTTATTTTTTCCCTTCCCCCCATGTCTCCCATCCCTCTTTTCCCTCTATACAGTCCTTCCTTCCCCCATTCTTGCCCCCATCCCTAACCCTAACTCTAACCCTAAAACTAACCCCTCCCACGCCCCATTATGTATCACCATCCACTTATCAGCGAGATCATTCTTCCTTTGGTTTTTTGAGATTGGCTTATCTCACTTAGCATGATATTCTCCAATTTCATCCATTTGCCTGCAAATGCCATAATTTTATCATTCTTCATGGCTGAGTAATATTCCATTGTATATATGCCACAGTTTCTTTATCCATTCATCTACTGAAGGGCATCTAGGTTGGTTCCACAATCTGGCTATTGTGAATTGAGCAGCTATGAACATTGATGTGGCTGTATCTCTGTAGTATGCTGATTTTAAGTCCTTTGGGTATAGGCCAAGGAGTGGGATAACTGGGTCAAATGGTGGTTCCATTCCAAGTTTTCTAAGGAGTCTCCACACTGCTTTCCAGAGTGGCTGCACTAATCTGCAGCCCCACCAGCAATGTATGAGTGTACCTTTTTCCCCACATCCTCGCCAACACCTGTTGTTGCTTATATTCTTGATAATTGCCATTCTAATTGGGGTGAGATGGAATCTTAGGGTGGTTTTGATTTGCATTTCTCTTATTACTAGAGATGTTGAACATTTTTCCATATGTTTGTTGATTGCTTGTAGGTCTTCTTCTGTGAAGTGTCTGTTTATTTCCTTAGACCATTTGTCGATTGGGTTATTTGTATTCTTGGTGTTGAGTTTTTTGAGTTCTTTATAGATTCTGGAGATTAGCGCTCTATCTGAAGTATGATTGGCAAAGATTTTCTCCCACTCTGTAGGCTCTTTCTTCGCATTGCTGATAGTTTCCTTTGCTGAGAGAAAGCTTTTTAGTTTGAATCTATCCCAGTTGTTGATTCTTGCTTTTATTTCTTGTGCTATGGGAGTCCTGTTGAGGAAGTCTACTACAAAGCAATAGTAACAAAAACGGCATGGTATTGGTACCAAAATAGAAAGGTAGATCAATGGTACAGAATAGAGGACGTGGACACAAATCCAAATAAATATAATTTTCTCATACTAGACAAAGGTGCCAAAAATATGCAATGGAGAAAAGATAGCCTCTTCAACAAATGGTGCTGGGAAAATTGGAAATCCATATGCAGCAGAATGAAACTAAACCCATATCTCTCACCGTGCATGAAACTAAACTCAAAATGGATTAAGGACCTCGGAATCAGACCAGAGACCCTGCATCTTATAGAAGAAAAAGTAGCTCCAGATCTTCAACATGTCAACTTAGTCAATCTTAAAAAGAATGAAATTATGGCATTTTCCAGTAAATGGATGGAGTTGGGGAATATCATGCTAAGTGAAATAAACCAATTCCAAAAATCAGAAGGTGGAATATTTTCTTTGATATGCAGATACTAATTCACAATAAGGAGGGATGGGGCACTAGGGAAGAATCAAGTTACTTTATACGTTAGGTAGGGGAGAGTGAAGGGAGGGGAAGAGGTATGGTGGTAGGAAGGATAGTAGAGTGAAACAGACATTATTACTTCATGTACATATATGACTGCATGATCCATGTGATCCTACAATATGTACAATGAGAAAAATGAGAAATCACACTCCGTTTGTGTATTATTTATCAAAATGTATAAATGCATTCTACTATTATGTACAACTAACTTAGAAAAAATAAGAGTAATTAAAAGAGTAAAAAAAATAAAATTTTAAATATGAACTTTCTATATTAAACTTAATAAATTTCCAACTTTCCTGTACACTGTATGCCAATATTTAATGCATAGGATTATTTCAATAATTTTTATTTTATAATAATAGAATGGTATTATAGAGACAGTATTTAATAATATGAAACTGTTTCATTTTGCTTTACCTTGGCCAATCATGATATTTTATTTTTTATTGTTGTTTATGTTTATATATTTATATAAATAGAAATGAATCAGTAATAATAAAAATTCAACATTTGCCCCCAGAATTCCGTAACTGCTCCCATAGCTAATTTGGGAATACACACCAATAGAATTCCCAAAGAAACTTTTAATATACACATATACTGAAAAGGTTTATTATCTTAGGTATTAGAAAGTAAGTTACTTGTATGTTTTAATGTATTATGTGCCAAAGTCTAACTTGAATCCATAAAAGGAGAAATTTAAAATTTTGGGAAACAATGCATAAAATGACCACACCAAATGATACATAATTGAATCACAGATGAACCATGCTATTTCTTGTGAAGAAATCAAAATTCTCAAAATCCATGCAAATAGTAGAAGTAGCATTTTCTAGCAGTGACACAAGTTTTCAAAAGATAAAAGGAGTTAAAAGCCTTCTAAATAAATTTCTACATGTAAACAGTTCATCTGCTTCAGAGCACCATGATAAATAGCTGTACACATGTGACTAGTGAATTCTCATCAGAATCCCAGAAATTATTCTGTTAATGTCTGTTGAAATGATACATGATGGAATGTTGGCTAAGCATAAGATCTAATTCCCTTTCTATGTAAGGTTCACAAGTGAACTCTTAAAAGCACGTTATATCACTTCTTAATGATTTTTCTTATCAGTTTACTAAGTTATGCAGTAGTTCCTAAAATAAAAATCAATACACTTCATGCAGACTGCCTTGGTTCTGATATAGAAAAATCCCAAATGAGAAAGAACTAAGCTCAGGGATGAGATTGTATTTGGCTTTACAATAGACATATCCTCTACTCTGATGTCTGATATGTGTATGTGTGTGTGTGTGTGTGTGTGTGTGTGTGTGTATACACACAATATCTAATATATGTATATATACATATACATGTAATGCATAGGATAATTTATATGTAACTCATATCCTATGCTGATCTAGTCAATTGTTTCCATCAGCATTGATTTCAGATAACCAAAAAGTCTTAGCTATCTTCTGGGAATTGCTACAAGTCCCATTTATTGCAATTTATCTGTAGTTCATAGGATGATACATAATATATAATATGTATGTTGTACATTTATAATATGTATATGATCTATAATGCTTGATATAATTGAAAATTTCACCACTGTTTCCAAATGCAAAACTGCGAAGTGATCAGAACTTCACATCTCTAATAGAAGTTCATTAATAGTGATTTTTCTTCTGTACCTAAATTATTTCAAACCCTTTTGTGATTAGATTTCAAAATCACTGAAATGAATGAATGAAATAGAAATAGGCATGAGTAAATTTACTTAATTTGAACATTTAAGTATTCTAAATGAACAACTACATTTTAAAAAATTCTTGAGTAAAAGGCACAATACAGATAGAATAAGCTACTGTAGAACACTATTTGAGGAAAACAAATGTGCAAATAATTTATTAGAAAATTGACTTCTGAAGTAAGATACTTTATTTTTAAATTCATATTTGATAATATTTCTTCTGGAACACTGAGTCTTGAAAATGAGCAGCAAGAAATATACTACATGACTTTATTTTCCCTTATTCATTTTACATTTATGTGTGATACCAAAATTATACAAAAATATCTTACTGCACTCATGAAAACTATGTGAATTTTTCTGCCTTTTATTAATACCACCATATATCTCTTTGTTTTGCAGATGACTCCTAAAAATCCACATCCTCCATAAATCCATCTTAGATTGATCAGAAAGAGATTAATGATTTCTACTGGAACCAATTTATCTCAACCTTGAAGTCTAGGTTCTACTCCCCTTGTTCTTCAATCCCTAACCAAAAATTTACACTTGAATTCTTTCCAACTTGCAAATGGTCAGAACATATTATGAATAATTTTACTGTCCCTGTATGTCTCCATGTAACATTCTTATTTCGTAGCATAAATCTTTTTTCTTTGTTTTGCTGTATCACTGCAACTTGATTCAGATTCTAAATCTTTGACAGATAGGAATCCTCCAACTGCAGGATAGACATCATGTAACAAAACTCCATCAATCTATTCATAATTTATTCTTCTATGTACTAGAAATTGACAAAAAAGTTGGGAATACAAAAAATAATGAGACACAGTGCCTGACCTTAACATGTTCACTTTTATGGTAACTGGGGAAATTATGTGTACAACTGTGTATAGTTTTTATAACATAATACTGTAGTTACAAAAATCCCCAAATCTCAGTATCTGATTTAATTTCTTGCATTAAATATTGACTGTAGTGGCTATGCATTGACTATGGCTTTTTCTCCATGTCTTTTTCACTCTCAGATTGAGAATGAAGGAGAAACCTTTCTTGAGACATGCCATTTTTGTAACAGATGAAAAGAAAAAAAGAATCGTAAAACTCCTTTGTGACATACACAAAAACTCCATTCAAATTCCATTAGCCAAATCAAGTCATGTGGCTAAGCTTGGTGGCAACACAGTAAGAAAATATACTCCTCCCATATAATGGCACTGTGAGTTATAGGGCTGCAGGTAGGAATGGAGAATTCTCCTACAGGGTGAACAACAAATTGGAAACAAAATATAATTTATAAATAATTTGGCATAAAACAATGCAAGCAAATATGCAATGTGTTCTGAATCCTAGAAATGGGGTCAGGCACATACAGCATTTGGCAGCAATAAGAGAGACAACAGTGGTACTTAAGCTGGGCCTTATAGATTGAGTAGGAGTTTGTCAGGGTAATAAGATGGGAAAGATATTCTAGACAGAAGGTAAAGATACGCATTTGCAAAGACATAAATGAACTAAGAATTTGTCTTGTTCAGGAAATGGTGAGCTGTTCAGCATAGTTGCAAACTTAGATTGTTTGTGATAATAGCAATCTGAGATTAAATGCAATCTAGCAAACTTTGACTGTTATGTTTAGAGTTCCCATGAAGATTGATTTTTTTTGCTGTTTTTCTGTACCAGGGATTGAACCCAGGGGCACTTAACCACTAAGCCACATCCCAGTTGTTTTTTTTTTTTTTTTTTTGAGACAGGTTTTCACTATGTTGCTTCGGGTTTCTGAGGCTGACTTTGAACTTGCAATCTTCTTGCCTCAGCCTCCTGAACCACTGGGTTTATAGGTGTGTGCCACCATATGTGGCTGAAGTTTGATTTTTAGCAGAGTAGTGTCCCACACAACCAATTTTGGGTCAGACAATTAATTTGTCTTATTTTCAATCATAAAATGGAATTTGGGATCAAATTATATATAAAATTCTTTCCAGGCTATTAGCACATGATCCTACTGTTTTCAATTATTCAATTTAGTTGCTTTTTCATTCATAATGCAAATTTTCAAGATTTCATTTCTAGATTTGCATTTTCCCAAATCTCAAAATTGAATTAAAAATTTCTCTTTGATCACATAAAGGTCCATAATAATTATTCAAAACCTATTTGTATGTCTTGAAGTATGCTTCCAAATCCAAAATATGCAAAGCAGGTTTTTGAATAATTATATTTGGATCTGTACTAAGTCATTTTTTAACAAAATGTATCAGAGAAAAATATTCATTCAGCAGAAATCTCAGATTACTGGCCTACATTTTTCAGTGCTTATTTTCTGCAAAGAAAAATCAAATTTTTATCTAACTAGTAAATGTATTTGTTATATTTTTATTTGCTATATGTAAGTGATTTGTAAATGGAAAAAATTGAATTAAGTAAATACACTCAAGATTGGCCAGATTATATTCAGGTAACAAACAATCCTTAAATCTCAGTGGTTTACAATATCAAAGGTTTGTTCTCAATTCACCCAAAGATCACTTCCAGTTCAGGAATTCTCAAGAATAGCCATACTCATGGACTGATCAGTATTGCGGGTGGATTTAACTTTCCAAAAATCTTTTATCAACACACATTTCACCATCCTGTTAGCAGGACAAAATGTAAATGTGAGAGTGAAATACCAGCAATTAAATGCTTCTCCCTGAAAGTAGCATTGGTCATTTCTGCACTCCATCATATCTATCCACATTTCATTGCCTAGAGGAAGTTGCAAGTCCTCTTTACTTCCAGGATACAGGCAATTCTGTATTTCTAGTGTTTTCAAAGATAGAAAAGAGTCACATTGCTATCACAGAATAGCACTAACAACTATCATCTAACATGGAACAAGCAAGAAGTTAGCATTTGTTTACTGCCTTCTATGTGCCACACTGGGTTAGGAACTTCCCTATTTAACTTAGTGAATGTTCACTCTCACACACGTGCACACACACACACGCACACACACACACTCACACACACACATACCTTATTTGGTATATTAGAGTATGTCCATTTTGCAAAAGGAAGCAAGCAAGTAGTAACAAGAAATGAAAATGATATCTTAAACTTGTCCCAAAGATAAGAGGAATTTAACTCATGAATTATTATTCCAAGACCTGTGTTCTTTATACAATCATTTTATATTTGAATGTCTCTGCAAACTTATACACATAATAAATAAAAACTATTATTCTTATATCTATCACTTAAGAAGGCAAGTAGAAATTCTAGTGGTTATAATTTTCCTCTTTTCTTGAAAACAAGGTTTAGGAAAACATTTTATTCAGGTAATTAAATATCAGAGATTATCTGATTCACATGCAATTGAGGAAACTCCATATTTCGTTCTAACTTTTTTGAGTGTTCTGAATTTGCTCTTTTAGAAATTATAAACATCAGACTCACTGGCTAAAAATTCATCCTTTTTTTGTGCTTCATCCATCAATGGCCATAAGAATTAAAAATGGAGCCCAGTTCAGCATAAAATGTGAATCTAGTTACATGAGCCTTTTTTTAAGTTCAATGATAAGTAAAGAGCATTCATACCCATTGAATATCTTATCTCAGTGTTTCAATGAGGTAGGATGATGGTCTTGCAAGAGAGATTATTCAACATGGTCTATAGATTTTATTTTTAAGTTGAAAAAGTAACCTGCAATATTGCAAGGATAATGGTTTCTATATACTCTTGAAGGCAGTCAATAGCTCTATAAAAAGGCCAGGGAATGCATTGCCCCTTTCTTCCAAAAATGACTATTATGATTTTTTTAAAAACTTGAATTGACAATAGATTTAGTTTGCATATATTAATATTCACCCAAATTATCTATTTTGGATATTAAAAAATAAGGATAGGATTTGTGCATATGAAACAAGCTCTTTCTGTGTTGCTGAAATTCTTGAATAAGTTCCACTGATTGTGCCTCCCATTCTCTGCATCAGAACATGCCTAGGAGATATGAAGAAGGAAAGGGTGCAAATCTCTTCTTATGTAGTAAAAATAAGATTTATTTTAAAGTCTTAGAAGATAGTGTAACTAAAAAAATTACTAAAATTGAGGACTTCTAATTGACTATGTTTCCTAAGCATTGATTGTCTAGATATGTTCTCAATATTTTGTGAAGGAAAAATTGTTCTTGTTAACATAATTGTTAAAATCCAAAATGATGAAAGATCGAAATAGACAAAGAATTTTTAAGATAGTTAATATATTAAGGAAATGTAATACATTTCTGGACTGATCAGGTTTAGATAGTTTTGGCAACTCATGCAGAATTCAATATAATATTTGGTGCAACACACAGAATACAGAAAATATCCACAATGAAATTAAAGTTATTAAACTTCTTATCACAGGTGGTAGAAGATTGAATTAATTAATTAAAATAACACATGCAAACATTAAAACCTTGAGTCATGTTATTTTAATGAAAACATTATTCAAAAGAGACTGTTATATATTTAAAAATTCATTAATTGTTCTCTTTGATCATTGAGCTGTCTATATGTTATCACTTATTGTGTATTGAATGGAAATTATGATTTTTAATCTTTCCAACAAGTCCAGAAGATAGTTATTGTCATTCTTATTTATAGATAGTATTGAATAGAGGCCAAGCATTATGAATTCTCATGCCCAGGTTGATGGTGAGCAAAGCTCCAAACCTTCTGCTGAGCAGTCCTGAGGACTTTCTGAATCATCAGTCTGTTGCCAATAATGGCCCTTCAAGACCCAAGTCATGTGGGCCAGTCCATAATTTTATAGCCACTTTTTATAGTTCTATTTTTTTCTCTAGAAACCTCTTACATTTTTTATGTCCCCTTTCATCTATTGACATTGATTTTGACCTAATTGAGACCACTGTTAAATTTTTCTTCAACTTCTTTAAAATTTCTTTAGTCACCAAATATATATTAGTGTTTAGCAATTTATCCTGCTGTGCACTGAGGGTAAAAGATAATAAAATGTTTTTCAAAGAAAACCTAAAATTCTTTGATTCTTCTTCCTTTAAGAAGTAGAGTCTGTCTCCTTCTTGAATTTAGGCTCAGTAACTGTTCGACCAATAGAATATGATAGAAGTAATTCTGTGCCTCTATAGAACCAAAACTTAAGGCATTGAGAGCTGCTACTTCCTGTCTGATACAACATGGAGAGACTGTGGCAGTCTAAGCTGAGATCACAAGTCAACAGCCAGCAACAACCACCAGACATGTGAGAAAATTCTTTTGAGATGATGCCAGTCCCAGGCTTCAATCAAGAACTGTCCAGTTGAACACAGTCAACTCCCAGAACTGAGAGAGAGAATAATAACGAAATTGTTGCTGATTTAAGATTTAGGTTGACCCATTATGCAGCAAGAAAGCAGAACCAGTAGATAAAAACCAAAATCCATAACAAAAAATACTAGCAGAAAATGAAGACTTTTTTTACATTCCTCAAAATAACCTCAGGAAAGAACACATATTTAGATGGGAAAAATGTATTGGTTGACTGATTGGTACATTCAAAATATAAAGGGGGCATATTTTGAGGGTAGACATGTTTTGATCACCTTGTGGCAGGTAGGGTGGTACTGTATGACTGAACGGAGTTGTTAAGGAATTCCAAGTGCACTGTGGATAGGAGGAGTGCTTCCCATCCTACCTATCCCATCTACAGCTACTAATACCAGTTTCACTGTTTCTTAAATTATTTTTGTCAGATTCTTTGGATTTCAAAGAAATCCCTATTCAGAAGAGATTTAAAATATCTGTTTTCTCTAGGCATTGTAATTCTCTGGCTAACAATACGATGAACAGGAGAAGGAGGTGGGGAATTCTAGGAATGAAACCAGGTGCCACTGTAGGAGAAGCTAATGCCAGTGGAATGTCTTCAGGCAGAATTATGTCTGTCATTGAGGGATATGGCACATTCTTTTAGGAAATTTAAAGATATTCCAATATTGATTTCAAATAAGTTCAAAAAAGTATTTGCCCTCTTAAATGTAACATGTCTTCTATGAGGTTACTGTTTTCAGAAAAAGGAGATTTGTGTCAATGTAAAACACAGAAAACATGATTGTATAGTCACATATTACTTTAATAAGACTCTGAGTAAAATATTTGACATTTTGTATTGGTCTAATTATTCTGCTCCATAGAAAGGAAGAAATAAAAGAAGAGGGAAGTAAGAAAAAAGGAAAAGAGAATAAACTCTGTATATAGCAGATTAGCAACTCATCACCGAGCATGTCAAATAATGTGCTTTTTTGTGAGTTCTAGGATCTTTTAAATTATTGGATATTGTTTTTGCAAAAAAGAAAAATTGCATAATATAGATTAAACAATATATGTTTAATTACATGTTAAATTGAGTATGAACCTTGAAAGAATATATATGAATTGATAATTGTAGGTCGTCCATATTTTAGCTGAAAGTATATAGATACATGCCATATTCAGGTATTCACAAGAAAGTCACATAATCTGAAGAGATGAAATTATCTAAAAAATTCAAAGTCATAGTTTATGTAATTAAAGGGAATCAGAGAGGTCTTGTTACTTGGTTCATGGCCTGGGAAAAGACCTTCTGTAGTACTGAAATGAAGCATTATTACTGTCTCACTTACTCATTCTTGGAATTGGTTTAGTGATTACTTCAACATCGACATCAGTGAAAAACATTTGACATCTGGCCTAGAAAATCAGACAGTCGACCACAGAGACTTTGATTAAAAAACTTCATGTAATTTTCTCCAATCAGTAGCTGGGCCTCTTCTTTTATCAGAATGAAGGTTGCTCTCATCACCTGCAAATTTATACTAAGGCTTTAAACAAACAAGCATGAAACTTTTACATGAAAATCCCTTCCTGAAGGAATACTTGCTGAGGAACTTGATGATTAGCTGTGCTGATGATTTGATTTCTTCAGTGTGAAATAAGCCTGGAATGTTTTGTATGTTTTTTTTTATTTTATCCCAGTTATGTGTGTGCATGTATATGTGTTTAGCCTTCATCTCATAAAGCATTTTTGGAGAAAACTCTACATTAGCTGCTATTGCTTGCAGAGAAAAGGGAAAAAAAAAGAAAAAACGACAGCTCCTTTCACATCATCTGTGTGCCAGGGACTATTCTGAAGTCAGAAATCATGCAAGCCACTAGGGTTCTGTATGTTTAACCTCCTATAGAGCAGAGCCATTCCCATTACTGAGAAGAATGAACCCTCAGGGACACAACAATAGAGATCCTGAAATGAACTGCATTGCAGTATTGCCATGAATTAAAGTCTCCATCAGAGGCTGTGGCTCTTGGCATTAGAGAGCAAGGGCTTCGATGAAGTCGAGCAGAGAACTCTGCAGTAATGAGCCATCCTGCTGCCTTTTCTCTTTGAAGACAATTTATATGATGAAACTTGATAATTAACTTATGTCCAACAAACTAAATCCAATATATCTGTTTTCAGGTCAGAGGCAGTGGCTGTAGTCTCCTGGAATATGCTACCCCATCTACTACTTCCTTGACAAGGACACAGTCCCTGCTAATACAGTGTCACAGTAAATTTGCTTATCTCTTAAGAACAAGGAGGTGTGCTGTAAAATATGTATGTCCTATCAAAACATTCATAATAAAATCCTAATAAAATTAGAAAGTTAGAATAAAAGGAAATCATGGTCTTCAATTGTATGTCTTGAAATTACCTTCAATAATGGCTGATACATTATATATGTGATGACTATTACACACACACACACACACACACACACACACACACAAATGCTTCAGCCCATGAGCACACAATTGGTTTCGCAGGCTCAGTTTCTAAGGAAAGAAAATAGCATGATGAAGCAAAAATGAACTTTTCCCAATTCTACAACTTGATCTTTCATGGTTTACAAATTGTCATTGCACTATTATACCCTGGAGAATATGAAATCTATTCAATGATTAGAGACATGGTCAAAAAAAAAAAGAGCATTTTCTTTTTGTTACTACCTGAAATAGAAAGCAAGAAAACATTGAAGGGGTAAAAAAGAAACACTTGGATCATTTTTCAAAATGTCAATGTTTTATTTAAACCTGCCTGGGGCTGATCTTTGCACTCAATCCATGTACATGGAATGGTGTTGGAATTACAGCTCTCAGATGGGAAGAAAGAAATACAAGGCAGATTTTGCATCACAAGTTGTGGTCTTGATACATACTTAGAACAGTCATTTATTGGTCCATTGGCCTACGTCCTCATGAAATCTGATTGCATTTTTGGAAATCAGGCAGAGAAATAAAATCTGCTCTCGGAGATGGATATCTATTGGGAAACACTTTCATTACGTGACTGCTAAAGGAAGTATTCTGCTGGAAAAAAGTGATTCGTTCCATGAAAAAATACATCTAGAGGAAATTGATATTTAGTTACTCATATCAACCATGCTTATAAAAAAGAGATTCTGTGTTTTTATCATGTAAAAACATTACATTATTAATCTTTCTAAATGTGTTTATTTGTAAAATGCCTACCATTTGAAGCTTAAAACTGCTTCTCACAATTTCTTTTCAAATATAAAATTTATTGCTGAAAAATTAACCCCTTTTTTACAGTTGTAGGTTAACCCATTAATGACCTTAAATGTAGACATATTTTTAATTGAAGAGCATAAGTTTATGCCATTTTCTTGAAAAATTTTTTAACATTTTGATTATTTTATAAGAAAAATAAAATAAAAAATGGTTGGTTTTGTGTGGCATATCAGTGAAATATTTAAATAGTCTCAAAGGTGAATAGATATCGGGACAAATGTCTTCATTCTAAATCCCTAATCATAAGATTTTTGTAAGCAGTAGTCAACTGATATATACCTACTTCAGGTGAGACAGCCCAATGTGGGAAGTGATCTTACTATATTAGAAAGTCTCTTGAATATATTGAACTGATGTTCCCTGTAAACTTGTACATAGTTTGTAAGAGTGAACCCACAGTCCTAGACAAAGTTTTATATTTTCTATCATGCCTTCACATTGTCTGTGTAATCAAATTCACAATTTATTAAATCCATGGCATACAAAGATGCTCAATTCTGTTCTCTGATTTTAAACATTGATCAAATAAAGGTGTTCATTTTTAATAAAGGAAGTTGAATATATAAGGTATTTTTTTCCTGGCAAACAATGTTTCATGAGGGCAAGTGGGTCCTAAGCATTTAGAACAGTGTCTAATATATCAAGTGCTCAATAAATATTTGTTCAATGAGTGAATTAGTTATGAATAAGAAAACCAATGTTATGTATAAAACAGGCCCTTGAAATGACACAAATTGGTCAGTTTAAGGTGATCAAGAAATAGTGATTTATAGACAATAATCTCTACATTAAGTTTGATTCCTTGGGGGCAAACAAGCCCATGACTGGTGGTTTGTATTTGAAAACTCTAGGGTACATAAACAACAAAACATTTGGAAAGTCTTACAACACAGAAAATCAAGTACTAAATTTTGTGGGAGAGAAAATAAGAGAAAAATGAGTTTGGAGAAAGGAAAGTTTTCTGGAACTTGGAGAAACATCTTAACAAAGAGTTGGTAATTATTTAGTACTGCCAGGGGCCAGATTGTGAGTACAGTTAGTGTTGGGTATCAATACACAGGGAAAGCTCTAGTTATAATCCTAACCCTCTTCTAGTGGGGATCTGATGGAGTTACAACAAATGCTGCTTAGGGAACCAGGGAAGGACTTGCTGAGAGGCTGACATTTGAGGAAAGAGTGACCCTATGGAGCACATGAGCCAAAATGGACAAATTGATATGACACTGTTCTGTGAAACTGAGAAAACAAACATTTCAGAGAAGCAGTGCCTGAACTTGAATCTGAATGGAATAAATGATGCATTAATTAATGATTTCTGTCAAATGTAACCCTCAAATTCTGTGACTTAAAAAAATAAACTTGTTTCTCTTTCAAGTTACAGTCCAAGCATAATCAATTGAGAACGGATGGGTTCATCTCATTGCACAAAGCCAGGCTCCTCCTATTGAGTTGCTCAGCCATTTCCAGCCACAAAGCTTTCATCCACGCATCAAGATAACTGCCTGGGTGCCTGCCATGGTCTACATCCCACTCAGTGGAAAGGAGAGAGGCAGAAGTAAGAGCCATACTCCAAGGTCTTCCATGGTATATGCCCTTTCTCTCCATTCATCCTAATTTCCTATGACTGCCAAGTCAAATCCCTCTGCTCCCCTTCTTCCAGGTTTGAACCCATCTTTTTCATACTTTCACTTCAAGATCAGGACCAAGCCTTGGGGATTTCAATGTTAGAACACTGGGTACTGAAACTCTTGACTCTCTTTTGGGTTTTCTTATGCTTTGTTCCTCTTTCTCATCACCTTCATCAACAGAATGGGTTTGAGAACTGCAGTTGACAAGAATCTCTTTTTCTGAAAGATGCTACCAAAATGAGAGAGTGATCATTTGTGGCTAGATGTCTTAATTTGTAGCACTGTTATTGCCTTCTTGCTCCAGCTTCATTGTGACTAGGAGGATGATTCCTGATGAACGTGTCTCCTAACTCTGGTCTACTCTCACAATCAAGGGAGTATGACTAGCAAAGGCAGATTGAAATCACTCCCATGGCCCAGACCATGCTAGCAAGTTGCAGTTGATTGACAAAACCACATCATAATGGCTGTTGTCGTCATGCCAGACGAAGAAAATCTTCCTTTTTGTCCATCTGGCATTTCATGAAGAAAATTGTTAGTTAAATTCTGATTCCAGGATCTTTATAATTGGCAATGATGCACGCCCCAGCAAGACACCATGTGCTTTACACACATTGGGCTGGGCCTCAGTGGAGGAAATTCAAACTGGAATTGATTTGTCTTCTACCTGGAATGTATGTCAGATACTGAAAAAGAATAGAAAATGTCCTAATGACAGCAGCCACCATTATACCTTTAGGCATTGCTTTTGCAAGTGCTCATGGAAGATTTGGAGCCCTGTAAAGCTGGTTTTGTCTCAGCATGTAGAACCTAAGGATCCGTTCCCAAGACTAGGTATATCACAGAACAACCTCTGACTATAGTTGATTAATTTCTTGCTATTATAAGACAACATCTCAAAGAAGAAACAAAGTCAATTAAAAAAGTAAATATTTTTTAAAAGATTGCTTCCAACTCCACAAGTTTATTTGAGACACAGGTACTAAAGACTTGATTGATTATACTAATGAAGAGTTTTGATGTTATTAAGAAAACCAAAATTGATAATATAACTACTACTACTACTACAATAATATGTATATATGAGCTCATATATACTCTTCTTATTTTTTAAATTCACAACTAATATACTTTACCAAGCGAGCCTGAAGGTAGGTTTACATTTAATATATATATATATATATATATATATATATATATATATATATATATTAATTCATGGCTGAGAATTCCCAAATCTAAGCAAGGAGGAAAATAAAGCTAATATCCAACATTGAGTATGGAAAAGAAATCCTAGGATATTTCCGTTTGTTTCCCCAGATGTTATAAATAACAATTCTGTTTCCCCTTGGAAAAATGCTTCCATTTCCATGAAATAAATGGATTAAATGATGCACAAAAAGACTTTAATCTTTAGCTGGATTCCAATCAGCTTCTTACCTTCCATTCTTACAGAATGTGAGCTATTGATGTTATTTACCGAGGTTCCTTAGCTGAGAAGTCTACAGTTAAATCATTACAGAACTTTGTAACTATGAATGGTTTGTGAGCATTAAACATATTGCTGTTAAACACAGTCCTATATTCCATTGACTAAAATATAAAACAGCTAGTTTTTGAGCCATTCACTCTCAAAGAAACAATTTACTTTATTTAACTCCTGGGGGGATGTCTATCTATTCTTGTATATTCTGATAGTACTTGTCTGTGCTACCTTTCTCTCCTTTGAATTTTAGTAGAATGAAATACAGAAATGGCCTACCTTGCTCTCTTTCTCCTACATAGATAAGGAGCTTGATACTAACATTTACTGAATAGCTATTTTTCCCAGGCACTGGGCTAGCATTTAGCATGCCTCCTCTTATATAGTCTCACCACAACCCCATGAATTGGGTATTACCTTTTTTTACAGCTGAGCAAACTGAGGTTTGGAGAGGTTAATAACTTTTCCAAGGTGACACAGCTGTTAAGGGGCAGAACCAGGGTGAGAGCACAGGTAAATTCACCTCCATCATTTAAGCACTATGTAATAAACCAGTAGATCTCTATGTGTGGTCCTGGGACCAGCAGCACCAGCATCCCTTGGCAATTTGTCACAAAGACAAATTATTGGGCTCTATGATAGAACTACTGAATCATAAACTCTGAGCATTAAGATCTAACATTCTGTGCATTATAGAATCTTTTGGGTGGTTTTGATGCTAAAGTTGGAAAATCACTGAATTACATTATACTTCCACCATAATGATGTGTGTAATGCTCATAAACAATTCATATTTGCAAATCTCCATAACTATCTAATGGGTGGACTTTTCAGCTAAGGAACCTCAATAAAATCATCAATAGCTCACATTCTGTGAGAATGAAAGGCAAGAAGCTGGGTTAGAATCCAACTAAAGGTTAGGATCTTTTCGTGCATCATTTTATTCATTTATTTCCTGGGACTCAAAGGACTTTTCTAAGGGGAAACGAATTTGTTATTTATCACATCTGGTAAGAAAAGCGTTCTTTACTTGATTTGGTTTTAGCCAGTCAAAAATAAAAACAACATCAAACCAGTAAAGAGTGTGCGGAAAAGTTCTCAATTGACCTGGTTGACCAGATACTCAAGACTTTGATGATTCCACATGGTAAGGGACTGAGGGGAGGGGCAGAGAATTTAACTATTAGAAAAGCTGGCAAGATGAAATGGGAGATGTTTCATCTGATGCAAAATTAAAATTCGAGTTTCCTTGTTAGGCAAGCGTGCTTCTGCGCATCAAACATAATACCAGGGTCTGGTCATTATAAAGTAACCTTTATTAACCCAGGGAAATTCATGCTGGCAAAGTGGGTTTGGAGCAGTCAGTGTAGTGTTTCAAAAAATATGAGAGAGAAAGCTAGAACACAGTTTTAGTGAAAACATGCTTCTTAATTCATATTAACTGTCTATTAGGATTGTGCTTACTGATGTGAAAGGTTTGGAAAAACTATGTGAGATATCACATTAAAACAGGAAACAGATGGTGCTTAACTGGGTATGCAGGTGAGGAAGCAGAAGCTTCCTCATTTGGCTGAGGGATGCACAACAAGAACAGCAGCGACCTGTTTGTTCTTTAGTCCGAGTCTGAGGAAAATATCAGTATGTTTGTGAATTATTGTGCATCATGTTTAATATGTACTAATTTACTTACATAGAATCTAACACGATAACAAGAATATAATCTGACCAAAATTCAGTGAATTGTGGTTTATTCCTGCTACTACAATTATTTCTGCTTATTAAAACCATTTCTTCTCATGTTAATATAGAGCATACTGGGTTTTAGAGCATGAAAGATTCAGCACAAATTTAACCATTTGCAAGTCAAGGTAATACTAGAATAAACTAAAATAATTTATAGAATGTACTAAAACTGGATTGCAAGAAAATTTATGATAGGCAGTCACACAATAATAAAAACCAAAGATTAATTAACATAAAAAGTCTAGCTGTCATATTTCTCTAAGTAGAAATAATTGTAATGTAATTTTATTTCACTGATTGAGCCTCCAAGTAGGTCTAAGGTAAAGTCAATATGAAAATGAAAGGCCATGAAAGGCACCTTAAGGCCAGGAGGAAAACAGGACATGATCTCACCAGCTTCAGAATTAGAACCATTAAATTATTTGCTCTGCACGTGCATGGGCACATGTGCACACATACATCTTTAATGATATTCATTATTGCTTCCAAAGAATAGAAAATCTCAAAGAAAAATAAACAAGACTAGAAAAAAATCCATTCAGTCTGTCATGGGAAATTATCAAATAGCCTAATGCATTGAGTTTTGTTTTTAAAACCTACAAAAATGCTCATTTCATTAATTCTTAATACATCAAAGTATAAGAGGTAAAAGAGAATTCTTTTGTAGACTATAACCAAGAAATTAAATCATTCACCCAGGGCCAATAATCTGACATTTTCCCACACCCACAGCAAAAGTGTATACTATAAGCAAAATTTGGAATAACAAAACAAAATTAGTTTTTTTAAGTAGGACTTTAAGTTGCTAAATATCATTACTAGATTGCTGAGACAAAAGCATTTGCTTTGTTCTTCATCTTTGTATCCCTGGAACACAATGACTGCTTCACTATACTTGCTCAATAAATGTTGGTAGGACCAAATGAAGGACTCTTCTAAAGACACGTAGGTTGGGTCTGACACAGGAAGGAGCATAATGCTCAGAAATGAAGAGAAAACGTATTCTTTGGGTATTATAGGCATTTGTCTAAGGCTCCTACCCCATTCTATCAGGGACCTGTTTGGGCCACCCTGCTTTTCATGACTACTGAGTGGCAGATGATGCAAGTGCATTTTCTGGATTTAGGAGGCATCGTGAGGTTTATGGGGTTTGGACGTATTGTGAGCAGTTGGCTAGTATTGCAAAAGTAGCCTCCTGAAATAACCTGCAAGAATGGATCCAGAATCTTACAGATGTCCAAAATAAATAAATAAAAAGGTAGTTCTATGCTTCCATTATTTTAGGTAATAACATAGAAACTATTATTTTTACACTCATGTATTTTTGTTCATTCTCACATTTCTAAAAGTAGGATTTTATACAATTTTTAACTTTGGAGAAATGTAGTAAAACATTAATATTTAAAGTGTCATTGACTCTTGCACAGAAACTGAAGCAAAGATGCTTTCCTGACTCACCCCCACTCATAAAATCACTAAAAATTAGCAGGTTTGGATTCCAATCTTGAATCTTGAGACATTGGCAAGTCTATTAATGTCCTTGGACTTCTGTTATTTTTTTCTCTACAAAACCTACTTCCTTTAGTATTTATGAGGATAAGATATATATGTGAAAATGCTTAGATACCTAAAATTCTCCATAAAGTAATACAATCTTTCAATAATAAGATATTAAACATTGACTATCTAAAAGTCAGAGAATGAAAGTTCTGGGTTGCATTAATTTCCTAGTTAATGAAAAGTGACTTTATCAACTTTTATTTTTTCAATGTACTTATGAAATAGATCAGTTATATTTCCTCCTATACCTAGAAAAATTAAATCTTAAGAATAAGTGAGATTCAGCTACCCGTTGAACAGCAATTTCATCTGTAATGTAGTTGGACTTCATGCCACAGTGCTTAAGTCTGAAACCATCCTGATCCTACAATCCTTACAAATCTTATTTTTTGAACCTAATGTCTGAAAGTGGGTGATTTTTTTAAAAAATACCTTACTTTTTTTATATATATAACAGAAGAGTGTACAGAATAAAGTCATTATTGGTTAATGTTACTTTACCTTGGTGAACATTGTTTTTTGTAAGTTTTGAATATGTCTGATTTATTGTCAAAATATTAGAAAACATCAAATGTCTTGGGCATTTTTAGCTCAGTTTACATTAAAGAAAAAATTAAAAGAACACATTTGTACATATCACTGCCATCCAGGAATTTACCAAGTGCATAGGCTAATTGAATTTAATTACCCAAGAAGCACTATACAAAAACAGAATGGGCCTCAAAGAGAAAGTAAAAAGGAATGGTCCTGAGTCTGACTCTGGGAGCCCTGATCTTTGTAATATACAACATTTACCCTGGTGGTTTGGGGGTGACATAATTTAATTTTGGATATGTTACCTGAATATAAGCAGATTTGACAAATTTCCATTTTACTATATTTAATAAGAGATATTATTTGGTTATTTATTTCTAAAGCACCTACATGGTGATGACAGGAGAATCTACTATTAATTATGCCTGTAGATAGGAAAATGGAGTGTCTTTTATCCTTAACTTTCTAAGATGGTTCTATGTTTTAGATGGGAAATTTTCCTCTTATGATTTCTTATTCATTTATGGTAAGTAAATAAATAATAATTGGGCAAATAGTTAGAGCACTTTGTTTGGCCATTGCATATCTGTTTTTCCTCCAAGATTATTAGCAATTTAAGGTCAGAGACCAAGTTCTATTTCTGTGTCCAGGAAGATGGGCACTGACACACCAGAGCTGAGGATTGGACAGGGCACTGGAGTTCTGCCATGTGCCCAGGACTAACATTTAATTGCTTGAGATCCTGGGGAAGGCACTCCAGGACAGGGAACAAGATGGTTGACACAATGGCGGAGATGAGTAGGATACCCCACACACTTGGGCAAAATTTTAACCACTGGTGTTGATGTAATTCCCACCCTGGCCAAAAATTGTCTTTGTGTCTTTGCACTGTTCCTGCACATAGTAATCTTCAATAGCTTTATGTTGAATAAAAACAATCAATTTGTTCCATATCTACCAATTAAAACTGAGAGAAGCTAGTCTGGGATTATTCTGGGAAAAACAGGCCTAAAGTCAGGACTGAAAATATCCCTCTAGATAATCCACGAGACAAATAATACACAGCATACACAGCACACATATACAAAAAGACAAATGTCCTATTGATAATGGACTGTACATAGAAAGAAAAGGGATGATTATGTATCAATGATACCAATATTCTTCCGTTTTCTAGCATGGGGTTTGGTTAAAAGCAACCATCCAGCAAACCATCCATGGTGCTGAATGAGTTGTAGTCAAAATAGCTGGACATTGTCCAGCCTCAATTGTGTTAGCATCCTGTGCCCAAATTCACCTATGTGTTGCTTATACCCAGGTAACATATAAACTCACATTTAGATTATGTCACCCCAAACCACCCAGATCAAATGTGGCATAGTAAAAGATCAGGGCATGCAGAGCCAGATGCAGGACCATTTATTTTCACTTTCTCTGTGGGACCCATTCTCTATTTCTGGACCATGCTACCTGAATTACCAAATCCAATTTACCCATGAACTTTTAAAATTCTTATATGTAGAGATTCACTTTTTTCACCTTTTTGTAACCTAAACTGAGTTTAAAATGCCCCCAAAATCTGATTTTTTAAAAATATTTTTGATGTTGATAGACCTTTATTTTATTTATTTATATGTAGTGCTAAGAAGTGAACCCAGTACCTCACACATGCTAGGTAAGCACTCTACTACTGAGCCACAACTCCAGCCCCCCAAAATCTGATATTTACTGAAAGTTTGACAATGAATCAGATATGTTCACAAATCAGAATTTCATGATAAAAATTCTCCTATTTAAGACTCAAGAAGAAACAAGAAGTCTCATTTAACCCTCAGTTGGAATTTAATACTCCAAAGTTAAAATTCCTAGCAAATGGAGGCAGAGGGAGAACAACTGACTTGTACTAGAAATAATGAAGAACTACCATTGTCAAATAAGCAACAGAAATTTGTTTTAAAATAAGACTAAGGGGAAGAGTGTAACTGGTGCTAAGTAAACCACACTACTTTGGCACAAAAGAACTCAAACTTCATTAAGGAAGGAAGGCTTTTTGGACTAACCTCTATTTTTGCAGAAAGCATTTGAACAATACCTAAGAATGAAAGACTATCTTTTAAAGGACTTAATAGAATCAATGCTGGTTAAGTTGTATTCATGAATACCTGTCCTAGCTGGATTTCTTGAATCCTGCCCATTTTCAGGGGGGATTTTTTTTTTTAAAGTTTTCTAGATGTTTTATAAGGAGACACCTTCAAAAGCAACAGCTTATTTACTCAAAACCTTACAGACAGACATAGTTTTATAAACATCAACTGCATAACAAAGCTGTGGCAGTGTGGTGGGAAGCCTTTAACTCATACCAACTCTTTACTCCATCATGATCAAGCTCAGCATTCCACATTTCTACAATAGGCTATAGTCTTACTGTCGAGGTCCTCCTTCCCCATTGCTTATCTCAATCTCTTAATCCTCAACTCATTCACGTATCTGATAAGAAAGTTTTCCTGATCTCTCCAGGTAAAACATTCTCATATGGCTCTGTGTGTATGTATAGGATATAGCACATAGTACACTCCAGTCTTTGCTATTGTTGTCTGATCTCCCTAAGTTTTAATGCCCATGAGACTAACCTCCTTCATTTTCTTTGGATTCTTTACTCCAGCTAGTAGGAGGTTGATGTGTAGAGGATTTTTGACCTGTTTGACCATATTTACTATTTGTTATGAAAGCAAAAACACATAGTTCAATATTTCTGAAGATTTCTAAGGCATACAAAATGAGGACTTCAAAATCCTATATATTTCTGCTCCCTTGGACAGGAACTAAGATTTCTTAAAGAATCTCATTGTAAGAGAATGGAAGTTGGATGACTCCATGACTTCTAGTCATGATCAGGACTCATTCTGTAGTCCTGTTGCCAATATCATACTGTGACATTCAGTAAATCTATCTCCTGCAGGTTCTTCAGTTATGTATATTAGAATAATACCTCAGGTATCTCTCTTGAATAGCTAATAAGTTATCTTTAATAATCACTGTCCATGTTTTTAAAAAGTACTTCTATAAAAAGCTTTGATCTACAAAATGAATAAATTCAGGGCTGCTTTCCATAGTTGACCCACTTTACCTTCCAGCTTTTGAATAGAATATACACATTCCTATTTCCTAAATTAGATAATAATATTGAAAATAGAAAATAACATAGAAATAATAACATAGAAAATAGATCTTAAAGAAGATATTACTGTTATGTATGATAATTATGTTCCCAAAATAATAATTCCTAATTGGGTTTGTTATCCTGTTTCCCTGCTTTGAAATTTTGTTTATGTTTTTTCAAAATTAAATTGCAGCAAAAACTCAGTGATATACTAAAATATTCAAATAAATGATATCACACACACACACACACACACACACACACACGTCTATATGCTTTACTTTTGTGTGCCTTAACCTAATTAGTAGCAGTTTTGATGTTTGAAAAGCATTAGACACTTAATGCTAATCTTTTAAATTACAGATTTGTAAATAAATAAATATACTTAAGATATCCAAATAAACCTATCTGGTTGTGGCATTCAAGCACAAGGAAGAGTAAATTGCAAGAAAATGACAATGTATTAAAATAATAACACAGATTCTACATTCTTACATGGATGTGCTATCAAGGCTAATATAAACACAATGTACTCTACCTAGCAATTCCCTCCATACAAAAGCGCACTGCATTTCAAAATCTAGATATTTGGCAATGATGAATGTCATCTGAAGCAGCCATGAGAATGACCCTCATGTCAATATTTCAAAACGCTGCCAAGAAATGTATTCCCCAAATTGTCATAAACAATCTATTTGGCTTCATTGTCTACTGATAAACATTTCCCATCAATTCTTTCGAAGCATACACTATTGACATACTTCAGATAATAATAGTCCAAAATAACATTTTCTTAACCTTTTCTTCAAGGTCTTCCCTCATAAAATGGAACTTCTAAAACTCTTGTATTATCTTTGTATCAGTGGAAATTTTATTTTGGTCACAAGTTTATAATAAATAAAGTTGTAGATTAAGCAAATTCAGTTTTTTCAAATACTTTCAATATTAACCATCACATTTATTTTATTCTGCAATGAAAAGCCACTGAACAAATCAGCAAGACTGTCTGAACACCAGTCCAGAAACAGTGTTTTATTAAGTCACATTTTGAAAAACTGACTTAACTCTTAAAGATCATATCAGTGTTTTCGCCACACTTCACCAGTAGTTATCAGTCAACTACTGATCTATAAATGTACAGTGCCCTGGATTTCCAGACTCCATTTGTCAATCAATTTACCTACTTTGCATTAATCTCAGGCTTTGTGGCCAATGTTTACTATGCCAAAGAATATTTACCAAAGTAAGGAAAGTTGTCAATGTGATAATAACCCATGTCATCAATATTGACTCATCACGCGTCCAAAACGCATTTTAATAAATTACCATTATTTTGTCAAAAAAAGAATATACTATAAAGTTAGTTTAACAGAAAATTCTGAATCTGTTTAATATATGAAAGCACTAATGAATAATGTAGTAGATTGATTCTACTAGTATAATAGCTCTTCTACAGCATGAAAGAAAAGTGGAGCTACTCTTGGGCAAAGGGAGGAAAGCATGCATACACATGGTATCCCTGCTGGAGGGCAGCTGTCAACTGGACCTGAGGCTTGTTTTCTATCACTGACTAGCCAGGAGGGAAGACTAACTCCATGCCCATCACCTGTATTGTGCACTGAGACTGTACTCATTGTTTCAGTACACATCTAGACAAGAACTGAAGTCCTTAATGAGAAATCCCACAACCTGTTTTAAGCTGGAATATTAAAAACAAACAAATGATCAGAAAACATTGGAACAGAGTGAATGAAAGTTCTTAAGGAAACAATGGTAGCAGAGAAGTCAAGTTCCCTCTAGGCAGGATCTACATCAACTCCACTTTCCCAGGGGAACTGCTGGAACCCTAACCTGGTTTAGTTAAGCATGGTGCCACTAAAGCCTAGGGTCCGTGCTCTGTATACCTTCTAGCATGTCAAAACAGAGAGTTTAACTGGTTCTCAAGGTGATGACAGCCCAGCTGTTAATGCATATGTGTTTGGGGACTGAAAGATCTTAGTGCAAATGTTAACTCTACTTACTATCCACGTAATGAGCAATTTCCTAAGACTCTGACATTTAGTTCCTACATTCATAAATGAGGATAAAAATTGCATCTTCGTAGGATCGCTATACCAGTGCTCTCAGAACCTAGAAAATATTCAATTTGTTGTTGTTGTTATTATTCTCCAGTTAAAAGTGGTATCTAATTCAGGAAACATTCCTAATTAGTGGTGAATGGTCAATATGTTTGTTATGATTTCATTGAGTCATAATTCAGTACAGAATGCTAAAAGTCACACTACAGGAAAATATCACCACCACCACCCCTCAAAACAACAACAACAACAACAACAACAACTGGGCAGAGAATGAGATCAGAGTAGAGCAACACATTCAAACCCTCTCAAAGCTTCCAGTTCCATTGAGAAGAACAGAGGTAAAAATCAACTTCAATACAATGTACTCAGGATAAGAACTGTGGTCTAAGGACACAATAGAAGGAATAGATTATCCAGACTTGGGGGTCAGTATGTGGAGTGGAAGGTTTCCTTAGGAAGAAACACGAAGATAACTGAGTAAAAATAAGCAGACATTAAACAGGTGCACAGTTTGGTGGAGGTAGGGAATGAAAGATCATAGTGATGAGAGAGGATATAAATGCCAGAAAGTTGCCAAATAGACACAAGAATAACCCAGGCAAAGCCTTGGAGAAAAGGCTGTTGAGAGTGTGGTGATAAGGAGCAGTATGATTACTGTTACAGAGCCACAAACTTGCATGTTAGGTATCGGGCTGAATGGCACTGGGGCTGGGCAGGAAACTCTGGAGCCACATTGCTTGGAAATGGGTATGGGGTAGGAAGAGGGAGCAGTACTTGAGTTCCATTCCCAGATGTTCTGATTCAATTGATTTGGGAGAGAGTCTAAGTGCTAATACTGTTAGCATTGCTTGAAGGTTTTCTTGGTGACATAACATGCAACCAGTATTTAGACTTAAGTTAAATTCAAACCAACCTATCTAAAGGCAGCAGGGGAGTCTGTGAATGGCCTTTCATGAATAAAGAAAATGGGGTTATGATGTCATGCAGCTCGTTAGTGACTTTGCTGTTAGAAGATCAGCAACTGCTCACGGGCAGTTTCAGACCCTCTTAGGAAAGGGTGTCAGTAATGCATCCTCAGGTCCAGAAATCAGCTAACCACAGCCCAGACCAGGGTTACATCTCTGCTTTTAAAAACAATGAAGGTAAGGTTGTTTGCAAAGAACCCAATTCTATTTATGTGCTGAAATGTATCCTTTGGGAAAAAATACAAACATTTGAAAATAACTTTGCTAGGTAATAATAATCCCATAATTAGCCTATGGCAAATAGACATTCAGTACACAAATACATTCACAAAAAACTAGCAGGAAATAAATGCAGAGCTTGAAATTTGCTTTGTTTTTCAAAAATATGATCTGAGTGGAACAGCTACATTAATGCTGATAGTAGCACAACTCACAATAGTCAAGCTATGAAACCTGCCCAGGTGCCTGTCAGTAAATTAGTGGTTAAGAAAATGTGGTGTATATACACAATCGAGTTTTACTCACCAATAAAGAAGAATGAAATTATGTCATTTGGTGGTAAATGGATAGAATTAGAGAACATCATGCCAAGTGAAATAAACCAGACTTAGAAAGTCAAGGGTAGAATATTTTCTCTCATATGAGGAAACTAGAACTAAATAAGGGGAGGCAGAGGAGTGGATATCATAGAGATAGAGAGATCAGTGGAGTAGAAGTTTGAGGAGGAGGGAGGGAAGAAGAACTGGAAAGAAGAGGAAATTTGGAATGAATTGACAAAATTACACTATGAGCATGTATAAACATACCACAGTGAATTCCACTTTTATGTGTATCTATAATGAATCAATTAAAGATAAATTAATACATAAGCAGAAGGAAGACCAGTTGAGTAAAGGAAGGGAAACAGGGGGAGGGAGGAGGGGAAGAAAAGAGTGGGGCACCAGGGACTGAAAAGGAGTAAATTAAATTCCAGGCATATAAGATTATGTTAAAATGAACCCCACTATTATGTATAATTATAATGCAATAATAAAAACATTTTAAAAAACCAAAAATACAACCTCAAAAAAAATGATATGACCATACTTGCTCTTCTATTTCCCAGCATATATGGACATAGGTAAAGTTGCAGGCATAATTTAATCATCTCTCATGGTGGATAGCATATTTCATTCATGTGAAAGGAGCCCTGCTTTTTGGTTAGGTGGGAAATGTTCCTCCAAACTTATTTCTCCAGGGTGTTCACTACACTGGCATTCCTGGTAATGAATATTTGCTTTTGTGAATAATAATATTCCTTTCTTTTATAAGTTATCACCCCACTCCCATCTATAAGCCTCATTTGGGTTAGAAGCTGTTTGATGTGAGGTTCAGTTTCCATCCAGAAAAAATTATTTCAACTATATTTTACATTCACTTTTCCTTTCGTGGGTGTGAGAAAGGGGCCCTTTGCCTGTCGTCTTCGATACTCCCACCATTCATTCTCAGTCTTCAATCCCCCACGCACCTCCGTGTGCTAAACCTTATATCCAGATGCTGCAGGCTCTTGACTGCCCTTCAGAGAGTTGAAAATAGAGATGCTGTCATTCTGCAGAAAGTCACATTTATTCACAGTAGGGGCCTGGGTCTTGATGCAAGTGACGATAAATTCAAAAGCAATATGCAAACAAATTATTAGAGGATTTGGATTACCCTTGTCTCTGGAAATTTTATAAATAAAAGTATGATTAACTATTTCAGCCAGTATGACTACATCATCCTGCAAGGCAAAAAAAAAAAAGTACAGCTTGTAGGATTTCTGCGAAGGGAAGAAAAGCTGTGTAAGGCACTTACTTCTAATGTTTAAATAAATTTCACCCAAAAGGAGTTATTTTGCAAAGATCTTAGCTTTAGTTATCAATCAATAGATAATAACACAGGGCTCCAAAAAGAAATAAAAGATCCAGCACACACTGCTCAAAACCTGCCAGCAAGCAACTCCCCCAAGGAAGAAAGGTAAAAAATATCAGAGGGAACCTGGCAGTATCTCCTAGGCATCTACAAAATGTCTAGAAGTGAATGTCATTTTCTCACCAATAATCTGCACTTTAATCTTACATGAAACAATTTTTCACAAAAAGTCTCTGTTCCCTTGTATTTGATAAAGAAAAAGAATTAGAAATAGGCCCAATTTCTTTAGAAAAGTAGGTTTCTTCAGCTTTCGATTGGCCTTTCTCATGACCCCCTATACAAGAAGACAGATAATAAATATAATGATTTATACTGAAAAAAAAAAGAGCAGTGAGGATAATGGCCCAAACAGTGCTGTCTTTTATTATGTTACCATAGTAAATAATAGCAGTACCGTTCACACCGTTATACTTAAGGTTGTAGCAGCTATTCCATTATAATTCCTGTTTTTCAGAAGTTTATAACTTGGTCTTGACAATATACTACAGCCTGAAACTAGTCTTTTTATTTTTTTCTTTTTGAGTCAAAAGCTGGTTTTCCTTGATTGCCATGCTATTATTGAATAATCAGCTTGGAATTAAATCACATTTTTATCATTTATTCTGGCTATATTTTGCATATGCATTTGAAAACCTTTTCTGTAATATACCACATACACACATACACACACACTGGTTTGCCTCCACATTCAACATTTGTATTGAGAAAAATGGAGCACATTCAGTACATTTAATGTTCATTAATTGGGAAGATCACCATAATAACTTATTACAAAATGCTTGAAAGGCAAACGTTAAAAAGTTTTTATAGAGATTTGATAATTCTGTAAATAATAGGATATTTATTTGATTAAGGTACATAGACTTATTTGAAGATAGAAACAGAATTCAGCAAAAGCTTGATCAGTCCAATTCAACACAAGACATTAGTGAACAGGCCATCTAATATCTTGGGAAGCCAGAAATGAAATGAGCAACTTTCTCATTCTGCCTCTTTTGAACCCGAATATGAGGAGAGAAATGAGATTTAGACTTTAAATATAGCCTGTCTTAATTTTTATTATCCAAGTAACTTATCTAATACCCACTACCCCACCGCCAGCTACTTTCTTAGTAAAAAGCAAATGACCTATTCAGTAACGCAAGAAGAAGATTTAGGAAAGAGGGAAAATTACAAACAGCCTATAACCTGTGTCTGCAAAGTCTGAAACTAACAATAATTTGTACTGATGTTAATATGCTGACCTACAAATATGAATAATCTTTTGATGAAAAAAAATAGAAAAAAGAAAAACAGAAAAAAAAATCATCAAAGATAATTAGGAGTAAACATTCTGACTCCATTCCTCTTATTTGGGTCTAAGAAAACAAAAGCCAAAGTTCACATTGTTCTCTTTTGA
The DNA here is from genome assembly GCF_902686445.1 of Sciurus carolinensis. Taxonomy (NCBI): domain Eukaryota; kingdom Metazoa; phylum Chordata; class Mammalia; order Rodentia; family Sciuridae; genus Sciurus; species Sciurus carolinensis. Next base: position 34,212,187 of record NC_062213.1, read on the forward strand.
AAAGAAAGGTTCTCTCAACCTTAAATTAGAAGTAACTAAAGAATTCTATCTTATTTACCCTTTCCCTCCAGTGCTCAGGAAATACAGTCTCACCCTAAGACTGGACTGGAGATTGGAACCTTGATTTTTACAGCAGATTTCCAATATTTAACTTGAAATATCAAAAACTCTCTTTTTTTTTTTTTAAGTCAAATGGGAAAAAATGGGAAGGGGGTAACTATTTCTCATTTTGGAGCAGTTCTTTCAAATAATTTAAGTCAAAGGGCTGAGGATATAACTCTGTGGTAGAGTGCTTGCCCTGGGTTTAATCCCTAATACAGCAAACAAAACAAACAAACAAACAAACAAACAAAGATCAAGAAAACATGAAACAAAAAACAAACCTACAAATGATGGAAAAGTAATTGCTTGGAAATTGCTTGGAAATTAGCTTGGAAGAATTGAGGGGCAAAAAATCTCTTTATAACAACATTCTTTTAGTCATTGTTTTTACTATCAATTCACCAAACCTTGGTTTATAAAAATGATAAATATAGGTAATGTGACACTCAGTTTTATGTGTCTTCTTGAGTAGGCTGTGGAACGCTCAGACAATTGGTTAAGCCCTATTTCTGGTTGTGTCTGTGAAAGTGTCTCCAGAAGAAATTCGCATTTGAATTGGTGTACAGAATATAGGAGATGGTCCTCCCCAGAGTTGCTGTATCATCCCATTCGAGGGCCTGAATAGAACAAAAAGGCCAAAAAGGCTGAATTTGCTCTCTGCCTGACTGTTTAAGCTGGACATTGATCTCTTTGTGTTCTGCTTTCCTGGCTCTTAGACCTTCAGACCCAGTTAGAAACTGTACCACTGGCTCTCTGGCTCTCAGGCATTAGAGTTTATACCTCTGGCTTTCCTGGGTCTCTAGCTTGCAAATGACAGATCATATGTGTGTGTTTTCTGTTTCCTGTTTCCCTGTAGAACTATGACTATACAGGTAATTCTTATAATTCATACAGAACTTTAACAGAAAATGTAAATAAAGAAAACCAGCATTTACTAGAGATTTCATTCAGAGAACAATCCAGAAAAATAGAAAAGACACTGGAGAGAAAATGGGCAATGTCTGCATTGACTGGATTGAAACTGTGCAAAGAAAATATTTGAAATTATAAATTAAAAAGTCTCACATTATGACTTGTTTATGTAAATTATAGGGTACTAAAATATGGAAGTAAAGTAAGACTGTAATAGTCAGTGATAAATAATATATGTACATTTTTCCTTAATAGTAATCTATTTTGTGTATCACAAAGGCTTGTCTGCATAATCTTTGCATTTGCAAATATCCAAATCCAATGTGATCAACATAGTGGGAAGTCATAAGGAGCCCTTCATTTGCCTTATGATCCCAACACTAGGGCCCTCATGAATATCTTAATGGGTATAATGGAGACACCCAGATGTGTCCCAAATGAATTTTTAAATTTGGGGGCAAAGTGAAGTTAAATAAATAAAGTACCAAAAACCCAGTGAGAGAATGGCTAGCCTTTGCAACAATCACCAAAGAGAAATATCACATGAATAAGGTGGGATGGTAGAGTGCTTATCAGTTCCCAGCCCCATACAAACATGTGATAGCTAGGTGAGCTGACAAGCCATTTTAAGTCTCTGTGTCCCAGTTTTTCTGCTATAAAATAGAGATGATAACAACACCAATTCTTAGTAAAAATTACATACCATTTGCTATTATTTCAGTTTTGCAGAGAAAAAAATAATGATCAGGAGATGTCTTGGTCTTTTTGGGCTGCTATGACAAAATGCCATAAATGGAATAATATTAACAACAAATACTTATTTCTCATACTTCTGGGGACTAGGAAGTCCAGGACTAAGGTGTGGACAGGTGTGGTGTCTTATGAGAGCCCACTCCCTCACAGGTGGCCTTCTGTGCTATGTTCCTTCATGGTGGGTCTCTCCTGGTCTTCCCTTATGAGGACACTGATCATATTCATGAGGACTCTGCTCCTATGACTTAATCAATTTTCCAAAACCCCACCTCTTCATGCCATTTCCTACAGGGTTAAGATTTCAACATACAAATTTTGACATGAACACTCAGACCCTTACAAGAAGGAAGGGTATTGGCTTAAAATAGCATACTTGCAAAAGTAGAGCTGAAGGAAAGTTTATAGTCTCCATTGGATTCCAGAGTCCTGTGTCTTTCCACTATATAGTAACTCTTCAGTTTTTCTGTCATGAGACTTGACAATAAACAAAAATGACCCTGGGGACTGTGTCATCTTCAAAAGTATGAGGATAAAACATGTAAAACAACATAAGGTGGAGTATCCTAAGATCTGCAGTTCCTGGAAGATCGAACAAGTGTTCTTTCTCATGGCTCATTCGGAAGGACTGACTGATGGCAGCTTCTAGTCACCAGTTCAGGGCTCAGCGGGATGGAACATCCTCCCGCAGCAAGGAGGCAAAAATCGCCCTTGAAGGAACAATGTAAACTCACCTAGCTCTCTCCCCAAGTAAACTATTATTCTTGACTTCGTGGTTATGGATTTTTCACTGTTAGTAGTCACATAATGCTGGTAACACTTTTCACCAAAAGTTATTATTTGCTTAGGAAATATATTCCCACAGAATAACCAATATTGGTTATGAATATGCTTCTGTTATTGCCTTGATTCTATCACACAGTGTTATGATTCTTTGGGCATTATTGCAAAGATGCTCTGCATTTTCAGAATGATCATTAAGACAAGCATAATTACCATCAATTGTTCAAAGAAATGAATTGCTATTTATTATACAACACCCAGGCACATGAATGTTTTTCTTGCTCAATTTGTGTTGATTTAAGTGCTTATTATATGTGAAGGATATTGATCAAGTACTTTTGCAAATGGCCTCAAAACAGAGAGAGAATTCCTTTTTTCTTTTTTACTACCACAAATTTCAACATGAAATATTTTGCCAGTATGCTACGAACACCAATAGCATAACATAAACCATGGAAAAGTTCCAGGCTGTGTTGACATATTTTATGAATGTTATGGGATGCCAGATTGGAGGTGTACATCTGTGGGGGTTGGCCAGTCATCCTACTGCCGTCTGTGTATCTGTATGCTTAAATGAATTAGCTAATATAAAAACAGTGCATAAACAAGTTTAATGTCATAGAATTTCTTTTATGGAGTACAGAATATTCAAATCTGAGTAAACAAGTAGAGAATTATGTTCAACTGCTATTACTTAGGAGAAAGGAAAGTATAAAATGGAAAAGATGCAGCACCTTAACTGTATGCCTTATATATATAGTGTCTGGCTGTTCTCCTTTTTCTCCTTTTTATTACTCCATCTTGTTTTACTGGCAGCAATCTTTTTGCGAGCTAGGATGGTGAGTAAGGATCTTTTATCAGAGGGCTAGAGAAGCCATTCCATGCCTCAAGGTCATTCACTGACTACCAATTCCCTTTCTTCTTGAGGATAACCCAAGCCATAATGTTCAACCCTCAACCCTAGATTCCCATCTCTGAATTACTCTTTCTACAACATCATAGTCACTTATAAGACAGGCCCCCACTCCCTGTAGCTGATCTAAGAATCACTTAGTGATGTGTCCTAACATACATATCCATATAGAAAGTCCTCAGAGACAAGCCCCCAGCTTTAGAGTGTAATGTCAACAGGGTCACATGGAAATTCTCTTCTCCCAACCCTCTCCTTGCATTTAATTCCCTCATGATGCCTCTTACTGGTTAAATAATGTAAATGGTGCTTTTTTTTTGGTTGACTTCCACTTTCATTATGTTTCTCTTACTTCTTAAATATTATTTTACTTGAGTCCCTATTTCTCCCTGTGTTCATTATCTGCTAAACAATGTGTGTGTGTGTGTGTGTGTGTGTGTGTGTGTGTGTGTGTGTGTTTGCAAGCACAAGAACTATACAAATGAATAAAAGGAAGCAAGGAATGATCCCACAGGGAAAACTATACATATACATATACAGTAGGTATAATTGATGTTAATTTCAATGGTGGGATTTTTAAATGGGACAAAAAACAATAAAACTTTTATTTTTAGCTAACAGTTTGTGGGCTAATTTAGTTCTTGAAATCCTTCCAAGCATGATAGCTTAAATTTGCCCCAGATGGACTTTCTCTTCTGTTCAAATTGCTCGACAGCAACATAACAGCCATTTATAACAAAGTCTGCAGAAATGGGCTGGCACTTCTCGTCTTCCAAATACATTGGTCTGTTTGTAAGGAGAGTGCCCCCATAAATCACCATGAATTAAAGAGGAACACACCCGTCCCAATCAAAACATCAGGAAGAAACCGTTGCCTAATAGATAAGAACACAAACAAGTGCAAAGCATCACTTGAGTTTTTATAGAGGGCCCATATTTTTGGAAGGCAACCAGGGCTGTTTCACATGCTGTACTTTTTCTAATCTGACTGACTCACAGTCTTGTGATAGTGAGATAAGCTAGGTAGGCAAATTTTTATAGAGTTGCAATTACTGAAATTGTCATTACGCTGCTCACTGTAAAATAAATATAGATAGAAGTGAAATTATGCACAGGCTAGAAGTAGAAAGTGTTTTGCTTCTGTTTGCTAAATTAATCTCTTCCTAAATGGCTGCAGGCCAGGTAGGTTAGCATTTGTGGTTTCAAAGGTTTTCAGCGCTTGCAATGAGCCATGAAATTACTGCATGCTGCTGAAAATGGCAGCTGATGAAAGGAAAAGAGTGAATCCCAAAGGCAGAAAGACAGGAGGAAGCAAAATTACAGGCAGAAAGTCTGATTTTTGATGTTGCTCATTGTGAAATGTACACCCAAACTTTTAATAAAACATAAAACATTAATAAACCTGCTAACAATTCCTTACAATTTCTTTTGAAGTCTGAGTATAATTTCTGAATACTTATTAAAACAGGCAATGATTCAGAGGGGGTTGAGCAGGTTTCTATCTATGGTATGTGCTATATTGGTAGACACTCTACTTGTGACTTTTGAAATAAGATTTTTATTGATGTTTTTAATTGAATCACACAAAAGGATTGATGTTCAGTTAATAGAAGTACCCAGATCCTTTTAGTTTCCATTAGGATTAGCTAATCTTAGTTTTGATACCGTCACCAGCATATACCATAACCAGTACTACTATCCTGTTTTTAAATCATTTGAACTTCCTCAGAATAAGGTGATGCCTGATTCTTCCTGCAGAGGTTTGAAAGCTCTCTAGGCCTGAGTGCCCTGTCCCAAGGGTCCTTACTTCATTCTCAGGAAGAATGTGAATCAGTTTATATCTCAAAACCACAAACACTATACCTTGCCATAGATAGGTTATTCAGGCCAAAAGTAAACATTTTCTCAGTCCCCAGACTGTGGCTCCTGAGGACAGATTTCAAAATGAAAGTGGTAACAGTTTTTAAATATATTTACAATGGCATTTTTCATCTTGTAATGAAAACAACTAGTCTTTAAGGCTTTCAGGCATTGCTAGCAAAGAGAGATTCCTGAGAAATGAACTGATCATCATTTGGAATTCCAAATTTTCTGGATTTTAGACAGACTCAGTCTCTGTGCAACTGGATTTCATTCACACTAGTGCTAAGGAATGCAAAAAGAAAAAAAAAAAACTTCTTAGAGATTCCAAGCACTTACATTTGCATGATTTTATAGATTAATTACTAGCAAGACAGAACCATAGAGATTTTTGGATTACATTTTGTTATAGAAGGCATAAATAATCTAATGATTACTATGCATGCCTGGTCAAATAGTTACTGTCACCAAGTTATTAGAGTGCTGTTTTCACTTCCAGCAAGGAAATGATCTGAACTGCAAATTGAGCTCAGCAGTAAGGAGGAGATGCTTCGATCTTAGCCACCAAATCTTCAACAAAGAGGGGAGAAGCAAAGTCAGTCACCTATTTATGCAATATTTAAAAATGAAACCCTCATGCAGGAAATGCCTAGCTACCTACTACAGTCATTTTTGCATTCATTTGTACTTGTCCATAAAAAGCTATTCTTCCTGTGTTCTTGGTGTACCCCCAATTTTTCTCTTTTTCAAAAGTAGTCACAGTTATGTGATTTTAGACAGAAGTGGTTTGTTGGAAATACATTTGATTTGGAATTGGAAACACAGCTCTGCCACATAACTGTGCAAACACATGGTAAAAGACACTTCCATATGGGTCTGACTTCTGATTTTTTTTTTTTTTTTTTTTTTGGTTTCCAAATAATGATAGAAACACCTAGTAGGATTAAATAAGTTCATGCACAGAATTTTTCATTTTGTAATATAGAAGCTTTTATACAATTATGTGAGATAATATGAAAATGAATGTTTGAGACATTGTTAGTTTTCAAATAAAACTGATGAAGGAGGTAACCAAGAAGTCTGAAAAATTAATCAAGCTCAAGATACAGACTAAGTGACCATGTGTAACAGTGCTTCTTGCAAGGAAAATCTGCCACCTCGTCACATAACTGAACTGTTTCCTGATCTCTGGAGGAAATCATTTACTTTTCTTCTGTACTCTTATTTCTACCTTACTCATTTTTAAATTGATCTACAGTCTTCAAGCAATTCAAATCAAGTTGCCATAATTCTTATTTTTCCCTGATCTGGGTCAGCACCAAAGCTTCAGTGAAAGGGGGGAGGGGAAACAAAGAAGCAAAGAAAAGAAAGGATAAAAAAAGGAAAAGACAAACATGTTTGTCCGTTGCTCAAACCAACTCCAAAGCATATTTTCTAGACTCACACACAGATCCAAAAAGATATTGACCTTACAAAAATATAGTATAAGTGTTACCATCTAGTTCAATATTCACTGTTAAGTTTGCTCTAGAATCAAATTGCAAATTCAGGAGGAAAAGAACTGAAGGATGCTAATCAAACTGAAGATATTCAAGGTATTTGAAAATCTAGTCATTTCCCATGAATGTGTCTGTTGTGATTCCTATTGTCACAGAAATTCCAAAGAATTCTATTTTCAAATAAAAATTATTTTCTTACAATGAACCCTCAGTATCCAAATAGCATCTGAATCCAAAGATTTTCCTTAGCAACCTCAGAACTAGTGACCACCAAGTTAAAATGCTCAGAAACAGATAACCCACTAAAACTTTGTTAAAATTTTATTGTGAATGTAAAAGGCACTTTGGTCTCCTTTAAAATTTTTGTCCAAAATATTACTTGTCCGTTCATTCAACAAATACTTAATGAGTGCTAGTATGTCCCATGCATTGTTGTAAACATCAGGAAATAAAAAAGACAACTCCATGGCTTCAGTAGAAGCTCTAATTCCAATGAGTATGGGTATAAGTCAATTTCATTTTGATTATTTATGCACATTAATTAAAGATGAGCTTCAAGAACTATACTAAAAAGGACTATGATAGTTTTATGTAAGTTCAAGAGGAAAGACTATCAGGATTGACTCATGATGTCTACCATGGAAACAGACAAGGAAATATTGGCATAAATGACACACTTCTGCTACATCTTTTTATAGGAAATTACCACTGGGTAGCAGGCATAAAATTCAGAACTGTATCATAAGGAAAATATTGGTGCAAATCACATATATTATCTTGATCTTCTTGTGTGCCCTAAGTAGGCTCTTGAATTTTCACAAAAGATTAACCTTTTTTCCCTTTAGTTATTTACCAAAACATAAAACTATGCCTTTTGTCATCAGACACATTCAAGGGAATTGACTAGATTTTCAATACAAAACATTTTTACTTCACATTCTTGTCATATTATGCTAATTTCCAACCCTCTGCTATCCTGTAATAACCAAATCTTTGACCACACTTTCAGGTTAAGCTTTTATACCTGGAGATTAGTCACAAACCAAATTTCTGCCAACTTGACAATAAAACACCTATGAAAACATGCACATAGAGAATGTGAACTAACAATTCAAAGAAGAAATATAAATACAACAATGGAGCAAACAGAAATCTTTAACACATTGGTAATCAGGAAAATGCATACTAAACAAAGAGCTGCCATTATCCCTGTCAAATAAGCAAAGGTTTTAAAAAATGAATATACTGTATTGGCTAGAATATGGGGCAAAAGGCACACTTACACTTGGAGTACAGTGATACCACTTCACTGGAATATATTTGTCAGGAATTAAAAACATTTAATATATGTATACTCTTTCTAAGAATGAGTAGGAAGCATTCGTACAGATATATCTACCAGATTTATTGCCTTAAGATTTAGAAAAACAAAAACTTATTTATATTACTAGTAAAACATATCTTGGAGGTACATGAGATAAGATTTATGATATAACTTGTAGATTATGTATAATACATACTCCTTTCTTATATATGTATATGCATGTGCATGTATTACATGCATTCGTATCTGTATGTACATAGAAAAATATCAAAAAGCATAGATACCAAACTGCTCAACACTGTTTTTCCTGGTGAATGAATATTGAGGAGGAGTATAATCTTTTTGCTTTCACTGCTTAAAATTCTATATAATTTGACTTTTTCAATAACCTGTATGTTTTTATATAGAAAAGGGAAGAGAAAGATCATTTTTCAGTACAAAATCCAAATAAGAAGGTAGTGCTAATCTGAGACAAAATAAAATTAGTTTCCCCTTGCCGGCCTTAGATTCAAAGGATATAAATTCAGACTTAAAAAGCAGTTAAAAGTGTAAAAAAATGCTGTGTATTGAATAGTATCATTAACATATTCAAAACAGAAACTGTTAGGAATATAAGAAAAAGCAGATAGAAGAAGTATCATCATTAGCAACTAAAGTCTTGCTCAACCTCTCACATTTAAAATAGACCAAAAATAGTGACAAAATTAATAAAGGAAAAGGCAAGTATTTTATCATAGTTCCTTGTATAAATTGTATCTGACAATAACCAATAGGATGATGAGGGGGACTTTTTCTTTATAAAAGATTTCCAAATAAGGGAAGAAGAAATGATAAAATAAAAATAGCACTCTTTTGCAACTCATAATGAAATAATGGAGCTGGACCATGATTACAAACTGCTAAATCACAAAGCAAAAACCGGCACAAACAACCTCCAATGGAAAGACTCACTATACCTGAGATGCAGTTTTGCTTAAAAAAGAAACTGAATTTGAAGTCCAACTCTAATTAGTGAATTATAGCAAACCCAGAGAACAGAGGAACAGTTTTTAAAACAGACCACCAGGATGTAATCAGTAAAATCCAGACTGTGGGATGCTATAAAACAACTTGATTTCTTCTACAATAGGTTATAATACTGGGAGACGAAGGAGGAATCTACAGTTTACAAGAAATGTTGCACACATATAATCTGGTCACTATGCTTGGACTTGCCTGGATCCTTATTCTAACAAACTATTTTTAAAAAGGAAAAGAAGAATTATGAAGCAATTAGAAATTTGAGCACTGATTAGGAAATATTTGATTCTGAGTATTATTGTTAGTTCTATTTGGGTGCAATATTAATATTGTGGTTTTATTTTCAAAGAGTCTCTATTTTAGAAATATAGAGAAAATATAGAGTTGAATAATTATAAAAATTTTATGATGTTTAGAATTTACTTAAAATAATTCAGGAAGAGGGGAAATATTAAGGACAAGGATTAACTAATAATTGGCAATATTGGATGTTAGAAAAAAAAGTTTTTTGGTACTATTCTATATACTTCTGAAATGATGAGATTTTTTTAAGATACAAGATTTTTAATATAGACATAAAGAATTTGAATGATAAAACTGACATGGTTGCACCAATGAAATATTTCCAAATTTCTTCCTTAAAGAGAATTCTTTCCTTTAACTATTCTTGAAAACTTTACAAAAGTTAATCATTGCAAGGATGCTAATAAACTCGAAGAGAGGAATTATTTAAATAGTAATATTCACTGACACTTAATAGTATTGGCAAGAATGTCATTTTTTTCCAAATTAATTAGCAGATTTGACCATTTCAATGTGTTTTTTATTGAGAATAGCCTTTATACTCTGTATTTCCTCTTAAATTTAAAACCAAAATAGTAACTAAAATGATTTTGAAAATTTACAGAAAAAGACAGTTGCTGCCAACAATTATGTAATAGAAATAAAAATTAATTAAAACATGTAAGTGGCATAAGAACTGTCAGATCAGTGGAATCAAAATAAACCTTAGTGTAAAGAACAATGTAAAGTTTGATAAAGGATGCATAAAAAGGTAGGGAATGAAATAAATTATTAAATTTATAATTTAAATATTATATAATTATAATTTAGATATTATATAATTATAATCTATAATTTATATATTTATAAGTATATAAATATATAATTATAATTTAAATATTATATAATTATAATTTTATAATTTGAAGCAGCTAACTATTTAGTAAAAGGTAAATTCTGTCTGATATAAAATAAGGCATATTTTATGGTGTCTTGCACATTCCCCACTTTAGGGACTTTTGTACAAATAACTCAATAGCTATAGTCATCCTTTGTACCATGTGATCACTATCCCTCTGGCCATAGTTTTTGAATCAATATTTATAAGATACATATTCTTCTATGGCCAGGACCACATCATTAAGTTTCAAAAATATGAGCTTGACTATCAAACCACCCTCTCAGGAATAAGAAACTGAGAAACTGAAGAATTTTGGAAGGGAGCAGCAGAGGCATAAAGAAAGGTATAATTGAATATTTATGCCATGCAATATTATCAGGGCCAGGTTAATGTCTAAAAGACTCTCATTAATTAATAAATAAAAATTAAAACTCTATTAAATACCAGACAACATACTACAGATATTTCACAGAAAATTACAACTCACAGTTAATCTGGGAAAAACTAGTTTAGCTACATCATAAGGATGTAGATAAAAACAATGAGTTAAGAATCTTACTATCAGTTTGGAAAAGATAAAAATTCATATAGTACATTTGAACATTGCCGTGATAGTGTTGAGATGGATCCTAGCTTGTCTACTACTTGTGGGAATACAAATTGGTAATAATAATAATAATAATAGCGACATAACTTTTCTGGAGAGAAATTTGAATATAACACAGCAAGAACCTTAAAACAGTACTTACCTTTGACCCAGAATATCATTTCTAGGATTCTAGTTTTAATGAACTAATTAGAATTATGTACTAAGTTATATGCATATTTCTGCATCCCTTTTGTTGTAGTGAAACATTGAAAAGTAAGAGAATGTAAAAATAATTTTACTTCATAATACTATTGATCCCTAACATTTAAGAGTGTATTTAATGTGAAATTCTTTCTGTGCATCCTGATTTAATCTCACAACAACCCCTGAAGGTGGGTACTATTATTATCTCTATTTTCCAAATGAGAAAACTGAGACACAGAGAGGTCAAGACAGCTGGTAAATTGCTGAGCTGAAATAGGAACATGAGCTTTTCTGACTCCATAAATGGCTCTTTTCACTACTGCACTACAGCAGCATTTGCTGTCTTTAAATATGACAGATGCAATGCTAACATTTTATGCTGCATTATTTAATACAAAGCAAAAGAATTCTGTCGATACTACCGTTATGAGCATCAGAAAGTCAAAGTAAAGACTCAGGGAGGATTATGGAACCAACACTGACAAAGAGTTTTAAAGGATATATAATTTACAAAATGGCCCTATTACAACATGAGCATTCGGTAAGCACAAAATTAAAGTGTAGTGTTTGGAGAAATTAGCTCCATCCCTGGGGGAGTTAAAGAAGTTCAAACATTTTGAAGTTTGACAATGTCTCTCAAAATCATGAATGTACAAAACCATCAGTGAGCAATGATATTTGATTCTGCAGAGATGCCAGTCCATGACATCAACATGATGTAGACTACAATATTATTTATAAGCAAGTTAGGGGAAACATCTCGAATATCCCTGAATGAGGGGTGGTTAAATGAATTATGATATATCATTACAGTTCACACTGTGCAGTTGTTAAAGTGAATGAGGCTGATTAATGTGTACTGGCTTGGAGCAAAAGTCATAACTTGTTTTACAAAAAGAAACAAATCATAGAAAACACACGTGTCAATATTTGTGCAAAAACACCTTTACCTATATCTTTCTGTATGCAAATGAACATTATAGGTACATATGATTATATTTTTAAATGAACACTTATGTTAGACTGATGCTAGGTACTACCTCTAGGGAATATATTGAAAGAGTAGAGGAAGGACAAGTTTTAGTTTTTACTTCAAACTGTTTTCTGCATTGTCTAAATTTCTGTTTTACTTTTGTTATCAGAAAAAAATGCAAAATGATATCTGCTTAATTTCTACCTAGTCTTATAAAATAAAATATAAATTGTTACATGAAAATAGGAAAAATAATAAAGGTAAAAGAAAGAAACCCAATTAAGTCTTATCTTTTCTTGTCTTTCTGAGTTTTTCAAGGTGAGCTCATTATGACTTGGAAAAGACATATTAAAATGCTTGAATTTAGGAACTATTAGCTCATCTTTTCTCTAAATAACTTGACTTCTATCTTTGAAGAAATCCAGACTCTTAGATATCTATCTACCTGAACAAAGTAAGCAAGACACCTGATTGAGTTGATTCTGATTTATGACTTTATAACTCCAACCTGCACTTGTGATTTTCTAAGGTGAGGTAAAATATAAAAAAAATACGGTGATAAAGATTGTCACTGTATTTAACATAAAGGTATTGTTAAGGTATTCACACAGCATTTCCTTCATGAGTAAACATGAAAGAAAACTGGAATAGATATATTTGTGCTGAAAATTTTTTTCTTTGTCTTTTTATTTTTGTCTGTATTTCTTTCTTTCCTTTGGGTCCCAGGAAACCCACCTTCAGCAGCTGTATTGAATAAGAGTCTTCCATGTAAACTCTACCACCTCTGCATTAGTCTTCATTTTTCTACTTTACTTATTATTCTGTGTTGTTCGTACTTCTTGAAGCTATTTTAAATTCTCTTTTGAAACAGTCTAGATATAAGGAAGAAAAAGTGTCTCAAAAGCTGTCTGGTAAGGAAAGAAAGAAAATTATCCCTTCCTCTCTTCCTTCTTTCCTTTTCTTCCTACCTTCTCTCTTCCCACCCTCCTCTCCTTTTCGCTCTCCTGTTCTCTTTCTCTTCCTCTCCTTCTTCCTCTTCTTCTCTTCCTTCTAAGAACCACTTCAGATCAATGATTTGGAACAGGCTTTGAAATGACAGAACCAACCTAAGCGTCCATCAACAGACAAATGAATGAAGAAAGTGTGGCGTACATGCACGATGGAGTTTAATTCACCATAAAAAAGAACTAAGTTATCTCATTTGCAGGAAAATGGATGGAACTTGAGAGCATTGTGTTAAGCTAAATAAGCCAAATTCACAAAGTCAAGGGTTGCATTTTTTCTCTCCTATGTGGAAGCCACAGGGAGAAAAAAAAAAAAAAAAGGAGAGGAGCAGGGGGCATCTTATGGAAATAAAAGGGAGACCAGTGGAGGAGAGAAAGGGGGTTCCTTGGGAGGGAGGCAAAGTGGAGACACGGGGGGATGCAAATGAGCAAATGCATGTATTACATGCATGTACGAATATTTAGCGATGAAATCCACTATTATTCACAATTATGATGCACCAATAGAAATGATCTTGACAAAAAAAAAAGAAACTGTAGCTTTGAAGCTCAAGGAAAAATCTGTAATGTAAATACAAGAACCTGTGGTGACTGTGACATGGATATTATGCAGAAAATCTCTTTATTGGTGAAATATCATAATCATTCTCATTTTTCTTTTTGAGAAACTTGTTTTTAAGTATAAATTGTTGTAGATACACATACATTTCCTTATTTATGTTTATTTTAATTACTTATAAAAAGCTGAGTATTTTTCAACCTTACAAAATAAAAAAACTTTTGCCCCAACATAGATAAATACCTTTGGATTTAATAATCATATGGTATTTATAAGTATACTGGTTTGGGGTGATGTAATGTTTCCTTTTAAAATAAATGTATTGCATCAAAACCATTTAAGTGAATAATAGGAAATCACAATCTAACAAAAACTGTGAAGATGCGTTATTGTTGACTGAAGTTTGGAAATACATGCTAAACCACATTAACTTTAGCAGCATATACAGTACCAGTTGAACTCATGGGGAAATGGAGGAAGAGTGGCACCAATGGGATGCTCTGAATGCCTAGGGAAGGAAGGTGTATCATTCTTACAAACGAAGGAAGTGTTCAAATAAATAATCTGAATTTGCAGAAGGAAAATTCAAGTGTAAATTAAAAGCTCTTAATTAAAGAAAACCAAAGAATTTGCACAATTTCCAGATTTCTCAGTTCCTATTATGGGTTGCTTAAAGGAAAAAAAAAAAAAAAAGAAAGAAATTCCATACCAGAATATGTAGTTATGTAGTTTTGCACCAGAGAGACTCAATAGTTATTCCCGTTAAAGGCAAGGGGCTGTAGGCATTAACATTGCAACTTCAAAGTGAAGTTGTACTGTGTCAGATTTTTCACCTTGAACAAGTTTCAATAGGCTATGACAAGGTCTTTTTTGTATATTTGATGTTATTTAACAAAACTTTAATATCCAAAAAAGCAAGATGACTGTACTGTAATTTACATATTTCTGTAGTTTTGAAGACAAAAGCTTCAGTATGAAGATTGTCACTGAACAAATCTGTAAGGTCAGAGTAAGTGTGTTTGAAGGCAGATGGAAGTTGGGGACATCATACTGCTTTTTCACAATATAGTTTAAGGAATAATTCTCATCAATGTAATCATGCTCTGAGTGTCCCGAATATTCCAAATAACTAGGAGGTATGTATAGAATTTTGGCTCATTTCTGCATCACATTGGGTATTGGCTGATAAGCATAATTCAACAGGCACAATCACTTCCAGCATGACAATAGTCAAGGCCTCTCAGTGACCCAGATATTCAACAGGTATCCCAGATATTATTTCATAGAACACAGAACATAAAACAATTTATTTTGGTTTGTAGATATATCTTTATGCAGATAGAAGATGTAGACATTTTGCAAGGTTGAAATAGTCTTTTGTGTTCAAATTTGAGGATTGGTACTAATCCTGATTGTCCTGATTGGACTGCTTATTGAATGATGAGGTCACAGACATCAAGAATCATGGACCATTTTTCACAAAGGACTCTTGTTCCCTTTTAATTTTATTAATTTTATAATAAATCATATTTGTGAGGACACCCTAGTAAAATTATCTCCCAGAATGAATTTAATTTTAATTATGGATTTCAGCATTCCTCTAAATCAGTTAAATGCATTCAACACAGAAGTATTTTGTGACTTTAGTAGCAGATTACAAGTGATAGTATTTCCTTAAACCAGAGCACTTTAATGTACTAGATTCTGACATAAGTGAAGGGAAAAGACCTCTATCAACTTCCCACTACAAAGAGACAAACCCAGAAGTACCAAGAACAGCATCCCCTACTTTCATTTTCAAAAATTTTTTAAATTAATTTTTTATTTGTTCTAATTTGTTGTACATGACAGTAGAATATATTTATATACTTTGATAGAGCATACATAAATGGAGTGTAATCTCTCATTTTTTTGATTTTACATATTGTAGGATCACATCAATCAGCATTCCCTACTTTCCACCCCTCCTCCACCCCTACCCCACCCATTGCTACAGATCAACTGCCTTTTCTTCTCACAAGACCAGCTCCTCTTGCCTACTCAGTCTCTGGATCCCTTTCTCTTTCACTATCTCAAATCACTTTTGCCATTTCTTTCTTTAGTCCTCTTTCTGTATTGAATTCTTCTCATGAACATACAAATATAGCATTCACCAGATAGCATGATAAATTTAACTCTCACTCAATTTTTCTATTCCTCCTCACAGCAAAATTTCTTTAAAGAGTTACTTTAGAGTTACTATCTCTACCTTCACACCAACAATCACCCATTCCACTCTTTGGAAATAGTTATTGTCAAGTTCACCAATGACCTATATGTTTCTAAACCCTTTCCTTATTTTAATTGACCTTGCATAGGTATTTGACACAGTTAATCCTCCTTTGTCAGACTCTTTGTATGTCTTGGTTTCTGTTGCTCTTCATGTCCTTTCTTTCTCATTGGCCATGAACCATTATTCTTAGTTGACTCTTCCTGACTGACTCTGCCCCTCCCCCAAAATTCATATGTTAAAGCCCTAATGCTCAGTGTGGCTATATTTGGAATAAGAAGCCAATTCACTGAAGTTAAAAGAGCTCGTAAGAGTAGAACCCATATCCAATAGAGTTAGTGTACTTATCAGAGGAGACACAGAGAGGACATTTGTAAAGATATCTTGAGAAGGCAGCCATGTACAAGCCAGGAAGAGGGCCTTCACCAGCAACCAAACCCCACTGGAACCTTTGTCTCAGGCTTATACGAGTCCAGAGCCAAGAGGCAAATGTCTAATGATTAAGACACCCAGTCTTTGATATTTTGTTATGGTAGCCCTAGCAGACTAACACACCCTCTAAAAAGAGTCTATTTCTCCCCTAGACTTCACTTTCTCTGAAAACAGTCCCAACATCCACTGTTAATCACAACAAAATTCTTGAATTCCTACTTTCCCTCACCTCTTACATACCATAATTCATCAAGTCCTGTTAATTCTACTTCCCAAGCTTACTCTGAACTCCTCTATCTCTACAACCTCCATCCAACTCAAACCATCATCCTGTCTCACCTGGGCAATCGCACAAACTTTCCAATACTGTACTGCCTTCCCTCTTGTCTCCCTGTATACTGTTCCTCATAGAGAAGCCAGAGCATTCTTTATATGATGACATCAAGACCCGACTTAAAATTTCCTAATGGTGACCCTTCCCACTAACAATAAAGACCTGACTCTAATAAAACTAGTGTATTAGATTTCTTCACCACAACCAAAACACTTGATAAGAACAACTTCAAGGAGAAAAAGCTTATTTTGGACTTGTGGTTTCAGAGGTTCAGTCAACTTCATTGCTCTGGGTACAAGATGAGGCAGAGCATCATGGTAGGTGTGCTTAGTATGTGGAAGCCAAGAAGAAGAAAGAGAGAAAAGACACAGGAATAAGATAAATTCCCCAAGGACACAGCCGCTGTGACCTACTTTCTTCAGCTACACCCTATCTGCCTAAATTACTACCCTTAATCCATACAAACTATTAATCCATTAAATGAATCCACTGGTGAGGTTATAGCTCTCACAATATAACCATTTCACCTCTGAACATTGCTACATTCTCTGTAATGTTTCCAATAGCTTTGGGGAGGTGGGGGACACTTCATATACAAACAGTAACAGCTTGTTTATGAAACTCTAAAGTCCTGTCTCTGCCTATCATTCCCAACTAATCTAGTACAACTTGTTCTCACTCCTGTGACATTCAGGCCACAGTGATTTTCTTTGTTCCTGGTATGTCCTAGGCTTGCGATTACCTTAGTGCCAGTGTGAGAGCTCTTCTTCCAGCTCAGAGCATCTTTCCCTTAATCTTGCCTTCACTGGATGGAGTCTTACATCATTCATATCTTCAACTGTCTGTCTCTAAAGAGTCTCCACCACTCTCAAGTATCAACTCAGTAATTATAGCATAATCTTTGTTTATATGCATAGCACTTTTCCTTATGTGAATTTGAACTTGTTTAACTTTCTTAAATTATTTTTGCTCTTTCTTAGTAGAATGTCAGCTCCATGAGAACAGGATCTTGTCTTATTCCTCCATTTAGCACCTACATTATAACCTAACTTTTTTCCATCCATGTAAACAATGGAGTTAATACATTTCCTCCTGGAAGATTACTTATAGTGTCATCAATGTGAGTTTTCTGGATAAACCCTGTTTTAAAATGCATTTTAAGTGTTCCCTAATTCATTCAAGATTACTTCTCAATAGTGTTGGATTGTCTTGGGGGGAAATGACAGTAGAAAATATGTCATTTTCCTAACATGGATATGAGTAGCTACCACAAAATACTAGTGAATAACATGCAGTGACCCCAAAAGAAGTCTACTGTAAATCATTTATCGCAAGATCACTTACAATTATAATGTCCTGATTTTTAAATCGATAATATTTTATTGCATATTATAAATAGATAGGATGAGGGAATAGTTAATGAATTTTGAGCTTCTAAAGATGCAGGTGAAATACTGACTTGTCTCTTATTAAACCTCACAAAGTTGGCTCACCAATGCATTGTAGTAATATTCATCTGTCATCACTCAGACTTCAAATGTCAAGAAGAATACTTGAAGTTAGTGGTTTTCATTGTTGAATAGCTGTAATATCTAGATGCTAATATGAAAATTCACTGTGCTGGTAATACTATTCTTCATATCTATATTTTAAATGTTTGATTAAGTCAGAAAAAAGGAAGTATATTTTCCTACATTGACCTATTAGTATATATTAACTGTCTGATTCAAATGTATTCTTGATGTGAATGTACAAACCAAGCAGAAATTATTTCCCTTACATTTTTCTTGTAAGTATATAAAAAAATCATCTGTGACAAAATGTTGAAGTATCAACTATGTAATTTTATAATTAATATATTTAAAACATTTTACTCATAAATACTCTTCATAAATCCATCTTGCTTTGGAAAAAATTAAATGTCAACACCTTTCATGAGAAATTATTTAAAAAATTATAAACCATGACTGTTAGAGATGTTACATAGATGTCTATATTTAGAAAGAAATTTGATGTGTCTAGTTGAAAGATATTCAGTCTATACATAAGAATAAATGGACTTTTCCTCTTAGCTGATAGTTTCAGTTATCACAGCTAAGGATAATATTATTTTTCATATTTCCAAAAATTTAGTTTAGAAAATTATTAATGAACACTGTGATTATATGTCTATATATGCAATTAACTATATTAACTTTATTATACCTTTTTTCTGGTTAGTTTCTGATCACTAAAAACTACCTTTGAAGCTATTTAATAATCTATTTCCATAGCACCACCTATAGCAACAAATTCTTCATAATAAAGATCAAAATACTTAGCTGCTGTTCACTATACAAAGGAAGATAGTTAAGGATTGAGGCAATATTAGTGTGAGGTAAGTTCACCCTGAAGACTTCCCCCATCTCCTGACCAATACTGAAAATAGGTGCCATATCACAGCTGATCATCTCCTTTTATTGAAAATATTCAGCATTTCCTTTCTTACCCAGGAATTCTAAGCTCAGATACTCAAATAACAGATGGGAAATTTTCTCCCTCCATTCTTTATTCTTGGTCTGAATGCACTGTATATAGAAGTATATAAAACAGGCTTTAACATTTGAATGTTAAAATTGTTCTTTTATTTGTGTTTTAGAAGTTAAGTGTCTACTGTACCTATAGAGGCCATCACAATACAGATATAAAGGATAATCAATGTGTCCTTAAATGGGCAGTGCATTTCTTTTTTTAACTATTGTGGTTTGAACCTAGAGTTTCATGCATGCAAGTCATGTGCTGTAGTGCTGAGCTAATTTCTACCACTTTTTATCTATTTTAAGACAGGGTCTCTCTTTAAATTATCAGCCTGGTCTCAAACTTGCAATCCTACTGCTTCGGTCTCCTGAGTAGCTGGAATTACAGGTGTGTACTACCACGTGGGCCTAAACAGTACTTTTAAATCTCTGAGTCTTTGGGAAACTGGTGTAGTGATGTCTCTATGAATATTTATTGGAAACAAGCTCTCTCCTTAGCTTTGAGAAGAGGGACTATTTAGTGCATTAAGACAATGTTGATTTGTGTAGCACTCCTCTGGCCTTGCCATAAACTAGACAGTCAAAGATGGATTCCATGATTCATTGGTAGCATCTTACATTGCCTTCCAAAAGTACTTCACGCTGATGGTTCCTTTGACCTTGCAAAGTCATGCAAGGAACATGTTGAGTTAGTCCATTTTTCTCTATTATCTTTGCCTTCCATATTTAAAAAATAAATTTGACTTGACTATTTTTTCAAATGTTTCTGTTAATATTCTATTACATGTAATTGTTTTTATACATTTTATAGGTTAAAAAAAACATACGAGGCTACACATGGGCAAGCTATTAGCTCACGTCAGTGCTTACCTTCCCTACTGTACTACAGATAATACTAAATACTAAATACTAAAAACAAATAACAAGGGCTGGGGATGTAACTCAGTGGTATAGAACTTTGCTAATACCCAAGGCACTCGGATAGATCATCAGTACCTTGTACTGACAAGTAAGCAAACAAATAAAACCTTCATTTTAAGCATAATAAAGTACATGGATTTTGTAAATTAGATACTGAAAATAAAAGAAAAACCAAGTTGTACTTTAGGTCTATAATTCATTACAAAGTATTATAGGAGTTGTTTTAACTCTGCCAGGAAGTGCAAATATTTTTCATTATATTTATGAGTAAAATAACAGAAGAAAAATCCAAGAAATGTCATTTGTTAACCAGTTGTTCATTAAAACAAGAATTGTCAAATAAAATACAGCTTTCAGTGTTTCCTCAATGTCAGTGACTTGCAAATTTTTTTCCACTAGTCCAGATCTCTTTCCTAATTCCAGGTTTTTATATTTGACAATTTCCTTAATACCTGCATGTAAAGGCGTAATAAACAACTCAAACTGAACATGTGCAAAATAAAACACTTTATGCACCCACCAAGCACACTTCTCCTCTGTCCTCCTCATCTCAGTAAATGGGAACACCGTTGCTTGGTGGTCTACATGGAAAGCCTCAGTCTCATCTTTGAGACCCCTCTTTGGTTCTGTTTCCCAACTCCATTCTGTAGCTACCCACTTCTCTCCATCTGCATGCTCTCGTCCTAATCCATCCCACCACCATCTTTGCCCCGAAGCATCCCTACAGCCTCCTCTGGCCCATTCTCTACCTCGCAACAAACCAGATCCATCTGTTTATCATCTGTGGGCTGTCAAGTCAAATGTTGCCTTTAAATAAAGAACTTCACTGAACACATATCCAGAAAAACCTTTTCCCTCACCCTACCCCTTTTGTACCCTCACTGTCCCCTTCACCTATCTTGTCGTACTGTCTTTGTGGCACAATCCCTTGTGAAAGTGATTTGGTGACTTGTTTTTCTATGTGCTTCTCCCACCCCAAGTTGATTTTAAGAGGCAAGAGAGTAAGAGTCATGTTGACTGTGTAATCATATCAACTAAACCAGGTTCTAAAGCATAATAGCTGGTTTAAAAATTTTTCTTGAAGAAAGGATGGGAGGGAGGGGGGAGGAGAAGTAGAGAGGAATAAAAGACAACAAAAAAGAAGGGGAGAGGAATAGGAAGGGAGAGAGAGCAAAGACAGAAGAAAAATATAAGAAAAGAGAGGAAGATGAAGGCATGGAAGGGCATAGGAGGGAAGAGGAAAGAAGGAAGGTACAAGGGAAGGTAGGGAGGACTCTATCTATGTGACAGTCATTCTTATCATTAAATGAACTTTGATAATTCTGTATGATGTCTAAGTACAAAATACTAGACCATAAGAAGCCAAGAAAAATTACATTGTGCTTGTTCATTACCAAATCAGCCAAAAATTTGTATAGAGTCCACCATGTAAATAAATAATTTTAAAACTAAGAAAGAAATGAACGATTAAAAATTTTTAAGTGTAATGAGATAATAGTTATTTTATTTATTTTTCTTAAATTCACTATAATTTGTATATTCTCTTTTTTTGTGGGTTAGAGTGTCTTCCAGACCTCTCAGACAGATATGCAAACTCCAAATAGATTTATAAAACAAACACTAATTGTTAGTCAAAAAGAAGTGGTTGCTCTACCAACTCCTTGCTGATTGATACCTACCTTAGCAATTTTTACTCAGTGGTCATAGCTCTAGATTCAGTAGAAAGGAAAAAGTTGTGAAGTGCTTTGAACTGATCCAACCCAAGGCCATTCCCCCCATTCATCACACTTCTGGTGTACTGCCATCCTGATATGTACCGTAAAACATGACAAGTATTTGTTACATGTTCTGTGATCAGCTGGAAGCCAGGAACCAGCAAGAAATTCATCTCTTTTTCTCAGGTTCCTAGGATACATTCTACCTTTATCCTTTGGATATGTTGACTGGGTTCTCAATAAACATAGAATGACAAAATGATCAAGTTTGTGATCTATGGTATTTAATTCCACCTGTTTCTTGATGAAAGCTCAGAAAGCTTATTACAAGCTGTATCTGAACAGGAATTACTGATAATGTCATTTTTTTGAGTCTTTAAGTGATGTCCACTTCCAATTTAACTATATAAACAGTTCATTAATACCTCAGGGACAATCTAAGAAATGAAACTCATCTCAATCTCAATCTTCAAGATCTTCCTGAAGCCAATCTTCTCACGAAACCCTCTTGGACCAACCCAAGCATAGGGCTTTCAAATTTTTCTAAATGCTTAGCTTCACTCTTATGAGATAAGAAAGTTATAAATAAAAATAAATATAGAAAATAAATTTGCATTTATTATTTATATCATACTTTAGATATTTATTATATCTTTTATTATTATAAATTCTTGAAATAGCTTTTGATATTTTATGTAATGACTAACTTTTGTGATCTCTATTGTTAACAGTAGAACTAACTTCAAGGACAGTAGTTCATTGTGTTTCCCTGCTTAATGTCACCTCAAAGACTTGCATATAGTAGGTGTTAAATGCTTGCTGGTTGAAATTAAAAGCTACACAGGAAAGGTCTTTTTGCAAAAATTCATATTGGATGGAAGAATGGCAACAGATATAATGAAGAATTCTGCTTTCTTCCCCAAACTTCACTTTTAATGCAAAGTAGATAAATATTTGACTCTAGGTATTTTGTTAACAGACCAAATCTTAGTTACTGTCAAAAACTTTGAAGATTCATTTAAGTGGTATAAAGTCTTCCCATTGACAAGAATATGTTCAAGATAATAAAATACATTAATAGTTATTGTGTACTTACTCTGAATGAGGAACTTTGATGTTATGGTTTAGATATGAGGTATCCCCAAATGCTCATGTGAGAGACAATGCAAGAAAGTTTAGAGGTGAATTGATTGGGTTATGAGAGCTTTAATATAATCAGTGCAGAGATCCACTTGAATGGATTAACTGGGTGGTAACTGGCTTTGGCTGGAGAAGGTAGGACCCTGGTGAGGGAAGCTCCTTCTCTGTCTCCTGATTGTCCTGTCCTGAGCTGCTTTCCTCTACTACATCCGTCCACCTTGACAATCTGCTTCATCTTGGGCCCAGAGGTGGCCTGTGGATTGAGACCTCTGAAAATCATGAATACCAAATATACTTTTCCTCTAAAATTGTTCTTTTCAGGTCTTTGGACACACAGCAAAAAAAGCTTACTAAAACATGTTTTAAGTACTTTGTATTTGTTATTTCTTGTGTATTTAACAATCCTGTGAGCTAAATTCCATTACTGCTGTTTCTTTAACAGGTAAAGAAATGGAACCCAGAAAGGCTAAGGGGTTTGTCTTGGACCACAAAGCTGGTAACCAGCTGGCATTCAGATCCCCCAGTAACACTATATCAAACTTTATTGCAAGATGGCTCATTCTTCTCAGATTATGCAGTTCATAGTCGCAATCTTATTTCAATTTCCCAAACCAAATTTATAAATTCACTAAAGTGCAAAGCTGAATGCCAGTGGCCACTGCTATCTAGGTGGGGATGCTACATGAAATTAAAACCTACACAGGAAAGGTCTACAACTGTCAAACTAGCACGCACTATCCATTCTGGGTTTCATTTGTTTGTTTGTTATTTGCACAATCCCAGAGTGCTGGGGATTGGAACCCGGGCCTCCAGAATGAGAGGCAAGCACTCTACAAGATGGGCTATCTGGCCTGCCCTCCATTCTGGTTTTAGAATCTTAAGTAAATGTAAGCTTGTACAAATTAAGTGCAGACTTGCCTTTAGAGTTTGGTAAAGAAACATCTATGAGCACTTTTAAGTTTAGAAAGTGAGAGCAGTGATATAAATTCAAATCTGAGAATGTACACAAATCAAAAGTAAAAAGCATAGTTTGTCTCCATGAACAGTCTCCATAGTGATAATTTTGCAAAACACTGAAAAACATTCAAGGTATTTAGAAAGACTATAAAGATGTTTTATGAAGATGGCACACAAAAACACTTTCTCATGAGCAGACAGGAAGCCCAACTTGGAATTTCAAATTAACTTTTTGTATGATGCATTATTTAATAAATGTTAGCATTAATTTTTAAAGGGTTTAATTTGCATACCATTACTGGGCCAAATGGTTGATGAGGATCACAATTAAAGAAAGATGCACCATTCATTTGCTAAGAAGAAAAAAATTTCGACAAAGTCAAATCTTCATCATTAAACAGAATAAAGGCAGCCTATAACTGCCAAAATGTAGAACTCCCTGACAGATGCAATTTAACTCCCATGATTATTTAAATCAGCCTCCTTTATGTATGACCCTAAGCAAAAGCTCAGTATCTTCTCAAGCAATAGGTATTTTTAAAAATTCTTTGGACTTCAGAGGGGAAAGAAGGCATTAAGAAAGAAAAGCAAATTGGGGATTGGGTTTGGAAATATAAACATATTTTGAAAGAATATGCCGTCAGTTAATGTTACACCATAAACATACAGCACTCATGCAAAACGGAAGACTCTTGACTAGCATATTTACTAGCATTTAGTTCCAACATCATTCAAGTTGTGTTTCATCCAAAAATCTTATATAGAGAACAAACACTGAGTCCATTGTCCTGGAGTTTATCATCTAAGTTTATTCTCTTTGGATGCACCCCTTCCACAATCTACTAAAGGAAAATAGTTACTGAGATACTATGTACTGGGCAAAGAATGGATGGTTATGTGCTAAGTGACAAACACAAGGATGTGTGTGATAAAGGTAGCATGTGACCTGCTTGTACTAAGCTGCCAGCAGAACATACCTGGTGTGATGGAATAGGATCTGGAAGCAAACCCTGTGCTAGTGGTTGATCCTTCACAAGAATGATCATTCACACCCTGATTCTGAACACCAGTTAAGTCACTAAACACATTTGCTTCCTCTAGTGTATGATTTTTTTAGTCATGAATTTTGTGTAGTACTGAAATAAATTAGGGATTGGATAATTCTTTAGCTGTGTCCATCAGGATACAGAATAGATGGTTTTGTGTCAGGTCCATTCAACTGACACAAGTTCCAATGGAGGGACAAAGTTGCAGAAGCAAGCACCTCAAGTTCATCCCAACAAAATCCCTGACCTCAGACCTTGTTGCTGAAATAATCACATATGTGATGTCTATGCAATTACACTGGACCAGACTTGGGAGGTAGTCCTCAAGTTGGATAATCTGTAACTTTGGGGAACCAACAAACATCAACAACAGCAACAACAAATCCCATGGGAAAACCAGCAAGAGATTTATAAAGGACAAGGACTATAATGTTTTCTAAGAGGTTAGAGAGAGGGTTGAAATCATTCTTTTTTTGTTTCAAATAACTTTTAAATTACAATCAAAGTAACTCGTACTCCCTATAAAAAAATTGGAAAATAAATGTTTGAAGAAACAAGATCATGATGACTATCAAGAGACAAACACTGAAAAATTTTGGCGTTGGAACTTTCAGAAACTTTTCTATACAAACGTGCTGATTATGCCCTCTTATTGAATAGCCAGCAAAATTTGGCTAATGAGATATGGTTTCATAAGCTGCAGAATGTTTAAACATTATGTACATGTAATGTGCAAGTTAAACTTAATCTACACATAATAATTTATTCACTAATATTTTGGTGTAGAACCTTGTTTATTTATTATAGGCCTTTTGATGGAAGGTACATGTCTTTATAATATAAATCTATTCCTAATGGACAATCAATGGTTTCTAGATTGATTTTCCTGAAATGAAAACAACATAATGACACCTAAAGAAATCTCATTTTAATCAGGATCTAGATTTTAACTACTTCCTACAATATTTCATGCTTATTTTATTCTCAAATAATTTCAGCAAATTCTCTTAGTACTCAAATTTATTGACTTCTTACAAAGAATTCTATTTAGTATACACAAAACCCCCTTCTGTCAGCACTCAAAGTTTACTTGACATATTAATCTCTAATTAGAGTTTATAACACCAAACAAAATAATAATAATAGGCATGAAAATAAATATTTGGCTCCAAGTCTACAGATTGATTGACAAATGGACAGGCAAAACAAAGGTGAGGATATGCTAGGGAGTAGCCTGCTGTTGGAAGGTATCACATCAGTGAAGCTGTTTACATAGGGCAGAGGGAGCATAGTAAGTGATCAGGTAAAAGAACTTCCTACATAATAATTATACAACTGGGGTTATCTTACATCGGTATCAATCCACATGTTCTCTGATTCATGATGTTTTGGTCTTATGATGGTGTGAAAGCCATCCACATTCAAGAGAAACCATACTTAGGGTTTTGAATGTTGAGCTTTTTGTAGGTTAGAGATATGTAGTGCTGTGCTTTTGTGATACTGGGCAGTGGCATTTCCCGGTAAGCCACGTGATCAAGAGAACAAACCAATGATACTCCACAGTGTACCATGGGGAGTTTGGTAGGTTGGGTGTGTTAAATGCATTTCCAACTTTTCAACTTCTGATGGATTTATTGAGACACACTCAATTTATTGAAGACCATCTTATATTATTCTAGTCACCAACATATAGTCCAGTAAATATTTTCTCATATTACTAATTATTTACTTAACATGATTTTTAAATTATAGTATAAACTCTATTAATACACTTAAAATATTCAACTACTCCCCTATTGTTGGGTGGTTAGGTTGCCACTATAATTTTGTTTTGACATGATACTACAATTTGAATGCATACATCTATTTTCTTAAGATTACACTCTTAGAATATTTAACATTTCAAACAAAACAAACACTTTGAGGACATTTGTTGCTTGGTTCCAAATTGATTACTGGAAACATTTTTATTATCCATTATCAATAATATGTGAGATTGTATATTTTCCATATCTTACTCAACACCTATTATTAATGTGTTTCTTGCATTTCAAACTTTCATTCTTATATTTTTTCCACTTTCCATTATACGTGCTATTTATTATTATTGTTGTACCTTATCTTTATTATACATTCTTCTTATTATTAAATTTATTTTCCATTGGAACAATGTTACTCACACAGACATATTAACAGGAGGGCAACATTAGAGGTATCTATGGAGTACTAGGTTTTTTCCTGGTATTTGTCAGACCAAAAGTCACCCATATTACTTGTATAGAAAACTAATCCAAGTTACAAGTAACCAAAATAAAATCTTAAGTTTTTTTCTAAATCTCTGTTTGCCATTGGGGAACTATTTAATGAGTTTGAGCTTAATATTTTCTCTGTGAAAGAGTTTGAGAGCAGTTTGTTCTTAAGGCAACCACCATACAAATCAAGGGTTGCTTTTGTATGTGTGACTTTATTCTATAGCTGATGGAGTACTGGCAGTAAATCAAAGCCTTCAAAAATGAAGGTGGAGCAGCTATCAATTTTACTTACCTCCACAAATAATGCTTTTTTCTATTTTATTGTCTACATTTCTTGAGTTGTTATGATAGTAAGAATAATTTTAGTCAATTAGAAATTACAACACAATTTACATGCAGGCATAAAATGTTTTTAGTTTGATCTAATTTTAATCAATGCAGGTTTTTAGATGTCTCTAATATCACATAGACAAGATACATGACAAATGCAAAATAAATTAAAATTTTTCTTAATAAAAAAGTGGACATAAACAATTACCAGAACTGAAGTCTGGGCATCTTTCCTTAAAAATAACTGAATATGCATAACAAAAAGGGAAGTTCACACAAACTGAACTGGCAGAGATTCATTTCAATGTAATGAGGAAAAATATGTACTGAGTCACCTGTGATGCCAAAAGAATTCTTCATTATTTGGCTTATAATTTAAAAAATTACCTCAAAATGTTTTAAATATGTGCAATATCTTATTTTTTTAAACTGACCTGGAACCCACAATATCTTTTAAAGTAAATTGATGAACTCTAAGGAAAAATGAACAGAGAGCAGAAATCAAATTTGTATTTTGGCACCAAGAGTCTGTGTGACTTTGGAAAATTTCTTAGGATGAGGTATCTTTCTATTGTAATATATCATGATTATACACATTCTATTATATGCACATTCTAAAGGAACAAAAGCCTATAATAAATATATGTGGTGATTTCTATAACACAGGAAAGACAGAGTTCATGAATATCTAAAGGGATGCCAAAGAATATGTCTTTTCTCCATTTCTGAAAATTATCTTTAAAATAATAGTTATTTTTCTATTAACAATTGGAATTACAATAATAATGGCAGTAACAGTATTGAGTGCCAAATATGGGCTTGGCACTTCACATAGAAGATCCTTTTTAAGCTTCCTAAGTAACACAAGTATATTAGTATCTCCATTTTATAGATGGATAAACGAAGGCAGGCAGAAGTTAAGTTTTCTAAATTCATCCTTCTAAACACTGAGGTCAACAGTATCTTGCAAGGAAAATATCATTATTTCATATCTTATTAGCACATGGCTTTCATTTTAAAGAGTGGGTATCTATACTCTGAAGTTTTTTTTCTCTAAAATCTAATATTACATTTTAAATTAAACTTTCTAAATAAATAATATTTAAGGAGAACATAATTTTTAAGTATAAAAGATAAAAAACATTATCAATTATCTATACATAATATTGCTGAACTAAGTATCTTTTTTCCTCAAACTGCCACATATGAATGAAGTTTGAATTCAAACTCATCCATTTAGCATATGTGTGATTTTGAACAAGTAATTTATTCTCTCATGCCTAATTTTGTTCTTATAGAACAGACAAAAAAAGTACTTCAAAAATTATTTTGAGAAGTTAGTGGCATAATAAATAGGAAAGTTGTCTGCAAAATTAAGGCACTTAAATGCAGCATTAATTGAGAGAGCCCCACACAAGACTTTTTGTCTTTCTGACACTATTTCTCTATAGAGGCTTCTGACATAGAAACAAATAAGTTAAATATTGAAAATGTTGATAAAACCAAAATTAATCTGAGAAAATTAGTATCCTCTCAAACTGTGGCTGGGATATTAATTGATACAAACTTTTGGCAATGTGTGTTGAAATTGTGAAAACTGACTAGTCTTTGATCTATCATTTCTACTCTAAGAATTCTCCCTAAGGGAATATTTACAGAGTTTTCAAAGGATTGAAGCAGTTTTTTAAATAGCAAATTAATTAATTAATATTTTAAAAAGAAATCAAATGCTCATTTAAAATTATAATACATCTGTATAATGGAACACTATATGATATATAAGGAAAGGAAGATTTTATAAGTTTGAAATATGAAGATGTCAAGAAGTACAATATTGTTAAGTAAAAAGAGGAAAGTTAGAGACTGTGTGTGTTATAATACACTTTTAGAAAAATATTATTTTTCTAGTTTGAATATGCATCATATTTGATTAGAATAATATAAATAAAGAGCAAGATATTGAGAGTCCTACTTTTATGGACTGAAATGGGTGTTGTTGAATGAGAGGTATTTTGTATGTCCTGTTTTTTTTTTTATTATGAGCATATGTTTTTGGAGATATAATATTTTAAGGAGTTTGATGCTATGAAATAAAAATACAAATAGTAAATAAAAATCAATGCCTTGGTCAGTGATGAGGCAAAGAAGAGGAAAAAAATTATCTGTTTATATAAAAAAGGAGCTCACATTTTCTACAACATAAAAAATGAAATGAATATTCATAAAATAAATAACAGAGGGAGTCTAAAACTATGTATGATGACTTCTGAGATGTATATATTCCAGTTGGTGGAATTTATAGCACCATAATAGTATTGCATTCTTACCTAAATTATTTTTAAGACTGGAAGTTGAATTATAGGGACATTATTAGGTAATATTTCATTTGTCAAAGTTCATTTTTCTTGTATTACACTCTGTCATTCATGCATCAGTTCTTTCATCATAAGCCAGACTAATTTCCCAGCATCATGCTAATCAATGAGTTTTTACATAATACAGAGGTTCCCAAATTTTTTCAGCTGATTAAGCCTTACTCTTACTATTTGGTGGGGGGGCGAGTACCACTAAAGCAAAAGAATTACTGACTGGTTCCATTTATTAAGTAGTTGGATCCAAACAACTTAATAAGCATTTATGTCCTAACAGTTGAGTTTCTGTTGGGCAGTGTACACCTTCACCAACTTTTGAAACAGATTGACTACCATTACTTGCATTTTCTATTTCATGTTACTTTTTGGGTGATACCTGCTTTTATCATAAGAATCATTCAAAACTCAGTTTCATAAATACACAATGTCATTGAAACACACATAGTGGTTTAATGTTGAAACTGTGTCTTTGTACTAAGGGTTCAAACCATTTCTGACACATGTTGCTTTGCTTACCATGAACATCTAAAATATGCCATGGTACTTATCAGCAAATCTTGATATCTTGGTTCATAGACAGGGAACCACTAATCTAGTGAGAAAGCTGGTCAAATAAACTGTTGATTACAGCTCATGTAATAAGTTTGATGATATAGGTGAATCCCAATTGCTTTGGCAGAAAGGACAGTTTATATTCCAGAATCTATGTGATTGTGAAGCAAGGAGCCAGAAGGTATCAAAATATTTATTTAGAACTTCAAAGATGAGATAGATGGAAACTTCATGAAAGAAACTACTGAGTCTATCTCAGTTATCACTGTATGTTTAGTGAACAGCGTAATGCTAAGCACATAGCAGACATTAAGGAAACAAGCAAAGCTGGGGACTGAATAAATACATACTCAGTAAAAGGTAGACAGGTAAAATAGGTAGAAGTGGGGCTTAATGGGTATGCTCAGCAGAGGGAGTAACAAGTTTGATAACAGAAGACATGGAAGCATTTAGTATCTTCTGAGAATTGCAAGTGATTCTGCATGTCCAGAGCACAGTGTGATTGATAAAGGAACCAGGTCCTCAGCAGCCATATTTCTTCAACCAAGAAATAAGTACTTGGATCCAAAACTCTCTTATCCTGAAAGCAATAGATAATCTCTGATCTATTGAAATACAGGAGAGTCATAGTTATATTTGCATTTTGGAAAATGGTCCTTTCTAAACAACACACAGTTATTATTGTAGAAGAGTGAAATTCTAAAGGCAGGCATTGATTGCACTTGGGTGAGAGAGGAAGACAGATACCAAATTCAGTTTGTTGTTGTTCTGCTGTTTTTTAGGTGAACATCAGTACAAAATAGGTGCTGGTGACAAGGATGAATACAACATTATGAAGTCAGATGACAAGAACCTCAAGTAAGAGCCATGTGAAACCTGAGGAAGAGGATGGTACCATATGTGAAGATGAAGGGTTAGATAGCATGGACTCTAGCCTCCTGGCCCTAAAACACAACTTTTAGAAATTTTTTTGGCGTGATCTACCTGTGACAAATTTTCTTTTGTAATTTTTCTGAAAATAACTATACTTTGCCTTCAATTTTAAAGGGTAGTTCTAAATTGGTGTTAATTTCATTCAGTATTTTACAGATGGAGTTCCATTCGTGTATGCCTTCCATTATTTTTGCTGAGAAGTCAACTATTACTGAAGGCAATAAATCCTTTCTTATCTTGTGATTTTTGAGATTTTATATTTGTCTTTGGGTTCAGTAATTATATTGTCATGCCCCAGTGAGCAGGTTTTCGTATTAGTTTGTTTATGGTTGTTGACACTATTGTTCTATTTACCCTGCTTTGGTTTTTGTAGTCTTTCCTAAATTATGGGTTTGATATCATTCATTAGTTTTGGATGTTCTCAGAAATATTCCTTTAATAGTTGTGTATGCCCCATTTTTTTTTAAACTTTGTATGAACTCTAATACAGTCTGTTAGGGCATTTTGCTATGTTCCAAATGTTTTTATTTCACTTTCTGTATTTTTCCATCTCCTTTCCTATTATGCTTTAGACTGGATAGTTTCTCTCTTCCAAAAGACTTATCTTCCAGTTCACCAATCCTGCTTTCTACTATGATTCAGAATCTGCTCTTATACTCATCTTTTGTTTTCTTACTTTCAATTGTTGATTTTTCAGTTTTAGGATCTCCATGTGATTCCTATTTGATAGATATTGTTTCTACGATGAACTTTTCCTTGATGTTATATATGTTGAATGTACTAATAACAATGAGTCTTAGATTCTTATCTGATCACTAACAGCTAGATCACAGGTGGTTTTAGTGCTATTGCCTCTCTCTCTCTCTCTCTCTTTTGATTTTTGGTTCATTCACTTCCTAGCATCCTCAGTGATTTTTTAATTGAATGCTTGGAAATGTGTATGGAAAACTATCAAAATTATTTAAGGCTCTGGTTAATGTTATCCTCTTCCATAAATAATTCACATTTATTTCTGGCATCAGTTAGGGTAAAGGTAGGTCTCCTGAATCTAAACTGGGATTGATCTGATTAGTAACTGGATTTCAGACTTTATGAGAACTCTTCTGCAATTTACTTATTCATAGGCCCTAATCAGAAGTCTTGATGTTTATTAATGTCTATTCTCCTTCTTAGACTGTGAAATCTAATATTTTACTCATGAGCATATGAAACATCTGATATCGCTGAAGGCCACTTCAGACTTTGACTCTTGTTTGGCTCAGCTTCTTGCTCACTGGGCCCCACACCCCAGATGCCCGTAGGGAACCCACCACAGTGCACTTCTCTTTGGGATATTGATACCTCAGGTTTTACTGTGTTGGTAGCCTGAATACTAAATTTTGCCTTCTAAGCTGTGTGAACGTCCTGGACATGTTGCTCAGTGTTCCCATCTGTCAGGTGCCATGCTCTTTTGTCTTGTCAATCTCTAGACCCATAGGCAGGAATCAGCAAGAATTCTGAGTGGAAAAGTGCTTTAGTGTATCAGGCTCACCTCAATATGCTTTTATTCTTTCTGGAATTCAGGAACCTCAAGTACTGACTGCTTTCATGTATCTCACACCTTCATATTTTTAAAAATAACTCTTATCCAGCTTTTCTTAGTGGTGAACATGGGATGAGTAATATATCTCACAAGTTAGGGCGTGAGAAATAAGCAGACTTTGAGAAAAGGAGTGTGTTAGATAACCAGGATTGTATTAGAGTTAACCTTATGATAGGAGACACAGAGAGCACAGTTGGAATCTTCTAGAAAGAATAATAGGATAGTGGCTCAACAAAGACAATGTAGACATGGATGAGAATATGGAAAAGTCCACATGAAGAACAGGTTGCTTTTGAGTGATGACCCAAAGTTAGGAATTTATGGCATGATGTCATTAACAGATTCCAAATAGAACTTCCCTCACCCCTGACTCTTTCCTCTCCCAATACAAACATGTCCCCACCAACCATTCTTAGAACAATATCATCTAAGTGCAATTTCTTTGCTTCTCTAGACAGTCTTTCTTCCCTGTGTACAGTCAAGAAACACCCTGTTGGTTGGGCTCTCACAGATTGCTTTCCTGTATGCCCCAGAAGTGTTTCTAAACAGCACGGCCATGGACTCAGAGAACAAGGCACTTTTCAAGGCTCTCTATCTCATCGGTTAGTTCAAAGCTCTCACCCAGCTCTTGTTTTCCTGATATCATTTAGTCTGAAGGTGTGCTTTCAGATACAGCTGGCCCAGTCTATCTGCCGAAGTTCATGATCTGACTCCCACTGCTACCTCATCCTCCCTTCCTTGAGCGCATCAGTGCTCTGCAATCTGACATCTGTTCATATCAGCCGTCACCACTTACACAGACTCTTGCAATAGCATCTTCCACCTCATCCTAAGCACCTTCCAATTGTAATCCATTCTCCACGGTGCTGTCAGGAATTTCTTTATAGACTTGATCATATCACACTTTGGTCAAAACCTTTGCTGGCTCCCTACTGTCTGAAGAATAATGTACGATCAATTCCCAAAGAAGTAAAAACTCTAATAATTATTAAAATATGCAAAAGATGGACAAAGCTGTTTTATGGAGGAAAAAGTCATAATTTTAAGTGTGTTATTATGAAATGAAAAGAATGAGTACAAATGCACTAAGAATTGAAAACCAGAAGTTAGAAAAAGAGTAATGAAATAAACTAAAATATAAGAAGAAATTATAGAAAATTTGCAATTGGTAAATAAATTTAATAGCTGCCTTGGAGAAGGGGGACTAATAACTTTGCCAGGTATTCTGGCAAAGTTAATTTAATATAAAAGAGAAAACACAAACAATATAACAAATCATACCAAGCATATTTAAAATCATAACAGAATAACATGTTTAAATCTATTTAATTCTATTCTTATTAAGCAGGAAATCTTGGTAAAAATAAAATATTCCTAATAAATAATTTTAAAGAAAATGCAAATTGACTAAATTAATTTTATAATCCTGGGAGAATTAGGAACTTTGTCATGTACCCACAAAAGGGTACATGACTCAGGTAGTTTCAAAAACCAGTTATGTCAGAATATCCAATGAGATTTATGCAATTTCATTAAATGTATCAAAGCATGCAATAAAAGGAAAATCTTTATAATTTATATATAAGCTGCCTATAATTCCAATAACAAAATTTAATTAAAATAGAACAAACAAGAAAACAAGTAATTCATGTCACTTGTAAAAATTGGGAAAAAACTCATACTTAAAACCTAAAATACAA
Organism: Sciurus carolinensis; assembly: GCF_902686445.1. Taxonomy (NCBI): domain Eukaryota; kingdom Metazoa; phylum Chordata; class Mammalia; order Rodentia; family Sciuridae; genus Sciurus; species Sciurus carolinensis. The sequence continues at coordinate 34,246,910 of NC_062213.1, forward strand.
ACCTATTTTCTATCAGTATTGCAAAAATGATTTAGAATATCAATGACTATAATTCATCGGATCCAAATATCAAAATTAAGAAGTCCATATGATTATATAAGCAGGTACCAGCAGATATTCCTGTGGAAACACAGAAAAACAAGATTACAGGATACTTACTAAATTAAACATGGTGAGGACATTTAATTTGAAACCAATAGTCTTTCATCTTATCCAATGTGAAATAATAAGTATATAGGCAATGAATTTAGAAAAAAGACCAAGGTCATTCTACTACCATTATTACTGTAGAAATGCTGACTATATTATTTTCATATTTTATGTAGATTATATTATTTTTTTCAATTCTAAAAGTGCTAACATTGGCTAATGATACCATACCAGAAAACAAACATATAAATCAAGAAGTATAATTAAGAAATTTAATTTATCAGCTATTTTATTACATAAAATAAAAATTGCCACTTTCAAATATACAATTCAATGAGGTTTGACAAATTTATGCAATCATGTCATTGTGACCATAATCATCATACATAATCTTCCCTTTTAATTCAACCACTTTCCTAAATCCTCTGCCTCTGGCAGCCATTGATCCATATCCTGGCACTGTAGTTTTCCATTTTCTTGTAATTTCACATAAATAGAATTATACAACATATAATTCCTGTATCATTCATGTCGATTCATGCATATTGTTCAATATAGTAGTTACTTCTTATTGCTTATTGTTCTTATTGTAACAGTTCGTTTTGTGGATATAACACAATTTGCTTATTCATTAACTTGAATATTTGAGTTGTTTCTGTTTGGTGATGGCTACTATGATAAAGCAGCTATGAATGTTTGGTGCAAGACATTGTTCATACAATGTCTTAGTTTTATAGTTTTATAAAACTAAGTTTTATAAAAATGAAAACTTAGTTTTCATATTTCTTGTTGAATAACTAAGAATAGAATTGCTGGATCATTATGTGACTGCATGTGACTTTAAGAAAATTGGCAAACTAATTCTCATAGTAGGACATTTTTTCTTTCCCAGTTGTTCTACATCCTTGGCAACTCAAAATTGTATTTCTTTAGTTTTAGAAATGTAACACATCTGTAAGTATTTCAGTGCCGTTCTAATTAGCATTTCCTTAGTGAATAATGCTGTTGAACATCTTTTCATGATTGTATTTAATGTTCACATATCTTCTATGCTGAAGTCTCTGTTTCAAATCCTTTGTCCACTTTTCTTGGTTTATCTTCTTAAGTTGAAGGAGTTCCTTATAAATTCTAGATATGAGCCCTTTATTAATAATATGTTTTACAAAGAGTTTCTCCCAGTCTATAATATTTCCCTTTTCATTTTCTTAACAGTATTTTTGAAGGAAAAAAATTACTTTTGATATTTAATTATGTTTTATTTTTCTTTTCTGGTTCATGCTTTGAGTACTGTGTTAGAAACATTTGCCTAACCCAGATCAGAAAGGAATTTTTCCTGTTTCCTTTTAGAAGTTTTGTAATTTTAAATGCTTCCTATAGATCTGAGTCACCTAGAGGTCTGATCCATTCCGAGTTAAGTATTGTGTGCAATGTGAGATAAAAGTAGAGGTTCATTGTTTTGCATTTGATATCCAATCACTCCAGCATGTTATTGAAAAGACCATCCTTTCTCCTTTGACATACATGAGCACTTTGGTCAATAACCAACTAACCATTCATTTGCTGGTCTTTTTCTAAACTGATTCTTCTATTATGTGTATTCTACACTGTCTTATTTATTACAGTTATATAGTCAGTTTTGAAATCAGAGAGTCTAAATCTATTTTGGTCCATATTTTTCAAATTTGTTTGGATATTCTCGGTGTTTTGCACTGCCGTAAAAATATTAGAATCATTTCACCAATTTCTAAGAACAATGAACACCCCACCTACAAATACCTTGGGGTTTTCATTGTGATTTCATCAGATCTATAAGTCAATTATGGAGGAATGACATCTGTAAACTCTGTGTCTTTTACTTTTTCTTAGTGATGGTTGAGTTTTCAATGTACAAATCTTTCACATATTTTTAAAATGTATTCTTTGTGTGTTTTTCATTGTTCGTTGCTAATTTACAGATGTACACCTGATATTCTTATATTTACCTTGTATCTCAAAACTTCATTGAATACCTTTAATATGTCTAGTAGATATGTTTTAGAACTCAGGATTTTCTAGAGAGGCATAACCACAAATAAACACATTTTTACTTCTCATTTTCCAATCTCCGTGCATCTTTTTCTTCCTATTGCTCTGGTTAGGATTTCCAGTACAGTGCTAAATAAAATGCTACCAGGGGATATTTTTGCCTTTTTACAATTTTATGCTGAAGTCCTCATTTGTCCCCCATTGCACACAATAGAAGCTGTGGATTTTCCCATAGGTGGATACATTTCATAACTTGGAGGATGTTCCTTCCTATTACTAGAAATAATTTGCTGAGATTTTATTGTTCATGGGTACTGGATGTTAAATGCTTTTCCTGTATGTATTCAGATGATGAATATGATTTCTCTTTATTCTTTGGATGTGGGAAATTGAATTGATCTTTTAATATGTGAATAATTTTGCACATCTAGGATAAATCCCATTTGGCCATGATGCATTACCCATTTTATATATTACATATAGACTTTTTATGTATTTTCAAATTTAATTGTTCAAAGGATATGTTGCTTTGCAGTATTTTCTTATAACATATTTTGTTTGGTACCAGATTAACATTGGCTTCATAAGATTAGCTGGGAGGTATCCCCTTATTTCTGGAAGAGTTTGTGTGAAATTCCTATTGTTTCTTCCTTAAAGGTTTGATAGAATTCACCAATAAAGCTATCTGGGACTGATGTTTTCTTTATGGAAGAATTTTAAGTATAAATTTAACTTCCTCAAAAGATCCTGAACTGTACAAGTTATCTATTTGTTATTTAAGGGAGAGTTAATAGTTTGTAAATTTTCAAGGAATGTGGCCATTTCATCTTAGATATGAAACTTAATAACTTTAAATTGTTCATAGCAATCGATTATTATCCTTTTTATAAAAATGTGTTCTAACTAGTTATACATGACAGTAGAATGCATTTTGACATATTGTACACAAATGGAGCCTAACTGGCTGTACATGGCAGAGTCACACTGGTTGTGTAATCATACATATATATAGGGTAATAATGTCTATCTCATTCTACTGTCCTTCCCATCCCCATAGCCCACCCCTCCTCTCACTCCCTTCTGCACAATCCAAAGTTCCTTCATTTTTCACTACCCCCACCTACCCACTATGGACCAGTATCCCATTATCAGAGAAAACATTTGACCTTTGGATTTTGGGGATTGGCTTATTTCACTTAGCATTATTTTCCCTTTGCTGTTTGCAGAATTTATTATTATTGTTATTCTCAAAGAACTTGGTTTTGTTTTCATTGATTTTTCTCTATTGCTTTAAATTTTATTTTTAATTGATAGACAAAATTGTGTTTACTCCTGTTGTATATGGTGTTTGGACAGAGAGATACATTGTGGAATGACTAACTCTAGTTAGTTAACATATACATTCCTTCATAAAGCTGTTTTTTGATGAGGATAATTTAACATTTTTTTTCTTTTTAATGTATTTTTATTTGTTCTAATTAGTTATACATGGTAGTAGAGTATACTTTGACATATTATACAGATATGGAGTATAACTTCCCATACTTCTGGTCGTACATGTTGTAGAATTACATTGGTTGTGTAATCATATATGCACATAGGATAGTAAGGTCTGATTCATTCTATTTTTCCTATTCCCATTCCCACCCCTTATCTTCATTCCCCTTTGTCTAATCCAAAGTACTTCTATTTATCCTACCCCTTATTTTGAGTTAGCATTTGCATATCAGAGAAAACGGTCTCTGTTTTTTGGGGGATTTGTTTATTTCATTTAGCATGGTATTCTTCAGTTCCATCCACTTATCAGCAAATGCCATAATTTCTTTATTTTTTTTTGTGGCTGAGTAATAGTCCATTGTGTATAAACACCACAATTTCTATATCCATTCATCTGTTGAAGGGTACCTAGGTTTATGGCATAGTTTAGCTACTGTGAATTGAGCTTCTATAAACATTGATGTGACTGCATCAATTTAGTATACTGATTTTAAGTCCTTTGAGTGGGATAACTGAGTCAAATCGTGGTTCCATTCCAAATTTTCTGAGGAATCTCCATAGTGCTTCAATAGTGGTTGCACCAATTTGCAGCAAAGTATGAGTGTACCTTTTCCCCCACAACCTTGCCAGCATTTATTGTTACTAATATTCTTGATAATTGCCATTCTGACTTGAATGAGATGAAATCTCAGTGTAGTTTTAATTTGTATTTCTTTAACTGCTAGAGATGTTGAACATTTTTTCATGTATTTGTTGACCATTTGTATTTCTTCTGTAGAGTCTCTATTCAGTTCCTTAGTCAATTTAAAATTGGGTTATTTGTTTTTGTGTGTGTGTGTGTGTGTTAAGTTTCTTCAGGTTTTATGTCCTGGAGATTAATGCTCTATCTGAGGTCAGGTGGCAAAGATTTTCTCCCATTCTGTAGGCTCTCTTTTCATGTTCTTGATTATTACCTTTGTTATGAAGAAGCTATTAGGGGTCTTGTTAAGGAAGTCAGTTCCTAAGCTGGTATGATGGAGAATTAGGCCTACTTCTTCTTCTTCTCTTAGGCTCATGGTCTCTGGTCAAATGCCTAAGTCTTTGATGCACTTTGAGTTGAGTTTTGTGCAGTGTGAGAGGAAGGAGTTTAACTTCATTCTGCTACATATGGATTTTCAGTTTCCACAGCATTGGTGACAATACCTTGCCATTTTTGCTATTGTATCTCTAGTATAATTAGAATCTGTATTGTGATGCCTTCTGCTTCACTTTTATTGCTAAGAATTGCTTTGTCTATTCTGGGTCTCTTATTTTTCCAAATGAATTTTGTGACTGCTTTTTCTATTTCTATGAAGAATTTCATTGGGATTTTAATAAGAATTGCCCTAAATCTGCATAGCACTGTTGGTAATATGGCCATTTTGACAATGTTAATTCTGCCTATCCAAGAACATGGGAGATCTTTCCATTTTCTAAGGTCTTCTCCAATTTCTTCTTTTAGTATTCTGAAGTTTTCATTGTAGAGGTCTTTCACCTCTTTTGCTACATTAATTTCCAAATATTTTATTTTTAAATTTTGAGGCTATTGTGAATGAGGTAGTTTTCCTAATTTCTCTTTCAGTAAATATATCACTGATGTATAGGAACACAATTAATTTATGGGTGTTTTATTTTATATCCTGTTACTTTGCTGAATTTGTTTATGAGTTTTAAAAGTTTTCTGTTGGAAGTTTTTGGGTCTTGTAAAAATAGGATAATGTCATTGGCAAATACAAATAGTTTGAACTTCTCTTTTCCTATTTGTATCCCTTTAATTTCTTTAATTTAGTTTCTTTCTAATTGCTCTGACTACAGTTTTAAGGACTATGTTGAATAGAAGTGGTGAAAAAGAACATCCTTGTCTTGATCCAGTTTTTAAAGGGAATGCTTTCAATTTTTCTCCATTTAAAGTGATGTTGGTCTTGGGTTTAGCATACATTGCTTTTATAATATTGAGGTATGTTCCTACTATCCCTATTGTTTTCTATTTTTTGAACATGAAGGAATGCTGTATTGCGAAATGCTTTTTTCCCCCCATCTCTTGAGATAATCATGACTCTTGTCTTTAAGTTTATTGATGTGATGTATTACATTTATTGATTTCTGTATGTTGAACCAACCCTGTATCCCTGGGATGAAACCCACTTGATTGTTCTGTTCTACCTTTTTAATATGTTTTTGTATATGATTTTCCAGAATTTTATTGAGAATTTTTGTACCTATGTTCATCAGGAGTGTTGGTCTGAAGTTTTCCTTCCTTGATGTGTCTTTGTCTGGTTTTGAAATAAGGGTGGTACTAGTTCCATTGAATGATTTTGGAAGGGTTTCCTCCTTTTCTATTTCTTGGAATAATTTGAGGAGTACTGTTGTTAATTCTTCTTTGAAGGTCTTGTAGAACTAGGCTGACAATCTGTCTGGTCCTGGACTTCTCTTAGTTGATAGGTTTTTAATAGCATTTTCTATTTCATTGTTTTAAATTGATCTGTTTAAACTGTGTATGACCTCCTGATTCAGTTTGGGTAGATCATATGTTTCTAGGAATTGGCAGTTGTTGTCAAAATTTTCTATTTTATTAGAGTATAAATTTTCAAAATAATTTCTGATTATCATCTTATTTTAGTAGTGTCTTTCAAGATATTTCTTTTTTTATCATGAATTTTAGTAATTTGAATTTTCTTTCTCTCTTTATTAGTATGGCTAACATCAATTTTATTTATTTTTTTCAAAGAACCAACTTTTTGTTTTGTCAGTTTTTTGAATTGTGTCTTTTATTTCAATTTTATTAATTTCAGCTCTGATTTTAATTATTTCCTGTCTTTCCTGTCTTTTTTCTGCTTTCAGTGTTGATTTGTTTCTAAGGTTTTGAGATGTAAGTTAGGTTATTTATTTGATATTTTTCTATTCTTTTAGTGAATGATCTCAATGTAATGAACTTTCCTCTTAGAATTGCCTTCTTAGTGTCCCAGGGATTTTGATATGTTGTATTGCTCCAAGTATTTTTTTAAATTCATTCCTGATATGTTCTGCTATCCTTTGGCCATTCAACATCATATTATTTAGTCTCCAGGTGTTAGAGTAACTTCTATTTTTTATTTTGTCATTGATTTCTAATTTTATTCCTTTATTATCTGATAGGATGCCAGATTTTATCTCCATTTTTTCTGTATTTTTCTAATAGTTGTTTTGTGGCATAAGTTATGATCTATTTAGAGAAGGATCTGTGTGCTACTGAGAAGAAAATGTTCTCAATCTTCAAGGAAAGAAAATTTTAGACCAATATCTTTAATGAATATAGATGCAAAAATCCTTAACAAAGTTCTGGCAAACTGCATCCAAAAACATATTAAGAAGATAGTGCACCATAATCAAGTGGGGTTCACCCCAGGAATGCAAGGTTGTTTCAACATCTGTAAATCAATAAGTATAATCTATCATATCAATAGACTTAAGGATAAGAATCATATGGTTATTTCAATTGATGCAGAAAAAGCATTTGACAAAATAAAACACCCCTTCATGCCCAAAACACTAGAAAAAATAGGGATAGTAGGAACATACCTTAACATTGTAAAGGTTATTTATGCTAAGCCCATGGCCAACATCATTCTTAATGGAGAAAAACTGAAACCATTCCCTTTAAAAACTGGAACAAGAGAGGGATGCCCTCTTTCACCACTTCTATTCAACATTGTCCTTGAAATACTAGCCAGGGCAATTAGACAGACTAAAGAAATTAAAGAGATATGAATAGGAAAAGAGAAACTCAAGCTGTCACTATTTGCTGATGACATGATTCTCAATTTAGAGGATCCAAAAAACTCCACCAGAAAACTTCCAGACCTCATAAATGAATTCAGCAAAATAGCAGGATATAAAATCAACATGCATAAATCTAAAGCATTTTTATACATAAGCAATGAAACATCTGAAAGGGAAATGAGGAAAACAACTTCATTTGCAATAGCCTCAAAAAAATAAAATTCTTGGGAATCAATCTAACCGAAGAGGTGAAAGACCGCTACAATGAAAACTATAAAACATTGAAGAAAGAAATTGAAGAAGACCTTAGAAGATGGAAAGATCTCCCATGTTCTTGGATAGGCAGAATTAATATTATCAAAATGACCATACTTCCAAAGGCGCTATACAGATTTAATGCAATTCCAATTAAAATCTCTATGACATTTCTCATAGAAACAGAAAAAAGCAACCATGAAATTTATCTGGAAGAACAAAAGACCCAGAATAGCCAAAGCAATCCTGGGCAGGAAGAGTGATGCAGGAGGTGTCACAATACCAGACCTTAAACTCTACTATAGAGGAATAGTAACAAAAACAGCATGGTATTGGCACCAAAATAGACAGGTAGACCAATGGTATAGGATAGAAGACATGAAGACATACCCACGTAAGTACAGTTATCTCCTACTAGACAAAGGTGCCAAAAACTTACAATGGAGTAAAGATAGCCTCTTTAACAAATGGTGCTGGCAAAACTGAAAATCCATTACATTGCATTACAATGAAATTAAACCCCTATCTCTCACCCTGTACAACACTCAACTCAAAGTCGATCAAGGATATAGGAATTAGACCTGAAACCCTTCACCAAATAGAAGAAAAAGTAGGCCCAAATCTCCATCACATTGACTTAGGACCAAACTTCCTTAACAAGACCCCTATAGAGCAAGAAATAAAAGCAAGAATCAATGAATGGGATAGATTCAAACTACAAAGTTTTTTCTCAGCACAGGAAACAATCAATAATCCATCATTAATGGATAAAATTCTCCGTATATGTCAGTTAAGTCTAAGTTATTCATTTTATTATTTAGTTCTGTAGTTTATTTGTTTAGTTTTTGTTTGGAAGATCTATGCAGTGGTGAGAGAGATGTGTTAAAGTCATCCAGTATTGTTGTGTTGTGGTCTATTTGATTCTTGAAGTTGAGAAGCGTTTGTTTGATGTGCATAGATACTCCATTGTTTGGGATATAAGTATTTACAATTGTTTTGTTTTGTTGATGTATAATTCCTTTAAGTAGTATGAAATGTCCTTTTTTTGTCCCTTGTGATTAACTTTGTCATGAAGTCCACTCTATCTGATATAAGAACAGAGACCCCTGCTTGTTTACAATGTGAGTGATATGTTTTATCCCATCCCTTCACCTTCAGTCTGTGGATGTCTTTGCCTATGAGGTGAGTCTCTTGTAGACAGCATATTGTTGGGGTCTTGTTTTGTAATCCATTTTGCCAGTCTATGTCTTTTGATCGATGAGTTTAAGCCATTTACACTCAATGTTACTATTGAGATATGATTTATATTCCTAGTCATTTTGGTTTATATCTGGTTTTCAATTTGACTTAGTTTCTTCTTTGATTATCTTTTCATTTGCTGTTTTTCAGTTTTATTTTTCATTTCATTTTCATGGAATATTCTGCTGAGAATGTCCTGCAGTGCAGGCTTTCTAGTTGTAAATTCTTTTAACTTTTATTTATCATGGAAGGTTTTTATTTCATCTTTAAATCTGAAGCTTAATTTTGCTAGTTTTAGTATTCTTGTTTGGCATGTATTTTCTATTATTTCAAGACCTCCTAACTTTGAGGGTCTGGGTTGAGAAATCAGCTCAGATCCAAATTGTTTTCCCTCTAAACATAATTTGACATTTTCTCTGGCAGTCTTTAAAATTCTATCCTTATTCTGTATGTTAGGCATTTTCATAATATTGTGCCTTGGTATACATCTGTTATAATACTGCATGTTTGGGGTCCTGTAAACCTCTTGTATTTGATTTTTCATTTCATTCTTTAGGTTTGGAAATTTTCTGATATTATTTCATTGAAAAGATTGTGCATTCCTTTGGTTTATATCTCCATGCCTTCATCTATCACAATAAATCTTAAATTTAGTCTTCATGTTATCCTACATGTCTTGAAAGTTCTGTTTCTGGCCTCTTAACATCTTTTTTACATGGTCTACTTTATTTTCAATACTACATATTTTGTCTTCGTTGTCTGAAACTCCATCATCCAAGTGGTCTAGTCTATTGATCATGCTTTTCATTGAATTTTTTAATTTTGTTTACTGATTCCTTCATTTCAAGGATTTCTGCTTGATTTCTCTTCAGAATCTCTATCTCTTTATTGATGATCTTTTACCTCCTGGATTTTCTCTCTGATTTCATTCTTTATGTCATCCTTTACCTTGTGGATTAGTGTAAGTATGTGCGTTCTAAAACCCTTCTCTAAAATTTCTTCTACTCTGGTGTCAATAGATTCTGTTATTAGAGCATCATGGTTTGTTTGGGACAATTTTTTCCCTTGTTTTTTATGCTGTTTGTGTGTCCACCCATATAGCAGCAAGAATCTGAGGCAATAGTTTCTACCCTGTAGACTTGTAGTGTCCCTGAAGGTTTCTAGTACCTCACCATTAAAGGGGAGACAAATAATAACAGCATCAATGCAAACAATATATAGCCTTAAACCAAATAGCTCCTACTAAGATATCTACAGTTTTGTTTGTTTGTTTGGGGATACTGGGGATTGAACTCAGGGGCACTCAACCACTGAACCACATCCCCAGCCCTTTTTGTATTTTATTTAGGGACAGAATCACACTGAATTGCTTAGGGCCTTGCTAAGTTGCTAAGGCTGGCTTCGAACTCAAGATCCTTCTGTCTCAGCCTCCTGAGTCCCTGGGATTACAGGCATGTGCCACCATGTCTGGTTGTATCTGCAGTTTTGTTACAATAAACAGAAATGGTATGTTCAGTTATTGCCTACAATAAAAGAGTAAGTTGGTAAAAAGGTTTACGATTTCAAATGGCGAACAGAGAGAACAGAAGTGGTGTAGGATGTGATTGTTAGGAAGGGGGAGAAAAGACAGAAGTAGAACATTAAAGGAAGAGTGAAAGAGGAATTAATAGAGGTTGTCTGTTAGAAAGAGAAAAGAGAAAGAGAATCAAGGGAATCAGATAAGCGAGAGAAAAATATATATGAAGTAAAAATTTTTTTAAAGTGAAAATAAAAGAATACAAAACAAAACTGAAATATACTAATCAAACATCTTAGTCCTCAATAAACTGATGTCTGAAAAATCATCAGTTTCAAAAATGGTAGAAATATGAGAGAAAAAAGAAAAAGAAAAAAAAAAGATCTCAATGAAAAGTTAAAGTATTGTTTCTGTTTGAGTTCTAAAGATTCTCAGCTTCCCTTCTCAGCAGTTGGGTGGAGTTGCCTGGAGTATGATGCTTGTTCTACCTTCAGGGTGGGATTGCTAGGTTGAGCAGGTTAATCCTGGAGATGGAACTCCTGCAGGTGGGGTTTAGGCTTAGGTATACTCCAGTCTCTTTGTTAAATGCCAATTGATCTGAGATTTTAAATCAACTCAACTCCAGGGCCCAGTAATTGCCAGTCCATGCTGGAAGAGAGCACCCCAAGAATCACCTTTGGGTTCCATATGTGGTGTAGGAACCAGTTCTTAGCCCACTAGGTTGTCTGTGGATCCCACAATTTCTGGTCTCAGATTCAGTTTCCAAACTCAATCTTTCCCACCCCTGCCCTTACAATTCCAGTCAGGGGTTTCCCTACTTGCAGGTCCTGTAAGAAGCTGAATTGGAAGAGGGAGGGGAATAGCCAGGTATGTTTCTGTGACCAGTATTCCCCTGTGTAAACCTCTCTCCATGCTTGACTTTCTTCTGGTCACTTAGGCACACTATCTGTCTTGCAGCATGGGTTTGTCTGGTTTGTTTTTCCAGCCAGACTTGGGTCTGCCAGAAATTGGCTCCCTTAGCTGTTGTCCCCTGTGTCACAACTGCAAAATGGTTCCTTCCACTGTCTACTGCAAATCACTGCTGGGAAAGATGCAGTTTCTTTCCCCTATAAGGATATTGTGTAGAGTCCCTGACTGTTAAGTCAGGCAGTGACTTTGATCTATAAAATTTCCATACCCTTCCGACTCACCTAAGTTCTCCTGAGAATGGGAGTTCCTTTAATTCCCTTATTGCTTCATTGCATTCATGAAGGGACTGTTCTGGTTTGTGCTTCCAGCTGCTCCCACAGCTGTGGCGCTGGGGATTTCTTCCTTATTATATTCGATCTCCTGACCCTCCCCTCCACCATCTGTTTTGAGTGTCCAGTATCATATTAAATTCCAGTAGAGTACCTGTAATTTTTCTTCATTCACCTACCTTGCTAAAAACTGCCTGTTTTCTTTTCTTATTTCCATGCCAAGAAGCCACCATGGATGCAACCTCTCTATTCCAACATCTCCCCAGTCCCCAGCATTTTTAATAATACAACATATTAATTATAGTCACAATGTTTTACATTAGATCTCTTGAGTTGATCTCCTCTAACTGAAATCTTGATTCCTTCAACCAACATCTCCTCAACCTGCTCTCAAACACGAAAGGAAATGAAATCAGTATTTGAAAGAGATCTCTGCATGCTCATGTTGACTGCAACATTATTCACAATATCTAAGATATAAAATCATCCTAAGTGTCCATGAATGGAAGACTGGAAAAAGAGATTCCTGCAACATCTAATCTGTTGCTAATCCCATCACGGTGTAATTTTTATTTCAGATAATGTATTCTTCATCTTTAGTCCTTTCCTGCCTTTGAATGTGCTCCATTTTCTCCCCATCATGCTGGTTGCCCCTACCCACTCAAACATACGACATATTGATAATAACTACCCTAATGAGTTTTTCTTCTAGTTTCATTATCTGTTATTTCTGATTCTATTTTTGTTGATTGATTTTTCTACTTCTTTTCATTCTTGGTAATAAGCTATTATGGTCTTCATACTGTGAATTTGACATTATTGGTTTCTGGATTTTGTTGAGTTCCTTTAAATAGTATTGTTTTATTTTAGCATGCAGCTAAATTTATTTGAATTAGTTTATATTTCCAAAGGTTGTTTTTAGGATATTTTAGGGTGGGTCTTCTGGAGTCTTACTCTAAGGTTAATTGAGTCCCACTATAATGTCAATACTTTTCTGGAACTGTACTAAAGACTCAAATACTTTGATATACTTTTATTCTGGCTCTTGGAAACATACCATTCCCAGCTTTTATGACTTTTAAAAATGACTCCGTCTACTGCTGTTTAGTGGTTTTTACTCCAGCTTGGGTGATTCCTGTCACACAGAAAAAGTGTAGGTGCAAATCAGTACTTAGCCAAAGACTTGAAGCTGACATGTCTGCAGGTGTCAAGAGCTCCTCTTTCTATGTTCCTCCTCTACAGTCTTTAGCAAACCTTAGCTTGCTGACCAGCCTGAATTCTGACATACCCTCCTTAACTGACAGACTCTGAAAGGTTACTCCCTGCACTGCATCCTGGGAACTCTGTTGAGACAGGCAAGCCAGTACAATTACAGGACTAGCTTTATTTCCCTTCTTGGAACTGCAGTTCCATGTCATCCCTCTCCCAATGTCTAAAAACTTTTTAAAAAATATATCTGTCTAGTTCTTTAACTGTTTAAAGTATATAAATCTGATTATTGTTATTTCATCTTGATCAGAAGTCAAAGTCCCAAAATTGCAAAAATTAGACATTAAAAATAAGTATTGTTTATAGATGCTATGATATTTTCTGGAAACTTCAGAAAATAAATAAAAAATCTGTTAGATCTAATAAGGGAGCTCATTCTAGGGGTTAATTAGATAACAAACTGATAAAACTCAAACTTATAATTTTAAAAGGTCCCATTCACAAGTTATACAAAACCACAGAACCACTATAAGTAAGCTTAAATGCCTAGTGAGAAGTGTAAATAAATCTGTATGATTTTATAGAAGAATATTAAGGGAATATCTTATTTCCAGATGGAAATATGAATAGTATAAAGTAAATGTTATCCCTAAATAAATCTGTACATTTTATTCAACACTCAAAACAATAAAATGATTGCCTTGAGTGACATAAAAGTGTCCACAAATCATTTTGCATTCATTCTGAAACACATGTGTTAAGGATATACCAATATTGTTTTACCTGATTAACATGTATGTCTCAACACAATTATTTTTATACCTGATGAAACACTATATGTATGGCCCTTAATAGCAGGAATTAAACTGGATTCCCCCCTTACCAGTATTAATCACGTTTGTCATGGGTGTATCCAAAGTCATTAGTCAAAGAGTTAGAGAGGATCCCATAGGTTTAAATGAAAGTTATTGGAAAAGGAAACATAAATAAAAATTTAAAAATGACTAGGTGGGCTGGGGTTGTGGCTCAGTGGTAGAGTGCTTGCCCAGCATGTGTGAGTCACTGGGTTTGATTCTCAGCACCACATATGAATAAATAATATAAGGTCCATGGTCAACTAAAAATTTTTTTAAATGACTAAGCAAATTATTTTTAATAAGGAAAGGAAATCAACTAAACTATTGTAAAGACTGTCAGCTAAAGTATGAGGGTAACAATTATATTTAGAGATGTACACGTTGATAATAGAATTATGAATAAAGGCAAGGAGATGATATCACAAAAATCAAGTAACTGATCATCTCTGGAAGGAAGAAGAAGGTCATGATAGGGTTATATAGAAGAATTTTTAGAATACTGAAAATAGTATTTCTTGACCTCAGTAGGTAGTTAAATGAATGTATACATTATAAGTACTATTTATATTTTTATACTTTATTAGTATGTTTTTTCACATTTTAAATGCATGTTTAATTTTTCAATACAAACAAATATACATATATGGATGTATATGTGTGTACCTCATTCACCTCACCATATACATAACAACATAAGCATAAACTTAATTATTATGCTTCTCACTAAATCCATAAGTTTTTTTGAAGACTTCTGAAAATCTTAAATTTAAAATTAGAAGGGGAAAAATATTCCAAGTCTGTATGGAAGACTGAATATCAGAGGGACATGTTCTATCTACTATTAAGTTTATTTCTAAACACTATTGACAGAAAAGATATATATGATAGTAATCAATGTACTAGGAAAGTAACATCTTAAATTGATGGAGGCAGTAGAGGAGTTATGACAGTATTGGGGAATTTTTTAAAAAGCCTAATGAATTAAATGACTGGCTTCTAGATTTAAAAAAATCACCATGGAAAAATTTTTGTAGTAATCTAGTAATTTTAGAGTGAGGAAAAATCCAGTATCCAATAGAAGAAAGCATATCAGAAAGATTGATGGATTTTTGTAGATTAACATTTTAAAATTCAGCTCAGCAAAATCACCATAATCAAAATTAAAAGTTAAGCAAGAATCATGTAGCAGAAAATGTGCTAATTATCCTCTAATATATAGAGAATTCTTCAAAGGAAAGATGAACTGTCTATTTAGAAAAAATGGAAGAAGGACATCATTACAGAAGACAACTTACCAGGGAAGAAATAATGATCAATAAATGTTGAAGAATAATCTCAATCTAAAATATATAATTTGAAATATCCTTTACCTATAGCATTGTTATAGATTTAAAATACTATTTTTGGTGTTGGCTTGAATGTGTAGAAATGTGTATTTATACACACTGCTGATAAAAGCAGGAATCAGTATTTATAAGAGACAATTTCAGGCAATTCATTCTCTTACCTAACAATTTCAGTTTTGGAGAGGCATATAAAGGAAATAATTGGGCAAATGTGAAACATTCTATATAAGGATGTTCATCACAGCATTATTATATAATAGCTAAAAGATAAGAGACAACATAAATGTTCAACAATAGGGAAATTGTGAAATGTACACAATAGATATCATTTTTTCATTAGAAATTATTTATGAAACATATTGTTAAGTGAAAACAGCATGTATTATATAGTCTCATTTATTTTAAGAAAATCATATGCATGTACACATTGGAAAGTGTTCAGAAGGCTGAACACCAAGATTTTAACAGAATTATCTTTATACACAGGATTTTGAATGATGCTCTCTTTCTTCACACTTTTCCATGTAATACAAAGGATATTCAGAAAATACAAATGTCAAAAAAAGATATTTTCCATCTATTAAGTTGGCATAAGTTTTTTTTTAAATTCAGTGTTAGTAGGAAAATAGGCAGATGTATCATTTCAGACTACTTGTGTAGTTATAAATTTATAATTTTCATAAAAGAAAATTTTCACATCTATCAATAATGATGCTGAGAACACATCAAGAAAAGAAAATTTCAGACCAATATCCCTGATGAACATAGATGCAAAAATTGTTAATAAAATACTGGTAAACTACATACAAAAACATATTTAAAAAATAGTGCACCATGATCAAGTAGGGTTCATACCAGGGATGCAAGGTTGGTTCAACATATGGAAATCAATAAATGTAATACATTACATCAATAGACTTAAAGACAAGAATCACATGATTATATCAATAGATGTAGACAAAGCATTAGACAAAATACAGCATCTGTTCATTTTCAAAATATTAGAAAAACTAGGGATATTAGGAAAATACCTTAACATTGTAAAAGTTATACATATTAAACTCAAGGCGAACATCATCTAAATGGAGAAAAATTGAAAGCATTCCCTCTAAAAATTGGAATAAGACACAGATGCCCTCTTTTATCACATTTATTCAGAGTAGTCCTTGAACTCTAACCAGAGCAATTAGGGGAAAGAAAGGAAGTAAAGGGATACAAATAGAAAAAGAACTCAAACTATCCATATTTGTCAAAGATATGATTGTATGTTTAGAAGACCCAAAAAAACTCCACTGGAAAATTTCTAGAACTCACAAACAAATTCATGAAAGTAGCATGATATAATTATCAATTGTATTCCTAACACCAATGATGAATTGACTGAAAGAGAAAGTAGGAAAACTATCTCATTCACAACAGCCTCATAAAAAATAAAATACTTGGGAGTAAACCTAACAAAAGAGGTGAAAGACCTCTACAATGAAAACTATATAAAGAAAGAAATTGAATAAGATCTTAGAAGATGGAAAGATCTTCCATGTTCTTGGAGAGGCAGATTTAATATTGTCAAAATGGTCATACTACCAAAAGTGCTATACATATTTAATGCAATTCCTATTAAAATCCTGATGACATTCTTCATAGAAATAGAAATCCTGATAACATTCTATTGCCATGTATATCTAAAATATGCAATTCATTTGGAAAAATAAGAGGCCCAGAATAGAAGAGCAGTTCTTAGAAAAGTAAAGCAGGTGGCATCAAATACCAGACTATAAATTATACTACAGAGCTATAGTAACAAACACAGCATGGTATTGGAATCAAAACAGACATGAAGACCAATGGAACAGAAGACACAGAGACAAACCTACATAAATTCAGTTATCTCATACTGGACAAAGGTGCCATAAACATATATTGGAGAAAAGATAGCCTCTTCAAGAAGTTTTACTGGGAAAACTGGAAATTCATATGTAGCAGAATGAAATTGAACCCCATCTCTCACACTGCAAAAAACTCAACTCAAAGTGGATCAAGGACCTAGACATTAGACCAGAGACCATACGACTAATAAAAGAAAAAGTAGGCCTATTGTACATCATGTCAGCCTAGGAACCACATATTTCAGCAAGACTCCCAAAATGCAAGAAGTCAAATCAAGAATCAATACATGGGAAGGTATCAACTAAAATGTTTCTTCACAGAAAAGGAAACAATTAAGAAAATGAAGAGAGAGCCTACAGTATGGGAGAAAATCTTTGCCAACTGTACCTCAGAGCATTAATCTCCAGGATATATAAAGAACTCAAAAACCTTAACACAAAAAAACAAATACCCAATTAATAAATGGGCAAAGGGAACCTAACAGTCACTTCACAGAAGAATTATGATTGGTCAGCAAATACATGAACAAATGTTCAATATCTCTAGCAATTAGAGAAATGCAAATTAAAACCACACAGAGATCACATCTCACTCCAGTCAGAATGGCAATTATCAAGAATACAAGTAACAATGACTGTTGGTGAGGATGTGGTGGAAAAGGTACACTCATATTGCTGGTGGGACTGCAAATTGGTACAAACACTCTAGAAAGCAGTATGGAGATTCCTCGGAAAATTTGGAATAGAAACACCACTTGACACAGTTAACCCACTCAAAGGACTTTAAATCATTTAAAGTGAGGCAGCCACACCAATGTTTAGAGAGGCTTAATTCACAATAGTTAAACGTTGGAATTGACCTAGGTGCCCTTCACAGATGAATGGGTAAAGAAAATGTGGTGTTTAAAAACAGTAGACTATTAGCCATTAAAAAAAAAAAAAAAAAGGAATTATGGTATTTGCTGATAAATAGATGGAACAGAAGAATGTCATGCTAAATGAAGTAAGCCAATCCCAAAAAACCAGAGGCTGAATGTTTTTTCTGATAAGTGGATGCTAACTCACAATAAGGAGTGGGAGTAGGGAAGAATAGAAGTAGTTTGGATTAGCAAAGGGGAATGAAGGGAAGTGGAAGAATGGGAATAGGAAAGATAGTAGAATGAATCAGACCTTACTATCCTATGTGCATATATGATTATGCAACCAAAGTAATTCTACATCATTACAACCAGAAGAATGGGAAGTTATACTCCATATATGTATAATGTGTCAAAATACATTCTAACATACAATAAGGGAGGGAGGCAGAATAGAAGTTCATTTGATTAGACAAAGGGGAATGAAGGGAAATGGGTGGGGAGGAAATAGGAAAGACAATAGGATGAAACAGATATAACTTTCCTATGTTCATATGTGAATACATGACCAGTATAATTTCACATCATGTACAACCACAAGAATGGGATTCTAATTAGAATAAGCTATACTTCTTTTATGTGTAATATGTCAAAATACATTCTACCGTCATGTATATCTAAAAGGAACAAATTTTAAAATGTGAAAAAAAATAATGCTGAATTTAATATGAAAATTGCCAGTTGTACTTAATGGAGTTTGGTTAAATAAATAATGCAAGAGCCATTCAATGAAAATCTATCCAGCCACTAAAACTGATGATTCATATTTATCCCTATCAACATGGAATTACATAGAAGAAATGTCATGTACAAAAGAGTAAGGTTATGATATCTGATTATAATTGGATACATAGGTATCTCAATCTTAAGGTTTTTTTTAACAATAACTTTCTCTAGGCTGTGGACACAAGTGACTTGAAATTTTAAATTTTTTTGTCTGGATGGCAAAATGAAATGTTTATGTTAAAAATAATAATTACATGTGAAAATCTTACCTATCATCTGCAACTTCCTCTCTGTTTTACTAACAGTGCTAATCTTGAGTGTCTCCCAGGCAGTGTTTTACATCCTGCATATTCAAGACTCACTCATGTAGTTTGTAGTCATAATCGACAAGGCTTATTGTGTGTGGATAATTGGAGGTCTCCAGATTTCATAGCTAGCCCTGTGACTTGCTCACGTGCATAGCTAGCATTCATTTTCAAATGTAGGTCCATCTTATCAATTCCAGCTATTCATTACTAAATAAACATCTGGACAATGATGACCAGGTGTTTCATCTGACACGTAACTCTTAGGTAGATGTTCATTCATCTTGGATCTAGTAGAGGTAAACAACTTATTGAGTTAATATTGTAACGGGGATTCAAACCCTCATAAGTCCCTGGAGCTAGAGAAAAAGTCACAAGGCTTTTTTCTTGTGTTTGTCTTTTCCTTTTGAAGCCATTGAAATCATTTGAAAAATCAGATTTCACTCTTTCCCACATGCCCCACATTCTAGGATGTGTTTAGATTCTGCAGCCAGCCTCATGTGACCAGGAGGCTTTCATGTGGCACACTCTCCAGGAATACTTTCCCTCTGTCATTAGCTTCAACACCTGCTTAAATCTAACCTCTGTGAACCCGCCCCACCCCGTGTTTTGTACACATGCACACACAGATTTTCTTACACTCCTCTTCATAGTTACACGTTCTTAAAAGGCCCTTAGAGTAATTGTGAGAGATACACCATCTTTCAAGACTTCACATGCACTTAAGCTAAAACAGCAAAAAAACATGGAGTAAAACAAAACAAATTCACAATTATTTTGTGTTCTTAGGCTGAGGTTCTTCATTCATTATTTGGCCAAGATTTCTACTCTGATAGGAATAAGTATTGCAAAATTTGGTCAAGAGAGGGGATATATTTAGTCAAGATCTGGAGACTCATGTAAATGAAGCAAATGGTGGAGGGATCCAGAAATCAGTTGTTATTTTTCTGTTTTGAAGTCACTGTCAAACATTCTAATAGCAATAATAGTAATTTCATTTCCCCAAAAGAAATTCATGATTATGGATCATCTTAATTTGTGTTAGGAACTATTGAAGACAGTCCCTACCAGCCAGTGCCCATACACTCAAAAGCAGTGTAACAGCTGAGAGAAACCTCCAAACTATTTGTTACTCAGTGATACTGCCTCTGGCCAGGATAGAAACAAGTTGCTCTCAGGGGAAAATGCTGATGTTACTCTTTTAATTTGCAAATCACATTTCTCTGAATGATGATGAGATTTAAAATAACCTAGACAAAGCAGATCCTAGCCTAATAAGCTGAAAAAATACATCAGAAGCAAACAAAAACACTTTTTGGCCTTTTTCTCCAGTCATATAATTGAAAAATCAGTTATCCCAAAAAAAGCATCTTGCAAGTGTAATATCAAAGATTCAGGTACTGATTTAAAATGCCATATAACCTGAGTCCCAATCTAATCCATTCAGGGTTTAACCTTGTGCAACCCAGAACTGAAAGGTAAGTTAAAGGTAGATGATAGCTAAGCACAATGAAGAAATACACATTTTAAAATCTATCCAATTGTAACAGATGTTTCACATGATATGGCTCATTTATTTTGTCTATTGAACTGGAAGATGTAAGAGTGTTGAAATATTTTACCTTTAGAATAATAAACAGCTTAGGAGGAACTTTTATATGCATA
The DNA here is from genome assembly GCF_902686445.1 of Sciurus carolinensis. Lineage (NCBI taxonomy): Eukaryota > Metazoa > Chordata > Mammalia > Rodentia > Sciuridae > Sciurus > Sciurus carolinensis. Next base: position 34,267,518 of record NC_062213.1, read on the forward strand.
TGCATATAAAACTTTTATATGCATATTATTATTGGTATCATATCCACAAAATGCATATTACACTGAAACCAATTAAACCACAATAGGAAGTAGTTGTATTTATGAAATGACAAAATACTATTAAGTCCATCTGTCCAAACTTTATGTTGAATAATCTTTGACATAATACATAAGAAAATGTGCCTGATTTAAATGAGACAAAGAGGTACAGAAAATTAATGATAGGAAAGAAAATGCTATTCATTTAAAGTTGAACTCCACCTTACTCAGCTTTCCATCACTGCAATAAACTACCTGAGATAGTTAGCTTATGAAGAAAAGAGAGGTTTATTTTGGTTCACAGTTTGAGAGCTTCCAGTCTGTGATCAACTGACCTCATTGCTTTGTGTCTGTGGTGAGACAGCATACCATGGTAGGAGTATGTGGCAGAGCAAAACTGTTCATTGCATTTACTAGGAAGCAAAAAGAAAGTGGAAGAGTCAGGGGATCCAATAATTCACTTTGAGGGCATTCTCCCAATGACCTGGGGATCTTCCACTAGGTCAAACATTCTATAGGTTCCACTATCTCCCAAAAGCACCACACAAACCAAACCTTTTGCACATAGAACTTCAGAGTCATTCAAGATCTGAACTATAGCAAGCTTCCTATGCCAGGCACAGTACAATTATATTCATTTATTTTTATAAATAAAAAATAAAAATGCATGGACCTGAGTCTCTGACTTTATCATAAAGAAGTCACTCATTATTGCTCATTTGTCATGGATTTAAGGAGATAGATTCAGACATGATCAACTCTTCAATGATAACTGGCATGTTCTTATGCTCTGTGTCAGGTAAGACTATTAGATGCTTACTTTCTCTTTTTAAAGCCCAACAACCTGTAGGAAAGTTTGACAGCATGCTGTCTGTCCTGGAAATATGCATTTAACCAATATTGTCTTGTAAAGCAGATTGTTTCCCTACTGGGAGGAAACATTTTCTACAGTTACCTGTACAATATTTACATGACTTATCTTAATCAAGAGTGCCCTTTTCAATATGGTTGGTGCTTTCTTGGCTCTGTTCTGGGAAGAAACATTCCTCAGGTAGAAGCCTCTTCTTCTTTTTCCCAGATTCTCTTCTTAGTCCTGGCATATGTTCAGGTGAAAAGGACAATTGCTTAGCTTCTGTTAGTCTCCTTACAGTTTTTCAGTTCTTCAAATAGAAAACTCCTGTCATTTTCCTAGCCACTTAAACCACAAATCACAATTTTCCAATGAATGTAAGGGGACTTTTTGTAGATCCCAAAGTTGTGTTTTATTTGGCCACATGACATGGGTTTTCTTATTTTTCCTTTATTTTTTTTTTCTGTGGGTGTGGAAAATGATGTCTCTGGAAGAAAGGATAGGAGGGATGGTTGGAGAACATGCATGTGTGTGTGTGTAACGTTGATGCAATAAACATGACTCTAAAAAATCATGAATACTGAGAATCTTGCTTTCCCAAAATTTCCTACCACTTTCTGGCATTTTCTGGGAACTAGAAACTTCATTATTCCTACTTTGTGGTCACTGTATCTGGAATAGCCCTTTTGGATTAACAGAACTCCAAACTTCAGAAATGACTCTGCATTTGTTTGTTTAAGAATTAGTCACTAGCTGAAACAGGGAAGTGAGGGACATAGCTGTACTAAGGAATTTTGTCCCTCAAATATAAAAATCAATTTATGTATGATTGCTTCCATAAATGTAGGGTAACAGAAAACTGTCTAGTTCCCATCCTCTGTTTTCTTTTGCATTCCAACAAATTTCATAGATTCATTTTGACCTAGCTTAAACCTTTACTAAGCCTATACTTCTGTCCCTTAGGGTCTCAGTGTCCAAGGGCTGAAAAAGATGAAGAAGCACAATATAGGAAAGAACATGGAGCTACCCAGTGGACTCAGAGACTACTTTGAGTATAAGAAGTAGAAGGACACTCCAGGCCATTTCCACATTAGATATGTCAGAGAAAGGGGATCAATCCTTTTTTTGCCTCCAAAATCTTGTGAGAACATCAAGCATCCATCCTCTACATCCACATACAGAAATATGTGGTATTAAAACTTCTCTTTTCAAAAAGAAAAAAAAAGAAAAAGAAAAATTGCTTTTCTATGAAAACTATATCACAAAGTAAAAAGGCTTGGTTGGTTATGTCAAAGAGAAATTGGATTATGGAGAATTTTTGAAGATTCATATTTACTCCTGAGATAATTTGGACAAGTGGAGGCATTGAAGAAGGTTAAAATTCAGGGGAGTAGAGATAAAACAATACCAAAACTCAATTTAATAACACCTGGTTTAACAGATTGTGTTTAAAAAAGATTAAGATAAAAGATAAGAAATTTGAGCCAAAGCAAAGTGAAGTCAACCGAGAAATGTCAGCAGTGAAAGGAGACCCAGAAATACTCTGTTCCAAGAGTTGACTGATGCACATCCAGGAACTGAGTGGAGTTCATTGTCCAACTCTTCTCCCCCAGAGTTAGCCTAATTTCTGGTTTTCCATCCCTACCAGTCAGGGTTTAGCCAGTAGATAGAAACATATTTTGATCAAGGACAGCTTCCTGGTTGTGACCAATGAATGCACTTGTACATACTCAGAATTCTGAATCCCACACTTGGAGCTTAATGTTCTGTGGTCACTGTAATGAAATTATCAACAATTTTATCTTCGAATCAGCTTTTTTATTTTTTTTTAAGTGATGTCCAATGGGACAATGGAGTACATTCCAAGTTCTTAGGACCTTGACCTTTAAGTGGTCCCACCTCTTGCCACCTCCCCTATCTGGACTCTTCACTATCCGTTCATTCCTCCTCACTCTGGTACCTTGAGCCTAACTGGTCTTTCCTCACCCCAGACCAATGACTCCACTACCCTCCATTCCAGTACAGGTCTGGATACACAAGCAGAAGAGTCAGGGTTAGGTGGTGTCCCTCATTGCTTCATGAGGCAGGGCATGGTAGCTTCTAGCCCCTCCCTTATCTGGTAGCAGCACAGGTTTTTTGGATAAGAAGTGGGCTTAAGGACTTGGTTGGGTGGACGGAGCCTCTTACCCACCCACATTTAAATACTGTGTTAGCTTTCCCTTATTGTGACCAAATACCTGAGATAGTAAACTTAAAAGGTTTATTTGACTCATAGTTCCAGATGTTTCAGTCCATGGTTGCTTGACCTGTTGCCTTTGGGCAAGGCAGTACATCACATGGAAGCACATGTCAGAGGAAGCTGCTCACCTCATGAAAGCTAGAAAACGGAGAGGGAGTGGGGGAGTGAGGGAGGAAAGGTCTGTGGTTCCGAAATCCCCTCCACAGGCATGCTCTACCAAAGCCCCATATTTTTAAGACTGCACCACCTCCCAATAGTGGCACAGGGACTGAACCTTCAAAATATAGGCCTTTGGGTGACATTTAAGATCCGAACTATAATAGATAACTTAGGGACTCACAGGGTTGAGGTCTGCATGGCCTTCAGACCTCAACCCTGTGAGCAGGTGCTGTGGGTTGGGTGGCATGCCCATAAAAAAGGGTGTCACCAGGTTTGGCTTTCACATACTTCTCTGGATGACACATGTCACATCATCTTGACAGACAACAAGAGGGGGAATCCTGAAGTTATTAGACCCAGCAGGTCCCGGGTAGGTCCTGGGCTCCTGTGAATGTTGGCACTCACCGTGAGTTCACCATGCTTGAAAACCCTCCTTCCAACCTGCTCAGGACTAGAGGTATCTTCTCTTCCTCTTTCCAGCCTTCCTGAGTCTCATTTGAGTTTGTCTTTTCTGATCAGCTCCAGATATCTTCTAGAAATGAGCCATAAAAGACATTTGTATAACGTTAGAGAGTCCTCTGATATTTATAGTTAAAACCAGCATTATTCAATAGAAAGATGAATAGGAACACTTGCACTAATATTTTTAATTTAAATTTCATTTTTAAACTGAAAATTATTTTCATTTTAAAATTATTTTTTATAATTTAAATTTTTCATAATGTAAATTTTAAAAAATTTTTAAATGCTATTTTTACGTAGAGTGACGTTATATGACAAAGTAAATGTCATGACAAGTTGAGAAAAGAGATCAAAGAAATCTTACCATGTACCTTTAATGGCATTTTTAACATACTTTTTGAAAAAGAGGATCTATATTAGTCTCCAAATTATGTAGCTGGCCCTGATTTTAAGAGAGAATTTAATGTAAAGAATTGTCACCTATGCAACGAGAAACTGAAAATGTAAAAGCAGAATAAGAAATCACAGAAGTAGCACCTATGGGCAACAGTAACCACCTTTGGGGAGCGAAGAACGCAAGCAAGAGTCTGAAGTTATCAAAATGCAGACCCTCATGCTGAGCAGGCAGCCCTGCTGCTCAATGGAACTTCGCACTCTGGAAATGATCTGGGTGCATACTAAGGAACATACCACCCCAACTAGGTAGTGAACTTGCTCCTTCTTACATCCCTCTTGTATCTCTTCTCAGTCCTCTTGTTCGGACAAGGTGTGGCAAATAAAGAGAACAGAACAGAAACAAATAACAACAACCAAACCCTGAAGATCTTAGGTGTGAAGGTGAAAAAACAACCATTGTATCGGGAGTCCAGCCTACATTATGTGAAGTTCCCATCCCTGTTTTTTCTGAATGACTTAAACCTGATTTCCTACTTACAAATAAATATAATTTCTTGTGATGTGTAATTCAGTGATTATTACTGTGGCTGAATTTTATAATTGAAATATGGTTATTGCTAAAACTCCCAAAGCAAACTAGAGATTTTTTGGAAAATTCTTAAGTAATTGCAAACCTAGCTCTGGGAATTGGATCCATATTATATTGATGAACTACATTCTTTACACTCGCAAAACTTACAATCTTATGAAAAATTTAGAAATACAAATAAAAAGGGATTTAGTTAGAACAGACTTGTTACTCTGAATGACACCAGAACAACATCTTAACTTGTTTTGCCTTCTTGCAGATTCAAAACTAGTCACTTGGGGGAAGGCATAAAGAGGTTATGTACCTGAACTGAGGATGCGCCTCAGCTCATCTCAATGTGTCCTTAAAGAATAATTAATTTCAAATTTCTTGCAACTGGCATTTTAACTTCAAACATGTACTTCATCAGCACCTGATTATTAAAACCCTGTGGGGTGATACTCCCCTGGTGTCAATTCTTCTCTGAAATAAATATATCACTTCTTATCTTCAAAATCGACAATGGGCACAGTCACATCACCCTCCTTTCCCAAAATGGGTCACAAAACACATTTCATCTCAAATGGTTAAACTGAACTGTTTCCCATATCAGATAGGAGAAGACAGGACATTTCCCCCCTGGGGAGGGAATTACTCTCTTGAACCACACATAACTTCCACTGGTATTGGGGAGGACCACACAAACACAAGAGATTAATCTAAACCATGCCATTTTATGAGAAATTAACTCTGGTCTAATCCAGGAATTCTACCTAGAATCAAATAAAATGAATCAATTTTTCAGTGTGTTTTTTCTCAAAAGAATTTTCCCAAAATAATATTTCATTACACCTTATTATTTCTGGAGATCTTATATAAATTAAATCTAGGGTTATAAGTGAGATATCAATTAACATAAGAATCAATTTAATGGTAATTTAAATAGCTAACTGTTATAATTTTTGCATAATGATGTGGCCTCTGGGCTTGAAGTCCTAATCATGTCTAATTAATTTAAAGGATGTTACTTTTTATTATCATTGAAATTTCTGACAGGTGATAAAACATTTAGGGTTGCCATCACAAACTTTTTACATCAGCTCTACTGTAAGTTGACAAGTCATAGATCATCCCTCTGAAAATGGCTATTTAGGGGAAATAAAAAAAACTCAAATACATTTTTAAAGTTATAGCAGGGAACTGCTATTTTACCATGAAAAGGAAAGCAATTCTATTCACTAAAATAATAAAAGAGTTGACATTTTATTTTCATGATCTCAATAGCTATAATCAACCTTCATAAGAAATAATCAATTTCAATTTCGGAAAATAATCTTTACAACCTCTTGAGTTTATATAGTACCTATATTTCCAGAAACATTAACATACTTTCCATTGTCGATATAAAAAGAAAAGCTTGATCTTTTGAGGCTCAGATAGCAAGTAAATCTAACTGCAAGCGGATTAGCGAAAGGGCCTGTCACTTCTTTAAAATAGAACATTAAAATATCTACTATTAAAAGAATTCTCAGAAACGTAAAATAATGTGAAGAAAATTATGCTTTGGAGATTATAGATTCTATGCCTGTAGAAAAACCAAACTCAAAGCACAGAAAGCAAAATAGATAAGTCTCAAGCAGATATAGGGTAACATGCAATTCAAGCAATGATGGAAAGTGGAAGACTCCAGCCAGCATGACCCCAAGATCTGTACTACAGTGCTGTTCTTTTAAAAGGAAAGAAAAGAATTATTTTACAAATCCCCAGGAGGGATTTTATGTAAGATAAGTACAGTCAGAAAACGGAGTGAGCAGTGAGGAGCTGTAATCTGAAGGTCAGTCTGCTGGACAGCATTTGTGAGGATGAGGGTGTAGCGTGGAGGAGGGATGTGGAAGAAGCCATCCACAGAGCAGCAGGACAAAGCCATAAGGAATGGCTTGGGCTCTGGCCGTGGCACCTTAGGCAGGTTGTTCAACTTGGTGTGTGCCAGGTGACTGTTCTATAAAATGTGCCCGGTAACAGCACCTACTTGAGTGGTTTTGCAGGAATTTAAAGAGCTATAATATGTAAAGTACTTTAGAAGAGTGCTCGACATGTATTAAGTGCCCTATGTGTGCTTATTATTATCATGTCTTTGACTAATTCATTTGGTGTAGCCCAAGAACTTCTGGAACTTTCTGCTTAAAGCCTGTAGTAAAAAATATGCTTTAAAACCATACAAACTTTTCATCTTACTCCAGTTAGAATGGCTATTATCGAGAACACAAATAATAATAGATGTTGGCGTGGATGTGGGGAAAAAGGCACACTTTTACATTGCTGGAGTTGCAAATTGGTGCAGCCACTCTGGAAAGCAGTGTGGAGATTCCTCAGAAAACTTGGAATACACCCACCTTTTGACCCAGTTATCCCACTCCTCAGTTTATATCCAAAAGACTTAAAGTTAGCATATGACAGTAATGCAGCCACATCAATGTTTATAGCAGCTCAGTTCAAAATAGCCAGATTATGGAACCAACCTAGATGCCCTTCAACAGATGAATGGATAAAGAAACTGTGGAATATATACACAAAGGAATATTACTCAGCCATAAAGAAGAATAATATTATGGCATTTGCAGATAAATGGATGGAATTGGAGAATATCATGCTAAGTGAGATAAGCCAATCCCAAAAAACCAAAGGCCAAATGATTTCCCTGATAAGTGGATGACGTTATATATAATGGGGGTGGTGAGGTGGGGGTGAGAAAAGAATGGAGGAACTTTAGATTATGCAGAGAGAAATGAGAGGGAGGAGGGGTGGGTATAAAAAATGGAATGAGACAGACATCATTACCCTATGTACATGTATGATTACACAAATGGTATGAATCTACATCATGCACAACCATAGAAACAAAAAGATGTACCCCATTTGTGTACAATGAAACAAAATGCAGCCTGTAAACATAAAAAAAAAAAATTTTTTTTTAAATGCAGTCTGTAAAAATAAAAAGTAAAAAATAAATAAATAAATACCATACAGACAATGCTCTATTTACTCTGAAGTCAAATGCAGATGCAGGCTGACTCTGGTCTCAAACCTGAAAGATATTAGAAGTAATTTATAATGGCAACAAAGTGAAAAACACTTGGTGGAATATCAGAAGTCCTTGGACCTCCCACTTCCTATTATTATAAGCCATTAGAAACACTAAACACACACACACACACACACACACACACACACACACACACACAGACACATATTTGGAGTCAATCAATCAAAGCAAGGTTCAAATGCCACTTTTACCGCTTCGACTTGTTTGTGGACAAGGTATACCACCATTTTTCAGTCACCTCATCCACGAAAAAGGAATGTTCTTTTAGTCTATTTGTGTTACTATAACAAAGTATCACAAACCAGATACTGTATAAAGAACAGAAATTATTTCTCACAGGTGTGGAGGCTGTGAAGTCCAAGACCAAGATGCTGGTCGCCTTGGTGTCTGGCGAAGGCCCAGTCTCTGCTGCCAAGATGGCGCTTGTTGCCATATCCTCTGGTGAGAGGGAACACTTCACACTCACGTGGCAGAAGGAGTGGAAGTGCAAAAGATGAGTTCCCAGGCCAGCGCTTTTACAAGGTGCTAATCTATTCATGAGGGGAGAGTTCTCATGACTGACTTCCCAAAAGGTTCCACTTAATAGTGTTAATTTTCAACATTAAAATCTAGGGGACATTCAAGTCTTAGTACATGATAATATCTAATTCACAAAGCTTTTGTAAATAAATGAATGAGTATATTAAGCACTTATCAGAATATCCGACCCGTCAACCATGAAACCTTGATCCCATTCACTTTTCTTTTCTGAGTCTCAACTTTATCATCTGTAAAAGAGAAAAGTTAATGCCCAAAGTATGATAATATATTGGTGCTGGTTGCTTTTCTAATTTTTTGGAGGTACTAGAGATTGAATCCTTGCACATGTTAGGTAAGCCCTCCTCCACTGAGCTACATCCCCAGCCTAGTTTTTCTAATTTCTCCATTGTCTTTATGAGACTCCTACTTTAGAAGTGCACATTTATTTGACCCACAAAGTATGTTTGAAATAGAAGCTAAATTTAGGTCATCCTCTGGGTAGAAAAATTCCAGAAAGCCACCTAAAATGAAAGTCAGTGAGAATCATAAAGGAAAATCGTGATCAAGAGTCTTTTAGGCTTCAGTCATCTCAGAAAACAATGTTTTTCTTCTTAGAGGAATGAAAGTCTATATAACTCTCCACCTGTAACAAAATATGCTTTCCAGGAAAAACATGGAAAGGAAGACACAGAGAATATCTCCACCTAAATTATTACTAAGGAGGGATTTGTATAAAAGCAAGGGAAGAGCAATTAGAATCCAAAAATTAAATAACAATATTATGTACAATAAATATACTTCTGCTCAATGTGGTTCAAGGCAAAGAGTTTCTTCTTCACTTTCAGAATTGGACTTTGAACAATTGCATATGAACAAAGTCTAGACTGAGAACATTTTATAATTAATGTTTTGCTCAAAATAAATAAAGCCTGAACTGAGGGCTCCTATAATCCTCTTCAGGTCCCCCGACAGAAAGTTTTAGCTGCCCCAACTTTTTCTGCTGACCTCAAAAATTCTCAAGTCACTAGCACAGTCAGTCACTACCATTCAACTCTGTTTGCAAACTAATCAACTCCCCTACCAGGGCATGACCAGACCAGAAGGCACCAAAGTGGGGACTCAAAGGAGACAGTGGGTAAGACTGAAACCACCTTGCTGGGAACCAACCTCTCTCGCCTCCTCTTCAGCTTTATTCACATCCCTGTTGCCTGCATAATAGCCCCAGGCAAAACACAGGCTGGTGACACAGGCTAACACAAATCACTCAGAGAAAAAGTGTTCACTTCTTAATTTGCCCAGAATGTGAATGGACTATCACGGCACTACCAATCCATTGGTCTGGCATTAATTTAGGGCTGCATGACTCCTGTTTCAATAGTCTCCCAAACTGGTGGTTGTCCAAGTTGTAATATATAAAATTTATTTTGGGAATGCATAAATATTTTAATGCTCAGACCACATCCCAAACTGGTTAAGTTTGAATGTCTGGGAGCTTTTTTATAAAACCTGTCCAGGTGATTCACATATGCAGACACGTTTAAGAACCAGAGTTCTTAATGGCTCATTGCCTCTGCTTTAGTGTCTTTGTTGTTATAGTTTAGGTAGAAGGTATCCCCGCAAAGCTCACGTGTGAGACAATGCAAGAAAGTGTAGAGGTGAAATGATTGGGTTATGACAGCTTTAACCACCTTTTCCTTACCTGCCTTTCCTGCTGTTTTGCTGAACTTTCTCCACTTGACTCTTCTGAACACCCAGTGCTTCACCAATCCCAAGGTTTACTTCTCAACTTGTTACTCCCTCCACCTGGAATAAACTTGGGCAGATTACTTAACTTCTCTGAACATGTGTTCTCACATGGGGATTATAATTGGAGTTGTTTGAAGATTAATAGAAATAATAAATTTGAAATTGTTTTGCTTTGGGTCTGGTTCAAAGCAAATGCTTAATATCATCCATTCATTAATTCCAGAACATGTAAAGGTAGAAAGTCTGTGCAGAACTCTGCTATATAATGCTAAAAAAGTACTGACTGCAGAGCCACTGCCTGAACAGAAGAATGACAATCCTACTACACTAGAGTAAGCATATTTGCAATATGAAAAAAAAAAAAAAAGCGGTGGGAGAAATTGCCATACTCAGGATTTCACAGGCCACCCATCAAATGCACTAAAAAAAATAAAATAAAATAAAATAATCCCTCCCCAAAAATGGGACGCCTGATCTCCTTAGCTCCAAGGCAGCTTATTCAAGAGTGAAGTTTTAAGACTGAATAAATAAATGCCCATATTAAACACTAGGTTAAATTCAGTCTCTGGCCTAAAGGTCCTTGCAATCTAAAGGAAACAGCATACACAGATGGACACGTGCAAAGGAGGAATTTATAGTTATTTTTTCAAAGCTTTGTTATTTTCTCACTGCATTCAATATTGTTGACTGATAAACAGAAGGAGAAAATGACAAGGGGAAATTTTCTCCTGGTCCCTATGCATCCCACATATTTATTTAGTTTTCATCTCACACTTATCAACACTAATTTGTTATTGTGTCTATTGTTTTGTATGCCTCTAATAAATCACTGAGTCCGAGTTTCTTCTTGTTTTGGATGATGATGATGATGATGATGATGATGATTATAGCTGATAGGTTTTGAGCATTTATTAGGTGCCAGGCCCCTAAGTGCTTTAAATATGTTATATAATCTATAGGACATCAGTCAGAGATAAACATTTCCATTTTGTCTGGTCAGAAATTAAAAACAAATATAAGTTATTTAACTTGTCTAAGGCTTTTCTGCCTAAGGCTACTGTCTCTTTAGCCCTAAGATCCAAGTTCCTAACAACAATACAATTTACATCACCTCTAGCAATACTGGTTTGATTATTTCTTTCCAACAAAACTGCTTTAGGAATAGGCAACTCCTAATCACCAGAGAAAATCACTTCCTTAACATGTGGAGACCTGACTTTTGCCAAAGGCCATAGATCTGCCCCTGGCTAGCTTTGGTCTAGTTATCAGTACACACCAGTTAGGATGCTTCTTCCCAAAACCCCTCCAACAACTCATCACAGTCTGCTCAGAAGAAATACAGCTCCCATTTCCCTTTGGGTGTCTTTAAATTAGATTGAGAAGTTGGTTTGGGATTGTTCAGGAACAGGAGCTATAGTTGGCAATACCATGGCAATGCCCCTTCATTTTTGGTGAATTATTATATATAAATTTTAAGAAATTCTTTAGATCCCTTCATAGCAAGAATCCATATGGGATCTTGTTTATTTTGTCTTGTGACTTACACTTCTATTCTCTGAGAAGCCCATTGCCACAAAAACGACAACAGAACTGACAATTTTTTCAAACAAATTAATTTCAAAGAATTTTCTTTGCACTTATTATTTATTCAAGGTACTGGACTGAGAAGTACAAGGTGACTCTGATGTGGCATCCTAAGTAGCTTAAAATTTAGCAAAGAAACATGTTTATACAATTAACCATACCTAATGTGATAATTTCTATAATGATGCATAGGACAATGTCTATAATACTACATTAAAAAGGGCAATTAATTTTTCCCTGAGAAGGAATTTCAAATAATAACATATTAATAACTTATAACAATAACTTGCATGAGATGACTTTTTATTTTATGTTTAAAATATCAGTATGATTTTGTCGTGTAAAGGTAAGGATAGATTTTAGGTAGAAGAATGGAACTCTTTAGGTTTGTTCTGATGATCCAAAGGGTTAAACTGGAAACAAAGGGTAATTGTTATAAGGAACAGGAAATGTAAGAGAATTGGCAACACGATTATTAGCAATAAGGCAGAGGGTGATAGTTCATCATTTGGTAGTAATGTTATAGGGAAAACTTAAATATCAGATGGTAACGAACAAGATAAATTCATAAAATTTATAAGCTCAGACTTTGCTAGGTGCTACATCAAAGGAATATGCAAAATTCCAATCTTCAAGGGAACACTCAATTTTTCATAACTCTTAGATTCATAATGTTGTACAGCACACTCCAACTTGGGAAAGAATTTTCTCATATTATCATGCCTTGAGTTCCCTGAACTACCTGTCACCCATTTCTTTAGGCAAGAGAACACAAATACCAGCAACCCAAAACTGAGAATTTCTCAGGTGAGAACAATTTACATCAAAATAAAAATAAAATAAAAACTGAAAAGGAAAAGTACCTTATAATCAATACTGCTCAGTTCCTTCAGTGGGATTCTTTTGTCTGCCTGATTACTTTAGGATACACATTATGTAAATGTAGGCTTTATTTTCACGTCATGTAATACATACATTTGCATGAGAAGAGGCATTGCTTTCTTTCTTCTTCGGCTCTTTTTTAAAATGCCTACACTCTCTTATCATTCAGAAGTTGATAATCATTTAAGGAATCTCAATGCTTGGTCTGTAGTATTTCCCCGAGAAGAAATTTCCAAGGCTACTAATAATAACTTATTAATAACTTGTGATAATAACATATGAGATAAGAATTTTTATTTTATTTTTAAAATACCAGTATGATTTTGTCTTGTAAAGGTGAGGATAAAGTATTTGGTTGCTTACTGAGCATAATGAGGTTTACATCATTTCAACAAAGGAAGGATCTTGAATCTGAGTTTGTAATCTGGATGGACACAAAAGCTTCCAGAAGAGGCATTGGAAGACGTGGCCACCTCTACTCCTTCCATGTCAGAGTACCAGCCTCTGTGCAGTTTTAAGTGTATTTATAACCTTTGAATTCTGTATCTTTCTAGAAGTCTTTTTAAACTACACACTGATAATCCATCATTTTTATTTTATTTTTTCCACTTGTTCTGTAACAATTGGTTTACTTATAGTCTCATGTGTTTATTTTTCATTTGCCCAAATAGTAACAATTACATATTATTATTTTAAAAACCACCATATTACTCTATAAACCCTATTCTAATTATTAAAACCAATTAACTAAATCATGTCCTAATTTATTTATCCCTATCTGAATAACAACCATCGAATTTTTGTACTTTATCTCTTATGTAATTATCATTTAGGATCCATGAGCTTCCACAAAATCAACTTTTTCCTATTAACCATAATAATAATATTACTAATGACTATATTTACTTGAATAGTCAATAGAAACATATGTAAAAATAATTATATCTAGTAGTAACTCGTGAGTGTGATTTCTCACAATTTGACTAGTAGAATCCATTTCAGTTAGCAACTTTGTCAGTCCTGCCCTGACATTTAAAACCTGTCCCTGCTTTCACTCACCTAACTCTTTTATAAAACCCCATTTCAATGATAAAGGTATCAGAAGAATGGGAAAAATGATGACAGATATCTACAACATGCTTGAAGTTGAGAGCAGACAGACTTGCAATCTCTCAGAAGCAAACTCTGCATTTGTGGAAGAGTAATGTGGTGATGGGCAACCAACAGATCATTCAATTCATACCTCAGCACCCTGAAAAGACAGGACTTTGAGATGCTCTGTGTTTCAGGAAGGTGTAGGCAGGACTAACAGGAAGATTGGTTGAATTTCGCACTTAAAGAAATTGAAATCTTCCATATCTTCATTCACGCAACAGAGTGGGGTTCACACCTGGAGATTCACCCTGTTAAGCCAGAAGGAGTTTGGGCAGAAACTTTATTGCTGAGGGAGATGTCATAAAAAAAAGTGGCTAAGTGAACACTTTCACATCCTGATGTTTGAGGATGCTAGCTTCTTCTCCCTTTGGCCCTGAACTTGCAGTCATTCTTAGTCTTCTCAGGTGAAACTTTATGGGATTTTCTCTTTGAGGAAATTGACCTGCCCAAGGGCAAAGACCTAAGAATAACCACTCTGTCACTTAATAATGAACTCTCTGTATAATGACCCCAATATTCCCATTTCTTCACACTTCAATATGAACAGGTATTTATGCATAAGTATTTGAGAAGGAGATCAAAATAAATATATAAGGGGAAAAAGAAAAAAAGAAAAAGAAAGAAAACAGGCAAAAGAAACAGAAGAAAACTTCAAAAAAAATGTATGTAATAGTCTCAAAGAATTGGAAAGATATTGCATTTCTGAAACAAGAATAGTAATTTTTAAACAGAAACATGGAGTTACAGCCTTTATAAAAACAGTATGGAAGTTCCTCAAAAAATTAAAAATAGAACTACTACATGATACTGTAATTGCACTACAAAGGAAATAAAATAAATATGTTGAAGACATCTGCACTCCCATCTGCAGCACTATTCACAGTAGCCAAGAAATGGCAACAACCTAAGTATCTATCAACTGATGATTGGATAAAGATGTGTCACATGTACACAATGGAATAAAAAAAGAATGAAATCCTGTCATTTGTGACTAGGTAGATGGACCTAGAGACCATTCAGTTAAGTGAAATAAGTCAGGCACAGAAAGACAAACACCCCATGATCTTACTCATATGTGGAATCTAGAAAAGTCATCTCACAGGGATTGAGAGTAGACTGATGATTATTGGAATACAGGGAGTGTATGGGTGATAGGAAGGTTGGTCAAGAGGGTACTAAGGTAAGTTAGAGAGGAGCAAGAGGTTCTGGCTTGTTATTGCCCAGCAAGGTAACTATAGATAATAATGACATATGGTACATTTTAAAAGTTAGAGAAGAGGATTTTGAAAGTTTTCACCATTAAAAAATTATAAATGTTTGAAGAGATACATAAATTTAACCTGAATTAAACATTATACATTGCATACATGTGCTAAAACACTATGGAGTACACTGTTAATATGTATAATTTTTATGTATCTGTTAAAATGTAAATTTAAAAAATAAAAATTATTGACCTTAGGGTGTAGCTCAGGCAGTAGAACACTTGCCTAGCAGACACAAGGTCTTGGGTTTAATCCTCAGCACTAGAAAAAAATAAAATAAAATAGTATAAGAGAAACACTCAGAAATTCCAAAAGGAATTTTTGAAATTAAAAAATAGAAAGAAACAGGTAAATGAAAAGTTGAAAGTCGATTTCTTTGAGAAATCTCAAGAAAGTAAGGCAAAAATCCAGAAATTTCTTTTAAAAGATTTTTTTAAAAGTAATTTAAAACTCTGTATTGAGAGTTCCGAAAGAAAGAACAGAAAAAAAAAAAAACAGCAGGAATAAAACAGATGAAAAATAGAGAAAAAAATTCTAGAGCTTAAGTGTGTGAGCTCTCAAAATGAAAGACTCCACTGTGTATCATAATGAATATGAACACACATACACACATATTTTGAGCCACATTATCATGAAATTTCAGAAAACTAAGGATAAAAATAACTTAAAAGCTAATGAGAAAAAAACTTATAATTAATTTCTAGTGAGAAAAAAACATAAAATGCCCTAAGAATTAGAATGGCATCAGATATTTTAATAGTGACAAGGGCAATTAGAAGACAATATAAAAATACCTTCATGATTCTGAGGAAGTTTTTCTATTCTAGACTTCACTTTCCAGCCATAGTCTAATAAAATATGAGGGTAGAAGGGCCAAGATGGCGGACTAGAGGTCGGCTGCATTTCATGTTGCTCCAGGACATAAGATTCAAAAGAGGAGATAGTGAGAGACTTGGGACCAACTCAAAGCTACCGGGTGAGTCTCTCCTGTTGGGGAGGCGTCCCGGATGGGGCGGTAGCCCCGGAACGCAGGGAATTTGTGAAGTGGAGCTGCTCGGCGAGACGCCCCTCCCCCAGCTGGAGCGGTAAACACGGACAACTGGGATCATCGTAGAGGAGGCGGCTCAGCACAGCGCTTGGACTCAAGCAGCCGCTGGGGCTCCGGGCAGCTGCCTGGGGAGGAGCTGCGTGGCGAGCTGTTTGGACCCAGAACAACCGCTTCTGAACACCGGGGGGTTGCCCGGAGGAAGAGGAGGAGCGCGGCGGGACACTTGGTCTAGGAGTGACTGCATCAGAGCCACAGGCGGTTGCCAGAGGAGGAGCTGCGTGGTGAGCTGTTTGAACTCAGAGCGAGCGCTCCTGAGTGCCGGGAGGTTGCCCGGAGGAGGAGGAGGAGCGCGGCGTGTTGCTTGACCTGGGAGTGACTGCATCAGAGCCGCGGGCGGTTGCCGGAGGAGGAGCTGCGTGACAAGCTGTTTGAACTTGGAGCAGCTGCTCCAGAACACTGGTGGCCTGCCTGGAGGAGGAGAGCGGTGGGACGCTTAGTCTGGGAGTGACTGCATCAGAACCACAGGCGGTTGCCAGAGGAGGAGGCGAGTGGTGAGTTGATTGGACTAAAAGCGACCGCTCCTGAACACCAGTGGCCTGCCTGGAGGAGGAGTGTGGTGAGTCACCTGGTCTCGGAGCCACCGCTCCTGAACACCCGGGGGCTACCCCAAGGAGGAGGAGGAGGAACAGGGCGGGTCACTTGGACTTGGAGTGACTGCCTAGGGCTACGGGTGGTTGGCGGGAGGAGGAGACCCGAAGTGAGTTGTTTGGACTCCTAGTGACTGCGTCGGAAACTGGGCGGCTGTCCGGAGGAGGAGGTGTGTGGCGGGTCTCTGGGTCTCGGAGCTATTGTCCGGGGCTCCAGGTGGTGGCTCAGGGGAGGGGCTGCATAGCCAGGCGATTGGTGCAGAGCAGGGTCCCAGGAGCTAGGTGGCTTCTTGCTGGAAGAGCCGCACAGAGACACGCCTAGGGGCAGAGCGAAGTTTCCAGGGCGGCGGGCAGATTCTCTGGGAGAGGCAGCCTAAGGAGACTCGCCTGCGAAGGGTGAGGCTCCCAGGCCCAGGAGGTAGGTCCGGGCCCCTGGGATCGTTGCAGAGGAAGACAGCCCAGCCCAGGTGGTAGTTGTAGATTGAGGGGAACCTCTAAGAGGGCAACTGACCAGCGAGACGTCCCCACCGAGTGACTCTTCCCGGTCGGGGGAGGTTTTCCCACAGGGACGGTAAAGCCAGAGACAT
Source organism: Sciurus carolinensis (assembly GCF_902686445.1). Lineage (NCBI taxonomy): Eukaryota > Metazoa > Chordata > Mammalia > Rodentia > Sciuridae > Sciurus > Sciurus carolinensis. The sequence goes on from NC_062213.1 coordinate 34,284,767, forward strand.
AGGCACAAACAGGCCTTGCCTCAGCCCACAGTCTAGTTCCCCATTGGATGACCATTGGTCAACAAGTGGAGGCACCTCTGCCCACTAGCAGGGAATATACGCCACCTGAGGGTTACCACACCTAGAGAGGCAGCTTCTTCGTGGAGCTCTGCATTATCAACCTCCTCCAAGACTTCAGGCTACTGAAGGATAAGAGGGGATATACTAGCAATCTTCAGGGACATTATAAGTTGATAGAGGAAATCTGCAACATCTTAATGACCCACTGATCCCTGAACAATATGAGAAAACAAGGGAAGAAAATGCCCCAAACAAATCTAGATGTTACATCAATAAAATCCAATGACAGCATGGCAGAAGAAATGACAGAAAGGGAGTTCAGAATGTACATAATTAAAATGATTAGGGAAGCAAACGATGAGATGAAAGAGCAAATGCAGGAGTTGAACGATCGCACCAATCGACAGTTAACAGAGCAAATTCAGGAAGCAAAAGATCATTTCAATAAAGAGTTAGAGATATTGAAAAAAAACCAAACAGAAATCCTTGAAATGAAGGAAACAATAAACCAAATTAAGAACTCCATAGAAAGCATAACCAATAGGATAGAACAGCTGGAAGACAGAACTTCAGATATTGAAGACAAAATATTTAACCTTGAAAACAAAGTTGAACAAACAGAGAAGATGGTGAGAAATCATGAACAGAATCTCCAAGAACTATGGGATATCATGAAAAGGCCAAATTTGAGAATTATTGGGATTGAAGAAGGCTTAGAGAAACAAACCAAAGGAATGAACAATCTATTTGAAGAAATAATATCAGAAAATTTCCCAAATCTGAAGAATGAAATGGAAGATCAAGTCCAAGAGGCTTATAGGACTCCACATACACAAAATTACAACAGACCCACACCAAGGCACATTATAATGAAAATACCTAACATACAAAATAAAGACAGAATTTTAAAGGCTGTGAGAGAAAAGAACCAAATTACATTCAGGGGGAAGCCAATACAGATATCAGCAGATTTTTCAATCCAGACCCTAAAGGCTAGAAGGGCCTGGAACAACATTTTTCAAGCTCTGAAAGAAAATGGATGCCAACCAAGAATCTTATACCCAGCAAAACTTACCTTCAAATTTGACGATGAAATAAGATCATTCCATGATAAACAAAAGCTAAAAGAATTTACAAAAAGAAAGCCAGCATTACAGAACATTCTCAGCAAAATATTTCATGAGGAAGAGATAAAAAACAAAGAAGCAAATCAGCAAAGGGAGGAATTATCCTAAAGGAACTGTCAAATAAAGGAGGAACCAAGATGTGTCAAAAATTTTAAATATGAACCAAATGACTGGGAATACAAATCATATCTCAATAATAACCCTGAATGTTAATGGCCTGAATTCATCAATCAAAAGACATAGACTGGCAGATTGGATTAAAAAGAAAGATCCAACAATATGCTGCCTGCAAGAGACTCATCTCATAGAAAGAGATACCCACAGACTAAAGGTGAAAGGATGGGGAAAAACATACCATGCACATGGGCTCAGCAAAAAGGCTGGAGTATCCATCCTCATTTCAGATAATGTGGACTTCAAGCCAATGTTAGTTAGAAGGGATAAAGAAGGACATTTCATACTGCTTAAGGGAAGCATAAATCAGCAAGATATAACAATCATAAACATCTATGCCCCAAACAGTGGCTCATCCATGTATGTCAAACAAATCCTTCTCAATTTTAGAAACCAAATAGACCATAACACAATAATACTAGGTGATTTTAACATGCCTCTCTCACCACTGGACAGATCTTCCAAACAAAAATTGAACAAAGAAACCATAGATCTCAATAACACAATCAATAATTTAGACTTAACAGACATTTATAGAATATACCATCCAACCAAGAGCGAATACACTTTCTTCTCAGCAGCACATGGATCCTTCTCTAAAATAGACCATATATTATGCCACAAAGCTAATGTCAGCAAATACAAGAAGATAGAGACACTACCTTGTATTCTATCAGATCATAATGGATTGAAGCTACAAATTAATGAAAGAGTAAAAAACAGAAACTACTCCAACACCTGGAGATTAAACAATATGCTACTATATGATGAATGGATAACAGAAGATATTAGGAAGGAAATTAAAAAATTCTTAGAGGTAAAAGAGAACAAAGAAACATCATATCAAAATCTCTGGGACACTATGAAAGCGGTACTTAGACGAAGATTTATTTCATGGAGCGCATTTAATAAAAGAAGTAAAACTCAAAAAATAAATGACCTAACACTACAGCTTAAAGCCCTAGAAAAAGAAGAACAGACCAACACCAAAAGTAGTAGAAGACAGGAAATAGTTAAACTGAGAGCTGAAATCAATGAAATTGAAACGAAAGAAACAATACAAAAAATTGACAAAATAAATAGTTGGTTCTTCGAAAAAATAAACAAAATTGATAAACCTTTAGCCACACTAACAAAGAGAAGACGAGAGAAAACCCAAATCACTAAAATTCGGAATGAACAAGGAAATATCACAACAGACACGACTGAAATACAAAACATAATTAGAAGCTATTTTGAAAATCTATACTCCAACAAAATAGAAAATTTCGAAGACATCAACAGGTTTCTAGAGACATATGAATTGCCTAAACTGAACGAGGAGGACATACACAATTTAAATAGACCAATTTCAAGTAATGAAATAGAAGAAGTCATCAAAAGCCTTCCAACAAAGAAAAGTCCAGGACCAGATGGGTTCTCAGCCGAGTTCTACAAAACTTTTAAAGAAGAACTCATTCCAATACTTCTCAAAGTATTCCAGAAAATAGAACAGGAGGGAACTCTCCCGAACATTCTATGAAGCCAATATTACCCTGATTCCTAAACCAGACAGAGACACATCGAGGAAAGAAAATTTTAGACCAATATCCTTAATGAACATCGACGCAAAAATTCTCAACAAAATTTTAGCAAATCGCATACAAAAACATATTAAAAAGATAGTGCACCATGATCAAGTGGGTTTCATCCCAGGGATGCAAGGTTGGTTCAACATCAGGAAATCAATAAATGTCATTCACCATATCAATAGACTTAAAGTCAAGAATCACATGATTATTTCGATAGATGCAGAAAAAGCATTTGATAAAATACAGCACCCCTTCATGCTCAAAACACTAGAAAAAATAGGGATAGTGGGAACATTCCTTAACATTGTAAAGGCCATCTACGCTAAACCCATGGCTAATATCATTCTAAATGGTGAAAAATTGAAAGCATTCCCTCTAAAAACTGGAACAAGGCAGGGATGCCCTCTTTCACCATTTCTATTCAATATCGTCCTTGAAACTCTAGCCAGAGCAATTAGACAGACCAAAGAAATTAAAGGGATACGAATAGGAAAAGAAGAACTCAAACTATCCCTATTTGCTGATGATATGATGGTATACTTAGAGGAACCAGGAAATTCCACCAGAAAACTTTTAGATCTCATAAGTGAATTCAGTAAAGTAGTGGGATATAAGATCAATGCACATAAATCTAAGGCATTTTTATATATAAGCGATGAATCTTCAGAAAGAGAAGTTAGGAAAACTACCCCATTCACAATAGCTTCGAAAAAAATAAAGTATTTGGGAATCAATCTCACAAAAGAGGTGAAAGACCTCTACAATGAGAACTACAGAACACTAAAGAAAGAAATTCAAGAAAACCTTAGAAGATGGAAAGATCTCCCATGTTCTTGGATAGGAAGAATTAATATTGTCAAAATGACCATACTACCAAAAGTGCTATACAGATTCAATGCAATTCCAATTAAAATCCCAATGATGTACCTTACAGAAATAGAGCAAGCAATTATGAAATTCATCTGGAAGAATAAAAAACCCAGAATAGCTAAAGCAATCCTTGGCAGAAAGAGTGAAGCAGGGGGTATCGCAATACCAGATCTTCAACTCTACTACAAAGCAATAGTAACAAAAACGGCATGGTATTGGTACCAAAATAGACAGGTAGATCAATGGTACAGAATAGAGGACACGGACACAAACCCAAATAAATACAATTTTCTCATACTAGACAAAGGGGCCAAAAATATGCAATGGAGAAAAGATAGCCTCTTCAACAAATGGTGCTGGGAGAATTGGAAATCCATATGCAACAGAATGAAACTAAACCCATATCTCTCACCATGCACGAAACTAAACTCAAAATGGATTAAGGATCTCGGAATCAGACCAGAGACCTTGCATCTTATAGAAGAAAAAGTAGGTCCAGAGCTTCAACATGTCGGCTTAGGACCAGACTTCCTCAACAGGACTCCCATAGCACAAGAAATAAAAGCAAGAATTAATAACTGGGATAGATTCAAACTAAAAAGCTTTCTCTCAGCAAAGGAAACTATCAGCAATGCGAAGAAAGAGCCTACAGAGTGGGAGAAAATCTTTGCCAATCATACTTCAGATAGAGCGCTAATCTCCCGAATCTATAAAGAACTCAAAAAACTCTACACCAAGAATGTAAATAATCCAACTGACAAATGGGCTAAGGAAATGAATAGACACTTCACAGAAGAAGATATACAAGCAATCAACAAACATATGGAAAAATGTTCAACATCTCTAGTAATAAGAGAAATGCAAATCAAAACCACCCTAAGATTCCATCTCACCCCAATTAGAATGGCAATTATCAAGAATACAAGCAACAACAGGTGTTGGCGAGGATGTGGGGAGAAAGGTACACTCTTACATTGCTGGTGGGGCTGCAAATTAGTGCAGCCACTCTGGAAAGCAGTGTGGAGATTCCTCAGAAAACTTGGAATGGAAACACCATTTGACCCAGCTATCCCACTCCTTGGCCTATACCCAAAGGACTTAAAATCAGCATATTACAGAGATACAGCCACATCAATGTTCATAGCTGCTCAGTTCACAATAGCCAGATTGTGGAACCAACCTAGATGTCCTTCAATTGATGAATGGATAAAGAAAATGTGGTATATATATACAATGGAATATTACTCAGCCATAAAGAACGATAAAATTATGGCATTTGCAGGCAAATGGAGGAAACTGGAGAATATCATGCTAAGTGAGATAAGCCAATCTCAAAAAACCAAAGGAAGAATGATATCGCTAATAAGTGGATGATGACACATAATGGGGGTTGGGAAGGGTTAGTGTTGGGGTTGGAGTTGGGTTTAGGGAGGGGGGCAGGAATGGAGGAAGGAAGGACTGTATAGATGGAGGGGAAGGGTAGGAGGGGAGGGGGGGAAGGGAAAAAATGGCAGAATGAATCAAACAACATTACCCTATGTAAATTTATGATTACACAAATGGTATGCCTTTACGCCATGTACAGACAGAGAAAAAACATGTATCCCATATGTTTACAATAAAAAAAAAATGAGGGTAGAAATGAATATTTTTACAGAAGATAAATATGAAATATATACTGCTTGCCATAGGCATCATTTATCGGGAAGCTACTAGAGGATATGCTCCAGAGAAACAAGGGGGAAAGAAAGAATATCATATGAGAAAAGAAATACGCACATAGGATGGTTGGTATATATGTATATGTCACAATAATAATACTAAACAGTGCATTAACCAAAAATTTGATATAATCATCATCATAAGAAAAAGATAAAATATTAATAGAGTAGTAAAAACTCCTCCTACCAGTAGTCTAAAATAACATCTAAAACTAAACAGCTTATAGATAACCATGTTGACATATTACTCAGAAAAATGAAGGTTATCCTGAAAGGAAGAGTGAAAAAATTTAAAATTATTAATTCTTCAGTAGGAAGCAGAGAATTAAGGGGAATGTCAAATTTTATTGCTATTTTTCAGCAAAAATCCTACAGAAATGTATCCTGCTAATTGCCCACTTTAAAAAAAAAAATCTACAACTCAGTAGTGAGATATAGAAAAATAACTTTTTTAACCTTACAAAGGGATTTTAATAAAGTTATTTTAAATATCTAGGTATATTCTTATTAAAGTTAAGGAAATCATGTTCTCTGTCTTTTTTTCTTTAACATTCTATTAGAGATTTTGGTTGATCCCATAAGAAAAATAAGTAAATATTATAGAGATTGATAAGGAAGAGATAATCTTTTGCCATTAGTAGATGACAATTGTGGGTGTGTAGAAATTCAATAGAAAGTCTAACTAAATCATTGAAATTAATAAGATAGTTTATCAAGATTTCTGAATATGTCAACTCTGGGAATTTTTCTGTCTCAGAGGAAACTTTTGAGACACTTGATATTCCTCTGCAAGGAGGGATCTTCCCATGGATACCTGAGGAACTTTCTTCCTTATGGTATTCATGCGTCTGCTCAGAGAGATCATCCCTGAATTGTCATGGTCCCTAGATCATGTTTTTTCCCTTTGTACCATGATTTGTATTAGTAGTATTTATGCATGCCTTTTATTAGACATCTTACCTCACTGCACTGTAAGCTCCTAGAGGCAGAGATGTTGTGTATCTTGTTGATTGCTGTATCCTCAACAACTACTACAGTGGTTGACACAGAGCTGAGGCTAAATCAACCTTTGCCAAATGAAATATGACTTAATGATGAGCATGTTACCGTGGATGCCAGAAATAACTGATTAAAAACATAATAGTCACAAACTTGATTATGCAAAATGGAAATCCTTGACCCAACATTATATTTAGTACAAGATAATTAATATCTTTATGGGGAAATTAAATTTTGTTTTGAAATTTTTTCCAAATTTCTAATTAAATAATGAAATGTGCCATGTTCATCTCTCATGCATGGGAACAAATATTGCATAAAATTCCAATGTAAATCCTTTCAGGATCTTTTATGGAACTTGCCAAAATAATTCTAAGATTCAATTGGGAGGCATAAAGGATTAAAATAGGTAGTAACTTGTGTGGTTAGATAAGAAAGATGTGTTAAAGACAGAAAGTTAAAACAGTGGGGTATTGGTAAAAATATGTAAATAGAATAGAACAGAGAGGTGAAAAACAGGACCACTTTGCAAGAGAATATGTTCTTCCAATCTGAAGAAAAGAATGGACTTTCTCAATATGTGGGATTGAGAACAAGATGGCTTTCTAAAAATCAAAGTAAAAATGATCACGCTTTGTCTTAGCTTGGATACCCTCAATAGCAGACCCAGGATAAGAGCTTGAGTGCAAGTAAAATTTATTTGGAGGGACTTTTTGAAGTTCAAGTAAGAGGAAGTCATAGGGGTACAGAGAAAAATTAATAAATGGTGTGTGAATGAATAGATGACTGAAAACAAGTGGCACATTCCTCAGGATTGGCCCCCAGATGCTGGGAAAATGTAAGTATCCCTGGAGACCATTGCTTTAGGGCTGTCCCATGGGCATTACTTCCCCACACCTGCTTAGGGCCCAGTTCCCTTTCTTGTGTTAAAGAAAGCTCCCCAGGCAGAGAGGAGACATGCAGAGACCATGACAGAGGAGCATGAAGAAGCCTCTGGGGCTTAGAGGGCTTAGGTAGATTAAGATGCTGGTTGGAGCATCAGCACTGCAACACACACCATAAACATCGAAGCCAAAATAAAGTCCAGAGGTGTAATAACTTCAAAACCATAAGAAGAAACTATTGAAGAATATGCTTAAGAAATCATGGCAGAAAGAATTTTCAACACATAAAAGCACAAATGATAAACGATAACATTGCTAACCTTAATTACATAAAAATGTAAAACATTTGAATACTTAAAGATATAATAAGAAGAATGAACATGCAGAGTACAGATTAGAAAAAAGTAAATTATTTGTATTTCTAATATTACAAAGCTCCTCTGAATCAACAAGAAAAAACTGACCTGATAGAAAAATTGGCTAAATTTTCATGCCAAAAAGTGTACATAAAATTCACAGTTGAGAAAACACACAATCATTTTTAATCACTCAATTACATAAGTTGAATTTGTCATAATAGGCTAGGTAACTACTTCAAACAGCCTTACAACCAAAGTACAGCAAAAGTTTATTTCTCACTAATATTTCAAATCAGTTCCTGTTCTGTTCGAGGCCCAGCGACTAAAGCAGCCACCACTGCAAACATGACCAGTCACTACAGCAGAAGGAAAGAGAGCTCTGGAGGGCTTCTCTTCAGAGATAATTCTCTGGCCAAAACTAGTGACATGACCCGTCATGATGTGCAGTCAGACATTTTTGGTGAAAGGCCCAAATGAATATCACACTAGTTACCACAGAAAATTCAAATCAAAAAGAAAACTATCATTTCATACCTACTGCATTGATAAATGTGTTAAAGTGGGGCAATACTAGTGCTCATGAGGATGCAGGGCAAGAGTGACTCTCATCTTAGAGGTGAGAGTGCCATACAGGGTGACATTTCTGGAGAATACTCCATCAGTATTTAATAAAGGTGACAATGTCCAACACACACGCCTGAAGCCTAGAAATTCTACTTCTAAGAACATTCATTATGTATAAATCTCAGTATTTATATCAAAGGGCACAAGAATGTTATTGTGACATTGTTTTTTATATAGTGAAAAATTAGAAATACCTTTATCATTCATTCATGGGTTAATAAACAAGTCCTGTAAATACTCACAGGGTAGAATAATACTCAATGATAAAATGAATAGCAGTTATTAATAAGAGATATCAAACCCATAATATTGAGTTAAAAAAGCAATCAGAACAGTACTGTGTATCCTTTGATACCAATTATGTAAATTAAAAATATATTCAGAACAGCTCAATATATGGTTGATGGCTATATTTGAGGTAAAGGGTAAACTCACAAACTAAATACACACCAAGGAAAGAAAAGGGGACTTTAGAGGGAAGTTTAAAGGACTTTAACATTATTTATAATAGTTCTACTATGTTACCTATTTAGCTCTTAAAGCTGTCCTGAATCAAACATGACTAAACAATGATATTGCCTTAAATGAGAACGGTCTGTCATTCACACAGGTGCTATAAAAGACCCTCCATACCTGTTTGATTTGCTTGGGTATAGCTTGGTTCAGGCTTTAGTTTTTGGTCTTCAAAAGTTAAAGTAAAAGGAAAGGCAGAATAACAATGATAGAATCCTAGTCTCAGGAATGAGAGTAGGGGGGAAAAAAAAAAAAAACAAAAACAGGAGGCAAAAAGAAGTGGACATAAGAAAGGAGAACTGCTTAGGTAGATAAAAACCAATGGAGACCTGCACTAAGATACAAATGCCTGAGAGCTGATCTGAGACAATTTCTGCTACAGTTACAACTCCCTGGTAATTAGCACAATTTTATCACCACCCAATTTATCTCAATCCATCAAAACATGGCCACATAGAATGTTCTGGATGCTTATTTTTAAGGAATTGACCTTGAGGTTCTGAGTAGGGGACACAACTATGAAAATCAAAAGCAATTACAAACTATTTAGTGGTTAACATGGGCTTTACAGCCTCAGAGCCCGCAGAATGAATCCAGCTCAGCTACTTCATGGCTGAGCAATTTCGAGATGGCTTTTGCCCTTACAAAGCCTTAATAATAATAATGCTTCTGTAATGTTATTATTATTATTACATAAGGATGATAATATTTTCCACTTTATCGTATTGTACAAATTAAAATTGATCATGCTTTTAAAGCTTCTTGCAAGGTGCCTCACTCAAAGGTAACAGTGTAATAGTAGCTATTGTTATTATTTCACCTCATCTAGTACAACCATTGTCTTTTCGGACAGAAGAGTATGTTTGATTTTCATGTAATCTGAGAACATGACCAATATTAAGCAGCAATGTTTTTGGAGATACATTTTTGTCTTTCAAATATATCATTGATCTCTGTCTGCTCATTTATGCACATTTTGAGTGGTGCATTGGATTGTCTGATGTTTTAATCAGCTTTTTCACTGTTGGGACTACAAGACCTGACTAGCACAATTTTAGAAGAGGAAAAAATTTATTTGGGAGTTCATGATTTCAGAGGTCTTTGTCTATAAACAGCCGGCTCCATACCTTGGAGCTTGAGGTGATGTGGAACATTATGACAGGAGAGTGTGGCATAGGGAAGCAGCTAATATGATGATCAGAAAGCAGAGAGAAACTCCACTCACCTGATACAAAATATATACCTAAAAGGCACGCCCCCAGGGATCCACCTCCTCTAGCCTCACCTGACCCTCCTTCAGTCACCATTCATTAATCCCATCAGGATATTAATTCACTGGTTGGGTTAAGGCTTTCAAAATCCAATCATTTGTCTTCTAAATCTTCTTGCATTGTCTCACATTTGAGTTTTGGAGGGGCACCTAATATTTAAACCATAACACATGATCAGCACTCTCCCTTCTAGCAAGTTCTCCTACAATTACAAATGTGCAACCCATCCTCAAGATTTTAGAAGGAACTACCAGATAGAAACAAAGTAACCCCACCCTGTGGCCATAACTGGGGGGTCAATCAAGGCAAAATAAAGGCAGAATGTGAGAAGAAGAGAAGAAAGAAGTGAATACTCCATGAACAAAAAACAATCCAAATTGGAATAGTTTTGAGTTCTTAATCTCAATTCATTCCTTAAGTTTAGATGTATTCTTATGTTTGAATTCCATGTGAGACATTGGATTCCCTATATCAATTCATATTCTTACTTTTACTATTTTGATCTGGGTTTCTGTTACATATAACCCACAAGTTCTGGTTAATATAAATTGAATGCAACCCAGACAATTAGAGTTACTTTCCTACTTGTTAATGGCTTGCAAGTAATAGACAGCTTACCACTCACTAAAGGAAATTGGAAAGACCATACCATTTATTTACAAAACTATGTTTGTTATCCATGTAGCTCATGAGTTGAACATAATTGGGAGATTTAAGAGGAGATTCAGAAAATAACCTACTGAATGGGTGAGGAATGTGTCTGTGGATTGTCATCTCATCCAATTCCATTTATTTAGACATCATAAAAGCACTTAGAAAATAAGACAGTTCTCCTAGATTGAAAAAAAGGTAACAGAGAAATGACATGACTTGGCCTAAATACAGTTAAATAATACAAGGAGACAGAATGCAAATGAATATATTTTGTGTGGGGAATAGATATGCTGCTAATTGTGTTCACTTATTATCATAGAAATGACATGTTTTCAGCTTTAGTTATATGCCGCCACAGTTAATAATTGAAACACAAACACATGAAACAGTAATTTAGTGGAAGACTTTGTAATTACAAAAGTGTAGTAAGGGTTTGTTTTGTAAACATATGTGAAACTCCTTTGTACATGGTGTAATTAGCATGAACATGAAATATAAGAAAAGCTTAAAGAAAAAATTCTGCCATATTCTTACTAAAGCAATCATCAAAATGAAGATATGCAAGGTTCCGTGGACTTGGGTGTTTATAAAAATCTCTTCCTTGGGACAAATGAACTATTTAAAAGATCTTAAATAAATAGGTATGCTTTTGAAATTTTCATATAATATTTTCTTTACAAATAAAGGCTATATTTCTGTATTTTGAGTGGTCCTAACATGTAGTCCCAGACTACATATAGCTCATCTGATGAGTTTGGCAGTGCAAAAAAGTATCTAAATTAGACAGTGGCTTTAAATTCTTGCTCTGCCATTAACTCTGATTGGTCATGGGCCAGGTCCTTGGTTTCCCCATTTATAGAATAAAAATAGATGAAGAAGGATTCATTTACAAAACGTATACTTTTGAGAAACAAATTAAAAAAAAAAAACCCTGCCCTGTTGGTTCCTACAAATATATTATGTTCTCAATAAATAGCGGTTATTATCAGACATAAATATTCCTTCTGAATAACACTATTTTAAGCCTAGAGGCAACAGATTGTTTTGCTTAATTAATTTATAATTGTAATGCAGTCTGCATCCAAATCCAGTTGATTTTTCTTGTCCTTGCAAACTCAAAACATGAAAGGTGCATACACCTTATAATATAATCTACTAGATCCCAGGCTAAACTTCTTAACAATCCATCTCATTGAACTCCCATAATAATTCCATCAAATGACCATTATTTATCCCCTTTTATAAATGAAGAAAATAAAACTCAGAGAAGCTAGATAAGTTATCCATCACCAAACACAATAACTGATGGAGGCAGAACTTGAAACCAGGTAGTCTGAAAATAAAACAAGTATAAAAATTGATCCTATTCGTTTTATACTAGCTGTAATTGCATCATAAAATACACTAGACCACCCAAAAATATAAATTTATGTTCATGTAAATAACATGATCTAGAGTAGTGATATTTGCCCTAAAAATAGTTGGGGGTCAGGGGGTCAGGAGTGGGAATTTTGAGATTGAGATTCATTGGAGTAAAGAGAAGTCGAAGATGAAAAAAAGTATAACTTACTATTGGGGATGGTTATCCTTATTCTGTGTGGCCCAAAGTCTGTGGGGTCTAATTTCTAATTTACAAGTCTAAATATTGAGCCATACGGTGACCTGGGTTTGCATTTGAGACTGTAGAGGATGCGGGAAAGCTGCTAGTAAGTCATTGGTCTGCCCTTGCAGGGGACGCTGCTGTCACTGGCCTAGCCCAGTGATGTCCAAAAGACAAGCCTAATGAACACGAATCAAGGTAACAGCAGCCTGCGAACCATGTATGTGTTATCTCAGCATAAGAACTCAGAGGAAAGGAAAACCATCAAGAATAGTAGATGATTTTTTAGCTAATCCAAGCAGAGTTTGCTATTATTTTCTAAGAGATGAATATTAGCAAAGGAATATTTGGGAAACCTGAAAAACTCTTCATTTTCTTTGGTGGGCACATGCACATATCTTACTGTGAAAAGCACAGAAATCCCTATCTCCCAGCTCTACATTTCCGAACATGCTCAACAAAAGGTGCACTCAGATGAAACATCAGTTAGCTTTTTCTTTCATTGGGAATGTGCTTATTAACTGTTGTTCAAATAGTGTGGAGACATAACAGCCCCAGGAGTGAATGTGGCATTGTATTTACAAGGTAGCCATTTGTTGTTATTTATAGTTCTTTTAATTTTCACCTTTTTACATTTAAATTTTCTTCCAAAGGTTATGATTAAAATAGGCACTACTTAAGAGAGGAAAAATTCCCTTTAATGTGCATTTTTTTCCATAAAGGTTTTCAAGCTTCAGAATGAATCCAGGGGTGCCCAATCTGTTTCTTTGTCAATTTTATGGACATTTATAATTTGTTTCCAAGAAAAACAATCATAGTATCATTATGCAAAACTAAGACAGAAGCCTCTTTCAGCAGAGGTCATCATCCTAAACAGATGTGCTTCCTTTCATCTGTTAGCTAAATTGTTCAAAATAAGAGAAATAAAGGGAACCAACGTTTATTTAAAGTATTAACAGTACAAGACTCTGTTGGTGGATGGAAGTTCATTTTCACATGTAAATCTGAAGCCATTAATGTCACAATTATAGTGGGAGCTCACAGCATAGCGAAGGGAAGACTTTCTTCATGTTATATGTGTTTGGTTTTGCATCAGAACTGCCAATTATCATCCATATAATCTTAAAAATGTTACTTACACTATTTCTCACTTTTCTTACTTAAAAAATATGCAAAATATTAGTATATATGGTAAAAACCTAGTATAATGGGCTGGGGATATGGCTCAGTTGGTAGAGTGCCTGCCTCGCAAGCACAAGGCCCTGGGTTCAAACCCCAGCACCGCAAAAAAAAAAAAAAAAAATAGTATAAAAATTGAATGACATAGTTCAAGTACAGCTCTTAATACAATGCCTACTACCTTTCCTTTTGTTGTTGTTGTTGTTTTTTTTTTTTTTTTTTTCTTTTTTCATACAGGGGATTGAACCCAGGAGTGCTTTACCACTGAACTACATCCCTGGTCCTATTTGTTTGTTTTGAGACAGAGTCTTGCTGAATTGCTGAGGCTGGCCACAAATTTGAGATCCTCCTACTTCAGCCTCCCAAGGCACTGGGATTGTAGGCATCCCATGGTGGTGCCTGGTCTTACTAAATTTTTTTCTTTTCATTACTTAGAGATGAAAACTGAGGCACAAGACTCCACTCAGTCAGTAAGTAGCAGAATATTTGAAACTTCATCTTTTTTATTCCAAAAAATAACACCCTTCATACTGTATTTCTGTAGGATGAGTGGTAATTAAATGGGCAAAACATGATACAGAAGAACAATATCATTTAGAGGAGAGACATGCAATTGGTTATTTTCTAGAAATTGCCATGCCAAGTGCAAAATGGTCTCATTGGGTTGTTGTTACAAACACTAGAAATTTATTCAAAGAGTCACATCTCCAAAAGTACTTTAATACACACAAAAGAGACCCATATTGCTGCTGAGAATAATTTCTTGAAAGAAAGTAGAGAGTCAAAGGCAGAATTAGCAAAATCCCCCCACCAAACCCCCACCCCATTCCACTGGTGAAGAAAATGGCTCCTCTTTACCAACTCAGTATCAGTCATGGAAACAGCTGTAAGTATTCAATGCTCCTTCAAGATGCCAACATGCAAAAAGGATCTACAAAGTCCCAGCTCCATGAAGAAATCAAACCCAGTAAAATACAGCATCCTCCCTTATGGTCTGCACACAGCTGTATCAGAGAAACTCAGATATTCTCCTCCTGCTCTCTCGGCCATCATTAGGATCAAAATGCATGCACTGAGAAAAACCATGAATATACCATATGAAATGCACAGTAGCATTTATGAAAAGTCTGATTTTGTCTGTTTAAGGTCTAAGGAAATTATTTGAGAAATAGTCATTTAGAAACCAGTCAGATTTTTTAAAATTATCTGATTGTTTTTAAAGATAAAAATTCAACTAGTTCCATTATATCTCTACTTTCAGAGATTACCTAGGTCTGTACTCAGCAATAGCACCCACTACTAGCAACACTGCAGAAAGAGAGTTGGCTGCATGTTTTTGAAGCTACAAATCTTTTATACTTTTCAAGTGAATACATTGGCAAGCAATACATTTTGATTGTATGTGTGTGTACATCTAGCACGTGTGTATGACAAATAGAAATAAAGCAAGATTTCTACCAGTTGGCAACCAGCAATCTCAGCCAAGGGAAGAGGTGAAAAATAAGAAGGAGTGTTAAGGGAGAGAAGAGATGTGGTAGCTAAACTTCAAGAGGCACTCAGTGACCTCTGCCTCCTGATAGTCACATTTCTGTGTAGTTTCTTGTCATATTATATCAGGGTTGGTCCATGATAGGTTGACATTTCTTGGATTGGGTTATAAATAACATCATGTCTTCTGTCTTAATGAGCCCTTCTCTCTCCTCTTCCTTCTTTAACTCTCTCACTCTTTTTCTTTCTCTGCGTGTGTGTGCTTGATTTGAGGAAAGTCATGTGGTGAACAGCCCTATGGAAAAGATCATATGGTAAAGAACTGAAGCTTCATACCACAGTCTCATAAGTGAGCTTGGAAATAGATCCCTCTGCCCCAGTTGAGCCTTCAGATAAATACAATCCAGACCAACAGCTTGACTTCAACTTCATGAGACACCCTGAGTCAGAACAACCCAACTAAGCTTCTCTAAGATTCCTGAGACTCTCACAAATTTTTTGAGATAATAAATGTATGATGCTTCAAGTTATAAAGTTTTGGAATAATTTGTCACATGACAGCAGATAACCAATAAAAGAGGAAGGAAGAGTACCTAAGAGGTGAGAAGATGATACTAAGGTACTCCAGGTAAGAGTGGAAATTGTAGGAATGATTTGCTTACATTTCCTCTTTCATTCTTATGTTTGTTTTTTTTTTTAAACTGAATTCCAATCATACATATTCTGACCTAGGTAGCAATTGGTTTCTGACACAATCTTTGCTTCCACTAAGACAAACACCTGTGGAGAATAACAATGAGAGTTATTTATCAGAGAGAAGATACGTAACTTGTGTGTATGTGTGTATATGTGAGTGTGTTTTAATCAGCTTTTTTGTTTCTGTGACTAAAAGATCTGACCAGAACAATTTTAAAGGAGGAAAAGTTTATTTGAGGGCTCATGGTCTCAGAAGTCTTAGTCCATAGAAGGCTGGTTCCATTCTTCAAGGCTCTGGGTGAGGCTGAACATCACAGTGAAAGAATGTGGCACAGGGAAACAGCTCTCATGTTCATCAGAAAGCAGAGAGAGAGGTCTCTACTTGCCAGACACCAATATATACCAAAAGACATGCCCCAATACCCACCTTCCCCAGCCACACCCTACCACTTCAGTTGCCACTCAGTTAATCCCTATCAGGGGATTAAATTACTGATTGATTAAGACTCTTACAACCCAATCATTTCTCCTCTGAACCTTCTTGCACTGTCTCACATGTGAGCTTTTGGAGAACACCTCACATCCAAACCATAACAGAGTGTATCTGTGTGTGTGTGTGTGTGTGTGTGTGTGTGTGTGTGTGCGAATACATAAGTATAGCTACATGCAGATCCATGTATATGTGTCCTTCTCATATTTGGAAATGTAAAATAAAATCCATTTCACAAAGAAACACAAAATCTTACTGGAAATTCCTCCATAATATCCTAGCAAACTTTATTTGAGCTCAATTAGACACCCCTGCTTAGACAAAGATTTCATCTTTTTGAAGGTGAATTTCTTGAGTGAATTGAACAAGTGGTGGGGGTGGATTAGGAGAAGGTAAAAAGGCACAGTATATGCAGATGGTAAGCTGGAAGGTCTTCATCACGCTTCATTAAGAGGATGAAAAGCCATGAGAACTCTGGGCCAGGAGACCCAGTGTGGGCCACCAAACCTCATTCGAATATTCTCAGTGCAGTTTCTGGTACTGATTGCAGTGTCCTCATGGTTTAAATGTTAAAGTTAAATAAAATAATCTTAAAATGTTCCTTTAAATCAAGGGCCTATGCTTTCATATGAATGGAGAGGCAAGCAAGGTCATAATGCAGACAATTGACAGGAAAAAGAGACAGATCTCTTCTATCTATGAGAGAAAATGCACTATGTGTTAAGGAAAGAAGTGCCCTCCCTCACACACCTTTAATAGATTTTGTACTATGCAGATATTTAAGGTTATTTCTCTTTTCATTTCATTATAGTATTTAGTTTAGCTCTTCTCTGTGGGCCCACTCATACAAGGTCCCATAATGGATGTACAAAGAATCATAGGCAAGTTTCCTGTACCCAAAAAAATCTTAATCTCTTCTGGAAGCCACATCTTTTGCAAGCAATCAGAAAATCTTAGCATGCAGTGTGCAATATATTGCCTCAATGCAATATAAAAGGTCATAGAAGAGATTATTGGTGATGGCACTGTAGAAAAAAACAACTTAAGACTGGGTGTGGTAGCACATGCCTATAATACTAGTGGCTGGGGAAGCTGAGGCAGAAGGATAGAAAGCAACTTCAAAACCAGCCTCAGCAACTTGGCAAGGCCCTAAGAAACTTAGTGAGACCCTGTCTTAAAATAAAAATAAAAAAAAAAAAAATTAAAGGACTGGAATGTGACTCAGAGGGTAAGCACCCCTGGGTTCAAGTCCTGGTTACCAACCCCCTGCCCCCCCCCCAAAAAAAAAGAGAAAAGAAAAGAAAGAAAAATGAGTTGAACTTGGAGGGAAAGGGGACAGAAAGTATATTTGGGTTAATGTAACTTCATTCTACCTTACATTTCTGCTGGTAAGAGGAAAGTTTCTGTGGAAAGAAGGTCAGGTTCCTCTGTGGAAAGGTCAGGGCTAGGAGCATTTTGTGAATGACAAGCATTTCAGCTGGTGGCCCTTTACAGGAGGCTTTGCATCATTCTGCTTCGTCTTTGTTTTCATTCCACTCTTTTATTGTTGTTATTGTCAGTACTACTAATAATAGCATAAGTTCCCATTTGTTGATCACCTACAATATGCATTATGTGTGTGTTTCACTTAATTCCCCAAATTACTTGTTATGTAGGTTTTATTGCCCTCTTTCTGCAGATTAGAAAACTGAGGGACAGAAGCATTAAACCACTTGCCCCCCAGCTACATGATAGTAACTTCACATCACCATCTGACTCCATCTCTCATGCCTTCCGGTCTGAAGACTTTTCAATGTTCTTTCTCTCTTCCCTCTGTCTGTTTCTGTCAACCAGATCTACCAAGCACAAAAAGTGAAAATAAAGACCAGTGTGGTCAGGTGATCGTCTGCTCAAGCATATCAAACATATCCCATAGTAGCTGGCCCTAAAATGGCAATCAGAAGAGAAGCTGGTTAGAATGGAAGAAAGGAAGTTTCTATTTCAAGTTCTTAAGGTGGAATGAGAAAAAGGCATTCGCCTCAGGTCTCTTCACAGGACAAATGAAAGAGTGGGAATTCTGCAGAGCAATGGGGTCTGGAAACTCCTCACCTTCAAACACAGCCTCCCAGCTCATCAAAGGAGTGAAGCAGGCCAAGACCCCCAGTATCTGCATGCCCAGGATGTGAATGGGGCAGACTTCCATAATTGGGGTTTCCTTAAAAATATGGAACATTTTTCACTATTAAACACTATCTTCAAAATCCTAGGGCAATGTTCCAAGAGCTTTGATTCACCCTGAAATGATTTGGTTCTCAGAATGTTTCAATTTCTGGATTTAGCAACTCTGAGCTGTGGTGCAGAAAAAATATATTTTGAAAAATCCTTGAAGCTAAGGGCTCAGAAGAGCCAAGTAGCCAGTTAGAAATTGCAAAATATTCCATTTCATTTACTTTTTTAGCATGAGGATATCTGCATGATGTGTATCTAAACAAAAACAGGATGAATCCTATAAATTAGATATCAAGATTCAACCTTTTCCATGCGTACAATTTTTAACAGAAAATGAAGCTGCTGCTAGTGTTTTATAGTTACCATTTTCTGTGTGAGCCATATGATCTGCATTCTCATTGTGCATACAAGCATGCTCAGAGCAGTCCCTGGCACATACCAAGTGCTCAATAAATGTTAGTTGCTCTTTACTGTTAAAATAAATCATTTTTTGCCGCACAGAAACATCCATTCTGTTCTTACTAAGTAGTGAAGAAGAAATACACTTTTTATTATAGGGGGGTCAATTTTTAACTTGTAATTGACGAATGGAGTTGACTTTACTCATTGATTCAAATCTCTCTTTTCCACTTTATAACCAGCTCATTACCATTGTGGTAGTGTCTCTGCCACTTACTAAAACAGGTGTCACCAAAGGTAGTAAAAATGTACTATTTGAAAAATCCAATCTGTGACTCAGACACAGAATATAAGTATTAGAAAATGCTCCTTGAGCATCCCTCTCAGTCCCATATGGATCCCCACTACTACCACCAACTCACTAGACTGAAAGTTCTGTTGTTTGGGCTTCAATTCACTCTGCCCAGTCTATCTCCTCCTTTCAGTTACTACTTCCTCTGCCTTCAATGGAATCCTCACTCTCTCACTAATTAGGCAACCTATTATAGTGGTTGCCTAACTGTTCTCCAATCTCTCTCCTTTCCAATGCATACAATTATTAACTCCAACACTATTTTTTGCAAACATCAAACCAATGTGACTTTCCTGCTGGGAAGCTTTCAGATGGCCCCATTACATACTCCACAGCATTCCACCTGCTTGACCTGATATTTAAATTACTTAACATAGCCTTTACCATGTAGTCTCCATTTAACTGTCAGTCTGCAGCAATTTTTCTTTCTGTTCTTAGAAAATAACCTTGTGCACTTACCTTGATGTCTATGTGGTTGGTTGGCTTGAATCTCAGGAAGGCCTTGCTGTGTCTCCCCCTCCCCCTCCCCTCTTCTCAATGTATGTTGTTTTAGTTTTAATTCCAACCCTTCTTCTTTCAAGAAGCTTTCTCAAATTCTTTCCATTCTAATCCCCACACATACTTTCACAATTGTTCTCTTTCTCTCCTCTCATAGCATTTCCTTCATTATGACAATGTCTGTCTCCTTTTAATAATAATCTTAAATAGGTTTGAATTAGAGATCACACTGTCATTGCCTTGAAGGCAAGAACCAAAACACAGTCCTTCCACAATACCCATTGCTGTATCTGGAACTATGATTTCTCATGAAATCTTAATGAATTGAAATAACCTTTATTATTACAATTGAAGACCAAAAATCATTGTGAGATATGGATCCCCTCTCAAGTTTAAGTTCTGTTGCATAAAGTAACCTGCTTTTTCATCTCTGTTATTTGTATCTCTAGCAATTATCACAAAATATGCAGATATTTGTTGAATAAATGTTTGATTGAGTGAAAAATGAAAAATTAAATAAAATGAGAAACAAGATAAATCATAGAACAATTTAAAATACATATGAATTGTCTCAACTTTATATATTCACGTACATCCTCAATCAGAATTTAACAATTTCCCCAAAAAGGTCTAATTAAGAAAAATGATGCCAAAAGGAGTACTCAGAGTGGTTTATTTTTAAAACTTTATTTGCTGGTAATTGCACCAGAAAACCCTGAGCATTTATTGGCAGCTCAGAGAATAAAGAAAGCAGACATATTGTGGTCCTTTCTAGGTGGTAGAAGCCTGGGTCTCTCAGGAAACAAAGACATGTATCAGGGGGCCAGTTTCAGAAACCAATATTTGGCATCACTTCACTGGAGGAAGAGGAAGCTCATCCAGCTGCTCTCCTGAGAAGGAAGACCTCTGAGAATAAGTTGAGAGCAAGAATAGAGTAGGCAGCCGTATCAATGCACCATATATACACTTCCTGGCATCCTTCCCTAAAAGCACCTAGTGTAATGCTCAGCACAGAGAGAGATAAAAGTGCTGTTGATTATTTGCCTAGCCCTGTTCTATGTGGCCAAGAAAGGTGGGCAGCCACTGGAAAGGATTCAAGAAATGTCTTTCACTGCCTGAAACTGTGGGACTGATTCCCTAGAGAAACACAAATGTTCAGTTCACAACTGCCCAAATTTTACTATGGGGAAGGTATGAATCACTTCTTACATTTCTTCCTTTTGTTTCTTCCCACCTACCAAAGCCATTTCAGTTTGAATAAGTGTTTAAGATTCAGAAGATTAGTGGATGTTTTAAAAAGTCCTTCCCTTGGTGATCAGGGTCATTCACTTTGCATACAGCTCTAACACGGAAGTTTTAAGGTAGAAAACAAATTAAAGAAATCATCACAAAGACATGTCAGGTGGAATGAATGGGAAAGGAAAAGAGTATATAATTATTAGGAATACAAAACACTGTGGACTTATTCTTTGGCACAGGTAGTCTCTAATGTAATAAATCATTTAGCTGCAAAAATTAATATTTTATTTCCTCTTATTTTTCAATTTCTTGAAATTAGCAAATGCACAAGTTGGGGGAACATAATTGAGAGTAATTAAGTGATCTTTCTCTATTTCCTCTGTATTCCTTATTCCAAACAGTATTTTACTTAATTTTCTCTAGACAATAAAAAGTTTGTTTCCACTTCTTCCCTCCTTCTTCTTGCCTTCTTAAAACAGAGTTGAAGATGGAAACAGTGATGATAATATTTGAGCCAAACCAAGTGATCCTGCCACAAGGGCAAGACAACTGTCATGAGTAAATCTCCAACTTAACATTTTCACTATTAACGTACACTGGTGAAGAATAAGGTCACACCCTGTCCTATCCACAGCACTGAAGACAGACTCCTAAGAACCTATCACTTCATTCTAGGACCTATCTCTCCCTCTACCTTTCTCTTTTACCAAGGCTGCTTCCTGGCAAGATTTTCCTTTCCTTAAACCAAAATTTCACCTTTCAGGGAATGAGCAACACAAGAATTGGTAAATATTTTAATTGCAACTTGCACAATTTCATATCCAAAAGGGAACTCAGAATATAGAGGCTCTTTAATCTCTTTAATCCTAGTTATAATTCCAGGGACTGTTCATTTCTGCTCTAATATTATAAAATGCCACAAAATTAAAGCACATAATGGCATGTGGGCATACACACAAGTTAAACTTTCACTTTGATCAGAAGAATCTTCATGCACATTAAATAATATATGCATTCTGTTCTTCCTTGAAAGGTAAGAAAACAACAGGGGGTGTGGAAAAGTGCCACAATGTCTGCCTTAATGAGAGTGATCAGAATGACAAGAGTTTTGGAACAGACCAATAAAACTTACCTCACTGTCCATCAGAAACCCCTATAACTTGATGGGAGAAGTTGCTGCTAAGGACATTACTTGTGGGGGTACAGGTGGCTGAAGAATGACAGATCAAGACCAAGAATAAGGCACACATCTGAGCAGAGCCCTAGGAAGCGCTTCCCAATTAAGGCTCTCCAAGTGCATCTGAAAATTCTTTTTGGGATTGCCACTGAGAAAATTCAGAATTCAAACATGAAGCATATATGAGGTACTTTCTACACACCCTGACTATTTGCAGAGGGAGGGGAAAAGAGACAACCGTCAGTGGTTTGACTGCTAGAGAATGTTAACTCACGAATCGATTAGACCTGTAAAGATGGCAGATTGTTAAAAGCCAAATGTAAGTTATAGGCTATGAAGAAGAAAACTATGTAATTTATTATTTACCATAAGACCTTCTTGAAAGAGAAAAGGGACACTAGCCAGATAGAAAGATACTAGCCAGAAAGAAGTTCAAGACAACAGGCAAATCTGGGACTGTACAAAATAACCAAGGCATATGATCACTCTAGATGACAAGGACATGAGCTTCAGAGAGGAAAGATCAACATGATCCTGAGAAAACTTCATGTTTCATGAAGGGCCTGGGATTTGAGCTAGATCTTTGAAGGAGAAGTAAAATTGGGAGAAGCAGAAGCGGGTGATCCAGGTAAGATTAAGACCTGGCAATGCCAAAGTGGTTTCACTTGACCTTGTTGCAGGATCACTTTGTTTGGCTCAAATATTATCATCACTGTCTTCATCTTTAACTCTGTTTTAAGAAAGCAAGAAGAAGGAGGGAAGAGGAGGAAACACAGCTCAATTTGAATAGTTGCTGAGAGCCAATACCTGTTCTCATGATAAATTGTGACATAATTAGCAAGTGACACTGGCCATGGATACAGGAAGAGAACACAACATCCCACCTGCTACTTACAACAGTAGTTGTCCTCTAGTTGGATGAACCTGTTGGAGTTATTAGGCTTAGGATAATCTACAAAAAGAATTAAGCTTGATTTCATGTAGGCCATTTGTTGATTTTGTATGATTATTAAAACAAGAATCAGCCAAAGGCATTCTTTGGTTGTAGGAGAGAATCCATTAAGAAAAGCCTATCCAAAATGACCCGTATTGCATTAGAAAAGTTAAATGCAATGGTAAAACATTCCTAGAAAGACAAAAAGTTAGTTGGGAGAGAGGGCACTGACTGGCATATGATGTTAAAATATTAATATTGGTAAACATTCATTTGTTTAGATTTAATATAAAGCATAGAAAATAGATTGTAGAAATAGGCAGGAAGCTGTGCCCCCAAGGTAAAATGCAGTTTTATAGTTATGAAAATTTAATTTGACTGCTTTCTCAATAATTGCTCATATTTGTAGCAGCAGCATGCCAGCAAGATAACGGTCAATCAAATGGACATCACCCTGTAAATGCTCTTAAAAATCCTACACTGTGTCTCCTGATGGGAGAGTGGTGTTGCTTCCAAGTGTTAAAAGATGCCCAGTTGAAAAGCAGAATAAGAAATTGGACAGTAGGAAATCTTTATATATTGCCATTTCCCTCACTTTCTCGAATTAAATTCCTGTTGGAAGCTGGAACTATTTTTTTTCCTTGTGAAAATGGAAAATCTGTCACATCATAAACCAAACCTTGAGCACAGAATGTGTGAGGTTCTCTTTTTAAAATTCTGTTTATGGCCAGGAAAAATTAGGATATGCTACAAACATGGGCTGGGCAAATATTTCTTTCATAGGTGAATGAAGGACAGCAATAGGTCCCTCAACGTATGAAAAATCTCCCTGGATCCTAGGTGAAGAACAGCAGCAGCAAGATTACTCTCTGTCTCTGTCTTGCTTGGAGCCTCCTCTAATTCCTCTCTTCCTTTTGTTCTTTCTCGTTCCCTATTTCCCACACTCTTCATGACCGTTGAGAAAATGCCATTAATAACTGGTACAAAGAATCGTGCTCGGTGCATGGAGATAAACTGGGGATGACAAAATATCAACTTCCTGCTGCTCAATTGAAAGCCCTATCTGTACAACTGGTAATTACTTTTAATTTAATTAGGACTCCTGGTATTGTTTCTATCTCATAGATTACATTATAACATGTAATGTGTTAAAGCAACAAGACAAATTGAGGCGAGAAAACACAGAAAATATTACCTTTTTGTCTATAAATAATACCACAGTTTAACTCTTCAAAAAGCCCTCAAGTAGCTTTACTATGGGCTAATTATTATTTTCCATATTCCTTTGGCTAGAGTAAGCAAAAATCTTATATAATCTAATGAAAAGCTACATCTCACAGGATTTTGAAAAGAATTTTTTCTTAACTCTACATTTTTCTCCTTTCTTCTCTCATGCAGAACAAATGATTTATGCCTTTGCACACTGAAACAAAATTCACAGAACTAGAAAGAACAATCATTGGCACTCGAGAGAGAGTTTAAACTTGGGGATGTAAGAGCAGCTTGGGAAGGCACCATTTTTAGCAGAAACAGTGAAAGTAAAGAAAAGCTATTTAAGATATTTGCTGATTCAAAGGTATGTGAAGGATTCATTCTTTTGTGAAAGATGTACACTTAATTTGTGTTTCCATATGGAATTCACAAATGCATTGTAAACTACAAAATAAAATCATCCAATGATCCTCTCAGTAGTTAAATTATATAATGTGATGTAATAAGGAATGATCTTTAGGACCTGAGAATTTATCTGCTCATATTGCTAAACTATAGAACAGATCATGGAGTGAAGGAGAGGGTTGGAAGAAATTGAGCAAGTTGGGGAGAGAGAGAGAGAGAAAGAGAGAGAGAGAGAGAGAGAGAGAGAGAGAGAGAGGGAGAGAAACCATGCAGGCACCAATGCAAGGAGACAGATGCCTTCATTGGAAGAGTCCCCACACTGAGCTTGCAGTTGCTGTCCAAATAAAAAGTCTGAATAAATGGCAAGTTAAAATATGATTGGAAATTCCTCTAGTAATATTTGATCTTTTCGTCTAGTTAATTAGACCCGGATATTTGTAAGATAGATTTATTGACTTAACAAAAACTGAAAATTTCACTGCCCACAGAAAACTAAAAGACCACCCCCTCAAAAAGACAGTCCTTTTCTAAGACAAGAACTACGTGCTCACTGATCATGTTAGCATCAAAAGACCCTAAATATTACCTGGCACATTAACCTCATTTTTATACCTGGTAAGGCCAAATTTTCAAAAAGGAATTTAGAATATGTATCTCAACAAGACAGAACAAGGACAAATTGTAGGTCTCTTCTTGTTTAATTCAGTCATTTTCCCTACATGACATTGCTATTGTTCATGGAACTAACTAGACTTCAAACTAGTAACCTTCAGAGGCTTAACTAAAGTTATAGGAGATTAAAAAATTTCTATTTTTGATTCTTTTTTTTTTTTTTTTTTTTTGCTAGTGCAAGATATAAAAACACTTCAGTTTACGAGGATGGCTGAGCTGATTATCATAGGGTCTGTTTCTAGAACAATACCTCTTTGGCAGCCTCATATTCACAGCCTGGTATAGAAGGGACAGCTGTTGCCCTATTTGCAGCCCAAGAAATCAGCACTGGCAGCCAGTTCCTGCAAGAAGAAGACTTTTGGCAAAATGGCAGTGTTCTCTTACAAAAATAGCAAACCATCATCTGGGTAAATTCAGGAAAGCTTATGACTTCTGGCAAAGTGAAATTTTGCAGTGCTGATGGCAAGTCAATACTACATTGGGACAAAGATCTAGATAAAGGGCAATTTAGATTTAAGAAGATGTGGAGAGTGTTGGGTGATAAATATTTTTAAAACTGTCTCAGGCAAACTATGACATTTCCTTCAAAAAATATTGAAACAGCTCTTATTAAATATACAACTGCAAAATGGTGTATTTTAAAGTATAATAATATTTTAAAATAAGGCAAAATAGCTATACAGATACTTCTTGGGAACTACTTTACTAAAAGGAAGAATGGGAAGTGGGAGGAAGAGGGATGGAGAGAATGGCATTAGAGCTAGAACACAATTCAATATTGCTGTTGACAGAATGTGACTTTGATGACCCACAGATATGGGGATAAAATAAATATAACAAGTACTCTCATGGGGCTGATAGATAGCAAAGTTGAATATGTAATTTTGGAGGTAAAATGATGAGTATCAATTTTTCAAAAATCATTGTTATAATAACTGAGAAAGAAGGATCTCACAGAATGTGATTCTAATAAAGTCCCACAAAGCTTTATGGAACTAGAACCTAACTTTGAAATACATCCTAATTTCTTTATGTGAGATTGTGTACAAGTCATGCCAAGAATGAAAATAAAAGCACCCCTATGTTTCTTGTTGCTACTTGGGAATTCAGTGAAGTTTTCGCTCCGCATGTTCTAGGAAAGGGAAATAAGATTCCCTACTGAGAAATCAAGAGTAATATTAACCTACAGTGAAGAAAAGTTGAGATGTACGAAGTCACTCAAAGGAGAAAAAATGACTCCCAAGTCAGCAGGGCTGGATTGTGGCCTGTTTGAATAAACAAACATATCTGAAAAAGAAAATATCAACTATTAGACAGTCGGTCAGCAAAGAAAGCACACAAAAGGAGAGTTGTAGAGGCAAACATTGGCAGTGCCTTCTTAAGCTCTGTCCAAGAGAAAGGGAGCTTTTGGATGTCAGTCCATCCTCTCCAGATGGATTGAAAAGCCATCTCTTGCATGGAGATGAATGTGCGGAGTTAAAAATCAAAGGATTTGGCAGACTTTCGATTCCATTAGCAGTACAGCCCCCATCCTGAAATGGATGCATCAGAATTCTTTATCTTGATTTATTAAAAAATTTACTTTATCTCCACATCTTCTTCATCTTCCTTTTCTACCTTTGCCACATGACCTTCTGACACACATCTAATATGCCTGGAGGGATAAAATATGTGATACACCAATCAGGTGTTTCCATTTGTATGACTGTTATTTTTCTTCCACTCTCCTCTGGTTCTTTATTGATCTATTTTCTTTATAAGTATAAAAACTTTGGGGAAGCAAAAGCTGTAATAGGAATGTTTGAAAGAACAATGGTGGTTTAATCCAATAAAAATTGTGTTTGTGGAAGTAGCTCAGTCTTGCCTATATATCCTCATATCAATTTATGTTAGTCAACACCCTATAATGTTTCCCTATCACCTAAGATAGATTAGAATCATAGTGCTAAAATACACTGATAATTATCCAGTGTAAACCATCCCTCTGTGAGGAAGAAATTGAGGTATAGACAAACCAAATAACTTCTTGTTAAGAGTTAAAGTCAAAGTACATTTTGATCCTCGTGAGTTTGCAATAGGGAGTTGACACAACCTAATGAAAACCAAGATTTTGAGCCAGAGAAATAGCCAAGAATATATTCTAAATATACCACATAAGGACAACAATCCATATATATGACTTCCAGGAATACTTGTAGGTTATGTTAATTTAATTCTGTCCACACAGATACACGGACATAAATATACACAGTCCAGATTCATCTCTGTTGGATGGATACTGTTGAGAAAAACCTGCAGGCATTCATTATAACAAAGAGTGATTTATTCTTATCACATGGTGCTTTGTTATGACATAGTTCTAAAGAGTTCTACAGTCAAGCACGTGGAATTCCTAACATTTCAGCTGCTCTGTACCCCAGGCCACCTTTCATTCTTTCGGAGAACACTAGTTCCCTAAATGAACATGTTATTCCTCTTGCTTCAGCTTCTCCATAGCAAGCACCCATGGTCCTGGCATTCCTTATATGTCCATGTACTACTTATTGATTTATACTACTTTTTATTAAATAAAGTTAAATTTTTCAAAAGTTGTTTTTTCCCCTGAATCAGTATCACCAAGTTAAATCCATATTT
The DNA here is from genome assembly GCF_902686445.1 of Sciurus carolinensis. Classification (NCBI taxonomy): domain Eukaryota; kingdom Metazoa; phylum Chordata; class Mammalia; order Rodentia; family Sciuridae; genus Sciurus; species Sciurus carolinensis. Next base: position 34,312,777 of record NC_062213.1, read on the forward strand.
TCCTAAGACTCCAGTGTCAAATGTAAGAGTTTTAATGATCTTATCTCAATACTTAAATCATGTTTATTTTCTGTTCCTCTGACCAATCTGATTACCTTCTGAAAAAGTTGTGAGCCTAAGAAATAGCCTCTTTATTTTCTTCCACCCTGTCAAAGCCACTTCTAGGACTGGCCGTCTTAAGCACAGAGGTTCTCCAATTCACCACAGTACCCAGCTCCCTACTGAATCACAGCCTACTGGCCTTGCTCATTCATGTTACCAGCCAGGCCTTGTGGGCATTTGAGTTTGTGATCCTTGGTCTTTTAGAGCAATAATTTTCAAACTGTGCGCCTCAGAAAGTACAGCCAATTGGCACAAATTCATCACCTTACCAGTAACAACAACAACAACAAAAAAAGAACTGAAAATGATTGTCTTGCTATGAGCTATCTTTTATGTAAGGAGAAAGAAGCTTGCTTCAGTTCCAAAAGTCCTATTGCCCCTCAATATTTTACATTGCCTGCAATCATCCAATTTCATTTAGGTTAACAAGGGCAAAAATAGGGATAATCAAACTCATGATAATAAAACAACAATAGCAAGAACATCTAACAACTGCTGATCTCTTATTGTGTTCAAGATCCTATTCTAAGTATTTTCTAACTTCATTTAATCCTTTGGGAATCATATAAGGTAGGTATTATAATTATCCACATTTCACAGATGAAGAAACTGCATATAACATATTGCAATTGAAATTGACCTATAAGTACTAGACGGTTCTAAGCAGGCTACTGGTTTTTCATACCCTAACAAGAGAATGATTCCCCTGTGAATTACCATAGCCACATGTCTATCCTTTATCAACAAACTCAGATTATATTCTGAAAGAAAGGACATTTTTCTAACTGGCAATGGAATGAGAGCTTAGCCCACCTGCCCCGAGACCTCACACACTTTCTTCCTTACAGCTGAAGTTTATGGTCCCAAATGTGGGAGATTGACAAACAGCCACAATTTTTCACTCTTCTCTATGTCTGTGTCCTTTGCAAAGTGACCTTACCCCTTTTCCTATCAAGAGGTAAAATATATATATTTTTCACTCCTTAAATCTGAGATGTGCTATGACTTGGCAAGTAGAATGAGGGACAAGTGACAGTGTGCCAGTGCTGAGTCTAGACCTCAAAAGACCTTGCATGATTTTTCTCATTCTCTTGGAACACAATCCAGTTCCATGAGAATAAGGCTCAGCTAAACATTCTACATGATGAGAGACCTATGTCCCAGTAACCCCCAACACCCTAACCAAGAGCTCGCCCAATGAGTAAGGCCATCTTTGACCTTCTCCAGCCAGCCTCTGCCAGAGACTGCAGACTCATAAATAAGCTCAGCTGCAATCAGCTAACCCTGGCCCAGATTGGCAGAACCATAAACTTATGAGCAAAACAAATACTTATTTTAATAAGCCTCTTAGTTTTAGGGTGTTTTATACACAGTATTAGAATAGCAATAGAAAACTGATACAGCTACCTACAGTTTCAATACTATCACTGCCTTAGAATCAACCTCTATCCTGAATAGATGAATATGTGGAACTGCCAACTAACCATGACTTTGGGTGACTAATCATCCTTAAACTAGTATAGCACCAACCTTGGTTTAAATTAAACCTACGATCCTCCCTAGGTTTAAGTTCCTTTCTTGGTAAAATAAGTTAACTTGTTGCTCTGGGTCTGAGAACCAAATCTGCCATTTTCCACACCTCAGGCCTAGAATCTGACCTAGTCATTGGAGCCATGGAGTTGCAAACTGAAGCCAAGTTAATCTCAGTGCACCATCTGCCCTCTTGGATTTCAATATATCCCCTCCTCCTGAATTCCCTGCCATAAATTTTCCCATATTAGCCAGCCATTTGACCTGGGGAAGAACTGCTTTGCTGGATTGCTTGTTGCCGTCATCTTTTTTCTGTGGACACAATGCCCTACAGCCACTGCAGCAGGAGAGATTAATCTTTAGAGCAGGCCCTACCCATGATGCTCACTAAGAACTCTGTGTCATCTCACTAGGTTCATTCTCAGTCCTGTCCCAATGATTCACAGGAATTATGTAGTTCTTAAGAAAGATAGTTCTGGGTAGGGAACAAGTCCTTGGGACAAAAAAGAAAGAAAGCACCAGGGTGACAAATAACCTATTTTGCAATTTTCTAGAATTCCCCAACAACTTTGCCTTATTCATCTTTGTATATATGTAAAATAATTCTTTGTGTATGTTTTATATTAAATAACTCTTTAGAAATAAAATTGGTCAGTAACATCATCTTATATGAAGGAGAACATCATCCCCCAAAGAGTATCTTATATTTATTTTCTTTGTAAAACAAAAACAAAACACACAAAATACAGTTTCTACCTGATACATTATAAAAATCTACAATTAGCTCAGAATTTTTAAAATGCTGTATGTTCTCACTTACTTGTAGAATCTTAAAAAGCTGAACTCAAGCCAGGTGCAGTGGCACATGCCTGTAATCCTAGTGGCTTAGGAGGCTGAGGCAGGAAGATCTTAAGTTGAAAGCCAGCCTCAGCAATTTAGCGAGGCCCTAAGCAATTTAGTGAGACCCCATCTCAAAATGAAAAAGTAAAAAGGGCTGGGGATGTGATACACTGATTGAGTGCCCCTGGATTCAAATTCAATCCCTGGTACCAAAAAAAAAAAAAAAAAAAAAAGTGCTGAACTCAGAGAGTAAAACAGTGGTTACCTGGAGCTGGAGAGATGTGTAGAAGGATAGGAAAAAATCAGTTAAACAAGATCAATAAGTTCAAGAGATTTATTGTATGACATGGCGATCATAGGTAAGAATAATGAATACTCGAATATTGTTAAGAGATTAGATCTTACATGTTTTCACAACAAAAACATGATAATTATATAAAGTGGTACATGTTAATTTGCCAGATTTAACCATTTCACAGGGTGTACACACACACTCAAACACATATATCTCAAAATATCACACTGTACATTACATAGATGCAATTTTTGTCAACTATACTCTAATAAAATAAAATAAATAACTTAAAGTCTCTGGATTATTCATTTTCAATGAAAATTAAGTGTAAACAAAACAAAATCAAGGAAGAGAGGATCTTTAAGTCATTTACAAAACAATACATATTTTCTTTTATTCTTTCAATACAAAGATGAATAGGGCATTATTCCTACCATTTAGAAACTCACAAATAATAAAGAGAAGGGAGATTAAAAGCAACCATAAAATTAAATATTTTCTACCTTAATCAAGTTTTGCTCCTCATCTTTTACCAGTCAAATAGGCAAAATGAGAACTGTTTCACAGAGCATTTGCCATGATTAAAGGAAACTGCATGTTTGAAAATCCATTTTTCCATACCTTAGTGGGTACTAAAAGAGTAGGTTTTAAGTGCGGCTATGGAGATCAAATGCTTACGAGGGAAAAATAAGAAAGAAATAGGTGTATTTCCAAGCATAGTTCAGAAATTTAACTTGGAACCTTCCCTTGGATATTCATTTTGTCACCTTGTTTATTATAGCTTTCCCGAGTCATGAAATAGTCATGAGATTAGAAATGCACTGCCTTGTCTTATTTCTCTCAAACAGGTTTTATAAAAGTAGAGACATATTACTTGGATAATTCTGCAACCTCACATTTCTGTAAATACATTTATAAAACTTAATTAGGAACAATATATACAGTTTGGCAGGTAGTTACAGAAACAGCTCTATAGTTTTATGAAATATATTAGATTTGGTACACAAATAATGTAATCATTTAATGGGTCAATTTCAATTACACTTTTCCACTTGGCACTCTGGAAATCGATTTCTTTAGCATAGAGACATTAGTCTTTTTCATGTTCTTACATATATTTCAGTCTCATGAATAGAATTGAAACTAAATTTAATAAATCTTTTCTTCATTTTCAGCCAATGTCATCCATTTGATGGATATTAATGACAAAGCAGCTTATAACTATCACAAAAATTAGGACAAAATACTTTGTTGTAGGTTCATGATATTTTGAGAGGACTTTGAGATCCTTTAGAATGCAATTTGGAATACTAATCAATTGTAAAATTATTGAATAGTGTGATAACTTATCTGGAGGAGGGCCACATGAGACCATCAGCTTATAAAATGAGAGATGAAAGTGGCTGAGTTTATGTCATGGATGAGTGTTAAACAGGGTCTTGGGTAAAGCAAAAATAAAAACTGTAAAGAGAGTTAGTGGGTTTTTTTTCTCTCAGTTTCAACCCTTTCAAAATCAGGATGCTACTCTCTTTTTTGCACTTTGGGGTGAAGCTTTGAAAATGGGGAATAGTGTAAGAGTAGGCTACCAAATGGGCTAAATATGGACAGGTTGTGTAATTTCAACCAAAGAGCTATGTTCCCAGTTTGTCTTTTTCAGAACAGCCAGGGAAAGAGGCATTAGTCAAGGTTCCACACCCAACAAAAGAAAGGTATAAAGAAAAACATGTTTACTTTGGTTTTTCTTTTCATTTTCATCTTTATGAGTGTGTATGTAAGAAAAAGACACTGTTTTTGCTCTCAGACATACTCTGACATTGGAGGTAAATGTTCATAAAAGAGGATTGGTCTAACCCCAGGAAATCATTTGGGGGTAATTACCACTTGGCACTAGAGCAACATTTAACAAGCTTGCCTTTTCTACTGAAAGATGAAATAGTCGAGCATGGCTTTCATTAGATGCCAAAGTGGACTTCCCTTATTCATGCAGGTTTTTATGTTGGTCTAGATTCAGATATTTCAGGTGGTAACTCAGGAGGTAAGAATAGAGCCTTGGTAACTTAACAAAGTAGATAATACTAATTTAACTAGTATTTTTCAATAATTGATATATTTGCCATAGTATGGGAATACCTGTCTTCTTTGAAGAAGACCAAATACAAAATTAAAACAAAAAACTTTACATGTCAGTTGAATTAACTACATGTACTGGAACTTACGTGTGTGAGACACACACACATGTATGACTTCTTGTGCTCATTGCTCACTAATTTGAATCTTTATATGTTTTAACGACCATTTTTCTCCCCTGAAGTAGCCTTCTGGAAAATTTTTGGGTTATTTGTAAATGTAACTCTTAGGAGGGTAATAGAAGTGAAGTTGAGCTAAGCAGATAAAAGTAACAGAGGGTCCCAGAAAGTGACAAGAGAAGGACATAGAGCGTAATGGCAAGAAGCATGAGAACAGAGGTGGAGAGCCAGTTAAGGTTACATATTTTTCAAATGTACACAAAACCCCGAAGAAATTCAGGGCCTGTGCTTTGCAGCAAGTCCAGCTTGCGGACAGCAGAAGCTGACTCTCTAAAAGGTTAAGTATTCGGAATCATATGCAGCTGAACTGCGACAGCACTGTCTCTTGTTTGCTACTTAGCAAGGAAGGGCTTCATGAAACCCAGGAGCAACATACAACACAGGAAGGCATATGCTTATGTAAGCTCACATGCTTGTGCCTATGAGGAAATTGTTGTATCTAGAGATTTCCTTCTCTGCATCCGTGGCACCACTCCCTTCCTCTCCACCGGCCCCCATCCAGATATGTGTCTTGCCCTTTTCCTGCTCTTTGAAAAATGATGTTTGGGCAATATAGCTGGTCAGTAATCAGGAATGGGTAAAGAAGGTTGGAAACACACTTGATTTCATTGTTGACTTTTTGCATGACTACAGGTTAAGCTGTGATTAGATTTCCAATTACAGCACCCTCATTTTCAAGCATTTAAAAATACCTTGGCCCTAAAATTTTTTTAAATTGATTGAACTGGAGCTTGCCAATGAATCATAGATAACCCTTAACTTCTAAATACACAAACAGCTACAACAACAACAAAGTAATATAAAAGTTGGGGGAGGGGAACGTACTAACCCATAGGTGATTTTTTAAAACTTTTTATTCTGAAAAAAAAAATTATTTCGAGAATATAAGTCAATGAATTTTTGTCAGTTCTGCATAACCATTTTTCAGTCACTTTGCAAGGACCCCAAATAAGGTAAAATGTTCAACTTCTGCACTTTCAAATAGCTTACCCTCACTGGTGTGCATACCACACACACACACACACACACACACACACACACACAGAGGCACATACACCACTCCTCTCTCTGCACATAAGTCAATCAGAATTCAGTGGCCTTATAAAGATTGTTTAAGACATATATCCAAAGTCAAAATGGGTGTTTGTGTTGGTCTGGCCTCTAAGGAAAATCCAAATAATTTCACAAGACCTCATAAAATGTCCTATTTTCCCTCTTTTTTCTAAGCCTTGGATTCAAGGCTATTTAAGACTCTCCCCAATTTGCCAGTTCTCAGCTGTAGAATTATCTGAAAGAGTAGGTGCTTTTCAAAGCATTCAGTAAGTTACGTGGGAGTTCAGCAGGGGAGCCCCTGGTGGTGATGCCTCATTGGACCTCCAGCACAATGCTGCTATTTTTCTTTCTTCCCAGGCTCCTAAGAGGAGGAACTGGTCTCTTGACCCAGCCTATGATTTCCAGATTCCAATTTCCTAAAGCACTCCAGCCTCTTATTATTGCATGTGAAAGATTTAAAGTATTACTTTTCCTTATGCCAAGGAACACAATGATGCTTTCAATAAAGTTAAGATCTATATGAGCTATTACTGTTTACAGGCATATTCTTTATGTAGACTGGTATTTCTGTCATTTGGAAGGTTAGTTGTTATATAATTATCCTTTGTAACGGAGGTGTAAATACTCACCCAAAACAAAGCTAATAAATTGGGGAACAGTAGAAGACAATAAGACAGGAAATTGGTAAAATAAAACTTTGTTCACTTGACTTCCATACAAGTAGAATTCGTGATATTATGTCTTAGGTTAGATCAAATGCTGCTGTTCATTATTGATTAGGAAAAAACTTGCTATGAGAATTAAAAGAGAAAATAAGACTGGAAGGGGGGTTGGAGAATAAGCAAATGGGGAGGTGTACAACACCTACCTATGAAACTTCTGAAAACCTGAGTCTCTAAAACAGCAGGCTTCAAAACACTTGCTACTAACTCAATACTCTTGTACAAAGTATGGGGATCTAGTGAAACAAGGTACAGAGCATTTGGAATCTATTGAAAGAAGGTAAGGGACAGTTTTTAAGGAGTTAAAACTCACTTGACTCTAAAGCACGAGGGGAAAATTGGATTCTGATATTCAGATGCAGGCAAAACCTATCTCTATTGTTGATTGAAAAGAAACTTCAAGAGAAGTCAGTTTGAGTAGAAAATAGAAAGTAATCCTACTCTATTTAAAACACAGAATATATAACACTATGTGTGAACATACATGTATGTGTACACACAGCGACACACAGAGACAAAAAATGAATGTCCTCAAAATTCTCTGTAGAAATTACTAGAAGCGCCTCTGCTATTTTGACTTCCCTCCACATAATTTGGATTCCTTCTACTATAATTTTCAGAAGACATGGCTTTCGTCAGGGTTCAGTCCAATAAGAACAAAAAGGAAAGGCAGATTGCTGAATATCTCCCTATGTAAAGAATGTCTGCCTGAATCAAGTCATCCCTTTCTGTTGCCTAAGGAGTGTCATGCCATTTGGTACTCCATAAAATGTGACTAGGGAAGTTTGAAGATTTTTTTCTAATGCCTCTCAGGTCATTGTTGATGTGATTCTTTAAACCTAAATTTGAAGACAGAGATGTTTTCTTGAAGAAAATAACTGTCAGCTATTTTATGCAATTTTTAAACATTGGGGTTCTTTTAATTTTTAAGTCTAACACTTTAGATTGCCCTGCTTAACAAATGAAAATATTACAGTGCATACTTAATTTATTTCAATGCTTTCATAATTGTTTTATTTATTTCTCCGATTTTTGTGTAGACGTTGGGGAGTAAACGATTCTTAGGTTTATTAGGAGGTGGAGTTTACAAATACACTGGAGAAGCACATGTATTATTTCCAGCAGCAGGTGTGATCCTGAGCCACATGTCTGCATGCTTCACTGGTCCTGTGGTGGTAAAATCTTTGGTCTCACATTTGTTGTTTACTCTGGTGCGTGTGTTAGCTTCAAAATAAGGAACCACGCTATCTTTTCTCCATTATGATTTTCTGTGTTGAATTACCATGGATTGGTTGAATCTTCTTCCTGAGCTCTGGTCATTGCCATATCACCCACCCAGCACTGGGAAGTCTGCCCCTGGATCATCTTTACAGTGAAGATAGATGCAGATTTTGGGCTCTTATGTTGCCAACACAATCACAGTTTTTACTGGAATATCCTGGGAAATCCAGAATTTCATACCTTAGAACCGTCCTGTCCAGGTCTCATCTTTAATACAATAAAGGAACAGAGAGGAAATGGGTACAAAGGACACTGGGATATGGATTTTGACGAGTGCCAACTCTATCACATCTTAGTTCTCTAACAAAATAGATAACCCAATCAATAAATAGGCAAATAATGACCTGAACAGACAACTCAAAAGAAGTACAATGGTCAACAATTATATGAAAAAATATTTATGCAACTCAAAACTATGCTGAGATTCCAACTCACTCTAGTTAGAATGGCATTCATGAAGAATACAAGTAACATCATATGCTGACAAAGATCTGAGGAAAAAGGAACTCTCATACACTGTTGGATACACTAATATAAATTAGTATAGCTACTATGGAAATCTGTTTGGAGTTTCTTCTAAAAGCTAATGACCATATGACCAGTTATACAAACTCTTTTGTATTTATCCAAAAGAAATAAAGTCAGCATACTTTAGAGATGCCTGCATACCCATGTTTATCTCAGGACAGTTCTCTACAACCAAATTAATCAAACCAATAACCAAAGAGGTAACTGTCTACATATGACTGGATAAAGAAAATGTGGTCTATACACCCAACGGAGTTTAACTCAGTCATGAATAAGAATAAAATTATGTCATTTGCAGGAAAATGAGTGAAAATGGAGACTGAAAGTTTGAGTGAAATAAGGCAGACTCAAAAAAGGTTTCTATGCTTTCTGTTATATGTGGAAGCTACATGGGAAAAAACAAAAGAACAAAAATGGGGATGCCATAAAAGTAGAAGGGAACCATCAGAGTAGAGGAAGGGGATCAGGATGAGGGAGGCGGAGGGGTGGGGGAGGGATTGAGGAGTAAAACTGATCAAATTACATTATATATGAATATGCCATAATAAAATCCACCATTCTGTATAAATAATATGCATCCATTTAAAAAATGTATGTTTTTTAAAAAGTGAACCATGTGGAGAAGCAAAAACACATGGACTCCATCTTTGGGTGAGGGTGGCCTTACCATCCAGCCCTCAGAAGTTCTGGAGTCCGGTCCTCAGTATCACCAGTACCAGTTTCGAGTTCACATCCAGAGGTGTTCACTGACCACCTGGGGTGTGTAGTTTGAGTGTCACTACTGCCATTAAGCCCACCACTATGGCCCTTTCAGAGATTTGTGAACTATGTAATTTTCTCTAATACACTTTCTCTCTGCCTCCAAGAAAAAAAAAAAGATTCAAAAGCATTTAACATGTTCATAAATCTAGTTGGGTTAGAAACTCATGGTCATAAGAGAAACAGCTACAATTTCTTAAACACCTACACTGTGCCAACACCCTCATGAGCACTTGACATATATTAACTATGTTATGCATATTTTATAAATGAGGATGCAGAAGCTCAGAGAACTTAACATATCATTCATCTCAGATAACTTTAATTGGCAAAACCAGCATTAAGCTCAGGTCTGCAACACTCCAGACTTTGTGTTATTCTCATTGTGAGGAAATCCTTTCCTGTCTTCACATCGATTCCACTCTTCCTAAAGGACTGAAAACAATGACCTTTCTGGTTCATTGTCCTCATCTTTCTCTTATCCAGGATCAATTTTCCATAAATTATCAATGCTTTTCATTGCTCTTTCTCTTTTATAATATTTACTTTTCATTTATGCAATAGCTTATTAGTAAGTTTTCTGAACCATGAAATGGGGGAGAACTGAAGTTTTAAATCAGTGAATAGTCTAATTCAAAATTATAAATCAATTCTAAAATAAGAGAAGCCTGAAAGCAAAGTCTAGAGCGAGCTCTGTTTCAAGATTCCTGTTCTTGGTCCCTTTCGTTAGACACAGAGAGCTTATTACTGCCTTTGGTGTGCCAGATTCATCTTAATTAGTGCATGCACATACACACTCATTTGCTGTTAGACATTATTCTAAGAACTTAACTAATATTAATTTATTTAATCTTTATACTAACCCAGTACGACAGGTACTATTATCCTCATTTTTCAAATGAGAAAACCAAAACTCAGAAGAGAATAGTTTGGGCCAATATTGCCCAGCCATCAACTGGCACTACTGGAATTTGAATGGAGGCATTCTGGCCCCAAAGTCAGGTTAACACTAGTTAAAGCATAAGATAAAGCATATAACTGACAATCTGCTGACATCCTCTTCTCAGAATATATAAACCATGGACCCTCCAGGCCTCATGATGAGGGTCATGGCAATGGCATTTTTGCCATCATGTAATGTGCATGAGTAATGTACAGGTCACATTCACTGTTTTTAGAAAACGGACGAGACACCGAAGACAACATCATTTGCTCAGGTGTGGTCTTGCCTGTTCCATGATGCACTGCATAGGAGAAGGGAAACATCTGCATCACCATGTGCCTTTCTGGCTTCAATATTCTTCCATCGTGCCCATAAAAAAATTCAGACTGATAGCTTCAACACTGGATGAGGAGTTTGTCTAATTCATCCTTTTATTTCTAGTATTTAGAACAGTTCTTGGCTCATAGTAGAAGCTCAATAAATATTGATTTGAAATGATGAATAAAATTAGATGATAACTGAATAAAGGTTATCATTCTTAAACCTACTCTTGTGGGTTTTCATGTGAAATGAATTAATATCTCTCAATTATTCACCAGAAATAAAATTCTATAATGTTTAATGATTCAGAAGTCATATCATATCCTGCCAAACTCCTGTACCATTTTTCCCTGTCCCTGGAATTTTCTTGGTTATTGCTGACATTTTACCTATTATAATATTCTTGATAATGAAAACAGAATAAACAATCTGCTGCTAATAGCTCTTGAAGTGAATCAATTTATTGTCATAGTAACCAAAATCTACAAAACAGATCAATTAAGGAAAGATTTAAATTCAAGCTAGGAAGTGAATGTCCCTAGAAAAAAATGTAAGATAAATTCTAGTTTCTTTCTGCCTTGGACAGATTTTCCAAAGTAAAGAGTGCAACCTATTCAGAGTCTAAATAAGATGTAGGAGGTTATGAAAGATAAAGAAAGGATAATAATACTCATGGATCCAGCAAGTCAGTGACAAGTTTCTGCTCTGCCCCATGCCTGATTGATCCCCACACCTCTGCAGACTTGGAATTATCCTTCATATTCCAGAAAAGCCATCCTAGGTCGGGGAGAGCCCCTTATCAAAGCGTGGTACTATGAATATCTTTTCTTCATATCATTTGTTAATTTGTAATCATACTCTAATTTTTTGGTAACTTGATTAATATTTGTCTGCCCCCCTCCCCTCAGAATGTGAGCTCTGTGAGATGGACGGCTGGATCTGTCCTACTTATGGTGTACCTAGAGACTACACAGGAGCTAAAACATGTATTACTTAAAAAGTATTTGTTGGAAACATGGTTGACAGTGTCCTCAGTCATGTTTGTACAGCATAGGCAGTAACAATTCAGTATTTTTCCTCATGTGTCATTAAAAGAAAGAGAAAACAAGAAACATGGTTGGCAAAAATGATAAAATGCATGTAGATAGAAGTGATTCCACAACAAGCTAAAGTACTATGGCCCAGTTACATAGTATCAAGCTTAGACTGGGAAGCTTTATCTCACGATGGAATTTAGATGCCAAAAGGTGATAGTGCTCATGTTTCAGCTGAACTTTCATTAAAAACTGATGACTTCACTATGCTCCAGAAAGCAGTCATCCCAGAGTCATGCGCATGAGGGATCCCCACCATAACACATTCCCAACCTATACCCAAAGGTGAATAATCCCATTAATGACCAGTCATTCCAAACTTTTCTCTCCCTCTTAAAAAAAAGTCAATTGGCAATGAAGTTAATTAGAGTGTAAGTGACTTTTTTTGTAAAGAGATCCTGGGATCTGATTTAATTCCTCTGAACACAAAACTGCTTTATAGAAACAAATCATTCATATCACACTGTACCATCAATGGTGATGCACAGGTATGTCAAAATGATTTAGTGGACACTGGCAACCCTGAGGTGGGTTCCCAGAGCACCCATAGGAAAGGACAGAACTTTCTTCAGAAAGGAGTTTTGTTTTCATTCCTAACATATTAATCCAAAGTATTTGTCTAATTTTTTTTTTTATTCTAACATAAAATAACTTCCTCAGAAGGTTGGATGCTCAATGGGAAAGCAAGAGAACTGGCTGAGAAAAGACTGAGCCTCAACAAACCTCTTTCTTGTTGAGCCAAAAATGAAGAGAAAGTTTTTTAACTGTAATTTTATGTATTCTTCCATCTCACTTTTCCTGAAGCTCGAAGTCCAGACAGAACCCAGTGACTTATCTCAAGCCACATGCCCATACAGATTCGGAAAAGGCAAAGTGTTTTGATTTCTACCATCACAAACAGCACACAGTGGGTGAGAAGAAATTCCCAAATGGAAACCCTGTTGGCTTCCAAAAGAAAGAAAACATGAGTGCTGATGATCATCACTGGAAAACCCAAACATATGCCCAGTTCATAAAAACAGAAAGAACTGCTGTTCTAGTGCTTCTTTGTTGCTCTCTTTACATGGTCTCTTTGGTCAAACCCTAACTCCTTTCTACTGCCTTAATTGAGTGAATCAATGAAAGAGATTAGATTTCCACTCTGTCATTTTGACCATGACCCTACTTCTGGGACTCCACTCAGATCCATGAGTGCCTGTGCTAATGCTTTTGCTATGTTTCCTCTTGACACACTTTCCTCAACCACTTTCCCTATGGACAGATTTTCCAGAATTATGAACTGAAGCTCTTTCCAATATTCTGATTATCTTCATGCTACCTAATAGCTATTCTCTACTCTGAAGAATGCCCTGGAACTGAATGGAATAAAAGTTGAGATTTATACATACTCCCATCTCCTATAGACACTATGTCTAATGACCAGTGATTTATAACCTCAACATTTTATAAGGTATATTACCAATTTCATATCATCAACAATAAGATCCCTTAATGGTATTTCCATGCCTGCTATGACTTCCTGGTGAACAAACCTGAATAAATTATTTCTAGCTCAACTCCCCATGACTACATGAGTTATGTCTAATTAAATCCAATCTTGTTAAACTTCAATCTGAACAGACTTCATTCTGTTATTCTATTTGGTTATGTTCTCTTTGATACTGATTCTATCACCATTTGTATTAATTCTTCATTCAAGTCTCTTGTCACCATCAAAACACCATTTGAAGAAGAAGTCACCTAAGATGAGACAAAGAACCTAGTTGCACCATTATAGGCTTCTCTTTAGACTGGCATTCATCTGGTAAATTCTAGCCCAGATGCACCTTTCAATCAATGTCAGCTCCCTCTAGGAATATTATCATATTTCCAAACTGTATTCCTGAAATATCATAAGAGATATTCCAAAGCACTATGTCTAAAGTTTCCCTCATCATTTCACAAGTATATAGAAAATAACAGCAATAAGAAGAATGTGATGTTGTTTTGGTGTGATTTCTAAGTTATCACTGATTTTATTTCTAAAGACTCATGAATAATATACTTAATAATCCATTCTAGTGTTTCCCTAGGCATTGAATGGACACTCAATCCAAATTCTTCTCTTTAATATGTAGACTTCGAACTCTTTCTTTTGGAAACTCAGCAAGTCATAAGGCAGAGGTCAGTTAGGAGATCTTCTTCTATAACTTTTAAACATTTCTTTTTCTGATTCTTAGCAGTTTTCATAACCCTCAACATTTTAAAATTATGTTCTATAATACAATGGAATTCTTAAAGGGCTCATCTGTTCTGTCTTTTTCCTTCCAGGCTGTGGGTGCTTAAAGATGGAGAGTTTCTTTATAGCCATCTTGCTTAAAATTGTCCTCCTTATCACATCATCAGATTCCAATATCAGTAAATTAACTTAATCCTATTCAATTAAACCACTATTTGTTGCATGTTAATTATGTGCAAGGCACTGGGCCTCTTTTCTTTGAGCAGCTTCCTTTTCTGATCTTTAGACAATGTGAATGCTTAAATCCTTTTGTTTATTTTTTTATAATTATTGTTCTAGTCAGGTTTTTCACTGCTGTGACCAAAAGACCTGACAATAATAATTTTAGAGGAGGAGAAGTTTATTTTGGGGCTTATGGTTTCAGAGGTCTCAGTCCTTAGACAGCCTACTTCATTCCTTGGAGCTTGAGGTGAGGCAGAACATCATGGAGGAAGAGTGTGGTGGAAGAAAGCAGCCGGGATTGTGGCACCAAGAAGCAGAGAGAACTCTGCTCACCAGGGACAAAATATAAACCACAAGGCACAGCCCCAGGGACTTGCAACCTCTAGCCACATCCTACCTGTTTACAGTTACCATCCAGTTAGTCCCATCAGGTGATTAATTTACTGATTGGGTTAAGGCTCTCATAAACCAATCATATCACCCCTAAACCTTCTTGCATTGTCTCACACATGAAATTTTGGGGGATATCTAAAATCCAAATCATAACTTTTATCATCCCTAAATATGATATACATCTGGTCATTCTCTTCTCATTTTCCTCCCTTGGTATTTTGGTAAAGAATCTTGGTCTCAAGTGTTGAAAGTTTCTACTGGTTTAGTGAGAATGGGTAGGGTGTGTGTGTGTGTGTGTGTGTGTGTGTGTGTGTGTGTGTGTGTTTGCCATAGGGGTACAGAGAAGCAGCAGCTTCTTCCTTCCTGTAGCTGAAAGTCCAGGGACAGGACCAGGACTCCCTACAGGGACTTAAGTCAGGTTTTCACAGTGTCATCGGGCCTCTGGCTCTACCTCCCTGTAGCTCTTTGGCTTTAACTTCAGATCTCTACATCTATATCATCCTTCATGCTGACTTCCTCTGTTACTATAAGTTGAGCCTCACTTGATAAGTAAAGTCCATGAGCCCAGGGGCTGTATCTTGTTTTGTTTATGCTTCTCTATGCCCAGCATCCAGCCTGAAGTCTGGCACAGGGTAAGTGCTCATTAAACATTTTTGAAGGAATGAGTGCATCCTGAGTCATGCCTTGGACTCCGTTCTTTGCAGCTCTCTCCTCAATGTAGATGAATTTCACACTAGAATTTGGGACTTAAAAAGAGTGTCATTTTTAAACAGTGCTCTGAATCAAACTCTATTTTCTCCAAGCCCCCAACCTCTGCAGATGAGAATTTCAATCTTAGTCACTGGGGTGCCCTCACCTCTGGTTTTGTACCATGTAGAAATATTGAACGTAGGCCATGCCAGACAACTGGGCAAGAAGCATCTTCTTTCACCTGTGGTTGCTGCATTCTGAAATGTCTTGGTCCCTAGCACAGAGTTGAGCACTTGCCAACGCTGTCTGTCTTGGGCATCAGGGTTCGGGTAGAACCTTAGGATATGACTCCCTGACTACTAATTCCATCCCTCCCCCAACTCTCCATCTAAGGCTCTTTATGCCACTGACCTTCGCCATACCATCCCAGGCAGAGGAAACATAAGCTGTGCCCAGGTATCACCACTTCTTACTCCAGCACTCAAAGTTCTTCCCTAAATCTCTCTCAACGAACCATTCCTGAGCAAGTAAGTTGCTAATGCAAGTTGCTCCTTTTTAAAATTATAATTCTTGCATTTTATGAGTTTGTGGTTTATATAAGCTGCTCCTCAAAATGAGGGCAGGGTTGGGGATATAGCTCAGTTGGTAGAGTGGTTGCCTCATAAGCAAAAGGCCCTGGATTCAATACCAAGCATGCCAAAAAAAAAAAAATGAGGGCAGAAAAGAAAACTGACCACTCTGGCCACTTACTACTCATCAAGTTGGTGGCAGGTTTTGTACACGCGTCCGTCTGTTTCCTACATGTTCTCTACATTCTGGGTCAGAGCAAAAATTGAAAAGGTCTCCTGCTCCCATTTTTTTGTCTTTGTATTTTTTTCCTACCCTCACTAGAGGGGGTGAGATTAAGCATATCTACTCAATCTGGGGGAAAAAACTTGTCAAATGTTCTCTTCACCCAGAACACATGACAGTGCTAACACATTTCAGTTCATCACAGGGATTTGACTGGTAGCTTGGCTTTCCTGCGTTGTATTTTTCTCCTAGTCCTTTAGCTGGTGGAAGCTCTCCCAAGCTTTGTTTTACCCCTCTGATAATGTACAAATATCACGTATGATAGCACACACAATAGAAAAACCCCGCGTTCTTAACTACAGGACTAGCCACAAAACCACCGGAACATTTTTCCAGAAAATAACTTGACAAGATCATCTCTCCCCTAGTGATGGTTCCTAATTCCAATTAAAAAATCTTTCTCTGCACCTTTAAGTCAAATACATAGTAAATGAAGCCACTGACTAATGATACTAAAAATATTGTAAACAAGAATTTAGAGAGCCATCAGACAATCAGAGTCTCAGCTGTTGATTATAAGGTCTTGACAGGTTTACAAAGCCATGGGGC
Organism: Sciurus carolinensis; assembly: GCF_902686445.1. Taxonomy (NCBI): domain Eukaryota; kingdom Metazoa; phylum Chordata; class Mammalia; order Rodentia; family Sciuridae; genus Sciurus; species Sciurus carolinensis. The sequence goes on from NC_062213.1 coordinate 34,329,475, forward strand.
AGTGGGCAGCAATCTGCTCAACCCAGGTCAAGGCAGCAGCAGTGTGAACTACCTAAGCATGTGTGCACGAGCCACCACACTCTAAATGAGCTGGATAATCCACTCAAACCTGGGTCAAGTTAGGTACAGTCTTGGCTGACACGCATCCCAGAAACAAAACAGAAAGGAAAAAAATAACAATGCCCATGTTCACAAAATCAGTTTGGAATACTTCAGACTTTCTCTGAGAGACAGCCATTGGTAACCCGTCCTCCCCCTTATTCTGGAAAGACATTGAGAAAAGTTTTTTCACATTGTCCGAGTACTTATACTATGGCCTAGAAAAAAGTGCGGAGTAAGACGAAAATTGGATAACTAACATTATAAGTTCAATCCAAATTTTAGAATTTCAACTCAGTCTCCTTTAGTACTGAGGAAATATCTGCTCTCTCCTATAATTCATTATTGATTCCTCTGTTCCAGTTCTATGTTCATCAGTATGTTTTTTTTTTTTATTATTATTTTTAAACATACAGAAATCCTTTGGGGTGAATACCAGCAACTTTAGTAATACTTTGCATCTGAGGTTTCTATTAAAGGTTGGCTAGCACCTTTCCAAAAGAAAGAGTTCCTGCGTGCTGCGTTAAGACCTGTAGTCCTCTTAGATAAGATGCCCTCCTTCATTAGTTCATTTCTTCCACCTTCTAGGTTTAGAAAAGTATGAATAGTCTTCAGCCTCACTCTGAAATCCATTCAAAAATTGCAACTAAATTTGAAGTTTAAAATAAGACAATCCTTGCAGGGAAAATCAGTCACTTATCAGTAGAGTTCCATGCAGCTCATTGGAAATTCAGAATTTGGAACACAAATTTAGAATATTGAACATGGCATTATTCATTGCCTGGCACAGAGTCATGCAAGGCAGTTAGCCAAACAAGCTATCTCTCTACTTACAGGTGAAACAACGGTTTGGAGAATCTTAAAAATTTGAAAACATTCATAAATCAAAATAGGAGGTTTTCTAAGGGGGAAGTGAATACTCTGCCAAGTTAAGCAAACTGAAGAAGAAAACAAGTCGGCCGTTAAAATGGTTTTCATGACAGACACTTACACTTCTTCAAACAATATCAATTAGTGTCTTTAGAAAAGACTTCCCAAAGATGATATTTCAATCAGTACATTTTCTAGTTGCAAAGAGCTTTCTTTCATTGTCTCAGACTGCAGAAAATAAGACAATGGGTAGTGGTAGCTTTGCTGGTAGGGATAGAGCTTATGCATTGGGTTCAATGTAGCTGAAGCCATGAAATGATCCAAAAATTACAGCACTCCTCAGACCTCTAAGGAAAACTGTTCCCCATCCATCACCAACGGGACTTCCTAATAGGTGGATATTCTCAGTTTCCACATGTACTTCCCTCCTTATCAAAATAAGGAGGAAAAAAAATTATTTTTAGGAATAGCTAAGTTTTCTAAGGTCTATTCTGTCTTTGCCGTCTTGTAATGAAGCTCTATTGAAAAATAAATAAAAAGATATATAATCCCAAAGGAGATAAAAATAGAAGACAAATTCTTCCTTACTGAGTCAGTTACTGTTCTACCCTTTGTTTCAGAAAACTCAGGTAGGAAATTACACCAAGAGAATTAGGTTGATCTGTAGTGAAGAAAAGTAACCAGGAAGCTTCACCAAGAAGCTGCATGAGCCTGGGTCTGGGGAGATTTAATGGTTTGGTGAATGGAAACCTACAGAGCTATGGTTGGGGAAAAGCAGAGAGATAATTGAGACGTGATGTGGTTTATGAATGAATCCCTTCAATATTTGAAAGATTCAGGTTAAAAACTCAGTCTTGCCAAGCATAGTGGTGCACACTGGTAATCCCATTGGCTATGGAGGCTGAGGCAGGAGGATGGAGAGTTCAAGGCCAGCTTCAGCAATGGTAAGGCACGAAGCAACTCAGTGAGACCCTGTCTCCAAATAAAATACAAAATAGGACTGGGGATGTGGCTCAGTGGTTGAATGACCCTGAGTTCAATCCCTGTCACCCCCCCCACACAAAAAAAACCCGTCTTTTGTTTGCTGTATCTGTTTCTTTGAATGCCCTTTTACATAGAGTCTGGGTGATGTTGTGTACTGGGTTTTATTCAGGTTACAACCCTGCTAACAAGCTAACTCGTTCATGTCCAAAAAGATAGTTCTAGTTCTGCATCCTCAAGAGATTGTCCATAAAATAAGGGCACAGAGATCCTCCTGCAATGACAGGAACACTTACTCCCCAGAATCATGATCCTCAGCCTTGTGAGTTGATTATCTGAGCACACCACTTGACGTGGCTTTTGCCTGAGAGAGCGGTTACCACGATCTTTTTAATCTTTCTGGAAGATCATGCTGGTGGTGGCATTTTGAAAATACGGTAGCATTCACTTAAAATCATTCGCTATTAGAGATAAAGCAAGGCTTTTCTAAATCATCTGGTTTGCACTCCATATGTTCTTTTAGCGAAAAACAAAACAAAACTCCTATCTGAGAAAAAAAACTGCTAGGCAGGGATATCGTACTTTTTACTTTTTTTTTCCTTTAAAGGAGATACAAATTAGCCATTAGCAGGATTCGGCTTAGTCCCAACCTCTCTGAAGTTGCTGCCTGTGCCAGGGTGTAGCCTCCTTTCTCTCCAGCAGTACTACTGCAGACTCCATCTCCATGATCCATCCACGTTGCCTGACCTGGAGCCTTTCACCTGATCCAGCGCGGGCAACGATTCTCCAGGACAATGCACAACAGTTTTCCTGCAATTTCCCTTGCTGTCCTTCTCAAAAATCCCTTTACTTCCCTTGCTTTTGATCATCTTTCTTTCTTTATTAGGTCCTTGGTGAAGCACATCATTCAATAGCTTCCTAAGAAGTGGTAATAAGGAACTAAGTTTTTGAGACTTTGCTTGACTCAACTTATTTTTATTCTATCTTGAGAATAGATTGACAACTTTGATGAGTGTAGATTTCTAGGCTAAGAATTATTTTCCCCCAGAATTTTGAAGATACTGACCCACTGTCATTGGACTCCTGGGGTTGGTGTTGAAAGGGTTGAAATCAGTTCTATTCCTTGTGATCTATTTTTTTTTTATTGTAAACAAATGGGGTACAACTTGTTTCTCTGTTTGTACATGAAGTAGAGGCATACCATTAGTGTAATCATACATTTACATAGGGTGATTCATTCTGTTATTTTTTCCTTCCCCCCACCCCTTCCACTCCTCTTTTCCCTCTATACAGTCCCTCCTTCCACCATTCTTGCCCCCCTCCCACCCCTATTATGTGTCATCATCTGCTTATCAGCGAGATCATTAGTCCTTTGGTTTTTTGAGATTGGCTTATCTCACTTAGCATGATATTCTCCAATTTCATCCATTTGCCTGCAAATGCCATAATTTTATTATTCTTTATGGCCATGTGATCTATTTATTTGCAGGTTTCAATCTGGAATTTGTTAGGATTTGCTCTTTATCTCTGCCATTCTGAATTGCATAGAATAATGTGCTGGGAATTTTTATATTTGTGGTCCTTTCACATGTTGGGCATTTTTACTTAGTAATCCAATTTTTACTTTGTACCTAGAAATTATTATCCTTTGTTTCTTGGAAAATTTATTATTTCTTTATTAATTTCTTCCCTACCACTTTCTTTGTATATCCTGCAGTCACTTTCCTTCCTTCCTTTCTTTCTTTCTCTCTCTCTCTCTTTCTTTCTTTCAATATTAGGACCTCTTAGAGTAATCCTCTAATTTTATGTCCTATTCACCTGTATTTTTATGTTTTGAATTTTTATTCTTTCTTCTGGAAGATTTGCTCAAATATATTATTCAACCCTTGTATTTAACTTTCAATATCTGCTTTTACTTTTTTTGATTTTTAAGAGTTTTTTTTTTAATACTCCAAATGATATTTAAAGCATCCTGAGTGCACTTTGTCACATATGTAGTATCTTCCCTTACCTCTCTAGGGGTATAAATACTAGTTTCTCTGAAATTTCTTCAGTTCCTTGCATCATCTCCTTATCCTCTCATTTCCTTTTTTCCTGTTTGTTTGGTTGCTATATTTTTTATACCAGAGAATCTTTGGGTCTATTCCACTGTTAGCAAAGTATTAAAATGCCCATTGAAATACAGTCCTGTACACGGGTGGGGCTTGTCAAATAGCGGTCTCTGTAGGGAAAACTGGGTCAAGGTATTTGCCAGACTGCTAATGTCACAGGGAAATCTCTCATGTCCCTTCTTGCATACTATTTCTCTTAGCTGAGTTGGTTTCTCCAAAGAAAGATCCTTTCCTCTCTTGTCTGAATGGGAAAAAGCGAAACTCCCAGTGCTCAGGGAGATGAACATGGAAAAGATGTTGGGACGTTTTTTTTTTAGTCTGACCCTTTCAGTTCATTACATTTCCACGTACCACTTACCTTCCTTTTGCTTTGCACAGTACAGATTCCACATCCTCTGTGGTGAATCCTCCCCAGAAACTAAACCTCCCATCTTTTGCATGGGTAGAGAAAGAAGTTTCAAGATGCCTCTTGACTTAAAGTCATGAGCCTCTATTCTCACCTTCAGAAGTGGTGCACTACTCTCCTGACTCTCAGGGGTACATAAATGAGATACATAGTGACCCTTTTGACTTTTTACTCCACCTCTCCAAACCCTTAGCTGTCAACCTTTTCTGTTCAACCAAGTCTCTTACCGTTTACTTCACTGCTTTCCAACTTCCAGCTTTCTGACATTCATCAACTATCATCTTCCCTCACCACCTCTGTTTCGTGTGTTTTTATGCCCTTCCCACTATTTAATGGGGTTTGTATACAAAGTGGAAATAGGCACACTGGTCAATCTGCCAACTTAAACCGGAAATTCAGGATAGCTTTTTGACAAGTCTGTCTTCTAACTGTAATAGCTACTTAGAGTCAATAGCTTCGCCATCATGGTATCTGTGAAGCACTTGGTGTCTGTGAGAAGGTCAGTTGTACTCATGTTATTTTGTGAAGTCCTACCTGACATTGCTATTAGTGACAACTGTCTTTATGGGTGCTAGTGAAGATGTAGATGAGACCGTGTTTGTAGAGATGGTGCATCAAGTATAAAACCTTTTTAGTGATCATTGTCACCCTCACAGGTAAAACTAAACTATGTATTCCAGATATATGAATTTGATTCTAACACGCTTTCCTTGACCTCTTCCACTCTCCAGTGTCATTCTTCCAGGACATTCATTGCCACCTCACTTCATTTTATTTAACTAACTCATTAAATTCCCTTGTCTCAGTGTATTAGAAATCATAAGAACACTAATACTACTAAATTTATTGAGTACTCACAACCACCAGGTGTATTGTTATGTCTTTCTATATACAATCATGAGTCACTAATGACAGGTAATGTGTTCTGAGAGGTGCATGCTTAGGTGATTTTTCTCATTCTGCCATTATGGAGTATACTGCACAGACTAAGGCGCCTATAGCATGATTGGCAACATAGTCTTAGGGACCACCATTGCATATGTCATCCCTCCTTGACCTAAATGTTGTTAAAGCAGTGCATGCCCATATTAGCTCATTCACTGTTTGTTTGGAACAGCCCTATATGATAGAAATTTCCATTGCCTCCTTCCTACAGATAAGAGAACTGAGGCATAATGTATATTGTACTTCCTCCCAGAATTCCCCAACCTCTCAGGTTTGACTTAGTCACCTCTCTTCTAGCAGTGGTTAAGATGCCCTCTGGAAACAGAGATCCTTGGGGACATTGCTTAACCTCTCTGTTCTTTGAATCTTTATCAGCATCATGCAGATAACAATAGCTGGTATCTTATATAGTTGTTCAGAAGATTAAATAAGTTGATACATGCAGAGCACCTGGAATAGAATCTTGCTTGTGGTGAGTATTAAATATTTGCTAGCCACTACTGCATGCCTCCAGAGCTCTTGGCACATTTACATCAACACCTACTGTACTATATTGGAATCTGAATTGTGTGCTTTTAAATTAGATCAGTTTAAATATGTTAAATACACACATGAAGACAGACAGACAGACAGACACACACACACACACACACACACACACACACACACACACAATTCAAGGCACAAAAACACTCAGAAGAAAATTATTCAGTGGTTGAAATGACAGTGCCATGGTTTCTAGGTCCTGAACCCATCCATGATCCTGCCTGATGGGAGACAAAGCCCATTTTGGTAGTGTCCTTTGAATTCCTTTCTCTTTTGCAATAACTATAAGTGGAACTGCTTCTGCTGCTGCCTCTGCAGTATATGGAAAAAATCTGAATTTTTATTTTTTTGTATCCCACTCCTTACCTCCCATGGTTTTATGATCCCAGAGAGAGAGAGTACAAGGGTCATAACTATACTACTTAACATTCTGTCTGAAAACTTGGTACAGTGCCTAGAATGTAAAACTTGCCTAACAAATGATTGCAGAAAAGGGGAACTAACATATAATGCTCGTAGGAATTCAACTCCTTTGGGTGAGAGAAGGGTGGAATATTCTATAGCTCCAAACAGAAACCTTGCTTAAAAAGCAGTAAGGGCAGATTCTACAATGGCTCTCACTTGGACTCAGTAATTTTGGTGATAAGGGCAGAATTTGTGATTTTTTTGACTATGCGATTCTGGATCCGTTGATTAATTCTTGAGTTTCAATCACCAAATAGGTTAGTGAGAAAATCAAATGAGGTCATGTCCATGCAAACATTCTGTCAACTAGAAATCCCTGCAAAGAGTTACTCTACAGGGTTTCTCCCAGGCCATATCAATCTGGAGTACAGTTGGGGTATTAGTTTAATAAACCTGTCATTCTCTGGGGTGTTTCATGAACTGTTGCCATCCACACAATCCTAAGTGCCTGTTAGATTCCTTGTTGATGACGAATAAATGTAGATTGTGTGAGAGGGGAAAAGGGGAGGGGTGGGGGAGCGAGGAAGCAGAGGCTGCACATGCTGCACTCTGTCCCCAAGTACAGGAAGACAAAGAGTACAGGAGAGCTCAGCAAAGTTTTAGAACTCCCAAATGAACCTCAGTCAGCTACAGAAACTGTGATGATTCTATTTGTTCCAACAATGGTACAGGAGGAAAAATATCAAGTTGCTCAATAAGATAGGGAAAAAGAAAGAAAGAAATACAACTGTCAAACATGTAAGTTTGTTCCTCTATATAATCTCATTACTGTATTGGGACCAATTACCAAAGGTCAGCTCCTCCCACCAACGAATTTGGTGAGTTGATTATTTATTAATTCATTTATTCACCCAACATGAAAGATATATACCATCTACTATGGGCCAGGCTTTAGGCGTGGTGCTTGGCTACATTGGCAAACTAACAGGAACATGTCTCCTCCGATAACTTATAGCTGGGGGGCATGATTATCAACCCCAGGCCTTTGGTTCAGAGTTGGAATGAATCAATAAAGCTAATGTCTTAACTAGATTGAGTCTTTTCATTGAAGAAACCATTATGGTCAACAATGGGAGATAGTTTTCTTTTTATATAGAATATTAGACAGACATTTAAGCACATATTCACTTTGCAATATCATTCCTTTTTTTTTTCCAGCATACCAGGGATTGAACTCAGGGCCACTCGACCACTGAGCCACATCCCCAGCCTTATTTTGTATTTTATTTAGAGACAGGGTCTCACTGAGTTGCTTAGCACCTCACTTTTGCTGAGATTGGCTCTTTAACTCATGATCCTGCCTCAGCCTCCTGAGCTGCTGGGATTACATGCATGTTCCACTACAACCAACTCCCTTGGGATGTCATTTCTGAAAAGAAAGTTGAATTCTTCTATCAAGGACAAAAACATTTAAATTAAAAAATGTTTATCATATAAAGAAAAATTAAAGGTTTTTTTTTATTTTTATTTTTTATCTAAACTAAAGAAACCAAAGCTTGGTTTAATTTCTGCCTTCTATAAAAGGTTTTTCTAACAGAAGTGGCCTTCAGAACTGTAGGAGAAACATGTTCTTTACCTAGGGAAGAATTTTTCAACATTGGTTGATACAGAATGGGAATGGGTAAGGGAGGGATCTTAGAAAACTTTATTTCCCAGAGAAGCATGGTTAGGCCTCAGTTGCTTCATAATAGAGGCATGAGTAACACCACTTTTCCAGGAGCTTTTCAGCTCTACAGATAAGTGAGAGTCCTATCATAACTGATGACTCCTCGCTGCTTAGAGAAAATAAATTTGTTTGGATTCTATTTCCATTTCTATTGCAAAGACCAGACCATCTTTTATAAATAACATCAACATTATTGAGCCCTCGTTAGGTAGGTGTCAGTGCCAAGCACTGTACAGAGTGATGGAAATCTATGAAGGTTCTTCTACTTTTAATAAGCTTATAGTTTACTGGGGAGAAGCACTAGTAGTTAGTCACTGCCTAATAATTCCTTAATATGTGTCAGACATTCTGTTAATATTTTAAATGCCTAATTTTATTTAATTTTTACAACAATTCTAGGATGTGTGTATTAACATTATCTTCCTTATATAGATACAGCAACAACAATCCAGAGTTTTTGAGAGGCAATGGAACTTACCCAAGGGTCCCAAACCAAGCTGGGTGCCAGAATTCAAACCAGTCTACCTGCTTCAAAGCCGGCATGCACTTGAACACTACTCTGCATCTCATACTAGAGTCCAAACAGATGGTACTAATAATAACAACAATAATAACAGAATGTCTACACTAAGGTAAAAACAAAGTGCTTTGGGGTTACAGAGGATGAAGCAACCAATTTCAATTTGGGATCACTGGAAATTTTTGAATAGAAGGTCATGATTTTGGAAGACAGCTAACTGTCCACCAAAATGTGTGTTCCCACTTTCACAGTAGATCTGTCACTTGGGAGTAGCTGCCCAACAAGGGATGACATTTCCTGGCCCCTGTGCTGGAGGACTGGTCCTAACAGTGGAAGTGATGGAAGTCCCTCTGTCACTCAGGTAGTAGATGCAGGCATGCCTTCCCTACCTTTTCTTTCTTCCTGCAAACCAGGATAACTATAAAACTGCTGCCTAAGAAAAAATATAAACTTTTATTTTGTTAAGTCACTGACATTTTTTTGGGATTTATTTGTTAAAGCCATGAGCATTACACTAACTAATATTAAAAGTATTCTAAGCAAGGAGTAGAAAATAAGCAAAGTCACAGAAGCATAGCGTGTGCAGGGAGGGTGAATAATCCCTGTTCTGTGGAGTATGGATGTGGAAGGAAGGAGATCGACTGGAAAGGTAATTTGGAACCATGAATGACAGGTACAAAGTTTGAACTCTCCAGTAATAGAGAGCTCCTGAGACAGATCAGATAACTGATACATATCTCATTTAAAGCTAAAAATTGTTTGTACTTTCCATAAGAGATATGGGTAACAAGAATTCTGAATCAGGGGTGACGAGTTGTTCTCGCCTATTAAATAAAAAAAGCCTATTTTTGACTTAAGTTGAAATATCTGCACATCCACACTCATACCCACACAATTGCAATCACACACGTGTAGCTCCACATTGTGCACATCCACAGGTACAACCACAGAGCACTGACATGCAGACATGCAGATGTGAGCATGCACACATACAAACACATGTGCACACAAAAAACTGACATGCATACATGCAGATACATGAATATACATATACAGTATTTTTGCATGTGTGGGAACACACAGGGTTTTTTTTCCCTCAAGCAATATCAGATGTTATCTATGTAACCTTATAACTGAACATTGATAGCTACCTATTCTTTTCTATAATTGCATCTTTTTAAATGTGAGATTTAAAATATTTTTGTGAGTGGGGAAAACAAATTCCTATAATTGTAGTGCCTGGTCTAATATTTGTGTTCTTATTGATCTGTGATTTCTATTTTCTCCTCCCAGAAAAGAGTCAGGGATGGAATGGATATTACTCAAGGGAAAACAGAAAACACATTCTTTTCATTTCTCTTTTCTTTTCTTCCTGTTTTTAAGACAATTCCATGGATCTCCACAAAGTCTCCTCAAGTGAGTTCAGAAGGTCCCCAGATCTGCCAACACTTCTCCTCCAGTAAGAAACTTATGCAAAAGGCCAGCTGCTACCCAGAGGGATGTGACAGATGGCAGGATCACCGTGCCGAGCTCAGATGGCTTGCCCAGGTGGAGAGGTATCAGGGAGTTGGAAGCAGAGCTCTGGAAATTATTCCTGGCCTGCTTCAGCTTCTCATACTGACAATTCCACACCTTTCTGATCTATGAATTTTGGAGGTTGGAGGGCCCAGATGCATACATTTTATTTCCCCCAAAAAGAACGATTTTTTGTTTCTGGTACTGGGAATGTAACCTACAGATGCTTTATCACTGAGCTATGTCCCCAGCCCTTTTTACATTTTATTTTGAGACAGGGTCTCCTGAAGTTGTTTAGGGCCTCCCTAAATTGTGGAGGCTGACTTCAAACTTGGAATCCTCCTGTCTCAGCCTCCAGAGTCTCTGAAATTACAGACATGCACCATATGCCTGGTATGAAAGAGCAAATTCAAGCTTTATGGAGCTTTTGTTTAACTGGGGTTTCCATTTCATTGTAGACTATTTACTAATGTTCACTGCTACCTAACTCCATCTAATTTTCTTATCTAGGTGTGATGCTGACTTATAAATGACCAACCCAAAGTAACCTCCAACTAGTGTAATTAGGGGACTTTTCAAAAAGCATGGGACAGCCAAAGCCAAGACTGAACATGGAATGACATGCCTGATGTCAAGGCTTTGCAGCTAACCTGTTAGAGAGTTGCAGGGAGAGCGGTCAGAAATTGTAGCTTAGTTATAGATAATAAAGATTGTGCCTTTAGGGAATATCATTATGGTTCTTCCTTCCTCCCAAAGTCCCAAGGAAGTCAGGATGGGCAGCTTTACTCTTAGCATCACCAGATTGGGAAATTCTTACTAGGCAGAGATTGAAGCTCCATGTCTGACCTTCCCCTTCAAATAACAGAAGTAGTAGCAAATGCCAATGCTCTTTTCTGCATGCAGTTACTTAGGTTAACATTAACGTTCAGGCAAGTTCCTACATTGAAGATGTTTACTCTCAGAAAGCAGGAATTCTGTTTATCTCTTGCTTTATTGCTAGTGAGGTACTGACTACCATAATTTTGCAGTATTCTGTGGTTCTATCATCTTTTTGTCACAAAAGTTAACACCAGCAGAGAAACAAGTAACTAACCACGCACAGAGGAGCAAGGGGCACACTGGGTTGGCATCAAAAATACTCGTGCTAAATTGAAGAACCTTGGTATTTGAAGAAACCCCACAAGTCTGCAATGGGCTTTGTCCCCCAAGTTGAAGCAAAATAGAACTTGAACCACACACTGTACACATGTGAGTAGATTTCAGCAATACATGTTTTTAAGAAGTTCAGCAAGACTGGAACAGAATTCTCAGACTTGGAAAAGTTTTGCTTATGTTATAATTGTGCTAAGCTAAGTAGCCTTCAAGTGGCTCAAACCCACAACTTTGGCAGCAGTGTGGACACATTTTATCTCAAAGGTTTCCAAATTCTCATGTACAAAGAAGTGACTGGGAATGATAAAATATAGATTCCAAGGTCTCACATCAGAGGCTCAGCAAGTCTAAAGTGAACTCAAAAATCTGCATGTTCCAATAAACCTCTCAGATGATTCTTGAAACCAGACCCAGAAATAGCACTCATTGAGCCAAATGCTAATTTAAATGTTTGACATTTTCTTTTAGGTTAGGGATAGGACTACTTGGTATTGTCATCACAAGTTAGTATTATTTATGATGAAAATGGGAAAGATATTGGCAAGTGAAGGTGATCCAAACAAGCAAAGTTTCTTCTCTTAAGTCAACAATGTGAATGGCACTAAAAAGCCAGCAATCCACTTCCTGAGGTGCTGGGAGTCCTGTGGCTACTAAGGATTCACAGGGTTCTACGTCCTTGAGCATCTGCAGTTTTGACACTTGTGTCTGGACAGCTGCCTCTAGAGTCAACTGAGTTCATGAGACTCCAAGGATTGAGGCACAGGAGCGTGAGGGAGACAAGACTACATCAAATCATAGAATCTTAGAGTTGAACCATGTTTTAATCAACTTTTTCACCACAGTGACCACAGACCAGACAAGGACAATTTTATTTGGTGCTTATCATTTCAGAAGTCTCAGTTCATAGATGGACAACTCTGTTGCTTTGGGCCAGAACATCATGGCAGGAAGAGTGTGGTGAAGAAAAGCAGCTCAGGACAGGACACCAGGAAGTATAAAAAAGACTGTTGCTCACCAGGGTCAAAATATAAATCCAAAGAAAAGCACCCAGTGACCCACCTTCTCCAGTCACACCCTACCTGCCTATAGTTACCACACAGTTAATCCCTATCAGGAGATTAATGCATTTATTAGGTTAATTCTCTCACAACCTGATTATTTCACCTCCACACTTAGACTTTCTCACTCATGAGTTTTGAGGGGACACCTCATATCTAGACTACAACAAACCACTAACTGTCTACCCATCCCTCTCCCATGCACTGGATATCACACTCTTACTTTGTGCCCATCTGCAATTCAGGTGCAAAATTTCCTTGGTGGTTAAATGGAAATGGAGTCCAATAGTCAAGAGCACTCTGATGTAATCAAAATTTGTGTGGGATGAAGCATCATTTGGATTCATCCATACAAGCCACTTTTTCCATCTTATCTAAAATTCCTTGAAGTATTTTGTCAAGTAAATGTCTTCTGAAACCCAAGATAGTTCATTACTATGCCATTTCTCTCTATCACCCCAATGGCCTCATTTTATAAGGAAATTAAATAGTATCAATGAGTCAACATTTGCTCCTAGGTGTCACTACTTTTTTTGTTGTTTGTTTTTTGGAGAAGTATTAATAAACTTATGTAAGCATTGTCCTTAAACATTGTCAGCATTTTACTGAACAATAAAGTTTAATAATTTCACATCATTATCAACTCTGCTTTTCTTTTCTTTTTTTTTTTTTTTCAGGTGTTGAGGATTAAGGCCTCAAGCAAGCTAGGCAAGCACTATACCACTGAGTCACATCAGAGTCCCATGTTTTCCCCTTCTTAAAAGCAGATCACATACTTATTATGTACAGTACTCTGGTAAGTCTCTTAGTAATCATGATTTCCAAGAGCACCCAGAAAAGCACTGCAGTGTTCCCCACATGATCTTCCAGTGCCTTACAATTTAATTCATCTGAATCTTTACCCCTGTAAAGCTAACAGATGTTTCTTTACGGATTGTTTGTGTCACCTAACCTGGGTCTCTCTTTCCTCCTAATGATCCTTGTTCTCTGTCTAGTCCATCTTGAAGATGGTCCTAGGTGTGGTGTCTTCCAAAAGTTCATGTGTGAGACAATGCAAGGTTTGGAGGAGAAATGATTGGGTTGTAGCCTTAACCTAATCATAATCAGTGAACTAATCTTTGATGGGGTTAACAGAGTGGTAACTAGAGGCAGGTGGGGGGTAGCTGGAGGAAGTGGCTCATTGGGGGTGTAGCTATGGGGTATATATTTTTATCTGGAGATACAAAATATCTCCCTCGGCTTCCTGATCATCATATGAGCTGCTTCCCCCTGCCACACTTTTCCAGCATGATATTCAGCCTCAGTTCAAGCCCCAAGGAATGGAGCAGAGCTTCTATGGACTAAGACCTCTGAAACTGTGAGTCCTCTGATAAACTTCTCCTCCCCTAAAATTCTTCTGGTCAGATCTTTTAGTTGCAGCAGCAAAAAAGGACTAAAACAGTCCTCTTTGCTGATAAATATGCAATCAAAGCATAATCTAAAGATTTGCTGCTACTTTGGACATGTATCTATGGTATCACTTGTAGGTCAATTTTTCTGTTTATTCTCCTTGTTTTCCAGAAAGCAAAAAGCCCGTTAGGTTGTATTCAACTGTTTTTGAAATTTACATTTCACTCAGACTTTAGCCTTCCTGACAATTTTCTATAGGGTCAATTCCTTCTCCTGCCTGCAACTGGGCCAGTGCCTCCCTCCCTCCATTTCTGTAGGTGCCCTGGGTCTACAGGGCTTGGTCAGAGGGTTTCTATATGGGTGCATTGCTAGCTTTAGGTACCACATTTACACTTCTTAATTTTGCTCATTATTAATTGAGTTGTTATATTTTCTGCTTTACAAAGATTCCCTTTTGGGGCTGGGACTGTGACTCAGTGTCCAAGTGCTTGCCTAGCATGTGAGAGGCACGGGGTTCAATCCTTAGCACTGAATACAAAAATAAGCAACTAAAATAAAGGCAGGCTATTCATCTACAACTACAAAACAAATTTCAAAAAAAAAGATTCCCTCTTAGATCACATGAACTTTTCACTTCACTCACCATGGAATGTGGCTTATCCTTGTTAGAAAACCTAAGCAACCTATTTCCTAAAGCCTAAATATGATGCTGAGTGTCTCCTATGATCTCTCTCTCTCTTTCTCCCCCCACTTTCTCTCTCTCTCTCTCTCTCTCTCTCTCTCTCTCTCTCTCTCCCCTCTCTCCGCCTCTCCCCTAATGTCTCAAATGATTTGACTACTTTCTACAAAGTTTCCTATCACATATCTACCACAAAACAGTTCTTTCGTACTTTGGTCTGGAATATTGTTTTCTTTACTTGCTTCTTCATCTTTCTGAGTTGTCAGCAAGTCTAGAAGTTATCAGATGCCCTGTTTTTTGTAGAATAAGACTTCAGCAGACATTCTGACGGGTGTATTTTCCCTTCTTCTCAAGGCCAGTTTTGTAATCTGCCTTCGGAAACCTTTATCCATATCCTCTGTCTAGTCTGTTGCTCTGCAGAATACTTCAAGAATAGTATCACTTCTAATTCTCTTTTATCTTATCCTCCTGAAGAGGAAAATTTGCAATGTTCATTCTTTGTACAGAAGGAGAAAGATCCCTCTGAGTCACAGCTGCTACCTGGGTTTCCACAGGTCCATGTGTTACTGAATGTCTGCTCAAAAAAGAGGGAATTGAAAGGTCAATAAAAAACTGCATCTTCTCACAAAGAAGCAAAAGTATAACTTGTCATTTTCTCTCAAAACTTTCCCATCCCTGATGGCATCACCTCTCTCAGGTTGTATTAAAACATTTGTTTATCTAATGATAACAGAATTATTTGAAGAACTATGTACAAACAAACAAAGTTATTAAGAACAAGAGCTTTGAAAGCCAAACTGACTTGGCATTGAGTCTCAGCTCCAGGGCCCGCTAGCTGTGGGCCTTTGATGGTCTCAGTCTGATATTCAGATCTATAAAATGGGCTTCTTACTAATACCTATGTCATAGGATTCTCTGAATGCTATTTTAAAAGATTAATCACAGCACCCAATTTTGTTAAATTCTTTTATTTAATACAAAGAGTTTAACATTTGTTCACTACACAATTTTATTTCAATAATGAGCAAATATAACAAAATTTCTCAACCCTGTGGAAGGGAGTCAGGTGTATCATATACAAGATGCATATAAATTATTTACAAGGGTAAATAAAAATATACAAAACAAGTCTAAGGAATTGACTATGAATGTGGGGGATGGCTACTTATACTACATGATTAGGGAGACTTTACTGAAGAAGCCAAACTTTCAATTAAGCCAGACTAATGAGAAAGAGCCAGAAATGCCAAAAATATGATAGGAAAGCATTTTACAGAGAAGTGTGAGCAAGTTTAGGTACTAATGTGCTATTTCTCAATACATGCTTCTTTTAGATTTGGGGCGAGGGTTTGAGCTGATCATGTATTTTCTGTTTGGGCACAATAGGTTTTCATTTAAAAATGAACGGATGCCCCTTGATCATTCCCTCTAATACCATTCATTCAGTCATCAATTCTTAAGGTTTTGCAAAGTGCAAGCTGATGTTTTCCACATCCATGTTTTATCACCGAGATACTATGTCAGAATGCCATGTGCATGAATTTGACTCTGGAAAGCATGTCCCTTCAATTATCTGTTAAATGCCTCTTTTACACCCAACCTGCTAACAAAAATGAGAAAGCAAACAAATGAGATGAGTTGCAGTAAGGACACAGGAAGCCAAGAGAGCAGAGCATCTAATTGGAAGAGCCCAGGAGAATGTTTAAAATAAGTTTCGGAACAGTGATAAGGATGAAGATGATGTTATCTCTTGGATAGAAGAAGCTATTAAAATCCGCCAGAATGTTTTCAATCACTTAATCAGAAAGCCCTTTTCCTGAGAACTGTCTTTTGTCCGTGTGCCATGAACAAACATAAATATTTTGGACTTCCTGCATCCTTCACCCTGATAATGGGCTCTTAACTATAAGCTCTTCCCACCTCAAAGAAAAAGCTAAAAACAATGATAAAACATGAGAGATAGATATGAAGTCTTTTCCAGATGAATTATTGAATCCCACAAATAGTTTTTAGTGTTCTTCTGTCTCTAGGCTCTTGCCTTTTTTAATAGAATATTTTACATGATTTATATATATATATATATATATATATATATATAATACATGATGTACCCATAATGTAAACATGTACACAAGTGTTAAACTCAGGAAAAGGAAATAACCTTTTGAACAGTTTCATGAGAATTTCTTTCATGATGCCACATAATTGCAACCTTTGATCTGTACATAAATTTTCATTTCACATTTAATATTTGAAAAATTCTTGAAGAAATCATTTCATAAGGTAATGCTAGGAAATATTCATTTAAGACTCAAATAATACTTGAAATTCTTAAAGTAAATAGGATTAACTATCTTAACAAAATTATATCAAAATAAAAAGTTAAAAATACATATATTAATAGCCCTTTCTAGGGGAAAAAGTTATGAATTTTTTAGTTATAATTAAAACAAATAATTTTACAGAAACTTCTTTTACTGCTATGAGAATAAAGTTTCATGAAATGTTTACATTCTTATGAGATTTTAAATAACATTTTCTGGATCCAGATAGAGATGTGTCAATCATTTGAATCATAATAAAGCCAGAAGTTCTCTTTTGTGTTAAACAAATAAACCAAAGTGAAATTCTACTTGGGCAAAAGGTGAAATTAAGTTTAAATGACCACATTCATGAATAAAATCACTATGAAGCACAATTAAATGCATTTTTGCTACTGTTATAAATGACAAATTTTCCCATTATACCTATATTTTAATTTATAATTGGAAATTGAAATCCTGGTACTCAGATTGATCCCACCCAGAGTTTTGCTTTGAAGTTTGACCTCAGAATTTGTGCAATAATATCAAGTAGATGATAAAATTACAGGGGAAATTGTGTAATAATAGCACTCCTGTAGAAATCTTTACTTGCACAGCCAGGAATCTTGTATACCAACCTGGACTCTCTTTACATAAGGAAATAATACCCCTATCTATTTGAACCTCATGTTACCAAAGCACTGAAATACAGATCTGGTTTAATTAAGCGGCAAGACCCAACAGAAAGCATCCAATCAATATGAATAATATTCCTGCTTCTCTTTCCAAAACAAAATAGACTGCTTGAGTGTTTTATGTGCAGGAGCAACAAGCCAGTGAGTGGTGGGTGTCATGTCAGATGATAATTCAAGGGTTAAAGGGGACTAAATTATCATTCACATATGAGAGAAACAGCTATCGGCTCCTTTATTGAGTTCATGTGTGCTCATGGTTAAGACGAACTGTTACTTATAATAAGATGAGAAATGGATTTATCTGGGTAAACTGTTAGAGGAATCTGATGGTCTCATTAGTAAGGTGGCTTCCTGGCCACCAGCACTGCCTCCCCTGACTAAGGAAGCCATCGCTAATCAAATGTGCTCCTGGAGAACTACAACAGGACTTGGCACTAAATTTCAAGATAATGATGGTCGAGTAGGACTTGATTTATCCCAAGCCTTGCTTTTATACTCTCTATTGATTCCTACACAATAAAGATGGCCGTGCTTGTTACAGAATTTGAAATAATTGCAATCAGTGTTATTTACATATGATTTCATTTTTGCAGAAGTTGGGGAGTGGTTGGGGAGGGGTGGCAGGAAAAGGAAGATGTGTCCTTTGAACAGCTGCCTTTGAAAGAAATGTTCTGGTTTAAAAAAAAAAAATCTGCCTCCAGTGTTTGTCTGAAATAAAGAAATAAATAAATGCCGCGTCGGGTGAATCACATCAAAATCTCAAGACAATTCCAAGATGAACCAACTCGGAGAGTAAATGACCTCTTCATCTGGGTGATAAAGTTCCAGCCAAAATATTCTCTGGGCCCGAGACGTGATTCATTAGAAATATGTGCATGGTGTGGCGCTCCCCTCTCTATCTGGCAGAGTCCGGTCTGCACACTGATAAGAAGCAAATGCAAATGTCCTGATAAGAACTGAATGCAAATATTTATGATATGATATTCCCTGGGAATTATGTGCAGATAAAACAAAGTGTATTATTTTCCTGCTTCTCTTTCAGGTTTGCCAAAATGCCCTTTTTCGCTTTTGGAATTTGCATTTCTTCAAAATTGATTCGGCTTGCGTATTATGTTAAGCTATTTGTTTGCTAAGGATGGTAATTAGTTACTGTAATTACAGCAATGACAGTTG
Organism: Sciurus carolinensis; assembly: GCF_902686445.1. Lineage (NCBI taxonomy): Eukaryota > Metazoa > Chordata > Mammalia > Rodentia > Sciuridae > Sciurus > Sciurus carolinensis. Next base: position 34,348,048 of record NC_062213.1, read on the forward strand.
CTAAATTGTTTTTAAAGCATTACAGTGAGCCTGTGCCAGAAGATTGCAGTATTTTTTTGGATTTAAGCAGAGGCTGGAAAAACTCCCACTCTAGGGCCAGCATGGGATTTTCAACTACAAAGCTGCTTTTCCTGATTGAAATTAAAAAAAAAAAAAATCATTAATTTGCATTGATTGCAAGTACTAACTTTACATTTAGGTTTATTCACATATCACAGAAATATTAGTGATAGCGGACCTTGGCGTAAAGGAGACGCAAGGGACGAGCATCGTAAATAAAAGTGAAAGCTGATAGCAGAGGAAAAATGGTATAACTATTACTTGGAGCCTGTTAATTAAACTTTTTTTTAGCCTGTTTTTAGATAAATTAAAAACAATTAAAAATGTTTCTCTGAAAGTCATTCCCAAACTTTGCTGAGTGCTCCTGGTTAAAATGAATAATGTGAAAAAAAACCATTTGGCTATACTCTTATTTTTGACATTTGGAAAGCAACAGAGAGGGGGTAGAAAGAGAGAGAGAGAGATAATTTACCCAAATACTTCTCACAAATTTAGTTTAAAAAATAATGGAGGAGAAAAGACTTGAACTGTAGTACATGTCTGAGATGGTTCATATGATTTGTTTTATATCATTTGTGACTCAGAAGTCAGAGGCAGAGAAAGTGGTTCTCTGTGCCATCTGTTGTCCCAAGAATGTCTTCAAATAGTACTTTCAATAGAGAATCCAGGTGAACTCCAGTTTTGTCCCAGTCATGTGAAGTCAAAAATGATACAAAATTTGAATGCATACTTTAAGGCTGCAATTTTTTATACTCATATATTCACACTCACAAATGCCTCATAAATAATAAACATGACTCTATTTTAAATGTTGATCTTCCTCTGACAGAAGAAAGTTAGTTACTCTCATAAAAAAGACTAACAGCTAATATATATTGAGATCTTTCCAAAATCCAGGCACTGTGCTAAGTATGTTACATGCATACTCTCAACAACTTTGAGAAATTATTATTATCTCCATTTTATAGGAACAAATAGTAAGGCTCAGAGATATTGGAATTTTCCCAAGTTCATAGTGATGATGGAATTTAAACACAGGCAGCCTGAATCCATGACCTGTGCTTTTAACTTTAGATGATATAACTATGTATTTCAATGTAAATAAATAAATAATACCTTGAAAGCCTTCACTACCCCCTTTAACTGACAACCAAACAGAGCACTAGACCACAGTTGAGAAAAATGTCAAAAATCAAATTTTTATCTCTTTGTTCTCTTGACATTTTAATATATTTACTTGTTATATAAATAAAAGTTCTGGGATGATAACTTCAATAATACCTGTTGTTGATGAGAAATTTGACTTTTTATAAAAATAATCTACAAATCTACTATTTCTGCTCCAAAGAGACTCTACAAATTTAGTCTGTATATTTTGCATCACTTTGAGAACTATAAATCCTACTTTAAGTATTACATTTTTTTATATTTATATAAATACTGATGAAATTGGAAAATGAGCATCTTACAGCATTTTAAAACTAAATTTTGAAAATGATCTCATGTTGTGTGCACTTAAATTAGGCCCTTATTTTTTACAGTTACTTTGTGCATAATTCCAATTACACAGCCTCAAAGTGGGTGACATACACACACATAGGCATAAATCAATGAAATTTACACAGTGATATCTCCAATTAGTGCATTCGACAACTTCTCCTTGTGGAATCTTTCTGAATTCTCACCCACTCCAAGTTGAACTTTATATCTTCAATTTCCTAGCCCATATGATACTATATTTTTACCTTTTGCAGCATTCATTAAAAGACCTTTGGTTGCTTCTGTGAAGTTGATTTATTGTGTATACATCTGTCAGCTCCACTAGATTGGAAATTCTTTAAAGGCTGGGTCTGTTGTATCTCCTGGATCTAGCACAGAGTTTGGTACATAGTAAATGCCTGATACTTACTAAATAAATATTAATAAATCTTGATCTGACTCAAACAACCACAAAATTTCATTGACCCAGACAAGAAGCATTTATTTCTCAGTCATATGTCTATAGGGCAACTGGTACTACTCTGCTTCCAGCTGAGCCTCAGCTAGTTTGTAGCCTTCGTCTCAGTGGGAGACCAGGCCCCTGGGACACAGCTCTTTAGGGCATGGTTTTCTCATGATGGAGGTCAGAAGCTGCCAAAGGGATAAGTGGAGACACATAATATCTTTAAAGGCCAATCTTAGAAGTGGCACCCTTCACTTTGACCTACATTTCCTTGTCCAAAGTAAGTCAAGAGCCAAGTCAACATTAACCTAGTAAGGAAGTATACTCACATGGATGTGGTAGAGGTGTCGTGGGGGCTGAATAGTAATAGAATCTACCACAGACACCAAATATTCATATACTAAAAGGTGTAGCTAATTGTGTCAGGCAGCTTTGCATTGATATGACCAAAATTCCTGACAAGAACAATTTAGAGGAAGGAAAACTTATTTTGACTCAGGATTCAGAAGTTTGGTTAAAGGTTTAGTCCATGACTGACTTGAGTCCATTGTTGTGGGACCACAGTGGAACAGAACATCATGGTGGAAGGATGTGGTGGGAGGAAGCTGCTAGGAAGCAGAGTAGGGGGAAGTAGTAAGGAAGGGGCCACAGGGAAGATAAAACCTTCCAGGTCACACCCCCAGTGAGCCAACTCCCCTATCCATGCCCAACTTGCCCACAGTCACTACCCAGTCAGTTCATTCAAATTAGGAAGAATTGAGAATGTTACAGTTCTTACAATCCAATTATTTCACCCCTGGACATTACTGTATTAACAAAGAAAACTTTGGGGCATAACTCATATCCAAATCATAACACAAATTATCCTTTCCTTAATGTAAAGCATCGAAAACATCTAAGAGACACAAGAACTATGGAGAATTACTTGATTATAAAGACCTGAAAACATTCCATAAATTTCATTGATAATCTTTTTTTAGTTCAATAAACTTAACTCACAAATTTTCTATGGGTTTAGTCTTCATACAATAAGCTACAGTTTGGTATTTCTCTTCTCTGGATGTCTGGAGAAGTCATCAACCCTCTTCTTCCATACTCAAAGACCATTAGTCAATCCAATCGTTTCTGCATTCATTCCTGCAGGCTAATACTGCTTTCATCTCCCCTCCTATATTTCACTTGTCAGACCATATCCAACCCTGTGGCTCTTCCATGGGACTTTCTCCCAAAGCAGTGAAAACCAAAAACTCTATTGGAATCTCTTCTTACCATCGATCAATGGAAGTAGAAAAGAGAATCTTATTTCCTTAGAGGACAAACATTGGCAAATGCCCAGTTGAAGAGAAACATATGGGTTCACACCCACATTCCCACATTTTTCTAACCCCCACTCCAATCTGCAAACACATCAGAGTCAATTTAACTAAACTGTATTAGATCAAAGAAGAACTCTGAGGAGTGGGAAGCCAGGCTTCAAATATCAGCTAAGCACAGTTTGGTTACAGAAAGGAAAGCATCCCTCCTGGAGTGAGACATCTTTCTTGTCCAGACGTTCAAAGAGTGTTATTCATTACTAAGTTTATGGTACCCACAGTGGGAGCACAGTTCATGACTTCAGAATTTCTGCCCAGTTTACGGGGCAGGGCTCATCAGTGTTTTCCATAGCAGATTTGGTCTCAGTGAATAAAAGTAAATCATTAACTGATCTCAAGCTGCACTGGTTATGTGATGACTGTAAACACTTACCTGGAATCCCCGAACTTTCAAAATTCTCATTTAAGTTTTCAAATCAGGAAGATAAAGTACTTTGTATTCTAGAAGATGATACTCATCATGCTCTCTTCATTTAACTCACTTGATTAACCAAATTCCAGTGAAACAGAGTAAGTTGTGATGTATTAATATCAAAGCATGCAGGAATATTTCACTTTGGAACATAATTTAGTGTAAGCCACGGTGACAAGAAAAGAAATGAAAGGCCGGTCAACACCCTGACATATTCAAGTTCTGAATCACAAAATGGAGATAACATAGCATAGAATTTTTTTCATTCTATCCCATACTTGATCAATAAGCATGCACTGAACACTCTCCACAGAGATACAGGCCCCAGAATTTCTGGGAAGCTTGTAAAATCCATTTTTCTGGATTGCCATACACTTTTACTTGCTCTCAGAACATCAGGAAACAAATAGACTTGGAATTACAGCTAAATTTATTCTCCCCTAAAACCTAAAGGAAAGTAGCGTGAACATGCAAAAATAGGTAAGAATGCTGAAAGAAAATTGCCAAGTTCACCCAAATAGGATGTACCCATTTTGCAGGATATATTACTGAATTATGATCATATTCACTGGGGTAGAAGCAGGAGAAATTTAATCAACTCATGAAATACAAAACCAGCAGTTTGTGGACTAATGAAAACACTTCTTGGCCTACACATAGTTCTAAGACTGCAAAAGTTAAACTATCATATACCTTCCATACTACCTTCTAAATAAAACTACTATATAACTACCATATTACCTTCTAAATAAAATCATGATTCAGTCTCTTGCTTCAAATTGTAACTTCTCCCTGTCCAACACTAAGTCTGAGAAGCCTAAGACTAAATACTGCATAGGGAAAAATTGCTTAACCTGACATGCCACTCATCTTGACATTCACGAAAAAGGAGAAATCAAGCAAGCAACATTTAAGACAATGAAAGCATATTTGACTTTCCTATTCAAGTCTGAACACAAGTCTCCATGTCTATTTTCAGTGAACTGTTGCTTTAGAAGTTGATCCTGGCATTGGCATTTTAAGAATTCACAGATCTACATGACCTCTCAACAGGGCAATTTCTTAGACCATCAAGACATCAAGCTTTCCAGGGACAACTACCCCAGGAAAAAAATGAAACAGCTAAGGCAGTTTACCATTTGGTACAGAATTTTTCTTATTCATCAAAGAAAGTTTAAGTATCTTGGAAAAATGTGAATCCTTTCCATAAAAATAAATGAATAATTGTACATTTAGATAATTTCAGTTTTAATACTTATTTAAGTTTATACTTCCACACAGGATTTCATTAAAATCCCAGGAAGAAGTCTTTCTAGATTTTTGTGGTGCTTACAGTCTGCACCATTTTACATACTGCTTGCTGATGCTCTTAGCAGCCATGGGGCTTGCTGGACCTGAAAGGAGGTCAAAACTGCTGAAGCAGATATAATTAGGCATCTTCACTCTCTGGGGAGAGTCTCCTGCCCCTTCTAACTTGCTGTTCAAATTTTATTCACTCATTTTTTTCAATGCAATTTTAAAATTTAAGTCTAGGAATCAGGATATCTTCAAGATTTTATACACACAAACACACACACACACGCACACACACACACACACACACATGTATATTGATAGCTGAACAGACTACTGGGTGATAACTGTAGGCAGGTGAGTCATGGAGCAAGGAAGTAGGTCACTGGGGTTTTGGCCTTGACCTATATCTGTCCCTGGCCCATTTCTCTCCACTTCCTGGCTACTAGGAGGGGAGCAGATTTCCTCCACAATGTCCTTTCATTTCTGAAGCCCTGCCTCCCCTCTGTCCCAGAGCAATGGAGTCGGCCAATCATGAACTGAGGCCTCTGAAACCATGAGCACAAAACACACTTTTCCTCCTCTAAGTTGTTCCTGTCAGGTATTTTGTACACAGTGATGAGAAAATGGCTAACAAAAACACACACTCACACGCACATACACACACACACAATCTACAGGCATATCATATAGAAACTGCCAAAAACCAAAGGCAAAGAGAAAAACTTAAGAACAATAGCTGGAAAGAAAAAACACCACCTTAACAAAGAGGAAGAGGAATAAAAGTCACAGAAGACTTCTTACTGGAAACTATGCAAACAAAAAGAAAGTGAAATGAAATATTTAAAATTTTGAAAGGAAAAATCATCAACTTAGATTCATCCATATCTAGAAAAATCACCCTCAAAGAGAAAAAAGCAGAATCATCTGACTGTGAAAGTAATAATAGTAACACTGCATTGAGTGACTATATGATATGGATAAGTAAAAGGAATGATAGCAAGGCAGGAGCAAAGAATTGGGAATGTCTGTTATAATGCATGTGACCTACCCAGAAAGCATAGTACTATTTGAGGGTATTTCTAAATTAGTCAAAAATATATACCAAAAATAAGGCAATCACCAAAAAGTGTTTTTAAAGACAAATAATCAAATATAATTTATAAAGCAACACCCAATTCCATGTTATTAATAAGACATCCAACTTAAATAGACTCAAGTTGAAAGTAAAGGACTAAAGGAAGATATACCATGTAATCACTGGAGTGATATATGAATGTAAAAAAAAATAAATTCAGAAGGCTATCAGAGGTAAAAAGAAGCAATACTTAAGGGATCCATCCTCTGAAAGACAATACGAAGGGTATATGTGTTTTATAGCAGAGAAGCAAGTTACAAGAGGAAAAAACTGATAGATCTGAAAGGAGAAATAGACAAATTCACTACTACAGTGAACGTTTCACTAACCTTCTATAAGTAAATGATAAAGTAGGCAGAAAATTGATAAGGATTTAAATGACATGAGAAAGACTAAGAATGGAGGTCAGTGCCAGAATAGTTGCCTAGAGTGTGTACAACGTTGGGCTCTATCCCTAGCACAAAAAAGAAGGAGGAGAAGAAAGAGAAGAAAAGGAGGGGAGGAGGAAGAAAACTGGATGCATGAGTAGCACTATAGATTGATTTTCTCTAACTGAAATTGATAGACTATGCCATCCAACAATGGAAGAATATTTTTTCCCCTCAAATCACATAGAGAATTAACCAAAATATACCAGGATTGGGGCTACAAATACACATTTACAAACTCAATATAAGTCTTCCTATGTATGTTATCAAACCAAAATGAAATTAAAATAAAAATAAGTAAGAGAAAGTTAACTGAAATGTCACAAATTTTTTAAAATGAAGCAAAAAATTTTAAAATGAAGCATATGGATCAAGGAAGAACTCTCAAGAGAAATAAAAAGGTGCTTTAAACTAAATTAAGGTTAAAATAAAACATACATGATGGAGTATTACTCAGCCATAAAGAAGAATGACTTTATGGCATTTTTTTTATTTACTCAACAAATATTTATTGAAAGATTACCTTGGGCTACACAATGATTCATAATTCTAAGTTATCCACAATTTTTTTTATTGTAAACAAATGGGATACATGTTGTTTCTCTGTTTGTACATGGAGTAAAGGCATACCATTTGTGTAATCATAAATTTACTAGGGTAATTTTGGTTGATTCATTCTGTTATTTTTTCCCTTCCCTCCACCCCTCCCACCCCTCTTTTCCCTCTATACAGTCCTTCCTTCCTCCATTCTTGCATGCTCCCTAACCCTCACTCTAACCCTAAAACTAACGCCTCCCATGCCCCATTATGTGTCATCATCCACTTATCAGCGAGATCATTCTTCCTTTGGTTTTTTGAGATTGGCTTATCTCACTTAGCATGATAGTCCCAATTTCATCCATTTGCCTGCAAATGCCATAATTTTATCATTCTTTATGGCTGAGAAATATTCCATTGTATATATATACCAGTTTCTTTATCCATTCATCAATTGAAGGGCATCTAGGTTGGTTCCACATTCTGGCTATTGTGAATTGAGCAGCTATGAACATTGATGTGGCTGTATCTCTGTAGTATGCTGATTGTAAGTCCTTTGGGTATAGGCCAAGGAGTGGGATAGCTGGGTCAAATGGTGGGTCCATTCCAAGTTTTCTAAGGAATTTCCGCACTGCTTTCCAGAGTGGCTGCACTAATTTGCAGCCCCACCAGCAATGTATGAGTGTACCTTTTTCCCCACATCCTCGCCAACACCTGTTGTTGCTTGTATTCCTGAAAATCGCCATTCTAATTGGGGTGAGATGGAATCTTAGGGTGGTTTTGATTTGCATTTCTCTTATTACTAGAGATGTTGAACATTTTTCCATATATTTGTTGATTGCTTGTAGATCTTCTTCTGTGAAGTGTCTGTTCATTTCCTTAGCCCATTTGTCGATTGGGTTATTTGTATTCTTGGTGTTGAGTTTTTTGAGTTCTTTATAGATTCTGGAGATTAGTGCTCTATCTGAAGTATGATTGGCAAAGATTTTCTCCCACTCTGTAGGCTCTTTCTTCTCATTCCTGATAGTTTACTTTGCTGAGAGAAAGCTTTTTAGTTTGAATCTATTCCAGTTATTGATTCTTGCTTTTATTTCTTGTGCTATGGGAGTCCTGTTGAGGAAGTCTGGTCCTAAGCTGACATGTTGAAGATCTGGACATACTTTTTCTTCTATAAGATGCAGGGTCTCTGGTATGATTCTGAGGTCCTTAATCCATTTTGAGTTTAGTTTTGTGCACGGTGAGAGATATGGGTTTAGTTTCATTCTGTTGCATATGGATTTCCAATTTTCTCAGCACCATTTTTTGAAGAGGCTCTCTTTTCTCCATTGCATATTTTTGGCCCCATTGTCTAGTATGAGAAAATTGTATTTATTTGGGTTTGTGTCCGTGTCCTCTATTCTGTACCATTGATCCACCTTTCTATTTTGGTACCAATACCATGCCGTTTTTGTTACTATTGCTTTGTAGTAGAGTTGAAGATCTGGTATTGCGATACCCCCAGCTTCATTTTTCCTGTGAAGGATTGCTTTAGCTATTCTGGTTTTCTTATTCTTCCAGATGAATTTCATGATTGATTGTTCTATTTCTGTAAGGTATGTCATTGGGATTTTAATTGGAATTGCATTGAATCTGTATAGCACTTTTGGTAGTATGGCCATTTTGACAATATTAATTCTGTCTATCCAAGAACATGGGAGATCTTTCCATCTTCTAAGGATTTCTTTAATTTCTTTCTTTAGTGTTCTGTAGTTCTCATTGTAGAGGTCTTTCACCTCTTTCATTAGATTGATTCCCAAATATTTTATTTTTTTCGAAGCTGTTGTGAATGGGGTAGTTTTCCTAATTTCTCTTTCTGAAGATTCATCACTTATGTATAAAAATGCCTTAGATTTATGAGCATTGATCTTATATCCTGCTACTTTACTGAATTCACGTATGAGTTCTTAAAGTTTTCTGGTGGAATTTCCTGGTTCCTCTAAGTATATAAACATATCATCAGCAAATAGGAATAGTTTGAGTTCTTCTTTTCCAATTCGTATCCCTTTAATTTCTTTGGTCTGTATAATTGCTCTGGCTAGAGTTTCAAGGATGATATTGAATAGAAGTGGTGAAAGAGGACATCCCTGCCTTGTTCCAGTTTTTAGGGGGAATGCTTTCAGTTTTTCACCATTTAGAATGATATTAGCCATGGGTTTAGCATAGATGGCCTTTACAATGTTAAGGAATGTTCCCACTATCCCTATTTTTTCTAGTGTTTTGAGCATGAAGGGGTGCTGTATTTTATCAAATGCTTTTTCTGCATCTATCAAAATAATCATGTGATTCTTGACTTTAAGTCTGTTGATATGGTGAAGTACATTTACTGATTTCCTGATGTTGAACCAACCTTGCATCCCTGGGATGAAACCCACTTGATCATGGTGCACTATCTTTTTAATATGTTTTTGTATGTGATTTGCTAAAATTTTGTTGAGAATTTTTGCATTGATATTCATTAAGGATATTGGTCTAAAATTTTTTTTCCTCGATGTGTCTCTGTCTGGTTTAGGTATCTGTGTGATATTGGTTTCATAGAATGAGTTTGGGAGGGTTCCCTCCTCTTCTATTTCATGGAATACTTTGAGAAGTATTGGAATGAGCTTTTCTTTAAAGGTTTTGTAGAACTCGGCTGAGAACCCATCTGGTCCTGGACTTTTCTTTGTTGGTAGGCTTTTGATGACTTCATCAATTTCATTACTTGAAATTGGTCTATTTAAATTGTGTATGTCCTCCTCATTCAGTTTAGGCAATTCATATGTCTCTAGAAACTTGTTGATGTCTTCGAAATTTTCTATTTTGTTGGAGTATAGATTTTCAAAATAGCTTCTTATTATGTTTTGTATTTTAGTCGTGTCTGTTATGATATTTCCTTGTTCATTCCGAATTTCAGTGATTTGGGTTTTCTCTCGTCTTCTCTTTGTTAGTGTGACCAAGGGTTTATCAATTTTGTTTATTTTTTTGAAAAACCAACTATTTATTTTGTCAATTTTTTGTATTGTTTCTTTTGTTTCAATTTCATTGATTTCAGCTCTGAGTTGAACTATTTCCTGTCTTCTACTATTTTTGGTGTTGGTCTGTTCTTCTTTTTCTAGGGCTTTGAGCTGTAGTGTTAGGTTGTTTATTTGTTGAGTTTTGCTTCTTTTATTGAATGCGCTCCATGAAATAAATTTTCCTCTAAGTACTGCTTTCATAGTGTCCCAGAGATTTTGATATGATGTTTCTTTGTTCTCATTTACCTCTAAGAATTTTTTAATTTTCTTCCTAATATCTTCTGTTATTCATTCATCATATAATAGCTTGTTGTTTAATCTCCAGGTGTTGGAGTAGTTTCTGTTTTTTACTCTTTCATTTATTTCTAATTTCAATCCATTATGATCTGATAGAATACAAGGTAGTGTCTCTATCTTCTTGTATTTGCTAACATTAGTTTTGTGGCATAATATATGGTCTACTTTAGAGAAGGATCCATGTGCTGCTGAGAAGAAAGTGCATTCACTCTTCGTTGGATGGTATATTCTATAAATGTCTGTTAAGTCTAAATTATTGATTGTGTTATTGAGTTCTATGGTTTCTTTGTTCAATTTTTGTTTGGAAGATCTGTCCAGTGGTGAGAGAGACATTTTAAAATCACCTAGTGTTATTGTATTATGGTCTATTTGGTTTCTAAAATTGAGAAGGATTTGTTTGACATACATGGATGAGCCACTGTTTGGGTCATAGATGTTTATGATTGTTATGTCTTGCTAATTTATGGTTCCCTTAAGCAGTATGAAATGTCCTTCTTTATCCCTTCTGACTAACTTTGGCTTGAAGTCCACATTATCTGAAATGAGGATGGATCCTCCAGCTTTTTTGCTGAGTCCATGTGCATGGTATGTTTTTCCCCATCCTTTCACCTTTAGTCTATGGGTATCTCTTTCTACGAGGTGAGTCTCTCGTAGGCAACATATTGTTGGATCTTTCTTTTTAATCCAATCTGCCAGTCTATGTCTTTTGATTGATGAATTCAGGCCATTAATATTCAGGGTTATTATTGAGATAAGATTTGTATTCCCAGTTATTTGATCATTTTATTTATTTATTTATTTATTTTTGACACGACTTGGTTCCTCTTTTGTTTGACAGTTCCTTTAGGATAGCTCATCCCTTTGCTGATTTGCTTCTTTGTTTTTCATCTCTTCCTCATGGAATATTTTGCTGAGAATGTTCTGTAATGCTTGTTTTTTTTATGTAAATCTTTTAGCTTTTGTTTATCATGGAAGGACTTTATTTCATCATCAAATCTGAAGGTAAGTTTTGCAGGGTATAAGATTCTTGGTTGGCATCCATTTTCTTTCAGAGCTTGAAAAATGTTGTTCCAGGTCCTTCTAGCTTTTAAGGTCTGGATTGAAACATCTGCTGATATCCGTATTGGTTTCCCCCTGAATGTAATTTGGTTCTTTTCTCTCACAGCCTTTAAAATTCTGTCTTTATTTTGTATGTTAGGCATTTTCATTATAATGTGCTTTGGTGTGGGTCTGTTGTAATTTTGTGTATTTGGAGTCCTACAAGCCTCTTGAACTTGATTTTCCATTTCATTCTTCAGATTTGGGAAATTTTCTGAAATTATTTCATTGAATAGATTGTTCATTCCTTTGGTTTGTTTCTCTAAGCCTTCCTCAATCCCAATAATTCTTAAATTTGGCCTTTTCATGATATCCCATAGTTCTTGGAGATTCTGTTCATGATTTCTTACCATCTTCTCTGTTTGTTCAACTTTGTTTTCAAGGTTAAATATTTTGTCTTCAATATCTGAGGTTCTGTCTTCCTGGTGTTCTATCCTATTGGTTGTGCTTTCTATGGAATTCTTAATTTGGTTTATTGTTTCCTTCATTTCAAGGATTTCTGTTTGTTTTTTTTTCAATATCTCTAATTCTTTATTGAAATGATTTTTGCTTCCTGTATTTGCTCTTTTAACTGTCGATTGGTGTGATCATTCAATGCCTGCATTTGCTCTTTCATTTCATCGTTTGCTTCCCTTATCATGTTAATTATGTACATTCTGAACTCCCTTTCTGCCATTTCTTCTGCCATGCTGTCATTGGATTTTATTGATGTAACATTTAGATTTGTTTGAGGCATTTTTGAGATGTTGCAGATTTCCTCTATTGACTTATAATGTCCCTGAAGATTTCTAGTATATCTCCTCTTAGCCTTCAGCAGCCTGAAGTCTTGGAGGAAGTTGATAATGTGGTGCTCCACAAGGAAGCTGCCTCTCTAGGGGTGGTGGCCTTCAGGTGGGGTATATTCCCTGCTAGTGAGCTGAGGTGCCTCTACTTGTTGGTCAATGGTCAACCAAAGGGGAACTAGGCTGCGGGCTGAGGCAAGGCCTGTTTGTGCCTGTGTCTCTGGTTTTACCGTCCTTGTGGGAAAACCTCACCCGGCGGGGAAGACTCACCCAGTGGGGAGATCTCGCTGGTCAGTTCTCCTCCTGGAGGTTCCCCTCAATCCACAACTACCACCTGGGCAGGGCAGCCTTCCTAGGCAATGTTCCCAGGGGCCCAGACCTACCTCCTGGGCCTGGGAACCTTGCCCTTCACAGACGAGTCTCCTTAGGCTGCCCCTCCTCAGAGAAGTTGGCTACGCAGCCCCCCTCTGGGCAGCCGCCGGAGCCCCGGTGGGTTGCTCCGAAACCAAATGCTGTACTGAGCGGCCTCCTCTTCAAAGCTCCCAGTTGTCCATGTTCACTGCTCCAGCAGGGGGAGGGGTGTCTCGCCAGGCAACTCTATTTCACAAAGTTCCCTGCATTCCGGGACTACCACCCCATCCGGGATGCCTCCCCAACGGGGGAGACTCACCCGGCGGCTTTGAGTTGGTCCCAAGTCTCTCAATATCTCCTCTTTTGAATACTGAGTCCTGGAGCAACATGAAATGCAGCCACCCTCTAGTCTGCCATCTTGAAAACCCCCGGCATTTGTTGATAAATGGATGGAACTGGAGATTATCATGCTAAATGAAATAAGCTAGTCCAAAAAAGTCAAAGTTTTAATGTTTTCTCTGATATGCAGAAGCTAATCCAAAATAAGTAGGGGGATGAAAAAAAAAAAAAAAAAAGAATAGAAGAAAGGTCAGTGGAGTAGACATGGGAATGAAGAGGAATGGGATAGGGAAAGACAGTGGAATGAATTTGACCTAACATTCCCAGGTACATATATGAACATACGACAGTGAATCTCATCATCATGTACATCCACAAGACACTAATTTAAAAACTACAACTTATAATTTGTGATTTTTGCAAAAAAGCAGTGCTTAGAGGAAATTTTATAGCATTAAATGCATATATTACAAATGATAAATCTAAAACCAATAATCTAAGCTTTTTCCTAGGGAAAGAAGAGTGAGTTAAAACTAATGTAAATATAAAAACAGAAATATTAAAAAATTAAAGCAGAAATTAATGAAATTAAAAATAGACAAAAATCAATGACTCCAAAGTCTAATTCTTTGGAAAAAATAAATCAATATAACTGGTAAACCTCTATCTAGGCTACTCAAGAAAAAAATTGAAGATGCAAATTTCCAATATCAAAAATGAAGTAGATAATACTACTAAACCAAGAAGAATGAAGGAATAATGAATACTACAAACAACTATAAAAACAAGTCTACATCTATGATTTTAAAAATTAGATGAATTACACTAATTTTCTTAAAGAAACAAACCAAAAAATGTACACAAGGATAAATAGATAACATGAATATCCCTACATCTATTAAAGATTTTGAATCACTAATTAACAATCTTTCCAAAGAAAATACCAGACCCAAAAGGTTTTACTGGTGAATTCTACTAAACATTTAAGAAAGAAATAACAGCAATTCTCTATGATTTCTTCCAGAAAATAGAAGTAGAAATAATACTTCCTAACTCATTCTGAGGTCATCATTATCTGGGTGGGGGACAGATATAGAAAAGATAGCTGCAGAACATACATGTAAATTCCTACCCAAGAAACTAGCAAACCTAATCCAACAATGTATAAAAAAATAGCTTCACCTCTCTTAAATGAAAAATCTTATAGAATTTAAGAGGAATTAGACCTCACAAGCAAGTCAGATTTGTTTGAGTTGTGCAAAGCTGGCTCAGCATTTGAAAATCAGTCAACAGAATCCACCGTTCCCACAAATTAAGAAAGCAGATCATATAATGATATCCATTGATGTGGAAAAAGTATTTGAAAATATCTAGCATGGATTCTTAGCAAAAGGTCTTTAAAAACTTGAAAAACAGGGAAAATTCCTTCATTCAATAAGGAACATTGTCTCAGTCTGTTTTCTATTACCATAACAAAATATCTGAAACTTGGTAATTAATAAACAGTAGAAGTTTATTTCCTTCATGTTTAAAAGGATGGAAATGTCTAAGAACACAGCATTAACATTTACTTGATATCAAAATCAACCTGACTTCTGGTGAGATGTTCTTAATACATTCTCATGGTAGAGGGCGTCACATGTCAGGTCAGCTAGCTCTGGTCTCTCTTCCTCTTCTTAATATGCAATCCTGGGGCTCCACCTTCATGACTTCACCTAATCCTAATTATCTCCCGAAGACTCTACTTCCAGATTCCATTAGCATATGAATTTGGGAATAAGTTTTCAATGCATGAATTTGGGACACATTCAAACCAAGCAAATATCCACAAGCAACAATCACAACAAAACTCTGAAATTATCATTGTACTTGATGTTGAGAGACTGGACAACTTCCCCCTGAGATTAGAAAAAAGCAAGTATGTCCTTGCTCACTATTCCTATTCAGCAACAGACTAGAAGTCCTGGATAGTGTAATATGACCAGTAAAAGGAATAAAATGAATGAAGATTAGAAAGGGGAAAATGTCTTTGTTCTCAAATTACATGATTGTCTAAATAGAAAATCACAACAAATCTGTGAGTCTCCTTAAACCAATAAGCAACTATTTTAGGGTTGCAAAAATCAATTATTTTCTATAATAATTATTATACAAAATCAATTATTTTCTATAATAATGAATAAGAACTGAGATATAAAATTTATAAAAGTTCTTCTTATAATAGTACCAAGAAAATTGAAATATTTAGGCATATATGTATCAAAATATGTACAGTATATATATATATATTTTATATATGTGTGTATATATACAGTATGTGTGGAAAACAAAATACTAATGAAAGAAATTAGTAAAGGGAAAGATAGCCATATTAATGGATTAAAAGACTCAATATTAATGAGATGACAATCTTTCCAAATTGATTTATGGATTCAATGTAATCCCAATCAAAATTGTGGGAACTACTTTACAGATATTAAACAAACTGATTCTACAATTATATGAATATCAAAATCCTAGAATAACAAACATATACCAAAGATGAAAAAAAATGGAGGACTCCACTATTGATTTCAAGACTTGATAGAAGACTAGAATTATTAAGACAGCATAGCGTAAATGCACAAATAAGCATATAGATCAATGGAAACCAAGTATAAAGCCAGAAATAGAACCACACAAATATAGTCAATTGGTAATTTCTTACTAAGTGCAAAGGCAATACAATGGAAAAGACTTATCCTTCCAATAAATAGTATAAGAAAAAAAATGGATGTTCATAGTTTTTAAATGTACCTATACACAGACCTTAGACCCTCATAAAAACCAAATGCAAATGGGTAGTAGCACTAAATCTGAAACGTCTAGGAGAAAATATAGGAGAAAATCTATATAACATTGGGTTAAGTGATAAAAGACATCAGCAAAACTATGATACATGAAAAACACAAAAATAATAAAATAAAAATTTAAAACTTCTCCTTGAAAAGTTCTTAAGAGATTAAAAGACAAACCATAGATTGAGAAAAAATAATTGCAAGATATCCAATAAAGAACTCACATCCAAAAGATCCAAAAAAATTTAGGGAATTCAACAATTAGACAATAAACCAATCAAGGAAATTGACAAACTAGCCCATGAGTCATCTCACCAAAGAAGATAGGTGGCAAATATATATGAAAAGATATTAAATATCATTTGTCTTTGGAGAATTGCAAATTAAAGCTGTGAGGTACCACTGCACACCTATTAGAATGAGTAAAATCTAATAAACCAACAATACTAACTTTTGTCAGTGATGTGGACAATAAGAATTCTCAGTCATTGTAAAATTGTACAGTCACTTGGAAAACAATCTGACAGTTTCTCACAAAGTTAGACAAACTTTTGCTACATAATTCTGCAATAGCGCTCATAGGTACTTACCTAACTTATTTGCAAAATTAAATACCCAGGGAAACCTTCACACATACTTTTGCTAGCAGCTATCACCAGAAACTGGAAGCAACAAAGATATTCTTTAATAAACAAATACATAAATAGACTGTGATATATTCATGCAATGGAATACTTTCCAGTAATAAAAAATAATACTTCATCCCAGGCAAAGATGTAGATGAATATTAAATGTATATTTCTCAGTGAACGAAGACTAACTACTGTAATAATTTCACATATATGACATTTTAGGATAGGCAAGCCTGTAGGGATGAAAACAGATCAGTGATCATCAGGTTTTTAGAGAGGGAGAGGGTTGAATAGGAAGCACAGGAGAATTTTAGGATGTGAAAATATTCTGCATGATACTGTAATAGTGAATGTATGACACTATGCATTGTCAAGTCATACATTTAATATCTTCCTTTAGCATACATATTTGTCATAATTAATAAACCAATATTGAGACACTATTAAGTAAATTCCATACTTTATTCAGTTTTTCTCAGTTTTTTACCTAATCTCCTTTATTGCTTAATAATAAGGGAAACAATGTGAGGTGCATGAGAACTGTCTGTACTATGTATGCAACCTTTCAGTCAATCCAAAAGTATTCTAAAATACAAAGAACCCACATATGCAAGCACACCCACTGTCCCACCTGCCTCACCCTACATTTTCCTTAATTTTCTGCTCAAAAGTCATCAAGGAGTTGACCATAACCACCCTATTAAAATTGCAACCTGACACCCCATCCAGTACCCCAATCCACCTTTCCCAAGGACATGTCCACCTTCTGACACATTTTATAATTTATTTACTCACTGTGTTAGTCAGCATCATGATTACTATAACTTATACTTGAGATAATCAAATTACAAAGAGAAAAGGCTTATTTGGGCTAATAATTTTAGAAGATTCTGTCTCTGATTGGTCAGCCCCATTGCCATTGTTTTGGGTGAGGCAGCATTTCTTGGCAGAAGCACCTAGTAAAGGAACACAACCATTCATCTAGTGACCAGGGAATGAAAGACATGAAGAGACAGGGACTGGGGTCCCACAATCCTCTTCAAGGGCATGCACCCAGTGACCTAAAGACCTCTCACCAGGCCCCACCTCTCAAAAGTACCTACTTCCCAAGAGTCCCACCCTGAGGAGAAAGCTTCTACCATGTTGACCTTTGGAGGACACTTAAAATTGAAATTATAACTTTCCTTATCTTTATCATTTATTGGCTTCCAATGCAAGAAAGTGAGATTCACAGCACAATTTTGTTTTGTTCTCTATCTTATCTGAAGAATGTCTAAAATAATGCTTATTACAGATTAGGTATATAAGAAATATCCATTGGACCAATCAATCCTGTTTTCTAAGAAAAATCAATTTAGGTTATGTGTGTACACATATATGTGAGTGTTTTGTGTCTAACTCTCAATCATCTATGTGTGTGTATCTATCATACATGTATGTACTGATTCTATCTATCTATCTATCTATCTATCTATCTATCTATCTATCCATCCATCTATCTATCATCTCTCTACCTAGCTATCCACTATCTTAGGCTGGAAGGTGTAGTTCCTGGGACAGCAGCTAAGCCCATAGCTCCTCCATTCTCAACCATATCTGCTCCTTCTGCTTCTACTCCTAGGATGCTTTGTGTTTAACTCCACAAAGAATAGTGGTACCTTTAACTGCAGGTCATCAAAACTGGAAGCTTAAAGTTTCAGAGATCAACAAGGTCCCAGGCTGTCTTTGTAGTTATAGTTCACACTTATAGACGTTATGCCCACTCTAACTGCCTGTCTTGATGACTTCAGGCCCAACTTGAGACCCAGAGACAACAGCTATGCATAAACTCTTGAACCAATTCCAACAACTCCCTAAGGTGGAATTCCTATATTAAATCCTTTATTATATATCACTCATAGTGGTCTGCTTCTTGGAAAAAAAAAAATCATCCCAACTAACGTCTACTACTAGGTGTTATGCACTTTATATATATTGCCACACTTGATAACCACCAAAAACCTATGTGATCTGCATAAAGGATATTTGTCAGTGCTGGTTTGTTTGTTCAGCTGCCCCTTATTTGTTCATGAGGGCATTGTTATGAACTGGAAAGACCCATTTCTCCCTGACACATCTAGGTATGGCCAAGTAACCAAGGCTTGGACAACTGGAAGTTCCCATCTGAGATTCTGACTTTGAAAAGTATGATCAAAGAAGCTTTCATGAACCTCCAACCCAGGGTAGAAGGGATAACCCTAACCCAACTGTCCTGTGTATGACTTTCTTCAGTATAACATTGTTCCAGCCTATTTTCTGAGCACAATTCTCCAGACTGCTCATGAATTTTGTGAACATTCCTTCCAGTATATTTATTTTTTGCCTAAGTTTACAATAAAAAAAAAAAACTAGTGAGAACATATCTATATTTTACAGATAAGGAAAATTAAAGTTCAGAGAAATAAAGTGATATGCAGTTCCATCCAGATTCAAAAGCTAGTGACCTTAACCAAAACTCCATGATATCTCCTTTATTTTGTTATTTATTGTTTGTTTGATTCGTTTTGTCAACAGAATCATTTTTACTAGTTCTATATTGAAAAGCAAAATATTGGTACAAGAAAGCTACATGTAAATACATTAACATTCAGTCTTTTAAAAATATCAGGAAACTGATACATTATATAATCATGTATTCAGTGGTCTTTAAAATACAATTTAAATTTATTGACAATTTTATTGAACACGTGTAAATTTGTATTTTATACTACAGAAAATGAAATAGATCAGGCAAATACATCTAAGAGAAACTATTCACTAATTCTTAACAGCTTTTCAAATACCATGACCAGCTTCTTCTGTATCATGCAGGAATGAACACAGAGCCAGGAAAAAGCCTCTGCAGGTGTTTTCTTCTCTCTCTCTCTCTCTCTCTCTCTCTCTCTCTCTCTCTCTCTCTCTCTCTCTCTCTGTCTCTCTCTTTCTTGGATTTGTAGCTCTAGACAGAAAAGTCAAGTGACTTGGGGTTACAGGTGGTTGAGTTCCTCTCTAATTCCTGCATACATTCCTGGCTTTGGAAGTGAAGAGGACCAGCTGGATGTGTGGATGAGGCTGAAGTTCAGAATTTGTCCTCAGACCTCAACTTGTATGTTGAGAACAACCAGTTCCTGGAAATGGATTCAGTACCTCTTATGAGACACAGAAGGATAATTCTGGCAGCAGTCATGCTAAGCTGATCAAAATGGCCCTGATCAAAAGGAAAGAATAAGAAAAAGCACCCTAAAATTATTATTGCACAGACCAAATAGCTGTTAAATGAAGTACAGTAATATTAGAAAGCTAGTAAATTTATTTTCCAAAGAATAATGCAGAAAAGGAGAATTGGGGAAATATTTACATTTCCTATGTCTTTTACTAAATTTATGAAGAAGGAATTTGGTCATACAATACATATTAACATATTTGAAAGGATTGAAATTATACCAAGTATGTTCTCTAACCACAGAAAGTTAAATAGAAATCAACAACAGGAGGAAATTTAGAAATCTACAAATATTTGGAAATTAAACAACAGATTTTTAAATAACCCATGGGTTGAAGAAGAAGTTCCATGGGAAATTAGAAAGTATTTTGATCTGTCTAAAAATAAATTTGCCAAGAATAAATAATATGAACTTGAAATATTAGTAAACTAATCACAAACAATAGCTAATGTGTTTTGAGTGTTTACAATGTGTCTGGCATTTTGCAAACACATTCTTCTCTAACTCCCCCTGCATCCCAATGAGATGGATACTGTCATTTAATCCCTGTTCAAAAGATGAAGACGATGAATCTCAGAAAGGCACATCAAGAAAGTCGTAGAGTGAGGCTTCAACTCAGCTCTGACACCAAAATCTTGTTTTCAATCAATAAGCTATACTCCTAACACAAAATGAATATGACCTATGGTTATTTATTAAGTTTGTTTAAAATCAAGGAAGTAATTAAAAAATGCACACTCTGAAAAGGGGTGGCATTTTGGTTTAAAGAGGCACACTTGAGTTTGGAATTCCATGTTCCTGAGCATAGAGCTGTGCTGAAGAACATTCAGGTGAGGATGAGGGGAAAGAGGGAGAAGGCAGTTTATGGATATACACTACTAATTTCCCAGTTAGAGGAAAAATAAGTGATTTTTCTAAAACTGGTTTTAAAATTCTCACAAAGGTAAGAAATTGAAGCATTTATTTAATAACCAGTGTCCTTGAACTATAAAATGAATATGATATTCTGTGCTCTGAAGCTACTGACATTCTTCCAGAATCAGATGATGCAGATGAAATTGCAAATGATTTAAATAGGGATTCCCAAGAAACAGATTCTGAGATGTAGATTAGTGTGCAGGAAGTTTTGAGAAAGAACTCTTTGTAATGCTATCTGTGAGGGAAAAAAGGTGTTTCTCATGCCTCATGATCAAGTTTCCCATCTCAAAAAATCTTTGCAATCAAAGATTTCATGCAAAATAAAATCAAGATGAAGAGTCATCTATACAATTGGACATTATTTCTACCAGATAAAAGTCAGAAAGTCAACAAAGAGAAAGTTGCCTTGTGAGCAATAATCAATTTATATTTTATTCCATTCATGAAAACTTACATGTAACAAGGTAGACACATTTTTGAATGCCATATTAGGTTAGAATAGTATCCCATTCAATCCACTTTTTTATCTTTGGAACTCCCCATTAGAAAATGTGTTCTTAGAGATGAAGCTTTTATAAAGTATCAACATCACTGATAAAGGAAATAAATTTGTTTTGACAAAGACGGATTATGGTAGGAAAGAATTCCATGACAGGTCTATAAATTCATGCTTCAACTGAATTTTCATACTATTTATATTACAATTAGAGACTGGGTATATGTGAAACTAAATGTAAAATTCCTTAAATTCTCTGTGATTCTCAACCGCCTCTGCTGATGAATGCCAAATCAATCATCTCAAGCAACAACCTCTTCCCTAAGCTCCAGATTTTTATATCCAGCTGTCTGCTGTGCATTGCACTTGTATGCTCCATAAACACCTGGAGCTCACTGAGTTCAAGGATAATGATTAGGTTACCTTCGTGTCCAAGCCTGACCTTCCTACAAGATCACCTATCTCTATGAACAGGACCACTATACACCATGGCCAAAGACTTCCTCTGTTTCACATCTTCTCAACACATCTATTGGTTTGAACACCTTATTATTCTTTTTATTCCCTCTGCTACTAATTTAAGCCCTTATTTTCCACATCAATCTTAGTTTTCATAAATAAAACTATCTCTTAACTACTCTTCCTGCTTTGTTTCTAGTCCTTCTCCAGTTTTTTCTCACTAGAATGAGACTTTACAATAAAAATTGAAGCTGCAACTTCTCTGCTTATTTCCATTGTCCATGAAATCAAATTCACCTTCCTGGACCATTGTCCAAAAGCTAGTTCTTCTGGCCCCTTTCCAGTGTTCCTTCCCAACCATGCCTGATGTTCTTCCACCTTCTGATCTACACTGAAGTTATGGTAAAAACACAAATAGTCCTGGAAATATTTGTCTCAAACATTTTTTCCTTGGAATGGAACATACTTCATCCTCTTCTTTTACCTTTAAGATAGTCCTTCAAGACTGACTCACAGAGTTTTAGTTAGCTTTTTTACTTCTGTGACAAAAAGGCCCAACAAGAACAATAGTAGAGGAGGAAAAATTTATCTGGCACTCACAGTTTCAGAGGTCTCTGGCCAAAGACAGCTACTTCCATTGCTCTAGGCCGGAGGTGAGGCAGAACATCATGGTGGAAGTATGTGGTGAAGGGACATGACCACTAGGAAGCAGAGAGAGACTTCTCCTCTCACCAAGGGCAAAACATATAGTCAAAGACATGCCCCAATGACCCACCTCCTCCAGCCACATCCTACCCAACTACAGTTACCATCCCATTAATCCCTATTAGGAGATTAACATGCTGATTAGTTTAACACTCTCATAACTCAATTGTTTCAACTCTAAATTTCTTGCATAGTCTCACTCATGAGCTTTTTGGAGACACCGCATATCTAAACCATGAAACAACTTGGGTGCCAAATCACAAAGAGGACAAAGAAATGTTTATAGACCTCCAGCCTCATCAATAGTACAGAATATTTCTATTGCTGCTTTAGTTTTTTAAACTTTTTGATCTGCTCTATCTCCAGGATAGGTAGCCAAATCTCAACAAAGAAGTTATGTTTTGACAAAATAGGAATCACTGTTCATCCCAAATGGTTTCTATCTTCTACTCTGCAAACATGATAAGACAAGGAATTAGTGATTGCTTTTCTCACTACTTGAAATTAGATAGGAAAAATATTACAAAGAACACTACTATCTCCCCCAAAATTATCATTCATGCTGACACTAAGACAAAGCAGAAGAGTAGAAGAAACTTGAGTTTTAGTAAAAGAAATTGTAACAGACACCTTTGAAGTATCTGTGTGGCCCAAAACCAATGCCATCTTCCTGTGAACTATTCCCAACCATATCACTATGGAAGTAGGATTCTAGTATCCATGTTCATGGGAAAAGATCTTACTTCTTGGCCATATTGATTATGCAAGGAGTGGGAATCTCATCTAGACTGAGACATTGGACATCTTTTCCATAAGAATTTACATTTGAGATTGAGATTTAACATGTAACATATGAACTCAGCTGTAAGACAGCCGTGTTGTCTAACATAGACCTGATTTTCTGAGGTAAGAGGCGGGGATCAGAGAGAGAATGAAGACTGCCTTTACCTTCCAGTTTTCATTTTCATATTTTCTTAGCACCTACACAAATTTCATGACCTTACTTGCTATATTCTCATAATAATAACTTATTAATTACTTCTCTTACTTAGAACCAAGAGAATCCTTACTAATACAGAAATAATTGGTTACAATTCCAAATATCTACCTTATGAGCTTCAATTTTAATAATTTCTTCCACAAGCACTTTTGGAGTGTCTTCTGTGTGCTGGAAACTATGTTGATGGATACTGAGAATGCAAAGGTAACTTCATCAGTATCCTTTACAAATCTGTAAATCTAAACTTCAGCTCCATCTTCTATTTAATAAAAATAATAGCAACTGTGTAATATCAGACTCAGGACAAGATGCAAGTGAGAATATATATATATATATATATGTATATATATATATATATATATGAAAGAACTTTGTGCACTGTAAGTACCAAGTGAATGTTATGTTGTATTGATTTTGATATTTTTTTGGCATTGGAGCCTTGTGGTTATTTTTGTAATCTCTAGGATTAAAGTTCCCATTTTGACATTGATCTCCCAAAACTTCCCTAATTAATAAGGCATGGTATCAACATATTACCAAGTCAGTTTCCTGTGGATTATAAAGTTATATTACTGTAAATCTGAGGAATTTCTCAATATCAAGGCAAGGTACAAAAGAAAATTACCAAACCCATATTTAGCCAGTCTAATGTAAAGTTTGCTAGAGACCCCTCTGCTCTCCATATTTCTGTCCAGTTAGCTTCTTCTCCTCAAGACCAACCAAAGAAGACCTCTGGATTTTTATCTTCACTGCACTCCAGCCCAACTTTTGCATTTATGTCCCATGTGTCTGTATATGTATATGTGTATGCTAAATTTAGTGTGTGCATGTATGTATGGATTTAGTTTTAGTCTGGCTAAGTTTGGCTCATCAACAATGAAGCAAGGAATACTTCCTTGTTTTCCAGGTTCTCTCCCTAGTTCGAATCCAAGGCCAACCAAGTTGTGAGTAAAGATTACCTCAAAGCAATCATCCTCTCTGGCTATAGAAATCTAACCACTCAGATAGCAAACTTATCTCTAACATTTCTTTTCTCTTAATATTTTGTTTTAGGACACATGGATCTTAGGATCATCTCTTTCATAAACTTAAGGTTTTTTAAAATTGAGGAAGCAATAAAAAATGCACACTAAGGGCACTGTCCTTCCATCTATGCATTACTACCTTATTCAGCTGGTAAAAGAAAGAGCAGGTTTTTACTGAGGGTAGGCAGTAGTCTGTGTTTAGCAAAGCATCCCTTAATCCAGTTCTATAACTTTGTTCCATGTTTGGCTTATTTAAAATCTTGGAAATTACCAGCTCTTACAGAACTAGATGCATATGGATATATGTAAAATGTAACTAAACAGGACTTGTGTCATATTATTACCAAAATAAGTTACTGAAATACACTCCATCCTACACTGGTTTCTCAATACCAGTCAATAAATTAATAGCAATTAAAAAGCAACTGTTTTCTAGGCAGCCAAATGATGTACTAATGACCTCGTTCTTTTCTGAGAAGGCTATTGGTCTTCACTTTTCTTTTGACTTTTATCTATGGAATACATTTTGGACACAGCATTCATGAAAAATATATTGGACACCAAAACAGATTTCAGATTATTAATCAACACACATAATTTATCACTAAGTACTAACCTCGCCTATCTTCTTAATGTACAACTTAGTTAAAACAAGAAGAACCATAGTGTACATTAACGCCGAAGGGTTACTGCATTTCCAGAGAAGGGTGGTTGTACACAATTTATTAACAGTAGGTTGCTGATTCCCAAATGGTGTGTTACTGATTATAAAACAATTTGACTATAATCATTCTGTTGTAGTGCTTAAAGCAATGCACATTAACAGAAGATGAATTTTTTTCTAGTATAGTTAAACAGTACAAATGTAAACACTGAAAATTCCCCAGTCTGATACAAAGCAAATATCACATTGGTTCACCATATGGAACTTTGATGTGCAGGGAAACTTAAGTGCCACAATGTAACACTCAAGTTTGCTTTCAGGAGAATACATCAGAGGGCAAGGCACAGTGTCTAGTGAAAACTTCTCCAGGACTATTTACTCTGAAAATACTTTCCCAGAGATTTGTTGCTTTGAGGCAATCCTTTTGGTTTTGTTGTATTTTTTTTTACTTTTTTCATATTGTTATTAATATTTGTATTTGTTCTAATTAGTTATACATGTCAATAGAATGCATTTATGCATTTGGATAAATCATACAATAATGTAGTATAATTTCTCATTTTTTCTGATTTTATATGTTGTAGGATCACATTGGTCATGTAGTCATATATGTACGTGAGGTAATAAAGTCTGTCTCACTCTACTATCCTTCCTACCCCAGCTCCTTCCCCTCCCTTCACTCCCCTCTACCTAATCTAAAGTAACTCTATTCTTCTCTAGCACCACGACCCTCCTCATTCCCTCCTCATTGTGAAGTAGCATCCACATATCAGAGAAAACTTTTGGCCTTTGGTTTTTGGGGATTGATTTATTTCACTTAGTATGATATTCTCCAACTCCATCCATTTACCAGCAAATGCCATAATTTTATTCTTCTTTAAAGAAAAGTTGAGTAATATTCCATTATATATATATATATATATATATGTATATATATATATATATCACACATTTTCTTTACCCATCTGTTGAAGGGCACCTAGGTTGGTTCCAGAGTTTAGAGTTTAGCTATTGTGAGTTCTGCTGCTATAAACATTGATGTGGCTGCATCACTGTAGTATACTTATTTTAAGTTCTTTGGGTATAAACTCA
This sequence comes from Sciurus carolinensis, assembly GCF_902686445.1. Taxonomy (NCBI): domain Eukaryota; kingdom Metazoa; phylum Chordata; class Mammalia; order Rodentia; family Sciuridae; genus Sciurus; species Sciurus carolinensis. Next base: position 34,374,197 of record NC_062213.1, read on the forward strand.
GGAGTGGGATTGCTGGGTCAAGTGGTGGTTCCATCCCAAGTTTTCTGAGGAATCTCCATACTGTTTCCATAATGGTTGCACCAATTTGCATTCACACCAGCAATGTATGAGTGAACCTTTTTCCCAACATCCTTGCCAACATTTATTGTAGCTTGTATTCTTGATAAGAGATATTCTGATTGGAGTGAGATAAAATCTAAGAATACTTTTGATTTGCATTTCTCTAATTGCTAGAGATGCTGAATATTTTTTTATATATTTGTTGACCGATTGTATTTCTTTTACTTTTTCATATTTTTGATTGGCATATTATATTGCGATTACATATAAGGGTGGAATTCATTGTTACATATATATAATGCACATAACAACATATCATTGGCCAATATCACTGGCCAATATCATTCTCCAGTATTTCTTCTTTCCCTCTCCTCCTCCCTCCCCCAATTTCTTTTCTGTACTGATCTGTCTTCCATTTTCAAGAGAATACCCACCCCAACATACACACAAACACACACACACACACGCACACACACACACACTTTTCTTTCCCTTTCTAAAGAAGGTCTTTTAAATGAAGGAAGATGAAGTCATTTTCAAATAAAAGTGATTCCACGGCATTGTATTTTTATTCTCTGGAAAGTTGAGTTATTGTATCTGGGTCCAAGCCCCAAAGAGAAAATCTAGCAAAGCCAGTTTCCTATTGAATCCTCACCTGTAGGAACCTTTCTGTCCTTGACATGGTAGAGACCTGGGTACCATGAAAACTTCAAGACCACCCACAAGATCAGAGGAAGGTAAACTGTGAGGATTCTTGCTTTTCATGTCCACTTCTTAAATTTCATATATATGCCTGTGGGTTTTGTTGTTGTTATTTTGCAAGAATGACTCCTCTGTAGAACAAGTTTGAAACTCAGTGCTCCAAATAAAATAGTTGATAGATACAATATATCAGACTCCGTATATGACCCAGTTTCCTGGGACCTCTAAGGATGTGGCCAGGAATGAAAGCACTATTTATTGACTTCTGGTCACAAGTCTTCAGCATCAACACATCCCTCCATTTCCCAACTTTTAATCTGTGACTTTAGTCTATTTAAATATATTACTTTCTAAATGTCTTCAAGAATAAAGCCATATTGCCACATATGAAAAATATAATAAAAATATTTCAATGTAATTTTTTGTGTTTTATTCCCCTACATACTTTCGAAAATTCTGAAGCATCAGACAATTGCAAAATGAAGAAATAGCTTAAAATTTTCAAGTTCCCCCCAAAATTAGGAGGGTAAAAAAGACATATGTACAAAGTACTAAGAATGCAGGAAGAATTATTTGATTATGAGTCAAGTGACATTCACACCTACAACAAGTGAGTACTTTTTCTCAGTGTATAAGAAGTGAAAACTAGAAATCAGTATATGTGTTTTTAGATAGTATGCGAAGTTTCTCTAAGGAAAAGCAGACTATTACTTCAACCATTCTTGCCCAGCAGATTCTAAGTGAGTTTAAATTTTAATTACATGAGATTTTAGGGGTTTTTTTGAAAATTAATATTTATAGTAAAGGGTATGTCCTAGGATTTTCTTTGTTTAATGAATTAGCTCCATCTCCCAGTTTTGCCAAGGTATGAGAGGCTCTCCCTTTCAATCTGAACCCAGTGAGAAGTAGTGTCCACTCAGAGTAGGTCATATAAGGAACTGATCACAGTCCTGAGAACACAAGCATGAAGCATTCCTGAAAGACAGCCAAGAACGCTGACAGCAGGCTGTGGACGAGTTGTCTTCACTCTTCTGCTGTAAGGACATTACCCTTTGGCTCAGAAGGTGCATAGTCTTGCTAACATGGGCCCATGCAGATTTTGGATCCCAGTTCGGTTTTCATCCATTTATGAGGTTTTGCAGCCAAGGTTCATCTGACCCTACCTGGTGACTATTCTCACTGCACATTTCTGAGAAAGCTAAATTTGCAGTCAAACCTTGTGCCGGCATAAGCACTCTCTCTTTTACCAACTTCGGTGCTCTAGTTGCGTGCCCCAGAAGCATGTTGGATGTTCTCTTTGCCTCTCTGGGAAGCTCAAGGCTGTCTCTTCCCTTCTTCCCAGACTCATAATTCTAATAATTCTACTGTATGGCATCTGCAATTACACCATGGCTGCCTTCTCTCTGGGCCTCCTAAAGCACATGAAATACAGGTTGTCCGACCTCTCAGATCCCCAGACTTAGAGTCGGGGTATTTGTTATGCTTTCCACCTGACACAAGGAAAACAAACATTCATCAAGGGGCAGAGGGCAGGATACAGGGCCTCCCACACCAACTCTGTTGCATCTGGGCTTCCTTTTCTCTCCTCCTCCTCCTCCTCCTGAACTCAGGGTTTTCAACAGTATATGTGGGAAGTAGAGAACATATGATTCTTATGATTATTCTCATGATTTCCTGAAACATTGTGTCTGACCCTTACATTTTAGTCACGGTTCTCTAAAGAAAAAGATCCATCAGGATATGTATAGGTAGAGACTGAGATTTATTTTAAGGAATTGGCTCGCATGACTGTGGGTTCTTGGCCAGCCCAAAGTCTGATGGGGAAGGCGAGCAGGACAAGACTCAGGAAAACCTGTGTTTCAAGTCCAAAGGCAGCCTGTTGCAAAAGCAGGAGGAGTTGGCGTCACAGGTAAAGTCTGAAGGCAGGCTGCTGAAGAATATCCTCTGCTTTTGAAAGGCCAACCTTTTGCTCTGGTCAGTCTTCACTGGCTGAATGAGACCCACCTTTATCACTGACAGCCATTTGCTTTGTTCAATTTCACAAACTTAAATGCAGATCTGATTTAAAAAAAAAAAAAAACATCATTGTAGAAACATCCAGAATAACTTGGGGCCAAATATTTAGGTACTGTGGCCCAAACTGACACATAAAATTAGCCATCATACCTTTGAATTTAGAAGCAAAATTTGTCCTTTTTGTGTTTTTTCAAGTTTCTAATAACTATTGCCCAGGGCTAATGATAGACTTATTTCTCAGAGAAGAAGTAAGTGGTGGTCATGATTGGGAAAGAAGGGAAGAAGAAGGAATAGTCTGGTTAATATGCATTAAACAAATATTTATTGCCTACTATATTCCAAGTACCATTCTAGGTACTATGTTTTACATGATTACTGTTATGGGTTTAGATATGAAGTATCCCTGAAAGAGTTCACGGATGAGAAACATGATAGCCAATATAACAATGCTCAAAGTGAAGTGATTACATTATGAGTAATCACTCTTAAGTGGACTAATCCATTTTCCTTTCCTTTCTTCTCCTCCCCTTCCCTCCCCTCCCCTCCATTACTCTTCTCCCTCTCCCTCCCTCCCTCCCTCTCCTCCCCCCTTTCCTAGCTTCCCTGAGTTGAGCAGCTTTCTTCCTTCAGACATTTTGCCATGATATTCTACTTCATTCAGGCCCAGAGCCTGAATGGAGCCAATGGAGTCAGCCAACTATGGACTGAAGCTGTGAAACAATAGGCCCCAAATAAACATTTCCTCCCCTAAGATGTTCTGAACACAAATGCTGGTTAATACAATTGATCTACCACAAGTATTTTTTGTCCTTAAATTTTATTGATCTCAAATCTAGAAGTCCACTTGTATTTCCTCTTTGGTATACTTCTAGATATTTTAGTCCAAAGTTTTCTATTTTACTGTATATTTTATAGTATGAATTAATTCAAATTGAGAGACCTCTAAATAGATACTGTAGTATCTAAAGTTCATTCCAATTTTTTTTTTTTTTTTTTTTTTTTGGCAGTGCTGGAAATTGAACTGAGGGCCTTGTGCATGCTAGTCAAGGTCTCTACCACTGCACCACATCCCCAGCCCTTAAAGTTCATTCCCAAAATGGGACCTCCAGAAATAGGACATTATTAAGAAATCAAAATTCTGCCCTAAAATAAAATATAGAATCAAAAAACTATCTGAGCTGAAGCTGTTTACCTGGAGAAGTAAATTCCAGGTCATAATCTGGATCCCTAGTTGACTTTGTTGTAATGAACATTTGCAGCCCATACTAATTTCCCTTGGGAAATATTGCCTAGTCTTTAACCTCAAATACTTACATAGAAAGCTGTCCCAAAATACTCAGAGAGTGATATTGCTGATCTCTCTTGCTATCTTTATAAGTAATTTCTTGAAATTGCATTTTTATTTGAAAGAAAAAATAGACTCCAACTAAGACAGGTTTTGCCTATAGGTCTCTCATGTACACATCTCAGTTTGGAAAAGTTCTAGCCCTTTCTCCTATCAATAAGGAGACATTGTCTTTTCAGGGCTGTTAGAACAAAGAAATTGTTTTCTTTTTCCTGGGAAGCCACTAAGACAGGATTAAGTAGCACAATCCAATGGCCATAACAGAGACTGATGAGTAGGTCAGAGACAGTGGATAAACTGGCTTATTGCTTGGGGCGACCATGTCTACCTCAGGTGATAGAGAATGCTTGACTGTTCTCTGAGGAAACTAAAGAAACCTGACCACCACCTAAATCAATGAAGCCTTAGGCCCTTAGGCCATTTCCTGCTTTAGAGGCGTGCAGGGGCAATGTTTGCCTAGAATTTCCCAAAGTATTTCATTGGAAGAGCTTAAGCCCATTCATAAAACTCCAACAATTTCTAGGGGTTATGCATTGATCACTCTAAAATCCCTCACACTACTCTACCATGTCTCTGATTGTTCTTCATTGGAATTTTAATTGTCACCTGATAAGATAGAGACAAAAGTTAAACACCAAATGCCTGAACCCCAAACCACAGAAGATACTAAAATTTCCTAGGGAAAGCTTCTTGCAAAGTGGCTTTATCAAAATAAATTTAAATCTAAAAACTTTATAAAATAATTTCTCAACTGTATCAAGGATTTAAACTTTAGTAGTGTGTTGTTGTGTTGATCATTTACACCAGACAATTTACAAAAGAACCTGAATTTTTTTTCAAAAGGAAGCAAATGACCCCATTGATAATTGGTAACTCCACTGGTAAAGAATATCTGTACATAAATAAAATAAGGCTTGACCACTTGTTTAGAAAATTACCTATGAAAAAGAACACAAGGTGAGCCATTAGACTTTTAGCAGCCTTATAAAGTTGAGAACAATTTAAATATAGTAAATGCTTGAAAGGAATTAGACTGATGCTCTTGATGTCAGACTTGAAAGCTGGAGTTCATATTGAACAAATGTTTAATGAACAGCTATTATATGCCAGCATAGTGCTAGATGCTACTTTAGTTATAGTAATCAATGAAGCAAAGCCTCCATCCTCAGTAATTCAAATTTCTAGAGTTAGGGAAGGGAAGAATAAGCAGTCAAACAAATATGTGAGTAACCATCCGATGTCATCATATTTGCTATAGAAAAATAGAGATATAAACAAAGTGCTACTGCTATGAAAATGAAGAAAGAGAAGAGTCTTAAAGGAGAGAGAAAATTGTGAAAAGTGTCATAGATTAAAAGACATTCAGCACTAGATAACTTAAAAGACCCTACAGTACAACTATACCTTGAAAAAAATAGTGTCCAGCATATAACAGGAGCTTAATATGATAAATGAATAAATTAAAAATGCATGAAATTTTGATAAACCCTACAGTACAACTATACCTTGAAAAAATAGTGTCCAGCATATAACAGGAGCTTAATATGATAAATGAATAAATTTAAAATGCATGAAATTTTGATAAACAGAGAGATAGGAATGAAAACTTCTAGGCAGAGGGAATAGCATTAGTAAAGGCTCAGAGGCAGGAAATGACAGTAATCCTGGAACACAGGGAATCACTGAGATGATATTTGTAGTATAAGAAAGGAATAGAGTATATGAATCTAGAAATGTATGTTGCAGCAGCATAAGGTATGACTTATAATAATCATCTGAGGATTTTTATCTATACTTGAGGACTATCATCATAAGATTATAAAAGTGGCAAGATTAAAAAAATGGAAACTACTTCTAAATTTTTAAATGATTTCCAGATTTGCTAATATTCAGTATTACAATTGTCATGTAGATCTATAATTACTGCAGAGTAAAATTTTCTGAATATTCTGAAACTCTGTTGTCCTCACTTATCCATGCTGCTCAGCCAGCTATTCTCATTGTGCTCCTGAAATATTTGTTCATGCTAAAATCCTGTCACAAGTCTTCAGTGCAGCAGCTAATATTTTACAATTGATCAAATAATCTTGGCTATATATTCCAAATATGCGACTTAATGAAAACAACACAAAAGATTTATGCTCCATTTAATGTACTTGGCCAAAGTCATGGGATTTCCATAGAAGATAAAAAACGAAAGGCAATGTGAGTTAATGGTTAGTTATCTTTTGGTTAACTTATATAGCTTAGCAATCACAGAACATGAAAGAAGAACCTTTGATAAAACTCAGTTGCTTTTTAAAATCCATAAAAGGCAGCTGCTGTTTGCAGCAAGAGCCATATTAACATTGGAATGCACAACTTTTAAACAAAACTTCTCAGTAGGTTTCATCTATGATTGATAGCCAAGAAACTTTTTTTTAAGTTATTGCCATTCAATGATGATAGTAAAATGAATGTAGGATAGGAAGATGTTTTTCTTTATTTTTATGTAAATGAGAATTTAGTATCAGTCTCTGGATTTTTTTAGGGAACTTTAGTAGCTGAGAAAGAGTGTGACTTTTGGGAACTCATTGATGACAATTGCAGACTTAACGGAACAGAAGGCTTGATGAAAACTTTGAGGCCCATTTTATGTCAGAGCTCCTTCTGAAGATAATTTAGAAGTATTAAAACTTCCATAATTTTCTTAAATATATATAAGCATAAGCATCGTTCAAAAATTTCCTTTAGTATCAGTGTTATGGGATGGATCTGCAATACCCCAATACCCTCCAGAGGCTCATGTATTAAAGGCTTAGTCCCCAGTGCTGCAATGTTCATAGGTGGGGCTCTTAGGAAGTGACTGGATCATGTGGCCTCTGACCCATCAATGAATTAATACACTGAGAAGATCCATGGGTGAATGGACTATGGGACATGGTGGAAATGCAGCAGGAAAGGCCTAGTTGAAGGGAGTGGTTCTTTGGGAGTGTGCACTTGGGGACTGCATCTTGCCCCCATCCCTCACACTTGCCCTCTCTTTACCTCTCTTACCCCTGGCCCCAGCTTCGCAGTCACCATGAATGTTGCTCTGCCATGCCCTTTCGTCATGATGTACAGCCTCATCATAGACCCAGAAACAATGGAGCCAGCTGACCATGAACTGAAATCTCTGAAACCATGAGCCAAAATCAATTTTTCTTCCTTTAAGTTGTTTTCCTCTGGTCTTTTGTCATGGTGATGGAAAGCTGACTAACACAAGCATGATCGTGAAATATTATACTATAAGCAACTCTACAGCTTCATGAATCTCTCTGGGAAGAGACCATGAAAGGAAGCAGAACTTTGAACCACAGCAGGGGGAGATGACAGAATTTGACTGTGATAGGGTGTAATAGAAAAAGACTCATGAGAAAACAAAGAGTGGCTTAATGTTAGAAGGGTACTGACAATGTTTCATGACATTCAAAGGGATGATGACAGGACTTCACCACTATCCATCATAGAAATGGGGTTGCTTATTCAGCAAATATGGGCTCACATATATCCCTGGAATATTCTCATCCAGGGAAAATGAAGGAAGCATAAACCCTAAGTTAACTTTCCTAATTATCCGGGTACAGCAGTTATCTAAAGCACCCTGACACATTCCCCAATCATGTATTCCTATAGTACTTCCTGGTGCTAACTTCCTGGAAATTGACTTTCTCTAGAAATTCCACCCACTGAAATTCTTCCCATGGTATATTAATCTCAACATAAGATCTCCTTTATGTGTGTGTGTGGGCGGGGGGTGCTGAGGATTGAACCCAGGGCCTTGTGCATGTAAGGCAAGCACTCTACCAACTGAGCTATCTTCCAAGCCCAACATAAGATCTCCACTAGAGATGCCTGATGTGAGGCAGGCCACCTGTCTAATGAACCTCTAACTATTGCCTCTTAGGGAGTTTTCCCTAATGAGAATTTCACCTAACACTCAGTCCTTTTATAGATACCCTGATACTATTGTTTTAGCTAGTATTGGTTCTCAAGTGTGCCTGGACCTGCTGAGCTATTCTAAAGCTCCTCACTTAACCTTGGTGACTCCGTCCCTTCTATCAGCTCTTATTTTCATGTCTGGGCCATTCTAAAGCTCATTAACCTGCATTCTGTCTAGATGAATGATATGTCTTCTGGTGAATATATAGATGATTAAGCCAGGAACCGGTGACATTACTGTATGTAAATACCAGAGATAAAGGTAATACAGGGGATTCTGTGTGAATGGGACGATCCATCTTTGATGGATATGAATTTCCTACCCATACAATCAATAAGCTGATATCCATAAAACCTGAGATAGCTTTTCTTTTTTTTTTTTTTTTTTTTTTTTTTTCCAGAGCTTGAGTCTGTCTTCTCTCTGATACAGAAAATTCCATCTAGCTACTTCCAAACAGGTTCCTCAAATTCAGTGTCTTCTCTGTCTTTCTGGGTTTAAAATTCATCCCTATTCACAATTCCCAGCCCTAGCCTCTTCTCCCTTCTCCCTGGTGTTGAAGTTATTATTGGGTAACTCACAGGAACATGGACTAAAGGAGACTTCTTGTTCTACTCAATCCTCTGTCTTCTACTCTGTGTGTCCTCTTCAGCATAAGCAATCAGTGATTGACACATAGACACATTCTAAAGCAATCCCAACAGGGCATCCTTCATGGGCCCTGGGACCCTCTGCACACATGCTGGTGCACTCGAATTTGCTCTGACGTGCTTTTTCTCTTGCTCTCTCTCTCTCGGATGCTTTCTGAACCCTTTCTCATGAGCTCAAGGAAGGCTGGCCATTCTCCCACATTCTTCTGGAGCCACAGGAGGACTGGAGGTGTCAGTGGATACTCACTCTGCCCTACCATACTCCACAGGCATCTCTGCTTTGCTGTTCCTTCATCACATCCCAATACATTTCTGTGGAGACCACCCCAGAGTTCCAGATGGGGCAGCGAGACTGAGACCTATCCTCCTTCTCCTCACTGATTTCTTCGAATCCATATGGAATACCAGAAATAAGACAAATATGAGTTCTTGCTAGGTTTTCGTTGTTCCTTTTACACAGTAACTAGTTACATCTTTAGCTGGTCTAGAGGATTGGAAAGAAGGTGTGAGGAACAGAAAGTTATTTGTGATTGCATATTTTTTTTATCTTTCTGGACACATCCAATTGGAATAAACAATTTAGTTTTAGTCTCTGGTTCTTCTATTGCAATGTTCATCCTCTATTTTAGTCCCTTGAACCAGAGACACTGAAGTAGTAACAAAAGATTAAATTTTCATATATTTTGTCATGCAATCTATGGGAATTAAAAGGCACCATTCCTACATGTCAAGCACAATCCCAGGTTAGGATCATCATGTTGAAGTGATTGAAAAAAAGCTGCCTGTCAGAGGTGGGGTATTTAATCTGGGGTTTGGAGGAAGGGGCTCTAACACCTAATGAATGGGACAATGAGATGCAAAAACTGTTAGGGCTTATTAAATATAAATGTATAAGTATGTAGGTTCTACCATTAGAATCCTTTTCCCATTTGGTATTCTTTCATTAACATTAATGAACATCATTTATTTTTTTCAAATTAAATAACTAAGAATTGCTAAAGCACATTCTCAGATCTTATTTTCTAACTTACAGTAGGATGAGAAATGTTTACCTACTCTTATATGCTAAAATATTTTCTTTAGTACAAAAGACAACTCATTCATTCTAGGTTCATCCCCAGCTTCTTTGATCTCCTCCATATGAGTTTACTTTGTTGGCTTCTTTTCTTGCTTCTATTTCTAACCATAAATCTTTCCTAGATTCATTCCTTGTCCATTTCATTTTCTTTACAAGAAGATCACCTATAATTTATATTCTATCCACCCATATGAATGATTCACTTTATTTTCCAATGTTTTCCACTGATGTGGTCTCCAGCTTCTTCACATATTGTTGTTCAATACATTTATGTATGTATCTTGAGTACCTACCATCTGCTAATTCTATGTTAGGTTTTTGAGGTTCAAAGATGAAAAGCTACATCCTTACCCTTATGCTTATCGTAAAGCAAAGAGAAGACATCAACCCCAATGAGATAATTCCCACCTTAAACTTACTTTCTTTGGCATTCTTTTTTAATCTGAAGCATCATCATTCTCTGGATCTAAAAACCATGATGTCATTAATGACTCCTATCTACACAGTCAATTCATCTGTATCTTTTTATCTCATGATGTCCTTAAAATTCTCATGGATACTTCGCTAGGGCATGTCTGATTTTTATAATGCTGGAGATCATTAAATAATGATCAAATAGGCTTCTCCACTAAGCTTCCCTATCTGATTACATGGGTTGGTCCAGCATGATATTGTCAGATTATCTTTCACTCATGATAGGAATTTATCTTGTGCTTTGATTTACCAATACCAATTGTGAACTGAAGTTCTCCAAGGAAGCTGCTTCTATATTTAAGAGACTGTAGACTGTTTGACCTTGGCTGACCAGAACACTGTGACTGTAGAGAGATGGAATGCTGCAGATCAAGAGCTAAAGTTATCTTGGACTGTTTTTAATCCCTTTTAATAGTCATTTACTATCAACCTCTGTATCTGACCTAGCATTCCTGTGACTAACAGATAAAACTCTTGGAATTTATACGAAGCTTGGTTGACCTCTGTCCTCCACCAACCCTAAAGCTAAGAATGTGATGACATCTGCATCCTATAGAACAGATTTCCCTACATGTTTGTAGTCCACCTACTTGATGACCCCACCTACTTTCTCTTTTGACTATAAAATCTCATGAAACATCTTCCACAAGGTAGCAGAGTCATTTCAGGTAACTTGAATCTGTATCCCTGGGATGCTATGGTTTGACAAAGAGGTGTCCTCCAAAAGCTCCTGAGTCTATGCAGGTGGTAAAATAATTAGAATTTGAGGGTTATAACCTAATCAGTTGATTAATCCATTTGATGGATTAATAATTTGAATGTGTGGTAACTGTAGGCAGGTGGGGCCTGACTGATGGAGGTGAGTCACTGGGGGCATGTCCTGAAAGGGTTGTGCTTCCATCCAGCCCCTGTCTACCCTTCACACTCTTCTCATCTTCCATGAACTGAGCAACTTTCCTCCACCATGCCCGTCTGCCATGATGTTCCACCTCACCTTATATCTAGAGCAATAAAGTCCCCTGAACATTGTTGGAGACCCCTGAAACTGTGAAACCCAAATAAGCTTTCCTTCTTTCCATTTTTCTTATCAGGTATTTTAGTCACAGTTGAAAAAAAAACTGAACAAATATGGGCCATGATTACATGCATTTGGCTCAGAATAAGCCATCTTCTTATTTCTTGAAAGCAGAGTTATTTTCTGTTGATACTATCAATCCACTAAACAGCAAACATCTGTCATACTCATAATTGCCTCTCCTATTTTGAATAAATTTCCTATAGTTGGAAAACTACACATGATAAATTCTGCCACCTCGATATGGGAGTTGGTTCTAAAAATTCAAGCTACCCTTGCAGCTAGGAAACAGGTATGTGGCCTGGCTTCCATAAATCTGATATATTCACATAACTGATTTGGAAGTGAACAAGTCTATATGAAATTTTCAATTGTTTGCTGGTGCTCATAGTAATGGATACAATCATGTGTATTGATACAATCAATTTCTGGCGATGTTGATGTCCCAATGAATGCAAAGTGGAGTACCTGGTATCGAAGAATCATGGAGGGTGGGCAATAGCAATAGCTTTTCAGTTCAGTAGGATCACAGAAAGAACAGGAGTCTCCTCATCAAACCAGCTCTGTAAATTGGTTTTGTTATTGGAAGTTTAGTTTTCAATCTGATTCCTAGTCTTCCCAATGATCTTTTGAGTCACCCAGTAAAATATTTTGGCATTGTCAACCAGAGATAGTCTTTGTTGTTGAGGACATTGACTGATATTATTGTTTTTATAAGTAAGACTTCTGAGGATTTTCTCTATGCACTCTCATCAAGTTTCAGCTTCCTTGGTTCCTTCCTTTCTTCCTTCTTTCATTTTGCCCCTCCTCCCTTCCTTCTTTCCTTCCTTCCCTACCATATGCCACCACTGTTCTCAAGGTTGAGACTAGAAGAGGTAGCAAAATAGATGAAATCCTTTTCCTTGTGGTTATTAAATTCTTACTCTTCTTGATATTAGCCTTTCAGTTGGAGCCTAGTTGAGTTACCCTCCGTGTTCTAGATATATCATACACATCCTTTGCTCTGGATGATGCTAAGCCTCCAAAAATCTCAACTTCCTCATATCTGTATCCTCTTGCATTGGGCTTGCTAATTCCCTTCTTCTATAAACCCCTTCCCCAAGTGTTCCTTCTGAACACACTTCCTACTGTCTGTCTGGCCCTTTACTGAACTTTAGTGTGACTTTTTAGTACTTGGCTTATACCTCACATTATTATTTGCTGTTTAACATATAGGGTTCACTGCCTTCTTGATTCTAGCCCATTTAAAGGAGATGGGGACTACATCTGGTACCATTTTGAGCCTCTCCATTGGCCTAGTGCTCAGCACATATTATGTAAAGGGGACACATTATGTAAAGGAGGAACTTGTGCTTGTGCTGTTACTATTGTCCCTGTTGACACAATACTGGCAGATAAAGCCCTGTGGAAATTCAAGCTTCTCAATTCACCTTCAGATACATTTCAAATTCCTCTTCTGGATATTCAAGGCCCTCCACATTTGGTCCCAACTTCCTCTACTATTGAGAATGCTTATGTACCTTATGATTTTAAGACTATTCAAAATGCTATTTTTTTCCAACCAGAAGTCAATCATTTTGAAAAAATATATATTTTTTTAAAAAAGCTAGACACAGTGGTGCATGCCTGTCATCCCAGTAACTCAGAAGGCTGAGACAGAAGGATTACAAGTTTGAGGCCATCCTTAGCAACTTAGTGAGACCCGAGAAATTTAGTGTTTCTCTGTCTCAAAATAACAATTAAAAAGGGCTGGGCATATGTCTCAGTGGTAAAGTATCCCTGGGTTCAATTCCCACCTCAAAAAAAAAAAAAAAAAAGGGCAAAAAGTCCTCAATCTAGACATTTGGACAATTTCATTCATGTATGTGAACATTATCTATACATCTTGTTTCATGGTTCTTTTCTGTATCATCTTATATCATAAAAGTCTTAAAAATAGGATCACTATTCATTTTTCTGATTTATTTATTGTGAATTAGGGGAAAGAACCAGAACTTTTAGGGAAGGAAAGAATAATGAAATTGTAACTTTTGAATTATTAAAGCATCAACATTTAAAACTAAAAAAAAAAAAAAAAAAAAAAAAAAGGATACTCCTGAGAAAAATAAGGTGGAGCCTGACTAAAAAAGGTCCTGAGAAGTTTTAGAAATATTCTGAATCTTAAATGGGGTAGAAGTTGCACAGGTGTGTACGTTGGTCAAAATCCATAATCTTGAACATTTTAAATAGACTTTTTTATAAATTTATGAATATATATATATGTATGTGTGTGTGTATGTGCATACACACACACATATATATTACCACAATAATACTGGAAAATAAATTTTAAATTTTAAACTTAGAAAAGTTTAATTTTTTAGTTTTTGTATAAGGATGTTCTTGAATTAAGATTAAAATTTATTATTTTATTCACTAGTTGCTGCTCTTTCTTGTATTTATTGCTGAATAACAAATTCCATGAACTTGGTGTTTTAAAACATCTATTATCTCACACTTTCTGCTGGTCAGGAGTCTAGGCATGAGCTAGCTGGTTCCTCTGCTCAGGTTATCACAAGGTTGAAATTGAGGTATTGGTTAGGCTGTGTTTTTATCTGAAAGCCTAACTGAAGAAGATCATTGAAGTTGTTGGCAAAATCCATTCCTTTGTGGCTATATGACTCAGGACCCCATCTTCTTACCTGCTATCTGCTAGGTGTTGCCCACAGGTGCAAGGGGTTACCTGCATGTGGCTACCTGCCCTGTGGCTTCTCAATAAGTAGCTTGCAAAATGCTGGTTTGCCTTTTAAATGCCATTAGGAGAATCCCTATCACCCCAGTTTACCAAGATAGAGTCCTACATAAGGAAAGCAACATCTTATCTCCTTGGTCACATTCAGTTGGTCAGAAGCAAATCACAGGTTCTACCTGTACTCAGAAGTAGAGGTATAACCAGGGCACAACTTGTGCAGGGTGGCGGGAGGTTGGGGGGTCACCTTAGGGCATTTCTGCCACAGTGTACTTGTAGCCAAAATTTCAAAGAACAAACAAAGAAACACTGAATATTTTTGAAAAATTAAGGATATGGTAGCAAGCATGTAATTTTCACAGTATGATTTAAAGGTAAAACTCCTGCATTGTATAAAAAGGAATATATACTATTAATTCAACTGGTTTACTGTGTCTCAGAATGATGAATGCCCTCTCATATTTAATTGATCTAATTCCTTCTCCAGGCTGACAATATTTTTACTGCCAATTTTCAATTAAATTGTTTCTCCCAGGCCTCCTTGACCCCAGGGTGCTCAGTTCTGAGGAGTCATCTGGAAGCCCTCATCTAAGTAATGGTGTCTGTCTACAAATTCAGAACAAGTCCCTTGCACTGTGGCAGTAAATACAGGCAAACTATACCAGATTTCTTAATATACTGACCCAGCCAGAATTACTAGTTCAAAAATATAAAGTTGGTCACCCTGTTCTTGGATCACTTCCCTACAGAGAGGAAAATAAGCTTTAGGAGGACTGTGTTTTATAATATCAAGTGACTCAAACAGAGCTCAGTAAATCCTGTGGCCATAGCTTTAAGAAAAGCTGGGATTAAAAAACCATTCCTGCCAGTGCTGATACTTAAATTTTGCCATTCGATGAATTTCTGAGCAAATTGACAAATGAAGAGCCAAATTAAAATGATCAATGTGATCCCTAGATCATGCCCCATTCCATGAGGAAGACACTGTAATGAATTTTTCTTTTGTAAATCTTTCCTGTTTTTCAATATCCTGCCTTAGCAACTATTCACAGCATCTGGTTCACAACATCCTACTTAACAGAAAGTACAGTATCCTGATTGTACTCTTAGACTGAATATAAGTAAAATAATATTTCAGTTGTATCTTTTACCATCCAGCTACCTAGAGACTTAATTGTAGCTGTAGAATATAATGCCCTTTTATGAACTGGATATGAGGTGTCCCCTAGCAGCTCCTGTGTTAATGCAGGAATGGTAAGGAGCAAAATGATTAGATTCTGACAGCTGTGTTCTTATGAATGGATTAGGTCATTTGACAGAATAACAAGTCAAATGGACTAACTTGGTGGTAACTGTAAGCAGGTTAAGTGTGGCTAGAGCAAGTAGGTCACTGGGGGCCTGTCTTTGGGTTTTATATTTACCTGGAGCCTCACTTGCCCCTCCCCTTCTTGACTGCCATGAGCTGAGAAGCTTTCCTCCACTATGCCCTTTTGTATGATGCTTCGCCTCACCTCTGGCGCAGAGGAATGGAATTGGCTAACTATGGACTGAACCTCTGAAACCATGAGCCCAAAATAAACTTTTTTACCTCTGAGTTGTTCCTTTCAGATATTTTGGTCACAGTGATGCCATGCTGGCTAATGCATGTCCTGATCATATGCTTTGATTGTCCTGTAACACATGGAAAAAAATCAATATCGAATCTTTCATTTCTCTGTCATGTTTTGAATGTATTCACCCATGATTATTTTCATTACAACAGGGAACAATACAAGTATTGAACAGTATGCTTCCTCCGGGAAGAAAATAAAAAGTTTCTGTGAAAATTTGGTTGAAGGACCTCAGTCAAGTACTGTGTCCTTAAACCTTAGTCTTCCCCTACTAAGCCATAGAAATGAAAGGCACCAAGCATAATGCTATGGTTATAATAACCTAGTCTAATAATTATGGGTAATTATGCAACTAAGATCTCTCCAACACTCTCCTCTATTTTGCTTTGATTAACACTTTCCTCAATATTGATTAATTTGCCACTGATGATGATAATGATAATAGCTAGTATTTACTGAACACCTACAACTTTCTAAAAACTCAAGTAGTTAGTATCCATTCATTTACTGAGTTTCACATTAATTTATAATAATCTCTATTTGATAGATAAGGAAGCTAAGACTTAAAAGAAGTCTTGCCTTGCCAAGATAATAGAAGTTAATACTTAGAAGTTAATATCTAGAAGTTAATACCTTGCTGAAAAATCATACAAGTGGCAAAATCAGGACTCAAACCCAGTCCATGCTAGTGTCAAAGTATGTGCTATTAGCCTCGACATCCTGTTGCATCATTGTGTCTTTTTAGTGGTTCACTTTTATGAATAAATGATATATCACTCCTGGAAAACCTATGAATCTCTGATACATGTATGTTGGAAACGTCTTAACACTCTGTGTACAGGTACTATGGTGAGTTCCATCAATTCACAATAGTGCCATAAATGTGGCACCATATTCAATGGTGTACCAGATTAAAGTAATTTTAGCTACAAAATATCTAAGATATGACTTTGTTCTCGGAGCTTAGCAGAATACACATATCTCCATTTTGATGTCTTTCTGTAAAGGTATTAACACATGCTGTGATCATTTCTGAGTGGCTCTGTATGATTACATGCATGTTACTGATAAAATAAATACAAGGACAGATATACTTTGTAATACAAACTGAAAGATAAATATTGACTATCATGACCAACAACATTGTTAGAATCTTTTTAAAATTAGACTTGTCTTAAATGGATGCCTTAAAACTATGGTAGCAATTCTATCAAAGGAGTTCATGGTCATTTGCTAGGGCTGCCATTACAAAAATACATAATCCGGGTGGCTTAAGTCAGAAAAAATTTATTTTCCCAGAGTTCTGAAGGGCAGAAGTCCAAGTTCAAGGTGTCAGTGATTTGTTTTTTCCTGAGGCCTCATTCCCTGACTTGCAGATGACCACTTTCACTCTCTGTCCTCGTGTGGTCATCCTTCTGTCTCTGCATCTATGTCCCAATCACCTCTTCTTATAAAGATACTAGTCATATTGGATTCAGGCCCACTCATAGCCTCATTTTACCTTAATTACCTCTAAAGTTTCAATCTACAAATAAGTCAAATTGCAAGGTACTAGGAATCAGGAATTTAACAGTGAAATCTGTGCAGGAGAAAATTCAACACATAGTAATGGCATATCCTCATGACTGCCCACCAAGTAATAAAAGCACTCCGCTGGGTTGGTTCCAAATGAGCCATCCCATTTCTTATTCCAATTTCCTAAACACAATAGTCAGTGAGATATGACAGAAAATAACAAGTTAAATACTCAAAAAGAAATAATTCCTATCTCTCAAAAAAAAAGTGATTGACAATTGGCAACATGAAAAAATTTTCTCCTAGATTTCAGTTAAGAACTGTAAAAATCAGCTCAAATTACACACTAAATATTTTTGACAAATTGTGTAAGATCAGTTTTGATAAAGAAAATCATATTTTTCTATTGACTTTCATTATAAAAGTAGAGATGTGTCTCATGGGCACCAGGGACTCCATTAACTTTATCTTCAGAAAGATTCCCAGGATGAGTCATCACTTATCTGTTGCTTTTGGATCAGTTCCAGCCTTCCAACCCTTCAAACAAGCAAGTGATAAGTAGCTGTGACCCATGTAGTTGCTACATTGCATAGGGGTTACGGATTTGTTTATTTTTGCAATTAACACATAATACAGTAGCCCTTCTTAAAATTTGTTCTTGGGGCTCCATGGATCTAATTATTTGCTAATTCATCCTAATTTCTCACTTTTCCTAAAATTTGGCAATGAAGTTGTGGCAGAAAATTATGTTTAAGACTGGAGATTTTGATAGCACAAATTAATGATGAAGAATATGATAGGGTGAATATTTTAAGATGTCATAATGCAGGGGTTATAATTAATCATTAAAAAATGGATCACTTTGTGGAACTTATAAAAAGTTATAGAACTATATTTTCCCACACTAATATATAAATTTAGGTCATGTTTCATGGGATTTAAAAATTTCATGAAAATCAGTGGAACTCAGATTAAAAAATCTCTTCCATGAAAACACAGAGAGAGAGAGAGTTGGGGACCCTAGTCTCAGCTTAAAGACACAGAAAGTTGGAAGGAGCCCAAGTTCTGATAAGATTAACACTAACCTTCACATTAATGGCCTAGCAGATGGCAAAGAGTATTGATCTCAAAGCATAAATGATATTTATCTCAGGCTCTACTGTGATATAAAATGAGAGGTTTCAAACAGAATATGACAAGGTTCACAATATGGGTATGGGGGAATATCTCTGTGAGACAAAACAATCATATGAACTGGACTCAAATATGACTAGATGGTAGAACTATCTGGGAGGTAATTTAAAATGATATAAGTAACATATTCAAAGAATCTAGTAGAAAAGGTGAACAACATGCAAGATCAGATGATAAATTTTAGATGAGTAATGAAATGTATTTAAAAATAAAAAGAAATGCTAGTCATATATGACATAGTAACAAAGTTGAAGAATTCCTTTAGTGAACTGATAAATATACTCAACAGAGTCAGGAAAAGAATGAGTAAACTGAGTACACGTTACAAAAATCACCCAAACTGAAGCACAAAGAGATAAAACAATAGGGCAGGAAGACAAATACCAGAAGGGAATAATCAATAGCTGTTTTCCATTTGTTCAAAGTCTTCCTCATTTCAGTTAAAAATACTTTTTTACTTCCCTAGAGACTGTCTCTTTAACTCATGCATTGTTTGGAAGTGTGTGCTTTGATATTCCAAATATTTGGGTATTTGTTTCTAAACAGCTTTACTGTTTGTGGTTTCTAGTTTAATCCTGGTAGTTCTAAGAACATATTTTTTATTATTTCGCTCTTCTTTTATAAGGTTGTTGTATGGCCCAGAATAGAATCTTATTGATAAATTTCTTGTGTGTACTTAAGAAGAATGTGAAATCTGCTGCTATTGGATGGAGTGTTCCAGAAATATGGAGACACACAAGTTGATAGTGCATTTCAAGTTATCTATCTTCTTTCTGGTCTTCTCCTATTAGTTTTTTCAATTTCTGAGAATGATGTAAATGTCCACAATTATAATTGTGGATTTTTTTATTTAATCTTTCAGGTATGTATTTTTTTCTTTTGGATACTTAGAAACTATTTTGTTACATGAATATACATTTAACATCGGTGTGTCTTTTTTTCAAATTTCTAGGAGGAACATTATACATCTATGTGATCTTGAGATTGGTTAAAAAAAAAAAATTTTTTTTTTTTGAGGCACAACACTGAAAGCCCTAGCCACAAAACAAAAGAAATGCTAAGTAGAACTTTATCAGATTTTAAAACCATTTCTTTTTGAAAGACACTTCTAAGAAAGTTTTTTAAAAGTTACAGATTAAAATATTTGCAAAACATATATCTGATAAATACTTGTATCTAAATATACAATGGGTAGTCAAAATTAAACAATAAGAAAACACTACTGAATTTTTAAAAATAGGCAAAAGATATGAACACACACTTGGAAGAAAAAATAAAAAGAGCAAACCCTGCATCAGTATTGTTGGATAAATGCAAAATTAAGACACAAAGAATTATCTACCTACTAAAATGAAACTAACTGGGTATTGTGGGACTTGCCTGTAATCCCAGAGCCTCCAGAAGTGGAGTCAGGAAGATCATGAATTCAAAGCCAGCCTCAGCACCTTAGTGAGGGAGGTCCTAAGCATCTTAGTGAGAAGCTGACTCTAAATGAAATACAAACTAGGGCTGGGATTGACTTATTTCACTTAACATGGTATTCTCCAACACCATCCATTTACCTGCAAATGTCATACTTTTATTCTTCTTTAAGACTGATAATATTCCATTGTGTGTATATACCACAGTTTCTTTATTCATTTGTCTACTGAAGGGCAGAGAAACAATAGTTGTACTTCATTTGTGTACAATGAATCAAAATTGAAAAAAAAGGGGGGCGGTGTTGAGGCTTGGTGATTATGTGCCCCTGGGTTCAATAGCTGGTTTGAAAGAAAGAAAGAAAGAAAGAAAAAAAGAAAGAAAGAAAGAAAGAGAGAGAGAGAGAGAGAGAAGAAGAAGAAGAAGAAGAAGAAGAAGAAGAAGAAGAAGAAGAAGAAGAAGAAGAAGAAGAAGAGGAAGAAGGAGAAGAAGAAGAAGGTGGGGAGGGGAGGGGAGGGGAAGAAACTATACCTAGTATTGGAATAACAATACTTTGTAAATTTTTCCTCTCTAAGAAAGAAGTTGCCCACCCTAATAAAACAATTAATTGCCAAGGACTTGAGATCCCTGTGTATTGCCAAGACTATATCAACTCTTTACATGTATCAAATTAGATCCACAGAAATCTTCAGATTCTAAGATATGCCCTTCTTTTACTTTTGCTTTGTTTTAATTTGTTCTAATTAGTTGTACATGATAGTAGAATGCATTTGTGCATTTTGATAGATTGTAAATAGAGTGTAATTTCTCATTTTTCTGATTGTACAAATTGTAGGATCACATCGGTCATGCAGTCATACATGTACATGAGGTAATAATGTCTGTTTCACTCTACTATCCTTCCTACCACCATACCCTTCCCCTATCTTCACTCCCCTCTACCTAATATAAAGTAGCTCTATTCTTCCCTACCCACCCCGCCTTATTGTGAATCAGCATCCACATATCAGAGGGGTAGGTCATTGTTGAAGGATTGGACAGCAAGAGTTGGAGAAGGAATCTCCTTAGTGACAAAACTTCAGATTTTGAATCCTAATAATACCAGCTATTACTGTGTACTCCAGAGTGAAATGAGAAGTGTCTGGATCCAGATGTTTACCCTCAGATACTCTGAAATGGTTTGGTTGGAACAAGAGACCAAACATTAAAAGAGGTTGCCTGAACTACTCATGGGGGGAAAGATTTAGTTTATCAATCTCTTTTATTTTCTTGTACCATAACAACTCTATCTGAAATCTGTTCACTGACCCTTGTTATCTGGATAAATGCAAGATTAATAGCACATGCTATTTTTTAATTAAAACTTTCTTGTCAAATTTACAATAAAGCATTCTTTCCCATGAAAATCTATATGTAAGTATATATGGCAACTTTATTAATAATCTTCCCAAACAGGAACAACCTGAATGTCTTTTAACAAAAGAAAGGATATACAAATTGTGATATACCCATATACAGTTTCTATTTTCCTACTTAGAAGTAAAAAGGAGTGAATTGTTGATCTATATGACAAAATGGATTAATGTGGTTTTCAAAGTGAAAGAAACCAAAGGGAAAGGCTATGTACTGTATGACTTCATTCACAGGATGTTATCAAAAAGGCAAATCTACAGAGATAGGAATCAGATCAATGGTAGTCCAGGGGCTGAGAGTGGGAGGGGTTGTGTACACAGGGGCAACATAGGGAAATCTGGGGGACCTCAGAACCATCTTGTATGATACTTTGGGGGTAACACACAACTTTATACCTTTGTCAAAACCCATGGAAATACATGCCACAGTCAGCCCACCTGAAGTCCCAGCAGCTCGGGAGGCTGAGGCAGGAGAATCAAAAGTTCAAAACCAGCCTCAGCAACTTAGTGAGGCCCTAAGCTACTCAGTGAGACCCTGTCTCAAAATTAAAAAATAGAAAGTTCTGACTCAGTGGCTAAGTGCCTCTAGGTCCAAACTGGGTGAAGACTATTTGGGAACTCTCTGTGCAATTTTGTAATCAGATATTAAAAGATTAAAAGCCCACTGGAGGCATCACTATCACTTAATATAACAAATAACACTTTAGCACTCAAAGAGAAAAATATAATTTCATTGGAAAGGTAAATTCCCAGAATTTAATATATATATGTATATATAAAATATATAGGTGTATATATATATATATATATATATATATATACATATATACACACATACATTTTACTATATATATTTTACTATATATAGAGATATCACTGCAAAGAAAAAATATATATTATATATAAATAAAAATATATAAATATATATAAATATAAAATATATATATATAAATATATATTTTTTTCTTTACAATGCTAGGAATTGAACCCAGCCAGGGTCTCATACTTGCTAGGCAAACACTCTCTCTACCACTAAACTATACCTCCAGCCTTAAATGTAATTTTTTTAAAAAGGTTTTAGCAATTCATTAAAACTCCAAAAGTACCATCTTACATTTCTTTCCCTGACACATTTTAAATAATTATATTAAAGGTTTCAAAGAGGGGCTTCATACAGGTTTCTGAACAAACAAGTTAGCAAATTCTCAAATTCAGCTCCTCCTCCCCTTGGTACCAGGGCCGCCTGCTAATTGCACAATTCTAGTTATGATGATTTCATCATCTCAGCACCCCAGTCACAAAGTGTCAACCTGAAGCTTCATCTTGACACTTCTCCCCACCCCACATACATCAACTAAATCACTGGCCATACCACTTCTATCCCCTTTCTATTTGCTACGTGTTATCACCCCTGTAAAGGGTCTCTAACTTTTATATGTGCGATGGGTATGACTTTGAAAGCCCCTTTGGTAAAAATGACTGCCAGATCAATATTGTGTAACACTCTGATTATGGCACAATCATGCTCCAAACTTTCCATGATTCACCGTGTGCTACTGAATAAATCGCAGTGTCTTCAAGGTATTTAATGTCTTCAGGAATTTACCACAACAGGCAAGCTGAATTGTTCTTTACTTCTCTAGGATAGAATTGATTTTTACAGCTTTTATACCATTGCTATTGCTGTTTTCTCTGTTGGAATGTGCTTTTCTTGTCTCTTCATAGAAATTCAACCACTTTAATTCACGTTCCATAATCTTCATGTAGATTTGCCTGATTGCCAGGAACTGGATGAAACTCCTGTGCCCTCCAAATCTCCATGCTACTTGAATAAACATCTTTTACAGATTTCATCACATTTTTACCTTATATTATGATTATGTGCTAGTGGGTTTATTGCTTCTTATTGTAAGCAAGATGAATACTTTTTTCTTTATATTCCTTACTAGTCTGAGACAAGTATCTGACACAAAGCTATGAAAAACAAATGTTTGTTGAATGAATAAATAAGTGAAATGTCAAGGGATGAGTGTGTGAAAATTGGTAAGTTGTGACAGGGAAGGAGGTGAAGTTTGAACTGAAGTTTTATTTGAAAACAAAGTTGTTCCTTCTCTTCTATAAAGAAGGCTGTTGGAGCAGATGATCAGCTTATTGGAGAATAATGCCAAGATTACTCATGAAATCTGCTGGCTATTGGACCAGCTCTTTTAGTCATATGCCCATCAACAATGGCATAGTGCCTGTGGCTCAGGAGACTGAGACAGGAGGATCATGAGTTCAAAGACAGCCTCAGCAATAGCGAGGCACTAAGCAACTCAGGAAGACCCTGTCTCTAAATTAAAAAATACAAAATAGGGCGGGAGATGGGGCTCAGGGGTGAGTGCCCCTGAGTTCAATCCTTGGTACCCAAATAACAAACAAACAAACAAACAAACAAAAATAATGGTATGCTTTTTTTGAGGAACTTTCAAAACAACAGAAAAGGCTGCCAACTCAACTTCCACCAGGACTACAAATTTATGCCATCACTCTGAAAAGTATTATGGAGATTCCTCAGAAAACTTGGGATGGAACCACCATTTGATCCAGTTATCCCACTCCTTGGCATATACCTAAAGGACTTAAAATCAGCATACTATAGTGATGTCGTCACATGAATATTTACAGCAGTTCAATTCACAATAGTTAAGCTATAGAACCAACCTAGGTGCCCTTCAACAGATGAACAGATAAAGAAAATGTGGTATATATACACAATGGAATATTACTCAGCCATAAAGAAGAATGAAATTATGGCATTTGCTGGTAAATGAATGGAACTGGAGACTATCATGCTAAGGGAAATAAGTCAATCCCCAAAACCAAAGGCAGAATGTTTTCTCTGATATGTGTATGCTGACTCACAATAGACAGGGGAGTGGGGAGTGGAGGAAAGGGAGGGGGAATGGGAATGAGGAAGACAGTAGAATGAATTGGACATAACTTTCTATTGTTCATATATGAATACATGACCAGTATAATTCCACATCATGTATGACCACAAAAATGGGAAGTTACACTCCACATATGTATAATATGTCAAAATACACTCTACTGTCATGTATAACTAAAAAAGAACAAATAAAAAATTAAAAAACAGGATCTTCTACCAGCTTCTACATGCTAAAAATAAAAGCATTATAAAGACATCTCTTTTACCTAAAACGAACTAGACTGAACAGAAAAACACAGGGGAATTTACCTCAGATAACAGCAGTCTCAGTGAAATGTACCTGCTGACCCATACAAAATTACAACATCTCATGGATAGACATTAAAGATACACACCAAATTAGATTTCCATACTCCAAATGCTGCTCTTCTTTATTAAACTTGACTGAAATCAAGAACCTATGAGTGGCAGGGATTTTCTTCGACAACCATAATTAAGGGATATTTTATGGCTGAAACAACTTTTAAATATCACAATGAGGGTTCTAAACAAAGCATTTTTAAAAATAACCTTTCTGGTCACTCTTTTTCTAAAGTGAAATATTTTGCGTATTTTCATAAAATATTATTTTTAATGACTTGACAATTTTTTACTTATGTGGATAGATCTTGCCTAAAATCATTCACAAGAAAAATAACCTTGGCTGTGTCTGCTAATTTCTTCATGGAGCATGTCAACGGTCCTAACCAGACTAACCTCATTCATGTGGTGGACAAAGTTAGGAAGAATCTAGTATTACCATTAATACCAATAATCTACTTAAATGTCACTAAATTTAGCTTTCAAGATGTTGAATGTAACATATCCATACACACCTCTTACTACTTTCATTTCTTTCTTACATAAAACACAGATGAATTGTTAAAAACTCAACGTATGTGGATATATAGAGATTCTAAGGAGAGAAATGCTTAAAGTATTCAAAAATTATCTGATTTCACTGAGGCAGACTCCTTTTTAATAGCTCTGTACACATGAGCAAGAACTTACTTCTATTCCTGGATTGCAATATTTTATGTGGCAGCCCAGATCTTCAAATGGTTATCTGTTTTGTAGCTTCTTCCAAACTCACCTCACTTTAAAATCACTGGATTCTACATAAGCAACCTCAATGAATTATGTTTCACTGATAAATCTAGAATACACATGTTCACACACATTTTGGACTGATTTGCATTAAATGAATAACAATCTTTAAAGCCTCAATTCTAAATACTGCTGAGTCCTTGCTTTAAGAAAAATCATAATTAAAAAAGGGAAAGGGTTTTTAAAGGAAGTCTCTGGTGAATCCTTTTGCCAAGCGAGTAATCACATTCTAACTTATCTGTTTAGTAAGTTGGGAAACAAGATCCTCCTTTCTGTATCTCTGGTAGAGGAGCTGAGAAAGAGGGCAAAGAGCATCTTGTGGTTGGCCCAAGAGGAAAGGGTGAGATGAGAGGAGAGAGAGCAGTCTGGGTTCTTTCCCTGGAAAGTTAAATGTCAGCAGGGTTAGGCCTTGCCAATATAAATACAATCACAATGATGGTATAAAAAGACATGTATTTTCACCTCTATTGACTTTTCACGTTCATGGGATAATTATTGTAACATTTTCTTAAAGGGCAAAAAGCTTTTGATGATGAATACATCTCATTACATGGAATTTTACGTGTAATCCTTACATGAATCTCATTGTAATTCAATGGATGAATTACGTGTTAATGCTAGCATAACAAGCCTTTAACCTATTTGACTTAATTACAGGCATATCATCAGATTTACTGGGAAAAGGTTTCTTCCCTTGTTCTAAAAAATCTTTTCACTTTTTTAACCCTTTACTTAAACCTTTGGAAGACAGTATCAGTTCCCATTTCAATCTCTTACTGCCACTTCTATAGACTTCATGTAGGGGACTACAGGGAACAGACTCTAGAGCACATCATTCTATCTGTTGAGGGCTCCAGTATCTCTGGTGAAATAGAACACATTTGCACTGGGAATTGGAAATCTACCTCTAATGTTCACGGACAGGACAGCCTCAGAGAGTCAATTAACCAGCAGGAACCTCTGCTGGATGGAGGTAACATATCCTGCTGCCTATTCACAGGGTTTTGCTGAAGACTGAATAATAGAACATCAGTAATAATAGAACAGTGCTGTGTAAATAATACAAAGATAGAACCCTGGAATGCTGCTGTGGAAACAATACAGTGTGATGCAACTGGAAAGAGCTGATGTTGAAAAAGAAGAGGAAGTTGGAATGGAAGGGAAGCAGAAGGAAACAGAGAAAGAAGGAGGAGGCAAGAAAAGAAAGAGGAGGAGGAGAAAGAAAGATCAATGAGGGAGATCTCACATCATAAGGTATTAGGGTTTACATTTAGATGTGTTATTAGAGTAGGTTACATTCAGGAGAACTTCTCTGGGGTTCACTTAGACATGCCAGTGTTATAGGTTGAATCACGTCCTCCCAATATCTATATACTGGAGCCCTAACCCCTAGTACCTCAGAAAGTGACATTACATGGGAATGGAGTCATTAATGATATAATTAGTTAAGAGGAGATACATATTGAGTGGATTAAGACACTAATATAGTATTACTGGTGTTCTTATAAAAGGGGTAAATTTGGACATGGACACACAGAGATAATGTCTTAGTCACATCACGTTGGCTGAAGCAAGTAACGTTGGCTGAAGCAACTCACATGACTGAGCCCCTTGCTAAGGACAGGAAAGTACACACCACCAGCACAAGTCCATGAATGCATAATTTTTTTTCATAGCTAATGAAAATTTGGGTTTAGCAATTTGATCTACTACAGACACTAAAATCAATTACTTCAACAACAGCTTTGGAGGAAAAATGTGAGGACCAAAGATGCAAAGCCTCCAGAGGGCCTCGAGAGGAAGAGAGGTTTCTGAATGTGCAGTCTGAAGTTTCAGATGACATATTGATGGTGATGGTGATGGTTCTGGTTCAGAATCCACTGTTGTGACCCAAGCTCTTTTGGTGGTACCCCAAGTCTAAGGTAACTTTAAAACCACTGATGCATTTTGAAGGATCTGCCTGTGATTATTCTGGGTCCTCATGCAGCATACTTGCAGACCCCTAGAACTATAGCCATTTCGTCAGTGACACTGACATGATTAGAGGACTTGGGCATTGGTCAGATAAGAGTCCTCAAGATCACCAAAGGTATGGGGGATGTGATTTAGTTGGTCTTTCATTCAGTTTTCCTTCTATAAAAATTTATTTACATGAACCTTGAGGGATCCTAAGGGCATAATATTGAATAAGTAAGACCATAGCTGAAGTCTCATGTAGAACTTGAAGAAAGTGAGATGTAGCCAAGAAATTATAATTCACTGCAGTGTCTTACTTAGATTGTGGG
The DNA here is from genome assembly GCF_902686445.1 of Sciurus carolinensis. Taxonomy (NCBI): domain Eukaryota; kingdom Metazoa; phylum Chordata; class Mammalia; order Rodentia; family Sciuridae; genus Sciurus; species Sciurus carolinensis. The sequence goes on from NC_062213.1 coordinate 34,401,796, forward strand.
ATGTAATCCTATAAATGAGAAAACTAAGTGGGTCATTCTAGACAGTCATATTAGCAAAGTCACTAAGGAAATGCATTCCAAGCACGATACATTGACGATTATTCTGCATCTGTCTTCAAGTCAATTGAAGTCAGACCATGGGTCTGGCCATATGGGCATCAATTGCTGCTGATATGGCTATTACCCAATGCTCCTAGGCTGCCTGGATGTTCATCATTCAAAGTGTGAAAGGGGAAGTTCTTTCACAGATGCAAAACTTGCTTTTTACTTGCACATCTTTTGTCGTCTGTGATAAGTCAAGGCTGTTTCCCAGGCATGAGATAAATGGTAGAAAAGAGAGGCCAAACCAAAATAAACAGACCATATTGCAGAACACTCAGGATGCAGCAGCAGAGTGCTTGCTGGCTGGAAGCGTATGCAGCATGAGGTGCTAACACTCATTAGCCAAGAATCCACAGTGCAGTCTGCCTCCCTGGTTCTCATTGGCTGAAAGCAAACAATAGCAGCACTCAGAGCACAGAGATGTACACACATACTGGAATGGATAGTCACCTATTCATTTCTAGATCTACAAATTAGAAATCATTTCAAAGGCTAACCAGCATTTGCACTTGAAAGCACTTTGGTAAATATGCAATAAATGTACTTACAAAAATAGGGAATGAGTGAACTATCCATGGGACACAAAACTGGGATACATAGCTCAGAAAATGCTGCAAACAACCACTGAGATTTGAAGGATAACCAGGAAACAATCAGAAGAGGAATTGTTAGGATGAGGTGTATATGGAGGTAAGAAGTTGCAGTTTCCTGACACATTATAATTTGTGCCTTGCCACAAAGTCGGGACCCCATAGATTTTTATTAAATGAAAGAATAAGATAGCATATTTCAACAGAGTGTAAACGGGGGAAGACATGAGAGGGAGAGGAAAGTGGAGGTGTGACATAACGGGGCTGAGTTTTAGAGGTGACCCCGCTACTGTATAGACAGGTGTGAAGCAGAGAAACCAGACCATAGGATGTTGCAGCAAGTCTTTGGCCTTGGAGAGGCAGAAGAGGACCTGACTATTGGTTGGGTGTGGGTTGGGGGTAGGTCAGAGGAAAGGGCTAAGGAAGCACTGGCAACCTAAATCTCATCTAATCCTGGAGGCATAAATCAGATATTCCAAACCTCATTAGAAGTATATAGGAGCCGAAGGGAAGAAAGAACAAACAAAGTTCATCATGTCAGAAGATTCTTCCCAAAAGAAATTTTCCTAGCTGAGTCCTGAAGGAATTTGGGTGAAAGGTAAGAAGTGGCAGGGCACTTGTTTCTCATGCACCTGCAGGGCAGCTGGGGCAACTCTGCTTCAGGCTTTGGTAGTTGTGTGTCTGCCTTCCAGTGCTCATTCTGGGGCCTGGGCTGAAGGGACAGGCAGCCTTCATCTGGAAGAAGCTCCCCTGTGGCAGTGATATGGAAGTGCAAAAGGGCAAATGTGTGCTTGAACCTGTACACCATCACATGCATCCATCCCATTGACCAAAGCAATTCGCATGACTAAAGCCAAAATCAAGAGGCCAAGAAGTAAGGAGCTAAATTCTGCCTCTAGTGGAAGGGCACTGCCAATATTATATTGCAAAAGGCAATCTTAGATACAGGGGCAGAGACAAGGGGTAGGGAAGAATGGGCTCAATAATTCCATCTATTACAAGAAGCATCCACAGAGAACATGAATGAACAAAGAATGTATAAGGGAATAAACTAGAAATCAGTTTGGCTCAGCTTTGGAGCATAATGGAAGGAAGAAAAAGAGTGAGAAATTGGGATGAAGAAATTTCATTTTTTCTGGATTTCCACAATGCATGAAAAGAAAATATTACAAATTCAAATAAGCATGGCATACTCCAGGAACAAAAAAAGGGGAAAAAGGGCTCCTACTGGGTCTTGGATAGTTACTGGAGAGACTCACCAGACAGAGAGCAGCATAGGCCATGGGAACGCAAGCCCTTAGCAAAGCTGGAGCTCATTGACTGAAGGTGTATTTTCCTTGTGGTCCTATAGTGTGTATTCTGACAGGGTTTGTACTTGAACCAAGTAGCCAGGCTCTTTAGTGATACAGTAGATACTGAGAAAGGACACTGAGATTCTACATCTTCAAATAACCCATCAACATGTCTAGAGAGCCAACAGAGTGCAGGGCATGTTGCACTAAAACAGAGGAGAGGACAGAAGAGAGTGGCTTTGCTGCTGTGCTGAGCAGAGCCCATCCCATGGCAGGTGCTCCAGCGGGATTAAATTGTTTGCTCTCCTATCAGCAAGCTGGTTAATCCCCCAAAACCCTTGCCAGGAATATGCACACAGTAAACACTCCATTCTGTGAGAATTGTCCCAATAAAAGCTAAAAAAGAGTGCCTACTTCCTTGCAGATCTGAACCCCTCTCTTGGTTCCCCTTCTTGGCATTTTCCAGAAGAGATAATTGGTCTTCAAAAATGATGTTACATTTCACAGACTTAATAACTCCTCCCCTTTCATCATCCAAGTACAAGTATATATTACATGTACATATGATTGAGTGAGGCCAACACACTCTAGAGAGTTGCTTAAGGTCACACGGAGTGAGTGGCTCATTGTGGATTAGAAAAGCCTCATGCCCTGTCTGGTCCCCAATCCTTTTTATCTAACCTTGGAACAAGTTGCCATATGAACAAAACATAAAAAGCATTAACCTCTGATAAGTTACATTTATTTTCTGGTGCATTTGGCATTTATTTGAGTTGTTTCAATTTGTGTAGCTCAGGATAAAGTTCTGCACACTGTCCTCTGCTTTCTGGGTCTTTTATTTCTGTTGGCATTTCCCTTACTCCTTAGTTAAAGTTACTGTTTTCCATTTCAATAAAAGTTGTCTTGAAATCTGTCCTTTGCTCCAGTGTCACGGCAATGTAAAATTTAGCAGGATTGTTTCCACCCCATGCTGAGACAGCAAGTCATTTCAGCATTAGCCCTTTTTGATCAACTGATTTGAATGTTTCCTCAGAGAACAAAATTATTTTAACAGTGATTTCCCATATTTTCTCTGGCCATTTGTCTCTCTGGTGAAAGTCTCTGGCCTTCCAATTTGCCCTAATATTTTTCCCCACTCACAATGTAGTTGGTGTGCATTTAATCTTTGGTGTATTACACATCTGCACATCCAGCAGCTAATTTCCTTTAAAATCAGAGCTGTTGACTTGAGTGTGGCAGACCCACAGGCTGAATGCAGTGGTTCCAGGCCATCCTGAAGCCACTTTCTGAAAACAGCAGAATCAAACCCCAGAAAATACAGAGCTTCTCTTGATATACTCTAAGTAGCCCATACATGTCTGCTTTGTACCAACTGCCAAGCATATGCAGTGAGAGTCATGATGGCCTGGGTACAAGTGAGCATAAAGATGAACTCAATTCCTTCCGCATGCCATTTTTTTTTTTTGAAAGGCTGAAATGCACTTAAGAAATATAAATAATCCCATATTTCCAAAGGTTACTGATTAAGTGATCATGTCAAGCTGGATAAACAGCATCACATCAATTTCTAATAATGAGGTCTAATCATAAAATAGCTGGACTTCTAAATTGAAAAGAAAATCACTACATATAATTATGATGACATGATCATTGATGAGCTTCATGACTGCCCACACCAAAGGACATTCTTGCCTGCTGTGCCAGTAGGCTTAGCACTAGAACGAGGTGGTCATCTTGGGCACAAAATTTAAGGGTTTGCCGGAGACTCAGTAGTCAAGATAAATGCTTCAAGATAATATTTAAAAATTAAAATCAGTACTAAAATATTCATGATAACCAAAATACCAAAGTCAATCTATCAGAGTGATTTGATTTTAGGCACTGACCTACAGAGAGGTATAATTTCTCAAGAAAAGCAGACAGGAAAGGGAACTCAGTTTGAAACATCATTATTCGGGCAACATTTTATATGTTCCAGAGAGCTAGACAGACAGACTGAAAAGTCTGTCCCATTTAGGGCTTTGTTTTACCTACCTTAAATTAAAGCAGACTGAAAAATTGAGGACGAATTGAAATAAAGGAGAAGGAAGACGACAACGGCTCCAGTTGTCACTGACAATGCTGTGCTCCATCGAGTGCAGGCCCCTACTTCGGAGAGGAGTTGGCATTCTCTGGCTTCATCATGCTCTGCCATCAGCCTTACTCCTTGGGCACTGTTGTGATGTCCTTGCCACAGCTCAGTGCTCACGGAGAGCCTGGTTTTCCAGGCCAAGCGGATGTGGGAGGTGCCAACAATAGCTCAGGTAATTAGGCAAAAATGTCTAGCCATAATTATCCTGCAAAGCATCCTATGGTTTATATTAGCCATTAAAATTGTAGCTAAAGGGATAGGATTGTAACACAGGGGTAAAGTATTTGCCTAACATGCATGAGGCCCTGGGTTCAATCCCCAGCACTGGAAAAAAAAACTTGTAACAAGAGTCAGTGGAGAAAGAACATTAGCTGGTGAAGGGCAGGGGTTATATTGTGTGCTATGTAGTATCCAAATGTGAAGTGCCATCCATGAATCCTTGGAATGGGGAATGCACACGCTGAAGTGCTGCTTGCAGAGAGGAGCCCCTGGGTGGAGGACAAGCACATGAGATTAGGCGAGGCCACCTTTGGTGTGCCGATTGACATTTTATTAATTTTCACTGCTGAGATCTTCAGATCTTTTTGTCATTCGTCTATTTTATTGAGTTGTGCCTTCTGGCAAATGAAAGGCAATTTTTTTTAAACTAAACTTTGTATCACGTAATAAAAGTTGTTCATTATCATGAACATATTTATGGGGAAGGGGGTGCTGAAGTTATCATGTACATCTCCCAAACTGAAGTAAGCCAAAGGGAAAATATTTATTTTAGAAAGGGAAACACTGAACAAACAATCAGAACAGAGGACAAGGTCCACAATGCCAGTTTGCCCACTGAGAAGATTCACAATAACCCATTCACTCATTTATTCAACAAGCATTTAATGAGTGCCTGCAGTGTATCCAGGACTGAAGTAGATCCTGAGCAAAACAGATTCAGCCCCTGCTCTCATGGATCACACAGTCCTATGAAAAGGACATTCTTAAAAAGAATCATTCCCTAAATAAACGCAGAAGGAAACATCTAAAGTTCATGGAAATACCCTGAAACAATGAGCTTTACCTTCAGCTGGATGGATAATTTATAGCTCTTTGGTGAAAGGTGCCTGTATGGGAATAGGGGAGCATTTCAGAAAGTGCCTATGATGATAATGACACATTTTTTAAAAATTAATGAATCAGAAAATTAGCAGAGGAGGTGGGTGGACATGGGTTTAATATAAAAGCTATAGCACACAGGGAAGTGAGAAGAGGTGTGGAAGGAAAGTCTAAGAACTGGTCCCCAGTGAACTCAATCTGGATCCCTGGAGTGTCAATGAGGTGACAAACCTGCAAGGAAACCTACAAAGCCCACCTCAACCACAGAGTAAGAATTTCCAGAAAGATCTATAAAGCTGCTGGGTATGTGACAAAGCTCCATGTCTGAACCCCATGGCTATCTGAGAATAACATCTTCCTCTTCACATTTGCCTTTCAAATTTCATAATGTGTCCTTTCTAGCCCAGGACCACAAAGGGAAGGGTCTTCTGGAAACCCCTGCTCCCAGCCTTAGGTAGAGGGTCAATAGTAGGAACCAAGGCAGGTTCCAACCTTTTGCAGCTTGTTATCCAGCTTAGAGTGTGAATTTTTATCCTAAAATCAACAGGAAGACATTGCAGAAAACAATATAATTAGAAGTTCAGGTTCACCATTTAACTCTGGTCATGCTACGTAGCACAGATTGGAAGGCAGCCAGGGAGAAGCAGAAATTCAGGTTAGAAGGCTGTTGCAAAGCAAGAGACAATACTTTGGACTATGATAGAGACTGAAAGAAGTAAAAAGATTAAGATGTAAAATAAGACTTTATTATGAAGGAGATATGGGTGCTGAAGATGAGAGAGGATGCCATTGCCAGGCAACAGCCCCAGATTCCGAGACAATCAGAATTGCAAGGGCTTCAGGTCGACTGGTCTAACTCCCTCCCTAAGTCTGACTGATCACTGCTTTGCTCAATGCCACAATGATTAGGTGAAAGGTCATGTGTGCACACTTCTACAATTAGTTTCAGTCCACATAATTTCCATGTCTTCTAATGCAAATATTACTGTACCAATATGAATTCAGGGAGTACCATGAGAACATTTTTCTCTTACCGCCAACAGGTCATCGTGAGAGCAGCAAAACAGATGAGGATGTGAAAAGTCCAGCACTCAGTGAAGACACAGACCCTCTTCTGAAGCTGTGTCTGAATCAGTCATCAGAGGATCAAGTTTACAGATGGGTGAGAGTGGAGCTTAAAGTGGATTTGAAGGTGATGAGAAGAAATTCTATCTCTACATGGATAAAGAGATAATGCAGGCACCGAGGCCAAGGTTCCTGGCCATCTACTTTTATCTGTCTGGGGAGCTCCGTGGATTGGCAGGAGCTGCCTCACTTTGAGAGAAGTGCTAATAGACTTCAATTATGTGTTTATATTTGATGCCATTTGCTTAGAAAAACATCAACTTGTTAACATTCGGCAATGTAGCTATTGTAAATAAGAAACTGAGGACACAAGGGTACCTCTAAGTAAACTTGATGGTAGGCTTTCAAGTTTGTGAAACCTTATCAAATTAGTAAGAAGCTAATTTCTCTCTGAAATCTTGAACTTGAGGTCTTGTGAATCATATATGAGAAGGCGAGACCTACTGGCAAAGTGCAATGTGGCAGCCTGGTATGCTCACAGTGAGAAGTGATGTAGACAAGAAACCAAGAAAGGAGGCTACAGACTTTTTCTGTGTTTAAGTGTAAAGTCAAGTAGGCATCAAAGAAAAGAAAAATATGCATGGGTTCCCCTGATATAAGAGGAAAATAAGAGGGAATGAATGACTCTTAACATTCAGATAAAATAATATCCTCAGTTGTCCTAAGGAAAGAACAAAGACCTAGTTTAAAACTTTCTCCAGGCAATATTTTATTACCTAGTGCAGTATCATGGAACCCAATAGCCCTGAAATTGCCAAACCTCAACAACATTCCCCACAATACTTCAGATTTCTCCATTGGTGCATTTTCTTCTAGAGAAATTTATTTTAATTTTACTTGTTTATAGAAATAGTATTCAAGAAACATTTTATGAAGACTTCATTATAAAGTCTATAACTGTGTTTTACTGTACATCGTACAAACATAGCACAGGAGACTCATGCTTATTCTTATGAAAAGGTCTGAATGATCAACCTTCTCCAAAATATCTCAGGAGAACCATAAAACCATTATTTCAACTTTAGAATAAACATGTAATGACATGCAGTTACAAAAATTGATTCTTCATCATCGTTATTCAGAAATGCTATGCTTCTCTCTTCTTCATAGCTCCTTAATATATAGTTGTCAACCAATGAAGCATGAAGCATTCAATCAAATTACTTTCAAGTATAAAAAGGTGTATTTTGAAAAAAATTAATTTTATTTCCTTTACCAAAAGCAAATTTTCAAAAAATTGTGGTGTGTTATTTAAACTCAGAAGGACCAATCCTGAATATTTCAGAAAAAGATTAGTGACAGCATCTCAAAGAGCAATTTTCAGTTCACGAATGACACAAAACCATTTTAGAGGGACCCGTTTGCATCCCGAGTGGGATCCTGATGGTTTCTATCATGTAGAATGGTAATGTATTAATGCCCCAGAGTGGTCTAAGATTATTAACCCCCATCAACCTCTAATAACATCCCCAGGTCACACTCCCATTGCATTCTAATGTGGTAAAGTATGAAAAACAGCATAATGGTAACAGCCTCCTAAGTTTCTGTAAAGATTAAATGAGATAATGCATGTAAAGCACTTAACACAATGCCTAATATAAAGTGAATGCTCAATAAACAATTGCTATTATTACAATCTAACCTTCCTGCCAAACAGAGATATTCCATTAGCTGGAACATGAGTACAATTTTCCTACTGGGGGTTGAGGTGATTTCAATAATTTATCTCCCTTGTCATCTTCATCTAATGACAATAAAGGAGAGTCAACTCCAGAGCAGCTAGTATCCTTTGTGGGTGAATTTCAGGGGGACATAAGTCATACACATGTCCCAAAGCTAAAAGAATTTGGTAAAATGCCTCCAGGTTTTAAAACTTCAAATAAGTACTTTAAAGTCCAGAATGATCTGTGTCGCCTGTGTGCGTTGGGCACAGAATCAAAAGATGGGGTTTCTATTCTTAATTTACATAGCAACTCATATGGGACCATGAGACTTAACGGCATACTTCTTGATGTGCTTTAATCTGTAAAATCAGAATATTAATAATATCTTATGAACAAACTTTCACAGAGGGCTACAAGACTAGGAATCCAGATAAACTGCAGTCCTTTTATCTCGCTTCTTTCCCCCTCCTCCTATTCTATAATTTTAGCATGCCCCATCACCACCACAATTGAGTGGCCAAACTGAGTAATGCTTTCGGCAACCAATAACAAAAGCAAAAACAAACAAATAAATACATACACACACACTCACACAAGATAAAACAAGTGGTTTAAGTTGGCTGAAGCACTGGCTTATTTATATAGCAGAAAAAGCCTGAAGTGGGTGGCCTCAGGACTCTTTTGATCAGGGCTCTAGTTTCATATCTGCACAAAAGACACTGTGTCTCTTGGCCATCCCCATGGTCAGCTTTGTCCTCAGGCTGGTTTCCCCCATGCACAAAATGGCCTCACCAAGTCCAAGTGTCACATCCACATTATTTTTTTTTTTCCTCCAGGAAAGAGAACTTTGCTTTTCTTTCCATCAAATGTAAGGCTGGAACTTCACTTTGGGCAGCCTTGTGTCTTACCCTTATCCCAGAAGCCAGTCCATGAGGTAAGGAGGTGAAATGCTGATATACTCAGGAGAGGCAAGACAAGTGACCTCTGCCTGCATGAGGACACTACACAGGGAGGAAGGGATGGATGTGGAGGCAACAAAAAGTCTTGTTAGATGCTGCCACAGAGACTAGGAAATAACGCCAAGGGAATAAAGAAGCGTCTTTTGTAACTCGCTCTGTTACAGTTACCACCTCTGAGAGTCCCAGACTGCCAGAGAACAATCTGAGAAATCTGCTTTCTTTTCTGCTAAAAACTTGACCAGGTTTTAGCAAAGAAACTTTTAGCAGAGAAAGAAATAGCTGAGTGTCCTGGGAACAAGATTGTGTGCTACTTTTCCTCTTCACTTGAAATTAATTCTTTTTCATAAAACTGTTTGGTCCTTCCTACAAATAAGCCATCAGTGAATCCCTCCTGGACATTGTGTATGTGACTTAAATTGGTGTCTAGTACTGTAGCATATTTACAAGAACTCCTAATATGGAAATTAATAATTGTATAAGAACTAATTGAGATTCAGAGTTACCAGAGCGAAGGCAATGAATGAGTAAGAAAACACAAGTAGAAATAATATGGATTTCTTCCTGGATGGATCTCAGTGCACAGGGCCATGGGGCCATATGTCTTTATTTTTTATTTTTTAATGTGTTGTAGGAACTGCTGTAAGGATGTTGTACTGCACTTTGTCTGACCCTCATTTTTTAGAAACAACTCAGACCTTCAGGTCCTGGAATTTTTCTCAAGAGTTTTCAAACTTGATTTAGAATTTGAATGAAATGTTTTAACACATTTAAATCATTTTCAAAAGAATTATTTTCCTTTGTGGAGTTTAACTGAAGAGGTAATGAGCACACTTCCTCTCCATGTATTTCATGTGTCAAAAATACCATCTTGCTATTCATCTTCAGAGGAATAGATGCAGATCACCTATCAAAAGCAAAGACAAACATCAAAATGATAGCATATGGGAAATGGAGAGGGAAGCATAATTTTTTTTTCAGACTTTCTCAAACCACCCAGGCTATCCATCTACCTAACAGAATTACATGTTTCTCTGTGTGTATTCATAAGTTTAAAGAATTTGGAGTTTTCAATAAAGGTTGTTACCCCTTTTGAGCTCCAGACCCCTTTGGCTCTGTGGTGAAACCCTTAGAACTCACCTAAGAAAAATAGGATTACAAAGGAAACTTTAAAATACAGACAGTTGTCAAAATAACAAATGTGTGATGTGGTGATGTATGTGCTTCTTTATTAATATATTCAATTGTAAAGTCTGGAAGCAGGTCCACTAACAGCTCTCTTTGTGAGGTAATTATGACTATGCATGATATTTTGAGGTACCTAAAAAATCATTATGTGATATGAAAACATCTGTGACATTGATAATGTGGTCACAAATGCTGCTGGCACCACAGTGGCCTGCTGCCTTGACCATGGTGGCACAGCTAAGAGTCACACCCAGGAAGTCCAGCCCCAGAGTCTGCTCTCTCAGCCACATTGCTCTTCTCCTGCAACAAACCTAGAATTCAATTGAGCTCAGACCCTTCATTTTGCAAGTAAAATAAGTAAGATTCAGAGAGCATGGGTGACTTGAATCAGCACCTGTAGTTAGAGTTTTTGAAAGAAAATAAAAAAAGAAAGATTATCCTGTCTGCTGTTTGGTTTTGTGGCCCTCAAGTACCCAGAACTGGATACAGTCATGACTCAGAATCTAACATTATTACTGGTCCAGGCAAGATCCTCCTTACTTTAATTAATTAAGTCATTTAAATAAAATCATGAATATTCATAAATCTGTCATCCAACACAAGGCCTCCCCATTGATAATAATTTATATCTACCCTCTCTATCCAATTCTTGTCTCCAAAGTAGCCGGAAATTTGTTGCTCATCATTCTTTTAGTACACACACATATGCACACATACTTTTTAAAATCACAGTTTAGGTGCACTTAAATGTTGGTGTTCAGCTTTCATTTAGTTTTATCATAAAATCTATGATCTTTTGGAGCTCCTTTTTCACACTCAGCACACCTTGTTGTGCACACCTGTCACTGAATCATTGGTTAAAAATCCCCAACAGCTGTGTGCAGTTTACAGGGAATAGATATGAATGACCCTAAGGTACATGAAAGCCCGGCCCTTGTCCACTACCTGACACTGCTTCCCTTTCCCTCCAGCCACCCCTCTCTCCTCTGAGCAGTGTTTCATTCAGCATAACTCTTCCCAGGAGCCCTGGGTTGCAACAGTAGGCGGCTGCCAACCGCGCCTTCAGGAAGGCTGGCTTGCTATCCGGAACATGTAAATAAATTGGCACTGGGCATCTCTGTCCTGCTGGAAAGAAAGGGAAGATCCAACTCACAAAGGTGTGTTGAGACCAGGGAGATGAGTCCACCTGGGGAAGACAGTCATCAAGTCACAGCTGAATGAGCCCTGGGAAGCAGAAGTAAGGAAGACCCTCATTGCTTCACACTTGAGCCAAGACCAAAAGCCAAGCATGGCTGAGGCCTTGGGGGCAGGACTCAGTGCCATGTTGCTATGGTGATTCTGCCACCAGCCCAAAGTTTTCTTCTCTCTTTCTAGCAAAGCTTGTCCTCCAAGATGGGAGGGGGTGAGAGTGATGGGGGAGGAAAAGATAAGAGTTGTTGAAGCCAAGACCAGAAGAATTCTACAGAGGGAAGACCACAAGATGAAAATTCCCTTCTGCTATGTGTGTGTGTATGTGTGTGTGTGTGTGTGTGTGTGTGTGTGTGTGTGCAGGCTTACTTGGGCACACATGCATAAGTGTGTGCATATGCCCACATTCAGGATGGAAGGCTAAAGAGCAAATTTCCTCTGCTATGTGCCCATCATGAGAGTATCGTTTTCACTAAATTCATTCTAACCCTCAGTCTCTTCCCAAAAGATGATAATTAACTCAGGTAGCTCTAGGTTGCAGAATTTCATTTTTATTGGACTGAACAGATCTTATGTCAGTACTCCCCTCCACAACAGAACATGCACACACACACACACACACACACACACACACACACAATATACACCCCTTCTGCCATCATTTCTGAACAAACAACAGATTGCATTGCTGCTGTTCAAAATATTATGCCAGAAAAACAAGGGATAAATTTAAAAAAAAAACTTCTTCATCAAGATTCAAACCAAATGTATGAGCTACCAAGTGATATACAGCACAATTATGAGCATTTTGTGAATGTTCCTTGAAACCCATGCCTGCAAAGATTCAGGGGAATTGTTACCCAGCCCTACTCTCTGGGGAAGGGCCATATGTGAAAGTGAGTCAGATCTGCCGTCTGCACATCACATCCCCAAATACTCAGCATGCTTTCTACTTGAGGTCACTCAGTCCCCATTCTACACATGGACAACCAGAGAGGAAGAGAGGTGTTGTAGTGGCTTTTGCCACTGCTTCTCTCTGGAACTGCAGATATACATGGACTCCATTTTATTCATTGAAATGACCCCAAAAAGAAAAAAAAGCCAAAACTTTTTATGTATTGCAGGTACATAGTATGATCAATTTCCATCAGGAAACATGACACCTACCATGACCTCCACCAAACATAAAATGAAGAACATATTTCAATCTCCTTCCTGGGGTAACTCAACTTCACACTTATGATGTCAGATGCTCATAGGCCACCCTACCAACCAGCAACCACTCTACATATGTGGCTCACAGAAACTAAGTCCCTGATGTATCGTGGTATCATTTTGATAATATTTCAAAAGTAAAATGAGATTAAGATGCTGAAACCCCATTAATATTTTCCAAAGTGAAAATTCACAGCTATAAGAAAAAATTCTAAATAGAAAACCTGCTTATTCATCAACACTAATGACATTACTTGAATAAGTCATTATTTAATGTATGTCTCCAGGCAAGTTGCTTCAATCTTCCTAAGCCTCATTTTTCTTATCTGTAAAATGGGGGTATAAGTAGTATCAATGTTTCAACCCAATTGACATTGACAATTAAATGATTTGTTGTGCATGTAAAGAACTTGGCACAGTGCCCAGCACATAGCAAGAGCTGAATCAATATTAGAACTCTCATATTATGCCAAATTGAAATATCTCACTTGAACTGGCAGCTGATGACCCTTCCCAATGGAAGTGTGAAGAGATCCTTGCTTAGTGAATCACACAAGGCATTAACAAAATACTGGCTCTTGACAAATACATCCTCAAATTATTGTTAAGCATTCATTATTCATAATTTATATAAAAAGAGGGCTAATGTACAATTTCTAAAATCATGACAGTACTTTCTGCCCTCAGGTGAACTCTGCTGCAGTACTCAGGTGAGCTAAAGTGGAGAAACCATATGCAGGGAGGGATCCAGGTTGTTCCAGGGCATAGATTCCAACTTTGTAACTTGGATGTGGGCAGCTGGGCAACTTGCATCATCCTGGCAGTGCTAAACCTGGAGCAGCAACTTTGAATAAAGGTTTCCAGCTGACTGCACATTTAAGTGGCAGGGTCATGAATGGCCTTAGGTTTTGGGAGGCGAGGAGGTATCCACAATCTGAGAAGAGTCTTTACTCCAGGGATGTGCAAAGAGGAGGACTCACCCCCACCGGTCCCTGGAGCCAGACATACATGCCAGGAAAGAAGACTCCCAAAAGCTGTCACCTTTGAATAGCAGAGAAGGGTGAGCTATTACAAAGAATTTCATAACACAGTAGATGTATTCATTTGTAAAGCTTATGATGTAACAGATTTCTCCCTGAAACCACCCAGAGAGACAGATCACAATTCATTTCAATTAGCAATTGATAAATATGATGAAATTAAATTAGTTTGTAGCCAGAGTTGTCATGGAATTCTAGACCTGAAAGGATCCAAACAGAACTGAGACTTCACCTAGTTCACTGTTTGCATGTCTGAAGACAATGCCATCAAGGGGGATTTGGTGACTGGTCCAAGCCCTCACCATGTGCCACAATTAAATGAGAATGCAACAACTCAGTGCCAAACTTCGACCTCTATCCCTACCCAAGTTCATGACTCAAAGATTCTATCTATTTAATCATAAAGAACAATCTGTCCACCCCACCAGTTTTTGGATATCACCAGCCACAAACTGCCTCTTCCTCTCTGGAAATCACCCCAAAGTGTCTGTCTGCCTGCCCCCATGCAACCACACAAGGAAACTGAATATAGTAGAAGTTCTCCAGGTTCCTTCTAAAAATCTCACCCTAACAGAATGCACCTCTTTTATTTTGCAAACCTCCTTCTTTCAAATCTTTGAACCCCTGCAGGAGCATGCGTGGCAGTAAATGGTTTGCTTACTGAATCAAGTATATGAATAAACAACCTTTGCTAATTTGATTTCTAACACTTTAGGCACAGTAGAATTTCAATATAAATGTATTATTTAAAAACCTGAGGGAAAGGGGAGGTCCTGAGGAATGAAATTGAACAAATTATGTTATGTTCATATATGAATACATAATGAATTCTATTGTTACATGTAACTTAATTCACCAATAAAATTTTTAGATAAAAATAATAAATAAAAATCCTCATTAAATAACCTTTTTAAAATACATATTTTCAAATCCAGTGGCTTCAAAACACCTTAGCAGCTATCTCTCTTTGAACTCTGGAAGCTGAGGCAATGTGAAGCTCATGCATGATTTAGACTCTTTCTTCCTAACTACTGATATTCCTGATGTCACATTTGCTGTCATCCTGTGCTTTTGAGTCACTAATAGTACAGGGATCCATACTGATCCATCTTGTACATATAGTACGAGTGAGCTCTAAACTCATGTATGCCAAATCATGGAAATCTGGGGAAGTTGCTGTATCCTATACTATATCCTATCCGATCCTGACTAATATACCTAGTAAAGTGTCCTGCACTGAACCAGTGTACAATTGATATTCATTCATGTAAATGTGTTGGAGAAAATTAATTTAACACAGATTTTCCAATGTAATGTCCACATCATCCTAATGGTAGAAAACTTTGGTCCATGAAAGGAGACTAAAGAATACATAAGGGAGAGGTAGACACAAATAACTGTTAATAAAAAGTCAGCCCATCTTAAATGCTATAATAGGAAGATAATGAAGTGCTCAGAGAGCACAGAGTGAGATTGGATTAGCTCTGCTTGGGGGGTCTAAGAAGGACTCAAGGAGGATGTATCATTAAATCATTAAATCTATGCCTAGAAGAACTTCTCTGGATGGAAATGAGAAGCAAAGGAAAGGGCACAATGTGAACAAAGCCCACCCTGCAGTTCTGTTGGGTTACGGGGCTAAAATAATAATTAAATAAGGGCCTACAATAGTCCCATGCAGTTTTAACAACTGATAAAATCAAGAGATCCTTTTCTAGCTGCTAAACGATCTCACTAGACATCTGCATGAGAAAGATGATATTTTACATCAGTAGCTCACATAGGGATAGCTGTTAAAGTGTTTTAAAGACACTACATTTTATAATACATATTTTTAAAATGTTATTTAATAAGCTGGGTTTTTAAGAACATCTTCCTATTCAAATTCTATTGTGCCCAAAACAAATTTGAGTTAGACATCAACCTACTAGAGACTGCTTGCTTGTGTACTTGCTAGCCAAGGAACATCCGCAATTGTTCACTCACATTTCATGAACAAGTTGCTTCGATGACATTGTGAGAAGCCAACAAGAGCATGTTTCCAGTCTCCTAAATCAGCTTATTCAGTCACTACTTGTGATCTGATCACTAAATAAAAATGATGTATCTTTGTTCTTTTGTTCTTGCAGCATTCTATTTCAGGTACCAATTTGCAAATTGGTCAAGAGAGATAGATTGTCCTGTGACACAAATAATCCTAAAATCTGAGTTACTTGATAAAGCAAAAGTATACCTCTTGCTGGTATTATATGCTCAGTGTGAGTTAAATTAGGGCTATGGGTCACTGTTACTCATGAATATAGATTGAGAGAGATACCACCATCCAGGGCATTGCTATCTTCTTAAATAGAGGAGGGAGAAACTACAGGATCATTCATGGAATCATCGCTGCCTCAGTTTAGCTCTGAAAAATATTTCTCTGATCAGAACTGCCCAGATGGCCCACATAACTTCATGGAGAACAAGGAACATCGAAAGCATGTTTGAGATAATTGTTGTCCCTGACCCAAAATCATTATGTAAAAATGTCAGAATCAAAAATGAAGAGACTGCCAGCAAGGGCCTTCAAATCAAGAGAAGGAAAAACACTGTAATAACACAAGATACTTGATAAACGTTTTCTGAAATCACTTCCATCTATAGCTGCCTCAATCAAAGCTGCCATTATTTGCAGAGAACTATGAGCAGGTAGGCTGAAACTAGTCCCCCAGGATGGCTCCAGACCAGAGAAGAAAGAACCTGGGTCATTTGTGTGTACTCTGAACCACTTTTCCTTTAGCCATTCCACTGTTCCCTTGATCAGATTCGAATTTGGAAGATTTGGGAGCTCAAAAATGACCTGTTAACTTGGGAGACCTGTGCAGTTCAAACTAACAACACAACCAAGTTTAGCCTCGCTCAAAACCAAAGTGAAAAAAGATACTTGAATAACCGTAAAATCACTCCAGACATTAGTAAGGCCATAGGAGCAAGGCCACCATCTCCACACTGAAAGTTCTGTGGGATTTGGACATCATTATCATCCTCAATTCACTCCTAGGGTGGAGGATGAGAACCTCTCTTTATTTGACTGAGGGAAATCTGGCTCCTCTCTGGGATTCTGCATTCCATGTCCTATTTCACTGCTTTAGTGCCTAGCCACGGGTCTAATCAAGTCCACATACATTCGTACATCTGCTCTCATTCATTTAGATGGCAAGATGCCTGATGGAATTACCGTGATCCCGAGGCTCTGAATGTCAAAGCCCCAATAAACTGAGATAAACCACCTAAAAAACACAATGAGTGACAGCCTTTCTCCAGGAAGCCCCTTCTAAGCAACAGTGATGCCATGTTGACCCCATAAGGCTCTCCCCATAGTAGTCTATCCGCACGTCTATTCCAAATCTAAGAATAGCTGCAAGCAAAAGAAAACAAATACTCAGAATCTAAATGCACTTCTGCCTGCCAGGAGGACAGACTGCAGAGCCGCAGGTGTTCAGGAAACCCAAGGCAGCCCTCTTCAGACCAGCCAAGTAATGGAAAATAACAACCATGTTTGCATTTTAAAAAATAAATATTTAAAGTGCATGCTCTCTCTCCACCCCCTTATTTCACATTTCTTTTTGTCTTTACATCCATCTCCCTGAAGGTGAGCCATGCTGGCAGTTCTCACAATTATTTCAACCACCTGAAAAGGCGCAAACTTCATCTGTGGAATCAGCCGGTCATGCTGTACATATCTATTCAGTATGGTATGAAATCCCTTTTTATTAAGCTGTATAAATGAAATCAGATAGAGGAGCAAATGCTTGTACCACATGTAGGGAAAGACTGTGGAGTCCCACAGAGAGGGAAACTTGATTGCATCAAGACAGAACACGACTGGCAGGGCAGGGGAAGAAAGTGAGGGCAGGAGTTGCTCTGTGGCAGATGCTGTAACCATCCACTGTAGTGGAGAGTGAGCAGTAGGAGGAATGGGCTGAGCTGGTGACCAATGAGCATGGGTTACCCAAAGAATTCATCCAGCAGACTCTTTTTCAAAGCTCTCCTTGCCATTGGTCAAAAGGACCCTGCAAACAAACAGCTTGTAGGAGCATGGAGAAGTAACTTCCAGCAGTAAATTGTTGAAAGGTGCTTGGATGAGGGTGAAAGAATCCTTAATTAATGTCTTAAAATAACAGAATCTTAGAATGAGGTCATTTACCCCATCTGTTAATAAATATAGAAACTGAGTCTCAGGAAGGTGATATAAGATGCTCAAAGCCATAGAGCTACTTAGGCTTTTGCTTTTCAAATAGGTTTTAGGTGAATTCTCATAAACTTCCATTTTAAAAGGAAAATAAAGAAAACTCACATCATCTCAATCATCATAATTGGAGCTTCCCCAGAAATGGACCCTAAGACAAGGATGCATTTTCAAGTTTGGGAAATGCAGGAATTACTGGTAGGAGAATGGGGAAGTAACAAAAAGAGTGTTAATAAGCCAATAAGACAATAAATGGTGTGTTAAGCAAATTGCTTTCTGGGCACTAGCAGACAAAAGTTTGGGAGATGGAATAGAACAAGTACTTGGGTTCTTTCACCTATGGAAAGAGGAAGCCACAGCATTTATCCATTAGTTCCCAACTGCCATTGGTTGAGGGTTGTGCCTAATAAAAGAGAATTCCCTGGACCTTCCAAGTCTGGTCTGCAGGTGAGTTGAGCAGACTTCCATTATTATACTCGGACAAAAAGTTGGAAATGTTGGCAGCTGGAAATTAGCATGAGTGCACAGAAATGAAAAGGTCTGAGGATACATATGAGGTACCAACAAGGCCTGCTGTACCAATTAGAATTGATTTTTTTTGCTTTATCCATTATCTATTTAGTTCCATTTCTGCTCACCTCTATATCCTGGAAGACCACCCTTTTTTCTTGTTCACTATTTGCAGGCATAATAGGGGTGGCATGTATAAATGCTGTCTCAATAACTCATTTTTGCCCTCAGTCAAGTTTTGCAACTATACCATAAGTTCTACTTCATTGACTTGATATACATATAATATGTTTTGTAATCACCTATTTATCACTATGTCTTGCAATGCCCAACACAGATGCATAGATACACGTATTTTGTTAGCTTCAAAAACATGTTCCAAATTTCTGAATATTACAGTACTTTAAATTTAATGAGCCATGAGAAGATTGAATTGATACCTGTTATACAGGTCACAGAATTTGGAAATATGACCTAATCCATGTCTTTGCTAATGTATCAGAGATATATGGGAATATATCACTTCAGCTTTACAAATAAACATCTCACTGAGTTTTAAAAGAAGTCTGTGTCTTAAACAGTCTACTGATGCTGCCTAAAATACTATTTGGAAAGTTGATTTCTAGAATAGTTAAATTTAAAGTCATTTTAATGTACAAATTTCTGACAAGAACAAGAAGTGCAACCTATCACCCTGGGAAAAAAGATAAAATAAATGTAGATTTAAAAAGACTTGAATTTCTTTAAAGCCCTCAGAAAATGTTACCATTTAGTAATGACATTCCCTATTCATTTGACCTCAGCTTGACACACTGAATTGCTCTGAACGGCTGTGGCCAGACACAGAAGTTCTCCATCATAACTCTTGCTTTTCTAATTTGTACAAAAATGCACATTAAAAGAATGCCAAGGCTACAGCCAGAGACAATAAAAGAAGCAAAGCCATAAGTAATTATAAAATTCACATCTACCAGTGCAAAGAGGTTACCAACATTTCCCCGCAAACTTTGATAACATTCCACATGGAAATAGCTCAGACTCAGAGATATGCCAAGCTTCTTCCCCAATTCCATGGATTCAAAATGCCTGAATTAACAGTACCTGAACTTCTGTCTTTCAAATTGAAATTTAAAAAGGAACACCTTTGTGCCTGTTTGATGCCTAACTGGATTGTAATATGATTATGAGGGAAGTGAGGTGAAGAGAGGAGGCGTTGAACTATCTCAAGAAAACTCAGGAAGTAAAAAGATATACGAACTAATTTCCATGCCAGTGTTAGCTGTTCCCTATAATGGGACACTATGATGACTCAGCTCCATAAGGTGGAAGAGAGAAAGAGACTGAGATCACTCAGGTTTTAGTGATTCTGCATGGTTCTCAGCCTTGGTCGTATATTAGAATTACCCAGGAAACCAAAACGAACAAATAAACAAAAAAAAAAAAAAAAAAAAAAAAAAAAAAGGGGGACCTGGCATCTCTGAGACAAAACTTAGGAACAGAGATGATTTTAATGTTCATCCTGAGTTGAGAACCACCACTCATTTTAGGTAGCAAAGCAAAGAATCACAATACTCATTACACATAGATACCTTTTGTTGATTTCCTACAAAGTCATGATCTAAATATTCAGTTGTCTATAAAAGCAAACATTTTATTTTAAAAGTATATAAGTATATACTTACTTGGATTAGACAAAGTGGAATGAAGGGAAGGAAAAAGGAAATGGGAATGGGAAAGATAGTGGAATGCCTTAGTCGTAACTTTCCAATGTTCATACAAATACGTGACCAGTGAAACCCCACATCATGTGCAATCACAATGGGACCCTAATTAAAATAAGTTATATTCCATGTATGTCCAAATACACTCTACTGTCATGTATGTCTAAAAAGAACAAATTTTAAAAAGTGAAAAAAATATATAAGTATATAACTAATATATTGACTTATTCTTTCAGCAGAAATTCACTGAACAACTATTGCATGCCAGAAACAGTAATAAGAATATATGTGTAAAGATTAATAAAACATAGACTTTGAACTTATGTGCAGATAAGAAGAAACACAATTGTTAATAGGATTATTACAATGTACTGGAATAAATATTTTAAGATATGAATGTAAAACAAAAAAGGAAGTAACAAATTCTACCTGGGGAAGTCATGAAGGGCCTTATAGCAAAGGTAAAAATTAAATATAAATTGAAAGTAAGTTTAAGTCTGGAGAACCTAAAGGATTTGATGCATTTTTTTTTCTCTTTTTAAAAATTCTTATTAGTGCATTGTAATTATACATAACAGTGGGATTCATTGTTATATACATATACAAGCACACAACATAATTTGGTCAATTTTATTCCATAATACCTCCCGTTCCCCTCTCCTCCTCCCTCCCCCAGTCCCCTTTCACTGTTGTACTGTCTCCCTTCCATTTTCATGAGATCCACTGTTTTTTTCCCATTTATACTCTGTAGCTTCCACATATGAGAGAAAATATAAGATCCTTGACTTTCTGAGTTTGACTTCTTTCACTCAAGTTCATGCATTTCCATGCATATTACATATTTTCATTCTTCTTTATGACTGAATAAAACTCCGTAGTAGAGTTTTATTTATAACATTTTTTATATCCACTCATCTGTTGATGGACACCTAGGTTGGTTCCATAATTTGGCTACTGTAAATTGTGCTGCTATAAACATGCGTATGCATGTATCACTTTTGGTATGATGAGTTTAATTCTTCTGGATAAATACTGAGGAGAGTAGTATAGCTGGATCATATGGTGATTCTGTTCCTAGTCTTTTGAGGAATATCCATACTGATTTTCATAGTAGTTGTACTAACTTACAGTCCTACCAATGGTTTAAAAGTGATCCTTTTCCCCTGCATCCTCACCAGCATTTATTATTATTTTTATTCTTGCCAACTGTAATTCTGGAGTGAGATGAAATATCAGTGTAGTTTTGATTTGCATTTCTGATTGCTAAAGATGTTGAACATTTTGCTATATATTTGTTAGCCACTTGTATTTCCTTAATTTTTTCTGATAACTGTTGGGTTTTTTTATTTTTTTATTTATTTATTTTTTGTTCTTTTGTGTTCTGGATATGAATTTCCTGTCAGAAGAATAGCTTGCAAATATCTCTCCCATATTGTAAGTTCACTCTGCACATTCTTAATTGTTTCCTTTGCTGTGCAGAAACTTTTTTAATTTGATTCAAGTTTTTAAAACAACCTCCTGTGGGTAAGGGACTTATAAAGACATTTCTCCAAAGAAGATAGACAAATGCCAATCGACCCAAGAAAAGATTCTCAACATCACTAATCACTCGGAAAGGCAAAAAAAACACAATGAGCTATGACTTTATACCATATAGAATGACTATTATCGAAATCCATAAAACAAAACAATGTTGGCAAGTAGGAGAAATCAAAAACGTATGCACAATTGGTGGGAATTAAAATTATATCTCCTATGAAAAACAATATAGCAGTTCCTCAAAACTATGAAAAATGGAATTACCATGTGATCCAGCAAGTCCACAATTCTAATTTGGGCATTTAGCCAAAAGAATTGTAAACAATTTCTTTAAAAGTTATTTATTTGCATATTCAGGTTCATAGAAGCATTGTTCACAGTAACTAAAACATAGAAACACCTCAATATCCATCAGTAGATGAATGAATAGCAAAATATAGTCTATACACACAACAGAATATTATTCAGTCTTAAAAAGAAAAGAAAATCTGACATATCCTACAACCACTGAAGACTAATATAAGCCAGGTAAAAAGGCAGACAAACACTATGGGATGCCACTTAGCTGAGGAAACCAACAGTCAAAATCATAAAAACAGAAAATGGAGTGGGGCTGCAAGGGCCTGGGAAGAGTAAGCAAAGGGCAGTTGCTTTTTAATGGGGACAGAATTTCAGCTTTGCAAGATGAAAAGAATCCAGGAGATGGATAATGGTGATGTCTGCACAACACGGGTGTGCTTGTCACCGAGCCATCGCCTGAAAGTGGCTAAGATGGCAAGTTTTACAGTAGGTGTTCTTAACCACAATTTTTTAACGAGTCAACTTTTTTGACTCCCAATAACCTCTCAATAGCAGCACTTTCTGGAGACTCGTCTATGACGTTGAATAATCAGTTCCTCACTGGCGTGATGGAGCTGGCCCTGTGAGTCTGGCAGTGAAGAAAAGGTTGGCATGGGCTGCATAGCGGTTTCTACACAGGTCAGTCTCGGAATAGTCACAGCCAAATGGCAGAGCTTGGGAGTCAGAAAAAGCTATGGCTTGAACTACACATACCGACTTTACAAAACTACTAAAGAAAGAAGATCAGGAGTGATCAGAGACAGGATTTAAGTGAAGGAATATTGGAAATAGGAATGAGAGGCATCAGAGGTGGTGCTTGGGTTAAGCTATCCTTCCCATTCGCATTGCAGCAATTTATTTAAAAGTCCCTTTATTCCACTGTGTATCCAGTTTCTCATCTTCAGTTGCTGGAGCTTGGGCCCAAGAGTTTGAGATAGAAGATAAAACTGAGTTGATTGATTAAAACAGGAAGCAGACATGAACATTGGCAGTTAGAGAAATAAGTTTATGGCATTATCACTTTGAAAATGTTCTTCCAACGTGTGGCAGCCAGAATTTGGTTAATCAACAAATTAGTTTTATGTGCACTTAGTATTTGTCGGGCATAAGAAACAGGTGCAAGATCTGCCCTTGCAGAATTTATAATCTAGTGGCATAAATAAACAAATAGAGTAAGTTACTTGAAGATAGGGATTATATTTTATTTTCCTTGCCTCCCCACCCCATCCCTACTACTATCTCCATTCTTTTAAGAAGTGTTCAACAACTTAAAGGGAGAACATAGAAATGAATGGTTCAGACTTCCAACATCAGAACTATGTAAGTAAAAGGCTGAGTTAAAAGAAAACTTATAACTTGCGCAGAGCAAACCTTTCATTTTATAAATAAAAAACTGAGAGGAAAAACTCTAACCTGCTCAAAGTCATAGCTGAATCTTCTATTCATTCAGGGTTCTTTTCACAAGAACCTTATACATGACCAAAACCTTTCTACTAGTCCCAGTGAAATTTCTCTTCAGAAAAACTTGAACCATGAGAAACACAGAGGACATCATAAACTACAAGAATATTGTCAGAGTAAAACAATAATGTTTGGCTAAAAAGATTTAATTTTAAAAAGTTTAATGGAGGAAGGGAGACACTAGTCCTCTGTCTTGATGCATTTTCTGATGCTACATATAACAGAATACCTCTGACTGAATAATTTTTGAACGATAGTTTATTTGACTTATGGTTCTGGAGACTGGGAAGTCCAAGGGCAGGGCACTGGGATCTGATACAGGCCTTTGTGCAACCTCAGAACACAGAGGAAGTCAGAAGAGCAAGAGAGTGCATGAGTAAATGAGAGAAATATCAGGTCCAATTTGTCCTTTTGATCAGGAGCCCACTCCCAAACCAGGTGAGATGATACTGGCATTCATACACTCATGGGGGCACTCATTAGACCTCATAAAGGCCACACCTTTTGACACTGTCACAATGGCAATACAATTTCAACATGAGTTTTAGAGGGAACATGAAAACCATACCATACACCTCATGTTGGAGGGAACACAAAACCGATACATTCTAATCACCATGTGGAAAGAGAAGAGAATACTTGACTCAGAAACAGAATTAAGAGCATATCAAAATTTGTTATAGTATGAAATGTGTATGATAGATCAGAGGGTAGTTTACAATTGTTTTTTTAAAGGTACTAGAACAACTGAGAAGTGTTTAGAGAAAAATTAGATTTTCCATGACATTATATTCTAAAATTCCAGCTGCATTAAAGAATTAAATGTAAAACAAAAGAATGGCAAAATAAAACAAAATAAAATCTCCCAAATCCAAGAAATTGTGAAACTTATAAAGTCTTTGAAGATAGGAAGATTTACCACTTTTAAATGATGAAAAAACACAAAAGATCATGACAGATACAATCATAAAATGCTAAACTTGGAAGATTTAAAATGTTACCAAAATTAAAATCCAAATAACAAATAAAATATTGGCAACAAAGATAACAAAGGATTAATATATTTATTTTGGTAAAAATTTAAACCAGTAAAGAAAATACCACAAGTCTATAGGAAGGAAATAATTTAAGTGGACAATTTGTGAAGTTAAAAACAAATTTCTAATAAGCCCACAGAAAAATGCTTCATGCCAAAGGCCACTAAGAGACATACATGTGTCACCATGAGCCAGGAGCAATTCCCAGATGACACACTGAAGGGTAAGAAGTAATTACTGACAAAATTCCTCTCAGATTATGAAACCGAGAAATGTTCATTTTTTTCATGTTGTTCCCTCATTCCAACCTTCAGATTTCTTAAATTCAGACCTCCTAGGGGGTCTACTGTAAAGACTGCCCTTTCAAAACAAAGTGATCTACTGTTAAAGAAGACAGTGTTGAAGAAAGAAATAAGTGAAAGGATGGATGGAGGGGTGCGTAGGTGGAGGGATGATAGGTCTGGTAAAACCTTGCACCAATATAACTTTAAAACTCTGGAGGGCTGGGGTGTGGCTCAGTGGTAGAGCACTTGCCTCGCATGTGTGAGGCACTGGGTTTGGTTCTCTCCACCACATAAAAATAAATGAATAAAATAAAAGGTCTATCAACATCTTTAAAAACTTTAAAAAAATAAATAAAATTCTGATAAAATATAGCAGGGGAAAATCAACAAACTGCAAGAAACAACACTAGGGAAATTCAAAGCATTTTGAGGCATCAAACCAGAATTAACAATTAAATCTAGATAAGTTGATGCATCTGCTAAGATGATGCAGATAAAATCATGTCCACTTTGACTTCAGCAAAACAAGTAGTTTTGTGAATAAAAGAGTAGGTTCTGATAATAAGCACGAATTTCTATTAAATTCTCAAAGGAATTGTATAGCCCTTTTTGAGGGTGGTTACAGACACTTGTAAATATTTAGTTGGAGGAACCACCCATCTGGTTGCTAAGCACTGGAGCAGAAAGCAGAGCGATATGCTACATTTGTACAGGAACAGGATGAAAAGAAAAGTCCAACCCGAGGGACAAGGGACCTGGGCTCTTGTTCCAGTGATGACTCAGGGACAGAATCCTAGGAAGTCACAAAATGCTAGTATGGAACCAAGAAAAAGGTTCAAGGAGAAGCAGGAAAGTTTGCTCAAAACTGAAAAGAATAAAGGAAGTGGTAAAGAGGGCTGGGGTTGTAGCTCAGTGGGAGAGCACTGACCTGCTATTGTGCCTGAGGCCCTGAGTTTAACCACAGTGACAACTAAAAAACCTCAGCAAAGGTGATGGTCAAAAAGAAGCCATAAAGATTGGTAATTCAGAGAACTTCATAAAGACTATTTTTCTAATATAGGAAAGCACAAACCAGATTATTGTGAAGAGTCAACGTGAAGGAAGTAAAAACATCAAATGTAAAACATTTTTAAGAAGCTTATTGATACAGGAATAAGGAGATTCTCTGAGGTAAAACTATAAATTTTTAAAAAATCAACAAGTTACCAACTGTCAAAACAATACAAATGCAATTTATTATTGTTATAACAATTAGTTTTTGATAAATTATTTCAATGTTTTTGGATTCAAAGTCCCTAAATATTTCCCAGTATGTTTGTTAGTCTTCTTGTGTGATTTTTAATAATTGTAGGATCCTAATGTCTACTAGATTTTTGTAAACAGAATCAAATTATCTAATCTCCCCAGTTCTTAAAGTTGGCATTTTTTTAACATTCACTGAACCTCAATAACTTTATTTCAAGGCCTTTTGATTTTGCCACGCTTGGGAACATAACCTTTGCCGTGTAACCCCTTTGTCAGCCATGCCCTTTCATGAATAGCCTGTGGAGATCCTTTCATGTGCCTTCTACCTTGCGGAAAAAGCACCCTTATTATAATGTTATAGGAAGAAATATAATTAGCAGAGACAATTTATTAGAAACCAAAAGACTAAATGCTCAGAAAAGTCCCAGGATTTTTGTTTAAGAATTTTTACTAAATTCCCAGACCATGGAGGAGGAGAGAAAGGAATTGAGACCCAGGGTGGTCTTACAGTCCTCTACATTACCCACATCCATTCAAACACTTGATTTTCTGTATAATTCTTCTGCAACTGTTGCCTTACTCCATAACCTATATCTACTCCATTTCTACTTAATATGCATTGCTGGCATGGCCACAACAAGGAACCTGTAGCTGTTTCTGCTCAAAATTATCTCTCCATTTTCAACGTGGCTAGAGGTTTCTGACTCAGCCACCTCCCAAGAAACATATACCCATGTACTTGACAGCACAATTCTATAGTGAGAAATGATTATGCCTCCAAGAAACTCCTTATCAATTTTTCTCCTGCCCGTGATAGAGCAAGCATGGCACCTAACAGGAGGTATTTTCTAACAATGAACTCAAAACTTCCCTCTCATCAGGAATATAATTGAGCAATTTACCTAGCATTTGAACTCATGGATTCACATTCCCCAAAATTTCTGGCTTTCCAGACCTGGCCCCAGAAAGTAGAGAATGCCAAAAGACCTATTCTAGAAAGGTAGTTTACTATATAAACATACTGGGAAGACTTGAATCTAGTCACTAAGGTTATGTCACAACATCATTCTGGCTGACCACCTGGCCCATGCAACACTTTTAAAAATGTATGCAGAGATCGTTGGCAGGCCCACCCATGACAAGAAATGCTTCAGGTGTCAAGAAATGGCCTAGCCAACCCAAAGAAATACTGTTCCCCAAATATCTCCCAACTACCACCATATCACTCTGCATTTCTGACTTTCTCTTCCCTCAACTATGAGAGCATCCTGGTAGCCAAGAAACATTTAAACTCCTGACGGTTAAATTCCCATTTTTCTTACCTCTACCTACCTTCTCCCTCTAACTACACACCCCAGCTTGCAGTCCTGCTTTAGATAATCTTGTTCAAGTCCTTTCACATTCAAGCCCACCTAACCATTATTAGCAAATGGATTTAGGAGCATGCTCATTAAACTTAGAATATCTCCTCATTCGAAACACTACTCATGTGTGAACAATCACCCCACCTACATCATCCCTGAATCTGCTTCTAGCACCCATGGTCACAGTGCTCTGGTATCCATGCTGACTTCTGTCACTTATCAGTAGGTCTCATCCAATAACGCTCCACCCAAACTCTGACAACTCCCATATCAGGAACCCTGGCGTGGAGAGCTGGTCTCCTGGTGATGTCAGACCCCAGCCTGTCTGGGAGTTCAAAACATAAGCTCACTGAACATTAGTAACAGGGAAATCTCAGTATGGTTCTGGGTAAGGGAGGGACCAAATAAAAGATCATAAAGCACTACTGTCTGTCCCTTTATCTGTCCTAGTTCATTCCCACAAGGGACCCTCAGAGCAGTTTAACATCTCAGCTTGGGAATTGCTCCAGGCCATCTCTCCCCTTCCGCTCATCTTTGGCTTTCTTCTGTCTCAGGCTCACATGACTGTGTAAATTAGTTTGATTCCTCTGTATTTGTTCCCCCTCCTCTTCACTTGGCTCAGTGAACAAGTTCTGACTGCTCAGTTTGTGTTCTGACTTCTCCACAACACTCAGCACTCTATCTCAAGACCTATACCCTGCTTGGGTCCCCAATTCATCATCAGAGGGAAGATGAGCAGGGTTCCAATCCTGTAATTATCAAGTACAAGAGACACACCAAGGTAAAGGCTTCTCTTTGCCCAGGGCCTACCAGCTTTTGTTAAATAGATCTTTTCCTTTCTTGAAACAGTCCACGACCTCAGCAGTGGCTCACTGCAGTTCCATCCCTGTGTCGTCAAATTGAAAGGATCAGTCAAGACCCTCTAGATTCCTGACCCCTCCATGTACTACCTCTATGAAATGTTATGCCTCTTCTGCTACCATTTCAGTAAAATAGGAATAAAAACATTTGTGTCTACATACGCCATTGAGGTGGTGAGAATATTTAAAAATTCACACAGGTGTCAATATGTATCATAGGCTCAATCATTTTTAACTTCATTACTATTTCTGCTCAGAGAAGACTGTGACTCAAAAAGCGTAAGATGCAAACCAGCTCTCAATGTTTGCCTTCAGTAATAATTCCAATATATAATGTAGGTTAGAAAAATTGCAAAATCAAAAAGAAAGAAGTAATGGCATTCTCCAACTAATCCCTCAATTTCATTGTTATTCTTTTCCCCTAAAGAAGCTCACATACCTAGAATAATTCTTCCAAAGTTTATTCTGTTTGTATTTGTTTCAGAGGAGTTGAACATTCTGTCTCTCCAAGTCTCACCCCAACCCCTGCCCCTTTTTCTGGAATATTATAATTTTTAGATGCCTCAGAGACATTCCATTAGATTAATTTGGAGGCAAAAATGTCTGTTTCATTTTATTTGTTTTCCCGTAGTTTGAGAAAATGGCAAATATCACTTGACTGTCCCCAAAGTATTCAGTGTTGATTTCTTTCCTTACCCAGAAAATGGCATATACAGTAATCCCTCCTCCACTGTATATAAATTCCAGATGCTACCTTAGCAGAATTATGAAGTAAAAATGAATGCTTTTTTAAAGCATTTATGGAGACTGGGGAATAAATGATAGAATTTTCTTATATTTCTTGTATATGCAGATAACAGATACATTTAATGCAAGAAGGAAATAGAATTTTAATAGAATTTTTAACTAAAGATCTTGAAACAAAACTAGACATACATTTTAATTGAATTTCTGGCTCAAATTACAGGAAACCATTATAAATCATTAGGAATCAGTTTTAAAACTGCTTTCACTTTTCTCCGTATTACAAACACAGAGGTAAGCTTTTACAGCTTCAGATAAGTGTTAATAAATTACCCGAATTTCAAAATTAATGGCTGCCCGGCTGCTTTGGGGAGATATCATTGTGTTTCATGAATATTTTGATTTTGTGATTAGATCAAAATGCACTGAATTCCTAAACAGTCATAACCAAGGTCTGCTGATCATAAACTGTTCTTTTTTAATAAATTATATTCCTCACAAATCTGCTGATATGGAATAATTAGAAATTGGTTGCCTGCATTTACTGTAATATTTGCATGACTTTAGATCTCCACCTACTGATCTAGAGGCTGGCAGGAAATGTACATTTTGTACATTTCTAAATATACCTTGCCTGCAGAGATAATGGTTTATATTGTGATGGTAAGAAGGTTTTTATTTGCAAAAAACAAAGAGGTGTCACTTGCCAGTTCTGGAAGACATTGATTAGGCAGTTTATGTCATTCCTATTCAGAACTTATTATTTACAGCTTTCTTGTTTCCTTTCCTTTGTCGGAGATAAAGATCTATATCTTGTAAACTGCTTAAAGAGTGTCTTATTTTGTCTTTTTAGGGAGTCTTGAAATACATTTCACAAAATGCAAGCATCCTGAAATTAAGTGTAAACTGAGTAAAATAGAGAGTCCCAATCTATTATAATATCTCCTAGTATAATCTTTAAATTAAGTGGTACCTAAATAGTTACACTGAGGAGGAAAAAAGAGTCCCCAATGTGAACACATCCTTTGTTGTGTAGCGCACACACGTCTAAATTTGAACCTATACAACCTACGTTATATAATCTGATAATTAAATGCAATAATATTGGAGAAACCACTGATCACAAACACTTCAAACTATTTTTTTTCTTCTAACTCTAGTGATCTTTTACCAATTAGGTGACTACAACAGCTAAAAGTTTGCATTTTTCAAACATCATAATACATTAATATTTATGGAACATTTCTGCAAGTCTTGTTGAGAAAGAGGTTTTCAACAAGACGCCAAAAAATAATTCTTGACTAACTCCAGATAAAGATTCAGGAGAAGGGCGCACAAGACTTTTAGCTGTTGTTTCTTATCATTTAAAGTCCTGAAAATTAAAGAAGGAGTCCTTGGTGGCTCTTCGTTCATTACAGTCATGATACAGTGATCTTCCTCTGAACTTTCATAAACTAGATCCAAGGCATCCAGAGTTCCCTAACCATTGGATTATCACAAGGAAGAACAGTCCTTCCATGGGCCTTCTGAGTGGAGATTGGGGTCAACCAATTGTCCTGCTGTGTTTCATGGAAGATGGTACTTTCTCAAAGGGCTTTAAGTCTTGGCCAATCAAAATCATTCACTCTCGAGATTCTTTGCAACCTCCTGACTAACTGCAAAGACAAAATGAAGCTTTACAAAAAGACTTGATTCAAATGCCTGAGAGTCCATGTCAAGGTTTCCAATAACCAACATTTAACTTGATGAAAGATTCCACCTGTTCAATACTGGGAACACTTAATGTTCACTTGTTTAATGGAAAAGTAAAAGCTTACTGTGGTTTAGCACATTTGTAAATATATCTAAGAAAATATCCCAAAATCCTAGTTAGAGTCCAGGAAAGTCAAATTAAAACTCAGAGAATAAACTAAAATTGATTATTTATCTCTCTTCATCACTATTATGTAGATTAAATGAGAAAAGCATGTGAGATGCCGCAGAGTCTGGAGTATAGTAAACCATAAATACTACAAAAACACACAAAATAAACAAAAACCATGGAAATACTAAGGTTCTCACAGAAACAAACTTTTCAGTATGGATTTTTGTTGTTGTTTTCATCTGACATTTTTATATGTTTTCAGTTTTCAACCATCTGCAATTCCACATAAATCTTTATGCTTATATTTGCATTAAAAAAATTCAGGTGAGAATTTTTTTTTCTTTTCAAAAGAGAGGGCATTTACATTAGTCATATATGTCAGCATTTGCATACACAGGAGGCATCTTCATGGCCACAACCAGCTCTGTGCTCCTTAATGTAAGATAAAATCTGCAGAGTAGAACCACATTTTATCCAAAATCAGCCCTGTAATCAGGAAGTTTAATCACGCTAAAATACATTCTTCCCTCTGAATTTGTTTATGCACCATACATGTGTGTACATGTATTTATATATATTAAGTTTATATTTATATATAAATTAAAATGTACATATTTTAATTTTAACTGGTTCTATTTCAGATATATGATTGCTACTTTAAAAATAAAGATGGCATTTCTAATAATAGAGTGGGTCAGTCAAGACTGACTTATCCACATAATTATCAATTGAGCATCTGTTCTTAGCTAGGCACTATGCTAGACTCTTGAGATCTAAGGGTGAATAGAACCAGGTACAAATTCAGGAAATTGAATCCATAAGACAGGAGGAAATAAAAACACATGTCCAGTTTTAGCTCACTATGGTCAGCTCTATGGTGGAAGCTTGTACAGTTCACTGTGGAACCAAAGGAAGGTTTTTAAGTCAGACTGGGTGGTCAGAGAAGCTCTCTGAGAAGCTTGGAGTTTGGAAAGGTGAGGAGGAAGAAACCAAATGATGGAGAAGGAGAATAGAGCATTTGGAGGGTCTACACTTGAGGAGACATGAAGTAGCACACCATGTTTGAGAAAGATTGTATTGTATTTCATTAAGGTTAGAAAAAGGATGTCTCTGGCTATCCAACAAAAGATAATTCCCATTTACAATCCTTTTGACCATGTATGGACACTATGGTTTGGATCTGAAATGTCCCCCCAAAGCCCATATATTAAAAGGTTGGTCCCTGGCTTGAAACTATTGGCAGGTGGTAGAAACTTTAAGGATGGGGCATCTTGAAAAGCCTTTCAGTCACTGGGGGAACCCTGTTCTCTTCCTCTTTCCCTCTTTAACTTCCCAGCAATGAAGCGAGTAGGTTTGTTCTACCACATTTTCCCACCATAAAGTGCCATAGCCCCAAATCAACAGGACCAAGTGATCATGAACCAAAACCTCTAAAACTCTGGCCAAAATAAACCTTTTTGCTTTACAAATTGATTATCTCAGATATCTGTTACAGTAATGGAAAGTTAACACAATAGGCATTATCTCTATTGGCCTGGGTGTAACTCTGCAAGAATTCTACTCACCACTTTTCCAGTTCATTGAAGTTGTAGGGAAATAGACACCACATGAGATACAAAAATGGAATTCTTAATCTTCTCACAAGACTTACTTCTCCTCACACCTGCTCATCTTAGTCAATGGCACCAACATCTACTTAGTCATCGGACCCACGGAAGTCATCCTTAACGTGTCTCTCTCCTTCATGTAAACCCCATCCACATCTCCAGTACTCTCCCAAGTACAGGCAATTAAATTTCAGATTATACCTCATTCATCTGCTTCTGTCCATTTCTCTTAAAACACTGTTGTTCAAACAGCCACCACATCATGTCTACACTACCACAACTATTTTCAACCCAGACTTTCCACCTCCATCCACAGAAACCATTTAAAAATGTTGATCTGATTCTATCTCTTTAGCTTACAGTCCTGCAGTAACTACTCTTTGCTTGGTGAGAAAATCCTCACCAAGAGAGAAACTGTCAAGTGTCCACTAAAATTCATTCTTTCCTTCTTCTCTGACAATACAGTTACATTTGGGCAAAGGATATTCAACAGAAATGCACTTCCTCTAGGACCTAGGTGAGACTGCATAACGTGGTTCATGAAAGGGAGGGTGCGTGCCATTTGCACTCCCAGGTCTTCAAACACACCCTTGTTCTCTCCTCACTTCCACCAACCAAACACAGTAAGGAGAGAAGCAATTTTAGAAGGGAAGTATAGAGAATAGCAGAATATGTCTGTGTAAATCTCTGAATGAGTTTAATAAGGAAAGATCCCTTAGTTTTCCCAGGCTGCTCTGTGAGAGAAAAATGCATGTTTATCTTGTATGAGTTGTTGCACTTTGGGAATCTCTTTGTTCCAGCAACCTACCTTCCACTCTAATCCACATACTTACCCCGGTTTATAAATCATGACTGGAATATCCCTACCAAGACTCATGCCAAAATCCAATCTCTACTGAGAGGTATTAAGAAGGTGAAAATTTAATCTATGATATTTGGGGCAGAACCTTTAGGAGGTAATTAAGGTTAAATGAGGTCATAAAAGTAGGGCTTTAATTCAAATGGGGCCATTGCTTTATAAGAAGAGGCAGAGAGACCTGATCTAGGACTTACTGTTTCACATTGTGATATCCTACACCAACTTGAGACTCTGCAGTGTCCCCACCAAAAAAGTCTCACCAATCTTCAAACAATGAGCTGAATAACCTTTTTTTGTTGTAAATTTTTTAGTCTGTAGTTTTCAGTTATAGTAACAGAAAACAGATGAAGACAATAAACCTTTCATGACTGGTTCCCTGAGCATTATCTGTGGTATTCTCCCCATGTTCACAGCTGGATTTTGAAAGTAAAAAGTTCTTTTCTGCATCATGGTCCTTATACACTCAGATCCTTTCACTTTAAATGTGTCCTCCTGTCCTTTTCACCCAACTCTCCTTCTCTTCCTGACTTCTATTTATCATTCAGGTCAGAGCTTCCAATAACTCATCAAAGAGGCTTTCCTTGATCTTGAAAACTAAACCAGGACTCTCTCATTGTATCCTATTCTTTTTTTTTTTTTTTCATTCTTTATTTCAATAAAGATTTATGAGAATAATACTGAAAAATATTCCAAGGACTGAAAACAAATGATGTGTGTGTATGTGTGTGTGTTTGTGTGTTTATACACACATATGGGTTGCAGGCTATGAGAAGAGACAGAAACATAAACTAATAAAATAATTTCAAGTATTGGTAGGTGCTGTGAATGTCTTAGAAATGAGTAAGGGATGCTATCACTTATTATAATTTCTAATTATTTGTTTTATAAGTTTACTTATTCATGCCTATGTATCCATTCTAAGTTGTAAGGGTACATTCACTACTTTGCCCAATGCCTGGTATATAGAAACCACTCAATAAACAGTTGTTGTACAACATAATACCAACAAAATATATTAAGCAAAACCTGACAGAAATGAATAGAGAAATAAGACAATTCAATTATAGTTACAGACTTTACTATCCCACCTTCAATTATGGATGGAAAATCTAAGCAGAAGATTAGTCCAGAAACGAAATGCCTGAACAGCACTATAAAACAACTATACCTAACAGACATCTATAGAATCTTTCACTAACAAAGCAGAATATTACATAGAACATAGTGACTAGGTCATATAACAAACCCCAATCAACTTAAAAGAAAAAAAAATAACACAAAATATGTTCTCTGGTCAAATGGAATGAAATTATATATCACTGACAAAAAGAAATTGGGGAAGCACACAATCATGTGGCAATTAAACCACAATGTCATAAACAAAAATGAATTAAAGAAGAAATCAAAATGGATATTAGAAAATATCTTTGGGTGAATGAAAATGAAGGTATATCATATGAAAACATGGGTTGCAGCTAAAGAAGTGCTTAGAGGGAAATTTTTATCTGTAAATGCTCATATTAAAAAGGAATAAAGATTTCTAATCAATAATTTTATCTTTCACCTTAAGACACTGGGGGGAATAAAAGAACAAACTAAACCTAAAAGGAGCAGAATTGAGCATATGTAAAGATTAGAGAGAAAATAACAGTGATGTTCCAGAAGAGTGCTGAGAAATGTTCCGAGGTCACATCCAGACCAGAAGAAAAAGTGCTGTAGAATACTAATGTTCGTCACAATTAGGAGGACAGGGCTGGAAACGGACACAACAAGCTAGAAATCTGTACCCTGAATTCTGGTCTTATTAATGTAGATCTCCAAGAAGAGAGCCTTCTATTTATGTTTGTGTTGTAAACACACATTTTAGGCTTGTATTTCTGAGAGGGTGCTTCCCTACCCGGATGCTTCCAGTTCTTTTTCAGTGGACAGGTCACCAAGGCACCAGACCATCCTCAAGAAAAGTGGGTTACTGTGGCCAGTCTAGCATTGCTAATGAGTCACAGCAGAACCAGGAGGACTGCCACACTTCAGCCTGATGTGGAGTGGTCTAGATTAATTTTCTTTACAATACTTCCTCGAGCACCCTTTAGGTACCAGAATGCTGAATGGTTCCAGTTCCAATCCTCCAAAGCTATTAGCTGACCCTGAACTCACCTAATTTCTTGCATCATTTTGGTATTATTCTGAAGTCTGAAGTTATCATACTAATACATTTTACAGCACAATATATACTGATGGTTAGAGCAGACATTGTGAATCTTGATTCCATGAATTCAGATTCTGGTTTTCAGACTTAGCTCACTGTGTGACCTTGAGTAACTTACTTAGCCTGTCTGTACCTCAGTTTCCATATATAAAATGGAAATGAAAATAACCACATAGGGTTTTTACAATGATTAAACAAATGCATTGAAAGTATTTAGTAGAATGCCTAATGTGCAAATGAATACATGTTGGTCATGATTTTTTTTTCTACAGAGAGTTTATGCATATATCATCTTATTTAATTCTCACAGTTTGGGAGATATTTTATGCTCACCTAACAAATTGGGACATAGTGTCCCAGAAGTTGATGTTTCCCATACATTCACAGTTTTTCTTTATAATACCTCCTGGTTTAGACCCAGGGTTTTTTGTTTGATTTTTGCTTTTTGCTTTTGTTTTTCTCTCTAATTTATTTTTTTTTGTGGGGGCGTGGGAGGTTCATGGTACTAGTTGGCAGCCTGATACTCTGAAACAAATGGGCTCTGTGACCAGTAGACCTGAGTTGGAATCCCAGGTTGTCCACCTTGTCATGTATTTTGGGCTCCACATTTGTAGGAAGGGTATGCTAATTCCTACTTCTTGAAGCAACAGTTAAAAATAGCTGTGAAAAAGTATCTCACATAATACCTGTTACATATTACATGATCAACAAATGTTAATTTTCTTCCTTTCACATCTCCTCTTAACAATAAAAATACTCCCTCCTTACAGTGAGCTGTACTCAAGAGGATCCCTCTGAGGCTGTCAGATCAAGAGAGTCAGCTTTGAAATGCTCTCTCAGTGCTTTGTAATGTTAAACATTTAATACAATTACTGTAACTAAGATGTGCTCATTAGTATTGGATGAGATGCAAGTAAAAAATGAGATTTCTCATAGTAAGGTTGTTGTGATTTTAATTTATCAAAATGCCATAGAGTGGTGAGAAGAAGTCTTATTTTGGTTTTTGATCACTATAAAATATGACAAAACAAACAAGGAGTAAATCAGTTTTAAAGCAAAAAATAGCGGCAGAGATCCTAAGGGAGAAAAGACATATGTAGATTATATTGATATAGGGAAGTATCCTGTAAATTTCTGCCTCTCTAATGGAAATTAAACATTTAGGACTATATTGACAGATAATAAATATTCACTCTGTATATAATATTCACTATGTTCAGTTAGCAGACTCACATGAATGGAAGGGAAATATTAGTGAAGGAAAAAAAACAAAGTTTCTGTAATTGCATGCAATTTTTATGTCTTCTCAACACAGGAGAATACATTTAAAAGTACTTGCCAAATTAAATAAAGAAACAAAGAAAAAAAAAAGTTCCACTTAATATTATTTTCCAGGAAGGAACTGGTAGAAAAGAAAATAGCCCCATGGCCCTCCCCAAAGTGAAGGTTGCCATTATTATCATTTGCACTGAGCAAAGAAAGAAGGTAAACAACAGCTCAGAAGAGAGGCTATGGAGAGACTCACATGTGGGTTTCATCAAAGAAAAAAAATGCTTTTGCTAAGAAACCTGAAAAAATATATATAGGATTTGATAAAAGGCAGTCATCAAAAGATAGAAACTTCTAGGTCAGTCCTAGATTCCGTTTTCAGATTGGGGACCCAGACCCATAGTCAATAACATCAAAACATAACAATTATATATATATAATTGTGTGTATATATATATATATATATATATATATATATACACACACACACATATATATGTATATTATATATAATGCATATAATATATATTATATCTTTTTATACATATATTATATATATTTTGCCTTCCATCATTGCTAGCATTTGAGCAAAAAACAAGACGGCAATATCCAAGCCTTGGCTCTGTGGCCACACTTGAGCGACTCCAGAAAAATAGGACTCTGATGGCCATGATATGATATAATGCGTTTCATCCAACTTCATTGATAAAGCTCTCCTTCTCTCTTAAATTTTCAAAAGTTATCATCCATGCCTTACAAAATGGACCAAGCACTCACAATGGCTCTATTTCCCAGGCATTTAACAAGAATCAGGGACATTTATAGAATCATAAGAGGTCAAGGGAATATTTTATTAGGATAAATTTAAAATACATTCTAAAGTTTGGATCACTGACTTTTGACATCTTATGTACTCTACTTTTGTATTTTTACCAACTGTAAATTAAATTTTCATGTTCTCTTCAGTTATATGTAAACTCCTGGAAATCCTGGCTTATATTTAATAGTAATGAAGGTATTGATAAGTTATTGATGAAATGACATGATGTCTTTGAAAATCTCCAAATTTTTAATGTCACCATAGTACATTATTTCTCCTATCAAAATTAATTAAATTACAAATGCAAAATAAAAGTGAACCTTTGGTCTTAAAAACAGTTACTGTGTACAGAGAACAACTTGGTTTGTTTGAACCCAGGGTGTTGATAGTCAGCCATGTCCATTTCAGAGTTAAGAGGCTTAACACTCAGTTCTAGTCTTGTAGCACCAGTGATTCAAATTCATTTTGTTTAGCAAAATGAAATCACTTGTACCGTGCTCAAAGTACATCTTCAAAATGTTAATTGAGACTGAGCATGAAGGTGTATACCTGTAATCCTAGCTCCTTGGAAGGCTGAGGCAGGAGGATTTCAAGTTTCAGGCCAGCCTAAGTAACTTGGTGAGACCCTGTCTCAAAGTAAAAAAGAACTAGAGATATAACTCATCGGTAAATCACTTGCCTAAAGGGGTTCAATCCCCTTACTGAAAAAAGAAAAGTGATAAAAAAGAAAAGTGATTTGATTGCATTTTTCAAAGCACATATACATAGAAACATGTAAGTGACTCACTTACAATTGGGAGTCACTAGGATGACTTCCTTTTCCTTTGGAAAGAACATTATTATTAAGAAAATAATAAAGTAAAGACACCAAGATATGGATCAGGCGCCAGTCAACCAAATAATTAGGATACTCAGAGTAAGCTAATTGTAAGCCTAGGCACTTTTTAAAAATGGCATCTGAAAGAAATACAAGGGCATTTCTTCATTGCAGGTCCTCCATGCACACCTCAAAAGTAAAAGATCTATTGCAATTCCCCACAGGCACTTGAATCTTCTCATCACCACCAAATCAATGTTTCAAAACATGGCAACTCACCTCTGAATTGCAACATAGATCCCAAATACCATAATATTCATAATAATACACCTACATTGCTAGGGAAGAAAAGATATTATAGTGGTATCTGTGCAAAGTCTGGAATGAGACATTTAATTGTTAGAATAAAGTCTAGATAATACTATCACAAGCTGGGCACTGTGGTATACATTGGTAATCCCAGCAGCTCAGAAGGCTGAGGCAGGAGGCTGGTGAATTCAAAGTCAGCTTCAGCAAAAGTGAGGTGCTAAGCAATTCAGTGAGACCCCATCTCTAAACAAAATACAAAATAGACTGGGGATGTGGCTCAGTGGTCAAGTGCCCCTGAGTTCAATCCCCCCAAAAATAAAATAATAAAAGAAAATACTATCACAAGTCTTGGTTTTGTCAGCAACTCTGACTTCAAATCACAATTGTAGTCATTGCATAAAAGGTTACCAATTCCTGTTTCTAATACCTCATTTTTGTCACCTTTATTTTAGAATTGGTACATGTTGGCATAATCTTCCAAACTCTCCAAAGATCTGGCATTTCATTAAAAACAAAAAAGACTATAGTCAAATAAAAATATTAAATTCCCTAAGGTGTAATACAGGGAATAGAAGGTAGAAGGAAATAACTAAACTGTATAATATATAGTATGTTCATACACAAAAACACAGGTGTAAAGTATTAAGTAAGATAATGGAGTGTTCAGTGGAAGAGAATCTAGGAATGCCTAAATTCTACTTTCACCCATTAATTTCTTCTCCCTCTCAAGTACTGAGGAAGAAATGGAAGACAAGACCAAATGGGCACATAGGCACTTTAGAAGTTGCTGGGCTATTATTCTACTTCAGGGTTCTCACATAAAACTAGTTCTGACAGTGCGTCTCATGTTCAAAATTCATACTAGGTTACCATGCCCCAATCTCAATTCTCTTAACTACTCACCAAAAGTGATGAGAATTTAGAAATTCGTACAGAGGAGGAACAGGAGAGACTGGTAAGGGAACCTTGGCACAGTTTACAGTCACATCTCTTGAGGGAAATGGAAAAGAGAAAGAGATATATGGATGCAACAGTACATCAGTTTACAAGAGTAAATCCATCCACTAGCACACGTAGCCCAATTATGCTTCCCCTAATTTGACCAGATTGAGACACTGTAAAGAATAAGAAAGAAGAAACCTTCTATCCTCCTCCCTTCAATAGGAAGTCTCAACAAAAAGGGGGACGTTGGAATCAAGGGGAAAGTGTGTTTCTGATGATTTTTTTCTTCTTTCCTTCCTATCTACTTCCTTGGCTCCTCTTCCTCAATTATTTCTTAAGGTTTCCTACATTGCTACAGACTCAATCCAGCCATGAGATGCTGCTTGGATACTGGTTAATCCTAACTAAATCTCAGTTCAGGCCTGTCTTCTGAACTTCAGGCTGTACTCCATGCTTCTCCTGCATTATCTAACTTCAAGCATCTTCACTTAATGAAATTATCAGATGATTAAAATTTGTCTCTAACATTTTCCTCTGACTTCCCCTACCAAACCTTTTCCTTATGCATTGTTTTTATTTTATTTGTTCTTTTTAGTCATACATACGGTAGAATCCATTTTGATGTAATTATACAAGCATGGAATATATTTTATTCTAATTAAGACCCCAGTACCTCTCCTTTCTCTTCCCTCCCCTCATCCTCTGCTCCCTTTTCTCTATTGTTCTTTCTGCCATTTACTCATAGTTACTTTTTAAATTAATTTATTGTGGATGCGCACAATGATGAGATTCACTGTGGTATATTTGTAAAAGTACATAGGAAAGTTATATCAGATTCATTCCACGTCCTTCCTTTTCCTAACCCCCTCCCTTCCCTTCATTCCCCTTTGTCTAATCTACTGAGCTTCTATTCTTCCCCTTCTATGCTTATTGTGGTTTAGCTTCTACATATCAGAGAGAACATTTGACCTTTGTTTTTGGGGGATTGGCTTATTTCACTCAGCATGATAATCTCCAGATCCACCCATCTACAGGCAAATGTCATAAAGTCATTCTCCTTAGTGGCTAGTAATACTCTGTTGTGTATATGCTGCTTTGATACTGATTACTCAAGCAGTTATTGTGTATATATGCCATATTTTCTTTACCCATTCATCTGTTGAAGGGTACCTAAGTTGGCTCCATAGCTTAGTTAGTGTGAATTCTGCTGCTATAAATATTGATGTGACTGCATCACTGTAGTAAAGCATTATTTTTTAAAAGCTCAGTTTGTGGTTCCACTGTTCAGTCAACTATGCAAACCGGAAGTCTGGGAGTCATCACTGACTCTCTTTTCCTAATCTTCAAAATCAATTAATAGATTGCTATCAATATTATCCACCAAGTATTTTTTCTTTTATTCCCTGCCCCCCGTTTAATTCTCTCTTCCCCTAGATTAGTTAACATCTTCCACCTATGATCATTGGCTATGGTCTTTTCTTCCTCCAATCCCTCTCAACAGAGCTTCCTGCTTAGTTTACCTACAATACAAATCTGGTCATGTCACTCCCGTGCTAAAAACCATTCATGTTCCCCACCATCTATAGGACAAATTCCAAAGTTTTCAACAGGTACAGCAGTTCCTCCCCAAATTCTGTGTAGCTCTCTGATTTCATCTTCTGCATCTCCTTACTGTTGTCCCTGCAGCTCACACAAAACCTACCTCCTGGTGGTTTCATCAAAAAACTCGTTTTCTTAGCTACCTTGTGCTGGTGCTAGTGCTGAAGTTTAGAAAGGCCTGGTGGTTTCATCAAAAAGGATTGATGATGAATACAAATTGGGACATACTGAACTTGAAAGTTTATTAGATGTACTTGAAGACACCTGGGGTTGGAACTCAGGACAGCAAATGTGGCTTCAGAAATAGATTAGGAGTCTGTGGATGTCTGTATGATCTGTCAGCCTGAGGGTATAAATGAGTTCATATTTTATCTGAATCATATCATATTAGTATCTAAAATGTACTAATACAGAGCCTTCATGAGGTAGTATAAGAATTCAACCCTCCTCTCTCAGCTCTATGTACTTTTTTCTGGGTATGTATAGGAGTCTCACCTCAGGGATTACTTATCTTCTATGCTTCTGTTTATACCACACTCTATTTTTCATTGCTGAAATCTGAAGGAAACTCACATGACGTCCATGTTGACTTTAACAACTGACTCGCAGACTTTTTCTCCACACTATTCTCAGGAAGTCCTTGGTGAGGTCCATATCAACCTTGTGACGCTTCTACCACCTCATGGTTTGATACTGCTAAAACCAACATGGGTTTCATGTAAAGCCATCCTTCAGATTTTGGCAATGAAATGCCACAGAATGGTATAAATGGATTTTTAGGGAAGTGCATGAAGAGTAACCTAAAAATTACCATGTAGAGCAAATATTATATTTATTTGTTCCTCCCCCTCCTTCATGAAAGCAAAATAATTCCATCTATAGGAAATCTGTTGTGATTTCAAATCTGTGGAACTTTATGGTATATGAAGCTATAGTTTCCATAATTTGTATACACCTAATAAGTGCTAGTTGCATATTTAGAGATTAATAAATATTTGTTGAATTGATCTGATCCAGAGTATACTTGTAATTCACTATAATGACCAAAAAATCGAAATTCAAAACCCAAAGAACACAACATAGAGAATAAAAGCATTGTAAAGCAGTCTCACCAATTATTAATAAAAGCTCCTACACTAAAACAAGTTCTTCTCTTTTGCTTAAAATGATAAATTTCCAAATGGGGATTTAAAGACACCTCAAGGATTTGTAAGAATAGTGACTGAAGCGCATTTTTTCATAGGGCTACAGGCATTGTTAGAAGTTTGGTCTGCCTGGCTTATCAGATGTTGTACATCTCTCAGAATCCCAGTGTTGTTAATCAAGATAGATGGCCGACTAGTTAATGCTGCTGTTAGTAAGACTGTGG
The DNA here is from genome assembly GCF_902686445.1 of Sciurus carolinensis. Taxonomy (NCBI): domain Eukaryota; kingdom Metazoa; phylum Chordata; class Mammalia; order Rodentia; family Sciuridae; genus Sciurus; species Sciurus carolinensis. The sequence goes on from NC_062213.1 coordinate 34,444,375, forward strand.
CAAAGATTAAAAGGTTATCAAACAGATATAAACAGGAATTCTAGGATTCCTATCTAACATATGAAATTAACAACTAATAGGTATCTTTCTTTGATAGTTGATTTGATTGAGTGCATGTGGATAAAAGTCAACAAGTGAACAACTTGATTGTCTGCTGAATTAATAGAATGGAAGAACTTTGAATGGTTCTGAAAGCTAATTTAATTCAGAAACCTCAGTGAGGTTCCAGCTCTTTTGTGAAACTAGTGAATAAAATGTTGGCAATTCATTCTGAATAAAATGTGAACATTAGCTGCTTCTGTTCTTGGAATAAAAAAAATCATGTACAAAACTGATCTTTGCAAGGAGGGAGCATCAAACTTATGAGTATGCTCATATTATCCTCTAAATAAACACTGGGAATTAAAATAAAGGGAAATTGCCCTTCGAATTTGCCTCAAGTTTAAAGTCATTTCTATTTCAATCGCTCTTGCATTTGTCTTCCCAGACGTTTTCATTTATTTGGATTTTCTTCTCTAACAATTAAAATTCTTCCTTTTCTAGGCCCATTTAAATCTCTATTGCCAATAGGACTTGGTTGTTTCAACCTCTGGTGGGCATTTATTGGATTCTACTATGTATTCATCAAAGGATGCCACATAGGAAGGAATTTAATACTTATAGACTGAACTCATTCACTTGATTGTCATGCTCCAACCACCCTGGTCTGTTCCCCCCAGCCTAGGCTCCTTTCTTCCTTGTGGAATTGGTATGTTCTTCTCCCTGAACCTCAATTCTCTCCTTAACTAAATTTCCCTGGACAGATCTGATGTATCCCTCAAGTCTCCCATGAAAACTCTTCCTGGGGAAAGTTCTTCTCAGCTACCCATTCCCCTCCAGCTTCGGCTCCCAATTCACACACAGGCCCTTCTCCTTTTCTTCCATGACACTTCCCAGCATTGTAATTAGGCAGGAAGATAGTAGTTTCTGCCTTTCTCTCCTACTGGTTTATAAACCATGGAAGCTGAGGCCATGTGGGTCTCATTAACTGTGCCTAACAGAGTACCTGGTTCAGTGTCGGCTCAGGGAATATTATTCACCAAAGGACACTAGAGGACAGGGAAGAAGCACTAGGTTATTCCGGAACAAAAACAAACCCAAAACTAATGTCTGGTTTGAATCTACTAAGGTCCACCTGGGACTCCTTCCAGAAAACAGCACGAAACATGTCAAAAATCAGGAGGCAGCTTAGTTTAAATCTTTCCTCTGTATTATACGTCTTGTTGGGTCTTTAAGAAACATCCTGCAAGAGAATCGCCACACATGGCCCTGCAGGACCTGAGAACTATTTTTTCTTTTTGATAAATTTCAAACACTTGTACCTGCTCCTTTTCTATAATATTTTTCCCTATAAAACCCCCTAGCTTACCATTTTCATGTACCTTTTATTAGATCAAGCCCTTCTTCTCAGTAGAACAACACAGGTCAGATTATACTTCCCCAAAATTTGAAGTAGTTATTCAAATTTTAGCTGGGACAAAGCAAAAAGAATAATTTTAAATAGGAAAAGCAGTATTCAAAATGGTTTGTACTGTATGAACCTTGTTGTGATCTGTTAATAAAAAATATTAATTAAAAAAAAGACTGGGAAGAAATAACACCAAAATGTCAACTATGGTTATCTCTGAGTTGAGAATTGCTGTATTGTCTTATGTTTCCCTGTATTTTCCAAGTTTTTAAAAATGATGAGTATGTAATATTTCTGTAATCAAAGAAATAAATTAATTGAACTTATAAACAATGTCCAGCATGTAGTATAGACTAGAAAACTGCCTGCCCCCTCTCAACTTTCCCTTTTCCCTCACAGATACCAAGTGCATGTTCTTAAAGCCCAATATTATATAGGTCCTGATAACTTCTAGTTCCCTCTTTGCATGGAAGGAACATGGGTTTTGGTGGCAGTTCATGGTTTTAACTCTATCTGCTATTTAACTAACATGATGATTGTAAGGTATTTAAGAATTTTTATCTCTGGAAAAAGTGAACTCAGGATTTTTAATTAAATAAACAATCAAAAAATAGCAATGTTGTCATTATGCAATGTTTAATGTGCTAGCTACTCTGTTTTGAAACTTTCATAAAACTCCTATGAGAGGTGCATAATCCATTTCACTAATGAGGAACTGAGTCTCAGAGGTTAAATGACTGGCCCAAAGCCACGCAATTAATACATATTCAAACAAGGATTGAAATTCAGCTGTTCTGATTGTACAGTCTGTCAACCACACTGTCTTTCAAATGAAGTGAAGACTTGTCAGACAACAGGGTGATTTTAAAATATTTACCAGACTCTTAGAATTCTTGAAGGAGTTGTTTGACAAGAGGTTTTAAAAACATTTATCAGAATCTTAGAATTTTTGAGTAAAAATAGAACTAAGAAAAAAATCCAGTCTAACACCCAAGGAACTAATGTAGAAGTCAAGTAAAAACCCAGGGGGCAAGTTTGTATGACTTTCAGTATGAAATATGGTCTTTTATTGTAAGCAACTTAAGTCAAATTTCATTTAATTTACACATATTTCAAATATTCTAAAGGATTTGCCATTCAAAAGACTCCAACCATAAATTTCATTTACAACTAAAGGATCATTTTGGCAAAGCACCTGCCCATAATTTATTTTTAAAGATTGTTAAAATATTCAACTTGGTTAAAGCAAGATAAACCTGAATGGAATTAATTAAAATGTAATATTTTACTATAAAATGTAGTGAAGTATAATTATTATTGATAATTGGATAAGGAGTAATCTTTTCATATTTTTGAAACATATTTAATATAAATTATTTGTTTTATATACACAGTATAAGTTCAAGTCCCACTGATGTTCTCATGACACCAAAATTAGCTGACATCCTTGTCTAAAAATATTAGACTGAAACCTTCAATATTATTGTTATGAAATAAGGAATATTCAAAATAAGAGAGCATTAGCACTCTCAAAGTAGAGCTGACTCTCTGACCCAAGATATCAAGAAATCACTGTCCCTGATCATTCTTTCCCCCATGTTGGCCCTTTTGACATTTGCTATAACTTAACAGATTCTATGAGACAAAATTATGTACCCAAATTGATAGCAAAGATACACATTGCCTTCCTCAGGGAATGCTCCAGTACAATATATTACCTATATCAATTTAAAGGCATATATTCTAACACCCTTCTTTCCTAGAAATGTCATTACACCCAGAACTCACTAAATGTTATTCATAACAATAATGATGATGTTATTACCACTATCATCTTAATAATTATGGGTAATACTGAAACCATAAGAGGTTCTTCAAAATACAGCTCCCTTCCCTCCCAAGAAAGATTCCCAGGACAGTTCCCTTCCTTCCTTCTTACTCCTTCCCCTTTCCTTATCCCCAGTAAGATACAGTGGAAAATGGCCATTTCCCACATAAAATGGTAAGAACAGTAACCTCCCAACTTGTGGGGTTCTTAGGAGAATTTAAATAAGTTAGGTCACACATACACAGCACACTCAGAAAGACATTAAGTGCATAGTAAGCATGCAACCAAATATTTACTATTTTTATATGTATACCTCACTAGAAAATAGGAAGAACAACCCTGCATACCCAAACTTTTATTGAAAAATTGTTTTCAGATTGTTACTGAAATTGTTACTCTTACTTTTGGAACACAATGGTGATGTATATAGCATACAAAACTGATACAACAACTATAATTATCCTTTTACTGTATCTTTTGTTACTCATTTTCTATGTGTTACTTCCCTGAGGATAAAAGTTAACCCTTTTATAAATGTATTCTAGTCTTACCATCTAACTTGATACTGTATTCTCAAAAACCATCAATAAGATAAGTAGCCTTTGTTCATTACATATCATGTGCCAAGCACCATCCTGAGCAGGTAGAAACACAGGCTCTCTCATCCTGCTGCACTGTAAAGTATTCTTATTGACATTTTGAGTAAGAGAACAAAGAAGAACCAAGAAGCCAAATAACTTTCTCAAAGTCACACAGTAAGGAAGTGATGGGGTATCTAAGCCCCCAATCCTGATGGCCTCTGCTGTCACATGCTCTCCCACCAACAGAGTGCAGGTAGCATGCCTGGCTTCTTGGTGGGTTTCTCAGAAGGGTTCTGAGGCATGAGCAATGAGAACAGCCTGGGTGCAGTAAGTTCCTGACCCACTATGACTTTCGGGTGTTTATTCCCAAAATGCAATGGACAGAAATGAGATTTGCCCATCATTCTCATCTCAAGAAGGGGAGTCCTGAAACCTAGGACTTCTCATGGAAGTTCTGAGTGAAAGTGCATTGAGTAGAACTGACCTGACTCAGCTACATGGGGAAGCAGATCCTGTAAAACATAATCTGGGTGACAAAGAAATGAAAAGCCAAGATAACAACATCTCTACTCCCATGTAACCTGTTTTGCTTTCTTCTAGAACTGTTATTCCTACTCAGGGGGCCAGGGGTGTAGCTCAGTCATAGAGCAAGTGCTTAATACACGCAGGCCCTGGGTTCAGCCCCCAAACACCAAAAACAAAACAAAGCAATAGAACTGTTATACCTATCCAGATCTTTAAATTTGACTTCCTTTTCATGGTAGCATTTTTATTGAGTATTTACAGTGTATCCCTCACTGGGATAAATATTTTCCACTCTCTTTTAAATTATTGATGTTTTACAACATCTCAGTAAAGAAGGTATTACTATTCCAATGTTTTAAGAACCGAGGCATGTAAAAACCTTGCCTAAGTTCACATACCTAGTGGAAGGAGGGGTCTGGATTCAATTCCAAATCTTTTGACCACTAGGTTTTACTGAATATGAATTATTACCCATCCTTTTTATTAGATTTGCCATTAAAACCAACACAATGTAAGCTTTGAACAAGACACCCACCTTCCTTTAGCTGAGGGCCCACTGAGGACCATCCAAAAAGTTCTGTGTGAAAAGAAAGAATTCCACATGCTTCTGACAGGCTAGAGAACCAGCTAGAAGGCACTGCTTGGCATTCTAGCTTTGAAAGGCCAAGTTCCACTAAATAAAACCTTCACTTTGTGTATGTGTGTGGAAGTGATTAGTCATTTAATACTGGAAGCTCTACCTGGAACACATTTCTTAATACATTTTTTTTCACATGCATGATGTCTTTCCACAATTTATTGCCACATTTTATTAAACTCTTGTTACCTAGCGTGTAATTGGAATCATCACTGATACATGAAACACGAGTATACAAATCTGAAACAGAGTGGAGGCAGGTCAAAGTAGCAGCAGCAAGGCTAAGTTTAAAACTGGGGGGTAAAGACATAGACTGTACTGCTGCGAATTGCTGCACCCCTCCAGCCCAGGGCAACTGCTCCCAGGAAAATCATCTTATCCTCTACACCCACATAAACTCAATCCTCTGTGAACCAGAAAGGATGGGCTAAAACATTAAAAACAGATTAGAGGCTACGAGAGTGAGGAAGAGGTGAGTTACCACAATAGATGCCTTTACATGTTTTAACTTTTCAGAAATTGCAATTTTACCAGAATTAAGTATAAATTTCATTTCACCTTTTACCTCATAAGGCCACTCTGGTTTTTCTCAATGTCCACATACCTTATGCAGACTTAAGCAGCTGCTTATACATTTGCCCTGAAATTTAACTGTCTATCTTTGTCATTTTGTGAGCCTGGCACAATATAAGACCAAAAAAAAAAAAAAAAAAAAAAGTTTTAGAAATGAAAGGATAGGAGGATAGGTAAATAGTGAATAGAAAAGAGGAATTTAAAAAAAAGCACTATTAAATAACCACTAGGAAGCTTGTTAGGATCCCAGGGAATTTTTCACAAGCAAAATTATTCCCAAGGTTCCTTTTGTAAAATTACTGTCTCTTTTTTATTCAGTCTTTTAGAATATTTTTCTGAATTCACTGTCTCTCTTCTTTCATCTCCAGATTACAGCCTTATTTTCACCCCAGAGCATTATATCTATTTCCAGGTACATTCAAAGACCACACTAGAAATTTCACAGTAAAGATATTGTCACCTGTAGACAGAAAATATTACACTTATTTTACCGAGAGACAGGCAAAGAACAACAACAAAATGAAAGGAAGAAAATGAAGAATTCCTCTCACAGTTCCCATCATAATCAGGCACAACCATTCCTATTTTCTAATTACCATGTTTATTATCATTATTGACACCATAATTATTAATCATCATCCTTTGCTTAAGCATGGCTAGCTGAGTATAACTTGTTACACATTCTTATTACCAATTACCATCTAGGTGTATATGAAGATATATAATCAAAAAGTTTTGTCTGATCAAGGTTTTATAGTACTTTAAAAAACATCATTCAGATTCTAAAAGTAGGTTTATTGAATAAAATACATACAATGTGGAAATTATAAATAAAAATTCCATATCCACAAATAATTACCATGATTATTTTATTTTATATGCAAAAAATTATAAGGATTCCATGTATAAAATAAATGACAAGGTCCATTTCTTTCACTCTTCCAAAACATGTCCCCACAGTCAAGGATAAGAGTCAATAAACAAACACTCCCTGTGTGTACCTGGGCACCAAGAACCACTCTGGGTGTTTGCCTGGGACTCGGTGTAAAACATGAGGAATAGGGCTCTTTCTTTGAGACACTCGTACTGTAAAGTCAATGAGAAAATTAAAAAGACCAGTGTTATGAAGATGGAGGTAGGAAAAGAAGCAGCAAATGCTCCTGAAAGCAGCTATCGCCAGGTGGTACAAAAGTCTCTCTGGGGAGAGGATATTTAAGTGTAGATCTAGATTTCATGAAAAGTATTTTGAGCAAAAGAAACATTCCAGAGCTGAGGTAAGAATATGGGAATGGGTTTGGATTTTTTGAGGAGCAAAAATAAGACCAGTGTTTCTAAAATGTGAAATAGAGACACGATGAGGAAGACTGAGTTGAAAAGTTAGGGAAGAGGCAGATCCAAGAGAGCCTTTGGGGAGTTTGGATATATTCTGGATGCAAGGGATTCCTAGAGAGGGTTCTAAGCAGGGAATTGAAGGGGTCTGATTGATGGTTTGTGAAGTTCACCCTGACCACTGTGGAAATGGCAGGCCCTGAGAAGGCAGGTGATGGGGCAGGGCAGCTAGGGCCTCTCACAGGGGATACTGGGGACTCAGACTCAGGTCATGGCAGTGGAGGTGACAAGTGGTTAGAAGCAGGATGCATTAGTAAAGGGACAGAACTTGCTGCCAAATCAGATATAGTGAGGAGGGGAAAGGGAAGAATCAGGCCCCAAGCTGCTCCTGCTGACCAGCAGCCTATGTCCATTAGACGTTCTTCTCACCCATGGCCCACTGGAATCTGTGTGGACATTTTCTAATCCCTTAACTGTTGATAATAATAACAGCCCCGTGTGCTATGTATGGGAGCTTCACATATATTATCTCAATGAATTGGTACTCATTTACTAACTTTATAAGATAAATATACAGTATTATCAGCCCCACTTCATAAAAAAGGCAACAGAATTAGTGGTTAAGTGGCTTACCTGAATTCACATAGTTGATATATTCAATGTAGACAGAAATCAAACCTGTGCCTAGGAGACACTAAAACCCACTCTTTAATCACCATGGACATAGCTGACAAATATGCCTACATTTATTCAACCAGTTCCCCTCATTACACATTTAGTCTGTTTTCAGAGTATCCCTGCTACAAATAACGCTATTATGAGCATTATTGAACATATACCTTAGACTTTTGTAATTATTTCTTTAAGGTAAATTGCTAGAAACTACTACATTGGTACAAAAAATTATAGAAAATTTTAAGGCATTTGATACATATATGAAATTGGTGTTATTTTTCAATTTTACTTTCAATTTAAAGTCTTGCCAGGAGGGAATGCAGCCAGTTTATGCATCATCATTATTTTCATGATTATTTACTTTAAAGCCATGTTGCATCTTGACTATTACTGCACATCTAGCAAGAAGCAGCACTGGAATTTGAACGCAAGCAGGCTGACTCTGGATAGCTGTTCTTAACAATATATTATACACTTTCCTGACTCTCTAACATAAGACAAAGTTACTGATTTAGAGATCTAACTTTTTTCTTTTTCTTCAAATTTTTGATACTACACTATTTTTGAAAACAAAATCAAACTTTTCACAATTGGTCTGTATTATGTGAAATGCCAAATTGATAATAACTATTAGCGTTATTATTATTTAATTAACCATTTAATATATGACAGGGGCTACAAAAAAGACAGATCCACATATAATGTTTATAAACATATAAGCATTATACCCCAATATTTTAACAGAGTAAACTTACAAACAAATATATGAACATTTGTATTAGTTTAAGGATAGCTGTTGTAACAAAACTTACCACAATTTAATGGATTAGCACAATAGAAGTGTGTGCATATTTTTTTACCCAATTCAATTTAAATATATTCATAAGAATATAGTTAAAAAAAAAAAAAAGAAAGAAGGAAATTTGTGGTTTGCTCACATCTGGTCTATAATGACTTTGCTGATTGCCAGGTAGCTATCCTCCAAGCAAGATCAGGGACACAGGATTTTCCTGCTGAGACTTCACTTGGTCAGTACATGTTTGCAAAGTATCTATGCTGGTCTCTCTCATGCGAGCAGAAGGAAAAAGAGCTTGAAGGATCCCCCCATTCATGAGAAGGTTTTAGGGGGAGATCATGTGTTCCCTTGACTGGAACTCAAACACATAACCACATCTAACGGCAGGAGAGGATGGAAAATAAAGCATCTCCATTTGCCTAGAAGTAGAGAAACTGTTTAAAAACCACTGAAAGGAAACATTGAAATCCACGTTGTCTATTATGGGTTTATCTTTTCTGTTGATCCATTTGTGTACACTTTAGCCAGTTCTATACTGATTAATCCAGTAGCATGGATCCTCTTCATTATTCTTTCTCAACCTTATCTTGACTGTTCTGATAAATCTATAATCCTTTTCTCATAAAAGTCCAATTATAAATATAGGAATATAAATATCTATAAGCAGTATAAAAGTTCTTTAATTCCATGAATAAGCCAACCACTTTATATTTTTTAAGTATATCAAATTGACAACTATTTAAAATAACCCAAGTTGAGAGGATGCAATAAAATATCCTTGCTGGTGATGATGGATATTAGTACATACCTTTTGTATGATGTCAGGGGTGGAGCTAAGGCTAGAATTTGAAGATATTAAACAAAAGTTATTAGTTGGCCATACCCTTTAATCACCTACTTATTTTTATTATTTTCTCTTTAGTAATGAAAATGCTTTTTCTCTCCATATGACTCTAGAAAATGTCCAACTTAATGCTGTGTTCTCATTGCTAGTATTTTCTAAATTATCCATTAACTACAGTTTTAATTTCTAACTTAAGTCAAGAGCAATTTAGAAGAATATTTAAATTATAAGTGGTTGCAAATTCAGAAAAATTTTAATTTTATTACACAGTGGTTTAAAAATATGATCTATTTAAATTGTTTTGGGGGATTTAATGAGTCTATTTTTGTGGTCCAGTATGTTATCAATTTTATAAATGTTCCATGAGCTACCTTAAAAACTAAATGAAATATTCTCCATATTTAGTACACAAAATTGGATGTATATGCATATGTGCATATTAAATCAATTTGCTCCATATTAATTAAAGTCTTTAATGACTATTTTCCCAATTTGGTCAATCAAGTTGGGATATAGTTAAGTCTTCTAACAAAGGTTGAGCACCCTACTCAAAAACAAGAAATCTAAAATATTTCAAAATCCAAAACTTTTTGAAAATCAACATGATACCACAAACAGAAAGTTCTATACCTTGAAACAAAGTTTCATGGGTCAGGTGTGTAGCTCAGTATTAGGGTGCTTTCCTAGCATGCACAAAGTGCTGAGTTCAATTCCCAACACCACAAAAACACATACATAGCACAAAGTTATATTCAATTTATGTGTATAAGGTATATATGAAACATAAATGAATTTCATGTTTGAATTTGGGTCCCATTCCCATGATATCTCATTATGTATATAAAATTATTCCAAAATCCTAAAAATCTGAAATCCAAAACATTTCTGGTCTCAAGCATTTCAGATTAGGGATACTCATTCTATATTTCTGATAATTTTTGTTCCTAAAGACGAGTCCAAAATAAATGGAAAAGTCAGTGTTATGACTTGGATGTGAGGTGTCCCCCAAAAGCTCACATATGAGCCAATGCAAGAAGATTTAGAAGAGAAATGCTTGGGTCATTACCTTAACCTAATCAGTGAATTAATCTCTGATGGGATTAACTGAGTGGTAATAAGGCAGATGGGGTGTGGGTGGAGGAAGTGATTCATTGGGGGCATGGCCATGGGGTATATATTTGAAACTGGTGAATGGAGTATCTTTCTCTCTGCTTTCTGATCATCATTTGAGCTGCTTACCTCTGTCACATTCTTTTGCCATGATGTCCTGCCTCACCTCAAGTCCCAAGGAATGGAGCCTGCTATCTATGGATTGAGACCTCTGAAACCATGAGCCCCTAAATAAACCTTTCCTCCTCTACAATTGTTCTGCTTGGGTCCTTAAGTCCAAGTAGAAAAAAAAAAAAAAACCAGACTTAAACAGTCAATTTATATATAACTTCTTTATTATTCTTCATTTTGGTGCTCTAGTGCAAAACCAGGGTCTGTATATGCTAAGCCACGTCCTCTACCACTGAGCTAAAACCCAAGCAGTACTGGGGATTGAACTCAGGACTTCTTGTATGCTAGGCAAACGTGGTACTTTGGCTATACCCTCAATCTTTTTTATTTTTTTCAAGATTTTAGGCAAGTTCTCACTAAATTGTCCAGGCTGCCTTTGAGCTTGTGATCCTCCTATGTCAGTCACCCAAGTAGCTGGGATTACAGGTATGTACCACCATGCCCAGCTAACTTTTTACATTTTGAGTTTTGTATTTTGATTCATTTCTTATTTAGTAGGACACATTTTGAGTAACACTTCAGAAAAGGACATGTGAAATTTATTTGGGGGTACACAAATTTGAATAGGTATTTATATCATCTTCACATCTTAATAATACCATAGCTAGATATAAATTTCCTGAGCCACAAAAATTTCTCCTTAGTGTTATGGAAGCATTGTGCCATTATGTCCAGGCCTTTACTGTTAGGGAGAAGACCACAACCAGCCTGAATTGCCTGAATTTTCTTTCTTTCTTTTTTTTTTTTTTTTTTTTTGGTGCTGGGGATTGAACCCAGGGCCTTGTGCATGTGAGGCAGGCACTATACCAACTGAGCTATTTCCCCAGCCCCAGCCTGAATTTTCTACTGTAATAGGTAATTTTTTTCTTGCCTGGAATCTTGTAAAATTCTTTCACTTTGTAATTTTAAAATTTTCTGTAGGATATGGTTACATAATAATCTTCTCTTGCTAATTTTGTCAGGTATTTCAAAATCTCGTTTCACATATACTCTGAGGTACCTCTTTAGCTTCTCTTATTTCATTTTTCATTATTGCTTCTTTTCCATTTATTCTGAACTCATCTTTAGGAACATAAATTATCTTTAGCCTAGATTTCTAGCCTTCATCCCTCACAGATATAATTTTCTCTTTAAATATTTCTGTTCATTTTATTTTCTTTTATTTTCTAGAAAATATCTAATATTTCCCCCAATAATTTTTATTTATGCATTATATGTCTTATTTCCAATTTCTAGTTAATATGCTAGCTCCATTATTATATTTTGGTTTCTGTAAAATATTGCTTTATTGTATACAGCATCCTCTTTTCAAGATTATATTTTACATTATTCAAAATATAATATATATATCATGTAAAATATTACATTTTAATAAATAGTTTTTAAAAGTATAGTCTTCCTATACATCTTGCAAATAACCAGTCACCTTTTATTCTGCAGAATTCTTTAGCTTCTTTTTACTCTGCCAAAGATGAGGAAAGTACAACTAGGTCTGCTATTTTCCTAAAATCTGAGATGACAATCTTTTCTTAGCTCCTTTCATTTGTTTCCCCTCAGATTAATTCAGAGGAATGCTTTATATTAATGAGCAACACATGCTAAATAGTTCTGGGGGAAAAAAAAGGATAAATACAAAGTTAGAGATATGAGAATTACTGGTAAAAAGATAATTCTCATGATGAGTCCAAAATGATGAGTAGATGTTATTCAAACTAACTATAAAGAATTGGGGTGGGGATGTTGGGGGGAATTTTCAGCACATACAGCTTGGAAGAGTATGCCAGGGAAATGCAAACTAAAGGTAGGTAGGTTCCAGATCATTCCACTCACTCCTTGCTTTGCTCACAAATTTCTACTACACTGTAAACCAGAATTTCCAAAAATATGTCCCACTTCAAATTAATCCTGCAAGACCCTCCATGAAAAGGAAATAGGTCCCACAATCAAATAGACTTGGGGAAATTTGCATATTATATGCCCCTACGTTTTGGAAATTCACAGTGAAGGACAGCACTGAAACTCTTGAGAAGACCGATTTATAAAAAAAACTTCTAATATCAACGTAGAACCTCCCACATCTTATATTTAATGTCTACTAATATCCTATGGCAGTTATTGATAAAGACTTTGGGAATTGCTGATGGAGGTCAATGGAAAGAGACTGGATGTCTTTTACCAGGGAAGGGGCATGATGAGATTGACATTTGTACAGATTACACTGAATATTGTGAAACAAATTAATAGGGACAAAAGTAGAAGGGAATAAAGTTAGCAGTTGCTTTCCTGATCTAAAGCAGAAACATAACTGTGGAAATAGAGAAATCTCTAGTGTCCTAGTGACACCTTGGAACCTTAGAGAGGGAAAAAAACCCAAAACCTGTCATTTGACGTTTACTGGGAGCAACAAAAAAGCCAGCTATGGATGCTTTATCTCTTTCTATGCCCAGATATTACATAAAGCCCATTTCCAGGACGACTGTGACCAGAACTTCAACCTTCAATTTTGTGTCTTCAAATATCTTCCAGCAAGGAATCTCAGCATACCACTAGTTGTTTTTCACTCTTTAAATTGGGTAAAGGACAATTTTGTCCTTTGTGTTTCCTTTGCCATTTCCAACTACATTTATTCCTGAATTGTTCAATCCATTTTTCTTTAAGAGAGTTATCTTATTTTTGTTCTTTAAGAGTTTGTTGCTTTCTTTAAAGGCAGAGCGCAGTCCTATGGCTAAATAGCACGGGTCACAGAGATGTCTAGATCCATTTTATTTTTCTAGTCCATTCTGCCAAATCTTTTCAATATTACTCTGGCTCCAGTTGATTTACTTTCCTACTTCATACTAAAACCTGGAGAATTTTCTCCATAGAATTGCTCTTTACACCACTCATGGCTAGCCACACATTTAGCACAAAATAATCAATATATCCTTAAAAAGCATTAAGGAGAACTCTTGGAGCCTTCCTGTCACCTTAATTCAGCTATAATTTTTTATAAACTTAAATTCCTTTTCACCCTTTGCTTTCTAATAGTAAGTAAAATTCTTAATACTGAATACTATGAACTAAGAATAAAGGAGTTGTGAAATTTTATCTAAAACAAGCCTATCATTGTAATATGCCAATAATAGGAAATATGCAGATTGTCCTGAATGTCCTTACCAGAATTTTGGACAATAAAGTAAAAGATACATTTTCTTAAAAAATGGAATTTTTTTCTTTGCTGACATGTCTGCAGGAAAAAAAAAATCCTAATATAGTCCAGCTTTCCAGAGAACATAATAAATTGTGAAATCTAATACAGCAGTCACTTAGTCTCCAGTGGCCTGCCTATTGTTGGGCAGTCTCAACTGATCTTCCTTGAAAAGAGTTGAAATCATTCCACGTTGCTGCAACATCAACAAATTCAAGGTATTTACCTAGGCCTTTGGATGAGACAAACTTTAGGTTTAACATTTAAGAACCATGAGACTCTTGTGTGTTTCTCTTCCTGGTCACACATTTTCTTATATTTTAAATGGAAATAATTCTATCACATACCTTATGTACTCTGTACCTTTAAATTGTGTCAGAGGACTGCCCTCCTTGAAAAGGTGACTTCCTTAACAAGAGTCCTAAAGCACAAGAAATAAAATTGAAAATCAATAAATGGGATGGCATCAAACTAAAAAGCTTCTCCTCAGCAAAGGAAACATTCAAGAGCATGAAGAGAGAACCTACAGAACGGGACAGCAAACTGGTGCAATAGTATGGAGATTCCTCAAAAACTAGGAATAGAACCACCATTTGACTCATTTATCCACTCTTGGCATATATCCAGAGGATTTAAAATTGGCATACTACAGTGGCACAGCCACATCAATATTTATTGCTCAATTCACAATAGCTCAGCTATAAAACCAACTAGATACCCAGCAACAGATAAATGGGAAAAGAAATTGTGGTATATATACACAATGGAATATTACTCAGCCATAAAGAAGAATGACTTTATCACCTTTGTCAGCATATTAGATGGATTTGGAGACTATCATGCTCAGTGAAATAAGCTTTTCCCCAAAAATCAACGGTTGAATATTTTTGTTCATATGTGGAAGCTAAACCACAAGTAAGAAGGGAAGACAAAGAAGATAAATTCAGTAGATTTGACAAAGGAGAACAGAAGAAAGTGGGGTGATAGGAATAGGGAAGACAGCAGAATAAATCTAACATAATTTTCCTATGTACGCATTTGAAAATACCTAAGTGAATTGAACCATCATATCTACCCACAAGAATGGGATCCTCATTAGAATAAGATACATTCTATGCTTGTATAATATTATCAAAATGCATTCCATTGTCATGTAGAACAAAGAACCAATAAAAATACAGTGTTCAGGCAAAGAACCAGAGGAGATATGAGAGGAAGCGAGGCAATTCTCTGGAAGAGAGGTCCTCCAGGCAGAAAGAATAGGAAGTACAAAGGCACTTCGGTGGCAGAACGCCTGGCTAGTGTGAGGAAAGGGCCAGGTTTTGGAGGGCCTCGTAGCAACTCAGGAAATTTAATCTGAAAGATGGTAAACTAATCAAGCATTTTGATTACAGTTATCAATGTTTTATCAGAAAAAAAGAAATCACTACAAGTATTTCAAGCAGGAAGGGATTTATGCAGGGGAATTAGTGTTCATAAAATCATCGACAAGGTTACAGAACAAAAATCAGAGAAAGTTGCTGCCTACCAGTTCTTAGGTTTTTTACAAGATTTCAGAGAGTCAAGAAGGTATGGAAATTTTAGAATTGATCGGAAAAGTGCCAACACAGAAGCAGGTGATTCAAAGAAAAGTTCCTGAGACCCTGACAATGTCTCCCATTGTTGCCATTTAATCTAGAACTTATTTAAAATTTTTGGTCTTGTGGCAACACCACTAGCCTTTTTTGTATTTTATTTTGAGACAAAGTCAAAGTCCTGTTAAATTGCCAAGGTCGGGCTTGAACTTGTAATCCTCCAGCCTCAGACTCCTAAGTAGCTGGGGTTACAGGTGTGCACCACCACACCCAGCTAATTGAAAACTATAGTGAAAAGAATTCTAGAAAATGTTGGACATAGAGGTGCCTATAACCCCAGTGACTCAGGAGGCTGAGGCTGGAAGGTTGCAAGTTTGAGGACAGCCTCATAATTTAGCAAAGACCTAAGCAACTTGGCAAGATCCTATTTTCAAAAGAAAACTAATTTTTTAAGAAAGGGCTGGGGATGTAGCTCAGTGATAGAATGTCCCTGGGTTCAATTCCCAATATCAAAAAAACGAACAAAAATGAATTCTAGGGAATGAGCTGGGTGGAATAGCACAGACATGTAATTCTAGTCAAAGGGAGCCAAAGGAAGGAAGATGGCAAGTTCAAGGACAGCCTGGACAACTTAGCAACAGCTTATCTCAAAACAAAATAATAAAAGGGCTAGGGACATAGCTTAGTGGTAGAGTTCCTCTGGGTTCAATCCCCAGTCTGTCTGTCTCTCTGTCTCTCTCTCTCTCTCTCTCTCTCTCTCTCTCTCTCTCTCTCTCTCTCTCTCTCACACACACACACACACACACACACACACACATAACATAGAATTCTAGGAAATGTAGTTTCCAGATTCCTATCTTCTAGGACACAGCAGAGGGTTTTCAAAGGACAGAGTGGTGCTCAAATGCCAATAGACAATTCAGTACAAGTAGCATAATCAGACTTTTGTTTTGAAAGCATCACTTGATCTTCAATGGTGAGAACAGTCTGTGGAATACAAGAGTAGAAAAGAAGGGAGATCCGTTAGAAGGTTGTTTAAAAAATCAGTGAAAGAGAAGTAGAGACTTGGACCAGGGCATTCATATTGGAGAGGTTGTTAAATGATGATATTCTAGTGTTAGACGGTTAAAAAAAAAAAAAAAAAGAATCAGAATTTTCTGATAGAGTGGAATAAGCCACACAGAAAATGAAAAATCAAGGATGACTCCAACATTTTTGACCTAAAGACCTGAGAGGATGGTGTTTCCTTTAACTGAGATCAGGAAGACTGCAGGATGAACTGGTTAGAGGAAGGGAGGCAATCGGAAGTGGGAATTAGACCAGTGTCTCCCGAATTTAAGTTTGCATCAGAATTGCCAGGAGGCCTTGTTAAAATGCAAGTTGCCATGTCTCAGGTTTGTTATTTAGTAATCTGAGGCAGGGACTGAGAATACATATTTCTAAGGTGTTTCCAGATGTTACTGATACTGTGGGCCAGGGACCATTCTATGAGAACCACTGTTTTCAAGTAACTAAGGGGCATCGGAACTTCCTATAGAATTTTTATGTGTATTCAGGTAAAAGAAAGAAAAAGAAAGAAAGAAAGAAAGAAAGAAAGAAAGAAAGAAAGAAAGAAAGAAAGAAAGAAAGAAACCAAAATATCATTTTTTTCTTTTAATGAAACTGAAATATAGCAATTGTGATGTGCCATTTGACTAGTTAAAATATATCAATACTACTTGGTTTGCCAGTCATCTGAATGGGATCTTTTATGTCTCAAATACATTATCAATGAATAATTGATTCTACTCTTGTTTACATTGAAAAAGAAGATGTGAACATTTGCATTCATTTTGTTTCAGAATTTTTTCATTTTCTCTTCTGGCAAGAACAAAATTGAAAAGACTAGAAAAAGTAAAGACCAAGTTTTCAATAATCATTGCATCTGAGATAGCTAAAATTTTGCACTTTATATAATTGAATCCACATGAAAATCATTTTGGATGATGTCTACATTCCCTTTTCAAAAATGAGGAAATTGACTTTCAAAGAGGTTAAATAATATGTCCAAGTTTATATATCTGCTAAGTCTTAGATCCTGTATTCTCACACACAGATTAGACTTGTTTTAAAGCAATGGATTCTTTCCATTGTTTACCAAGCTCACTTGCTAGTATATCACATGTAGTGCTTGTTAAACATGTAGAATTACAAGCCCACTCTAAACTCAAAAAACCAGAACCATCCTGGGAATCATCTGGAAATCAATAATATTTAACAAGTAATCCACATGATTCACTGCAAGGGTGAGTTTGGGAAACACCAGAGCACTTTCCATTCAGAAGGTTCCAGATTCCTGAGTGTAGACATGGAACGTCCATGACTGATGTGGAAACCTCCAAATTGTATTTCATTCATGAGGTTTTAAATTTTAAAAGGTAACTAACAAGATGTATTTATTTTTATTTTACAGTTCTATAATATGTATTCCCTTCTAACAGCTTTTAAGTAATGCTAGGCATTGCTGTATTCAGAATAGTAACTTCCTCAATTTTCTTTAAACTATTTTTAAGTTTTATCACATTGCTGAGGAAATGTAAATGTTATGATACCAAAAGAGTAGAGATCACAAGTCTATCAGATGGATTTAAATTTAAAAAATATATTTGCTGTTTAGGAAAGAAAAAAAATCATTTGAAGAAATCAAATCTTTCATGCATCTCATGGATCTTATGGATAAACATTGAACAAATGTTCTGTGCCAAAATTACAGAACAAAAGGAGAAAGTTGTTCTCAATGTTGAAAGACTAAACTGATCAAAGAAGTTCTTGGTCAACAGCAAAAAGCAAATTTCTTAATTCAAAATTTCTTTCTTCTCTGTAAAAAAAAAAAAATCACATTCCATCTTAAAAAAATTAATATCAGTAATCACAGGAGGGATGGGATGAAAAACATCATAAAAAGATGTTCCAATAGTCTATATAAGTTAAAGTCACTTTGTGACTTCCAGAGATGGGATGGGAACCATGTACTGGTGGTGATATTTGCTGGTAGAAAAGTTTCCAGAATATTTAAGATATACAAATACTGTTTTAATTTTCAAATAAGGAAGCAGTGAATAAGATACAAACCATACAAACCATACACCAGTGAATTGGATGCTAATTCCTAAGCAACTACAAATCACTAACAGAAAAACAATAGATCATTAAATGGGTCACTAGGGCACAGGACTGGTTTTCTAAGAACAGTTTACATTAAAGTAACTTCTTTTTTTAATCTTACAGACAGAATTATAACCTTGTGAAATTGTAAAAAGTAATGAACGTACTATATCTGGATAGCATCGAAGTTTTTGACAAATTCTCTCATTGATCTTTGTGGGAGTGATGAAGAAATATCACTGAACAAAGTGATATTTGTGGTTCTATAACCTTGCAAAACTGTGCTAGTGAGTCCAATGTTTTTATATGTGGCATGGATGAAAACACAGATCACATGCTCACCATGTGGCAGAGGACATGAAACTCAAAAGAAGATGAACTATACGGGTACCATAACCAACATCTACAAAGAACCACGTAAAGTGAAAGTCAGAAACTAAAAAATGTGAAATGTAAGTATTATAAATATGGAGGTTTTCATTTGGATCAGAAACAATTCCTCCAAAGAAACAGAAGCTCTGAGAGTGATAAGGAATAATGGATTCATAATAGGGACTAGATTATACACCAGGCGGGGAGTCGCAAAGAAGAAAGTAGAACTGCAAGGGAAAAGGGAGAGTGGAGACGAATTGGCCAGCGTCGGTGCATCGCATCCTGCAACCTTGATGGCAGCCGATCTGCAGAAGAGGTAGGCACCCTTCACCTTGGAGCCGCACCTGCTCCTGGTCCAAGACAGGGTGTCACTAAAGAGGAGACTGGACCCTGGTGCTGGAAGAGTCCTGGAATCCAAAGCTGCAATACATTCACGAAGTTAGTCTGCAGAGGAGCCACGTGCGTGAGCTGCAATGGCGCCCACCACCCTCTCGACCTTGGGCGCGCAAGGATGCTGCTTCATGGTTCCGCTACCCCTTCTCACACAATTTTCCTAAACAGGAACCACAAAGTTGAAAGAATTCTGGGGATGCTGTTCTCACCACCTCTTTTGCCACCAAAGTCATCACAGTCTAACCCTTGTCCCCTTGACACTCAGCTTACTTCTTTTAACCTTATTTAATGTCTAAATAAATGACAAGAGCATGTGTCCACCTGACATGTTACGGCTATCCCTTACACAACTGAAAATACCTAAACAGTGTTACCAAAAACATCATACAAAAATGTCTCTTTACCCATCTCAGGGTAACGATGTCCTTTTATCTGCTGCATGTCCCACTTGAATATTCTGTAAATTAAATACTGAGAAATAAATTTAACTAGTGTTAACACAATTTATGTTAAATGGTGAGGAGATCAGAGAGGGAGGAAAGAATTGGTTAATAAATAATATATTCATCTGGATATAAGGAAGTAATACTCAAAAACCCACATCTCTATCCCTCCCAGTTACATTCAAACTATTACAAATGGATCCTGCTTACATTGTAAGTGGTAATATTTATTTGAATTATAATTGGTTGTTTATGAATCTATTTCCCCCACTAGATTGTGAGCTTCTTCATGGCAGAAACTATATATTGTCCACTGCTGTATCCATAGCAACTAGCACAATGTCTGACATGTGCTCAATATATATCTGATGAAACTTGCATTTCTATAATTTTATCATTAATTAGGTATAACATTCTTACAGTATTTCTCAATGAATAAAATTCTACTGGCATGGAGTGTTTAAGTATTTGACTCTCTGAATAAGACAGAAAATATGAGGGGTAAAAGCCATGGTGGTAGAAATTTGAGGACAAAAACACTGAGTTGCCCATGTTGTGTTGAGTCAGGAGCCCTATGAATCCAGCAAGCAAGAAAGTATCTGCTTCTAAGAGACAAAGGAGTGCAGAGAAAAACAAAGGAAACACCAAGAATTGGTCCTAGTCTCAGTTTCCAATTTAATTCATTGAGTGACCTTGGAAAACTTGCCTATCATCTCTGGGCTTCTGTTTCAGCTATGTAAATAAGAAAGTGAGCCAGAGAATCTCTCAGATCTTTCAAACTACATCTATTATACACTGTTTTCCTCCTTTCCTATTCTAAAAGGTTTTGTTATTAGAACCTTCCTTCAGATTAGGCCAAAGCATCAGAGTCCCAATCATCCAGAAATCAGTAACCCTCATGTGGGTTAGAGTGAGATTATTAGACTCTCTGCTAGTCAGTTTGGAAGTAGGAAGATATGTATGTCTTCAAACACCAGGGTAAAGTAAAAAGTCAAATTGAATCTACAAAATCCCAATGTACCCTATCCCGAGATTAGGACAAAGACTCACAGCAGGTGAAGCACAGCAGAGGTAGATGGGCCATGTCCTGATGAGCAGACCCTAGGAGACCAGAGAGCATCTTAAAGCTCCAAAGAAGAAGGAAATCCTTTGGAGTGGCTCCAGCATTACTTCTGGCCCTTGATTTCCTGGAAAAGGAGAAAAAGAGAAGGGAGTGAAGACAATGGGATACCAGCCATGAAGTTGATCTCAAAGGCAAGGCCAAGAGGAGCCACTAGCAGGGAGTCTCTATTATGCACCAGGTTTTGTTCTGACCTCTGCAGAA
This sequence comes from Sciurus carolinensis, assembly GCF_902686445.1. Lineage (NCBI taxonomy): Eukaryota > Metazoa > Chordata > Mammalia > Rodentia > Sciuridae > Sciurus > Sciurus carolinensis. Next base: position 34,465,328 of record NC_062213.1, read on the forward strand.
ATCACACCCCTCAATCCTCCCAAGAACCCAGTTAAGTCAGAATTGCATCCATTTCACAGATGAGGAAATAAATTACATGCTAGGACAGTGACTAAAAATGTTTTTACCAATCATTATGAAGAAGCAAATAAATTTTCAGTCAGTTTAAGAGCCATCAGGACAAGGATAAAAATAACAAGTCTTTGTAGAGAATCCTTTGGATATTTCTCCCTTCCAAGGACCACAACTCTTCCTAGCTATAATCTGCTAAGAATGAGATTTTTCTTCTAGGAATCCCCAGACTGTGTACTGAAAGTTATAGCCCCTTAACTTTTCACATAAACATGAATGATGCAATTTGATAACACAGCAGTTTGGTTTTAGCTTAAGGTGCCATTGTGAAAATTATCACCTAGCATTATGTTTAAGGATAAATAAATTATTTTGCTTGGGTACAGGGTGATGCCTAACCCTTGTCTTTCTGAACTTAAATTTTTAAGGACTTTTGTGGCCCAACCCAACCCTAAACACTATTCACTTTTAACATGATTGGATTTCAGGCCCTTGCTCATCTGACCATTCCAATGAAACAGAGGGGTGTGGGTGGGGTTCTGTTACTGACTGACCTAAGACAATCAACTTAAAAGAAAGTTTTGTTTTGGTTTCAGTTCAAAGTCATTGACCCCAGTGCTTTTGGGTCTGTAGCAAGGCAGTACATTATGGCAGGAAGCACATGGTAGAGTAAGCTGCTCACCTCATGGTGACCAGGAAGCAAAGAGAAAAAAATAGATTGCATCCTACAATCCCCTTTGAGAGTATGCCCTCAACAACTTAAGACCACCCACTAGGCCCTGCCTCTTAAAGGCCCATCACCTCTAATAGCACCACACTGAGGGCCCACCCTTGAACACATGGACTTTTGTGAAACATTCCAAATTCAAACTATAGCACTGTGTGTGTGGTGTGTGTGTTTGTGCAATGCATGTGTGGCTGCGGAGATTACATTCACATCAGAAATTAAGTCTTACTTCCATTTTTACCTACAGTCCAGAAATTTCTACCTCTATAGAAACACCCATCAATTTGGAAAGACACTACTCTAACCACCCCTCTGGAACTAGATAGTATTTCATCAGACTACCAAACAATTTTTGAGATACAATGAAAGTCTATATAAAAATTATATTTAATTTATAAACACTTCTTGCTTTCAAGTTTTTAGTTTCACATGCATTCTATAACAAAATAATACCTAGACAGGCAATAAAAATATACAAAGAAGGAAAGGGACAAAGCATTTTCCCAACAGAGGAAGTAGGGTTTAAAGTTGTTAAGACAAGAAGAAAACCTGAAAGACACAGAAAATGACATAAGTATGACAATAAAGGAAAGGGAAGCCTTCAAAAGTATGGAAACAGATAAGGACACCCCCTACATGGAATAGAAAAGGAGCATTCTGAAACCAGCCTGGAATGAAGCCCCATACATGGAAAACAGGGTCTTGAGTTTCTTCCAATTCTCAAATTCTGTGGTTTATAAATCATGTAGTAGCAAAATATTTGCTTAATGAATTATCTTCAGAGCACAACACCTTTTCCGGGAGAAGGGACACGTGTGCTTATTCCCAGGCTCCAACTGAGAAAGACAAAACTCCCTTTCTGCATCGTATCTGAGCAGGAGACTATGTTTAAAGCCCCTTTCCTTGTGACAGGTTGACAGGTATGGGACATAGAGAAACCCACAAAAACATAAACTGACATACTTCAGAGCTCACTGAAGTCCTGGCCCTGTCAGATGGCTAGAGAAATGGACTGCACCCCAGATTCCTCCACTCTGAAACTCTAATGCGAAAAGCAACATAAAATATTACACACTCAAACCTTCGATGTTACAAACTTCTGCCTCACAAAAGCTGTTCACAAATATGTCCTTTAACAGGAAAAGCTCACCATGAATCTTTCTTGAAGGCAGTGCACATTTTAATGAATGCTAACATGTTTGCAAACATAATGAAAATAGTATTTCCCACAGAGCAGTGTGAGATTATTTGAATAAAATATCTGCCTTTGGACATGAGTCTCTGCCGATGATCACGGTAGGATCTGTGCTTTATTTGTGGATTAGAAGCCACAGTGCAGTATGGACATGTGCTTTATGAGAACTGGCTGTGGAAACCTCTCACCCGCTGACATCTGCCCAGATTGCCACTGGTTTTAAATCTCTGTTTCTGAATTTTAGAAGCTAAAACTTTGGCACTGCGAAAGAGCCAGGTCTCTAAATGGAAAAGTCTCACGAGGGGATGAAATTCAATACCAGAATTTCAAATATTTTATCATTGTAGAACAGAAACTGACACAAGAAAGGAAATACAATGAAGATGGCTGGATCTCAGGACCCCAACAAACGGAAAAATGGCGGCATTTCAATTATAATGGAACTACTACACCCTTGGGAGGGATTAACACATGTCTCGTAGGCATTTGCTTCGATTGGAAGATACCTTCTTCATTCTCAGAAGCAGGTTCTGGATTCTATGTCTCTCAGATGCTGCATAAGGCTATGTGTTTGTTACATGACCATAGAAATCTGAGAGTATACGTTTCTTCTAAATTCTGCCTCAGATGGCAGTTCACATTTCTCTCAAATCTCTGTATGCAGTTACTTCTTTATGCAATTGTTGCCACAGATTTTTTCTTTTAATAATTGCTCGTCTTCCTTTTTAACAAAGGCCTGACTTGGACATGTCGACAGGTAGAAGCTCTAACAGAAAGAACAATAGAAAGTGCACAGCTCATTAAGCATCCAAAAACTAAGGGTAATTTGGACTTACAAGAAGTCATTAGAATGTGTCCAAAAACGTTCAAAACCTGGCCCATGTAAGAAAACAACCACCACAGATCTACTCGGAAACATCAGTGTTTTAACACAACAGACTTCTGTCTGTCACCCACATGAAGTGCAATTGGCTAGAGGGATAGTGAAAGTGGTGTTGGGTAGGACACAGTCCTTCAGCATCCCAAGCTACATAGAGTTATTCTGCTCCTAGTTTCCTAAGTCACTCTCAGTGTCAGGATCTAGACAACAGAAAAAGTGCAGGATCACAGCAGAGGTGTCTTGAGTCAGGACTATATATGGCATGCCTTTCTTTTGTCATATTGCACTGTCCAATACTCAGCAGCATGGCCAAAAGTGCAGAATAGATTAGGAAATGCTGTCTAGTGATGTGCTACCAGGTTTGGTAAACCATGACCCCACTATGCCTAATTCATGTGGAACAAAATATTTTAGAGGAACTTGAGTTGATCTATAGAACGTGCAAATTAGTAACAAGTAACAATAATAAATCTGATGACAATATCAGATTTTAAATACTTTCAACTAATACTGTAATTCTCCAGAGTAAAATAAATTGGAATACAGTGATAATGCGTAAGTCAATACACTCATTCAGGGCCAAGACCATGTCTGTCTATCTCTCCACTATACCTGACAACACCTCATCAGGCATGTGTGTGCTCAAGAAAGGGTCTTGAGTCAATTAAAGAAACATCTACTTTGGGCTCAAGTTCAGAGGACTACGTTTTCATCATGTATAAGTCGGGAAATGTTTTGTAATAGACCAAGACCTACGTCTTTGTTTATGTTTCTCAAGGGAAACATAAAACTGGCTTCTGTGTTCTACACAATAGGCTCCTATGCAACAGACACACTCCTGAGCTGTCCAATGGTTTCAACAAAATCTTTAACCCATTGTCTTCTGAAAGACAGAGGCGCTTGAGCAGGGCCACTGGAGCCAGACTTCAGAGTCTGAGTCTGACTTTGCCATTAACCATCATGTGGCATGAAGCAATAGAGTCAAATTCTCTCCAGCTCATTTTCCCAATCTGTAAATATGGGATAACACGACTCACCTCACATTATTTCTACAAGCTTTTAAATGAATGTAAAGGCACTTAGCCTGTGCAATAGTAAGCACTCAATATTAGCTGCAATGATGGCACATGCGCCTTGCGGAAGCTCTGGTTGAATCATGGTCAAGGTTGCCTTAGGGGTAGCTCCTAATATTTGCAAACATCTTTGTCATATTTCTCATGTAGTTGGAATTATAGCTTGAACTGAAAGTGAGCATTCCCTTTAAACATTGATAACTAAGTTTGTAGAAATGAAAACTAAACTTCAGAGAGTATTTATTATTTTCCACATAATTTATATGCATTTCTCTTCTGATACTTATGGAATTTTAAATATTTGCCCCAACTCTCTCATCAGATATTAAAGCTTTAATTTGAAGACAGGGGATCTTACATTAGAATCTGTGCATTTTTTTTTCAAGGGATAGGCATCCTGATTTCCTCCAAGTTCTGGAAGAAGAAGTACTACATTATGTTTTGCATCTTCTACAGCACTACCCAACGCACACAGTCACACAGCATTATCTCCCTAAACATCCATAGAGAAGACGAATAGATAAGTGGGTAGATGGGTGGACAGCAATTTGATCTGTGAACCCTGGCACAACATTTGAGCTCCCAAATTGAGATAGCAGTATATTTCATCACAATAAATTCAATTTTAAAAACCCTAAGTGCTTTACACTGTGAGCAACTCAAGAGCACAGAGTAAGGAGCACTAACAAGGAGGAGGCCATTCTAAAGTAATTTAGAAATGTTTTTACTTTCCTAGGCTCCCTGATGGTGAAACTGGTACTGGATTGTTTCTCACACCTATCTGTTGAATATTCACGTTGATGGAAGGGGTAGTGATGCAGAAAATACATAACATCAGATAATCCAAAAGTCATTTATATTTGGCTCAGAAATGCTTTGCATAATAATTTTGCAGCTGATTGATCCTCCTGGGTTTACTTGTGCAGATATTAAGGCAATTTTCACCGGGAGAAAATACTAACAGGAAATAGTAGGGTGTATGGCTAAACGTACACGTAAGAAAGTTGTTCATTCATTCATTCCTCCATCCTCAGTGAGAGCTTACTGTGCCAAGCACTGTGAGAGATACCAAGAATAAAGAGAAGTGAACTATTTGTAATCCTCAGCTTGGAGGAACTTGTAAATAAATATAATTAAGTCAGCCAAATGTCATTTTAGTCGTCTGAATAGTATGCTGCTGTACCCGAGATTCCTCTTGCCACATACGAATATACTTATCATACCTGAAACAAAAAATAACCTAGATATGTGTATTTAAAATTTTAGGTTATAGTATTTATTCCCATGAAGAATTCATTATAACACACAAATAGTACTACTATATTCTAATTTGATTTAGAATACACACAGACAGTAACTAAGTTAGACCAGACCCAAAATATTATGAAAAGAACTATTAGTATTACCCCAATTTTCCAGATGAGAAATTAAAGTGCAAAAATCAATTCACTTAAGGTTACAAAGTTTGTAAGTGAACAGATCTGGGGCTTGAATTCAGGCAGTCTAACTCCAGAACCTACGATCTTAATCATCATACTCTGCAGCCCTCTTTGATCAAAATGTCAAATTGAATGAAATCTAAAGAATATCAGTGATCCTTAGAGAAAAAAAATTAAATTAGATTCCTATTTCACCCCCCAAAAAATTAAATTTCGTTCATTAGAAAATTTCAAATATTGTGCATGTCAAAAGATACCATAAACAAATTTCAAAGAAAAGTAACAACCTACTGAAATAAGACATTGGCAAAATATGTTAGAAAGGTAATTAGCATAACCTAATAGGAAAGTGAGAAAATGATACAAAGAGTTCACAGAAGAAATTCAAATGGTCATTAAATCTTTGAAATGATGTTCAATTTCACTAGTTATTAAGGAATAGCAAATGAAAATACCCATCAGATTGGCAGAAATGCAGAAGTTTGACCACATCACACACTGGCTGGGATGAAGAGAAAAGGGAACCCTTGTGTGTTGATGTTGAAAGTCAAACTGGGTAGAGCTGCTTTGGAGAACAAAGATCCAGTTAATGGGTGCACCTTTTAACCCCTTGTTTCTGTTACCCTTGAGAGGAACTCTGCCATAGTTGTCATGTGTTCTCCAAAATTCATGTGTTAGAAATGTGATCCCCATTGCAACAGGGTTGGGAGGTGAGGCCTAATTGAAAGGTGGTTTGGTTGATTAACAATCTGATTTCAGAAATGGATTCATTATTCCAGGAGTGAATTCCTCATAAAAGGTGGAGTTTGGCCTTCTTCACTCTCTTACCCATGTGACACCTTCCCCATGTTACAATACAGCAGAAAGCCCTTACCAGGTGCAGCCTCTTGTTCTTGGGCCTCCAGCCTCCAGAACCATGAGATGAATAAATATCTGTTGATTATAAACTACCCAGTGTGTGGTATTGTCATAGCAGCAAAAAATGAAGACAGACCTTTCCTGAAAGAAATATTTGTATACTTATTCAAAGACACACACACACACACACACACACACACACACACACACACACACACATATAGGTGTTCACTGCAGTGAGAAAAACTGGAATGAATTTAAATACCCATCACTAGTGGAAGGAAAAAATAAAACGAGATGCAGTTCCAACATGAGATACTAAAACAGCATTACAAGAAATGAACTCATTCTGTATCTGTTTATTTCAACTTATATTTCTCTTAAAATCACCATGTTCAATGGGGGTAAATGCAAAAAGTTTAAAAGTTTCATATCACATATCACAAATGTAGTAACAAACATACGTATGGAAAAATATTAAGTGAGACCTGGGTAGACACACACCAAATTCACGAAAAGTAATTGAGACTAGAGGCTAGCCCAGGGGAATGAAGTTGGAGATCAAAGAAAACTTCAGCTTTGTTTTAGCTTTTGCTTTTAATACTAATACTACAGAAAAGCTCACAAACGTATGACAAAGGATCATTTTAAACTGCTGAGTTTGGGGTGGTAGAAATTTGGTGTTTTTAATATTCCCTGTATACATGCAAAATATGTTTTGCATATTTTTCTAAGATAAAGAACTAAGTGCAGCAATGTGTATGTTTAAATTGGAATATGAAGTCATCTTCATCTATTAAATGGCACATGTTACTCTCGAGCTTTGCTTCTGCTCATCTGTGCCCATGCCTCAGCTCTTGAGCTTCTAAGAAAAAGGTGCCATTCAACTGTGTCATCCTTGAAGCCCCTCTAATTTACACACACATGCATGCACACATGCACACCACATCCACAAACATCCACACATGGGGCGGTGGAGTGTGTGTGTATGGGGACAGCAGAGAAACTCCTCCTGGTTCAACCAGAAAGCACTCACATCGTATTTATTTGTTCACGCCTCAAAGTCAAATATCATTTGAAAAAAATAATAATCACTGCTAAAACCATTTTCAACCTCTAAAGCAGACTATTGGACTGAGTGGTCTAAGAGGGGTTAACCACCTGTTGCCTCATTTCAATCAAAACTGGCTTTACTGTGTGAGAACAAATTACTAAGTCAAACTATCCAAAGTGTAGTTTGTGCAAACTGTTCATTCCTTCCATAAGTGTTTATTGAAAGCATACTATGTGAAAGGTACTATTTGATACCAGAGACTCCCAGAAAAATCTTAAAATGCAGCAAAGCAGAACATAAAAACTGCTGTATTTAAGGTGAAAATAACATCATGTTCTAATGCACCTTTAGCAAATGGCTCATGCAGGAAATGTTGATATTTTCTTGTGTCTTTTGCTGCTCTGTGCATTAACTTGGCCTTCCTTTCAGCCCCACCCTATCTCTCCTTTAAAACCATTGTCTGCTTGACATGAAAAATGTACTTCAGAAAGCCTAATGGCTAATTACATCAAAGGGAAGAGGGTCCAAACCTCAAACAAGGAATGATTAACTGCATAAGCTTTCACAGAAGTTATCACATCCTCAAAACTACTCCTCTTCTTTAATAAAAATGTTTCCAGTAATTTATTTTCTGACAAAGTTTGTGTTCTCTGCCCAGGAATGACTCCTGTTTTGTTCACTTCAGGGTTGCACCCTATCTAGGGCTGGTCCTGGCCGTGGGCAAAGCAAGCAGCCACCTACATAATATGATTTATGCAAATGCAGCACATTGAAGGAATAGATACCAAGCCCCATGGGAGAGGAAATTCTGCTTGTTTCAGTGGTGTCTCCCATATTGTGCTTTGTGGCATCCTGGTGGGTTTTTCAACAGAAAACCATGACATGAAAGGTTGTTTCTATGGTCAAATCACAAGGAAAATTTTGGATCAGGCAAAAATAGCAGTTTTAAGTATCAACAGAGATTTTAATACTGTTTTCTCAAAATAGGCACCAGGAAAGGTTATTTATGCATGTGTTGTCCTTCTTAAAGGGTATTAAAGGCCACATCTACAACAGTCAACAATATCCTTAGTACTTCGCTCATTTGAACATAACAACCATATCCTTAAATAAATTAATAAGTCACAAAGTATGTTGGTGTGAATAATATTTTATACCTATAGAATGACTTGGATGACCTCATGAGCATCATCCCAACTGTACCTCAAAACAATCCCTTGGAGATGCAGGACAAATATTAAAATTCAGATCCCATAGATTGGGTAGCATAAGGTCAGATAAGTATGTGACAGCATGACATAACCATACCTAAACTAACTTAAATGCTTCTGGGTATTTTGTGATTTTCTTTCTTTTATTTATCATTTTATTTTTCTGATTCAACTATAGATAATCCAAAGATCATAGGATCCATGGTATGGGAACAATCTAAAAGAGTTAGGATTTATGAATTTGAAAAGAGAAAGGCTAAGAAAAGAAATAACTGATAAGTCAACAATAAAACAAAATTATTCTCTCTGTTCTGAAATAAAGTAAGCTCATGGAAGCTGAGGTACAAGTGGAATAATGATAGAATAAGATCGTGGTGGTTGAGATGAAATTCTGTAAGGTTGTCATGTAATGAAAGATTTTTTAAAAATGTGGATATTCATAGTTTGCTTCTTATTTATTAGTCTGTGATAAGTGTTTTAAGCAGATTATCTAAATTTAACCTTAAAGCCAAAGTTTCACCTTAAAGTAGATGAGGTACCTACTTTTAATACATTTCTCATGAGGGCACCAAAGCAGAAAGGATTTTGAGTAACTTGGCCATGATGATACAGGAAAATAATCTTGATACTCCCCTTCACACTTAATTAGCACTAAATTTCAAAGGGCAGTTATAAATATAATCTGCCTGGTTCCTAACATCAGCCCTATGAGGGAGGAGAACAACATGCTAACCTCCAGGATGCAGATCCAAATCAATGGGTAATCAGTTTTCTATGACAGAAGAAAACAGATGATAGACCAACCTGGTAGGTAGGGAAGTGTGTGCGGCAGTATGGCCAACCCCAAAAGAAAAACATGAGGTTAGAAAGTCTGAGGTGGCAGACAGTGGTTTTGAATGGTCTTGTCTCTTTTCTAAGGCTCTTGCCAAGAATTCATTATAACAATGCCAGATCCTTGCTTTTTCAACATAACATGTTAAGAAAAGGGGCCCAGCACATAAAAAAGTCTTAATAAATGCCAGCTCACTAAGCATCTTTTAGTTGTTGGAATAATCAATATTCTAACTTTCCTTGTTTTAAAATATTTCCTTGCGTCCAGGAAAGAAAGATTAATAGCCTCAAGAGTCCTGTGTGCGCACCTGTGTGTGCGTGTGTGTGTGGGTGTGTGTGTGTACATACCATTGACGACAATTGGCAACATGGAATGGTAACTGACTTGGAGCACTGAGCTATGAATGATACAGCACAGAGAAAACCTGAAAGAACACATTTTTAAATGCAAGGTCTGAGTGCTGATTGACATACTCTGTACGATAGTAAAATCTGGCAGGTGCATTAACGTGCATCCCTCTGATCTGTACACATCCACACTTGTCTTCTTAGGGTACTTGGTAATAAGCTTCTTTAAAGATCCCTGAGTAAGCACTGGAGATAATATCTGGAGTATGTAGCACTCAGTCCTTTTAGAATGGCTTTTTCCTGCTCCTTTCGTTTTCTTAAGAAAATGTCAGTTTAATCATTTCCTAATGCTTTGATAATGTGTTTCTTTACATAGCTGTAGAACACTCACTTCAGTGTTTTAAAAGCATGAATGTAGATGTAAAAGTGCCAGTTACATGAGATTACTCTTTCCTAATGAATAACCAAAGAGGACTTGGAAGTTTTCTAAAGTTGCATGACATTTTGCAGGGCAAATAATAAAGTGCAAGCCTTCTAGCGTGTCTCATTTGAGAAAATAACGTTTCACATCTTGATAAATATAAACAATTATTGAAAAAATAGGGAAATCATCCATCTGAGGCAATCTGTCAAACTCTAGGTGGGTTAACTTCCAGGTAAGTGGGGTCTTGAGAACATGGAATGAGAAAAAGAAAGAAGCTAGGACCAGATGGATGGGAAAACATCACTGAACCTGATGTAGCACTGACCTCCACAGGGTTAGCAGGGTTTAAAACGCCTGGACTAGACTGTGTGGAGACAGGTGGCAAATGAGAAGCAAATGTAAGAAGCCAGTTGTCAGAAACCCTTATAATGGAAAGGCAATTTCATGTTTCTGCTCAATCTCTCCTTGCACATCCGCCTCATTGGGAGCTAACTCCTCGGCCTGGAGACAGAAGCCAGTCACATAAACAAAGACAACAAGGCAGAATTTGGATCAGGAGCACGGGAGTGACAGGGACAGTGAAAGGGCACTCAGGGTTCACCTCAGTGCTTTGACTAGCAAGAATACACATTGGAGCCTCCAACATCTATTGGGCCAAAATGTTAAAATACCCTCAGTGTTCATGGGAGCGCTGAAAATAGGACAAGCAAGGCTTCACGGGAAGTGCAGAGAAATGGGAAGATAGGCACTCCTGCTCTTCAGCATGTATGTGAACCCCAGAAATGCCCTAAAACAACCTTTTCCAGAGAAAGAGAGAGAGAGAGAGAGAGAGAAGGCTGTAGCAGCATAGGTTCTTCCATAGTATTAAATCCATAAGCACCTAAACATATTAAAATAGTTAAGTCTTAAGTATTTTGAGGTATTACAAATTCATTTCTGATAATAACTGAATCTCTAAGAAAAGCTCATTTTTTATTTGTTCTTTTTATGTATACACGACAGTAGAGTGTATTTTGACATATTATATATCCATGGAGTATAACTTCCCATTCTTTTGGTTCCCTCCTTGTAACTAATGATCCAGTTATCCTTGTCTCCCATGTATGTCCAAAATGTAGGAGTGGGTTAGAATTTCAGAAAGGACAATAGAAATGCCCTTCAAATTGGTGTTTGGACTCTGGGTGAATTGAGGATGCAGACCTTGTTAAGACCCCCTTGAGTCCCTGCTGACAGAAGATGTCATACTCACACCTAAGGTTTTCTACCTTCAAAACTTAAATAACCAAATAAGCATTAATTTTCCCCTCATTATTTTTGTCCCCATTTCAAAGAGAAGACTATATATATCCAATATTTACACAGTATGTAGTACAAATGGTCATTTCCTAGAGAATGTTGTTTTCCTTTACTTTCTATTTTAGTTGCCCTTCTAAAAGTTTTTCTTCTAAAAGACATGAGCTTGCATTCAAATGCAGAGGCTGGTAACCATGCAGGGGCTGGTGACCCCTCATTTTCTTCCTCCCTTCTGGGACAGATATTCCCTGTCTCTGTCTTCACCATCCTCTCCCCTGACCTGCACCACAGGACTACGGTAACTGTAGATCACCTTGACAGACAACCTTCCTTTCTCTCTGGCTTCTAGGTGGTTTTGCCATTGCAAGGCCCTTGTAGGAGACCAGGGGTGATAGCAAAGAGAAATCTGGTGTTGCCTGTCCAGGCCCCTGCCTTGTGGAGCTGTGGTTGCCAGAGGCTACCATGCTGTAGGGAAGACCCCAGCTCTGGCCAAGTCCACTTACTTAGGTTCCACTCACAGCCCTCTGTTCCTGCTCCTTTGCCCCTAGGAGTGGGAGGATCTTCTGGTCATTGCTAACCCCATAGTGTTTCCTCAGCTATTTAACCCCCTGGAGCCCTACTCACACCTTTGAAAACAGTCCTATGTTAAACCTTTTCAACCATCTTCTGAGTACATTGTATTCTTCCTGTTCAGAACCTGAAAGATAGAGTATCTTCTATGAATTTCATAGTTTCTCAACCCCTGTAGGATAGCTGCCGAGTCAACTCACAGAGAGGGGATGCCACTCTTTCCTGATGTGCTAAAAAAAGCTCGCGAGGCAGTCAGCTACAATTGAGGGTTAAAATGGAACCTGCGGATTATCTGAGGGTTTCAATTATCCTCGTTACCCTCATTCTATCTTGCTCAGAGTTGAGAATTGGCTGTGTCAAGACTAAGTTGACACACATCACAGAGGCTATACAGCAGTCTATCTGCTCATTAAGAGTTTTTTACTATGTCCCACTGATCTTCCACTTCTCGCAATGCTTTTGATGTGGGTTTAATTCTAAGTTCTGACAGAGAGAGGGTCTCACATCTGCAGTTCCCAATGCAATCTTCACATGACTGTCAAAAATGCAACTATTTGTCCCCAGGCTTAAAATACCAGCTCTAAAAAAGGTCAAGGACTCTCCCGGGGAGCATCTACAACATTCAAGCATATATTTAAGGTTTTCATTTTATCTCAAACTTTCCTCCAATCGAATGTTAATTTGGATATCAGATTTTCATGGTCCAAGTTGTGCTTAGGACGTTCCAAAAACAGATAGTAATAACTCAGTTCTCATTTTCTTTCCGAGATCAAGAGTCCACCTGCTGTGCAACAAAAATTCTGCGAGGTCACATTTAAACCCAAGAAATGTAACAAATTGTTCACCTTAATAAAAGTCACTTTTCTTATCTCTATACGTAACTCTTAGAGTTCTTTCATTTCTTCATTCTCAATAGTCTATGGTTAAAAGAGAAAGATGAAGAAATAAAACTTTTACCAAGCAATAAAAAAAAGCAACCTCTTCCTCAGTATCTCAAAAATAAAATTTTTTTCACAAGCAGTTTAGTTTTGCTTTGTTTTTTTTTTAAACTTTTGAATGAAAATTGATGTAAATAATTTTTAGACATATTTTCTTAGAAATGATAAAATTCTCAATCTTTAATTGTTTTAAGAATTGGGAGCCTCCTTGAAATTCAGAATTTCTCTAAAAATGACTTTTGTAGATACTGGAAACATCACTAATTAATTTGCCCTAACAAAACTTCTGTAAAACAGGTAAAATGATTTTTCAAGATTCAAAGCAACCTGGTAACTGGGCAAAATTGTGTTTCAAGAATTCTCTGGAAGATCTGCAATTTTGATTGTCATACTTAAGTACATTTCCTAATTTATCTTCCTCTTCTTTTAAACTGCTAAGTTTGGGAATAAAGCATGTTGTATCATTTATTTGGCCCTAAGATGAGCTGGAATTGCTTAGAACTGGCAATCTGAAAGTGCGTGCTTTTAGGGTCACCAAACATGACTCAATTCCTGGTCATGCCTCTAGTGTTATGCTGTTCTATATTCACTTAGTAGAATAACTGAAGGTTCCTATTAAGAGAAGCACATTCATCTCTCTATAGTTTATCACCTGTGTGTAAAATGTACTAACACGTTATAAGGATAGTTGCTGTCACTGTAACTGTGAAGCAAGAAGATTATGACTACTTTTTGGTAATTCTGCAAACAATTAATTCACTCCTTCCAAGCAGGCTGAGGGGCTGAAATTATAATTCTAGGTGATGAAATTTTCACTCCAAATGTATGGTATGGCAAGAATACCCATGACTGTTTCTATGAAAAGATAAATAATTTAAACATTGTGTGGAAGAGACTTACAAATAAAGAAGCAGCTACAACTAAGCATAGGAAAGTGCCCAGGAAATAGGATCAGAGCCCCAGATTTGTTAATAAATAGTCCTTTAACCTTAAGCATATAAAGCATCAACAACAAAAAAAAGTTTTTAGGCTCAGTTTCCTACCCTGTTGAAAGAAGTTAGATTTAAATGAGCTCTGGAGTCACATGGCCTTTTAGTACTATAGTACAAGTATTGGTTTGCTCATTGTAGCAATTAAACACATGTGCTTCAGAGCTTTGCCAGTTTAAATTCTCACTTTTTCCCTTGCTCTCTGTGAACTTGCATGAGTTACTTAACTTTCCAAGGTCACATTCCCCACTAATAACAGGGAAATTTAGTGGTATGCTTACTCACAGGGACACAGGAGAGTATTAAGTGCATCTCTTTCCAGTTTCACTTCTTGTGACATCATGACCCTGGTACCTTGAGTTGCCAATGGAAGTTCACTTATTGCAATAACTGTACCACTGTGGTGGGGAATACTGACAAGTGGGGTGGGAGGAGGCTGTGTACGTGTTCAGGTAGGGGTGTATGAGAGCTATCTGAATTTTCCACTCTATTTTACTGTGAGCCTAAATTTTTCCTTTAAAAATTGACATTAAAAAATTTTTTGGTGCACGAATGGATGAGTGACTGAGTGAAGGAATGACCAGATTTAGCCAGTTCATTCCCCAGGTTCCCATTGCACTTAGAATAAAATCCAAACTCTTTTCCACACTAGGAAGAGTTCATATGATCAGGATCTTGCCAACCTTTCCCTCCTTCTACCCACTAAACTACAGTGCTTTGGACCTTGATTGTCCTCAAAACATCAATTTCAATTTTGGGACCTATGGGCTTTCTTACTAGAAATCTTCTGGATGCTCCTTCTTCCAACTTTCTAGTTGTAGCTTAAACTTTACCACCTCTGAGATTCTTCCCTGATCATCAAATCAAAAGTATCCCCCACTATCCAGTTTAAACTGTCTCCCTCCCCTCTTTTTATTTCATTCATAGCACTTAACTATGTGAAATAATCTCCTTTCTCTTCCTACTATCTTACTGACTAGATGGCAAATACCAGGAAAGCAGGGACTTTTTATTCATTTGGATTCTTTCCACACTTTATTTCTTCTCTAATTTCCCCATAAAACTTAAATCTGCACAGTGTCTGTATTTATTTCTAACATGGGTTTATTAAGTTTTAGCAAAAAGATCTCTCTTGTTAAAGATTTTGTATCTCCTAGGTTTTTTTTATATAAACCAGTTTCTATCAAGAAAAGAAAGCTAATTACAGACATGCATATACCTTTAAAACATTTTTAGCATAAAATTTTCACAAATACTTGAAACTCTTTTGTATATAAAGCAGTATAAAGAAAGACAAAGTAAAGTATTTGGTTTTATACCATTCTAAAGAGTACTTATCTTTAAAGAAGAATGAAATTATGGCATTTGCTAGTAAATGGGTAGCTGGAGAATATGCTAAGCAAAATAAGTCCATCCCAACAAAACCAAAAGCTGAATATTTTCTCTGATATGCAGAAGCTAATTCACAATAGGAGGGGGCTAGGGAAGAACAGAGTTACTTTGGATTGGGTAGAGGGAAATGAAGGGATGGGAGTGGGTATGGGGGGGGTAGAAATGATAGTAGAATGAATCAGACATTATTACCCTATGTACATGTATGACTACATGACCAGTGTGATTCTACATCATGTACAACCAGAAGAATGTAAAGTTATACTCCACTTATGTATGCTATGTCAAAATGCATTCTACTGTCATGTATAACTAAATTAGAACAAATTTTTAAAAACATTAAACAAAGAATAGTTGGGCTCTTAGAAATATAACTTTTGATTAATACAATCTGAAGTACACGTGGTAATACAATTTGAAGTACATGTGGTAGTACATTCAGGGTTTTTTCCATTAATTATGTAATTTATAAAAATGGTTAATCTGTCCCTAGTTTGGATTAGACACCAGTGTATAAAAATAAACCAGTTTCTGTCCTCACAGAGCCTCTAGTCTTAGGAAGGGATTTCCATGCTCAATTCGTCTTCATAAAGTTGTAAGTGTTTCTTCCTTCTCTCTGCCATTTTGTATTTGTTTAGGCCCATATCCTCATGTAAATTTCTAAAACATCAAGGCACAACTGGATATAGTAACTTTTTCAATGTAGCATGCCCTCCCCTCTTCCCCCACCTCTTTGAGATAATCACATAATCTCTTAGGACTTTGCTTTATTTATATGCACAATTGGAAAATTATTATTCCTCCTTTCAATGCAGGAATATTGGAACCAGTAACACAATAAGAACATATAGACTAGCAAAAATCCACAGTAAGATAAAGGCTGGGGCTGAGACAATCTTGCCTTTCTAGAACAAGTTTCCTGAGAGCTTCTCTTTAATCCAAACAATCCACTGATCCTATTGCCAGTTTTTCCTATTTCTTTATTGCTGAAAATCTTTCAAAGCAGTTGTTGATTTCCTCACCTATTCAATTGTTGCCCAATTCTGAAGCACTTACCATGAATGAAAATTGTTAGATTTAAGTTGGCACAAAAAACATTAAAGTCCTAACCATAAATAGGTAAACTTAAAAAAAGGGCTAAAAATTTTCACTTAAACAGACCTTTAGGTAAACATTCACTTATGACTTCAGTCCTTGAATAGGCTAACTTCAGCTGTAATGAAATGCAAATAACTATGTTAATGCAAATGTTAAGGCTACAAATTCAAACATAAAAAAGTCAAGAAACACAAAAGTTAAGGTTCTCCTAGAAACATTAACTCACTCAAATTGTACATATAGAATATTTCCAATTACACAGAAGACAGCAAAATGTGATCCCTTAATGTGCTATATGTGCAACACGGGTAAGTTAATGCTGTTATGAGGACGTTAAATTTTACAACCCCTGACTTTGTTTTAAAAGTTACTGCCTGAATACTGCATTATTCCCAACTGCATGACGCTATTTTCTTAAAATAGAAAGAAAACAGAAGAGGAACAAATGCCATTATATTTTCCATCAATATAAGTTTCCAAATTTAGGATCTATTTTCATTAATAAATGAGATAAAAATATGTTTGGAGTCATTCTGAAATTTTTTTCAGTTGAAAATATCTCTACTTTTCATAGATTAACTGAATAGTGCATTGAGATATTCTAGGTTACACATTTCTAAAATAATAAATATATGTATTTGTTATTTATGTGTAAATGTAAATTACACAAATAACCAAAATTCAATTCATAAAGGTTTTATAGACCTATAAAATATAGGTTTAGAGGACAAATAAATCAAATGATTGAAAAACAGGGAAATCCATGATATTTCTTTCCTTGATCTGGAATCAAAAGTTCTTTTTTAGTGTAATTTTCTTCTGAGCCATTCTTCCTTCTACTTTGTTTAAATATTTCTGGAATCTAAAAAAATAAAAAAATACATGTCATGATTTATTTTCAAATTTAGCTAGCAATTCTATTATAAATATTGGTGCAACAAAATGTTTCATTAATTACATAAGGTTGAACCGGACAAGTCTGTCTTAATTAAATTTTGATGTTGCAGAAACTAGAGGAATGAAAGAAGAGCAATAAACGTGCAAACCAGAAAAATCTGCAGTTGTGTTATTAGGAATGATCATCTCTGAGGACAGGGGTCCTGCACTTTATGCAGGGTCTCCCGGTGTCATCTTTGTCATTCAGTAATGAGACACCACATTACCCCAGTCCCATGAAGGATGGAGAGTTTAAACCTGGGAAAAAAAGAGCAGGCAGGGATGAACAAAGCCCCAAATGCACACACTACCCACAGCATACAATGTTCTAGATTGATTACTCATTTCCAGTTCTTTGCTGCAAAGCCCTTGATTATTGCAATTTTCGATGGTGCTTGTATCCCATTAAGCAGGTTCTCTTTAAAAATTTGTCAAGCTTTTGAACTCCTAATATTAACCTGTATTTTCTTGTCTTCTGACGCCAATTATTCAATCAGACTTCTTTTGTAAAGACTGCAAGATAAATACCTCCACAGCCTGAAAACCGTAGTGTCATGCTTGAGCAGCCTGATCTTAGACTTTATGCTACGAATAAATTGGTATGTTCTTAAATAATTACCAGGCAGTTTGTCTGTCACCTCTCCCAGTGGTTGAAATACCTAACATTATCTCCAGCATCGCAGCAGAGCCCTCTGAACCCACCCATGCCTGCTGTTTTCTCGTTGCAGGACTGTTCCATCCTCAGTACTGAGGACCTGTGGTTAGAACAGGACTCAGATGTGGGAACTCAAGACCCACACAATCCACTTGACTTCTTTGTTCTTTGTCCATAAAGCCAGTGTCACCCTATGGACTGAGACCCCCGCCCCTGCCCCCAGGGTTTCTAGAGTCTATATTTATCAGACATTGCTTATGCCCAGGAAATCCCAAAATTAAAAATCCCAGTTTTGTATCATTTATTAACATCCCACCTGTTTGTCTGCTTCCCCCCTCAGCTTTAAGTCTGAGCTGTTTTCAATGTTTGCGGCAATATTTTTACAAAATATTCATCAGAGGAGAAAAAGAATTAATACCCTATTACCTAGAATGGTTCAGGGTTTGCTGCAATTTAAAAGGCTTAAATCGATGTTAAAAGTAGAGATTTCATAAAATAGAAGCAAACAAAACATAAATAAATAAAGGAATTAATAAACAAAGAGGCAAAGGGGAAAAATCCTTTCCCTCTAGTTTTAGTTGGAACTGCTATTTTTTACAGCTAACTGAAATATTTCAACATTTGAAAAACATCAAAACAGCTAGAATTCATAAGTCCAAGAAGGGGAAAAGAAAGCACCTTACTAAAGTGAAGTAAGTTCAGCATTTGCAATGTAATTCAAATTGCACTTGTAATTCAGGTCCTGGAATTAACCCACTCAACCAAAGCTTGAAAAGATTTAGATTTACTCAGACTAGCCACAATACAATGCTGCCTTACAATTGCACAACCACCCTGTCTTTTGGTGATACATCCAATACACTCTAAATTATAATTCTAAAACTCAGTTTGTTGTTAAAAAAAATCTGTGCATCATATCAGAGTCTGTCTTGTTGCAATTTAAAAGGAAGAGGGAGGACTCACAACCAGTTTTAATCGGGCTAGAATAACACCTGAGCCCTTCCTATAAATACTTTTTAAAAATGATTTTTACCACAATTTTTAACAGTAGAGAGGTGAATTTGGAATAGAATTCTTGTATTTTCAGCCCATTGACTACAATGAAAAGAGTAACTTTCAGGGCATTGTGGTGCTCAGGGTACAATTCAGGTCATCAAGCTGCCATTTTATTTTTCCAAGGTTGATCCACCAGGGATTCAGCTCATGGAAGGTGGGAGGATGAATAGGATGGGGAACTGGATTCGTGGCACTGCCTGTTTAGACTGCCTGCCCATGAAAGGTATTTGAAGTTTTTCCATGCAAGCAATTTAGGAAAACAGCCATTTTTACCTTTATTTACTTTGATAACAGTTCAAAACATCCAACAAAAGTTGTTTTTTGTTTTTGTTTTTTTTAACAAAAAAATAAAAGAAAGAAAAATGTCTCCCAAGCAGATCTAATTTCCTTTTTTTATGATGGACATCTTGTGACAGTAATAAAGAGCATTTAGGTAAATGTTATGATATCTTTAAATGAAAAACAAAAACTTTGTAAATGTTTAGAGCCAGGTTTTGAATGGAACTTGTTTATTTTCGTGCACTGGCACACAAGAGTACAGAAAATGTTAGTGGTGGTGAGTGTAAGTCAGAATGGTACTTACCTACCAGGCACCAACCAAATTAGAAATGCAGAGGCAATGTTCTGAAGGACGTGTCACAGTTATATTTTGTTTCTTTAAAGAACAGCAAGGCAGCATGTTCATGATATTCCAAAAGACTGATATTTGATAGTATAAAATGCCTACACCTTGTAAGTCAATTCTTTGGTGAAGAGAAAGACCTCCAATTTGACTTTCTTAAGCCTCACAAAGCAGCAGAGTTGCATATTTATTTAACTTAGTACTTTCATTCTATTTAAAACACTTATTAATGAGAAAGGCATCTATGATGTCTAAATTTCATTTTCTATGCCCTGTAGATTAAAATACATCTGTTTCAGTCATCATTCAAGAAATAATTTTAATCATTTTATTTTAAAAAATTATGTCAGCATTCAGTCTGACAAGAACAGGTCAGTGACTTGCATAGAATACTAGGAGGAAGCTTTTCTTATTCCAGAACTTAATCCAAATTGAGAAGAACCATGTTCCTAAAATATCTGATGCAGGCCAGGTCACTCTACTTCCAGATGCAGTTGCTGACAGTGAGTTACTAAAACACCAGGTGAAGTGTTCTTTGTTAAGCTTGATCTGTGATGTCCTAGTATTTTCATGATACCATCATTAAAATAATGCAGCTCTTCTTCCAGTGGACTTTGTGCTTGTATTAAGGCAAAATATTCAGGAAATCATTGTTGAACTGTGTATTTAATGAACTTTTTTCCCCCTTCTAATTATGTGCAGTGTAGTTTAAAAGCAAATGATGTTTATACAAAATGTCTAGAATAGGCAATTTTAAAGACACAGAAAGTAGCTTAGTGGTCACCTGAGGGCTGGGGTGCAGGATGATGGGGGACAGAGTTGACTGCTAATGGGTACAGGATTTCTTCTGAGAATAATGAAACCACTCTAAAATTGATTATGGTGATGTCTGTACAACTCTGTGAATATACTTAAAAACCACTGGCCTGTACACTTTCAGTAGGTGAAATATATGGTTAGGTGAGTTATATTTTATTAAAATGGTTTTGTTACCAAAAAAAAAGAAAAAAGAAAAGAGTACGACCCCACTCCAGGGCCTGGTCCTGGAGCTCTTCCCTTAGGAAGAGCTTTCCTGACTGAGGAAATAGTATACGACAAAGTGGGAGGGCAAAGACAGAGGAGAGTGTTAGGTTTCCAGACAGATTTAAATATTTTAACTCCAAAAGTCAAGGAGTGGGTACCTAGGGAGAGGTAGGGGACGTCTGAGAAGATTGTGGAAAGGAACTGCCTGAGTGTCTCTATCTTAGTTTAACGTTGCTGAGGGAAGCAAGGGAAAAAAATAACATTACTAACAGTTGAAGGTTAATGATAAAGGTATCCAGTTGTAATTAGGTGCTTATTTTATTTTTTATCTTGTTCTAATTGCATATTCCATACAGAAAAACTTGTGGCTTTGACCTATGTTTATGTTTAGTTATTTTAATAAAGAGTTCTATTCTTCTTCAGACTGTTAATAGTCCAATGGGGAAAAACAGTCAAATAGTTCCTTTCTCTTGAAAGACCAGTCGACTGACCACAACCATGGTGCCGGGCCACCACGATGCCCGGCCTTTTGAACACCACAGTCCCCTTTGCAACAGCACATTTTCCTACTTAAAAGACACCAACAACCTAAAGCACAATTCCTACCCTGTTATGTGATGGCAAATGCTATTGGTGCCTTTTAAAAGCAATTTGAAAGGAAAACCAAACACTGTTAACAAATGTCTTCTGCAACAACTAACTGAAAATGACTACGATACTGTAACAAAAGAAGTTGAATGCTCAGATTGGAGAAGGCCCATTGCATGCAGATTATGTCCATGTTGACAGTGGCACATGCCTGCATCTGCTCAGATCAGGGGAACCTAGAGTCACTGCTAAACACAGAACTACTGGTTATTCCACATCCCTTTTGAAGTTCAGCATCCTTCTCTCTCCTTTGCTTCCTTCTCAGGTTCTTTCTTAACACCAGAACAATGAAAGAGAAATGCATTGTACTATCAAAAGCTTCTCATGAACAGGGTGCAGTGGTGCACACCTGTAATTCCAGTCACTTGGGAGGCTTAGGCAGGAGGATCACAAGTTCAAAGCCAGCCTCAGTCACTTAGAGAGGGGTCCCAAGCAACATAGGGAGACTCTGTTTCAAAATAAAATAATAAAAAGGGGCTGGGGATGGGGCTTGGTGGTTAAGCACCCTGGTCCAATCCCAAGTACCAAAAAATAAAAAGCTTCTCATAACCAGTCCTACACTAAGTGCTTAAAATGCAGGATCCCTCTATGGGCAATCAGCCACCCACACAATGTCTTCCTCATTTGGTACTCATATCAGGCATCTTCTCATTAATCCTTCAGCAACCCAATGTGATAGGTATAATTATTATCAATTTGAATACAGAGATGGAGAAAATGAGGCTGAGCTAGACTAAGTAACTTGCTGAGGATCAGATATAGCAAGAGGTGTGTCCTGGATGGATGCCCAGAAGAGGATGCCCACACCCGTGTTCTCAACCACTTCATCCTTCTGCTCATTAACCAGAAAGCTCAGGCTTCATGCTGCTACAAGCAGAGGGCAACTGGAAGAGGGATGAAGTCCCTGGGGAACTGAGAAACAGAGAAGCTAGGAAGTGGCCAGAAGCTCCCAGCCATAGGCTGTTTTAAGAGGGAACTAGAAAACTAAGTAACACAGAGCACAGAGCAACATTCCTACTTGGCACCACCATCCACACCATCTCCAGACTTTCACGGTTGGAAAATTAGGACTTCCTTGACTGCTGTGGTTGAAAATTGCATTGTTTCACCATTTCTGAACCTCCATCTTTCCTGAGCACATTCCTTTTCCCCCTATTTTCAGTTAATGTTATCATTCTGTCAATATTTATTGAATATTACTATTACCACACTCACTTCTAGGCACTAAGGATACAAAAGTGAATGAGACAGAGTTGCTGCCATATGTCTTACATTACAGTGGAGTCAGATCATACACAGACCAGTACATATATCTCTTCCTCCCAACTGTCCCCACTTACAAGCACTATCTAACCTAGGGAGAGATTCTTAGATGGTCCAAGGGTCAATGGAAATTTAGGAAAAGATCTAGAATTATAAATATGTGTGAACCACCTTCATAACAGAGCTTGAGGCTAGAATTTCCTAAGTCCATTTCAGAAATCTGTTTTTAAAAGCTGACAGAAGAGCCAATTCTCATGAATTATCAAATCTAGCTATTCTCATTCATGCACACTGATTCATATAATCACGGTTATGGTTTGGATATGAGGTGTCCCCCCAAAGCACCTGTGTTAATGCAGGAATGTTCAGGAATTAAATGATGAGATTATTAAAGCAGTAACCTAATAAGTGTATTAAACCATTTAATGGATCAATAATTTGAATGGACTAATTGAGTGGTAACTGTAGGCAGGTCGGACACGGCTAAAGGAAGTAGCTCACTGGGGTCATGACTTAAGGGTTCATTATTTACCATTGGCACCTTGTTCTCTCTCTCTCTGCTTCCTATCATGTGTTGAGCAGATTTCCTCCTCTGTGATCATGGAATCCCATAATATTCTGCCTCACCTTAGGCCCAGAGCAAAGGAGTTGGCCAACCATGGACTGAATCTCTGAAACCATGAGCCAAAATAAATTCTTCCTCCTCTGAATTATTTTTGTTCAGTATTTTGGTCACAGAAGGAAAAGATGACTAACACAATCACTACTTACGAAAGATCTGAACATATCATTAAGGCAACTTCTGTTTTTCTTTTTTTGTTTTGTTTTGTTTTTGTTTTTTTTTGGTTATTTTTGTTGTTTTTAACTTCTAAATCTGTTGGTTATTGCTCTCAAATGAAAGACGACTGATCTATATTGCTTCCCATCACTAGATGTGAATATACCAGTCTTCTAGGAATTGAGAGGTAATAAAGAGATCTAACTCCCATAAAACTCACTTCTCAAAGAGACAATCATTCCAAGCATAAAAGAGATGGTGTCAATATTTTGGCAAGGGAGAAAATTTTATAAGTAAATGGTAGACAGAAAATGTTTGCATCGAACTCTTTCTCCTACAAAATTAAATACAGAAGTCTATTTATTACAGGACAGAAATAACATACATTATTTTCTATGTGATAGTCATAAAAAGAATTCTGTTTTCAAAATGTATAGAAAAAGATAGATCACTAGATCTATGCAACTATATCTATTATCAGGAAAGGCTAAAGAAAATTGGGAACACATTTCCTTTAAAACTAAATTTGCTAAAATTGAGAGTCTCTATGAGTTTGAGGTGAGGAGTTTTTCATGGTATCCTTCTCCTGCCCTCCTTCACCCCACTTCCACTTAAAGATTAATTTTAATGAAAAACTTCAATTAAGAAAAGATGCTACAAGTTCATTTTTATAACACAGCAAAACTAGCATTTCAAAAAATAAGCATATTTTTGAATGAATAAAGACCTACTCAAGAATCTGAACTTATATAATAAAAGAAGAAATTCAATGGAATAAGGTTATTAACTTATTAATAGTTTAGTGAAAGATTAAAAAGTTGCTTTTGAAATTTTACAAATCAATTATTTTCAGTTAAAGTTTAAACCAGGCCTTATACTCAATATCAAAGTTTTTTATTTTATTTTATAGACTGAGATCAAAATCCAACTGCTCATGTTTGGAACCAATTAAGTTACATTTTGAAGGCACAAGAGATATTCTTGCTTTTTTAAATTTAAAGGTGCTTCATTAAATGATACTTTAGGCAGCTTTTCCTATTTTCAATAAGTTACATTTGCTAAAAACCATAATGAGAAGACGTTTGCGATAAGAAGACATGTATCTCAATTGAAGGGTCGCTTCACTGAACAGATGAGAGAAAAGTTAAAACATCTAATCCAAAGTTGTATGCTTTTGTTTCTAGAAATGGAAATGTCTCTGAACTAAGTTCTTGGAGGATTTTTAGTTAGATAATGACACAATTCATTTTTACCAAATAGGTTAAAAAAATCTACAATTACCCTCACCCTTCAGCCATTGGTATTTGGCTTTAGGGACAAAAATAAGGTGTCATTTCACTCCACAGTTTAATTCAACCGAATTGACCAACTTTTGATAATAGCAAACAGTTGAGCTCCTTTGCAACAGGCACAATGAGGAGACTGGGCATTTCCTCATTTAATCCTCAAAGACATTTTCATCACCACTTTTCAGGTGAAACTCCCCCTGAAGGAACACAGATCATCCCTTCACCCCCGCCAGATCCCTCAGCAATAAACACAGTGTGGTCCCCCTTTTTCCAGAGGCTTCTATTAACCATTGACCTACATCCTCATGTGAGCAAAGGAGAATCACTCAATGTGCTTATCATTGTCTCTTTGTCAAAACAGACCAAATATGAGCCAGCTATGTATCAAAAACCTCACCAGAAACATTCTTATAATTTATGAAGGATAGTTAAAATTTATGACAGCCCCCACCAAAACAATCAATGAAAATGTGAGCTGAGGCTGACATACTGAATGGGCATCTTACAACATCACTGAAAAAACAGGAAGAAAGACAAACGACGAAGAAGGAGAACAAAGGCTAATAATTTTTGAAGTGGGGGTAATTTTTTAAACATCACAATTATCACAACTTAATTTCTCTTTTTCCTAGCTGTGGGCTAATACAACGTACTGTGGTGATATTTGGGTTTGTGCTTCAGAAATTTCCATGGACACATTAGCTTAGATGGTTTCATTACCCACCCTCATTATTAAGTAGCATTCAATTACTGAGTGTTGTAATGCCAAAGAGCATAAAAGAGAGACAAAATCTCGGTAAGATCTAAGGGTAAAATGGCATTTTTATATTGCTATAAAGATTACTTAACTCTAGTGCAGTACTAATGATCATTTCTGTGACTAAAAACATCCCCTTATGATTAATTATGTAAACTCTCATCATTTCAAGCCCAATAAAGACTTTAAAACATTTTTCATGCATCTTGTAGTCCCAGTATTTTTTTCCATTAACCCATAGAAGAATCAACTCTAAGGATTAAAGTGACTATTTTCCATTACATTAAAATGGTATATCAGGGAATATTTAGGCATACATGTACAACTCAGATAAATACGTGTGGGGGAAGAGGGAAACATTTTGTATTCTTTATAAATGTTTACTTATGTTTCTCATTTTCCTGTAAAAGGAATGCAGTCTCACATTGGAAGGAATATTTTCAATAGTCAGGTACTATATATTTGATATATTTGAAAATTAGAATACACAATAAAAATCACCCCTGAATATTAATTACAATTTTGTTTGTATCATCAATAAAAGGGGAGAGAGTCGCTACTGTTCAAAAGTAAGGGATTGTTTACAATGGAATACAAGGTAATCATTAATTTGTGAGGCTACATATAAGTGCTTTGCAATATAAAAATATATGATACATCATTTTGTAAATAAAAGTCATAAAGCAGTATTATAAAATGACCACTACTCAAATATGTGTGTGTGTGTGTGTGTGTGTGTATGTGTACTAGAATACATATATATATTTGAATTCATATGTACACACACACACACACACACACATACATCTTTGGCTAAAGGATATATAAAAAGACATTAACAGAGTTGATATCTAGGTGGTAGGATCACAAATGATCTTGATTTTTTTCCTCTGGAAATAACTGTTTACTAGAATTTTTCTTTAATAAGCATAGTTTACTTTTGCTTAAGATAAAGAAATGTGAAGAAAAACAAATGAAAATATCCTCTCTTGCTGAAAGTGATCCAAGTCTGAAATTTGAGACATTTCTTGGATAATCTCCCATACTTAGGGAAATTGGTTCAAAGTTACACCCAAGTGGCAAAGCCTCCATGTCAGCCACTGCCAGACCCTGGAGCCTTTTCTCCAGCTGGACAGGTGGAAGGAAGACAAACAGCCAACAGTGTCACAGGCCCGAGGGCAGCGGCTACAGTGGTTGCCCAGTGGGTGGGACCAGTAAAGGCAGTAGGGAATAAAGTCCTTATCATTCTTTATTATGCTGCTTTGAAGAAGTTGAAAAGCAGAACATGAAATGGAGAAGCAGAGACAGACAGCCCCTGCCTGAGCTTTCAGTTCAGATAGGTCCAGATGTGTCCATAGTTTGAATATAGGGTGCTTAGGACTATGGAGAACTCAGTATGGGTCATCAGAGACATTTCCTCTAGCATGATGCCTCCCAGCTTTCTTTTTCTTCCTTCCTTCAACTCCAATTGGGCCCATCTGGAAGTACAAGAGCCTCTATCTACGTGGAACAGGAATTCAGATTTCAAAAATGGAGTTCTGGGCACCTTCTGAACAGAGACTGGCAATAATCCCAAATTGCATGTTTTATTTTGTGGGCTTTATTTGTGTTTCATACAAAATGAGCTGAGACACTCAAACTCATTTCAGATAGCAGCCAAAGCTAAATGGCCACAATGTCCCTAGGTAGAAGGTCAGCACATTACAGGCAAGACTGTCCAGCTCCTGAGTTTGCTTGAAAACTTATACATGAAGACAAGCTTCAGTCATTGTTTTCAGCAAACCATGGATTTTATTCCTGAATGGCATGACTGCCTTGACCAATAAAAAAGAAAGGCAAAGATTTTTACTTGACTTCAAGATTTTTCTATAAGGTCACATTGTGATTAAATTAAAAAATCACTTTGAAATTTTATGCGGAATGAAGGACAAAAAGCCTTAGCTTTTTCTGCTAGTGTTTTATAAATAGATTGAATCTGCTTATTTTATGGAAATAAAACAGTTGAGTTCACATACTGGTTGTCCAAGCAATTTCTAGAGGATTTCCTCTTTTAATCAGTTATGAGGAATAATGACAGTCTCCACAACTAGCCACACCCTGTGGGGGCAATGTGAATAAACAGTAGTAACTTCTGCCAGAAATAAATACCAGATTAATAGCATGCCGCCTGCACATTGGGGCAATTCCACCTCCCTGAGACCCCAGATGAAAAATTAATTAAGCTAATACATTTAAAACTAAATCCATTTTACTCTAAATTATCATCCCCCAAAAGTTCAGCTGAAAACGTGAAATGCCAAAATTGTAAACTTGCATTATATATGTATTCAGACCCGGGTAAAACAGATTCAAATAAAGAAAACATGAGATAAAGAAAGCCAGCTGGTGATGATTGACTCAAGATCCCCATCTAGTGGCGATATGCTGAATAGCACATTGTTTGCATTTCTGGGTAGGCCTGTGAATCAAATGAATTGGGCATTTGTTTGGCTCATTGTGCAGAATTAAAATACCTCCTGTTATGAATACTTCAAAAAGTATTCAAAGATTCATTCTTACCAAGAGACACCAACAAAACAAAAAACAAAAAAGTATTCGGAGGAACCATTTAATCCCCTTATAGAATCGGAGTCTCACCGCTAAGCCTACTTCCTCCTTTCCCTGGTTTCACCATCTACTGTCTAACTTGTGTGGCACCTGATTAAAGAATTTTGGAGCTCTCACATGAGTTTAATTCATCCGAGTAAAACTGCAGAGTGTAATTCACATGTATCAGTACATTTAATAGTCAGACAACATGTATTTTATGTTAGGGACCTCTTGGTGTCCCTGTGTATATTGGTTAACAAGAGCTAACCATTTACAGGGAAGGGAAATAATGGACTTCTCCTGATAGACTTAAAATGCATCCAGTGCATGAATCTATTTATATGAAATTGGAGAACACAACAAAACCAATTGGTGATGATGATAGAAGTCAAAATATTATCCTCTGTGGAAAGAGTAAATGGACTAGGTATTAATTAGAAAGAGGCATGAGAAAATATTCTGAGGTGCCAGAATGTTCTATATATTTGTCTGAGTGTTGATTAAAAGTGTAACCATATGTAAAATTATGCCTTTATGGTATGCACAATAACTTAATGTACTTTATAAGTTTTTTAAATGAGGATTCTCCAAACTCTACCCATACTTTGACTACCAGTTTTTCATTATTTCAGGACCCTAAAAACTCCTTCAAGTCCTATAAGGAGAACACAACCCAAAATCTTCAAAAGACAACAACTTTCCAACAACTTTCAAACATAATATGTGCAGAAGTCCCTCTATCATTTTTTCTTCTAAATTTTTTCTTACATCTTGCCTTCCTTCAATTTTGCATTCCTTTGGTCCTTCCTTCCTTTATTTCCTCTTGTATTTTTATCCCCCCACCCCTGTTTTACTCAGTTTTTTTGCTGCTGCAACTAAAACACCCCACCAGAACCATTGTAGAGGAGGAAAAGTATATTTGAGGGCTCACAGTTTCAGAGATCTCAGTTCATTGACAGCTGGCTCCATTCCTAGGGGTTTCAGGTGAGTCTGAACAACATGGAGGAACAGTGTGGCTTAGGGAAGCAGCTCACAGGATGGTCAGGAAGCACAGAGAGACTGCACTTGCCAGATACAAATATAGACCCCCAAACCACGCCCCCAATGCCCCACCTCCTCAGGCCACTCCTCACCTGCCTTCATTATCACTCAGTTAATCCCTATCAGGGGATTCATTCACTGTTTGGGTTAAGGTTCCCCTAACCCAATCATTCCTCCTCTGAACCTTCTTGCATTGTCTCACACATGAGCTTTGAGGGGACATCTTCACATCCAAACCCTAACAGACCCCTTTCATGTTTTTCTCTTTCTCTATGGCATGCTTACTTGTAATCAAAGTTTTCTCCTTGCTTTGTTTCTCAACAGTTAGGAAGGGGTAAGTAATTAGAATCATTGCTTTCCAGATTTAACTCTGAGTCAAAACTCAGGGATGGGGCTGGCCTGCTCTCCCTCCTGCTTGAGAGTAAGAGTCATGCCACACAACACCCCAGACAGATGCTCAGTATTTCTTTGCAAAAGTTTTCCCTGAGCACCTCAAAAGCGGTTTCACTGTTTGCGTGGAAGCGTGGAAGAGAAGAATCTCAGGACATTCTTCCTTTATTTGTTGCTGCCCTGCATTTTTGCTCATGACCAGGTGCTTAGAACTGACCATATAACCACTTCAGATTCCAAGTCCATTTGAAAAAAAAAGTCATCTAAATCCAGGATGGCCTTTTCCCCTCCACAACCTGCCTACACCCACATCAATCCACAAAGCTTTCTTTATTGCCTCCTACATTCTCAGAGGTGTATAAGACTGATGTCACATCAGAACATGATTGTGATGTTGATTCCTGACCTCAAACCACTTAGGACCTGGCTGAATCCACAAAGCTGTTGGATAGGCAGCTCAAGGCAGTCATCAGCAATGTTATCTTTCATAAAAAAAAGCTCTATTGGATTCTTTCCTTGGGTTTTTAACTGTCCCAGGAGTTCAGAGAAGGAAAAAATTCAGTGGAGGGAAGAGAAAGTTCAGACTGCAGAAGGAAGAACCTTGTCTCATATAATGCCCTGTAATGCTCGAATTTATCAATATAATTAATGTTCAGTCTAAGTTTTCCAGATAATTCAATAAAGAGAAAAAGACAAGGTAAAAATTAACTTTAATCATTTTAATGTCACTATTGTCCCCCAAACACCTACCTTTAGTATTTTGGTATATGACCTTCAGACTTTTATCTATGCATGTTTTTAATTCATTAATACCAAATATGCCATGCCTCGGCTGCTTTCATTACTTAACAACATATCTTAAACACCATATTATGCTAATAAATATGAATCTACATAATCATTGCAATGTCTACATAATGGCTCTCATTTGCATATAGATTGCTGATTGGTATACAGATAGCCCATAATTTATTCGCTTTACTGTTTATTACTATGTTTGCGGTTTCCAGTTTTTCACCACTGTAAACAAAACTGAGATCAACTTCTTACACATACATATTTTCATGCTTGTCTGATTATTCTTTTGGGATAAATTTCTAGAATTGTAGACTCAAGGGGAACAATTTGCATTTTGATCCTTGAGACCAAATTGCCCTTCAGAAAGGCTTGAACAATTTATACTCCCTCCAGCTTTCCTCACCAACACTGGGTGTGATCGTTTTTGTCTCTGCCAATCATCATAAAATGGAAACTGTTGTTTCCATTCATATTTGTTTGACTTGTGCATATTTTTGACTTCTATAATCTGCTGTCAACTTCTCCACCTGATACAACTTTATGAACTGCATCTTTAACCATCCTAACCATGACCTTTTCTACCCTGACGCTGGATGGAATGTCTCCATACACAACTCCATTTGGCTGCAAAGCTAATGAAGTTGCCCCTAACGTACCCAACCCCATCTCCCCCCACAGTGATACCGCTCCTCCCAGCTTCATCTCCTCTGGATTATTGCCTTCTAGAAGTGACTACCTCATGCCCCGCTTATGCTAGAAGTTGACCAAAGCTTTGTGAGGTTCCAGAACAGTTTTCTCACCTTGGAGAAGTGATTTTTAACCTGAAAAGGAATGAAATTGGAACTGGACCATCATGGAGCCTGGAGTGCCATCCTTCACCTTGGGGCAGAGGACCTTCTGCAGTATTTCAGGTGGGGGACAAGGTACATAGGGTCTCACTGCCCTCCATCTACATGGAATCTGCTTTGCTGTCTTCTTCCCACCTGAACTTTGGTTGTTGGTGCCAAAAGCTGTGTCCTCCATGTCCCCAACTGCAAGGCCCCTTGAATCCACTGTCTCTCTCAGGCTGCTCTGGAGGGAACTCCATCTACCTCATCCCTACAGAGCCTCAGGTCTGCTGTGGGCCCCTCTTAGGCAAAGGACATCATTACATTGAACCTTTTGAAGTGAAAGCCCAGGGCATTGGAGATTTGCCATTTTGCAAGCTCTACCCTGAGGTCTGGGGCACAGCCTTCTCTATTTTCTGCTCCCCAAACTAATGGTAATTTCATGCATCTCCAAACCTCTGACTCTTGGAAACTGACTTTTTAGGAATACACCTACATAAAACCTCTACTCCTCTGATTTTCTTCAGCTCTCCTCCCTATCCAGCTTTGGGTAACTTTATTTTCAGTTTTGTAATCTACTTACACAGTTGTCTAAATATCTTGTTTCTTTCCAGGGCTGGGTGTTTGAAACAAAACCCAGCTAATGACTAGAGCCACCTGACCCAGGAATGAAAGCGCAGGCCCAGCTGCTGACATTGAGGGAGGGAGGGAAAGGATTACAGAAATGGGGAGAACCATCCTTTTGTTCTTCAGTTAGTACAAGGAGGGCATCTCAGACACAGTACTGGAAGAGGTGAGAATTTGCTGGAGTCAAAGTCTGGCTGTACTTAAACAGAGGCCTCTATGGAAATCTAGTGGAATTCAGTTTAGATACATAAAGTGGACCACAACTTGCAGAAGCCTGCCAAAGAAGCGTGGCAAGAGGGGCCTACTGTATCACCTCAGTGTGACTTACTAACATAAAATTCATAACTAAAAAGCTCTTTCTCAGCAAAGGAAACAATCAACAATGTGAAGAGAGAACCTACAGAGTGGAAGAAAATCTTCCACATGCACTTCAGATAGAGCACAAATCTCCAGAACTTACAAAGAACTCAAAAAAACTTTACACCAAAAATACAAACAACCCAATAAAAAAATGGGCTAAGGAATTGAGCAGACACTTCACAGAAGATTTACAAGCCATCAACAGATACATGAAAAAATGCTTAACATCTGTAGTAATAAGAGAAATGCAATTCAAAAATACCCTAAGATTTCATCTTATTCCTATTAGAATGACTATTATCAAGAAAACAAGCAACAATAGGTGTTGGCAAGGATATGGGGAAAAAGGTACACTTATACATTGATGGTGGGATTGCAAATTGGTGTAGCCACTCTGGAAAGCAGTATGGAGATTCCTTAGAAAACTTGGAATGGAACCACCATTTAATCCAGCTATCCCATTCCTTGGCCTATACCCAAAGAAATCAGCATACTACAGTGACACAGCTACATCAATGTTTATAGCAGCTCAATTCACAATAGCTAGATTGTGGAACCAACCTAGATGCCCTTAAATAGATGAATGAATAAAGAAACTGTGGTATATATACACAATGAAATATTATTCAGCCATAAAGAATAAAATTATGGCATTTGCATATAAATGGATGGAGTTGGAGAATATCATGCTAAGTGAGATAAGACAATCCCAAAAAGCCAAAGGTCCAATGTTTTCTCTGATAAGTAGATGATGATGCATAACCGGGAGTGGATAGTAAGGGAAGAATAGGGGAAGGATGGATTGTGTAGAGGAAAATGAGGAGTGATGAGGGGGCAGGAGGAAGGAAAGATAATGGAATGGAACAAACATCATTACCTTATGTACATGTATGATTATACAAACGGTGTGACTCTACTTTGTGTAAACCAGAGAAATGAAAGTTGTACCCCATTTGTGTACAATGAATCAAAAAATAATAATTAAAAAAATTCCCTTTAGCTTGATTGCATGGTTTTTGGGGTATTTTTTTTTTAACTTTGTAAAGGAAAGCAGGACATGGCACTGGTAGGTAGGACACAAGCTTCAAATCCAGACAATCTCAGGTCTGAATCTAGGCTCTGCAGCTTGTTATCTGTGATTTTAGACTCAGTTTACTGACTAATACAGCAGGAATAATAAAAACTATTTTAAAAGTTGATATTTGTGAGTTCTACCAGAGAACAGACACCAGCTGGAGTTTAGAGGATATTCTGTTCAGCCCTGTTTGAGTCAACTTTTTCACTGCTGTGAGTAAAGGAACTGACCAGAACAATTTTAGGAGAGGAAAATTTTATTTGAGGGTTCAGAGGTGTTAGTCCATTGAATGCCAACTCCATTCCTTAGGACTCGAGGTGAGGTAGAACATCATGTCGGCAGAAGGTGGCAGAGGGAAGCAGCTCACATTGTGATCTGGCAACAGAGAGAGAGGCCTCCACTCCCCAGATACAAATTTATACCCACAGCCGTGCCCTAATTCCCACCTCCTCCTGCCACACCCCACCACTTCAATTACCACTCAGTTAATCCCTATCAGGGGATTAAATCACTGATTGGGTTAAGACTCTCACAACCCAATCATGTCTCCTCTGAACCTTCTTGCACTGTCTCAAACATGAGCTTTTGGGAGGCACCTCACATCCAAGGTGTAACAAGGCCTTTCAGTTTTTAGCCTTAACTCTCAACTAATTCACAATGTGCCTCATCCTTCCCCAAATTAATCTACTGCTACTATTGCTTGGGATCCTACAAATACATTGAGAAGTGTGCATGAATCATGTGCATAGATTTTACATGCTGGTGGATCACAGGTGTTTCACATCTTTTATAAGGAACTCTATTATACTTTTCGTATTTAGTAGGATTTATAGGAAATATTGATGTAAGTGCTTTGTAAACTTGAAATGAAGTCCAAGTTCATAAAACAAAGGTTCTGCAGTATAATTGACTCTAGAAAAATGTAAGTACCCTCTCCTCACAATTCTGTGCTCCCTCCTTTCTACCCACCACTCAAGAAGAGACCCAAGGAGGTCACAGTGAAGAGCACCACTGGACAACAGGGCCAAGGAGCACAACATGACTTTTGTGATGCTGAATCAAGAGCTGAAGTCCTGGCTCCTATATGGAAAGGCCTCTCCAGCTTGACATAAATATATGGAGAATATAGGCTCCATGAGGGTGATGGGCATGAAAAACTTGAGATAGCACCTGTCTCTGGATGTGGCCCCTCACTGGATGGATCAAAGGTGGAGTGAATCAACTCTGCTCCAGGGAAAAAGCTCCACTCAGGCAGAGATTCCTGTAGTCTCCTTTTCCTTCAGGGTCCCTCCTCACTGCAGCAGAGATGAGAGTACACAAAGAGTTGAGGATTACTATGGTTTAGATATGAGGTGTCCTCCGGAAGCTCAAGTGTGAAAAAACGCAAGAAAATTTAGAAGTGAAATGAGAGCTTTAACCCAATCAGTGCATGGGTCCACCTGTGGATTAACTGGGTGGTAACTGTAGGCAGGTAGGGTATGACTGGAAGAGGTAGGTCACTGGGATTGTGGCTTTGGGTTATATATTTTGTCACTAGTGAAAGGAATCTCTTTGCTTCCTGATTATCATGTCCTGAGCTGCTTCCCTCCCTCACACTTCTGTCCTGAGGTTCTTCTGCCTCACCTCTGGCCCAGGGCAATGCAGTTAGCCATCTATGGACTGAGACCTCTGAAACTGTGAGCACCAAGCAAACTTTTCCTCCTCTAAAATTGTTCTTTTCAGGTCTTTTGGTCACAGCAGAAAAAAAAAAAAAAAAAAAAAAAAAAAAAAAACTGATTAAAACAAGGGTCTGGATCTAGGAATAGAGTTCTGTATCTAGTATAATCTATTTCGGTCTTATTGGGCAGATAGTAATAATAATTAATAACAACAACACCAAAATAGCAATAGCCACAGTAGCAATAGTTAATAGATTCTAAGCAGGGTATTGTCCATGCCTTGGTATCCTGGTTGGTTCCCAGGACCCTAGGTGGATTTCAAAATCCTCTGATATCAAATCCCTCAGAAAAAATGGCTTAGTATTTATATACAACCTACACACATCCTCCCATATTCTTTAAATCATCTCTAGATTACTTATGACTCCTAATACGATGAAATTGCTAAGCAAACAGTTGTTGTACTATACTGTTTGGGGAATAATGACAGTAAAAAGTCTGTACATGTTTAACACAGATGCAACATTTTTTTTAGCATTTTCACTCTGCAGTTGGTTGATTCTGCAGAAGCAGAACCAGTAGATACAGAAGGCAGACTGCCTGGTACTAAGTCTTTCACAATCATTTTTTAATTTAATCCTTCCCACAACACTGTGAGGGAAGTGCTCCCATTGTGTGTTTGCTAAGGAGGAGGAAACTGAAGCTCAGTGGGCTTACGTAAATTACCTGAGTTTTCAAAGCTAGGAAATAATGGAGCCTGAATTCACAGGTAGACAGTGTGACCCACAGTAGGTCCATGTAGCCCAACCCAGCTCTCCAGAACCAGAGATCCAGAATCCAAGGCTCTTCAACAATCCCCTCCTCAGAACTCCTCAAGACAGGTGTGGTAACCACCTACTTGAAGATTCAGGATCCTTCATCCCAGAAATCTTTCAATCCCACAAGTCTCACTTGAAATGTGCCCATTAAATACTACCATCTTCGCAGATCTGTGGCTTGGCTTGGAACACAGTGCTACCATGGAGCAAGCTTTGAGAATTTTTTGTAAGAAAAGGATGCCAGGAGTCTTTAGCAGTCCTTCATGCCCTGAGAAATGCAAACATCCTGACTCATCTCCAATACAAGATGCGTGACATCTCATAGGGGTATGGATCATGATCATGTCGCTTCCCAGAAGGGTTGGCACTCACCACTGAGCTTTCCAAGTCTATGAAGAAAGGAAAAAAAGAGATTGTTTATATTATCTGTAAACACTGATCTTCATGAAGAAGTGCAAGGAAACATCCTTGTCACCTCCCTGGTATGGAACAATACATCCCAGGAGGAACCTGAAACATCCTATACCCACAGGAATTCTCTAGAATGATGTCTTACGATGGATCCAAGCTCCTCTCTCCTGACTTCTCTCTGCTGTCCACACACAGTGTTGCTAGGTTTGGACCTCAGGATTTATGGGATGGGAACTGTCCCATAATATAGGCTACAGCCTTTCTCATTCTGGCCCATCCAGGACCAGTCGTCAAATAAGGTCCTTTCCTTAAATCTCTGTGACACATTGTTGATTTTATGACTACTTCTGAATCAGTGGGATTTCATGCCCCAACTGGCTTAGGTCTGAGTTAAAACCCATCAGTGGACAAAAACAACAAAAATTCTGCCAAGGAGGTGGGATGTTTTTGGTAATTACTAATGCATATTAAATGTGCAAATTCATGACTTTGACTATTATGTTTCCCTATCTGCATTTACTGTGTTTTGATCATGCCCACCCTCCCTTCTTTCCTCTCTTGCCTTCCCCTCTCTCCTCCTTCCTCTTGTCTTCTTCCCCTTCCTTAATGGTCAGAGGTGGAATTTTCTGAAAGACTTAGGCAATTAAGATCCATCCCCGGAGGTGAGCTAGATTAACCCTTCCAAAGTATCTCGGTCTGTTCTGCTGCTAAAACAAAGCACCATAAACTGGGTGCCTCATAAACAAAACAAATTTACTTCTAACAATTAGGAAGGAGGGAGGGAAGTCCAGGATCAAGACTCTGGCACATGCTGTGCCAGCTGGTGAAAGGGGCTGGTGAGCTCTCCAGGTCCCTATTTAAGGCATCAGTCCTACTCTCCAGGGAGGAGCCCACATGACCTAGTCACCTCCCCAAGTCCCCACCTTCTAGTACTATCGCACTTGAAATCAGGTTCCAATTGTTTGGATTCCAAGGGGACACAAGCAGTCAGACCATAGAATGAACCATAAGTGTAACTCATATATTTGAGGTGAGAAGGGGGTATTCTTATAAAAAAAAAAAATCTGGTTATCTCACTCCAATCAGAATGGCAATTATCAAGAATACAAGCAACAAGAAATGTTGGCAAGGATGTAGGGAAAAGGTACACTAATGCATTGCTGGTGGGACTGCAAATTGAAAGCAGCATGAAGATTCCTAAGAAAACTTGGAATGGAACCACCATTTGACCCAGCTATTCCACTCCTCAGTTTATACACAAGGAACTTAAAATCAACATACTACAGTGATGCAACCACATGAATGTTTATAGCAGCTCAACTCACAATAGCTAAACTCTGGAACTAACCTAGGTGCCCATCAACAGATGAATGGATAAAGAAAATGTGGTATACACAATGGAATGTTACTCAGCCACAAAGAAGAATGAAATGATGGCATTTGCAGGCAAATTGATGGAGTTGGAAAATATCATGCTAAGTGAGATAAGTCAAACTCAAAAATCCAAAGGCCAAATGTATTCTCTGATATGTGGATGCTAATTCACAATAAGTGAGATGGGAGGCTAGGGAAGATTAGATTTACTTTATATTAGATAGGGGGGAGTGAAGGGAGGGGAAGGGAAGGTGTATGGGGGTAGGAAGGATAGTAGAGTGAAACAGACATTATTACCTCATGTACATATATGACTGTGTGACTGATATGATCCTACAATATGAACAATCAGAAAAATGAGAAATTATACTCCATTTATATACATCAAAATGGATAAATGCATTCTACTGTCATGTACAACTAAGTAGAACAAATTTTAAAATTTTTAAAAATTAAAAACCTGGTTGTAGTTAGGAAGGGAAGGAAAGAGTGTCAATAATGAATAGGAGACAGATAAGTGCTGCCTAAGATAAGACATATAAATATCTGAAAAAAAAATAACAAAGTCCAGAGGTTAGCAGTGGATCTCTAGTGGTAAAATCAGAAATCATTATTTGATCCTCTTTTTTTTTTTTTTTTTTTTGGTGCTGGGGATTGAACACAGGGTCTCATGCATGCTAGGCAAGTACTCTATCACCAACCTGCATCCCCAACTCTTTTTCTTTTATTTTGAGACATGGTCTCTCAGTTGCCCAGGCTGTTCTCAAACTTGAGATCCTCCTGCCTCCACCTTCCTGAGTGGTGGGACTACAACCATGTACACCTAGCATAAATATATCATCATTATGTAATCAGTGAAAATAGAAAGGTGCTTTTAAAACAATTTGAACATATAGTATTTGTTAAGAGTAGAACCAAGTGAACAAAAATCAAAAAGAAGACAATCCTCTAAAATGCTATATTATGGTAAGGCAACAGCATCAACTCAATTACAAAGCAGAGATCCTATTTCTTGAAGTCTTGCTAAGTGACCAGTTGGAGTGAAGACACATTGTCCAAGAGATAGAGAAGGATTAGTGTGAGGATGCTTTAGCTTTTTCACTGCTGTGACTAAAAGACCCAACCAGAACAATTGTGGAGGAGGAAAAGTTTGAGGGCTCTCAGTTTCAGAGGTCTCAGTCCATAGACAGCAGGCTCCACTCCTTGGGGCTCAGGGTGAGGCTGTACATCATGGCGGAAGAGTGTGGCAGAAGGAAGCAATTCACATGATGATCAGAAAAAAGAGGAAGAGAGTCCACCACTTGCCAAATACAGGCACATGCCCCAAAGTCACACCCCAGTGCCCCACCTCCTTCAGCCAGACCCTACCTGTCTTCAATTACCACTCAATGAATCCCATGGGTGATTAACTCAGTGATTGGGTTAAGGTTTTCGTTACCAAATCATTTCTCCTCCAAACCTTTCACTGTCTTACACTTGAGCTTTTGGGGACACTGGACATCCAGACCATAACAGAGGACATGCAAAATCAAAACCACACAGCGTGAGACTGCTCCAGAACACTGAATGTTGGTGCCACACTTGGGCGAGAGAGCAGTTCAAGGGGAAGACAACCTGTAACCATGCTCGCCCACATTTGCTAAGATTCACTCCACAGGCGTTTCCATGTTCGATTGCATTGAACACTCACAGCAGCGATACCGGTGTTGGAGCTCAGGAATGGGTGCTTGTTTCCCATTGTGGAAGATTAAACTCCCAAGAAACACAGAAAGCAAGTTTTATTTAGGAAAAGAGACAACCACAGACTCCTCGGAAGAGAACGGGGCCCAGAGCTGGGTGTCCACAGGAGTGG
This sequence comes from Sciurus carolinensis, assembly GCF_902686445.1. Classification (NCBI taxonomy): domain Eukaryota; kingdom Metazoa; phylum Chordata; class Mammalia; order Rodentia; family Sciuridae; genus Sciurus; species Sciurus carolinensis. Next base: position 34,504,546 of record NC_062213.1, read on the forward strand.
GTGTGTGTTGCTCTTTTATAGACCCCAGCAGCCCCGACCTTGTCTTTCTTCTGTGTGCGTGTGCACGCCTAAGGGTAGGAAGGAGCAGGAGCACGGGAGTAATCCCCAGCAACCCATTGTTCGGGGAAGGTGCCATCCTGGAGGTTAGCATCAGCAACCACTGTCCTTTCTTTGACAACCAGCCTTCATCCTCTGGGCCCATCATTCCTTACCTACACTGACTGCCTGACCTTCACCCCAGCCTCCGTTTGCTGAGAAGTGTGACGTGTCCTGTCCACTCAGACCAGGCGGGGCTGCAGGCAGACTGCTTTTTGGCAAAGAAAGCATGTCAGTACAGTGGGCTCATTTTATAGAATTATTCTCAACCTCGTGTTCCCACCATCCTGATCTCTCTGTCCCTTAAACACGTGGAGGTAGTGTTACTAGTTCCACCCAAGGCAATGGTGCTGGTGCCTGTACTTCCCTAGGGCGCCCATTCCCGTCCACATTGACCGTTTCCTTCCATAGGCACCAACTTTTCACTGGGTGTTTTTGGCTGCAGGTGCATGGGCATGGCCCAGAATTCCTATGGCCTTGACATCCCTGGGAGCTGCCCTCACCCAACCCAGAACAGCATTTAGTAAATAAATACTCTAGCTTCCTCCACCCTTGAAAGGGCTAATGCAAAGGCACATTGTATATATGCCTGGGTCTGGGGTTCCCAGTGGCATGGAGCCTCAACCACCCACAGTGATAACTGCTCCTTCACAAACCTGTGTTGACTTCTTCTTTCTCCATGTCTCACTTTTCCATTATCTTTGTGCTATGATCCAAATGTCTGTGTCCCCCAAAATTGGTATGTTGACATTCTGAACTCCAAGGTGATGGTATTTGGAAGTAGAGCCTTTGGGTGGGAACTTATAAAAAGGGCCACAGAGAACTGGCTAGCCACTTTGACAATGCAAAGACACATGAAGGCACCACCTCTGAGACATCAAATCTGCCCCTGCCCTGTACTTCCCAGCTTCCAGAATGGTGAGAAGTAAACGTCTGTCACTTGGAAGCCTCCTGATCGCTGGTATTTTGTGCTAGCAGCACACTAAGACTCTGCTTCCTAGGAGCCAAATACTATTACACTCCAATCCTTGCCTCAGAATCCACTTCAGAGGGTATCCACTCAAAGGCACCTGTTTAAAAGAGAAAGTCACTGGGACCTAACAAGTCAGTAAGTTGCCAAAATCCTACTACTGTTAAGTGAATAATGCCAATTCCCAGCCCACCAGGGACTTCACTTTATCACTCTGCTAACAGCCCCAAACAGCACTCATACCCGCTGGGGGTACTTGAGAAGCTTTTAGGTTGTACACAGATGGGCTGTTTTGTTTTTATTTTAATATGTATTAGAAAAGTCAGGCAATACTTCATCAAATTTGAGATACTTTCGAGTGTAACACAGCAGTATTTTACATACTGCTATGAAAAAAAAAAGAATACCACCATCACCCAAGGTTTTCTCATTTCTGAACATCCCTATTTAATTCCTTCTGAAAGAACTCTGTTTGGCTTCTTTAGACATAGAACGTTAAAGTAGATTACACATAAGCATACACAGAAGGGAATACATGTGCAAATTTAATTGGCTAAAATATTCCTTACATTTCTTTACAATCAACTGTTCAATTCTGAACCACTGTTGAACTCCAGGACAACAGTGCCCATGTTGTCCCACAGGATGTTGCCGGCTGCGTCACCCATCACAAGGAGGAAGCTGCACTTATTCAAGAGTGCCCTCCGCCGCCTTCAGGATTTTCACCCACTTTGCAACATCCATTCTTCAAGTTTTTATCTGGTGCCTTCTTCTTCTCACCAGAAGGTGTCAGGCAATGACAACTATGTCCTGATTGCCGCCTGGTCAACAGAAAGTGCAAGGACGGGAACTGGCGTCCCTTGTGAGGCTCATCATGATTTCAGAGACTTTGACAGAGAGGAAAAATGCGTATTGTGTATCTAAGGAAAAACAGGCATGCGAGTGGCACATCAAATCTGTGACAGTATTGCTTAAGATGGGATGAGAGCTGTGTGTAAGCTTTGAAAATGTGAGTTAACTTAGGGGAAGTTTTTAAATAAAAACTTGTGCAGGCAATACATCGAAATGTCAAAAGTTATAAAAATAGCCAATAACCGACCTTTGAGAAACCCAGCATTATATCATGCCCCAGAAGAAAATGGAGACGTGTGCAGTCACGTGCGGAAGTCTCTGTAGCCAGCAATGACTGTATGTAACATACCATTCACGTGCACTCATAGTATGGGCCCATCCAGGGCTCTCAACAATTGTACTTACGGCATGAAAGCAGCTTTAAATTACTACTAAGTATGGATGAAGGTGGTGTGGTGGTGCACACTATAATCACATCAGATAGAGAAGCTGAAGCAGAAGGATCACAAGTTCAAGGTCAGGTTGAGCAACTTAGTAAGGTCCTCTCTCAAAATTAAAAAAAATAAATAAAATAAGTCCGAGGATGTAGCTCAGTGGTAGAGCACTCCCCTAGGTTCAATCCCCAGTACCAAAAAATAAAAAAGATTGGAATTTGGGGGTGTGATTGAGGAACATACCACCCAATGAACAGAATCAAAACAACTTAATAGACCCCACTCGGTTGAAGATGAAATGAGAATCAGTGTTTGTAAATAAAAAACAACGACTGGCAGCATTTATTTAAAGTCAAGTTTATACTACGGTTGGACATATTTTTATGTCCTTACAGCCTCTTTCACTGGTGGTTGCTAAGATTAAATTTCATCTCTGAAGGGGACTTTTATACCATGCTTGCCAGCAAAGAACATAGCTTTATACTTTCATACGACAGATGTTTCCATGAAAGGACTCACTCAGACTAATAAATAGTTACACTCATTATCCTTAATAATCAAACTCAGACAGAACCCCAATTAAGGAATTCTCTCATACTAGTCCCCTTAAGACATTATTAACTCAAGTTCAGAAACTATATCAGACATATGTTCAAATTGAAGTCTGAATAGAGCAACCACCAAAATGCAAGATTGTTCAAATCTACCTCAATGCTTGAAAGAGGTAAGAGACTGTGAAAGAAAATGAATCAGACAATGTGTGAATGTTCCATCTGCCGTGTCTGCTAAGGTCTACTACCTAGAGCTAATTAAAGGAAATCAAAGGACAGGGGGGAAAATAATCAGGTGGCATGCCTCCCTATTTTAGGTAGGTCAAGTGTTGTGAACTTCTCATGGCTCTTAGATGGAATAGAAACTTCACATTTTTGAAAGTATTCTGATGGGTATTTAAAAGATTTATTCCCATCCGGTCTTGGTGGCAAAGACCTATAATCCCAGAGGCTCAGGAAGCTGAGCCAGGAGGATTTCAAGTTCAAAGCCAGCCTCAGTAATTTAGCAAGGCCCTAAGCAACTCAACAAGACCCTGTCTCTAAGTAAAATCTAAAAAAGGACTGGGGATGTGGCACAGTAGTTAAGCACTCCAGGGTTCAATCCCTGGTACAAAAAAAAAAAAAAAAAGATTTCTCCCCACTCCTGCCAACTGATGGTAGGAAACCCAAGGCATGGGATTGTTGGTTTGTAAAATTTAGATTTTTCTATCTCTTTCTCTACCCCAAAAGGGGTAGAAAGACTGAAAGGAGAAAATTTCTCTATCAGAAACCATCCCTGCCTCCCTCCCGACTTCCCTTTCACAGTGCTTACCTTTTCTTTCTCTTCTATCTAATCCAATTAAAGTTTGGCTACTCAAATGCTTAACGAAATAAAAAGACAATACACAGGAAGATCAGAACCAAATTCCAGATTGCAAACCTTTTGTTACTCGGCATGGCACAGGTTCAACGACCTAGGTATCCTTTTAGAACAGCTATACGGAAGGACAGCACGATGCACTCCAAGCCACCTCTAACACACAGAAGACTGGAGCTCCCCGTATGCAGCACCCGGGTTGCTATTTTGGCCCCATCTTTGCTATCACCCCTTCTTTGGATACCAGTGTCCAGATTTTTCTTCATGGATTTTTTTTTTTTTTTTTTTTTTGGTTTGCTGGGGATTGAACCCAGGGCCTTACCAACTGAGCTATCTCCCCAGCTCTTTGTGGATTTTTTTTTTTTTTGTAAACAAATGGGATACATGTTGTTTCTCTGTTTGTACATGGAGTAAAGGCATACTATTTGTGTAATCATACATTTACATAGGGTAATGTTGTTTGATTCATTCTGTTATTTTTTCCCTTCCCCCCCACCTCTACCACCCCTCTTTTCCCTCTATACAGTCCTTCCTTCCTCCATTCTTGCCCCCCTCCCTAACCGTAACCCTAACACTAATCCCTCCCACCCCCCATTGTGTGTCATCATCCTCTTATTAGCGATGTCATTCGTCTTTTGTTTTTTTGAGATTGGCTTATCTCACTTAGCATGATATTCTCCAATTTCATCCATTGGCCTGCAAATGCCATAATTTTATCATTCTTTATGGAAGAGTAATATTCCATTGTATATATATACCACAGTTTCTTTATCCATTCATCAATTGAAGGACATCTAGGTTGGTTCCACAATCTGGCTATTGTGAACTGAGCAGCTATGAACATTGATGTGGCTGTATCTCTGTAACATGCTGATTTTAAGTCCTTTGGGTATAGGCCAAGGAGTGGGATAGCTGGGTCAAATGGTGGTTCCATTCCAAGTTTTCTAAGGAGTCTCCATACTGCTTTCCAGAGTGGCTGCACTAATTTGCAGCCCCACCAGCAATGTATGAGTGTACCTTTCTCCCCACATCCTCGCCAACACCTGTTGTTGCTTGTATTCTTGATAATCGCCATTCTAATTGGGGTGAGATGGAATCTTAGGGTGGTTTTGATTTGCATTTCTCTTATTACTAGAGATGGTGAACATTTTTCCATATGTTTGTTGATTGCTTGTAGATCTTCTTCTGTGAAGTGTCCATTCATTTCCTTAGCCCATTTGTCAATTGGATTATTTGCATTCTTGGTGTAGAGTTTTTTGAGTTCTTTATAGATTCTGGAGATTAGTGCTCTATCTGAAGTATGAGTGGCAAAGATTTTCTCCCACTCTGTAGGCTCTTTCTTCACATTGCTGATAGTTTCCTTTGCTGAGAGAAAGCTTTTTAGTTTGAATCTATCCCAGTTGTTGATTCTTGCTTTTATTTCTTGTGCTATGGGAGTCCTGTTGAGGAAGTCTGGTCCTAAGCCAACATGTTGAAGCTCTGGACCTACTTTTTCTTCTATAAGATGCAAGGTCTCTGGTCTGATTCCGAGATCCTTAATCCATTTTGAGTTTAGTTTCGTGCATGGTGAGAGATATGGGTTTAGTTTCATTCTGTTGCATATGGATTTCCAATTCTCCCAGCACCATTTGTTGAAGAGGCTATCTTTTCTCCATTGCATATTTTTGGCCCCTTTGTCTAATATGAGAAAATTGTATTTATTTGGGTTTGTGTCCATGTCCTCTATTCTGTACCATTGATCCACCTTTCTATTTTGGTACCAAAACCATGCCGTTTTTGTTACTATTGCTTTGTAGTAGAGTTGAAGATCTGGTATTGCGATACCCCCTGCTTCACTCTTTCTACTGAGGATTGCTTTAGCTATTCTGGGTTTTTTATTCTTCCAGATGAATTTCATAATTTCTTGCTCTATTTCTGTAAGGTACATCATTGGGATTTTAATTGGAATTGCATTGAATCTGTATAGCACTTTTGGTAGTATGGCCATTTTGACAATATTAATTCTTCCTATCCAAGAACATGGGAGATCTTTCCATCTTCTGAGGTTTTCTCTAATTTCTTTCTTTAGTGTTCTGTAGTTCTCATTGTAGAGGTTTTTCACCTCTTTTGTGAGATTGATTCCCAAGTATTTTATTTTTTTCAATGCTATTGTGAATGGGGTAGTTTTCCCAATTTCTCTTTCTGAAGATTCATCACTTATGTATAAAAATGCCTTAGATTTATGTGCATTGATCTTATATCCCGCTACTTTACTGAATTCACTTATGAGATCTAAAAGTTTTCTGGTGGAATTTCCTGGTTCCTCTAAGTATATAATCACATCATCAGCAAACAGGGATAGTTTGAGTTCTTCTTTTCCTATTCGTATCCCTTTAATTTCTTTGGTCTGTCTAATTGCTCTGGCTAGAGTTTCAAGGACGATATTGAAAAGAAGTGGTGAAAGAGGGCATCCCTGCCTTGTTCCAGTTTTTAGGGGGAATGCTTTCAGTTTTTCACCATTTAGAATGATATTAGCCATGGACTTAGCACAGATGGCCTTTACAATGTTAAGGAATGTTCCCACTATCCCTATTTTTTCTAGTGTTTTGAGCATGAAAGGGTGCTGTATTTTATCAAATGCTTTTTCTGCATCTGTTGAAATAATCATGTGATTCTTGACTTTAAGTCTATTGATATGGTGAATTACATTTATTGATTTCCTGATGTTGAACCAACCTTGCATCCCTGGGATGAAACCCACTTGATCATGGTGCACTATCTTTTTAATATGTTTTTGTATGCGATTTGCTAAAATTTTATTGAGAATTTTTGCGTCGATGTTCATTAAGGATATTGGTCTGAAATTTTCTTTCCTCGATGTGTCTCTGTCTGGTTTAGGTATCAGGGTAATATTGGCTTCATAGAATGAGTTTAGGAGGGTTCCCTCCTCTTCTATTTTCTGGAATACTTTGAGAAGTATTGGAATGAGCTCTTCTTTAAAGGTTTTGTAGAACTCGGCTGAGAACCCATCTGGTCCTGGACTTTTCTTTGTTGGTAGGCTTTTGATGACTTCTTCTATTTCATTACTTGAAATTGGTCTATTTGAATTGTGTATGTCCTCCTCGTTCAGTTTAGGCAATTCATATGTCTCTAGAAACCTGTTGATATCTTCGAAATTTTCTATTTTGTTGGAGTATAGATTTTTAAAATAGCTTCTAATTATGTTTTGTATTTCAGTCGTGTCTGTTGTGATATTTCCTTGTTCATTCCGAATTTTAGTGATTTGGGTTTTCTCTCGTCTTCTCTTTGTTAGTGTGGCTAAAGGTTTATCAATTTTGTTTATTTTTTCGAAGAACCAACTATTTATTTTGTCAATTTTTTGTATTGTTTCTTTCGTTTCAATTTCGTTGATTTCAGCTCTCAGTTTAACTATTTCCTGTCTTCTACTACTTTTGGTGTTGGTCTGTTCTTCTTTTTCTAGGGCTTTGAACTGTAGTGTTAGGTCATTTACTTGTTGAGTTTTACTTCTTTTATTAAATGGGCTCCATGAAATAAATTTTCCTCTAAGTACTGCTTTCATAGTGTCCCAGAGATTTTGATATGATGTTTCTTTGTTCTCGTTTACCTCTCAGAATTTTTAAATTTCCTTCCTAATATCTTCTGTTATCCATTCATCATATAATAGCATATTGTTTAATCTCCAGGTGTTGGAGTAGTTTCTGTTTTTTACTCTTTCATTTATTTCTAACTTCAATCCATTATGATCTGATAGAATACAAGGTAGTGTCTCTATCTTCTTGTATTTGCTAACATTAGCTTTGTGGCATAATATATAGTCTATTTTAGAGAAGGATCCATGTGCTGCTGAGAAGAAAGTGTATTCGCTCTTGGTTGGATGGTATATTCTATAAATGTCTGTTAAGTCTAAATTATTGATTGTGTTATTGAGATCTATGGTTTCTTTGTTCAATTTTTGTTTGGAAGATCTGTCCAGTGGTGAGAGAGGTGTGTTAAAATCACCTAGTATTATTGTGTTATGGTCTATTTGGTTTCTAAAATTGAGAAGGATTTGTTTGACATACATGGATGAGCCACTGTTTGGGACATAGGTTTATCATTGTTATGTCTTGGTGATTTATGCTTCCCTTAAGTAGTATGAAATGTCCTTCTTTATCCCTTCTGACTAACTTTGGCTTGAAGTCCACATTATCTGAAATGAGGATGGATACTCCAGCTTTTTTGCTGACTCCATGTGCATGGTATGTTTTTCCCTATCCTTTCACCTTTAGTGTATGGGTATCTCTTTCTATGAGGTGAGTCTCTTGCAGGCAGCATATTGTTGGATCTTTCTTTTTAATCCCATCCGCCAGTCTATGTCTTTTGATTGATGAATTCAGGCCATTAACATTCAGGGTTATTATTGAGATATGATTTGTATTCCTGGTCATTTGGTCATATTTAAAATTTTACTTATTTATTTATTTTTTTTGACACACCTTGGCTCCTCCTTTATTTGACAGTTCCTTTAGGATAGTTCCTCCCTTTGCTGATTTGCTTCTTTGTTTTTCATCTCTTCCTCATGGAGTATTTTGCTGAGAATGTTCTGTAATGCTGGCTTTCTTTTTGTAAATTCTTTTAGCTTTTGTTTATCATGGAATGATTTTATTTCATCATCAAATTTGAAGGTAAGTTTTGCTGGGTATAAGATTCTTGGTTGGCATCCATTTTCTTTCAGAGCTTGAAAAATGTTGTTCCAGGCCCTTCTAGCTTTTAGGGTCTGGATTGAAAAATCTGCTGATATCCGTATTGGTTTCCCCCTGAATGTAATTTGGTTCTTTTCTCTCACAGCCTTTAAAATTCTGTCTTTATTTTGCATGTTAGGCATTTTCATTATAATGTGCCTTGGTGTGGGTCTGTTATAATTTTGTGTATTTGGAGTCCTATAAGCCTCTTGAACTTGATTTTCCATTTCATTCTTCAGATTTGGGAAATTTTCTGAAATTATTTCATTGAATAGATTGTTCATTCCTTTGGTTTGTTTCTCTAAGCCTTCCTCAATCCCAATAATTCTCAAATTTGGCCTTTTCATGATATCCCATAGTTCTTGGAGATTCTGTTCATGATTTCCTACCATCTTCTCTGGTTGTTCCACTTTGTTTTCAAGGTTAAATATTTTGTCTTCAATGTCTGAGGTTCTGTCTTCCAGGTGTTGTATCCTATTGGTTGTGCTTTCTATGGAATTCTTAATTTGGTTTATTGTTTCCTTCATTTCAAGGATTTCTGTTTGGTTTTTTTTCAATATCTCTAACTCTTTATTGAAATGATTTTTGCTTCCTGTATTTGCTCTTTTAACTGTCGATTGGAGCTATCATTCAATGCCTGCATTTGCTCTTTCATCTCATCATTCAATGCCTGCATTTGCTCTTTCATCTCATCGTTTGCTTCCCTAATCATTTTAATTATGTACATTCTGAACTCCCTTTCTGTCATTTCTTCTGCCATGCTGTCGTTGGATTCTATTGATGTAACATCTAGATTTGTTTGGGGCATTTTCTTCCCTTGTTTTCTCATATTGTTCAGAAATCAGTGGGTCATTAAGATATTGCAGATTTCCTCTATTGACTTATAATGTCCCTGAAGATTGCTAGTATATCCCCTCTTATCCTTCAGTAGCCTGCAGTCTTGGAGGAAGTTGATAATGCGGTGCTCCACAAGGAAGCTGCCTCTCTAGGGATGGTGACCCTCAGGTGGGGTATATTCCCTGATAGTGGGCAGAGGTGCCTCCACTTGTTGACCAATGGTCATCCAAAGTGGAACTAGGCTGCGGGCTGAGGCAATGCCTGTTTGGGCCTGTGTCTCTGGTTTTACCGTCCTTGTGGGAAAACCTCACCCGGCGGGGAAGACTCACCCGGTGGGGAGGTCTCACTGGTTAGTTCCCCTCCTACAGGTTCCCCTCAATCTACAACTACCACCTGGGCTGGGCTGTCTTCCTCTGCAACGTTCCCAGGGGCCCGGACCTACCTCCTGGGCCTGGGAGCCTCACCCTTCGCAGACGAGTCTCCTTAGGCTGCCTCTCCTCAGAGAATCTGCCTGCAGTCCTAGAAACTTCGCTCCACCCCTAGGCGTGTCTCTGTGCAGCTCTTCCACCAAGAAGCCGCTTCGGTCCTGGGACCCTGCTCTGCACCTAATCGCCTGGCTATGCGGCCCCTCCTCTGAGCCGCCACCTGGAGCCCCATACAATAGCTCCGAGACCCAGAGACCCGCCACACACCTCTTCTTCCGGACAGCCGCCCAGTGTTCCATCGCAGTCACTAGGAGTCCAAACAACTCACTTCGTGTCTCCTCCTCCTGCCAACCACCCATAGCCCTAGGCAGTCACTCCGAGTCCACGTGACCCACCCTGTTCCTCCTCCTCCTCAGGGTAGCCCCCTGGGTGTTCAGGAGCGGTCACTCAGAGACCAAGCGACCCACTGTGCTCCTCCTCCAGGTAGGCCACCGGTGTTCAGGAGCGGTTGCTCTGAGTCCAAACAACTCACCACTCGCCTCCTCCTCTGGCAACCGCCTGTGGCTCTGATGCAGTCACTCCTAGACTAAGCGACCCACCACGTTCCTCCTCTTCCTCCGGGCAGCCCCCAGTGTTCAGAAGCGATCGCTCTGAGTCTAAACAGCTCACCACGCAGCTCCTCCTCAGGCAGCCACCCGGAGCCCCAGTGGTTGCTCCGAGTCCAAGCGCTGTGCTGAGCCGCCTCCTCTACGATGATCCCAGTTGTCCGTGTTTACTGCTCCAGCGGGGGGAGGGGCGTCTCGCCGAGCAACTCTACTTCACAAAGTTCCCTGCATTCCGGGGCTACCGCCCCATCCGGGACGCCTCCCCAACGGGAGAGACTCCCCCGGCGGCTTTGAGTTGGTCCCAAGTTTCTCACTATCTCCTCTTTTGAATCCTGCGTCCTGGAGCAACATGAAATGCAGCCGCCCTCTAGTTCGCCATCTTGAAAACCTCCTTTCTGCTCTTTGTTGATTTTAACAGTGGTCCACTTTATGCTTGAGTATAACTCTTGCTGCTCTGCCACTGCCACTTATTTTTTACATGGACATGTTTCTTTCTCTTCTCTCCCTGCTTCTCCCTCATCTGTCCCCATGCCTAATCTCAGGGGAAACAGGGTTACCTTTCTTTCTATCTTAGGCAGAGGTATCTGTCCCTGAGCACACACCCACCATAGGAACAACGTAATCCAGACTTTGGGGATGGCACCAGATCTCAGAAATGACCATCTCCCAAATTAACGAGTGAATGACAACTCCGACAGAGAAGATGGGGAATGTAGCCTTTGAGTCCCTCTTTAAAAGCCCCCTGTTCCTGCCAATGGGTAGAATCACAGCCTCTGGGACAGGGGTTTCCTGTGTTTCTCCTTTGCTAGCAAAGCAATAAAACTTCATTTTCTTTTTTCTCAAACACCGTGTCCTCATTTTTAGATTGGCATCAAGGACAAGGACCAAGCTTTGGGCAACATTAGGGAGGAACCACCTTCAAGGTTTCAATGGAAATTACCGCTGTATCTGAAGTATGAGTGGCAAAGATTTTCACCAGCCATAAAGAATAATAAAATTATGGCATTTGCAGGCAAATGGATATAATTGGAGAATATCATGCTAAGTGAGATATGCCAATCTCAAAAAACCAAAGGACGAATGATCTCTCTGATAAGCGGATGACGACACTTCATGGGGGGTGGGAGGGGGGCAAGAATGGAGGAAGGAAGGACTGTATAGAGGGAAAAGAGGGGTGGGAGGGGTGGGGGGGAAGGGAAAATAACAGAATGAATCAAACACCATTACCCTATGTAGGTGTATGGGTACACAAATGGTACGCCTCTACTTCATGTATAACCAGAGAAACAAGTTGTACCCCATTTGTTTACAATAAAAAAAAAAAAAATCAAAAAAAATTTATAAAAAGTTCTCAATGGCGCACTGAGGGGATCGTACTGCAGCTGGTCTCCCACAGGCACCACATCCTTGTTTAGTTTTCCACTACCCTATCCTCTTTTCCTCGTTCCCTACTGAGAGTATACCTTCAAATTTCTGAGTTTCTGCTTTTAGGAAACTCAGCCTAAGATATCACCACTTCCCCTCGTCTGCCCTTCCTTTGCTCCTCCTCAAGAAGAGCCTTAGCTCAAGGCCTGTTCCACTCCTCATTAAGCTGTGCCTGAAGCTAGAGCCTGCCCTGGAGTTTTCTCCGTTAAGTAAGCTACTGCATTCTTTTTAATGTGACCTAGTTTGGTTTGGGATTTGTGTTGCTTATAAACTACAGTCTGTCAGAAGCCATTCAGGGCACAATTATTACCTGGTTCCTCTATTCTTTATTCTGTGAATATTTTTTAAATTTATTTTTATTTTAAACAAATGGGATACATCTTGTTTCTTTGTACATGAAGTAGAGGCATACCATTTGTGTAATTGTACATTTACCTAGGGTAATAGTTTTTGATTCATTCTGTTATTTTTTCCTTCCCCCCACCCCTCCCACCTCTCTTTTCCCTTTATACAGTCCCTCCTTCCTCCATTCTTCCCCCCTCCCACCCCCCATTATGTGTCATCATCCACTTATCAGCAAGATCATTCGTCCTTTGGTTTTTTGAGATTGGCTTATCTCACTTAGCATGATAGTCTCCAATTTCATCCATTGGCCTGCAAATGCCATAATTTTATCATTCTTCATAGCTGAGTAATATTCCATTGTATATGTATACGACAGTTTCTTTATCCATTCATCAATTGAAGGGCATCTAGGTTGGTTCCACAATCTGGCTATTGTGAATTGAGCAGCTATGAACATTGATGTGACTGCATCTCTGTGATATGCTGATTTTAAGTCCTTTGGGTATAGGCCAAGGAGTGGGATAGCTGGGTCAAATGGTGGTTCCATTCCAAGTTTTCTAAGGAATCTCCACACTGCTTTCCAGAGTGGCTGCACTAATTTGAAGCCCCACCAGCAATGTATAAGTGTATCTTTTCCCCACATCCTCACCAACACCTATTGTTACTTGTATTCTTGATAATCACCATTCTAATTGAGGTGAGATGGAATCTTAGGGTAGTTTTGATTTGCATTTCTCTTATTACTAGAGATGGTGAACATTTTTTCATGTATCTGTTGATTGCTTGCAGATCTTCTTCTGTGAAGTGTCTGTTCATTTCCTTAGCCCATTTGTTCATTGGATTATTTGTATTCTTGGTGTAAAGTTTTTTGAGTTCTTTATATATTCTGGAAATTAGTGATCTCTCTGAAGTATGAGTGGCAAAGATATTCTCCCACTCTCTGTGCTCTCTCTTCACATTGCTGATAGTTTCCTTTGCTGAGAGAAAGCTTTTTAGTTTGAATCTATCCCAGCTGTTGATTCTTGCTTTTATTTCTTGTGCTTTGGGAATCCTGTTAAGGAAGTCTGATCCTAAGCCGACATGTTGAAGATTTGGACCTACTTTTTCTTCTATAAGATGCAGGGTCTCTGGTCGGTTTAGTCTGTAAATATTCATCAAGCATCTACTGTGTTCCAACAACTATGTTAGGATCTGTGAGTATAAAGAAGGAAAAGACAGCCCTTGACCTCATGAAACTTTCTTAACAATACAGATTAATAAGTGATGAAAACAGTAGTGCTGTGGGAACACAGAGAAGAGGGGCAGAGGGTAGGGATGCCTGTCAGGGACGATTTCCTGGAGCTGCCAAGGTAACAGTGGTCCACTTTATGCTTTGAATATAACCCTTGCTGCTTTGCCACTGCAACTTATTTTTAAAATAGACATGTTTCTTTCTCTTCCTCTTTCCCTACTCCTCCCTCATCTCTCCAGTCCCCTAATCTCAGGGGAAACAGGATTGCCTTTCTTGCCCATCCTAGGCAGAGTTATCTGTCCCTGAGCACACACCCACCATAGGAACAACGTAATCCAGACTTTGGGGATGGCACTAGATCTCAGAAATGACCATCTCCCAAATTAACAAGTGAATGACAACTCTGACAGAGAACATGGGGAATGTAGCCTTTGAGTCACCTCTTTAAAAGCTCCCTGTTGCTGCTGATGGGCAGAATCACAACCTTTGGGACAGGGGTCCCCTGTGTTTCTCCTTTGCTAGTAAAGTAATAAACCTTCTTTTTCCTTTTCCTCAAATCCATGTCCTTCTTATTAGATTGGCATCAAGGACAAGGACCAAGCTTTGGGCAACACCAATATCTGCCCTAAAACTTGAAGGAAAGCAGAATCATGGAGGAGAAACGTATCCCAGGTAGAGTGACTGTTGTACAAGTGAGCAAAGGTGAGCAAAAGCATGGGACATCTGGAGGAATCCAGGAACATCAGAGGGTCCCTTGCCTTGCCTCTGATGTGCCTCAGAGTCTGTGGAAAGCTGCTCAGCCTATGCACGGGATTAGTTGGATGTTTGGCGAAGCGGGCAGTCCAGCCCACTCCTGAGGAAAACAGGACAGGGTAGTGGAAAACTAAGCAGGGATGTGGGAGACCAGCTGCAGCATGAGCCCATCCGTGCTTTAGAATTGCTCTCTGAAGGTGGTTCCTCCTTAAGGCAAGGAGAATAGCTTTTTGCCTCAGCATACAATCCAGCTCAAGGTTCAGGCCTCCAGCCAACAGAAACAACAGTAGAAATCTTGCCCCAATCCTATTTCTTGGAACAATTCTGAGAGGAATTGCTAATAGATCCTCCATGGTCTCCAGTGAACTGAGGCCAGTAACCACCACAGTATCCAGCTCAGTAACAAACCCAGCAATGCCTTTTTCCTTTGCATTCACCTGATTTCATGACTCTGTCCCATAGGACCACCTACCAAATTACCACCTCCTGAATTCACATCTCAGACTGTGGTCTCTAGAGAACCTAAGCTAAGATAGCCTTCTGGACTTTATTCCAAAGGAGTGGGGAGCCAAAAAAGGAACTTGAACGAGAGTTGGATGTAATCATTCCTATGCTTTAAAAAGGTCTATCCAGGCTGCCCTGCAGAAGATGAGTCTGAGCAAGAGATGGAGAGGGCCTGGACTAATAGAAATACACGTCCAAGATCGGTGCGGTAAAGTAAATTTCCCGTCCCTCTGTCTCCTGATGCCTATGTGACCCAGCTCAATTTCTACCCCACCCTTATCTTGTTTGTCTTTGAGGACAGGATGTCTTCAGGCCAGAAGTTCCTCCTCAGGTGGGCTGGCCTAAAGCAGCTTGATCTAAGATAGCTGCCAGAGGGACGCCAGACGACCCCTGACTGCATTATCATTCCACCCGCATGCTAAATGCACTCTGCCTAGCGCCATGACAGTTGATGATTGCCATGACAACAATCAGAAAGGACCTCAAAAGGAGCAAAGAGGGGCGACTCCAAATTCCTGAAAATATCCACCCATTCCCAGAAATACATGCATATTCTTCCCCTCAATCCGCCTTCTCCTCCCTCTGGTTTCTCTCACCCTATAGCTACAGCTTCTTAATCTCGGGGGTCCAGAAGCCCATCTGTGACCTTCTCTCCCTGCTTCTCCCATTCTTGACCAAGAACAAACCTTCCTTCATGCTCGATCGACGCTCGTTATGTCAATTATTGGTTCCACACTTCCAAGAGGCAAAAAGGACCCAGTTTGGGGTCAAGAATTGGTAACAGAATGAACAAAACATGAGGATTGACTGGATGAGGGAGGGGGAGGAATAAAGAATGGAAGCTGGAAAAGAAGCAAATGATTATAAAGAGAACCTCACCAGCAGTTTTGTACCCTAAAGAATAATCACCAGGTACTGGTGTGACAGACTGAGATGAATGGTCACATTTATGACCTACCAGAAGCCCTGAACAATTCAAAATACAAACATTAATGACAGTAGTCTGACCAAAAGGTCAGATTAAGAGTGAGGAACCGAGGGTTTCAAGATGGCGGACTAGAGGGCGGCTGCATTTCATGTTCCTCCAGGATGAAGGATTCAAAAGAGGAGATAGTGAGAGACTTGGGACCAACTCAAAGCCGCCGGGTGAGTCTCTCCTGTTGGGGAGGTGTCCCGGATGGGGCGGTAGCCCCGGAACGCAGGGAATTTGTGAAGTGGAGTTGCTCGGCGAGACGCCCCTCCCCCCGCTGGAGCGGTAAACACGGACAACTGGGATCATCGTAGAGGAGGCGGCTCAGCACAGCGCTTGGACTCGAGCAACCACTGGGGCTCCGGGTGGCTGCCTGGGGAGGAGCTGCATGGCGAGCTGTTTAGACTCAGAGTAATTGCTTCTGAACACTGGGGGGTTGCCCGGAGGAAGAGGAGAATCGCGGTGGGTCACTGGGTCTAGGAGTGACTGCATCAGAGCCACAGGTGGTTGCCAGAGGAGGAGTCGAGTGGTGAGTTGATTGGACTAAAAGCGACCGCTCCTGAACACCGGTGGCCTTCCTGGAGGAGGAGCATGGTGGGTCACTTGGTCTCGGAGCCACCGCCCCTGAACACCCAGGGGGCTACCCCAAGGAGGAGGAGGAGGAACAGGGCGGGTCACTTGGGCTTGGAGTGACTGCCTAGGGCTACGGGAGGTTGGTGGGAAGAGGAGACACAAAGTGAGTTGCTTGGACTCCTAGTGACTGCGTCGGAAACCGGGCTGCTGTCTGGTGGAGGAGGTGTGTGGCGGGTCTCTGGGTATCGGAGCTATTGTACGGGGCTCCAGGAGGCAGCTCAGAGGAGGGGCCGCATAGCCAGGCGATTAGGTGCAGAGCAGGCTCCCAGGAGCTAGGTGGCTTCTTGCTGGAAGAGCCACACAGAGACACGCCTAGGGGCGGAGCGAAGTTTCCAGGACTGCAGGCAGATTATCTGGGAGAGGCAGACTAAGGAGACTCGCCTGTGGAGGGAGAGGCTCCCAGGTCCAGGAGGTAGGTCCGGGCCCCTGGGAACGTTACAGAGCAAGACAGCCCAGCCCAGGTGGTAGTTGTAGATTGAGGGGAACCTGTAGGAGGGGAACTGACCGGCGAGACGTCCCCACCAAGTGAGTCATCCCTGCCGGGAGAGGTTTTCCCACAGGGACGGTAAAACCAGAGACACAGGCACAAACAGGACTTGCCTCAGCCCGCAGCCTAGTTCCCCATTGGATGACCATTGGTCAACAAGTGGAGACACCTCTGCCCACTATCAGGGAATATACCCCACCTGAGGGTCACCATCCCTAGAGAGGCAGCTTCCTTGTGGAGCACCGCATTATCAACTTCCTCCAAGACTGCAGGCTACTGAAGGATAAGAGGGGATATACTAGTAATCTTCAGGGACATTATAAGTCAATAGAGGAAATCTGCAATATCTTAATGACCCACTGATTCCTGAACAATATGAGAAAACAAGGGAAGAAAATGCCCCAAACAAATCTAGATGTTACATCAATAGAATCCAACGACACCATGGCAGAAGAAATGACAGAAAGGGAGTTCAGAATGTACATAATTAAAATGATTAGGGAAGCAAATGATGAGATGAAAGAGCAAATGCAGGCATTGAATGATCGCACCAATCGACAGTTAAAAGAGCAAATTCAGGAAGCAAAAGATCATTTCAATAAAGAGTTAGAGATATTGAAAAAAACCAAACAGAAATCCTTGAAATGAAGGAAACAATAAACCAAATTAAGAACTCCACAGAAAGCATAACCAATAGGATAGAAACACTTGGAAGACAGAACTTCAGATATTGAAGACAAAATATTTAACCTCGAAAACAAAGCTGAACAAACAGAGAAGATGGTAAGAAATCATGAACAGAATCTCCAAGAACTATGGGATATCATGAAAAGGCCAAATTTGAGAATTATTGGGATTGAGGAAGGCTTAGAGAAACAAACCAAAGGAATGAACAATCTATTCAATGAAATAATTTCAGAAAATTTCCCAAATCTGAAGAATGAAATGGAAAATCAAGTTCAAGAGGCTTATAGGACTCCACATACACAAAATTACAACAGACCCACACCAAGGCACATTATAATGAAAATACCTAACATACAAAATAAAGACAGAATTTTAAAGGCTGTGAGAGAAAAGAACCAAATTACATTCAGGGGGAAACCAATACGGATATCAGCAGATTTTTCAATCCAGACCCTAAAAGCTAGAAGGACCTGGAACAACATTTTTCAAGCTCTGAAAGAAAATGGATGCCAACCAAGAATCTTATACCCAGCAAAACTTACCTTCAAATTTGATGATGAAATAAAATCATTCCATGATAAACAAAAGCTAAAAGAATTTACAAAAAGAAAGCCAGCATTACAGAACATTCTCGGCAAAATATTTCATGAGGAAGAAATAAAAAACAAAGAAGCAAATCAGCAAAGGGAGGAATTATCCTAAAGGAACTGTCAAATAAAGGAGGAACCAAGACGTGTCAAAAAATAAATAAATAAATAAATAAAATTTTAAATATGAACCAAATGACCGGGAATACAAATCATATCTCAATAATAACCCTGAATGTTAATGGCCTGAATTCATCAATCAAAAGACATAGACTGGCAGATTGGATTAAAAAGAAAGATCCAACAATATGTTGCCTGCAAGAGACTCACCTCATAGAAAGAGATGCCCATAGACTAAAGGTGAAAGGATGGGGAAAAACATACCATGCACATGGACTCAGCAAAAAAGCTGGAGTATCCATCCTCATTTCAGATAATGTGGACTTCAAGCCAATGTTAGTCAGAAGGGATAAGGAAGGACATTTCATACTGCTTAAGGGAAGCATAAATCACCAAGATATAACAATCATAAACATCTATGCCCCAAACAGTGGCTCATCCATGTATGTTAAACAAATCCTTCTCAATTTTAGAAACCAAATAGACCATAACAATATAATACTAGGTGATTTTAACATGCCTCTCTCACCACTGGACAGATCTTCCAAACAAAAATTGAACAAAGAAACCATAGATCTCAATAACAAAATCAATAATTTAGACTTAACAGACACTTATAGAATATACCATCCAACCAAGAGCGAATACACTTTCTTCTCAGCAGCACATGGATCCTTCTCTAAAATAGACCATATATTATGCCACAAAGCTAATGTTAGCAAATACAAGAAGATAGAGATACTACCTTGTATTCTTTCAGATCATAATGGATTGAAGTTAGAAATAAATGAAAGAGTAAAAAAACAGAAACTACTCCAACACCTGGAGATTAAACAATATGCTATTGTATGAGGAATGGATAACAAAAGATATTAGGAAGGAAATTTAAAAATTCTGAGAGGTAAACGAGAACAAAGAAACATCATATCAAAATCTCTGGGACACTATGAAAGCAGTACTTAGAGGAAGATTTATTTCATGGAGCGCATTTAATAAAAGAAGTAAAACTCAAAAAATAAACGACCTAACACTACAGCTCAAAGCCCTAGAAAAAGAAGAACAGACCAACACCAAAAGTAGTAGAAGACAGGAAATAGTTCAACTCAGAGCTGAAATCAACGAAATTGAAACAAAAGAAACAATACAAAAAATTGACACAATAAATAGTTTGTTCTTCGAAAAAATAAACAAAATTGATAAACCTTTAGCCACACTAACAAAGAGAAGACGAGAGAAAACCCAAATTACTAAAATTCGGAATGAACAAGGAAATATCACAACAGACACGACTGAAATACAAAACATAATTAGAAGCTATTTTGAAAATCTATACTCCAACAAAATAGAAAATTTCAAAGACATCAACAGGTTTCTAGAGACATATGAATTGCCTAAACTGAACGAGGAGGACATACACAATTTAAATAGACCAATTTCAAGTAATGAAATAGATGAAGTCATCAAAAGCCTACCAACAAAGAAAAGACCATGGACCAGATGGGTTCTCAGCCGAGTCCTACAAAACTTTTAAAGAAGAGCTCATTCCAATACTTCTCAAAGTATTCCATAAAATAGAAGAGGAGGGAACCCTCCCAAACTCATTCTATGACGCCAATATTACCCCGATACCTAAACCAGACAGAGACACATCGAGGAAAGAAAATTTCAGACCAATATCCTTAATGAACATCGACGCAAAAATTCTCAACAAAATTTTAGCAAATCGCATACAAAAACATATTAAAAAGATAGTGCACCATGATCAAGTGGGTTTCATCCCAGGGATGCAAGGTTGGTTCAACATCAGGAAATCAATAAATGTAATTCACCATATCAATAGACTTAAAGTCAAGAATCACATGATTATTTCGATAGATGCAGAAAAAGCATTTGATAAAATACAGCATCCCTTCATGCTCAAAACACTAGAAAAAATAGGGATAGTGGGAACATTCCTTAACATTGTAAAGGCCATCTATGCTAAGCCCATGGCTAATATTATTCTAAATGGTGAAAAACTGAAAGCATTCCCCCTTAAAACTGGAACAAGGCAGGGATGCCCTCTTTCACCACTTCTATTCAATATCGTCCTTGAAACTCTAGCCAGAGCAATTAGACAGACCAAAGAAATTAAAGGGATACGAATAGGAAAAGAAGAACTCAAATTATCCCTATTTGCTGATGATATGATTGTATACTTAGAGGAACCAGGAAATTCCACCAGAAAACTGTTATATCTTAAGTGAATTCAGTAAAGTAGCGGGATATAAGATCAATGCACATAAATCTAAGGCATTTCTATACATAAGCGATGAATCTTCAGAAAGAGAAATTAGGAAAACTATCCCATTCACAATAGCTTCGAAAAAAATAAAATTCTTGGGAATCAATCTCACAAAAGAGGTGAAAAACCTCTACAATGAAAACTACAGAACACTAAAGAAAGAAATTAAAGAAAACCTCAGAAGATGGAAAGATCTCCCATGTTCTTGGATAGGAAGAATTAATATTGTCAAAATGGCCATACTACCAAAAGTGCTATACAGATTCAATGCAATTCCAATTAAAATCCCAATGATGTACCTTACAGAAATAGAGCAAGAAATTATGAAATTCATCTGGAAGAATAAAAAACCCAGAATAGCTAAAGCAATCCTCAGTAGAAAGAGTGAAGCAGGGGGTATCGCAATACCAGATCTTCAACTCTACTACAAAGCAATAGTAACAAAAACGGCATGGTATTGGTACCAAAATAGAAAGGTGGATCAATGGTACAGAATAGAGGACACGGACACAAACCCAAATAAATACAATTTTCTCATACTAGACAAAGGGGCCAAAAATATGCAATGGAGAAAAGATAGCCTCTTCAACAAATGGTGCTGGGAGAATTGGAAATCCATTTGCAACAGAATGCAACTGAACCCATATCTCCCACCATGCACGAAACTAAACTCAAAATGGATTAAGGACCTCGGAATCAGACCAGAGACCGTGCATCTTATAGAAGAAAAAGTAGGTCCAGAGCTTCAACATGTCGGCTTAGGACCAGACTTCCTCAACAGGACTTCAATAGCACAAGAAATAAAAGCAAGAATTAATAACTGGGATATATTCAAACTAAAAAGCTTTCTCTCAGCAAAGGAAACTATCAGCAATGCAAAGAAAGAGCCTACAGAGTGGGAGAAAATCTTTGCCACTCATACTCCAGATAGAGCGCTAATTTCCAGAATCTATAAAGAACTCAAAAAACTCTACACCAAGAAGGCAAGTAATCCAATCAACAAATGGGCTAAGGAAATGAATAGACACTTCACAGAAGAAGATCTACAAGCAATCAACAAACATTTGGAAAAATGTTCAACATCTCTAGTAATAAGAGAAATGCAAATCAAAACCACCCTAAGATTCCATCTCACCCCAATTAGAATGGTGATTATCAAGAATACAAGCAACAACAGGTGTTGGCGAGGATGTGGGGAGAAAGGTACACTCACACATTGCTGGTGGGGCTGCAAATTAGTGCAGCCACTCTGGAAAACAGTGTGGAGACTCCTTAGAAAACTTGGAATGGAACCACCATTTGACCCAGCTATCCCATTCCTTGGCCTATACCCAAAGGATTTAAAATCAGCATATTACAGAGATACAGCCACATCAATGTTCATAGCTGCTCAGTTCACAATAGCCAGATTGTGGAACCAACCTAGATATCCTTCAATTGATGAATGGATAAAGAAACTGTGGTATATATATACAATGGAATATTACTCTGCCATAAAGAATGATAAAATGATGGCATTTGCAGGCAAATGGATGAAATTGGAGAATATCATGCTAAGTGAGATAAGCCAATCTCAAAAAAATAAAGGACGAATGATATCGCTAATAAGTGGATGATGACTTATAATGGGGGGTGGGAAGAGTTAGTGTTAGTGTTAGAGTTAGGTTTAGGGATGGGGGCAAGAATGGAGGAAGGAAGGACTGTATAGAGGGAAAAGAGGGGTGGGAGGGGTGAGGGGAAGGGAAAAAATAACAGAATGAATCAAACACTACCCTATGTAAATGTATGATTACAAAAATGGTATGCCTTTACGCCATGTACAAACAGAGAAACAACATGTATCCCATTTGTGTACAATAATAAAAAATAATTAATTAAAAAAAAAAAAAAAGAGAAGATAGTGAGAGACTTGGGACCAACTCAAAGCCGCCGGGTGAGTCTCTCCCGTTGGGAAGGTGTCCCGGATGGGGCGGTAGCCCCGGAAAGCCAGGAGCTTTATGAAGTAGAGTTGCTCGGCGGGACGCCCCTCCCCCCGCTGGAGCGGTAAACACGAACAACTTGGATCATCGTAGAGGAGGCGGCTCAGCACAGTGCTTGGACTTGGAGCATCCACCGGGGCTCCGGGCGGTTGCCAGAGGAGGAGCTTCATGGCGAGCTGTTTGGACTCAGAACGACCGCTTCTGAACACCGGGGGGCTGCGCGGAGGAAGAGGAGAAGCGCGGCGGGTCGCTTGGTCTAGGAGTGACTGCATCAGAGCCACAGGCGGTTGCCAGAGGAGGAGGCGAGTGGTGAGTTGTTTGGACTCAAAGCGAACCACTCCTGAACACCGGTGGCCTGCCTGGAGGAGGAGCATGGTGGGTCACTTGGTCTCAAGCAACCGCTCCTGAACAACCGGGGGGCTTCCCCGAGGAGGAGAAGGAACAGGGCGATGACTTGGACGCAGAGTGACTGCATACGGCTACGGGCGGTTGGCGGGAGGAGGAGACGCGAAGTGAGTTGCTTGGAGTCCTAGTGACTTCGTCGGAAACCGGGCGGCTGTCCAGAAGAAGAGGTGTGTGGTGGGTCTCTGGGTCTCCGAGCTATTGTACGGGACTCCAGGTGGCGGCTCAGAGGAGGGGCCGAATAGCAGGGCGATTAGTTGCAGAGCAGGGTCCTAGGACCAACTTCTTGCTGGAAGAGCCGCACAGAGACAGGCCTAGAGGCGGAGCGAAGTTTCCAGGACTGCGGGCAGATTCTCTGAGGAGGGGCAACGTAAGGAGACTCATCTGCGAAGGGTGAGGCTCCCAGGCCCAGGAGGTACTTCCGGGCCCCTGGGAACATTGCAGAGGAAGACAGCCCAGCCCAGGTGGTAGTTGTAGATTGAGGGGAACCTCTAGGAGGGGAACTGACCAGCAAGACCTCCCCACCAGGTGAGTCTTCCCTGCCAGGTGAGGTTTTCCCACAAGGATGGTAAAACCAGAGACACAGGCACAAACAGGCATTGCCTCAGCCCGCAGCCTAGTTCCACTTTGGACGACCATTGGTCAACAAGTGGAGGCACCTCTGCCCACTAGCAGGGAATATACCCCACCTGAGGGTCACCATCCCTAGAGAGGCAGCGTCCTTGTGGAGCACCGCATTATCAACTTCCTCCAAGATTGCAGGCTACTGTAGGATAAGAGGGGATATACTAGCAATCTTCAGGGACATTATAAGTCAATAGAGGAAATCTGCAATATCTTAAGGACCCACTGATTCCTGAACAATATGAGAAAACAAGGGAAGAAAATGCCCCAAACAAATCTAGATGTTACATCAATAAAATCCAACGACACCATGGCAGAAGAAATGACAGAAAGGGAGTTCAGAATGTACATAATTAAAATGATCAGAGAAGCAAACGATGAGATGAAAGAGCAAATGCAGGCATTGAATGATGAGACAAAAGAGCAAATGCAGGCATTGAATGATCGCACCAATCGACAGTTAAAAGAGCAAATACAGGAAGCATAAGATCATTTCAATAAAGAGTTAGAGATATTGAAAAAAAAACAAACAGAAATCCTTGAAATGAAGGAAGCAATAAACCAAATTAAGAACTCCATAGAAAGCACAACCATTAGGATACAACACCTGGAAGACAGAAGCTCAGATATTGAAGACAAAATATTTAACCTCGAAAACAAAGTTGAACAAACAGAGAAGATGGTAAGAAATCATGAACAGAATCTCCAAGAACTATGGGATATCATGAAAAGGCCAAATTTGAGAATTATTGGGATTGAGGAAGGCTTAGAGAAACAAACCAAAGGAATGAATAATCTATTCAATGAAATAATTTCAGAAAATTTCCCAAATCTGAAGAATGAAATGGAAAATCAAGTTCAAGAGGCTTATAGGACTCCAAATACACAAAATTATAACAGACCCACACCAAGGCACATTATAATGAAAATGCCTAACATGCAAAATAAAGACAGAATTTTAAAGGCTGTGAGAGAAAAGAACCAAATTACATTCAGGGGGAAACCAATACGGATATCAGCAGATTTTTCAATCCAGACCCTAAAAGCTAGAAGGGCCTGGAACAACATTTTTCAAGCTCTGAAAGAAAATGGATGCCAACCAAGAATATTATACCCAGCAAAGCTTACCTTCAAATTTGATGATGAAATAAAATCATTCCATGATAAACAAAAGCTAAAAGATTTTACAAAAAGAAAGCCAGCATTACAGAACATTCTCAGCAAAATATTCCATGAGGAAGAGATTAAAAACGACAATGCAAATCAGCAAAGGGAGGAATTATCCTAAAGGAACTGTCAAATAAAGGAGGAGCCAAGGTGTGTCAAAAAAAATAAATAAATAAATAAAATTTTAAATATGACCAAATGACCAGGAATACAAATCATATCTCAATAATAACCCTGAATATTAATGGCCTGAATTCATCAATCAAAAGACATAGACTGGCAGATTGGATTAAAAAGAAAGATCCAACAATATGTTGCCTGTAAGAGACTTACCTCATAGAAAGAGATGCCCATAGACTAAAGGTGAAAGGATGGGGAAAAACATACCATGCACATGGACTCAGCAAAAAAGCTGGAGTATCCATCCTCATTTCAGATAATGTGGACTTCAAGCCAATGTTAGTCAGAAGGGATAAGGAAGGACATTTCATACTACTTAAGGGAAGCATAAATCACCAAGATATAACAATCATAAACATCTATGCCCCAAACAGTGGCTCACCCATGTATGTTAAACAAATCCTTCTCAATTTTAGAAACCAAATAGACCATAACACAATAATACTAGGTGATTTTAACACACCTCTCTCACCACTGGACAGATCTTCCAAACAAAAATTGAACAAAGAAACCATAGATCTCAATAACAAAATCAATAATTTAGACTTAACAGATATTTATAGAATATACCATCCAACCAAGAGCGAATACCCTTTCTTCTCAACAGCACATGGATCCTTCTCTAAAATAGACCATATATTATGCCACAAAGCTAATGTTAGCAAATACAAGAAGATAGAGATACTACCTTGTATTCTTTCAGATCATAATGGATTGAAGTTAGAAATAAATGAAAGAGTAAAAAACAGAAACTACTCCAACACCTGGAGATTAAACAATATGCTATTATATGATGAATGGATAACAAAAGATATTAGGAAGGAAATTTAAAAATTCTGAGAGGTAAATGAGAACAAAGAAACATCATATCAAAATCTCTGGGACACTATGAAAGCAGTACTTAGAGGAAAATTTATTTCATGGAGCGCATTTAATAAAAGAAGTAAAACTCAAAAAATAAACGACCTAACACTACAGCTCAAAGTCCTAGAAAAAGAAGAACAGACCAACACCAAAAGTAGTAGAACACAGGAAATAGTTCAACTCAGAGCTGAAATCAACGAAATTGAAACAAAAGAAACAATACAAAAAATTGACAAAATAAATAGTTGGTTCTTCGAAAAAATAAACAAAATTGATAAACCTTTAGCCACACTAACAAAGAGAAGACGAGAGAAAACCCAAATTACTAAAATTCGGAATGAACAAGGAAATATCACAACAGACACGACTGAAATACAAAACATAATTAGAAGCTATTTTGAAAATCTTTACTCCAACAAAATAGAAAATTTCAAAGACATCAACAGGTTTCTAGAGACATATGAATTGCCTAAACTGAACGAGGAGGACATACACAATTTAAATAGACCAATTTCAAGTAATGAAATAGATGAAGTCATCAAAAGCCTACCAACAAAGAAAAGTCCAGGACCAGATGGGTTCTCAGCCGAGTTCTACAAAACCTTTAAAGAAGAGCTCATTCCAATACTTCTCAAAGTATTCCAGAAAATAGAAGAGGAGGGAACCCTCCCAAACTCGTTCTATGAAGCCAATATTACCCCGATACCTAAACCAGACAGAGACACATCGAGGAAAGAAAATTTCAGACCAATATCCTTAATGAACATCGACTCAAAAATTCTCAACAAAATTTTAGCAAATCACATACAAAAACATATTAAAAAGATAGTGCACCAAGATCAAGTGGGTTTCATCCCAGGGATGCAAGGTTGGTTCAACATCAGGAAATCAATAAATGTAATTCACCATATCAATAGATTTAAAGTCAAGAATCACATGATTATTTCAATAGATGTAGAGAAAGCATTTGATAAAATACAGCACCCCTTCATGCTCAAAACACTAGAAAAAATAGGGATAGTGGGAACATTCCTTAACATTGTAAAGGCCATCTATGCTAAGCCCATGGCTAATATCATTCTAAATGGTGAAAAACTGAAAGCATTCCCCCTTAAAACTGGAACAAGGCAGGGATGCCCTCTTTCACCACTTGTTTTCAATATTGTCCTTGAAACTCTAGCCAGAGCAATTAGACAGACCAAAGAAATTAAAGGGATACGAATAGGAAAAGAAGAACTCAAATTATCCCTGTTTACTGATGATATGATTATATACTTAGAGGAACCAGGAAATTCCACCAGAAAACTTTTAGATCTCATAAGTGAATTCAGTAAAGTAGCGGGATATAAGATCAATGCACATAAATCTAAGGCATTTCTATACATAAGCGATGAATCTTCAGAAAGAGAAATTAGGAAAACTACCCCATTCACAATAGCTTCGAAAAAAATAAAATTCTTGGGAATCAATCTCACAAAAGAGGTGAAAAACCTCTACAATGAGAACTACAGAACACTAAAGAAAGAAATTAAAGAAAACCTCAGAAGATGGAAAGATCTCCCATGTTCTTGGATAGGAAGAATTAATATTGTCAAAATGGCCATACTACCAAAAGTGCTATACAGATTCAATGCAATTCCAATTAAAATCCCAATGATGTACCTTACACAAATAGAGCAAGAAATTAGGAAATTCATCTGGAAGAATAAAAAACCCAGAATAGCTAAAGCAATCCTCAGTAGAAAGAGTGAAGCAGGGGGTATCGCAATACCAGATCTTCAACTCTACTACAAAGCAATAGTAACAAAAACGGCATGGTATTGGTACCAAAATAGAAAGGTGGATCAATGGTACAGAATAGAGGACACGGACACAAACCCAAATAAATACAATTTTCTCATACTAGACAAAGGGGCCAAAAATATGCAATGGAGAAAAGATAGCCTCTTCAACAAATGGTGCTGGGAGAATTGGAAATCCATTTGCAACAGAATGCAACTGAACCCATATCTCCCACCATGCACGAAACTAAACTCAAAATGGATTAAGGACCTCGGAATCAGACCAGAGACCGTGCATCTTATAGAAGAAAAAGTAGGTCCAGAGCTTCAACATGTCGGCTTAGGACCAGACTTCCTCAACAGGACTTCAATAGCACAAGAAATAAAAGCAAGAATTAATAACTGGGATATATTCAAACTAAAAAGCTTTCTCTCAGCAAAGGAAACTATCAGCAATGCAAAGAAAGAGCCTACAGAGTGGGAGAAAATCTTTGCCACTCATACTTCAGATAGAGCACTAATCTCCAGAATCTATAAAGAACTCAAAAAACTCTACACCAAGAAGGCAAGTAATCCAATCAACAAATGGGCTAAGGAAATGAATGGACACTTCACAGAAGAAGATCTACAAGCAATCAACAAACATATGGAAAAATGTTCAACATCTCTAGTAATAAGAGAAATGCAAATCAAAACTACCCTAAGATTCCATCTCACCCCAATTAGAATGGTGATTATCAAGAATACAAGCAACAACAGGTGTTGGCGAGGATGTGGGGAGAAAGGTACACTCATACATTGCTGGTGGGGTTGCAAATTAGTGCAGTCACTCTGGAAAGCAGTGTGGAGACTCCTTAGAAAACTTGGAATGGAACCACCATTTGACCCAGCTATCCCATTCCTTGGCCTATACCCAAAGGACTTAAAATCAGCATATTACAGAGATACAGCCACATCAATGTTCATAGCTGCTCAGTTCACAATAGCCAGATTGTGGAACCAACCTAGATATCCTTCAATTGATGAATGGATAAAGAATCTGTGGTATAAATATACAATGGAATATTACTCTGCCATAAAGAATGATAAAATGATGGCATTTGCAGGCAAATGGATGAAATTGGAGAATATCACGCTAAGTGAGATAAGCCAATCTCAAAAAAATAAAGGACGAATGATATCGCTAATAAGTGGATGATGACTTATAATGGGGGGTGGGAGGGGTTAGTGTTAGGGTTAGAGTTAGGTTTAGGGATGGGGGCAAGAATGGAGGAAGGAAGGACTGTATAGAGGGAAAAGAGGGGTGGGAGGGGTGGGGGGAAGGGAAAAAATAACAGAATGAATCAAACAGCATTACCCTATGTAAATTTATGATTACACAAATGGTATGCCTTTACGCCATGTACAAACAGAGAAACAACATGTATCCCATTTGTTTATAATAAAATAATAAAAAAAAGAATAATCACCAGGTGCCCAGTCTTCATGATTTGCTTTATTCATTTATTCAAGCACTTTTCTTCTATATGCCAAGTTGTAACAGATACCATTTAATCTGTAGTATCCACAATGGTATAATAGGTGCCATAACACATGCACATGCATGCACACGCACATACACACACACAAGTATGTGTGTACAAATATGGTCCTTGCAATATAGTAGTTTACAGTCTAGAGGAGAAAAGGCACAACTATAATAAACAAACAAGCGAAGCTAAATAATGTTACAAGATAATATATAAATATTATTGTAGGGTGGGAAAGTTTTTCCTCTACCCTCTTAAATTTGTGACCGGGGCCTGCAAATTAAGGTAATGGACTGATGAGCAAGAGAAGAGAATTTATTTAATTACAAATGTGTGCACAGGAATTGTCAAAGAAATGTGACTCAAGGAGGCAGTTAGAATTGGGACAGAGGGGTACCTCTGAGAGAATAAATGACTTCCCAGAAGTGGAAAGAAAGGCACTTATGGTAAAAAATAAATGACTTCTTGGAAAGATAAATGGACCCTTAGGAGATGAGATGGGACATATGATAGTTTTGTGACAACGTCAGTTTGGGTGTGATGCCAATTTCTCTCCAAGAAGAGATCAGAGGTGCTCCTGGAGACCAGCTACTTGGAAGGGGATTTGTAACAACTGTGCTCTTGTGGGAAACTCTGCTTTTAGGCAGATAAGGGATTTCAGAGACTTCAATGTCTTTAGCTTGAAATAGTTTTTATGCCACACCAAACTCCTCCAATAGCTAAGTTCTGAGGCGGTTGCACGGAGCA
Organism: Sciurus carolinensis; assembly: GCF_902686445.1. Classification (NCBI taxonomy): domain Eukaryota; kingdom Metazoa; phylum Chordata; class Mammalia; order Rodentia; family Sciuridae; genus Sciurus; species Sciurus carolinensis. The sequence goes on from NC_062213.1 coordinate 34,534,192, forward strand.
GAAAGTGGTCATATGGACCGAGTTTTAGGGTGTAAGTAAATATGAATTAACAGTTTATGTACTTATTAAATCTTGTTCTGCACCAGGCAGAGCATTTATTTTATGTGCTATATTATTTAATGCAATGGGCGTTATTCAGCCCCCATTTTTTTTTTTTTTTTGTAGTGAGGAATAATTCCAAGGAGAGAATTGGTAAAAATGTGTGCAGGAGCACAGGCCTGCAGTGAATGAAGGAGTAGAGTCTGGGGAGAGTGAAGGAATTATGCTGGGGAATACGTGGGGGTGACCTCAGAGGGAGACCAGGCAGCCAGGCAAGGTAGAGTCCACCATGCTTGGCTAGCGTTAGGATGAGATGGCATATGGAAAAAGAAAGACATTATATATTCTTAGGGCAATGGAAGTTTATAAAATACATTCATAAACTATAGTTCCAGGAGCTTTATGCCAAGTGCACTGGATGAGGCGCAGTTACTCAGGAGACTATTAAGAAATTAAACATGTAGTGGTGACAACCTTGCACTGTCTGAATTGGGAAATGGAAGAAAACTGTCGGTATAAAAGAAGAAACAAGGTGGGCCTGTAGTTCCAGCTACATGGGAGGCTGAGGCAGGAGGATGACTCAAGTCCAGGAATTTGAGAGTTCGAGATCAGCTGGGGCAACATAGCAAGACCATGTCTCACAAAAGGAAAACAAGAAAAGGAAATCTCTAGGTTTGGATCAAGAGTGTTGGAAGGTTGGCACACTTACTGTAATGGAGAATGCGGAGTCTTGGACAGCCATAGAGAAGGCCGGAGCGTGGCTCCAGAAGAATCTCCCAGGATTCCTGAGGACAGGGACAATGTTTGCTCACTTCCATCCTCAGAGTGGTGAAATCTGTTGTCCTGAGAACCTGCAGACAGAGGCATGAATTTACGAGGGATGAAAAACAAAGACCAACCAACCATATTCCCCTGTTTGCCCTCAACTACAGGATAGGAACTGATAGGAGTCAGGTGGTAGAGGCAGATCTGGAATCGGGAAGTTTATTTCCAATTTTTGGCTTCTAGACTGAACCACTTTTATAATTTAGGTAAGTCAATTATTTCTAAATTTCAGCTTCTTCCTCTGTTAAATGAGAAAAGCGACACCTGCCCTCTTTCAAAAGAATGCCTACTCCTGAGCATTGGCTGGGCACACACTATGGAGTACTTTAATCATGGGCACAGAAGTGATTCTGCCCCCATGGGGAGCTATCACTGTCTTCTCTCCTCTCCTCCCTTTCCCTCTCTGGGTTCTCTTTCTCTCCCCAGCCCTCTTTCCTGGATATTTTCCAGTAATAATGTGTTTGTTAACTAGAATTGTGGCCCAATCTTCCCTTTAAAGGACAAAAGCACTTCTCTCTTCCACTTACCCCCTGTGTAAACAGAGAGCCAACAGGAGCCTCGGAATGAACACGGGGATTTACTAGGCTTGACTTCCCACTTCACTACACCAAATAAGCCTGTTCAAAGTAGAGCAATCATCACGGAACAGAGTCAGACACTTACTTATAAAGTGCTCCATTTGCGTTTTAACTTAACTCTCTCTCTCTCTCTCTCTCTCTCTCTCTCTCTCTCTTTCTCTTTTTAATGAAAGAGAGTGTGCCTTATTTCCTGCAAATCACTTCACCTTGATCAAATTCTTGGAGGAAAGAGACTCTGCCTTCCTCACTCGTGTGTCTTTCAAGGCTCCTAATGCAGTTGTCTACTCAGAATAAGCATTAGGTTGGCATGCATTTAGAGCAGGAATAAATCTTTAAAAGAATGAAACTCATTACCATTTTATCATTAGTATACTTTTGTTTGTTAAAAAAATAAGTACTTAAAAACAGAAATACCCCTGGGTGCGGTGGTGCATGCCTGTAATCCCAGTGGCTCAGGAGGCTGAGATAGGAGGATCCAGAGTTCAAAGCCAGCTTCAGCAACAGTAAGGTGCTAAGCAACTCAGTGAAACCCTGTCTCTAAATAAAATACAAGATAGGGTTGGGGATGTGGCTCAGTGGTTGAGTGCTCCGGCATTCCCCCCTACTCACCCCAAAAACCACAGAAATACCACTGACTCTTTTCCTTCCGTCCTACATTTAATGGCTTTTAAGTACATCCTTAACAAATGTCCTTTACAAGTACAATGACACATGCTGCAGAACATGTTGACATGGATCATGTCTATGAGGATTGCCTTCCGAGAACAATGCAGAAACTACTGACGTGCTACGTCGTTTCTTTCCTTGACCTCCCCCTGGCCTCCCCTACATCACTGTCTGTGCCTGAAATTCTACATGGGAGACCCATTTCTCTGAGTCTGTAGTATTTATTTACTCTGTGGATATTTATTAAGCACCTACTGTGACTGTGTTAGAAACACAAAGGCAAACAAGACAGGGTCCCTGCCCTCAAGAGTCTTAAAACTCATAAAAAATACTGTTGAGAAGGAAATTCTGCTAAGAGTCTTATGCTGAGCTCCTCAAGGACACCCTGTCATTTTCTTTCTGTTGCTGAAAGCCATGAAACTTCCTGTGGTGACCCAGTGAACATTCTCAGGATCCTTGTACATGTGGTGTGAGTTCTGAAACACTAGACAGCACAACTGGACTTACACCAAGCAATGGACTTCCCACAACTGGAGTCTTACACCAAGCAATGGACTTCCCTTGATTTGGAATGTGAAGAAGGCAAAGCGTGGTTGAACACCTGTCCCTCAAAACATAAAATACCATTTTGTTGTACTATGTTCATATAACCTGTATGAAGTAACAAAACATAGCTCAATAATTAAATATAAAACAGCACAAACAACTGCAATCCATGTCCTTTGAGTGACTTTCTGTCTCCTCCACACGTTTGTCCTGTTATTGTTCATTTGGAAACTCCCAAGTCTTTCCTGATCAGGTAAGTCTTTCCCTCGCCCTCACTTTGATCTTTGACACCTGGCACTAGCTATGCTGTGCTTTTCTGTCTGCTTCCCTGGCCTCCAATGCCTCATGCTGCTACCCCACCTGCCTAATTGCTTTATTGATTTCTGTTTCTAACTATAGTATAGAAGGTTCATTCCTGCTCAAATTCCGGCATTTTTTGAGTCTAAAACAAACTCCCGAAACATCAAGTCTGGGATGAAAGTGGGGATGATTGTCCTCCTCAGAGGATATTTGGCAGTATTTGGAGACATTTCTGATTGTCACAACTGGAGCTGGGAAGATACTACTGATCTAGAGGCAGGGATGCTGCCAACATACCTACAAAAGATGCAGGACAGCACCCTGCAGGACAGCACCCCCCACCCCAACAAAATCAGCTCAAAATATTGAGAGACTGAGAAATTCCTACTTAGAAGAGGATCCAGCAGGAATTTACAGTCATAGGAGTGTTACCAAAGCCGACCTGGGAGTGTAAAGAAAATGTGAGTTATTTCCTTTTATGACAGAGAAGATTTCCATGTAATAGTTCAGGTGTCCTGTCATCTGTCAGAAGCTTAGCTTTTGAAAGATTACTATAAATATGAGTTTCCTTTTCTTTCAAAAGTCCAAAACATAGTCCAAGCATAACTTCACAAATACCATTTATACGTAGATCAGAACCTTAGGTTTTTCATACTTTACAAAAAATTAGTTGAGAACTAGTAGGAAATGAGATAGGAAGCCAGCTGTGTGGAAGGACCTCAACTCCAGAGGTGGGAAAAGCAGCATATACACACATGCTTGTTCAGTTTGCCTGCGACAGCTCTGAACTCAATCTGAACCCTGTTCTCTTGGAAAACAACTACTGTTAAGAAATCCCCCTCCAGTCCTACTGTGAACTAAGAAAAAGCAAACCACAAAGGGCTGGGCCGCCCTCATAAATATTCCTGGAATCTCAGATAGACTCTGTGTCCACCTTGCCTCTGACAACCTCCAGGTTTCTCCATTTCTTTGAGATGGTCCTCATTAATAAATGTTTTCCCTATTGTGAGAGCCTGAACAAAATCAACTCCTTAATGGTCTTTCAGATCCTATCTGTTTTAGTCAGATTTTTCACTGCTGTGACTAAAGGATCTGACCAGCATAATTATAGAGGAGGAAAGTTTATTTGAGGGCTCACCATTTCGGAGGTCTCAATCCAGAGATAGCAGGATCCATTCCTTGGGGCCCAAGGTAAGGCAGGACATCATGGTGGAAGAGTGTGGCAGAGAGAAGCAGCTCACATGGCGATCAGAAAGCAGAGATAGAGAGAGGCTCCACATGCCAGATACAAAATACACCCCAAAGCCCCCAGTTAACCACCTCCTCCAGTCACACCCCACCTGCCTCCAGTTACCACTCAGTTAATTCCATCAGGGACTAATTCACTGACTAAATTAAGGTTATAACCCCAAATCATTTCTCCGCCAAACCTCTTGCATTGTCTCACATGTGAGCTTTTGGGGGACAACACATCTAAACCATAACACTATCTATTCCCATTCCTTTCATTATGTTTTAGAGAGCCAGGTCAGCATCGCTGGGTAGACTATTTTCTTCAGCTCCCTGTGGGCCCCATAAACTGAGCTGAGAACAAGGAAAGAGTTGGAGTTCACACTCCCACATTCTCCTTGAGGATGCTCTGACAATTTCCAGTTTCCATGGTTTTTTTAACCAGAGCCTCACCCAAGCTGGCACTATTTCCTGTGCACCTCCGCTGCCCTGCTAGGTTAACACATCTTGTCTCCTCTGTCTCTGGAGGGCACTAATTTGTGGGTCAGTTGGGATGACTCCCATAGGATAACCATGGATGCGGTGAATCGACTTGGTGGACTCCGTTCCCCACCAGCTGTGAGGGGTACAGCTGGCAGGATGTATGGCAGGGGAGGGCTCATCTCCCAGCAGCTCCCTTCCAAACTTCTCACTCAGCCCCCCCCCTCTTACCTCCTCACCTGCCTCACTCACCTGTCACTTCATTCCAGGTGCCCTTCACACTGTAATTCTCTTCCTTAGTTTGTTTTCCAATTATTGTGACCACATAAGCATTTAAATCCCACCTTCTCTGGGGCTCTCTCTTTTGATTCCCAAGAGCAAAGTTTGGAAGTCAAACAAGCTATAAGCTAATTCTTCCCTTTACATTCTGGCATTGAAATTCCTCTTCCTCTTCTGGCAATGCCAAGAGACAGTAAGCATTGTAAGACGGGTCAGAAAGTAAGGGCAGGAATATAAGAAAAACAAAAAGGTTAATGCAAAGTGAATCTTGGGATTAATTCTTTCAGATTTCAGTGGCTGATAATCACTCATCACATAAGTATTGGTAACCAGGTGGATATAAGATATAAATAAGAAGGAATAAAAGAAGATGATTAGAAAATTTTGAACCAGGGTAACTATAAGAATGGAGGTGGCTACAGTGGCAGGAAGGGGCAAGCTGCAAGATGAGGTGGATCTACGAAAGATGAAGGCCATGGGCCATGACCTGTGCCCAGGGCTTGTTGGGACTGGGGTGATAGGAAGACCTCAATAGAACATGGAAGGAACCAACCTAGTTGTCCTTCAGCAGATGAATGGATAAAGAAACTGTGGTGTGTATATATATATATATACACACACATATATAAGAAGAATGAAATTTATGGCATTTTCTGGTAAGTAGATGGAGTTGGAGAATATCATGCTAAGCTAAATAAGGCAAACCAAGAAAACCAAAAGCCGAATGTTTTCTCTGATATGCAGATGCTAATTCACAATAAGCACCACCCCCAGGGGGGGACTCTAGGGAAGAATAGAGTTACTTTACATTAGGAAGAGAGGAGTCAAGGGAGGGGAAGGGGTATTGGGGGAGAGGAAAGATAGTAGAGTGAAACAGACATTGTTTCCTCATGTACATATATGACTGCATAACTGAAGTGATCCTACAATATGTACAATCAGAAAAATGGGAAATTACACTCCATTTATGTATGATTTATTGAAATTCATAAATGCATTCTGCTGTCATGTACAATTAATTAGAACAAATTTTAAAAATTAAAAAAAAAATAGAACATGGAGCTAGAGAGGGGTTCAGGGTTTAGGGCTGCAGCCTGGTCCATTAAGGCATATGTTAGCATCACATGTGACATTAGCAGTCCTTGAAAGTAAGGCAGAATTCTCTTGCCCAGGGACAAATGTAAAGAGGGAAGATCAAACTGCTAAAAATCAAAACGGGGAGAGACCGCCCACATTGAGGAGGAAAGAGTAAGAAGAAAACTGGAAAATGGTAAAAGAAGAAATTAGAAGAAACCAAAGTGCGCTCTTGAGATAATTTGAGAATAAAGGGAAAGATACTGAGTCTCAAAGGAAGTACCCATAAAACCACTGAAATGTAGAAAGCACTCAGGAATAGTAACTCCTGAATGACATGCCCTTGGTCTGCACCCTTGTAAAATGAGAGAAATGCTCAAGTGCAGAGGAAACAGGCACAAAATTGTGTAGCTCCACCCTCGTCCAGCCTCTAACACTGGATCTCTATGAATGTTAACACCCCACACCAAAGGGTAACAGTCTCTCCCTTTGGAGATTCTCCTTGAATGCATATTCCTTGCTTCATCCCAAAGGTGTCTGTCTTGAGGTTGCCCCCATTCTCCCTGACTACCTATCTACTTTCTTTCTTTTAATAATTTTTTTTTAATTTTTTTTTAGTTGTCAACGAACCATTATTTTATTTATATGCAGTTCTGAGAATCAAACCCAGCACATCACTCATGCTAGGCAAGAGCTCTACCACTGAGCTACAACCCCAGTCCTCTACTTTCTCTAATACATTTCTATCTATGTCTTCGGCACATCCTGAAATTCCTTTCCATCACATAGACCAAGAACCCTGCTAGTCCTAGTCAGGGTTCCCCTTCTCTCTGGGAACTCCTAGAACCTTTCTTTGGAGATATGGCATCTCCCATGACTTTTTCACATGAATCCCAGAAAGGCTTTAAAAAGTCAAGTCAGAGGACACAGTCCAAATGCTGCAGAGAGATCAGGTAGGTGAGTTTGAGAGAAAGGTGTCATCGGAACATCACCAGGGACCTCACAGAACAGGAGTCAGGGGCATAGAGGGCAAACCAAACCTGATTGCCTTTCCTGAGCCCTGGGAAGTCATTCAGGGAATTTGGAGAGCCTGTAAGAGCATCCTTATTCATAAAAGTCACTGCTAAACAAACTACCTTTGATCTAATCACCTTTTAAATAAAATTTTATGTTCATAACTTGGGTTTCAAGAAAATGAATGGGGAAAACACTAGAATTAAATTCCAAATCCTTGGACTAATTGACGTTATGGTTCTGCCTTCTACCAACTGTGAACCCTTGGCTTCTACATTTCTTCCTTCTTGGAGTACTTGAAGGATTCATATTCAATAAAATTTGTTTTATTTTGTTTTTATTACAGTAGAATATATAATATGTAAAATACTTAATATATTATTGCCATAGAAAATTCCATCAAAATAGTCTAGAAACAGGAATGCTGAGATTTTATTTCAAAATCCCATAGTGACGGCAGATTTCCAAGTCTTCTAGGCTTGTAATAAATAAAATTAAATGAAGAGGATGTGCTGCCCTTCACACGTGGAACATGCATACCTAAAACAAAAGCAGATCCTCAGGAACACTAGTCCATTTCTGATTGATTGGTCTGACTCCATGATTCTCCCTCTGGGGTTCCCAGTTTCTCAGCTGGGCACGGTAGCTTTCCCATGGTAACTAATAGTGCAGCAGGCTTCCTGGAATATCAATTACCTTCAGATTTTGAGTAAGTATTTTCTGTATTATAGCACAAGGCAAGGGGGTATATTAAGATTCAGGAATGCAAAATGTATCCGATATTTGGGATAAAGCCCAGGACTCCAAAGTGATTTCAAAATTCTTACTGGCTGTTTGTAGCCACACAATCCCAGAGAACTGGAAATATTTTTAAAACTCTTCTCACCTGTTATATGCAATTCAGTGAGAAAGTTTGACTAGCAGTATGACATTATCCCTTTTTCTCTTTTTTGACTAGTAAAGGACAAAGTCCATCTTATCTCATTCTAGGGTTGATGTTCAGCCCTATCAACAGGATCCCCTTCACATAGTAGGTTACTCATTGTCATACCCACAATTGTTTGATTAGCTGACCTGATAGGCTCATTTTCATTTTTTGTATTATCCCCACCCCCTCCATCTCACTGAACCTGGGCTACTCTGAAGTTTTCTAATGATCCTGAAGAATGTCTATCCCTATACCTGGCATACAGTGGGCACTTAATAGACTCAAACCAAAGACTGCAGATGGCTACTTATTACCATTGGTTCTAATAAGTCACATTATGAAAATTTACTTCTTAAAAATACTATGGTAAAATATATGATCTCATCTGATTTTCATAAGAACTTAGCGCACTAAGACCAAAGCATGAGTCAGAAAGTCTGAAATAAAACCATGCTTTTCATGTAATTCAAAAATAATGACCGAGCATCTCCTACATGGTAAGGCCTTCTCTTGGGCTTCAGAAACACAGTGTGTATATAAATTCAGCTCAACTGTTAGGCCAGATACAAGGAAGGAAGAACCCAAATGGTAAATAATTAATTGCCAATGTATTCACTGCTGAAAAGAAGTTCGGGGAGTCACAGAAGCATTCTCCAAGGAGGTTCTTGTTCCATTAGTGAACATTAGCTTTCCACCTGCTCTTGACAAAAATTCTTTCTAGACACTTCTCTTTGGGTGCACTGAGTCCATTTTACATCAGGAGAAGAAAATATGCCTTGGAAAGTGCTAAAGCTGAAGTAGTAGAGAAACTAAATAATGGGAACAAATATTTGGTCAAAGATCTATTTAACATGTCTCACTGGGGAGGACAGGTCCAATAAAGCCTTATTAACATAAGAATATGCTTCTTCTTTATTATCTTGTTAGCCATAGACTTGAATTTTGATGGGGCAATTTTCAGGACTTAAACGCTTGATTGCTACTAATAGCCAGAGTAATAGCACAACTGCATTTAGGTTTAATTTATAGGCATTTAACATAACTTTAAGTATGGATTTCTCCAAATGCACTTGCTATTTCACTGGGGCTGACCTGTAAGGACATCAAATCCTGCTGGAGTAATTGTGAGCAATGCAAATGGCCCCATGTACTTATCTCAACCTTACAGACCCCTTGTAAAACAGAGCGTGATGATCAGCAATTGCTAACACTGCCGACAGGTTTTTCCCCTAGCAATCTTGTTTTAGTAGATTTTCAGTAGTGTAGACAAGTCAAATTTGATTTTTCAAATTCTTTTGGCTTTTTAAAACAATTCCCTTACCTTCCTCAAACAGGATGCTGTCGCTGGCAAATGTTTGTGCCGTTGAGCCCGCGGACTTCATCTGCAGTCCACCAGGGGCCGCTGTTCTGCAAGCAGTGACATCTCCAGGGGCCGATCCGCTTTCTAAATTCCAACAGGACCGAGGAATTGCTGCAAAAAATATTCCTTTAGAAATTGATGTTTTTCAACAGTGAAACAACTCTGTTAAGTAAAAGAAGTCAGACACAAAGACCACATGTTGTACGATTTTATTTATATGGAATTTCATAATTTGAGATCATGAAACTGATCAGACAAGAAACGTCGTCAGACCTTAACAGCTGAATCTTGCTTCAGAATGGAGCAAGACTCTGGTCTGTGTCTCGTATTCCCATACCTCTGGCCCCCACTTGACACCCTTGCAGCCCAAGTTTTACAGCTGCCCTGCCACTTCGATCATCACTGTGCACCTCAGTTGCACCACCTATCTCGGACACAGTGAAAGGGACCCTGTAGGATCCTGCCTGGAAGACAGAGGGAGTTAACCCACGGGGGGTGGGGGTGGGGGCCGAGGGGCTGGTGGACAAGGCCTCCTTCCTCTGTCCTTGATCGGACAAGCCTGAGGTGCATTCCCCACCGCTCCGCAGAGGGTTCCTGGGAAAGCTGAGTGCCAGTTCCTCAAAGCAGTGACAACTCAAGATCGTGCACTGCAGGATCCCCCTCCTTTCCCTTTTCTCCCATGCCCCCCAACTGCCAACTCATGTTCTCTGTGGCCTTTTCCTCAAATAAAGACCAGAACACAAGGCACTGCCTCAGGATCTGCTTTCCAGAGGGGAGACCCTGCCAATCAGAGAGCCCCATCCATAAAGAAAATCAGAGGCGAGGAGGGAGTCACTGTTGTGGTCAGCTCCCAGCCCGGGCTTTATGCTTAGATTGGATCCACCACTCCTCTAGCAGAACCTACTGCCACCCGGATGCTCACAGGTCCTATATCTCTAGATTCCTGTGGCCACAGGCTTGAGAGAAAGGTAAATGGCCCTGAAGTTGGCCACACCTGGACCCAAACCAGGGTGTCACAATTACTGCCATCTGTGTAGGTGGCACAAGGTCTCCAAGAAGGGAGGGCAATCCTGCCACTTTGGGATCTTGCCAGGAGGGCTAGATGAGTAAATCTTCAAACCAAATTATGGGGTAGGTAGCAGTAGTTTCCTCCTCAGAGCATACACAGTTTCCTTCTCCCCTGCCTAATGTTATTTCCATAGGAACCTAGAAAGGAGCATGGGTTTTAACAGCAAATAGATCTGCTTTTAAGTCCTGTGTCCCCTGTTATTAGCTGGAAGGCCTCGGGCAAGATCTTTACCCCTCTCTTCCAGTTTCTTCTATCTGTGAGACAAGACTCATAAACTTGTTTCAATGAGGTTTAAGTGAAACCGAAGCTATGTGCCCATACATGACCTGTACTAAATAAAGTCTTATTCCATTTTCACCAGTCAGTACCAATGCACACAGGTTCTAGCTTTCTTTCAAATTCCACATTAAGTACCACCTTCTGCACAAAGCCATTTCTGATGCTTTCCCCCTCCCACCTCATATCTATCATCTCTTTAAACTGCCATACTATTGAGTTATACCTTTCCTGTTGTATTTGGCTTTACACAACCAGCACAGATTCTGATTCCTCCCTCATTCCGTCCTTACACACACATTGTAAAGTAAGATCATTACCTCCCTCATTGATGTGGCTCCTGTGGTTTGGGCTGCCTTATTGCACAACTCTGCAGTGGCATTTACACTGTGGGATCTGGGAACCGCATCCCTGGATTTGATCAGCATGCAGATGTTTCGTAGGTATTGGAGTCCCCACAAGTGGTTGTCAGATGACCTCTGTGGTTCTTGTCTCACTCATCTGCAAATCAGGGTCATGTATCCATGAGCCAGGAGTTCAACAGTGTAGGACTGACATGCTGGATCCTTTATGCTCCTGTGAGCTTTCTATCAACCATCTTTGACATGTGGCTTTTTGTCCTATCACTGTCACTTCATGCCACAATTTTGAGCATCATATCTGTGTTCAACATAAGAATAAGGAGAGCAGAGATAGTTCCATCAGTATCTGTTCCTTTTTACCAAGAAAGTAAAGACATTTATAGGAACACCTAGAATACTTCTCTTTAATGACTTCTTCAGAATTCTCAGCACATTCCTTTTGATATCCTCACTCACAGAACCTCGTCATTTACAAATCCAAATCCAAGTAATTTTTTTATTAAGCAACTACTATGAACTAGGCATTCTGATAACCATGTCACATTCATTATCTCTCATCTTCCTGCTCTTCTACAAATATGTATTGAATGTCTACCAAGTAAAAATAGTAAAATTTAGCCTAACTTACAAGGAGCAATGCCAACCATGACCCAGAAGAAGTTGATGTTTCTCAAGACTTTTACTTCAAGAGATAAGCCATGAACGAAAAGTTTTCTATCCTAAGACAAGCCATGCAGGCACAACACAGTGCTGGAAGTGAAAGGTTGTTTGTCAGCTTTATTTTAATAAGAGATAAAACTTTGTTTATCAAAACTGACCCAAAATGTATATAACCAGAATTGTGAAGTACCATATAATAATTTCAACTACAGGAATCATACTCTCCCTATATTCTGAGAACCAGTTAATCTGAAATCTGGGCTCTTTCACATACATTTTACCTTTGCAGAGTAAGAGAGAGAGGAAAAAGATGAAAAGCCTTCATTCGAAACTCCAACATTGTCTCTGTGGTTCTTCTTTGACCTTTGTGCCAGGAACTGAACAAAACAACAACTGTATTCTTTAAAAAAAAAAAGAAAAGAAAAGAAAGAAAGAAAAGAAAAGAAAAAACTCTATGCAGCTGGATACCTAAACTCTGAAAGGACTTATATATATTAATATGCAAAATATCATCTTATCTTGTGATCACACTTTGTTTATTAACACTATCATTGTTTATTATAACAACCTGAGTAATAATAATGTTAGCTGAGAGATGTACCAATTTAAAAAGCATTTTCAAATGCACTGTGTCCTTAAACCTCACATCAACCACCTGAAGTAAGTATCTAATTCTAAAACTTAAGAAATGAAGTCTCAGAGAAAAGCTCAGGGACATCTTAGGATCAGGCAGCCAGTGACTGGGGAGCTGAGATTTGTACCCAGGTCTTTCTGTCTCATGTCCAGGGTTTTCACTGCCTTCTCTCTCCCAATGACATAACCAGAAGCTCAGCTTATCCCACTTCTAAAAGTCCCATCCCCCGTCTCTATAAATACACTCAGACTTGACTCACCAGCAATTTTTAGTTCAGAAGAAGTGGTCAAAGTCTTGATTACACACCAGGCAATGTTGACCACAAAGAGTCCTCGGGCCATGTTCCACAACAAAGAGGATAAGTGGCTGCAAGCTGCTAGACACAGGCCACCATCCCTCATCAAATGTGGAGAGGAAAAGGGAGCAGCAGTGTTCCGGAGGCCATCTGCTCTGCTGGTTGACCCAGTCTGTTTGTTCTCCACTGACAGAGCCTCTGAAAAGCTCTGCTTGATGAGCCAGGGTTACACATCCAACCGGGGAAAATAACCTTTCCTTCATCTCACCTCTCACCATTTCTTCTCCTCGCTGCATTTCCGCAGTGTTTTCTTCTGTAGCCGACTCCTCGACATCAGTGCTACGGCCAGGTCACTCTTCATGGTGCAGGGCTGCCCTGAGCACCGCAGAGTGTTTAGTACGGCCCCTAACCTCCATCCGCTACGTTCCGATTCTACAACCACAGGTATCTGCAGACATCACTGAACGTCCCCGAGAGGCAGAAATGTCCCCAGTTGGGAATACTGATCCATACAACTGGGAGAGAAGGTACCATAACAGAAGGCAATAGCTTCCCCATATCCACCTAGTAATGATAAGACGTGTAAGAGCTGCCATTTGAGCTCCTGCGTCACGTCTGTCACTCCTCTAGTACTTCACTTAAAGTATTTCTCATTTTTGCCACATTCCTGCCAGGAGCCTATTTCCAGACCAATAGTAAAAGGAAAAGGGGAAAAAAGAATGCACACAGAGCTTAAACAACACCCACAACTCACTAGACAGTGGCAGATTCATTTCTTGCTTGGGGTCTCTCCTCAAATTCCCAAGCACCTTCAAATGTACCATCGGGCTCCAATCCGTTGGTATATTTCTGCTGCTTATCACCTGATGAGCTCACCATTGCTCTGACAAAAGCAGAATGCCATGCCCAAGGTCATAGTGCTGGTAAGGTCAGTACTGGGGTACAAATATTCTTTTTACAACCCAACCCGGGAGAAGCTATAAGAACATAACTTTGGGCTGTCAGCTTTCCATGTGACTTTGTGGGCAGCACACCTAAGCATGTGGCCAAAAATATAATGAGGTAGAAATTACCTAAATACTTGAAAAATGAAGTTGCTCATTATCAAGCCTGCTGGCAACATTACCTCCCGAGGGGTAGGAACAGGACTCGTCTAATTGGTCACCAAGGAAAGAGCATTCTGTAGAGGGGACACTGTTCTAGAGGATAGATGGCAGAGGGTTCTGCCCTATGGTTCTGGCAGGAATGTGGTAAAATTGAGAGAGGGTTTGTTTAAGTGCTGGGAGGGTGTGCAGCATACAGTAGGTACTCCAATCTTAGTTCTTACATGATTCAATTATCATTATTTGGCGGATGGGTGAGAGCCATCTGTTTTCAGCAAAGCGTTCTGTGGAGTGTTCTAAGAGCTCTGACTCTGAGGTCAGACAAACTTAAAACCAAACTCCATCTCTGGCATTTTCCAAGTGCAGGACCTTGAACAAGACCCCTCTCTTTGTCTTGGTTTCCTCACTCGTAAAGGAGTATGATACGTCCACTCGAGCAGTTGAGTTGATTGCATGAGGTAGTACAAGTTAAGCACTTAGCATGAGTGATCATCATGTAGGAAGAGTTCAAAAATGTGAGTTCTTTGGATGAAGTTTAGCTAATGCCCCATTTCTTCTAGTGATCACGTTTATCAACAAAGATTCATACCCTGCTCAGAAATCCTTTATGTTATCCCCAGGGGAGGTCCTGTTCTTACTGTCCATCATGGCAACTTAATAATTCCATACTCTGCTCCCCTTCCCAAGTTCAGTCCACACTGTACCTTTTATTTCAGCCGGTCTGTGCCATTTGCTTCACAGGATAAAAGTTGTGTGAAATATTTTCCCCTCAGTTCCTTCCCTGCTGGATATATTTATAACCCCCTAGCAATCTGTATCAATGTCTACATGTTTGTACTCCACCTCTTTGTGTCTTTCATAGAGTCAAAGGACCTCTCTTCTCCAACACCAAATCCCCTTTATACTATCTTCTAGAGCTTGTTCTCTTCCTGAAACCCTTTCTCTCTCTTCTGAATCTTTAATCTCATCTTCTCCATTAGATTTCATCAGAAAATATCAAAACTAAGAAACTTGTCTTCCAGGGGAATTTGCACAGCAATCTTTTTTTTAAAAAATTATATCATAAAAGGCTGGCTTGGGAGAACTTTCAGACTCTACAGGGAAAGAGAAGCACCATCTCTGGCCACTCTCCAGATAAATGGCCTTTGATTTTTTGGAAAGAGAAATCTGCATTTACTGTCTTAGCTTCCCACCCTCTTCCTCCACTTCTCTATTTACCCTATTAATTCTGTTTTCTATTTCTTATACTAGAGAAAATTTGGAAAAGGTGTCCTGCACACAGTTGTTCCCCAGGTAGCCAGGTTTGAGACATTCTAACACTTTGGAGAAGATTATCCCCACCCCCGGACCCTTCTTCACCCTAACATGTGTTCCACACAGGAGCTGCTATCTTCTTACTAAAGCACATCTAGCTGGTCACAATGATCTATGGTGAGGAAGCTTGGCTCATTGATCCAGGCCTGGGCCTAAAGGATGAGCATGTGACCCAAATAAGGTCAATCAAAATTCTTCCTTGGAATTTTCAAACAGGAGCTGGAAGGGGGAAGTTTTTTTTTTTTCCTTTTAGGCTGAAGTTACCAGTAGCCTATTCCCCATGGAAAAACTTGCTAAAAGAATAAAATTGGCACACAGAGAGAAGCTGAGCTAAGAGACCAAGAGGTCACTCTGCCATTCCTAAGGCCAGCTGCACTCCTGTCTTACAAATATTTTGGTTAAGTAGGCTGGTAATTGGTACTCAACCTTTGTACATCCTTAAGCTAATTTGTGTGGGTTTCTGTCACAGTCTTAATTCCTTTAGTTACTACTGTTTCCTCTTCCTTCTCTTTGCCCCTAAATTTCCTGAAATAGAATTCAACATTCATTATCTCTGATTTTTTTTAACCTTCCATTCAGTGTCAAAAACCTCTGCAATTTTACTCCCATTTGTATTACTCTTCTAAAATGAGATGAGCACAAATGATTAAAATCTCCTATGAGAATTCCTTTGACTTATTTTAGGTCTTTATCCCACTTGATCTTGCCACAGAGTTGAAAATATGTACCACCAAGTTTCTTCCGACTGTCCTTTCCAGCATGCTACTCTCTCCCAGTCCTTTGCTGATCATTACACATCAATCTTCTTCAAAAGCTTCTTCCACTCTGCCAACTTTTTAAGTTCTGATGGATCCCAGCAGTCCATCATTAGTTCTCTCCTCCCTTGACATATTCTGGCTGGAACATCTTATCTATGCTTCATCTTCTATCTCTATGCTGACAATTTTTCGGTTTATGCCTTCAATCTCATCCTTTCCCCTTGCACCCATGAACATTCCTGCTTGGATGCCTTGCAGACATCATCAAAAATAACCTCATTACCAACAAAGCAGCTCATGGCATCACATTCATCCCATTCACCTAAATATGTGCTGACCACCTGCTCCGTGCTGGGAACTGTCCTCATGCCTGAGAATAGATCCATAAATCCTCAGTAGTGAGAACAGCTCCTCACTCCAGTGAAACCTCCATTCTGGCTTGAAACCTCGTTTTCTTCTTCTCCCTCTCCTTCTTATCCAGTTGGTCTCCCATCCTATAAATTTTTAGATCAAAAATAACTTCTCCATTCTTCCCCCTTCCCCATCCCACCTGCCACCATGACTCTCAACTTTTCTTTTTTCAACAGCTTATTTGCCTCCAAAGTCCCTTCACCCTCCAATTTATTCTCCATTAGATACCAGAATTTTTCTCATGAACAACAACAAAAAATTATTTATTTTCATGCCCTTACTTCAAAATCCCTGCTGACTTGCTATCACTGGATGATAACATCCAAGTTCCCTAATGAGGCACATACAGTTCTCCACAATCTGGTCAGAGTGTGACTCCCCAAATTCTTCTCCTTCCTGTTTCACTCCCAACACATGCTACACCCAGCTACACCAAGCCTCTCATACCTCTGAACACAGGGGCGCTTGCACATCTCTGACCCTTTGTCATGCTGAGCTCTTGGTTATAAATGCCCTTCTCTTGCCCCATCCTCTCTTCTTTTCTATTTAGTGACCTCCCACTCATTCTTTTTGATTCTATAAAACATAACCTCTCTGAAGCCTTCCCTAGCTCATAAAGCTATTGTTATTCTCTCCATCCTCTGATTCTCAAAGCACTTGAATCACAACATGAGGTGTTTAGATCTTTTCAATATGTGTCCACTTGCAAATGTGCTTCTTCCACAAAACAATAAGGCCCTCAAGGACAGGAACTGTGGGCTGTTCCTTCTCTCATATCCTCCAATCTTGTACAAGGTCAGCATATGTGTAGATACAACACAGAAGAGGATTCGCTATCATTCATTCGGTTTTGTTTCAGTTATAATTTAGATAGAAACTATTATCACTAGTTTAAGCACAGAGGGATTTATACCAGATATTGGATGACTTCCAAAATTGCTGGGAGACTGGAAGAACAAGCTCTTGACTCACCTTCCAAGAACAATTCTAGGCTCCCACAATCACATGGCCTTTGCCACAGTCAGGAAAGTGGACACTGCTGCAGGAAGCCACTCCCTAAGGAAGCTGCTGACAGAATCACTGTGTCTCTGTCTGAAAAAGAGTATCTTCTTTCCCCTGCCAACAGCTCTCTCTTCTTAGCTGTTTCATGGTCAAATCTCATTTGAGCACGGGCATTTGGAGGAGAACTAAGCACATCCAGAAGTTTAGCTGTGAAAGACTCTAATAAATGTCTTTTCAATCTTTGGAGAGAGGTGGTAACACCATAGGGAGTTTGGAATGGATGTTAAATGGATGAGTCCATAGTATCCACCAACGTCTCCTAAGCAGCAGGCCTTTTGACAACAATAAGGACATGAACTATGATCTCACTTTTTAATTGGAAGATGGAAGTTTATAGAGAATAGAAACTTGTCCTCAACGACAGAGTGGTTTGAGTAAACTCTAACTCAAAATCAGTTCTACCCGATTTCAAAGATTGTGTTCTTTCCACCACACCAGTTATCTGAGTGCTTCAGTGAGGACATCTCACTCGGGTCTCAAGGAAATAAGGCAGAGAAATTGAACAATTCTATACTTGTTATGGTCTTTGTTACCATTACTCCTGATTTCAGAGAATATGTGTTTGTGGTAGAAATCTATGCCTTTCTATTGGGGCCAAAATGCATTGGCTATCGGTCCAATGAGAGCTGGATAAATATAAGGTTGCATAGAGCCTGGTATGAAATATCATTTTTCTGTGAAAGCTCGTGAATTCCAAATGTAGGTGGAGTGAAAAAGATTCCCAAAATAGTCATTTCCCAGTGCCTTGTTAATATTTTAAAAGATAAAACAGCCTATCTGACTCAAATCAATGCAAAATTAACCCAGATCAGCATCAGCATCAGACTAGAACTAAATCTTCTGTCGCTACGATAAGCGTCCTTTATTTGGTATAGTGAGTCACTTAGTGATCACTCCGAGGATTAGGAAAGTCAGCAGAGTCAGCTGATCCCAAAAAGCTTCAGCATGAGAAAATCCTCAGAAACATATGGGGAATGATCTCAGATTAGGCTTCCTTGCTATAAACATGCTGAGGAAGAGCAACAACAGACATTCCATTCCCCATCATATCACCACTCAGGGTGACTCTGAATGAAGGTCTGGGAAAGCCCAGGGGCTCCAAAGATAAACCTCATGAGCACATGACCAGACAGTGAAGCAGAGTTCATGGTCATAACAGAAAGCCAGGCTCCCGTGCATTTGGCATGTGCTATGTTTTTGGCAATGAATGTGCCCAATGATCCATGTGCTAAAGGCTTGGTCCCCAGGATCATGCCACTGGAGGTGCTGTGGGTCTTTTTAGGAGGTGGTTTTGGGGTCATTGAGGATTGTGTGACTCTGGCTCCTTCTTTTTTGCTCTTTGCTTCCAGGCTTGTCATATAAGCAGTTTGCTCTGCCATCAAGGACCCACAATGGTTTGCTGCTTGGGCCAGAGGTCCAAAATAGGCCCCACCAACCCCTTCTTGGACTGGAACCAAGTCAAATAACTGTAAGACAATAAATATTAATCTTTTCTATTTACATGTTAATAACATTAGGTATTTGGTTATAGTAATGGGAAGCTAACAGCGTGTGTATTTCCTAATAAAAATCCTAGTCCTGAACTTGTTGACAAGAGACCCGATATCTAATTCTTCTCTGCAGAAGTCAAGGCAAAGTCAGCAGGGTTCAGTTCAAGAGAGACAGTGTATGTGTGTGGCACGAGGACCAGAGATTTATTTGGATGGTTCCCTGGAGCAGTCAGCAGTAAAGTGTCAATAGAAGGGTAAAATCTATGTTGTGAGGTTCATCATGGTCATGGCCAGAAAGGCTAAGTTCCATCAATAGTTCACAGGACCTGTGAACAACTATAAAGTGGAGACAAAAGTAAGGGAATCATAGGTTAAGTGTAGAGTTTACCACAACCTGGAGAGAGAGTAAGGACTGAATTAAAACCTGGTGTTATGACAATTCTTTCAATCTTCCAATTACCTGAGGTTCATTTATATAAATTATTTTCATATCTTTGCAATTTGCCCTCCAAAATCCTAATTCAGAAAGATATTACACTCTGATCACACTCTCCTCTCCTTCCACCTTTGCTGTCCATCCAACTGGACTATGCCTATTTCAGGGCGTCACTGTCTAAAACAACCTTCCTCTATCCACTGCCTCCCTGTTCAATTTGAATTTCTTGCTGCGTCTTTGCAATTATTCCCTTGACCTCACACTCAGCATCCTCACTTATCTGACCTTTCTTTATCCATTGTTTTGTCAAACACCCATGTGTGGCCAAGCATTCCCCACTGCCTTCTTCATGCTTCATTGAGGATCCAAAGGGGGAAAACATTCAAGTGGAAAGACAAGATCAAGAAAATGCATACTCAACAAATTTAAATGGGGACCCAGAAAGAAAAATCTGATGAAGAGAATCTGGGATGGGGTCTGACATGTATGTGTAAAAACTCTGCAAGATGATTCTGAGGTACTAGAATGGCCCTTTAGAGGAATCTCTCTGTCTCTCTCTCTACCCCCCCCCACCATAATAATCTAAGATCCTAACTGGTTTGATGTTTTCATAATCCCTATCTGGAGATAAGCACATAAGAAAGACAACTTTACAAAAGAGAGGGTGTCACTCAAACAGCAATGGCACCCAAAGGCTTTCGTGGCCCTTAGGCATGCCAGCAAAAAGCAATGCCAGCTCCATGTGAACTAGTAGATGGAACATCCCAGGAACCCAAGCAATAGGACCATGTGATCACTGTGTCCCTTGGGTAACATTCAGCTAAGAACAGCCAGGGTAGAAATAGCAAGGTGAAGACTCCAGAAAGTACTGGTGGGAAGTAGAGTTGATTAGTGCATGTCAGAATTTAGTGAGTATTGGCAACACCCAACCTAGTCTGACTCATCCAGGGAAAGCAGGATAGGTAGAGCTCCTCCAAGACAGAGTGGAGGTACCTTGAGGTTGAGGGGCCTAGGAAACATCCTGGTGCTAAGTTGACCAAGAGAGAAGACACAGAAAATATGTGTTAAAATAATGATGGACCAAAGACCAGAGATCCTTTCTGCGTCTCCTGGATTGTATAAATACTGATGTTATAATACTTCCCCAAGGGCAGAGAAGGGGCTTATATTCCTCCCCAGCAAGAATTGAAATTGAATTTCTCAGCAATCCTGGCTATTCTGAGTCAACCCAGATATGATCCGATTTAATAAATATGATGTCTGCATGTGAGTATTGGGGTGAATTCATACACAGATTCTGTATGTGCACAGCTCTTCAGCTAATCTCCAACAGTTAGTAGAAGTTTAACAGATGCTAATTTCCTTTGGGGACATTTCTTCTTAATGACCAGAAAATTATATAATGTTCAACCTTGTTGATCTTGGAAATACTGGAAGAAGGTCTCTACTCAAAACTGTGGTCTCATTTTGCCAAATAAAGAAAGCTGTTCAAGTTCTCTGACCTCATTATCTCGATTCCCTCCTTTCTACTCCTATAGCTGTCCTACTGCTCCCCCAAGACTACTCCAGTTGCTCTTCTTATTCCTGTTATGGTTAGCTATGAGGTACCCCCCAAAAGCTCACGTGTGAGACAATGCAATAATTATCAGAGGTGAAATAATTAGATCATGAGATGTGTAACCTAATCAGTGAATTAATCCACTGACATGGATTAGCTGGGCAGTAACTATAGGCAGGTAGAGAGCATGGCTAGGAGAAGTAGGTCACTGGGGATATGTCATTAGGGTTTATATTTTGTCCTTGATAAGCAGAGCTCACTCTTTGCTTCCTGGCTATCATGTCCTCAGCTGTTTTCCTTTGTCAAGTCTTTCCATCATGATGTTCTGCCTCTTGTGGGACTCTGAGCCATGGAGTCTGTTAACCATGAACTGAACCTCCAAAACCATAAAGCCAAACAAACCTTTCCTACTCTAGGTTGTTCTTGTTGGATCTTTTGGTCATGGTGACACAAAGCTCACTAAAACAATTCCTTAAAGATATTATGCAAACATTCATATTTGGGTTTATTTTTTATTCACTTGTCTTCCTGCATGAAATATGGAATAGTCATCCTTCTTCCTTCCATTCTTCTATGGCCAACCCATGTACTGTGTAATTACCTCCTATTTTATTCCTTTACAAAAACTTCCCCATGCCTATCACAGGTGCATTTCCAATCACCCCTGAAGTTTTAGCCATCACCTCTATGCACGTTCATTTGTCATATTAAGGGTTAATTTCTCATCTTCCAAAGGAAAAGATAAAGTTAAGCTCATTTTTGTCTGTATGAGGAACCTAACCCAGAGAAGGACATTCTCAGAGTTAAAGATGCAACACAGCCTTGAAATGACTTCTTGTTACCCAAGACACAAAGAAAGAAAGAAGACCCGTGGAGAATGGAGTTAGAATTGCAATTTCTCTAGTTCAGGTAGATGCAACTCACACTAGCAGAAGAAAAGGAGTTCTGACACATGATTTTGGATAGGCAGGAAAGAAAGGCTGTCCTGATATTCACAGCCATGAGAACTTGCCAGAGGAGAAAATTCCTTCCACTGGGTACAATAGCAGCACAGCTAGATTGCATGCATATTAACTTAGTTAATCAAATGTTCCTGATATTATTCCAACTTACAGATAAGTGAAGGCACAGTCTCAGTAACACTCCCAGTGTTTACAGAGTTTAAAAATAGATAAATTGGACCCAGCCAGAGACAAAAGTGAAAGTTTTAACCGTAATACCATATGATCCTTCTAAGTGTGAAATGATATTTTCCTGGAAGTCTGATGCTTCCAGGTATGGTTTACCCCAGACACACCTTAAAAAAATTATTAGAAACAAATACATATTTTTTAATCCTGATCTCCTGCTTAATTCCAGACCATGTTTCCAACTGGGCTCTAAAAAAACTCACCATTTTGTCTCACTAGCATGAACAAACCCAAAATATCTAAAAATGGAATCATTACTTTTGTTTTCCGTATCAGTTTCTCTTCCTGAACTCTCTAGTCCTATTGACGCTACCCCATGTATTCCGTCACACTGTCAGGAAATATCAAGATCTGTGCTTACCCCTCCCACTTCTCTTCATCTGCCCCAAAGCTTTGACTTCTGCAATATCTTTAGAATGTCTCCTCCATTCAATTGCCACAGCTTCAGCCTTGATTTCCACCCTTCTCTGATAACAGCTATTAGCCTTCCAAATGTTTATCTTGCTTCACTCCCTCAAAACATCCAGGAAACCTTTATTGTATTAATCTTCCTGGAGCACAATTCTCATTGCATTGCTGTACCATTCAATAATCCAGCTGCAATTGTTAATTTGAATTGTCAGCTTGATGGATTAAAAGATGTCAAGGATTAAGAGGCTTCTGGGTGTGTCAGTGAGGGTGTGTCTAGGAATGATTGACATGTGGGATAGCCAACAGAAGTGGAGACCCTCCCTAAATGTGGGCAGCACCGCCCAATGGGATGGTGGCTTGGATAGAATTAGAATTGGAAGAACCAGGAAGCAGGAGCAGATGCAAGCTGGACATTTTTTGAATGGGTTCTTCGTTGCCCTGTGATCACCTGAGGATATCAGACTCTCACTTCTTCACTCTTCCAGAGTGGACACTGCTAGTGATTCTCCAGGAAGTTTCCAAAAGCCTTCAGTCTCAGACTATAATAGCCCTGTTAATATCCCTCTTGTTCTGAGGTTTCAGCCTCTTGGACTATGCAGTTGCTGGTTCCTCCAGCTCTCCCACTGCAGATGGCCATTGTAGATTATCCAGCTTCTGGTCGTGTAAGTCAATCTAACAAATCCCTCTTTTATAATCGTGCTTCCTGTTGCTTCTGTTCCTCTAGAGAACCCTGACTAATACACCAGTCTTTGATGACCCCTCACCTCTGCTATTGCTCATCTTACTTTGCCTGCCATTTACCATATATATATATATTGTACTTCCCTGTCGTTGTTCAAATACTTTCACCAACTCTTTAACCTTTGGAAGTCTTCCTCATCCTTCAAGACCCACAATAAAGGAAACATCTTGTGGGGCCTCTCTGAGCTCCCACATGACTGCTGTGTCTCCCTCACTTGCACTACCATAGCATTTCTGTCTTTTATTTCTATTCCTTCTGTCCTCCCTGCTCCCAGTCTCACTTTCTTTCATCCTGTTAGTTAGCTTTTTGTTGCTGTGACAAAATACCTGAAAAAAAAACAGCTTAAAGAAGAAAAGATTTATTTTGGCTTTTAGTTTCGGAGGTTTCATTCCACAGCAGTTGGCTCCATTGCTTTGGGCCTGTGGCAAGGCAGAACATCAGGTGGAAGGGCATGGCAGAGAAAAACTGCTCAGCTCATGGCAGCTTGTAGCAGAAAGAGAGGGAGAAAGGAGTGGCCAGGGATAAGATATAGTCTCCAAGGGCACACCCCAAGGGCTCACTCTCTTCAGCTGGCTCCACCCCCTACAGTTTCCACCTCCTCCCAATAGACCAATCAGCCATCTATCTATCAGTGGATTAATCCGATGATGCGGTCAGAGTCCTCATGATTCAGTCAATTCCCCATATCATCACCTCTGGACATTGCTGCACTGGGGACCAAGACTTCAACACTGAGTCTTTTGGGGAAACTTCATAGTCTAACCATTACACATTCATACCCCATCCTGGGTCCAGAGTAACTTCCCTCCCTCCCTCATTGCTTTTCTTCCTTCCTTTCTGTTAGTGAGACAGGGTCTTACTAAATTGCGAGACTGATTTGAACTTATGTTTCTCCTGCTTCAGCCTTCCAAATCTCTGGGTTTACAGGCAAATGCCACCATGCCTGGCCAGAGTAACTTTTCAAAGATGTTCATATTCTTCACACACACACACACGTACACACACACACACACACACACACACACACACACGTACACACACACACACTACCTCTATCCATATGTCTTCTTTATATTTTGTTTTTCAGGGATTACAGAATCAGTGAAGAGAGGGTTGGTGAATAGTATGTCACTTCAAACACATTCATAAAGGTTCTTATTCTACTGTCAATCATCCAAATTGCTTTTGTTCCCCACTTCCAGAAGTGTTTGCACACCAATCCATCCTGTACACAAATCATGCTCTCCCTTCCTCTAGCTCTTTATGTGTGTGGGGGGGTGGGCACACCTCTGTTTCCTTAGGTACATGATTAGAGAGTAATTTATTTTGTTTTAAAATTAACCAATTCAGATCCCTATTTCCATTATCTCAGTAATATATCTCAATACTTTACTGACCCCCACACCCCATCCTCCAGTCATAAGATAAGCCAGGAACTCTAGGGAATTGAAAAATATGTGCCTTTCTTCTGAAATGCTCCATTCTCTGCATTATGGGGTCTCTGCCCAAAGAGGCCTCTAGCCAGGCACTCTGACAATCCTGAGCCATCTCTGGTCACTCCTGGCCATGCTCTGGTAACAAGAAACTTGCTGCTATGGCAACACATCCTTGGAGTACAGGCAAGGTCTGGAGTAGCATCTCTCCCCAGCCACATGATTAGCTGTGCTCACAGCACCCCAAAACCAGCCTATGCATCCAGAGTCACAATCTGCCAGGAGGCAGTCTAGTGTCAATTACATTTGTGTCTACTCCAAACATGTCCCTGGGCATCACTCAACCCCTTATTATGAGTTTCATCTTAGACCTTCGCCTATAAACAGCTCTCTCCAATCATGGCCATTTCAGTCCATCAGACATGTTAGAGAAGGTGGGGTGTAGCCTCAAATGCAGAGGCATTAACTCCCTTCCCCCAAGAAACTCCTTCATCTACATAACTAAAAAGCCCCACTACAGTTGGTCTGCTATGGTTTGGATGTGAGGTGTCCCCCAAAGCTCACTTGTGAGACAATGCAAGAAGGTTCAGAGGAGAAACGATTGGGTTGTAAGAATCTTAACCCAATCAGTGAATTAATCCCCTGAGAGGGATTAACTGAGTGGTAACTGAAGTGGTGGGGTGTGGCTGGAGGCGGTGGGAATTGGAGTGTGGCTTTGGGTATATATTTGTATCTGGTAAGTGGAGTCTCTCCCTGCTTCCTGATCACCACATAAGCTGCTTCCCTCTGCCACACTCCTGCCATGTTGTTCCAGTCTCACCTGGATCCCTGAGGAATGGAGTTGGCTATCTACGGATTGAGACCTCTGAAATAAACTCTTCCTCCTCTACAGTAGTGCTGGTAGGGTCATTTAGTCACAGCAGCAAAAACGCTGACTAAATCATGGTCTTTTTAAAACAAAGAAAATGTACTCTGAAGTAAACCAATATCTCCACATCTAGGACTAGACCCTACCCATAACTTATTAAGGATGAACATTGTGATTATAAAACTGTCTTGAGTACCACTCACCTTCAGTGACTTCTCAGGCAATAGTTATCTAAGGAATCACTGAATCCATAAACCAGTTTCCCTTAGACTCAAATATCTTGTCTTTTCCACTCACTCTGGACCTCTGGGATTTCTGCTTTATTTGAGTAATGTATTTTATAATATTTACTTTTAATAAAAGAAAGTTGTGATCTTACATTGGATCTGTAGGTATTGGATGTATGTGGTTCAAGGCCTTTGGAAAGCCAAGCAAGGGAACTCATACTTCATTTGGCTAAACAACAAAGAACCTGAATACTTAATTTCAAAGTAATAAAACACTAATCCTTGGCTTTATCAAGACTACAAATACAGCATATTATATACCAAGTTTTTTAGAGAAAAAGGTAGCTGGTTTTGGTTTTGGTTTCGTTTCTTTCCTCTCCAAAATGCTGCCTATAAGCCCTTATGTCTGCAAGACAGAATGAAGGTTTCCATAAACAACTCTAAAAAACAGTTCCAGATTGGAGAA
Organism: Sciurus carolinensis; assembly: GCF_902686445.1. Taxonomy (NCBI): domain Eukaryota; kingdom Metazoa; phylum Chordata; class Mammalia; order Rodentia; family Sciuridae; genus Sciurus; species Sciurus carolinensis. The sequence continues at coordinate 34,560,276 of NC_062213.1, forward strand.
TTTTCAAATACTCCTTATTTTTTCAAACCACATTTCAAAAGAGGGAACATTTGCATATTCAAGGTGAAATCCCATGGAAAAATGCTTCATGCCCAGTTTTATAGAGTAATTATTTCTACATTTTTGAACTGGCACCACCTTCAAAATATGTCAGCTCAAACTGCACAATACACATAGGTATTAATTAGCCACGCTAATTATCCAGACTTGTTTAGACTAATCAAGTGATGAAACAGCTTCAATCTGTTGAATTTTTCTTGAACAACTAACAGTAAAACATGAACTTGTTACAACTAGTAAATTGCAAAAACACAACTTGCAACTGAGAAAAGATTCTGTGTTTCCTGAACGCAGCTCTTGCTCACAAAGCTGGCTCCACAGCCAACTCCACCTCCAAAGGTACTTTGAAGAAAGGGCTTTCTGTCTCCTTACAGTGGAAAATCAATACTGCGTGCTGGAGGGGAAGATGGAGAGTTAAAACGTCCTCTTCACATGGGTGAGTAAACACCACCTTCGTGCCCGCCTGGGATGGCGACAGCACAGAACTGCAGGCTGCAAGACAGACTCCAAATAAAGCCCTTCCCGGCACAAGCAGCCAAGCAAGCACTCAGCCCCGGAGCTGGCACAGGGAGCCTTTGCCGCGTGTAATTTCATTTCTGTGCCACTGCAGATTTGTGTGCGACTGCAAAATTGCATAATTTGCCATTTACCCAGCTGTTATCCAGCAAACCTATTCTTTGCACACCGATTTTCCTGGCTGCCTAATAAATCCACAGAAAGGGGGACGGGGGAGGGAAAGTTTGCACCACCGCACGCACAGAGTTCTGTTTCTCCTTGGCCTCAAGCTACCTGCCTCTCCCACATTCAGAGAAAATCACAAGCCTCAGAGCTTCATTGAACAGGAGCTTTGCATCGGCTCATCTTTACCGGGCCATCACCACTTTCTGGAAAAGATGTGTTTTTCAGGGTCTTGGCATCTTAACCTGGTTCTATCGCCTCCTCAGGTCTGAGACAAAGCTTCCCTGCCTTTTCGCTTCTCCCTTGGTGTCCTCAAATTCTCCCAGAGATGCCCTGGTATTTCTGCTTCTCCCCTCATTGAGTCAGATCTGAGTTTGAGTTGCAGAAAGCGTCTAACGTCATCCCCCAAATACTGAACGTAGGCAGGCTCTGAAGGCTTCTTGCAGCCCACTTCCTCAGGCTAGTATTTTTCCACTACACTGATGACAAAAGATAAGACTTTGTTCAAATGTTCCCATGCTGGGAAATGTCAAAAAGCAGGGTTTTGAAAATACAAAATACTGCTCATTCCCAGCAACAAAAGGCGCATTTTAATTTGCACTATCACAGAGCTCTCTCACATCCCCACATTCTGGGGCAGGGCAGTCCTAACTTCAGAGGGCATGCTGGAGGATCTCAGAGCAACCCCAAAGGAAGCCAGTCCATGAAGATGGGGACTGGGAACCACGGCCTGGTGAATGGAAGTCAAAAAAGGCTCTACTGCCCTTCCCCCCAAAACTCCCTGAACCCAGAGGCAGCTGGTGACTTTTTATAATGATCTTTTTCACTATTAATGAAATCAGAATGTAGAATAATTTCTGAACTGTGAATCCCTGCTAATATTAAGCTAGGTCTAAATGCTATTTGGGTCGTAGGACATAATGTGAGGGTATGCACGTGTGACTTTGGGTTTACGAACAGATGCATGTCTTGAAAATGTGAATGGATTGTATTTTATAAATCAAATCCAAATCCTTGGGAGTTTTGTTACTGAAAGATATTACTGCACACCTGCACATAAAACATATAACATTTCCTGTAGATTCAGTTTTTCTCATGGTTTTGGTCAAGTGAGATATTTTCTTTTCTTAAAATGGATATATATTAGTATATTACTTCAAATAGAAAATTCTGAAAATTTTTTTCTTAGATTTCTGCCCAATATGTTTCAGTGTTTATTCAGGTCAGATTTTGAATATCCACAGTTAGATACTGGCATATTCCAAGACATAATTTCTGTATCCCACAGAAGACCTCTCATTTTATCTATTTAGGAAAATGCAGCCACCTTGCTTTAGACTAGAGCACCCTTTCATATAGTTGTCCCTGCAAGAATGTTGCCTCCTGCCCAGAACTGCACCCTTCCTTGCGGCAAAAATGCCAGAATGGGCAGTTTCTGAGATACCTGACCCTTTCCATTCTGATCACTCAACAACTTAACAGCCCTTCTCTCTCTCTCTCTCTCTCTCTCTCTCTCTCTCTCTCTCTCTCTCTCTCTCTCTCTCTCCCTCCCTCCCCCCCTTCCTCCCTCTCTCTCTCTCTCATAGGTAGATAGTGAATTTCTAACACTCAGGGCTTCCTGAAAATGAAATGAGCTGACTTTTGAGATGACAATTTTTTTTCTTAGTAAAAATAGGTACAACCTAAATGGCCACTAATTAGGTATTTTGTGGAAACACCTTAGAGAGTCAAGTTTGTATTAACCAATGTATAATTTTTCTTCAATGTGGTTGTGTGTTTGTGTGTGAGTGCATTTCTCTTATCCTGATAAAATACTCTTAATGTAAAAATCATCGTTAGTGACATTTGCAATGTCCTTATTTTGGTGCCACCACCACCGTTACCCAATTCCAGAACATCCCATCACCTGGGAAGGAAACCAGCACCCACCAGCAGGGACTCCCCATCCTCAACACTCTGTCCTCTATCTCCTGGCAACCACCAACCTGTTTTCTGTCTCTAGGGATTTGCCTATTCTGGATATTTCACATAAACAGAGTTCTGATACATGGTCTTTGGTGTCTGGCTTCATTCACTTGGCAACCGTAACCCTTCTGGGTACAAATCATTTCTAGCTAATTCCTCAGAGCTCCATCCTTCATTTCCATCCTCTCTGCCTTTCCAGGCCCTCGACTTGCTCTTTGGGTGTTCAGCATGAGGTCTCCATCCCTGAGATTGCCGACCCCGCAGGAGCTTCCCACGGGCCTCACTTTGAAGCCTCTGCCACCAGGTTTCAGGCTGATTCTCAGGCCACTCACGAATGGGGTGGAAGGCAGCATATCACTCCCAAACTTTTCCAAGGTTTTCAAATTTTAAAATAAAATGTGAGATGCGCTTTTTGCCCTTTCTGACGATTTAAGAGATAATTAACTGGTAGAAAATCTCCCCTGGAGTGTCGTAGGTGTCTCCCTCTTACCAGAGCCGCCCTCTAGATCTGCACCACAGATTCACTCCAAGACGAGCTCGTGCCTCGGACAGGAAAAGCAAGCAGTGCTCACTGTCCCAGGCGTGCATGCTGACACAGTGTTCATTCCACACCTGCAGCGCCTTTTTGTTAACAGAAGCAACCTCCCACCATGGATGATCTCTCTGGCTTGCAGTGAGTGCATCGATGCAGACCCTTGCTTGAATCTCACATGGGCACAAAAAAATCCACCTGCACAAGGCAGTTTTTGCACTTATTACATCATATGGGTGACTTGGAGGAAGACTGAAGAACACTTAAAGGGCAAAGAACTTCAAAATTGAAAAAAGTGCTTGGCAGCCCTCAACCCCGCCACCACCCGAACACTCCATAGGCTACCTCGCGCTCTGTAGTTCTCCAGCCTCATGCATTGCCTCCAGAATTCTCTCCCTTCCCCCTCCTCTGCTCTCACACCCTCCTACAACAGCACAAACCATGCAAAAATGCCTCTTTCAATGTGTTGAGCAGTTTGCCCTGTGTTTCTGGGTCCTTGCCCCATCCATACCCATATTACCCGTGGAGTGTGAGACTCCATGTCTGGGAGTCTCACGCTCTTTCCCTAGAGATGTCCTAGAGGACTCAGCCTCCCAGAGCCAGCTCCCATCTTGAGATGAAGTCTGCTCCTGCTATTAGTTGCAAAGTTCTCCACCTCCTGGTGCACCTTTTTCCAGAGACTGAGCAGATGATTTGGGTATAATCCTTTCAGGAGTTTATTAATCAGCCTGCATAAAAGCCGTATCACTGGCTTTCTTGTCTTGTGGAATTCAGTTCCTCCTCTGAACGTGTCACAGTGCATTACCCTGCTCAGAGTTAGCATGGTAGAACATCTTGTCGTCATTTGAGTAGCATGGCTGTGGCATACCGAGCTCATCTTTTTCTTTCAAAGACTGATTCAGGCAGCTTAGGATCTTGGCTCTTTAAAATTACACCAAGAAGAATCTTTCTGCATACATGCTTTTTATTCAAAAGTAATTTTGATTCCCAAATCCTGTAAGATTCTGTATCTTCAAATTATATTCAAAATATCTAATGCACATGTAAGCCTTTCACCAACTTTTTATTTGCCCTTAATATAAGTGCAGTTGTGAACAAAAGGCCAAGTCCTTTCAAGAATGCTCCAGGAACTGGGGTTGTGGCTCAGCGGTAGAGCGCTTGCCTAGCACCTGTGAGGTACTGGGTTCCATCCTCAGTACCATGTAAAAATAAACAAAAAAATGAAGGCATTGTGTCATCTCCACCAAAAAATATTTTTTTTAAATTAGAAAAAAATAAAAAAGAATGCTTCAAATGTTAGAAGCAGTTTCATTTTAAATATCGCTGACCTGATATAGATAGGCAAAGGGGAGAGGAGGAACCTAGTCAAAGAGAGCTGGGGTCCAGTCCCTTGTTTGTGCGTTTCTTTTGTAGATAATAAGAGAGTGATTCCTACAGGACCTGCTAGCAGCTTGACTTCAAGGTGGCAAGAGACCTAAAGGAAATCCAGATTTGAAGGACTGGGGTCAAATTAAATTGGTATTAATACATTTAAATCACAAAGTATGGGTTTTCAGATCTTCTGTGTTGTTTTGCCTTAATCTGGATTTATATATTTTATAGTTATTTTCACCTTGGGACCTTGTCTCAGTCTTGCTTTTACTGTTGCATTTACTGATTTGGTTAACATTAAAGATTTCTTATGAATTAAACATAATTTGAAATTGTGTTTCTCTTCCTATCCTATTATCCACACATTTTATTGTTCACTTGTAGAAGTACTTTGTATTTCTTTGACTTCATAAACTATGTACACCAAATCAGAGAGGCATAAAAGAAGAAGGGACTACTACAGGTCAAATGTCTCAGGCTTTAGCATTTGTGACTAATGTAAAAACTTTGGTGATCTAGCTTTAGTTGCTGTTCCAATACAATTAACTGCAGATTACAGAACCACTAGCAGAAACACCCTTCACTAAAGAAATAATAAACATCCTATGGTTTAAGCCCTTCTTGGTTCGATTACCTATTATGTCAAGATGCTAGATCCGGCATCTCTACAAATTCTCCTCAAGAGAGAGAGCTTTCCCTCACGGTCACAAAATGATTGCCACAGCTATAGCCATTTCACTCAGTCAAAGTCAAAGACTGGAAGCAGGTAGGTATTCAGAGAGTTGGAGAGCACTGTACTTGTGTACTTCTTTCTTTTTATCAGTGAGAAAAAAGTCTTCCCAGAAACCCTACAACTTCCTCCACTATCTCTTTGTCCTGAACTAGGTCACATGGAAACATCTAGTTTTAAGGGAGGCTGTGAAAGTGGGTAATTTTATTTGCCACTCTGGGAGAAGGTTGTCAGGCATGGATGGAACAGTGACTGTTCTAGAAAATTTTGCATGACCAAATAAGATCACTCATAAGAAAATTGTCCATAGCCCCCATGTATAAACCTACTTCAGAGCCTCATGACTGCCTAATGATACAGATATAGGTGCCACAGCAAGCTGTCTCCAGCATGATTCGGATGGTGACCATAAAGAAAATCTTCCTATAAGGAAATAATTCAAAAAGAAAACCAGAAAACAGAATGTGAGAGAAGAGTCAGAGGAGATTCAAGTTGCCAACCAAATGATATCTGAGGCTTTTTCTCATTCAGGAGATCTCACCAATAAATCAAAACCAGAAGAGTGAGCAGCAATCCTTCATTACATGTCCTGAATTAACAATAGACTGTTCTGATGAATGTAAATCAGAAAACAAGCTGATGGCGGTCTGTACATCACCCCTTCCAGATGCCATGCTGCCCTCCCACTAGCCACTCCTGAGTCCACTCCTGGCCAGGCTTTCAGGCATAAAGGAGAATTAGTCAATGCAGAAAGTAAGCTACAGTTTAACAATAAGCATTTGGTGACTCAGAGAGACACGCATCATGAGAGAAATGTCACAGACTTGGCAGACATAAATGTCTAAAAGAAAACATTCCAATAGAATGTACTAAAACACACAAAATCCAAGCAGTGAGCCAAGATTTCCAAAGCAATCCAAGCATATTCAGGGGTTTGGGGAACATCAGAGAGATAAAAAAGATATATATGATGCTTAAAATAAAATTCCAAATGTATGTTTCTTCATTTGTGTATGGAAATGATACATGTGGGGCTAAAGTTACTGTGCTAAGCACTTTTAGGTTAAGTATTTATTAAATATGTTAAATGCGATCAGTGTCAGAACTTTTTTTTTCTACCAATAAATATCCATCAGCTTCTCTACTTGCTTATCTTAATGAGAGGTAAATGCAATCAAATCCAGGTGCATAAGACTTATTTCCTGTAGTTCAGCATTCTAGGGACTTGCTGGCCATTTAGTTAATACGGGAAACAGAGGAAATATCAGCACATGTGTGTCGTTGGTTTCTTTCCTGGACACTTGAGGGGAACTAGGAAATCAAGGCAAAAAGGCAGAAGTGAGCAGAGGAGAGGTCCTCATGGAAGGGGCTGGGTGGGCAAGAGATGCCACAGCCTGCCAGTTCAGTACCCAGAGCCTCTCAGTGAGTCTCTGCCAGCCCAGAGTGTCTGGAAACCCCTGAACTCTGTACCACTGGAAAACTCTCAGAGAGGGGATCCCCAAGTGCATTTCACTCCTCTCTGTCAACAGCATTCAGTAAGTTACACTGAGAGTGATAAACCAAGTCCTTTAGCCTAGGGGATACCAGGCTGTAACCTGGGTCAGAGAATTCTTTCTGTTTCTACCATCCGGGCTGTAGCCACTTTAGAAACCAAGGAATCCACTTTGGCCATCGACCCATTCTAACAGTCAAGATATGTCTAGAAGGTTGTTTCACAATAAACCTGTGTCTCTTTAAAGAACTCTTCCTAGGAAAATCTGGCCTGAGTCCCACAAGTTGAAGACTTTGGGGAAGCCATCTTTCTCCAGCAAAGTCTCAAGGACTTCTTCCTAAATCTCAGGGTAGAATAAACAACAATTATAAGGACATAAAAACATTAAAAATTTCATGTTTATAAACACTAAGAACACCTTTAGTGCTCTTTGAAACAGTATCTATAACCAGTTTGGTGACTGTGTTTTTCCTACCTAAAAGTCAAAACTGAGAACAGATGTACCAGCCTGCTGTGTGAGCCAGACCAGCCTACGTCTGGAAGGCATCACACATCAGAGGGTCAGAAGCACCAGAACCATCACCAAAAAACTATAATACAAGTAAAGAGAGAAAGGGAAGAAAAGGCAGGTATTCCTCCAGTTCCACACAGCTAGTTTTCAGGCACTGATAGCAAAGGGGTATTGACGTTTTCCGAACTTTGGTTTTCATGGAATTGAGGAATACAGTTTCTCACTTTCATTGGGATCCCATTTTATATTCAGGTTATCAACAGAATGGATTTATAAGACGTTGGGTTGCTGTCATCTGGCTGAGTCAGCAAGAGTAGCATCTGCTCCAACTAGCCAGTCCTCTAAGGACGGATGGTTCCCACCAATGCTCTCTGCCCACGTGGCCCCTAGATGGCTCAGGGTTACACTTGTAGACTTCCCACTAAGTCTTCTCCAGTGATTCACATTAGAGCTTCAAATTACATACGAGATTCAAATTAGATATGTCAAATTACAACCATCCCCCAAAGTCAAGACTGGAGGGAGGAAAGAAGCTTCCTGAATGATCCCTTTCCCCACCACATGACTTCTCCCTGTCCCATGTTGTCATTGTCCTCTAGTATATTTAAGAGAAAATGAATTTGCTTTATGGCCCTACATCTACTTGACAGCTGCTCTTCTCTGCTGCACCTCACTGTTCAGTCCTCGTCGCTTCTCTATGAGTCGCTACCTGGAACCTGTGCACCATGGTATTCCCTCAATATGTCCTATGTCATCAAGACTCACTGTGAAACTTAGGGGACAGCCATGTCTCCCCAAGTTCCCCACCCTGCCATGAACACAGGTGTGTGTAGGTGTTCACAGGAGATTTACTGAGAGACTAGAAATAAATAGAATTGCAAAAATAAACACACTGAATCTAAAACTTGATACAGAATGCCCCATACTATCCTCTGCCTCATTCCAGCGCACCATTTCCTGATCTCGCCTTGCTCTTTGGACTCACTCCATTTTCCCCCAAAGAGACATTGCTATGGATTGAAAGCTTTTGTTCCCCCACTGCCTCCCACTCCAAATTCCACATGCTGAGTCCTAATTCCCAATGATATGGTATTTGGAGGTAAGGTCTTTGGGAGGTAAATAGACATCAGGGTGGATTCCTCCTGAACAATATCAGTGCTGTTACAGGAAGAGATCTCTCTACAACAATGTGAGGATGCTGAAGGCAGCCCTCTGTGCACCTGATCCTGATCATGCTGACACCTGATCTTGGGCTTCCAGACTCCAGAACTGTGAGAAATAAATGTTTGTTCTTTAAGCCACCCAATCTATCACATGCTGTCATAGCAGCCCAAACTGACTAAGACGGACATGTTCCTCAGTTCTCCTCAATGTGAACGTCTACCTTGCTTTGGAAAACTTTTTCGGGGTTAGATTTCATCTGAAGCCATCCACTTCCTCTCACTAAAATGACCTCAGCATCTGAGTTGGTCAGACGAGGAAAACTTTATGCAGAGGCTTTGCAGAGCAGCTCAGACCTGGGCAGCAGGCACCCCTTAATGTTGGGGCAGGTACTGTTTATTGTGGCCCCACTCAAAGTCTCCTTCCCATTTGTTCCATGCCATTATGTCCTGAACTCACTCAAACTAGGCTTTCACTGCACATTTCACCAAACTCCTCTTGTTACGGCTTTTGCTGAAACACGCTAAATCCAATAGTCAATTTCAGTGCTGATTTTATTTGATATGTCAGCAGTATTCGATTCTGCTCATCACTGTCTCTTTAAGACATTCTCTTCTCATCTCTGTAGGACAGCGCACCTCCTGGTTTTCCTTCCATCCCACTGACTGCTCCGTCTCAGGACCACTTGCCAGTTCTATCTCATCTCTCTGGCCTCTCAACTTTGGAATGCCTCAGGGCTTAGTCTTGAAACTTCTCTTCTCTGTTTATTTCCATTCCCAACAAACTCATTGATCTCAAGACGTGAGAACAGTGTACAATTCCCAAACATTTTTCTCCAGTCTAGATCTCTCCCCTAAAATAGACTCATAGTTTGTCGTTTAGATATCTAGTTAGCGTCTCAAACTTAACACATTTAAAAGAGAACTCTTGACCACCCACGAATCATTCCAGTCGTTCAAACCAAAGACGTAGGAGTCATCTGCGCCTCTCCCTGTCTCCCATATCCCACGTTCAGCCAGTCAGAAATATATTCACAATCAAACTACTCCTCGTCCCTCCCTCAAATTTATCTTGATTTGGCTACCATCATTTTCCCCTGGGAATGTTGCAGAAGATTCCAAACACCTTTTCTATAGCTGATTTTCAAAAGGTCTGCCAGGGCTATCCTGTTACAAAATAAGTCTGATGTTAGTACCTCTCTGCTAGAATTCCCGCAATGGACCCCATCTACTCAGGGTTGAAGCTACAATCCTTACACCATCCTCTTAGATCCCACATGTCCTGCCCCTCACTTATTTGCCCCACATCTCACTTTTCTCCCTTCCTCCACTCTTCTCCAGCCTCTCTTGGCAACCCCAGAGCGTCTAAACGTTCAGGCCTCCTCGCTATTCTATTTAAAATCCCAACCTCCTCCACTCCACATCTGCTTTGCCCTTCTGTGCTTTGTTTTTCTCCATGGCAATCCTTTGCCTCTGACACACTGCTTATGCTACTTAATTATTACTTTGACTCTTTTTTCCTCACTCCAATAAAATAAAAAGCTTACCATGATGGTGAGCATTCTTCTCTTTTGTGGTCATTGCTTTATTTCCCAGCAACTGCATTGATACAGCATAGCCACTCAATTGATATTTTATGAAATGAGTGAATGGACTATAAGAACACACTTACATATCTCCCAATGACCAACAGTAATTCTTGGAGGGGTAGTTTAATTTCACAATGAGAAAAGGAAAACTGCTCATCAATGTAACCTAATCTCAATAGCTTTCCCATCCTGGATATACCATACAACACCTTTTCAGAGTCTCTCTTTCCTTGCTCCATACTAAGCCCAGGAACCCACAGACACATAAAAAACAAGGTTCATTTACAACACCTAGCCAACAGAAACTTCATCCTCTCCTGCCTCCATTTGCAGAAAATCCTGATAAAAGCCTGTTTAAATTTTTCCTTTTCTTTGGGCAGAGCAAATTCATTAGCAGAGTGTTCTCTCCACTAGTCTGCAACCTGTCTGTCAGCTAAAGGACTGTAGAGTAAAAAATTATTTTTAGGCTAGCCAGAGAAAGTGTTCAAAGTGTTGAGATGAAAGGAAAGTTTTAGATGCATGTAATTTGGCCCAGCTCTGCATAGAACAATGTATTTTAAATGGTGAAAGACCTCCAGAGATCACTTATTTCAATCTAAACAGGGAAAGCATGTGTCCTGAGCTAGGGGTCAAGTTCCTTAATCATTCAGAGCGTCTGTTCATTCATCTGCAAAATTGAAATAGCAAAACTCTCATAGTACCTGCCAGGATTGGAGATGGGAACCTCTTTGGATTGATCCTGTATTTCTTTGAACTGTAGAGAAAAGAAAGTTGTAGATTCCCAGAAGGCAGAGACCAGCCAAAAGTTTTCTTCCCTTCTATTCCCCATTAAGAAAATGCTGTAGAAAATTCATATATTGCTCTACCTGTTTCCACCTCTCGGCCAAAACTGGAGTACTCTGCTGTCCAGTCATCCCAGGTTTCTGAACTGGAATGGCTCACTTGGTCAGAGAGAAGGACCCAGAAGAGTTTCCCTGTGACTCTCAGAACATACAAACATGAACTGGCAACTACTTCAAAGGCAGGCAGGGGATGTTCTGGTTATTTAATAGAATTCCCAAGTAGAAACAAAGGGCTAATGAGACAGCTAGTCATCTCTCTCTCTCTCTCTCTCTCACTCTCTCTCTCTCTCTCCATATATATATATGTGTGTGTGTGTGTGTGTGTGTGTGTGTGTGTGTGTGTATATACATATATACATATATATTCTTAAATATTCATTCTCTTCTTTAATAGAAATATCAGAAGGCAAACTAGCACACTTTTAAACAGAGAAAATTGTCCCAGGAAATTTGCAAATATTGCATGTTCTTTTCCCTTTTTAAATATGTATGGTCTATCTTCTGGTAAAGAGTTCATGGATTTTTTTCAATATCTTCACTAAGAAAAGCAGGAATCATTGCAGGCTGTTAACTCTGCTTTGTACCCAAAAGAAAAAAAAAATTACATGGTAAGTATAAGTGGAGGGGAGGGATGCAGGGATGTGCTTAAAGCCCACGAAGAAGATTTCACTGTGGGAATTAAATAACAATTATATATTTCATAGGAGTACTATGAGGTTTCAGCAAAATCAACCTAGAAATGTATGCACAATGTCTAAATCCTCTGCACTTTAATAAATGCTGGTTCTCTTCTGTCTCTTGTACTCATATCAAATGATGGCTAATGAAGATGAATATCTGAACAAATCTAATACATCTTAGTGCCCCTGAAAGGGAACAAACATAAGGATGTCCTTTATTTAAGCAGACAGCAAGAGCCAAGTGAGTCAAGGGTCAATGGCGACAGGATTCATTCTCTCCATGTACTAATTCCAAAACATGCACATTATGTCATGCGGACAAGTTAGAGAAATAACATGTGAAAACAGGGCCATTAAGACATTTTTGAGTCAAAGAAATGATTATCCTTTATTAATAAGAGAACTAAATGAATTTTAGCATGTTCAAACCATGAAATACCTAACAGATATTACTAAGAATGAGGTAGATCTCTATATTGAAATATAATCATACAAGAACATATAAAATATTATGTATATAAAATGTAAAGTATTATGTATAAAATTTACATACCAAATATGTTTATACATATAGTCATGCACTTCATGATAATGTTTCAGTCCACAACAGATCACACACGCAACAATGGTCCCATAAGATTATAATGTAGACTGGTGTGTGGTAGATAATATCATCTAGGTTTGTATAAATATACTCTGATGTTCACACAAAGTCAAAAACAAAATCACCTAATAATGCCTTTCTCAGAACATATTTCTATTGTTAACCATGTGATTGTACATGCCATACATAAATTATATTTATACATATATATATATTACATGCCTGTGTGCTTATGTGATAAGTGTATATATCTGAAATAGCATGATTCAAACAGTTAAACATGCAGTGTTTGATGGAGAAGAAAAGAGTGGATTTTCATGTGCTAGAAACATTTAATTCTCATTTACTATCCATATACTACCTCAATTTTCCATTTTCTGTGAAGTTAGGTGGAGTCAATGACTAATTCTGGCCCAAGACGTGAGCATAAAAGACATATATCACTGTCCGAATACTTAAAGTCGTGAAACCTCCAGGCAATATCCCTACCACAACATAGAAGCAGCCTGGATCATTTAGTTACCCATAGAAGACAGCTTCTTAGCAGAGAGCCTGATTTGAACTACAAATGTACTGAGCATGTGTAAGTGTGTGTGTGTGTTGTGGAATTATTGCATAAATCCATTGAGATGTAAAAGTTAATTAATGTAATATATTACTTATCTACTGGAAAGAAACAAATTATTTCCAAACTTAGCAGCTGAAAACAAATATTATTTCACAGACCAGGAACCTAAGTGGTTCTGGCTAGGGTGCCTCATAAGGTTGCAATTAAGGTGTAGACATCTCCAGGCTCAACCAGAACTGGAGCCCACAAACATGGCTGTGAGCCCACAAACATGGCTGCATGGCTGTTGGAAAATCTCAGCTCCTTGGTGGCTGTTCGCCAGAGATATCACTGACTTCTCCACAGCGTTGCTCGTGACAGTGTAGCTTGCTTCCCCAGAATGAGAGATTCGAGGAAGAGAGAAAGATAGGTACCCAGAGAAAACCACAGAGAGAGAGAGAAGGAGGAGGAGGAAAAAGAATGAGGGGGAAAGGAAGAGGAAGAGAAAGAGGGACAGAGAGAGGGAGAGGAAGAGAGAGAGGAAGGGGGGAGGGGGAGGAAGAGAAGGAGAAGGAAACCACAGTCTTTGTATAACCCAAACACAGAAATGACTTCCCATTACTTCTGCCTTTTTCTGTTCCTTAGAAATAGTCACAAGCGCAGCCCACACTCAGTGGGGTGGTAAATGCACAAGAGCAAGAATACCAGGAGGTATATCATGCAGACCAGCCTTGAGGGTAACCACCACCAGCTGCACAGTCCAGTCTACCCCCAAATGATGCAATATTCTTCTATGCTATTTGAAATTTTTTACAATAATCATGAGTTACTTTTATTGTTTATAACCAAACAGTAAAACTTTATATGATGTATTTTTTAAAACTACCCAGCTAGGATTTCAGAAGTTCTTTCCCCCCTCCCCCAAAAGCTACCTAATATGACTATCCAAATAGTAAAAGTATCCATTTTACCTCTACTCAAAGTGGCCCATTATTCTCAAATTCTCAAATGCACATCTTGGAAGTGACTCATTTTGTCCCTGCTCCATTTATGCTTTTGTAACACTAAAGACATTTTCTTTGCCATAATCTAAACTACTGGGAGGTCTCCTGGGCATTTCTTCAGAAAAACACTTTCTTTTCCATTTTCTAAGTGTTAATTGTACAAAGCAGCAGCCTCTGAAGTGAAAATACAAAGTGAACCAGACAGCAGCTCTCTTCTAAAGTCGGGTCCCCGAAGTTGACATCAAGCTTAGGAGATGCTGCCTTTTAGTAATTAGCTGTAGATCTGCCGGCGGCTGCTACTGTATGGCTGCCTCACTGTTTACCTTCATTCTCACCAGAGCTCCTCAATATTCTAAGATAATAAGCCAATGGGGAGAGTATGCTGTCACTAGGACCTGTCAGCTCGCTACACCAGCAGGATTTGAGTCAGTCTTATAGGATTATCACTTATCTTAGGTATCAATCTTTCTTGATGAATCTGAAAAGGAAGAAAAAAAGCAAATATAATCAAGCAGTGAACACCTTTAAATAAGGGACATGGATACAAATTTCAAGAAGATTCCTTTATATTTTGAGGGAGAGGACTAAACAAATAAAAGCCCAGCGATATCTTTAGTTAGGGAAAAGGAAAAAAAAAAAACTCCAAGGTAAAAAGCTGATAGGAGAGACAGAATCTAAGAGATGAGAAATAAGATCAAATAAAATAGGGGATATCAGGACATAAGAGTGACACTGATGGTGTAATAGATTTCAACTTTCTAAATAGCAGTCATCAAATTCCATGTCATTTTTGAGAGTGGACATGTTTGACCATCTGTATCCTTTTTAAGAGCTAGGTGAGATTCAAGTGAATCTAACAGCATGGTAAAGTTGGTGAGTGACTGTAAATCATTTTTAATAGTTGCGGTTTGTAAAATAATGGGTCCTGTGGGAAGAGAGTGAGGAGTTTTCACCACAGCTGGGTAGTCCCTATAATTTCCCTCAATTTTCCTCTAAAAATCCCACATCAGCAATGTAATTGTCTGCCTCCCTTCTACCCCAGATGGAAGACATAGAGCATTGAAGAGAATAATAATGTGACATTCAATAAAGTGATCTCCGCAAAGCCCTTGGCTGAGCAGAGCTGGGGAATGAGATCCAGAGATGAAGGAGACACAGTAACACTTCTAGCACTGTCCTGGGCTTTGCCTGACCACAGCACTTTGGCAGAGCCCCCTCTAGGACTAGGAAAGAAAAGACTCAGAATGCAGCACTTTGTCACCAACTTTCTTTCAGAGTATTTTGGCTCATGTTTATTTTATATATCGATGTCCACTCCGGTTTCATTTGAGAGAGCTTAGAGACAGAAAAAGAAAATAATAGTTTCTTTCAAAGAAATTGTTAGTTGGAATATCCCAAAGTCTTTTCAGTCACAGGAGGGGAGAAAATGCCGAGAGTGAAAATTTTCTGAAATGGCCCAGGACCTTCCAGGAGACAATAAAAGTGGTTTACCTGAGCCTTCTGAACTCCACTTGTCTCTCTTGGGTCTTTTAGTCTTTGAGGCTATGTGTGGATAAGGCCTCACTGATGGTATTAGTTAGGATTAAGTGCAACTGCATGTGACAGATAATCCAGCCTAACATGTACAGTGGCTCCACAAGTCACTGTGTGCCTTCCAGCTCATTACTCCACCACCCCTGGGGTCTAGCCTTCATCCTCACTCCCCACAAAATTGACTGGAGCGTTAGAACCAAATCTGGTTTTCCAGACAGCAAAGGAGACAAAGAAAGAGAAGACCCACACCAGCTGTCCTTTAAGAAGGTTTTCAGGGATGTTTGTATAAAGCAACAACTGCACAATAATTCTGCTAAATTCCTCTTGAATTCATGGTTCAGCATGGTGGCTCCGTTTCAGGCAGCAATCTGAGCAGGCTTGGTGCCATACTGCAGCTTAGACTCAGGTCTGCTTTACATGTATTCACTCTATGGCCCAGGCTGAGAAGAACTGACAGTTTCCTAAAAGATGCTCTTTCCATGAAGGAGGTAAAACGCTCCCAGGAGAGAAAGCAGAAACATGCATTGCCTCTTAGGGTATGAACTTTGAACTGGCACAAAATCACTTCTACCCACATGCCATTGGCAAACCCAAATCATGGTCAAGTTCAATGAAAATCAGATGGAATATTGGAAGTTTACATCTTTCCATAAAAGTTGAGGAAGAGAAGTGAGTAGTTTCTGAATAATAATATATTACACTGTCTTTCTCAGGGATCCTCAAGACCACCTGTCATGGCACATGGCCTTCTTGGAAATTTGCAAGGTTTGAGCAAACTGGAAACACAGGGTTAACACTTTCCTGCACTATCCCATACCCTCTTCCTCTGGTAAAGACCAAAATGTAATTACACTGACTATACCCGGGTTCGTGGGAGTCTGGGAGGGATAATTTTCTCTCCAGATAAATACGTACCAAACTAAGAATCAAGAATTCTACTCTTAAAGAAAAAGTTCGGAAGAAATTACTGGGTGCCATGTTGAGTCCTTGAGGTGAACAGGAAAAGTAAGAGTAAGAGACTGAGCAGAGTCAAGAAAATTCTCCTGTTTGACCACTAATAATAACAACCACACAATATTTTACCACAACCAAAATGCCATCGATTACATACCATTATCTAAATACCACTAATAAAGGAGGAAAATTGCTGCCGATTCAACAATGATAATGCTGTCATTTCATATTCCTACCAAAAAGTCCTAAATAAATAAATAAAGCTTAGCAAATTTCCATGATGTTATCATACCCATGTAAACAGCACCTTGATCTTAAACTACAGCATCACTAGAACCCTGGGAGACCCTCAGTTACCATTTCCCTCCGAAAGCAACCATTAGCCTGGCTTACAACAACATGGATAATCCTACATATTTTTGAATTTTATACAAATGAGATTATACATTTTATACTATTTTGAGTCTGTCTTTTCTTGCTTGACATTATTTTGATGATATTCACCCATATTATTGCAGGTTCAAATCCTCCTCAATTTATGAAAGGGGCATATCCCAATAAACCCAATCAAAGTTATTATAAGCCAAAAATTTACTAAATGCACCTAATCCACTGAACATTCTAACTTAGCCCAACAGTGCACTAGACAGTATTGGTGGATGGCATGGCTGATCAGGAGCTGTAGCTCACTGCTGATGCTCAGCATAGAATGAGTGTGGAAACAAAGATCATTAGCCCAGCCAAAGGTCAAAATGCAAAAATCAAAGCATGGATTCTACCGAATATGTATTACTTTTGCCATCTTAAAGATAAAAAGTTGTTAGTCAAAACCATCATAAGTCAGAGACAATCTGTAGTTATGATATAATTGTTTTCATTGCTGTATAGTACAGTCAACACTCCATACCCAGGTTCTGCATCTAAGGATTCAGTCAATTGCAATTGAAAATATTTAAAAAATATTGGGCTTATATCAAACATATGTGACTTTTTTCCTTATCATTATTCTCTAACTAATACAGTAAAACAATTATTTGCATAGCATTAACATTGTATTAAGTAGTATGAGCAATCTAGAGGTAATATGAAGTATATGGGAAGCTATCCATAGGTAATATATAAATACTATTCTATTTTATATAACAGACTTGAACATCATTGGATTTTGTTGCATGTAGAGGTTCTGGCACCAATTCCCAGAAGATACCAAGGGGAAACTGTATTTGATGGTGTGAATATGCACAATATAATGATCCATTGCTATGTTGATAGGCATTTGGCTTTCTACAGTTTGGGATATTACAAATACTACTGTTACAAACATTGTAACATTGTTCTTCTGCTTTGTTGAACATTTATATACATTTCTGTTGAGTACATAACTAGAAAAAGAATTACTGGGTCAGACTAGGTGTTTAGTAGATGTTACCAAAACATGTTTCAAAGTCATTAACCAGTTTACATTCCCACCAATAGCATTTAAGAATTCAAGTTACTCAAGGAAACCATTAATGGAGTGAAGAGACAGTTTACAGAATAGGATACAGTCTCTGCCAGTTATTTTTCTGACAAAGGAGTAATATCCAGAATATATAAAGAACTCAAAAAACTTAACACCAAAAAAATCAACCCAATCAATAAATGAACAAATAACCTGAATAGATACTTCTCAAAAGAAGAAGGGTTAATGGTCAAAAATCATATGAAAAATGTTCAACATTATTAGCTATCAGAGAACTGCAAGTCAAAGCTACATTGAGAGTCCATCTTAGCCCAAAGTGTCAATCATCAAGTATGAAAAAATAACAAATACTAGCAAGGATGTGGAGAACCAGAGCTTCTACACTATTGGTGGGATATAAATTAGTACAACCACTGTGGAAATCAAAACACTAAAAATAGAACTATCATATAATCTAGCTATATGGTTCTTCAGTATATACCTGAAAGAATTAAAGTCAGCATACAATAGAGCCACCAACACACCTGTGCCAGTTGATGGAGGTACAATTCACAACAGCCAAGTTAAGGAATCAGTTTAGGTGCCTGTCAAGGTATAAATGGATAAAGTGGGTATATATGCAAAATGGAGCATTATTCAGTCACAAAAAGGTACAAAATCATGTAATTTGCAGGAAAATGGATGGAAATAGAGAGTATCATGTTAAGCAAAATAAACCAGACTCAGATAGAAAAGTCTGGCATGTTTTACCTCACATGGGGAATCTAGCAAAGAAGGAGGATGGGGATGAGGATAAGGAGGATGAGACTAGAAGGGAACTATTGGAGAAAATGAAGGGGATCATGAGGAGAGGGAGGGAAGGGTAATGTGAGAAGTGCATGATACAAGTATGTTATATACATATACAAATATGCTGTATGTAATTGGAATGCACTAGAGAAAGTTCCCAACTTGATACCATCTGTTTTTGTAGCCATGTTGTGGGGCACAATTTAAGAACAGACCAATCACCACTGAGAAGCCCAAATTTGAGAGTCTTTATTAAGTCGACTGACTGTCTCACACAATGCCCCAAAAAATGGGATTGGGAGAACAGCCCTGACCATAGGTGTGCAGGGGTTTTTAATACCATAAATCAGTATATCAATCATAAGTATCTGTTGCTATGATTCAAAATTACAAACTAACATCATGGGATCCTAAATCATTAGCAGAGGGGGAAGTGGGTCAAAATGACCTTACTTAGGTACAGACTAAAGAATGGTTACTAACATCTAAACAATCACTGTTGACATCATCATTAACATTGTACATTGTTTAGGAAATGAGGAATCAAAAAGAGAACAATTTTTCATCACACAAGAATTGCCATTTTGTCATTTCGTATCGCCAAACAGGTCATGCTAAGCAACTGTTGACAGGTACAGAGGTGGGGCGTTCCCATGGGAGAAGCATTTCCCACATAAGTGGAGTCTCAAGGTAAAATGGAGTCTGTTTAGTCATTGCCCATATAGCCTGGCCTACTACATTTCCAGGAAGTCAAATCTGCCATCCCATCACAGTCATTTGCATGGGTGTATAGTGGTATGGCTTGTGGTTTTAATTTGCATTTTCCTGATGACCAATAGGGTTAAGCCCCTTTCTAATGCTTATTGACCATTGATATCCTCATTGTGAAGTGTCTGTCTGTGCTTTTGCCCGTAATTCTATCAGAATACTTGTGTCTTTCTTTGGGATTTGTATGGGCTCTTTTTATTATACAGAAAACAACCTTTGTCGGATGCACGTGTTCTAAGTATTTTCTCCCACTTTGTAACTTGCTTTGCCACCCTTTTAATCCTGTTTTAATGAAGAACATTTCTTATTTTATCATAGTCCAATTTATCAATGTTTTTCTTTATAATTAAGACTTTGGGGTCCTGATTAATAAACATTTGCCCAACACAACTCCTAAAGATAGACTCCTATGTCAGTAACATCATTGTTTTTTCTTTCCACTTCTAGAGCTACAGTCCCTCTGGGGTTGATTTTGAGTATGGTGCTGGTGAGAAGCATGAAGATTTCCCCCAGCGTGGACTCGAAAAAGACCATCCGTCTCCACTGCATGCAGTATCACCTTTGCTATAATCGTCACTCAGAATTTTTTAAAAATTTTTGAATGGGCTCATTTAGGTTTATGTCAACAAAGCTTGTTATATAATCCCAATTTTGCATATAGTAAAAGCAAAGTAAATACACTAAAACATTCTAAGATCTTCAGTCATCAGTCTGACTCTTGAATATTTCAACTATTCAACTCAGAGTCTTTGAGGACTGTCCTGTGTCATCAAGAAAATGGATGACACAGAAAAGGAATGCTCCACTGTTGTCCCAGGATTTTCTTCAAAGACTTGACACTCATTCTGCACATTTTCATTTCAAAGCACAAAAAAATGACAAAAAAATTTTTAGCTTAGCCAACAGTGATTTTAAGATCCAACCTGTCTTCAGAATTGTTAAAATGTGAAAATAGATGTGGCTTAAAAATCAAAGAAATGTGGTTCTTGTCGTAGGTCAGGTTGCTAGGAGGCTAAGACAGACTCATGTGCATGTGGTCTAGTGAGAAATGCTTTCTTAGGGGAAAAATGTCCTCTAATAAGGGAAAAAAGTGGAATAGGGAAGAAGTTGAGCAATAATGTGATCTCAGAGGTCTAGCTCTGGCCTACTCCAGGCTGGGGAAGGAAGAGGACAGGGAGTTAGGTCCTATAGCACTTTGTAATCCTGCAGGTTGGGCATTGCCTGCCGGCAACAGAGGGCAAGGTGGGGTGCTGTCCCCTCAGCTGGTCTCCTCCCCCTTGACAACAGCAAGTCATCAGAGGGATTAGCTGAGATAGTTCAGCATCAACACTCAAAACAGCTAGACAAAGCCAGGCACAGTGGTGCCTGCCTATAATCCCAGCAGCTTGGCAGCCTGAGGCAGGAGCATTGCAAGTTCAAAGCCAGCCTCGGCAACTTAGCAAGGCTCTGGGGAATGTAGAGAGACTCTGTCTCAAAATGAAAAATAAAATAAAATAAAAATGACTGGGGATATGGCTCAGTGGTTAAACACCCTGGGTTTAAGCCTCAGTACAAAAAAAAAAAAAAAAAACAGTTGGACAATGGATGCATGGTAAAGGGAAATGGAATGGGCAGTAGTGTTTTCAATAGTCTTGACTCCTAAATGTTTGAGCATTTACAGCATGCCAGGCATTTACTGCATGGCAGAGCTTAAACAGAAGCTCTCTGTCTCCAGAACCCTTACACTACAGCTTGGAATGTAAGTGTTCACCCAATGCCCATGTGTTAAGGGGTTAGTTCCCAGGTTGGTGCTACTGGGAGGTGGTGAAACTTTAAGAGGTAGGGACAAAGGAGAAGGTCTCCCAGTCATTGGGGGCATGCCCTTGAAGGGGATGGTGGGACTCAGTCCTTCCTTTTCCTTTCTCTTTCTCACCTGAGCCATGAGATGAAGGTTCATTGCTATGCCCCAAGCTCCTGCCATGGTGTGCTGCCTCACCAAAGGCCTACAACCAATGTGTTCACCCCATCCTGGACCTCCAAAGCTGTGAGCTGAAATAAGCCTTTTCTCTTTATGAACTGATTTATCTCAGGTATTTGTTGTAGTGACAGAGACCTAATATACATTGCTGTTCTTACTATACTGTACTGCCTCTAAATAAACTAAACCAAAGAATCAAGTGTATTATTTATATTGGGAAAGGAATAATATCCTCTGTACTTAAATCTGGCCTAATAAGCAAGACAGAGACATTATATTCATTTTTAAGATGTTGATAATTTTTCCAATTTTATTTTAACTTCAAATCTTTTTTTTTTTTTTTTTTTTTTGATTTCTAGACTGATTCTCATCTCATCTTTGGAACCAAGGGAGATTGACAAAAGTAATTGTTAATGCTTCCGCATGCGCCTTGAATTATGGACATCTATCATCATCTTTGGTGTATCCTCTTGGACAGTTATGAGTTGCTCTTCAATGTCTTCCATGTAGAACTAACAGTTAAGTCTTTATCTTGGAATCATGGAGGGATTTTGTAGCACACATGGCTGGTTTTCTTAGATTACTTTGGTTATTGTGATGTTGGTTTTCGTTCATTCCCTCCTTTGATATTCAAAACAGTTTCTTCCTATCTTCCTTCAATTGCTTTAAAGAGCATTTCACAGGCACAGATAGCAGAGGGTTAAGAATCACCTTTGTGTCTATTCAATTGACTTGCCTTCAAGAGAAGCGAAATTAAGAAATAAAAATGGGTCCTTGCAAAACTGCTGAGGCTCATATTGAAATTATCCTCTACTTTTTTGGTCTCAACTATCACTGATTCATCTTCAGTCTTTCCTGTATGTCCCCACCTTCTATATCTGGATCCTAAAAAAAAGTTGTTAGTCAAAATAAAAGTGACCAGCCCACATAAAGCAATACAAAATTTAAGTCCAAGTCCCACAATACAAACCAGTGACCCAAGAAGCTTGTACTTGAATCCCCAAAAACAAGTGATACAAGCCAATATTATAAGGGTTACCCAGGGGCTGTGCTGAATCCCAGGATAGGTCTTCTGGTGGTACCTGGTTGCAATCTAGGCCTTCATAACTGACTTCATGTTTCATAACTGAGCCAAGTGAGAGGCAACCCCAGACTCCCAATGATTCCTTGATGGCACTACAGGAGGGAAAAAAATGGCACCGACTTGTTGGCAGGTTGTCTGAGACCACAGTCTAAGTGGAAGTTAAGACATTCTAAGGGCAAAACTGATTTCCAAGTCAAAAACTGTATTTAACCTTCAATTTGCAGGTAGGACACCTAGAGAATTGTAAGAACTCCCATTTCTGCTTTAGCCCTTGCTATTCAGCTTCTTTCACCACGCTTAGAAAGAGTCAGGGTGGAGGCAGACTGTCCACGGGAAGTCCAAGGTAAGATGCAAAAGAGATAAAGTTGATCTACAGTGTCTTTTAATTTCCTCTTTAAGCTATTCTTTCAGTGCCTCTTCCTCTGTAAGGACACCTGGTACTCTGGACCTCGTTTTCTCCCTTTCTTCTGTGTGACAACTGAAAGGGGTTTGAAGAGAAGTTAACGCCTTAATGCAAAGAAGTGGGATGTCTAGTTGTTATGGTTTAGATATGAGGAGTCCCCCAAAAATTCTTGTGGGAGACAAGCAGGAATTTTCAGAAGTGAAATGATTCAATTATAAGAGATATAACCTAGTCGGTGGATTAATCCACTTGATGGATTAATAATTTGAGTGGATTACTAGGTGGTAATGGTAGGCTGGTGAAGCATAGTTGGAAGAAGTAGGCCTCTGGGGGTGTGGCCTTGGGGATGTACATTTCATCTCTGGCTCATCATACTCTCTCTCTACATCCTGGCTGCTGTAAGGTGAGCACTTTCCTCCACTATACCCTTCTGCCATGATGTTCCAGAGCAGTGGATTCTGACAATCATGGATTGAACCTGTGAAAATGTGAGCCCTAAATAAAAGTTTCCTCCTCTAAGTTGCTCTTGTCAGATATTTTGGTCACAGTAATGAAAAGCTGACTAATAAGTGACGGACTTTTAGGCAACTGTGATTTCAGTTTTAGAAAATAGAGGGCCTTCATATTGACCATACAGCATAAACACCATTAATGTCAAGAAAAACTCCACTGATCTGGAAAGTGTAGGAAAGACAACACTTAAGAAGTCTGGAATCCTTATCCCTATTCATTGTTCTCTGTCTTTCCAGTTGTCATTGTTATGTTTCCTAATTTTAAGTGGGAAGGAGGACAGCTGAGGGCTGGATTTCTCACCTGATGAATGTGGACAGACAGGAATAATTGAATTCACTTCCCTAGTGTGAGGAAATGGAACAATATTGAATTTTTCATGGAAATTCAAATGCATCTTAGTGCCTTTGTTCTGTAGACTAATAAGCAAATCCCCTTAATCTTGGAATAAATGATTCCATATTTTTAGAGCACCAAGCAAAGTGCTTTCCTAAAGATTTCCTCATTCACCTCTCCACAGTTCTGTGAAATAGGGGTTCCTGTGTATCCTTACTGCCACTCCAGAGCTTAATTGACAGGCCCATGTCTACACAAGAGATAATGCACAGATCAGCGTGTGGCCCAGTCTTCTGGCTTCAATCCTATGGTCCTCTTCAATTTGTGGAGAAGCCTAAGGACTCAATATCTGTGCTTCTACCCATGATTCTGAGGTTTGAGCACAAATTGAAATCTGAGATGACAGTTACTTCAACCTCAGTTTTTGTGAGTCTGACATCAGAGATTGGCTTTTTCAACAACTCTATTCAAACTGATTTTATGGATCTTATCTCTCCTTCCTGGTTTCATTTGTTTTTGCTTAAGTTGGCTCACTTGATCCCTCTTCCTCCTCCTGTTAAGATAAAATACACAGATGAATTATCCCCTCCACCTGGGAATAGAATGAAGGAAAGACACTAACAAGTCAAGATAGGAAAAAAAGAAGAAAAAAAAAAAAAAAAACCCTTGCTTAAGCATTATGACTATCTACACTTGAAAGGAGATAGCTTTTATTATAAAACTACTCTGAATAGCTTTCTTAAAAATCCTACTAAGCAATTAGGTTAAGCAAAAATAAGCCAAACTCAAAGTCAAGGGTTAAGTTTTCTCTCCTACGTGGTAGCTGGAGAGAAAAAAAGAGGAGGAAAATATGTTGGGCAGGGGAGACCTGAAAATAGAAGGAAGACAATAGAAGGGAGGAGGAGACCAGAGAGAGGGAGGCAGGAAACAAAAGGAGAGGTACTGGGAATGAAACTGGTGGAATTATGTCGTTACAGCCTGTGCATGTATAATAGGTAACTATGATTTCCACTGCTATGTATAATTATAATGCATCGATTTTTAAAATCATTCAAAAATCCTTTAAACAACAGGAAAGATCATTCTAGTAAAGAATTCAAGAGCTGACATGTGAGGAGTCAAGTCCAAGGAGAGATGTGGTCGTGATGGGAAGGAAGTCTGCTCAGCCATCTTCCCCCTTCTGGAAACCCTGACTTACCCTGCTGATAAAATCCGTTTTTATTACCCCCTCTGTAATTTCTTCATGGATGGTCTAACATCTGCCATAGAAGGGGGGATACTTGGAATCCATTGCTTTCATCTCCGAGGCTTCAGATGAAACACCAAGACCAAAAGGGTCTCATTTTAGCATCTATCACCCTCACCCAGAAAGGACCGCTTCTCCCAGCCGGGGTGTCAAGGGCACCATCATGACGGATGCAGCCTGTGATTGGCCGTTTCAGGGTCATTATCCATAAGCCCTAATGGCCAAGGCTTGATAGCACCTCATTCACTGAGGTACCAAGGGTTCCAAGACGGACCTTTAAGGATACTTCAACAACAGAAATTCCTAAAGGGCTCAGCAGCTAGTGGGGGAAGACAGATCTACAAATGATAACCGTGAAATCAGAGGGGAAAACAGGTACAGCGAGAGATGTCTGAACAGAGTGCTGTGGGAACAGCAGTGTGCGTTAGTCTGCCTGGCTAACAGAAAAGGCAGCGTTGGAGCTCTTCCTTGAAAGTCGGGTAGGAAGGGAAACCATTTGACCTCAAGCATAAATGCTAGCAATTCCATTCTTCACCTCATCCCCAACTCTTATTGTGGGTTAGCATCCACATATCAGAGGAAACATTTGACCTTTGGTTTTGAGGACTGGTTTACTTCATTCAGCATGATAGTCTCCAGTTCCATTCATTTAGCAGGAAATGCCATATAGTCATTCTTTTTTATGACTGAGTAATATTCCATTGTGTATACATACCACACAATGGAGTGGGATAGCTGGGTCAAATGGTGGTTCCATTCCAAGTTTTCTGATGAATCTCCATACTGCTTTCCAGAGTGATTGCCCGAATTTCAGTCCCACCAGCAATGTATGAGTGAACCTTTTTTCCCTAAGTCATGTATAACTAAAAGGAACGAATACATTTTTTTTTTTAAAATGCTAGCAATTATAGAGTCAAGGACTAGAGAGAGGTCGAAGGGGGCTGACTTGTCAACTAAACAGGGACAGGCATGTGAGGAAGAGTGGAAAACATATGGCAGAGCATGCGACTGGAGAACGGGCTTGGTCAAGGCCATTGGGGGCCAAATGGTGTGAAGCTGCAGCAACCTGTAGGGCAGAACATGATAAAAATCATATTTCAGATTGTAGGAAATTATCTGGAAGATGAAGAGAAAAGGAGCATTGAATGGTATCTTTCAAGATAAGAGATAACAAGAATTTGTGCTAGGGCAATGACTTAAGAAACGGAAAGGAGGAGACAAAGTCAGGGGACACTTTACAGTCAGAATATAAAAGGGCTGAGTATGATTATCATGTAAATGACAGAGAACAGAAGAGATTAAAAAATTTGCAAAGGAATTGCAGGTCAGTGATGCCATTAATAAGCTAATAACCACCAGAGGGGCACTGGACCAGGAAGGGAGAGGTCGAGGCCTGTGGTCATAGCTTCCTGCACAGGAAGATTACTTTCTTCTCTTCACAAGTGCTTATCATTGTGCCAGTGTTTCTCTACCACACACACATCTTCCCCCAAACTTGGATGTAAGATATCAGATGAGTGATGAGCAGGGGAAGAAAAGATAAAACTGGGAAGGGACCATTAAAATAAAAACTTTAAACAAATTAAATTCAACAGCGTTTGAGTAAAGGATGATTTATGAATTGGACAGCACTTAGAGCCAGAAAAGGTTCAGAAAGCTTCACCCTAGCAGCAGGAGCTGTGAGCTTTTATGGGCTGCGTACAGAGGCAAAGTCGAGAAATCACCTGTTAGCTTTGTCTGAGGAATTTGCCTGCTTTGGTCTTTGTTGTATCATTCACCTGCCTATGATTAATTGGCTGAAACTCGGTTATTGACTGCAAAATATCCTAAGTTAGACTTTGGTTTATTTATGTAGGTGATCAAAATAGAAGATGACCTCAGGCAATGGCCATCTGCTTATAAAATTTAATAGTGCCACATCTCCAGAGGTGGCACTAAAATTTAAGAGGCCACATCTCCAGAAACTGATTAAGATCTCAAATGCCACAAGGAATGTCTGAGCAAGAAGGCAGGATCCAGAGTCCATGAGGCCAACTTTTGGAGGTACTGTTGTTGATCTGGGATCCCAGGACATTGGACCTATGCACCTGCCCTCTTCTATGCTGCCCGCCAATGTTGGTGGCAACTGAAAGGAGGTTGGGAACCTGTGGATGGCTCCTGCCTTTGACTGAGGGTCAGCCCAGCTCCTGCTAAAGCTACTTTCCGCCAGACCTGTTCTTTCTACAGACCATATTTTGTCATGCAGTGAACGTGTTGTTTTTGATTATTATAAGACATATCAGCACTTGCCAAAAATGCAAAATATACAGGATGACAATTTCCCAATAATGGGTACTAGAGAATACACAGATTGAGATATTCAGAGTGTAGAATTCCTTTACTGCCCTTCTTTTCTCTCTCTTTTCCTTGGAGAGAGAAGTGACGGTGGTAGAGAGAAGCAGCCCTTTGGGGAGAGAAAAAATGTAGGTGGATAAAAGGGTGATGGAAGGCAAATCAGAGAAGAGATGCAGGAAGAGGGAGGGGACAAAGGAGAGGACAGTGCCAAGCCCAAGCACTGAGCTGAAATGCTGAAGAGCAGATTCTACAAGAAGGGAGAGAATGGAAAGGGAAGAGAAGGGACGGAGTTCTCCTAACATAAGATGAGAGCAAAGGGTACAAACCCTTCACAAAAACAAAGGTCGATTGTATGTTACTGTTGCACAAGGTGTACCTGGAGTAGGTGATGGAAGTGGTACCTGCACCTACTTTTAGAAGGTACCTGGTGTTATGTGTTGGATCCAAAATGTCTCCCAAAGTTCGTGTGCTAACAGTGAGTTACCAGCCTATGGTGCTATTCGGAGGTGGCGGAAACTTTATGATGTGGGGTCTAGTTGGAGGAAATTGATCACTGGAGGTGTGTCCTTGGGTGTATCTTGTCTCCAGTCCCCTTCCTCTCCTTCCCCCTTCTTTCTCTGCCTCCCACTCTGTCTCCCCACCCCCCTTGCTTCCTGTCCATCACCATGTAAGCAGGTTTGGCACACATTCATTCCTCACTGTGGAAAGCCATCCATGACTAGCAGAATCAGGCTTGGCTGAGCCGTGGGACACAAAAGTCTGACTCCCAGGAACTGGCAGACATGAGAGACTGTTTCAGACAACCTGGGGTACGTGACCTCTGTGCAGAGTGGCTCACCTCCTGAGGAAGTGCTAATTCTACTGGAATGACCCACTAAAGCAAGTGACTTCCCTAACTCTATCCTACCCTGTTCCCCCTTTACTTGTATCTACTATAAATAAAGGGAAGGTGGGCTCTTCCATGTTGTTGGAAGCCAGATCTTAGCGTGACTCAATGCATCACACCCCTTGATTTAAAAAGATAATTGTCTCCTGTGTTTATCTATTAAATAAGTTTCTTAGTGATTAATCTGCAGCTGGCACCTTCCTCTGACAGAAACCCTCACCCACGCTGGACATGGCAGAAATCCCTACGCCTCACTACTATGCTCTGCCGCATCACAGACCCAGAAACATTCGAAGCTAGTGACCATGAACTTAAACCTTCGAAACCATGAACCCAGACAAACTTCTTCCCATACAAGTTGATTTTCTCAGGTATATCATCACAGTGATGGAAAGGTGACCAAAATATTATATTTAAGACAAAACCCATATTACCTTTTTTGTTTTCTAAGTTTAGCAATTCCAAACTAACATTTCCATTGAGCGTCTGCCTCTCTTTTCTCAATAAGTCAGCAGCATCCGCTGACTAGTCTGCTACCTCATTTTCTTCTATTTCACTGAGCCCTTCTCTCAGACTTCTGCTGATTTCTGTACCGCAGACCTGAGGTCTGGGATGTGCATCAATGGGAAGAGCAGTCAGACAATAAGGACCACCTCTTCAAGGTCCTTCTTCTCTGTCTTTCTTCCATAGTCCTAAAATAGTTCAAGTCTTTAGGCTTGTGTGGTAGAAATTAGATACCTCTCAAATACAGTTCTGCCTATAGGATTTTCTCACTGAGGTTCTAGAAGACAGAACGGGGATTCTTCGGGACCGGAAGCAACTCCCAGGAGGCAAAGAACTATGCCTGATGGATTCTTTCTGTGGCCAGAATGCCTGGTGAGGTCCTTGTTATGCCAAGTAGGAGAAGACCCCTGCCCTCAGTACCCTTGACGTGATCTCAGTTGTAATATTTTGACAATGTCAGGTTTTTGTTAGGATGGGATGGAATAGGGTATGTGAAAAGTGTTTCATAAACTACAAACTCTCTTCCAGGAGTTTTTAATTTGCGTTTCAGAAAAACCTCAGATTCCTCAGGAGAGTCTCAGCAGGCAGGAGAGAAATTATTGGACTAGCTTTCCTGGCCGCCCACTCTTAGTTCAACCAGGGCAGTTAGCTTTTATTAGAGTTTGGTATACAATTTAATTCAAAGAAAAGGGTTCAGTAACCTTTAAAAATTGTAAAATTATTGTACTTCACAAAGCATTTCTTTTCTCCCACTTTTGCCCTGCAGTACATCCCTGGGAAGTAAAACCTCCCTCACCCCAGACTGTTTTTATAAAATGGCAATGCTTCCTAAACCCAGCTGTGCCCCCTAACCTGCCATCCATCTCCCTTCCCTCTGAGGTGGGAGACCTTGGTCCCCACCCAGGCACAAGGTCTGTAGGGGCTTGAGTTCCCCCCTCCAGGCAGGCAGTCTCCCACTTCTCTCTGCCTCTCTTCACAGACCTTGGGTCACTGTCCCTCCAGCTCTCTCCACGGGTGAGCGTGGCACTGGGTTCAGCAAGACTGCCTTCAGGCCAAAATGCCACAGGGTCAAGGGTCCAGAACCCAGAACAGGAGAGACAGGGAGGAGGCAGCAGGACAGTGAGATGGGAAGAGTGAAAGATTTGGAGAGAGGGCTGGAGAAGGGGAGGCAGGGCGGGAAGGCACTAGTCCTTAAGTGCACCTCCCACACTGACTTTCCCTCCTGATGGAGACCTGCCACTCATTCTCCTGGGACTGTGCAAGCAGAGAAGCAACAAATAGCTCTTCTGCAAAATACCTAACTGCCTTCCCTTCCCTAAGCAAGGACCTGCATAAATTTGCAGTTTGGTTTGGGCAGCCCCCATCTTCCCTTTCTGCCCCTCCCGACTACCTTTGCTCTGCAATCACTCACACTGAAGTGTTAAGGGGCCGGATGATTCGCTTCTCCTGAGAAGACAGCCAAGCCGATGTTCAGCACAACGGATGCGATGTGAATTGGACATGAACAGGGAGAACCAGCATTAGGTCAGCGAAGGAGACAGGGAAGAATGCTGCTGCCACTCACGGCCCAGGCCCCAGTGGAACCAGCACCCAGGCCAATCCCTTTCAGACCCCTCTTTCTGTATCTTCATTTACAGCCCCCTGATCTCTCTCCTGAGAAATGCCCAG
The DNA here is from genome assembly GCF_902686445.1 of Sciurus carolinensis. Classification (NCBI taxonomy): domain Eukaryota; kingdom Metazoa; phylum Chordata; class Mammalia; order Rodentia; family Sciuridae; genus Sciurus; species Sciurus carolinensis. The sequence goes on from NC_062213.1 coordinate 34,590,475, forward strand.
CCCTCTTGCAGGGGAAGTTGACTGCAAGCCTCTTTCTTCGGTCTTCCATCTGTTCCTCCTTTCCTGTCACTTGAATTGCACCAGGCTATGACTGGAGAGCCGTAGCTTCTGAAAGCATGTAATGAAGTGGCGACCGCAAAAGGGACGGCTTGATTGCTACTTGATGAGAGTGCCATTCTTATAATACATAGAGCTGCAACAAGCATTCGAAGGCGTTACATGACCTTCCGTCCGGCTCATAGGACAACGATATAATTAACTCGCTTAGGCACCCGGCTTCCCCTGAAAAAGATTTAGAACTCTGGTCTATGGACATATTTATGGTCTGTATTCCTTGGAGTAGGGAGTTATTTTCCATGAGAATTGCAAGCATCTTTATGTTTATTTTAAGCTGTCTATTCTCTGAATTTGTAATTCTTTAAGTATTAGTTATGGCTTATCTGAGACTTAAGAACAGGAAAGAGGCCACTACTCCAAGTGCATTAATAATGTAATGTGTAAGCTCCAGCTGGGTTAAAGAAATTGTAACGCTAAAGAATTCAATTTAGTTTCCAACTCCCTCTGGGCTATGTAACCTTACAAAGCCTTTGAGGTGTGTTTCAGAATTCCTGCAGGGTTGAATGGGAATTTTTTTTAAAACATTGGTTTGAATTACATAGAGATGGGGTTCTCAGGATTCCACAGAGATAGTCAAGGTTATGTAGTCGTTTTCCCCCAGAAAAGTCTTCTGATCCATGACATAGTCCACCTCTAAATGAAAGGTCTCCCTCTATCAGAGCATCCCAAAGAAGTCGACTACTTTACCCTGACCCAGCTTTCATAGGGCCCCATTGACCCACTGTTCATTATCTTCAGAGCTTAACATTTTAAACTCATTCAATATTTTCTGTACAGACTTACTCCAAGATGCCTCAAATGACCTAGATGCTACAGTAGTCACCATCCAACTTTGCTTGTTATCTGGGAAACTCCCAGAACAGCAAATTGAGAACAACATGAATGTCTTTCAGACAGTTGTCTGGAAGGCGAGGAGGGACAGTCCCGCCCCATGAGGTTGGCACTGCCATTTGGCATCAGCTCTTCCAGCCTAGTTAAGTCATGCTGCCTTTGAAAGATGCTTAATGAAGTGGCCAGAAGTGGAACAAACAAACACAGTTCTGCACTCCTATGCTTTGATATAATTGTGAATATTGCTCTACAGAAGAAACTAAAAATATTTCCAAAGCAATAGTAACTCCTTGCTCCCAAGCACAAACCCATGGCCTACAATAAGAACCCACATGCCATAGTAACTCTGGCATTGCTGTGCATGGCACTGAAAGTACCTTTCATACATTAATTACTCTATTCAATCCTTGTGACAAACTCAGGAGGGCGGACTTCTTACCCTCTTTGCAAAGAGGTTGCCCAAGGTCATTTAACTATTAAAGTAAAGCTTGGGTTGAAACCAGTGGATTCGGATTCGGATTCTGTTTTGTGCTACTTTTATTGTTCTGCATTGTTTCCTGGTCTGCCTTTGAAATAATCTTTTAAAGGATAGAGTAGTCTGCCAAAGACTCTGAGTAGACTTAGCTAATGGCAAGAGGAGTTGTCTGGATACAGACCTCTTAAGGCATGGAATGAGTTTTTTATTTCTAGATGCCTCAGAAAGACAATTGACTAAATGAAGATTCAATACAAATTAAGTGCTGGTAAAGAGAGGCAAACTTGAAGATCACCAAATGAGATGAGCAGCTTAGGCATTTATTTTAGGTGACCGTTTTAGGATTCCTTAAGATTGCACAGTAAGACACTTTCATGGAGTGGATCTTAGAGATAGGATTGGACAGACAGAGTGGACTAGCCAGAGTCAAAGGCGATAGGAATTCTATTGTTTTCTTCTAACCTCATCTTTATCATGGGTAAAATAAAGCCAAACCTAGAAATTTCCACTAAAATACTAGCCTAGTAAGTTTGACATTTGAATTATTTGAATTACATTTAGATTATGTCAGGCAACTATACTTCTAGCCAAGAATGCTACTTGCAATGACTTTTTAAAAATTAAAATTTTGCAAAGTATAATATGCATTCAGAAAAGTGTATGTATTACAATTATGTGGTTCAATTAATTGTCACAGACCCCATAACCAGCATCCCGATCAAGAATGTTCTCATAATCCTCAGTACTGCAAAAGAAAAAGAAAAAGGAACTTTCTAAATACCTCAGTGCCTACCTCATGTTCCTTTAAGTCAGGACTCTTCACCAACTGTTTACCCTTTCCTACTTCTAGATTTGGTCCACCTCTGGAAAATAAATAAATTAAACTCCTGTTAAAATATTTCATTTTGAAATACCTCTCCTATGGTGAAAGATGAGCAAGGAACTCAGACAATGACCAGTTTACAGTGGGCAGCCATAACAATGCAGTGAGGAGCAAGGGAGGCATGGACGATCCGTTTCTGAGGTTTTTCTCCTGGAAGAGGCCCAAGGGACTCAGGTGTGCCTTATTCAGAGACAGTCAAGCCTGACATCTGAATCGTCAACTTTTTCTCAAAAGGAATTCTTTTGTAAGATGATAAGCAAGAGTGAATATTTTCAGACCGTTTCAAGAAATGCTTTTGAAATCTTGCTGTATGAGCTTGGGTCAAGCTCTCTATTTCTCTTCGTCTTCATTCTTTCCGTTAAAATCTTGATCTATTGTTCAGCATAAGGATTATTCCCCTGTCAAACTCAGCTACATATGTGTTGTTAGAAAAGTAGTTAGTATTCAAGGCACCAGGAGAAGCCCTTTCTAAATTAAATGAAATTTCAGTGTGGTTATATAATACCAAATCAGATTGTCTGATTTTAACAGAGATTTGGTTAAACTCAATTTTATATGTAATTTTCTATTTGTAGAAACTAATAGAAGAAAATTGTAATAGACATGAAAGAGAACAGGAATCTTATAGAGTTTGTCATATTCTGTTATGTATTAAAATGATAACACTGATTTCATGGTCCACTATTTCATTAAGTTTCCTGCTGTCATTAATGCTTCTATAATTAAAATAACCTTAAATTTAATTCAGAATGAAGTACATATTTACAATTTTCCCCCTAATACTTGCAATCTGATTTTAGAGAGGTTTCCCCTTAAAGGGATGTGATTAACCTTTGCACTAGAGCCTGTATTTGATTTTGGCAGTTAGGAAAAAAAAAAAAAAAAAAAAAAAAAAGGAAAAGAAGAGCTATTCCGTGGAAATTCTACATAAAGAAGTTCCTAGTGGGTAGGATTACATATCAAATAAGGTTTAGTGTGCTCAAAGGGATTTTTCTTTTGAATTGTTTGTCTGTTATTGAGCACTGTCTTTTCATTTAGTGTAGCACTGATTCTCAACCTTTTGAAGTTGATGCTTTATTATGTGTGTGTACAATATACCATTTATAAAAAAACATATACACATATACAGGTTTCCTTTCTCATTCATCTGTGATATTTCCTTTATCACAAATGTTTATATGTCTATGTAAATATGTACATAGCATGCTCTGTAAATGTGTACATATGTATATGCATAAACACACAGAAACATTTGTGTATGTAAGTTTCTTTTCTAGTTATCTGTCATATTTCCTTTTGTTATAAGTTGCATTCTCTATATGGACTGATATAGATGCATGAGTCAAGATGACAGACAGATTCTGACTCAGTTATCTAAATTCTTTGGCCTTTAGTAAGTAGCTTTGTGATGCATTTTAGTATCAGTTAAAGCTAATAATAGCCAACATTTATTGAGTGTTAGGTGCCAAGCATGTTGCTAAGTGCTTCAGTCCATACAAAACCTTACAAAGAGGTTGCTATTATAAGCTCCATTACATACGCAAGAAAGTTGAGGCTCAGGGACATTAAGTACCTTGGCCAAGGCTCAAACTCAGATTGTCCTCATGACAAAGCCACATCATTATCCATTCTGCTGTACTGCCACCTCCATGTGTTAACCCCTATACTACTTACCTATCTTCCGTTTTCTAGAATGTCATTGACAAACTCCTTAAATGTTTCTATTAACTTTAGAATTAGGAATCAATGTTTCCAAGCATCCCATTTGGATCTTCATTGGAGTTGCATTTAACCTATAAAAACATTTGGGAACTATCGATCTTTATCATAAATAATTAATCTCCCCAAGTGAGGATATGACATTGTTTTTGTTTGTTCAAATTTCTTTTCTTAATCTCAATAAAACATTGCATTCTTATCACATCAGTCAAAAGTGCTTTTTCCATAAATCATTCTTGTTTAAATCCATATCTTTGCTGCTGCTGATAGAAAGATCTCTTTTATTATGGCATTGCTGTGGTTTAAGTGTACCTTCCAGAATTCATGTGTTGGAAACTTAATCTCCAAAATCATATGTTAATATATTTGGCCTTTGGGAAGTACCTGGGTCATGGGGGATTAACGGATGAATAGATTAGTGGATTGTTGGATTAATAGGTTATCACAGGAGAGGCTTTGTTATAAAAGCAAACGCAGTCTTGCTTGCTCTGTATCATCATGTGATATACGCCACCACATTACGATTTAGCAAGAAGGCCCCCACCAAATGCCAAGCAGACGTGATGTCATGATCTTGGGACTATCCAGCCTCTGGAACCATGAGCCGAATAAACCTCTATTCTTTATATATTATAGTCTGTGGTATTTAGTTTTAGCAACCAAAAAAGGGACTATGATAGATATTAAATATGTATTTTGGTTATTGTAAAGAATCATATGGGTCTGAGACTTTACACTAATTACAAGCTAATAAGCTGGACTGTAATTGTTCTGTGAATGCTGAAGAGGCTGTGAGGCTGTTATGCGAGAGAAAGAACTTCATTATTCTCAGAAAAAGCAGTAAGAGTATCAGCATGGTATGCAGGGGAGTTCCCCTATTTTGCTATGAAGCAAAAGGTCCATTATGGATGCCTAGTCATTCAACGGGCAGATTACAGAACACTGAGTTTGGGGTATTTTCCATTAGCATAGTGAACAAAAGCAAGCCTGCCCTTTGTCTGGGTGGAAACATTACCTCATTGTTCAAAGAAGCTTGCTGCAAACACAACCTGAGAGATTGAGCAGAGTAAAGAACTGTCAGGTCTGGGCCTTGCAGTCTTGCTATATCCAGTAAGAATATGCAAAGCCATGTAGGGCCAAGGTGATTGCTTATTCTCAAAATGAGTACATGAGTACTGTTGGATCTCATGGGCTTGAATGCAGAAAACTTTGGGGAAATATGATACAATTCATTATTTTGTGCATGCATGTGCGTGTGTGTGTGTGTGTGTGTGTGTGTGTGTCTTATAAACCAGTATGTTCAAATCACATGATCAAGTTTACCTAGATCATAAATTCTATATTCTAGAACTTAAACCTGGTATTCTAATTTCAAATTCTTTACCTTTTTCTTTCAACATACTGACCAAGACAAATTATGTCTATTTTATTAGAAAATATTTTTATAATAGCATTTATATGATCATATAGTATTGCCATTATCTGTTTATGTAACAGTTGATCCATCTGTCTTTGAGCTTACTGTAACTCTTTGAATGGAGACTGAGTTTACCATTTTGGAACTCTGGTGTCTTGCACAGTGCCTGGGGTAGATCCAGGATAGACATGGATGGATGGATGAAGAAAGGGAGGGAGGGAGGGAGGGAGGGAGGCATAGAAGTAAAGGCAGGTAGGTGGATAGATGGATGAATGGATGAATACTAAATAGATGGATGAATGTTTTTTGTTCTATATTTTCAATATATCTAAGAATACTTCCTTCCTTGCCAAATATGTTCCAAGGAAATTTTTGTGTAAATGTCTAAATTTTATTAGATTGTTTCTGGGTAAACAAAAACCACCAGCATGAGTTTCTAAAGTGACCTGACAAAGGTTAATTGATTTGTTTAATTTTAATTAAGACTATAACATTGGATAGGGCTAATAAATATGAGTCTTCCTATTTACCCTTATTTAATAAAACACCGAAGTCCATAGGAAGAAAAGTGGGCATATTGTTAAGCACCATCTTTCTCAACGTTAACCTCCGAGCACACAAAACATTTACATAAAATGAAGATGAAAAGGGCCTGCCCCCAAGACTTTACAGTCTGCCTTAGTCTGGCACTGAAGTGTTCAGCCAAGGTGAGTTCTCAAAATGTATATCTGATCATTTCTCTCCCCTCTTTAAGGAGGAAAAAAATGTGTGTATGCATGCACACACACACACATGCACACACAATCATGCACACACAGTGTTTCAGAGATTCCCTCTTTGCCTCCTACATACACTTCAATTGCTTCACAAGATACAAAACCTTTCTAATTTATTCACTTCTCAAGCTTTGCCACTCAATAAGATATCGTCCCAAACCTAAGCTTCAGTGATATCACAAGATTGGTGTTTCCCAAGCAAGTCCAGGCCTCGACTTTTGCACACCCTTCTTCCTCCATCAGGAATGTCTTTCCTTCCAACTTCTCTCTTGCAAATATTTGATTATCTTTCAAGGATTCATTTAAATATACATTTCATAAAAAGTTTTTCCTGAATGCTCTGCTCAGTAATTTATTCATACTCCTGTGATGCCTCTGTTGAACCCTTAGTCATGCTTCATTCAGAGTACACATAATCCTTTATTTCAATGGCAGAGTTGTAAGTCTGTATTCCTACTGTGTCATTTATTTTTTGTCTCTGGAGTCTAGCACAGGCCTTGGCATATGGTAGACATCAGGGAACTATTAGCTTCTCTTCCCTTACCTTTCCCTCGACTGATAAAGTCTTATTATCAGTAAGGGTATTTGTGAACTCTCAACTCTGAGACATACCTTCCGTGAAACCATACAAAGAATTGGCATCTAAAAGTTGCTCAATTTGTCTGTTAATGCTCCTTTGTAACCAGGAAACCTGAAGAAAGAGGCTTTATACATTATTCATGAGAACACAGACCTGGACATAAGGACCAGTATCCACATAACTCAGAGGAGTTAGAGGATTCTTGGCTGCACAAAAGCAGAGGCAGCCCTAGGGGAGAGGCGGGCAGGTTGTAGTGCACTTCCAATACCCCTGGAGACCCTGGGCCTGAAGGCTCAGTTGAGTCCCTCTCTGGATATTGTCACCATGTTGAAAAGTCATCCCAGCTCTGGTTTGCCTTTTAAAAGAACTGGCTGCAGAAAAGCAATGTTAACTCTAAGGACCAAATCACAGTATGAAGTGGGGAAGATACTGTGGGACAACTGGACAGTCCAGGCACCTAGCTAATGAAACCCCATGGAAATCATCCACTTCATCTACTCTTCCAGTCCCACCAGGTAATTAGTGGTTATTTCACAGCGTCCAAGATAAAGGAGAAAAAAGAGAGAACTCTCGCGCATTGTCCCTATCCCTCCTTTTTTCTCCCCCTTTCTTACCCATCTGTCTCTCTCTCTCTCTATCCTCATCCTTTCTTGTTCACTTTGCAGATATAAGTACACTAATTTCTTTCCTTTTGTAAAAAGAAAAATAAAAACTCAAGATACAGTTATTTTAAAGGAATTTTCCAAAGGTCGAAATGAACTAAAGAACTAAAAATTAGAACTGGATGCACAGAACAGGTAACCTAAAATAGCTCTAGTTATAAACCACCAGTGAAGGTGGTGGCTTCATAGTGACTAACAGCAGACAAATACTCCCATGCTTAGAAACTGGATATGTGCTTCTAGCTGCCCACACTCTGATGCAGGCAAACAACACAGACCTTGATAACCATTTTTTAAAAATAAACTGTGAGCTCTCAAATACATTAATGCATTGAGGACATGCACTGGACACTTCAGCAAAGAAATGTTTGACCTCTGGCATTAAGAGCCCAACAGTTGACACGAGTGCCCCCAGCCCTTGGAAGAGCCCCCAAGATAAACCCAGTCAGGGACTACTACTTCACAACCTGGAAAGGACAAAGCAGCAGTACTGTCAAGTTTGCTATGTGGTAGTCACATTTGCCTTGGGATTTTCAGGAGGAACAAAGCAAGTAGGAATAATGCACCCAGCATTTTCTTGCATTTGACACATTGTTTGATGAAAAAAAGTCTCCACAATATTTTCGGATATTTTTCTGTGCCTCTTGAGCTCATGGGTAGTTTAAGGGAAGATTAATCCAAGAGCTTACTATATTATACTTACCTCGTTAAAATATTGCATTGGAAGACGTGTTTAATACCCAAGAATCCTGCTGATCCTCTTTATTAAGCTCTTTAAAGGAACTCTTTAAAGAGTGAACAGAGCTGAATATTATAGTTTTCATTTAAGCTCAAGATTCACTTTAGTACCAGGGCGCCTACACTCAAAGTTAGACGATCCCTCAGGGCATTTTGGCACAGACTCCATGATCTATACAGACGTATATATTATCCTGAACTTTTCCAGAAAGAGAGGAAATGTAACATCCCTTCCCAACCACTCTAGTGTTCAGACAGAACGCAAACCAAAAGGGCAAAATTTAATAAGATACTTATCACGTGGTAAGCCCTGTTCGAACGTACCCAATAATGTGATAAAGTGAGTGCTACTAGGGATTGTGTCTTACAGTTGAGGAAACTGAGGTTAGCCATTTTAGGGCCACCAAAGTCCACCATGAGTTCATCAGGTTATGGCCGATTCCTCAACTCCCTCCCTCACAGCGATCCTAGCCCTAAAGGCTCTGCCTAGTCTTCAGCACACTTTCCCTTCTCTGCTTCAAGACCTGGCCTCTTCACTCTTCAGACCATGCATCATCCAAAGGGGAGTCAGGGCATTAATGCAGAAAGATCTTTCCTGGACTTCAGAAGAACTCGATCCTTTTCTGCCTTGACTACTTTTTAGTAGAGTCATTTTAGGCAAATCTGAGCCTCAATATTCTCAATTTAAAGGAGGTTATTACAAGGCTCATGTGAAATAATGTATGTGAAAATCACACTATAATTTGCAAAGTGTTGACCAATATTAGTCATAATTATAAAATATGAGAAGTACTCAGTAGGAATGAAAGAAAACACGACCAGTTCTGATACAGTCGATGTAAGTGGGGGAAAGCTGCGCTGTTGAGATTTAAATGAAATAATAAAACAGACAAGGATATAAATAATTCCTAGGGCCCAGAGCTGGTAATATAGAAAGGAGTCTATGAATAAGTCTTTGTGACTGTCATAAGTTATGTCTGCATAATATTTTATAGTGTGGAGATCTCTTTGGCGATGGTGTTTATTTTATTATTCAAAGGCATATAACACAGGTAGGGTATTGTCAAGTGGAGTATGTGAGCCAAGAACCCATTGCTGTGGGCCAACACTGCAGGTAAACATTCTCTGCTATGGACTAATTACAGGTCTTCAGAGGAGCCTGAGCCCTGGAGTAATCTGACTGACTTTGGGAAGTAGTATAGTCTGGGAATGCAAGTAATGGAGGGATCTTTGAAATATTTCCCCCATACTCACTTCTCTTTCTCATTTTCAGAGGTTTGGTAAGAAAGTAGTCCTTGAAATACTCCATGTGGAATACTCCTTGTTGTCTGTGTAACTCGGAAGTCTCCAGGCTGAAAATAAAAACCATGGCACATTCATATCTACTTGTCCAGGATCCTTTCCTTATAGAAGTCAAGATACTTACACAGGAAAAGGAATGTTACCGAAGGAAACTTGGGGAAGAGGATGCATCCCATGAACGGAGAATCATGTATTATGGAGGGCCCAGGCTCACTCCTGCTTCCCTGAGAAGTCTCTCTAAGACACCTCGTGCTCAGAGAGAACAAGAACCAGAGTGGAGAGTGTACCATTTAGGATGTCTTCAGCTGCAAATATTGGAACACTCCACTGAAAGGTATGGCTTGAAAACCCCATATATTCATAATCTCACATAATAATTAAATGTATTGGGTTCACAATAGGCTCCACAGAACTGTTAGCTGCTTTTATTTGTAGTAATAATGAAATGGCTACTAACATTATAACAAGAAAGGCAAGGCATTTCCAAGATTGATGCAGCAGCTCAGAGACCCAGGTGCTTTTCTTTGTGCTCTGGCATTGGCAACCTGAAACTGATGCCTCTTTTCATGATGTCAAAAAATTCTGCAATGGTTCCAGGGCTCATATCCAGACAAATCACATCAAGAAAAGAAAAAAAGATGCACCCTTTTTTTTTTTTAGGCTTCTCCAAAGCCCTCCACAGACATTGCCTGGGGTCCCATAGGTCAATATTGAATTGCTTGGTTATGCACTAGTTGCAAGGGAGGTTAGGAAAAGTGGAATTTTCTATGCTAGGAGAGCAGCATGTCCAATAGGGAAAAGGACTGGGCAGCTCCTGAGAAGGCAACTCACAGAGTCAGCCATCTATAACATTAGACTAGCTCTGACAGCAGACGTGCTCAGGAAGGGTGGGGAGCTATCAGTTCTATAATACTATGCCTTTCTATGGAGACAGAGAATTCTTAAGACACTATTGGAAATTTTGTGATTGGCATAGTTTTATATTTGGATTCAGCCAGCCCTTTCCCTTCTTCCTAGATTAGGGGAAAAAAATAGAAGCCTGACTAAGGTGTCCACCCATCCCTAGCAAGAGATCAGAATATCATGAGGAACAGAATTTCTTGGGTAATGGTAACTAACCTGTGTAATGGAGGTGCCCAGATGCAGAGCAAACTTTCAGCCCAAGATCCACTGGAGCCTGTCACACGGATGGCCACACAGCTGGAGCAGAGCTGCCAGGTGCCAGAGAAGAGGACCCAGCAGGAAGTCATAGTAACTAAATGGCTGTCAGCCATAGGAGTGTCTTATAAAGAGTATGACTATCACACAGCACCTTCATTGCCCCGTTGCCTGGTAAGCTTTAATGTTTGAAGGAAAGGAACAGTACCAAGCACTGGGGAAATGGAAGAGATACATCAGTTCCTAGAAGTGCTGTTCTGAGGGTTTGGTCCACTGTGGACCCAACTGGATATTGAGGCAACCAAGTCCAGTGAGTTATTTTGTAGAAACAGACACTAGGAGTTGGATTTTTGTGACCTCAAGGTGAAGTACTCCTCCATACTCACCTTTAAGGAGTATTTATCAAACATATGTCTACAGGCAGGCTACATGCACTAATGAGGAATCTAGACCTCAGGAAGATCCAGAAGAACAGTTAGCTGCTGTGGCCTCAGTGCTGACTATCAGAGGACAGGAAGGAGTTGGTCACAGGGATGGTGGGCATTAGACAACCTGACCCTTATTTAAGAGCTAAGTCTCTCAAACAAAAAAATTACATTTCAAATCCCACGTGAAAGTATGTACGACTATGGTCAATTATTAATCTAAAAGGGAAATGATGATTATACTTTCTCTTGGGATCTGATGTGAAGATTAAATGAATTAATACATGTAAATTTCTTGAACATTGCATTTGATTATATAAATATCAGTGACTCATTATGAGAAGACCCATGAGAGAAGCTAACCTGACATCAAATAGAATCAATCACTAACTTGCTTGTGTCAAGTGAGTTAACAAAAAAACTCAACATAAGTAGATGGGGATTGGCAAAAGAAATGTTTGGGGAGTAGGTTACAACATTTTTTTATCCATGGTATAAATTTCGTTGCATCAGTTGGACTTTTATAAGGCTAATTCCCAATGTTGGTGGTAAAGGTCTAACCTCTGTAAAATAATTTGGAGCTCCTGTGTGGTGTGCAAAGCAAAGAAGCTAAGCTAAAGAGAACTAGCTCATTTTCAGCCTTCATCACAGCTCTTGGTAACTTGAATGGAAACAAGGTACATGTGCTATTTAAACTCTTTTATGTTACCTTAAGGGAAAAAACCTGTATAATATAGAATGAAAACGAGGACAGCCCAGATATCTATGGAATCTGAGAATGCCTGACAGACTGAGCCTAAGCCTTCAGAAGAGAAATGAAGCTCATGAACTTGAGTTGCCTTGGGACCCAAGGCATTTTAGATCTCACTCACTTTGCCACTGACACCCTGCCCCAGCTCCCAGGAATTCATGGCTGTTTTCTGACTCTCCTTCTACCTTTCCCACTGATACAAATAACCACCTGTGTCATTTGGTTTCTACTTACTACTCACTTTGGTGCACACATGACTTCTGCTTACTCACAATTTCTGTTTCTCCTGACCCTTTCTGGCCCTTCTGCCTTATCAACTTGCTGTCTTCATTCTCTAGGTGTTCTTTTCAGATATTCTGACTTGTTAGATTAACCCTCATTGTTCTGGTGGAATTAAGTGCTTATTCCTTGACCTCATATTGTCCTTGGCCAGTTGTTCACAACTGGCTTAATGAGACAAGAAGAGCTGCCTAGGGTCTTTTAGCAAGAAAGGAAAGTGTCCCTCTACAAGAAGGCCTGGGACTTTGTGAGCATTCTGAAAGCTTGATCTATCCACTTCAACAAGTACTTCATACTAGAAACTAGAACATAGTAGTCAGAAGTCATCTAGAACTTTCAAAGTTGAGGCTAACCTCAAATGTGCAATCCTCCTGCTTCAGTCTCCCAAGCACCTTAGGTTACAGGTATGCAACACTATGCCCAGCAGGTTTGAGTTTTAATAAAAAAAGACAGACTGTGGCATCTTAACAGAGTACAAAGAAACATTTTTTTAAATGTCAGAGGGCCAGGAACACAGACAATAACCAGATTGGATGTTCAAATCATCTAGGACACTAGGGAGAAAAGTCCTACTGACTTTATGTTAGAATAAAAAGCATTGGGATTAATAATGCCTGTTATACTTCTATTGGGATAGTACATACTAATGCTATTATTCAGAGAATTTATTGGTGTTATTATTTTTTCCACATGTTTTGAGTTTTTCTTATTTCTCAGTTCTAAATTATTTTGTGAAGAGTACAATGTTCAGGGATGGTCAGCCTGAAGAAAGAGTAATACATGCTACTTTAAGAGTCACATGGATGGGAATCTTGTCTTTGATTTTGCTCTTTGGAGTTCTTACTCATTTTGACTTTTGTTTTGCACAACCAAGAGGGGCCTATGAAGATATGGCAGTTAAATGTGATGTGGCATCTGCATAGGATCCTGGAACAGAACAGGGATTTATGTAAAAACCAATGAAATTTTAATAAACTGTGTCTTCAGTTGATAATTATATGTCAATGTTCATTGACATATAATGTAAGATGTTAATAATAGGGGAAATTTGGTGCAGTGTGGGTGAGGAAGAGGTTTATGGAAACTCTTGTACTATCTGCTTGACTTTTCTTTAATTCCAAAACTCTTTTTAAAAAATAACACCTATTAATGAAAGAAAAAATAGACCCACTGGTAGCAACACATAATTTAGACACTTATCTAGTCAACTTGAATGGCAAGTGATTAGGACTGGGTCCTAACCCATACTTTTTTATGATGGTGAAATATAAATTGGGCAGAAGATTGTTAGGGAAAAGGCTAGCATCCTCATTGTTGACCTCATCAACAGTCAACTAGGTGAACTGTCACTCTTTACCCTTCAAAATGCAATTGTAACTTTCTATCAGAAAACTGAATCAGGAGAAGCTGCACAGTGCAATTCTAATGCCATGACTTTAAGCTTGAAATTTAACATGATGGGATACTTGACTTAAAAAAAAAGTAAGAATAGAAAGTGCCAAACAGGTGGCACTTGACAGAGGGCTGGAACAGAACACTGAGTTCCTCATAATGAGAAAGCTTCTAACAAGAACCATTTCAGACATAATCAGCTCAGGAGAGAAACTCAGCAGAACACAATGAACATTCTAATTCAATTTATATTATTATATTGATGATGCATTTATAGAGTGCTTTTTTTTCGCCAAGACTGTCCGACACATTAGGCTAAGTTCTGCACAGCAGAATTCAGAATAAATGAATAGGAGAGCTGCACTGTAAAATTCCTCACCTTCAAAAGTCTTTAAGGAAATCCATAAAACTACATTTGGGGTAGATAAGAGTTAGGAATTGCATCTGCCTTGGGAGAACCATATGCCACGATTTCACTTCTCATTATTTTTCAAAGATTTTAGAAAGAGAACTGCTATCGCTGGTCTGGCATTCTGCATGGCCAAAGAGAGAGAACAGGACAGGCCCAATTTGATGACTGCTATGGTCTGAAAGTTTGTGTCTCTCCAAAATCCACACTGAAACTCCGTCTCCAATAGAACAATATTAAGAGGGGGGGGCCCTTTAGGAAGTATTAAGCTGTGAGGGTTCCACTCTCACAGGGGGACTTGTGTCCTTATAAAAGAGCTTAGGAAGTGAATTCATCCCTCTTGCCTTTCTGCTTTCAACCCTGTGAGAAAGTGTAACCCGGTACCATCTTGGAAGCAGAGGACAAGCCCTTACCAGGCACCAAATCCACTTACACCTTGATCTTGGATTTCCCATCCTTCAGACTGTTGGAAATAAATTTCTGTGATTTTTAAATTACTTAGTATTTTGTTAAAGCATCCAAAAGAGACTAAGACAGCACTGGACATGCTGGTAAGCTTCCTACAGTACCTATGGGGAACAGTGAGTTAATGATGGTACCCCGCCATTAAGAGGCCACTACACTGTCCCAGTTGGCTGCTTGTTTGGAGGCACACACTTCTGTCTTTATCAGGACTGTCTCAGTGAACAATAACTCACTTCAATTCCCTGGGCTAAAAGGAATTTTTATTTTAAATTTTTAAAAAGCCATAAACGAAATAGAGTTCAACCACATCAGAACATGTATTAGAAAGGTCCAGATATACCTCCTATTCCTCAGTGGCCTCTGGGTCTCTCCACTCTGCTCTCCTGTGAATCTGCCTTCCCCCCTGCTCCTCCACAGGCCAACTTGATGAGCTAGTCCAGGACCTCTCTGCAGTCCTATATTTCAGATGCAGGTGCTTTGCCCCATCACAGTGCCAACTCTGGATCTTGCTCAGCATGACCTTTCAGTTCAAGCATTCATCATGACAGCTCTGCCTGTCAGTATTTCTGTTCCCAGAGGGAATTGGTGGGACAGGCCAGGTACTGGGGTCTCCTAAGAATGGAATGTGAGAAGGGAGGAAGTAATTGATGTCGACGTTCTCATCTTCTCTTTAAAAGCTTATTTAATTTTTATTATTATATGATAACTTATATTTCTTAATAAAATAAATCAAGATAAGCAAACATATTTTTAAATGTTTATAATTCCACCATGACCCAAATATAATTAATGCAAACATTTTGGCACAGTATTTCAGAATTTTAAAAACATACCTACTTACATATGCACTAATATCTTTAACAAAACAAGATCACTTCATACACACTATTTTACAATCTGCCTTCTTACTTAAAAGTATATGTGAACATATTGGATGCAGTTCCATGAATATAAATCAATATCACTTTCAATCACCGCTTAATATTCATTTTGTGGGTGTACTGTAATTTAACTCGGCAGCTCTTATTAAGATTTGTTTTGTTTCTTTCTTGTTATTAAAACTAAAAGCACTCAGATCAACCCTCTTATACACTTATGTCTACATATGCTTATGTGTATGTATATACATAAGTGTATGTCTACATAATCTTCAGAAACTTTCCCTAGCATAAATTCTTTCAAGGGGGCCTTCTTGTTCAGAAGGCATTAGACATATGACCAGAGCATTGTGTGCAAATGTGTTTCTGATGTACAATTCCATGGGTACTATATCTACATGATGTGCCGGTTTCCTCCTATCCTGGGGGTTATCATTCTCTTTAAACTACCTTAGTTTCCCCTTAACTGCCTTATTTTCCCCTGACTTGCCATCCGTGTGGCAACTTGGGCTAAAGTCACATGATTATAGTTCCCTTTAGACCAACAATACCTCATCTGTGACTCTCCTCTGCCACA
The DNA here is from genome assembly GCF_902686445.1 of Sciurus carolinensis. Lineage (NCBI taxonomy): Eukaryota > Metazoa > Chordata > Mammalia > Rodentia > Sciuridae > Sciurus > Sciurus carolinensis. The sequence goes on from NC_062213.1 coordinate 34,606,309, forward strand.
TGTTTCGTTTGAGAAAGCATTATTTTCAGTCTGACCTTCTTTTTCTTCCTTGTCTTTGTAACTTACTACAATATTTGTACAGAGCACCTGGCTTTTCTTAATCAGCTGGGATGAATTCAGAAGTATAACTTTCCTTCTCTATTTAAAACTGCCAAATATACCATTTCTAGGGTTAGCTCAGAGAGTCTCCTGAATATTCATCTTTGGTCATAGAATGCAGATATGTCTGCTGATTAACTTGAAAGGCTGGTAAATTTCTGAAGGTCGATACTGAATCCGGTTTTGCCTTCATACCTGCTATTTTTATTTTAATTTATTTTAGTTTTGATTAACTTGCATTGATTGTGCATATTAAAGAGTTTAGTGTGATCAAGCATGGGGGTGCACACTTGTGATCTCAGCAGCTCCGGAGGCTGAGGCAGGAGGATTGCAAGTTCAAAGCCAGCCTCATCAAAAGTGAGGCACTAAGCAACTCAGTGAGACCCTGTCTCTAATAAACATAGGGCCAGAGATATGGCTCAGTGGGTCAAGTACCCTGGGCTCAGTGTGATATATCACAGTCATACCACATGCACTGATTCAATCCAGTTTCCCTTTGACCCAGCTGGGTCAACCTCTAGTACTCAATATTGAGAACATGCATTACTTGTCTTTCAATGTCTGTCTTACTTCACTTAACATGATATGCCCCAGTTTCATCCATTTTGCTGCAAATTGCAGGATTTCATTTTTCTTTATGGTTGAGTAATACTTCATTGTATGTACCACATTTTCTTTATCCATTCATCCACTGATGGACAGGTTGATCCCTTATCTCAGCCATTGTGAAGAGTACTATAATAAACATGGGCATATAGATGTATCTTTGGTATGCTGACTTTATTTCCCTTGGATATATACCCAGAAGTGAGATAGCTATAATAGCTGCCTATTAGTTGAAAAACATACTTATTCACCTATCCATTCATCCAGCTATTTATTTATTCACCCATATTTTCTAAGGATAATTAAGCTTTAAATTTCCTAACTCTCTGAGAGAAATTTTTTGGTAAAGTCATCCTTAGGTAAGTCTTTTAATATTAAGTAGTTTGTCAACAAAAACAAATGAGAAACAAGTAGGAATTTATGTGACAAATGTAGGTGATCACTAACAAAGTATTTTAATGCTTTTTGTTTGTTTTTTTCCTGTGCTGGGGGTTGAACCCAGAGCATTGTGCATGTTAGGCAAGAGTTCTACCACTAAGCTACATTCCCAGTACTTTTTAAATTTTATTTTGAGACAGGATCTCACTAAGTTGCCCAGGCTGACCTCAGACTGGTGATTCTCCTGCCTTAACCTCTCAAGTGGCTGGGGTTACAGAAGTGTACCACCACACCTGGCTTTGATGATTTTTTATTAAAAGAAAATAAGTTTAATGGATTAGTTTCTCCAGATATAGGAAGATTAAAATGAACAAATCCTTGGTTTTATATGCCTAGAGGTAATTACAAGAAACCACACATTTACTTCTATTTTCTGAGTATTTCTCTTCAGAATAACCCCAAGCAATAGCTGTAGAAGAATCATTTCTGAAAAAGTCCTTGGAGGCAATCAAAAACACCTTTAAATGGTTGTTTGTATGAAATGATGTCAATTAACCAAGGGCATCTTTGTAGTGAAGAAAGAGAAAGAGGAAGGAGGACAGAGGGAGGGGGGGGAAGGTAAGCAGGTGAGACCTGGGGGAGGTGGAGAGAAAGAAACCGGAAAATTACACACAAAAGAATGAAAAATAGTGGTAGTTATAAAAGCAAACAGAAGGATACAAGCGAAAGGGAGAGAAGGGTCCAACATCACTGCAAGATCCTTTATATCAATCAGGACTCTTAAAAACTGCAAGTGACAGAAACTCAAAGTGAAGCTCTATACTCAAAAAAAGAGGGGGGGGATTATTTGAACTCATGCTTTATGTTTCTAGTAACTCTAAAGAAATATTACATTTAAAATTCCATGCAGAGTTAAACTGTTCCTCTCAAGCAAGTAGAACCAGGAACTCAAACACCACCAACACCTTTTGAGTTTATCTCATCTGCTTTTCTCTTCACAAGCACATGTATCATATCAACTGCAGACCAGTTGATACCATGTGATAGAAACCTTAACTGCCAAGAGCTGGCAAGCTTCCTAACCCAAGACACCCAACTTACTCTCTTTCCTCCTTTCCAGTTAGGAAACCCCAGGGATTTATTGGATTTGGCCTCTGGATAATCTGTGCACCCCTGAGTCAATCAGCTATGGTGAGTTAGGCAATGTCAAGGTTGAACATGGCAGTTCTTTCTAGAACACCATGGTTAGGGAAGAAGGGTAACAATTCCCAAGAGAAAGTGGGATCATGTCAAGAAGGCACTGGGCAACTGGAGATACTCACTATTCTTCTCAAAATGCATAATTCCAAATCACTTGAGGAAAGTGTAAGAGATAACATCATTGTAGTTTCCTGTCTCCCTAGAAAAACTGAAAAAAAAAAAAAAAAAAAAGGCAAAATCCTCTATGGGTCACCTTCCCAGTGCCCATTTGGTTTGGAGGTTCCATTCAACTCCTGGCCTTGGCCCCCTTACCCATCAAAGTCTCAAGAAACCTTAAGTGCCTAGAAAGACAGATTCCTTCAAGGCAAATTTAAGTGTTTTCCTGCTTGAGTCTTGTATAAATCTGTTTTTTGAAACTGATGCCCTAGTATCTTAGTTCCTGAATGAACTAGTAGAGGGTATCAAGGATAAGTGCAGGATGGGGGCACCCATATGGGGTGGTAACTCCCTTGTTTTGATTAGTTTACATCAAAGCCTCACAGAGCCACTCATGAAGAGACGGAGAAGTGGGGAATGAGTCAGGGCAACACTGGAAAGGAAAGGAACAAGCCTAAAATCTGTGTAATAAGAAGCCCTGGCTCCAGAAACTTCCATTTATCTTCGGAACACATTATGAACCCAACCCTGTATTTTCTTTTTCTTTCTTTTTTTCTTTTTTTTTTTTTTTTTTTTTTTTTTTTTCTTTTCTTTACTTTGTTTTTTTCAAATCATGGGCTAGGAATCTTGCTTTCTATTTGTTTGTTACTCTTTGAGTTATTGAAGTAAGATTCCTATGTAAGGATATTCCAACTACTTCTACTACACAACATTTTAAAGTAGACTGTCATTCTAGTCCATCTGACCTACTAGATTATAAGTGCCATAAGAGCAAGGGATCTGTTCAATATAGTTTTAAGTTAATGTCTCACTTTCATCTCCATGCTGCTGGTGAGTGTGACTTGTGGACTTGTAAACCAATATAAAAGTACTTGGACATAACAATACCTGCAATTAAAGAAGGCTTAGCATATGTTCTATAAACAAGATTTTGGTAATCCACCCTCTCTGTTACTTCTTGAATTATGTGTAATTCACTTCAACCAATATTTTATTAAGTGGCCAACCCTGTATAATTCTGTATGCTAGGCACTCACAACATTGGCTCAATAAAATGATCACTTACTTCCACAAAGAAGCTCCTAAACTGCTACAGAAATAAAGAGTAGGCAAGTGAATTTTAACCATTGTTTGCTGACAAGATGTGGGGGATGAAGTTGACAGCTTCAAGCTGGCTGCAGATCTAGGAACCCTTCAGCAACTTTCACATCAAAAAGCTCAACAAGCTAAACCCAGCATTTTGCTGCTGCTGTTGTTGCCATTTTAAGATCAAGCAGAATGACTAAGAAATGTTTCCCCCCTCCTTTTCACCATCACATTCTCCAGAGCAAGACATGGACAGTGGCTGTGTTTGAAGGGTCATAATTAATGAAGAATAATTGCCATATATTAACCAGATTATTCAGAAGCTATTTGAAGACCACTTAAAACTATACTAAGCTATTTGGGCATTTGGACAATTAAGAGTGTGGTCTAGCTCTTTTTTCTCCCTTTGTGTTCTTTCCTTTTATTTGGCAAAAGCAGGTTTTGTTTCCTTTTGTCTTAACTTGGTGTTATATGCACTGCCAAAGAGGAAAGAAGTCTTTTCAATTCTCTCTAAATATGAAGCTCCATATGTTGAAAAAATTTCATGCTATTTTTTCCCCCAAAATTTTTGGAGTAGCAAAGTCAATACAAACAAGTCTAAACATCATAGGTTATCCAGCTACAGAAAAGACTGCATTTATTCTTGGTAGTCATACTGAGAATAGATGAGCATGACATCAGATATGACCTTAAGAGGGAAGACATGATATTCACCAGACCTATCATGCAGCTCTGCTCATTCCTGCAGACATTAGACTTGGAGAAAGTAAACAAAACTATTAGTCTAACCACATCTCTCTTTACATTTTGTCATTACCTCCCATATGGGCCTGGCCTCAATTACACACATGGAAGCCAATCATTCCTACAGCCTCTCCCCACCACTTCTAATGTGAAAAGAAATGATTATCTCCATCTACCACCAGCCCATCCCCAACCACGCCCAGATCTTCCTGTGAGCATGTGGACTGTTAGGAACTGCCTTGCATCCCTGTATTTTATAAAAATATTCTCAAAAAATTACTACCTTCCATTTTTCCACCATGAAAAATATAGAATGTCAAATACCATTCAGAAGTTGTGGGGCTATATGTAATGTGCAATTAAATATTTTCTCACTCTGATCAGTCAGATTGCAGGTGGCTTGAAGCCCCTACTTTGGTCCTTAGCTGTTTGGATGCTTTATTCATTCACACAACAAATTCCCTTTTCCTCTCCCTCAGATGGATCTTTTCTCTCTCATTTTCCAATTCTTCATTTTTTCTTATATGCTTCCTGTAATATTTCTTTAAATCTATGTTTCAATCCTTTAATTTTTTTAAATTTCTATTGTATTTCTAATTTCTAAGGGTGTTCTTGAATTATGACTAGTTCTATTTTTGGTATTCTTTCATTGGTCCAATATCCTATATTCCCAAGGATACTGAATGATACTTTTCAAAAGTCATTTTTTTCTCCAAATTAGTTTTTTCTCCCAAGTTGATTTTCTTTCTTTTCATTTTGTGCTGTGAATTTCTTTTTATATATTTTCCTCAAATGTCTCTTAGTCTGTTTTCTAGTGCTATAACAAAATACCTGATGCTAGGAAATGAACAAAGAAAATTGGGCAGCCCCATCTATTTGGCCTCTGGTGAGGTTTCCCTGGGCTGCATCACAACATGCAGTTCATGGAAGAACTGCATGTGAGAGGGAAAGATCACATGATGAGACAGGAAACCAGGGAGGTTTAGGGGCCAGTCTTGCTCATTTTATAACAACCCACACTCCTGGAAACCTCTGGGGTCCTGCAATAATTACATTAATCCCTTCATAGCATGCACCACCAACCATGACCTACGTACATTTCATTAGGTTACAGCTCTTTAAGGTTCTACCACCTCTATACTGCCACAGTGGAGACCAAGCCTCTAGTTCATGAACACTGAGGAACACACTTGAACCATATTCAAATCCTAAAAGGATGTCAATGGGTCCAGAGACCTTTGGTATTAACCTCTCCATAAGCAAAATCTCTTATTTCCTCTGAGTTGAAGAAGGGAAGGAGTGGCAATTAATGGTTAAGCAGACTGGGAATAGGATCTGAGAGTCTAACTGCAATTCTTCTTAAAGAATTTCAATGAATCCTGGATTTTATCTCCACCTTCACCCCTAACTCCCATAAATATCTGACATGTATACCAGGTACATTAATTCCTGTGGCTTGAGAAGATTTTGTGGATTACATTAGTACATTGGGTTACTTTTTGACTTTCTCCACTGCAAGTCCAGGAGTCAGCTTTCTCAAGTATCTCTAAATTCATTTCTACTCACTCATTGTCTTTTCAGCTTCCAAAATCTCATTACTATTATATTCTTTTCCATTCTCTTTATCATTGTAGGTGTAATCTTTGTGGTAGATTGATTATAGAAATAACTGTAATTAATCCCCTCATCATACTCATATCCCTCACAATAAGAATTTATAGTTCCTTTATGTAAGTGGCAGAGTCAATTTTCTCATCCCTTAAATTTGGGCAGCCTCTGTGACTTGCTTGGACCAACAGAGTGAAGCAGAAGTGACAACGTGTCAGAGCTGAGGATGTACCTCAGGAGACCTTACCTCCTTCTACTGACTAGGGATTCCTTTTCTCCATATGAATAAGACTGATCTGGCCTGATGAGGAATAGGAGCCTAAGTCAGTCGGTGGTCTCAGGTGAGGTCCTAGACATGTGAGAGCACAGCCAAGATCAACAAACTGCAGGTCAACTTGGTCTGACCAACTTGGCCTGCAGCTGACTCCAAGTATATGAGAGAGCCCTGCTGAGACCCCAAACTGATGAGTCACAGAAATCTGAGCTTTACCAATGCCTGTTTTAAGCTACTAAATTTGGGGGGTATTTTGATATGAAGCAAAAGTCACGTCACTCAGTCTTTTGAAACCCCTTTACTGTTATTGAGTGAGAATTTAGGGACTGAGTGCAGATGCGTATGTGTTCAATCCTCCATCTTATCTGGAACTCGTAACTGATTTGTTTCTCAATACAGGACCTGTTCAACTGGGAATCACAGAGGCATGCATAGATATCATATCAAAACTTGGATCTTAAAATTGATCCATTAGTGTTTTAATTCATTCACTTGATTGCTACAAAGCAACACTTTCTTCCAAGGTATAGCTGATGCCACTTTTGGTTTTGATAGTCCTGTCAAAGAAGTAGTAACCATGATGATAATATTCTGTGTGAAACACATTCCTACCTTTAGATGGTTTCCTTAAGTAGGGAGTCCTTTAGCATCTTTGGTCACAGGTTAGTATAGAATGTAATTTTAAAATGTAGTGAGTTAACATTACGTTAAAATCAATTCTACTGATTCACTCTTTTGCTAATTTTCCATAAACAACCTATTTTAAATGGTATAAATAGTCCATCTAAAGTGGGGTAAAGGTTTCTAACAAAATAATAGTATATAGTCCACAGTGCAATGTCTCAAATCAAAATAGTAAGTTTTGCAATACAAAATCTTAATTTATATTCCTGAAATGTACAATGCCTTGCTTTGTTGGCATTCATTAATTGATTTTATTTTTATCAACTCTTCAAATATTAGTAATTTTCATCATCTGAATTGTCACTTGTTTTCCAAGTTTGATTATAAAAGGAATTATTTGAAATCTCTTAGTGATCCATTTAGCCAGACAATGGGTCTTCCACATATTTGAAAGAAGATTGTTGTGTCTTTGGCTCTGATTGCCAAACCAAAGCAGGATATAGCTCTAACCAACACAATAATTATTGTATCCCATCCTAATTATGAAGCCCAAGAATACAATCATCATTACATAGAGCTTTTAATAATTTTTTCTCAGCACTTAGCTTTTGTTAAGTGACTCATAATTAAATGTGCTTATTTTAGCCCTAAATTCAATAATAATAGCTAATTCACAGACTTTGCAGGCAATATAGAAGGATTTTTGAGCAATAGACAGCAAACAATGAAAATAGAAGAACACAATCTTCCTGTGACTTTGGTTATTAATGGATTTAGTGCTTCTTTTACATCCATTCATTATCATCACCATTTCTACATAAAACACAATACCAATGTCTTGGATGTAGCAACTCAACAGGAACATATAAAAGGCATATCATTGGAAAAATATATGGAAGACCCAAGTCACAGTAAGAACACATCTAAGTAGTGGTAAAGAAGATAGGATATGGTAAGAGTTCAAGGAAGAAATTTATCAATAATAATAAAAGTTATTCTTTTTGAGAGCTCACTAATTCCTATTGGTACTACGATTATCTTACAGATTAGACAATTGAGAAATGGAGAGATTAAATAAGTGTCCTAATATGATATAACTAGAATGGGATGAAACGTGGCTCAGACCCAGGTATTATGCCTCTAGAGCCAAGCTCTTAACTACTCCACTAAAGACCCTATCCCTAAAAGAAGGTCTGTGCACTTGCTTTCTATGAATTTGGCCTTGTATGACCAACTTTCCTCTGGTATCTCTAAAGATGACCTATGAGACATGAAAATTATTGTATAGGTCTAAGTGGATATGTATGTGGAATTACATCATCTTAAAAAATCTTTGTCTAGTGTTTCTTCTTAAAACTTCTTGTAGCCTGCTTTTCACCTTTTGGTGTTTTTACTTTATTTGACTTCACTTTTATAAAATACCCACATCGGTGGCCTATTTAGCTAATTAGTGAAAGAGTGATATGTTTTCATGATTATTGCAGGAGTCATAGTTTTCTTTATATTGTACAGGTGTGTAATCAATGCACCTTTTAAATTCTATGGAATGTGGTCTTCCTTCTAATTGCAGAAAATTGGTTGCACTAATCACTTTGAGTTGTTGGCCAACATATTTATAGATTTGTACCAGGTGTTCTACCAGAAGATAATTGCTTAACAGTACAGAGTGTTTCAACAGTGTTGATTGTAAAACCAATCTAATGCTAACTCCAAATCCTGGTTCATTCACTCATTCAAAAAAAAATTGTTTATCAGGTGTGTGCCAGACATTAAACTTAATGTTGAAAAAATAAAAGACATAAGATACATTTCCAACCTTCAAGAATCTCACAATTTTATGGATATTATAATGAAATAGAAGATATTATGATCCTTTAGTTAGCTTTGCATTGCTGTGACCAAAGTATCTGACAAGAACAACTTAGAGAAGGAAAGATTTATTTTGGCTCACAGCTTCAAAGGTTTCAGTCCATGACTGGACACCATTTTTGCTTTAAGTCTGAAGTGAGACTTAAAGGCAGGAGAATAGCTACTCAGCTCATGGTAGCTGGAAGGGGAGAGAGAGGAGGAGGGTGAAAAAGAAACAGAAAGAGAGATAGAGAGAGAGAGATCAAGCTGGGAAGAAGATATAGTTCCTGAGGATATACCCCCAAGGACCCACTCCATTTTACTAGGTCCCACTACCTATACTTTCTACTACCTCCCAATAGTCTATTCAAATTATGAATTTCTCAATGGATTAATCCTCTGCTCAGGTCAGAGCTGCCCTCATGATCCAATTATTTCCCAAGGACCCTACCTCTGAACACTATCGAATTTGGGAATCAGTGCTCAACACATGAGTCTTTGGGGAAGACTTCATATCCAAACCATAACATGAGGAGAGAGGGAGAGAGAGAGAGATTGATTTGAGACTGATTTCAACAAGAGTACAATGTAGTGAATGATTAATTCTGCTCTGGAGTTATGGAGTCAGAGTGACCAAGGTGATAATGACATTTGAGCTAAATCCTGAAGAATGTATAGAGATTCACCATTTGTAGGAAACCATGAAGCTCAGAGGGAACATCAGCACATTTCATGTGGCTGATGCACAAGGTGCACATAAATCAAGATCCTAGCAATGAGGATGTATGGATTTAAATTGTGAAGAATCTTCTATCGCAGCAGAATAATTTAAACTTTTTTCTTAATAGTAGTAGAGAAGCTAGGAAGCATTTTATTTGCTTCAGTTTTTGTTTTTCTCAGTTCTGGGGTTTGAACCCAGGATCTTGCACATTCTAGGCAAGTGCTCTACCACTAAGCTACTCCCAGAGCCCCCAGAATTATTAGGGAAGAGTTGTACCTCAGACAAAACACATACCACACTGCCTATAGTTGTCTGTACACAAGTCATGTAAACCATGGATTTGATTAGTTATTTGAAAGGCAAGGAGACCATTTTGAAAACTTTTTATTTATATAGATATGACATAATGAGTAACTGAGCAAAAATCATGATAATAAGAACCAAATGAAAAATCACCTAAATACTGTAACGAAATGGGCCACTAGCCCTTCTACTAATTGACCCTGAGAAATCCTGTGAACATGTGTGAAGAAAATCATCCTGAGTAACTGTCATGCCAGTTACTCAGCTTATTGGGGACACTCACCTATTCTGCCTTCCTAAACAACCCATAATCTTGTTTGGGGCTAAGACTGACAAGCCTATAAGTAAGTGATTTGAACAGTTATTCCTTGAACTTAAAACTATGTCCCTTGTTGTAATCCACATTCTTTTCAGCAAATCTTTCAGTTATAATTGCATTGCTTTGATATAACATCCATTTGAACTGTTGGAAACTCAGACTATGTTATTTCCTAGTCTAATGATGGCAGCTTTCAACACTTGCAAAATTTTGAATCAGCAAGCAGACATAATGGTAATACTAGGCAAGAGGGCTTATAAATAAGAGAGAGACTAAGAGTTAACAAGATACGGAGAGCATAGATGATAAACTATGGTGAGGGCTCAGTGCACATTAAGTGCCATACTTTATAGCAGGAGCAGGAACCTTTAATGGCTCAAAGAGCCAAAGAATAAAGGTAGTGATTGCAAGCAAAGTACTTAGAGAATATGATAGACCAATATTATAAACCATTACAAAAGGTAAACTACCTTCTTACTACAATGCTATATTAGCATTATATATTTACAAAGATGAATAGAAATTGGTTTCACCTGATTCTTGGAAGTACCTCTTGAAAATAAAAGTAGTAGAAACATTTTTTAAAATTATGCTATATTTATTCTCTAGAGTTCTTCCTGTGACTCACATTGTTCTTGGTTAAATCGTTTTTTGCCCCCAAATTCAAACTAGTGGTATAAGCAAATGCTTTTCCAGATTCCTTTTGTCTCCCATCATCCTTAGAAACCCAGAGTACCTCTAAATCACATTACCAGATATCTTCCCAGCAACCAGATTTTCCTAAGTGGGAAAATCATGAGTGGAAGAAATCAAACATTAAGAGTGAATGCCTTTCCATTTTAAGCACCAACATGATTAATTCTCACATCACATTCTCATAAACAAAAGCACGATCAATATTAGACCATGATACTGAGACAGAGACAAACAACTTTTGAAAAATCATCAAGCTATGAACAGAAACAAGAAACTGAGAGAAAAGAGCTGGTTTGGGCTAAAGATGATGAGTTTTGCCGTGGGCAATGCTGGTTTTGAAGACATCAAAATACCAATATCTTGATAGATGTCTTTCTTTATTCTTTATTCAATTTTATATAGTTTAACAAAATGCCTAATAAAAGTCAAAATGCTTAAGATATAAAAACATGTTTCTCATTTGTATTTTAAGAAAATAAGAATGCTATAAAACAATTCTATTTAAATTTGCAATTTTTATAGAAGACTCTTGCTATGGTTTGGATAAGTGTTCCTAAAGATCCATGTATTAGAGGATTGGTCACCATTCTGTGGTATCATTGGGAGGCAGTGGAACCCTCCAGAGGTGGGACCTAGTGGAAGGAAATTGGGTCATTAGGAGCATGCCCTTGAAGGGGAGACTGAGACCCTGCTCCTTCCTGTCTCTCTCTTTGATTCCCTGTTGACATGAGGTGAACAGTCTTCTTGTGCCAAATGCTTCTGCTTCACCACAATCCTAAAAGTAACAGAGTCAACAATCCATGGATTGAAACCTCCAAAACTGTGAACCAAAATAAATCTTCTTCCCATATAAGTTGATTATCTCAGGTGTTTTGTCACAGTAATGGAAAGCTGACTAGCACAACTCTCCTGTCCAAAGTTTCCATTTCATCTCTTGTTCTTCAGGTCTACATCCTGTCATCTCTCTTATTAGACCCACTGTCTTGAAGATTCATAGGAAATGTGACAGTTCAGATTTAAAACTTTAAAACCCATCAACTTAACTCTGTACACTGATATTTATGACAGCTTCTTAAGTTGATGAATAATGACAAAAGTACATATCTGTTATAATTGGCGTTTCTTTCTCAACTGACTCATCTGTGAGACCTACAAGCCATAGTTTGCCAGCAGGTTCACATGTGCCACCGCTGGGACCAGTGTGATGCCATGTGTCCTTTCTATCAGTGGAATCAGCAGAGCATCCAGTTTAAACAGAAGCCCAGAAATAAGTTAACAGATTTCCTTATGGAGACCCAACAGAACAGTATATTGTTTGTCATTTCTTGTTAGCATCAAACCATAACAATACCTTTAATTAATTTTCAGCAAAAGGTTCACATTTATCAGCTCACACATTCACATTCACGTTAACTTTGTTTTCACCAGAGAATCAGTTGTTATGGGAAGATTGCTTTAAGTAGATATAGGTCAACAATATATTTTTTTAAATACCAAGTATTCATGGAAATTATCTCTTTCTCTCACACATGCATGCACACACTTAAATGTTTTGTGCCTGAGGATATGTGTGTGAAAGAGAGAGAGCTTTGTGTATTTCTGAGTGAGATGAGGGTATGACATTCAAATAGAGACGTCAAATAGGCAGTGGGTTATTTGACTCTGGAGTCAAGGAGAGAGGTTCATATAGGAGGCAGAGATGTGGAAAGCATATTCATGGAATTAATAATTAAGGTATACCATTAGATAACATTGAAAATGTAAGAGAAGGATGTCTTAGTGAGTGTTGATAAATTAAGTTGGACCTGAGGATGCTTCATACTTGGAGTTGTTGTATGGCAAACTGCAACCTAACTTAGCAAGTAAACTAACTAAACACCTTAACTCAGGAATACATTCTTTTAACAAGTTGAGTCTCAGCCAATCACAAGACAGAAGCTTCAGTCAATCATTGGTGGTCAACTGAATAGAACATGTTCAAATGAGGCGAATTCTGAGCTATAACCAATTAAGTTGTGTGTGTGTGTGTGTGTGAAAAAGAGAGAGAGAGAGAGAATAATAAGTGCAGTCTATTGTGGTTGTAGCCTTGTTCAAGGTACGGAATGAATGTGTTCTTAGGCCTTATGCAATGACAGCCTAAAGTAAAGACTAAGAAAAAGAGACGATCCCAAAGAGCTGATCAGGGCTTTGACCTGTGTGACTACACTGCATAGGAACCCATGCTCATGAGGATCTGTATCATCTAAGCCATTGCTGTACCTCACTTCCCTTTCCTGTTCATAAGTGCTGCTGCCCATGTTGTAAAGCGGAGCTTTCTGAACTTCTGCTGTCCTAGCCATACGTTGTTATTTGCTCAAAGGAACTCTTTAATTCAATTCACCTAAAGTTTTTATTTTAATAGTGCCAATATTCTAGATTTTATACTTATTTCACATATATTAATTGAAATAATAATGTGGTGAATGTTTGCTCCTGTTTTTATTTTAGTTTTTGCTTTTTGTCTGCCCAGTAGCTGACCTCATGTGGGGACTGGATGGGAATGAACTCCCTTTTCATGGGTGGGCATAATTCGCCACCCCAATCCGTGCCAGTGAAAGTCAACCCAGAGACTTTTTCCATCAGGAAAGACAGTTAATTTTAGCTGCAGGTGCTAAGCTGGAATGCTGTAAACCTGAAGCTGCTCTTCATCCTTATCTTCTCCACCCCTCTGGAGAGCTGGCCTTGTGACGATGCTAACACACAGGGAAAGAGGCGGAGAGGAGGCTTCCTGATGGCATCCTCTGTTCTATCAGATCAAGCCGTGCCTGAAACCTGACTGCTCTGGCCTTATCACTTGCAACGGAAGGGATCCTAATTAATTCAGATACTTGCAGACATGAGTCAGCATCAGAAAAGAAAATTAAACTTTCCATCATGAATTTGTAACTGTTTAAAGAAAGGACCATTTTCTTTACAAAAGGCAAGAATGCCAGTAAAGTATTATTCAATAGTATCGTTTTTGTTTTGTTTTAAGGTATACAAACATTAATCTTCCCAGTTACACACTTTCATAATGGAATCTTCCAAGAGAAGCCAAGGAAATAAGGACCTGGGGACCTGCTGTAAGGGCCCCTCCTTGCTCTAAATGACTGCCTCAGCACCTCCATGGACCCAGCAAGCATGCTTAACTAGTTGATGTCTCCAAAAATCTCAAATGAGACATGCTTAAAACAGATATGAGGTTTCCCCCAGTTGTTAGTTTCTTGTTTGTGATTTTTCTCAAATCTCAATCTATTCATCTATATAACCTCTCAGGTGAAATTCATACTCTGCATTAAAAATCAAAGTAATTTGTAAGAAAAGTGAACTCTGTTGATGCCTGTGTTAATGTAGTAAATGCTCAAAAGAGAAACATTCATTTAACTTTGACATCCCCTGACAACAATTTAGGACTGTCAGAACCCAGAAGAATATTATTACTATTATATTATGAGCCCTGTGTGTGCCAGGGATCATGCTAAATGCTTTAATTCCAACACCCTAAAAGGTCGATGACCTTATCGTATTATATAGACTCAGAATAAGAGACTCAGATAAATCAAGTGACTTATTGAGGTCACAGAGCAGTGAAATCATAATCTGCACTATCATATACTGAATCCAAATCCCAGGTTCTTAATCAATACTGCCTGGCTCACTTCTCTGCTAGGGAAACTGTGGAATGACCACCATAGCTACAGAGACTTGATTTGCAAGGCTTTCCAGGCACTAGGTAAACAGGAGGAAATCCGGAAAGAGAAATTTAGAATGTTTTCAAAGTTCCTCAATTATTAAAGATATTGGCAAAAGTGAGTGGTGAGGTCAGAATGCTAGCTCCACAGCACAATCTCAGCTTTACTTTAGAATTACACAGTGCAAAAATTATTTATTTTCTTGTTTTCTTCCCCAGCAGGAAGAAAATTTCTGGAAAACAGAGACCATGTTCCATTCATCTCTGGATCCCTTGAACTGACTAAGTGTCATGAATCCTTTACCATTTAAAAAAGAAATTGAGTGCATTTTTTGTTGAGTAAATCAATAAACCCTTAATAGATGGCTTTGTAGGGTGTTGCAAAGAGAGTCCCCTAGAACAAGGGTGAGTGGAACTTTTCCTTACTCCTCACCATGAGTCCTCAAGAAGGGACCAAACGTAACTGGGTGCAGTAGAACTCTCCTGTAATATCCGCAACTCAGGAGGCTGAGGCAGGAGGATCACAAGTTCAAGGCCAGTCTGGGCAATTTAGGGAGACCCTATTTCAAAATAGAAATAAAGGGCTGACTATGTAGCTCAATGATAGAGCCCTCTTGGGTTCAATCCCCAGTAACATACACACAGAAAAGAAAAAAGAAAGCCAGTCAAAGGGGCAATTAAAGCTAGGATAGCATGTAATTTCGAGTAAATTTACTTACCTAATAAAATGTCAAAGGAATAAAATAAGTTTTTAACTATAAAAATAAGGCTATTTACCAAAGGAAAAATAAGAATAATGAAGAATTTTTAATTCACTCATAATCTTACTAACCAGAAGTAGCTAGAGTAAACATGGTGGGTATTATTTTCCTTCCAATCATTTACACCTGTGCAAAAACACCACTCTATATATACACTTATGTAATGTATATTTACTCTTAACATTGTGTTATGAATGTTTCCCATGTTTCCAAAGTTGACAAAAATATAATTTTAAGAGCTGCATTAAACTTTATTATGTAAATGCTTCAGAATGCATTTAATCTCTTAGCGACAATATCAGTCAACAAATATTTATTGAGCACCTACTATGGACCAGGCACAAGTGCTAAGCTTCAGAGAGAACAGTATCTATTGTTAATATTATGGGCAAGAGCTTATGATCCCCTCTTGATGAACATTCAGGTTGTTTACAATCGTTTTCTCACAAACAGGCACACATAAAATAATAAAATAAAAATTTTATGAAATAATATCAATTTTATTATGTATAATGTATTCTTTATGTCCTAGTCTAGTCTGGACTCTTAAAATTTATTGCTTAAACTGACTGGTTTTGACTCACTAAATTGATCTATGACCCACTAATGTGTTCAGATCTGCCCAGTGAAAAACCCTGCCATAGAGCAAGAAAAAATATGTAATAAGAACACGAGGACCTGCTAAGCATCAAACTCAGTTATCAGCTGTGGAAGAAACATGGAGTTCTCTGAAAAAGCAAAAGATCCCAGCAAAATCTAGAAAGGCAGCTGTTAGGAGGATTGTTGCCATTAGCCAAAGAAGCCACTAGAAGTAATTGCTATATCTCAAAGCCATCAAAGATAATAGGATCAATTAAAGGGAGGAACCTAAAAGGAAGAGTCCTTGCTAAGAAGAATAGACCAAGAAGAGCAGATACCAGGAGATTTCCCCATCAGGATCCCTTTCTGCTGAGAGAAATCGCCCAGGGCAGTTAAGGTGTCCCTGACAGATGATTTGAGGTTAACAGGAACCATCATTAAAACATCAGACAGAGTATTTGAGTGGTGGGATTTAAATGCTCAGAGGTGGAACTTTCTTCCTCTTTGTAGAACCTGTCATCTGGGAAATCAGGAGAAGTGTTGAGTTTTTCAACACAGTCATCACCAAGGAGGATGAATAACAATTTTCTGCCTGGAAATCCAGTAAAGTAAGAGGCCCAGAAAACCACAGAGACACTGAGTTGTCAGTCTTCCAACTTCTATGGCCCATAAAAGAGAGTAAACTGGCTGTCATTTGTAGTGAGAGTCTCAGAGCAAACACAATGGTAAGCATACTTGGCTGATTTAATTGGACTAGAATGAAAAGGTAAGGTACTTTGTAAAAAGACAGGTAAGGATTACAGGTGGATGTGGTTAGCTACATATTTTCAGGAAAGACAAAGATTTTAGGATGGGAAATGTAGCTCAGCAGTAGAGTCTGTGCCTAGCATGTGAGAGGCCCTGGGTTGGAGCACCAGTACTGCCACCAACCAACCAATCAATTAATCAATACTTTAGAGTACAAGGCAAAGAGATGAAGAGTGTAGAGTCTCTAAAGCTCAAGATTTGGTGTGACCAACCATTCTGAATTTGCCTAAAACTGTCCCAGTTTTACCACTGAAACTCCTACATCCTGGAAAGTCCCTCAGTCCTGAGGAAACTGGGACAGTTGATCACCCTGGTCTGGTTAGTATGCAGTTTACTAACTGTTAGAGTTTTACTCACATTGCAACTTACTAACCGTGTGACTCGACATCTCTGAGCAATTTACTCAACATCTGTGAGCTTTAGTTTCCTCATCTGTAATATGGGGATAATGATGCTTATTACCACCAACAAAAGGAGATGAGAATTACTTCTGGGGAGTTCTGTTCTTGCATAGAGGCAGGGGTTTGTCTTAAAGCCAACTCTAATCACAGGAGTAGCTATGATGGGTACAGAACAAGGGCTGATTGAGGGGTCCCCCTTGAGGCAGTGAGTCAGGTTGTCGTACTCATGGAAGCTTTTGCATCTTGGTGAGTCAGAGGAAACTTGAGCAACACAAAAGTGGCCTGGCAGTCAAGATGCTTTCAAGAACAAGGAAAAGATAGACTTTTTAAAAGGAGCGTAAATTTATTATATTTCGTACATGTGTCCTGAAATATCAATGACAAGTATGCAAGCTATCCAGTTTGTTTCACTTGAAAAACAACAAAACTTTTAGATGTAGCCTGTCAAGTGTAAAGAAACTGAAGTTATTCAGGACAGATATTACAAACAATTCACATTTTATTTCGTTTCCATTGTCTCTCTCACATTAGAGATAGTTCCTTGCCTTGCTTAGACTCATAGAGCTGTCTATTTTTATTTGAATAGTTTCACTCTGCGATTTGTATGTTCCAGCTGAGTTAATAGCTCCTATTTTTGTTGTTGATATAAGACATGAATAAGCCACTTCATATTTGTATTTTTACTTCTTACCACAAATGCTTCTAGAAAATGATCTTAAAAATTATTCAAAAGCAATCTGTACTTCTAATGCAATATCATTTGGTCAGGGACCTATATCACTCCATCATCAATAATATTCTCTCAAGCTACTGTGTCTCCACTTTTCAAAAGTATGGTATTAGTGGGGCACTTTTAGCTTAATGTCAGAAGAAGACATGCCATAGATTCATGAGCAGTTGACAGAGGTGAAATATAAGCATTAAACAAAAATCATGGTTAGGGATAAAGTCTGGGAGGATTCAATGAAGGGAAAAAAAGGAACCTCATCAGCTACTATGAAGGCCAAGAGATTTTCCAGAGAAATGATGCACAGTTCTTAGGAAAGGAATTAAGATCTTTAAACTTATATTTGAGGCAAGAAATGGAAAGAATAAAAATAAAATTTTAACAAGACTGGGAGAATATATTAAAGGGGAGGAAAAGTCATGACCAAATAATTCCCAGCCACAATACTTAAATACAATGACATCGTATTTTGTACCCCATCCTGCGTACCAAGAACTGAATTACTGCTTTCCTTGTGTAGATTTTGTGAGATAGGTATTGGAATCCATATTAAGACTGAAAGGATAAGAAACTTTTGAAGGGTACATAGCTATTAAATAACAGCTGGGCTTTGAACCCAAGTCCACCTGTCCCCAAAGTACATTAATAATTCAAACCCATTAAGATTAATTCTTTTCAAAAATTTATTTGCATAAAACATTTATTTTTCCAAGACAAACATTATTATTTAATTTTACTTAATAGCTTCTAAACCAAGCTTCTGCCAGTGTCCCCTTAGCCCATCTTGGACTGCAAACATTCATTCATAGCAGATAGACATAATTTTCTTAAAGGTCATAGACCACAGGGGTCTCAGGAGATTCAGGCAGAAGGATGACAAGTTCAAAGCAACCTCAGCAACTTAGTGAGATCCTGTCACAAAATAAAAAATAAAAAAGTCTGGGGATGTAGCTCAGTTGTTCAGTGCCTCTGGGTTCAATCCCTAGTACAAAAAAAAAAAAAAAAAAAAAAAAGTCATAGGCCACAGAAGACTGTGACATCAGATCTTTGCCAATTGGACAGTAAGTATCAACTTTAGGAAGGGTCACCTGGGTTTGCCTCCTTCTTCAACCAGCTATGGGACCTTCATAAGTCACTTGCTCTAAGCTTCAGTCTCCTCACCTGAAAAATAAAGATAATAATAGTAAGTATCTCTAGATGTATTTGAAGATGAAATTAAAGACTATTAAAACAATTAGCACACTGCCTGGTGAAAACTCAGGATCAGGATGTACAGTTATTTGCAAGGATCCAGGAGTTAGGTCATTTACCAAGTGATCTGCATATATCCTACTAGGAAACAGAAATCCCCAGGATGAGTTAGAATTGATTTAATGTCTTTGGAGTTATGAGTTTTCCTATTGAGGCCGCTCCAACTTCATATAACCAAGTAATGCCTGTAGGAACCTAGATGAAAATGGCTTCCTATTAGGACTTGGACACTTGTTGGACATATTAGAAGAGTTAATTGTCCACCTTGTGCACTGAACTGAAAAAACCAACCAACAGCTAGCAAAAAAAGGAAGTGCCACCATGTATCTTCCATCTTTCTGTGACCACCAGTCTTCATCCCTGACAGTCACTTAGTATGTAAGGATCATTGTCATACCATTTGCCTTAGTCTGCATCTTGAAGACTATATAATAATTCATATAGACTCAGAGCATTAATCTCCAGGATATATAAAGAACTCAAAAAACTCAACAACAAAAAAACAAATAACCCAATCAATCAATGGGCTAAAGAACTGAACACACACTTCACAGAAGAAATACAATCAACATCTCAGGCAATTAGAGAAATGCAAATCAGAACTCCTCTAAGATTTCATCACTCTCCAATCAGAATGGCAATTATCAAGAATACAAACAACAATAAATGTTGGTGAGGATGAGGGAAAAAAGGCACACTCATACGTTGTTGGTGGGACTGCAGATTGGTGCAGCCACTCTGGAAAGCAGTATGGAGTTTCCTCAGAAAACTTGGAATGGAACCACCATTTGACCCAGCTATCCCACTCCTCAGTTTATACCCAAAGGACTTAAAATCAGCATAGTACAGTGATGCAGCCACATCAATGTTATAGCATCTCAACTCACAATAGCTAAACTATGGAACCAATCTAGGTGTCCGTCAATAGATGAATGGATAAAGAAAGTGTGGTATAAATACATAATGGAATATTACTCCGCCTTAAAGAAAAATGAAATTATGTCATTTGCAGGTAAATGAATGGAGTTGGAGAATAGCATGCTAAGCGAAATAAGCCAATCCCAAAAAATGAAAGGCTGAATGTTTTCTTTGATATGCTGATGCAAATTCACAAAAAGTGGGGGAAGGCTAGAGAAAAATAGAGTTACTTTAGATTAGGTAGAGGAGAGTGAAGGGAAGGGAGGCAGTAGAGGAAAGGAAGGCTAGTATAACTAATCAGGCATTATTACCCTGTGTACATATATGACTACAAGACCGGTGTGATTCTACATTATATACAACCAGAAGAATGAGAAATCATACTCCATTTATGTATGATGTGTCAAAGTGCATTCTACTGTCATGTATAACTAATTAGAACAACTTTTTTTTAAAAAAAGAGCAAATGTTTAAAAAAAAAAAGCTAATCACAAAGATGTATCCAGTTTTAAAGGATATTTTCTGGATATAGCAGCCTGCTTGTTTGTTTATTCATCCTTTCTTCTCTGTTAAAGCCTCGGATAGTGTCCTTAATTGAAAAGGACTGATAGCCATAAAAGCCTCTGTATTCTCATCCATGCAATGGAAATCACATTGCCTTAAAATTGTTTCATGAGCTTATAGTAAGACCCAAAAGAGATGATGCACACAAAATACCTAACCCAAAGTAAGTTGGTCAGTGATGGCAGTCATCTATGGAGGATCTGCTTCCAATCCAGCTGAAAAAAAAATTAAAAAGGCAAATCCATGTTACTTTAAATAGATATGAAAGAGACTCAGCATGCTGTTTTTTAATGCCTCCATGTGGGGTTTCCCATAAAAAATTAAATACCTGAGATCTTGTACTAACAAAAATATCAGAACCAGAGGACCAAATAGGAAAGAGAAAAACAGATGAGCATTAGAGGGTGAGGAAGGACTGGGGAGAATAAAAATAAGTTACATCAAGCCTCCAAAACAAAGGATGCAAATCCCTGGAAGATCTCCTTGCTGTCTTGCCAAACAAATAACGGTGTTCCTGAGTCATGAAAGTCCCGCAGGACTCCTTCCTGAAAGGTGCCTCCAGGAGACCTACAGAAAAACTAAGAGTGTTGGATTTATGTTTTCTCATACCCAACACTGCTTTCCTTCTCCCTCAGACTAAATCGATTTGGATGTTTTGTGAGCAGAAATATTATGGCAGAGAATTTCAGGTTTTTTAAAATTTAATTCACAGATTTATCCTGAGCCCCTTTAATGTACCAGCTCTCACACAGGGCCCTGACACGGGACGTCTAGGAGTGCCCCTTTCCGTCATCTCTCGCCATGTCGTCTGCCATGTCTGTGGCAGGGCGATGCTTCTGGGAGTGAATTCCTGATGAAAGAGATCAGCTTTCACAGCCTGTGCACAAGTTCTTGAGCGAATTGTGGATTAGAAGAAATGGATTGTTAAAGCATTGCTGTAAAGCTAACAGTGAATCGGGGCGGATTCCCTTCGGAATGTGAAAAGGGAAGTGAGAAGCCTGGTTCATTCCTAGCCTCCCAGAGGAGGTCTGAGAAAACTCCTCAGTTATCTTACAACATTCTTCAATGTTGTTTAACTTTCAATTACTGTAAACGGAAGCCAGCCCTGGCTACTACTTATTAAAACTAACAAAGCACTATAAGAATGATTTATGATTTTAGCATCGTCAAAACATGCATTTCCAACAAAAATAAAACTCAAATGGAAAGAAATGAATGTTATTTGGGCTTAACATATACTTGGTATCATCTATAATTCACATTACAAAACCTTTAAAAACCTAGAGCATATCAAAAAGCAAAACATCCACTCAGTAGTGAAATCGATAGAGCATACACCATTTCAACATTATGCATTACAAAAACCTCAGCTTTCTTTCCAGTGGTCTCTATGTCTGCATTTTAAATGATTGTAATGATTGTACTCTCAACCTGAGCCAGAATTATGCCTTTTTTCCCCAAACTAATCTGAGAAACCTCAATTTCCCATCATTGTCATTTGTTTTACTCAACAAATCTAAACTTAAACAGCTACTTTAAAATGTACCTGTTTGAGCTAGGGATTCAGATCAGCAGTAGAGCACCTGCCTGGCATGCGCAAGGTCCTGTAATCACAAATGATCAAAACACACACACACACACACACACACACACACACACACATATCACACACATATCTTGGGGCAGGGGGCGGATGTCCTATGCAAAACACCTAAAAGGTAACATGAGAACTTTTATTTATAATTAAGTCACCTATGTAGAACTAAAAAACAAAAACTATAATTCTATGTATCAAGTACATTAAATTTAGTACATAATTCTTCACTTTATTTTAAACAGTAGAATAGTATCAATATCCCCATATAATAAATTGAAACTCCAAGCAGTTAATTAAATTCACCATGGTCATTTAGCCAGAATTCAAACCTATGTTTGTCTATGTATTCTGCACATATTCTGCTTCTCTTATTGTCCATAGCTTCTTTTCAATTCTCTCTGTGAAATGATACAATGGTCAAAGTCAAATAATACCTTGTTATGGTTTGAATGTGAGGTGTCCCCCAAAAGCTCACGTGTGAGACAATGCAAAAGGTTCAGAGAAGAAATGATTGGGTTACAAGAGCCTTAACCCAATCAGTGAATTAATCATCTGATGGGACTCATTGAGTATGGTAATTAAAGGCAGGTGAGCATTGGGCATGAGACTCTGGGGTATATATTTGTATCTGGCAAGTAGAGATCTCTCTCTCTCTCCCTCTCTCTCTCTCTCTCTCTCTCTCTTTCTCTCTCTCTCTCTCTCTCTCTCTGTCTCTCTCTCTCTCTGCTTTCTGATCATCATGCGAGCTGCTTCCCCCTGCCACATTCTTCCACCATGTTTTTCTGCCTCACCTGGAGACTTGTTGAATAAACCCTGTTTCTATGGATTGAGACCTCTGAAACCATGCTCCCTCAAATAAAATTTTCCTCCTCTATAGTTGTTCTAGTTGAGTCCTATTAGACACAGCAGTGAAAAAGCTTACTAAAATATACCCGGGTTTCTACATAGTTTGTGTAGAACCAAAGAATTGGAAGGAGCTCCAAAAAATAATCTGACTATAGATCTGTTCTCAACTGAATTTGTGGCATTTGCCTGCAGTGCTCAGAAGTGACAGTAAAAACTGAAAACTGTAATCTGGTGGATTATTTTTGCTACATAGTGTATCACTTTTAATATTGGAAGGTATGGTGATGTTTTTAGCTTAGAATTTTCTTTGTCTTAATGAAGAACACAAACCACATTTGGTCATTAGATTTGTTGCTTGGATTTTTAGCAATTTAGGGAAGTCTTCAGTTCAATAGCATTAAGTTTAGCTTTGGATTCCAGAAACCCAACTAAATCAGTCAAGGATCTTTTGACCACAAGTGACAACTGAAACTGGCTTAAGCAAAACAATAAATTTAATGGTTCATGTGACTAAATAGTTCAGAGGCAGTGTAGCTTTAGCACAACTTGGCTGTAAATAAGCTCTTTCCAGGTATTGATAAGAAGACCACCAGCATTCCCAGGTTTATGTTCTACTAACTTATTGAGCATAGCAAAGGAGAAAGTATCTTTCCTAATAATTCCAACAAAAGTCTTGGGGTTGAACTTCATGGGATCAGCTCACTGTTGAAACAAGTGCCATAACTAACTAGACTTGGGCCAACTTAGTGGTAAAAATGTCAATGAACTACACTTGAGTCACCTGCTCATCACATGGACTCACAGAGTTGCAAGTGGGTAAGGGTCTAAAGAAAAGTGGAGACATAGCTAATAGGCATGTACTCAGCATAATTCTTACTTTTATTTCATGTTAGGACATTGGTTTTTTTGTGTGTGTTTGCTATGAAAATAATGAATCACAGAAATTCAAAATGTTCTTCCATGAGAATGACTTCTTGTTCTGAAAACATTAGGATCAACTCAGCTCAAGTACCTGGTACAAAATGTACCTTCAGACAATAAATGACCATTTATAAACACTGGCATTGCCAAGCTCTCAATGGTTCCCTATATCAATGGACTAAATGAGAGTCTCAACCATTTCCTACTTGAGGACCAAACAAGACTATTAGGCAAAAGAGTTTCCAGAAATTTAAGATCAATACTCAGATTCAGCATCAGTGTCTGATTTGGGCTTTGTCTCCTTCCTGTCCTGTGTCTTCAGTTGGCATTTTGATACTTCTTAAAAATAGGTCAATAGGCAAGATACAGAGCAGGAGAAAGGAACCTGAGCAGATATTCAAGAAGGGATAATACAGCAAGTAAGTCCAGCCTCAGGGTGTTGCTTAAAGTCAAGCCAAAGGCAGCCTCAAGGTTTTCTGTAGATTTTTCTAACCAAAAATCCAGCAGAGGACACTGGCAAGAGGTTCCACAAAAGGGGACTATAATATAGTTTCAGTTCCACTGGGGCAACTGGAGTGCTGCTCAAAAAGGCAAGGTAAACGTGGCATGGTGGAGACTGGATTTACAACCATCAACTCATTTCACAATCCACCTGCTAACATACTCTTTATCATAGGGAAACTTCAGCAGTCATGGAAATGCTAGGTTGCATATATGTAACAACACACATTGTATATATCACTTATGCTAATCACTAAGTCAAGTCTTTGACATGAAGTAGACTGAGGACCCATTAAGATTAAATAACTTATTACAGGTCAAAGATCAGTCAGCAGCAGGACCAAACTTTGAAGCAGGTCTGTCTGATTTAAGAGCCTAAGCTCCCTCCAGGAATTCCTGATTCCCTTCTGTCCAGTCCTGTGACAGGGTCTTTGCTACTTTCCAATATATTTTCCTGATGCCAACCTTCTGCCTGCCACCTTCCTGAGTCTCCAAATATCCCTCAGCTCCTTAATTCCTCCTTTTGGTACTTGGCCTTGGGCCTCCCTGGTGTCTCTAACTACAACTGTTCTATTGAATAAACCTCTTTATTCTATAACTCATCACCTGGACCAGATTTTCTCCTAGGATTTGTAGCTTGGTGTCCTGCCTTGCTCACTTCCACCTGGGTAGGCTTTCTAGATTCTAGTGCCTCCCATTCTGCCCTGTTTTGCCGAAGTTAATGAAGTTAACCTTTTACCAAGTTCCAAGACAATCACTGTCATCTTCTGTTGGCTCCATGGATATGTTTGTCAATGAGAAAAATAAAAATAAAAAAGATCCTTATGCTCTCCTAGTAGAAAGCTTCAACTTGAGCCCTTTGATCCACAGACTCAAAGAACGAGTGCAATGTAAAAAGATGAGATTGTGACCTATATAATATAAAAGCATGGTCTGTTATTAAGAAATTCTCCAAGGGATGAGAATTGCTGCAGCTCCACTGGAGAGTAGCCTAGAAGTAGAAATAAATTTGATGTACACGTAGACTTTAATCTCCCAGGCCTGCTTCTGCAACTCTGTAGAAACAGAGTTGCAGGGCTTAAGGGTGCATGTGTGTTTGTTTTACCACTGGAGAAGTTGGCAAAAACTTAAAACTATTTCTACAGAGGAGGAGTTGAATGAGTCATGGTACATTTGAATTAAGAATTCAGTCCTTTAAAGAGGAAAGTTAGATCAATCACTATTAACCTGTGGGAAGTGAGGTCCCTTAGACTAGTCGGACACTCCAATCAGCATGCACACACTCGTGTTCACCAGTTAATGTAGCTGTGGGCCATCGTTTTATGTTCTCACCAAATCTTACCCTGTCCTCCCTCTACCCAGCTCTGAATTCCTGGATCATCCCTCATGTGAACTCTTTCCTGTTTGACCTACCTTTGGCATTTGAACACCCTAACATTCAATTCTCAGTGTTCCCCAGTGGACTTTAAATGAGGTCCCTAAAAAGAATGTGTTATATCTATACCTATAGAATTACAAGAAATTTGTTATCACTGAGAAGCTATAAGATGTCATTTTTTTGAAAAATAGACACTAGCCAAATGTATAGATATGGCTGTGCATACAGATATTCACATTTACATATTAGTATATTCAAAGAAAGTTTATTTTTCTTTCACCAATTTTCATTGATGACCGGATGGTGAGAATAGAAATGGAGACATGGTGAGGGTGTATTATTATATTTTTTCAAAATATAGAAAACATTGACTTATTTCAATAGTTAAATCCTCACATGTAATAAACAGAATAATTTTTGAAGAGGACTTTAATAACAACAACAAAAAATGTTTGAAGAAAAGTTCTGTGAATAGACCTATAAGAGACCCATAAGGAAATATCCCGTTGCACAAGTTCAGATGCACCACTCACCCTTATAGCCATTTCCTCCTACAATTTAAGAAGACAGTAGAAGTGGTGCTCTCTGGATTTGCACGACACAGCACAGCAGCCAGGCAAAAGGAACAGCAAGTGAAAAACACGGGGAGGTGAATCTATAAGCAATATGATGAGGCTGGCACACCTGGAGAGAAAAGGGACAGATGAGGATATAAAGGACAGCACAGACCACTAAGCTTGGATTTTGCTAGCAGAGCTCAACATGTTTTCTTCCAAAAGAGATATGACAGACATTCTCACTCACAACACACTCCTATGGGCACACTGTGGTTTGATAAAGCCCAGCAGTGTACTAATCCATAATCGGCTTTTGGTAATAACCATCAGCACATTAGGAATGGTAGTAGCTCTCAAAGGATTTCAGAATACCTAAAATAAACCCTCAGGTTATAAGCAATCCCCAAGAAGTCCTTGTAACACTGTGCCTTTCATTTTCAATCAAGAATGCACCTCAAATACAAGAAAGACTGACAAAACATGAATTCAAGAATCAATCTGCTCTGAGTAGTAAAAAATATTCACGAACTTAAGTAATTCATTATGAGCAATAAATTACATGAGGCACACTTAAATGTAACCACACATATCCTGTTGATTGCAATACACAATTCTCTGACTTCATATCAGAAATTATTATGGCAGTAATGCAGTTCTAAGGAGAATTCTAAGCATGTTTGTTAGAAAGAGTAACATGATGTAATTCATATTTTAGAGAATTCACTTAAACAACAGCAAAGGAAACTGTATCTACCCTGCCACATTCCCAGCCTGACATTCCATCTATAAACCTGTTGACCTCTGGACATGAGCCATGGCCCATCCTCATATGTTCCTCATCTAATATCATTCTAGATCTACACAATTTATGTTCCTAATTCATCTCCCAAATGTGACCAATTTGGGGCCTTTTAGTATTTGGACCCTCCAACATTTAACCCTCCATGCTCTGTAATGTACTGATTTCTATTTGCCTATTCACTTCCTCCACTTCTAGGCCACCTTGGACAGGACAGTCTGTGCTGGTCTTCCCTTCTCGTACTCCATACCCACCGCTGTACTTGATGGAAATTCCAACTGATGCATTCCCATCCAGTTCCTAAGAAAATGATCTGAAATGATGAGCAAGTGGGAATAAAAAACTGAAGAGAAAAAAGTAAAGAAAAGAAACCTGGTGAGAGCAAAATTACAAGAATTCAGACCAGAGACAATGAGAAATAAACTAAACTAAGAGAAATACAACACTGCACAAAAGAGAGCTGAGCTGACAATGACTAATTCCGTACTAAGAGATACATTATATAATGTTTACTGAAGTTGCTAACTTAAGCAAATACATACCCCCTCACAGACACAGAATAGGAAACATAAATCAAAGTTTTGCTATGAATTTTAGTCCCTCTATACATGGGAACTTATTAAAAAAAAAAACATTAACTGTGCATACTTTTAAAATACAATTCTGAAATATTTTTCTTATATCTTGCTTCTCTCCATTAGAAGGGACAATTTTTGGTTTCAGGGCTTTTACAATCATTGTAGAAAATTCTCTCACTGCATGCAATTGCTCAAAGTTCAAACTCTAAGCACACTTTTTTACAAGTCACAAATCAACCTCAGTATGTTTTATAGGGTCATTTTTCCTTTTAGCCCAAATTGTATCTTAAAAGATATCATAACTCGATGGATGTTGTGCTTGGTGGCAATAAAGACACCAATATCTTACTTGCAGCGTGCTTCACACTTTTATGGGACCTTCTTGGTCTCTGTTTACATTTATGTGACTTGCTTTGCTCTTGTATGCATTTCAGTTTATATGTCTCATATTATTTTCATCGCTTTACCTATATATCTGTCTATCTGCTGCTACTCAAACCTAGGCAATATGGGATTTAAAGTGGTTTCATTCTCCTCCAATTTTCACTTTCCAAAATTGTCTTCTGCTGCTGCAGCTATTACCTACCTCTCTCTACCCACCTCCCTGGCCCCCTTCTCCCTCTCCTTTTTCCCTTAGCCTCCATTCCTGACCCCTTATTCTTTCCCATATCTTACTCAGGGATCATAAAGCACTTAGACTGAGTCCTTCCTGGGAGGACCAAAGTCATTACAGGGCCTTCCTTACTGGGTTATTCTATTGGGTACCGGCCTAAGTTCTCTCTAGGCAACTGCTAGAAGAGTACTAATTAGCAGTTTCATGGCTTCCCATCCACAAAGCCTGAATAAAATCATATTAAAGAGGCTAATGCACTATATTACTGGAAAAATCTTTCCCCCAGCTCAGTTAGTAAGCCACATGACTACACAGGAAACACATGTTCCTAATCGAGCATCCAAATCACATCCTATCACATGCAAACCATCAGCATCGCAAATTATTTATAATTTCTGTCTTTAGATATAACCTACTCTTTTAATTTCCCAGTGTTTTACACCTCTCCATCTGAGGAGAAAAAGTGTGGCAGCACCAATAACATTTTTTAATTTGGGTGAGGGCAGATTGGCCACTGCTCACTGTGCCAATAACACCATTATCCCAGTGTTACAGACTGAATGTTTATGTGCCTCCCAAATTCACAGGTTGAATTCCTAACCCCCAATGTGATGGCATTTGGATGTGGGGCCTTTAGGAAGTAATTAAGTCCAGTTTAGATCATGAGGGATAGAACCCTCATGATGGGGTCCACGTGCTCAGAAGAGGTAGACAGATTCTCTCTCCGTGCAAAACCAAGGAAAGGTCTTATATGCATAAAGCAAGAAGGCAGCAATCTACAGCCAGAACTATAAAAATGAATGTTTGCTGTTTAAGCCACAGGACTATGGTATTTTGTTGTAGCTTCCCTGGCTGACTAAGCCACCTAATAACAAATGTAATAATCATAAAAATCAAAATTAATAAACTGTAGTTGTGCACCTAATGACTAGTCATCAGCACATTAGTTTCCCTATATGCAGAACTAGATGTGTTGTTTACTTGTTGGTGACTCTGAATGAAATGGGCTGCATTAAGACAACCATCTGCTCTGTTTGATTTGATAAGTGGAATTAAGACACGAAACAGCAAGTTTATAGTCAGTATGACTTAAAATTATGTAACAGAAGGTAAATGATCTTTCATTTAGGGGAACTGAACAGAATATCCTCTAAGGATATAACTTAAATTAATGTTTGTTCCACAGCAATTCAAGTTGGATTTCTCATTTTGATAGTTTGTCTTCAGTGGACTTCATAAAAATGGAATATTCATACTTTTGTGACTTGAACATTGAATTGTTTTATTTTATCACTCTTTCATGCTTCACCTGTGATAAGAAGCAACAAACAGTATGTAAAGATTTCAAGGCCAATTAGGTTATTCAATAATTACTTTTACTTTCTGTTCTGTGTAGACTATGGATGATGTCTTGTTTATGGAACATCCTGCTCCAATAGTATTAGAGGATTCTTGATTCTTTCATGGCAGGAGTTAGGCTGTTCCCAATATTTAAGACAAATGGCCCTTCTCCTGCAATCTCTTTAAATGGATTGTCAGTAGTCATTCTGGCAGGCACAGAGCTTAAAAGCATTAGGAGCTAACTGAAAACAGCTGCTTTGCTGAACCAAACACTTCAGAGCACTCAGAATCAAAACAAAACTGGACAAGATGTGCTGATGCTCACAGTGCATTCTTCCATGAGACCTAAGAAATTTTTAGTGGCTTATGTACATGCACAGAAATTTTCAGGACTAATGTGGTTTTATTTCTTGACTCCTTACAATTTTTCCAGAGCTTTTAAAATTATGTCTTTTTCCACTTTTATAGATAATTCCCCATTACTGCTTGCAAGGGTGATCAAATTATTTTTATCACTTCTTCCAGGTCATTAAAAAGGATATGCAATGTAAATGGCCTCAATAATAATCCCACTTGCATTCCCCTAGACAACCTCTTCCTTGCTCAATTCACAACAGGACTATCTTTCATTTATGTTTCATATGCTCTTGTTACCCCTCCAATACATTCTTTCTGCAACAGTTCAGAGCAACCTTTAGAAAATGTGTCACTCCTTAACTTAAAGCCACTTCTTTTCCTTTCATTAGACTTAGCAAAAAGTCCAAAATCTTTAAACCTCATGAAGGGCCCTCCATGAGCTTGGTCTGACTAACCGTCCAGCCTCCCTTGTACCAGTTTCTTTTCTACTTGCCAGTCTAGGTGCCTTGGCTTCCTTTTAGTTTTTCAACAGGTCAAAGTTCACTTTTCAAAGTAACTTCTTCCTCTTCCTTCCAAACTTCTTCATGACATGTAGCACAATTGATGTCTTTATTTGCTTCCTCCCAAATTTGACTGTGAACTTCTTGTGGGCAGGCCTGGGTTTGTTGTTTATATCCTCTGATACACATCACACTCAATGAATATTTATGGAATGTGTAAATAAGTTTCTTCAATAATAAACCTGCTTCTGAATCATATAGCATTTTCCTGCAGATTCAATATTTAAAAAGAAGAAAATATTGTTTTGACTGTAGTGTTAACAAAACTTTCACCTCCGAAAATCCCAACTCTTTCTCCTTTTCAGTTATCTCTGTAGGAAGAGTCAAAACAAAATTGAAAATATATAAAGAGTAAGTTTATGCCACAAAATCAGGATGACATTTCTACTATATCTGAAAGCTTCAAGTTTTGGACACATCCTAAGGAGACTGGTTCTTAAAATTATCTGCCTGCATACACTAGAGCTTCTGTTAGATCTCCTTCATTTCTCATCAGGTTATGATGAACATCGTAGTTTGCACAGTGTTTGGGCATAAAAATTCTACTGAATAAAACAAGACTATATCCAGTGCTATGCTAGTAAATGTTTACAACCACCTGAGTATTGGGGAAATGAATGTAATTTGTAAATCCTGCAAAGTAAATAATCCCATTAAGACCAATTTCAAGCTGTGTTTAAAATTTCTAAAACTTTAACAATTGGCTCTTTAAAAAAACTATATGAGCATCTCTAGCATACCATTGGAGAAATCATATCACAAAAAATATTTTCATGGTTTTTATATGCACACAATTGTGTAGGATATAAAATAAATTAGCTAAACTCATTTTCAAAATGTATTCTTATCCCAATATGATATGGAAGGGAAAAAATAACTTGTAGGTACAAAGACTATTATATCAATTTACTGTGATAAAGTTCATTTTATAATCATTTTATTTCTTCATCTTAGAGTCTTCCCCAATACAATTTTATGACTTAGACCCTATCTGTTCCACCTCACTGTAAACTCTAAGTAGTCACATGGAAGTGGTGAACACCACAATAAGATCAGATAACAGTCTGATCATTTACCATTCTTTAGTTACCCCCAACTCATTGCCTACTATAGTACACTCATTACAGCATGTATAGGAGTGCTCACCATGAGTCACTTATTGAGCTAGTAGGCTCTGGGGATTCAGACTGACACAATCCCTGTCTTCAGGGAGCTCACAGACTGGTCAGAAGATGAACAAGAACAAGTATCAGGCAGAAATTCCTGATTAGAAGTTATTGCAGGAGCTGAGAGAATATACACAAAATGTAGATATAAATTAGCCATCACTGAAAAAGCCAACATTGAAGTTCACTTGAAGGATGAGTAGGCATTGGCCATGGAAAGGGGAGGAAAGGCATTCCAGGAAGAAATAAGAGCAAGTAGAAAGTTATGAGATGACAAGGGATAGCCATCACTGAAGTCATTGAAGTACAGGTATGTGAAAAGGCATCCTGAGATTGCAGAGACAGGTGGGGGTGGGGTTTATAAAGATCCTCTGTTGCTATGCAAAGGAGCTTGGTTTTCATTCAAAGGATAATGCATGAGAGAGAATTTAAGGTTTCTAAGTTAGTAGGTGATAGAACTGCTGCTTTAGAAAGATTGTAAGGACAAGACAGAAATGGAGACACTGGACTGAGAAGGAGGTGAGAAACCACCTGCTGGGACAATGACTTCAGCCCAGTAATCAACTCTTCCTCCATCACTGTTTTCCTCTGATTTCTCTTGTCCATCTTAATTCTTTGCCATTGCTGTCACTTCTTTATATGTTGAAGAAAAATGGTGCCACTCTGTTGTCTTCTTTGGTCTCTTTTAGGTTCACTTTCTCAGCACAAGACAGAATTTTGCATCATAAACTTAAGGAGGAGGGGAACAGACTTAACAAAGTAAAAGGATCAATCAGATGTTGAGAACAAATTTATGTTTCTCCAAGAGAGTACCATGGCTGATATGTACTGCTACCCTGTGAACCACCCCAAATTTAGTGATATTAAACTACAACAATCATCATTAGTATCTCCCATGATTAGGAGGGATGACTAGATTCAGGTATGTGGTTCCATCCATCCTGCTGTGGCTGGAAATGGAGGCATCACAAAGGCCTCCTTACTCTTGTGTCTAGTGGTGATTGCTGGCTATTGATTGGGACCTCAATGGGGGCTGTCAATGAGGTCTTTCTATGTGGCCTGGGTTTCCTCAGAGCACAGTGTTAGAGTCAAGGTAGGTGTCCTGAGAGAGAACCAAACCTTTTCTAACCTAACCCAGTTATTCATAAAGTGCCACTTCTTAGCCACAGCCTATGTGGGAAGGAAATAGGTAATATTGGAGGCATGGGCCGGCTGGAAATAAAAAGTAATATTAAGAAATAAACACAAAAGATGCAGGAAAAAAAATTTTAAGTGGGGGTATGACAGATGGAAGAGACCCGATAGGTGGAAGAGACCTGATGGGTCTGATCCTAACAAAGGAAAGAGCCCATAAATGCTTTATTTACAGTGAAACACACCAAAGGAATTTATTGTGAGAGGGGTTTTCAAGATAAGCAAGAAGTGAGAGGCTGTGGGGAAGTTGGCCTGACTGGGGAATTATCACTTGCACAGTAATTCTTCCTCCTCCAGCAGTTGACACCACAAGGCTAGTTAGGGGTACTGTATCTCTGTTAGGGGTAGCAGGCATCTGAATTCAAAGCTATGGAACCCATAAATTCTTTGCCAGGCATGGAACTGGCCCTATGAACAGCGGTTGCCTGCAAATGGGCGTGTCTTTCCACACCTTCACATGGAAAGATTCCCAGATGTGGCAGTCAAGCTGTCCAAGGCTATTGCGTTCAAAGCAATAATTTATTTGCCACTCCCAACGGTCACTTCTGCCACATTCTTTTCTTTATAAGTGAATCACTATGGCGAGTCTATTCACAAAGGGAAGAGAACTAGAGCCCACCACTTGATGGGAAAAGTGTCAAAGAATTTTCAGACTTGTCTTAAAACCATTGCAATCATTTTTCATGTTTTTGACCAAGACAAGGGATATTCATTTTTATTTTGGTACACAAAGCAGGAAGTGACAGTACCTAACCCTTACCAACCATTTTCTAGAATATATTGCAAGGTTATAAAACTTTCCCTCTATGCCCTCTGATAAAGATTCATGTCTTAGACACTTGAATGATAGATATATGCATAAGCAAAAACTTAAGGTCATTAGGGTCTCTCTTAAGAAGCAAACATCTCAGGGTAGATAAGAAGAGGGTTCACGACTAGCCCCTTAAATCTATAGGATAAGGACTGATTCAATTTCCAAAATGAGAAGAATCTGAAAACTGAATCATTTTAATTTGAGATATATATATATATATTTAATTTATGCATATATCATTTATATTTTTATACATATATTTACATTGATATATATAATTTATGTATATATCATTTATACTTTCATACATATATACATAAAATTGCAAATAGTTGTCATCATAGACTATGGGTTGAATAGTCCTCAAAAATCCTTTAAACTTTCCAAAGGTGATAAAAAAAAACACCTCTAGCTATTATGTGTGTAGGTACCGCAATCCCAGAGTGACAAAACTAGGTAAAAATCTTCCCTGAAAGAATTTTCTCTTAACAAGATTTATTTCTGTTCAGGTGTGACATGCTGTTCACATCTCTCTGATAAGATGAGAAATACTTGAAATTTATACAGCTTACAAGTTGGTTAGAGTAATGTAATTTACAATACCAAAGGTACCCAACAGTATTGGTATTTTTAAAATTCTGAATACAAGTGTGAAAAATGAACATGCTAGTTGTAAATGCTATGGTTTGAGTGTGTCCACCCAAAAGCATGTGTTGGAAACAATACCCAATGCAGTAGTGTTAGGATATGGAGCCCAGTGAGAGATAATCAGGCCATGAGGGTAGGATGAATGGGTTACACCTTCACCTGGAGTAGGCTCACTACAAAGGGGTGAGCTCAGCCCCCTTTACTCTTTCTCTTCCATTATGTGACACCTTACCATGCTGTGACACAGCAATAAGGCCCTCAGCACCAAGGGTACCTTGATCTTGGACTGCTTAGCATTCACAACAGGGAGAAAGAAATTTATGTTCATTATGGATTACCCAGCCTGTGGTGTTTTGCTACAGAGCACAGAACAGACTAAGACACGTCCCCCAAGAAAGAAGGAATTGCAAAACTATTCTTAGATATGAGTAGCAGTAATGACCCTTAGCTGGGTCCTATGGATGTTGGATTTGCCAGACTATACCCACAATCGTGTAATCAATCCCTCTGCCATGAGTGTGTGTGTGTGGTGTGTGTGTTTGTGTGTGTGTGATGTGTTCTGTTTCTCTGGAGAACTCTAACATGGGAATTCATAGATACAAAGAAGAGACTGACAAATTGAAAAAGTAGGAATCAAGCAATTCTAAAGGGTTCCAGTTATAGAAATTGCTCAGAGTAACTCTGCTATAATGAATAAGCTCCAAATGATTTCAGTTTCATATCACTTAGTTCATGATTTAAATTCCAAAGTATGACTATTCAGTTAGCTTAATATGGGTTATAGGGTAAGATTTTATTAATAGCCTATCAGAGTGTATCCAATAAGGAAGAAGCAACACTTCAAAGAAAAATTAGTATGACGCTTTTACCTTAAAAAAATGGAATGCAGCATACTAAAGTACCAAAAATATTTAACTTTTTAACCACATTTAAATGCAAAATATTACATATAATTTTGAAGTTTGCAGACTCTTTGAAGCTCTTACATGCATCCTCTGGGATTGTTGCCCACCACCAGGTCAAGAACTTTTAGTCTAAACATAACTACTATATATTCTTGGTTATCATCTCACTGAACACACAGACCACTGAACTGTTCTGATAAAGGGAAAGAAAGTGGTTCCACAATCTAACTATTGTGCATTGAGTTGCTATAAACATTGATGTGACTGTGTTACTGTAGTATGCTACTTTTAAGTTCTTTCAGTATAAATCGATGAGTGGGACAGCTGGGTCAAAAGGTGCATTCATTTCAGGTTTTCTGAGGAATCTCCACACTGTTTTTCAGAGTAGCTGCACCAATTTGCAACTCCACCAGCAATGTAAAAGTGTGCCTTTTCCCCCACATCCACACCAACATATATTATTGTTTGTGTTCTTGATAATAGCCATTCTAATTGGAGTAAGATGAAATCTTAGAGTTGTTTTAATTTGCATTTCTCTACTAGAGATGTTGAACACTTTTTCATATATTTATTAATCACCTGTATATCTTTCTCTATAAAGTGTCTGTCCAGTTCCTTGGCCCATTTATTGATTGGATTCTTTGTATTTTTGGTGTAAAGTTTTGTAAAAACTATATCCTTTGCTGAGAAAAAGCTTTTTAGTTTGAGTCCATCCCATTTATTGATCCTTGCTTTGATTTCTTGTGCTTTGGGAGTCTTGTTAAGGAATTCTGATCTTAAGCCAACATGATGAAGATTTGGGCTTACTTTGTCTTCTATTTGGTGCAGGGTCTCTGTCTAATTCCTAAGTCCTTGATCCATTTTGAGCTGAGTTTTGTGCAGGGTGAGAGACAGAGGTTTAATTTCATTTTACTGCATATGAATTTCCAGTTTTCCCAGCACCATTTGTTGAACAAACTCTCCTTAGTAATGCAGCCACATCAATGCTTATAGCAGCTCAATTCACAATAGCTAGATTGTGGAACAAACCTAGATGCCCTTCAACAGATGAATGAATAAAGAAACTGTGGTATATATACAAAATGCAATATTATTCAGCCATAAAGAAGAATAATATTATGGCATTTGCAGATAAGTGATGGAATTGGAGAATATCATGCTAAGTGAAATAAGCAAATCCCCAAAAATCAAAGGCTGAATGTTTTCCCTGATAAGTGGATGATGATGTATAATGGGGGTGGGGTGGGGGTGAGAGAAGAACAGAGGAACTTTAGAGTATGTAAAGGTAAATGAGAGGGAGGGGTGTATGAAAAATGGTATGAAGAATGAGACATACATCATTACCTTATGTACATGTACAATTACACAAATGTTGTGAATCTACATCATGTACAACCACAGAAATGAAAAGATGTACCCCATTTGTGTACAAGGAATCAAAATGCAATCTGAAAAATAAATAAATAAATAAATAAATAAAAGAAAGTGATGACTTCATTTTTCTGTCTTCTCCTACCCCTTCAGGTCTAAAGAAATTGCATTGTTCACACTTTCCTGAAGAAGAAAGGTGCCATTAAACAGTTGGCAAGATTTTATTGTTGCACAGCATGATGTGGCAAAGAGTATAAGGCCTGAAATAGGAGGATCCAGGCTTGAATCGCATTCCTACCAACCACAAACCAAGACGTCCTCAGTTTGAGACCCTCTGAGCTTCAGGTTCTTGTCCTTAAACATCCCTGCTTACCTTAACAGACATCATGAGGTTCATGTAGTTACCTCAGAATATATTTGGGAACTACAAAGTTGTGAAAAAATTTTAGTTATAACTATTTATCTATTTATCTACATACACAGATCAATGGACCCATCAGTAGAGATAGATATGTAGATACATGGAGTCCATCAGCATTTGCTAATCCTGGTTAACAATAGAAACATCTGTGAATCTTTTCAAAATTCAGATTCTTAGTTCCTTCCTAGACCTAATAAACTGAAATTTCCAGGGGTGAGGATATGTATGCATACATGTAGGAAAAGCTTCCCATAATATTCTTAACATTAGCTAGACTTGATATCCTAACCACATTTAAAATCAGAATTATTCACAGTGATCTGCTGTGTGTTGATGATTCTGATAAAAGTCAAAATTACTACTTATGAGACTATTTAGATTTTGAATTAGGAAATATACTACTAACTTGTTCCACACTACAACACGTGGTCACTTATATATGATTAGAGAATCCAACAGCCCCCACTAAGGAAGTGCTAGTATAGCAATAACTTGCTTAGAACAAATTCTGCTCTCATTTATATGCTTAGAACCATTAAAGTAAGGTTTTATAGCTTATGATCATTTTAAGCACCATGGATTTACGAGTATGGATGTTTCTACAGTTTCAAAAACTTTGCAGAGAAGTCTATAGCTTCCTGCAGTCCTTTAATATGGAGATGATGTAAGGTATTCTTCAGTGGGGGGAAAGTGAAAGAAATTAAGGATAATGTAAAACACAATATAATGGTGCCAGGTTTGTGATAACATTTTCTTTAACATCTGTTGTGTCTTTAACATTGAGATATGAGAATGATCTTTTTTTCTTCAATTTTCCCTTAGAGAAGTAAGAAATTTTACAAAGTATCTGAAAGTAAACACAGAGGAGACCTCCCATAAATACATTTAGTTTCTCCAATCTTCTCCATCCTCAGTTTTACATTGTTTTATACTAGAGCTTAACAATGTCCCGTGCTGTGTCACAATTTTTAACATATTACCTCATAACATATGCCATGGGGGTAGAAAAGAGGTCCTGTCATCTTTCCGCAGGCATGCACTGAGTTTCCTTGCTGAGGGTGCTGTTGACTTTAATTCTTTTTAAGTGAGAGAACTTGTCTCAGCTGAGCCCTTGCCACCACTTTCCAGTCTGGCTGCCTCCAGACAAAGCACCAGATTCTTTGTTGCTGGAATCTACTGAACAGAAAGGTCATCTTAGAAATGCCAACATAAAATCAGGAACACTGTTAATCAGAAGGTTGACCCTTGAATTAATCAATAAAATATTTAAAGTTTAAACATTCCCAAAGCAAATTTATTAAAAATGTAAATTAACAAGTGAAAATACCTCAGTGTATCACTGGGGAATCACGTCTTCCACTTTCAGTTGCAAATCAGCACCCCTATGCTTTCCATGCAATACTGGATGGAGCCCCCTTATCACTAGTTGGGAAGAGTGCCACCTCTGGTGCTAGTAAGCCCACATCCCCTGAATATTAAAAAAAAAAAAAAAACAGACTACTTTCTGGAGTCAAAAGTTCCAGATGATGCACTCTCAAATGACATTGAAACTAGAACTCAGCTTCCTAAAGTTGGTAGAATGCCAGCAGTAATGAAGGTTGAACTTCTCTGGAAGTTAATATAATGCTACTTTTGTCCCTATCATATAGACAGCCCATTGCCCCTGGCTTATTACTAATTACTGATACTGTTATTAGTTCCAGAGTTCAAGAACTACTGCTTCTGGTCTTGTTGGTAGAACGATGGAACTGGAACATTCTACTACCACCATGAAAAGTCAATCCCTCTAGGACGGTGATCTCAAACGTTAGCCTGCATTGGAATGATCTGGAGTGCTTGTTAAAATACAAGTTGCTGCTCTCCACCCTCAGGTTTTAATTCTGTAGGCCTGGAGTGGGTCTTCAGAGCCTGCATTTCTAACAAGTTCCCAGGACTGCACTTAGAAAGAAAAATGCCATATCTGAAGAAACTCTCCCTTGGTTTCTGCTTTTGCTACTTAAAAATAAATTTATTTGTTCTAATTAGTTACACATGACAGTAGAATGCATTTACGCACTTTGATATATCATACATAAATAGGGTATAATTTCTCATTTTTCTGATTGTACATATTGTAGAATCACTTTGGTAATGCAATCATATATGTACATGAGGAAATAATGTCTGTTTCACTCTACTATCTTTCCTACCCCTGTGCTCCCTCCCCTCCCTTCACTCCCCTCTACCTAATATAAAGTAACTCTATTCTTCCCTATCCACTCCCCCAACCCTTATTGTGAATTAGCATCCACATATCAGAGAAAACATTCAGCCTTTGGTTTTTTGGGGATTGGCTTATTTCACTTAGCATATTCTCCAGTTCCATCCATTTACCTACAAATGCCACAAGTTCATTCTTCTTTAAAGCTGAGTAAT
This sequence comes from Sciurus carolinensis, assembly GCF_902686445.1. NCBI lineage: Eukaryota > Metazoa > Chordata > Mammalia > Rodentia > Sciuridae > Sciurus > Sciurus carolinensis. Next base: position 34,645,670 of record NC_062213.1, read on the forward strand.
ATTCCATTGAATATATATACCACATTTTCTTTATCCATTCATCTACTGAAGAGCATCTAGGTTGGCTCTATAGTTTAGTTATTGTGAAATGAGCTGCTATAAACACTGATGTGGCCATGTCACTGTAGTATGCTGATTATAAGTCCTTTGGGTATAAGCCGAGGAGTGGGATAGCTGGGTCAAATGGTGGTTCCATTCCAAGTTAGGATATAAATAAACCCTGTCCATCTAACCCAAAGAAAGAGAGGTGGAAGGGACCATCCCTGTGGTGGAGACTCCTAGCCAAACTGCCCTAGTTCTCAGAGTAAAAGAAGATCCTTCTCTAGCCTGGGTTCCTTGGCTTATAGTTCTTAGAATCAGATACTCAGATACCTACTCAGAACTAGAGTCTGCTCTATGGGTGTGCGTAGGTAGGTTCTCTTGTCTACTGTCTCACGGACCCCAGACCAATCCTTGCCCTTTAACCACATCACTTTTGCCCAAGCCAAGCCCCTTGTATTATGTCTTCCTATCTTATATGGTAGTTTATTTCACAATTTTATCATTGATGTTTTCAGTCTATTCTGTTAGTCTTACTCAAGACCAAGTAAGCTGCTTTAATAAATTTGTATAATAATGCACTTAAGAGCAACACAATCTCTTCTGTCCTAGAGGGTCCCGGGGTTCCTAATGCAATTTAATTCATCCTTGTCTCCGTAACTTTCTGATTTTATAGTTGAGGTACCAAAAACAGACCAAGCGTGGCAAAGGGCTACTAGATTTTATTATTTTAGATAATAGACTCTAGTTAATAGATACAATGCATTTTTTTGTGAATAAAGGTGCATATGTGAACACACACAGACATATTACACAGAAAAAAAGAAATTACAGGTTTTATAGCAGAACAAAGAAAACATACAAGATTTCTTTATAATGAGATTGCTGTGTACCTTGGCATTTCCTTGCACCATAGCAGATTGAGCCTTAAGTTATTGGGTAAATCAATAACCATCAATCACAGTGTACCATACATCTCCAACTTCCAAACTCAGTAGTGAGCACAGCAGTGTGAGCACAGTGTGATCATCATGGCCAAGTAGACAAGTAGACAAGTAGACAGATATATATCTCTTTTATGGTTGTTGACCTTTATTATGTCAGCATGATATTTTATTATATATGTATCCCTTGGAGGCCTAAAAATAAATATTAATAATTATCACCAAAACCTTGCATTCTGGTCAACATTTCCTTATTTGATATGTATAGAGTTTTAAATGCATACCAATAGTGAAATTTGCTCAAGGTTATTCACTCCCAGTGTTTACTCTGTAATGTGCCTTAAGGCATTCTGAGTATAAAGGATATTATATAAAATATTATTTTTTATTTCTATTACTAATTTAATAACTTCAACAACCTTCTGGAATGGTTTAAGGTAAGAAAAAATCATCAGTATCTTTCACAAGTAAACAGTAATGAAGTAGCAAATAAAAAATTAATAAAACATCTTTTCTATTTAAGTAAAATCATATTTGTGTTTAAAAATTTAAACATTAGAAGCACAACATTAAAGTGTCATTAATTTTTAAAGGTTCTTCTTTGTACCTGTTTTTCTTCATATTGTACTTTTTGAAGTGTAAGCTTTGATGTAGTTTTCATTCTGTTGTACCAGTAGCACAGATAATACATGGATTGTGCTTTTATGAATTGTTTTTTCTTCTGGAAAATATAAAAATAGTTAAATACACAAAATACCAAGGGAGAGTTCAATGAAGGGTCAGAAGAGGAAGGCCTGTGTAGGTGTAATCCCCCTGGTCAGTAGATACTGGCAAAATAGAAGTTTGTTTATTCAGAAGGTCAATAGACTCTATCAACACCCCAGAAGTTTCCCCTCTACTCTATTCACGTCCAAACACTAAAATTTCCTCCTTCCAGAGATAAGTACAGTTGTCTCTCAGTTGCTGCAGAGATCTATTGGTTCCAGAATTCCCTGCAGATATCAAAATTCAGGAATATTGTAGTCCCTTACATAAAATAGCATTGTATTTACAAATAACCTAGACACATTCTCCTGTATACTTTAAATCATCTCTGAATTGCTTATAATACCTTATATGATGTAAATGCTACGTAAATAGTTGTTATACTAAATAGAGATAAGGAAAAAAGTCTGTATATGTTCAGTATAATTTTTTCAAGTTATTTTCAATTCTTGGTTGGTGGAACCCACAGATCTAGCACCTGTGGATAGAAAGCTGTCTACACTACTTTGACTTATATATTAATGGCCACCTTGCTTGTCTTTGGGTTTACCACCTAGATTTGCACCCCTTCCACACTAGAGTTTAGCTTTGTCTCCTTTTTGAACTTTTTGTAAATGGTATTATATACTATGTGTTCTGTTGTGCCTGTGTTCTTTTACTTCACATTGTGTTGTTGAGATTCATTCATGGTAAGTGTGTAGATGTAATTCATTCATTTTCATTGCTGTGTTCTATTGTATGAAATTGCACAAGTTATGCATGCATTCTATTGTTGATTGATATTTAGATTGTTTGCAGTCTGAGTCTATGAAACTAAAACACTGTAGCTGTTTGGAGCAATAAGTTTTTCAGTAAATCAGTAGCACTCAGAAATGTTGTGAGCATCTTCCAACTCTACACCCTTAGTGTTAAGCACTGTGATGTTAGCACAAATGTGAGCATCATTACTAAGTACACAAATAGGTACTTCTTGTATATAATTCTTGATGCAAGTTTACAGGCATTTCTGCTCAGTTAATAGTTGGATGAGGAATTTCTGAGTCACAGGGTATTCTTGCCTTCTACTTTCCATAGATCATACAAAAATGTGGCATTAATATACACTCTTGCTGGCATTAATTAAATCCCCTGTTGCTCTTCATCCAGGTATCTGCTAAAATTTTATCTCCTTTGGGCATCATTTCCTGGGCATCCTAGTTAAATAATCTCAACCCAATCCATATTCTTATTCTTTGATTTATCCTCTTCACTATCTGAGATCATTTTATTTGTTTCTGTGCTTTCCACTAGAAGACAATCTCCATAAGAGCAAGGACTTCCTCTTGCCCATAAGTAGGATAGTGTCTGGAACACAATGCACTCTTGATAAATATTTGCTGAGTGAATGGTTGGGAACTTCCTTTGTATAGTAAATACTTGCAATAATATCAGTAGAAAAGACTTTACACAATATAAATTTTGAATCACCTCTTGTAAGGAGCAATACTTTTTAAATAGGAGTTTCATGATCCATGTAATATGTTTAACAGCTACTATTCAGAAAAATAATTATCCATTTAGATTTTCCTATAATGTGACTATCATGACACATGTTGAATAATTTTTCCTGTCTCATGAACACAGGGAGCAGCAGCATTTCATATCCACAGTGAGAGAACAGGTGCCTGTAAATCAAGACTTCCTGTTTTTTAAAGTGCAGCCCGTAATAATCAATTGACATGCCTGCTATAAATAATAATGCATGGTTTCTCAAGGAATCCAGCATGTAATTGATCCTCTGGTCTGAAGAAGCTCTAGGCCTGTGATATTTTGATAGGTACGGCATTCTTCAACTGACTTTATTGTCTTGCTTTTAGCCAGCCCTTGAAATAAAGATTCATGAATCTATATTGTACATCCAACCTCTCTGGAATAGAGAAGTAGTAGTGTGTGACTCTCAGAATATGCCTAGCCTCATCATTGCATTTCTACTGTAAGGCCATGGTACAAACCAGTGAGGTAGCAGGATATTAGGTTTTTGTAGGACAAAAGAATGAAGGAAAGAAGGACTGTATAGAGGGAAAAGAGGGGTGGGAGGGGTGGGGGGGAAGGGAAAAAAATAATGAATCAAACATCATTGCCCTATGTATGGGTATGATTACACAAATGGTATGCCTTGACTCCATGTACAAATAGAGAAACAACATGTATCCCATTTGTATACAATAATAATAAAAAAAATTAAAATAAAAAAAATCTAAATACTTGAGGCAGGTGATGGTCTAAGACTATATTTCACAATAAGGCATCCCCCAAATCCCTGTAACCAAATGCTAGTATGGCAACATACTGGAGAGGTCTGTTCAGTGTTCTAATTTCATGACTGATGTTTTATTTATTTATTTATTTATTTATTTTTTAATAAGGAAGGCTGACTACCATGTGATCCTATTAACCTGACCACAGTTAATTGGACCAAGGACGTTTGCCTGATTCAAAGCTGGTAGTGGTCTATGAAATGCGACTTCTGTCAGCAAGGCTACTCGGGGAAATGACCAACTAAACAAATTAGGTTCTCTCTCAGGGAGTTTTTAAGTGCAGGACATAGAGGAAATTGAGAGGAGCACGAGGGAAACATGATAGAATATGTGACTTTAAGTACAAAACTCAGGATGTACAAATCACAGTTTTCTTTCTTCCATAATCCTAAAGATATTAAAATTATTCATGAGGATAGAAAATAAACACAAATAAAATCTCTGAGCATTATCTTGTGTGAAGATCTACTAATCTCTGATTAAAAACCTTATGCAACAACTTCAACAACAAAATCATCAGAAAGGCAGAGCAGACAGAAATGCATAGACAAGGCAGGAAGCCTAAGCCGTGAGGCAGCAGAGGCTGTTTAGTAGGAGAAGCAGAAATACAAAGTCAGGAGGTAGCAAGGAGAAAAGTAGAGAATGGCGGTGTTGAGAACCAAAGAGGTCATGACTCAGAATAAAAAGCAGAGTCATTGTAACTGTGGGATATTAAAATAAACCACAGTCCTGCTAAAGACACAAAACCATCACTAGAAATACCCTGAAACACAAAAGTTCTTACTGTTCTCTGTGAGACCTGGTTATGTGACTCTGGTGTCCTTTGGTCTTCCTCTCATTAAAGAATTGGTATGCATAATAATTACCCAAGATTTGAATTAAAAATCTACTACCTCCAACTCCAAAGAATTTCTGATTGGGTAGATCTGAGGCATGACCTAGGACTCTTCATTTTATATATCCAAACCTAATATTCCAATAAATCATCTCTTTAAAAAACTAATCTAAAATATCCTGGGGTTCTATATATTCCTTAAAACTGGAAAGAAAAACCTACCTAATAAAAATCCCATCTGTGATTTCAGTTTTGTAGGCATAGCCCAGAATTGGAGCATCCAGACACACATTTTTTAGTTATCTTCACATTAAATATGACTTCATGCTATATTTTACTTATTTAGAAAGAAAGGCGCTCCCCATTTTGATAGAGTGTAGCAGGCTTGTGTTCCTCTGTCCCTTAAAGAACTCTGCTCCAGTCAAACTCTTAGATTTCCAAATGGGCCAAATTTCGTTCATGTCTGAATCTACACTCACCCATCCATCCCCCCACAGGGGACTAGTGAGGAAGAAGCCCTAGCATAGGCTTGTGTGAAATACTGAGTGATGACACTGTTGGTCCCCCAGACAGGAGTTAGGGGCCAAAATGGAAACTAGAACTTCCTGCTAGAGACAGTCCAACCAGGAACCAAGACAATAGTCAAGTCAAAGTACACTGGCACCACACTAAGAGTTAAGATGGGAGAGACCAACTCGAAAGACCAATGCAAAAACTGGAGACGAGAACCAAAGCTGAAATCTCAGAGTTAGAAAGAGCAGGCAGAATTACAGTTCACATAAGAAAGTACTGGGCTGTTTCAGGTCAAGTGGCACAAATGTCATTGAAAGGTTGCAACTTAAATTCAAGGACTGGTGGATGCCTGGTGAATAGGTGATTCCTGCCATTTTAAAGGTCCTTCTCCTACCAATTCCTGTCTAATTCTTAGATTCTCACAGGAGTGAGACAGTCTTTACCCAGATACTATTTGTAGACAGAACTTCCCTACATTGTTTGGTTGTTATCCTCTACTTATGGATTAATGCCCCAATATCCTTATCTGAAAACTGGGAATTGTAATATTATGTAATCTATAAATTAATAACCATTAGAAGGATTAATTCATAAAATAAGATAATGTATAAGTGCCTGGCACTTAGCAAGCACACAAAAATTGCTGATTGCTGCTGCCACGTTTATTGCAGCTGTATGTCATTGTTGCTATAATTAGCTATTCCTTATGAGCAATCAATCATTTTGATGTCTCTCTCCTTTATGCTGGATCTCTGGATACTGACTTCTTGCCCAGACCATGTCACATGCTGTTGGCTGTCTGTTTTCCTCTAGGTGCTACGTTTCAGGCTGAACTCCCTTATAGCAATAAGCCTATCTGATCCTGGCACTTGACCCACCACCTATGACTTCCTGATAATGTTACCTGTCCTACCAGATTACAGGTCATCACCACTCATATTCCCAAATAATACAGATTCCTTCTTCCTTACCAGACATTCTTGAAGATCCAAGCAAATATTTCCTTCTTCATAAAAATTTACATGACCTGAAGGGTTCTCCCAACTCTCTACTATATGTGGTGTGAATAATTAATCTACCAATTTTTCAATTATTTTGTGAAATCTTTTCAGGAAGTCTCTTGAATTGTTATGTACTTGCATATTATTATTTTATTTATTATATATCGGCAATGTGTAATGTGTACTTATGTGTACTTAATAAAATAATGCCCTCCTTGATAGCAATCATGTCTTATTCATCTTTGTATGCCCCACAGCTAAGTACCATGCTTTGCACAGAGCTCAATAAATATATGTGATTTGATTTGAAATGCTTAGTTAGAATACCATAAAAGACTACACCATTCTGAGGAAGTCATTAAGATTTAAAGAGGCCATTAAGGACTAATCCAATAACTGAGAGGAGAGTAAATTGCTTACTTTTAGGCAGATGTGCTAACTTTCTAGGCCACTAAGGTTCTATTTAAGCAATTTACTAGGAGTAAATTACCAAATGGATTCAGGTAGTGCAAAAAGGTTAGTACCTGCAACTTCCTACTAAGAGGTGAGCAATCTGCTCTGAGCAACCCCGGTCAAGTCCATTTATTTCTTATAATACATTGAGAATTATATGTAAGCAGAGTAACCATTTGGATTGAATTTATAAAACTGAAGAAAACAGTCCTGTAGACTGTAAGATTGCAGTGCACTGCTGATATCAGTTACTAATGACTTTTAATACGGACATCACTCTTCCTTTCTTCCTATGCTGTATTCTAGAATACCCAATGTGACATGAGGAAAAAAAAAAAGATAAAGAATTCTTTCATTTGCATTCATTGTAATTGATGCTGGAATTGCACTCAATAGAAATGCAAAGAGATTTAAAACTTGAAAACATGATACCTGCTTTGTGAAAATGCTGTTCTAGTTAAGAGTGAAGAGGTAGCGAGGGAAGGGGAACAGGAAACACATGAACGGTCCTGATACAATGTGGTGCATGCTACGGAGTGACATTTACACGTGCTCTGGGAAGATAGAGGAGTCCTGTGGCTTTGGGGGAGAAGCAAGAGCAGCAGATATGTGAGCTGTGCCTTAAGGGTTATTTGGAGTTCTCCAAGGGACACAGAAGTAAAAGAGGCATTCCAAACAGATGTGCATGAACAACAACACAGTTTGACTGGGACGTGGCAAGAATCATGGAACTACAGAGTAGACAGATACTTTAATCCAAGTCCTGAATTTTATAGATTAGAAAAACAAAAATAAGACCAAGGCATGTTAAATGACAGTCACATACTGGGAATGGAAAAACAAACCTTGAACCTGCATCTGTCCAACCTATGTCAAGTCTAGTGCTTTACCTACCTTGATGAGTTGCATATTTAATGGAAGTTCAATGCAAAAAGAAGGCTTGGTAGGTGAATGCCGCTCCATTGGAAGTTCCCCTTCCATTGTATTCATTTGTTCCCACACTCACTTAACAAATCCTCATTGGCATCAATTATACTCTACTACAAGACAGGACGCGTGCAACAGTGTCCAGTACAGACATAACCCATGACCTCACAGAACAAAGTATTAGAGGATCTGAACAAGAAATAGGCAATTAGAATCAGGAGTAAGTATCCTGACAGAGGAAGGAAGTGCTGTGGGACTGCAAATGGGTTAGCAAGGTGTCCCAGTAAGAGCTAACAGCACATGTAAAAGCCCAAAGGGAACAAAGTTCCAAAATTAATAGTGCATTGGGCATAAGGAGAACTAAAATTTCAGAATTGACTCCTGCCTTCCTCCCCATGCATTCCTTAACTGACTCCCTCTTATTATTATTATTATTATTATTATTATTATTATTATTGTGTGTATGGTGCTGGGGATTGAACCCAGGGCCTTGCACATGGGAGGCAAACACTCTACCAACTGAGCTATATCCCTAGCCCATCACACTTGTTATTGAAGCTATAAATGGCAAGTCCTTGCCTCCCTTCCCTGGCACTCTCCAAACTAGATCCCTTTAGCACTGTGGGTTTCTCCTCATTGTAAACTACAATTGCTGGTTTATTATCGGTTTTCAGACCAAACTGTAAGTTCCTTGAGGTCTGATATGTTGTCCTGGATATCTGTTGCATCTCCAGTACCTCATTTGTGGTCTTGCATGAGAATGTTTGGAGGTCAACACATGTACATTGTAGTATATTAAAAAAAAAAAAAAAAAAAAAAAAAACCTCAAAAGATAGTCAAGTCCTAATACTGAGAACCTTGTAAATGTCCCCTTGTGGTCCAAAGTATGTTTGTAGATGTGATTTCATTAAGGATCCTGAGATAGGGAGATTATTCTGGATTATCCAGGTGGACCCTAAAGGCAATCACAAACATCCTTATAAGCTAGAGAACTAGGGGAAGACTTTACTATAGACAGAAAAGAAGAAAACCATATGACCTCAGAAGTAAATGTTGGAGTGATGTGGTCACAGCTCAAGGAAAACCAGTAACCACCAGAAACTGGAAGATGTCAAGAACAGGTTCTCCCATAACAACTCCAGAGGAAGCACAGCATTGCCAACACCTTGATTTCAGCCCAGGCACACTAATGATTTTGGACTTCTGTTTTTTTAAACCACAAGGTTTGTAGTAATTTGTTATAGCAGTGACTGAAAACTACTTCAAACACAGATATACTTCTTTCCTTATAAGGATTGCTTTGGAGGATTTTTTTTTTTTTTTAGCATTAAGCTCTTTAGTTAGATTGCTAAAAGTGTAGTAGCAGATCAAAATACGACTTTTTTAAACTTTATGAAGATTATTACATTGATTCGAAAAGACTTTTTTTATAAACACTGGTAATGTACAATAGTTTCTATTCACCATACTCTGCATCACTAAATCTTTTCATTTATTTGAATATATGCTATTTTGACATGTAAAAATAGTTCTTCAGTTTTGTTTTAATTTACATTTCTTTGGTTGCTAATGAAGATACAGATTCTGCTGTGCTTGTTTATCAGTTTTCTTTAGTATGCGCACAAACTTTATTTTTTGGAGAGATTTGTGTAAATTCTTCCTAAAGATATTAAATTTTTGTTTCTTAAATTGGCTAGTATTTTTTATTCTATTATTTATCAGGTTATTTAGGTTGGATTTAGGTTTCTTTTCTTTTTTAAAAGGGACTACAAACCTTATCTACAAAGTTTTGATCTCTTCCTTGATACTTGCTTCCAAACTTAGGAAGTTCCCCTCTTTTAGAAGAAAGCCATAAAGAGTAAATTTTATTTTCTTTTAGATTATCTATGGCTTGACTTTATATTTAACCCTTCATTCGCCTTAAATTTACCTTTGTGTATAGTGTAGGTTGAAGGAATGAAATTGTTTTTATGATGCAACAATCCCAATTGTTACACCATTTATTGAATGATCAATTTCTTCCCTACTGTTTCATCATGTCTTTTATTCTGCATTTAATTTTCATATATTCTTGAATGAGTTTTTGTTTATATTCTTTCTCTGATCTGATTGTCTACTCTGATATTAGCAGCATATGGTTTGCACTACCAAATTTTAAAATTTGTTTTCAAACATCATCACCATCCATATTGCTTCTTTGCTTAAGGTCTCTCTTTTAATTTTTAATCTCTCATAATTTTGCAAAAGTTGTTTTTAAAAAGTTTTATATTCTTTTCAGACAGAATTATCTGTAATCATCACAACAGAAGGTAAAGTAACAGTTGCATACTAAGTAAATAGTAGATGTTAATATTGTGAAGAATAACTTTTGGGGCTAGGGTTGTGGTCCAGTGGTACAGCACTCACCTAGCATATATGAGGCCCTGGGTTTGATCCTCAGCATCACATAAAAATAAAATAAAGGTATTATGTCCACCTATGACTAAAACAAAATATTTTTTTTAATTTTTAAAAAGAATAACTTTTAAAAACACATTTTTAGTCAATTTGGTTTCTGTACTATAATTTTTCATTTTGCCAGTTAAGAAAGAACAAAATCTAAGGATTTTATCCAGTCTTCTTTTAGTGAATAAAATGCTTGTATCCCTTTACACACATGTAAAAGCAGGCATATGCATGCATGTGCATGCTCACATACACAGTAAACAGTATCTGTCTTACAACTCTTTAAAATATATGAGTAAGAAAATGATTCTTCTCATGAATGCATAGTCTGACATTGAATTCTTCTTCCAGGCTTCAAAACGGCTGAGTTGTACTTGACTTGTGAGCCCTAAAACCACATGTGCACAGCAGTTAAAGAGGTCTATGGTGAATTTTGGCTGGAGTGAGAATCCACTCATTTTTACACATTAGTAAACACCTTGCTATGTCTCAGAATAAAACAACACAACAAAGCTTATTAGAGTTGGCAGAACTAGTGTCTCCCTTTAACCTCTTGCCACACATAGACAAAACCGATCCTTAGGGACCACATATTTATGCAGTTAAATGTTATTTATTCTACATCTCTCTGTGTCTTCCATGAGCTAAGTGCTGGGAATACAAAATCTAATAAGACACTGACACAGACCTTAAAAAGTTCAGACAAAACAAGGGAAGCAGACAAGTAAACAACTGAGATGGAACCCTGAGGTCATGGCTCCCTTCCTTCAAATGAGATTAGCAAATGCTTTATCTTGAGGTTAAGGCAGAGTAGAAACCACAGGAACCCCTTCCCTCCACCCTACTCCATTGGCTTTGAAGTAACAGCTGACACCCAGATGACAACACAATGGAATGAAAATTGGGGCACTGATCTATGAGAGAGAAGATGGTATTCAAACTGCACCATAAAACATGGGAGGTTATATGGAAAAAAGAATGGAAAGCACTTCAGGAAAATGGAACATGGGAATGTGAGAAAACATGAAATGTTCTGGCAAAAGAAACTACTCCAACAAAAGTACACATTTTCAGTTATGCATAAGTGTGGAAAAAGTAAGATACAGTGTAGGGAGTAAAGTCTTGAAAGATCAAGCTGGAGATGGAACATAAAACTCTGGCAATGCATTCCATCTCTGTGCTATCAATAAGAGTCATGCTAAGTTCTCGAGGAACTGTAAGAGTAGCCAGTCCTCTCTGGTTCTCACTAGCCCACTTCACCAAAGCCATTCTTGTCAAGACCACAGTCTCTGTGTCACATATAAGTGGGTGTATAGAAGGTTGACAAAAAAGAATCAAGACCTGTGACAACAAAACCACTTGGGAGATGGTTGCCACAATTAAAACAAGAAGTGATGGGATCTGAAAGAAAGAACTGGAAATATTATATTGCTGCATAGAATGATTTCCAACATAGAAAAGAGAAATGTGTGATTGTTGATAAGGGGATGGTAGTAAGGAATCTAGGATAGTTTAATAGTTCCTAGTTTGGTCAATTGCATGAGGGGGGAATGAACAATTAGAGGAAGAAGATAATGATTTTCTAGGCAGTTTATGTTGAATTTGAGTTGATTCTGGGTCATTCAGGAAGGTGGTTAAAAGTAGAAATGTGTCTGAAGTTCGAAAGAAATTTATGGGCTTGAGATATGAAGATCTTCTGCATTCATCCTTGCAGATCTTTCATTCTGTTTCTGTTCTCATAGACATTTATATTCTAACCCATATTTTCAAAGGGATAATCACACTACAGCCACTCACTGCTTAATGACTTTTCGTCCAATAACAGATCACGTATACAAGTACAGTCCCATAAGATGATAGCATGGTTGGAAAATACCCGTTGTCTACTGTCATTACAGATATCACAATGTCATAGCACAATACATTACTGTTTGTGATGCTGGTAAAAACAAACCTACTGCCAGTTGTATGAAAGTATAGTATACATAATTATGTACAATGCAGAGTACTTTATAGTGATGACAAATAATTGTGTTACTGCTTTATGTGTGTACTGTTCTAAACTGTTCATCATTATTTTAGATTATAAAACTGTTATAATGCATTTTAATACTGTTCCTCATTATTTTAGAGTGTGCTTCTACATATTAATTTGTTCATAAAATTTAAATAATGCCAAATCAAAATTTAGTAAAAGGGTTGTGACCTTAGTAGGACTGCTGACTATAGTTAGTAGAGATTGCTATAAAGGCCACCATAACTTTAACTCCTGTTAATATGCCCATAATAATAAAAACATGTTGACATAATCCTGAGGTAGTTCTGGTTATGATCTTTGAAAAGGTAAATGAATTCCAAATGAAGAAGTGTATACTTTTTATTGGACTGCTCCAATATGGCTTCTGCTGCCACTCTTCTAAGGAAACTATTTTTGTCAAGATCATCAACAATCTTTGTGTGGCAAGGTCAATGAGTACTTTTATGTCCTCATCTTAAGCAGCTGCTCTCTGTTTTGCACAGAGAAGTACTCTCTTTCTTGACACACTCTTCTTGCATGACTTTCTCTTGATTTTCCCATCTCACTTCTATTTCATTTCATTACCATCTCTTTTGCCAATGCTTGACCTCCAAATGTTGCATTTCTTCAGAGCCAAGTCTCAGAGCATCTCTTCTCTTTACCCCAAGCCATCACTATGACTTCAAGTACTTACTATTTTTTTATGACATCCAAATTTATCTCTATAGGATCTGGGCATGAAACATATGTGTGTGTGTGTGTGTGTGTGTGTGTGTGTGTGTGTGTGTACCTCCAACTGCTTACTTGACATCTCCATTTGGATATATTATACATCTCAAATTCACCATATTCAAGACAAATCTTTTGCTTCTTCCTCATCTTCACCTCCCAGTCTGGTCTTTTGCTGGTGTTCCCAATCATGGTAAGGGTCAGAAATATATAAGTCAACCTAATTTTTTCCTTGCCCACATCTACAATTGTTCTGCATTCAGTCTGTCAGTCACTTCAGCCTCCACACTGTACTGTGCTTGGAATACCTTCCACTTCTGCTGATCTTCACTGCTGCTGCCGAGTCACTATCATTTCTCATGGGGACTAATCCATTCAACATCTGGCTGATCCCTCTGCTTCTAATGTGTCCCTCTCCAATCCATTCTTCATCCAGCAGTCAAAGCACTCCTTAAAATATATATATGGAGCTCTTTCATCATGTGAGGACAGATACAGTGCAAAGGTGGCTGTCTGAAAGACAGAAAGGGGGTCATGCTGGCACCCTGATCTTGACTTGCAGCCTCCAGAACTCTGAGAAATAAATTTCTGTTGTTCAAGCTGAGAGATAGAGATTTGTGTAACTCCCTGTGTTAAAGAAAAAAGCAAACAACAAAAAAACTTTACTCTCCAGAGTATTTAGAATGTAATCCAATATTTGCAAAGCCCCACGAAACCTGACCTTAACCTGTTTTATTGACACCACCCCCCACCCCAAGAATCTTGCTCCTTCATCCACAGCCACACTGGCCCTGGCCTTCCTGTTGTTTTTAGACCCACAAGACTCTTGTTCCCCTTTCTAGGAAGACTCTTTCCTTAATTATTCTCATGGCTACTCCCTCGTTTTCCTTTTGAATAGTAAATGTTATTTCCTTAGAGAGGTATTTCTGAGTCTGCTTTTCTAAAGAAGAACCCCTGGTAAAAGCACCTCATCCTCTATCACAGAACCATCTTTATTTCATAGCACCTTATAACAAAAATTATAATTATTTTGTTCATGTTTTTATTCACTTATTTATTCTCCATGTCTCCATCAGAACATAAGCTCTATGAGGACAGAAGCCATGTCTGGTTGCTCACTGTCATGTTTCCAGGACCCAACACAGGGCCTGGTACATGGTGACATGCAATGCACTGCCAAGGAAGGAAGGAAGGAAGGAGTGGAGAAGAGAAAGGAGGGAAGAGAGAACTGATGGAGGGAGGGAGGGAGGGAAAAACAGAAGAAAGAAAGAAAGAAAGAAAGAAAGAAAGAAAGAAAGAAAGAAAGAAAGAAAGAAAGAAAGAAAGAAAGAAAGAAAGAAAGAAAGACTGTCTGCAGGTAACCAGAAATTGAGAGTTTGGTTTACAGGAAAACTTAAGAATGTTTTAGAAAAGGAGAATAACTTCAGTTGCTATTTTTCTGAAACATCATATCAGAAGAACTTCTGTAAGCAGACATTTGGGAATTGCCTTGTGACACCAACACTCATACAACTGAGAGAATTAAAGCTGGTAATTAAGGCTGGCAATCAGGGTTTTTCAGCTCTTCTGGATTTAATAACCCTTAATTTGCAAATGCTTGTACCAGAAAGACTGCATCTTTGACAAAAATCAAAAACATGAAAACATAACTAATAAACAAGCATCCTATGTTTGATTAAATATCAGAGGAAGAATGAAAACCTGAAGAAAACATCCAAATGATTCAGTATATGTTAATAAAACAACAGTAAGGAGAATGCGAAATAGAATACTTTGAAGGATACTTTGGCACATGCTTGCAAGAACTGTGGCTCCTTCCCACACATCTCACAAGAAGTGACCTTCCCATTCTGGGCCAACCTCTCTACCTGGGCTCCTGAATCCATTTCTTTCCATCTCCTCTGGCACCTGGCTTCAAAGATGATTTCCTCTTTCTCCTGTGTTTTGACATCTTTCTCTCTCCACACACTCCTTCTCAGAAGCCTAAACAAATTCAACTTCCTATTTAAAGTACAGTTGACCCTCTATCTCCATGGTGTCTACATCCAGGGACTCAGTAAATATTGGATTGAAAATTTAGGAAAGAAGAAATCCTTTTATTCTTGTCATTATTTCCTGAATGTTACAATATAGCAACTATTCATGCAACATTTACACTGATTAGCTATTATAAATAATTGAGAGATGATTTAAAGTATGCAGGAGGATGTATGTAGGTTATATGCAAATACTATGCCATTTTATATGAGGGCATCGAGCCTTTGCAGATTTTGTTATTCTCTGGGGTCCTGGAGCCAATCCCCCCATGGATACAAAGGGATGATTGCACACAGGCTTTGGTTTTTAATCTCTACTAGTCCTCTCTGTCCCTTCTTCATAAGCTCCTCCAAAGGATAGTCTTTCTGCCCTTAGTGAACTGTGGTCAAGATTCTGTCCTTATTACTTCCTTGACACCATATTGGCAAAGGTGATCTTTGATATTCTAACTCCCTGATCTCTTTTTATTCAACATCTTGACTTCTGTGCATCATCTGACCATACTGCCATCTCTTCGCTTGAAATAATTCTTCCTGTGGTTAACAGGAAATTGTTCTACTGAGTCTCAGGCTACTGGCTTGTCCTTCCTTTCAGATTTATTTGCCAGATCCCCTTTCTCCCTGGTCATTTAAATTTGGAAATCGCCATAGATCACATCCATATTTCTTTTTAATGTACATGCTTTCCTGTTTAGTCTTGTCCATTCCTGTAACTTCAGTTGATATCAACATGTGGTAACACTCAAATCCATCCCTCTAGGTTAGAGCTCTCTCCTATGATCCAGAAGTACTTATTTTACTACTTGGATTACTCACAGATGTCTCAAAATCATCTCTAATCTCTGTGCTATATTTATTCCTCGTCTGCACTTTCCCTGTCTTAACCAATGGCCCACCATCTATCCAGTCATCTAAGCCAGGATTCTGGGAAACATCTCAGACTCTTCCTTCTCCCTTATTCCAACAACCAAGTCCCATCAATTCTGTCTTTTTAAAATCATTTTTTCCAACCTGTCTCCTTTTCAACCTTGTGGAGATTACCTTATTCAATCCTATGGTAATAATATTCTAAGACTTTCTCTGCCTCCAATATATTATCCCTTTTATCCATCTACCATGTTACAGTCAGAAAGTGTTCTCCTCAAACTGTGGTTCTTCTTCTGTGCTCCACTTTACACTTCTGTGTCCACTCACCCACATGCCTGGGCCTGGAGTGTCCTGGTCTTTACTCACAGAGCACTTGCTTGTTTTTCAGGCACATTTCAAGGTTAACCTTCTCTGGAGATTTCCTAAGCCTCCCCACCCCATAAAATGAATGAGTCATCTTATACTCCCATTACATTGTATGCTGGCATCTGTCATACCACCCAAAACACTTCACTGTACCTAAAAATAATTCTACTATATTCTAAGCTCTCTTTGCTCTATTTTAGGTTCCTTGATGTCGGGAATTGAAGCTTCTCGTCCTTCTAATCCCAGCACAAACACAATGCTCAGCTCTTTATTGACAACCTCAGAAGCTTGCTGAGGGAATGAATGGCCCTTTACACTGCCAAAAGAACAAAAGCACCGTCACAAAAGACAGTCCCTCCTGTCTAAAAATTGTAATACAGCGCATTAAAAATTCAATGTGTCTACAGTCACCTCTACCTCAAAACCTGGTTCTGCCTTTAAACTAGAATCCTAACTACCAAAATAATGAAATACTAAACATTGCTTGAATAATATTTTCCAAGGCAGAAAGTGTGGGTTTTCATGATTACCTAGAGACTTTCTGCACAATCTAGTGAGAACTTCTATTAACAGTCCTTCTGTTCCTGCCCCTTGTAGAGACGATACACCTGTTGACTTTTGAGTGTTCCTTTAGGTTATAGATACACACCTGTGGACCTTGAGCCACCCATGTGCTGTTGAAACCTAAGAGTGTAGAGGGCAAAGAGCAGGAGTCACACTGTTTTACATCCTTGATGATGTTCTTGACCTGGAGCCAAGCCCACCCCGGGTCCTACTGAAGATCTCAGGCAGCACTCTGACTTTGGCTTACTAACTTTTCCTTCCTTCTTAACTTTGAGTGTTCCCTCAGGTAGTCATTGGATTACCGAAATCTCATCCATTTCTTGTTCTCATCCTATAGAACAGGGACCACTTCCTACAACACCTAGGGAAAACAACACCTAGGTAAGAGAGAATTCGCTGAAATTTGGCAGTAATAAAAAGAACAGAGCAAGAACTGGGTTCTCCAGCACCAGAGGCCAGAGATCAAGATCTATAAGAACCAATTATAGATGCAACCCAGTCTCAGATCTGTTCCCTTGAAATCAAAGATTACCTAAAGCCAAGGAGGAACACCCTGTGTGGAGATTCAGAAGTAGAGATGGGTAGGGTAGACCTGTCCAAATCAGAGACAGGACTTGCTGGGAGCTTGCCCAGTCCCCAAGAACAGGCAGGCGTGGAGTCATGGCAAGACTGGACTCATGGACTGAGCAACCTGAACCTTCGGGGGTGTTGGTGAACATCTGAGCTAAAGTACATAGAACAGCCGACTTGACAACTGGCACTGTTCGTGCTACCATTATCTTATGCTTGACCCCCACGAGATCATCATTTGCTTTTTCCCCTTCAGATTTATTTTGTTTCAACATTTACCATCTGAAGAAGCTACATTGTGTACTCTTCAAACAACTCCATTATGCTTGTCATCTTTAAGAAGTTCTACAAAATACACATGAAAAATAATAATAAAAAAGAATTCTTACAAGATATTGATGAATTGCTATTATGACTTTTTACTAGGGAATTCCACTGTGAATCTACGCACAGAGAATTAACTGTTAAGCTCACCTTTTCTCCACCACATGTAATTGAAACCACTGTGAATTTAAAATGTGTTCCTTATTCAGTGGTTTTGCAACTTTGCTTTATTTTGATGATAAGTTCTAGATGTCTCTCTATCTCTATCTCTATCTCTCTTTCTCTCTGGATATACCTCCTCAGTCTCCTTTCTTAACAGGCTTTTCTTCCTTCATTCAATCTTTAACTCTCAGAATTCCAACACTAGTTCCTCACATTCTGCAGAGTTGAGTCATACTATCTCATCAGAGGCTTAATGAAATCCTTAAATATTATTATTCTTTCAATTGCTAAATACCCAGAATGAGTCATTTCCAACAACTTTGCTACTAACACACTGATGTGATATGATTTTTCTATAAATGTACACAAAAAAGTGACACATAAAATATATTTTATTAGTGCATGCTATAAAACAAAGAGGCATATTTACAAGAATAATCCTAAAAAATTAATGTCTTGTAAGAAGTACATAAGAAAACAAACATCCTTTTAAATGTTGTCATACTTACACCAAAGACATATACATTTCAGAGAAACTTAGAAAAGATCAACAGGAGGAACTTTCTTTCCTTTTGTTGTGTTTTTATTTTGAACTTCAAATAATTGATTCCATGTAGAAATTGAAGGATTGATGATTTTAAAATACATTCTTTGACATGTAGAATCATTCAATAATACTGGAAATTTAGCAATACAGATTGCTTCAGACGTATAACTGCATTAATATTCTACTAGATGAATAATACCTTCACCATTTAAAAAAAAATACTTGAAGAATTTTAAAATCAAAATCTCTATCTTCTATAACAGTATAAATTTCTTAATTATCACTCCTTTGTCTCAAATTTTGTTGTTGTCCCAAATGACATGTGTGTGAGTGAGCAGAACCATGGCTACCAGAGGAACAAGCACATTATCTAGATGTCAGGATTGATATCTAGTTCTGCCTAAACAATAATTATTTTATCACTAATACTTATTGTTGGTAGTAAATATTTATACTCACTCCTAAACAGGAAAGAACCAGTAGGAATTTGAGGTTTAAAAATGGATTTTTCAGAATCTAAAGTTTTGGGTTAAAAATTCATAGCATTGTATTGAGAAAGTCATGATTACTTGCATTTCAATTGCTGGGAAAAAAAGTGACTTTTATAGTTTAGAGGAGGGTGTCCCCCTAAAGCTCATGTGTAAGACAATGCAAGGTTTAGAGGTGAAATGATTGGATTATGAGAGCCTTAACCCAATCTGTGCATTAATCTCCTAATAGGGATTAACCACCTGGTAACTGAAGGCAGGTAGGATAAGGCTAGAGGAGGTAGGTCACAGGGGTGTACCTTAGGGGTATACATTTTGTCCCTGGTGAGTGGAGTCTTTCTCCTTCATGGTATGATGTTCTATGCCTCTTCCCTCCATTACACCCTTCTGCCATGATGTTCTGCCTCACCTTGGACCCTGAGGATTGGAGTCAGCAGTCTATGGACTGAGACCTCTGAAACTGTGAGTCCCCAAATAAACATTTTCTCCCTAAAATTGTTCTTATCATGTCTTTTGCTCCCAGCAGTGCAAAGCTGACTAAAACAGTGACAAATGTGATTTGGTTATTATACATAGAGAAAAAGGAATAAGAAAGATGTAGACATAAAAGATTATTGCATAGATTAAAAAATATCCTTACAATTGCTGGTGACATTTGTTTCCAAAGAGCAATTCAATTTCTGATTTCTACATGGTTGGGCGGATTGTCTTTTATTGCTATTTCGCAATGGTCCACAGTTATCCTTTGTGCTGTAAAATCATTATTTAGTATTCTTAATGTGGTCTCTCTGCATCTCTTACACTCACTTTATTTTAGTTTTATACACAGCAGATGCTTAGCTTTCTCACACATAGCTCTTACATCTTTTAAGAACCATTAAGAACTTCACTTTTTTAAAAAAATAATTTTTGTGTGACTTGTTGAAGCTCATTGAATTTTGGAATCAGAAGGCTAAGAAAGCCCATCTTTCCCATTTACCTGCTTTTCAATCAGAAACAAATTATGTTGTCTCTGGATCTCTGTTTCTTCATCTATAAAATGGGAATCATAATTACACCTCCTTTACTTATCTCCACTGGCAACTAGTTTTCTGACTTTGGCGAATTATTTAATCTCTTGGTACCTCTATTTCTTCTTTTACAGAGTAAGGGTAATAATAACTAATTATTTTGTGAGACTACTTAAGGATTAAATGAGATAGTAAGAACATATCAAACGTGTAAAACAAGTATGTATTAAGTATTTCCAGAATGTCATATCTCATTATTGCTAAAAGGATCAAATGAGTTAGTCTGCATAGCTGAGACAGTGAAAAGAGCGCAGAGTCCAAAAAATTGGGGTTCAAATCATGCTCTGCCTTTTTGTGGCTGTGACATCTTATATAAGTTACTCCACCTCTTTGAGCCTTAGTTACTTGGATTATAAGGTCAAAATTATGAAGAATAGCTTGTGTAAAGATCAGAGTGTGTATTCAAACTATGGTGGGGTTTACGAGTATAACACGAAAGTAAATTGAAAAAAAAAATCACCACTCAAAGAACAAGGGAGTAATAATCAAAGAAGCTCCTGTCTCAGATCTTACCAGAAAAAGAAAGAAAAAAGCATATTCTAGAGAAACAGAAAAACAATAGTAATGAAATAGAACAAGTATACAACCTTAACAAAATATTTTAATGAATACATCGGAAAATTCACAAAATGAAGAGAAAGGTCATTGGAGTCACAGCTATAATCTTCTGCTTGGTAGGTTTGTCAAACAGCAACCATCTAAGATTTTCTTCTTAGAAACCAGACTTAGTCAATGACTGGCATTGAACATAATCATGACAAACACAATCACCATCCAGAACTAAAAAAGGGTTTTATATATATAGTATAAATAAATAAATAAATATATATATATATATATATATATATATAGTGTGTATAATGTATAGAAACTAAAGTATATGCATAATGTAGCTCCAAAAAATCAAAATGGTAACTTCTTATTGACCTATTTGACAAATTAGGCTCAGATGGAGAGTCTATTATGAGATATCCAGACCTGTATGATGTAATGAAGTTGATCAAAGTAGGGTCTCACTTTAGAGATGGCACATTGATTAGTCCCTGGATGGTACTTATGGCAACATGAGAGGCTTATATCATCATCACTGTTACTAGTGTTAAAACCAAATGCCCAGTACTCATTATCACATGACATTTTCTAAAACGATTTTCATAATTTAAGTACAGGAAGGAAAATAAACAAATGTATATTAAAGAATCAGAGTATGGAAAAGACCTTTGTACTAATGCACATGATATATATCTTATTCAGTGTTTTATATATATGAGAAAAAAATGAAGAAAGGTGTTTGAACTATTGAGTAAATGCAATCATCCCTCAGTATCGGTGGGGGGATTAGTTCCAAAATCCATAGATGTTCAAGTCTTTTATACAAAAGGGCATAACACTTGCATATAACCTAGCACATCTCCCGTGTACTTTGAACAATCTTTGGATTATTTATAAGTTGTAATACAATGCAAATGTTGTGTAAATAGCATGTAAATAGTTGTTTCCTGTGTTGCTTATGGATTAATGACAAGGAAAGATTTGTACATGCTCACTTCAGACACATTTTGTTTTGAATATGTTCAATCTACCATTAGTTGAATCTATGGATGAAGAACCACAGATATGGAGTGACGATTGTATATTCAACATGTATGGCTAGAGTATCAGTGATCTTAGACCTAACTTGCTCTAACAGTTGAAAACCATGTCATGCCTTCCTGGTTACCTTGGTTCCTGGTTCTGGAGTCAACCCCATTCATATAGATTGGAAGAATAAAACTCATGTTAAGTAGCAAATAGCACCACCAGTGTGTCAGACTGGCCATGGGTGGGCATATTCCTTGTTCACCAGTGCTGCTTCCACGTAATTCTACCTGTGTCTTCCTAACTCTGATTTTTAATTTTTCAAACCATGATAGCTAATTTTATGTGTCAACTTGGCTAGGCTACAGTATCCAGTATTTGGTTAAATACCAATCTAAATGTTGCTTTCTCTATTTCTTACATGAGATTTACATTTAAATCATAGACTTTGGCTAAAGCAGATTATCCTACATAGAGTAGGTGGGCCTCATCTAAGCAATTGAAAGCCTTAAAAGCAAAGACTAGAGCTCCTCCAAGAAGAGGGAATTCTGACCCCAGACTTTCAGACTTTCAGACCTGCACTTCCATATCAGTTCCTCCCTGGTCTCTAGCCTGCCAGCCTTCCCTCCAGATTCCAGGCTTGCCAGGCCCACAATTGCATGGATCAATTCCTCACAAACCTCAATATCATTCTCTCACACATATATATGAACATAAAGGCAGTGGGAAGATAATAGTACGAAAGGAGGTCAAAGTGGTAACCAGGGGGCATAGAAGGAAGGTATAGATAAAGGAGCAGCTTGTATAACTTGAAATGACTTTAGTTTTTTTCTCAGAGTGAGTTAGGAAGCCCTTGGACATTTTTGAGTAGGTGTGACATGATTTGACATGTTTTTAAAAATTCACTCTGCCAGCTGGTTGAGAATAAATCACGACTCAAAATCATTTAATTTCTCCATATTATTTGTAAAACCAGTAAGCTAGATTAGAGATCCTTTTAGGCTGTATTCAACTTTTAAGAAATCATAAAAATTTATGTGGAAAAGATATTTTTTAAATTCCTCATTTATTTAAATGATTTGTAACTGATGACAAATAATAAATCAATTTCTTGACAACATTGTTCTTTTAGAATAAATGCTTGGCAATACTTAATCCATTATGATCTAGGCTGCTCATCAAAGTGCCCTTCAGACTCTCAGCTTCCCCTAGTTGCTTTGGCCTCCCAGATATTTTCATATGTCCCCATGAAAACTTGGCTTGAAGAACTTCTGAAAGGAAAAATGGCAGGGATTCAGCAGATGCAAGATTTATTATGACTCAAATTTAGGCAAAACTAATCAAGTCTTGGCATGAGAAATTGAAGTACAATATACTGAGATGTGTTGTTTTTCTAATAACACTTAAAAAAGAAATTTGAATGCTACTAGCATAACCAGATCAAGCTACTTGAGATATTGAAAATTTTTCTGCATTTGATTGATTTTCAGTGCAAAAATAAGTCATGTGTATTAGTTAGGGCTCTCCAGATAAACAGAATCAATAAGGTAGGTAGGTAGATAGATGGATAGATAGATAGACAGACAAAGATGATATATGATAGATTTACTTTAAAAAATTGTCTCCTGTGTGGGCTGGTAAGTCTGAAATTTGTGGGGTAGGTCCTCAGTATAGCAATTCAGACAAGAGTTACTTTTACAGCCTTGAGTCCAAATTTCACAGGTTAGCAGAATGAAACTTGGAGGATTTTCATGGTGCTGAGATACTGATATTTCCTTCTTTGGGAAACCTTGGTCTTTGTTCCTAAAGCCTTCAACTGATTCGACAAGTCTCACTCACATTATGGAAGGTAATTTGCTTTATTCAAAGTCTACTAATTTAAATGTTAATTATATATTTTAAATACCTTCACAGAAACATCTACACTGTTCTTCAATCAAACAACTGGACAGCATAACCTAGTGAAGTTGACTTATAACATTAAATCATCTCATTATCTCAACCTTTAATTCAAAGCTCTTTCATATAGTAGGGTCCCAGTAAATGTTAAACCGAATAATATTAATTAATTAATCTTAATTCTCAAACAGCACAGATTATGCACTCATCTGAAATTCTATATGATATTCCAATTATATTTTCATTGTTCATCACTTTTCTCTTTTTGCTGGATATAAAAACCAGAGTCATAATTCAAACTTCTGTGATTAAATTTATTGCAATTCATGATAATAATTAGGTTTTTTGTTGTTTCTGTTTTCTATTGTGTTGTTGAGATACTGGGATTGAACCCAGGGCACTCTATTACTGAGCTATACTGCCAGCCCTCTTTATTTTGAGACAAGTTCTCACTAAGTTTCCCAGCTGGCCTCAAACTTGTGATCTCCCACTGCAGTCTCCCAAGTTACTGGCATTACAGGCATGTACTGCCACGTCCAGCTAATAATTCTTACTATGAATAAGGAAGCAAGAGAAATTTTTTTCTAATTCTTTCTCCATCCTTATGTTGCTAATTCTAAATTATACTTGAGAATTTTTAGGGTAAAATCCCTCAATTACACAGACAAAATGTTTGTGTATTCTTAAAATCTGTATGTTAAATCCTAAACTCCTTGTGAAAGTACTGGGAGGTGGAGCCTTTGGGAGGTAATTAGGCCTTGAAAGCAAAGCCCTCATTAATAGTATTAATTCTCTTATGAAAGGGACTCCAGAGATCATCCTTGCTGCCCCTCCCCTTCACTAGGAGAGGTTTCAGAAAAGACAGCTAACCATGAATTAGGAAGCAGGTCCTCACCAGACACTGAATCTGCCAGCATATTGATCTTATGCTTCTTGGCCTCCAGAACTATGAGAAATAAAGTGCTTATAAGCCACCCAGCTTAGGTTATTTTTTGTTATAGCAGCCTGAATAAACTAAGACATCCATTAAAGTGAACAGTGTTTTAAGCGAAGTTGGGTCTGAGATGTTAGATGTGAAAAATGTGCTCTTACAGGACTTGAAGCCCCTTTATCCTCACAGTTAGAACCACCAAGTTCCTACTTTCTTAGAAAAGTCTCTCCCTTAAGAAGTTTCTTTCCTCACATCTTAGAACCCACCATTGTTTTTCTTTGCTTCTATCAGCTCTGACACTGTGCCCAGTACTAGAAATCTCTCTTGCTTTAAAACTGAACTACCCACCTTGAAATCCATTCTAATTCAATGCTGATTATCTATTTTTGACCTAACTGGTTTCTCAGTCTTCCAAGATCAGAGCCCTGTCTTGCTCTTGGTAAATGTCTTGTCTTTTTAGGAACAGGGCACCTGTCTCTGGATTGAAGATAAATGACTAATATTCCAGTTACCTGGGTTTGCTACATACCTGGATCTCCAAGTCCCAACTGACAGGCCTCCTAGAAACAGTTAAGTGTTCTCTATACATCCATTGGAATATTTCTACCACCTCAGTCCTTCATGTGCCCTGCTCCACCTATGAGGATGGGTTTCTTTCCTTCCCCATCTCCACCCGAGTGTGGAGGTCTAGTTCTAGGCCCCATTTCTCCCAAAATACCTGCCCCTCAACAGAATTCACAAAGTTTTACTATCCTTGCATGAATGAGCCTGGGTTTTCTCCCCTGTAAAATTAGGAGACTGGACTAGAGATGACCCTCTCGGCTCTGACAGTCTTATAATTCTATAAATGCCTCTTCTACCTAATGGTCCTAGACAGCACCTCAGAGGAAATAAAATCATACCAGGTCCTGAGTAGATTATTTCTACTCCAACATTTCTGTGCTTAGCTCTCTTCTCTGATGATAAAATTCTCATCGTTCCTTCGAGTGATGTTCCTATTTCTTAGAGAGTGTTTTCCGTTAAATCCTATAGTTATTATCAGTTCACCCAACTTATTCCGGCCAGATCATTAAGGAATGTACTTAAGATATTTTTTTCTTCTGCATTTCTTATATAACATGAGTTGAACTCTAATGGAAAGCATTGCTAATCAACAACTTCCTGACCTTTAGGTGCTTGTCACTGTGTTTTCTGGCCAGGTCCCAAGCAGTCCTCTGGAACTAGGCATTCGTTGGTTAGGATATCATTGGGCTGGTACACTTCCTCCTCTCTTTTAGTAAGAATATTTTTACACAATGCATTTATTAGGAACTTTGTTCCCTGAGGCTTAAGTGTAAATAGAGGATTAAGAGCATAACTAATTTACATGAGATACAAAACATTCATGAAAGCATAACACATTACAAATGATACACTGAACAAAAATTAATATAGTTTTCCATTACATATCAGAGTAGGCAAATCCTCTTGTCATTTATTTTGCTTTAAAAAATCAAATTCATAATAGAATTTTTACTCACTGCGCTATTCTTTCTTGCTAATCAGAGAACTTCAGCAAAAACTGTTTTAGGAAACATGATATCTTTACCGCATGCATAAATTGAATCTTAAAAAATGATTAATGAGATTGTTTTCCTGCCCCAAACCGAATTAAATAAAAAGCATGATCAAACTACTTGGCTATACAGAAGTCAGTCATTAATATTGCTTAAAATTTTTAATAGGAAACAGCTGATTCAGGAAACATAGATATATGTGGCCTCTGTAGAGTTGAGTTTGTCTGTCTTGAACCAGTTCTGAAGTTATTCCAATAGCTCCAAGCAAAACAGTGACAGAGTAATTGGCATTAAACAAGATAAAGGATGTGTGTTCTTTGGCTATTATGTTAGCAACTAAGTACATTGAAATACTATCAGCCAAAAATATAATTTCCAAAAAGAACATTACCAATGCAATAAATGTTTGTGACCTTTAAGTCTTCTAAAGGTTTAGTGTGGTGGTAGGAAGAAAAATCAAACATTCTTACACAGACTTATCTTCCTCCTCAGGCAGGAATTGCCTTGGGGTAAGAGATCACCTCAGAGGGGCAGTGGGAAACTTCCCTGACCCCAAACCTCTCCAGGACCAGCTGAAATTCCACCCTGAAACTTCCACTAACAATCTGTTCAGTTATAAATACTCCAGGAGAGAGACCATATTTGGCTTCAAGATGGATTTGCTTGTAAAGTTCTTTCCCCAAGAATCATTACTAATGGAGGAAAGTTAAGGGTGAGAAGAACATGAACCTGTCAGAAGGCTGAAGTCAGAGGAAGAGAATGTAAGCAAAGCTGGGGAGAGGAGAGGGGGAGAGGAAAGGAACCACTGGTGGCGAAGACAAATTTTATGTACTTCATTGTTGTGTCCAGGATCCATTCTGAACTTAGAAATGCCTAAGTTTAAATTCAAAATGCATAATGCTATAACATGGGCTGAGAAAGAGAGGCGGGAAGAGATGGAGAGAAAGGGAGACAGGGAAGGAGGGAGGGACAGAAGGGAGAGAGAGAGAGAGAGAGAGAGAGAGAGAGAGAGAGGAGAGAGAGAGAGAGAGAGAATGCTTGATGAGATAAGAAAAGAATATATAGGTCACCCAGAATTCGGCTTTGATTTAAATTAAAGGCCACACAGATTTCTGCAGGAGCCTTCAGATATGCACGCTAGACTTTCTCGTAGGCAATTCTGTTGGTTCCTCTCCACATCTTGACCTTTTATTTCTAGAGTTCTCTGGCACTGATTTGCTTTATTTCTCCTCCTTCTCAAAATTCCCTTTGCTTGGTTTCTGTGATCCCAGGTTTTCTGCATCTCTTCCTTCTTACTAACTGGCCACTCCCTCTCAGTCTCCTCTTACCACTGATTCTTTTCCCTCTACCATTTCTTGCCCCTGAAAGACTGATGCTTTCTTCATATTTTCTAAGGGCAAATTCATCCTGTCTAGAAGTAATCACTGATGGCAGGAGTTTCCTACCTTGTGTTCATTTGCTCTTCTGGTGTATCAACTGCTTACTGGACTTCACTATCTGAATGTGCTGGCACAGTTAGTCTCCTCATTTTCTCTGTCTTTCCTCCCCACCTTGATTCTTCTCCCATATTTCCCAGCAGAGGGGAAACAGCTACCATCCAGGTATTCCACCTAGAAATCTGGAGTTGCAGATTCTGTCTTCCATAAAACTCTTGAGTGTGCGATCTGCTCAGTCTTCCACTGCTCTACACCTTGATTGGCCTTCGGACAGTACCATCCTCCTACTGGTCTCCAGATTTCCTCCCATTTCAGTCTCCTTTGTAGATGGAGTCCTCTGCTCAACATTCTTTTGAGGTCCCCATCTCCCGAATTGTACAAAAGAAAACTACATGTTATTAATCACCCTTCGTTATGTAGTTTCTGATTATATGTCAATTTCCTCTTTCCCCATCTGCCCCTTCATCCCCCACCTCTCTACCCCCCCCGCCTCCATTCTGAGAACACACCCTATTCTCCTTTCATATCTCCACTTGTTCCTCTGCCCAGAATGCTTTTCCATTACCCCTTGTATATTCCCTTCTTTACTGGCAATCACCTATTCATCCTTCATTTTTCCATTTTCCCTCTGTGAGGCTTTCTCTAATTCTCTCCCCTGTGCTCTGGTGTGTCTTATATGTATGAATTTTGTTTTAGTCAGCTTTTTCTCTGCTCTGATGAAAAGATCTGACCAGATCAATTTTAGGAAAGAAAGATTTATTTGAGGGCTCACAGTTTCAGAGGTCTGAAAGCCTGGTCCATTCCTCAGGGCTCGAGGTGAGGCCGAAGAGTGTGGTGAGGGAAGCAACTCATATCATGGTGATTAGGAAGTAGAGAGACTCCACTTACCAGATACAAAAATATACCTCATGGCCACACCCCCAATTCCCACCTCCTCCAGCCACACCCTACTACTTTAGTTGACACTCAGTTAATCCCTAAGGGGGATTAATTCACAGACTGGGTCACGATATAACCCAATTAGTTCTCCAAAACTTCGTGCACTGTCTCACCTGTGAGCTTTTGGGGGACGCCTCACATCCAAACATAACATACCTCTAGCATGGCAGTTTCCATATTTGTTTACTGAGCAGTTCCAGCACTTGAAACAATGATCAGTACTTAATGGGTGTTCGATAAATATTTGTTGCATGAATGTGTGTTGTGCATATATACTGATGTTTCCCACCATACAACTCCTTTGTATTTACAATAACTAGCCTGACAGAGTAGGACTTCCACTGCTAAGTGAATGAGACAGGTAATGTCTTTGACTTCTACAGTGTCTACAATCTTTAGCATATTTCGAATATTTAAAAATATGAAGTGAATTATTACACAATGTCAATAATATTCCAGCTAATTTTTAGAGAAGTGATGCTATTTTGGTGAACAATCAACTTAAGTAGATATATGTTAATGGAGAGAAGGCAATATTGATAATAACAAATGATGAATAGTACAGATAATATACTTTGAAGTTTTGAAGTTGGAAAGTGCTCTTTCTACTTAACACTTTAATATAATAGTGACTGATGGCCCAGAAATCCATAATGTATTAAACGCATCTTGAATGTGTACTGCAAAGATCTGGCTATCTGAGTTCTCTTATCTGGTCTGTGATCCTGACTTTGTACTAGACATTAATTTCATCACCTCAAATTGATGCTAAGGAACAGCTTAACTTCATAGACAACAGAATTGGAATTTTTCTGAAGCAAGATATTAGTTCATAGCTTGCTGAAGGAGGATGTTGATAAAAGCCTTTTCTGAGGGTTACTGATGAGTTAGAGAACGAATGTTCTACTTATTTTAATAGTCAATAAAATAAAGTGTCCAACTTATAGATCATATAAGGATAGTTGAAGTCATAAAAGGCCCATTTTATCTAGTATAGTGAAAATATTAAACACTGATAACAAAATGATAGAAAACTATGGCTTCAATACTAGAATATTTTTTAAAACCTCATTGAGCAATATCTTGAATATCAGTGCACAAGAATATGTGTGCTTTGTCCTGCAGTGAAGTCTATTGGCTCTTCCTAAGACCAAGTATCACTCCTTTTTACCTGGACTCCAAAGTTAGCAGATCTTTTTTGGCATTAATAATAGGACAAGTCTCTGTCTTCTCTTTCTCTCTCACTCCTCTGTATTAACACTAACATCTTTGCTTTTCATTTTTCCCCAGGGAGTTATTTCATTTTTTAGTTCCTTTATTCATTCATTCAATAAATGTTTATTGAGTGTCTATTGGCGACAGGCCTTCATAGGTGCTAAAGATTCAATAATGAACAAAACAGATAAATCCCTGTCTCTCTGGAACCTCTTCTATTTTTTCATCTTCATTCTTTATCAATGAAGATGGGAAAATCTGAGTCTGACTCTAATCTCCAGATTAGCAAATGCACCAGGCTGTAGGTTATAGATGGAATTTGGAATGCAAAGTACTTCTTTGTTCAGAGAGGGCCATGAATCAATTCTTAATATGGTCTTTTCCAAGTTAATAAGGGATGTCCATGAAGTGGCTTGCAGGAACAGGCCTGAAAGCTGTCTTAGGAGGCTCCTGGGGAAATCTTTATCCTAACAAGGGTAGACAAGAATGTGAGAAGGGATATCTTGAAAGACATCCCTTGCTGAAGGAAGATCATCATCCACTGAATAGGAAGGTGGGATAGAAGTGGAGAATAACAATTATGCACAGTAGGCAGCCTGGTTCCCTGCTTCTGCCTGAGAAGCAATGATGAAAGGGCAAAATGTCCAGAGGAATTTCATTCCCATAAGTCTTGGTCCCCAGAGTACTGAAGGTTAGAGCTGTTGGGAATCCAGTCCAGGAGCTGTCAGCACAGCTGCTCGGGGACTGTGCCCTTTCCTCTCATTCACAGGGCAGCTGAGGTAGCCTCCTTGGTCTCTACCTGCTAATTACCATGAACTGCCTTAAGTCATGCATTTTAAGGACTACAAGTATTTTATCAAATTTTGTATATATGAGTATTTATAAATTGGGGTTACCATCTCAAGAGTGTTTGGACTTAAGC
Organism: Sciurus carolinensis; assembly: GCF_902686445.1. Classification (NCBI taxonomy): domain Eukaryota; kingdom Metazoa; phylum Chordata; class Mammalia; order Rodentia; family Sciuridae; genus Sciurus; species Sciurus carolinensis. Next base: position 34,676,105 of record NC_062213.1, read on the forward strand.
AGAGCTAGTGACTACATTTAAGTCCCCTGGTTACTAGAACTAGCTGACAAATGTTCTAAAGTGCTTAACATTTTTTTTGTTACTTAATTCATCTTATTGAGTATGAAAATAAAATTTTCATGTTGAAATGCTTCTGATACTATTTCTTTCACATTCCCTGCTGTGCAAGGGAGGCCACAGACTACGGGAATCCAAAGGCTTAGACTGTTCTTTTCCATCACAGCTGGTACATATTCAAAATGCAAACCCGCCTGGGTATTTCCAAGGAGAATATTCTTTTCATGGTGAAGCTGGAGTAATCTATTCTTTAGTAGAAATGACCTCTGTTTTCATGGCCTAGTAACTGAGCAGTTTCATATGATTTGATGTATTCTTTGAGATCAGAAAAATCTGTCATAGATCTTCTCTGAAGATTAGAGCAATAAGCAACCTAGGGTTCTCTGATCTTCAAAGGAAACTATAAATAATGACTCCAAGGTCACTGGAAAAAAATTAGTAAAAGTGACAAAAAGCCAGACACTTATCTAATTGATACTTGCTGTTTTCCAAACTTTAAGGAAATAAAACTTTAAAAGCAAACTTTTCTTTAAAAACAAATTCTAAAACAGGTATATGTCTATTTAATTTAAACAGAGCACAAGGTAGTATTGGGTACTTCTGGAAATAAAAGAGAAAGTAACTGGATTTTATTTGAATTATGTGATACTAGAAATAAGGACTGTTTTGCTTATATGTCTATGTGTTTAATAGATTGCAGCTGCCATTTACTGAGTACCTATTAAGAGTCTAGTATTGTAAATGCATCACATACAACACAATAGAATGATTAAATGTGCATACTTAGAGTCAGACTTGCCTGAGTTTAAATGTTGGCCATTTACCATCTGTGTGATCTAGACAAAATTAATGAAACTCTGATCATTTGAAAAATAAGAATAACAATAGTATTCACATCATAGGATTATTTGAGGATTAAATGCATAGCATACCATAGGCACTCAATATATATCAACAATTATTGTTGTTTTACTTATGGCATAGCATCAAATGAGGCCTCACCCATCTCCCCTTTTTGTAGGATGGAATATGAGATAGGAGAAGTTAGGTTCTCCCAAAGGTCAAACGTGATCAAACGCAGACCTGTTAAACTCTTCAGATCGATTCCTTTATCCACTACAGTATACTATATAAAATGCCAAATACACTGTAGAACCTCAAATTCTTTTTGGATTTGGGCATACTATAAATAAGTTATATGCACCTGAAATCAACAATATTTCCCTAGAAAGAGTCATCACAGTTGCCAAACTAGAAAGAGCCATCACAGTTGCCAAACTCGTCGCTGAGGGCTCATGGAACTTGAGATAAGATTCCCTCCTATAAGCATTTCCAGTTCATATCCTCTATCTGTTACAAGAATGACTTAAACAAAAAGTGTGCATTTTGAAAACTGCAGTTAAACAACAACAGACTCTTGAGTATTGCTTTTTCACTACCAATTTCTGTAATGGATTCTCCCTTTCTTTTTTCTTGGTGGGGACAAGAGATAAGTTTTATTACTATTATAACTTCATGCATGCTCTATGGTCTGGTTTTACAGTTAAGAAGTTGAGTTTACGAGGGCAAAACTAAATCTATGTGGACTTGGACTATTTTAATTTAGAGTCAGAATTATGTCTTTGACTACTTGGTACAATGCTGGGTTTACTGTCAGAGCACAGAACATAATAAATAATAATCACAATAAATGTGCTAGAGAACTGGTATAGATGTTGCCTAGATTGATGGATCTCATTTATTACCCTATGTTATTCACTCCAATGGAAATTACGATTCACTTGTAAAGAAATCTCATCTATTTGACTACAATCTTTAAAAGAATTTTTCTTTCCCTTTCAGTTATTTACATGTGTTATTTGTTTGTTTTTCTTTTAAAAAATAACATTCCTTTGAGGGGGGAGTTAAAGATTTAGTTTGTTTGGCAGCATGCCAAATAGAAAATCCACTATCATCAATTTTCTTTCCAATAAAAGATGATGCTCAGAAGGGTAGACAAATTCCCAGTCTCACCTCATAGTGTAGATGAGATTTTCAAATACTACTAAATGGAGCAGGGTCTATACTGAACTGGAGTGAATTTTTATGGGTGACAAGAGTAAAAATGTAACCATTATATGAGATGATAAACAAGGGAGAAATAGAAAATTTAAAAATCAAACAAAAGGATTTTAGGCATGCCTCCATAAAATGGAGGACTGTGACCTTTTTCCCAACAAGTCAAGGGAGAAAGAAGCTGTCTATGTACTACTTCACTCCCAATTTCACATTCTTGAGATGTTCAAGACCCACTGGAGAAGCGACGTTGGAAAAGTTCTGTTACTAAATTTTTCTTAAATGTGTTTTTAATGGTTGACAGTTTTTTTTAATCTACTGAAAATAATCTTCTCCCTATAAAAGTACATGAACACATAATTTTCATACAATCCCAGAAAGCATTGGAGACTCTCTGAAGATTTCAGTTTCTTCATATGAATTGCTTCATCTATGGATCCAGGGGACTCAGATTTAAAGAATTGGTATGGTGACTCTTGGATGTAATACCAGTGACACAGAAGGTTAAGGCAGGAGGATCACAATTCAAGGCCAGCCTCCGCAATTTAGCAAGAACCTATCTCAACATAAAATTTAAAATGAGGGTTGTGGAAGTTGGGGGTGTAGCTCAGTTGGAGACTACTGGTTAAATCTCCAGTAACACATGAGTGTGGGCACGAGCACGTGCGCGCGCGCGCACACACACACACACACACACACAGAACCACATGGGTCCTAGGGGCATGATTTATGTTTTATGAGATGCAGATCAGAACACTGTCCATAAAATCAGTAGTCCAACTGCAGGGGAACTGTTACCAATACAAACCACTTTATAGTTAGTTTTAATGGATTTCAGTTTCCTCATATGAATTGATCTAACAGCCTATGTAGCCAGGTAGGCAGATTAGGTGACAAAGGGGTGTACTATTTCGTGTCATTTTCCTTACCAATGTCTGGTACTGTATTTGAATTATTTTACATAAATAAAAAGTTCCTTCATGAAACATTATTGGATCTACTTACTGCATCCTTTCCAGTAAGAAACAAAGAACTTGGGTTTGAAAAATGTAAGATACACACCTAGAAGAATTTTTTTAATTGAATGGGTATCACTTCGCAGAAATGCTTGGGACCAGAAGTTTCATATTTCAGAGTTTTTAAGATTTTGGAAAATGTGCATAGACTTTACTAGTTGAGCATCTTTAATCCAAAAATCTGAAATTCAAAGTGCTCCAAATTCTGAAATATATTGACCCTCAATGTTCAATGCTTTGGAGCATTTTGGATTTTCAGATTAGGGATACTCAGAGTACATTTGGTGGGGTTGGCCCTGAGACTATTTCAGATGATAACACAAGGTCCTTTCTTTGCCAATTTATATATCTCTGTCTTTTCTTTATATACTTCAACCAAAACCACATATTGCAACAGATTGGATGCATGAGGATACAGCTGTCTTAAGTCAGATTAAGACTTATGAAGATGGAAAACAATGCCACTCTTCTAATTTTTAGAAAATAGTAATTTAAATGTCACTCATTTTTATTATAAAAGAATTTACAGATATTTTAATTTTTGTTTTAATTTCCAAATAGTAAATATTAATGGATATGATCCATACAAACAAAATTTCTTTGGAGCTAAATTTAAGAATGTTAAAGGAGCCTGCTTACCAAAAAGTTTGAGAACCTGACAAGTTTAAGACACAAGTAGGTAGATGAGAAAGTGTAGGGGTAGGAGGTGTGTTAATGCAGGGATAGTAAGGGACTGATGAGGACATCCATCCTGTGTCTTGTATTGGGGACAGAGTTCCTTGAATGGTACCGAAAGCCCGGTGGGAGAAGGGGTGCCAATCCAATCTATTTCTTTACTTTGCATGCAACCCCACCAAAACACAGCACAGTTTATAAGAGTTCAGGAAACAAACAAGTGGAGCATAGAACCCTAAAACCAGAAAAGAAATCTTCAGATTGCTGAGGGAACACTGAAGTTGCTTCTTTTTCTCCAAAGAGAATGGAAAACATTTCAGAGTTCTGGTTACTTTTTTGCCAGATTATACAAGGCTTCTTAATTATAATTTTGTAATATTTAATTTTATTTGGACTACCTTTTCCAGGGGAGAATCTTAAAGCAGACAAATCAGCAAGCAGATAGAGGGAAAGTCTAATAACATACTCACAAAAAGTAAGTCTTAAAATTTAACATTTACTCTGCCCTAAGCATTGTGCTTGAGTTTGCTGTGGTACAGGGAAAATAATCTTGACTTTGGAATGACAAAAACTGTTTCAAACGATTTGTTTTGCTATATCGTTTTGGGTAATTTAACATGAGTGTTATTTTCTTATCTAAAAGATAAGAATAATATTTATGTCACAAGATTGTTATGGATTAAAAAGAGATAATCAATAGGACAGTATGTAATAAAATAATTTATCGTTGCTTATAAGGCTAACGATAAATCTAACATGAGATAAGACCTTGGACAAAACATTTTAAAAATACAAGGCAGAAGATGTGCTGCATCAGGGTCACTACGGAGGTATTTACAAGTGTCAAGGGGTTCTGGGGGAAGGAGGGTCACATTCCTTGGGAGAACCGGGGAGGGGTGTTTAGGTAAATTAGGGAGCGCTGAATGATCCCTCTTCCCACCTCCCGACCCCATGGTCGGCTCAAGCCCAGTCCTGCAGACTGCCGCCCCCGCCGCGAGATGTCAAACAGCTTCCACGTCCGACTGGAACTGCTCTACACTCTAACCTTGCTCGGCTCATTCCCCGCAACTTAAGCGTAGGCATCAGACCCAGCTCCCCACCCCGCGTTCACTTCCACCCACCCGCGGCCCTTTGCCGGGTGCTAACCGGCGACACCCCAGCCCGCGCCGATCCCAAAGCCAAGGCAGGTAGGCGAAGGAACTCTCAAGTTCCCAGCCTCCAAACGCCTACTCTTCCCTCACACGTGGCCACCTTCAGCCTCGCAACTCGGCCCCGCCCCACCCGCGCGGCCAGCGCGGAGGGCTCCGACAGCGACTGAGCTCCGCCGAGAGCCCCGCTCTCCAGCCCCAGGGAATTTGGCGGCCGGCGTTCGCACGCTCGCTCATCGATTGGCACTGCCTCGCTCCTCGGGCTCCAGTCGCGGGGAAATCGGACTGAGACTCGTGAAGTCCAGCGGAGCGCGGGGCGGGAACCAGGCAGGCGGGCAGGGGATTGCCGAGTGCACGGATGAGCGCGGTGCCGACTCGCGCTCCGTCTGGCGGGAGGCGGCGCCCGCTTCCCTGTGCGGCTCGAGGCCCGAGCCCGGTGTTCGCCGCCCCCTCGCTTCGCGCCAGTGCGCGCGCTGCCTGCCCCTGCCCGGGGGAAGGCTGCTTCTCGTGGGTTCTCGCTCCGCCCGGGGTGCGAGCGGGCGCGCGGCTGAGGGAGGGAGCGCGCGCGGGCGGCGACAGCCCCTCCCCTCCCCCTCCCGCCGCCGCGGAGAGCGCAGGGAGCAGCCCGGGGCTCGGCGGCGGCAGCGGCGTCTGGCCCCAGCTCCTCCTCCTCCTCCTCCATCTCCTCGCTCCCTCCATCTGCCGTGGTTATGGCCCGTCGCTGGAGCACAAAAGAGTCTCCGCGGTGGAGGTCTGCGTTGGTCTTGCTGTTCCTCGCTGGGGTGTACGGTAAGTGTCAGCGTCCCTCGTTCCGTGTTGACCGAACAAAGCTGGGGCGACCCGGGGCCCCGAGGCCTCCAGGACGGGGTTTTCCCGGGAGACCGGCGGGGAGACCCCGGCCGCTGGCAGGACAAAGACCGGAGCGGTGTGGGAGGGAGATGCGGTGCGAGGGCTGTCCCCACACGGAGATGCTTTCGCCCACCTCGAGCTCCTCGGGGTGTGGGCAAGGGCTGGGGGTCCCGGCCAGGGGGACCCGGGGGAGCGAGGGGTGCGGCGCACTTCCCGACCGGGGCAGGAGGGCCCCGGCGCCGGCTCCTCGCGCACTCGCAGCCGCGGCACAGTCCCACACACACAAAGGTGTACGAGCGCGAGAGAAGGGAGGTCGCCCCCGCCGCCGCGGGACGGTCCTGCCACCCCTCCCCTCCCTGGCTCAGGAAGTTCTCTCTCTGGCGAAATTGCCACCGCACCGATTCCTTTTGGTTCCCACTCTGAAAAAGCACCCCGCTGCTTTCTTCTTACCTCTCCACCTCGAGGGCCCGAGGCTCAGTTGGTCCCGGGCGTGTAGGATCCTGTTGGTTCACCAGGAGGAGCACGCGGAGAAGGCCAGAAAATAGTTTCCAGCCCCTTCTCAGTCTTTCCCTCCGAGGGCGTGCACGTCTGCTCGAGTGGTGGCACAATTGTCATTTCATCCATCATCGTCCGCACTGTTGGCCCTGCCGTGTTCTCGTCTGGATCCATCAGGTTCGGGATACCCTTTCGGGTTACGCGAAGGCTGAACTGTGAAGTCCTGACTGTGTGTCGGGACTGTGTTTTATATTGCGTGGGGTCAGAACAAGCTCTAAGTGGAATTAATTGGAGAGGACATTCATCGGTTGAGAGATTTGAGTTCCACCTCTGACTTCACCGTTCTTAGTTTATCAGTTAAACGCGTTGAAAGACAGTTTCAGAGAAAACAGTTAACCTTTCCTTTTGGAGTATCATTTTGATTTCTCCAAAAGAAAATAAATATGTTACCATTTTTTGGTAAATTTTACTTATAAAAAGTCTAAGTTATTTAATTCGACTAGTATAATAGGGAGGGTGAAGGGGGTCAGTCAATATCTAATTCATGAGGAAGTATCTCTTTGAAAGCATTTATCTGTGGAATTGAATTTGATGATAACTTTTAAAACCCGAGAATTTACACTACATGAAAAAAATGTAGTGAACTTAAATTGGCATTTACCAACAGCCAACAAATAGTCTTTTCAGTGTAATTCAGGATGTGTTTTTTTTCCCCTTTCTGAGGCATATATTATTTTGTTTCTGGGAAAAAAGGTGGTTTGGTGCACATTTGATGTAGTAATTGCCAATGATGTGCCTTTGTGGGTCCAGAAAACTCAATGTATGATTTCGGATTGTTAGTTGCATAAAGTGGCTATAACCGGTGCTTGCCTGATGACTTGTGGGTTTGGGTCTACACCATAGATCAATAAGCTATTATGTTGCTTCTTCTAGCCTGAAGGTGGGTATAGATGTGCACTAAGTTTGGAGTAATGGCCCAGGAGAGAGAAGAAGTGAGTGGAATCTTTAATCTAGGGTGATCAGGAATGTCTAGCTGTATATGTCCTGCACTGTAATCAGAAATGAATTTCTGTGATGTTTGGTCAGACTAAATAAGTAAATGGGCTCTTCTTTTAATAAACCTGCGTCATGGTGTTTGAACTAAGTCTTTTGCCTCTAGGGATAAGAGGTTGGAAGCCCCATAATTTGCTTGGTGCATTTTTTTTTTTTTTTTTTTTTTTTTTTTTTTTTTTTTTTACTTGCATACAAAGTGACTTTCTGGTAGATGCTTCTCAAAGGTTTATCATTTGGAAATTTGTTGTTGAGTGAGGAATGGTTAGTCAAAGACTAAGCTCCATATTCCAACACTGTGGGACCACGTTGTAAAACTAGCAGGTAATTATGCTAAAAGTTGATGTCTCAAGCCACATAAGTTTCAGGGTATAAGAAAAAAGGAGACACTGAGCCAGATAGAACCTTGTATCAGAGATTAAAGGAATCCTTCATCTACAACTGGGGAAATTCTCTGTATACCTGTGTGTGTGTGTATTCTGTCTCCAACCAAATGTGGATTTATTTCAATTTTAAAAAGCTATAACAATAGTAGGGGATGTGCTTCCATAACAATAATGAGAGATGGGTGACTAGAATATGTAATTTTGATGAATAGTAGTTGCATCCTGATAGAGTCATCACCTAGAGTCTCTTAGAACAGTTATTAGCTGGAATTTATGAAAGCCCCCTTATACAGTCATAAATTTTTGTTTTTTAAAGTGGCTTCAAAATTAATTAGGAAATACTGTCAAAACAATGGAATATTCAGCTTCATTCTTAATACAGATCCAGTGAAGAAAAGGTGGTTTATTGGCTTGTATTTAGAGAATTTCAATAATAATACAGTGTGATTCATATTTATTAACTGCAACATTAAATACTCCAATTGGTGCCTTGAATCTTTGAAACATTTTGTGTACCTTTTTAAAAAATATCCTTACTTGGTGGTGTTACTCTTCATGTAACCATTTTTTAATGGACTATGATATGTGACTGTTATGCTTTGAAGTTACATTTCTGAATCCTTTCTGGATTTTATTTGAAATTCTAAATTGTATAAATTACACTGTGTAGTTTTACAACAGCCTACAGTTAAAGTTTTCTAAGAGTATTTGTCCAAGGACCAATAATTATCTTTCCGAAATTTATATAGCTTCACTGCATTGAAAGTGCCTAAAGGAAACCTCTGCAGTCTTTCAGAATTTGAAGGGATAAGAACATTAGTGGTAGCATCTGTGAGCTGGACATTGTCCTAGGCCTACCATCAGAAGAGAAAGTACTTTCTTTCTCAGATAACGAAATGGGCCTTTTACAAATGAATGGATTTTCCCTAATCTGTGACTTCCAGTCATTAGAAACTGTTAGTCTTGCTCACTTCCCAATTCACAATTTTTAATTGTAGCAGTTGCATTGCTTTATCCTTTCTACTTCTGTTTGTCTCCCAGATCAGTGTTTTCTGACTTTCACTAAAACCCACTCTTCAAATGCATTTTACATTGTTTTCAATATTGAAATAATACCCTTACTACCAGTGATATAACCAGATATTTTCTATTTATTCTACCTCCTCCCTTCCGTTGTTCCTTACCTCATTTGCTGGTTTGGACTCACTAATTTTGGACCCACTAATAAATTGTAATCCTTAAGTTTGATTAAAAACTGCCCTAGATGAAGTCTTAATATGTAATTCAGATTATTTGCTATGATTTTACTATATCCCTGAAGAATTGCAGTGGTTAGTTTTTAGTTATCTGTTGCCAAAGCATTTTGTAGCATTCAGAACTCTTCCTGATGTACACCAACTGACCTGTGATAAAATTCATCTTTTAACTGGTTTTCAATGTATTATAACTAAGAGCCTTTATTGCACTGTTCTAGATGTTACAGCAACATACGATATTCTTTTTTTTTTCTTGCATTATATGTCTAATGAATGAATCTTTTTCCATGAATTTTATGGAACATTCAGCAGCACTTTAAAAGTTTCCAGTTGAAAGATAGACTAGAAGTTCCAGTTTTAGAAAGGTTGTAGAAATAACGGAACATAAGAAAAAAGTCTAAGTAGATAGCAATTACTTCTAAAGAAGTCAAACTTGATTACATAAAATATGTTGAATAAAACTGAATTAATTGCTTAACTTAAACTCTTCCTTGAGTTCAGAATCTAAATTATATCCATATCCTAGTGAGAATATGAAGGGAGACAGTATGTCTACAACATTTAAGGTGGTTATCGACCAAAAAAGTGTTGAATGACTACTTTTAGAGAGGTAGCTCTATTCCAGGAAAAGTTTGGAGGAGATTTGAATAATGTAGGGTAAATGATTTGGAAGGTTCCTAGAAAGTAAAATTGGTGATGAAAGCTTAAGGGGAATGTTGAAAAGTGAACAGCAGTTAAAGAAAATGTTGACTTTAATTTTGTGCATAGAAATTTAAAGTATCAAGAATTAAGGGAATGAGAGATCTTTTATATTTCTGATTTGATGTGTTTTTATTTCGCTTTTTTGGTTATTGTATTTTGTTTTTATTTTTTCTTAAATTTTATTACTGATAGTAATAATTTAAAGAAAAAAGTAAAAAGGAGACCAATATGTTAAAAATTAGGTGAGTTTTATATAGATATAAGCAAATAGAAAATGAGTTTAGAATTTTAGAGTATTGTTCCTAGTCTTGGTACAAGTCTTTGTATGTATGAAGGTTGTTCTAAATTTAGGAATTGAAGTTAAGGTTACCTTTCCATTCTGTTTCTTTTCTTTTTCCTCAACTCTGCTTCCTCCCTTTTTAAGATAGATAGGTAAATAGGTGTACATTACTTATCCCCATTTCTAAGATTTAGAATTAGATTTTGTAAATATAAGTTATCTATCTGTTCAGGTACATGCCATTCTTTTTTAAGTAGATGCAAATGTTTCTATAGTTTCTATACAGGATTAATTTAGGGAATTCTCACTAAGCTATAGAAGGGAGAAAGTGAACCTAACATTTATTAAGCATTTATGAAGTTAGTTACTGTACTTGATCTTTATTCATTGATAATTTTCAGTAAGTCTCATTTAGCAATCTTGTGGGGCATTTACTCCTTTTTAATAGAAGAGAAAATGGAAACTCAGAAAAGTTTATCTGAGATCAAACCACTAGGAAGTCCTGGAATCAGAATTACAATCTAATCCTGTCTCTTCACTATTAATCTATTTAACGAATACTTGTCAAGCATTTGCTTTTGTCTGTACTGTGTTAGGTATACAACCTGATGAACATAGTTCCTGCCCTTATTATATTACAGTCTAGTCAATGAGTTGTAATAAATTCTCTAGCAGAAACAAAGCACAGACAGTAAATAACAGTAATTAGGAAAAGTCTTCTTTGGCAGCATTTATAAGACCTGAAGGATAACTAACCATGTTAGCGTTGGAGTAAGAGAAACTTGCATAAGGAAATACCTTATGAAAGGCCCAGAATCAGCTAAGAGCTGATGATAGAGCTGGTGTGTTGCCAGTAAATGAATAAAATCTCTGTAACAAGTGGTTTAAGTGTTAACTATTGAAGAGGTTTTGGTAACATTGTGATTTGTCTTTTGAAGTAGTTTAATTTACTACTGTGTGGAATATTGTGAGATAGGCAAGAGTAGGGAGGAGATGGTTAGGAATTTTGTAATCCAGGTGACACAGGGAACTTGAACCAAGGATTGCTCTGTTGATAGGGAAAAAAGATACTTCGTCTTTGGTCACAAGAGGGAAAGAGAGAAATATTTGTGTAAGTGTCCTTAGGTCTGGATGGGAAGATGGAGATTGTATCTGTTTGTTCATATTCCTCAAAGTAATGTCACATGAGATTACTTGTTGAAAGTGAAGAGAATTGAGAGATTGAGGGTGATTTTTGTGTCTTCAGTTTCATAGAACAGTTTGGACCCTTAGAAGTTAAGTTTCTGTTTTTTATTCTAGAAGAGAGCAGATTAAGAAAAGTTAATACAAGAAGGGCATAGTGTGGTGAGCGTTGTACAACAGATGACAAGAAGGTCTGAGGAGAAACCTGAGAAGGGTCCTGTGGGGAACTTAACTCTCACAGCCTGTCCTCTTTGTATACTTGAGGAACGTCTCCTGCCAGAAGCAAAGAACATTTTTGGCCAAGTTAAAAGCTTTGAACTATGTGATCAATAAAAATTGCTTCATGTCTTTGGAAGAGTCAAGAATATATCAGTAGTTAAGTGAATTTCAACAGAATAAAGTGACCTTTTACATTTTTTCCCTGGGTTGTGTACCTTATAGAAGATAGAACTTTAGAAAGTCTCAACACTTAAAAGTAAATGAGTCTGACAGAATAGTTTTCCTCTTGATAACTCCATGCTCCACTAGTATTAGTGTAAAAAGTGAATTTGTTTTACACTGATGTACTTACCATGGAAGGAGACTAAGTTGATATCTACCTTTAATTCATTTACATTTCAGTTCTTAGAGAAATCAAAAATAGTGCTAATGTTTTAATATTAGAATTAAGTGGAACACAGTAGAATGTTTAGTAATTAGAATTTACCTTTTCAAATATGAGGAAGAGTAAACCTTTTATCTGACAACTGAATAGCTAAAGCATCTTTCAGGTTTTAAGTGCCTATGTCAGAGAAAATATACAGAGAAATAAGATGAATCTTTGTATTTGAAATATTCTGAAATATAATTCAGTTTCTTGAAATTGTTATTGCCTGTTCTCATGGCACTAAAACTTGTACTAATAGTTAGAATACAGAACATCTTTCCAAAATAATGCCATGATTAATCCTCAAAATAAATGTCAAGTGTAGGTATTATTAGAAGAAACTGAATCTTTGAGAGTAATGATTTTGTCTACTATTCTTTTCTGCTTCCTCTTGTAGAGGCCCATTGTTTTTTGTTTTCTTTTTCTTCATTGTTGTAATGGCTGCTAAACTAGTCTTGGCTCTAGACTTGGACTGATCAGTCACCTCACACATAACAGCCAGAGCAACTTCTAAAGTATAAATCTGATTTTGTAGCTTTCGTTTGTGAAATCCAACAGTAGTTTCCTATTCTTAAAATACTAATATAACTCACCAGAGCCTTTATGATTGTCTAGCTTCTACTTCTCTGCCTTATCTTGTGACATTGCCCTTTGTAGCTCTGCTTCATCCTCCTCTACACAACCTTCCTGCCATACTGTAGAGTTCTCCTGTCTCCTGGTCTGTGTACATACTGTGCTCTCAGCCTGGTTTATCTTCTTTCCTGCATCACTTTCTTCATTAGGCTAACTCCTGCCTGTCCTTTGGCTTTCCTTCAGATGCTGCCACCTTGGAAAAGTCTTTCTTGGTTACTCCAAACTATGAACACATCTGTCTTTATAATGTAAGCCTCAAATGTAAATCATTACATTAGTTTTAAATTTTCCTATAGCCACACTAAAAATAAAAAAAATTAAATTACTTAATAATATACTTAACCCAGTATATCTAAAATACTGTCATTTTAACATGTAATCAACAAAATAATTATTAATAAGAGTCTGAATTAAAGTTTTTCATGCTGTCTCCATAATCTTTTATAAATTTTATACTTACAGCTCATTTTCATTAAAGTAGTTATGTTTCAGATGATCAATAGTCACTTTGAATAACAGTGTCTATTAAAGCTAAATAGCAGCCCTGGTATCCCAACAGCACCATTTCTAGGTATGAATTCAACAGAAGAAGGTATTCAATGTGGGTGCCAAAAGACATGTACAAGAATATAGCCTTCTTAATTTGTTATAGTCCCAGACTAGAAACAACCCATGATGTACATCAGCAATAAAATGTATGAATAAATTATGATATGTTAGTATAAGGAAGTATAGTACAGCAGTATTTTTAAACTGGTAGGTCTCAGAATTCCACAATCGTTGGGGAATCCAAAAAATGTTTTGTAAATGGGAGATATATGTGCATTGACAAGATTAGAAATTAAAATTGAGAATTGTTAAAGTATTAATTCATCTAAAATGACAATAAGAAACCCATTACATGTTATTATAAATAACATGTTAAATAAAAATGTATAAATGAAAAATAGCTATATTTTCCAAAACAAAACAAAAAATATAATGAGTGAATTGTTTTACATTTATGCACATTACTGTAGAGATAGTTATGTGTGTGAAACAAACCTAGTATAATGCCAGATAGTGTTTATTGAATAGGTAGATTGGTTTATCCATATCAATTACATTCATGTGATTCTGTTGTTGAACTGTTTTTGATTTCATGAAAATTCCATACCAAGATGGTTTTAATCATCTAGAATACATTTACTAATATTTGTTAGACTTTGCATTTATATTGATGAGATCAGTTTACAGTCAGTTTTGCTGATTTTGGTGGTCAGGAACAGTATAAAAAATTTTAGTGTTCTCTGTTATGAGTAGTAAAAGAGTTGTGGGCTGGGGTCATAGTGCAGTGGTAGAGTGCTTGCCTAGCATGTGTGAGGCACTGGGTTCAACTCTCAGTACCACATATAAATAAATAAAATAAAGGCCCATTGATGACTAAAAGAAAATTTTAAAAAGTGTGTTTGTTCATGAATGGTGTAATACTGTAATAGGAAAGTAAAACTGAATAGTTTTGTATTAATAAGAGCTGATGAGAGAAACGTTTTCATTCCTAGTGTGGTTAGACTTTATTTCACTGAGCATAGTAGTAGAGATGAGCCTATAAGAAGTAGATCCTTTCCTATGAATAAACCTTACAAATATATTAATAAGTCAATAAAATATCTTAGTGGAGATGGATTGGTCCCATGAGAAATGGAACTCACATATGAAAGCAGCAGTTGTTGGGGTAGAAATGGAAATGCTAAATGTGAATTGAACTCAGGTCAGGGGGTTGAAAGTCTCTTAAATCACCTCAGGTACAGTGTACCTGTTTTATATATTTGATGCTTGATAGCACACTTTGCTTAAATATAAAACATCCAGTTTTATAAAATGATTAAAATGGTTGGCTGTAGTTAGGACCAATATGAAAACTACAAATGAGTATAGATAAAATTGAAGAAATTTGCATAGAATTCAACTCTACATTACTTTTTCCCATTGAATTACAATGAAGAATGGTTTGATATTTCTAAAAAATAAAATTGACAGATAATAATTATACATATTTATTGGATACAGTGATAATTTGATAAATATATACAATGCATAATGATTAAATCAATGTAATTAACATTTCCATTTCCTTAAAACATTTATCATTTCTTTGTGTTGGGAACCTACAAGCTCCTCTCTTTTAGTTCTTTAAAAAATATATAATAAATTCTTATGAATTACAGTCACCCTTCTGTGCTGTAGAACACTAGAACTTATTTCTCCTATATAACTAAATTTGGTACTCATTATCCAACCTCCCTCTAGAGCATTTGATTTGATTGATGGTTATGGGTAGGTTAGAGCGAATTAGAATCAGAATACATGATTTAGCTCTGCTTTTTATTTTATTTTATTTTTATTCTCTGATCTAAGTAGGGACCTAATTAGCTAGAGTAAATAGATGATGTTGTTTCTTAAAAGTTTGTTAGAACTCTAAAAGTATAATATATGTGCTTAATGACTTTGGAGGAATAACTATTTTTTCAATTTCTTCTTGGAGTCAATTTCGCCAATTTATATTTTCCTAGAATGTTGTTATTTTAGCAATATTTCTGTATTGCTTTAAAGTTATAACAGTATCTTAAAATATTTTCTACATCTATATCACCCTTGCCATTTTATACCCATCTGTTTCACTGTCATTTTTTTTCTTCAAAAGACTTATTACAGGTTTCTTTATTTTAGGTGTTTTCAGAGAACTAGTTCTTGGTTCAGTTTCATGGTATACTGATTTCCTTGGTTTCTAGTTTAATAACTTATGTTAATCTTTAAGATTTTAAGCTGATTCTTAAAAAATTTTGTTTAAAAATTTTATGGAAATGATATTTTACCCTTTTGGTGTAAAGTTCTCTTGATTTTAACACATATACAAATTCATGTAGCTATCACCAAATTCAAGATACAAAATGACTCAGAAATCTTCCTCCTGCTATTACTTTGTGGGTACATCCTCTGCCTACCCATAGTAATCCTTGATAATTGCTGATGGATTTATCACCATAGTTTTGTCTTTTTGAGAATGTCATATAAATAGAATTGTACAACATATACCACTTGAGACTGGAGCTTTTACTCAGTGTAATGTCTTTGAAACATCCACATCATTGATTGACTCAATAGTTTATTCCTTTTTGTTGTTGAATAGTATGCCATTGTATGGGTGTACCTCAGTTTTATTAGTTCATTTGATGGGTATTTGCGTTGCTTTCTGTTTGGTGCTATTATATATAAAGCTGCTATAAAAACTCTTATACAGGTTTGTGTGTGGAAATAGTTTTTAGTTCTGTAGGTTAAATACTTAGGAGTGGAACTGCTGTGTCCTAAGTTTTATGTATGGATTGTTTTTAGAAGAAACTACCAAACTGTTTTCCAGAGTGGTTGTTAACTGCATTCTTACTGGCAATGTGTGAGAATTCAGACTGTGGACCTTCACCAACTCTTAGTATTTTCAATATTTTTTATTTTTGTCATTCTAAAAATTATGTAGTGGTAACTCCTGATTTGGATTTGCATTTTTAAAAACGAATAATGATGTTAAACATCTTTTCACATACATTTTTGCCATCTCGACTGAAGGGTTCACCTTTGTTACCCATTTTTAATTCTTTTTTTTTTTTTTTTTACTGTCTAGTTTCAAGAAGACTTACGTGTTTTGTGTTTTCTCTCTGAATCTGTATGTTAACTTTTCTATTCTCTTGATAGTGCTACCTGCAGAGCAGAAAGTTTTTGCATTTGATAAAGTTGAACTTAACAGGTAACTTTTATTTTTTGAATTATGTTTTTGGTGTCATTTCTGAGAACTCTGTACCTAACCCCAGATTAGAACGGTTTTTTAATTTTTTTCTGAAAGTTTCAGAGTTTTATATTATACATTTAGATCTAAGATCCATTTTTATTTATCTTTTTGTAAGGTTTATAAAAGGTTTATAAAAAAGACTTTGCTTATTCATACTATTTGTTGAAAAGAATGATTATCTTTTCTCCACTGAGCTGCCTCTGCTCCTCTGCCAGAGATCAAGTAGCCATATTGCTTGGGTTTATTTTTGGGACTTTCCTTTCAGTTTTGTTGTTCTGTGTGAATCACTTTGTCATTACCACAGTCTTGATTACTGTAGCTCTATAGTAAGTCTTAAAATTGAGTAATATAATCTCTTTATTTTCATTCTTTGTCGAGGTTTCCTAACTGTCTAATTCCTTTTCTATATACATTTTAGAATCAGCTTGTCTTTATCTGAAAACTCATGCTGGAACTTTGAATGGTATTGTGTTTTATAGATGATGTTGAGAAGAATTAACATCTTCATTATATTCCTTTTTCTGATCTATGAATTTCTTTCATTAGTGTTTTATAGTTTTGTCATATAGACCCTGTGTGTGTGTATGTGTGTGTATACATGTATATATTTACATATATATTCATTTCTTTTTCAGGGGAGCTGTTGAAAATGATGTTACTTTAAATTTTGGTTTTCAGTTGTTCTTTACTTGTATGTATGAAATATGACTGCCCACTTATTAATTCTGTGAGTATTGTTTAGATTTTCCTAGAATTTTCTATATAGTTATGTCATTCATAAATATCAACAGTGATGTTCTTGTCTTTCCAAACTTACGCCTGCCTGCCCTCTCTTACTGTAGTCTTTCACGTATGGCATTGGCCAAGACTTTTTAAATACTAAGTAAAGTTAGAGGAGTGAGAATGCCTGCTTGTTTTCCACCATGGGTGTGGGGCTCAGTTTCTGCCATTAAGTACATTAGCTGCAGGGTTTTCACAGATGACCTTCATCAAATTGAAGAAGTTCCTTCCTATTTCTAGTGTGCTGAAAGTTTTTATCACAAGTGAATGTTGTATTTTGAAAAGTTTTTTTTTCTATGTCTGCTGGTATCATTATGATTTTTCTTTTTAGACTGTTAACATAGTGATTTTATTGATTGATTTTTTTAATATTTAACTTTTCATTCTCAGGATAAGCCAATTGGTTATAATGTAATATGCTTTTGTTAAAAAGTGTTGACAGTTTTATACATTGAACTTCAACTTTTTAAAGTGTACAATTCAGTTGTTTTTAGTATATTCAGAGTTGTGCAACCATCACAACTAATTTCAGAGTATTTGCCTCAGTGCAAAAGGAAACCCTGTATGTATGCACCTTGACCCTGTTCTTTCCCTCTAGCCCTTGGCAATCATGAATCAATTTTGTGTTGCTATATATTTGCCTGTTTTGGACATTTCTTACCTATGTAATCATATAATATGTGGTCTTTTGTGTTTGATTTTTTATCTGGTGTGATATTTACATGATTCATCCATATTGTAATATAATTCAGTACATCATTCTTTTATTGGCCAAATAATATTCCATTCTGTGGCCATGGCATATTTTATCTGTTCATCATTTGACAGGCATTTGGTTAGTTTCTACTTTTTAGATAATGTTGTTGTGGATATTTGAGTAACAAGATTTTTGTCAGCTTATATTTTCATTTCTCTTGGGTATATACAGGAAAGTGGAATTCCTAACTCATAGGGTAACTTTTATGTTTACCTTTTGGAAGAACTCCAACTTATCCAAAGAGCAGTATTATTTTACATTCCAACTAGCAATGTATGAAGGTTATGTTTCTCCACATCCTTACCAATGCTTTGTTGTCTCTTTTTTATTACAGCTGTTCTAATGGGTGTCAAGTAGTATAGCATTGTGGTTTTGATTTGCATTTCCCTAATACATAATGATGTTGAGGTTTTTTATATGTATTGTTTGTCTGTTTGTATATATATATATATATATTACTAAGAGAATATACATTCAAATCTTTTGCTCATTTCTTATTTGGTTAAATTGTCTTTTTGTTGTTGAGTTGTAAGATTTGAGTTGTAAGAGTTGTAGAGATGTGTGTGTATCATGGTGGGGTTTTTTGTTTCTTTGTTTTGGTACTGGGGTTTGAACCCAGGGATATTTATCACTGTGCTACATCCCAGGTTCTTTTTATTTTTTATGTTGAGGCAGAGTCTTATCTTGCTGAGTTGCTTAAGGTCTCACTAAGTTGCTGAGGCCGTTGTCAGAGTTGTGATCCTCCTGAGTTGCTGGGATTATAGGCATGTGCCACCATCCCCAAATGAACTGTTGAGTATCAATTCTTATCTGGGCTATGACTTGGAAATATTTTCTCCTATTCTGTAGTTTTTATTTTCATTCTTGGTGGTGCCCTTCAAGGCACAAGTGTTTCAATTTTGAGACAGTTTCAATTTATCTGTGTTTTCTTTTTGTTCCTTGTGCTTTTTGTGCCATATCAAAGAATTCATTTCCTAGTCCAAGGTCATGAAAGGTTTGCTCCTGTTTTCTTTTTAAGAGTTCTATAATTTAGCCCTTATATTTAGATCTATAATCCATTTTTATCTGTTTCTTAAAATATGGTGTGAGATAGGGGTCAACTCATTGTTTTGTATGTGACTTCCTGTTGTCCCAGCATTATTTGTTGAAAAATCAACTGACTGTAATTGTGAGAGTTTACTTCCCAGTTGTCAATTTTATTTCATTGAGATAGGTATCTCTATATAGATTATACACAGCTCCCTCTCTCTCTCTTTTACTTATCATAACAATGCTGTCAGCCTATTATTTCTACTTTACAGATGTGGAAACTGGGGCACTAAACCTCAGTCAAATAAAGAGTAAATAAGTGGGAAAACTAGGATTTGAACCCATATGGTATAGTCCTGAAATCTGTGCTTTTAACCATTATGCTGCACTGCTTCTTTATAGTGTTAGAGACCTCCCTAAACTCTGCAACTTACAAGCAATCTGATTAATTCCTTCTGCATTTACTTTGTTTTTAATTTGTTACTAGATCTTATCTGCTTATGGTGCTTCCGATATATGAACCAGAGATGCCAGATTATTAATGTTTTCTGAGTTAAATCTGGTTTGCTATTAATTGGGATTTCTAAATGGCAAGATACTGGGTTATTGAATTTTACATTACCTACCCTCAAGGTTTTGTAAAGCTATTAAATAACTTATGCAAATAGTTTCAGCATCAAATATTAATTTTATTCTTTGCTCAGTAGATGAACAAAAGACAATCTATAGAAATAGTAATTGGGTGACTGATAAAATTAGAAACAAAGATTAACTTCAAAACCTGTCAAAAAATGCAGATAATTACCACCTACCAGTTTTGTAAAACTGTAAAGATCAGACTATTCTATCAAGTGTTCAAAAATGGTTAATAAATACATAAATAAAACTGGCTTGGGCTCAATGAAATGAGTTTTTATACTTGACTAATAGAAATGGTAATCTTTGACTCACGAACTTTTTGGTATTATTTAATATGTTGAAGCATTTTTCCATATCACTTTCTCTTTATGAATATTTTTCTGATGTTGAATATTTTATTGTTTGCTTACAGTTTTTCACAATTGTAAATAATACTATAATCAGCAAACTTGTATTAATTGTTTTATTACTTTCCCTGTGATTGAGTCATAAAGTAGCATTGCTGGATCAAAGGTTGGAATATTTTTAAAACTTTCAATAAAAATAAAATGATGCCTAATTTTAATTGTGGTACTTATCATATGTTAATTATTGCTCTAAATGCTATGTGTGTGTGTGTGTATTTTTTATCAAAACTATGAAATGGAACCCCATTTTAACTCCCATTTAAAAGGGAGTTAATGGACTCCTCTTTAACTTCAGAGGAATTAAATGATTTTTACACAGTTAGAGCTAGGATTTGCTTTCCAGAAAGATTATACTACTTATTAAGCCTTTGACCATAGATTAACATTTCTTTTAGCCAGGCACCATGGCACATGCTTGTACTCTCAGCGGCTTGGGAGACTGAGGCAGGAGGATTGTGAGTTCAAAGTCAGCCTCAGCAACTTAACAAGATCCTAAAGCAACTCAGCGAGACCCTGCCTCGAAATAAAATACATAAAAGAGCTGGGGTTGTGGCTCAGTGACTAAGCGCCCCTGGGTTCAATTCCTGGTACAAAAAACCCCCAAAAAACAAAGAACTTATCTTTTTTTTATGGTCTCCCTAGTGAAATGGTGCAGTAATAGTATACAGAGCAGTGAGCACTAGAACCATAAGTATGCTCTCTGAATACTACTTCTTATTGATGGGGTCCAAGGTTCATTGAACGAATCGCTGGTTCTAGTCTGAGATAGAAAATGCAAAAGATGAGACTGGGTATTCTTTTGTATCCTAAAGCAAGGAAGCTACCAAAGACTGGTAGTTTATTCTAAAAGACAAAGGAGCCAAAATAAAGGAACTGTTGGCCAAAGATGAGAGAACAGTTTACTGAAATGCACTGTTACATAAAAACTTCTTGGTTCATAATGGTAGACTTCTAATAAGACACCATTACAATAACAAATTACTGGATACCAATGGAAACAACCAGTTCCATACTCTGAAAATAAGCAGTTATGAGGAAAGGATTGAGTATTTAGCCTCCCTTTCTCTGTATGAACCCCATTTTAGGGTAAGCAATTAACATTATTTGTTGAGGGAAAGTTTTTAAATAAAGTTTTAAAATAAGTTTTATTGAAGCAGCCACTCTCATGCTTGTTTTGTTTGTGACAGTGGTTGTAGAGCTGAGTAAAACAGAAATTGTACAGCCCATAGAGCTAAAATATTCATGATCTTGTCCTTTTACAGAAAAGGTTTGCTGATGAACAAAGTGAAGTGACAACAAAAGGAAGTGACATCATAAAATATGGGTACCTTTTACAGGACTGATGATCTGGCTTTCTGTAACAAGTCATTGGCATGGAAAACGAGAGCATCATTTGAGATGAAGAGAGACTTAAATATACCAACCAAATGTAGCATTGAGACTTTGGGTTCTGCTTCAAATTAGCAAACTATAAAAGAAACATTTATGAGATGATCAGGAAAATGTGTGATGATAGACTGGCTATATTAAAAGATATAAAGAATTATTGATTTTAAGTAATAGCTTTATAGAAAGATAAAGATATAATGAGGTATATAAAGAAAAAATGAGATGTAGTATTTACTGTAATATAATTCACAAAAAGCAAAAGATAAAAGTAGCAAAAGTACAAGTCAAACCCAAGTCTCATACAGTTACTGTACCATCATGTTATCATATACTGTTGATAGTAGATTTTAGTATTGCCTCCTAGGTTGCTTTTGATAGTAATTACCAACAACACCAACCTGTCTTTTGAAAATGCCCTCAACCCTTGAATTCTTTATCATTGTAAATACACCGCTACTTCTATTCTACTGTGTCTGTGTACATCATTAGCAAAGGGGCATCTATCAAGAGTGGATCCTTATCTTCTGTTCTTGGTGGCAGAGGAGACTGGTATTTCATACTTGATTTTATTCCTGAGGAACAGATGTAGTCTTGTCAGTTTAATTGCTGCATCTCAACTTCCATGGTCTTAACATCAGAATTTCAGTTGTTCCTACTATTGTTTTAAAATAAAAGGATATATTAGGGAAGTATTTTGTAAATGATGAAATTATTAGCCAAATAAGACCTATTTATATTTTGGAAGGTACAGTGAGGGAATTAAGTATATGGTCTTTAGAATAAGACAGACCTAAACTTGGATATCAATTTTTGTTTCTTGGCTTCATCACCTTGAGCAAGTTTCTACTGTAAATTTCTGAAATTGAGTTTCTTCATTTGTAAACTGGTGATAATACCAGTCTCAAATATTTGTGCTAATAATTAAGTAATTTGTGAAAGTACTTATTATGCCAGCAGATACATACTAAAGAGCTAAATATTTTCCCTCTCTTTTCACTTGGGAAAGCACACCTAAATAGCTGAAGTAGATATATTTACATTAGATCATTTTTAAAAGTTATATGAGAAAGGGTATTCCTCAACTTCATATGTGATACTTACATAGGATAATGCCAAATTGGCAGGATGAATTGCAAGACCTTATTTTAAGGATTCATGAGAGAGTAGGTAAGTTATGAGATGAGCATCAGTAGAGGTAAATGGAAAATTAGCTGTTTGCTGAGAGGAAAAAACAGTTATTTAAACATAGTTATTAAGTTGATAGACTTTTGAGCTCTTAAGAACCTGGGAATCAAAAATGATGAAAAGATGCCTTTTCCTTGATGTCTCCTTCCCTGCCCTAAACCAACACATGCTAAAACTAATGCAAAGCAGAGTCCTTTACAGTCTAAAGACTGAAGCTGCTCAAGAACTTTGGCCATTTGCAAAATTTTACATTTTGAAGGACAGTGATAAGAAATCACTCTAGTGAAATCAAAGAGTTGGATCTGAATTCTCTTCCTCTTTGTGGCTTCCTACCTTCATTCACTAATGAAAGAATGCATATCTTCCTCTTACACTTGTATTGTTTTCCTTCTGTCCTTTTCCTCTCCTAATGAATTATGGCATGAAACCAAATTTTTAATTGTGCAGAGGTTGTTTCATGCCCTATTTCAAAATCTGGTAATTTGAATCATTAAATCAACAAATGTTTACTGAGATCTGTAAATCAACAAATGTTTACTGAGATCCCAGTTAGAAACTAGGAACTAGTTGCTGGGGAAAAGCAAGACAGGGAGAAAGTAAAAAAGAGGAAGACAAAAGGAGTGAACAAAGAAAGGGAAGAGACCTCCTTTGCTCTTAAGGCACTCAAAATTTTGTGTGGGAGACTAGCAATTAAATTAATAACCCAAAAAGATAGCAGGAACCATGGTAAGTAATGTGTTCACAATTCAGTAGTACTGTAAATTAGTGGAAACAACCTAACTTATCCTGGCATGTAGAGGTATGTATTTCCTAAGTGCATTTACTGCTCCAGGCAGAGAGAACATCATGCTCAAAAACAACAATTTCAGAAACTTTGTTCTTCAGCAGTGCTAAAACTGTAAAGGAAAAGAGTAACAAAAGTTAAAGGTGAAGAGAGTACAGAGTCCAGTCATGGATGTCTTACAGGTTTTTATGCATAAAAGGAGTTGAAACAGTTCATTTTTTAAGATTAACACCAAATTTGTCTTTTTAAAAGATCTCTAGTAGCTTTGCAAAGAATGAGCAGATTCATGAGAGAGCAGTGGAAAGATTCAGGACTGCAAGATCAAAAGCAGAAAAATCAGCTTGTAAGCTAATTGACTTACTCTTACATTCAGGAAATATTTCTTGACTGTGTGATATGAACCAGGAATTATTCTGTGCTTCTGTCCTTGTGGGGCTTACATTTAATGCAAAGATACAGGAAAGAAATATCAGAAACATGAAATAGGGAAATGGCAGGAGGGCTGAAAAGAATCAAGAGAACAAACATATGCAGCATGAAGAGAAGGAAGAGATGGTAAAGAAGAAATGTGGAGCCTGTAATGGTAGTGTACACCTGTAATCCCAGCAGCTGGGGAAGTTAAGGCAGGAGGATCACAAGTTCAGCAACTTAGTAAAACCCCATCTCAAAATTTTAAAAAAAGGATTGGGAATGTGGCTCAGTATTAAGTGCCCCTGGGTTCAATCTCCATTTAAAAAGAGGGAGAGAGAGAGAAGAAATTGACATGACTTCTACTTGGATATCTGGGAAATGTTGTTGTCATTCACCAAGGTAAGGAATATAAGAGAAGCAAACTTGCATATAATAAATTAAGACTTGGACTTAATAATAAGTTTGATAGAGATAAAAGTTAAGACTTGCCCATAATAAGTTTGATAGACATAGGCAAAAAATATAGTAAGTTAAAAGAAGTCTTTAGAAATAATAATAGCAAGCTCCTTCATAGGGCATTGTGAAGATGAAATGTACTGAAGCATGGAAATTGCTTTGACCATCATCTGGCACATAGTGTACAGTCATGTTAGCTGCTGTTATTATTAATTCAAGACTATGAGTTTTGAGTTAGAAAAAAAATTGGCCTAAATCTTGGCAGTACTGCTTACCAGTTGTATGGCTTTGAACAAGTTTCTTAACTTCTTTAAGTCTTACTTTCTCTGCATATAAAATGAGCCTAGTATCTGTTTTACAGCAATGCTATAAGGATTAGTAATCACGAATGAAAAGTACCAACTATGATGATTGCCTGAAGGTGAATGCACAATGAATGCTGAGAGTCAGAAATTTGTACCTCAGGAGGAAGGTTTGGATTATAAGTAAAAATTTAAGTGCTGTCAACATGGAGAACTGGAGCCTTTAAACATATGCACTGAAAACCGTTTCTAGAAAAGGAAAGGAAATATGCCTAAAGATCCCTGAATAGTTGCTAAGGGAGGTAATTCTCTTGAGTATTGGTGGAGGGAAGTTAGTTGGAGACTAGAATAGAATCATGGAAGACTGATTTTCAAGGGAATTTGAGTTATAATTGAATAGACTTTAAAAAATTAGTAGCATTGAGCATCCAGGTGAATTTATAGTGACACTATTCCTCACAGTCTATGGTTTTCCTCCAACTATTAGAAACTGAACTCAGAGTTGGCATTTCTGAGGATAAAATGTTTCATAGGGAGGTTATTAGTAACCTTTGCTACTTAAATTTCAGAAATTTGCTAGGGATTAAGGCTAGAATAAGGAGGGTTCAGAGTAAGTAAGATAGGTAAGGAGGCTCCATTAGTGAATGTGAATTCTTTCAAAAACTCTATAAAAGTAAAAGAATAAACAAAAAAAAACTTGGGCAGAGAAAGGAAATGCTGAGATAGAAAATGACATACATTGGCAAGAAATGGACAAGAAATACCTAAGAGTCAGAGGAACCTGAAAAGAGGGAAGGTCTGAAGATGAAGCAGAAGAGGGAGCAATGAATGACTCCAGGATCCAGGACTGGGTTGGAGGTATAATTCAGTGGTAGAGTGCCCACCTTACAGGTGCAAAGTACTGGACTGATTCCTAGCCATGCAAACAGCAAAAAAATAAAAAACCAAACCTAAAAGAGGTACTTTTATGCATTCTAATAAATTTAAAAATCACTTAGCTTTGTTATTACAAAATCTAGCACTATTTCTATTTGTTTGCATTAGTTGGTGCACAAGTGTCATAGTGTTATTAGCAATATCAGTAAGAATAGGAAAGATACAGCCACCTACTACTCTTCTCATTGAATCTCATGCACAAGAACATTTTAAAAAGTTGCTATAACGGAGAGTATTGAATGTTTTAATATTTAAATTAAATGATAGTTCTTACACCATTTTTTCACTAATATTAAAAAAACACATATTATCTCCAATTATGTTTTACAGTGTTATAAAGAAAAACTTAAACCTCCATAGCCATAGAATTTTGTTGCTTTTTCCCAGAAGACAGCATTCCAGTAATATAATACTTTGTGATATTTGAAGTAATACATATACTTTAACAAGTCAAACATCATAGAAATGTATTAAGAATAAAAATTAATTATTTCTGTCCCTCCTTTCTATCTTGGGGATGGCAGTAAGTAGCTGGTTAGAGTGTTTGCAGTTTAATGTAAATCCTTCTACATATCTTTCTACATGTATAATTTGGGCTTTGTAGGTGTGTGTTGTTTTTAATTTTTTAAAAAATGTACTCCAAAATTCATCAAGGTTCACACATTCAGGCTGATAGAGGCCAGGAAAGTAACACAAATTATGAAAACAGCATTGTGTCAGTGTCAGAATAATGAAAGATAGTGGTCATTGGGCACCTAAAATTTTTATACTTCTAATAGATGTCATCCACAGATGAGCCTAGTAGGTATACTGGAATATATATAGACAAACATTGAAAGTTTTTCAAAAGAACTAGTGATAGAGCATTTTTAGGTGAAAACTGTTTCTAGTATTAAAATTATGTAGATGTGGATTTTATTCTGTCCCTCCCACTTACCAGGTAAAGAATCTTGGGTGAGTTAGTTAGCCTGGTCAGTTTCCTCATTCATGATTTGGGTATAATGATACCTATCTTATAACTTCAGGGGGAAGACTTAATGCATCTTTAGTTCAGAATCCTGCATAATGCTCATTAGAGTGTTGAATGGAGATTGACTGCAAAGGAGAGAACTTTTTGGGGTGATAGAAATGTTATGTCCTGATTGTAGTGGTGGTTGCAGGACTGTACATGTTTGTTAGAACTCATCCAACTGTACTCTGGAAATGATGAACTTTTTTGCATAAAAATTGTACCTCAGGAAACTGATTCCTAAAAAGGTAACTGCCTTTCCCTTTTCTGTGTACTTCAGGTTTATCAACTATTAATAAAATACAGTTGCTGTCAAAGGTTTCTGGCATTTTTTCAACAGGATTCTGTTACTGTCTTCTCAACCTTAATCAGAGACTCCAGTGAAAGACTTTGCCTGTTGGAAAGAATTCCATTACACTTTCCTTCTGTACTAAACTGATTGTGTGCCACATTTATCAGTTTGGGTACTGTGCTTGATACACAATGTGAGCAAAGCAGCCATCACCCACTTTCCAGAAGTGCCATAATGTATTCAACAAGCTTATTACCTGTGGTTCAACAGTAAGCTGTGAAGTTTTAGCTTATTAAAGGAAGAAGAAAATAAGCCAGAAAGAATAATTAGAAGAAGAACAGCATACTTAAATGTATGCTTACAAACTCATTTCCTTAAATGAGTAAAATATATAAGCAACAGTGCCCAGTTTGTGAAGCACACACATACACGAGCACACCTCCCCCCATCTTTAACAAGCTTTTCCCAATTCATTCCATGAGGCCATTTTTAACCCTGAAACCAAAAAAGAAAGCACAAATCAATTTCCCTTATTTATATAGATGCAAAAATCATGTAACAAAATACCAGCAAGGCAAATTTAGTAATACAGTATAAATATCATTATAAACTATGACCAAAGCGCAAGCACTAAAAGAAAAATTATGTGCATTGGACTGTCTCTAAATACTTGTGTTCAAAAGAAGCCATCAAGAAAGTGAAAAGTTCATACAGGGGAGAAAATATTTGCAAATCATGTATCTGGTAAGGGGACTAGTATCTACATGTATAAAGAACCCTTATAAGTCAACAATACAAAAAGACAACCCTACCAACTAATAAGGGCAAAGGATTTGAATGAACATTTTTCCAGAGACTGTATTCAAATGGTCATAAACATAAGCATCATAATTCATTAGGAAAACACAAACCAAAACCATGAAATGCCACTTCATCCCCTCTAAAATGACTGAAATAAAAAGAATGTATAGTAACAAATGTTAACGAGGATGGAAGAAATTGAGTGCTCACGCTTTGCTGGTAGAAAAGTAAACTGAAACAAACATTTGTAAAAAGCAGTTCCTCAGAAAGGTAAGCATAGAAAAGTTCCATGTGACCCACCAATTCTACACTATGTTTATACTCTAGAGGATTGAAAACATGATCACACAAGAACTGTACACAAATACAACAGTGTGTTTTAGTCAGGTTTGTGTTACTGTGATGAAAAGACCTGACAACAATTTAGAAGAGGAAACATTTACTCTTGGTTCATGGTTTCAGCAGTTCAGTCCATGCTCAGCTGACACCATAATTCTGGGCCTGAGGTGAAACAGAACATTATAGCAGAAGAAAGCAACTCAAAGCAACAGGAAGCAGAGAAAGTTTCACTCATCAAGGACAAAATATAGATCCCAAAGGCATACCTCTAGAGGCCTACTTTCTCCAGCCATACCCTTTGTGCCTACCATTACCTCCCAGTTAATACACATCAGTGGATTAATCCACTGATTGGACTATATCACTCATAGTCTAATAATTTCACCTCTGAAAATTCTTATATTATCTCACATATGAACTTTGGGGAGGTACCTCATATCTAAACCTTAACAGTGTTATTCATAAAAAGTGGAAATTAGCCAAATGCAGTTTAACTGATGAATAGGTAAAACAAAATGTGTATGTCCATAACATGGAACATTATTGATCCATGAAAGGAAGTGAAGTAGAGAGCCACACTACAACAGAGATGAAACATGAAAACATAATGCTAGGTGAAGGATGCCAGATACAAAAGATCACACATCCTATGAGTGTGTGTATTTAAAACAACCAGAAAAGGCAACTCCAAAGAGACTGAAACCAGATTAACTGTTGATAGGGGCTGGGGGAAAGGTTGAAAAAGGGAGTGAATTTTAATAGGTACAGACTTTCTTTTGGGGAGTGATAAGAAAATGTTCAGGTACTAGTGTTAATGGTTGTACAACTTAATAGTACTAAAAAATAACTGAATTGTACACTTTAAAAAGGTGAATTTTATGATACACATAATAATTATGTTTTTACTTTTTTTCTGGAATTTCAAATCTCTTCAAACCTTTATTTTGCCCTTCTAAGCCCTGGAGTCATAGGTAGAACTCACTAAATTTATACAGTCTTAAAATTCCTTTTCTAGTTATATCATGAGCTCTTATACCAGTGGTTCAAGCTAATTTTAGAAAAAAGAAAAATATTTCCATTTGCATGAGCACTTACTGAGTTGCTTGATCATAAAGATCTTTGCATGTTCTTTAAGGGGTAGGAACTATTCTGTAAATAACTACAAGCCTGTTTATATAATATTTATACTTTGAATAGTTTATTGTCATAATACCTTTGTTTTCTAAGAATTTAAAAAAATAAGATTTTACTTACATAATACTACAGGAAGTCTAAACATACAAAAACATTGAGCTCCCAAATGTCCACTAAGAATGTGGTTCAAAATTATGTGTATTTCCATAAAAAGCAATGTTATAAATAATCATTTCTATTACTTTAGTCAACTGGTACATTTCAGGTCAGTTCCTAAAAATCTATAATGGATGACTGCAGTTAAAAAGCTATAGGATTAATAATTTAGAATAACAGTAATTAAATGAAGTAGAAAAATACAATCATATTTCCAAGGGGTTTCTGAATCCTTTTTTGGTATGGAATGTCATTATAAGTATGCATTTGATACCGTGGAGCCTTTCCTCAGAAGAATGTCTAAAATTCTTTGTACACTCTTTCAAAGAATTTAGTCATACCTAGGAGAAGTATATGTATGTGATTGTTGGAACATTATAACAAAATATCACAGACTGGGTGGTTTAAACAACAGAAATTAATTTCCTCACAGTTCTGGAGGCTGGAAGTTCAAGGTATAGCTGCCATCAAGATTGGTTTCTGATGAGGACTCTTCTTCTGGCTTGCAAGTTCTTTCTTACCATATGTAAGTGTGCATGTGTGGAGAGAGGTACACTTGGTGTCTCTTCCTCTTAAAAGGACACTAGTTTTCTTGGATTAGGACACCAAAACACAGAACCTTATTTAACAGGGCCAAGTTTGTATGCTGGTTATCAGGAATGAGAAAACACATTTTGATCCTAGATCTTAAGCCTGTGGACTTGTAACTGAGGCAAAATGAGCCCTCCATTAGCAAATGTGCTTTTCTATCAGACAGCATTAGGGTTTGGAGGATAAGAGCCTCATTGGTAGTAAAACAAAAAGTATTTGCTTGGCTTAGTTTTTTGCATTTATATTTTTATAAATAAAAGGTAATGATCAGAGTATATATAGCATATCCGAGGGTCCTAGGATCTGGGTTTTGAGCACTCCTTCCTTGTGTTTTTATCTTCACACACAGTTTTGTTTGTTTGGGGTGCTTTATCACTGAGCTGCATCCACAGTCTTTTTTTTTTTTTTTTTTTTTTTTTTTTTTTGAGACAGAGTCTTATTAAGTTATCGAGACTGGCAACTTACAATTCTTCTATCTCACCCTCCTGAGTTGCTAGGATTATAGGCATGCACTACCGTGCCTGGCTTCTCAGATAACTTAACATGGCTTGTCTATAAATTTCTTTACAATGCTGTATAAAACAGTAAAATGAAGTTTATAATAATTGATCAGAAATGTTTTATTTTTTGTAATTTACATGTTTAAAATACTAGAATAAGGTACTAAAGGGAATAAAACAATGCATATGATGGAATACCTGATCTTAGGACATATATGTGTTTTAGGATTTATTTACCATTTGTACAGGTCTATAATATATAGCATTTTGTGTGCCATGTAAATAGTATAATGGAATATGCTCTTAGTAGTTTCAGAGGTTTCTTTTTTTCACTTATTTTATGGTTTATGATGACAAATTTTAAATAATTGTGTAAAGGTAGATAGGCTAATGAACCCCCTCATGCACCCCAAGCATATACTCCAGTAACCATTAACCCAGAGCTAATCTCCTGTCCCATTCATTGCCCTATGACATTTTTCCTCCCTAATAATTTTTGAAGAAATTGCACATCATTTCCACCTATTAATATTTTATAGTGGATCTTAAAACATAAGGATCCTCTCTTTTTGTAAATAAAGTGTGATGTCATTTTCTCAGGCAATATTGTTTTTCTTCATTTCAATAAAAAATCTAGTTAAATTCAAATTTACAGTCTTTTCATAAATGTCATAAATGTTGACTTATGAATTAGAATCAAGTAATGTCCACACTTTGTAATTATTTGATATTTCCCTTAAACCTTTTTCAATCCGTAAGTTCCTTCACAACCTTTAAAAAAAAAAATATTTGTTAAAGAAACTTTTCTTCAGAATTTTTCAGTCTGGCATTTGTTGATTGTATCTCTATATATTGTCATTGTTTATGATTACTAGAGCAATATTAATTTTACAAAATAATGAGTTTCTGTGTGACATTTTCATAATGTACTTTGGTCATATTTACCCTTCCTGTTATCCTCTCTAACTCCTCCTCCCTCTAATCCCCTACCTCTTTTCTTTTAATTCCCCTTCTATTTATGTCATCTTTCTAAAAATTTTTCTCCTAGATACCACATGTGAGAGAAAACATGCAATACTTGTCTTTCTGAGTCTGGCTTTGTTCACTTAACATGATGATCCATTTTCCTGTGAGTGACATGATTTCCTCCTTCTTATGGCAGAACAATGCTACATTGTGCATATATACAACAACAGTTCCTTTATCCATCCAGCCATTGATGGGCAGCAAGATTGATTATGTAACTTGACTGTTGTGAGTAATGCTGCAATAAATGTGGTTTTGCTGGTATCTCTGTTGAATACTGATTTTCACCTCTTAAATTATATACCCTTTGATGGAATAGGTGGATCACATGGTAACTATTTTTAGTTTTTTGAGGAACCTCCATACTGCTTTCCATAGGGATTATGCTAATTTACATTTCTGCATCCTCATGAGCATTTGTTCTTTTTTGTTTTTCTGGTAACAACCATTCTGACTGGGATGAGATAGAATCTCAGTGTAGTTTTGATTTGCATTTCCCCAATGACTAAAGATGTTGACCATTTTTTCATATATTTATTGGCCATTCATTTTTTCAAGAAGTGTCTGTTAAGCTCATTGGCATATATATTGATTGGATTCCTTGTTCTTTTGGTATTAACTTGTTTGAATTCTTTATATATTCTGAAGATTAATATTTCATCTGATGAACAGATGAAAGTCTTTACAGGTGGTAAAGACTTTTCTCCCATTCTGTAGTGCTCTCGTTACTGTTTCTTTTGCTGTGCCGAAGCTTTTTAATTTGATATAATAACATTTGTCAGCTTTTGCTATTATTTCATGAGCTACTGGAGTTCTGCTCAGTAAATTGTTTCCTATACTGATATCATGAAGTGTTTCCCCTGTTTTCCTTTAGTCGATTTCAAGCCTTACATTAAGGTTTTTTTGATCCATTTCAAGTTGATTTTTATACAGAGTGGGAGGAATCAGTTTTAATCTTATCTAGTCTTCCCACTACTTGTTGAAGAGACTTCCTTTTTGTTCCTAAGTCCTCTTATTCCATTTTTTAAGATGCTTATTGTTATGCCAGTGTTACAGTGGCTCTTAGTATATTTTGAGATCAGGTATCATGATGCTCCAGCATTGTTTTATTTTTGTTCAGGATTGGTTTGGCTATTTAAGATCTTTGTGCTTCCATGTGAATTTTAGGATTGTATATTCTAGTTCTGTAAAGAATGCCACTGGTATTTTGATGGAGAGTGCATTAAACTAGATTACTTTTGTTACTATGGCTATTTTAACTATATTAATTCTGCCAATCCATGAATATGGGATGTCTTTTTAACTTCTATCATCTTCAATTTCTTTCTTCATTGTTTTATAATTTTCATTGGCAAGGCCTTTAGCCTCTTTGGCTAGTTTTATTCTTAGATAATTAAATTATTTTTGAGGCTATTCTAAATGGGATTATTTTCCTGATATCTTTCTTAGCAAGTTCATTGTTGGTATCTAGGAAAACTTACTGAGTTTTTTATATTGATTTTTCATTCTGCTACTTGGCTGAATTGGTTTATCTGTTCTTTTGGTGGACTGTAGGGTTTTCTAACTATAGAACCATCATTAGCAAAAAGGGATGATTGAACTTCTTTCCTTCCTGTTTGTATCCCTTTTATTTCCTTCTCTTGCCTTATTGTTCTGGCTAAAGTTTCCAGTACTTTATTTAATAAGCTAATGGTAAGAGTGGGCACCCTTGACTCATTCTTGATTTTGGAGGAAATTCTTTCCATTTTTCCCTATTCAGTATGATGTTGCCTCTGAGTTTGTCATGTATGGCCTTGATTATGTTGAGTTATGATCCTTTTATACCTAGTTTATACAGAGTTTTCATTATGAAAATGTGTCGAATCTTATCAAAGACATTTTCTGCATCTGTTAAGATGATCTTGTGATTTTTTACCTTTGATTCTACTTAGTAGGGTGAATTTTATTCATTAATTTGTGTATGTTGAACTAATGTTGCATTCCTGAAATGAAACCGAATTGAGTCATGGTATATGATATTTTTAATTGATGTTGAAATCAATTAACAAGTATTTATCGAAGATTTTTGCATCTATGTTCATCAAGGATATTGGTCTATAGTGTTCTTTTTCTGTGGTGTCCTTATGAGGTTTTGATGACAGGGTAATATTATCTTCATAGAATGAGTTTGGAAGAGTTCCTTCTCTTTGGATTTTATAGAACGTTTTGAGAAGAATTGGTGTTTTCTTTTCAAAAGTCTGGTAAAATTCAGCAGTGAGTCCATCCCATCCTGGACTTTTCTTCATTGGAACTGCATTACTGTTTCAGTTGCATTTCTTGCCATTCATCTATTTAAGAGTTTTATATCTTCTTGGTTCAAATTTTGGCAAGACAAATGTGTCTAGAAATTTGTCCATTTCTAGATTTTTTAATTTATAGGTACATACTTTTTCAAAATATTTACTAACTCCTCTGGATTTCAGTGGTATCCATTTTAATGTTCCCCTTTTTCATCTCTCTTCTCTGTTTTTTGGTTAGTTTGCTAAAGGTTTGTCAATTTTTTTCCCCAAAGAACCAACTCTTTGTTTCATTGATCCTTTGTATTTCTTTTTTTTAATCTATATTTTATTTATTTCTGTCCTGATCTTTATTATTTCTTCTATTAATTTTGGATTTTTGTTCTTTTTGTCTGCTGTAAGGACTTGAGATGTATCATTAGGTTTTTATTTGAGGTCTCTGTTTTTTTATTATGCTTACCTATAGATATGAACTACCTCTTTTCATTGCTCTTTCTGTGTCCACTCATTTCTTGTAGGTTGTACTTTTATTTCTACTTGATTATAAAATTTTTAAAAATTTCCCTTGATTTCTTTGACGATTCACTGCTCATTCAGAAGTGTATCATTTAATCTCTATGTGTTTGTATATTTTCTGCAGTTTTGCTTCTTGATGATTTCTAGTTTTATTCTTTTATGATCTTACAAGGTGCAAGAAATTATGATGATTATTTTGTTATTTGTGAATATTTGCTTTATGACCTAAAATGTCATCTATATTGCAGAAAGTCATGTGTTTTGAAGAAAAGAATGTGTATTCTGCAAATGTTCATTGTCTGTTTGGTCTATAGTGTAATTGAACTCTGACATTTCTTTTCTGATTTCCCCTCCCCGCTCCCCCGGAAGATCTTCCTATCACTAAGACTGGTATATTGTAGCTTCCTACTTTGTCATATGGTACCTTCTCTCCCTTTACATCCTGTTATTTCTGTTTTATGCAGTTGGGTGCTCCCATATTCAATGTATATATATTTACAGTTGTACCTTGATGAATTATTCTCTTTATCAATATGTATTGACCTTTGTTTTTTCTGATTTTGGTTTGAAGTCTGTTTTGTTGAATAAAACATAGCTACTCCTGCTTGCTTTCAGATTCCATTTGATTGAACTATTCTCCATCCATTCACTTTTAATGGTTGTAATTTTACCTATGCAATGAGTTTCTTGCAAGAAACAAATGATTGATCTTGCTTCCTAATTCATCAGCTGATTGTGTCTTTTATTTGGAGAATTCAGACCATTTAACTTTACTTTCTTAGTGAAATATAGATTCTTGTCATTTTGTTGTTTTCTGGTTCTTTTGAGTGATCTGTCTTCATTTCTTTCCCATTTGTCTTAGAAGTTTGATGGTTTACTATATTAATCATGTATGTACCAAGATGTGCATATCCTTTATCTGGATGTACATATCTTTTTTAAAATTGGGGAAGTTTTATGCTATCATTTCACACAATAGGTTTTCTATGTCATTAGCCTGTAGCTCTACTCCCTCCTCTAACCCTGAGTGAGTCATAATCTTGGTCTTTTAAAGTTGTTCTAGAGCTCTTGTATGTTCTGATGATAATTAGTTTCTCACATTTTTCTTTATTACTCTTTGAATGCGTAAATTTGTCCACCTTGTTTGCAAGCCCTGATAAATCTTTTGCTTGATTTCATTTGTTGGTGAGACTTTCATCTGAATTTTTTATTGGATTTATTGAACTTTTTATTTCCAGGATTTCTGTTTGGTTCTTTTTCTGAATCTCTGTCTCTTTACTGAATTCTCCTTTCAGATTCTGCATTGTTGTCCTCAGTTCATTTAGCTGTTTATTTGTATCTCTGAATTTGTTGATCATTTTAACAACCAACCTTTTGAATTCTTTAGCATTTCAAGTACTTTGATATCTTTGGAATCAGTTCTAGAGTATTTGCTTTTAAAGGAAACATGTTGCTTTTTTTTATTTTTCGTGTGTTTGTGTGTTGAGAGTTTTGCATCTTTGGGATGAATATCTCTTCCACTTTTATGTGATTGTTAGCCCTTTTGAGGGCTTGATTCCTAGTATTACTTAGAAGAAAACAAATGATAACACAAACTGGATATGGGAACACAATAAAAACCACTTAAAACCAACAATTCCACTACTAATAACAATAAAAAGGAAAGGGGTGAACATCAGAGAATAAACTAAAAACTCAGAATTAAGGTGGAAATAATAGTAACAAAATGAGAATAAAAGGGGAAATAGGAAAGGGAAAAAAGAACGAAACAGCAGTATTTAAAAAGGAAAAGGTAATGATAAAGAGTAGAGAAAATGGAAAAGAGGAAAAATAAATCTAAAGAATAAGCATTAAGTAAATAAAATTTGATAACAGTAAGGAAAAGGAAAAAAAAAAAAAAAAAGTTGGGCAGGGGAGAAATAAGTCCAAGACATTTCTCCTAGCCCCAGTGCTTGTATTGGAGAAGCTTCTTTCTGGGTTCTCTAATATTGGAATCCATAGGTTTGAGGGGGTGTGTGGATAGTGAGTTGCAGCTGGAACCTGTTGAAATTCCTCTCCGGCTCCACTAAACAGGTTGGTGCTATATATAAACTGAGATTTGCCCTAAATTTCCTGCCAGACTTTTGTTGTTGTTGTTTTGTTTCAGTGCTCCCAGAACCTCTGCTAACTTCAACTAGTTTTGCTGCACATAGACCCAGTAAGTACTCACTCACTCCCAAGGCCCCCCAGTCTGTGCACTTCAGGGATGCGGCAAACATTCAAGCCAACCCGTGTCCCAAATACCTCGAGAGTAGCAGGAGCGAATTGAACTCTCAGTTGTATACTGGAGGGGGCAGCTATAAGAATCAAGCAACCCCCTGACCTCAGTTTTGGTGCTCTAAGATTTGTGCCCTAGTAAACCACACAAAATGGGTCTCATTAGTAACTTCAGTTAGTGATGCCACTGACCACCATGCCCTTCAACAACCTGAGCTTCCCGCTGCTTCAACTTATCAGTGGGTCTGTGACTGACCCCTTCTTCCACAATTGTCTCTTAATCATCTGTTATGGTTTAGATGTGAGGTGTCTCCCAAAAGCATATGTGTGAGACAATGCAAGAAGGTTTAGAGGTTAATTGATCGAGTTATGAGAACCTAACCCACTCAGTGAATTAATCCCCTGATAGGGATTAACTGAATGGTGTCCAGAAGTAGGTAGGGTGTGACTGGGGGAGGTGGGTCATTGGGGGCCCACCTTTGAAAGTTATATTTTTTCATGGGCAAGAGAGCTCTCTCTGCTTCTTGGTGCAGTGCCCTTAGCCACTTTCATCCCCTTTATCCTCTGCCTCACCTTGGGCCCCAAGGAATGGAGTAAGGACCTATGGACTAAGACGTCTGAAACCATCATCCTCAAAATAAACTTTTCCTCTTCTAATTACAAGACACAACATGGCTCCTGGTTATAGTCCTCAAAGAAATGATGTGTGTTACAGTGACTTTCTCCCCCAAAGCTAGCCTGCCATGCAGTCCATATCCTCATGCTTGATTTAAAACTTGCCAAACCCCAGTTACTCCTGCATCTAGACCTGCTGGTATTCCGTTTATCCTTGGGGCTGTTTGCATTCTCTGGATTTACCTTGTGCTTATAGTGTAGGGTCCTCCCACCACCATCTGGGGTTTGAATTGCTTACCCTTCATACTTTTCTCTGAGTTGCCTTTCTCCTTCTCTGTGCTCTTTTAACTTTCCTGCCACCTCTTTTTCTTCATTCTTAGAGATCTTCTTCCCTTTATTTCCTCTCAGTGTTGTTTCTTCTCACATGCAGTCATGCCAAGGAAACCTCTCTTCTACCATCTTACCAGAAATCCCATAGTTGATTGAAAATGCTCTCTGCCTTCTGCCTTTTCTTTAAAGTGGTAACTGGATTTACAGTTATAAGTCTAATAGGTTGCCACTATCCATATAAGCTATTTTAATTTTAAAGTTAAATTATTAAAATTAAATAAAATTAACTCATTTGCAAAGGTATACTAGCCTCATTTCAAGTTATCAGTAGCCATATATGGCTAATAGCTACCATGTTAATGCATTTGTAGTGCATTTCTATTATTGTAGAAACTTCTGTGCTGCCTTAGGTAGAGACTTGATCAAATTCAGTTTTTCTTTTCTGTGTGTGTTTGTCCATTTGAAGGCATACAGTGTCTCATTGTCTTTTTTCTTTCTGAGATTAGTAGCTGTTGATGGTCAATGCCTGGGTCTATTAGTTCATTAAAGATGCAAAATGCTGACCATAGGGCTTTTAAATTGTCACTTCTCATTAGAGTGATTCCTAGAAGCTTTTATAGCTGAGTTAACGTTTAATTTGAGCCTTAACTTTCTCTAAAAATTTGATAAGAAAGAGATTTTGTTGTTGTCATTTTAAACAGAAGATGGAAGAAAAATGTGTTTGCTGTCAGAAGGAGAAGAGGACGTTAAAATTGAAAGGAGTGTTTGGAACCTAGGCTTTGTAGATCCTGAGTACAAGGATAGGGAGTTGGACTTTATTTGGAATGAAAAATACAATCATCCAGTTATTCTCTTTTTCTTTTTAACATCTCACTCCTAGGCATTGTTGAGTCATATTACATTTTTATTTCCTTGACAGATGGGCATGTGATCTTAGTTGTTTCAAATGGAATGAATATGAAGGCTTTTGGTTGCAAATAATGGATCTCAAATATTCTCTTCCTCTTGATTTGAGTCTGGGAAACCTGCATCCATTTAGTTACCTTGATAAAAGAAGCCAGCATATGACTAACAGAATCAGGGAGAAAAGAAACTAGATCTCTGAATCAAATCATGTCTGAGTGTTACCTGTCTACCTCTTGATTTAATCTTTTAAAATAAGCTTTATTGAGGTATAACATTTCATACGATAAAATGCACCCACTTTGAGGTTACATTTTTGTGAATTTTGACAAACTTATACACCCACGTAACATGTCCCAATCAAAATACAGAACATTTTGATTCCTTAGAATATTTTTTCATGTTCCTTACAAGTCAGGCACCCTTACCTCCCACCCCAGGTCATCACTGATTTGATTTCTTCCACTATAGATTAGTGTTTCCTGTTCTAGAACCTTCTGTGATTGGATCATGCAGTGTGAAATCTTTGTTTGGCTTCTTTTTGTCTTTATGTATTTGGAATTCCTTTATATCTTTTTGAAATATTTTTATTTATTCTACTTGGGTGTGAAATTTTTAGGTGATACAAGCACAAGTTCATCTAAGCCAGGCACAGTGGCACACAGCTATAATCCTAGTAACTCAGCAGGCTGAGGCAGAAGAATTTCAAGTTGGAGGCACCCTCAGTAACCTCACTAAGGCCCTAAGCAACTTAGTGAGTCCCTGTCTCAAAATATAAAAAGGACTGAGAATGTAGTTAAATCTCTCCTGGGTTCAACCCCCAATGCCAAAAAAAAGAACAAAACAAAAACCTGTTTCTAAACTTACTGCACTCTATTATACTCCCATCAGCAGTTATTGTGTGTTCTAGATGAAACTTGTTTTAAAACATTGTTTGGGCAGTTATGGAGTAGCATTTAGTGTAGAACTAACTTAGTCCTGCCCCTAAAGGACCCACACGTGATCTGCTAGTAATACCTAGGTATTCATCAAGGGCTTTTCGCTTGAGAGTTCTTTCATTCTTTCTGATCAGAACTTCAGCATTTTCCAACTTAGTGAGATGTAAGAGTATGAGCTTCCAAATTCCAGTAGAGTAGAACTTGGTGTGTCTTCATGAAATCTCACCTTACGTATGTGTAGTATACATACTATGTGTAGCATGCAGCCTAAGACTAACTGTGACGAATATTTTTGAAGTTCTCCCCCTACTCCCCAAAGTTTTCCTCTCCCTGGTACTCTGAACATTTCAGCTGCTTTAGCCTCTGTCAACTCAAATCTCTGTCTCTTCAGTTTAGTATGATCTCCATGCTTTGCTTGGGTTCCCTCTCAGTGTTCCAGGTTCTGGGATATCTCTAGAAATAAAGCCAGTGCAATTATAGGGATCATCTTGATGTTTTCCTTTTCTCAGGAATCATAATCATATTACCTGCTGTCCAGGATCTGAATTTTATTCACTTATTTTCCCAAGCTTTTTAAGTTCACAGCAGATTTGCTGGTCTTTTACCAATTTCTCTGATGTGACCAGAAGCAAGAGTCCTAAGTCTTGAGTTCTATTTTTAATCTTTTGTTGCTACCAAATAAAAAGTCTTCATTTGTTTGATTTCATATCCTGTTACTTTATTATTGTTTATAGTTATTTTGGTTTTGAATGTTTTTCATCTTCCAGATAGACACATAGTTGTAGCATCTGCAAGTAAACACTTTCATGTTTTTGTTTTTGTAATTCTTATGCTCATAGTTGTTTTCACATCTACACATCTAATAGCATTGGCTAATACTGAAATTATAGTGGACATTCTGTCTTCCATTCCTATTTTTAGTAGAAAAGCCTCCAAGCTTGCTAATTTTGTTTTGCTTTGTGTTGTTTATTTCTTTTTTAAAATTTAATTATTTATTTAATTTTAATTTTTTACAGACTGCATTTTGATTCATTGTAACATATGGGGTACATCGTAACATATGGGGTACATCATTTCGTTTCTGTGGTTGTACACAATGTAGATTCATCTCATTCCTGTAATCATACATGTTCGTGGGGTAATGACGTCTGTGTCATTCCACCATTTGTATTGTTTATTTCTAATTCATGTCTTTTCATTTATTTTCTCAGTAGATTGTCAACTGTTTGGGATTAGGGGCTAATATCATATCAACTTTATCATTAATTTATTTGCACTGATACAGACTAAGTAACCCCTATTGTGTAATTTTCTGTGCTTGTCACTAGGGTTGCAAAACAACAAAATGCAGTTGTGTCACTTTCCCACTCTTCTTTCCTCTCCCTGCCCCCCAAGATTAGGACCTAATAGGGAATTACAGACATTACATAGATAACACAAATGTGATGAATTTTTAGAAAGTGATAGTATTGGATACCTTAGTAGTCTAACAGAATGACCTTCACCTAGTGTGTTAGCTTGCATCATTGTGATCATATACCTGACATGAACAACTTAGAGGTGGAAAAGGTATTTTGGCCTATGGTTTCAGAGGTTCAGCCCATGGTCAGCTGACTGCTGCTCTGGGCCTAACTGAGGCAGAACATCATGGTAGAAGGTCATGGTAGATGAAAGTAGCTCAAGCCATAGCAACTGATAAGCAGAGAGAGCTTGAATGCAAGGAACTGGGGATAATATAATCCCCAAGGGCATGTCCTCAGTGATCTACTGCCTTCAGCCATTTCCCTCCTGCCTACAGTTTCCACCAATTAATCCATTGAAATTAATATGGCAAATGAATCAACCTACCAGTAATATCACAACCCTCTTAATCTAATCATTTCATCTCTGAGCATTCCTGCATTGTGTCAAACATAAGTTTTCAAGGGATAAATCTTATTCAAACCATAACATTCTGCTTCTGGTCTCCAAAAGCTCATGCCCATCTCACAATGCAAAATAAATTTAGTCCATTTCCAAGAGTTCCCAGAGTCTTAACAGTTTCTTCATTGCCCAAAAGTCCAAGTTAAAAATCTTATCTGAGACACAAAGCCAGCTCTTGGCTTTGAGCCCCTGTAAAGATCAAAAGCAAGTCACATACATCCAATATATAATGGCACAGAATAACCATTTCCTTCCAAAAAAGAAAAATAGGAGCATATAAAGAAAGGATAGGACCAAAGCAAGAACAAAACCCAACTGGGAAAACCAGTCCTATAGCACTACATTCAGCATCTGAGGCACATGGCCTTGTGATCTTCTCTCCAAAGGATGTGTGTAGCTTTGCCCCTGTGACCTTTCTGACTGCAGCTCACATGACCTCTTTCGGCTTGTTTCTGCTTGATATCTGCAGCTTTCCTCATCAGAAGTTGTTATGGGGAGCAACTTAAGAACAGACCGATCACCACTGAGAAGTCCAAATTTAAGAGTCTTTATTAAGCCGGCTGGGTGACTGTCTCATTCAGTGCCCCAAAAAATGGCTATTGGGAGAACAGCCCCAACCATAGGGTTGTAGGGGTTCTTATACCAAAAATCACATCGATCATAAGTGTTGCTATGATTCGAAATTAAAAACTAACATCATGAGATTATCAACAGAAGGATAAGTGGGTCAAAATGACCCTTATCTAGGTACAAACTAAAGAATGGTGGTACTAACATCCACACAATTATGTTTACATGGTACATTGGTTAGGAGTAATAGAGATCAAAAGAGAGCAATTTTTTATTGCATAGGAATTGTCATTTTATATTGTTAAACATGTCACATTGAGTAATTGATGATGGGGACAGAGACAGGGTGTTCCCATGGGAGAAACTTATTTCCTACATAACATGGAGTCTCAGAGCAAAATGGAGTCTGTTTCATCGTTTCCCTTAGAGTCTGGCCTATAACATTCTCATGAGTCAGATCTGTCAGCCCATCACAAAGTTCCATGTTACTGATGTCTCTTAATTTTGGGGATCTCCACTGCAGCTTTGACTTCTCACATCTTTACTCATCATCCTCTTGAGTGTCTGTATGAATTTTGACCCTTCTACACTTTACCTGGTCTCCCAGGCCTGCCTTTGAAATCATGGGGAAGCATCCACGAACCCCTAACTGCAGCATACTGCTTTCTGGCAGAACTAGCACTATGAAGACAACTCCAAGATCTGCCTCCATCTTAAACAGGCCTCCTAGGGCAATAGCTGCAACAGCTTCTGTAGGCCTGTGAGGCTGAACACAGTGAAACAACTTCCTAGGCCTCCCTGTATAAGCAGGATTCCCCCATGATCTCTTATCAAAGGAATTCTTACTTTTACTCCCTGATCCTAAGATGGGTGTGGTCTTGTGAATTTCTGAGATTCTCCTAAGACATCTTTCCTATTGTCTATATAAAGTATTTAGCATCTCTGTAATGACTATAATCTCTTCATCAACCACACCTTCCTTGGCCCATTTTACATGCAGTTTTTGGATGAAGTACAAGTTTTTTAAATCTTTCTGCTCCCAGTTATCACAGTTAATTTGGCTCATAGCCACCAGCAATATCTAAACCACTGCCTGAATGCTATGTTGCCTTGAAATTTCCTCTGCCATATTCATTAGTTCATCACCTTAAAATTCATTCACAGGAATTTTCAGGGCATGGGCAAAATGTAGACAACTTCTTTGCCAGAATATAACGTGAATGACCTCTAGTCCAATTTCCATTAGAGTCTTTGTCCTCCTCCTCATGATCCCAGTCTTTACTGTCTGTGGTCTTACTGACATTCTGGTCTGCTCAGCTCCCACCAGAATCCCCCATTTAGTTCTGCTTTTCTAAGGCTTTTCCAGCCTGCTTCTCCAAACTTTGGAAAATTCCTCCCACAAACTAGTTCTAAATGCTTCTGAATCACATGGTCAGTTTAGGCTCAACAGCAGCCCCACCCCTGGAACCAATTTCTGTGTTAGTCAGCTTTGCATTGTTGGGACCAGTAAACACAATAAGAACAAATTAGAGGAGGGATAGTTTATTATGAGTCATCATTTCAGAGGGTCAGTCTATAATCACCTGATTCCATTGCTCTGGGCTCAAGGTGAGGCAGAACATGGTGGCAGAAGTTTGTGGCAGAGGAAAGCAATTCAGGACATGCTAATCAGTAAGCAAAGAGATTAAGGTCAAGGAGCCAGGTATAATATAATTCCCCAAGGACAAATTCCCAGTGTCCTACTTCCTCCAACCATGCCCTACCTGCTTAGAAGTACCTCCCATTAATCCATTCAAATTATTAATCTATCAAGTGGATTAATCCACTGATTAGGTTATAGGTCTCATAATCAAGTTCTTTCACTTCTGAGCATTCCTGTATTGTCTCATACATGAGTTTTGGGGAACATCT
The DNA here is from genome assembly GCF_902686445.1 of Sciurus carolinensis. Lineage (NCBI taxonomy): Eukaryota > Metazoa > Chordata > Mammalia > Rodentia > Sciuridae > Sciurus > Sciurus carolinensis. Next base: position 34,719,516 of record NC_062213.1, read on the forward strand.
TATATCCAAACCATAATACCTGCAATGGAGGAGTCAAGAGATGCCTCCCCAAAGAAAAGGAAAGTTCAAAGGCAATACAGAAGGCTACACTTTTCTAAAAGAAATTCATTATTATTGGAAATACAAGATAGAATGGAAAACTATATAATGAGAGAGAAATTTTAGAAAGAGTTAAAAAGAACCACACTCTGGAGAATTTGGCAAATCCTATTAGAATTTTAGATTTTTTTCCTTAGGTACAGTAAAATAGGAAGAATTTTTGCTTTTTGGATTTATGTATGTGTATATGCTTTTATGGCTGACTGCTCTCATTGCACAGTGGAAAATAGTAGAATGCTGAGCAAGTTCGTTACTTATAGCCATCATTTAACTTTTTAACTAATTTTTTATTCCCAAATTTAAATAGTTCTGACAGGTGGGTTTTAGTGCCGAGAGCTAAGCACTATTTCTTTTACAAACAAGAAATATATTCATGTCCGAATCTTTTTTTAAAAGTAAAAAACACAAATTTCTTAATGCTTTGGAAATTGATACAGAACTTGAACTATTTTTAAGAGGGAGCACAAACTTTTCATTTACTTATTAGCACTTTGAAAAAATAACCAAACTATGAGAAGCTTCAGTTTTCTCATCTGTAAAATGATCATTATTTAAAGGATTAGGTGAGGGGAATGCTTGTAAAGGCACATATCTGTTAAATCAAATCTTAGATGTATTTATTAACTATTCCTTAGGAATTTCTGATCATAAATAAAAAAGAACAAATAAAGCACAAAGAAAAATGCAACCAGAATGTAAAAACCATAAATTTATGCAGTCTTTTATGATGACATCCCCATTATATAAGTGAATATATCAGATTTTAGGAAAAGTTAAGTTGTTTAATTAAGGTTCATGAATAAATATAGATACAAGGAGTCAAGTGCACACTCTCACTCCTTTCCTAAGGGATCATCTCTTTCATATCAGTTCTCTCTCATGTCACAGTCAAAACTCCAGAAGAGTAATAATTGAGAAGTTAATCACCTCTTTGTATTTAGTTACTGGGACTAGAATGAAAGGAATTATGTTATAATTTAGGTAGTGAATGAAAGTTTTTCTTACTTGAAAAACTGAATTTTACGGGTTTTCTACTTAATCAGCTGACTTATTAAGTCAGCTGTTAATGTATAATTATACTAGTAATGTTTTATTAGACTATATATTTTCCTAGCATTTGCTAGCTTCAAGGTGACTTTTCTGAGAATATCTTGAGAATGCTTGTGAATGCTGTAGTTGTAGTAAGAAGGGTAATGTGTGTTCGTAGTCTTATATCTGAGGTGTTCTTTTCCTGGGATTTGGAAGAGAAATGTTAGAGAGCTTGTGATTTGCTTTGTAGTATCACAGCAATTTTCTTTGGGCTGTTTGCTGATAACATGGAAGTAATCATGTTATGTAACTGACATCTTTGTACAAACACTTTTTTAGAATAGCAGTACTCCTAAATTATATATAGCCCACTTCAAGTTATGTTCAGAATCAGTAACATCTAAAGAAATAACAAAAAGAAGTTACTTGATACTAATAGAAATTATCATTTTTTAAAAAACTTCTGAATAGGACTATGTTTAAAGTTCGAGTAAATATGTGGGAAATGAAGTATCATTTTTATATATTAAGGTGTTACCAGTTTTCAAAATTAATACTTTTCTGATATTATAGTACTTAGCACAGTATTTATCAGATTTTGTTTGTCCAGAATGGTAAGCAATGGACTATATTCTGATTGCTTGTTTTTTTTAAATAATATAATTTTAAAGAAATCTCTCCCTCTTTGTAACAAATTCAGTCAGTGTTAAAGTATACAAAACAAATCTTTCTAATTCCTGTTACAGAGAATTTCCTTCACAGTTTATATTTGCCCTTACAGTCATCCATGTTTAAGTAAATGCATATATGTATGTGTGTATACATATATATGACTTGCATATACAGACACATATATTATAAACTGTACATATATAATTTTGAAGTTAAAATTAGGTTGTATTCTACAGAGAAGCAACATGTATCCCATTTGTTTACAATTAAAAATATATATATATATAAAAAAATTAGGTAATATTCTAAAGTTGCTCTGAAACATTTTTATTTGCATATCTGCCTTCGTACATATAGATAATTTCATTCAATGAAATATTTTATAAAGGTGTACTGTGTACTTATTTGCACGTTGATGTAGATTTAGATGAATTTCTTTTTTATTGCAAAGAATTCCATTAGCCCTATAAGATAGAAATGAAATTGAGGAATAGAGGTAAGGTAGCTTGACCTAAATTGCAGTCAAAGTATTTAAGCTGATATTATAATTCAGTCAATCTAGTCCAGAATTCACAATCTTAAATAGTACACTATACTATCTTTACTGTGTTTATTGAATTGGGAGAATTATTTAATATATAAAATGCACCTAACATTAAAACTCATAGGTTTATATTAAGGATATTGGGAACTCTTGTGTCATAAATTACACAGCTGTATTTCTATCTGTGTTTGCATATAAAATAGAAATAGAAGGTTTAAGTCAGAATCTTACCAGTGCTTCTCAAACTTTAATATGCATATGTATTTTTGGAGTGGGAGAGGATCTTGTCAAAATATAAATTCTTACTTTATAATCTAAGGGAGCCTGAGATACTGCATTTCTTTTAAGCTTGCAAGGATCCCAGAACTGTTGTACTTGTGAGTGGCAAGTATTTGGATAATTTGTGCTTATCTTTGGACAACTTTGGTAGGTGTTTCATTGAATTTGTTTCTTTGTTTCTGCTACCTATTTTTATAACTGGTATGTGGTAAAGAGTTGGATGTGCTCTTTCTAGTAGTTTCATTCTACATATGTAGCATTTAACATTGCTGGGAAAATGATATTGTGCCTTATGTGGTATTAAAACACAGTACTTAAGTAACTGTAATCAGTATACTTAATCTTGCTTACATACCTATTCCACCTGTTCTACTTATCATTCTTCATTGACAGAAACATAACAGTGCTTTTTCATTGAATTATATAGTTGTAGTTGACTAAAAATGTAGTTTTGTCACTATTATTTTTTCTTTAGTAATAATATACACAGTTAATGAAAATGAATACTTGTTCAATGTTATTTGCCAAACATTGTTATCTAGTGCTTAATGGGTATGATTTTATTTTAATTGTCATAGTTATCATGACATCCCTTATTTATTCATCCATCAACTATCTGAGCATTCTTTCTGTTCTGGAACTGTGTATTCAGTGTTGTGCCAAATAAACAAAGACTGTGTTCTCCTACAGCGTAGTGCAATGGAGCGTGCTCTGCAATAATCAAGCAGTCATAATCAAGCAAGTGTGATTGTTGTAAAAGAAAAGTTGTTGGTTAATGATGTTTGCTGCTTTTTCTACTTTCTACTATGAAAGAGAATTCTACCTTTGCCTTCTAAGCTTATCCCATTTAGCTTTCTCCCCCCCCCCCCCACTCCAAGGAAATTCTTTTTTTTTTTTTGCACCAATGATTGAACTCGGGAGCATTTAACCACTGAGCCACATCCCAGGCCCTTTTTTGTATTTTATTTAGAGACAGGGTCTCACTGAGTTGCCTCACTAAGTGCCAACTTAGTGCCTCACTAAGTTGCTGAGGCTGATTTTGAACTCGGGATTCTCCTGCCTCAGCTGCCCCAGCCACAGGAATTATAGGCATATGCCACTGTGCCCAGCTCCCAAGAAAAATTATTTTTAGGTGTTGTGTTCCTGAGCTGTGGTGATGGCAGGTGCAGCTAAATGGGTAGGGAGAGCCAAAACTTTAGAAGTGATGAGGAATTTGTACCAAAAAAAGTAATGAAAATACTTTGTTTTGTTTTAGTTTTGGTTTATTGAGCCACATACACAGTCTTTTATTTATTTATTTATTTTATTTTATTTGAGACAGGGCCTTACTAAGTTGCTGAGGCTGGCCTTGAACTTGTGATTCTCCTGTCTCCAGCCTCCAGAGTCACTGGGAATACAGACATGCACCAACACATCCAGATGAAAATGTTGTTTAATAAAATTAATATCTTTTAAAAATGAATACCTGAAGGGACACTTTTCACATTAATTTTAGAGAGTAAATATCCTCTGTACTTTAAAAAGCAGTCTTTTAAAACCATACTTTAATTGTATTAAGTAGCATATGATAAGTTATTTCAATGCTTTTATTTGCCCAACTCTGTGGAATGAGGTATAGAAAATCAGGGGCTTCCAAAGTAAGATACAATTCTAACTCTGCTCTTAAGACTACTAGAATTATTGGTGAGAAAAGTTTGAAAGATTTCTCAGACAATGCAAGATATTATTTAGAAAATAAAAAGAAGTTACCAAAATATATGGCCCTAGCAGTCATCACATGGTAACCTGTGACTGATCAGACATGCTCTGAGAAGAATACTATTTTTAAAAAGTGATGGTTCTCTCTTTCCTACTATTTCCCTTTTGATTACTAGTTGACAGAAAATTATTTCTGGTGTCAATTGGATCTACATATTTGACTTTTACTATACTGTTGTGATTTCCAAAATATTTTGTTTTCCCTGCTATTATGATATGGGGCTTGTTAGTATTGTTTTGAAGATTATTTTAAGAAATTTTAGTTTCTGAATATTAAGAGTACCTCTGTGTAGTTGATTCTGTTGTAAAGAGGATCTGAAATTTTTTTATAAATTTTACCTTGGAAATTAGTTTATTCATTATGTTTAATTTTAGGAAATGGTGCTCTTGCAGAACATTCTGAAAATGTGCATATTTCAGGAGTGTCAACTGGTAAGTCATTTTTTGTAATGTTTAAATTTCATGCATGACTTATATGGTAAATATTGAAAGGTACCTGGTATCTTACAAAGTGATATTTGACTATAAAAATTATTACTGCTTTTTGCAGCATGTAATAAGGAATGAAGTAACTGGAACATGGAGAAATTCTCATAAGATAAAAATGATACTTGCATGCCCTTGGATTGATTATACTTTTCCAAACAGTACATAATTATTTTTCATACAAACATTAAGAGAAAAGTTAGCTCAAGTTGAATTAGTATTTTTTTCCATGCAAACTAATGTGAAATGAAATTTTTTAAAATGTAATTTTGAATGTTATCCCTAGGATTTAGTCTTAAGAATTAAGCATTTTGCTTGATTTTTTACATTAGAGTACTATAGCACATAAAACTGTTATATTTGTATGCACAATTTATTTACTATTAAAAACAAACCAACAACATACTTGTGTCCATGAAATTCAGAAACTTACTCAGATAAATATATTTTTACTTTCATCTAAGCTTTCATAACTTACAAAGTCTTCCTACCAGAATTTTCATTATTTAGGTGATGTCCACAACTTTGTTACTATTTTTGTTATTTCAATGCCAGTTACAAAGAGATCAAAAACATTTATTCTTGCATGTACTAAAATAGGATTTCTTACTATTAATAACTATTAACAATTTTTCATTCCCCTATACTCTTGATAAGTTTACATGACTAAAAAAATTGCACTTAGTTGCCAGTGCAGTGGCACACACCTGTAATCCCAATGGCTCAGGCAGGAGGATCGCAGGTTCAAAGCCAGCCTCAGAAACATAGTAAGGCCCTGTCTCTAAATAAAAAGTGTTTAAAAAGGGGGGGGGAGGGGACAGAGGTTGCTGGGGAGGTGGCTCAATGGTTAAGTCAACCTGGGTTCAATCCCTAGTACAAAAAAAAAAAAAAAAATTGCACTTAGTGTATTTATTCATTGATTCAGTTACAAATCCTGCGATTTATTTGGTTACTTTTCCTCACTTGAAGCAAAACCTTAAGGTCTGATCTTTTGCTTTGTGTATGTCTTTGTATGTGTATAAAGTTAATAGACTCATCACCTACTCAGGATTAGTATGCACTCATCAAACACATCAACAAACCTGGTTTCCTGAAAATGAAAAGTGAGTGACTCAGTAGCCTACATTAGTACTTTCACATGTTGTTTCACCTTTTTCATATGCTTTTAAATGATGGGTAATTACATACCTCAAGGAAAAATAAGGTTATTTTAAAGATGGCCTTGTTTTCCTTTTCTATTTTAAATAACTAATGAAAATTATGATTACTTTTCTAAGTTATAACCATGAAATAAGATTGTTTACAAGCATTTTAGTTTATGCAACCAGTGTTTATTGACTAATTCAGTGGTTGTCAAAAGTTTTGGTCTCAGGACCACTTATAAAGAAAAAGAATTTAGGACTCTTATTAGTTTGTTCAGCTGATATAACAATATTACTTGATGGTTTAAATAACAGACTATAATTTTCTCGTAGTTCTGTAATCTGGAAGTACAAGATTAAGGGCTGGCAGGGTTGGTTCCTGGTAAGGCCTCTCTTCCTTATGTGCAAATGATACTTGCTCGCTGACCTTTCTTCTGTGAGTGCTCAGTAAAAGAGAAGAGTCTCTTCTGTTACTCTTCCTAGAAGAACACCAGTCCTGTCGGAGAGCCCACTGCCATTTAACCTCACTTACCTCCTTAAAGACTCCATCTCCAGATACAATCACATTGTAGTTAGGTGGTCAATAAATTAGTTTTGAGAGGAACTGAATTCAGTTCATAATAAGGACTTTGAAGAGTTTTTATTTTTTGTAGGCTGTCACTACCAAGATTTACTATATTAGAAATTAAAACTTATAAATTAAATTTAAAATAACAGTAATGAACCTGCTGAACGTTTGTTTATATCAGTAACCTAGTTTTATGAAAAATACATCTTTCAAAATGAAAACATCAATGAGAATAGCATTGTTTTGTAATTTTGTAAAATTTCCTATCTTCCCGCATTCAGTCTTTTGCAACATGATGTTGTTTGACATATGTGAAGACAATTCAGCTGATGTGTAACTGGAAAAGAAAGCGTTGTTTTAAAATTTTTTTCAGATAATTGTGAATATTCTGATACTCCACCAAAATTCAACAAGTGGTAGTTTCTTAAAGTTCAGTTACAGTGTGGAATCTGAAATCCTATCATTAAACTTTTTGGTCTGTTACATTGAAAACCATTAGTTCTTTATAAGCCTTCTGAATGAATTTTTTTCTACCATTTATGATTTTACAATATGCATTAGTCATTTGCAAAATATTAATTTGCTGAGTCATGCATATTAATATAAAGTGTGAGAAATTAGAAATTTGGACAGATCTAGCATCAGCTCTTCAAGATTAGCTAATACCTTTTTTGTTTGCTTGAGATCAGACTACTACTAGGTTTTTGTTGAGCATTGATACTGCTCTTAAATTCCTATTTGAAAATATCAGCAGAAACTCAGCACTTTAAAATATGTTGAAGATGTTTTATATCTCTTAATCTTTTTCCCATTTGTGGAATTTCAGGCATGTATTTAGAAATATGTATTAGTTTGCTAGTGCTACAAGTGTAGTTATACATCAATAAAATGTACCATTTCAGGGCTGGGGATTATGACTCAGTGGTAGAGCTGCTGCCTAGTGTGGGGGGGGCCCAGGTTTGATCCCTGGTACCATCAAAAAAAGAAAAAAACACTTTATTTCAAAAGTCAGCAAAACCTTATTTAATGGATTAGTATTTTTATGGTCTTATAAAATCTTTTTTCTGTGTCATGAGAAGAATAGCATATGAAATCTATTCCAGTTATACCATTAAAAAAAAAAAAGGATGCTGTCTCAAAGGTACTTTGGGGTACACAGATTCATTGCATTTTTTCCTTTGGCCAGCGTGGAGTTATAGATGTAATGTTAAATGTAGTACAGGTTGATCATCCCTTACCAACCAGAAGTCTTTCAGATTTTGAATGTTTATGACCTTTGGAATATTTATGTAGAATTTACTGATTGAGCATCTCTAATTGAAAAATCCAAAATGCTTCAAAATCTGAAAGTTTCTGAGTGCTGACATGATTCTCAATAAATTTTGTATTTGGAGCACTTTGGATTTTGGGTTTTTGGATGAGGGGTGCTCAACCTGAATAAGCTTTCTAAAATTCTTCGATTGCCAGTAAATTTAGGGTCCCTTCAACACCCTTCTAAGTGAAGAACTAGCGCTTTGAAGAATCTCCGAATGTAGGACATGCTCTCTCTTGAGACTTATAGCAACAGAAATGGTGAGCGCCCTCAGTATTCCATGGTACTACCTATTTCTGCTCATTACCTGTTCTTTCACATCTGCTACTGTGTTTTCTGGTGTTTAGTGCCCTACTGCAGTTCTTTGCACTTTGGAAAATCTGACAATTTTAGAAAAATTTTTATCTGCATTTAGTATAGTCATCAAGTAATTTATTGTCTACATCAGAACACTTTGAAAATAAGGGTTTGCTACTTTTTAATTATACTGTCACCACTGACAAAACCAGGACTGTCTAAACAAATCAGGATGTATAGTTCACTTGTCTGTAATTAGTTCATTTTATTCTGCATACATGAAAGCACCTGATATGGACCTTTTGCCAAGAAAGATGGGATTAAGCAAAGAGTAAAATTCTTGTCTCTAGCAACATTTTTTTTTTCACCAGGGATTGAACCCAGGGTTGCTTAACCACTGAGCCACATCTCCAGCTCTTTTTTATATTTTATTTAGAGACATGGTCTCACTGAGTTGCTTAGGGACTTGCTGAATTGCTGAGACTGGCTTTGAACTTTCCATCCTCCCACTTCAGCTTCCCACCACTGAGATTACAGACATGTGCTGCCTCACCCAGCTCAATCTTTTTAAGGAAGGAAGTAAATGTGCAAAATGACTTTAATATGGTAAATCCTGTGGCAAATAATGGTCAGATTAAGCTAGATAATGATTTATAAATGGCCTAGTATAATGTCTGGTGAACGGTAAGTGACTTAATATCAACACTTTTTTTACTACTTAAGAATAGTACCAAGTGCTTAGTTTTGTGTACTTGTGCAATTTTGGGGGGAATTGATTTTTTATAATTTATTTTTGGTTCCCATACTTAGAACACTTTGTTTCTATTTCTAATATACTGTTCATTTCTTTTTCCTCCTAAAATCCTTCCCAGGAAAGATAAGTCTTTGCCATTTTGCTGGTTCTTATGCTATATATTGCCATAAGAAATCATAGCAAAATTATCAGAAAGTCTATATCTAGTGATCATGTAATGGGAAATAATTATTGAATAAAAACTTATTTTTATGCTTTTTCCCCCTTTAACTTAGAACTTTTCATGGGCCCAAATTTTACATCTTTCTTCAGATATAAAATAGAGAAAGGAGAAAAAGACAAATAATATTTTTATGTCTAATAGTATGTGAAAATCATGATATGATAGCATAGAAACTACCAAATAATTTATCTGTAGATAATAAGAGAGTAGAGGACTATTTTAATGTTGTTTTAAACAAAGATACTTAAATTATATCTCATGTTCTTTTTCAAGTATCTAATTTTTTGAATACCTAAATTATTTTTTCTAAAATGTATACATTTTATCACATAAAACCCAAGCTTTTTTGTAGTATGTCCCAAAAGAAAAATCAAGCAATGCAGTAGATATAAAGGTAAGAGTAAATAATAAATAAATTATTAGACAAGTACAACCAAATAAATTGGAAGACTAAATAACATTGGTATTTCTGCACTGTCAACAGGTTCAAAAAAATCCCTAAACCCTCACTGATTATATTAAGTAACTACACAGTGCTCATTTGCTACATGGAATGAAATTTATTTTAGGTCAGGTTGATTTTTAGGAAGGCCTTTTGTATATGCTAAACAAATATATTTTGTTTTCAGCATATCTACTTCAAACTGTATTTCTCTCTGTAATCTGAAATATTGACGTCAATCCAATAGTATTTGATTGTACACTCCCTACTCTTGATTTCTTCTAAATTATATTTACAATAAACAACTTTTGTTTATTCATTGTACAAGTTTCATTAAAACATTTAGGAAAAAAATTAAAACAAAAGATTAAGACTATCACCCACTAAACCTACCCTTCTAGTATAATTAATAATAACATTTTATTTCATTTGTCCTTTCTCCGTATCTTGAAAATAATTGCATATGCATTTGAATTATGACTAATTTTGTCTCCTGCCCTTTATGTTTAACATTTTATAGAATGTGTTTCATTTTTGAATTAGTGTTTGTATTCATTATTTTAATAACAACATAAAATTCACTCACGTGGCTACATTGTAATTGTTTTTAAACATATCAATGGGTTCTTTCCAATGAGTTTTTCCTCATTTGTATTTTGCTTAAGGCATATAGTGATACAAATCTATACTTTTATATTTCTAAGAATATAACTTTAGTATAAATTTCTAGAAATAGAATTATTCTATCAAAAGTCAATGACTATCAAAAGTCAATTCTATCAAAAGTTAATGACTCTAGAAACCTTTTGACAGATTGCTTTCAGAACAGGTCATACCAATTTTTACAGCTGTTTTCAGTGTATGAGAGCATTTACATTGGGTATGATCATGTTTTTCTCATTTAACTTTTTTCCTTACCATGTTTCCAGCATTTTATTTTCACTACTCTGTTAATAAAAAAAAAAAGTAACTATTTAGTTCTCTTTTTGATTTGTGACCTGAAGTTGCAAGATGCAAAGAAAAAGAGAATGTGATTGTTTATCCTTGTTTAGGAAAAACTAATCTGAAATTTCAAAAAAAAGGTTTGGGGGCATTTAATAGGAACTGATATCAGGGCTTGCTGCTTTCTCAGTTAGAAGGTTTTTTTTGTTTTGTTTTGTTTTGTTTTACATATAAGGATTAACACATTATTCCCAGTTTCCCAGTAATACAGTAATATAGCTTCTAAATGTTCCTACCTTTTAACATCACTAGTTGAAAGCTCTAAAGTTAGCTTATTCTTACTACAATTGACTTGGAATCTTTTGTGTGGCAAATCTAACATTTCTAGCATAGGAATTTTGTGTGTATATATATATATAGGAATTTCCAAAATTCTTGTTCATATTAATGGAATTATCAGAATATATAAAATAGACTTCAAGTAGTTTTAAAACATTGTTATTTCCTCTGTTCACATTTTATTGTATCAAAGCTTTCACTTTCTTGCATTTGTGTATTTGATTTTATAGTTCCTATTCCAGTACTGAAAGGCCTCATACACTGTTGATGCTTACAATAATTAATAATTGATGCTTATAATAATTTTACTTGTAGCTTTTTTACATTGAGACATGTTATTTTCTAAATTGCAATTGATTTGTTTACAGATTGCATTGTTTTGTAATAGTGTAGAGCACTATAGTAAAATGATTTTTGTTTTTAACCACAACTTTAAGCTTAATATTGTAATATTTATGTGTGAAATTTTCCTGGAAGAATATCTAGTCTGATAAAACCATTAATATTCTAGAATTCTTAAGATCTTCCAAATAAAGCATCTTAAAGGAAATAAAGCTTAAACTATAATTATTTGATAGCAGTTTATAGTTATTTTTTAAATATATCAAATTTACATGAATAAACAGCAGTTCAAATGGTCTTTTGCACCTTTTCTCTGGGATTTTAATATTATTTTCCAGTTACTCAATCAGGTACCTGAACCTCTTGCTAGAGTTACTAAAAAGTATTTCACTGATTGTTTTGACCAGTGTTATACAGTATCTTTTATCCATGTTCAAATGAAGAAAGAAAGAGAGAGCTTATTATATTTAAGGTGATAATCCATTAAGGTTTTCAGGATTTCAGAATATGAAGATAGAACTTAGTGTGAACCCAAGAAGCTATCCTTCAATTTAGGAAGTGGGGAATACAAGACAGTACATTTCATACATACATACAAATTTAGTATAGGATACTGTTTATTTTTTAAGTCATGACCTACCTTCAGAGAATTTATTCATGAGACGCTTCAGCTTTTGAGTTCCCTTTAAGTTTCAGAAAGGAAAGTGATAGAAGTATTATAATTTTCATATTATATGCTATATAGTTTAATCTTACTGACAGTCTTTATTATACAATAATATATTGTATGAGAAACATTTCTCTATTCCAAAATCAATGTTTTGTTATCAAATATTTATTGAAAACTATATTTTTAAAAAATTATATATTTTTATGTTATTCTAATGACAGTACATAAACTCAGTATTAGGAAAGTACATGTGAATACCTGGACTATAGACAGAGCAGGGTATATTCTGACAATGTGTGTGATGCTACATGGTGGAAGTGAAACTCTTCTTGATGCTTGCATCCACTCCACTGAGTGGGCCAGATGAAGTAAAGGCATAAACTCAAGTTGTCTAATATTTTCCTTTCCATTCTACTACTTAAAACACAATTCTTCAAAGTGTGATAGTATACTAGCTATATGTAGTTTTGTTAAGGCATGAATTTGAGTTGTATGTACTGTGCATCTGTTGTACAAAAACTAGTTACATAACAACTGCTATAGTTTGGATAAATGTGCCTCAAAGGTCCATGTGTTAAAAACTTGGTCCTCAGGGTAGTGCAGTAGCCTTCAAGAGATGAGGTGGTGTAGCCTTCAAGAGATGAGGGCAAGGGGGAGTTCTTTGGGGGATTGTTGGACTCCAGTTCCTTTCTCTTTCTCTCTTTGCACCCTGGCTCCTGATGTGGTGAGCACTTTTTCTACTACATGCTCCTTCCATGATGTGCTGTCTGGCCACAGACCCAAAGCAATGGGTCAGTAGATTATAGACTGAAATCTCCAGAACTATGAGCCAAAATAAACCTTTTCTCTTTATAAGTTAATTATCTCAGGTAATTTGTTATAGTGACAGAAAACTGACTAAATCAGCTGGTGAGCAAACTGAACTTTGAATATCAAGTGACTAATGCCCCCATATAATTAAAAGGCCAGTTTGATCATAAACTATGGTAATAGAAATATAGTATCCGAACAAAGTAGATGGTGGTTTTCCTTTCTCCTCATGTAAACACCTTCTGAGTACTATATTTATTTCTGGGTACTGTTCTTGACAAAGGACGTAATAGCTGGAACACTCCTAGAAAATGTGAATTTACTAAAACCTATGTCATAGCCAATAGAGATGCCTTAGAAAATCATGACTTCCAAAACCAGTTTGTTTGCTCAAGTATTAATATTTTCTTTACCTCTTCTATGTTTCTAACAAAAATCACAGTAAACTTCAAAAATTAGTAGTTTTTCTCATTCAGGAAATAGAAGCAGTAGTGTGCTTAGCAATTTAGTCTTCTGGAGTGTATAAATTGGAAATTTTAGGACTGTATCAATAGTTTGTATGCCCTTGCAGGAAAAAAAAAATTGCCCTTTTATATCTTTAAAAAAGGGATATAAAAGGTTAGATTCTTCCTATTTATCTTAGCTTATGCTTTGCTAGCAAAATTCCAAAATTATCCTTACTACTTAGGAATTTGGGGGTGAACTGTTAGGTAGTTTCTTTTTAGGGTAGATATATTCAGTTTCTTTGCTCTCCTCATTTTTATTATATTGTACTGTGGCACTGTTTTTATATTTTCCTCCTCTTTTTATATGTTGTGGCTCTTCTGACTTTTTAATGTTTTGTTTCATTGCCATTTGACCTTTTAGTATTGTGTGTGTGTTGTGAACAGTAATGACCCTTAAACAAAACAAGGAATTACCTGCTTTGATTGAAGCTAATGACCAAGTAAAATATTTTGTTCCTTAAACACAGTCATTTAGAATAATAGGAATAATTATATTGTTGCATTCATCCTTAAGTGTCTGTACTAATACAGAGGATATTCATGTAAATTATAAACATCTGGACACAGGATTTCCTACTTGCTATAGGAATGTGTGATTTCTAGTAATTGATCTGAGAGAATGAGAGTCCTGAGTGGACAGATTAATGACATTTTTTTCTGCTTATATAGATTATTACTTTGTAAATGATAATTGAAAACTTTTCCATATCAGATTAGTAAATATTGCTATTAGTGTGCTAGTAATGATTTCCATAAAGGCAGAAGTTCTGGTTTTTGTTTTTCTTGTGGTGCAGGAAGTCAAACTCCAGACTTTCTGGATGCTAGGCAAAGTTTGTACCACTTAATTATACCTGCAGCCCTTCTGACTTCTTCAAAAAAATAAAAGAATGAAATTTGGAGTATTTCTTAGGAAATACTATTCATGTCCAATCTGTCCCTTTCAAACATTGTCAGTCCACAATGTGTTGATGATTGTGACATTTCTGTTATGACAGAGCTCTGCTCAGGTGCCACCTGGTCAGAAAACTCATTCAAGGAGTATAGATAACAAATGATCAAATAAATCAAGACACTAATATGGGCAACAAACCCAGTCAAGTTGGAAGAAGAGGATATTCAAGTTGAAGTTATTTAGGGTTGGGGAATATAACTCAGTCATGGAACACTTGTTTACTGTGTACAAGGCCCTGGATTCAGTCCCCGGTATGGAAGAAAGGGAGAGAGGGAGGAATCAAACAAACTGAAGGCTTCTGTTCCTAACTTTGACTTCTTATGTTTCCTGTTCAGGTTACAGGCCTTACTTGTCTCACATGACATTCTGACAAAAGGCCACTCTAATACTTTAATTCATCTTTATAGATTCCAGCACTTGGTCACTTTTCTGTGTTCTCCGTGGCCTGTAGACTCTGCATTCCACATGCTTGCTTTTCAAACTATCCATCCCATATCAGCATATTTGAGAATACTGCCAACTTTCATTAATCACTTAGCCTTATCTGCTTTCCCCTACTTTATCCATTTCTCCTTTTAAAAACATTTTCCTTTTCACCCATTAATCCCTTGGTATTCTAGTTTAAACCCCAAGCATCTTGCCCATAATTTGCTACATGTACATTCTCTTTATCATTGAAGGTATGTTCTAAGATGCCCTGTTAGTCAGCTTTCCATTGTTCTTTAAAAAAAAAAAAAAACACTTGAGTTAATTCATAAGGAAGAAAATTTATTTTGGCTCATGGTTTCAGAGGTTTCAGTCTGGTCACTTGACTGCGTTGCTTTGGGATGAAGGAGGCATTTAGTGCATCAC
Organism: Sciurus carolinensis; assembly: GCF_902686445.1. Classification (NCBI taxonomy): domain Eukaryota; kingdom Metazoa; phylum Chordata; class Mammalia; order Rodentia; family Sciuridae; genus Sciurus; species Sciurus carolinensis. The sequence goes on from NC_062213.1 coordinate 34,734,534, forward strand.
AACGGAAGTGAACAGTGGAGAAAAATGGCTTACCTCATGGTGGCTGGGAAGCAAAAAAGAGAGGTAGGTGCTGGGGTCCTAATATTACCTGACGAGGGCGCACCCCTATTGACCTGATTTCCTTCCACTAGGCCCCACCTCCTGAAGGTTCCACCACTTTCCAGTAGTGCCACAGGCTGGTGACCAAGCATTTAGCACATGAACCTCCGGGGGATATTCAAAAGTCAGAACATAACAGATGCTATTTATAAAGTCTTTTTTTTTTAAATATTATTTAGTTGTCAGTGGACTTTATTTATTCGTATGCGATACTGAGAATTGAGCCCAGTGCCTCACACATGCGAGGCAAGCACTCTACCACTGAGCCACAACCCCAGCCCTATAAAGTCTTTTTTCAGTTCCAAGAGCATAGAAAGCACTTTAGTACTGCCTACTGCCCGTAGATAGATTTTTAGCAAATAGGAGACAGTCTTTAGAAACTACTAAGTATACCTTTTTTCTCTCTTTTTTATTATAGATTATATAGATTCTATCTCTCTTCTCTTTATGTTACTATAGGACCAATAGATCTTTTTTTTTTTTTTTAATATAATCACTTTTGTTCTTACTGAAATTCTTTGGAGCAGCTCTGCTCCATGCCCCCCCACTACACACAATCATTCCATGCATCATAGGAAGCTCCTTAGTGGGTAGGCATGTGCTTTAGTTGTTAAGGGTGTCGTTTCTGAAGCCTGTGCCCCGATACCCAGCTATGACATTTTTTTGTGATTTTAGAAAAATTATTTCATCCCTCTGTACCTCTTTTTTCCATCTGTTAAATAGAGACAATAATGATAAGAAGTAAATGAGAAAAGATAAGAGAAAGTATCTAACAATAATAAGAACTCAATAAATGTTAGCTAATTTTTAACATTATCATCAGCCATGAAATCTATACAGGCTTAACTACGCTTACTTTGATAATATACACAAGTCCTGAACTTAAGAACCATAAATGTTTAACTTGCAACAGAAATCTCATCCTTAGCACTTTATGTTGTACCTCTTAAGTTTTCAAACTGCTGCTGTAATTTTAAATTAACAGTGGGTCAGTAGGTATCTGATTTTCATGCTAATCATTCAAATACTTTCTGATTTTTCCATGTTTCAGTGCTTTGTATTGTTTTCATGTGCACAATACTCTCCATGCGTTGTGTGATGCACTTTACACCTTACTCTCATCCCATGTAACCATTCAGTAGTCACAATTTGCCTACAGATTTTTTCAGAGGTGGTATTTTTTTTAAGTTCATTTCTTTCCATTGGACTCAAATCCTTCTTACTAGTATTTCAAACAACTGGGATTGCTTTTGTACTCATCAGCAATAATGGAATTAATAATATTTATAATATTCCAAACAATGAAAAATTAGATAGCCAAATGAAAATAACCACCATAACCTATCAGTGCTGTCCTTTGCTCATGAACAGGAGGAGCATACTCTTTTACGCTATGGTGAAAATTTTGTAAAGTAAAATTTTATAAAAATAGTAGCTTCTGTATTTTCTTTTTAGCTGATCTCTTTGCCTCACTAGTTTCTATTCCCACAGGTTGTAGCACTGCAAAGTAATCTTTACAAATTTATTTGGATCACATCCCTTCTTTTCATAGTAAGTCTTCCTTAGTTTCACTAGTTCCCATGGAATTGGGTCATTCAAGTTTTCTAACTCACTTGGAATATACTTTTTTACTCTAGTTATATCTACTTCTGTTCTATGAAAGAAATCCTTTGTTCATAGTCAAGTATAACCCTCCCTATTCTGTACTTACATAATTCAATTTTGGGGGGGTGAGCCTTTTTTTCTATTTTATAATATCACATGTTTAACTTAAGATGTGACAATTTTATTTAAAATTGCATTAGTGCATTTTATCATTTACTATATTGTCTTGTATGCTCTTATAATGTTAAGTATTTCTTGGATTCAGTTAATAATCATACATCACTGTAACAAAATTTTAATTTTCAAGAAAATATGCATTCTCTTTACTCCTTTCATGCCCTTCATATTTGTCTTATGAAGTTAGGTGGTCAGTAAGCAAAGCTGATTTTTACTTGTATTTCAGCTTTGTGATTTATTAAAACCAAAGGCACACAGATTTCATGTCACTTTTACTCTCTACTTTTCATCATAAAGTGTCAGCCCATGTCAGTTTTGAAAAGAAACCCAGTTTTTCATCTTTTGAACAGGAAATTGTACTTTTTTTTTTTTACAAGTAGTTCAGCTGTAATCATAAATTCCTTTGTCTACTTCTTTATTTATTTATTTTTTTTTAGGCTTGAGAAACCATGAAATCTCAAATTGAAGGGCAGTTTATTTGACAGTGTTTTGAAGTGATCCTCTCCTCTCCCTTGTATCCACTTAATAGATCATTTGAACACTTCCAAAGTTTTTAATGATTGCTTTGAAAAATAGGCATGATATATTAATCTAGTTTTGAAACCCTAGTTCCATGCTTTTCTGTGGAATTATTGAACTGTTATCAGAATAAATATGTATAAGTCTTGAGAATTTCTTGATCCATTAGTTTTGCCCTGTTTTCTAAATAATATGATGAGACCTTTGTATTTTTAACTGAGGAACTATTATCAAAATCTTATTAAGAAATCCATCAGAGAATTCTACCTGTTCATTCTTCAGTAAATTCACTCTTCATTAACAGTGTACACAATAAATAAAAATAGTATATATTTAGAAAAGTCTTTAGTGTAGCTTAACCACTAGCATTGTAATAATGTCACTGTCTCCTAGTTTGGATCCCAGATGTCCTACACACTAGATTCACTATCAATATATCAATTAAATAAATAGGCTTTGGGGAGCTATTAGTCAGATAACCTGATCACTATGCCTACAAAGGAGATGCTGTCCAAGTTGAAGGTTGCTGCCTTCTTAATGAACATCTACAACCTCTTATTGGGGGGGGGGAGTTCTGAAGTTAATAGGAAATTTATAGAAATGTAGATGTATATCATTATCATCTAAAATGCTTGTTTTTTTAAATATCTAAAAATATCAAAGTCAGTTAAATAGACTTTTGTAGATGTTTCTGTTCCAAGAGCACATAGTTGGTACTGGTAAATAAGAGATGTATTAAGGAAGTAAAATGAACAAAGACTAAAATAGAGTCATTTCTGACATGACATCATACATGTTTCTGGAAACCTCATGTTTTGTAAAATTACCCACCAAGATGACAGAACTTTTGAGAAAAGTAGAACAGTAGTGTTAACACAGATAACTTAAAAAGCTCTTAACTTTTCAAATACAGCATTAATAAATACCAATCTGAATATTAGCATAAAGATCCACAGACATTTACACCTAGAATTAATCCATATTCTGCAGTTGCATGTGCTCCAGTTCATGTTTCCCCTTTAAATACATTTGCTTTTTACAGAGACTAGTACAGTCAGATTAAATAAAAATATATAACTCAGGCATTCTACATCAATAAGGTGTTTTGTTTTGTTTTCATATGAGTGATTTCTTCACATCTCCATCTTTATTGGCAACTTCCCATATTGAAGAAAGGCAGGCAATTCTTAAAGTCAATAAAGTAGCCACTTCTTGCAATAAAGACAGGTACTTTGGTAGGGTTTCTGTATTTTTTCTTAACTGTGAAAACTCCTACCTTTGTTTTTTTTTTTCAAATCATTAGCATGCTGAGAATAAAAACTTATATACTTTTGGTTTATACTGACAAGATTCCTCTATTTGCCAATTACATAAAAACTAATTCTTGTTGAAGAATTAACCAGACCATAGCTAAAATAATTATGTATAAGCAGTAGAGAAGACATGGATAGAATGAATGTAGGTAAAAGAAGGTCAGGTTCAGTGTACCATAAATTGGAAGTTACTGACAAAATCTAGACAGGTTTGAAATTCCAATCAACAAAACCATATAAACAGTTTGGTCTAAAACAAAAAGATTATTTCCTCAAGTTTTGTCAGTATATGTATCAACCCCATCCTTATCCTGACTTCTACCCCTGTTAGATGAGTCAATCATAGCATAATTTTTCATTCTTTCAAGAGCATGATGGTGACCAACACATGTTAAACAGTCACTGCCCTCTTTTCCTTGGAACCCAAACCCAACTTTAGTGACCATCTACCAATCTGATTTGGCAGATCATTTGATATTATTTATTGACAGTTTACTGTAATCCAATCAGTGTATTAAAGTCCTTAACCAAAATAATTTTAATCTTTCAATATCCTCTGTGCTGCTAGTGTTTTAATCCCTATTTACAAGTGAGGAAATGGCTTTGTTTTTATCAAATTGATCACAGTAAGCTACTTCAGTTTTTTGAAAAATAGATAAAATTATTAACAAATGTATAAACATAATAAACTAAGAAAAAATAAAATTATAATTGAAGTTAGGTGCTGGAGCTAAAGTATTGAGATGAGTTGGGATTAGGTGATCACTTGTAAGGTACTGAAATAATGAAAAAAAAGTTGAGGAATGGGGTCCTTGATTCTTTTAAGAGGTGGTGAGAAGCAAACTCAGTTTCTGACTTTGAAATTTCCAGTTTTTGTTGTTTTGAGAACTTATTTCCTGTCCTTAAATTTTGGGGATTGCCTGTGGTATTCTTGAAGTAAATTTCCTTTTTAATTTTTTCCTTTTTACTTAACTGCCTATTTTCTCAGCTAAATTATGCACAAGCCAATGAAGATTCAGAATACAGAATGAAGAGGTTTAAGGAAACACAGTTTTCATCATGCTGACTTTGAGGTTGGAATGTCTAGGGTCGTTTGTGCAGTCTCTGGGTTAGAGATTTGAAGCCCATTACCTATAGATCATAGTTGAAATTGTAGGAGTGGACAAAGTCTTCTGTCAGGAGTGAAAAGAGGAGAGGACTTGGAAAAGAAAACTATGATTACCACTGTGTCAGAGGCTGGCTGAGAGAGGAGGATCTAGTAGTAGACTAGCACGGGTCAGGAGTAGGACCAGAAGAGGTGTTACAAGCCAAGGTAGTACTCAGTATCTACAGAAAGTCAATGTCAAATGCCTTATAAAGATCAGGTACCTTAGGGATTGAGGGCCCATTGGATTTGGTGATGAGGTTAAGGTAGCCTTTGCTGCTGTGTGGTTTCTTTGGAGATAAGGTAAGAATTGTTAGTTTGATTTAGTGGGTCAGAGACAAAATGTGAAGGAGAAATGAGAAGTATATTGGTGCCTCCTGATGAGCTTTTGGAAATATAGTGAAAATACATAATAATGAGGAGGGAAGGAGGTACATGATTGGGGGCTATATTAAGCAGCAGCTGTTTATTTTAACATGTGAAGAAACTAAGATTCAACAAGTTTTGGTAGTTTACACTGTGGCAAGGCCAGTAAGTGGCAGATGAAACAGCAGCTAGCTCTTGTGATTCCACATCTAAGCAGTATATATAAGCAAACTCTTAACCCAAAGGGGAGAGTAAAAACTTTAAATGTTTTCATTTGGCAATTGAACTTGTTCTTTCCTAGATATAGAAGAGAATAAGTTATATTTGTGCTCAAGCATATTTATCTGCCTACCTCTGCCGTACTTGAAAAATGTGTTGATTAAAAAGCCACTAGTTTACTGTAAATAAATGAAAAATATTTGAGAACATGGATATGTTTAACTTGATTTGAACATTTTGCAATGTATACATATATCAAATCATTATATTGTGTCCTTTTAAAATGTAAAAAATTTTGTTTTCATGTATCAAAAAATAACTTTTTAAAAAATCACTGAACAAAATGCCAAATTAAGTCATGGTACAAATGTGCAAAACTAAGGAAATGTGTGTATTCATAACAAATTCAGGGAAAAACTTTGACTTGGTTTTTTTATCAAGGGAATCTGTAATATTTTAAAACAGTTTTAATAAAAGTACGCATTGAATTCAAAATGTAAAGTAGTGGATCTTACCCATTATTTATGGTGGTATATCTTATCCTTTTACAGTTGTATGAAAATAAAATATTCACCTGTATTTTTGAGCAACTAGTTTTTGGTTTAAGAGCACCACCTATGGGTTTCTCATGTATTTGGAATTTTTTTTCTCAAAACCTTATAGAACAAAAGCCTAATAAAATTCTTTCTAGTTTTTTCCCTATAATTAGTCTATCATTTTTTTTTTAAGATTAGCAATTTTCTGCTTTGTCACAAAATACTCCCTAGTTTTTGGCTATGTGTAATTGTTAAATCAGCTAATTAGTACGTACGTGAGTACTTTTATGCTGGTATGGTATTCTAAGTTAAATGTAATTTAACTCAGAATTGTATTCTCTTTAATGTTAATTAATCTTTAATGAAATGAACAGTTGCCCATACTTTGGGAAATAATTTTTCATACTTATTTTTGCCTATTTGTTTTTGTTTTGTTTTGTTTCCAGGACTGAGAATTGTACCCACAGTCTTGAACTTGCTAGGCAAATTCTCTTCTACTGAGCTACACCCCTAGCCCATTTGAAGAAATGTATTCATTTCTTAAAACATTTATTAAAATTAAAATTAATATTATTCATTAAAATTAATTTTTTTCTTCTAAGGGAAATTTACTCTTAGTGAAACACAACCATAAGAACAACATAGATGATAAAACCCTGGAAACTTAGCATGTGCCTGGGTAATGGGTGCTAAGCCCTTGAAGTATTGTCTGTATATTCTGTGCCATAAATCTGCATGTTCTGAAAGTGATTCAAAATGGGATCTTTTTGACAACATATCCTAATTTCTGGGTAGACCCCTTCTCATCTGGTACATTTTTTTTTCTGCAGTATAATACACTTTTAAAGCCTTGATTGCATGTTTTCTTCAGAGGAAAGAAATTCTATAGAAATAAAGATTGACTTTAATCAGTAGGGCTTACTTTGCTTCAGTCATTATGGATAAAGTAAAATTACATAGTATGTTTCCTAGCATACTTCAATTGAATATACTGTATAACCCGGTTACAAAAAACAAAATCTGTTTTGTTCAGTTTGCAATTGCGATAAGGATATTTGGCTATCTACAAATTGGATTACTTGACTCTCTAACAGCAGAACTCAAAAAGCATGAGAGTTTAGGTGGCTTTGAGAAACTCTTATAGGTATGAATATGAATTAATTAACTAATTTTGTGATACAGCAGTTTTCTCTTACCATTTGGAAGATAGGCAGCTATGTACATGTTCTGAGTACCGTATGATTTCTGAGTTCAATATGTAGTTTTGATTATTTTTCTGAAAATTACCCCAGAACTTCTGATAAACTGTGTATGTAACCCTGTCAGCTACTCTTCCCCATTTCTCTTTGCTGCTTTTCATCTGCTGTTACTTCAACTTGTTGAAACTTGTATTAAATAAGAAGTTGCAGGATTTGAGATTCTGCCGAAGACTTCAACATATACATCTCTGTTGTTTTTGTTTTTATCTCAGTGACTTTTTAGTTGAGAGAGTAAATTGTCAGATGATCAGCTAAATTCTAGATAGGTAAAATGTTAACTATATAATGAGAGTTCAAGACTATGCAAGGAGAGTGATTTGGGAAAGTATTGCTATTAGTTTGAAGTTACATGCATGATTTTTTTTTTCTGTTTTACTCAGATATCTAATCACATTTTGATATTTTTAGCACTATTTCAAGAGTGTGTTTTTCTAATTTAGCAATCATTCATGATCCTGTAATAAAGTTTGGGAGTATTAATGGAATAAATGAAAGAACTACTTTGCAGTAATTTTGAATGCTTTGCTATCTTTATCCATTCATCTACTAACTTACTACTAACAAAAATTACAATCCAGAATCTGATTGTGTTTATTTAAATTACCCTTAAAGCAATAAAATGATCCTAAGGATCTAAACACAGTGGTTCAATAAATTGAACTTTAGGTAATTTATAATAAAGAAAACATATTTGAAGGATGATGGATGACTGGATCATTTGATCTGTATGGCGAAATATAGCAATCCTGACTCTTGAATGATAGAATTTGAAAACTTCATGGCCTGTCCAAAACATGTACTTAATTAGGATAAGGTTCTTTGTCTAAAAAAGGGAAGAAATTAAAATGCCACACTGAACTAATAGACAATTGATAATATCACATCTTACTGCATGTGATTGCTGTCTGAAGTTTTTTTTTTTTTTAAATAAATACTAATTTACTTAATGCTGTGTTTTAAAGTATAATAATTAGCTAAGATTGCTTTGGTTATCTTCCAGCTTGTGGAGAGACTCCAGAACAAATTCGAGCACCAAGTGGTATAATCACAAGTCCGGGCTGGCCTTCTGAGTATCCTGCCAAAATCAACTGTAGCTGGCTCATAAGGGCAAACCCAGGGGAAATCATTACCATAAGGTAATTCTAATACCTTTTTGTATTATATAATATTTGACTACAAAGTATAAATTTGATTTCCGAGTATCATTGCCTAACATGCAGTGATATTAAAAGATTTTTCAAAAAATATAAGTTGTAGCTATCAGAATCATCTTAAGACAATGGCCCACCCATTTATATATGAGTGTTTTCTAATGTTGGCAATGTATTTACAGTGAGTTATCTATATTCTTCTAAGCTACTTTTTAACAGAAGATACACATTTGCTAAATAGCTTATTAGGATCAAGAGTAATCTTTGGCATTGGGACAAACAAACAAAACTCTAATCCACTTGGAGTTCTGGCCCATAACCTTGGCCTCATTAGTTAAGCCTTCTACCAAAAGGAGTTAAAACCTGATTTGAGATAGGGTGTGTGTGTGTGTGTGTGTGTGTGTGTGTGTGTGTGTAACTTGAAATATGCTGATAATGAATAAATACATCTTTAAAAATCTTTCTCTTTTTTTTTATAACTTGTTTTAAAGTACATTTAAGAATACAAAAAGTACATTTAAGAATACAAAATGATGGCATTCCTAGGTGAAATGACAATAAGTTTAAGATTCTAACAGTAAATAAATATATAAATAAGAAAGTTTCTTAGAAACAAACTTTCTTATTTATATACATTTAGTTAATCACAGAGAAAAACAGTGTGGGAATAAGGTATTAAGCAGAGAATATTTAATAGACTAGATATCGCTTGCTTAACGAAATTATAGCAAAGCTATTAGAGAAAAAATATTTACCTAAAAGGGGGAAAAAACAGTGGGCCCGAACAAAGAATTGCATTGGAGCTGAGACAAACAGAATGCCATTCCCATTACAGGGACAGCATTCTGCTACAGCACAAAGACATCACTGACATCATTTCATGTGTTACATTCTTTCAGGTGGGAATCTTTTAATTTTAAATTTAGAAGAGACTTTGCAGACTGTAGACTAAAGCCCCTTCATATTATATTTTTAAAAATAAGGTTTGTAAACTTGGCCTAATTTTCATCCTTTTCTATCTTTCCTTTTTGTATTCTTAAGAGAACTAGTTTCCCTTGAGAAATATAACTATCTTCCATCTCCTTTTCTTGGTAGAAACTATAAATGGGCCACATAGTTCGTTTTCCTTTTAGTCTCTTCCACTCCAGGCTACTTCTTCTGGCATGATACATCTTCTTTTGTAAAAAGTGTGATTCTCTTGCCTGAATTTATCAGTAGGATGCACCATTGAGGTACTTTCTGCAACAGTACCAGTGCTGGAATCTGAACAGTGTGACTATTTTCAGTTACTTGTTTATATGACTAAATATAAATGTATTTATAAAATAATACCTTTGCCAAATATTGTGCTTTTTAACATAAAACTTGAATTTATTTTAGAACTTTTAATCTTTTCACCTAAGAACTAAACTTGCAGTTTACCCAACTGAGTTATGTAAAACTTGGAAATTTCTTGCCAACACAGAAGAACTGCATGGACTATGCCATATGGTCTTGATCATATGTTAGATCCTTGAAATTTCACAAAGTAAGGTGTACCAAAACTCAAGTGGAATACTGAAATGTAGGACAAAATTGGACGTGAACCCTATATCTGAGGTATACTTTCTAAACCTGGAAGGAGTTAATGATTTTGAATTTACAGAGATAAAGAGTTTTTAGAAATAAATTCTACAAAACCTTTAAAGAAGAGCTCATTCCAATACTCCTCAAACTATTCCATGAAATAGAAGAGGAGGGAACCCTACCAAACTCGTTCTGTGAAGCCAATATCACCCTGATACCTAAACCAGACAGAGACACATCGAGGAAAGAAAATTTCAGACCAATATCCTTAATGAACATTGATGCAAAAATTCTCAACAAAATTTTAGCAAATCGCATACAAATATATATTAAAAAGATAGTGCACCACGATCAAGTGGGTTTTATCCCAGGGATGCAAGGTTGGTTCAACATTCGGAAATCAATAAATGTCATTCACCATATCAACAGACTTAAAGTTAAGAATCACATGATTATTTCAATAGATGCAGAAAAAGCATTTGATAAAATACAGCATCCCTTCATGCTCAAAACACTAGAAAAAATTGGGGTAGTGGGAACATTCCTAAACATTATAAAGGCAATCTACGCTAAGCCCATGGCTAATATCATTCTAAATGGTGAAAAACTGAAAGCGTTCCCCCTAAAAACGGGAACAAGGCAGGGATGCCCTCTTTCACCGCTTCTATTCAACATCGTCCTTGAGACTCTAGCCAGAGCAATCAGACAAACCAAAGAAATTAAAGGGATACAAATAGGAAAAGAAGAACTCAAACTATCCCTGTTCGCTGATGACATGATTATATATTTAGAGGAACCTGGAAATTCCACCAGAAAACTTTTAGAACTCATAAGTGAATTCAGTAAAGTAGCAGGTTACAAGATCAATGCTCATAAATCCAATGCATTTTTATACATAAGTGATGAATCTTTAGAAAGAGAAATTAGGAAAACTACCCCATTCACAATAGCTTCGAAAAAAATAAAATACTTGGGAATCAATCTCACAAAAGAGGTGAAAGACCTCTACAATGAGAACTACAGAACACTAAAGAAAGAAATTCAAGAAAACCTTAGAAAATGGAAAGATCTCCCATGTTCCTGGATAGGCAGAATTAATATCATCAAAATGGCTATACTACCTAAAGTGCTATACAGATTCAATGCAATTCCAATTAAAATCCCAATGATGTACCTTGCAGAAATAGATCAAGCAATTATGAAATTCATCTGGAAGAATAAAAAACCTAGAATAGCTAAAGCAATCCTCAGTAGCAAGAGTGAAGCAGGGGGTATTGCAATACCAGATCTTCAACTCTACTACAAAGCAATAGTAACAAGAACGGCATGGTATTGGTACCAAAATAGACAGGTAGATCAATGGTACAGAATAGAGGACATGGACACAAACCCAAATAAATACAATTTTCTCATACTAGACAAAGGTTCCAACAATATGCAATGGAGAAAAGATAGCCTCTTCAACAAATGGTGCTGGGAAAACTGGAAAACCATATGCAATAGAATGAAATTAAACCCCTATCTCTCACCCTACACCAAACTCAACTCAAAATGGATCAAGGACCTCGGAATCAGACCAGAGACCCTGCATCTTATAGAAGAAAAAGTAGGTCCAAATCTTCAACTTGTTGGCTTAGGATCAGACTTCCTTAACAGGACTCCCATAGCACAAGAAATAAAAGCAAGAATCAACAACTGGGATAGATTCAAACTTAAAAGCTTTCTCTCAGCAAAGGAAACTATCAGAAATGTGAAGAGAGAGCCTACAGAGTGGGAGAATATCTTTGCCAACCATACCTCAGATAGAGCGCTAATTTCCAGAATCTATAAAGAACTCAAAAAACTCTACATGAAGAATACAAATAATCCAATCAACAAATGGGCTAAGGAAATGAACAGACGCTTCACAGAAGAAGATGTACAAGTAATCAACAGATATATGAAAAAATGTTCAACATCCCTAGTAATAAGGGAAATGCAAATCAAAACTACCCTAAGATTTCATCTCACCCCAATTAGAATGGCGATTATCAAGAATACAAGCAACAATAGGTGTTGGCGAGGATGTGGTGAAAAAGGAACACTCATACATTGCTGGTGGGGTTGCAAATTAGTGCAGCCACTCTGGAAAGCAGTGTGGAGATTCCTCAGAAAGCTTGGAATGGAAACACCATTTGACCCAGCTATCCCACTCCTTGGCCTATACCCAAAGGACTTAAAATCAGCATACTACAGAGATACAGCCACATCAATGTTCATTGCTGCTCAATTCACCATAGCCAGATTGTGGAACCAACCTAGATGCCCTTCAGTTGATGAATGGATAAAGAAACTGTGGCATATTTATACAATGGAATATTACTCCGCAATGAAGAATGATAAAATTATGGCATTTGTAGGCAAATGGACGAAATTGGAGAATATCATGCTAAGTGAGATAAGCCAATCTCAAAAAACTAAAGGACGAATGATCTCGCTGATAAGCGGATGAGGACATATAATGGGGGGTGGGAGGGGCTAGCATTAGGTTTAGGGTTAGGTTTAGAGTTAGGCTAAGGAGAGCGGTAAGAATGAAGGAAAGAAGGACTGTGTAGAGGGAAAAGAGGGGTGGGAGGGGTGGGAGGGGTGGGGGGAGGGGAAAAATAAAATAAACATCATTACCCTATGTAAACGTAAAAAAAAAAAAAGATCAAGGCAAATAGAAAAGGTAAAAAAAAAAAAAAAAAAGAAAGAAAGAAATTCATTATTATGTAATACCAAAACTTTAAAAAAATGACACTCATATAATGTACATAAAGACAAATTTCTCATATGATTATTAATGTAAAATCTTAAATGATTTAAAAGACTCTTATGCCATAATCCAATGCAGCTCATTAAGACATGTAAATGAGTTAGTGTAAGAAATTTTTAAATTGATTTTCCTTCTTAATAAGACAAAAGTATATTATTATCTAGAATAGCTAGGTGCTTTAAAGAATTTTGATTAAACCTGAGTTTAGAATTAAAATCCTTAGTAAAATGAAATCAGAGACATGGTTTTTAAAAAAATGCAAATAACCTGGGTGCAGTGGTGCACTCCTGCAATCCCAGTGGCTCGGGAGGCTGAGGCAGGAGGATTGCAAGTTCAAGGCCAGTTTCAGCAACTTAGCAAAGCCCTAAGCAACTCAGCAAGATCTTGTCTCTACATAAAATATAAAAAGAGCTGAGGGTGTGGCTAAGTGGTTCAATGTGCCTGGTTTCCATCCCCTGTACTAATAAATAAATAGATAGATAAAATTTTTAAAATTTTGGCTAGAAGAGGGAAACAAAATTCACAAAGTATCAACAAACAATACTAAAACCTCTAAAACTGACTGAAGATGATGATTAAGGCATTTTTACTCTACTCCTCTTCCTTGAAACCCACACAAATTAACAAAGTCCAGCTTATCCCTGGGACATAAAAGTTTGAATTCTAACCTCCTTCTTAAAGCCAAGGACTAGGGTCAAGCTGTTTTGCTCAAGGAAACTTTTTTTTTTAAACTTCCATTAATTACTACCTGAACTTACGTGGGGTTGAGAGCTTAGTGAGAGGACAGACCTGACAAATATGAGTACCTCTGCCACCTTCAACTCCATGGCAGGATCTCCAGTACTCTGAACTACTATTAAAGACTAGATGTGGCATAAAGACCCAGGTTGGGGAACATGGAGGGAGAGAGGGTTTAAAAAGAGAGGCAGAACCAAAAACCTTCCCCAGAATAATCCCAAAATCTCACAATTCCACAATGTATGAGAAAAATTTAATGCTAAGGAAAATAGCCAAAAAAATCAAGGTAGAATACAAATGTACTCCAGACATTACAAGATTTATGTCGGGGATTCTCTTTTAACCTTTTTTTTCATGTTAGAGACGCTCGGTAGTAGTATAATAAAATCAATGAATTATTCCCCAGAATAATTCACAAAACACATTGTCTAAACACACAGCCTAAAATATACGTAAAACAAAATGTGGAGAATTATAAAGTAAATTAATCTACAATTACAGTAGGAGATCTTAAACACTTTTTAATGCTTACTCTTTCAACAGACAATATATACCTTTTCACAAACATGTAGAACATTTATTTTTAAAATGATTATATATTGAATAACAAAGGGATTCTGAATGTATTTAAAAGACTCTACATCATTCAGATTTTGTTTTCTTACCACAATGGATTTAAAATAAAGGGGAGAGAAGACCATATGTTTGGAAATGTATACCTAATAAATAGCTCCTTAATTAAAGGGAAAATCCACAGTAAGACTAAATATTTTTATAATAATCAGTATTACATGTTAAAACCATTGGAACACATTGAAAGACTTGAGCAAAGTTTACAGATTTTCAATGTATCAATTTAAGAATTAGTAAGATGGGAAATAAATAAACTTCACATTTAACTCAGTGGTTTTTTTACATAGAAAAATCCAAATAAGCTTAAAGACCATAGAAGTGAAAAATATTTAAATCATATAAAAATCCTGGGTACAGTTTCATAGAAATAAAATTTGCCAAGATAAAATGAATAATTTCTAATAGAAGTTAAATGATCAAAACTGACTTGGAAAAGTTTAGGAAAAGCTGATTAAATTAAAAAGCACAAAGAAATTGAAAATCTCAACTCCGAAACTATATTCTATATATCAGCAGTACTTTATTAGGTAAAATGTTGTAAGGCACTAACTAAGAAAGCTGAAAACTAATTCCACATATGAATACATTAAAAAATTCTAAATGAAGTATTAGCAACCTAAGCCAGTGGAGTGTACATGAACAGATGTTTACTGTTTCTTGTTCTGGACAATGTCCCTGCCTTAATGCATCTTAATTAAATATTCCCTAGTTTGAATTGGACTCGTCCTCCCCTATACAACAGTTATCAATTCTAGATAAAATACAAAACAAAAAAAAACAAAAACTGAAGTCAGTAAAAGGTAATGAAACACTGACAGGAACTGGAGAGGATTACACTTTTGAAAGAAGAAACTGCATTGAGTGGGAGAGGCTTGTTTTCCTCCAACTCCCTAAAGATTCTCGCTAGTCTATGCAGTATAGAGTGACCAGAAGAACTCAAGCAGATCACCATGGTCTTGTCATTTGAGACATCAGAAGATGGAGTTGAGACTGCTGAAATGGCTGGAAATTGAATATAAATCCCTGGAAAGGAGAGAGACAAAATTAGGAGGCCATTATATCTGCATATAAATTTTCCTCAAAGTCCTTGACTGATCCATGAACCTTGCTTAAAGCAAACTTGAAGGAACCCAATGGAAGCTAAGAGACAAAGCCTGAAGAGACTGCAAGGATTTTTGCATGCATGCTTGCACAGCCAAGGCAGGGTTTGAAGTATGAATCGTGTTCATTGTTGGGGGAGACAGAGTTTATAGAGTTTGAAAATTGTTGACTTAGAGGGGCTTTGTGTTAGTCACGTTAGCATCACTGTGACCAAATACCTAACAAGAGTGACTTAGAGGGACTGGGGATATAACTCAGTTTGAAGAATGCTTGCCTTGAAAGCACAGGCCCTGGGTTCAATTCCCAGCACTGCAAAAAAAAAAAAAAAAAAAAAAGAATGACTTAGAGGAGAAAAAGTTTATTTTGGCTCAGTGGTTTCACAGAGTCTGTCAATGGTCAGCCTATTCCATCTCTTTGAGCCCAAGGTGGGGCAGAACATCATGGCAGAAGGGTGGTGGCATTGGAGGAGAACTGTTCATTTCTTGGAAGCCAGTGAACAGAACCAGAGGAAGGGACTCCAGGTAGGATGTTCCCTTGCAGAGTACACCCCCAGTAACCCACCTCCTCCAACTCTACCCCTCCTGCCTACAGTTACCACCCAGTTAGTCCATTCAAACTAGGATGAACTGTTAGATTACAGCTCTCATAATCCAATCATTTTGCCCTCAAACATTCCTGCAGCAACAAAGGAACTTTTGGGGGATACCTCATATCCAAACCATAACAAACTTTATAAAATACATTGGAATTTTAATCAAAACTCTGGAAGTATCATATTTTTCAAGTAAAGACAATGTCCTAAACTAAGAATTTACCCAAGATTAAGATTGAAGTAGCCACTAACCCACTCAAACACAATGTAAAACTGTAATCAGATGGTAATTTACCTGTGATAAAACAAAAACTTGTACTATACATTCTGTTCTACATAAATATAAGGGGAATGAAAAGAATCTCAACTCCTAATTGAGGACACACAGAAGTTAATTCAAAATAAACCCTAGCTTTAAATATAAAAGCTAAAACTCTAAAATATGAAAGAAAAACATTGTGAGTACCTCTGAGATCTTGGGGCAACAAAAATATCTTGAGAGAGGACACTAAAAGCACTAAATACAGAGGAAAAAATAATGAATTAGACTATCAAAACCAAAATTTAAAAATTCTGCATATCAAAAGATATTATTAAGAAAGTGCAAAAGCAAACCACAGACTAGAAGAGTATTAGTAATATACATATCTAACAGAGGACTTGACTACAGAATATCAAAATAATTTTTATAAGTTAAGAAAACAACCTAAATGTTTTAAATGGGTAAAAGACTTGGACAGAAGCTTCTTAGAAGAAATAGGAAAGGCCATAAAATACATGAAAAGATATTCAATGTATTTAGTCTTAAGGAAAGTACACAATAAAACCATAATGAGGGATGCCCTCACACCAACTATTAGAAAGAATGTGAATGTGGATGAATGGACATACATCATACATCACAGTTGATGTGTCTATGATATGTAAAAAAATCTTAAATAAGAAAAAATCTCATTGATGAAGGCATATAACAAGTCAATTCATAGGAAAAGATACAGAAATTGCCAGTATATGTAGGGAAAAGAATTTCTTAGTAAATGGCTGACTTTCTCTGTGTGTACTTCTATTCATCAGATTACAGAGTAGCATTTCTGGTTCAAACACAGAACAATTTAGAATATCCTGAATTAGATGTTAGTTGTTTTACATATGTATACAGAAGGGAATAAAAGTTACCAGCTATCATCTATTCTTTAACATTGTTTTGGGATTTTGTATTATTTATGAAGAAGTACTACTCTGGAGTCTGGGGAAAAAATACAAATATTAGGAACACAGAAGCAGTATTATTTGCTGTTGATGTGGTCATCTATCTGGAAAACCCAGGAGAATCAGTGAATATATAGAAGTTTATAATAAAGTTCTCAGTTACTTTGTATTCTTATGACACTTCACTGACTTTTTTTTTTTTTTTTTTTTAAGTTTTCAGGATTTTGATATTCAGGGGTCCAGAAGATGCAGTTTGGACTGGTTGACAATAGAAACATACAAAAATATTGAAAGTTACAGAGCTTGTGGTTCCACAATTCCACCTCCATATATTTCTTCACAGGACCACGTCTGGATCAGGTTCCATTCAGATGACAGTATCTCTAGAAAAGGTTTCAGACTGGCATATTTTTCAGGTGTGTTTTTAAAAATAAGAAAGATATCAAACTAAATTCTGAGTATTAACTGCACAGTCACTTTCAGGGCTAATCTTCTGAACAGTGTCCATTTAATTATGAGTAGGCCCTCATGGCAGCCAAGGTTGAAGATGCGAAACTAAAATACCTTAGAACTGGGTCTCCAAAAAGTGTTTTGTATCTTAATAATGAAATTGTTAATTTTATATACTAAATTTCTTTTTAAAGATCTTAAATACACTTATTTTTAAAATACCTCTTTCTCCCTTAAGTACTTACCCATAAAGTAAAAGTTACTTCAGAATATTTTTATATCTGTGTGAATTACCAGGTTTTTTACACGTTAAAGAAAAGACATGACTGGTTTCACCTTTGTAGTTGTCTGTGAAGAAGTTTTTTGCTTTTTTTAGACTGGATCCAAAAAGAGTAACCAGATCATACAAATGTGAAAAATTCTTAGCATTAGAGTTATGTGTATTTCTTGTTGCAAATTATTTTACATCTTTGAAATTATACATATGTACTTTTTATATTTTTTTCTTAAAAATTTAGTCTTTGTAATATTTATTTAACTCTTCTGATGCACATTTTCTGTCACCTACGTGCCAGTAAATAATTTGTGAATTGGACAAATGCATATTGGCCCAAAATTGTCACTTTTGGGACTTAGAAATCTGATGTTGTTAAATACTTAGGATTGTATACTAAGAAAACTAAAATTTTATAGGCACTTCGATTTTTTTGCTCCATTTTTATTTTGATGAATAAATTTGTATCTTTAGCTTAAATACACAGAATTTTGCATTGTTTACAAAATTGAAATTATTGTATTATGCTTACAATGAATATTATAAGCAGTTTCAGATTGATCTTACAATAATCTTAGCAAAACTTTGAGTCTACATAATGAATCTGCAAAATATGTTTTGATATACCTGGTAAAATATTTGTGTGTAAAGACAAGAACTAGAGAAGAATATGAAAAAATATTTGAAAAGATGACTGTTTTAGATTAATTTTTCATTTAAAATTTCTGTCAGTTTTAATGTTTATACAATGTCACTTAAAATTCTTAGGCAGTATATCCTATTGGCTCATGTATCTTACATTATTTTACTAAGTTCTACAGTACAGTAGCTCTCTACAAAAACAGAATTGATCCCTTCTTTCTTTAGATCAAGATACAGAAAACTTTATGGAAAAAATGGTAGGCAGTTAGTAAACTGAACTGTTGAATAATTAGTGCCTGTACTAATTTGTCATTAGTACTTAATCTTGTTTTACAAGATTTTTTTAAAAATCCTTATGACTTAGGCTTAATCAAAATTGAGTATAAAAAATACTTATTATGTACCTTTTGACAAGTATGTGTTTTCTTTCTTCCTGTTCATTTCCCCACCCATGTCCTCCCAGGAAAATCTGAGGAGCCAAACTGTGCTTGTGATCAGTTTCGTTGTGGTAATGGAAAGTGTATACCAGAAGCCTGGAAATGTAATAACATGGATGAATGTGGAGATGGTTCTGATGAAGAGATCTGTACCAAAGAAGCTAATCCCCCAACAGCTGCTTCCTTTCAACCCTGTGCTTACAACCAGTTCCAGTGTCTTTCCCGTTTTACCAAAGTTTATACTTGCCTCCCTGAGTCTTTAAAATGTGATGGGAACATTGACTGCCTTGACCTGGGAGATGAGATCGACTGTGAGGTGCCAACCTGTGGGCAGTGGTTAAAATATTTTTATGGCACTTTTAATTCTCCCAATTATCCAGACTTTTATCCTCCTGGAAGCAATTGCACCTGGTTAATAGACACTGGTGATCATCGTAAAGTCATTTTACGCTTTACTGACTTTAAACTTGATGGTACTGGTTATGGTGATTATGTCAAAATATATGATGGATTAGAGGAGAATCCACACAAACTTTTACGTGTGTTAACTGCTTTTGATTCTCATGCACCTCTGACAGTTGTTTCTTCTTCTGGACAGATAAGGGTACATTTTTGTGCTGATAAAGTAAATGCTGCCAGGGGATTTAATGCTACTTATCAAGTAGATGGCTTCTGTTTGCCATGGGAAATACCCTGTGGAGGTAACTGGGGGTGTTACACTGAGCAGCAGCGATGTGATGGGTATTGGCATTGCCCAAATGGAAGGGATGAAATCAATTGTACCATGTGCCAGAAGGAAGAATTTCCATGTTCCCGAAATGGTGTCTGTTATCCTCGTTCTGATCGCTGCAACTACCAAAACCATTGCCCAAATGGTTCAGATGAAAAAAACTGCTTTTTTTGCCAACCAGGAAATTTTCATTGTAAAAACAATCGCTGTGTGTTTGAAAGCTGGGTATGTGATTCTCAAGATGACTGTGGTGATGGCAGCGATGAGGAGAACTGCCCTGTAATTGTGCCTACCAGAGTCATAACTGCAGCCGTCATAGGGAGCCTTATCTGTGGCCTGTTACTCGTCATCGCGTTGGGATGTACTTGTAAACTGTATTCTCTGAGAATGTTTGAACGAAGGTCAGTATCAAGACAGAACTATAGTGATTATGCTCTCTGCAATAAAAACATGGCCCAAATATAGGCCACAAGTCCTTGAATGGGATTAGCAATACATTTTTGTTTTATGTTAGTTTAGGAATGTATAAATATTATGACTTAAAAAGTCAGTATGAAAAATCCAAGACTAAAAGGCACAAATTACTAAATACTTAGGTTATGAGGTAAGGAAAGCCAATCTATATTTATCAGCTCCTGTTTTCAGGTGAAAACAAATTTTTCAAGATACAACTCTCAGGTATAATTTTTAACCTGTATTTTTATGTATTAATTTAGTAATTCCACATATTTGATAACCTACTCTGTTCAAATGCTTTACGAGTGAAAAGAAAATGCGTAAGGCATAATCTCAAGCAGTTTATAGTTAGGAAGAAATTGATGTATGGAATAAGACAACAAAAACATAAGTGCTGTAAGAGCTGTGGAACAGTGGTGTAAAAGTCAAAAACAATCTGCTAGGGAGGTGTGGAAAGCTTTACACATTACACATTTAGGTGCCATTCGAAATGTGTAAGTGGAATGTAGATGGAGAAAGGAGCTGTGGCTTTACAAAAGCCTGGGAAAGTATATAGAGAAGCAGAATGCCCAACACTGCTTGGAGAATGAGCTTAAAATTGTCTGGAGCATAAGATACATATGCAGGAGGTAAGAATGGGACACAAGGATATTCATACTTCAAAGTTCTCAGTTCAGTAAGGAATGGTTAAGCATTAAAGGGCGACCCTCCAGGAAGGTAGTTTGCATTGTGATGCAGGATAAATTGGACCTCAGAGAAGCTAATGGCAGAGAGGTCCTCTATGAGGTTATTATGTAGACAGTGACCTTCGGTCCCTGGAGAGTTACAAATAATAGATTTAACAAAATGCATACCAGATAGTTAAGATAACAGATGACACACTGATGCACAGTGTCATGATAGCCATCACTGCATCTTCTCTTTGGGCAATTGTAAATGACCAGAAAACTCCTTACCACATTGTAGCAGAAGAGCACAGAGAGGATTCATGTTTTCAGTTCAAGATCCAGCTATTCCAAAAAGTGTGTTGACTCATCTCTTATCTGTAAAGACATGTGTTGGACTTGATGAGTGAAGTGTCCCCCAAGACCTTTCAAATAGTGTTACCTAATGTCTAGACCTCCCTGCTTGCTTTGGGTTTTAAAAATCTAGTATTTTTATTTCCCCTTTTACATTTTCTAGGCTTTCCAATCCATTAAAACATGGGGATCCCAGTTTCTGCTAGTGTGAAACCCTCTGTGGACACAGTGCCCTCTTCATCTTTGTATACACAGTGTAGGGATTATCCATACTTTCAGTAAAGGTTAGTTGAATGACTAAGCTTTACAAATAATCAGATATGCTAAGACTCAGATTGTTTTAATTACTGACAATAGAAGTTTTCTGCTTTGACCTGCCTTTTTTATAAACCCTTATTATGCCTGTCTTCTCTCAAAGATCATTCGAAACCCAGTTGTCAAGAGTGGAAGCAGAATTGTTAAGAAGAGAAGCTCCTCCCTCTTATGGACAGTTGATTGCTCAGGGGCTAATTCCACCAGTGGAAGATTTTCCTGTTTGTTCACCTAATCAGGTATATTGTACTTTCTAGTTTCTATTTCAGTGCCTCTTGAAATAAAATTCATAACTGTGTATATGGTAAAGCAAGGACCCTCAACTATTAAGATTTTTGTAATCAAGTCAAGGATTAAATATATGGAGGATTAAATTTTAACATTTTCATTATATTTTTAAAAATACTACAAAATTCAAAAGTGTAAATTTTACTCTTGGTTGTGTGGTTTTTAGGCATTTTACTATTTAGGATAATTTAGTACACTAAAATTGAACATTTTTAGAGACTTAAGAATCAGTATTAAAATTAAATACTAGTAATATTACATGCTAGATTAACCAACTATAAGTAACAGTAATTGAAGTGATTTTACCATTTCTACCTCATTTGAGGGAAAACTTCTTCAAGCTGGATTTTGTAGTGTTTAAGAATTTAGCTCGTTTCTTTTGTATACTAACTCATTCTTTACTAATCTTTCTGAATTTTTAAAATTTCTCATCAGGTTTTTAAGTTTTTCTTTTCCAAGGCTTAAAGATGTACCTGAGTTCATTTTAAGCATGAGTTTATATATATTTAAACTGCAAATTTATCCAGCAACATTTATACAAATTGTCCTCAGTATTAGAATTAAGAAAAAATATTCAATATTATTGGAGATGATTTAACTCTGTTCAAATGGAAAGGCATCCCACTTTTTATGCATGAGATTTCTGATTATTCCGTCACCGTGAGTCCTCTAGGAAATTCTTGGTGAGAATTTGTGCTTTTCAAATGTTTCTCCAAAGATAACTTTGTAATTCAGTTTCCACTGTTTGAAATTCTGTAGGCAAAATAGAAAAAAACCCAAATTGTGATTTCTTTATATTGTTAATTCTGCCATGGGGAAGGTTTCAGCCAGTTCACCATCAATCACCCTGCCTGTAAACCCTGTGAAGTTAGAGGGAGCACAGCCAACACAAGGCTGCCCTCATTTCTGATACCAATTGCAAGTTCAGGGGTTTCCCCAAACCACCTCCAGGTTTTCTAATTCATTAGAGGGCTCAACTCACCAGAAGCTGTTTACTCATGATTGCAAGTTATTACTTGGAAAAGGATTAAAATCAGCCAAGGGAAGAGATGCATAAGACAAAGTTCAGAAGGGCACGAAACATGGACCTCCTGCTTGTCTTTTCACCATATGAGACAGAAGAGTGTTGTTCTGTTGACATGGATGTATGACTGTGTTGACACAGTTGTGTAACAATATGCAGAGAGTAGTATTACCAGCCTGGAAGGCTGACCTAAGCCTCACTGTCAGAGGTTTTATTCGGGTCTATTGCATAGTTATGGTTAGCTGTATATGTGGCTGATCTCAGTCTCCAGCCCCCTCGAACTCAAAGTCCCCATCCTTTATCACATCCGTTGGTATGATTCAGAGCCACCACCGTAAGTCACAGTGTCGCTCTCTGACTGGGCCAGTGCTTTCAGGAGAAGAACACTTCTACCAGGCATGGTATTCCAAGGATTTAGAGATCATAGAAACCAAGGACAAATGACTTTGGGTAAAATTACATTCCTCAATTACACACTATCCCATTCTCTATGCTCCGATTTACCCTTTCAAGAGAATTCTGCTTTGGCACTTTAAATAAAATATGATAAGGTAGATTTTATTCATTTAATGAGATTAAACTCAAGTTTGAAATTTTGGTATAGAGTTATCACATTTCCATAGCAACTTTAAAAAAAAAAAAAAACAAGGGAAAGAAATATGGAATGAATTTAACAGTATCCTGTTTTTTATATATACCAAAAGGAATTTCACCTGTATGTATATGCAGAAATTACATCCAAAAATAAATGAATAAAGAAATCAGTGGAGGAGAGGAAAGGAGTAGGCAGAGGGAGGAGGGAAGGAAAAGGGGAAAATGGGTATTAACATCCAATTCTTTGCATGTTTTATTTTGTCAGAATGAACCCAAATACTATATATAATTATGATGCTCTCTAATAAAAAGATAACCTTGCAATTTACTATCTCATTTAAAATGAAATACTTTCTAAGGAATGTTTGCTGCTTCTAAGCTGAAAAAGCATAGAAAATTACTAAGTCCATGAGATCCCCTTATAGAATCTACTGTTAGATTGGCAGTCTTTTAAATAAACAGACTTTTAACTAAAGGAAGAACTTCACCTAATATTGTTGAAGTCAGTAAAGTATGCTGATGGCATTGTTGATCTTGATAGTGACAGCTGAGAGCTGGCTAGACGTGAAGAGCCTTTTGTTTGTTGCTGAGTATCTTAACCTTTTGTGTAACCTGAAGGCTAGATATTGAGGATGCTAAATCTATGGAGAAGTTCATTATGGATGTGAACCACTATTTTTTGTTTAAATTAAAATTTAATATAACCTCTTAATTGGTGAAAAAAAGTCTGACCCATTTCTATATAAGTTCATGTATATTGACATTTAAATTTCTTAATGACAGTCTGTGCTTTACTAAAGCTAGACCACGATGTGTTCCTATGACAGTAACTTCTTAACTTTCTATGAATTATGTTCTCAGCACTATGGAATGGCCTATGTAGAATTCACAAACAAATGCAATGCCTGTCACAAAGACAGATGGAGAACATAAGCTATCCTATCTCCCTTTGCTTTCCTTCTTTTCTCTGTGAGAGGAAAGACAAGAGGCTGAGTTTTGACAGGAAAGCAGATTCTCATTTGAAGGAGAGTGTATTAACTCACCATTGTTTCCTGGAAATACTGTTTTAAATGCTACATGCCAACTTGATAAAGCTGTTTGTTCTAAGTTTGAATACTCATTTTATACCACTAGATGGAGCTTAAAGACTATTTAAATGCTGTATATTTAAAAACTAATCTAGCTCATTTATCTAGAAAAAAAAGAATAGATTTTTCTTTCAGTTAATCAGTGTATCTACTTTCCACATGTACTAATTAAAAATTGACACTTTTTCCAAAATATAATATGATTTAAACTTAATACTAAAGTGTAGAAAATAAAACTTAATCCTTAAAGATTTGGAAAGAATCCAAATGTCTAGATATCTTTGTGGAATGCTATAAACAAGTTAATTTCTTTAGCTTTTCTTATTGTTTTTGTTGTTTTCTGTGCTGTAAATATATTAATTCCTTTATTTGTGACAAAATAATTAAATCCTTAATATTCATTCATTCAACAAATTGTTGAGAACCAACTCTGTGAATATAATTCTCACATGTTTGGCAAAGTTTCAGCTATGTAAATCAAGTCTGACTTGTTCTTTATTTAAAAAAAACAAAAAGCACATAGGGCCTGATTCTCATACTAGGTCACTTAGTGAAATATGGTTGATATTTATTTATCTTCCTAGTTGTAGAAGTATTAATTTACTTTTAGGTACACTTTTTAGGTTTTTATACTTTCAGGAATTGGTTACTATCTGAGGTTTTGAAAAAAAATAATTCATTGACATTAAATATCACTGTAAATAAAATTGAATATGTAAAATGAAATATCAAGGAAGTTTTTTATACAATAAACAGTAATTCAAGTTATGATTAGATTTTACAGTGAAGTGAATGAATAGGAATGAGAGAATTTAATTGTCCTCCTCATACCCTAATAACAATAAATAGTAGGATCTTAGTCACAATACTTTCTGAAGAGCATTTTCCATCTCGATACTTTATTGTTAGCTGTCTTAAAATCTCTCTTATTTTTGTAGGCTTCTGTTTTGGAAAACCTGAGGCTCGCTGTAAGATCTCAACTTGGATTTACTTCAATCAGGCTTCCTATGGCAGGCAGATCCAGCAACATTTGGAATCGTATTTTTAATTTTGCAAGATCACGTCATTCAGGGTCTTTGGCTTTGGTTTCAGCGGATGGAGATGAGGTTGTCCCTAGTCAGAGTAACAGTAGAGAACCTGAAAGAAACCATACTCACAGAAGTTTGTTTTCCGTGGAGTCTGATGACACAGACACAGAAAATGAGAGAAGAGATACAGCAGGAGCATCTGGTGGGGTTGCAGCGCCTTTGCCCCAAAAAGTTCCTCCCACAACAGCAGTAGAAGCAACAGTGGGAGCAGGTGGAAGTTCTTCAACTCAGAACACCCGAGCTGGTCATACAGATAATGGAAGGGATGTGACAAGTGTCGAACCCCCAAGTGTAAGTCCAGCACGTCACCAGCTTACAAGTGCATTAAGTCGTATGACTCAGGGGTTACGTTGGGTACGTTTTACATTAGGGCGATCAAGTTTCGTAAATCAGAACCAAAGTCCTTTGAGACAACTTGATAATGGGGTAAGTGGAAGAGAAGAAGATGATGATGTGGAAATGCTAATTCCAATTTCTGATGGAACTTCAGACATTGATGTCAATGACTGCTCCAGACCTCTTCTTGATCTTTCCTCAGATCAAGGACAAGGGCTTAGACAACCATACAGTGCAACAAACCCTGGAGTGAGGCCAAGTAATCGAGATGGCCCCTGTGAGCGCTGTGGTATTGTCCACACTGCCCAGATACCAGACACTTGCTTAGAAGCAACACTAAAGAATGAAACGAGCGATGATGAGGCTTTGTTACTGTGTTAGGTACAGATCACATAAGGGAGATTGTATACAAGTTGGAGCAATACCCATTCATTGTTTTGTAACTTTAAACTAGTTTTAGTTTAAAAAGAAAAAAAAAAAAAAAGATGCAGGGTGATTTCTTATTATTATATGTTAGCCTGCATGGTTAAATTAAACAACTTGTAACTCTATGAACTTAGAGTTTACTAATTTAGCAGCTAAATTTGCATTATGTATTCATATTGTTCAGTAATGTTCTTCCATTTGTTTCTAATTGTTTTATTCTGGTACTGTAGTTCATAGTAGAAATATGACTGCTTAAACTCATTTGTCATTTTATCTATCCTGCGTTAAAAGGTTTGGTTGTACAAAATATACCTTCTTTTAATTGAACCTTTTATGCTGTTGCCAACACATCTCATAACTTAATATACTAGATGTTAAGGTTGTATGTACAAAAAGAAAACAAACCCTTACACTCACTATTTTGTTTGTATAACATTTGTCTATTATTGGAGTTCATCGTAATATAAATTTGTCAAAGGGAAAAAAATTTTCTCAAAAATTATCTCTTACGTTTAACATACAGTGATGTGAAATTTGGTAGAATTAGGTAAATTAATCACAAAACAAAACTCTTTTATAGGTTTTCTAATGTTGACTTTAATACTCTAATATGGTACAAACCAAATATAAAATTCCAAGTCATTTCTGTTTTCATATCTATTTAGGAACAGAATTAAGCGGATGAAGATATTCTACTATGCATTAAATCTTGAACTTTATAAAATATGTACAAAAATTGTACATGATAAGTTCCAACTGGTAATGTCTTTCCCTAATATAGGGTTATGCTCGTGTTGGACCCTAGGGATTTGCACTAAAATCGTTTCAAGGTCTCAGATGAGTTCAGTGCACAAGCACTATCACTTTAAATACTATTATTTGCTACCACAGTGACAATATATTTCCATAGCTTTTGGGGGTTGAGGGAACATTTTTATTACAACTTGATATTGCTTTGCCGGTTTCATATTTATTTGTTGTATTTAAAAACTGCATTATTGTAAGAGTGATTTTTTTCAATATATTTTATTCACTGGGGGGTTATGCTGTAATCTTGAAGAAAAGCAAATTAAGAAATCATTCAGATTGCCCCCCTGTTTAAAGTAGAGTGAATTGCAAAACTCCATTTATTTTTTTTATTGTCAGTTCCTGTTTATTTATTCTTTAGCTGTCTGTTTTAGTAGCTTAATGATTGAGTATGAAAAATGTATTTGTGTGTGATTATTGCTATTTATTAAATTTTAAATACTTTGCTGAATGTCATTTTAAAGCATGTTTGAGGTCTTGTGTATTTGTCGTGTTATGCTGTCAGGAAGAACTGACTAAAATGTTTTAATATGTATCAGAAATTAAAATGATTTTTTTTATTGCCTTGAGGTACTTTTTAAATCAAATTTGCTGTTTATTTTTGTTGAATTTTGGTGCATATATAGATTCAGGTCATAAAATATGCAATACATCTAGAAAAAAATGAAAAAATGAAAGGAAGTATATTCTACTTCACTGCTTTGTAGTAAAGTAGTACCTTACACCCATACTGAAGGGTAGAATTCCCTAAGGACCTGAATATCATTGCCTTTAAGAAAACTGCCTCCTAATTGTTTTACTTGTCTAATAACACAATCCATTCTCTCTTCATATTATTTTTTACAATGTATTTCAGATTCCTATAGAATATATTCTAATGGCAGAATTTGGTTAGCAAAGTAATCTGCTTTTAGATTCTACCAACTGTCATCTGTTAGGGTTTTGATTTTATTTTCTGACATATGTTTTATTTTTTTTTAATTGACTAATACATCTTCCTGATTCAGAGAATAACTACTGCTAGCACCTATCTTTTAGTTCCCTTTCACAGAGACACATAGCAATACCAGAGTCTTATATATTCCTCCAGAAAAATGTAGTATACCTACAGTGTATAAATGTATTTATATGCATATGAATGCCATATATCAGTGCAAATTTATAATGTACATTTTTCTGCAACTTTTCTCAAGAGATTTTTATTTTTTTAATTTATTTTTTATTGTTGTTGCTTGCAGTGCTGGGGATTGAACCCAGGACCCCATATATGCTGGCAAGTCCTCTACCACTGAGCCACATTCACATCTCTTATTTTTAAATCAGTGATCTCTCCTGAATTTAGGGCACTATTTTGTTTTGTTTTGTTTTTTTCCAGGTGACTAGTTTTTCCAAACTACTTATTAAATAATAAATCTTTTCTTTACTAATTTAAAGTGGAAATTTAGTAAATTTTCACATTATTTGTTAATGTTCATAGTTCTGTTCTCTCCAGTTGATCTGCCTGTTTCTTTTTGTACCAATAATACATTGTTTTAATAACCATCATTTTAAAATGTTTCATATATTCTTACTTACTTTTACATATAGACTTTAGAATCAATTTCCTGAATTCCAAAAAAAAAAAAAAATTATTTTGGAAGGGAGGGACCAATTTTAATTTTACAAGTTAACCTAGAGACTTTGACAACATTTATCATGTTAAAACTTTTTATATAAATCATGGTGCCCTCCTTATAAATGGTACCTATTTATTTAATGCTTTTTTTGTTATTTCTTTCAGATGTATTTTACTTTACAAAGATCCTGTGTGTTTTTAAGAATATTCTTACAGATTTCATCATTTTATTACCATTATTAATGTAATCCTTTCCATTTATAATTTAGCCTAGTTTTGGTATACATAAAGGCTAAATAAAGTCTTTTTATGTTAATTTTCTACTTATCCACCAGACATCATTTTTTTAATC
Organism: Sciurus carolinensis; assembly: GCF_902686445.1. NCBI lineage: Eukaryota > Metazoa > Chordata > Mammalia > Rodentia > Sciuridae > Sciurus > Sciurus carolinensis. The sequence continues at coordinate 34,763,493 of NC_062213.1, forward strand.
TGAAATAGTATTTCAGCTACACAGTCCTGTCATCTGCAAACATTGATAAGTAACCTTTGTTCCAGTTTGCATACTTTGTGTCTAGTTTGAATTGTCTCATACTTCTGATCTTAAATAACAATGGCTATAAATGAAACAGGTTGGAATACATACATTCAGTCATATTAAGGACTATCCATTGATCCCAGTTTTAAACAGGTTTTAAGAATGCTTGTTGAATTTTATCATGTCTTTTCATCATCTGGGATACTCATCACCCTCCTCCTCCAATCCTAATATGATGAATTTTGATGATATATTTTGTAATATTAAACCATCCTCATCCTTGCATCCCTGAGATAAACTCTACTTGGCCATGTGTATTTTTTAATTTGTGGCTAGCTTATGTTTCCTATTTTATTTATTTGTATTCATCAGTGAAATTAACGTTTCCTATTTTATTTGCAGTATTGTTGTGAGATAAGTCTATAGATGTATATATGTATGTGCACATGTTGTCTTTGAGAAAATTTGTATTAATGTCATGCTAGTGCATAAAATTTTCCTGCTTTGCTATTCTTCAAAACATTTTAAAAACTTTGGCATTTTGGGGACCTTAAAATTTCAGTGAAATTATCTGGTTTTGGTAGATAGTTGGCAAATAGCTCTTCAACAAAACTTTTTTTTCCTGTAGTAATTGGTCTGTGTAGTTTTTGTATCTTATGTATCAGGAACCACCCCTTTCATATTTTCATATTTATTTGTTATTGTTGAGCAAAGTTATCCCTTTGTGTATATGACTCTTTTCTCCTCATATATTTTGATTTCTCCCTCATTTCTTAAGATAACTAAATTAGCCAGGTGTGGTGACACATGCCCATAGTTCCAGGTACTCAGGAGACAGGTGAGTTGGCTTGAGCCCCGCCTGGGCAACACAACAAGACCCTGTCTCAAAATAAAGAAACAGCTAACAAGGGACCTATTTGTGTATATGTGTGTGCATGGTGTTTTGTTTCCCTTCAAGGGCCATTCCTTGTATATCACTATTGTGTAATTTTTTTATTTATTTTTTTTGCTTTTTAATTAGTTGATTTCCACTTCAATAAATTTCCTACTTTTTCGTTTCTGTTACTTATTTTGTTGCATTTTTTCCTAACTTCTTCAATTAGCAATTCATTTATTTTTACTTAGAAATTTAAAGCATGGACTTAATTCTGAGTACTGTGTAAACTAAATCATTTAGATGCCTTAAAGATGTCATTACTGTTATTTTCTAGGTGTTTTTAAATTTCAGGCTTTGTTGTTGCTTCTCAGTGTTGGGGGTTAAACCCAAGGCCTTGTGTATGCTAAGCAAGCCCTCTACCACAGGACTTTATCCCCAGCCCTTAATGTTTCGATTTTTATTTATTCTTTAACCCAAAAGTTTTTTTTGTTTTTGTTTTTTTTTAATTTGCCCTCATTCATTTTTCCCCCCAAATAATGGAATTATGTTGATGTGGGTGATAGTTTTGTTTTCTGATTCTTTTATTAATTTCCTTTTTTATGGCATCAAAAACAATATGAATATAAAATATACTTTCAGGAGTTTATTGTCTTGAATTTTTAAAAATATTCCAAATTCCAAGATCACTTTTTGTAAGTGCATTCTCTTTTTACAGGATATACGTGTTAGTAGATACTACCCAAATTTGTTGTTCAGGTGTTCTGTACAGTACTTGGTCTTCCGGTGTGTCAGTCGGAATGCTGGTGTTAGTAGGGAAGAGGAGAGAAGCAAAAGAGCTGTTCCAGAAGTGTGCTGTAGGCCAGCGGCTCGTGCCTTATCTCTACAAGCTCTTGAAGTTTTAGTTGCTACTGCTTACTCTCCTCATCCACTGTAAGCTGGAAATAAATAGGTAAGACAGGTTGAAACGGATAAAGGAAGAGTGAGTGCCTTCAATCCATGAGGTATTTTTTGAGTACCTTCTGCAGACCCAGTATGTTTACAGCTGTTCAGCTCTCTGCTGCCCTCTGTCAATATGCTCCATCATTCTCCTCACTCCTTTTCCTCTGAATTCAAAGTAAGAAGATGACAGCAACTTCATGGGGCCTCAAATAGGGGGCCTGTTTAAAAACTGGTAGATGCAGGCAGTGGGGGGAATGCCTGAGCTCTTGTTCAGGAATAGCATATAGATTACAAATTGAATATGGACAGTATATCAGTTGAAAGTTGGCTATGATTGTTTTTTTCCTAAGGTACTCAAAATTCAAGGTGGTAGTAGAAAGAAGACAAAGTAAAATTTACAGATTTTGGGGGCTGGAGGAAATCTTTTTAAAGGAGGAAGTAACAATAACTGAGTATTGAGGAACTTTCTAGGCTTTCTGTAAATCTGTTATATACCCGTTACATATACACACATGTAAATATAAGGGATATATGCACACATGATTTATCATCGTGTGTTGCAGGATTTTTTTTCCTTAATTTTTTTTTTTTTACTTTTTTTGAAACATACCTGCCCCTAAATGTGAGTATGTGTTTCACACTCACGTCTCAAAGACCATTTCTCAGAGCCTTTTACCACTACCTGCTTTGACCTTGTGGGAAAGAATTTTTAAAGCAAATAATACTTACCCATTGTTGAGCGCCTTTTGTCAACACAGTCCTTAAATATGTCTGGAATCTTCACAACCCTATGAAACAAACTTGCTTCTGTTTATCCAAGAACAGAACTAAGATTTAATGTCAGTCATATCTGACTCAACAGCTGTCTTGTGAATAAGATGGACTATTTATCAATCAGGAGAAATATCCGTTGAAATTGGAGCTGATGGACCTGAATTATTATGTACACTAGCTGAGCCTCAGGTTCAGCTCTGAAGTATGATAGCAACTGACAGATGAGACTGGAATTTTCAGGAAGCAGGTTTATTTTTAGCTGTAATGGTCCAGAAAGGCTAACACCTAAAAATCTCTGGACCTAAAATTCTTTTAGATTTATGCTCAGTGGGATGGTTCTCTTTGTCCCAGATTCTTAGGGTAAACAGGTTTCACATGTTTCCTCTGCAAACCTGGCATTTACAAGAAAAAGGAAGCTATAAACCACAATGCTCTCTGCAGAAATTTTTACTGATACCTATTGACACCCTTTGTAAAAATCTTTCTGACAAGAATAATAGCTTAATTATATCAAGGGTCTTTTGGGTGAGGGTACCTGGTCTGCTTCACTACTTCATAAGATCATTGTGAGAAGTAAATTAAAAGAGCATTGGTGAAGGCCTTAGCACATGTCTTGGTCATCTATTGTTGCATAACAAACTACCCCCAACTTTTATGTGTAAAGCAACCTCAGCCACTAACAAAACAGTAATACTTGATAGGAGGATATGCTTCTTGAAGGGCTGACCTACTTGGCTGGCTGCTAGCTGGGATCTCAAATGGGAGCCTGGGGTCCTTCATATGGGTCTCTTCTCCCAACTTCTTGTGTTTCCTTACAGCATGGAAGCTATGATCCAAGAATGTTCCATTACACCTCTGCAGAGGCTGTACTTACGGCTTCTTATAACTGACTGAGTCTCAGAAGTCCTAGAATATTACTTCTGCCACATTCAGTTTGTCAGATCACTAAGGCCAACCCCAGATTCAGTAGGGAAAGAGATTCCACTCTTGATAATAGAAACAGTTTGCAGCCAACTTGTGACATTTTCCATCACAGCACAATACCTGATTCCTAAGAAACACTGAGTTGCCATAGTTATTATTTTAAGTACAAAAATTTAGTGTCTCCATAAGAAGTTCATTTGTTAAGAGAATACCAAATCAGTTTCTCAGTCATAGGCCAACTATATTAATTGTGCCTTACATTTGTTTATTACAAATACCAGGGTAAAACAATTTGCCTTGGCATATTTAGTCAGAAATCATAGCATTTAAATGTATTTCAGCAGGTAAGTATAAACAATTAACAGCTATTTTTCAACTACGTTTGAAATAACTTCTGCAGCATATATCATCATAACCTATAAAACATTTGCTTTAAATTTTATTAGGCACAACAATATAGTGGGTGAAAGTGTGAAGCCAGATAGCCTGAATTTTAATCTCTTTGGTCTCCTTACCAGCATGTGACCTTCAGCAAGTAACTTAGTCACTGTTGACTCAGTTCTTTTTGCTTCCAATGGAGATAATAATAGGACTATTGGAGAATTAAGTAATTAAAATATGGAATGCTCTTGGAACAGCACCTTGCTGTTCTATCTTATCTGCTGAGTTGAATTCAGAAACAAATTCCTTTCCATCTCTTATGTTCCATTTTGTGAACTTTAACTGCATTCTATTCCTACTTCCTTTGGTCAGACTTTGCACTTTTGCCATTTTTATTTGATATTTTTATTATGCAACATAATTTCCATTTCCCTATCCCCATTTCCTTGGTTTAGAATTAAAGTAAACCTTTAATTGTACCAACCAAACTCAACATGGCTTAAGTACTTCTAATCCTCAGAACGAGTATGTGATAACTGGTATTACCCAGTCAGACATCAGCATAAGCATCAATAAGTGACTTTGCCATTGGGATTGGAAGCAATGTAAGTTTTGTAACTTAAACTAATTACCATATTTTTACTTATACAATAGTAGAGGGATTTTATTTTCTATTTAAGATTTTAATAACCCTATACTTTTTTTGTTTTCCAAAACTTATAAGGATTGAAAAAGCACAACTTCACAATCACTAGGATGGCTCTAGTCAAATGGAATAATAAGTGTTGGCAAGGATGTATACAAATTGGAGGTCTCTTACATCACAAACATAAATTGATGCAGCCACTTTATAAAAAGAGTCTGACAGTGCCTCCAAAGTTAAATATAGAGTTACCATATGACCCAGAAATTCCACTCCTAGATATATACACAAGAAATGAGAATATGCCCATAGAAAAACTTGTACACATGTTCAAAGCAATTTTATTCCTAACAGACAAAAAATGGGAAAATGCCCAAATGTCCATATCTTGGTCAATGACACAAGGTTTCTCTTCGGGATGGTGAGAATTTTCTAAAATTAGACTAAGTGAAAATTGCAAAACTAAAAACCACTGAATTTGCATACTTCAAGTGGGTCAACTTTGTTGTATGTTAATTACATACAACTCAATAAAGCTGTTTTTAAAAGATCAGAAAACAAAATTACAAATAACATTTTTTTCCAGTTCATTTTTAGAATGAAATTATGGCTATTCCTCTATAAATAACCTTGCTTATTCTGCAGGAGAAAAGTAGTTGCTTTATCATATTAAAAACAGAAAAAACTGTTCATTTTCATTTATTTAGTCAACAATGTATTTTCAGCAGTTGTGGGTACCATTGGCCTTGAAACATGATCAAGGAACATATTACTTTGTTAACCCCTTTGAACCATACTTTATACATCTGTAAAATGGAAGTGATGTTTCCTACCCCAGAGTTCTTGTAGAAATGAGATAATAAACCCAGTGCCCCGCCTATTCAAACTCACCAACTATTCCATAAATATTTATGGAGGGACTCTTACAGGTCAGGCCTCATTATAACTAGTTCTACTTTTTACCTGACATCCGGAACTCTACCTTAGAAGGCCCCTCCCTGGTTCTCTTCTGTTGTAAGTGTCCTAAGGGGCAAGGAATTCACGGGGTCAGGGAGACATGAGTAGTCCCCACCAGCTTCTAGGTCACACTTTTGGTATTCAGAATCCCAGAATTTCCTGTCCAAATGGTGTAAGCCCACATGTAGGGTCTGCCTGGCTCGTGTATGGATCTGTCTTCCCAGGGGCTGATGGAGCTGCCTCAGGCTGGGGAGCCCACATGCATGAAAGAGCACAAGGCCTCTCACAGGACAGGATGGGGCTGGGGTGGGAAGAGACAGGGTCAGAGTCCCATTCATACCTTGTCCTGGGCACTAGAAATGGTAGGAGCAGGGCTCATCCTGACAGAGATGAAACAGTATCCAAAACAAATTTGAATCCTATTAAGAACACTAAATTATTTCTACTAATTGAAAGAATAATTATAGTCCATTTAACTTTTTTCCCCCTTTTATAGTGTATATAGCTCCAAGTACAGAGCTAGAACTCAAAGATCATCTTTCCCCTTGTACTGGCTTCTTAAATTACAGTGAATGAAAGATTATTGCCCTTAGTACTTGTGTACTTTTATTTTACTTCTAGTATTTTTGATTGTTTCCTTAAAGGACTCATTGCAAAGAAAATCCAGGGATTTTTATTATGACAATAAAAATGCCTTATATTTTAAAAGTCATTGATGCAGATTTACAATGTATAATATGCAATACTCTTTTCCCAGAGAAAAATGTCAAGAATAAATTGATGTCAAGAAGAAAGGGAAAACATGACATAGAAGGATGAGAGTAATTTTAGAGATATTTCAAAACTAAAGAATGATGGAATAACTTTCTCCTCTCCTCCCGGCTGCCTTTAAACAAATGTGGCTACTTGTTACCCAAACATTCTTGATTTGACTTCTTGTGCTTTAGGGGTCTTGTTAAGGAAGTCAGTTCCTAAACTGACATGGTGAAGATTTGGGCCTACTTTTTGTTCTCATAGGTGCAGGTCTCTGTTTTACTGCCCAAGTCCTTGACCCCCTAGGGATTGAGTTCCCTGCAGGGTGAGAGAAAGGGGTTTAATTTCATTTTGTTACATGTGGATTTCCAGTTTTCCCAGCACCATTTGTTGAATCAGGCTATCTTTTCTCCAATGAACATTTTTGGTGCCTTTGTCTAGTTTGAGATAACTGTGTTTACGTGGGTTTGTCTTTGTGTCTTCTGTCATGTACCATTGGTCAATGTGTCTGTTTTAGTGCCAATACCATGCTGTTTTTGTTACTGTGGTTCTGGAGTATAAAGTCTGTTGTTGTGATGCATCCTGCTTCATTCTTCTTGCTAAGGATTGCTGTGGCTATTTTGGGTCTCTTATTTTTCCAAATGAATTTCACGATGGCTTTTTCTGTTTCTATGAAGAATGTTTTTGGAATTTTAATAGAAGTTGCATTTAATCTGTATAATACTTTTGGTATTTTATTTGCCATTTTTGACAGTATTAATTCTGCCTATCCAAGAGCATGGGATTTCCCTTCCCTTCCATCTTCTAAGGTCTTCAGTTTCTTTCTTTAGTGTTGTATAATTTTCATTGTAGAAGTCTTTTACCTCTTTTTTTATATAGTTTTTTTTTTTTTGAGGCTAGATAAATGGGGTCATTTTCCTAAATTTCTCTTTCACTGGATTCGTCACTGTTGTATAGGAATGCCATTGATTTATGGGTGTTGATTTTATATCCTACTGCTTTGCTGAATTCATTTATTAGTTCTAGAAGTTTTCTGGTAGAATTTTTTTTATCTTCTAAATACAGAATCATGTCCTCAACAAATAGTGATAGTTTGAATTCTTCTTTTCCTATTCATATTCCTTAAATTTCTTTCATTTAGTTGCTCTGGCTAGAATTTCCAGGAGTATGTTGAATAGAAGTGGTGATAGAGGGCATCCTTGTCTTCCAGTTTTTAGAGGGAATGCTTTCAAATTTTCTCCATTTAGAATGATGTTGGCTTTGGGTTTGGCATAGATAGCTTTCATGATGTTGAGGTATGTTCCTACCATCCCTAATTTTTCTAGTGTTTTGAACATGAAGGGGTGCTATATTTTGTCAAATGCTTTTTCTGTATCTATTGATTTGATCATATGGTTCTTGTCTTTAAGTCTATTAATGTAATGAATTACATTTATTGATTTCCATATAATGAACCAACCTTGCATCCCTGGAATGAACCCCACTTGATCATGGTGCACTATCTTTTTGATATGTTTTTGTATGCCATTTGCTAGAATTTTGGCATCTATGTTCATTAGGGATATTGTTCCAAAGTTTTCTTTCCAGATGTGTCTTTGTCTAGTTTTGGTATCAGGGTGATACTAGTCTCATAGAATTGAGTTTAGAAGGTTTCCCTCCTTTTCTATTTCATGGAATAATTTGAGGAGTATTGGTGTTAATTCTTCTTTGAAGGTCTGGTAGAACTTAACTGAGAATCCATCTGGTCCTGGGCTTTTCTTGGTTGGTAGGCTTTTGATGGTGTCTTCTATTTCATTGTTTGAAATTGATCTGCTTAAATTGCATTTGTCCTGTTGGTTCAGTTTGGGTAGGTCATTTGTCTCCAGAAATTTTGTTGATGTCTTTGAGATTTTCAATTTTATTGCAGTATAAATTTTCAAAATAGTTTTTGATTATCTGCTGTATTTCAGAAGTATCTGTTGTGATATTTCCTTTTTCATCATGAATTTTAGTAATTTGAGTTTTTTTCACTCCTTCTCTTCATTAGCATTGCTGGGGCTTTATCAATTTTATTTATTTTTTTCAAAGAATCAACTTTTGTCTATTTTTTAAATTGTTTCTTTTGTTTCAGTTTCATTGATTTCAGCTCTGATTTTAATTATTTTCTGTCTTCTGCTGCTCTTTGTGTTAATTCTTCTTTTTCTAGGGCTTTGGGATATAATGTTAGGTCATTTATTCATTGACTTTCTATTCTTTTAATGAATGAGCTCAATGCAGTGAACTTTCCTTTTAGCACCACTTTCATAGTGGCCCAGAGATTTTGATATATGTATCAGTGTTCTCATTTACCTCTAGGTATTTTTTTTATTTCCTCCCTGATTTCTTCTGCTATTCATTTGTCATTCAATAGTGTCTTATTTAGCCTTCAGGTGTTGGAGTAGCTTCTATTTTTTATTTTATACTTGATTTCTAATTTCATTCCATTATGATCTGATAGAATACAGGGCAGTATCTCTATTTTTTATATTTGCTAAGAGTTGCTTTGTGGTATAAGATATGGTCTGTTTTAGAGAAGGATTCATGTGCTGCTGAGAAGTAAGTGTATTTGCTCTTTGATGGATAAAATATTCTATATACTCTACGTTCATTAAGTCCAAATTATTGATTGTATTTTTTAGTTCTATAGTTTTTTTGTTTAGTTTTTGTTTGGAAAATCTATCCAGTAGTAATAGAGATATGTTAAAGTCACCCAGTATTATTTGTTGTGATCTATTTGATTCCTTGAAATTGAGAAGGGTTTGTCTGATGTACATTAGATGCTTCATTGTTTGGGGCATAAATATTTATGATTGTTATGTCTTGTTGATGTATAATTCCCTTAAGTATAGTTCCCTTAAGGATATTAAAGAAATGTCCTTCTTTGTCCCTTCTGACTAACTTTGTCTTGAAGTTCACTTTATCTGATATGAGGGTGGACACCCCTGCTTGTTTAATGGCCCATGTAAGTGATATGTTTTTTTCCATCCTTTCCTTCAATCTGTGGATGTCTTTTTCTAGGAGATAAGTCTCTTGGAGACAGCATATGATTGGGTCTTGCATTTTAATCCAATCTGCCAGTCTATGTCTTTGGATTAATAAGTTTAGGCCATTAACATTCAGGGTTATTATTGAGATATGATTTAGATTCCCATTAATTTTGGTTTATTTATGATTTTTAATTTGACTTAGTGTCTCCTTTGATTGTCTTTTCCTGTTCCTCCCTTTGCTGGTTTTCATTTTCTTTCTTTTTTTTTTTTTTTTTCATTTCCTCCTCATGGAATATTTTGCTGAGAATGTTCTGTAGTGCAGGTTTTCCAGTTGTGAATTATTTTAAATTTTGTTTATAATGGAGAATTTGTATTTCATCTTCAAATCTGAAGCTCAGTTTTGCTGGATATAGGATTCTTGTTTACCATCCATTTTCTTTCAGAGTTTGGTATATGTCATTCCAGGACCTCCCAGCTTTGAGGGTCTGGGTTGAGAAATCAGCTGAGATCCAAATTGGTTTCTCCCCATATGTAATCTGATACCTTTCTCTTGTGGCTTTTAAATTTCTATCTTTATTTTGTATGTTATGTATTTTCATTGTAATGTGCCTTAGTATGGGCCTGTCATAATTTTGCACATTTAGAGTTCTATAAGCCTCTTATATTTGATTTTCTATTTCATTCTTCAGGTTTGGGAAATTTTTGATATTATTTCATTGAAAAGATTGTGCACTCCTTTGGTTTGTGTCTCTTTGCCTTCCTCTATCCTGATAAGTCTTAGATTTGGTCTTTTCATATTATCCCATAATTCCTGGAAGTTCTGTTCATGGCTTCTTACCGTTCTCTGTGTGGTCAGATTTATTTTCAAGATTATATATTTTTTCTTTATTGTCTGAGGTTCTTTCTTCTAAGTGGTCTCATCTATTGATGATACTTTCCATTGAATTTTTAATTTGGTTTATTGATTTCCTTCATTCCAGGATTTCTGCTTGATTGCTTTTCATAATTTCTATCTCTTTATTGAAGTGATCTTTCACCACCTGAAATTTATCTCTGATTTTACCTCTTACATCATCCTTTATCATGGGTAAGTTTACATACATTATGAACTCCTTCTCTAACATTTCTCCTATTGTGTTGTCAGTGAATTCTATTATTGGAGCACTTGGTTTGTTTGGGGTACTTTGTTGCCTTGTTTTCTCATGTTGTTCCTGTGTTTTCCCATCTAGCAGTGTGGATCTGAGGTAGTACAGTTTCTACCCTGTAGACTTAGAGTGTCACTGAATGTTTCCACTACAACATGTTTAAGGTGGAGATCAATATCAACAGCACCCAATGTAAACAGTATGCAGCCTTACACCAAAAAGGTCCTGTTAAGACATCAGGCACTTCTCTCACAAGTGGTCCTGAGGGCTGAGTGCCAGGACTGGAGTGCCTGTCGTCGAGAGCTTTTCTGTGTCAGGCAGATCAGGACCAGGCACTGAGTGCTGCGGGCTGGTCATGTAGCCGTGAGCACTGGACTGGGTTAGTAGCTAGGGAGGGGTTGGAAGACTGGGGACCAGGGAACGAGGGGGACCTGCTGGGTATTGGACTGATGCCAGACCTGGTGGGGCCAGGGGATCAGTGGATGCTGGACTGGGGAGAGAACTGGGGACCAGATGGTGTCAGGGCCCAACAAGTGTGGGCCCCGGTGGGCTCCAGGAATCCTGTGGGTGCTGGACCAGTTGGCTGGGCGAACTGAGATGCTCTCACAACCTCTTTCAACCCTATCCATCCTCTTGTGCCTCAGGACTCATGGACCTGGGGAGAGCCCAGGTCTCTCCCACCTCTGCAGCAAGATGGTGCCTGTCAGCACACCCAGCAGGAAGACCCCAAACCTGCAGGCACCTTGATAATGGACCTCCAGGCCCTGGGTGGTGTCCCCAAAGAGAGACAGCCATGTTCAAAGATGGGGCAGTGGGCAGGGAGCCCATTATTTGTTTTTTGTTTTGTTGTGTTACGTTGTTTGTTTTCTGAGGCAAATTGACCTGCAAGCCAAAGAAACAGTTGTTCTTTTCAAGAAGCCATCTAGTGGTTTAGTTCAGCATTACAATTACTAATCTTAAACCCAATTAGTTCAATAACTTATTTTTCTTAACGCTGAAATGAATTACCTTAGAGTCAAAAGTCAAATTGAAAATAAATGATGCTAAAGCTGAGTTTGGAGATCAAAGGATGTTTTAAAGAGATTCTTAACTGTGTCCTTATTAATACAGACCAAATGCGAAAGTCCCACTAGAGTCCAGACAAGGTGGACAAGGTGGAAATGAGGTTAGTGAGCTCTCCTTACACACCACTGAGCTCTTCTTAATACCATGGGCTCTGCAGTAGGTCTTTGAATCCAAAACTATATCTGATCCAGATTTCATTTTCCAGAAGTTCACAGCCTAGTGCCCTTAAGTACAGAGTTATGTAAGAGTTGGATAGCCAGGTGTTATTCTTGATCTACAACATAATACTTACCATATCTGGTTCTAAATGGATAGCTCCTGCAACAAAAGAGAAATTTTGCCCCCAAAAATATTTGTTCAATGTGAACATTTTTAGTGAAGAAAATACACAACTCCATCACCTTCAATTTCTATCAGAGAAAAACAAATATAGTAAAATTAGATGGCACAGACAGTGCAGAGAGAGAAGAGGTCCAACCTCAGAGGGAGTGGGGAGAAGTGCAGGTGAAGGGCACCTGCCAGCCCATGGCCTGGCTTTTTACATTGAGGTCATCAGCGTCTTACCAATGTCACATCTACATAACTCTAATAAAGTGTTCTGAGGGCTCTACAGTAGCACCTGCTGTCCTTGCTCCAGCCAGAGCCTCCCAGGCTTCCTGGAAAAGTTGTAGTAAATCTTAGGAAGTTCTACCTTTGGCTTTGGACCTGGACGTCATGGGGTTTTGTTATATTTGTAGGGATAGGAACAGCGCTGCCAAGCTACAGATGGCTTTTGAAACAAAATGTCAACACTGGTAAAAATTTGGCTTTGGAGTGTGGTGTTACATAAGGAGTAAATTACAGGTTCCAGAATGAAAGGCTTGCCTCTAGCTTTTGCTGCTGTGTGACCTCAGACAAATCATTTGATCTCAAAAGGGTTGTCTGTTAAAGGGAGAAATAGCACTTAGCTCAAAGAATTGTTCTGAGGAGTAAAATAATACAGGTAAAGAGTTTGGCCCAATACTGACAATGTGAGTGCTCAGTAAGTCTTAGCTATTAGCTGAGCACCATGTCGCACACCTGTAACAACTAAGGAGGCTGAAGTAAGAGGATCACAAGTTCCAGGCCAGCCTCAGCAACCTAGTCTCAAAATTTTTAAAATAAATATGTAAAAATAAATAACCTTGGCTGTATTTCAGTGGTAAGGCTCCCCAGGTACAAGCCACAGAACCAAACAAACGAATAAACCCAACTTAGCTATTGCCGCTGGTATCGTTTTTCAGGGCAACTACTTTCCTCTGCCCAGGAGCCCTATATAAGGGATGAATGCATTCTGGAGTTGCACAGTAGACAAGCTCTCTCAGTGGATCTACAGAGCCAGGGTCACCATTCCTATTTATCTTGTCACATATCACTGAGCAGTGATAAAAATGTCCCTATCCATTTTTATCAGCCCTGTTGTGTTAGTCCACCTGTACTGCTGTAACAAAATACCTGAGACTGAGTAATTTACAAGCAACATAAATTTCTCACAGTTCTGGGGGCTGTGAAACCCAAGATCAAGAGGCTGGAAGGTTCTGGTGAGGGCTGCTTTCAAGATGGCATCTTGTTGTGTTTTCCATAGGGGACAAACATTGGGTCCACTCATGGTGGAAGGGAGTAAGGGCAAAGAGCCAAATACCATGTTAAACCTCCTATGTTAAGGGCTTGATCCCATACACAAGGGAAGAGCCCTCATGACCTCATCAGCTCCTAAAGGGCCCACTTCTTTTTAACATCTCATTAGAGATTAAGTTATTGTGCAAATTATGGAGGCACATGAGCATTCAAACCACAGCACCCAAGCATCATCCCTTGATGACTGCAGGTTTTATATCCTGCACATAGCTCCCTTTCTAAGCGATCCTCATGACCCAGAGGGAGGAACCAGGACTTGATCTCCCATTCACTCATCAGCACCCAAGAAGGTTTAATTCTAGAACTATACCAGGCACTCTCTGTTCATAGAATCTCAAAACTCTGAAAGTGCAGAGGGTGAGACTTATAAACTCTCATCAACCCAGTTCTCATTTTTCTAAGTGGGCATACCGAGGCCCCAGGAGTAAGTGACTTGCCTATATTCCACACCAGAAGTTGACATCAGAGCCAGGATGAGATTCCTCATTCAATTTTCTCATTCAAATTTCCTCCAACCCTCTGTGCTCCCTCTGTGCTACCTTCCCCACTCCTAGTCCCATCCCTGATCCAGATATAACTCATCGCCCTGCCAGGAAACTATCACAGAGGGGGCCATCTTCTTGCTCAGTCTTGTTCACACATACCTTCACACTGCCCCATCTTCTGCCCCACTGAGAGTTCTTCTGTTAGGTAGAATCAATGGCCTAAAAAAGCCTCTCATGGCCCTCAGGAACCTGTGGGAGGACGGTGGGTGATGGAGTAGGAGAATAGCAAAAGCAAGCTTGGCATGTCCAGATAGCTGAGGATGGCAGGGCTTTCTTCCAAAACACCGGCACCATTCAGTGAAAGAAGACCTGCTTGCATTTCTGGATTTTCGGTCCCTGTGGTAGGTCTGGGAAGCTCTTCCTGCAGATTGCTGTCACCCACACTTCAAAGCAGATGTGTCTCTCTGAGTTAAACATCAACAATCTTTCTAATCCTTCAAAATTACTCCTCTGAGGAGGAATGTGTTCTCAGACATGCCTGGGTAGTTAAGTCAATCAAACTGAATACTTCCCCAGCAAGAGTGCAAGACAACAGGGGTCCTCCTTCTTGCCTTCCTCCCTGTGCCAACACCATGTCCCCGTAATACTTGATCACTGTCCTCTGAGGGTCTTCAGTGTCCAGATATAGGACAAAGAAGACAGAAGTGAGGATGTTCTAAGGCCAGGCTTCTCCTGCTGAGCATGTTTGTCCAGATCACCCTTGTGCCTTTCGAAGTGTTGTTCAGGAATGCTGGTTAGAAAGCGGGAACGCCCTTTCTTTTCTGCCAGCCAGAATTTCTCTCTGGAATGTTCTCTCCTCTCTCTTCTATGACTGCCAGTGAATCATGAAATATTTCCCCTCTGCCAGTTTGGTGACATCCCATGAGCCCCCTTTCTGACAAAAGTTGAAGTTAATTAAATGTGGGAAGTTTATTCTGTGTTGCCTTGCTGGGCATTTCATGATATAAAATGTCCACGATAAAGAAACCTTTGAAATCATTAATCTGGACCATTTCAGAACGGATTTGCCACTGACATCCAATCTTGCTTTCCCAGGGTGGTGCTGACTTGAACAGTGTATAGGAGTGACAGTGTATAGGTAATTATGTGCACAATTACCCTCTTTCACCTTGGTACAAAGGTCCCTTGACAATACCTGTGTAACCTCCTTGGGTTTTTGTTCCTGGCTTGACAGCCCAATCTATTGGAGCTTTTATATTATTGATGCTTTCTAATTTTTAATCATCTGGAGGTTTGGACAATCTGAGCTTGAGGAAATTTAGCAATAATAATTCTACTATTGCAAATACCATCTGCAGGTCACATGTGACATCTAATCTTTAAACTCCAACTATCTCCCCAGTCTCTGTCAGTTGATTCTTGCAAGCAACAGGAGAAGCAAACCAGCTCAAGCAAAAAGAAGGAAGTCTAGGGAAGGGGTAGGGTTGGTTTTCAGAGTTCAGTGTCGTGAGAACCCAGTGTCTCTCCATCGCTCCTTCCTGCTTTCTGTGCTGGCTCTGTTCACCCAGGGCTGTTCCCCTGTGTTGTTTAGATGACTCCCAGAAGTCTCTTGTTCATACACCCCTCCTGGCTTTGAGTTCAGCTGCAAAGAACAAGCCTCTTGTCTTCTCTATCTAACAAAAGTCTTGGGATCTGCTCCCCCTGGACATAATTAATCTTCTTGGAGCCCGTGCCCAGCCCTGAACCCATAACTGGTTACAAGCATGTCCTGCTGGGATAGGCAGAGCTGGGTGAGCAGCTCAGTTCCACAGCCAGCAGTCCCCTCTCTTCCACCTAAGAAAGCAAGTTTCCTAAGAAAGCAGGAGAGGGACTTCCCACCAGTGACTGCTATTAGAATAAGGATGAGAATATATGCTGAGTCAGCAGATGTCCATCACAACCAACAACCCTTCCGTGGGACATCATCCTGTCACTTTCTTGAACTCTGCATCACACAGTGCTCTTGGTCTCCTCTCCCAGGTCCTCCCCTGCCTCCTCTTCCTCCCTCATGCCATGTAAGTAAAAGGGTGGTCCCTGTTCCATCTAGCTTTCTTCTTCCTAGCTTACCCACATGGAGTGCAGACTCCCAAACTTGCCATCCCTCCTCCCCTCCTCTGTGCTTTTACCCACCTGTCCCCTCTACCTGGAGCATCATTTCCTCTCCACACACACCCCTCTACATATCCATATCCTTCATATTTGGGTTCAAATACCACTTTATGACTCTTCCATAACTAATTTTCTCCAGGCCAGAAATAAACTGCCTGTTACTTCTAAACTCTTTCTTTTACCTTCATTCTCTCTCAGAGATAGAATGTTCTGTTTTGCATATTGAAATGTGTATGTGTGTCCCCATTGGCTCTGAGCCTGTTGTTATCACTTGACCCTCTACCCAATCCCCCACCAGAGGTAGTCTTTGCAAAGCTAGTATCTGTTAGGTAAATTTGAAATTTTGTCATTGGAAAAGGGTCTGTGGAGGACCCCAGAAAGGGAAAGGGAACCTCACTCAGTCCTGCAAGTTCTCAACTTATGCCACAGGAAAGAATTTCAGGATGCATCAAAATGGGCACAAAGATTTATTTAAGAAAGCAAGGAGATTTCTACAGGAAGCAAGCAGTAGAGCTGGTTATGTACTCAAAGGGAGAAGCAGTGCAGGACTGAGACAAGCTTCGGGGGTCTTGGGCTCTTCTTTTTAAAGGAAACTGTAAATAGTGAATAGGAGAAGTGTGGGGTGGGTGACCTCAGCTTGGTGGGTTCCTAGTCACGGAGCACAGGGCAGGTCACGGTGGTCTGATTCTTTCAGGATCCCTTGATGCCATCTAGTCAATACATAATGTTTGGAATATACCCATATTGTAAGTCTCTAACAATATTTTTCATTGGCTTTATTTAGTCTGACTAAAATATGCTGCATAAACTGGAAACAAATGCAGACATTAATCATCTGGACTCACAATACTAGAATTTAGGCCTGGAGCAAAACAGGGTTAGGGAATAAAAGTGAAGGTGTTCAAGGGGCTTCTTCTGTTTCATTCCCTTCCTCGTGGGTCTCCTTTCTACCTATCCTATTTCTTCCGTCCCACTTCAGTCTGACACTTCCTGCCTGATTAAGATGCCTTCATGTCCAACCTCATATTTGTTTCTCAAAGCAAATCTGGAGGGCAAGAGCAACTACTACTTAGTTTTGTAAGTGAAAAAATGGAGGAAGCAAAAAAATAAAAGATTTATTTGGAGAGCTTTCGGCCAGTTTTCTAGAAAAACCAGAAGTATAAACCTAGATCTTTAGAGTTACAATATCTGCTATTGGCCAAGAAAAAATTGCTGGTATGTGTTATATCAATAAAACCTAGAGAACAGTTGAACAAGTCATTTTGGTTTCAAATAGAGAAAACATTTCGCTCTGAACTGAAAATCACAGACATTGTGTGTAATTTGTTCCTCATATAGTTGAAGAATAGACAAAAGGAAATCCAGACCAAGGGGTTCTGTTCTGATGTGCGTCTAAGTGGGTGCTCTGGTCGCTGCTGCTGGGACGCTGGCTGTCCCACTTTCCCACTCTCTGTTGGTCTTTGGGTACAGACAGGCTCATGAAGGAGAGGGACTCGGTGGAGATCTTTTTTTCTCAAACGCCTTTTCTTATGAAGGAAAATATAATTTCTCTCACTTTTAAAACTCCAAGATAGAAACCCGGGTGGACACCTAGACTCAGGGTGACAGCTTGTGGGTCTGCGAGGGTAGGGACCGTGCTGACCTGTTCTGTCCCTGACTTTGGCGCCAGCCCAGCCCTTCCTTGGGTGGAGCCCGCACCTTTGCCCACTTCATAACCCGCCCCAAGGGCTCAGGATTTGCAGTCGTCCGGGGACCTTCCTGGAGGGCAACCCTCTCTCACCGAGGCCACCCCTCGCGCAGCCCTGGGCGATAGGACCTCGCGGGCCCCTCACCATGGCCACGCGGCCGCGACTCCTCATCCGCGGGGGTCGCGTGGTCAACGATGACTCCTCGCAAGTGACCGACGTGCTGGTGGAGGACGGCGTGGTGCGAGCGCTCGGCCGCGACCTGCTGCCGCCCGGGGGCGCGCCCGCGGGGCTGCGCGTCATCGACGCGGCGGGCAAGCTGGTCCTGCCCGGCGGCATCGACACGCACACGCACATGCAGTTCCCCTTCATGGGCTCACTGTCCGTCGACGACTTCCACCAGGGCACCAAGGTACCTGCCCGGCTCAACCCTCAGGCCTCGCGCGCTGTCCCCGGGGAGAGGACCGCCCCCGCCTGCGCAGCCGCGACCCAGTGGCAGGAGCGAGCCGCAGGGACCCGCGCGTGCGCCGAGCTGGCGTGCAGATTCCCCGCGCGGAGCCCTTTCCTCTGAGCGCCGGGTTTCAGGGGCATCAGCCCAGCCTAGGCCAACCCAGGCGCCAGACACTCCTCTCTTTGGGTAACTGGACAAGTTTAAGGCAGTCTCCGTCCTTACCTCATTTCTCTACGCCCCATCTCCTCAAATCCCCGGTTTCCCTTGCTGTTCTGTGGAAGTCCACAAAGTTTCTGTACTACCCATAGTATCTTTTTAAAAATAGGTCCTTCCAGCCATTTCTCCCCATCCTTCATCCCAGCCAAAACTAAATGCAAAATCCATTCATTTAGGACCCCTGCCTTGTCTCAGGTTAGTGTGTGGCGGGTGCTGTTTGCTAGGGCAGGAAGGACGCCCATCCACACTCACCCCCACTAGGAATAATACGGCCTGACCAGAGTGTGAAAGAGAAAAGATTCCAGGAATGTTCTCCCAGCATACACCAAGACACCTAGTCCCATCTTTTCTCCCACCCGCCTGGTCCTGGGGACACCCAGTGTAGCTCCTGATTCTTGCTGCCTTAGTTACTGATGGTGTAGGAGGGCAATCGGATCCATATTCCCAGGTGAAGGGAAGTTTGGATTTCTCTAGACAGAAAGACTAGAAGTTGGGGACAATGAAAAGAACCTTAAATATTTCCTCATAACTTCGGGAGATTAACAAGGTAGCTTTACAGGAACATGAAGCTAAAATTTCACTCTGAGCACTTGGGCTAAAGCCAAACCCACAGCATCCTGGAGTCTCAAGTTTTGGACTGCCTTGAGAGAAATGGTTCCTTCCAAACTGAATATGTACTTATTTCTTTAAGTCAAAGCTCTTCACTTGGAAATGTGTGTGAGGTTTTCCCCAAGATCATACCTTGATGTGAATGCCAAATCAGGATTGTTTGGTCCAAGTTTAAAGTGCACAGTCTTTCAGTCCACTTTAAAGAATCAGTATTTAGTTTACTGTCCTCATTTTCAACTATTTTAATCTCTTTGTGCCTGCCCTGCTCCAAGTTCCCCAGTCCTTTATGATTGATCAGAATGTTTAACAGAACAAGAAAGGTAGGTGATTCCACCCAGAGAGAAGGATCTGGGGCGGGCTGCCCAAATCAACATTTAGAAAGCTTCTTTCTAGTTACTTATTATTGACCTTTATCATCTGGTCAATAAAGTTTCTTTGCAGGACAAATCTGCTTTGAAAACTGGCAAACTTTGTTTTAAATATTCTTTTTCCCCTTTTGCTAAAAAAAAAAAAAAGTTGAATTTTGATGAACTCATTTTTATATTTTAAATAAATTTGTTCAGTTTTTAAATAATTAATGAGCATAGAAAATTAGAAAAAATATAAAGAAGAAAAATATTACTAATGGAGTAGTTGCCCTTAACAGTCACCATCGTTTGGGTGTATGTGGCCTTTTGCTTTTCAATGTGCTATATTTTACATAACTGAAATCCTATTGTGTATGTGTATAGGAGAATATGTGTGTGTAAAACTGTAAAGTTTTGTAACCTTCTATTTTCAGTTATGGCGCAGGCATTTCCAGTTATCACTAAGACTCATCACTAACAAAATGCTTTGTTACAGCAGGGTATTCCATCCAACACCCTCTTTTGCAAGGTGGGGAGCTGCTGTTACTGACCATCGATCGTCAGGCCATTAGCAGCACTGTCCTTACACTGAGAAGTAGCTTTCATTTCTCTCTCCCTTCAGGGTTGCAGATGAAGTAGCCAAAAAGAGGAGAGAGGGACATTTCCTCCCTTTCTCAAGACTGACTCTATGTGCATGAAGATCCTGGAGAGTGGTTCTCAGTCCTTTTTCTGTTCCTTGGATATTCTGGGTTTTTATAGCATAGAGAGATTTGTCGTTTCTACCTGAAGCATATACCTGTGGCATATTATAGTCTGTTGCCAATATGTGAAAGGTCTTATCCACCAGTTGATTCTCTAGGTATTTCTGTTCTTAAAGACTATCAAAACACTAAACAAAAACATATTCTTAATGAGTTTAAGACAATAAGTCAAAAATGATACAAGCAGAGAAATGTTCAAAGGCTTAGCAAGTTCATAGTTTCTGTTGAATATTAAAAAGTACCACCAAGAGGCTAAGTTGCAAAAGTCTACATCAGAATTGGTTGGCTGGATCCAGGAGATAACAACTTCCACCCCCAGAAATCAATGAGGCTCCCTACAGGGAACCACAGGGACAAATGTGGATCACGGGAGCACGGAAGTGCTACCTGAGTTCTGGAGTGAGTGGACCCTGGCGTTCTTTTGTCTTCTTTCCTGGTCTTCACAATGATTTCCAAGGCAATGTTGGTTATTCTCTGGTTTGAGAAATTAGGGACAAAGAAGCCTTTTGAAAATACTGGTTGTATTTTATATGAAACTTGAAAAATGTCTTCTTAGTAAATATTAAGTAATATTTAGCAAGCACTCGCTACATACTAGGCACTGTGCTAAGTTGTACATCATCTTCCAACAATCCTGGGTGCCATTATTTTTTTTATAAAACTAAGGAAATTGCAACAAGTTACCTGGCTAAGGTCTAGTCATACACCTAATAAGTGTCCAAGTGGCTCTTCAAATTCCATTACTGCCTGATTTTGTCACTAGAGCTCTTACCTTTTAGACTCAATGCCTTTGAAAAAAACATCTAATACTCAGATCTGTCAGAGAAGGAAGTGACGGATGAGCAAGCTGTGTAAGTAGCATGCTAATGGAGATGGCTTTTCTCAAAAATAAAGCAGAGTCACCCTCAGGAAATACAGTAGTCCTTCACCTTTCCAAAGCTGCAGGCAGTTTAAGTCATCAAAATAAGTTCATGTCATAGGTATTATATTCATATGGCATTTATAATTGCATTTGTAGCCACATCATCTCAAAGGGTACAGAAATGGGTACCTTAAGTACAGAAAGCCATAAAGTAAAAATGATATATCATGCTTTCAGGAGATGGGCCCCAAAAGGTTAGACCGACAGCTATTTGCTTTCTGTGTCTACCAGGCTGACCATTCATAATAGCCAACATGTACAAGGGAGGCTGTTTGTGGTGTTCTATGTATTGATCTCTTGTTGTGATGGGTCCCAATTTAAAAAATAAAACATAGGTCAACTAAAGGTTACATATTTTGTAAATATAATTCATATCAGAGATTGATTTAAAGCCTATGATTGACTTACTTAATTACAGATGAAAGCGTTCTATCTGATGTAACTAATGGAAATAATGTTCTGCTTTAAGGAAATCATATTTCATTTTGTTGCTATATACTAGGTATACAGTGTATACAGTGGTCTTCTAATAATTTGATATCCGAGGGGGAAGGACAATGAGATTTTTTATTCAGTGAATATTCAATAAACCTGAAGGAATTATGATTTTGATTTTGCTATGTCCAATGACAAGAAGGTGAATAAAAAGATTTCAACAAGTTTTCAAATACTTACATTTGTATTTAGATATCCATGCAAGATGGCGTGGATGAACTCCCATTAAAAACCTGGTACAGTTGGTAGCTGGAAGTAGGATCATGTTTTTTAAAAACTGGGAAAATATTCAGCACAATTTTTTCTTTTCTTTTCTTTTTTTTTTTTTTTTTTTTTTTTTTGTCTTTTTGGCGAAGGTCAAAAATTTCTCAAAGTTATTGAGAAAGGAAACCATACTTTGCTTTGGAAGTTTTTGGTAAAATGCCATGGAGGTGATTACTTAGAAGGCATGTGATTAAGCACACATTTATGGTTGTATTTATAGAGCTTTCTCACCTTGTGGAAGAGCTGTGCTTCAGAACCCTGAAGTCCCATTTTCTGCCATTTGCCAGAGCTGCAGTGAGAGCTGTGTGGGCTGACCCCATGACCTCGGGCAAGTCACTTCCTCTCTCAGGATTGTCACCCTTTCCTTATCTGTGAAATGAGGCATTGGTTGGATAAACAACTCAGTTTTTAAAATGTTGTTAAAAGGTATAAAAATATATGTATACTTAACCTCCAGCCCTCCATAAGATGCTGGTACATTGTAGTCACTCAGTATACACTAGATGAATGAATAAACTGCTTTTTTAAAAAAGGAAAATACAGAAGAGAATAAAGAAAAATAGCATTTAAATGACTTACAATTGGACCATTTTGCTACCTGCTTTTAGATTTTTCTTTTTCCTTTTGCTACCTGTTTCAGATTTTTTAGTTGGGGAGGAACATATAAACATTTTTTCATTCTACTAAATTGTTTGTAGTCAGTCAAGTGCATCAAATATTTCCCCCTATCCTTAAATTTTGTCATTAGAGAACATGATTCTGTGGCCCCATTATCCTCTCTGAGGCCGAGTCTTAGATTTTTCTCTCTAACCTCAGTGTCTCTTGATCAGGCCTGTTTCCACCTGTCTTCTGATGTCACAACCTGGGTGTCCCAGAGCTCCTCAGACTTAGCCTGTTGCAAACCAATTGTATCCTCTCTCCAAGTGCCTGGCCTGTTTTTCTTTCTGTTTCTCAGACTGTTAATGGCTCTACTCTCATCTTCTCCATTACGGGTATTCTGCACCTTCTAAGGTTTTTTGGTTTTGTTTTGTTTGCCAGTATGTAGCAATGCTGTGACAAACATCGTTGTTTATATTTGTAATTACCTTTCACATCATCCCCCAGAATAAAATGCCTGGGCCAACGAGTGTCAGACACATCTTAAAGGAGTTCAGTGCATTCAGACTGCTCTGCCATTCATGTTCCCTTGTCATTCCCATTTCACTGTGTCCTGCCCATTGATGAATATTTGATTTAAAAAAAATTCTATGCCAGTTTAATAGGAAAAACATAACTTCTTAATGATTTTAGAAGATTATTTTTTTTAAATTACTGGTGAGCTGAGCTTTGAATGCTCATGTTGTGCTAATAGTTTGCAAGAGTTTTCAGTTCTAAAGGTTTGTAATTGTATGTTTTTCCCCAGTGGCTGATGATTACAGAGTTAACCTTTGGATATTTACAGGAAAGAAAAAACATCTTGATTAATTTGAAACCACTAGATGTTAATAAGGCTATAGCCCTATTGAGGGAGTTATGTGTTAGGAATCTTTTCACTAAACTTAACAGAATCTAGGACTTGTCTTCTTTCCATGTTCATACTTGAGTACTTCATGCTTTTTACTTCATATTTTCTCCCTCATTTGTGTTTCCACAGGAGTGTTTTCAATGTCTCACAAAGGTACTTTAGGATCAAGGTTTCCATGGTACTACTTTCAGGGAGGAAAAGCTTTTCCTTTTCCCTCTTGTGTTTCATGACTGAGGACCTACAAATTAAACCAACAGAAGACAGACAAGAGAAAAGACCTTTAAAAAAAATTCCTGTATGTATGTGGCTCAAGAAGTGGGCTAGCATTTGGGGCTTATATACCATTTTAATGGAAGGAGAGGGAAAGAAGAAAATAAAATAAATTACTTTTTTTTTTTTTTTTTTTTTTTTTGGTACCAGGGATTGAATTCAAGGGTATGTAACCACTGAGCCACATCCCCAGCCCTGTTTTATATTTCATTTAGAGGCAGGGTCTTACTGAGTTGCTTAGCATCTCTCTGTTGCTGAGGCTGGTTTTGAACTCACAATCCTCCTGCCTCAGTCTCTCAAGTTGCTGGGATTACAGGCATGTGCCACCATGCCCAACAAGAAATTACTTCTTACTGGGGTAAGTGGGAGAGGAGTGTACACATATGGGAAAACAAATAGGAAAGATAAATGGACCTTTAGCGGAATAGATGGGAACTAGGACAGTCTTGTGACAACGTCTATTTAGGTGTGGTGCAGGTTTCTAATTCGTGGTGAAAAGTTGATCTTCCCTGATTACAAAACTCTCAGAGGGTATCCATGATAATTGAGTTCTTTTGGGAGGCTCTACTTTATGGCAGACATGGGAGTACAGAAGAAATCCTATTCTCAAATTTCTTCCACTCAAAATAAAGTTTATGCTATCGGATATATTTTGGATCCTTAACTGCCAGCTAATATCAAATAACCCCAGATGGAGGATTCTTCAAGTTGATCACTAGTTTCCATTAATTCAGCCAACACATGTTTATTGCAAATCCACCACATGCTGGGCATTGTGGTTGACACAGGGGTTGTAGAGAGGAAAACCATGGTCTTTATTCTCAGTGGCAGATAGACCACAGGTATATGGTCTCTAACTTGGGCCTAAGTAATAAATTGTAGGCAGTAGGATTTAGGCCTTGTAGACTTAGCTTTGATGGTTGTGACTAGTTTTGTGTAAACACTTGAGGTCAATGACTTAGGTCAGATGAAGAAAGGTCATTTGCCCTTTCACATGGTCCCCATCATACTGGCCTACATCCCCCGGCTGTGTTTCTGAGCAGGTTAGATGGCTGATAAGTGAGACTAGGCCGCTGTCCAACACCTACACTTCAGCACCTCTTTGAGCTTTCTTCTCACACGTCCGGTAACAAATGGAGGGAGGACCCTTCAAGTTTTCAGTTGAGTTTCATTTCATCCAATAGGGAAATTGCCTGTTATGGTGACAGTCATGAATTCCTGAGCCTTGAGGAAGAGTTGTTCACACATAAACGTAAATACCTAAAATATTAGTTAAAACAGAACAAAATGCAACCTTTGTTTACATCCCAGAAATTCTTCGAGGCATTGCAATGGAAATAGACTGTAATTTTGTCTGTTTGCGTTCCAGGTGAGCACTGATTAGGGGTGGGCTTTGGACAAATCCGAGCATTCGGCCTTCAGATGTGCTCAGAGTCTGCATTTCACATTAACGTTGTTATTTGAGGATCTAGGAAACTACATGGGTGGGGCCAGTGATATTTGGGGGAAATGACATTTCACACTAATCTGCAGCTACACAGTTTTCCTAGTTTGCTGCCAGAAAAGTTAACAATCATTATTCCATTGCATCCTTTTGGGGTGGGGACAATGGGCCCCTGCCTTCCTTTCTCCTTCAAACATTCAGAGAATATTTATGTGGGAGACACTCTACTGGGCACAGGGCATACAGAGATAAAACAACATCAATTTCAGTGAGAGAGTGAAAATTCTCAAGTTGATTGTAATGTACTGTCAGGTTTAAGAATCGATCACTAGACTTGGTAGAGAAGGGAGCAGGGATCAGGAACATGAGTGACATCTCTCTCTGAGGTGAAAAGGGACTGAATAAAAGGCCCTGTTGCTGGAGCAGAGTGAGTGAGTTGGGAGAGGGCAAATACTTAGAAAGCTGAGGAGACAGCTCAGGTTGAGACCACGCAGGGACTTCTGGGCTGTGTGACAGTTGTGTTTTCTTCATCTTAAGAGCAACAGGAAGTCAAGGAATGGCTCCAAAATGGCAGGTGTCACTGGGCAGGGTGCCTCCTTCCTTGCAGTTTAGTTCATGTTGTCTCTGGAGGATAGCTCTCCAGCTGCCCACAGTGGTCACCTACTCAGTAACCACACCCTCTTCCTGGTTTTCTTTCTTTCCTTTTTCCTTTTCCTTCTATTTCTTCACCCCTCTGTGCTAGTCCAGTCTGGGGAAATGAAGGAGCGCCTCCCAGAGTAGGTAGGAGGTGGCCTGGAAGGCCTTTGTGGATGGACTGGACTTGAGAATTCAGGGAAGAAGAGAGTTAAGTTTCAAGGTGGATTCTTAAGTATCTAGTTTGCACGGTTGGGTGGATAATAGTGTGATCAATGTTTCAAATTTGGGGAATCAAGAAGCTGAATCAGAAGTGTGCAGGACATCATGACAAAGCTGAATGTGCTCTGGATTGGGAACATAAATTGAGATTATGAAGTCTGTTTTCATAAATCATAATGACTACAAGAAAGCTGAAACGAGCGTTTCTCCCTAAGGCTCAGCTGGACTATTGGGTTTTTTTTTTCTTTTGCTTGGGTGGATCAGGTCCTGTGACTCATTTTGATAAAACAAAGTCACTTGTTTTAGGATGAGCTGAGAAATGATAATTTGGCAGCCCCATGAAAAGGAAGAAAATGCTTTGGGGTATTTTCAATGATGATTTACAACCTAATGCATTCTTAAATAAGATCTTATGTAACATTATGGCCCACTCCTGGTCAGAGTTTATCTCCATTTAAGTTCCATTGCATTTGTTCTGGAGACATCTTAGGCTTCCCTGCCCCCAGCCTCCCAAAGAGGATTTGAGATAAATTGGAAGCTTTTCAAGGGAGAACATCCAAAGTAATTAGGAGCTGAGAGAATTGATTTATGAGCCAAGATTAGAAAAGGTAAATGCATTTTGTTTGGCTAACAGACAAATAAAAGTGGAGAGAAGTCAATCAGGAGTGCAAACAAAGAGAACCATTAGGTTTCCTCTAGTGACTGCAAAGACCTTCAGACTCACTGTCTCTCCCATTCCCCAGTGACTCTAAATTCATTCCCAGACTGGGATGAGGAGGAGAGGTCGGGTGGGAAGGAGAAACAGAACAAGAAGGAACAAAGAAGATAAGTGACTGCTACTCTTTTTTCTCTTTCCTGCTCCTAGTTAATTAGGAAAGTGGAATATTTGTGATCAAGCCTCATTCAAGAGCTTTGGAACCGTAGTCCAAGGACTTTCAGTCTACTTTAGTCTTACAAGGGTAGCCCTTTGACCAGCTCGTCTTCGATCTAGTAAGAAGATCATTAATAGTTCAGATCATTAATAGTTCTGTCTTCTTAACTTACATACCAAATATAGGTATATATATCTTCATGTCACCTGTGTAAAGTATTTCTCTTATAAAAATTATGCTCTTACAGAAAATTTAGCAGATACTGAAAATGAAATTTAACTAGAGGAAAATTAAATTGACTTATAATCACAACACCCAGGAATCAATGCTGTAATAGTTTGTCTTGACTCAGCACCGTTTCTTTTTCGTGCTAACTGTAGCTGTGTTCCGACATGATTTTGTGGCTCATTCCTGTGTCTCGTGTCTCTCTCCTGGACGTTTCAGCCAGTTTCAGGAGCCTCCAGCATCCTCTACAAGGTTGCTCTCACTTCCTTCTCTTGTCTTTGATGGCTCTTCAGCATCCACTGAGTGGACAAGTGCTCCAGCATCTCATGCTCAGGATGCTCCACTATTAACTTGTGCTTCTTCTAAATGGTGGGTGGTGCTTCCTCTCTGTCCACTCAGCTGCCATCTTCTCATTCATCCCCATCAAGTCTCACTGGACTCCCTTTGACCCTCCAAAAACCATTGCCCTGACTTCCTCCTCTGGGCACCATCATTTTTTATGGTCCCTATTCACCTTAATTCTGCCCCATTCTGCTGAACTACTGACTCCTCTTTCCATGGGTCACTTCCTCTGAGCCTGCCCTTGTGCATTCACTTTCCTGGAAGCACAGGCTTTGGAGGCTGATGACCCTGATTCCAATTCCACCTTTGTCTCCAGTCGCAAAACTGTGGTCAAGTTTTTTAATGGTTCTCTGCTTAGTTTCCTTCACTCTAAAATGGGGTTAACAACACTGCAGAGCTGTTGAGATGATTAAAACGTGCCAAACATCAGAGTAGTTCCTGGCACATGACAAGCACTCACTATGGGTTAGATGTTATAATTACTGGCAATTTCCATGTGTATGTCCTACTCTTTATTTAAATCTGACCTTCCTCTGATCTCTGAGTCAGTCTTTCCCTCCTCTAAATTCCCTATTGTCTTTTCTCTGTACCTCTTCTAGGGAGTTTAGTAATTTTTACTTCCCTTTAGCCTTTTCTATACGACTATTAATTATAAAAGTAGATTTGCTGTTAATACAATTGAATTATTTTATTATAATTTTTCCTTATCTTTCTCTTTCCCTCTGGACTATACACACCTCGAGAGCAGAATCTTTGATTATTTGTGTGTCCCTCCCCCTGCATCCTTCACTCCATGCAGTGGCTACATGTGATAGACACTTATTATAATTTTATTAAAATATAATTTATATGAAATAAAATCCAGCCATTTCAAGTATATCAGCTCTTCATATATTGTGCCACTGTGTTAGCTTTACATTGCTGTAACAAAATAACTGAGATAAACAGTTTAAAGGAGGAAAGATTAATTTTGCCTTATGGTTTCACATGTTTCAGTTCATTGTCACTTGACTCCATCATTTCTGGCCTGTGATGAGACAGAACAGCATGGTGGGGAGGGTATGGTGGAGCAAATGTGCTCACCTCATGGCAACCAGGGAGCAGAGAAAAAGGAGAGAAAGGAGTGGGGTCCAGGGACAAGATATAGCCTTCAAGGGTGTACCCCTAAGGACCTGGTTCCTCCAACCAGGCCCAATCTCCTAAGTTCACACCACTTCCTACTAGCCCATTAAATTCTGAACCTATCAGTGGAGTAGTCTATTGATGAAGTTATGGTCCTACTGATCCAATCACCTTCCAGAGGCTGCACCTCTGAGCGCAGCTGCTTAAGGGATCAAGCTTTCGACACATGAGCATTTGGGAGAGAATTAATATGCAAACCATAATAGCAGCCCTCACCATAATGAGTTTTAGGACTTTTTATCACCCTCCTCTCACCTGCCTCTGCAAAACCCTACCTTACCCTTTAGCTATCACCCTCTCCTCTCCCCATCCCCTCCAGCAAACACCAGGCAACCATCATTCTGCTTGCCATCTCTGTGGATTTGACTCTATTGGATTTTATTCCTTTTTAGGCCAAATATAGTCCTTTATTCCTTTTATATATAGTACTTTATTCCTTTTTAATGCCAAATCCTATTACATTGTATGAATTCATCAACTGATGAATGTTAATCATATTCATATGCCAAAATGCCTGACATAAACAACTTAGAGGTAGAAAATTTATTTTAGGTGACAGTTTTGAGGTTTTAGTCCATGATCAACTGAACCCATTGCTAGGGACCTGAGGTAAGACAGAACATCATGACAGAATACTGATCAGCTAATGGAAGCTGGGAAGTAGAGTGGAGGGGTCAGGGACAAGACATAGTTTCTAAGGCACACCCCTGTGACCTAGTTCCAACCTCCAATCTTGCCCAACTTACATACAGGTTCCACCTCTTCCCAGTAGTTGATTCAAATTATTAATTCATAAAATCGATTAATCCATTGATAAGGTTAGAACCCTCAAGATTTAATCACTTCTCAAAAACCCCACCTCTGGACACTGTTGCACTGGGGACCAAGCCATCTACACATGAGTTTTTAGTGGACATTCCAGATTCAATCCATAATAATGGATGGTTGAATTGTTTCTGCTCTTTGGCTATAATGGAAAATGATGTCTTGAATATATGTGTACATGTTTTTGTGGGGACATGTTTTCACTTCTCTTGGATATATGCCTAGGTGTAGAATTGCTAGGTCACATGGTAACTCTATTTAATTTTCTAAGGAACTCAGGACTATTTTCCAAAATGGCTGCATCATTTTAGATTCCCACCAGTAGCATGTTGGCCTTCTGCATCTGTGGGTTCTACATCTGTGAATTTAACCAAACCATGGATTGAAAAAATTTTTAAATTGCATCTTTTTTCTAGTCAGTAGTCCCTAAACAATATAGTATAACAACTATTTACGTAGCCTCTATGCCCTGAGGGGTAGATAAGTAATATAGAGATGATTTTAAATATACAGAGGGCTGTGAATAGATTTCATACAAACACTATGCCATTTTTATAAGATAGTTGAACATCCACAGATTTGGGTGTCCTGAGGGATCCTGGTACCAAATTCCCATGGATACTGAGGAATGACTGTGTCTAGTTTCTCCACGTCTCACATGTGGTAAACTTTTCAAAGGGAAAGAATATGTTTCGTAAACTTGATTTCGGTTCAGTAGACCTAGAAAAGTACTTTCTTCTAACAGTATGTTCTATTAAAAAATGTCCCTCATTCTCAAGGGTTGTTTGTGTTGTATTGGGAAGACACTTTGAGAAGGAAGGAAGAGGCGAGAAGAGCATTCGGTATCCAAATAAAAACACAACCTAAGAATATTTTTATAGTACTATCATTATACCAATAGGGATTTCTTGGGAAATGCAAATATACATTGCTTTGCATGGACAAGTTCATGTTATATAAAGGCAGCGACAAAGTATATAATCCTGTACAACAAGCAAGTTTTCTACAAGGCAAAAGAATTGAAGGAGAGCCAAGTGACTTAAGGAAACATAAAAATCTATTGAAGTAAGGAAGAAAAAGGAGGTAGACTAGAGCTGGCATACTAGGCAGGGCCTGGGAACATTTGGTGCATCTGAAGGGTGGTGTGGGGTGGGTGACAAGGGTATGGTTGGAGGACTTGAGGGAGAGGCTGGTGGCATTGCCTTCCTCTATTGCCATATTACCATGTTTCTGGAGATGAGATGATGTAGGAAAAGTGGAGAAAGTGCTAATTCTGAGAGAAGGGTGCAAAACTCATGATACACCATGAACTGAAGCTTACAAAGCCCTTGCATGAGTCAAACTCTGTCCAAGCACTTAATATACAAAACCCCAGTTTGAATCCTCCTAACAGGCCTATGGGTTAGGTGCAATTATTGTCCTCACTGTGCAGATGAGGAATCAAAGGCACACAGAGGTTAAGAAATTGCTCAGCTAATAAGTGTTGAATCCGAGCTTTGTGCTCTAGAGCCAGAGAGCCTCCTGGGGCCTTGCCCTAAATCACAGTGCTATCGTTCCTCCCTGTCTGTGTTTATTTTCTTCACCTGCATTGTTTGAGTACAACAATTAAAAGAACATTAACCACCCTGTGGTTGTAGTTTAAATGAAATCAATTTAAATAATTAGTCTGAGGCATTTGATTTAGTAACAGTTTTTAAATTAGTTGTAATGTAATGTAATGTAATATAGTATGCCAGGAGGTATATTGAGAATTGAGATAGAATGCAGGGACTTACAGACCACGTTAAGAAGATTCAACTTTATTCCAGAAGCATCCAGGTTTTTTAATTCTTGTTCTATTTTCAATTGACACAAAGTAACTATGTATTTATGGGGTATGATGTGCTGTACGTATATACATTGTATAATGATCAGATCAGAGTAACTACCATATTTATCACCTCTGACTTTTATCCTTTCTTTTTGATGAGAACATTCAAACTTTTCTCTTCAAGCTGTGTTGAAACCTACCATACGTTCTTGTTAACTGTGGTCACCTGCCATGCGATAGAGTGCCAGAACTGAGTCCTCCTGTCTAACTGTAACTTTGTCCCAGTTGACTAACCTCTGGCCATCCCCCCTCCCTCTTACCCTTTGAAGTCAAGTGGCCAATTCGTGCTTTGGAGGTATCCCTCTGCAGTGAGGGCTTGGGAGAGGAGGGAAGCAGAACTGGAGAGATAAAGACCAATCAAGGCTGTTCAAATGGTTTAGGTGAGAGATGAGAGGGATCAGAACTAACCAGAGTGGTGGAAATGGATAGAAGGGACAGAAGTAAGTCAAAGAAAAATAAAGGCATTACCTGGTGTTTTTTTGCGGGGGAGGGAGAGGAAAGAACCCTGTCAGTTACCCAGGATCCTGTTTGGGTCATAGGGCAGTTGGAGGTACAATTCACCAACATGGATCTTAATAAAATGGAATTTTACTGTAGTGAATATGGTTTCTTCGGGGAAAAAAAGTCTGACTCTCTCTCACTTTTCCACTTTGGCTCTTCTTTACAGTCCTCACTGTTTGCTTCCAGTCAAGGCCGCTTTCACCTTATCAGCTTTGTCATTCCTTTTGCAGAAGCGATGCCAGCAGTTTATACCTTTCAAACTTTAATTTATGGGCCGTCTACCCATGTCCCTCCGGGTCTTTTAAATAGGCAGCCTCTCTGTACAATTTCTTGGACCCATCACATTTCCCCAAGTGCTTGCAAATACACATTGCTCAAGGTGATAAATGACTTAACTAGAAATTGATGGCTAACTTGTCGAAACCCTCTTGTGATTCCAGGCTGCTCTGGCAGGAGGTACCACCATGATCATTGATTTTGCCATCCCTCAGAAAGGTGGCTCCCTCCTTGAGGCCTTCGAGACCTGGCGGAGCTGGGCTGACCCCAAAGTCTGCTGTGACTACAGCCTCCATGTGGCTGTGACGTGGTGGAGTGACCAGGTGAGGCACCTGGGTGCCAATTTGTTCCACTTGGTCCCCTTCTCCTTGGTGCGCACAAGAGAAAGAAACAGGTAGTGTCAAAAGGCAAGAATCTACTGGTGTCGGCTGCTTCCAGGGTGGCTGGAGAATTGAGGGAAGATTTTCCATTACACACTCTTGGGTACCTTTAAAATTCTGAATTCTGTGAAGAATTATTAATTTAAAAAACTAAAATAAAAAACGTATAAAGCCACTAAGATAAATCCTTTATGCTCATTCACGCAGCTTCTCCTAATATTTAATCCATGAATTATAAATATTTTAAATATAATTTGTAAAGTACTGATTTCTCTTTTTCTCAACTTCAACATTCCCAGAATCATTTATAGACAGTATTTTCCCACTGATTAGAGCTTCAATTTAAAGTACTTAGCTTCTGGAAAAAAAGTTAAGGAAATTCTATTTTTAGAATTCCTTCAAATCAGATGCCTCCCGTCCCTCTCTTGACACCTTGTTGAGAGAGGAGGAGCAGACTGGGGCCATTTCCCAGCCCTCTCCCTGCTGTTTCCTGACCCAGGCCCTTCCTGTACTGCTCTACTGATGCCACCCCTGGCAGCCATTCACAATAAAGTCTAACCAATCTTCCATACCCACTCATGGCTTAGGCCATGGCAGAAATGGTAGCAAGATTCAGACAGGAAAGACAGTTTTGAGAGCTGCTAAAATATGGTGGTTTTGCCTCATCCATTTGTGTGTGTGCCTTGAAAGAAACTTTTAACAGGGATTTAAATCCCAACTTGTTTTTCTGCATTAGACTTCATCAGGTATCTTTTTGTCTGAAAAGTTCACCATAATAACAACATTATCTGAGTAACTCAGGCCCCCACCTCTTCCCCCAAACTGGGCTTCAGATCCCAAGTTAATATAAAACAAGTAATCTATCTTTAACAGATAGTTCAACAAACATGATAGCAAGGTTTATAGTCCACAGCTAAAGTTGATTTTTCTCCAAAATTCCTTTCTAAATGATGCATTTTTTCTCTTTTATGCCTGTAAGGCACATCCTTCCTTCTTTCCTCCCTCCAGTTCTTATTTTATAAGATGGAGCAGAGATGATAGTGTTTGCCCTTATCAGACTCCTCATACTTTAATATGCAGAGGGATAAACTGTTGTTAAAATTCAGGTTCTGTTCACTTGCTATAACCAAGCTTCACAAACAGAATGACTTAAACAACAGAAATGTACATCTTCCCTTCCAGAGGAGGGAAGTCCAGGATCCAGCTGTCAGCCAGGTTGGTCCCTTCTGAGGACTCTGAGGGAGGCTCTGTTCCAGGCCTTTCTCCTGGGTCTCGTAGCTCACTGCAGTCTTCCGTGTTGCTTGTGAGGAAGCTTCACCGCAGTCTCTGCCTCCATCTTCACAGTGTGTTGTCCCTATGTGCAAGTCTGTGTCTGTTTCCTGTTTTTAAGGCCACCAATCATATGGGATTAGTGTTCATGCTAATGACTTCATCTTAACTAACATCTGCAATCACCCTCTTTCCAAATAAGGAGTTGGGATTCAACATATGAATTTGGGGGGCACACAAGTCAACCCATAACAGTAGTGCAGGATTGGGTGATCCTGAGACCTTGCATTTCTAGCAAGGTAATGCAGATGCTGCTGATTCGTGTACCACTTTTGGAGGAGTGAAGCTTAAACCTCTTTGCCTGAGAACAGTAGAATGGGACTTTCCATGCACATGGATGACAGGATGATTATCTTCCACTTCCATATCATCTACACCTTCTGTGTACATCTTCTCCTTCCTCCCTTTGAGAACTCATCCTATGGCTTTAGACTTGACCTCACTTAAGCTTCAAGTCCTTCTAGATCCGTGATTGCTCCTCATAGTGGCCACATGACTTCCTCCTAATCTTCCAGAATAATTTCCTCAGACTGGGAGATAGATGCAGAGAATTTATACCAAGTATAGAAATGAAGTACTTTGGGGAACACTATTAACTTTTTCATGATCTAAAATATCAGAACAGCAGCAATTCATCAGAAGAAATAGTGCATCAGGTGGGAGAAAGATCAAGGACTCACTGCACATTCCTGGAACTTAACTGTTCTCCTTATTTTACTTCTTTATTTCCTGAATGTAATTTTTTGAAGAATGTTGAAACTATTCAAGGGTGCAATGTTGTTGTTGTTGTTCCCTTGTTAGGTTAAAGAAGAAATGAAAGTCCTTGCCAGAGACAAAGGTGTCAATTCTTTCAAGATGTTTATGGCCTATAGAGATTTGTACATGGTGGGAGACAAGGAGCTGTATGCAGCCTTCTCTCAGTGCAAGGAAATCGGTGCAGTTGCTCAGGTCCATGCAGAAAATGGAGACTTAATTGCAGAGGTAAGCATTTGTATTCCAACCCTTCTACAGAAATAAAAGCAGCCATAACTTAGGTGAAGATGATTACGTAAGAAGTAAACTCATTCGCTGCAGTGGAGGACACAGGACAGGACAGAGACAGATTTTCTGTGACTCACAATTACTTGACCTGGTTACTTGAGCCCCTGTGCTGAGTTTTATTCAGCTGGTGTGCATACTTCTATGAGGACTTCCCTTTTTCAAAACAGCTACCTGTATTAGATACCAACCATGTGCTATTATAAATATGTAAGTAGGTTTCCCTGTGTCCCTTAGTACTGGTTTTGTGTTTTTTATTTTTTGTTTTATTAGTAGCTTGGGCTGCAGGGTTCCAATTCTAAAGCATGGACAGCATGGGTGTAATCTGATGACTTAAGCAGTGTATTAGATAGCTTTTTAAAACTCTACTCTTTTCAGAAACTGGGAATTAAAATGTGCTCTGGAGGAATCTGGATGATATTTATTTCTCATGTTAGTTCCATTATTAATGCCCAAAGGGTACACTATCTGCAAGATTTAAAGAGCTGTCTCTTACCCTTTATATTAGCAGAATATTTTTTTCTCCCCAGGCTCAGCTCCCATTACAGTGAGTGAGATTGAGGCTCAGTGGCCAGGAGGCAGTAGGAATAATGAGAAGAGGGCATGAGCTGTAAAATCAAACAGAACCAGGGTTTAAATTTGACTCCTCCATTTCCTGGCTACGTGACATAAGTGAGTCATTTTACCACTTTACGTCTTGACTTTTTGCCTTTTTTTTTGTGAGGAAGAAATAAAATTTTGGAGTCAAGAAATAACTGGTCCAACATCATTTAGTGGGTTGGGTTAGGGAGACAACGAAGACTATGATTCAGTAAAAAATAAAATGAAACTAATCACACAATACATTATAATGAGTCACTTCAACAAAGATCTATAATATTTGGTTTTGTTTGAATCAATATCCTGTCTTTAAATATGGACATCGCTTTTCAAAGAGTGTAAATTAGAACTAATCTCATATTTTTTTTAACTTTTCAATCAAAAGAACTTGATGGTGAAATTCTGCATATGAAGAATTAACATATGCTATGGGTATACTGAAGTTATTTTTACCAAGCATGTGCACTGTATACACATGTGCACAAATATTTACACACACACACACACACACACACTCTTTTACACCCTTACACAAACACCACACACACACACACACACACACACACCTGTATACTTAGCACTTCTAAAAAAGTCTGAGTACCTTTAATTTATGATAAAGCAACTATATTTGGTGTTGGAAACCTTCGTGCTGTCTTTTTGCTTTCTTGTTTGCTTTTTAGGGGGCAAAGAAGATGCTGGCACTGGGGATAACTGGCCCTGAGGGCCACGAGCTGTGCCGACCAGAAGCAGTGGAGGCAGAGGCCACGCTGAGAGCCATCACCATAGCCAGCGCTGTGAACTGCCCTCTCTACGTGGTGCATGTGATGAGCAAATCTGCAGCCAAGGTGATAGCAGATGCACGGAGAGATGGTAATTCCTGAATAAAACCACCCTTCAACTCAGTATTAGCTGTAGAGGGGGATGAAATACCTGTAGCCTCTGCTTTTGCTTATGGGAAGAGTTGCATGTAAATTCCCACAACATTTTTTCCTCCCTCTTAATTTCATCCTGTCTGTCCTTATTTCATCCTTACACATGTCTAATTTTTTTTCTTCTTTCACTCCTCTTCGTGGCTGCCTGTCTTCCTTCAGGTTATTTCTTTCTTATCTTTGGGACCTCAAACTGTTTCTTTTAGTTCTGCCACATCATGAGCAACTGTATTTTAATGTGACGGCCACATGCAAAGTTCGCCAGTTAATTTGAAAAAGGCTTCCTCACCTCTTAGGCATCTCCACTCATCCTCCCAGCATCTGAATCAGGCCAGTGCAGGGTGCATAGTGCATGCCCCAGATTTTTCTTTTGAATTGAATTGATTTGTCTAATAGCAACTTGAGTGTTGGGAGTAATGAAAGCAATTATCTATTACGAATAGTATTTTTAATGATGATTATTTTAATATTTTAAAACCAAAGTTATTTTTACCCCAAATTATGTTTTTGCCTCTGTTTTCTAGTTTAACCAGGCTTGTAAATAGTCATCCTAAAATAAATGGAAAATCTCCTATTTGTGTTAAGAGTGGGGCCAAGGAATAATTTCATTCATTGCAAGTCCTGGTAAAGGAAGGATGAAAAACAGACGTTGTGCATTTTATTCAGGCCTTGCTGTGTTGTGCTACAACTTCTATCACCTCACCTTTAGAAACAGAGACGAATCATTCTGGTAGACTTTTCCCCCCTCTGAAACTGGCTACATAGTTCATGTGCATTATAGAAACTATGAAAATGGATTTGGTGTGTATACAATTGGTACTAACAAAAATTTTATTAAAATTGCTTCTTGCTGCAAGAAGTTTCAGTAAGGATTTTGTGAGCCATAGGCACTGGTTAAAATGCAACCAGTCAGCACTTGTGTAAGAGTGAGCTTAATTTCACACAAGCATTAATAAGGTCTTGGTCCCAACTATTTCTGATTGCTTCCTCTCCCACATCTCACGTGGGACAGAATTGCAGTATCAAAGCAGCCCTTAAAAGAAAATGCTGCATTTATAGTATTAGGTTTCCCCCCACCAGGTGGCGCTGTTGCCAACTCTATGAAATTGGTATGGTTTCCACTGTGAACCGAGCAAAGTTTGTAATGTCAGAATATGATTTAGGGAACAGTAAAGCCAGCAGAAATGGTCAATCCTAACCCACCAGCAAGGTACAATTTTGACAGTTCTGTTAGGAAGCAGTTTCTTGTCCTTGTGTATTTATTTGATAATGGGATGTAATTCCATTAGAATCAGAGTAAAGATCTGAGGAGAATTTTAGACTATAGATTGTAGAAAACTAATAAACTTAAGTATGAACATTTTAATTTTATTTTAAATTAGTTTTAATTTCAATTTTATTTCAAATAGTCAAAACATTTATATGGTCCAAAAGTCAAAATTATATTTAAAAAAATATTGAAGGATGTCTTATTTTCTTCTCTAATTCCTTCTCATATCCCATAAGTAATTTTTTGGTTAATTTATATTTACAGTTTATCTTTACAAAATAAAAATATATGTATATTCTGATTACCTCATCTTTCCTACATAAAATGGATTATACTATACATAGCATTTTATACCTTGCATTTTCTTCCCTCATTTGAAAATATGTCCCGAAGTTCAGCCCTCTTTAGGTGTGGAGATTTTTCTAATTCTCTTTTACAGGCACAGAGTATATCACTGTATTTATTCAACTAGTCACTTCTTGATAGACACTCAAGTAGATTCCAGTTTTTAGCTATTATAAATAAAATCACAATATTGTCTTATGCATATGTTATTTCATGTTTGTGGACAGTGAATTACTTTCCTATTGCTTCTGTAATAAATGACCACAAACTTGGTGGACTGAAATAATAAAAATTTATTAACTTACAATTCTAAAAGTCTGAAGTCTGAAATAGATCTCCCTGGACTAATGTCAGGGTGTCTGCAGGGCTGTGTTCCCTTCCAGAGGCCCTAGTTCTCCTTTCCTTGCCCTTTGCAACATCCAGAGCTGCCCACACTCCTTGGCTCATGGCCCCTTCCTCCATCTTCAAAGCCAGTCAACAGTGGGTTGAGCCCTTCTCACATCCCTTTATTCTGACCTCCTGTTTTGCCTTCTTTCTTTTACACTTTAAGGATCCTCAGTTTGCATTGAACCCACTCTATTAATTCAAGATCATCTCCCCATCTAAGGTTCTTAATTCAGTCACATCTGTGAAGTCTCTTTTGCCACATAAAGCAACATATTCATATGCTGTGAGAATTGGGATATGGACATCTTTAGGGATCCATTATTCTGCCTAATGCAGAAGGATATCTTCAGGGTAGATTCCCAGAGGTAGGGCTGTTGGTTTAAAAGGTAAAGGTATATTGTAATATTTTAGATATTGCTAAATTCCTTTCCCAAGGGATTATAAATACAGAATATTTAAATGTTACCTCAAATGTTATTGTTAAGTCAGATTTATTGTCGTAGTATTTGCGAAAATACCCTATTGCCCAGTTGTTGAAGAGGGAGTGGAGCCCAAAATAAAAAGCACGAGAGATTCCCCACCCTTGCATGTACCCTTGCAGTAAATAAGGCATGTGACCAAGAGGAACCAGAAGGGAGAGCATGTTGGAAATTAAGAGTCAAGCTGTTCACATGGTAACTGCATCAGCAAACCCAAGGGCAGACCTCTGGGGAGTGTAGAGGGACCAGAGAGGGTGGACCACACTGACCTTTTGTGAAAGATTCAGCCACCCTGTGCACATTCATGTATTATCTAACATAACGTCTAAACACAAAAGAGTAATATAGACCTATTAATGGTTATCTTAAGTGAGAAATAATTCAGTCTTACAGGTTTATAATATGAACGTTCCCCATTTGTAAATAGCTTTGCCAGTCCATTGTATCTTCTAGGACTTTGACACTCTCAGTGGGTGCCTAGAACGCAGCATTGGCATTGTCTGGGAGAATGTTGGCCCCCATCCCAGGCCCACTGACTCAATATGCACTTTTAACTGAAACCCCTGGTGACTCATATGCATATTAAAGTCAGAATCCTGTTTCAGAAGGCACAAAGGATATTCAATTATTGATTGCCTCTATTGTAATAGCCTAGAAATACAATGCTATTAAATTTGATTTTATTGTTCCATTGCCAACAATACACTCAGAAAAGAGGGAACATGATTTTAACAACTAACATTGTGGAGTATTTAATATGTTCCTGGCACATAGTAGTATTTTAATATCTTTTATTTCATCTCAGGTTTGACTCTATATTATCTTATCAGTGCATTTTCATGTATATTATTATTTTTAATTGTCATAATAATGTTTCAAGCTCAATTTTATCACTATTTTGTGACCGGTGAAGCTGAGGCTTGGGAAAGATGATTGGTAAATTTAGCTGAAGATCACATTATCAGTAAGTGCTAAATCTAGAACTCAAGCCCAAGTTCATCATCCCAAAACCAAACTTTTTTGTTATTCTTCATCCTATTCAAGGAGAAGCTGGTCTGCAGTTGAGGAAATGCAGATATCTAGTTTAAATTTAATTGACTTGGAGATTAAAAAGATCAAGTGGTTTTTGTTTTTTGGCATTATGTTTTAAAATTTTATTGAAGGCATCATCACCATCTTGTTATTTTTATAATTATTAAAAGTATGAAACTGCCAAGAATGGAAATGATAAAGTATTCAATGGAAAGTAAACACCTCTTATCCTTCTTAGTTCACTCTTTGGAGCCAGCAATTTCATCATCTCTCTTTTAGTTTGGTGATTGTCTCCAAAATTCTAAACTCTAAATATGTAAGCAGTGATTTGTAATTTCTTACAGTATCACCTGGCTTTCAGCAGTGGAAAATGAGTAATTTATGTAAATCTCGCCCCTTGAGAGGTCACTTCAATTGGTGGACTTAAATTTATGTGCTTTGGCCATTGCTTTTAGTTTATCTTCTTTCTCCACCAGGAGGAAGAAGGAGCTGAGAGGCCCTGGGTGAACTTTGCTGCCTCTGACCTTCACCCACTGCAGGCCCCCTTCCCGTGGACAGGGTGCTCAGCAGTTGGAGTTCTCTGTAACTGGAGTCGCATGGCCAGGCTTTGTCTGTAGGTTAAGTCTAGACTTTAGAACTGTTCACAGTATAGGATTGTGGAAAAATTCTTCTCCGTAGAAACAGTTAGAAGAGACCTTGAAAACAATTTATATCACCAAGCCACTGCAACTTAGTGTTATTCAAATTAACTGCTGGAGAAGCAATTTCCAGGAGTCAGAGTCGAGTGGATTTTCTTCCCTTCAGTGAGGCTCAAAAGCACGCCTCCTTTTAGCTTGCTGCATCTTCAGACCACTACTGTCTTGTAAAGTTTTTTGTTTTACCTGGAATTTTTCAGTTAGTTCTTTTTAAAATAGGTTGAGAAAAGAAGCAATGGCCTTCTTTATAACATCACCAAGAGTCTCCAGCTTCTCCGCGCTTTCCACTGAGCGCCATGGGCTCTTCTTGCAGAGATTGATTTTGTGAGAACAAAAGGAATTTTTTGAAAGTTGCATGTTTGATAGTTGTATTCAAAGCCTGCTATAGAGATGTCATCCTAAGATACTCTAGGCTCAATATCTGGTTTCTCATATCACCCCTTTTCTTGAATTACATTGAAGAGTCTCAGGTCATTTTTTTTTTTTTTTTTTTTTAAGGAAAAGTGTATAGGAGGTAAATTTTCTTTTTCTTTTTTTTTCTTTTGCAGGCACTTTTTTTGATTCCTTCTCAAGTTCATTTGGTGATTTGAATGGGCATAGAGTTCCAATTTCAGAATGATTTCTTCTGAATTATCAAGATACAATTTCATTCTTTTCTGGTATCAAGTGGTTATTGATGAACAAGCAAATGCAAATGAGGTTTTTGTTCTTTTGTCACTAACTTTCTTCACCATCTGGAAAATTATATTTTTTCTTCATCATAAAAGTCTAGAAAATTAATTAAGAATGGCAGTGGACTTTTTAAAAATTCACCTTGGTGTTCAAAGGCCTGTTTTAATCTGAAGACATCTTCGATTCTGAAAACTTTCCTTCTTTTATTCCCTCCACATTCATCTTTGCTTCCTTTTCCTGGAACTCCTCCATCGTCCTCCATGTCCTTTCACTATTTTTACCTTTAGGGAAAGAACTTTAATTTTTTGCTCTCCAGTTTAGGAAATGGTTTTGTTTATTCTCTTTGCCCTTCTAATGGACTTTTATCTTGGTAATCCAAGAAAACTTTCTTGTCCCTTGATGACTCCTTTTTTTCCATGGCTGCATCTTCTTTTTTGTTCTTGTTTGTTAATGCAAGCAGTGTTTTCTTGACCTCTCTGAGGATACTAATGAGTTATCTCTGTTTCTTTCTGAGTCAAGTTTTCAGTTTAAAAAATGTTTTGGTTCACCCTTTTTTGTGTTATTTATGTCAGGTGACCCTTGGCTGTCCTTGTGTGGAACTGGACAGGCCATGCAAATAGCGTGGGGAGTGGACGTGGCTTTCCCCTGACACAGAGAGATCTGTTTTCTAAATGAGTGCTGTGGATGGCAGCGGAGTGTGGTACCTGATGAGCTTAAGCTTAGATGTGGGAGCTTTACTTGGTGGCACTAGATGCCATCAGAAGCCTTGTCTCACACATAGTGGTGAGGGTCAGAGC
This sequence comes from Sciurus carolinensis, assembly GCF_902686445.1. Lineage (NCBI taxonomy): Eukaryota > Metazoa > Chordata > Mammalia > Rodentia > Sciuridae > Sciurus > Sciurus carolinensis. The sequence continues at coordinate 34,805,159 of NC_062213.1, forward strand.
TGACTGGTCCACTCTTCCCTCCCTTCACCAGCCCCTCTCACCCCAGGAAGATGCTCCCATGACTTCTTCTGCTCCTTTGAGACCCAGCTGTCCCTTCAACATTTTCCTCATTATTTATGCCATCCCATCTGCTTTCCATCTTCCTGAAGTCTGTCAAAAGCTCTGGTCAGCACAGTCTGTCTCCACACTTGTGTAACTCTGGATTTCTTCTCTCTGTACCTCTTTCCCAGGGTGCTGATGTGAGCTGGGAAGGAAGCAAGTTCAGTCCTTAACTTTAATGCAAAACCTGAGCCTTTCTTGTGCTCACCTATTGATATTTTCTTCTAGAATTCAGCACCTGTAATGAGTGAAAAGCAGGTTACAGAAAAAGGCATAAAACTTTCAAGTTCCAGCCATCCAAAGGTCGCCTTTGACCATTGAAAGGTCTGTTTCATGCTTTTCTTTCTCAGTCTAAGTTGAGCAACTGGAACTCAACGCACTGGTACTTCCCACTTACCTTTCTTACATGAAGTCACTTGTGCGAAAGCGAATTGAGGACATCAAAAGTGTGTGGCCTTTTCTCCCAGGAGCAGTCTGCCTGCTTGACCCAGAGCTCAAGGGTAAAGTCATGTTGCATTTAGAAGTTCTGGTCTCTGCAGCCCAGATTGCATTTCTCTTTAGTCTAGTCTTTGTCCAAAGAGTATGTGTGCCAATGTGAGTCATTGCCTAGTGACACTCTTTATTTTGATCTGGATAGCTTTGGTTATATGTGCTCCTTTTCAACCACAGTATTGCATGTAGGATGATTAATGGTCTTTTAGAAAATACACTTGTCACTTTTCCCCCAACCTCCCAATAGAACTTGTGTACATAGAGATTCACAGTTTTGCTGGTGCTCTGTTTAGAGCGATGGTGATTTCTCTCAGCAGCTAAACTTGATGTTCTACTTCTATACACCTGTTATAGTTTGTTTTCCATTTATGATTGAGATTTTCAATGTATTTCCCACACATGCCCCGTTCAACTTGTCTTAATGAAGTTCAACTTTATTTTATATCCAAGATCTTATTTTCAGGGTGTAAGTATGATTCTCATTTGAACTTACTAATAAATTTTTTTCTTTATACTATTTAAAGAAAATAAGTCACCAGGGCTGAGGTTGTAGCTGAATGGTAGAGCACTTGCCTAGCATGTGTGAGTCCCTAGGTTCAATCTCCAGTACTGCAAAAAAAAGAAAGAAAAGTTACTGGACACCAAGTGTATGCTAAAACTGCTCTAGACACTGGATTTGCAAGCTGGATTATGATTATTTTAGTTTTCAAGGAGTTCACGGTGAACTGGGCTACTTTGTACTTAGTTTGTTGTTTATTTATTTGATTGTTGTTTGTTTGATTTGGTTGTGTTATGTTTGATTTTGGTTTTCCTATAGTAGAAAGCTTTACTTTCCAAGTTTATTGTTATAAAGAACGAAGTTCTCTTACACAGAGGTTTTAGATTTCCTGTTTTACGTCTTATTTCAACTTTGTCCTCCGTAAAATCCTTTTATGTTTAAAAGATGGGGAGAAAGTTCCACACAGTGGCCTTACTCTCCCCAAGTGGTCATACTGACCATTGCTTCTTAGTGCTAAATGAGAGCAAATCAAATTCTTTTTGCACATGTACAATGTGCTGATGTTCTATAACCAGGGCCACAGAAAGGATGCTGTGTAGCAGCGATGAGGTAGATTTGAATCTTATCCTTTCTTTTTCCTTTCTTCCTCTTGAACATCTAAACACCCAACTCTCTTTTACTTGGAACATGATTTATCTTGTATTCAATTGTAAAACAGTTTTTTTAAAAGTTTTTCAAAAAATGGAATTGTGTGGCCAGTAAGGAAAATATCATTTGTGGAATGCACCAGTTTGCTGCAGCTGCTATAACAAAGAACCATAGACCAGGTAGCTTAAAGAACAGAAATGTTATTTTCTCACAGATCTGGCGTTTAGAAGTCTGAGATGGAGGTGTCAGCTGGGTCCATTCCTTCTGAAGGTTGTTAAGGAAAGTGTGTTCCAGGCCACTGTCCTTGACTTATAAATGGCCATCTGTATCTTCATGTTATCTTCTTTCTGGAATTTCCTCATCCTATAAGGACCCCAGTCTTATTGGGTTGGAGTCCATCCTAATTACCTTCATCACCTCTATAAAGACTTTATTTCCAAATATTGTGAGATCTTCAACATGTTAAAGTTTTCAGGGGACACAATTCAGCTTATAATATGAAGTGACTATAGGAGTCTAGGCACATGGCAGGTACTTTCATATACATTAATTTATTTGACCTGCACAAAACTAAACTACCATACTAGAAGGACATTGTGAACCTATTTCATAGATGCAAAGAACAGACTATAAGTATGGCCATCTTGCACAAAGCTAAAAGTAGCAAAAGTAGGATTTGAACCTAATTCTGTCTGATCTGCTCTACCCTGCTGCTTGTAGGTATTTCTCTTCTCGATTATTTCCTTTCTTTGTAAAAGTAATATTTTTAATTCACAGTAGAGCCCAGGAAAGTTTCACCCTGTTGTTTAAGCTAGGAAAATTAATTTTTGTAAGTGTGCTTGGCTTCCTATTTGGTAGCCAATATTTCTGCTGCTGGTACTTATACAACTTCCCTGCCATCTTTCAACCTGTACATATCCTGTAACTCAGTAAAGTGTTGCTCACAGATCCACACAAGGTTTTAACATCCATTCTATCACCTTCATCTCATAATCTGGTTGGCTGGTTCAGGGGGAGTTTGGACGGGTTTGACGTGCTTCATTATTTGGAAATCTTTAGAATCTCTCAGAGGGTGAAATGACTTTTAGTGGGAGAGTGCATCATAAGTGTAGAGTCTTTTTTGGTTTTGAGCCAGAGGATGGAGGAAGTAGGTGAGCACATCTGTGGGTAGACAGGGTCCAACCTCATGTGAGACTTGTGCAGGCAGTGGGAGGAGATTAATGATGAAGATGTCTCTCTCTCCCAGGAGTTGTTGGAACTATCTGGTTGCTAATGTAATCAGAAAAGTACCAGACTAAGGACAGGTAGAGAGTTTTTCATTTACAACCTGCCATGTAGTAAATGAAAGCAGTAAGTGAAATTGGAAAATTGCTCAGCCTCATCCACAAACAGCTTGTAGTGGACTCAAACATTTAAAAATGCATGCTCTTTACCAATGACACTTTTCTTAATAATGTGGTACATATGATCTGATATCAGAAGAGGAGGATTTTTAATTCTGGCTGTACCACTAACTACCAATATGGTCTCAGGTAAATTAATGTCTCATTGAGTGTCAATTTCTTCATCTGTCACCCAGCAAGAGGGTTGCTGCAAGGGTCAAATTAGATGGTGTGGGAGAGCTTTGCAGGCTGTAGAGTGCTATACAGATGCTAGCTATTTTTATTATTCCTTTATTTTTTGCCCAAATCTATCAGAACCCATGATTATGCTGAATTGTCTAGTTTGATTCTCCAGTTTATGGATTTTCCAGGCCCCTTTTCATTTCTTACATGCTTATTAGTCCCTCGAAAATGTTTTAAAATCATTGTGAAATAGGGTAGAGAGCAGTTAGGAATTTTTACTTTTTAATGTTTCCTGCATATTTATAGACACTTAATGGGGAGAAAATTGGGAGGGGGTACACAGTTAACAAAGACTTCATATATACTCAAAAAGTGGCCTATCACATTTTAAAGGAGCTAAGCCCTTCCAAGGAAATTACTGTCATCTGGTTTCAAAACAGTCCTGGCAGACTCCCGGTAGATGCTGACACTTTTAATTTTTCCTGAGAGCTATTAAAATGGTAGAAGTTTTGGAACTGCGTTCCCATATCACCGTGATGTGCCAAGTGATTGAATAGAACGTGTGATAAGGATCTTGCCTCAATGATGAAGCACCACAGAAAATCCTGAGTTGGCAACTCCAAAATGATTGCCAATCAAGTTTCAGAGTTCTCGTTGTCCAAGCTTCTGGAAGAAGTTCTTTCCTACTAGGAAGTTTTCTTTGAACTTGCAAATAAAAGGTCGTATCTGTCTTGCTTTTTCTCTGGTAGTAGTACGTTACCTCTTCATTCACTAGAAATGATCGCTGCTTATGCTACAGGCCCGAAAGAGATGCTAGTGGTGTTTCCCCTTTCTGGAGGAGGGTAATCAGGACCTGGAGCAGGATGGGATTCATCTAAGTGTGTGCATCTTGAAAGCAAACCATCTATGCTCTGGCTGTTCCTGGAGGATTACTTTTATTGACCACGGCTTGATACTTGGTTACTCTGGTGAACTTCTTAGGTTTCAGCAAGTCTAGCTTCTGTGGTTTTATAATTTCCTAGACTGGTTAGAGGAAGATGGCTAGATTGGGGGAGAAAGGATCTGTGAAATAATAGGGTGTTACATCCCCACTTAATATGACTCAGGCAGCTAGTGGCCATCGACCGTCAGTACTCTCTAGGGAAATCAGTTAATTTCAGTTATATATCAGGATTGTAACTAAAATTTGGCATCTGATTAACCAGAGTGAACTCATTTGGTATGCCAGTGTCTCCTTACTGCGCACTCCTTTTTTTGATTGCTTGCATATGATGAGGCTGAAGCCAGAGAATCTATTATTCTGACAAATGCTAATCAGAGTTAGGATTCTGATTTTAAATTCAAATTCATTGTGCACTATTAAGTTTTCTAACATTGTGTGCTTTTGATGGACTCATTTGCATGATTTTTAAAATATGCATTTCAGGCTATAATTTTATTATATGAGTGTTCTTTTACTTAATATAAGATTTTTGGAGAGCTTTTTTTAGGGTATGAAAAGATTAACAATCTATTTGCAGCAGCAATGTACTGTGATTGAACTCCATATGACCTATTTTAATCATTATCTGTCCTCTGGCTGGTAGATCCTAAGTTAGGACTACTGGAATACTAATGAGTGTGTTCAAATCCTACTCCTCTGCCTCATCTATGTGGACTGTATATAAAATGACTATAGAGAAGCACATAACCCCATAACTTTATCATCACGTTTCACTGGAAATTATAACAGCATTTTCCTGATAGAATTTTTGGGAAAATTCCATTAGAAATGGCACATGTATAAGCCAGCCTTTGCAAGGTGTGCTGCAGTAACAATGCATCTAAAATAGGAATGGCTGACAACTAGAGATTTACTTCTCATTCGTATTCATGTCCATCGTGGGTTGGCTTTGCCTCTGCTCCATAGTCTTTTCATTCTGGAACAGCCCCTACTGCTGTCATGACAGAGGAAAAATGGGAATGGAAGAACCCCAAGACATTTTTAGTTTTTACTTGGAAGTAGCACATTTTATTTCCATTCATATCTAATTGGCCAAAGTAAGTCAGGTGGTCAAGCCTGGTATCAGGTGAGTGGGGAGAAAAATCTATTCTACCATTCAGTGCAGTTACTAGTGCATAGTAAATGCTCAATGAACTTTTTTTGTTACCTTTAAATCTGTTCCCAAAAGTAAATTATAGTTTGGGATTCTGTTACGCTATTGATATTTTCCTCTGCTAGCTAGGACAGAGAATACTAATATTTGTGTGTTTGTCATATGGCTCTTTTAAAAGCAAATTAAGGTGCAGAATGCTTCCTTTGAACTTTTCAGGGAAGGTGGTCTATGGAGAGCCCATAGCAGCGAGTCTGGGCACTGATGGCACACACTACTGGAATAAAGAATGGCACCATGCAGCCCACCACGTCATGGGTCCACCTCTGCGACCAGACCCTTCGACTCCTGGCTTTCTCATGAATCTATTGGCTAAGTAATCATTGTACAGATGACTGTGAAGTGTTTTGCCAGAAGAAGTTATTCTACAAGTCTCAGGTTTGGGTGAAGGAGAGCTAGTCTTAAATCTGGAGCTTCCATGGAACTTCCAGTATTCTGTTCTCCCTGACCTGACAGATTCTGGGCACTTCCCTACCTGGAGAACAAAATCACTGGCTTAATTATATTATGATATGTTGTCAAAATCTCTCCTGGAGATAGAGAAAGCTGATTATTTTTACTGAAATTTTACTTCTGATTTTTCCCCATCTCTTGTTACCCAGAACCCAGATTGTTTATTATGCATCTCACTGCCTCAGTGCTGTGGATTGAACCCAGAGCATTCCACATGCTAGGCAAGAGCTCTGCCACAGAGCTACAGCCAAGCCCTATGCTTCATTTTTATTAGAATATCCTTGAATTTTTTTCTATGCTGACGTAATCGAGGTCCTGGATTGTTGTAGGTAATTCTGCCACTTTCTGGGAAGGGCTGATCATTGTTCTTGAGCATGACACCATACATGAACAGCCTGACATGACCCATTCACAGATGCTTAGATTCGAGTTATCAAAGAGCTTTTCAGCACTGACTATGTGAGAGTTCACTTGCCCCTTTCTTTCAGTGCCCTTCCTCTTTCAGACTTCTGTATCCCCAAGATAAGTCACAAGTCAAAGCAGGATTTTCTGTCCCTGGTGACATCACCATCCTCAGTCAGTCTCACATCTATATTTACACAATGTGGCTGTTTGTCCAGGGGTCACCCTGGAGGACCTGCCCTCCATTCCCATTACCTGATACCTAGTGACCCTGAAGTCACTATCATCAAATACCTACAACTGTCAAGTTCTAGACGAGATGAGCTCATAAGCACAGCACCAGTAGGTGAGAGAGCTGAGCCTAGAACTCAGGTTTTCTAACCCTTGATCTTGCATCAGGCTTCTTGTGTGTTCTCTGAAAGCGCTTCTTAGTACACAGTCCAGGAGAGGGGGGAAACCCACACCGGAAATGCTACCGTTCTCCATTGCACTTTTCTGACTTTCAGTGGTGAAGGGGGTCAGAAGATTAGGAAATGCATAGTCCTTTTCTCTTCACATGTTCTGTCTACTCACCTCCTGTTTGTTCGTTTATAGTGATGATCTGACCACAACAGGGACTGACCACTGCACTTTCAACACCTGCCAGAAAGCTCTTGGGAAGGATGACTTTACTAAGATTCCCAATGGGGTGAATGGTGTTGAGGACCGAATGTCAGTCATATGGGAAAAAGGCGTGGTAGGTTTCGCAGGCTCCAGCCTCGTTTTGCTTACTTCTTCAGCTGGGATCCTGACTGAGTGACAGCCAGAATGTCACAAACCTGCTTAGAAGCTTCCTGATTTTGTTTCTCACTAGAGTGGGAATGCAGCCCATCACCACCAAATCCATCCTGCCCCACCCTGTGACAGTCTCAGCAAAAAAAAAATATGGTCTTCTCTGCATAGTTTAGTTTAGAGAGTGCATTGAGGATGGGTGTAGATTGGGTACAAAGATGGCCATTCTTGAAATGTTACAGTTATGCTTCATTTCTCATGTTCTTGGATCTCAATTCGTCAAGTGTCACCACTGGCAATACTTGAAATGATGGAAAGTACATGAAGCATTTATTATGTTCACATTTGTACCTCCTTTTCATGAAATCTTTGCAGATGTCCCTTTTTAAAGAACCCTTGATTTTTTTTTTTTTTTTTTTTGCGGTGCTGGGGATCGAACCCAGGAATTTGTGCTTGCAATGCAAGCACTCTACCAACTGAGCTATCTCCCCAGTCCACTTGAATATCATATTTTTAAACTGCTGTATGAAATCATATAAATAATAACTCAAAGTTTAAGGGGAAAAAAGTTCAACCTTCTTCTTTTTGATTGGTGTCATTATTATAAGTATCTTAATTACAGTATATTTTTATGATTTATTACAGTTCCCAGGTATGTAAATATGTCCTATAATACGCATGATACTATCTTATTTTCTGAAACAAGATGGTTTACTTCTGGGATTATTTCTTTCAGGTCACAATTTTTAATCATTTTTTGAGGCAGGAATAATAAACTTTAAGGGCACTCTTAAAATGTAAATATACATAGGGATAAACTCTAAACACTTTTTCTGTATTAAAATCTCCTGCGATAGACTCTTCATGATTATTGGTTCATGTACATTTTGATTACATAAAATTGAACCTCTTAAGTCGAGTTCGCATCTTTCTAAAGGCGTTGTCACCTGATTTAAAAGCATTATCACCCATCTTACTTGAACTCCATAGTATCCTGCCTATGTCTACATGATCATTTGTTGATCTTGGGTCTACGATAAATTAGCCAGATCATAAATGTAGCAGTTGGTTGTGGAACACTTTAAATGGGAATTGGAAATATGATTGCCAGCATTCAGCTGTCATCTGTAGTGACCTGGTATGGTTCTGGGAAGGATGGGAAGAATTAGTCTAGTTCTTTTTTTGAGCTGATTTTTGCAACATTGGTCCTCAGGTCTCCGTGTTACCCCATTGTCTCTATCATTATCTCTATGATTGTTTAATACCAGCACCCACAGATGTTGTCAGCTCCTCAGTATAAGAAATTAAGTGCCGTTCTGTTTGGTTTAAGTGATGCGAGTCTTGTATTTTTATTAATAGGAGGTTTTATTAGTATTTGATCATCAGAACAAATGAATTTTCTCTTTGGAATTGTTTTCTAGCATAGTGGTAAAATGGACGAAAACCGATTTGTGGCAGTTACTAGCACAAATGCAGCCAAAATATTTAATCTCTACCCGAGAAAAGGAAGAATAGCTGTAGGATCAGATGCTGACATTGTGATTTGGGACCCAAAAGCCACAAGGTAAGTCTGACTTCTTGTATTCCTTGGCTTCATGATGGAGAAAAAGCACTAACTTGCAAAGTTATTTTGCTTTGGCCTTAATCAGCCATTTCTTATTAGGTGATATATTTAGCCATGCTCAGGAATTTTGAGCATGGTTTAGGTTTTGATATACAAATATTTCTTTGTTTTTCTTGGCATAGAGGTTGCAAAGGTTGTGTTGCATTCTCTGGAAATGGATATGTATAGAAAACCAATATGAATTTACCACTTCAGTGCCTGGCAAATGCCTGAGTTCACAGGGAGGAAAGGTACAGCACAATGAAGAAAATAAAAGGCTTAATTTGAAAAGGGCTGAATTGAAAACTCAAAATAATTACAGCCTTTTTAAAGCTTTCAGATAGAAAAATTCCAGCACAAAAGATGTCACTTTTTGTTAGCCAAATTTTCCAGTTGAGTTCATCTTGAGCCTATCATTCCCAGTAGACTCGAGCTTTTTGTTTCCAATTTCCATAATTCTATGTTAATATTGCAGGCCTGGCAAATTCCACCAACTCAGGGAAGCATTCGGTGGAGGAGGAAGCTCTGTGAATTTCTTTCTTCTTACAGGATGAGAGCACAGACAATACCTGCATACTGATGTGTGTTTTTTGTAGACTTTGCAACTGTAATGGAGGGAACCCCAGGGACTTTAACATTTTTTTGTGTGTGTACATACATGTGTAAACAGCAATACCATAAGCCCGTCTGCCTCACCGTACAGCCATTTATTCAAAGTCTATCAGATGTTTTTTTATCGTAGAAAGCAAAAGTGTATAGTTTCTTGGAGGTGATATTTTCCTAAAGACCCAGCTTCCACTGAAATGCTTCAGGACTGCCCCCTGGGGAAAACTAAACTAACCATGGCTGTGAACCTAAATCCAGCCCCAGGTAGTCTCTTAGAAAGCACTATCCCCTGGACACTCATTGTCCCTACCCAGGGACCAATTCACATGGTTGGCAGGCCATGGTCATGCCAAGTAGCCGTTAGCCAAATACTTTGCCATAACACCTCACTGCTGGTTAATGATCCATGCAGAACAGTAAATGGTAGCACAAGCATCTTATTTACATGAATATCCTTAGACACCAACTAAGTACAACTCTAAGTCTTTGTTATTATGTTAACAAGGAATTACTGACCATTAAGGACTCAATACCTAGTAAACCAATGTGGGCATCTTCTCTACTAGGCTAGGAAAATTTTGCTTGGGAAAGCAATGGAAAAAAAGATTGCTTGGATTTGGAATGATCTGCAGATGTATTGCGCATGCTACGTTTAGAGAACCTGAGGTATTTTAAATACCACTCTGCAGTAGGCTGGTGTGTGCCCAGCTGTCTCTTGCCCAGGGTCACCTTTGCTGTAATTCAAACTATTTAGGCAGCTCCAAGAGCTGGGGCAAGGTAGATTTTTTGAAACATTTTGTGGCTTAGGGAGACCATGAGGTTTAATCAGAAAACCTAGAAGTTTTCAAAAGGGAGAAAACTATCATATGAAAGTAATATTTATGAAAAATTATGATTTTGAAGCACAATATCCGGGAGAGATATAACAATGATAATAATTAGGAATAATTTGCACTTGCATGGCTCATGGTGGGTTTAAAAATACTTCAATATGTAAAATGTGATTTAGCAGGTAAGACAAATAAGATTGCTTCATAGTGACGAGAAAACTATAACTGCCATACAATGTAAGCAGCAGGTTTGAGAACCCTGACCCTGTGGCTCTGACTTTTGACACTCGTGTGTTTGCTGTGAGATTTCATAGCACGCTATCTCCTGATATCAGAGTAGAGCACTTCATATTATACTTGCTTGTTCATGTTCCATTTTTAATTCCACTCAGGTGGGCCAGTAAATATAAATCCATTTTTGGATTTGATTCTTTTCTTTGGTTTTCCTTATGGAAGGGAGGTTGGGGAGATGAAAATACTCTATTGAATGAGAGCCAGTCTCACTTCCAATACCCAGAGCGCCTCAGAAAGTCGTTCTGTGTGATCCTTTCCAACCCTACACCTGGGTACCTCCAGCAGGGCCCAGCCTTAAGAGTCCTTCCTGGCTAGTTTAATTTCTGAGGACGACACCAGCTCGGGTGTAAAGCATTGTCTTCCTTAGGCAACTGGACAAAGAGAAATGACCGGAACGTACGGTTGTGAATAATTCACTTGCTTTATTTACCACATATTGCTGCTTGGAGGATATTTATAGGCTGTGATTATGTCTCCTTGAGTCATGTTTTTAGACTACACAAATTTAGATCACTTTCTCCCAAGTTCCAGCTCCTGATTTCTATAACATTGTTTTGTCCTTCCTTTCCTATTCAGTTGTTTCAGAATAGTACGTAATGATCCAGATAGGTAGTTATTTTTTTCAGATCTATATATTACCTGCTTAATTTCCCTCATTTCTAGTCTAAGAATAACTAACTTAAGGTCAAACCAAAAGGTTCTATGCTTTTAAGTTTCTTTCTGTCTCTTTCATCAGTTTTGAAACATTTCTTATACAACAGGGCAGTTATTATAACTTACTTTATATAATGATACAGAAATCAAATTTTAAATTTTCACATATGGCATTTTGAATAAAGATAGATATAGATATATGGAGATATGTATATATCTTGTATAGGTATATAGATATAGATTTGGCCTTTAATTTTATAAATATGTACATAACATTATATATAATATTTGACCTTTAATTATTAGTACTATCTTCTTTAGTAATTCAAGTATACTTTTGTACTACTGGGTATTCTTTCTTACTTTTAGTCTAGGACTCCTCAGTGCTAGGCATAATAAAGATGAGCTCAAATTCAAGAGTCTGCTATGCAGGTGCTGGCCTGAGCTCCACCCAAGGTCATTTAAAGTCTCTGTAAGGTTTGGGGTGTAGCTCAGTGGCAGAGCACTTGCCTAGAATGCATGAGGCCCTGGATTCAATAGCCAGGACCACAAATATAAGTAAATAAATAAAACTAAATAAAGTTTCTGTATATCTACTTGCTCATATGTAAAAAGAGATTGCTCAAAATTGTCATGCCTACCTCACAAGGTTTTTGTTAGAATCCCATAAAGTATATACATGTAGACATGCTTTGTAAACTGAGAAAGTGTTACACAAAGACAAAATGTGTGTGATGATAGCTATTTTATATTTTTCTAGTTAGGCCAGTGTCATGCTTTTGGGAATATTTTCAGTTTTAGGTGTTCTCAGATCCGTTGCCCGAGGTGACCACACAGACAGATGAGCCACAGGGCTCTAATTCTCTGAACCTCAGATCTTTTTTTTTTTTTTTTAAATACTAGAGATATTTTCATTTTTTCTTATTTTACTGTCTTTTGGGAAAAATGCAGAAATATCATCAGGTATGTTGACTTGATCTATTCCCCTTTGGATTTCTTTGACGTATTTGACTTAATAAAGCCCCCACCAGACTATTTGGCATTATCAAATAGTCATTATCAAATAGTCAAATATCATTCCCATGTGAGCACTACAGAATGTGGGCAAAGGAGAAGCCGGGCAGTTGAGGAGGAGTCTTCATGGAATAACGAATCTGGAAGAAAGTGTGTTAATGGTGGTTCACATCACAAGGGAGAGACTATCGCAGAAACTATGCTGAGTCCTTATCTGGGTCGATCACAGTCCCAGCTTTCTCTATTCTTGGCCTGCTTCTTATGAGAAAGTTGCTTGTCTGGCTGGCGTGGCTGTTCCCGACCAGACTTCATGCTGATGACCTCGACAGGGACCTTTCTGATGTGCCACAATATTTTTAGCCTTCTCCAATTGCCCAGGCATCATCCAGAGTTCCCACTGTCCCCACATACTATCTCATGATCCTCAGCATCTTCCTCTTCCCATCTCAGTCCTGAGTTCTGTGAATCCCACACACCCACTCACAATACTGTACTTTGGTCTCTTATTCACTTCCTCCTCACTAATAATCTTGAGTTCCATTTCTTAAAATAAATGTTTTATTTCCAAATCACTGCAATAGTTAAGAAAAGTTGAAATGGGAGTACAGAAAAGTTTGGTGCACCTCGCAGCTATTTTCCACTATTATTATCTTACATTAGTATGGAAGATTTGTCACAACTAATGAACCAATATTGGTATGTTACTTTAATTAGAATCCATACCTCATTCAGATTTGCTTAGTTTTTACTTAATATTCCTTTTCTGCTCCAGAATCTCATTGGGATCTCACATTACATTAGTCATCCTGTGTTCTTAGGCTCCTCTGAGCTATGACAGTTTCTCTGATTTAGTTTTTGATGATCTTGGTAGTTTAGAGGAATGCTGGTCCAGTATTCTGTAGAATATCATGTGTTGTTGTTATGGTTTGCATGTGAGAGGATCCCCAAAAGCTCACATGTGAGACAGTGCAAGAAGGTTTGGGTCATGGCCTTAACCTAATCAGTGATCCCCTGATGGGATTAACTGAGTGTCAACTGGAGGCAGATGGGGTGTGGCTGGAGGAAGTGGTTCTTTGGGGGTGTGGCTTTTGGCATATATTTATATCTGGCAAGACTTCTCCTCTGCTTTCTGATCATCATGTGAAATGTTTCCTTCTGCCACACTTTTCTACCATGATTATCTGCCTCCTTTTCTCTTGAGCCCCCAGGAATGGAGCTTGCTGGCTATGGACTGAGACCTCTGAAACCATGAGCTCCCAAATAAACTTTTCCTCCCCTAAGATTATTCTGGTCAGATCTTTTAGTCACAGCAGCAAAATAGCTGACTAAAACAGTTGTGATTTTATGTTGTCCTCATTGCTAGCACAGGTTGGGGAAGGAAGACAGCAGACATTACATCACATGAAGATGGTGTGACACAGGTGGCTGGTACTGTTGATTGACCTGGCTGAGGTAGTGTGTGCCAGGTTTCTCCACAGTATAACTCCTCAAATTTCTATACTGTACTTTGAATGGAGAAAGTCACCATGTTCAGACTATACTTAAAGAGTGGGGAATTGTGCCCTATTTGATGTTTTAATTGATTCTGTAGAACCTGGGCCTGGCCCAGTTCTGCACAGAGCAGAAGCACAGAGAAGGATACAACCTTCTACACTGCATTCAAGATTGATGCAATGAAGCAACGGCATCAGGAAAATTGGAAATATTGTGTTCAGCAACAGCTGTGGGGAGGAGAAAAGTCAGAACAACATTTCCCCATTTCATGCTTTGAACTTCTTGCACATGACCAATTCACTGTTGGGAGAGTGAATGAATTCAGATGTGTATAAATAAAAAGGATTTTCTGAGGACAAGAGGAAGCACTGTTTTACTGGTCTTGTTTTCTTTAAACATCCCTTTGTTTCTGAGGTTGGGAGTGATTTGTTAAGCAGAGCTCTTTGGGAGAAGAGATGAAGCTCTATGAGAACTGCCCTCATGTGCACCTTCATTCAGGGATTTACTTTGCACTGGAGTACTCCTGGGACCCAGACCCTGAGAACAAGGTTGTACAGAGCCTGGATCTGACTTTAGGAAACTGACAGTCTAGAGAGAATAGATGAGACAGAAAGTCAAATATTCTCAGTCTAAGAAAGTATGTGTTAGGAATATCAGAAAGAAGATGCTGTTGAAGTTCAAAGAAGAAGGATCTTTCCTGTGTTAGAACAGTCATAGGCATAAAATCACATGAGAGAGAAGAGTGAGAGAGAAGTATCTGCCCCTGAGATCAGGACTAAGGTGGTGGTGAGGGAAATTGATGCAGCAACGACGAGATCTGTGAGGAAGCACTTACCGATTGAGAATTATATGAGACAGAATAATTTCAGGCTGCAGAAGGGAGAAGGAAGGTGAGGAGGTCATGGGCTGTCTGCATTTTTTATTTTGTTTATTATAGACAAAGCAATTTTAAATAGATCTCACCCCGTGGAGAAGAATTATTTAATCAATCAATAAATGAATATATCTATGGAAGTTTCTCTTTCTACAAGAATTTCCTCCTTTTATTTTACCTACCTGATTGTAATATTAACTGAAGGCTAGTAATTTTCAGACTTTCTGTCTGACCACACCATTAGATAGTGGCCAAATTTTTTCTGCAAAATTTCCTTATATTATTTTAACAAAAACAATTGGCCCAGTTGAGTCGTTCTCTCAAATGAGAGCAACACGCATTTCACCCAGATCCTCAAGGGGGCGCCCATGGCCCACACTGAGCTCAGTGGTTCCAACCAGGCCATTTGAGCTGCTGGTTATGCAAGAACAAACCAGCCTCTGGAGAACAGATGCACTTGCTAATGATTTTTGGCTTCATGGCACATGGATGTTTTCATTTGTTTTTTTTTTATTCTCATTTCGTTATTGACGGCATGTAGAAATAAGTGTGCTTGCCACACAATCTGTAACCTTAAAAATGTACTGCATCAAAGTTATCAAGGGGAGATCGGTAGAAAGAAAGAAGCAAGGTAGCCATGCTTATTCTTCTTTCTTTCTTTCTTTCTTTTTTTTTTTTCTTTTCCCCTTGTAAACGTGTGAAAAGCTGGATAATTCCAGGGTGAGCATTTGACATGTGGTGATGGATGGTGTGAGAGAATTGGGAGTGGACGCCTCAAAGAAAGGTTTGGATATACTGATGAAAGATTACCTAGGACGTTACTGGCTGGTAAAAGTTCCTGCAAAAAATCAACTGCAGTAGCTCTTCTGTGTCATTGCACAATTAAAAAAAAAAAAAAAAAAAACACTGCATTCAGTGCAAAGGGAGCATACACTTTTTTTTTTTTTTTTTTTTTGAGCTAAGAGTCTGCCATATTCAGCTTGACGGCTCACTGAGCCAGTGTCTATTGCTTGTGACAGAGGTATGTGCCCTAATGCTCCACTACTTCGGTCAAAGCTTTAAATTTAAGGACATATCCCCTATCTAAATATTTTGGTACTTGGAGTTGGGGGAAGAAATCAAGAGTATTATTTTTATGTGGTATTAAGGCAGGATGTTGTGGTGTCCTATGGCAAAAACAGAGATCAGCCAAACTGACCAACTGGTTAAAAATCTTATTAGCGAGGAGGACATGTAAGTTAAGTTGCAAACCCACAGCAGCAGCAGTAACTCATGTTCTGGCAATTTAAGGCTACCCTGCAAGCTTCAGTTCTTCGGTATTCATTAAATAGCACTTTGTTACTATAGCAACTGTCCCTTTTCAGTATTTATGAACTACAGGGTATCTCACAGCATCTCAAGCACACAAACATGCAGCCAACACACTGTGTGCACTGGAACATTTAATGAAGACTTCTAGCTGCACTGGATTCTGTCGAGCAGGCGTATTTTTGATCCCAGTTATTTTAGTTTATTACTTTTTTAAACTCGATTACAGCAGACTTTGACCTTGAATACACCGTTCTTGTAGGCATTGTGCTGTCTTTCCTGCTTAATTTCCTTCACTTTCTCAATGAAGATAGAGATAAATGAATTTAACTTTATATCCAGTGAAGAGTAATGACTTGCAGCTTATGAATATGCCCCTCTAGATCCTAGAAGGGCCTTGTGGATGAAATCAAGCAGGGAAGAATGACTTTCATCCTCTAGTAGTGGGAACTGTAGCATGTGGGGGAAAGAAGAAATGAAGAGTAAGGTGTTCCTTGGCAAAATAATGATGCTTATGACTTGTGAATTTGGCTTTATTACCAGTAACGGTTTTAAAGAAGCTACCAGGCATTTTCCCCTTGAACTTGAGCATTGAATGTCTTTTCATTTCTATGCCATAATCCTCCTCTTCCAAAGAAGCAGCATGTGCACACATACACACCTTCCCGGCAGCCCAGAAACCTGCTGTTCTGCCTTAAAAGCTGGTCAACCTGAAGACGGCCTTCAATGCCTGATTCTAAGAATATTTATAATAACTCCTCCCTGCCCCGGCCCCAAACTGTGTGGGAGGAGGTGGGGGATGCAGGCCTCGTCCAGGTGCATGAGTGGAAATGAGAATGATGTATGCTGTGATGTTTTCACAGTGCTGTCTGTGTGAGTTCATGGAGGGACATGGCGTGGGGCGGCTGCTTTAGTTGATCCAGGTTGTGCTTTGTGCAGCTATGGGGGGGGGGGGGTTCATGTAGTCATCTCCACAGATTTTTATGGTAATTTTGACAATTTTCTGGGAGATGATAGTGAAGTTGAGGAATAAGTGTCTTTTGCTAATCCACCCAGAATCCAGCCTGCAGTTCCACAGAGAAAGTACCAAAGAGAAAGTTTTGGGGGCTGAATTCTTCCTCTGCTGCTTGCAAACTGGGTGGATAACCTTGGGAATGTTACTTGATTTTTCTGAATTTTAATTTCTTGACATGTTAAAAAGGCAAGTTGATGTGTATTTTATAGCATTGCTGTGTTTAAGATAGTGTTTATAAAATGCTTGGTACATAATTAGTGTTCCATAGTACTTGGAACTTAGCAGGTAGTCAGTTAGTATTAGGGGGTCAATTTGTGGTTTAGTGGGAGCTGCTACAAGCTAGCCTTGTCATTCAGAAGTCATTGTGTAATGACTTAATTCAGACAGCACCCAAATATACCAAAATTATATTTCATATAAAAACTCCATCTCCCTTGTTTCTTGTATCTACCTCCTATTTTCACCAAGATGATTGAAGTTGAGAAGCTTGGTTGGATTCTCTCAGCCTAGGTAGTCTGATGAAATCAGAATTCTTCCATGCCCCCAAAGCTGACATCTTTTAAAAATTATTTACAGTTAAACTGGTCAAACAAATCACATAATATTCATTTTGTGGACTTAAGTAGACATCTGTTTAAAAAAAGAAAAATCTTGGATTCTGCACAAAAGAAACCTCACTTTGCTGATTACAGATGGTAAAATTTTAACCACTATTTATTCCAAGCTGTTTATTTAAACATGTTCTTATGCAACTAAACCTTTCAAGGAACTAGGAATCATTTCTGGGGACCTTACTAGTAATAGCTGCATGTTCTTCCAAATTATAAAAGAAAAGCAGCTTAGAAATGAATCATAGCATTTGCCTTTGCCAGAGTAAGCATGGTTTATTTTCAGTATTAAAATCAGGCAGAAAGGAAGCACCAAGGGGAGGTCGTGTATAAGGGCCCAGCTTTCCTATCTAAGCACCTGCTGTATATATCTTCCTACCTGACATATATTCTATGTTTCTCTGTTTTTGGCATTTGCTTGTCTTCCAGTATACTTCTAGGTAGATATAGAAGCTCAATACTTACTTGAGTGAATAAACCAGATACCAATAGTCTTGGGACAGTGAACAAATGTGTGATTGAAATTTTTGTTCTAGACTTTGTTTATCTACTCTTGGAACTGATTTAATATCTGCATTTCACATTTTTCCCCCTTTGAATTGAAAGAAGAAAGAGGAAGGAAGGAAGGAAGGAAGGAAGGGAGGGAGGGAGGGAAGGAGGGAGGGAGGGAGGAAGGAAATTCTCAGTATTTCTCTGTGCTTCCTGAAAAAGCAGTGCTTGACAGAGATGCCTTCCAGAGTCAGTGGCCAGCCTGCATCGCCAGGCCTCACACCAACATGGTTTATTTCAGATTGAATGTTTTGTGGGTCTAATGACTCTGTTTTTGGTCTCAAATTCACCCCTAATTCTGGCTAGTTACTTTAAAAACATGGGCTTTTGGTTATGGAAGAAACAGAGAACAGGGTGAAAATGGATCAAAGGAAATTTCTTATCAGTACCTGGAGAGAATTCCAGGGTCCTTATGTTCTTAAATTTTTATGGGGAGGAAGTGGAGGCAACTCAGGCTTGGGACCCCCTCCCATCCTCTGAGGTGACAGAGTTAATATTCACTTTTAGACTTGAGCCTGTATCTATTTTGTTGATCTAATTGCACGCTGAGTCCTTGAAATATAGAATATTGGCACTCACTCCAGACACATGCACACAGGTATGTAACTGTTTCCTTTTAATCAGGGTCTCTAATTACAACCACACATATTTTATACAAATATACACGGGCCTTGAGCTCCTGACCTCTTCACGTATAAGCAGAGAATCATGAATCCAAGGTCAGTGTTTTCTCGCCAAGCTCCTGGGCAGCAGATCGCACGTCTGTCCTTGGTTACGAGTGTGCACTTGACCAGTGAGTGGCAAGGATCCCAGCAAATCTGCCAGTGCTCCTGATGTCTGTCCCAAGCCCATCCTGCTGGCAGTGGGACTTCTTTGGACACCAGAAGGCAATTGACTTTTTAGTTGAAAAGATTTCATGTGCCTGCAAAACACCTACTCAGCGCCCTCCCACAAGCGTGGCCATGCTGTGCACACCAGAGAGAGCTGGGGAAGGAGAGTCAGGGTACATTAGGTTTATTTTGCAGCTGCGACTGGAATCACATTAAACCTATTGCCTAATTTCCTTTGTCTAACTTGATTTCTCTTTGGCTGGGAGGCAAATGGATCAATATTGTTTTTTATGCCACGATTACATTGCCTGAAGGAAATTTTCCATCGGTTCACTGTGCCTGCCTTAGTCCTGTAATTGGGGCTGCGAGCTGTCCAGGCATGGAGGGGCCTCCCCCGTCGTGTGTGCAAAGCCCACCATCTGTGCAGAGCTCACTGAGCGCGCCTTCTGGCAGGGTCGGACAGGCTGCCCCTCTCAGGGCAAGGCTTGGCATTGGTGCCAGGATTTTTGCACATGGTTCTCTGGATGTCATCTAATACAGATAGCTTTGGATTTTTTTTTTTTTTCCTTTCCTGTGAAGTCCTTTCCCCCTGCCTTTTCTCTACATATTTTTTCCCCTATGTTTGAAGTGCTCTCTTCCTCTCCAAAATTTCTTAACAGTAGTTTCTTTCCATTTCTGTTTTCTTTTCTTTCCCATCAGCCCCATCCCACCACCCCATCCCATGATTCTGCCCTTTTCTTCTCACCAGGAAATGTTCCTATTTTGCTCTCAGTTTTATTCTCCTGCCAGGCATTTAAGGAAAGCTAAGATTCTAGAGGCAGAATAATGAGAAGGCAATTTACCCATGTGAAAAAAAATACTGGAGCATTTATCAGTGCAGAAGAGTTGCTGGATTTCTTCCATGGTGGGGGGAGAAAGAACGTATCAGTCAGTTACCTATTAACATATTTATTGCATGCATAGTGTATATAAGACATTTCTGTCTATGTGGGGGACAGAAAAGAAATATAAGGTATAGTATCTGCCATCAAAGAGGCTGTGTTTTGTTTGGAAAGACAAGATAAAAACATGGGAAAGGATAAATAATTTTGGGGACAGAAGAACAAAACATTTCAGCATATCAGTTCAAGAAGTGGGGGGAAAGGATCATGTGCCGGAATCCTTGAGCAGTCCAAATAAATATTGAATTGACTTATCTGTGCGCTTGGTTTTGGGAAACAGCATCAAACTAGCAGAATCTTTGAAGGTGACTCTGGATAGGTGGACAAGGAATGGAAAAGTCATCCAGATGGAGAAGTTGGGGTTAAAGAAGGAGAAGTGGGGAAGATATATTCAAGGGGTAATTCAGACATGAGAGAGGGAAGGGTTCAGGAGTTGAAGATAAGATGCGTCTTGACCAGATTGCCCAGGGCTTTGTTACCCTAGAATGCTAGATTCAGTGGAGAAGTATGTCACACAGCTTGAGCAATTGAATGCCTTCAGCGATGCCTTGAGCATATCTAAATCTGCCCTTTCCAGTCTTGACATGGCACAAGCAGAAAATGATATTTGTAGAGTACGTGATGATAAAGAACAAGGGATTTGGAGACTGGGAAGATGTAGTGCAACCAACTTACCCTGGTTTGTCAAGGACTTTCCCAGTTTAGGACTGAAAATTCCATGTCCTTAGAAACAACCTCAGTCCAAGACTTAACTGTGATGTGGTTTGTCACCCCAGGAGGATGCTTTTCATCAAAAGTGGCTTGTCTAGGAGCTCTACCCACATCGGGTCACCCTAGGACCTGAGAGTTTCAGTCTTTGCCTGAGCTCATCAGTTGGGGATTCTGATTGATGAAGATTTTAGGGCAATGAGTGTGTGGGATGAATAGGAGTCAGGGAACCAGGTCAGAGGTTATTGTTGGAGTCTGGATTGAGAGGATGAGACCTCAGACAAGACGAAGGCATGGAAAAAGGGGGGAGATAATGATGTAAGAGATCTTTTTTCTCCAGAGGGATAATGCTCCCCAACAATGTGGCAAAAGACTGAAAATGGAGTGAGGGAGAGGAGAGAAGAGGG
Source organism: Sciurus carolinensis (assembly GCF_902686445.1). NCBI lineage: Eukaryota > Metazoa > Chordata > Mammalia > Rodentia > Sciuridae > Sciurus > Sciurus carolinensis. The sequence goes on from NC_062213.1 coordinate 34,825,976, forward strand.
ACATTTGTGACCCAAGCAGCTAAGTGCAATACATTGTATTCAAAGTTGGGTGAAAATTTTGTATTCTTAAGGAACTTGCAATCTGATTGAACAGATAAGTAATTCAGTGACAATAAGGCAATAGATGAAGTATAAGGCAATGCCTATAGTATAAGGCAAAAGATGAAGATGTGCAGTGCCATGGTTAAGGGCGTGGTATTCAGAGTAGAACCAGTAATTGGAGTCAAATCCCAATTGTGCCCAATTAGCTGCCTGACTGTGGGTAGGTTACTTCCCTCTCCTGAATAAAATGTAGATTTTTCTCTTCAGTAAAATGTAGAGATGAGAACAATGGTGCCAACCTTTGAGGGTGGTTGGAAGTAGCTAATACCTGCAGTATGGCGTGTGGTATACAGTAAAACTGGAAGAAACATTAATATCATTATCATGTACAAAGTGACAGAGAGGTATCAAAGTGAATGACTTCGATAATGTGGGATCCTAGAGAAAATACAGCTTAGAAAAATCAACAATAGACTCAGAATGCCAGTTTGTTTTGTCAATCATAGTTTCATCCCTGTTTATAAACATTCTCTAGTACACATTTAGTTTGTAATTGGCATGCCAGCAAGGTACGGTTTTAACTGCAATTTCAGTAGAATGCCCCTTGGAAGTAATGTTGTGCAGGGCCAGTGAATGTTTTTTGGATGATCCAAAAATGTATTGTACAATCCTTGATGCACAGCCGCTGGTGGCCTGACAGCATGGAACAGTGGCCTCAGGGGAAGATTATTTATACAAATTTCTCCATGCTAGGTCCTTCATCTAGGTTTCATAATAATGGGTAACTTCTACAGCTTTTAATTGTTTTGCCATTTTAAAACCAAATTCTGAGTATTTCCATTGGATGACTTACTAAAAGCAGAATTACTGTATCAAATGGTACAATCTTTTGACACAGCACCATCTTTTCTTTTGACTTTTCCTTTTCAATAGGTAAAAATTGTTACCTTTCAGCTGCAAATTGTATGTATTTGAGCACTAAGGAGGTTGAACACTTTTTCATTTATTTGTCATTGAGTTTTACTTTTTCTGATAAAGAAATGTCTATTCACACTTATTGTTCACTTTTCTTTTGGTAACATAATATTATTTGTCTTTTTATTTAAATGGTCTGTCACATTTCTTGCAAACTCTCCAAGGTTCTACTGAGAAATAAATGCTATAGTTACATGAAAGTGTTCTGAATAAATTGTAAAGCACCATATGCTTGTTACTAATATTGACATGTCAACTTTGTTAGAATCATGTTTAAAGCCGTGCCTGATGGTGCACATCTGTAATCTCAGCGGCTTGGGAGACTGAGGCAGGAAGACTGCAAGTTCAAACCCCACCTCAGCAACTTAGCAAGGTCCTAGGTAACTTAGGCAGATTCTGTCTCAAAATAAAAAATAAAAAGAACTGGGGATGTGACCCAGTGGTTAATCACCTCTGGGTTCAATCCCTGGTACAAAAAATAAATAAATAAGTAAATAAATAAATAACCTTTTTATCAAAGAGGTCTTTGCAAATTCAGAAATAACCTAACTAGAGTATCCCCTTTGTGGGGGCAGGAATTTTCATCTGTTTCTTCACTGCTCATCTGCAGTACTTAGAACAGTACTTGGCATGGAGTAGGTGAACAATAAACACCTACTAAATGAATAAGTCAGTTATACAGCCACAGATGGAAAGGAACTTTCTACATTCTTCTACCAAGATGACATCTCCATTTTCTTTCTTTCTTTCTTTCTTTCTTTCTTTTCCCCTCAAACCAGAAATGAATAGGGTTGTACAGAGTTGGTAGATCAGAACTGTGAAATAGTGGTCTTTAAAATTCTGGACTTAGGAAACCCATCTCTTAGAACGTCTTTCTTTATGATGACATTTTAAGCCTAATTAGTAATTCTACCTCATTTATTTAGGTGAAAAGCCAGAGACAAGAAAAAAGTGGAATGATAAAGAATAGTTTTCAGTGATATAGTAAAAGACCCAAGTTGTTTTGTTTTTAATATATCAGTGTTTCTAATGCCAGAATATTTGGTAAATCTACTACTCTTCCCATGCCTTGTTTATTGCTTTTCTGGTAACTATGAGAATAAATTTGTGCAAGGCCTAAAAGAAAGCATGATGATATGCCTTAAAGTTGATTCATTCTTTGCTTGCCTGTTTGGGGTGGGGAAAAGGTTTTGCATAGAAATGGGTGCTGATAAGTATATTCTCCTGTGTAGACATAAATTCAGCTATGCACAGGTGTCGGGAACCCTCTTCTGAAGTATTGCCGATCTGTTTTTATCCCTAATTATCCTATCATGTTATGTTTCCCTTTTAAGATACTCTTGTATCTTAAAAGAAGATGGGGCAAAATTTTGTTTAAATATGCATTGGACTCCAGACGTGCTCTCTGCATGGATCACTTGCATTGGGAGGCAATATACAGTGCTAAGCACTTGGTATTGAAGTCACATAGACTCTTATTTATGACTAGAGGTGAGTTACTCAGCCTGAGTCTCAGTCTTTTTATTTATAAAATAAGTATGGAGAATACTGCTTCTGAAGGGTTGTAATTAGGATTTAAATAAAATAATGTATGAAGAGCATCTAGCACAGGGATTAATGCATAAATATGCAGTGAGGGGAAGCTGCAGCTGAATATTTTTATTTATCATCATCATATTTATCAAAGGTGACCTTGGCCATGGCTTCCAACTGCTGAGATGCTGTTAGTAAATGTAAGAAAAGCAAATGAAGATGTCAAGAGCAAATGCTTTTGGATCCTAAAAGACAAAGAAAGGAAGATCCTGAGTCAAGTGTGGTGGTACACACCTGTAAGCCCAGCTGCCTGGGAGGCTGAGGTCAGAGCATCTTGAACCCAGAAGTCCCAGGCCAGACTGGGCAACATAGGGAGACCCTGTCTCAAAAGAAAGGAAGGAGGGAAGGTGAGGGAGGGAGAGTGGATTCTGCAGACACCCAAGATATGTTAGTCAGGGTTCAGTTTAGAGAAGTAGAAATTCTTGTGTGCTTCTGTGTGTGTGTGTGTGTGTGTGTGTGTGTGTGTGTGTGTATAAACATATGCAGACATAGACATTGCTTTGGTCAGCTTTCTTACTGCCATGACTAAAAGAACTGACCAGAACAATTTTAGAGGAGGAAAAGTTTATATGAGGGCTCAAAGTTTCAGAGGTCTCACTCCATAGACCGCTGACTCCATTCCTTGTGGCTTGAGGTAAGGCAGAAGATAATGATGGAAGAGTGTGGCAGAGGGAAGCAGCTCACATGATGATCAGAAGTAGAGGAAGAGAGAGAATCTAAGCTCAGCTCACTGAATATTTACCCCAAAGACCTACCCCGGCCCCACCCCCAATGACCAACCTCTTCCAGCCACACCCCACCTGCCTTCAGTTCCCACTGAGTTAATCCCATTACAGGACTGATTCACTGATTGGATTAAGGCTCTCATAACACAATCATGTCTCCCCTAAACCTTCTTGCATTGTCTCACACATGAGCTTCTGGGGCACACCTCACATTCAAACTATAACAGACATAGACATACACATATCCATGTATGACTTGACCTTCCATAGCGGTGAGGGTTGGAGTTACCACCAGGTGCTGCCTTTGCATCCGATGCTGGAGTTTGAGGTCCAGAAGGCAGGTATCCCAGAGGGAAGATGGGGAGACATGAGCTGCAAGCATGAGCTGGAGTCCCCAGAGGCAGGTGGAGACCTGTGCAGGTTCTTATTCCTGTGCCCTTGGCAGTGTGGTATGGGTGTCTGCTCTTGGCCATGAGGTCGAATACTCACCTGGCCCAAGAGAATGCAGAGGAGTGTGAGTGTAGCAGGGCCGGACCCCTCCTTACACCATGAGGTGTGTCAGTCGATACTGTGTGCACTACCGAGTGCTGCTTCACTTCCACCCTCCCCCAACTGAGGTCTTGGTGCCATCATCAATTTGGGTATGTGTTTTAAGGATGAATGCACTGAGGTTCAGAGTTAAGTCATTTACCCCAGTTCTCACAGCTAGAAAGGACAGAGCCAGGATTTACAGCAGGTCTGCAGAGTTCACGGCCTCCCCACAGGGCAGGAGCAGAGGGGCAGCTGTAGCACAGGGGTTAAGGCTTAGTCTCTGGATCCAGTCCACCTGGGTTTGAATCCAGCCCTCCCTCTACTACACTGCAGCCTCAGTTGAGCTGTTCAGTGTTGGTTCACTTTAATGTCCTTGTTTGTGAAATGGGAATGATTATAATACCCAGATTAAAGGTGGAATCAGAGAGTTGAGATAAAGGAAATTTTTTTGCAACAGGGTTCTGCATTTTGAGCATCCCCCAAACTTGGCTGTTATTCCCTCTGTCTGCTCAAGTTAGTGGCTCTCTGGGTGACTGGCAATAGCAGACAGCCTGTCAGGCCCTCCTGGGTGGCTCTCCCTTCCTGCCTCAGCTGTGGGAGTTTGCCCTGAGGCATGCTTGGTGAAGAAGCTGAGTCAGGTTCACAGTTTGCATTTCTGCACCTTTTCAGCCTCACAGCCTGGGACTCTGAACCTTGTGCCTGTTTGGGGTGATTACAGTGACCACATTGGCCCCAGCGTCCTGTGAGCTGACAGCTCATCATGCTCCCAAGAAGCAGGTATCTTTTGGGTTGGGCCAAGCTCAAGCCATACAACTTTATTTCTAACTGGGACTCTGAGGCTGTGCTTCTATCTCTGGCAGAGCCTCCAGAATGCTCTATTTTAGGAGGGTCGATGAAATGCTAGAGTATGCCACGGCTGTGGGAGATGATTAGCTGTCACTGGGTTCTCACCTGTGTGGAAAGCAGATAATTACTGTAAAAATCCCAAGTGCTCTGGTGATCTCTGCCATGAGTGAAAACACAGCACTTTCATCCCTGAGCAGGGGGGCAGTGGCAGGGGAGCAGAGGGGCCAGCCTACTTGTATTTGATTTCTGGCCCTGTCACTTACACACCAGGTGACTCCCAGCAAGTTGCTCAACCTCTACAAGCCTTTATTTCCTCATTGGTTAAATGGAAATAGCAATATGTGTTGTTGAGAGATTAAATGAGGCAACATACATGAGAGTACTCAGAATACAGCTAATGCCCATTCCTTGCCTTGAATTTGTTGGGACTGCCACCAGTGTCCTTCCCTGTTAGGATTTAGATATTAATGCAAGAAAGTTCAAAGGTGAAATAATCCACTCGAATGGATGAACTGGGTGGTAACTGTAGGCAGGTAAGGTGTGGCTGGAGGAGGTGGGTCACTGGGGGTGGTGTGCCTTTGTCTTATATTTTGTCCTTATTGAGCAGAGATCTCTGTTTCCTGATTGACTTGACCTGAGATGCTTTCCTCTTTCCACTGTGATGTTCTGCCTCACTTTAGGCAGAGCAATGGAGTCAGTCATCTGTGAACTGAGATCTCCGAAACCATGAGCACCAAATGCACTTTTCCTCTTCTCAAACTGTGCTTATCAGGTCTTTTGTTCCCAGCAGCAAAAATAGCTGACTAAAACATGCCCCTTTAACTTTTTGGTCCATTGTATTTTTGCCTTCCTTTCTGCTCTTTTAATTATTTACTTGCTTTTCTTTATCCCTGCCCTTTTCTCTCTCCCTTTCTGTCCTTACCTACTGATTTGTGTGTGTGTGTGTGTGTGTGTGTGTGTGTGTGTGTCTTTCTTGCTTGTCAAGTTTTAGGTCTTACAGTTACTCCCTCAAGAGCCTTGTGATGTTGTTTTGTTCTGTTTCGTTTTTGGAGCAGGAGAAAAGCAAACTCTTTTTGTAAAGGTGGATGCCTATTGCTGCTACTCAAGGCTGACATTCCAGTGCAAAGGCAGCCATAGTCAATATGTAAGTGAATGAGTGTGACTGTGTGCCTATAAAACTTTATTTACAAAATCAGACTGTGGGCTGGATTTGGCCTGTGGACCAAGGGCTTTAGTGCCAACCCCTAGTTTAGAGATTTGAAGGTTGCAGATTCCTCTCATTAAACCTCCAAGGTCACCTCCTCTGATGGACATCCTGAGATCCAGTTCACACCAACACAATGAGGAAGACTTGGTCTGTGTTTTTCCATAGCACAGTTTTCAAGTTTAGAAGATTCTAAAAAAATTCCATTTAGATGCTTAGATCATAAGTGGCTCTATCAATTTAAAACAAGTAGCTTTATTTTTTCCCCAGCACTGGGTATTGAACCCAGGGGCACTTTATCACTGAGCTACATCCCAGTTGTTTAAAATTTTTATTTTGAGACAGAGTCTTACTAAGTTGCTGAGGCTGGCATTGAACTTGTGATCCTCCTGCCTCAGCCTCCCAAGTAACTGGAATTATGGGCATGTATCACCATGTCCAACTTGATGGATGACTTTTTAGCAGTCAGCATTAGGCGAGACTCCTAGCCATAGCAGAAATATACAACCACAGTGCTGGTACAGTGCACTTTGCATAGTGTCCTTCCCTGTTAAGATTTAGATATTAATGCAAGAAAGTTCAGAGGTGAAATAATCCACTCAAATGGATTAACTGGGTGGTAACTGTAGGCAGGTAAGGTGTGGCAGGTGGAGGATGCAGGGATGATTGATTGTCTCAGGCCACTTCCAAACAAGCAAGCTTGCAGACCCTGCACTGAGGTTAAAACAGCTCTTTTCATCATCACAGACCTGAGTTCAAGGTCTAGCCTTGTCATGTGCTAGTTATGTCCTACACAATTTAACCTCTTCCTTAGTTTTCTCATTCATAAAATAGGGATAGCCAGGTGCGGTGGTGCATGCCTGTAATTCCAGTGGCTCAGGAGGTTGAGGTAGGAGGATGGTGAGTTCAAAGCCAGCCTTAGCAAAAGCAAGGCACTGAGCAACTCAGTGAGACCCTGTCTCTAAATAAAATACAAAATAGTACTGGGGATGTGGCTCAGTGGTCGAGTGCCCCTGAGTTTAATCCCCAGTCCCCCCTGCAAATAGAGAAAATAATAATAATATTGATATGTACATACTGGGAAAATTAAATAAGATAATGCTTTAAATGCCTAGCACAGAGCAGAGAGTTCACAAATATTTTTACAGTTATTACAAGAAAATGCTTTTGGTGACCTTAGAGTTTCTGAGTGTCCCTTCACTGGTGACTTGGAACTAGAGGATTCCATCTGCCTTGCCGCCTTCTCAGGAATGCTGGTGGCTTGTCTCAATTCTCAGGATCCCAGCGGGAGAAGTTCTCTCTGACTCTTGAAGGGGGCAGCAGCCCATCTCTGGATGTCAAACAGCCCTTCAGCTCTCTGGATTCCATGGTTGTCAGGCCGGCCACACACTTTCCTTCTCTTTCACTATCATACCACACTCCCTGATTGTCAAGAAGTAAAAACTCTACACGAAGAATACAAATATTCCAATCAACAAATGGGCTAAGGAAATGAACAGACACTTCACAGAAGAAGATGTACAAGCAATCAACAGATATATGAAGATATATGAAGAAATGTTCAACATCCCTAGTAATAAGGGAAATGCAAATCAAAACTACCCTCAGATTTCACCTCACCCCAATTAGAATGGCGATTATCAAGAATCCAAGCAACAATAGGTGTTGGCGAGGATGTGGTGAAAAAGGAACACTCATACATTGCTGGTGGGGTTGCAAATTAGTGCAGCCACTCTGGAAAGCAGTGTGGAGATTCCTCAGAAAGCTTGGAATGGAACCACCATTTGACCCAGCTATCCCACTCCTTGGCCTATACCCAAAGGACTTAAAATCAGCATACTACAGAGATACAGCCACATCAATGTTCATTGCTGCTCAATTCACCATAGCCAGATTGTGGAACCAACCTAGATGCCCTTCAGTTGATGAATGGATAAAGAAACTGTGGCACATTTATACAATGGAATATTACTCCGCAATGAAGAATGATAAAATTATGGCTTTTGTAGGCAAATGGACGAAATTGGAGAATATCATGCTAAGTAAGATAAGCCAATCTCAAAAAACTAAAGGATGAATGATCTCGCTGATAAGCGGATGAGGACATATAATGGGGGGTGGGAGGGGTTAGCATTAGGTTTAGGGTTAGGTGTAGGGTTAGGGATAAGGAGAGCGGTAAGAATGAAGGAAAGAAGGACTGTATAGAGGGAAAAGAGGGGTGGGAGGGGTGGGAGGGAAGGGAAAAAAAAATAAACATCATTGCCCTATGTAAACGTATGATTACACAAATGGTATGCCTTGACTCTATGTACAAATAGAGAAACAACATGTATCCCATTTGTATACAATTAAAAAAAAATAAATATATATTAAAAAAAAAAAAAAAAAGAAGTTATTTTCCAGTGTCAGACTACATCTCGTCTGCCAGCGATTATGCTTCCAACTCTCTTTATTTCAGTAGGGATGCAAGGAAAATAGGTCATCTTCTTCCTTTCAAAAAAATTTTAAAAAGAGTAAAGTTTAGAAACCCTCAGACCTTTCTGCATCCACCTTCTCTTTCCCATCGCTTTAGTTGAGAACTGACTCTCTTCCCTCTTCAAATTCCAGTTGCTCCTTTTTCTTCCTAAGATATGGAATTAGAACTGAACATAATAATGCATCTGGAACATTCAGTATTTTCAGTGGAGAGCATTGGGTGAATTTTACCCAACATATTCCTATATGGAAAATCAACATTTTTTTCTGCTTGACTGGTGTCCATAGCATCTGTCAAGCAACATCATCTTGCCAAAGACAAAACAGCACCCCAGGAAGGTGACAATTCCACTCACCACCCTGGGAAGCCATCTCTAACTCTTACCCATGTGCAGGCCCATAGCTTAGCCTTCCAAAGTCAATACTCATCCCTTACCTATGATCACCTACCTGTTTAGTATTCACAGGACATACCTCCTGGAACATCCTAGCTTAGCTGATTCACATTCAATTCCTGCTCCTTCAAGACACTAAATTATTTTTAGTTCCCTACTTTCTGAAAACGAGTATATAGAACATGCAATATTTATGTTCAGTAATAGTCCAGAAATTTGCTAATAAGCTATTTTCTGATGAATAAATATGTATAAAAAATGCCTTCTATTTGTCAGTTCTTCCTGAGGCACATGGGTGAAGGATATGGTGCCTACCCCAAGGTCACCTTCCTGGTGTCTAAATCCAGTTTATCTAACCATGCCCTACACCAACATCCATGACCTACATCACACAGCTCCAAGGACAAAATAGCAGGGTTACATGATCAGTTTATTTCTTTAAGTCAATGTTTGGGCAGGATTTTTATGAACCTGCATTAAATGTTTTGTCATCCATTGAGCACCAATAGAGTTCCAAGTTATTGTTCAATTTAGATTTAATAATGTGGCTGAAGCAATTCCCATTTTCTCTTCCGTAGGAGGCGAGTATAGAAGTCTGAATAGAGGGAGGAAGATTGATGGGTGCAGTGAGCAGCAACTCTGCTTAATAATGACAGTGTACTTGAAGTAGCACCAGTTAGCATTTCCAGAGATGTGGCTGCTGTGCGCCCCATTTATATAACTTGTCACGTCCAAGAAATCGACGGAAGAGGTAGTTTGAAATAGACAGTTGGAACACACATCAGAAAAAAATATCTCCTAGTGAGATCATATTGAGAATGACTGGTCAATTTCAGTTTAAGGAATTTTTAATAGCATCTTCAATGCTTTGCTGCAAAACAGAAAACCAACCAAGAAACACCAGGAAATATGAAATTAAGTTGCTTCCTGTTTGTTTTCTGGGTATGAAGAATATTTTCGTTAACTAAATGCTGTCCAGGTGGCCCGCCATAAAGCTTTCAAAGGGCACTATTGTCTAGTGGTAGTATGGAAGTAAAAGGCTCAGGTGGATATCATAACTCATATGCATACCTCAGCTACATGAACTTAGGCTATATACCATAGTTAAGTTGTTAATCTTTTTGTGCCTTGTTATCCTCCTTGATCACCTGGGAATAATAATCATGCCTGCCTTATAGAATGTTGAGATTTAACAATGAACTGTTGCTTTCATGTTGAATGCGCAGGTATCCCATAGCATAATGTAGAGAAACGAGATAAGTAAAGGTACTACTAATAGCCCTGAGATGATTCTATTAATTTTTTTGTTGTTGTTCTCATGGCAACTGGGACAAAATGACTTAGTTGGAAAAATACAACAAATACCTAGACAAGTCATTTCTCTGGGGTCATGAAGACCCACAGTGCTTAAGAAATTCTCCTCCTCTTCACAGTGCTCTCTCTGAATGTACATGGGCAGTGTTGTCGTCTCCTGGCTCAGCTTCAGTGATTTTCTCTTCTATAAGTACACACAGCTCTTTGGTAGAAAGCTATTTGCAAAGGGACAGAATGTTTTTCTGCAGTTCTGACATGAGTAGTATCAAAGCTTTGACTAAGTTGGAAAAGAGCTTAATGTTATCTTTGGGGGCTCTGCTTCCCTGTCAGCGTCAGCCTTGGAGATGTGTATACTATAATTGGGACTCAGTAAGACAACCGTGACACCCCTCTGCAGTGAGACGTGCCTGTGACGCGCCTGATACAGGCTCACAGTGAGCCTGACAAAGAGCAGCTTTTCCCTGGGGCAGAGTGACCATGAAGGACACTCCTTCCTGTGAATCTGCTAATGGGGAGTGGATGGCCCAGGGACCCCAGCTTCATCTATTGTATAGAATGGCTCTTATCACCCTGTGTTCTTCCTGTCACCGCCAGGGCAAGTCAGCATCCTAACTATCCAGTCAGTGATGAGAGAGAAGATATTTCTCACAAATACTCCCTCCTCAACTAATTTGCATATTGTTAGAACTGAAAAATATTTGATAATGAATCTTGCAGTTCTTCATGTTTGCTTACAAATGAAATTGGAGCATCATTCCCCATTTGCATCTATCTTGCTGGCAGATTTGTTGAGAAGATACTCTTGCTTCTTTTAGAATCACAGGCTTTTTGGACCCTGCCTCAGAGACATTCATGGGCTCTTTTTCTTTTAATTAACACATATTAATGGTATATGTTAATGGGGTTCAGTGCGATGTTTGCACACATGTATAGAGAGGGCACTGATTAAATCCAACCGCCCTTTTCCTAACCGGCCTCACCCTCTCCCAATCTCTAGTAATCACTATTATATCCTCAGGTCAACAGATTTTAGCTTCCACATATGAGAAACTAAACTTGTCTTTCTGGGTTTCACATGTCTCACTCTACACAATGTCTTCTAGTTCCACCATCCATTTTGCTTCAAATAATAACATTTCTTTCTTCTTTATGGCTGTAACACACATTGGGTGTGTGTAACATTTTCTTTATCCATTCATCCATTGATGGGCACCTGGGATGGCTCCCTATGTTAGAACTTGTGACTTGTGCCACAATAAACATGGGCATACATGGGCTCTTCATTAAGGGAGTTATTTTCCAAAGGACAAAGTCTCTATGAGTCCAAGTTTTCACTGCAAACCACAGTAACTAACTTGTATTCACCTAGACAAAAAAAAAAAAAAAAAAAAGGAAAGAAAGAAAAAAGAAAAGAAAGAAAAAAAAATACTCCTTGGGAAGACTCAGAGACCAAAGGAGATTGCTGCTCTGCTTTGGAAGACTGGAGCCCAGGGGAGAGGGAAGCCTGCTCTGCATCCAGGATTGTACCCTCCAATTACTTTCAGTTCTCTCTGTCATTCTGTTGAAGATTCTAATTCCTGGGATGAGCACACAGCTGCCTCTCTCTTGGTTAGGGAACAAGAGGACACTGAGTCCTCCTGTCAGATTATGTCCAAAGGGAGAAAAAAGTTTCTTAAAAGGAAATTGTGGTGCTAAGACTAGAAGGGAGAATAGGTGCCAAGGGAACAGTGCCTGCTACCCTGCATGCCTTAGGACTGGAGGATTGTGTGGCCCACTTAAGAGCTCAAATGTGCTGCACACATGACAGCTGCTCCAGTTATCCCCGTGCTACTGAACCTTGTGGCAGAGATGAGTTACCTCTTCAGCTGAATCTCCCATGTGTGTGCTTGTCTTCATCCAAGGTGGTTTCCTGAATTCAAAGCACAGTCCACTCATCACATGACATGGGGCCCACCAGCTCTGCAGAGGAGGTTATATACACCTGAACCTGGATTTCATCAGAGAGAGCCTTCTGGAGAATTTGCAAAAACCTTGGGGATGTTTCTTTGGAGGGAAATAAAGATACAGGGAGTTTGGAAAATCATAGGTCTGTTATCACGTGCTGTAGACGGGAATCGAGAGGCCTGGGCAACACTCACCTCGTGCAGACTCTTCCAGGGATGGTGCCTGCAGGGCAGTCAGGCTCAGACTTCACATTCGAGAAAGGCCTCAGACTGATACTTTTGAGATGACCATGAAAACAGATTTTTGTGAAAATCTAGGGAAAAAGATGTATCAGGCAGGAGTCTTAGCTGCAGTAGGGAGAAATCGATTCTAGATGGTTAAACAAAAAGGAAATGTATCAAAAGATACTGAGTGGCTCACAGAGTCTCCAGGAAGGCTGGAGGACCTGGCTGAGAGGTTATGCAATCAGGAACAATGCCCCAGGCATGCAAAGGGCAGCAGAGAACACGGCTGCGGCCACTGGACACACTCCCAGCAATGGCCTCATTGCTCAGGGACTAGATCTACGTCTTGAGCCTTGTCACAACTGTCCCTCAACATGGGAGTTATCCCTCTCACCCCCACCAACATGGATTTCTGTGGCACCTGATTCTTGAGCCAGCAATCATGGCAAAAATGGGCACCATTTGGAAGGAGCTCTGGTTTTGTGCCTGGGAGTCTGTGAAGGCATGTTCCTGGCTTCTGCCTTGGGGACAGTTCTCCAGAGGAAGTGTGATCAGAGTAATGACAGATGGCCTTACAAAGATGTGTGACTTCCGAACTTGCGTTCTTTCCATTAATGGATCACATCTCCCATATCACATTATGAATGAATAGATTTTAAATAATGCTTTGCAATAATTTTATGAATCATATGATGATATCCATCATATGTTATGTTGAAAACCACCTACCAATTAAATATTGAATGTACCACGAGGTGCTTTTTAAAACCTTCTTACAGCAGGATTACATATGTAACAGTATTCTTAAAAAGTTCAAAGTAGATCCTACTTCTCAGAGGTACATTGGCTATTGAACTTGGGCAAGTTCTTAAACAGTTCCAGTCAGCATTATCACTGGGTAAATGGGGGAATAAAATCTAACTGTAAAATTATTATGGTATTTATTGATATTTCCAACTGTTGCTAATTATTGATGAGCAAGTGTTTTGTATAAATTGATAAAATGCAACTAAGAATAATCATAAAATTTTATTTATGTATTACTACTTAACTTGTACAGCCTCAGAAATGTTAGGTTCCCAGTAGAACTTCTATACTGAATACTAACTTCCCATTTAATTCAGGTTTTTTTCCAAAATACAGACGTGTCCCAGAGGACAATGGAGGCAGGAAATGAAATCAACCTGACTAAACAGGAGGACAATTATGTGATCCTTTTATTTGATCACTTCATATTTATAAAGCACCTACTATGTGCTGGTGTTTATCTTTAAAGTGTACACCAGATAAGAAAAAACAGCCTGTTCAAGAGATCATTATAATACACTTGGACTGGAGGTGGGGGAGCTCATTGGTGAGCACTTGTATGGTGGTCGTGAGGTCCTGGGTTCCATTCCTAGTACCAAAACACACACACACACACACACACACACACACACACACACACACACTTGGATAATGCTAAACTACAAAGGAAGAAGTGTTCAGTTTCACCTTCGTTCATCTGGGTTGGAATCTGGGGACCAGATTTTTTTTTAAATTTTATTCATTCATAATCATTATACATATTCACAGGGTACAGTGTGATATATTGGTGTGTGTACACACTGTGTACTGATATAGCAGGGTAACTGGTATGTCCATCACCTATAACCCTTGTCACTGCTTTGTGATGAGGACCCAAGTTTTGGTTTTTTTTTTTTTTCTTCATACCCTCATGGCTTTATTTTTTTGTTAGGGCTGACACAAACTACTTCACTTTGATTTTGACGGTTTTCACACTACACACCCGAGATTCATTTATACGATGAAACATAATTAAAACGGATCCTCCTCCTGAATCTTTTTTGGGTCATGGACTTACCAGAGAATCTGAAGATCTTCTCTAGAAGACCTCTGTACCAACAATACAATTTTGCATACAATTTTAAAAGCTGTTTACTGATCCTCAGGAATGAAACCATAATCCCATTAAGTATCAGTGATTTTCACAGTAAGTTCTGATTGAGGCAAAAGGGAAAAACATGCATGAGTGGAAGGCAAGTGAGAACTCAGGAAACAACGAGCACGTGTAATTTAGGTGACAAGGTACATGCTGTGGGGCAATGATATTAACAATCATAGTAATGGTGACAAATACCTTGGCACATGTGAGGACATAGGCTCTTGAGCAGAGTTTTAGGGAAGGAGAGGGGCAGAAGTGAGGAGGGCATTCAGGGTAAAGAACCGCATGTGCAAAGATTGAGAAGTGTGAAGGTGCCTCAGAACTGGAGAATTACAGCTTCGGCTGGAAGGAAAAGTTGGGTGAAGAATGACACCCTGTCAGACACCTTCCACTGTGAAAGTGGAGGCACAATTTTTGCTCCTGTTGATAATGCCTAGAATTTACATTTGGTGTTAATTTGACTTCATTTACATAATGCCTTAGTATAAAGATCTCTTAGATGTTGTCTAATTGTCCTCTTTCTCTTCCTAACCCCAAGGCTAAGATAGTCAAAGTAATGACCTTTATTTGGCATGAGGCAGAGAAATCGAATTGGATATTTTGCTGCATCAACTTCATCTTAATATCATAACTTAAATCACAGAAACAGTATAACAAAAACTCTAAAGATACTTTGATTCCTCCATATTCATTTTTTCCATTCCCAAAAGACTTTGTATATTTCCTTTTGTATTTGTCCAGGTGAGTATGTATTTTCCTTACACATGTGGTATGCATGTTCACTGGGGCCTGTTTTTGCTATATACTAATAGGAAGTTATCAGGCATTTTTGCTTCTATAAAAGTATTCTTAAAACAAGTTTTTCACAAATGCCTAATATTCCTTTTAGTAACTATTGGAAAATCATTATGCTTCAGTTTTTTAATACTTTAGGCAATACTGGAATGGCAATCTTTATGTATCAGGTTTTTTCTTCTTAGATTATTTTTCTTAGTTTGAGAAGCTCCCAACTTAGGGTTTCCCACCCTATTATTATACTTCAAATAACCATTTCAGCATGAATTTTTAAAGGCTTTTGTTTTGGTGGTGCTGGGATTGAACCCAGGGCCTTGTGTATGCCAGGCAAGCAAGCTACCAACTGAGCCACATTCCCTCATAATGAATTTTTAATTCATTTTACTTTCTTCGTATAGCAGCCTTACTAAGGCATCAGTTCAAACATCTATATGTAGCATTCTACAGTACAAGCCCAAGAGTTCCTGCTGCTGTTAGCTATGAAGTGTAGAAGGGCAGAGAGATTGTGCTGGTCATCAAAAGTCACTTTAACTGGAAGGTCTGAATCCCCTCTCTATTGTTTCCTCAATTTATTGATTTATTTGAGTTTGTGTCTTTTATCACCAATTCACAATTCACCATAACTCATTCTAAGTATCTCTTTGAACATTTTCATTACCCTACTTTGGTGACTTAAATATGAATGATAATACCCTTTCCTCCTCCTCAGTATTTAAATTCTTATTGTATTTGTGCTTCCTTCCTGCTGCTCTGGGGTCTTTTAAACTTTTCACTATATGGGTAAGTTGGTTCCAAAAGTCTTGGAAGCTCTTTTTTGCAACCAGCACTTAACATATGACCCAGAAAATTCACTTCTGGGTATTTATACCAGACAAGTCTGTATAGAAAGTACATACCTTGATGTTTACAACAGCTCTATTCATATTTCCAGTTAAAATCTGGAAATAATCCAAGTGTCCTTTAGTGGGTGAATGATAATAAGGAACTGTGTGTCCCTGCAATGATACCACTCAACAACCAAAAGAAAATGCCATTGAAACAGTCAGCAGTATGGATGAATCTCGAAGAACTTACGTGGAATGAAAGAAGTCAGTCTGTAAAGGTTGCATACTGTGTGATTTTATTTATATGCAGTGATGGAGAATAGATTGCTGGTTGCTGGGAATTAAAGGTTGGGGATAATGTGCTTTAGAGGGATAATAGGAATTTGTGTGTGTGTGTGTGTGTGTGTGTGTGTGCGCGCGCTGATGAAACTGTGTTGTGTTCTAATGTGATTTAACACAAGTCTATTATATATGTGTCAAATATGTGTCAACATTCATATACCTGTACACCAAAAAGTTGTTTCATTATTAATTTAAAAATTTTTGGAAAATCCCAATTTCATCAAACTAGTCAAATTTCCTGGGGTATTATCTAACCTCTAAATCTCAGCTTACATTTTCCTGGGGTATTATCTAACCTCTAAATCTCAGTGTACATACCCACAAAAGGTGGAAGCTACTCAGCACTTGAAGAGGTGTTATAAGGATGAGATAAGATGTTATGGGCTCTCTCCTTGATTTACTGGAAGCACCTCTTTTCCCTTTCTGTGGTAGATGTTTCTCAGTGGGAGCAGATTCTTTGTATAACTTTCTTCCATTTTTTTTTATAGTTATTTGGCCCTTAGGGGACAAATTGGAGTTATTGAGTGTTTCAAGCAGGAAAGTGACATGATCTGACTTTCACTTTTAAAAGATTGTTGGAGCAGCTCTGCAGAGAAGGTAGAGGGTAAAAGAGGAAACTAGGAGGCCAGGAAGAGGTGCCAGGGGGACCCGAGGAGAGGCAGCGGTGACGTGGCATTGTCAGGCACAGCAGAGAGGGAAGGACGTATTTTGGGGGATGTAGGAATGACAGATGTTATGATGGCTTGAGGGGCAAGAAAAGGTAGCTGGCGGTGTCATTCACTGAGATGGGAAACTCAAGGGAGGAGCACACTCCAATGAGTGGGCTGTGGAGGTCACTGCCAATCAAGAGTTCAGTTTGGGCACATCAAGACTGGAAACCAAGCAAGCAGCTGGACATGGAGTCTGGAACCAAGGACCAGGCCAGTGTTGTCCTGTCTATTTCAGTGTCCAGCACACGTCAGCAAGAGGTTCTCAGCCCTTCCTGGTTAGGGCTGGAAGCACTTAGGGTTGCTTTGCCTCAGTCTCAGCCTCGAGGATTTTTGTAGAGTACCTCTCTTTAATCTATTCTGAAGAGGGATTGTAGAAATTCTACCAGAATTCAGATTATGCTCATACTAGTCACTCTGGCCAGATATTTTTGTCCTTTTCCATTTAATAAGATTTAAGGAAAGGAGGCATCCAGCTTTTCCAAATACCCCAGCTTAGAAGTAATCAATAAGATTGAAAAGTGTTCTTAAGTTACTGAGATAAAGCAATCCCACCATGGGTCTATATCCAAAGGAAATGAAATCAGCTTGTCCAAGAGACATCTGCACTCCCCTGCGTATGGTGGCATTATTCACAAGAGCCAAGATATGGAGTCAACCAGAGTGTCCACCAGGGATGAAAGGATTTTACAAGTGTGGTATATACGTGGTGGAATGCTATTCAGCAATTTAAAAAAGCATTCCTCTTATTTCCAGGAACCTGGAAGATATTGTGTTAAGTGAAATAAGCCAGGCACAGAAAGACATAGTACATGATCTTACATGTGGAATAAAAAAATGATCTCACAGAAATAGAGAGTAGAATAGTGGTGACTAGGGACTGGAGCAGTTGGGAATGTTGGGGAGGTATAGGATTTCAGATAGGAAGAATAAGTTCAAGAACTCTGTTTTACAACATGGTGACTATAATGTATTGTGTTCTTGAAAAAGGCTGAGACAATGGACGTAAAGCATTCTTACCACAAAAATGATAACTATGTGGGGTTAACTCATTTGTTAATTAGCCAAACTTAGTAATTCCACAATGTTGACATACTTCAAAATATCACTTTGTCCAAATAAATAATACAATTTTATGTGTCAGTATAAAAAATAAAATAAGATACTGAGAATGATGATAAATATACAAACATGACACAGAATATGCTAAGAGATTATATCCTAATGTGCAGTTGACCCTGCCATCCTCAAATTTCCAATTCTGCCACAGACAAGGGGGAAAATCTGGATATGTTTTTCCTGTTTTTGGTAACTACCAAATACAGTTCCATAACGATCAAGTAGTGAATCCTCTGGAAAGGCTGGAGCATGAATGGGACTTGGGGAGGGGGTTGAGGAACCTCAGCTGCAACTGCAGACAGCTAGGTATCAATCAGGTCCTGTGTTCGTCAGACTCATCTGTTTAGAATGTTTTATAATTAAAAAATGAAGCTGGGCATGCCTGTAATCCCAGCAACTGAGGAGGCTAAGGCAGGAGGATCACAAGTTCAAAACTAGCCTCAGCAACTTAGGGAGGTCCTAAAGCAACTTGGCAAGACTCTGTCTCTAAATAAAATATTTTTAAAAAGGGTTAAGTAGGGATGTGGCTCAGTGGTTAGGCACCACTGGGTTCAATCCCTGGTACCCAAAAGAGAGGGGGATGGGGGGGGGGAAGAGAGAGAGAGAGAGAGAGAGAGAGAGAGAGAGAGAGATTTTGATTCTTTAACACATGAAAAATAATTTTAAAATCTAAACGTAAAAGACCACCCACCCCATTCTCATGGATCACCTTAAAAAGTGATCTCTTGGGTTTTTCTCTCAGAAAATGTGATTACTGTGTAATGAAATGTTAATGCTATAGTCTATTCTTAAAGTCACTTGGTACAGTGATGAAGCTGTGGCTTAATAGAGTTGCTAAATTTTCTCCTAGGTCATTCTTCTTACATATTTTTTATGTTCATCAAGTGAGCTGGGGCTGATCTGGAGCTTTTTTGATTTTGTTTTTACAAACACAGGACAATCTCAGCTAAGACTCATCACCAGGCAGTTAACTTCAACATCTTCGAGGGCATGGTTTGCCATGGGGTGCCCCTGGTGACCATTTCAAGGGGCAAAGTGGTGTATGAAGCTGGAGTGCTCAACGTCACGGCAGGAGAAGGGAAGTTCATTCCACGCAAACCGTTTGCTGAATATGTTTACCAACGAATCCAGCAGCGAGACCAGGTGAGTCATGCAAAGTGGGCCAGGGTCTGCCACCTGCTCTGGGGTGCTGGTGTTTGTGGTGATGGTGGTGGTGACGCATCACACTGGTCTAGCATAGTCCCGGGCTGTCAGGGTTTACATGAGAGATTACAGACGAAGGCCAGTTTTCAAAGAATTGTTGGATGGATGCATTTTCCTTAGCAGACTGGTGTGTCGATTCGGGGCTTCCTGATACGAGGTCGGGGTTTTTTTTCCAGGCAAGCTCAGGACCTTTTGGGCAATTTAATCAGGCTCTTCCAAGAAACAGACATCCAGATGGATAAAGGTTCAGGGGTTTTATACTGGAAACACCTGGGAAAGAAGAATGGGCAGGAACTGGACCAACTTAAAGTGTTCCAGAATGCAACTCAGGTCTGACCCAGTAAGGAAAGAAGAAAAGAAGGCGAGAGGAAGCACCCTAGACCACCAACCTAGTCTAGAAGGGGTCGAGAGGGGCCCTTGGCAGTCCTTGAGTCTAGTCTCCTGCCCCACTGTTAACGTGGCACCCAGTCATTGGCTGGAAGCTGCCGTAGTAGGTGTGACCTCAGAGCAGAGCAGCGGCCCCTTGAGAAATTGCTGTTCCTTTAAAGATTTGCAAGTTACGCTCTCATGACCACCAGAGCAATGGTGGAGTAGGTAGGTAGACATAAAAATGAATTCCATCCTCCCTTCCCATTTCCTAGCTATGTGGTCAAGAGCAAGTTTCTTTATCCTTGGGCTCAGATTCCTTATCTGGAAAATCAAAATAACATTTCCTCCCTAAAAATTGTGAGACTCAGATAAGATGTTTTTAAATATAAGTCACATACATTTAAGGCATACAGTAGGAGGTCAATAAATGCTAGTTCTGTCTCTTAATCTATAACAAAGGCCCAAAGTTTATAATAACTCTGCATTATAAGAGATACTTGCTTTTTTAAATTTATCTTGGCTTTTCAAACGTTTCATTAAGTTTATACAGAGTTTTTAAAGTTATTAAGTTTTGCTATACTAAATACAGTAATGTATTTGAAAATTTCAAATAAAAAAAATCCATTTCTGGTTTTGGGGGTAGGGGACAACTCTGTGCCCTTAATCTCATATGTCATAGGCCAACTCTAAATGGCTAGGACCTGAGAATTTTCTGATTTTCCCTGAGATGCTTCACTCATGTTCCTTGCCTGGCCATATAGACTTTGTGACCAGTGGATTTATTCTAAAGCTAATTTCTCTTCTTTCCATTTTTCAAATGTAGATTTTCTTTTCCAAAGTTCTCCATTTTTTTTTATTCATTTCACTTAGATCTTTTAGTCTCTTTGATTTCTCCTCTAATGTCTTGTACAATATTTTTTAAAAATTGTGGATTCTCAGAATGCATTACACAAGATTCCTGCATTTTAAAAAACACTTCCTAAGGTAAAGCAGTGCTTTAGAATGCTTTGAATTCACAGGAATACCACAATCTTTATATGCTGTATTTTGGTCAAAACAGAAAGTTTAAGATTATAGTTCATTTTCCTGTGGGGTTAATTTATAAATGTTGACAGTGACAGGTGACAGGTAGGTGGTAACTGTAAGAATCTCAGGTGTTCTTGAACATTTGTGTGGTAAATAACAGCAGTACTAACACTTAATGGCTGCTTATTGGATTCAAGACATTCTTCTAAGGACTTTGTCACTGTGAAAGCCCTGTGAAGGAAAGAGATATTATTTCCCTCATTTTAAAGATTAGAAAACTGAAACTTCAAGAAAATTAAGAAACTCATTCATGTCACACAGCAAGTATTTGACAGGGCAGGACATAAACCCCAGTTATTTGACTCCAAAAATTGCATAGCTAAGCAATCAATTATATTGTAAAATATAAAGATTGAGTTCAGTGAAGTACTGAGAGATAAATTGCTCAGTATTGAATTTGCAAAAGAGCCTTTCAAAAAAGAATTCAATCTGAGTTGTAGCCATGGATGACAGCTAGTTTATTCATGAGTCTATAGCAGTAACTTGGTGGAATGGTGGATAGGAATGGTGGATTCTGGAAATCATAAGAAGGTAGAATCAATAGAATCAAGTGATAGATAATACACTTGAAATGGTTCTGAGGCAGGGCTGCTCCTAGTGGTCAGTTCTAGTTGGTCACCAGCAGGGACACTAGACAAACAGGAACTCCCTGATTGACTATATTTAAATGGTCAACTTGAGACAAATGACTGGTTTCATCAGTTCTTCTTTTCAAATTGCTTTCTGTTTGGTTGGTAGAATTAATGTCAACTTCATATTTTATGTATTAACTATCAATTTTATGAATTTTAGTTTCTTATTATTTTCTTCTGATATCAACCTTTTAGGTATTAAGGACATTGTTATTTTTAAAATAGCACTAAATGATAATTATCATTATTATCACGTATTGTTCTGAGAACTTATTATCTATCAAGAACTGCATTAGGTGATTTATAGTCATTATTTTACTTAATCTGGTCATCCACATGATGAATATTATTATTCTCATTTTACAGAACAGAAAACTGAGTCTCAGTAAAATTAAATAACTTCCCCTGGTTTAAGAAGTAAGTAAACTTTAGAGCCAGGATTTGTGATATTTTCACACTACCGTAGGATCACTGTAGAGATAAGAAAAGAGGAAGAAGTAATCATGAACCCCAAACCATGAAGGAATGCATGATTTAAAAAGATGTTGGGGAAAAATGCCAAAATCAGTAAAGTGAACTGAAGTTGGGGAATTACGTGAAGGTATTTCAGATCCCCTCCCAGTTTAGTGAAGATGATAATAGAGTAAAAATATTACACTAAATTTAAGAAAATGATTTGTCAAAAACTATAGATTTTAAATTCACATGAGGTTATCAGGACTCTGTTTTTCATTTTAAACACTCAGATTTCTTGAACTGGGGGTGTAGCTCAGAGGTAGAGTTTTTGCTTAGCATGCACAAAGCCCTGGTTTCAATCCCCATAAATAAATAAAATTAAAATACTCACATTTCTTTGTGAGTGAAGGATAAGAATTTGAAGGCAAGCAGGAATGGCCCATAAGATTTCTCCTGCTTACCTGTTACCATCCCCCGGCAAAATAATCGCTTCCCATTCTGGACTCCCAATGTACAGACTCTAGGCCCCATCCACACGGCCAGCTCTAGAACTCAGCTGGTCTCCTGGCTGGGGAGCTAGTTCCTTCAACACAGTATCTTGTCCTTTCCATGTTGATACTTGGTACAGCATAGGCATTTGACAAATTAATAAACTAAACACAAGAGGAACAAAGGCAATAGCTTCAGAAGGTCATAGAAGGAACTTTAAATATACTAACCCAGATATTGCCCCGTGTGCCATTCCAAAGAATGGGGTTATCTGTAAACTTGATTTTTGTCCACGATTGTAATTTCTTAACAAAACTTACCATCATTCCACCTAACTACTTTCACTGTTATTGAATGTCATGAGGCATTTCAAAGGAAAGCAAAGATATTTCTATTCAATTCAACAACTTTGGGGAATTGTTATTTATTTTAAAACTTAGCTAATCCATAAGGGAAGAATTTTAAATCAGAAGATGAGACATCAAACTTTATTTTATAAATATAACACAATAAAACATTTCAATATTATATAAAAAGTCACTTAAGGAACAGTATTATAGGGAAGAAAAAGAAAAGAGAAAAGAATAAGTAACAACTTAGATATTCCAAGATATTTCTTGAAAGAACAAAATTATGTACTGTTGATTCTTTACCAAAAAGCATATAGCTCTTTAAAATTCAAATGGATTATATTGCTGAAATCTTTGTGTTTAGAGTATTATAATTTTCATCAAATTTTGAAAAGATGAACCTTCTTTAAGTTATCCATTAAGTCATCTTTTTTCTCCTTTTCAGTAATAAGCAACTTTGTCCTTTTCTGGAAGATACAGGTCACACTGCATTTTACAGAGAAACAAGAGTAGCGTCTCAGAGTAATATATGGTTTCAGAATACTGCTGCCAAAGCTTTTAAACTGGGCTGTATCTTTGCAATGATAAGTGTAATTTGCCTTCTAGATAAGATGAAATTGAGTGGATGGCTGAGTTGGTCCTTGAAATGGGTATTTTCCATTTCTGAAGTAACAGTTTGTCAATGTCTTCCTCAAGGTAGTTGCTCAGAAGAAGTAATTTAAGATATGTCATCAACTGCCATATAGACCGAATTTCCTCAGATTGATTGGTAATAATAATAAAAGGCAATACATATGCTGAATCTGGCTCATTTTGGCTCACAAAAGACACTTGAATTCATCTCTGCCCAAGCCCTCATTCAGGGATGTCACTTTGGTAGATTGAAATCAGACATGGTGGGAGTATTTACACCACAGAAATAGGCAAGTGCTATAACTTAGGATTTTAAGGATGGTGAGAAAGGGAAGAATAGAGTTGGTTGCTAATATTTACCAGTACACTACTGGATTATAGGACACTTTCTAAATACATGTTGAGCATCTCTGATCTAAAAATATAAAAACAAATGCTTCAAAATATACAACTTTTGAGCACTGACAAATGCATTGAAGGATCTCAGATTTTCAGACAAGGAGTACTCAACCAGTAAAGTTTATGCAAACATTCCAAAGTAAATCAAAACAAAACAAACAACAACAGCAACAAAAAACAAAGAACACCAAAACTCCAAATTCTGAAACACTTCTGGTCCCAAGCATTTTGGATATGGGGCACTCAACCTGTAACTCTCTTTTCATGCTTTATCTAATCATTCAACATTCATTCTGTAAATATTTGTTGATCACCAGTTAGGTGTCAGCTATAGGTTAATTCTCAAAACTACCTGGGAATAGTGGTGGTTCTAGCTTATAAAGATTAAGCATTTGAGGCTTATGGAGGTCACTTGGCTATATTGGAACTCAGACTCAGGTCTGTCTACCTCAAAACCAGTCCCTTCAATCTCTAGCACTGCAGCTCATTAATCATGAAATATAATCCCTATCAAATGAATAGCCACCCACCTCAATGTAGGGTCCCCCAGTCTCTTCACTGCACAAACGGCTTATTTACCCTTCCGCTGGAAAACTTACCAGAGGAACCAGCCCAGAAGGGAGAGGGCCGGGCTTTGTTGCATTGTTCTTGAGAAAGAGCTCACAGGGTATTTTAAGTGGATGGTAAAACTTTAGCAAAATGCACACATTTTTATTGTTGTAGATCACCTCTATGGAACTAGGGGTTCCTCATGGTCTAGCGGTGCACAGAGCCCTAGATGGCTAAATTCGCTGTATTCCACTGTTCTCTAAATTCGCCAGGCCACACCTAGATTTCATTCTCAGGGACTCAGTGTTCATTTGAGCTGTTTGATGTTGAGCCAGTGTCTGCTATTTGGTATTTGGAACTTCTTTTGTCTTTATGTATATTTTTGTATCTTTATCTCAGTGGGCAGCATCACATCAGTAACTCCCTTGGGGCCTGTGAATTCTTTATTGGTCTTTCTGTTTTCAGAAAATGTAGCATCCCAGAACTCCATTCTTGGCAGACAATATAGTTAAAATCATTATCCATTCACAGCTTCCTCTTCCCCTGATCAGCTAACCAAAAAGCATTTCTCCAATTATGCAAATATAATGATGATTGCAATTAATGTTTATTCACAGTACTGCATGTGATATAATTCTCATGTTTGTCTTTCTATTAACTTGTCACAGTGACAATTGTCATTAAATCCTATAAACTCAGATTGAACACTCCTGCTAAAGTGATCTACCAGCATCCTGTCCAGTGAGGTGCCATCTGTGCTCTGTATTACCCAAGACAGCCTCTCCCAGGGTTGTACCTTTAAGCCATTTTATTTGATTGTGAGACCATCAAGATGGAAACCATTGCTGCCATTGATCTCCTAATCTTGACCGGCACATACTGGGAAAAAAATCATGCAACCCAGATTAGTTTCAAATGTGTATTTTCAGGACATTTTAGTATCTTCAGGTGCTCCTTGAGAAAGTTGCCAAGTAATCGTAAATTACGTTACCTTCCAGTGATTCTGTTGCCCATCAATATATAAAATGTTCTGAGGAGTCCGACAGTCAAGCAGTCTCCCTCCATTAACAAACGTTCATCCAGCACCAGGCACCGTCTGAGGACTAGTGATACTGGCATCAATCAGAAAGCAGCCCCAATACCACAGGCTTTATCTTCTATCTGTTCCAGCTCTAGTTCCTTGTGCTTAACCAAAACCTAGTTCTGCTTGACACACTTTTACACCTCTTTGCTATAGTCAGTTGGTCACTTGGAAGGGGAATCTGAACAATGGAGAGATCAAGGCTGTAGATAAATTTGGGAATCATAGCACATGGACTTAAAATCACAAGTCTGGAGCCATCAAGGAGGATTACTAAATAGGACAAAAGGGGGCTTAAGATAGTGTTCTGGGTCCACCAACCTTCAGAGATTGAGGAGAAAAGAAATCAGCAAAGGAGCCTGAGATAGCTGCCCAGAGAGACAGAAAGATCAGGAAAACATGGATTCTCAGAAGGCAAGAGAAGAAATCTGCTTACTTTTTGCAACCCATACCTCTCAGATTCTTCATTCTGATCTCTCTTGAGTATTTTATGCTGCATAGAAGTCCTCTAAGAATGAACTGTGCTTTCAGCTGAAGCAATGGGACTGCAGACGACATGACCACTATACTCATCTGAGATACCAGGGAAGGAAACCCATTTTATTTTTGACCCAACCACTAGCATTGAACACTGGTTCCGTCATAGACCAGGGTCCATATCAAACTGGGCATTCACACATCTGATAGAGATTTGCCATTATCACTGTCGCTTTCCTGAGTAGTGGGTTAGGTCTACCTAGAAAACAAATGTGCAACTGAACTTCTGAACAATGGGAGTGACAGTTTAAGATTCTGCAGAGTGATGCCACCACTTTTCCATTTTGTCACAGTGAATATCTATTGAGGTTCTAAAATATAGAGAGAGTGCAATGCCAGGGGCAAGAGACAGCGCAGAGATGAATGAGATGCAAGTCTAGTCAGTACAGGGCTCATGCAGCCCACCTCTCAGGAGAAGAAAAGAGTAAAAGGTTGAAATTGCTTGGAGCATGAGACTGGAACCTAAATTGCCTTTTTTAATAGATAAAAAATATCTATTAAAATGAAAGATTGCGAAGTATGAGACAGCAAAAGACTGCTAAGAGACTGGTTTGTTTCTCAGGTGGCAGCATGGGTAGGCACGGTCAGTGATCATTCTGGAGGTAAAGCAGACTGTGCCCACCTGGAACCTCAGAGACAGATGAACAGTGAAACTGCAGATAAGATCAATCAGGTCACAGACATATGATGATCAGTGTGACCTGGGGACCAGCCAGCTACATGCTGCTTGATGGTGTTACCAGGGCAGTGACTGAGCAGCCAGAAAGCAGTTATTAGAAAACCAAGTGACCTGAGACCTCTCCACAGAAGGCTGCTGGTCAGCCAGACAGAAAAGCCTAGAAAGCAGATACTCAGTGAAGCACAACAAAGGAGTATGAGGGAAACTGAGTCAGCCCAGGCCAGGACTCCTCATGCACAGAAGAAAGCAAGCTTAACTGGGAAGCACCTACACTTCCTCAAAAGACCCTTCCATCCGTACTTATTGGGTACATATTATGGAGAAACAGCAATACATTGGTCCCCTGACAACTGGGGGAGACAGACAGGTTAACAAATCATTACAGAAAACAGTAGTATGCAAGACAGTGGGTGTGATGGAGAGGGCTAAAGCTTACTAGTCTGATGACTGCCTGCCTGAGGAATAAAAGCAAAGTCAGAGATACTTAGGTAAAAAGATAGTGGGCGTCCCAGCCTACGCCAAGCCTTGGCCCCAACATGAAGATTCTAGGAAGGATTCCAATTTGCCTGGTTTGGGACATGCACTATCCTGGGACTTGCAGATAAGATCAGGGGAAGCAATCCTCTAAGGGACTGATCAACTTGTAGAGCAGGCCTGTCCCTAAATGCGGACAGACCCACACTTGATGACTCCACCCGAACCAATGGTGTTGCAGTCCGTTCCCAGTGAGCCCAAGACAGACAAAAAGTTAGTAGCTGAAAACTAAGTAAGAGAGGTTCAGGAGCCGCTGTGAGAAGAGGGAGATGGAGCAGGAGTTGAGGAGCAACACACAGCACAGAGTAGGTGGTGCAGCTATCTGCACACTTATGTCAATTTCCCCAGGGGCGCTCCGTGCAGAAAGGCTGATGACTGAACTGAAATATACCATGGGTATATCTGAATGTGAAGACCAAGAGCAACAGAGGAAGGCAAGATCCTCTGGATGGTGGTCAAGAGAGGGTTGAAGGCAGGTGGAGAGAAATCTTGGTTTGCTGGCATGGTCCTGGATCATGCTTGTTAATTATGTTAGATATCCTTTCCACTCTCAGTCCTACTAGTTGATAAATTATATGATCACCCTCGGTCAAAGTGCTATACCAGGAAGTTTAGCTTGGGAAGTAAAGGCAGGAGGGGAAGAAGCATGGGCAAAGATCTGAGAGGAAGAGGGTGAAGGAAGTGGGGGGTTAGGTAAGTGTAAGGTTTCAGGTGTGCATTGACTCCCAATGACCACAGTGTCCAGGGCTTTGTGACAGAAATGGGAAGATTGCACTTCATTTCCAGGCACCTCAAGATGCCGACAGGACTGGGGTGAAGCAAACAGTTGCGTGGATAATGAGTCACAGTGGAGGTCCAGCCAAACATTGGGGCAGACACAGAAGGGGGACAGAGGCTTGTCCGGGTGCTCACGTGTGCTGCAAGTCCAGGGCTGTGGGAGCTGTCCCCACCTTACTCTTTGTTATATTCTCTGTGTTGGCAAAATAGGTGAGACTGTGTGGGTTCAGTAATTATCTGTTGAACGAAGGAAATGCTGAGTCTCTGGAAGATCTTAAGTATCTGAGAGATGGGTTTTATTTACCAAATTTTGTGGATGAGGATGTCAACTCAGAGGCACTAAATAACTTGTGAATTCCTTACAACTAGCAAAGAGAGAATTCAAACTTAGATCTGTCTTATTCCACAGTTCACATTGTCATTCACTACAGTATATTTATTAGTTTACATGATCAAAATGAGACCCACAATAATTTGTTATTTGTGTGTGTGCATTATTTTTAAGTGTTTTGTGTCAGTCACTGAGACAAAATATATGAGAAAAACAACTTGATCAGAGGGAAGATCTGTTTTGGCTCACAGTTTCAGAGATCTAAGCTCATGCTCAGCTCTCCATTGTTTCTGGGAAGTTTCTGTGGTGAGGCAGAACTTCATGGTGGAAGGACGTGGTGGAGCAAAAGTTGCTCACCTTATGGCAGCTAGGAAGCAGAGAGATAGTAGTCGGGTGGGGGAGGGACCAGGGACATGATGTAATCCCAAAAGCATGCCATCAAAGACCACTACCTTAGAGTAGGTCCCACCTCCTACAGTTTCCACCACCTCCCAACAGTACATTCAAATTCAGAGTCTACCAACAGGTTAATCTACTGAGAAGGTCAAAGCCCTCATGGTTCTATGACTTTCCAAAAACCTCATCTCTGAACATTGCTGCTTTGGGGACCAAGCCATCAATAGAATGTGACCCTTTGGGGGACATTGGAGATCCAAACCATAACGGGCTTATTCTCTGTTGGTCTTCATTCCAAATGTTTCCCTTCTATTTAATCCTGTCAACATTTAATCCTCACAACAGCCCTATAATGTAGGTGCTGCTTTTAGCCCCAGTTTACAGCTAAGGGAACTGGAGCAGAGTGTTAAGTGACTGCCCAGGCAATCTGGTTCCAGAGCCCATGTCATTAATCACTGGCGTTTGCTGCCTCTTGACTTGTCAGAGAAGTTGTGTGCATGTTTACAAATAGCATGATTTAGTTATTTCTCATGAATTCCTTTGCTTATAAAGTCCAGATTTTGAAACTGTTCAAGCACTAAATTAACTCCAGCTGAACCCAACTGTGAGTTCTGCTGTGTCATTGGCCACCAAAGAGGTGAGATTCTGCAGAAAACCTGTTATACACAGAGGCAGTCAGGAAAATAAAACACAAGCAAATTGCTGTAATCTGGAGCAAAATGCTCAGTCCTAAGAGAGGGACAACAAAACCCTCTAGGAACACAGATGGCTAGGACTGAAACTAGAAGAAAAGGTAGAATGTCAGATGGTGAAGGGACTCAGATGAGGTGAAGATGTGGCAGAAGCCCATATGGCACATTCCCTGGGCCTTTGTCTGACACAGATTAACACTGACAAAGAAAGAACAATCCCAAGACCCAAGGTTGCTAGGAAATCCTGTGAGAGGGCAAGAGGCTGCTAGATGATATGTTCACAAGGTTCTGTTTTGCTCTCACAAGTCACAAAGGAAGCTGTCTGTAGCTTTAAAGTCAATAAACCACAAGAGAGAAATGAAATATATTCTCTTTCAGACTTGCACACCTGTGCCGGTGGAGCGTGCACCCTATAAGGGAGAGGTCAGCATGTTGAAATCCAGAGACTCTACAGCAGGGACCAGGATGCAGGATCACTCCTGATTTGGTGCTGTAAGTGAGGGAGAGTGGGCAAAGAAAGTATACTTGCATGACAATCAGCGTATAAACATCAGCATGTGAAATTAACCTCTCTCCCTTCCCAGGCATTTAAAGAGTCCAAGGTCAAAGACTTAAAAGGGATGTAAAACTCAAGGACGGTTGAGCTAAGGAAAGACTGATAAAAGACCTGTTGGTGTAGAACAGTTAGATGAGTCTTCCGGATTGAAGAAGGCCTTGGGATAAGATCAAGGAACATTCCATGGAGCCCTGGAAAATCTACCACAAGTAAGAAGCAGTGGGTCGGGAGCATGACGAGGGCCCTGTTACTGCACTACTTACAGCAAGGAGTGTCATTTCATGGTCAAAATTTATAAGCCAATTAGAACTTTATATGAAACAATGAATCTTTGTATTGTAAATGCCATTGTGTTCTAGAATTTAGAATGCATGAAAAATGAATGTTGCTTTCATGAATGTAATTCTCAGGAAAAAAATATTTGATAGTATGTGATGCACTTTTTCCTCATGCTTAATTTTTGGAATAATATAGATATGATCATTTGTGTAAAGATGTTCCATCAGTTTCCCCTTGGCCTTTTTGACACAGATGTTTCTTTGTGTCTTGGAGCTGCTGTGATCACCATCCTTGTCAATTTTTTTCTTTGTTTTCTAGTCCTGTTCTGCCATATCCCTACTTAACGACAGTCGCCTTGCTACGATTTTAGTATCTCTCTATCGACTTCATAAAATCTACATATTTTTCCAGTTTTCTAATTTTACTAAGCTCTGAAACTTTTAAAAATTTATTTCATGACATGTTTTCAGATGTTTCAATTTGTAACAATCTGCATGAGACTTTAACCTAGGGTTGACCTGATGGACAGGGCTAGAGGTTTGTACTAATCAGCAGCTCTACTTGACAAAGGTCTGGTCTTATCTGTGCTCAGGCATTGCACAGAGTCACATTTTGACAGCTTGTGCTTCCCTACAAACCCCCCCTGACTGCAGGGATTGGGATAATGAATTCTTGAATAACCAAGCCCTTTGACCCACATGCTGCGCCTGTTTTCCGTCTTAAACGTTTTCTAGCCCCAAGTTCCAGTGTTTTTGTTGTTTCCAGATCACTGGAATTATTCTTCCAATTCAGGGAGATTATATTAAAAATTCAGAGGAAGATCAGCAAGGGAAGAAAATGCTACTGAAAGCTATTGCATGCTATGAACCACATTTGCAGGAGCAGGCTTGGTGTTTACTTTGATTAGAGCATTTCTTGGGGTTAGCTTGAATTCTGCCTTTCTTTGTGAGAGAGAATGCTACACGGAGTGGCTTTCATTCCCTTCAAAGGTAAAATCAGAGGAAAGAATGCTGCCTTCCCCTCAGCACACGTCGTCAGCCCGTAGAGAGGCAGGCCTTATTTCAATTCCCTAAGATCCTTTAGGGAAAATAATCGCTCTAGGCCTCTTTGATTTTCTTTCAACTGTAATTGCTGTCTTCCTCACTATGCCATTATTGCTGCCTAAGATTGAGGATATAAATGAATATTATTGTGATGGAAAGTCTGTGTGAAAATTCATTAATGTTCCTTTAAAATTTTTGCTTGCACTAGATTTCTTTCTTTGAATTTAGAAAAATCACTTTCTTGTTTAACAGTTTTGTTTTTTAGTGGCTACATTTGTTTTAAAATTGCACTGTGATTTTACATTTTATTGTAACTAATAAACATTGAGATCTTCATTTGATACCCTGTTATGTGAATTATGTGTCTCCTTCTAACTAGTGGGACAGGGACCGTGGGGTGGTTTTGACTTGAGACTGTGATTTCCGGTGTGCCATCTGCTTTAGCCTAACAATCAGACCCTTGACAGAGTGTATGTAATCAAATCAGGTGCTCAACCTGAAGGTAAATCCAAGGCAATTATCCAATCACAGTGATGAGTTGAGGATTGGAAGGATTAAATGGAATCAGCAAGTCTGAGAGATGCTGTGTTTACACCTTCCTCCCTGCACTTCCGGTCTGTACTGTGACCCCTCTGTGTCTGCTTCTCCTGAGTAACTAGGTCAAGAGGGATGTTTAAAACATGGAGTAAAGTCAGGATAATTAGGCAGTTCTTGTGGGCTCCCCTAACATACACACTTAGATCAGGGGTGGGTATTTGCACACTTAACAAAGGGTAGTAGAAAATTCACTGTATCCACCTGCCATTTGTTTTAAGCAATAGGAAAAAAATGGTTGAGGAGCTACCCCTGAAGAGGAATCTTTAGGTTCAAACTACAGATCTTTTATCCTCAGGTTAAAAGATACCTTAAAATATTGGTTATTTTTCTTCTCCACGTTGACTGACAATGGAAGTTCCACAATAGAATCACTGAATCTTCTGAAAGGAAATAATTAAATTGCTTTCTTAGTCAGCAGGAAGTTCTTACTCAGCCTTTAGCATTCAGATGAAATGCCACCCTCTCTGGGAGGCTTTCCAAGATCCAATGACTGGGTCCTGTGCCTGATTTATGCTTCTCCATGGCGGTGCCCAGCGTGGGCGCCATCGTGGTACCTCACCTCATCTACCTACAGCGGGCGCTGTGTGTCGGTGAGTTCCACAGTTGTGGCCTCAACCAACTGTAGATCAAAAATATGTCTTAAAAAATCACACCTGTACTGAAAACATACAGACTTTTTCTTGTCCTTATTTGCTAAACAATACAATATACATAGTGTTTACATTATATTGAATATTGCAAGTAATATAGAGATGATTTAAACCATAAGGGAGAGTCTACTTAAGTTGTGTGCACATACTCAGCCATTTTATATAGGAAACTTGAGCATTCTCAGATCTGAGGGATCCTTGGGGACCCCAGAACCAATCACCCACATTTGCTGAGGAACAGTAGAAGTTATTGACTTTGCCTCTGTCTCCTTCAGGAAACTGAGAGCTCATGCAGGGCAAGACCTGTCTGGGTCCCCAGCACCTAGCAGAGAGCCTGGCTACTGATGGGCATTCAGTGGATACCTATATTTTTAAATAAAGGAAAAAGTGTAAGAGTTTCTGCTAAGTTTTTAAATTGATATAGATAAAGTTAGTGAGAACTTACAACAAAATAGGAAGAAACTTCATGGAGTATGTTTCTGTAAGGGCACTATCTGTAGAGAGCACGGGGTCATCGTTCGTTGTCTGTTTGATAACTCTGTTTGGGAGAATGAAATAGCTATAGAGTCAATTGAAATGAATGTGAGGCTCCCCTTGTTGCTTTTATTTGGTTTTGTTGCCAGTGTTTTTGTTGAGATCATAGTTCTAAATAATACTATAAGGCAATGGGAAAACATAATTCACGCTATCAATATTTAATGCCATATTTTTCAAGATTGCCATTGGTGTACAAAATAAGATCTCTGTCCCTGAACAATTGCTTGTTTGAGGTCTGCACAAAGGATGGAACAAGAATTTCTTCTGCATGTTCACCTTCCACTGAACTTCCTCCAAGGAAGCATGAGGAGGAAATAAAATGCAGGCTCTAAATGGTGTTCTCTGCTCACTACACATGAGGCCTTGAGCAACTTTTAAAATTAAAATGTGAGATTATCGAAACTTGCCAAAAGATAAAAATTAACATAAATCACCCTTTTGTATTTTTCCAGTTAAGACCTGAGATTTTCCCCTCACTCTGTTCATTTCCCTTTCCCCTCCCTGGGCACCCAGCAGCTCCACTCTGCTGTTTCATTTCCACGTACATCTTTTATACCTTTTATACATGTACTTGTCCCCAAGCATTGTTTTGAATGTGATTAAACCTATTAAAACATTGCATAGAATATAGATTTCTGCTTTTTTTTTTTTAAATCAACGTGTTTGGGAGTTATTTGTTTTGGCGGGTCTAAGTTCTAGTTATTGATTTTATTGCTGAAGAATATTCCATCTGCATCACACCACAATCTACTTACCCAATCCCTGGTTGGGTGAACATTCAGGTTGTTCTATGACATTGCTATCCTGATACTGTTCTCGGTATCTCAGCGTAGCTTTCTGTGGGTATGCATGTGAGTTTCTCTAGAGTCTGTACCTTCAGTGCAAGGAGCAGAACCGATTGATCTAAGGTGTGCACATTCTTGCCTTAACTTAGAAACTGACAAATGGTTCTCCAAGGATTTTGTGAATCTGATACCTGTCAAAAGGATCTCATTGGAGTTTGATTCTGTATTTTCTGGAGCACTAATGAGGTTGAGCTCCTTCTCTTCGTGCAGTTTATTTGATCTTCCTAAACCCCAGTTTCTTCATTGATAAGAGAAGAATGATAATGATAACAGAACCTGCCACAAGGATGCTGTGCGGATTATGAAGGCCAGACTGAACCATCAGCAAATGCTAGCTGCGATTACTCTGCTTACCGTTAATGGCAATATGATGAGTTAATAACGATGTGCTATCCAGAGACTGCCAAAGCCTTGGCTGCTCATCTCTTTCTATGGAGAAATTTGCCAAGCTTGGCAATACCAGCTCCTTTGGCAGCAACGGAGGCATGGAAGCCAAGAGTGGAGGATAGAGCAAGTCCAGGCACCGGGTCAGAGTATAAGGGGGGGCCTGGTGAGGGCCAGTGGGCATAGTGGCCTGGGGGTGGGTCCCAGTGAGCAGTCTGAGCAGGGACGCAGATGAGGGAGGTTGGAACCTGGCTTTCAAGTGCTGCAGGCAGGTGTGAGCAGGTCCCCATGTCAGCAAGGAGACTGAATGTTTTCTCTCTGTACAGGAAGGAGTGTTCAGGCTTATCACAGGCTTTTCCATCTCAGACGCTATATTTAAATTAACTGAGCGAGATACTAAAATTCTGAAGTCTCAATTTCTCTATGGATAAAATGGGAATACAGTAACTAACAATACCTCCTTCGAGGATGGTTAGGATTAATTGAGGTGATATACATAAAGCTCCTGGCCCTCCATCGATGGTGGGTCAGATTGTCCTCTCCTTCCTCCCTTCCCCCACAATGACTCACTCTCTTCTTGCTCATCAACCTCATATTGAGCCCCCAAAGGCAAAAATACATGAACTAGATTTCTTTTGGTCAAATCTACTCTCTTCCTTTACTTCTTTGTGAAGATATCTGTTTTTTAATTTTTTTTTAAAAGAGCAGTGGGCTCATTATTTGTTAAACTCCTACTGTTTCTAGACCACAGAACCAAACCCCTTAGAGTGGCTGCCACTGCCCCTTGGAGGCCTTGCACGGGGGGTGGCAATTCCTTGTTAAAGGAATGAAACAAATTTGGAAGGAGAAGATGATGGAGGAGGAGGAGGAGAAGGAGGAGAGGCACCATTCACGAATAAAAAGTACCATTACCAAAAACCATTACTTGTGTTCAAAGTCAGAGATGCATTTGCCTAAAGAGCTAACAGCAGCATTTGTTAAAGTATAAACTGCACTGGGGACTGGCCCTGAGGATGCTGTGGGTCAAGGTCATTTGCATAACAAGCTGGGGCGTGAGGAGGCCTTGGCAGGGCTTTCCCAGCAGTGCTGTTTTGCCCTGTAACAGGATGCAGCCTCCCCAGGTACACAGGCCCTTTGGCTTTTTCTTCAATGAAACCTACAAATGTGCTCAAGAGATTCTTCACGTCACTTACAGGCCCTTATTAGATGCAGACCAGTACGGAGCCCCATTTAGACTCCATCATTTAATTCTCCCTTGGCCTTATGAGACAGTATTATTATTCTTATTTAACAGATGAGAAAACAAAGCATGGGGGAGGTTGAGTCATTGCTTGAGGATACTCAGCTGTTTACTGGGTAGCCCAGGATGTAAATCCTGGTCCAGTTGACTTCCCATGGCCACTCTAGCATGGTTCTTAGTCAGAACTGTGGAAAGGACCCACTCCTGAAGGATGTACCTGACATTACTGGCACTCAGAAGAAAATAATAGCAGCATTCAGCCTTTAAGAGTGTCTCTGTAAATACATCGTACTGCTCTAATACTTCCTGAGTATCAGTCGACATGATCCTTCCAATAACACCACGAGGGGGGAACTGTGATTATCTTTGTTCTGTACATGGGGAAACTGAGGCATGGGGAGGTATATGGACTGTAGTTTCTCAAACCCCAGATCTCATCAGAGGATGACCGGGAAAGGAGTTTCCAGGCTGTATTAAGCCTCTTTTGTGAAGAGACTCTCCAAATCACATAAAATAGCAAAGTTTTATCAAATTATCTCTATAGTCTTGCTGAACTCTTTCTCCAATTATTTTTGCATAAAGGTTATTTATGCATTATTTTCTCCAATTATTTATGCATAGTGTTCTGAAATCAATGACAGTTATTGTGGAATTCAACTTGATTCTTTATAGGAAATCTAGCATACAGATAAGGACTTGTCTCCTCAAGTGGTCTGCAGGTTGGGTTTTCTTTTTTTTATGCATTTTATTTAAGATAATTTGATCAAAATTGGCTGTTTTCTTCCCTTAAACCTAAAGTCAAGAGCCCAGGTGGGAAATGGTGAGCGGGAGTACGAAGCGGGTGGCTGAGCAGGGGCCACAGAGCAGTGGAAGTCTAGCCACGGCCTGTCCCTAGCCACCAGGGACTGAATCTGAACAGCAGCACTCTGTCACTGCCACTCCTGAACACTCACGGGCTTAGCACCTCTTGCCATGAGGCACCTCCCATGACGCACAGAGGGCTCAGCCCCAGTGACCCGTGTCGTCCCGGCTCTGCCCTGTTGGCTTTCGTGGCTGTGCAGGACACAGCTCTGCTCCAAGTGTCCATCTTCATCTCCACTGGAGGAGGTGTGGCTGGCCATGCAGGGAAGTGCTCAAGACCACAGAGTCCAGAGTAAAACGGACTCAGTCCCACACTTCCCTCTGTCACTTACCGCCTGTGCCACTCAGGCAAATTACTCAAATTTTCCCCACTTCACTTGTCTTATCGGTAAAATGGGGAATAAAAATATCTACTTTTTAGGGTTTTGGGAGAATTAAGTGAAGCGAGTCATATCGTGCCCTGAGCATAAAGTCAGTCCTGGATCAACATTTGCCTCTGTTATTTCTCTGAGCTTGACTGCTTTATTGTTTTACCTCAAATCAGAATAAGTCCATCAAATGTCACCTCAGAAATTTTGGTTTCCTCTGAGTCACATTTGATAACCACTGTTGCCCAATAGTTCAATTATACAACTGAACTCAAACCAAAACACAAAACAAACCCTCTGCAAAAGAGGGTCCCTAGCGATTGACTATTATTTCCTACCTGGGCCTCAGTAATTCATGCACCCGCCTGAGAAATAGATCTGACTATTTTCTTTTCAAATTTTCTCATGAGCTAATTAAACACAAGTCTTTCCATCTCATAAACTATAGTATTTGAGTTCATTGTTGGTGAAAGTTAATAACTGAAATTAAAATATCTGCAATGAATTCGTCTAAAGTCATAAGTGGTTTTGGAATTTATTCCTTACAACTTAGAATAGAGAGAGCGAGCCCGAATTATTTCCTGGGTGAAGTCTTCATTATATTCGAACATGAATCAGATTTAAGTTTTATTCAGATAAGAAATCAGAGCATGATAAAGATTTGGGGATAGAAAAACCTTTCAGCTCCACATCACAGAGATGGAGAAGCAGAGACTATAAGGCCTGAGTGTCACCTGTAGGCAACTAAATGTTTACTGAGTGTGTATTATGTGCCAGGTATTGGCACAAGAGATGAAATTGTGAAAAAGAGCAAACATGGTTCCTGCCCTCCCGAGAAAAACAGACATTGACCAAATAATCACAAAACCTACATTTCTAACTGTAGTGCTACAAAGAAAGCGTATGCCCTGAAATGAGAAGCACAGTGATTATTTTGCACATTCTGAGCGTGTCTTCTCCAGCCCATCTCCTCATTGCCTCTTGAACCACATCTTTTACTTTTTTATCCTTAACACAACCAGCGTGGTGATGGTGTATAGTCACAGCTGTTCCCAAATGTCTAATGCAGAACCTGGCACACAGTAGGAAGTCAGTAGATGCTTGTCGAATGTTTATTCATGTCAACAAGGATTCATTACCAAACAAGATCAGTGTCATTAGAACGAACTCTTTCCTCTCTGGGCTTGTGTATAGATCTTTCATGTTTTTTTGTGTTTTTAGGATGAAAAGATAATAGACCAGGGCAGGAGAGAGAGGATATGGTCATCAATCAATGGCAAGGGCTACCTTTTTTCCCATACTCTGGCAATTCTTTCCTTTCACAGTTCATTCTCAACTTCTGTGGTTTATGGTACATAGTTCTGATAACCATAAATCATGGATATTCCAGGAGAATTTGAACTTCTGATGTCATATAGCATTGTTCCTTGTTGCAGTCCCTGTCTTGACAGCACCTCTGAAAGATTTGAGCAAATGAAGTCACCAGTTACACTCTTGTGTATGTATTGTCCCTACCATATGACAGTCTCCCTAATTGAGGTATGAGTTCCTCCAGGCAGAGATCACTGCACCCCCAGTGTCTAGCATAATGCCAGGCAGGGATAGGCACAGTGGCAGGAGACAGTCGAGGTACTCCTCAATAAGTGAAATACAATTACCATCTGACCCACCAATCCCTCCCTGGTACAGACCCCAAAGTGTTAAGAACAAGCATTCAAAGACCTGTACAAGAATGTTTATAGAAGCATCATCCATCATATCCCAAAGAAAGAAACAACCCAAATGTCCAACAACTGTTGAATAGGTAAACACATTGTGGCATAGCCATATAAGAGAATAGTATTCAGTTATCTAAAAGAATGCAGGACTGATACATGCTACAACCTGGACCAACCATGCAAACATCATGCTGTGTAAAGAAGCCAGACACAAAGGGCTGCATGTTGTTTCAATCCATTTCGATGATATGCCCAGAATAGGCCAATCCACACAGACAAAAGACTAGGGGTTTGAGGCAGGGAAGGAATGGGAAGTGATGGCTTAATGGATATGGCATTTCTTTAGAGGATGAAAAAAAAATGTTCTGAAATAGAGTGGGGACATTGCATAACACTATGAGTATACTAAAAGTCACTGAATTGTACTCAGTAAAATTGCCTATGGTTACAAAGGCAAACTTTGTTATACGTATTTTATTGCAATGAAAAAAAAAAAACTTTAGAAAATGGAATAGGCACACACAACAATTTTAAAATGAACTAATGTTAAGTGAAGGATTTGAGTGCTTAAGTGGTTAGAAAACCAAAATAAAAAGATGCAGGGAGGAGGTGCAGGGTTGGTGTCTTCAGATGACAGGGAAGGCTTAAGAAGCCCAGCTGCGAGCCCTTAGCTC
Source organism: Sciurus carolinensis (assembly GCF_902686445.1). Classification (NCBI taxonomy): domain Eukaryota; kingdom Metazoa; phylum Chordata; class Mammalia; order Rodentia; family Sciuridae; genus Sciurus; species Sciurus carolinensis. The sequence continues at coordinate 34,864,921 of NC_062213.1, forward strand.
CCTCCCCAGAGTGAAAGCCAGGTTCTTCCAGGGGTCAACAAGGGATGGCAGTGTCAGCAATCAGGACTCAACGATGTCATGGTGAAACGCTGTTAGAACCACAGCTGGTACAGGAACCAGTGGCATGATACTGAAGTTGTTGCCACTAAGCACTTTCTAGATCTGCTTCATTAATTCAACTAGAATCCTTGTACTTTACATCCTTCCTGCCTGTGAGGTCACCAACTTGTTTTTCTGCCCCTCTCCAAGCTGAAGCTGGTGGGAAGGGACCTCCAGGAAGGACTTTGTTCATGGCCTTGAGACATGACCACAGAGTTAGCTTTGTCTTGAATAAGCTCCTGAGATCATATTTACCTTTGTTCTGGCTGTGTGGCCTTGTATAAGTCATTCAAACTCTCTGAGCTTCCATTTCTTCAACTGGAGGTAATAATATTGACCCAGTCTTCCTTATAGGCTTGTCATGAGAAGTCCATGAAATAAACAGAGTCCACTTGACACGATCAAGTGTCAGATCCAGGCAGAGAGAGCACCATCTTTAGAGTGGTTAAGAGCATAGATTATGGGGTCCAACCCCCAGCCTTCAGGAGCTAGGAGACCACAGCTGCCAAGGGCATCTAACTCTTTAAAAACGGGAGTAGTAGTCTTCAGGTGTATGGTGAGAAAAAGATGAGACTGCACCCCAAAACCAGCCAGGGTGGGACGGAAGGGAGCTAGCCATTGGTAAGTGACAGGGACTGCAAAGTTTCCAGCCTGTGCCACTTCCTGGTTCTCTGCAGGGTTCTGGACAGGGCCAGCAGGAAGGTGAGCGCCCCGTGGGCCATCCCCACTTGCCTCTAGGAGGGGCCTGGGAGGGTCCTGTGACCCTGGGACCAGGCTGCATGGTCCCCAGCCACAGTGCACAGTCCTCCAGGTCCACCAGGCTGTCCTGCAGCTCCACAGACAAATGTCTTGGGAGTTATTTGCTGTCCTCTCCTCTGTTCCCCAAGTTCTGTTTTCTTTTCTTAAGTGCTTTCCAATCATCACTGCAGCTTTCCTCCCTGGGCCCAATCTCACTGTAAATAATTCTCTTGTCTTGGGATTTCTGGTTACCAGCCTTGTTTTTCTTCCTAAAAGAACACGTGCACCCTGGCGGATCAATATTGACTGTGCGGCACAGGTCTGTGGACAGGCAGGGAGGATCGCAGCACATTAGGAAGCGTGTGCACAGCCCTTGGGAGCTCACAATAAAAATACTCCAGAGAGAGGCAGTTGAAGGGAGCCGGGCCCCCGGGGTGGGCAGGTGGGCTGCAGGGCAGGCAGAGCCCACATTCCCAGGGAGATCTCAGGAGGAGGGAAGTCCCTCAGCATCTTCCGATTGTTTTGTCCTATTTTGTTTGTAGGCTACACAGGACAAATGGAACTCACTGAATCTTAGTTGTAGGATCCTAGAATATAAAACTGTGCCACTGGATCTGGTGGGAAGAGAAGGAAGTTTTAGTTGGTGTTTCTTCCATGTGTTGAAATTCTCTGCTTACCCAGAGGAAAGGACTTAGAATAAGAATGGGGACAGTGTGGGCAAGGACTCAGCCATGAAAGGCCTGATGCACCAAAGGACAAGTGACACAGGCCAGGGGCCCACTTCAGGCTTGGGTTTCCTTGCTTCTCAGCATGAGGCCTGGGGAAAATCGCTTAAGCTCTTTGAACCTCAGTTTCTTGATCCATGGACGGGAGACCATAATACCAGCGCTGCTTACTGTACTGTATTGTTCAAAAGACAAAGGAGATGACCTTGTGAGCAACAAAGCAATATGTGGGTAACAAGTGTGATATGATTATAAACATAAATGTCGTGCTCAGAAAGCCAGTTGCCCTGGCAAGTTGGTTTGTAGTGAAACAAGAGGCAGTCATGGGAGAGTTAAAGATAGACTGGTGAGATCATAGTGACACAATAGAGACCTTTGGGAGGAAGGTGCCAAGGACTCTAGAGAAGAACTGGAGCCTGAACAAGGTTACAGAGGGTGGCAGAGAAAGGGAGACGTCACCAGTCCCTGTGGAGGAAGCTGAAGGTTTTGTTCCTTGATATGCAGAGACTGGGGCTGGGCTAACAGATCATGACATGAGGGTTTTCCATGAGTCACTGTACCATCCTTATTGAGGGTCACAAGCAAATGTCGGAGCCAGGAGGGAACAAGCACACCAAAGCCAAGGCTGAACATGGAAACTGTGGAGAAGGCACTCTGGGCCTGGAGTACTTGGGCAGTGAAATGAGCTGGGCGTTCCAGGTTGAGGAAGCCCAGCAGGAGGCGGGGGAAGAGACGAGACCATGCACAGCGGAGGCTGAGCTCCAGGAAGGGGCCCGACACCAGCATGGGAAGAAGACAGGTTCTGTAGAGCTGGAATCCTGGGCAGGGTGGCAAGGTGTCCCTGGGCCAGGAAGCAGGGCTGGAAGCACCCCGGGCAGGAAAGGGCTGCAGGGCAAGGGGAGGTTGATTCCTAGGCATGAGTTGGCTTGTGTTGAGGTCTTGTTCCTTTAGAGAGCAGGTTGGGACAGCAGGCGCCCTGTGCCTCCTGTAGTCTCAGTGCCTGGCCCTATGCCTGGCACACACGAGGCACTAGTCATTGGCTGGAGTGAACAAGGAAATGAATGACACATGAATAAGGTCAAGTTAAAAATACCCAGTAGGCTCTGAATTTTATTCCCCTCTTCAGTGGCTTTTGGTAAACTTTGGCTTTCTTTCTAGAAACAGATAGCAAATGCGGAGATCACTCCTGCTACCCCTCCTGAGAACTCCTGCCGTCCAGCATGTCCCTTCTCTTCATACGGCATACACACTCAGGGGTGTCCCACTTAGGGGCTTGTTTCCCTGGCAGCTTGCTTCTGCATTTCGGCATTCTCAATCTGTCCCAAGTCACCAGGCAGGCATGGCTGCACCTTATTCAAATCTCTAACAATGGCAGCTCCCAGCCGTGTTTATATCCTGTACTCATACTGAGTGTCTTTCATTAAGGGAACATTGGCTTCTCAAAAATCAACTTTAAAATTGCACTTAAACACATGAAGGCATGATCTTTTTTAAAAAAATAATAAAACTAAAATATGGAATTGCTTCACAACTTCCTAGCCAAGAAGCGACTTTCCTTGTCAGCCATTGTCACTGACTCTCTTCAAAACTGCTTCTCGGTGTGTGTTCAAAGACAGCCATGAAAGGAGTCCCTGGAAGAAGCATTTGCCTCTGAAAATAATGTCTGGCACTCAGACTTTCACCAGCACCTGTGGACTCTGCATGGTCTTGGTCACTATTGTGGTCGGACCCATTCTTACAATGAAGACTCACACTCCAGGTCGAGCTCACGGAGGAAGCATCACAGTGAAAATTTCACTTTATCTTTCGGTGTCCTTTTTATTAGAAGGGTCCATTTGTGTTGTCTAAGGCTCCTGACATGCTGTTAACTTTTTAAGACCTAAGAAACACTCAAACGGGGCCCACGCCTACCAATTGAGGAGCCTCATCTTTGCTTCTGGAGTTGAATGTCCACATCCTCTCACAAACCTGTCTGCTGCACCTTTGAATGGGCATGTCCTCGGTCCTGCATTGAGTTGAGTCCATTCCTCTCTTGAGGTCTTAAATCACCCTCCCTGGTGGCACCATAAAGCACCATACTGATTCCCACATTGGTCTCTCTCACTGCTAAGGCTTCTACAGGCTCCACTCCATGTATGGCTGAGGTCTGCTGCCTGGGTCCTTTCCTCAATGCCCAGCAAGCTTCCACACAGTAGAACATTTATTGTGGCCAAGGAAAGTTCCAAGTTCCTCAAAACTGCTAGGCTCTGACTGCATCAGAAGCCCAGTGCTGATGTCTCCTGCCCTTTTCATGTCTGCATTTAGCGTCAAAGGGCCCCAGAAGATAAGCAAAGTTTATTCTAACTGTGCTGCTATGCTGTGACCTACTTGGAAAAGGCATTTTCTAAAGGATTGATTCTGCACAGCCACATGCAGTGATGCTTATAGGGGGACATCTTTGCTGGTTGTTTCCTGCACTGGATGGAATCTTATCCCACCAAAAGCTATGTTCAACTCCTAATCCTCAGTCCCTTGAAGACAGTCAACTCTTCCCATCCATGAGTTCCATTTCTGCAGGTTCCAGTTATCTTGGATCAAAAATATTTTTTTCAAAATTATGTTGTTCAGAATACATAGACTCTTTCTTGTCATTATTCCCTAAACAATACAGTAAAACAACTATTTATAGGGCATTCCCATGGTATTAGGTAGTATAGTGATCTAGATGATTCAAAGTGTAAGAGAGGATATGGAAATGCTTTGACATTTTATACAAGAGGCTTGAGCATCTGAGGATTTGGGTATATACAGGCTGCTGGAACCAAACCCCCAGGGATACTGAGAGATGACTTTATAACCTTATTTGGAAACAGGGTATTTGCAGATATAATCAATTAAAATGAGGTTATGCTCCATTAAAATGGGCTCTAATCCAATCACTGTCTTTCTTATAAGAAGGGAGAATATTCAATACAGAAAGAAGGCTGTCATGTGAAAACAGAAATTGAAGTAACACTGCCATAAACCAATGAATGCCAAGGATTGCCAGCAATCACCAGAAGGTAGGAGAGATAAGGGAAAATGCTTCCCCAGAGGTTCCGGAGGGCGCACAGCACTGCTGACACCGGAATCAGGCTTCTAGATGCCAAGGCTGTGAGAGCATTGTGGACGTTTACAGCTGACCAAGGAAAGGAATACATTCACCAACTAGACAGCTAGATAAAGGTGAGAGGGGTGAATTTTCCAGAGTCTCCTGCTTTCAAAGTTCAGTTCTTCCAAGGATAAATGAGAATTTGCTGAGTTTGTTTCTTGGGTGACTACACTATCTGTACTTTTGGATGTGAAAAAAAATGGTAGAACCCAGCAGCTTGGGATCCTGAGGCAGGAGGATCAGAAGTTAGAGGCCAACCTCAAAACTTAGCAAGACCGTGTCTCAAAGTAGAAAGGGCTGGGGACATAGATCAGTGGTAGAGTCCCCTGGGTTTGATCCTCAGTACCATGGAAGAAGGAGGAGGAGGAGGAAAGAAAGTTGACTTCTAACCTGAGAAAATCAGGAAAATATTTGGGCCACTAATAGCTGTGGGGAATTGATCTTTGAGATCAGGAAAGGTAAGAAAGCACAAGAAGGAGGATCTGTCGGGTTCAAAGACTAACCGAGTTTCATAGAGTTCTCAAAGTCCTCATCTCAGGGTGTGTTAGCTCATCCAAAAGCCCATATCTAGCAAAGGGCAAATCAGAATCCAGGACTCCTATCAAAATTCCATGCTCTTTCCAAATTTTAAAAGCCAAGAATTGGAAAAAAATGGGAAGGTTTAGACCAATAAGTACTAGATTTTTTAGGTTCCCACATTATAGCTGGTAACGGCAACACAAAATTCCCCAAAGGGCAAAAGTCACAAATCGAACACTCAGTTTATCCTCTACTCTCTTTTTAAAAGTCAGTATCCAAATTTATTTCTAGCACTTAAAGATTAGGTGAGTTCCCACAACAATCTGGGTTTCTGGGAAACAACAATCTGGATTTCTGGCTGCTCTGGGAAAAATCAGTTGATCCGGGGGAAACTGAGTCAGAGCTACCCTCTCGGAGGGGTGTGCACAGTCTGGCAAGACCTTATCTCCCTGTTTGGTTTCATTACATTATATTGTCTACCCAGCCCGTGAAGTTCCCGGAATTAGTAACCCCTGCAACAGGGGAAGAAAAATAGGGGCCCCACGCTGGCCAAGGGATTATACATCATGAGTTGCAGGGGGTGGTGAAGAAAGTGGGCAGAGGAACATGGAACAAGGACAAGAGAGCCGAGGTCACAAAAGCAAAAGATCTTGTCCAAAAATCCAGGGACAGAGTTTTCATCTATTTTTAGATAAAGGAACAGGATGTGGGGACCAAAAAAAAAAAAAAAAAAAAAAAAAAAAGTGGTGAATTCTGTAATACCACACAATGGTGAGGACTTTAGCAAAGCATCTCTTTCCTATTTTTAACTAGATCACAGAAGATGCGTCAGAGGACTTTGCTGCTGACTGATCCTGGTGAGGCGTTTTTTTTTTTTCTGAATTGCATAAATGCCATCTACAGAGATTAAAGAACATTTGAGAAGAAGAAGGAAAAAAACCTGTAAAGACTGCTACACACAGGGCATCTTATAAATAGTGTTGAGTGGGACCAGGGTGTTCTGGGCCACAGCTCTCTGGAAGTTGTTTAGGATTTCATGGTTGAGTGATGCAGACATTCAAAGAGAAATCATTCATTTGTTTAAACTGAATTAATGTCGAGTGAATTTTTTTGTACTCTAAAGTACAGTGAGGGTTGTTTTTCAACATAGATGATATGGAGAATCATGCTGATTTTTCAGCAAAACAATTTTTCAGTTGTACAGATATCCCTGCACCAGGAATAGGTTTTGTATTGGAGGAAATGAATCAGGAAGGAGAGCAAAGTGTTCTCAATGCATTATAGGCAAGAACCCACCCTGACAACAGCAGGACTTCAGTGCCAGCCCAGACCTGGGTGATCTGGGACGCAGCCCCTCTCACTTAACTGATGGGGAAATGGAGGTTTCAAAGATGTCGGCTCCAGCCTGGGTCCTCACAACTTCTGCCACTCCCAACTGACTTTACTTGCCAAGGTCTGCTCGCTTTGCCTGGGAGCTCTACTTCACAGCCAGGGAAAGCTCTCATGGCAGCCCAGAGAGACGGGGAAGTGACACCACCCAGAAACACAGCTGCCCACACCAGCCACTGCAGAAATTGCTGCGTAAATACCCTCCTCCCATTCCCACCCCTCCCGATGCAGGTAGCCTAACCCCTAAACACAGGGTCTATGACCTGTTTAATACTCGGAGTGGGCTGTGGGTTCTGGCAGGTCAAGTCTCAGTTCGAAGCTAATGATGCCATAATATGGCTTTGCTTTCTCTCTCTCTCTCTCTCTCTCTCTCTCTCTCTCTCTCTCTCTCTCTCTCATATATATGGCTATATACATTTATACAAAATGTACACATGTCCAGACCTCGATGAGTTCCACATGAATGGATTCAACCAACTTTAGATTGAAAACATTCATTAAAAAATTGCCAAACACATACAGACTTCTTTTTTCTGGTAAAGATTTCCTAAGCAATATAGTACAATCACTATTTTTGTGATATTTATAGTACATGAGATATTTTAAGTAATTCAGGAAGTTGTGTGCAGGTTGTATGCAGATAATGCACCACTTTATATAAGGGACACCCTCAGATTCTGGTAGTTGCAGAAAGTCCTGGAATCAATCCCAAGGGATGATTGTACTATGTATTTAATGTATATAAGTACAACATGTATATATAATAAATAATGTACACAATAAGTATGTATTATTTGTACGTTTGCATTATCCCTTATTTGTAATACTTTTTGAGAGATTATATTCTTTTTCACTTACGGTGTTGTTTTAAAGTTTTCTTTTAAAATGAACTTATTTAAGTAAATATCCTGAGTTAATTTGAAAAAAAAAAAATTTAAGTAAAAGAGCAGGGCCTACATCAGTATAATAAAAAATTATGGAGGTCTATGCATGGAGGGATGAAGGTGGGGACCTGTGACATTACAGGGAAACTTATTTATGTGCATCCTGGGGCCCAGAAATATCAGGAAGAACGTTGGGCTTACTTCAAAGACAACTTATGTTACAAATAAGTTGTTACATGACCTGAGTCTCTTGAGGCCCTACATGGACTAGACTTAGAAAGGCTTTTTGGCCTGGGTCTTTCATCTGTTCATTCCACACATACCTAGGAAGGGTTTAATGATATGGATCTATAGAAGGTGTCATGCTGTGCATTTATTGAGGGACCGTGACTGTACTGATGGCTTTAGTAGATTAACAAGTAGTGAAATATATAACCCCTGTTCATCAGAAAGTTAGAATCTAGTTGAAAACCAAGATAAAACAATTACCCAGGTATGGCATGTCATAAAACCACAGGACGTACGAAGGAACAGTTACAGTAAATTAGGGTGATTGAGAAGTTTTCACTCATTTGCTTTTAGAGATGGAAAGAACGAAATAAAACAAAACCAGGAAATTCTACTCTAGTGTCTTCCTACTTTGTTTTTCGGATGCACCTCAGAAACTACCACTCTGAAGGAGGAGGGAAGGATGGTTTGAGGCCACCTACCTCTACTTCAAGCAAGGGCTGCTTATCTTGGCTGGTTTAGGAATTGGTACTCCAGAGTTAGAAAAAGGGACCTTCTGCTCAAAAGAATAATAATTTACAAAGAAATTTGAAAGCTTCAAATTGAATCCAACTCCACTGATTTTTAGATAAAAAACTATTGAGGTCCAGAGAGGTTTAATGACAGTTCCAAGTTTCCACACAGAATCTGTGAAAAAGCCAGGACAAGAGCCCACTCACATGACTCCCACCAGCCTCCTCCCACTGTGTCCTGAGTAGTAGGACTTGGTAGGGGCCCTGGAGGTCAGAAGGAAGTGGACTGGGAGGGAAGGTCAGGGAGGGTCAGAGCAAGTTTTGCAAATGGGAAAGTCCAGGGAAGAGAATATGATACAGAATGCAGGTGATTCCTGCAGGACAGGTACAGAGAGGTGTTTGACCAGGGGAGGGTTCAGGCAGGCGGAGTATGAGGAATAGGGTGGGGAAATAGGCTGGTCAGATGGGAAGGGAGCTTGAATGCCTGCGAGGAGGGTGGGGCAGGCGAATGTTACCTCCCTGGGACTAGGATCACATCTCAGAGCTGGGAAAGTATCCATCAAAACCATGTTCTCGAAGAGAACATGAGAGAGAGTCTCTGTTCAAATCCTGCTTCCAGAACACACGGTGGACAAGTTACTTAGCCTCTCTGTGCCTTGGTTTTCTCATCTACAAAACTGCAATAGCTTCAGGGCTTGCCTAGTGGGGTTTTTGTTAGAATTAAATGATAATACATTAAAAGGTATCTGGAATATAGTAAGGATAGCAAATAATAACTAATGTTTTCTGTGAAGAACTAAATGGAAACAAGAGAGAGAAATGCCTTGGCTAAACTGTCTGTTAGCAGTAACTGAATTAAAAACTTGGCTGGGGTTGTGGCTCAGTGGTCGAGTACTCGCCTAGTATGTGTGAGGCACTGGGTTCAATACTCAGCACCACATAAAAATAAATACAATAAACATATGGTATCCATCTACGACTCAAATTAAAAACAAACAAACAGTTCTTCAAGGTTTAAATTCAGCATCCTTTCTTTCATCTCATATGTGCTTTAAAACAACATATTTTCTAGGACTTACAGCATTTCCACTTGCAAAATATAGCCCAGTTATTGTATGTGCAAACAATTTTGATTGGTTTCTTTCACCACATAATTAATATATCACATTTACAGAGAGTGCCTTGTTCCCTTTGAAAAAGCCAAACTTTCAATTTTCAGGTCATCAGCTACTGACATCACAGTCTGACTTTAAACTGTAGAAATTACATATGACATTTAGAACTGAGTAACTATTGTGATTATTTCTTTGGGTCTGTGGAGAAAATAACACTTATGACCTAATGTTATCTTTTCCCTTTTTCCTCAAATAAATCATACTAAGACCCGAGAGCTTCTGTTGTTCTTTATGATTCATTGATCAACCATGAAAGAACAAACCAATCAAATGCTGAAACCTGTAGTACAGTCCTTTCTTGGTTCTCCAGCAGACTGACACCTCCCAGAGAACCGTGGATTTCAACAGAGAGCACCTTCCTCCGGGATTCTTTAGCTCAACCCTTTGATCTTGATAAATGAAAACATTGAGCTCAGAGTGCCTTGCAAAGTCATCCAGCCAGTGGGTAACCCAGAGGGATTTTTAATTTCTTTTTCTGACTTTAAGAATCCCCATTGCAAATTGAGCTGCTATAAACATTGATGTGGCTACATCACTGTAATGTGCTGATTTTAAATCACAAACTAAACTAAGTGGGATAGCTGGGTCAAATGGTGGTTCCTTTCCAAGTTTTCTGAGAAATCTCCATACTGCTTTCCAAAATGTTTCCACCAATTTTCAGTCCCACCAGCCAAACGATGGAACCAATCTAGATGCCCTTCAACAGATGAATGGATAAATGAATGGAGATGAATGCAGATGAATAGAGCTGGAGAATATCATGCTAAGCAAAATAAGACAATCCCCAAAAACCAAAGGCCATATGTTTTCTCTGATATATTGTTGTAAATTCATAATAGGGGGGCGCCCTAGGGAAAAATAGAGGTAGGCAGAGGGGAGTGAAGGGAGGGGAGGGGGTATGGGGGTAGGAACAATAGTAGAATGAATTGAGATTATTACCCTATGTACATATATGATTATATCATGGGTGTGATTCTACATCTTGCATGATCAGAAGAATGAGAAGTTATACTCCATTTATTTATGATGTGTCAAAATGTGTTCTACTCTCATGTATAACTAACTAGAACAAATGAAAAATGAATTAAATAAAATAAGATTGCTGGGTGCAGTGGCACACACCACTAATCTCAGTAGCTTGGGAGGCTGAGGCAGGGAGATCGCAAGTTCAAAGTCAGTCTCAGCAACTTAGTGAGACTCTAAGCAACTCAGCAAGACCCTGTCTCTAAATAAAGTATTAAAAAAGGGCTGGGGATGTGGCTCAGTGGTTGAGCACCCTGGGTTTAATTCCCAGTACTACAATAAATAAACAATATAAGAAAAAAGAATCCCCATTGCATCATATCCTGTATCAACTCATAGACTGTGTTTGGTGAACTACAGGCTGAATTCTGCTTATGACTTCTTTTTGCAAATAAAATTTTATTGGAACACAGCCATGCATTTACTTATGGCCTATGTCTGCTTTCTCACAACAATGGCAGAGTTGAGCAGTCCCAACAGTGGCCATCTGACCACAAAGCCTAGAATATTTGTGACACAGTCCTTCATGGAAAAAAATTTGCTAAGCCCTGTTGTATATCAAGCCTGGTTGAGATTCCTTCTTCTCTGTTCTTAATGCTTTTGGTAGCAGATCCTAGAGTAATATGTAGAAAAAAAGTGGGGTTGGATAAGGGAACTGTGGAAAGAAAAGAGTTTTCATTTCCTTATGTAGTTTGGGATAGGAAGCATAAAGCAAGTTTATAAATGTCATTTCATTAAATTCTCAAAAAAGATGCTATGAGATGGGTATTTTAAGTCTTGTGCTGTAAGCAAGAAAACTGAGTCTCAGAAAGATAAGATCTAAGTTGCTTAAGTTTATGTCACTGACAACTAGAGCAAGGATTTGAACCCAGCCCTCCTCATTTAAAAAATCTCTGTTCTTTCTTCTATATCATGTGATTGTTAGAGTCAAGATTATCTTCCATTAAAAAAAAAAATGAACGGCTTTCACCTAAACTGAAATAACTCAATTTAAAAAATAACATTTGGTACCAAATCATATTTAACAAAGAGTTAACTCATTCTTAGTACCATCATGGGTTTTGTTTTTGCACGGGTCCCATTAGTATGAGTGGGCGAGTTGAACTGCAGAAGATGAAGATGATACATTTCTTACAACTCATTAGCATTTTGCATTATTGGAAAAACTTAACAACTTGGTTACAGGTAGATGGAAGTCCTGTGTGCATACCCACATAATTAATTGCACAAATAGCATCTAGATATGTTTAATCAACAATCCTCATCTCCAAGGGTTGCTAAAGTTCCCCAAATCAGAGTTACCAAAGTTGCCTAATCATCCAAATCACTTGTGAAATTCTTTAGAATATAGGTTCCAAGGACTCTTCTCTGACTATCTAAGTCAGTAATCTGGGTTTAGGTTTGGGAACTGTAATTTTAGTCTTTTTCAACTTCTGCAGGTAACTCTGATGATCAGCCATCTTTGGAAACCATTATTTTAGAAATGTAATGAGGAAATTTTACTCTCAAAGAGAAACTCAGCTATGACAAGAAGTCAATGAGGACATCAGGTTGAAACTTGAAAGACCCTAACAAACTGCAGCCACCAAATTGGAATTTGTGAGATGGGAAATGGTGACTTAAAACTATAATACAATATACTTTCAAAAGCCCTAAAATTAGAGATGAAAAAAGGAAGTTTTATGAAATTACCTCAGGCAGGATCTTTCTGCCTCTCCCAGGTTAACAGAGCACATTTCACAGCAGAATCTCAAGAAATTTAACTAACCATTCATTTAAATCTTAAGTGGATAAGCTGCAATTAAATAAGCATTTTATGTCCAAGTAATATTCACCCTAATGAGCAAGTCTAAATCCTATTTTCAAGATCAAAATTGCCTTTTGCGACAGGGTTTCTTTTCCAGTGTGTCCTTCCAAGGGAGGAGCACGTCAGACTGAGGGCAAATGTGCCTAACAGATGAAGACAGCAAGTCCTGTGATCCGTTAAAAGTCACTGGAGAAAACAGAGATTGCTCCTTTAGAAAGGGAGAGATGATTTCAAGAAAATAAAGACCCTTTATCACCCTGCCAGTGACCCTCCTACAGAGGGCGACAGAGAACCCACACGTGGTTTCCTAACACCGCCCCATTCTGCTGCCTGGGTGCTTCCTTTTGCATATTTTTACTTATTGGCTAAGCATCTGTACGGCTCCCTGACCAGTCTGGAAGCAAAGGCAGGTTCTCCAAAGGCAGAAGCCAAAGGGGACTTCAGGACATCACCAGCGTCTCCTATGTAGCTCTGTTCAAATGTCTGTATCAGATGTTGGTGATGCTATTAGGTAAATAAGTATTCCACTTAACTCACAGATTGTAGAAGCTCAAAAGCAAGCAATCCTCTCCAAAAATTGAGCATTTGATTCTTTGCCTTAATGAATGTGGGGTAGGAACATGGGGAATGTCTGTAGGATGAATAAATTCAAAACATATACACAGATTCACACATTGTATCAGCTTATTAATACATACATTTATTTGTTTAGTAAACACAGCAGGGCTGAGTGTAGCTCAGTGGTACAGTACATTGCCCAGAGCATGCAATTCCTTGGATTTAATCCCCAGCAACACATACACACAAAAATTCAGCAAAGTATGAACTCATCAGTGTTTAAATAAGTCAAAATTACAAATGCACCTTTATTTTCTCAAATCCTTTTTTGGATGAAATTCATGCCAACTATATAAGCATCTCTCAGAGCAAGGGCTGCAGAACTGGTCCTACATGATGTTAATTATTATTACAGATAAGATTGTTCCATGGTTTAATTATCTGGGGAGATTCTAGGTGAGACACATTAAAAGTTATTTCTTTATTATAGAGTTTCTCTAAGCTTTTTCACTATCCCAATTTGCCTATGAATCTTAAATGTTAAAAGATGGTCAGTATAAATTTACTGCATAATATTTTCCATATTATTATTTTTATGAAACAACCAAGGGGCTGACTGTTGATCTGGGAACACACTTTGAGAAATGTTGAATCAGACAGTTTTATAATAAAATCTTCTTCTGTTAAAGAAATTTCACCATCGAAGACTTGTAATTCTGTAAGATCCCTCAGAATGGCGGTCCTCAATCCTAGCAGCCATTAGAATCTCCAAGGTGGTTTAAACATGCCCAGACCCTACCCAAGACCAGCCAAGTCAGAGTCGCTAAGGCTGAGACTGAGGCTGGGTAATAGCAATCTTTAGAAAACCCCAATACCCTTAGAAAGTATGACCTGTGAGCAGTTTAGGAACCACTGGCCCAACAAATTGATCTCTTTGACTTTGACTGACTTATACCACATCAGTGGACGCCAAAGATTTTGCATTCAAAATCTCTTACGTACTAACAATATTAAGCCTCTAGTGACTTATCTGACCAATCCACACCTCATTTTCATATCTACAGAAACAGAGATAATTTTTGTAGAGAGTTGAAGGGTTTGGGGCAGATCAAAGAAGAACCTGAGAGGTAGTAACAGAATAAGCCTAATCAGGCAACTCTTGGGCCCGGTTGAGGCCCCACCCAGGAGAGGAGGAGGTTAAGGGAACTCCTCTTAAAGGATTAAGAGAAGGGAGTTAGAGGGAGGAAAGTGTGTTTTTGGTGATGCTGCCCAGCAGGGAATCCCAAGAGCTGCAGAGAGCTCGGTTGTCTTAGACCCACAAGACTCCAACTAGTCTGCTGCCAGCAGAGGTGAGGGAAGGTTTCAGGGGTTATATAAGGAAGGAAGTCTCTAGATGGCTAATAATCTGTCTATTTGATCTCCCCCTCCCCTTCTGGTACTAGGGATTGACTTCAGGGTCACTTAACCACTGAGCCACATCCCCAACCCTTTTTATTTTTTATTTTGAGACAGGATCTCGCTAAGTTGCTTAGGGACTCACTCAATTGCTGAGGCTGACCTCCAACTTGGAATTCTCCTGCCTCAGCCTCCTGAGCTGCTGGCATTACAGGTGTGTTGCTACTCTCCCAGTGCAACTTTCTGTAACTCTGAAAATTTTCAAAATGGAAAGATAAAAAGTTAAAGTAGCTAATTTAAAATTTTCCCCATCTGGTTCTTTAGAAATAATAGAATTGGTTTTCAAGGAATTTTGTCTCCCTTCTAGGTATTTTAAGATAGATAGAGGTGAAAAGGGGTCTAAAATGTGCATTTTAATAAGTACATCATGTGATTTTGATATACATGGTCCCTAGGCCACCCTGTCATTGTTCTCAGGCTGGAGGATTTGCTAGGACAAAAGATATGGAGGCAAGCAGGGTGCAGGAGAGAAGGTGGGAGTGGGAGGACAGTGGCAGATGCTGGCAGTGGGTTTTGGAAAAAGGGATTGAATAGGAGTCCAGGGGAGAGAGACAATCCCAGGTAAGGAATAGCTGTGAAAGACCTTTAGAAGGGCATAAAAAGCACAAGAGAGTTTAAGGTATTTTGCAGATTTTATACACGTATGTTCTCCTTGGCATTTGCTGGTAAGACTGCAGTACAGATTTCCATTTTTTTTTTTTTTCTTTGTTGCCGGGGGTGGGTGCCAGGTATTGAACTCAGGGACACTCGACCACTGAGGCACATCCCCAGCCCTATTTTGTATTTTATTTAGAGACAGGGTCTCACTGAGTTGCTTAGTGCCTGACGTTTGCTGAGGCTGGCTTTGAACTCATGACCCTCTGCCTCAGTGTCCAGAACCACTGGGACTACCAGTGAGCGTTACTGTACCTGGCTGTTTTCTTTTCTTTTCGGTTCTTTTTCTTTGGCTAGTACTGTATGCTGAAGCTCATCACAAGTGGGTATAGTCCGTGATGACTCAGTTCAGATCAGGCACTTTGGAAGACAGACCATAACAATTTGCCTGGTACTCCTTGGTTTTATGATGACAAGTCATTTGGAGGCATAACCAGGAGATGCAAACCCAAGGCTCTGTATGACCTTGTGACACAGCCCTCCAGTGCTGGGCGTGAACAGTGACCACCAACAGAAGACCTGAGGAGAATGGCTCATGCATGCGGCTAAAACACTACTCAGACTCCCACGGATTGTCTTCAGCCTCAATGTCTGTGTGTTTCTTCCTAATCATTTTCAGGATTGGAAACCAGAAATGAACCTGAAAAGTGGATAAATGAACACTGGACTCATTTCAAATGCCTCTTACATAAACTTTCCTCATAGTGTTACTGGGATTAGGAAAAATTGCAAAGACTTTGAAAGGGACAGGAAAGCTTATCCTTTTGGGATTTTCTAGGTCTTTCATTTTCCAAATCTTTAAGTTTTAGATGGCTGATAGCAAGGCAAAGGATTCATGATCATGACATGCACATGAACTCCACTCTATAAAGTACAATTGAGTCCTCCCATTCACCCAGAGAGAGGAGCCAGTTCAGCATCTATTAAGCAAATTCATTTTGGTATCCCTGATGACCTGTATATATATGTGTGTGTTTTGAATTATTCTTTAAATGGTTATAATTTCTTATTTTTTCTCATTAATAAATAAGTTAAATAAAATCTTTGACATGACTTCATTTTACATGTATATGGGAGACTTGGTGTTCTATATATATTGTATAATAAAACCCATAGATGGATGGATAGATAGATAACACTGTGGGATGAGCAAATTCTTTGAAACTGACCACATGGTAGATATTTCCTTCCATGTTTTTTTCTTTATTCTTGACCCAGAAAAGTAAATCTTATTATTGCCATTCAATATCTATACAAATAGTTTCTCTATAATACGGCTGGACATCCTTACTTGAAATCAAGTAAGGATGTCTTATAGACTTCTCTGGATCAACATTCGGAACACAATGCTGAGCCACAGCCAAGTACATTTGTAACCCCACCCCACCTCAAAATCCTCTCTACTCTTGGGCTATCAGCTCTGATATGAAGTCAAAAAGTGCTTTGGAATCCTCTTTCCAATTGCTCTTCAAACTTAACATTCGCTTAGTTAGAGGTTCACCCCCCCCCATCTTGGCCTCACCTTTGTAAAGTACAGACTCAGTTTCCTTTTGATCTCTTCTGGCGACTGCTTTGCTCTTTTTCTAAGCAGCTGTGCGTGCAGGTATTGAATGCGCTCCCTCTCCACACTGGGGTAGAAGGATGTGGACACCAGGATTTTAAGTTGTGTCAGGATAGAGGACAACAATCCCAGCATCATTAATATCACAAGAATAATACCAAGAGGAACCCAAGTTGTAGAGAGAAGGAGCTTTGGTTTAGGGATGCAGCTGGGTTCAAAGACAGATATATTAAAGGAAGAATCATAGATGAAGTCTTGAGCTCCTTGCTTCTAAAATGAAAGAATAAAATAATTAATCTCCATGCCATTTTTCTACCCCAGTCTCTATCTTTCTCAATGCTTCCTGGCAGCACATAGCATTTATCTTCAAATCTGCAGGGAGCTTTGGCTAAAGGAAGTTTCACATCTTGTTTTATGTGCTGTGATTGGAACAGAGGAGAAGGGATGAGTCCTATCTGTAACTACGACAGTGATTTCCAAACTGGGTTTGTGGAAACTGATTTTCTTAAGGTAAGTGTATCAGACAAGTGAGTCTACTCCATAACTTCTTGGAGAGTCACTGTTGGAGGCTCTAAGAAGAAGATGGAAAAATCTGTTTAACTTTACACTAACACATACATGTTTTCATGGGATACTTGTTTCTACACTGAGAGCTCATGAGCTAAAGCGAGATGGGGGAGTTGGTTCAACTTGGGGAGAGGATTGTTTGGGGACACAGCCCCTTAAGACCCAGAAAATATCCTCCCGGTCAGGATAAACTCCACTGCAGCAGATGACAAGGTCACAAAGATAATGAGGTATTAATCATGCTTTAAATCAACCTTCTGAAGCTGTGGGGGATTCCTCTTATTTAGTGTCTGATACCCCATTTTAGGTTGATACATTGACCCTCAACTGAAAGAGAATCTAAAATCTTGTTGGAAGAGGTCTTTCACATAAGGCATTTTCTCATCTCTCCCTGATGCTCAAGAGGGGTGCGTCCCTACCTGTTTGAAGGCAAGAGAACAAACAGTTGCCCTCAGCAGACTGACAGAGGGCAGAAGATGACATTGAACCACCCAGCCCAGCCACCAGCAGAAGTGCTGACTCAGCTCTTTCTTTCCCCTGACCTGGGAAAGTCATTTAAACTCTCGGTGGATTTGTTTTCTAATTTGGTAAAGCAGGAATTAATGGACCAGATCCTGCCCATGAAGAAACTACTCCCAGTGTAAATTAAACACCTTGGGGATGGAGCATTAACCTTACCGACTGGAGTATTTAGTAAGTTATTATCACCCTAGTGCCACAGAGTCCTGGGCCCAGGAAGAAGTAAATGATGTCTCAAAAAACAAAACAAAATAACAAACCAAAAAAACCACACCCAGAAAATACCTTGCAGCTTGGATCTGCCCCGGGGCCCATAAAGAATCTGGAAATGCCAAACCCGGGACCTCTATACAAATTCAAACCTGCACCCACGCAACGAAAAACATTTGTGTTGCTTCTCTTATTAAAAAGACAGTCACTCTACAATTAAATAGAGATTTCAGTCCCCAGAGCAAAGGCATGCAGTCTTTTTAATACTACTGAAGAAACAAACACATCGATTGAGGCAGTGATGAGCAATCCCACAATGAGAAAGCAGCGGGTGTTCGGTCTGGGAAGAAGTTATTTAGTCTAGACTAAATAACTAACTGGGGTTTTGCAATCGGGAGTCAGGGCTTCAAAACGTTTGAGTCAACATTTTTGTATGGGACTGGTTGAGGGAAACGTGGAAGACAAATTCACTCTTTCCAAACGCCAAACAAGATACTAAATGGTACCCCAATGATTTTAAATGTGTTTCCTTCTCTTAGGTAAACAGCCCGCGAGACAGCATTGAGTCATAGATGGAGGCAGGTCCTGGTGTCCCACAGTCCTGCAAAGTCAAGGCAGTGGAGCACTGCGCACAAGGTTACTGCTCACCAAGTGGGAACCACAGTTACTTTTACTTACAATGCCCACCCACACAGCTCGATCAACTTGAATCATTTCCCAAGGTCTTTATTTAAAACATTTATCTAAAACTGTATGAAAGTAGAGAGAAAAACTGGCAAAACCTTGAACCAATGCCTCTCTTCTGGTTTGACTTCCCTGTTGCAAACCTGCAGCCACAGAGAAGGCCAAGGGCCTCCAAGGGCATCCTGGGATAAGGGCAGGGCACTGCCAGTCACGCAGAAGCTGACTGCTGGAGGTGCAGTCTCCCGGGCACAGCAGGCAAGAGTTGGAGAGGAGCTCCCGGGCAGCCTCCTACCCACATCTGTCCCAGTGCCCAGTGCCCAGCACCCTGCTGCTGTTAGGTGTGCAAATGGCAGTTGCCCCCTTGGGACATGAGCCTCACAGTGGGGCCATCACAGTCTGGACATTGTCACATCCCCAGGTCCCAGCAGTACCCAAAGATGAGTGTGTCAGCACATTGTCATGGGAAATCTGCACTTTTTGCGGGGAAGACAGAACTTGCTTTTGTCCTCCTGTGTCTAAACCAGTGAGAATTCACGAAAGAGGAACGGGTATTGGATATTAGCTGAGAGAGAAATAAATGAGTGGAAGGGGAAAGAGGGAAAGGGAGAATCAAGAGGAGAAGAGAAGAAAGGAGAATACAAAAGGAGAATGGGGGGTGGGCTTTGTATTGGCCACCCCTCACACCCAGACCAGGGATGTGTGAGATTCTTGTTTGGTTTTCATTTGAAACACAACTTCCATTATTCACCCTGCTCCAAATAGCTAGAACAACAGGGTGCCTTGTAATTAACTGAATTCTTCAGGGAAAGCAGAGAGCTCAGAGTAATCAACTCAGAGAAGCAGCCCAGGATTAGGAGGGCAGGAGCCAGGGGATCTGGATCTGCTGAGACAAAGGGAAAGACAGGCAAAGGGAGGATGCAGCAAGAGGATCCGAGACCCTGGGAGAGAAAGAGAAAGGGAAAGTGGGGTTTCTGTGGACGTTTACCAGCAGCCTTGCTGTCACTTGCCCCCTGTGGCTTCCCCAGCAGCCAGCACATGGAGCCTGCTGCTGGTGATTTGACCAGCTCCAGCCGGGTCCTTGACCCCACACGCATCTCGCCTGCATGCACGCACACGCGTGCTATACCTGGTTCGGCGCCACAATTTCTGGGGTTAAGAAACTAAACAAGGCAAGTGTCTGACAATGCCCAGACCCTCTGAAATGTCAACATAACTACAAATCTCCACAGGGGAGATGGAAAAGATAAAAGATGAGATGCACAAAACCCCCAGTCTTCTCTGTTGGCGCCCATCTGCCGGGAGGAAGATGAAGAGGAAGAAAGTCAGATTCCTCAAGATGCGAGGGGCACCATCTCAGAAAAAGACATTGTCTTGCCTAATTACAGTTTTTCATAGACCCGTGTGATCATAGACCCGTATGACAGCTACGAGAGCTTAGCTATCTGACTTTGTTCTTCTAGGTGATGTGTTTAAAACAGCCCTTCTCAGTCTTGGTGGCACATTAGAGTTACTCCAGGAGGTTCTAAAAATCTCTTGCCCCAGTTCGAATACAGCAGATTCTCTGGAGTTTCTGGAGAAGAGTTTTGGGTGTGTTCACTTGCTTCTTTGTTCAGTTCCACAATGACACACCTCTGCTAAGGTCTAAGGTCAAGGACTGCTTGCCTAGAAGGTTTTGCATGTTAGCACCTAAGCCAGAGTTTCCCAAAGTGTGGTCTATGGTACTAGTACCAGCTGTGTTACTGAGTCACTTAGGAGCCCTTTTTCAGTAATCATCCTTTTAAACATTACACTGATGCACTAGGATCAGTGTTTGATAAGGACTTGGATATATAAAAAGATCTCACTCAGAACATGTTCAGAGTCTATTTGCACAAGGCTGAGAGTGAGAAGTCAGGCCCTAAATCCTGGACTCAAGTTTGTGCCAGATACAGCTTGAGAATCAACTTCATGTTCACCATCACAGACATCTATTTCCCCATTTCATAGCATATCGAGTGTAGGATGCCGAAAAATATCCTCCAAAGATATAAGATCCTAGTCCCAGGAACCTATGGTACTTCATTTGGGATAAAGGCCACACTAGATGAGATTAAGTTAAAGATCTTTTTCTGGGGGAAGGGGGGTAACCAGGATTGAACTCAGGGGCACTCAACCACTGAGCCACATCCCAGCCCTATTTTATATTTTATTTAGAGACGGGGTCTCACTGAGTTGCTTAGCACCTTCCTTTTGCTAAGGCTGGATTTGAACTATGATCCTCCTGCCTCAGTCTCCAGAGACACTGGGATAATAGGCGTGTGCCAACACACCCAGCCAAGTTAAAGATCTTGAGATGTAAACATTATCCTGTCATCCTGATGAGCTTCATGGGGTCATGTGCATGGCTTAAGGGAGTAGAGAGAGATTTTCCATAAGGTAATGTGAAGACAGAGGCAGTTAGGCCACAGAGGTCAAGGAATGCCACCAGCCACCAGAAGCTGAAGAGGCAGAGTGGATTGTCTCCTAAATCTGAAAAGAGCACGGCCCTGCCAACCACAATCTCAATTTTATCTCAGCAATACTGAATTCAGATTTCTCACTTCTATGGCTATAAAAAAAATACAATTTCTATTGTTTAAGCACCTAGTTGGTAATCACTTGCTATAACAGTCATAGGACACTAAAGCAGAATCACACTCTAACATCAGGACTTCAATTTAACTTTACTTGTTGGGTTTCTTCTATGTGCCAGTCACTGTGCCAGACACCAGGGATCCAAAGGTAAATACAATACTTCCCTGTCTTGGGAGATTCCAGGTCTTTTGCAAGACCAATCAGCAAATAGCCATGATATACCTGAACCCCTACCTCTCTGTGCAGTTTTAGGTGAACTTCAAGCCCTGGCAAGCTTTGGAATTGTTTGCTCACTGAGAAAATGAGCTGATAGAGCAGATAATCTGCAGCTGTGAACAGCACCCAGATGTAGAGATGGGTAAGAACGGGGAGGAAAAAGAGTTCCAGGTTCTTCCTTTCTTTTGGAGTCATCTGCAAAGATGGGATGACAACATACTTCTTCCTCTCCCTCTTATTCAGCGGGAGGACACAGGGCCTCTGCCGAAGCCTCTCCTTTTCATCAAACTGAATGAATTTTTTGGTGATGTAGATGTTTTCAAATTTACAACCACAGGGGCCCAAAAATCGCTTCATGAAGAGGCCCGTGCCGAGTAGAACAAGAAAAAGTCCAGCAAAGGCAAGTAGCTTCTGCCCCAGGGAGCACAGCACCTCCGTCATGGCAGTCATGGGGTGCAAGACCCTCAGGACTTCCCCTTTGGTGTTGTTTAGCTGTGTCTCCAGGACATGGTTAGGACTGAAAAGAGAGACCACCAGGGTCTGGTTCCAAGAAACGAGGTCATCAAACAGATTCAGTGGAGTGGCAAGGCCATAAATCCAATGAATGGCTTCAATGTATTTTTTCAGAAGTGGAAAATGTATAGAAAAGCTCTTTGCCCTCAGGTTGCAAGTCATACTGTCTAGGAAACATTTAAAGTTGTGAAAAATATTTTCCACGTGTCCAAAGATCACTATCCCTGTGCCGGCTGCAATCAAAGCATTCCTGCCTTCGCGCAGGCCACACGAGAGAAAGATGAGAAGAATGAAACATCGCGCGTGCCTGGAGTAACACAACAGAACACACATGGCCATCCAGGAGGTGGCGAAGGCCACGACTGATGGCAGAAACCAGTAGAAGGCCACCGAGAGGAGGCTGGCTGAAATGAAGGCCACAAAACAGCACACTCCCAAGTGTTGGATAAAGTTCATCCATCCAGGACCTCTTGGAAACACGTAAGTCCTCCAAAGACTTAGGATGATATCAGTGCCTGAGGTCCACATGCCCATGTCTCCTGTGTCCCTAGGACTGAAAAAGAAATCAAGATCAGAAGATGCTTAAGGACCAGGGGGTAGACGGATGCAGAACATGGTGGTAATTCTTGATCCCTCCCCTCTGCCCACCCCTTGCAATGAGATGTCACAGCTTCTCCCACCAAGAGGTGAGAGAAAGAAAATCCATCAAGAAGTGGATGCGGTTTCTCCATTCCTTGAATCTGGGCTGGTTTTATGATTGCTTGGCCAGTAGAACGTGGCAGCAGGGACAGTGTGCCAGTCCTCCAGCCTATGGCTCAATCCTGCATGCTCTCTTGGAGCCCTGCCATTGCCATGGTAACAAGGCCAGCAGCGTTCATCTCCTGGAGCCACACAACAAATTACCATGAACTTGGTGTTTCAAAGAAACATCTATTTATTTTCTTACAAATCCAGAGGTCAGAAGTCTAAAATGAGTCCACAGAGCTGTGCTCCTTTTGGAGGCTCTGGGGAGAATCTGTTTCCTTGCCTGTCCAGGTTCTAGAGTCTTCCTACATTCCCTAGCTCATAGATCCTTCTTCTTCCACCTCAAAGCCAGCAAGGTTGCATCTTCCCTCCTCTGTGACCTCTGCTTCCATCCTCACCTCTTCTCTCTGTGACTCTGATCCTTCTGCCTCCTCTTATAAAGACCCTTGTAATTAGATGGAGACACCCAGATAGCCCAGGACAATACCCCATTTCAAGATCATCAACTTAATTACATTGGCAAAGTCTCTTTTAGCGTGTAAGGCAATATATTCAGAGGTTCTGGACATTCAGACATGAATATCTTTGGGGGATCGTTGACCAGCCTGTCATACCAGGTTAGACTTCTGGTCAACGAACAGCACTTGATCAGTCAATTCCATCAGCTCGGCCAATGGTCACCCAGCTCCCATCCATGTGAGAGA
Source organism: Sciurus carolinensis (assembly GCF_902686445.1). Lineage (NCBI taxonomy): Eukaryota > Metazoa > Chordata > Mammalia > Rodentia > Sciuridae > Sciurus > Sciurus carolinensis. The sequence goes on from NC_062213.1 coordinate 34,888,148, forward strand.
GGCCATCTTCAACCAGCCAGGGTCCCTACCAGCCCACCAGCTGACCATAGACACATGAGAAAGAATAAATAAAATGCTGTTTTATTTTAAACCACTGAAATCTGTTCTGGTCTGTTAGGCCGTAATTGTTAATTGATAAAAGCAACAGTACTGCATCATGGGCCTAATAGTTGAACAAACACAAGGTTGATGGATAGGCTGAAATCTCACTAAACTGCATTATGTAAGAGTACTCTTTAATAGTCATTTATTTTCTTGTGCTGTAATTTTACAGACCAGAAAGCATACCAAGGGCATCCAAACTTCAATGTGGAATTGGACTGAGGCCATTATACTGCTGCTCTGTAACCATTGCTTCTTCCTCCTCTGCCCCTACCTTTAGCATACAGTTGTCTCCTAAGAATCTTGCAAGAAAAGGAAGGATATTTCTGTCCCTAGAATTAATCATCTTTTCCTTTTTCCACATATGGAATAATTAAAATGAAGATGCTATAAGGCTGCGCCCACCCTGTTAGTCATGCATATTTAGGTCTAGGATGTACTCAAAGAGGCTAGGATTCAGATGGAATGATATAAAATAAGTTTGAGGTTTTTCTTTCTTGATTGGCATGAAAATATCTAACAGGCATGATATGTATAGGATTTTAATGAGGACATTGATCAATTTTAAACACTGTCAAAAACATCCCTTCTCTCATAAATATGAGGGAGCTTAATTTATGGACTAGGTTAACTGTTAGAACCAGTGAATTACACTCATGGTGTGAGATGTGTATTGGGTGTTTCTGGAAGCATGAACTGGGGCACCAGAGGTGCAAACATTATTGTCTTTCTGTGTTCAGGCTGAGGAGGGTTGACAAAAGGCAGAAGTGAGATGAGAGGAAAAGGCAAGTCAGAAGTAAACATACGGAAAGTTCTCTAGCAAGAGTATAGAGGGCGTGGATCTTTGGGAACAAATTCTGAATGCAAACGCTCAGAGCTGACAAGGGACATGGGGAGAATCTGAGTGTTGAAGAAGGGTCATTACCATGTGGGACTGGCCTTGGCAGAGATCAGAATGGCATAGGTGAGAATGTCCCTACTCCATCAGGAAGAAAGGGAATTAGAATAAAGATCCGGGTGGGGAAGAGCAAAGGCCATAATTCTTTTTCCCTGCAATCTTGCTTTCTTTCAGAATCAGGTTGGATGGAGGGTTGGCAGTGCTACATGCATAGTCCCCAGTGAAGACAGAGACAGCCATCATGGGTGGGCTGAGCTCCTGAACCTTCCCCAGTATTGCTGACCCTCCCTGACTTCACTGTGTGAATAGGAGGGCCTGGAGGATGGGTGGGCAGTGGGCAGAGGGCCCAGCACTAGAGCAGGTGAAGAGCTGCTGCTTCTCCTCTGTCCCCACTCACTTTCTCTGCCATTTCTTTGACTTTGACCCCAAACCGTCATTTGACTAATACACTCATAGGCATTCCTTGCCCATTGTGTTGCAGGCACTTTTCATGAAATACCCACACTCCTCAGCCCAACCCATGGAGGATGCGCTTCACGTTTTACACAGTGGAACCAAGGCTCCATGTGCTTATTGAAATTTGCCAGCGATCATGCAGAGTAGACGGTAGAGCAGGATTCCCACCAGGCGACCCTGGCTCCCTCCCTCCCTCTGCACCCTGACCGGATTCCAAGATTCTGAGTTTGCTGATAGGCCAATCAGCTTGCTGTATCTGTCCCTGCTGGAAACATGTCACACTTTCTGCCAGGGACTGACCTGAATATCACAAACCCATCTCCTCTACCTGCTCAGTGGTTTTTCCTCCTGCATCTAAACAGTTGACCAAAATCTGTCTCCAATTAGCAGATTCCTCTCTAACCAAATCTGAAATCCCAACTCTTTTTTTTTTTTCTAATTTCCTTTATGAGACACCATTCTGCTTGCTTCCTGAAATATTAATAATGTATACTGTGGTTCATTTTTCCCTTCTCTTGCCTTCATCCTTGTACAATGTGTTCTTTACACTGATATTTCCCTGAAAGTATGAAATAGATTTATGGACACATTAAAATTTTAACATTCTGCAATAAAATCTAGTATCAATTAAATAAGATTTATGACTGCAATTTTGTCCTGTAAGAGGCACGTATTTGCTCAACAAGCAACAGCTCTAACCTTATTCTCCTGTTATTATGCTGAAAACAGCACGTTACCCAAAGACACCAAACCTGTCTGCATTGAGAAGACCAGACGCACTTGCTCCTATTTTACAACTCGAGCCACAGAGCAGAGCTTTGGACCATCAGCCTGCCTTCCGTCCCTGTCAGGAGTGGTTTCAATTTCTTCTCCACTCTCTGTTCTTCATTTTTCCTGTTTAAATATAAGATCTACCTACTCCTTCCTGGTAGGTAGGAGTTTAAGGAGGAAAATGTTAGCATCCTTAACACTCCCTGGGCATAAGGTTCCCAGCAAACACAATCCATTTCTTCTTGCTGTTTCTTTTCTGAGACAGAAAATTGAGAACTCCCATTCTCTGACCTTTAGGTAAAGACAGAATGCCTAAGTTGATGGGAGGCTTAGATTCAGGGTAGGACTGTACCACCCTCCCAGGCCTGAAATGCTACATGGTGCCTTCAGAGGGCGCTGACTTCTTCTTGCTCCTGCGGCAGTGGAGTTATTCTGCTTATCTTTTTGCAGATAACCCCTATTTCTTCCTTTCAGGCATATCAGGGAATCCAACTTTCGGCAAGCTACTTGCTTGGTTCTTTCTCAAAGACTTTGTCAAGCATGGACACTTATTCTTAAATTTTAATTGAGAGCTGGAGGGAATTGTATAGATCAGGGTGGTTTTGAAGTGAGCTTGTCATCACTGGGGGAATCTTGCAAAAATGCAGGTCTTGATTCAGAAGATCTCGGTGCATCTGAAATTCTGCCATCTAGCACATCCCAGCTGACACTGCCATTGCTCATCTGATGATCAGACCTCAGGGAGCAAACTCTAGACTCAGTGCTGAGAGAACTTTCTGTGATAACCGACATGCTCTATATCTGCACTGCCAACGCGGGGACACCAGCTGAATGTGAGTACTAAGCACTTGAAATAGGACTGGGCCAAGGAATTGAATTTTTAATTCAATTTTTAATTGAATTGAATTGATTTGAAATTGAAATAAGTGACTAGCAAATATCTACATATTAGATGTCACAGTTCCAGATGAGTGACACCTAACTGGGTGATTTTCACTGTTGAGGAAATTAAAATGTAAAGAGAAGAGGGACCCACCAAAGCCATCCTGGCATTTGGCAAAGCCTGAAGTGAGATCCCAGTTCACCACAAAGTGACACATTTCTCATCACATCAACAAGTCGTGAAAAGTACTTTTCTAAAATCCTTACTAGGGTTCCTGAGTAATGGAATTAAATTTTCCTACACACCTGTCAGTCTGCTAGAGTAGCCATAAAAGACACCTTAGGCTGTGTGACTTAAAAAGCAGACATATTTCTCACTGTTCCAGAGTCTGCAAGGCCCAGACCAGAGTCCTGTGGGGTCAGGTTCTGGTGAGGGCTCTCTTCCTGGCTCATAGATGGCCACCTTCTCTCTGTGTTCTCACATGGCATAAAGAGGAGGGTGAGCCCTCTGGTGCCTCTCCACCTCCTCTTCTTCCTCCTCCTCCTCTACCTTGCCCTTCTTCTTTCATACTGTATTATCTTTAATTAAGTATACACATCATTCCAATATGTCACCTAGAGGTCATTTCAGCTGCAGCTCTATTTGGCCATGAGTCTTTTAAACAATAACAGGCAATTACCTTTTCCTCTTCTTACAAGGACACTAATCCTATTGGATAAGAGTTCCACCCATATGACCTCCGTTAACCTTCATGGCTTCCTTGGAGACCCCATTTCCAAATGACACTGATTACTCATAGACTTGTGGCAGATTGGGACACAAACATTCACTCCATAACAATACCTGATTTGTCTGCAGGCACCAGAAGGTACATAAAGAAGTGGATCAATCATAACCGATCTCTGTGACTTAGTAACTTAGAAACACTACTACTAACAGACAGCAGTTACCATTGTTACCACACGCCCAACCACTGTTCTAGCATCTGATATACATGATTTCCATGAATCTTACACTGTTGTATCTGTATCTTTTTTAGATGAATAAACTGAGGCTCAGAGAGATAAAATACTTGATTAAGGTCACAGAGCTAGTAAGTAGAAGAACCAGGATTCTAATTCATGTTTAAGTGACACTGAGGGATCAAATGGAGAGCTCCTCTATCCTCTTCAACATGGTCTTTGAAAATCTCCTAAATTTAAGTGAAATATTTTCCCAGGATCCCATCCACACGTGCGTGCTGACATGCAGACAGTGCGGCAAGAGCTTGCCCGGCACTGCCAACACATCCGGTGTCCTCCACCTCCTGCCAGCACAGCTCCACGAGCCTTCAGGCTGACTCAGAGTCCTTTCCTGGGTGAACACTCCCCTCGGGTGCACGGAGCCACTCATGAAGTCCCGTGTTTTACTTACAGACGGCTCCAGGCAGCATTGGGCTCCCCTTGCCCAGCTCTTAAACCAGGGCACCCTGCACTCAGGCCCATCCTGGTCTGAGGTCCTGGTCAAGAAGCCTTGCTCCCAACGAATTCTGGGACAGGGGAAGAGAGGTGCATTGCATCTTGGTCCCTCCTTCTCTGTTGAGCTGATTCAGGGTCCGGTCTCTTCCTGACCTCCCACATACGGGCAGGGCAGGGGGCACCAAGACTTCCAAATGCCTACAGAGTCAGACAGCCATGGTCCAGAGTGAAGGAAATAAAGAGACACGATACTCTGGGGTGTGAGACGATGGGCAGTGAATATCTGGGGTGTTGAAGGGTCCATGACCCCCATTTAAGTTGTAGGGGAAATGAGCCCCAAACCAGCAGACTTTTTCAAGGTTATATATAGACTCTGTATGGTCAGACTTTCTGATTTTTGTGTGTGTGTGTGTGTGTGTGTGTGTGTGTGGTGCTGGGAATTGAACCCAGGGTCTTGTGCAGGCAAAGTAAGCAAGCACTCTACCAACTGAGCTATATCCCCAGCCCCTCTGATTATTTTTAACAGAAGTTAGAAATCGGGATTTCTGAGGTGAGGGTGTACCACTCAGTGGTAGAGGAAGTGCTTAGCCTGTACCTGGTCCCCCTGGATTTGATCCCCAGCACTGAAAAAAAAAAAAAAATCTAGATTTCCTTGGGTGATAGCTCTTGTTTTAAAAGAAAAACAAAAAAAAAAGAAAAGGAGTTGACTCAAATTATTTGCAAGCACCCTGGCTGATTCTGACCACAGCTGTGAACTTGCCGCCTTGGGCTTCGGTGATGGTCACATTGCTTCCTCTTCCTCTCTGTACCCTTCTCACCTTAATCTCTCTCCCAACCACTTCCCAGAATGACCTTTCCACCTTCTATCTCTTGGGATATTTTCAAATAATGCTATCAGCCAATTTTGAGTCTCACATATAAAGGGCTTTCTCTATGCCTTGGGCGTATTTATTTTTGCCCCAAGATCTCTAACTCTGTTTTATTCTCTCTTGTGCTGACTGGATTCCCTTCTCACCCTCGACATTGTTTCATTCAGCAACTTCTAAAAGGCTCCCTGATCCCTTTAACCTGTCATTTCTCTTTATTTTGCTTCCATTATCAATAATGCTTAGTGCCTGGCTTCACAGCCCCGTCTCCCTGGCATAGAGACCCTGCTTCTTGCTTTACCAACAGCAATTTCCCAGTAGTAATTACCACTTCCATGCTTTCATCCCTCACCTACAGTTTGCATCACACTGCAGGCAGGGAGGCCTTAGCTGGAGTCCAGAGCTACGTGTCACTGGGGCCCCATCTCTCTTTTACAGGGTCAAAGCAATTATCTTGTGGTGGGGTGGGAGAGGATGGGAGAAGGACAGGGTTGTGGTGAGAAGCCCAGCCCAAGCCCAGAGCCCTGCAGAGCAGTGCAGTCTGTGTATCCAACCTGAGCCCATGTGCACCTGCTTTTATGCAGAGCTAAGCTGTTGCCATGGGAAACAGAAGCCACCAGACTTCCCCCGTCTGCTTTGCACATGCTTGCTTGAAAACCCCCCAGCGGTGCATGCCCCCTTGTGGTTTTCTCCAGGTGGAATTAAATGTCAGTGGCAGCATGATGCTGGCATGGAAAGGGGCTCCAACCCCCGATCCCCAGGGCAGACCTCCATTCCTGAGCAGTCTTCTTCTTCGTGTGTGTGTGCGCGCGTGTGTGTGTGTGTGGTGCTGGGGATTGAACCCAGGGCCTCACACATGGAAGACAAGTGTCCTGCCCCTGAGCACAGTCTTTTGAGCATAGATCAACCCTCAAGGTACAGATGAATGTGTCCTTGGATCAGATACAAAGCCCAGTCAGTAGCCACAACAAATGCAGCTATGAAATAATAATGAGAGTCTCTAAGTGAGAGGCCCTCACTTCCTAGGAGCTTTCTAGACTGGGGATACTGCAGGTGCACATCATCAAAGCAGCTTCAGAGCTGTCAGACAGAAACCCACAGTCGGCTACCAGCGCAAGCGTAGGAGGAACGGATGTGGCCTTCCTGCCGGGAAAGGCCTGGAACCCCAGGCTACAGAAGGTGCCCTCTTGCCCACTTACAAAGCGCCTGCCTCATCAATATCTTGAAATTTCCAGCTCATCACATCCCTGCTCCTACGCAGAAAACAAAGCAAGGCTGGTTACAGTCTGCAGACACCCTGGGGAAAAATAAACCCAGAAGGACGGTCCACTATTCCTCCTGAGCTCCTCCGACTGGTTCTGCTAGTCCCCTGCAGGAGCCTCTCAGCCCCTCAGTCTCCTCACTTCCTCCATAACTTGATTTGAACGAAGAACTGTGTGAAATAGGAAGAGCCCCGCGCAGGGAGACAGGAGGCCTGAGGCCTCAACTGCCTCCACAGGCCGCTTCACCTCTTGGGATCTCCACCCGAGAGCTAGCTGGGTTCCCAGGTCCCTGCCAGCCTGGTCTTCTCTGAAATGAAAGGTGAAGCAGAGCCACAGAGAGGGCTCTTGGCATGGGCACTTTGCACCCACTTCTGAGACAGAGAACATCAAAGACTAGCACCTGTAAGTGGGACAAAAGGAGAAGGGAGGGCTGCTTTTCCTTTCTGTTTTTTCTTTCTTTCCTTTTTTTAAAAACTCTTTCAAACTTATCATTCGGTTGGGAACATACTGTTCTCTCAGGCTGCCAAAATAGCTGGAGCAGGAGCCCAGGCCTCTGTTTGAGGGGGATTGAATTCCTCATCACTTTGTTTTAATCATTTTTGCCTTGGGAACATCAGCAAATGCCTTACTCTGTGAAAGCAACCTTCACAAAAGGAAGGAAAGATTAATGAAAGCTCCGGGTAAACAGAAAAGCAGCTACGGAGAGGTTCCGTCCATCACTGCAGGCTGCCAAGCCCTGAGGTGCCTGTTATGAGGCAGGGCCCCCTGGCCTACCTAGGACAGGGTGCCAGCTCCTCCCCAGGCCAGGAGGATATGCTCCCAGGGTCGAGTCTGCAAAGCCAGGAGAGATGGCACAGGGTTCCACATGGCCCTAGCAGGAGGGTATTCATGTGCCATCTCCCCGGTTTTTCTGACATTTCTATTCAAAGGAAGACTGTGGAGCAGAGGAGTGGTCATAATTGTTCATTCTAATTTACCAATACTTTTTTGAAAAGCAATTTTAGAAAAAAAAGATTAGTCTGAAAGGTTACTTACAGATTTCTCTCAGGTTCTTCTTTGAGTGCAAAAAAATGCCCTTCCCAAGGGCTCCAAGTCTTAATATAGGGCAGGAAAAAGGAACCAGAAATGAGAAGAGGGTAGCATCACCATGAATCAATTCCTTTATTTCCTCCACAAAGCGACTGTGTCACAATATCACAAAGGGTGAAACTGATATAAAGGAACTACATAGTGCATTCTAGTATTTTTCACAGAATAAATGTTCCAGAAATAGAATCTGGAAAATAAGGAAATAGTTTATTTTCAAACACAAGGGATGAGTTACAAAAATTTGGAGAGTCTTCTTCTTTCCTCTTTTCTCCTCATGCATAATCCCTAACTCCACTCCAGCAAGGGGAACGATAAGCAAGTGCCCTCCCCTGCTCCCACCTACAGCTGAAGGGCAGTTTCACCAAAGAGCCGCCCCTGCTCTAATGACCAAGACAGGGCTGATAATGGTGTCATCCACGCAACCACATGGGAATTTCCCACCTTAGAAATTCAGCTTCCAAGTTGAAAGGACAGTATTTTATGCTTTTAGGGAATTAGCAATGCCCCAACCTTTCTACAAAATTATTATTTATCTTTTCACTGAGACCCATAATATGTCTACAAAAAGCTTTTGTCTTAAAATTCGTAAGTCCTAGTGAACTGCAAATGTCCCTGGGAAGGATGCTAAATGTCATTACTGGAAATTCTTGTCTGTTGACCGAGTGAAGGCTAAGGGACACTTCAAAAGCAAGAAATAGTTCCAAAATTTACAAGTTTGACAATTTTTCAAAAACACGCCTGTACATTGAGATATTTCGTAGTCATACTTTACAATCAGTCTTCTGACTGTAGTCTTGACTTCCTCTCCTCTCTCAAAATGTTTTTATTTATTTTTTATGAATAATCCAATAACTTCGATCATAGAAACAGGTTCTAAACTGGAAAAACATTTTCCCTCTCTCTTGAAATTTTTAAATTATCATTCAGTTTGATTCAATTCAATGAAATTCAATTGAACCACCGTATGGTATTTCAAACCATACGGATTGAAAGTCTACTTACTGCTTAGGCACCGGGGGGTGTAAAACCTAATAAAAATCTAACTCCTGATTTTCATAATTTATTTGAGGAGAAATAGTGAGTGAGAGAGTAAGTGAGAGTAGTGTGGAAACACATGGACAGGGAGAGAACATTTCTAACAGGAGTCTGGGGAACACTTTATGCAGAAGGTGAAAACCTTGAAGACTGAACACAATTTAAACAGACCTAAGAAGCAGGAGAGACTTACAGTCAGCATACTACAGAGATACAGCCACATCAATGTTCATTGCTGCTCAATTCACCATAGCCAGATTGTGGAACCAACCTAGATGCCCTTCAGTTGATGAATGGATAAAGAAACTGTGGCATATATATACAATGGAATATTACTCAGCCATAAAGAATGATAAAATTATGGCATTTGCAGGCAAATGGACGAAATTGGAGAATATCATGCTAAGTGAGATAAGCCAATCCCAAAAAACCAAAGGAAGAATGATCTCGCTGATAAGTGGATGATGATACATAATGGGGTGTGGGAGGGGTTAGTTTTAGGGTTAGAGTTAGGGTTAGGGAGGGGGGCAAGAATGGGGGAAGGAAGGACTGTATAGAGGGAAAAGAGGGATGAGAGGGGTGGGGGGAAAGGGGAAAAATAACAGAATGAATCAACCAACATCACCCTATGTAAATTTATGATTTCACAAATGGTATGCCTTTACGCCATGTACAAACAGAGAAACAACATGTATCCCATTTGTTTACAATAAAAAAATAAATAAATAAAATTAAAAAAAAAAAAGAAAAGAAGCAGGAGAGAATTTCCAGCAGACCGAGATGTTTGTGAAGTCCCAGAAGCAGGAAGCAGTACACCACATTCTAGAAGGTTTAGGGTCAGCTGGAGCTTCAGGGAGCTAGGAGGAGGAGATGGGAGTCAGACCAGAGGGGCCTGGAGTGTGGCCCTCCACCAGAGGTGCTTGGCCTTCCTTATTTGACCTGAGGTCCCCAGAGAGTAATGATCCTACCACCACCTGATATGCACTGGTTCTAGATAGCACGTACATAGGTTAAAAAAGCAAAACTTTTAAAAGTGGATTAGTTTTTCAAGTAATTTTCATTTCATGGCATGTGCTTTTGGTTTTGTTGTTGTTTATTTGTTTGTTTGTTTGTTTTTTTGGTTTTGATGCTAGGGATTGAACCCAAGGCCTCCTGCATGCTAAGCATGTGCTCTACCTACCACTGAACTATACCCCTGGCTCATGTTTTTTATTTATACCACTAATAATGATTTTCTTTTACAATAATTTTTAAGTTTAAAATGATGTTGATATTAAGAAACATATAAGGTAAGTAATTGTGCAGGTGAGATAAACTTCACCACACATCATGGTGAAGGTACACAAATAGCTGATGTTTGGGAGACACAACTATAGAGCAATAGACAACAGGGCTTTAGAGAATGTGGTGAACAAATCAGCATTGTAAAAAGTCAGTGAGCAGCACTGGAGTGGGTTGGAGGGAAATGAATGAAGGGGGCTGAGATAGGAGGTAGGACCAGTATGTTAGTCAGGATGTGTGTGTGTGTGTGTGTGTGTGTGTGTGAGAGAGAGAGAGAGAGAGAGAGAGAGAGAGAGAGAGAGAGAGAGAGAGAGAGAAGGGTGTGGGGAGATATCCTGAGATATCTCTGTCAAAGCCCCAGGAGCATGACAGCCTCTACCATGGGTCACAGAGGTAAGTCTTGGCTCAGGGAGGAGGGCAGGGTGGCAGAGGAAAGGGCCATGAAATTCAGCACGTGAGTGAGACATTGGGACGACTGGATGTGCCTGCCGTGCAGGTGCTAGGTGTGAAGGATGCAGGCTGCAGAGCCACAGCCTCACCCGCCCCTTCCTCTGGTGCTGAAGGTAAAGCAAGATGTTCTCATCTGAACAAGAAGGACCTGACTGCAGTGTCCATGCCTAAGCGGGCAACAGCGGTGGCCACCAAGAGAGGAGGGGTGAGGAGTGAAGGAGGGGAGGTATATGGGATCTTGAGGGCAGGAAGAAGGAGGTTCAGGAAATGGCCCTGTCTTTAGCAGACAGGAGGCGCCCAGGGCTTTTAGAAGAGCCACGTTGCTAGACGGTTGAGGGTTACAGTGAGCTGGGAGTGAACCAGAGGCAAGGAGGGGAGGAACCGGCCAGGGGTTGCTTGGTAGTAGAATTAGAGATGAAAACAGAGATGGAGAAAGCAGTGACAGGATGCAATAAGAGACTAGAGAAAATCCAGTAAATCAGACTCACAAAGGAGAATGAAGACAGGAGGAGAGACGTTGGTAACTCTTTGAGGAGGAAGAGAGAGAAAAGCTGAGGAGACTTCAAGACCTTCTGGGGAAGGTGGAAAGAGAGGTTTCTACTTAGAGGGGAGTGCATCAGAGGTTCTTGGCTCAAGCAGAGCAAATCCAGCAGGTACAATAAGAAAACACTGGACAAAGGACACCATGGCCCCCACACACCAGGGACCGGAAGTGGAGCCATTGACCTGGTTTTGAGAATCCCCAGCAGATTCCAAGGTTTTTGAGGGGGACAAAATGGTCAGTTGGGTTTTAACCTTGAAGACCTATATGGGGCTCAGGGGCAAGGATGTGGGCAGATGGAATTCAGCTATTGCTGCACATTTCCTTTCTTGAGCTCTGAGTGAACTCAGAGAACGGAAAAGCTATGCTCAGCTGGGAATTTTATCCTGGTCAGCTCAAATGTTCCTTAATGACTTTGAAAGTCTGCATTTAGTAAGCTGGACTCTTTGACAGGATCTGTCTGCACTCCTCAGATGAATAGCCTCAGAACAGCAATAGTTGAAAGAGCCTGGTATACAGGAACCATCCGGACACCAATGCCAGGGCCTGGCGACCACCAGCCGACTAAAATCAGGGCCTGAACGTCCAGGGTGTCACTGGGATTCTGTCTCAGGTGGATGATCCTAAGATCGGGGTCAGGAGCATCTTTGTTCTTTCGCCTGCCTTCCATGAACCTCTGTCCCTCAGAGGTCATTTTAGATTCTTTGAGTCATAGAAGTGTAGAGAATACCAGGCTTGCCTCAGACCCCTGCACCACCCAGCTCAGGAATCCTCAGGAAAACCAAGATAAGGAAAGGGTTTTTCTTGAGACTGTATGGCCTGGCATAGACAGGGGTTGTCACTTTGTTTGTTTAGTAGTTTTAACCTGTTAAAATTGCTGTAGTATTTCTAGAAAAACCTAGTTCCTATGTTGATTGAAGAATGAAACGGGCTGGGGATACAGCTCAGTGGTAGAGTCTTTGCCTAGCATGCACGAATCCCTGGGTTCTATCCCCAGAACTTCAAAAGAAAATAATAATAATAATAATAATAATAATAATAATAATAATAAAGAACGTGAGGATTCTGTCGTGTGAATCCAGCTATGGCCATCTATGTCATCTCTGACCTAACATTCAGTCCCTTTCATTCAGAACCATGAATCGTGGTAGTTGTGCTTTGCTGTGTCAATTACAACCTTCTGAACTTTTTTTGATATGCGGGTACTGCAGCCTCCGGTGTTCGCATTCACTCTGTCCTGAGTTGCTTCCCCACCTTGACCTTTCTGTCCTCCCAGGACATTCTTAGCATCATCTGCTTTTTTCCCCATTCAAGTGCACTTTTCAAGCACAGTCATGCACCAGGCCTTGTGGTGGGTCTCCAGGGTCCCCAGGGTCCCCTGCTGAAAGAGGCCTGACTGCAGAAGCTCATGACATGTAAGGAAGTCTAGACAGAGAGTGTGTTAATCAGCTTTCCATTACTATAACAGATACTAGTGATAAATCAACTGTAAAAAAGAAAAGGTTCACTTTGGTTCATGATTTTGGAGGTTTCAATCCATGGTTGGTTGACCTGTTGCTTTTGGGCCTGTGGCAAGGCCCATCATGGTGGGAGGAAGCTGCTCAGCTCTAGGGGCTGGAAGGCAGAGAAAAAGAGAAAGAGACCAGAGTTCCACCATTCCTTCCAAGGTCATGACCCCAACAACATAAGACCTTCCATGGGCCCCAAATCTTAAAGTTTCTACCACCTTCAAGTAGCAACACAGGCTGGGGACACAGCCCTTAACACATGGGCCATTGTGGGACATTGAGGATTCAAATTATAGCAGAGGGACATGAAGTGATAGAGAAAAGCCTGAGAAAAGAGTGAAGAGGGTCTCTGAACTTCTTGGGGACAGAAGTTGGAGTAAGGGAAAGACAGAAGTGAGAGGATGAGGACAAGAAAGGACAGAACCCTGGGAGGGCCAGCATGGTCAGGCAGGTGCTCACAGGAGACCTTTACCCAAGCATCCCTTGGGGGAAAAGCATGGATATGTGACTCGGCTGTGGCCAATGGGACCTGAGGGGAAGTCAAGGAGGAGCTTGTGGGAGAGCCTTCCTCTCCTTCAAAAGCTGTGCATGGGAAGGAACAGGCTCTGCTTTGTAGGAAGTGCCCTTATTTGATGACTGAACAGCTGTGACCTTTTTTTTTAACATGAGAGAAAACAGAGCTGAAATATGGGAACCATCTGCATTCCCAGTGGCATTTGGCCATAGGACTAACCCTTGATCTCCCCTGCCCTCTGACCCCTGGCGTGCGACAGCAAATATCCTAACCGAGCAGTCACTTTTAAAATGCAGACTTGTTTTTAAGAGAAGTTTGGGGTTTTACAACAAAAGTGAGTGAAGGATATAGAGATTTCCCAGATGCTTCTTGTTCCTAAAAATGCACAGCCTCCCTATTAGCAGCACCCCCACCAGAGGTACATTTGTTACCACTGAGAACACCCAGGGCTGTGTCCTCATCCACCAAGTCTACAGTTGACACTGGGGCTCACTCCTGGAGTTGTACATTCTACGGGTTTGGACAATGTGTAATGACATGTGTATCTTCTATTACAGTATCACAACAAGTAGTTTCCTTGCCCTAAAAGTCCCTGAGCAATCATTGACTATTTTACTGTCATTTTTCCTTTTCCAGAATGTCATAATTGGAATCATACAGTATGTGATCTTTCAAATCGCTGCTTTTTCTTAGTGATATGTATTTAGGTTTCCTCCATGTATTCTCATGGTGAAACCACTTTTAAATACCATTTCATTAAGATACAATTGGCATACAACACACACATTTAATGTGTTCGAATGGATATGATTTGACATGTGTGTTTACCCATGAAACTACTATCCTAATCAAGACCATGAAGAGGGAACATGTTCACCACCCCCTGAGGCCTCCGTGCACGTTGGTCCCTTAGACTCCACCCCATCCTCAGCCTCCCGCTCATCTGCTTTCTGTCACTGTAGATTAGTCTGCATTTTCTAGAACTTTATAGATGGAGCCATATACTGTATCTTCTGTTTTTCTTTTGGGCTTAGCTCTTTCCATGCACCATAACTATTCTGAGATTTATGCATGCTGGTGCTCATATCAATAGTTCATTTCTTTATAATGAATGTACCTGGATTTGTTTATCCGTAAGTCTGCTGGTGAGCATTTGAGTGGTTTCACTGTGGGAGCTATTAAAGACAGAGCTGCTATAAGCCTTTGAACATAAGCCTTTGTAGAGGTGTGTGTGTTCATTTCCTTTGGAAATATCTAGCAGTGGAATGACTGATCGTGTGGTCAGTGTTATGGTTTAGATGTGAGGAGTCCCCGAAAGCTCACATGTGAGACAACGCAGGAAGGTTTAGCGGTGGGATGCTGGGTTACCAGTGTTTTAACCTTGTCAGTGCGTCCAGTTCCCTGATAGGGGTTGACTGGGTGGTGACTGCAGGCAGGTGGCGTTGACTGGAGGAGCGGGTGCCTGGGGGCTTACCTCTGGGGTATTTATTTTATCCTTGTTGAACGGTGCTCTCTCTCTCTCTGCTTCCTGGTGCTGTGTTCCCAGCTGCTTTCCTCAGCCACACGCTTCTGCCAAGATGTTCTGCCTCACATCAGGCTCCAAGGAATGGAGTCAGCTTGTAGACTGAGACCTCTGAAACCACGAACCCAAAGTAAACTTGTCCTTATTGAAATTGTTCTTGTCAGGTCTTTTGGTCACAGCAGTGAAACAGTCAGTGTACATTCAACTTTTTTGGGTTTTTTTTTGACAGTGCTGGGCATTGAACACAGGGCCTCGCACATTCTAGTCAAGTACTCTGCCACTGAGCTACATCATTCTACAGTGATGCAGCCACATCCATGTTCATAGCAGCTAGATTGTGAAACCAACCGAGATGCCCTTCAGTTGATGAATGGATAAAGAAACTGTGGTATGTATACACATCAAATATTACTCAGCCATGAAGAAGAATGAAATTATGGCATTTGCTGGTAAATGGATGAAGTTGGAAAATATCATGCCAAGTGAAATAGGCCAAGCCCAAAAAACCAAAGGACGAATGTTTTCTCTGATAAGTGGATGACAAAATATAATGAGGGGTGGTGGCAGGGGTGAAGAGAAGAATGAGGGAACTTTGGATGGTGTAGAGGAAAATGGGGTGGGAGGGGGTGGGGGATGGAAAGATAGTAGAATGAGACAGACAGTATTACCCTATGTATATGTGTGATTACATGAATGGTGTGAATCTACATTGTGCACATCCATAGAAATGAAAAGTTGTACCCCATTTGTGTAGAGAATCAAAATGCAGTCTGTAAAAAGTAAAAAGAAATTTAACAAAAAAATAAAATTTTGAGATAGGGTCTTACTAAGTTGCTGAGACTGGCCTCAAATTGCAATTCTTCTGCCACAGCCTCCCAAGTAGCTGGGATTAGAGGCGTGCACCACTATGTCAGCTTTCAACTTTTAAGAAATGGCCAGTGTTTTTTAAAGTGGTTGTATCATTTTATATTTCCTCCAACAAGCAATGTGAGGATTCCAGGTACCACATGTCCTTGCCAACACTTGGTAGTCTTTCAGCCACTCTAATAGGAGTATCATTTAATTTTAATTTGTGTCTTCCTGGTAACTAATGATGTAGAGCCTCTTATATGCTTATTTCCCATCCTTATATCTTCTTTGGTAACCTCAAGTTCAATTTTAATCCAACTGCCATAGTAACAGAATTCCATTCTAAAAAATTTGTATCTTCTTTACAAAAATAATGTAGAAAATCATCATTAACTCTACTATTCAGAGTCAATTCACTGTTCCTTTTATATTTTTTTCCAGTATGTAATTTGCATTTAAATTTAGAGTTTTTTTTTTTTTAAATATAGAGTATTTCTTAAATTCATTCAATCTGCAGGCGTGGTGGTGCACACCTGTAATCCCAGTGATTTGGGAGGCTGAGGCAGGAGGATCCCAAGTTCAAAGCCAGCCTCAGCAAAAGCGAGGCATTAAGCAACTCAGTGAGACCCTGTCTCTAAATAAAATACAAAATAGGGCTGGGGATGTGGCTCAGTGGCAGAATGTCTCTGAGTTCAATCCCCGGTACCCCCCCACCCCCCCAAAAATGCTATCAAACTGGCTTTGAAACCATGCTTAAAAAATTCTACTCTTCCCACAAGTTTTGTTTGTTTGTTTGTTCGTTTTGGAGGGAGGCATTCATATTTAAATATTTATTTAAATATTTAATCTGCATTAGCTTCCTATTGCTGCTATAATGAATTGTCACAAACAGTGACTTAAAACAGACCAAATTTGTTGTTTTATACTTCTGGAGGTAACAAGTTTGAAATAACTTTTGCAGGGCTGCAGGGAGGGGTCCGTGGGGCTGTCTGAAGGAGGAATCTGGGTTCTTGCCTCTTGCAGGGTCTAGAGGTCACACACAATCCTTACCATCGTCCCCTCCCAACTCCAGAACCTGCGATTGCATTATTCCATCCTCTGCTGCCATCATTATATCTGCTTCTCTGAAAAATGAACTTCTCATAAGAATCCTTGTGATTACCTTGGGCCCACCTGGATAAACTGGGATAATCTCCCATT
The DNA here is from genome assembly GCF_902686445.1 of Sciurus carolinensis. Classification (NCBI taxonomy): domain Eukaryota; kingdom Metazoa; phylum Chordata; class Mammalia; order Rodentia; family Sciuridae; genus Sciurus; species Sciurus carolinensis. The sequence goes on from NC_062213.1 coordinate 34,904,832, forward strand.
CTCAAAATCCTGAATTTAATTATATCTGTTTTCCATTTAAAGTAACATGTTTAGAGTTTCCAGGGCTTAGAATGAGGTTCTCTTTGGTGGCCCATTTTTCTGTCCACCCCAGAATCTAATATTGCTTTGTATCTAAATGGTTCAACTCTTAGCCCAACATTATTTATGAAATAATTTCTCCATTGATTTGAAATGTCAGCTTTATCTTATAAGAAATTCATATGGGATGTATATTTATTTCAGAACCTGATATTCTGATCAATGGAATGAACTTTCTGACATGTGCACCTAGTCCTCATTGCCACAGGTTACAGTCCAAATTCCTTCCTGACTCTCAGAACACCCCCCACCAACCCTTTCCTGCTTCTGTTCTCAGCTTCAGTGCTTCTACACCTGGTGAGCTCACCGCACTCCAGCCAGGACCAGAAAGGCTCAGTGGCACGGTAACTTGCTTAACCTACATGTGACACCACGGTGAATGGACACGGCCTTCTAGGGTCCTCAAAGCGAAAACACAAGATCAGTGAGAAGCGCTAAGATAGGATGCCAGCTCATACTCTGTGAAGACGATTGAGCTATATTCTGATTCTGTTTGGGCTCAGTATATATTTATTGAGGCCAATATTTATTTGACGATGCACAGGTTATCAAGTTAGTCACTAGCCCTACAGAAGGAACAAGCTACCTCTGGCTGTGTGTTCTGTCTGTGGAGAACTCAAATACGTGCAATGAGAATGTCAGTACAGAGATGTTGGGAGTGGTGACTGAATTACAGGCTCCTCTGAGTTGTCCCAGGCGGAAGCAATGCCCTTCTGAGGACTCTTGGTGGAAAGGCGCTGATGAAGACTGCTTAGTAGATAGTGATACCCTGTTCAAAGGGGATTCTGGGAAGCTCACAGAATCTACTGATTCATGGCCTTGAGTTCAAACGCCAACTTCCTGGAGGTAGAGAATTGAGTGCAAGTTGATGAGCTTTAATTGACTCTTTCACCCACAACTTTGTTTTGTTTGTCTTGAAGAAGCTTTTGATGTTTAAACCTATGTAATAAATGTGCGGAGCCTGCTCGTAGCCAGTCTTCTCCCATCAGGAGTTTGGCTGGTCCACTGAGTCCCACTTTCTCTATATTTTTGTCTGTTTGTCTTTATTCCAATCCTTCATCATCCCAAGTTTGGGGGAAGACTGAATAAACATTGTGCGGGCAGCGACAGAGAGGTAACTGTCACGATAGAGCATGTTTCAGCTTACCCACCAGACTGGCAGGCCCGTTCATCTTTTTTAAAGTTTCCATTATGTTATCACTCATTAAGAATCACCATGTTATTCATTTTGTCAAATAGCAGAATCTGTTCAACTCCTACAATGCCACACCAGCATTTGATGGTCTGTGATAATAATGTCCTAAGTGGTGCTTTGTAAACTTACTGTAAATACCACTAACTCCCATTGGAGGACTTCCTGGTATTTGCTTCCTTGCCCACATCAGCTTGCTGGTGGCATAATTTCTAGCATCCAGGGTAGAAACTGGTTTTCTAGTCATTCTAGAAATGTGTATTCTCAAGCAAGTGACTTAAACTACCGTTTCTGTTCTTTAATTGCATTGAGGCAGGGTAAAGCCAGATGACCTCCAGAGTCACTCTGGCTTTAAAATTCTATACTACCACAGCCCCTCTTACTGCAGAATCATCCAATGTGCAACTGTGAGTGACAGAGTCCTGGCATCTCCCAGTGTAACACAGAGTTAGTCAGGTTCTTTGTCTCGAGAATTCAAGGAATGAAGTCCATGGACACAAAAGTGAGAGCGAAGTAACAGGATTTATTAGCGTAACAGAAAGAAAGCAGAGCTCCTGAAAGGGAGGGGCCCCAAGAGAGGGACACCCACGGGTGTCTGGTATCTCAGGGTTTGTAAAGGTATCTCTGATGGCCCAGTGCAGGTGATTGGTGGGGTGAGGGGTGCCAGCGTGGAGCAATCAAACTCTTCAAGATCAGAGCTTAATAAGCCAATCAGAAGTGCATCGTCAAGAGGACAGGTCTCACTCTGGGGTTACTGACAGCCTTAGAAAGAGGAGGTGTTTCAGGTAGGGGTCTGCTTGTGGTTGGCCATTGCTAGGGTAAGGGCAAGAGTAACTAAGGAAGGGCTGCTTGGTTGAAGGTACACTAATTCAGAAGTCACCAACGCTGGCAGGGAGAAGAAGTCACAGGATGTCTTTCAGACCCCATGTCCCCATTCAGGTTGGCATGATGTCCCCCTCTCCTCCTGTCCTTCTCCAAGGCCCTCAACCTGGCTACCAAGGGGAGATCTATCTTCCTGCTTCACCAGCATCCTCTTCTTAAACTCATGAGACTTGGGATCTCGAACCTCATTTGACTCCTGCAAACATGGACTCTGCCCGTGTGGTGTAACCCCAGAAATGCTTCCTGCTCACCTAAGGAGGCCATGGGGGCCCAGTCCTGTGGTTCGCAGCAGAGAAGCCATTCCTGAGGAAGCCTGGGGCTCAGGGTATGGACACCGGGGGAAGACCCACCAAACCACAGGTCTCCAGAACTTGCTCCCCTGTCCGGGCCCAGGAGACGAGGGCTCCCAGAGGAAAATTCAGTTAGATAAAGGATGGAATTTTTACAAGTGCGTACAGTAACAAGGGAGTGGGGGAAATGTTTGCCTCCCGAGATTAAAACGAAATTTAATATGGTGTCTTTATACCGTGGAGCCATAAATAAAAATGAGACAGTTCTTTATGTACTGAAATGGAATGACCTGCAAGAAGTACTAAGTGGGAAAAAAAATACTAAGTGGGGGGGGAATGAGGAACAGAACGATGGGTATTTATACACACCATCTGTGCAAAAGGGTAAAAAAGAATATATAGGCTTGTGTTTAGCTAAACTACTGTCTCTGAAAGGTGACACAAGTAACTAATAGCTGTGTTTGCCTCTGAGGACCTGGGTAGTTGAAGGACAAGTTTGAACACAGGGACTAGGTAGACTGACTTTTTAATCATATGATCTATTATCTATTTTTAAAAATCACATAACAATAATAATAATTGTAAATAATAATAAGCTATACAGTTTTGCTAATAAAAATTACAGCTATACAATTATGTTAATTAATTATATTAATATATTTATAGAACTATATACACTGATAACTTACCATTAGAGAAATATTGGAAAAATAAATAATAAAGTAGACAGGCCTGCATTTGAAGCCAGCAGCTTGCTGGGCAGTGGTAGGCAAGTCACTTCCCGTTCACGAGCCTCTGTTTTCCTCAGAGCTAAAAGGCATCTATTATTATCGCTCAGGATATAGGAGATGGCCGTACTGGGGTGGGCACTGCTGCGAGGGGAGTTGGTGGCTGCTACACACAGCAGCTCTGGGAACAAACTGTGTGTGTGTGGCTGGGTGGGGGCGGTAATGTCCAAGGACCACAGGGAAGCTGGGCCGGAGGCCCTGGGGACAGCCTGGTCTTCCTGGGCACCAATCTCCCTTCTGGTCATTTTGTGCCTCTGGAATCCTGAAGAGGTCATCCTATTCTGGGGCTTTCTGAAGTCCTGGCTTCCTCTTGGCCTCTGTTCTTTTTGGCCACTGACAAGATAGACGCTTTGAATTTACGCAGCGCCAGCTGCCTGCCCAGGCCCAGTCCCTCAGGGCTCCTCGGCTGCGCCTGGATTGTGAAGCTGAGGACTCCTGATCCAGGCCTCAAAACATCTCCTGTCCTTTCCCAAGAGTGCCTGCGGGGCGTTGCACCACATGGTTAGCCAGGGTCTCCACATGGTCCCCATAGTTCTTCATTTTCAGGGATGAGAAGGTGCCATGAATCAACTCCGGGGTCATGAAATAGGGAAGTGGTTTATTCTCCCCCACCCCACCCCTGCCTTTTTTTTTTCCCCCCTCTCTCTCTAGTGGATAAAACAGTCCCCAGGAGGCTGAGTGACAAGCGCAGACTGACAACAGGGCAGGAGGCCCTCTTCCAGGTACCCTGCCCTCCAGCAGCCTTGGCCTTTTCTCTTTCTTCCTGTGGCCTTGCTTTTAAAAACCAGGTTCTGTAAGGGGAAATGAATGATTGAAATACAGATTTCAATATAAGATTAAAATAAAAGAACACTTGTTTTTCATCTGGTCTCTGTAGGTCCCCACCCCCCACCATGCACAGTTGTTCACTTGAAACCACAAAATTAGTTGGAAAAGGGAAATAATAGTAATGTCCTCATTTAACTGTTCCTTCTCTGTAGGCATCACCGGCTGGCTCAGCCTGGCCTCTCTTAGAACCTTCAAGAGGGCCAGATTTAGAAGAAATATTACTTCAGCTCTCAAGATGGAAAAACATCTCGCCAGGAGGCAGAGACTCTGGAAAATTGCTAATAAATTGTTACTGCCTGCTATTAAAAGGATCGATAAGATAAGGCTAGAAGTGACGGATGGGAGAGGCTTGTGCTTTGAGTACTAATGGGGGACGTGGCGCCCGACAGCTCGGAGCAAATCTGGCTGGTGCAGCACATGCCCATTCACCTTCAGCAAAAATCTCAGTTTATTCATTGCCTTGCAGCAGATCAGTAGTTATTGACAGTGGTTATGAATAATTAAATCAAAAGCATGTGGACCTGGGGATCAGGGAGATTGCCTTATCTGTGTCTATAACATTGACGATGCACCAACATGACTCTCCTATGACCTGACTTGTGATGCTTTCATGAGGTAAAATTGGGGTAGGGGTGTGACTTCCTTGGGTTGCCCCAAGACTGGAAGGAGCACAGACATTCAATGGCTCAGCTTCCAATGCAGCCTGCCCAGCTAGCTGCCCTGCACACCTGCCCGGTGGGTGACTCTTGTCCCTTCCCTTCTGCATGTGGCCCTGAGGGAGGCAGCATGGCTCCGCAGCCAGATGGACACTCAGTGGAGCAGGTTGTTCTGTGAGACCAGACTCTCTCCCAACAGCAGACCTTCCAAGATCCAAAAGTGAAGCGCCACTCATCCTGCGACTCATCTTTCACATTTCTGTCCTTCTTTTCTCTAGTCTTTGGTGCCGGCTATACCAGCAAAGAGGCCTGTGGTAGGATCTCACGGTGCCCTGGAAGCCTTGTTAGTTTGAAATTCTACTTTCTCCCTTCCAATTCTTCCATAAGATTCCCAGACTTTGAGCCCTCCAGAATGCCTTGGCCAAGCCTCAACTTTCTGCCCAACCATCTCCAAACACATAGAAGGACCTGTATTAACATTCTCAGGGATCATTCCAGAGAATCAGCTGCTTCTGCAAAGAGCAAGGCCATGATGCCTGACCTGAGTGGGCTAGAGTCCTGGGGTCAGGTGGGCAGAAAACTTCAGAATCCAGACATTGCCTGAGGTTATTCCGTCTGGGGACAGAATGACAATAGGCAGATCATTTGGGCTCCCGGGCCATCTCTATTTTTCTTTCCCAAACACCTTTCAATGTTTTTCTGCTTTGGGGAGTTCTGGATTTTGTTGCTCTCTCTTCCAAGATATGCCCGGGCCCAAGTCAGCTACCTTCCCTTTCTCCCAGACCAAATGAACCGGCCTCCTTTAGCAGGGTCTCCCATCCAGCCAGTGGCTATGTTCCACAAGCAGCCTGAGTGTTACAGGACTAACAGTAAAACTTTAGCAAGTGGTGAAGGAGGTCTGAGGGTGTGCATGAATGTCCTCTGCAGATGGGTTCATACATTATCTCTCGCCCCACCAGCATCCAGTTGAGCATCCAGAGAAGTAGCCCTTGCATAAGATAGTAATTACCCATGTTCTGAGGTCCAGATCCGGCCCCAAAGCCAGGGCTGTGTCCTCAATACATTACCACTCGCCTCCTGTGGGGTCTCAGGAAGATGCATTTCTAACAGAGCAGTTAAGGCACCATGGCAGGGAAACGGCAGGGGAATGGGGAAGGGGCTCAGATTGCCTCAGGTGTCTACATCCTTGGCATTTGCCAAGATTGCCAGGCAGACTTTACAGGAAAGCCAGAAGCTGAGGGGCTCTTGGCTGGGAAGTGACCAACACCAAAAACTCTGGCAACTTTTCAAAACAACCTCAGGCTGCCTTGTCTACTGGAAACAGTGCTGATATGCCCTCGATCTGGGACTTGCAGTCTAAAACAGTTGCTTCCAGGCAATAAAACCAGAGTCTGAACAGAGAATAGTAGGCAGTCAGAGACCTGGCCTCTTTGATGGGGGACTTCAGGAGATGGAAGCCACTAGGAGGAGTGGGTGACAGGTCACAGATGTAGAGATCTGCCTGTCCTCATGACCCAAGCCCAGGCTTCAGGAAACAGGCCTCACCCCAGCTTGCCGGAGTTCAAGTGTAGCCTGGATCTCCACAGTGCTCACAGACGCATGCCATGGAGCTGCCACTGACGTTGGCAGCTGGTGAAAGTGCACAGAGCAAGACAGCAAAATGCAGAGGGTGACTGTCAAAGACAGTCCTCAGACCCTCCAACCTGGGGGCCTAATTTGGTGGGGTCAGAGAGAGGGTTTATCCACCCATGCCTGGAAGCAAGGCCACTTAGGTAGCCAGCAAGCACAGGCTTGATCCTGGTGACTCTCTGCCCATGTGCAGGGGCACGGATTTGTGAGGTGTTGTGTCCCACAGTGGTGGGATGGGTGGCTGCACATTTTAGGAAGAGGCTTATCCTCCGTATTTGGCCTGAAGGTGGCAGCTCTTCCCAGGTCTAGAGAGAGTTGGGAATTTCCTTTTCTGAAGCCCTTTAAAGTAGGCCAACTTCTCTCTCCACCTTCTGGAACATCTCCAATTTTTGGGTATTATGAAACAACCTCAATTCTGTTTTCAGAGATTTGTTGGAAGACTTGTCCATACCACCCACCACCCCAAAGCCAGAACAGTTCAGAGCAGCCCCTGGCAAAAACTGCAAGCCCCCACAGGTACTCTACGGGATACTGGGCAGGTGTACCCTGAAAGTCCAGTCGATACGGAAATAAATGCCCACTAAGCCATTTCCTAGTCAGGTGGCCTTGGCCCAGTGACCGAACCCCCTGGGAATTAGAATTTCAATAATTTCATCCTTTTCCTGCCCTTTTGATTTCCTCACAAACCAGTCACATGGCAGGGATCACCAGGCCAGGTGAATTTGAAGGATAAGATGGAGCCTGTGAAGTGATGCAAGCATTCATTGGTCCAAAAGAACCCTTGGAAGGCATCCAGTGGATCCAACTATGGTGACCACCCCTACACGCTGCACCATGAGATGCAGGGCACACCCTGCTGGGCACGTTGGGGACTGCAGCTCCGGCCTCAGTATCCACACAAACCCCTGCAGGATCAACCAACACTTACTGATGCTAACTATGCACCCAGCACTCTTCCAGGCAATTTTATCTACTTATTTGTTTAATGTTAATAGTGACTCTGTACTGTTAAAACCAATTTTGTAGATGATGAAACTGATACAGAGAGGTTGTACTACTTGCCCAAGGTCACATGACTGATTAAGGGCAACTCTTAGATTCAAAACCAGAGCAATCTGTCTTGGTTCAAGAGCTGAACTGTGTGGTGCCTCTCAAAGATACTGTCAGTGTCACTGTCAACAGAGACAAAATCTTGGACTTCTCCAAGATTCAGAGAACCAAGTCTGTTCCCCATACAGAGCACAGAGCTGACACTCAGCCACCAGTGTAGAATGGATGCTCTGGGGTCTGGGTAGCGGCTAGTAAAACTTAGGGGCATCCCTGAAGCCAGGAGTTGCTTACCAGGGTGTTAGAGCCTTCCTCAGTCCCCTCCATGGACACCTGAGCTCAGTCATTCCGTTGCGAACCCTGAAATGGTCCAGTGTGTGTGTGTGTGTGTGTGTGTGTGAGAGCGTGTGTGTGTGTGTGTGTGTGTGTGTGTGTGTGTGTGTGTGTTGGGGGAGGGGTGACAAGACAGCAAATCCTGGGGAGAATAGCAGTAGAATTAGAATAATGAATGCCAAATGCCCCGGTGGGAGCTTCATAAACATTAGAATGGAAATTAAGTTGGAGAAGAGACAAGTTGGAATGGACTTTGGGGACTGCTTTTTTTCATTCAGTAGATTGCCTTTCAAAGAGAAAAGTAAACACTAAATGCAAAGCAAATGTTCAAGGAAAGAGGGAATCTGCCTCCCCGCTGGTAGCTTGGCTCTCCTATCTGGGCCTGCCTCTGAGGCGCCCATCAATCCTGAAGCTGGGTGTCCTGGCGAAGGTGTCCCTGGTACTTCTGCAGATCCTGTGGGTGTAGTAGAGGCGGTGGGGGTGCCGACAAGGGCATATTTCTACATAACTAATCTTCAGCAAAAAGTTGGTGCACAAGAAGCGCTGGGGGTGGGGGGTCAGCCATAATGCATCAGTTGAAACTATTAGAGACACTAATTGCTGCCTGGGATGATCCCAGCTGTAACTGGGGCTTTTATGAACATGCAGAATTCCCAGGGTGCCTGCAGGGCTGCAGCATCCCAGATCCTCCTGCAGAGCAACAAAAGCCATTACACTAATCAGCCTGCCCTCAACTTGCCTATCCCTGTCCCTTCCCTCCCCCACCTCACTTTGGTTCCCACTGTCTTACAGCCTAATTATTCCTGGGGGGCTGGGTTATGTGCGGAGGTTGGACTCTCATAATTATATTAAGAGCTTTTGACAGGACCAACCTTTCCACCTTCTATTTCTGTCTTGTTGAAATTCTACTGTGCCATGTTAATGGCTGAAATAAATGTGAGGGGAAGGATCCATCAACTCTTTCTGGAAACAGGAGACAGTGCAGGGTGTCATGTGCCTAGCACTCTTGTCCACTGGAAGATTTATGACCTGTTCTCTTGACTAATAGGAAGACCGCCCAGACTAAGATGGACAAAAAAATAATAATAATAATACAAAAACCAAAAAATAAAAAGACTGTTGTTTCACTTGGAGTTAAATTGATTGCATTCAATTTCTATCTCAATATCAAATGACAAGGCTGAATGGGACCCTCTGAGCCCTTCCTGTCTCGTGGGCTGGTTCTCTCCTTGCACTTCTACTTTTGACCTGACCCATGATAGTTTACTTTGCTCGGTATAAAAAGGTAAGTACTGACAAAGTCAAGGCCACTGGTCAGAGCCTTCGACTGGTATGTTGGCCAAGGTCCTGGCTGTCCTCCATCTCCAGCCACCAGCTTCTCTGACTTCCAGGGGAGTTGACAATGTAAAAGCAGAATAACTGGCACAGCAGGACTGTAGCAAAGAGCAGCAGAGTTGGAAGCAGCACGACCTTCTCAGTGTGATTAAAGCACCACAGACAAGCAGCCGCCCACTCCGGGCACAGACTCCAACGATAACTAACATTATCAATGATCTCCCTCACGCCAGGTATTAAGCACGTGATATGGCTTATCTAATTTGAGTCTCATGACAACCCCATGAATTAGTCATTGTGAGTAGCTCATTTTATAGATGAAGAAGCACAGACTTAGAGAGTTTAAGAGACTTGTACAGGGCCATATAGGTAGTAAGCTTCAAAATTCAAAATTCAATATAATGGTATCCATAACTGAGGGCTGAACCCAGTTGAGCAGAAGTCCACCTGTTGGCCCCTGTGGGAAATTGCCAATTAGACATTAATAACGGAGAGAGAACCCAGGAGCAGGGAAGGTGTCGGGCAGCTGCCAGTATCCCCACACTTCTTGGTACTTTCTTGGAGTCTCCACCTTTGACTTCTGGCCTCCTCCACTGCTCTCCCCACAACCCTTCTCAGAAGGGTTTTCACTGGGGTTTGGTGGGTTCTAGAGGCATCTGAGAGAGGGACCACAGCCCTTGACAGCTTAACTCCCTGAAAGCCCATCAATTCTAGTGCATGTTCTGGGCCTGGCCACTAATCTGCACTTTACACATTTTTGTTTGGGAAAATGAAAGTCCTATTTTACATGAATCTAGTCATTTCAAGAGTCTTATTGCCACATCCACGTGTCTCATTCCTGAAGTGTGAATGAGTTCCTATTTTGGTGCTTCCAAAGCACTAGATTCACTATGACCAGGCATCATGAGGCTTGACCCTACTCAGTCTGCTCTCTACAGACCCAAATACACTTGGTCTCAATAACAGGGAGCCAGATTACAGGGGCTTCAACAGAAGAGGACATACCTGATGCACATCCCAAGAGGGCCTCATCTAGGCGGCTAATGATGTTGGTCTAGTGGTTTGATGATGGTAGAACCAGTTGCACCTACTCTCTTACCAAGATGCTAGTGGTACTCGGTGCGTATAGCACTACCAAACCAAGAAGAAGACAGAAAGAGGTAGAGTCGAGGGCTTCTATCCTTTTCATCAGAAAAGTGGGTGAACATCCCAAAAGCCCCGAATGGATTTTTGCCCATTGACCAGGACTGTGTCATGTGACCATAATAGGAGCTGAAAGGGGGGAAATTGCTGTTTATAATGTCAATGATCAGGGAGGTCTGCTGAGTCAATCAACAAATGGTATCTGCCAGAGAAACCATTCCCAAACTCTGTCTAGAGCCAGGGTGGCCACCCGGGCTCAGCCACTCACCAGCTATGAGACTCAGGAGAGCCGTTTAACCTGTGAAGCCTCCATGCCCTTGTTTGGGAAGCAGAGGTGACAGCACCCCCTCGACAGTTTGCTCTGAGAGTTAAATGATCTCAAGAATGGGAAAGCCCCACCCAGGGCCCTGCACATCCTGCCACAGCTGGACCCGGTTGCCTCCAGGTGGGTAGCCAGGCCTGATGAGCACCAGGGATGAAAGTTGGGGGACTCTTACTGGGGCAAATGAGCACAGGGGTTCAAAGCAGGGCCCTCAGGGCCAAAGGCCCTGGGTTTGGGTCTCGGTTCAGCTCCTTACAGCTGGTGCCTGAGGCTGGACGATTCCTATTCCCAGAAGCCTCTCTCCCTGCAATGGGGCTAAGCAGGCACTGGTGTCACTGCATTGCTATGGAAATTAATGTGACACTGCTTACAAAACATGGAGTGCATCGTACAGCAAGAGTGTGACGGAGTGCAGTTACTATCAGAGGTAGGGACCCGCCCGGACACTAATCAGTGCCAGGCTTGACCCTGCCGTGCCAGAGTATAGTGTAGCTGACTGGTTAGGCCTGGGTTCTAATCCCAGCTCTGCTTGGGCTGCCCTTCTCTCTGGGAGCCTGACTTCATTCACCTGTGCCGCGAGGCTGGCACTTTCCCTGCTGGCTTCCTGGGAGGACCAAGCACAGAGAAGGTGCCCAGGAAGCGTGGAGGGAACGGGAGCTGCTCTCGAGGTGGGACCTGCCTGGGGCTGCAGGCTGTGACGGGCTGGGCCGCAGAGGTGCTCGGTGCCTCTTCTGACAGACAGCTCAGAGATTTCTTTGGAATCCTTTGACAAGGTGCCTGCTTTATGAAACTGGACACCACCACAGCTCCAGGGCTCAGCCACCGTCACCAATCAGTTAAGCAAAGAGGAATGGATGCAGGCAGTCACTCTGGCCCTGCTCTCAGGGGCCTGTGTTGACATGAGAAGTGACCAGGGATGCGGGTTAGGAGGGGTCACCCCCTTCTGAAGCTGCAGCAATTTACTTTATGAATCTTCCTGACGTGTGGTTTGGGACTTTTGTGGGAGAGGGGAGGCGCGTGAGCCAGATGTCTTAGGGTGTCTGCGTGACTCTTCCCACACCTGAGCGCTCAGTTCTGTAGGTCAGGTAAATCTCACTGCCATTCTCTGTGACTTAGGAGAGAAAACAGGGAGGACAGAGCTCCGCTTCGTATCACCCTAAATAGCGGCTCCACTCCTGGGGCTCTGGGAGTGGCTCGTGGAGAGTTTACAGGCCGTCTGCATCCTGCTATAGCGGGCCATCCAAGTACCAAAGAGCCACCAACCCAGGGAACAGACCCAGATTATGTTAGAAAGATACAAAGGTTAAAGCAGACGCAGCTTTCTGCCACCTCCTCCGCCGTCGTTTCTCTATTCGCCAGCAGTTAGGCCAGGCCTCGCTTCACCAGCTGTAAAAACAGATGTGGCTCCTTTCGTGTGGGGCTCCTGCAGGCTCGGGATGGTTAACGAAGGCCTTCACCCACGTTCTCCCTCCCAGCACTCAAAGAGGTGGCTGGCTGTACAGGAAGCGGAGAGAGGAGGAAAGCAAGTTGCAAACATCTTTATGCAATTTTCCTAAAGTCACAAGCAGGAAATGACAGAAAGGGCTCAAACCTAGGGCTCTTTTTATAATGCGGTTTTGTTCACTTCACTAGAAAATGTGGTGTCCGTACTTGGGAAATAAGTATTGCCTTGGTCTCCCCCTCTGGGGGAGGCATAGATTGGTGACTTGAAGCACAAGATTGGGTCTGAGGCTTGTGGCTTTGATAACCTGCTCTGTGACTCTGCCCCTTCACATGGTTTGCCATTCTGTCATCAAAATGGAGGCAGAGCCTGCCACTCAGCATTGTTGCCAGCACATAATATATGCTCAATAAATGATGTCATTTACTAATATTATTAAAAACATCATCTCTAGATCAGTTTTATTTCATGGGTCTGGCACTAACAACAGGGATGATCCTCTTGTATTTATTTACTTGATTTGAATGCAAGATTTCAAGGACTCTCACCTTTTTCTGGGATGTTCACCCCTCCCCCTCTCCTCTCTCCACAGCCCCACCTTGTACATATTTTTCTTCCAACTTAAATTAGATGACAAAGGGTCAATATGTATGTGTATCAATGTAGTCAATGTACACAAACATCCCCAGGTGGGTGAATTCATTCTAACAACTTTGGTTTTTGTTGTTTCTGTTTTTGTTTCTTTTTTGTACCAGGGATTGAACCCAAGGGCACTTTACCATTGAGCCACATCCCCAGCCCCTTTTTCATATTTTAGTGAAAATCAGGGTCTTGCTGAGATGCTTAGGGCCTCACTAAGTTTCTGAGGCTGGCTTTGAACTTGTGATCCTCCTGCCTCAGCCTCCCGAGTTTCTGTACCACCAGGGAAAACACAATTTTCTAGAATACATTGTTTTTGACTTTAATCACCATGATGTACAATAGCTCTCTTGAACTTCTTCCAGTTGGCACCTGCGTTTTGTGTGCTTCCCTAAGATTTCCCATCTGTATGTTCCACCCTCAGCCCCTGGTGGCTGCCACTTTACTTCTATAAGTTCAACTCTTTTATATTTTCCATATGAGCGAGGTCACAGTCTATGTGCCTGGTTTATCTCATTTCACCTAATGATTTCCAGGTCCACCAACATGGTTGCAAATGATAGGATTTCTTTCTTTTCAAGACTGAATAGTGTTCTCTTGTGCATATTCAGCATGTTTTCTTTAGCCATTCATCTGTTGATGAACACTTAGGTTGATTCGGCATCTTGGCTATTGTGATAGTGCTGCCATGAACATGGAAGAGCCGACATCTCTTTAATGTACTAATTCAGGTTCCCTTAGATATAGTCCTAGTAGTTTGCTGGGTCATATGATGGTTCTATTTGCTAGTTTTTCAGAGGACCCTCCATGCTTCTTTCCATGACTATACTAGTTTACATTCCCATCCACAGTGTACAAGTGTTCCCTACTGAGGGAAAGTTTTACATACTCTGCACCTTGCTCAAGGTGACTGGAGATAAAATTCACCTAAATGGAATAGATTATTATTTTTTCTATCCACGCCTCCTCCCCTCTCTGAAGCTGCTCTCTCTCCAGCCCTGACGCATGACCAGAGATGGCTGCTCTCAACAGGAAGCATCTTGGGGTTGGAGTCACTAGCTCCACCCAGTCTCACCCCTCCATTCAGTGGTGGGAGGAGATCTCAGGGCTGATGTCTAAGGGTCACAAAATGTGGTATGCTCTCAGATGCTTGGTTTTGTGTCCTGGTTCCCCACTTAGAGTCGCGAGTACTTGGATGAGTTACTTAACCTCTTTGAACTTCAAGTTGCTTCTTGGTAACATGGTAATCACTCAGCAGGTCCTAATGAGATTTGGGGGAATTAAGACAAGCAAGAAATGCTTCCAACAGTCACTCATAACTGTTAGCAGTCATGGACTGTAAGGCAAGCTCAGTTTCTCCTACTCACAGGATCTCCAGACACGGAGGTGTGTCTTGGCCGCTGTTTGTGCCATCCTGGATTATGCTTGTCCTTTGGGAACAAGAGCAAGGCTTTACACGTTACTCTGTGAGATCTTAGGAGTTTTCTGAGGCCCTGAGGTGTGGTTTTACTCACCCAGCACTGCAGCAAGAGCCAGGACTGAGGTCAGCTGACCTTGTTCTCAGGTTAATCTTTATTGGCCACCTTAAGACTTTTTTTTAATTTTGGCAAAAGTTGAAGTGCTCTCAAGATATGAGTCATATGCAACTGAGTCTGGGTGTGTGTTGTTCTTAAATGAAGCAGCTTATGACGTGGGCATTCAATTTCTGTAATCTGTTCTAAATATAAGTATGTAAAATGTCAAGTCATCTCACTATTTTGCTTGGGTGAAAAAAAAAAGATTTAAACTTATGGCTGGATGTTATAAGAACTTGTGCTTCATTTCAAATTCTGGCAGGTCCCTTAATTATAGACCAATTAAGTCACCTGAGTGACCTGAGTGTAAGGTCAGGGTGTTGGTCCTGGGGAGATTGTGGTCAGTGAGAGCCACCGCCTCTCTCTAGCAGGCCAGGGTGGGGCAGGTCCTGAGGCTCCACTGTTTCTGGCTCCACCTGGGATCCCACCTCTTTGCCCCCAGCCCTGTCCTCTACGCCCTTCCCAGTGTTGCCACTAAGCACCTCCAAGATCAAGAGCTTAGGTGTTCCTTGGAGACCTGAGCTGTTGACTCCTCCAGGTCCCCTGTCCCTTGGCCCTGGGGTAGACAGAGGCTCCTGCCCCACCTTCAAGGGCACCTGAATTTAGTGCTGAGACCTAAGGGACAGCACCTGGCTTTGATATCCCAAGTCACTTTTGAAAGTCCCTGGATGCATGCAACCTGAAGGTGTCAAGTCAAATATCTATCTCTTGGTTCTCAGGTAATAGTCTTTAATAACATGCCATTTCCTATCACAGGCCTGATAAGGAAAGCTTTGTGATAGCTGAAACTCCTCTAAACAAGCAGAGGAAACATCACTTTTTATTCATTTTCTAACCAGGTCTGGTTATACCCTGGATCTAGGATACCTAAGAAAGCTTATTTACTATTTTGTAAATTAGAGTCAAATGGCAGAGCTCTGTGGAGGGTCTGGTACCTCCCCATAGCCCAGTGGTGTTGTAGATCATAAATTGTCAAGCTCCTTTCCAGCATTGCTCAGAGGTGAACCAAAAGCCACCCAGTCCAAAGCAATCCCCTGATGGACTGCCCTGTGCCATTCCATTGCTCCGTTTTAATGCTTAGGATATTACTCTCTGATAGTTTTCTTGTTTATCTTCTACATCCAAAGCTCAAGTACATCAATTCTTTAAGTCAACCTCATCCACAGCTGTGTCTGCAGAGCCCAGAACAACCAGTTGTTCAACACCCAGGACTCTCTGCAGCTTTAACTCCTGCTACATACTGAGCAACCCTAACTGAAACAACTGAAATCCAAAATGGTCCAAAATCTCACAATTCTGAGCACCGACATCATGCCACAGGAAGAAAATGCCACAAGTGAACTCTTATATAAAAGGTCACAGTCATAATGCAGGCACACTAAAAATATTATATAAAATTACCTTCAGGCTGGGCGTATAACATATATGGGAATATATTCATATAAATTTTATCTTTAGACTTAGGTTCCATTATGTGTATGCAAATATTCCAAATTCCAAAAAAATCTCAAATATTTCTGGTCCCAAGTATTTTGGATAAAGCATATTCAACCTGTATATAGGAAAGACCACAAAATAAGTGGAAAGGAAGCCAAGTTCTGTGGGAGGGGGGAGAGGGATATCTACCAAGGAAAGGAAGCTATGTCCAGGAGAAATCCAAAGAGGTGAAAAGCAAAGAAAGGCCAAGCAACAACACAGGGAATGGAGAGTCAGAAGGGTAGCTTCCTCCTTTCTCCACTTCTGGTTTTACAGAAATAAGCAAGAATTTTAAGTCTGAACTGAGGTTTCCAGCCCAACTTCCTCTTCAGTGAACTGCCTGAAGTTCATGGGATCCTATTCCCCAATCTCTGCATCCAGGAATAGGCTCAAATGACCTCCAGGAATCCATCCCCCACCGCTTCCATTGCCCACTGCACTTGCTGCCAAGCTGTGGGCAACAAAGGCCTCAGCAGACAGCTGCCAGTGGCTTACTAAACTCTCTGGGCCATCCAGGCCCACCCTCCATGGAAGAGGGCAGTTACTGCATGGCTTTACCACACCGACCTTCAGAGATGTGAGTCAGGGAAGAACATATACAGAGGCAGAGGAGTGTGGCCTGGGGATGAGGCTCAGGATCATTGTTCAGGACACAGGGAGGGACTGTGAGCAGCGTATGTGTATTAGTCAGCATGAGCTGCTGTAAGAAAAGAGGCCCACTGGATTGCTTAAGCAAGAGGAATTTTATTTTCTCACAATTCTGGAGGCTGAATGTCCAAGATCAAGATGTAGGCAGGTTTGGTTTCTCCTGAGGCCTCTCTCCGTGGCTTGCAGATGGCCACCTTCTCACTGTTACTCATGGAGTTTCTGCACCCTGGTGTCTGTGCAGTTGACCCTCTGTGTCCTTGGATTCATCATTCACAGTCAACCAACCACAGATTGAAAGTAGTCAGTTGAAAAAAAAAATTGCATCTATACTGAACCTATACAGATTTGATTTCTTGTCACTGTTTTCTCAATGATACAGTATAACAACTATTTATGTAGCATTTATGTTCTATTAGGTGGTATGGGTAATCTGGAGATGATTTCAAGTTTTCAGGAGGATGTGCATAGGTTACATGGAAAAACTATACCCTTTATCTTTTTCTTTCTTTCTTTCACTTTTATTTTTTTGGTCTGGGAATTGAACTCAGGGGCATTTTACCACTGAGCCACATCTGCAGCCCTTTTTGTTATTTATTTATTTATTTTTGAGACAGGGTCTCACGAAGTTGCTGAGGTCCTTGCTAAGTTGCTGAATCTGACCTCAAACTTCTGATCCTCCTGCCTCAGCCTCCTGATTTGCTGGGATTACAGGTGTGCACCACCTCCATGGAAATACTACACTATTTTCTATGACAGACTTGAGCATCCTCAGATTTTGGTATCTATGGGGTCCTGGAACCACTGTTTTTATCTTCAGTCCATTTTATTTATTTATTTTTTTGCGGTGCTGGGGATTGAACCCAGGGCCTTGTGCCTGCAAGGCAAGAACTCTAGCAACTGAGCTATCTCCCCAGCCTTTGTTTTTATCTTCTACTTATGGTTTCTCAAAGCTGAAGCCCGATAAACGTGTCCTCTTGTTTCTAGATTATAATGAGGAAACACTGAGTCTAGGTGACTTCAAAGAGATAAAATATCTCAAAAGGATAAAATTCTTTATTTCTAAAAAAGATTCCAAACAGAGAAAGCCACCTTATTTTATGAAATCACATCATATAATGGATTTTGCTGTGATGAAGACAAAATCTGACTAGTGGCAATAAAAATACAGGCTGGCCTTAAGACACACAATCTCCACCCTCATCCTCCAGGTAGTTTGCTCAAAGATCTCACAAGTCATTTGGCAGGCAGTTTTTCAATTTTGAAGAGTAGCAAAATGAGATTGCCTCAGCACCAGTTGTGATGGGCTGACAGATCTGGTACCATGAGAATGTTATAGGCCAGACTATAAGGGAAATGACTAAACAGACTCCATTTTGCTATGAGAATTCATGTTACGTAGGAAATAAGTTTCTCCCGTGGGAACACCCTGTCTCTGTCCCCATCATCAGTTACTTAGCGTGACATGTTTAACAATACAAAGTGACAATTCCTATGTAAAGAAAAATTGCTCTCTTTTGATCTCTATGCTCCTAAACAATGTACCATGTGAATAGTGATTGTGTGGATGTTAGTAACCATTTTTTAGTTTGTACCTAGGTGTGTCGATGATCTCATGATGTTAGTTTGTAATTTCGAATCATAGCAACAAACACTTACGATTGATGTGATTTTTGGTATAAGAACCCCTACAACACTGTGGTCGGGGTTGTTCTCCCATTATCCATTTTTTGGGGCATTGTGTGAGATAATCAGCTGGCCGGCTTAATAAAGACTCAAATTTGGATTTCTCAGTGGTGATCGGTCTGTTCTTAAGTTGTGCCCCATAACACAGTCACCTGGTGGGGTGGGGCTCTCCTGCCTGTATGCACCCTCTCTCCTGCACCTTCAACTCTCAGACAGCTGCAGCCTGTCCCAGTCACTTTTGGTGGTGCCCAGAACACATAGGCACACTCGGGTGAGGACTAACGGGACCTCTCTGCTCAGGACCACCTGCTAGCTGCCTGCATTGGTGAGCAGGCGCGGCCCGTCTGTCTACTGACGAGGGATGCACATTCATCTACCCGGGGCTACACATGAATGGCCACCAATTGCGTTAATGCAGGCAGATCATGGAATTACATGCTGGCTTCTTAAGATGTATACAACTAATATTTATCAATTGTATAAGAAAATCCAGAAATGCAGATAAGCAAAGAAAATGAAGCAAAATAAAAATCAGCTATGACTTTTCAACCCAGAGAAAACTACTGATAATATTTTGGCATACATTCTATGGGGTTTTTTTTCTAGGCACAATTATATTTAATGGTACAAATAGGGCTCTTTTGTACATATAGTGTTAAAACTCCAACACAGAAACATACAGAGTAAAAAGTTCCTGTACCCTTTACCTCATCCATTCAAGCTTTGCCCTCAGACCTCCCCTGCGGACCTGGCTGCAGAAACCCTCCTGATTTTGAAGACACATTTACATACATATGTGTATGGATGTGTATGGATTTGTATGCGGTCCTTTTGTTTGCAAGATATGCCATGGTCTTGTGTACCACTAAGAAAGCGAAAAACCCACCAAGGCCTCCATGATGTCATCGTTTTTAAGATGCTTCCAGATTTTTCACTAAGTGTTCAAAGCATCTTAAAATCAATTGCAAAAAAAATTTTTTTTTTAAAAAAAGAACACAACATAAACAGGACCTGTATTGTTTTGTCTTCCTTTTCTCTTTTCTCCTTTTTTTTTTTTTTTTTTTTTTTTTTGGGTGCTGGGGTCTCTTTTCTCCTTTAATGACACGTCTGAAAGGCTTTCTGTGTCACTGTCTCTTTAAAGCTC
Source organism: Sciurus carolinensis (assembly GCF_902686445.1). Lineage (NCBI taxonomy): Eukaryota > Metazoa > Chordata > Mammalia > Rodentia > Sciuridae > Sciurus > Sciurus carolinensis. Next base: position 34,923,981 of record NC_062213.1, read on the forward strand.
TGTGACCACTTTGGGATATTTTTTTAAGCAGTAGTGAACATCATTGTATGTAATATTTAGTACGCTTTTATTCAAAAGTTGGAAAAATAAGATCAAACATACTGAAAATAAACATATGGAAAGTAAAGACCTGTGTACATACACAAAATAAAATTGTATCATATTTACCTCTCTTATTTCAAATTAAAGAAAAAGTATGTGCTTTGTGCCATTTCCCCCTGTTCTTTACCTGGGGCAACTGCTTTCCTGAAGTTGGTGCGCATCCTTCCCCTCCGTGATTTGTGTACTTTAGCTACAGGTCTGAGTACCACCAATGGCAGCCATGTTTCGTTTTGTTAATTTGCATGATTAGTGTGCATCACACACACTGCTCCACACTACACTCAGCAGTGCACCTGTGGGATAGGTAGTTCACTCTTTCCAACTAATTATAGTCTTCTTGGGCTCCATCTACAAGTGAGGGTGAAATCCGAGAGGAAAACTGCTCAATCAAAGGGTCCCTGCAAGGACAATTGTGTTAGAGATTACATGATGCCCTCCCACAGGGGACAGCAATGTACCCCCCAACCACATGTGAAGAGATCTCCACACCCTCGCCCTCACATTACCAATCATTTAAAAATCTGTCACACCTATTAACACCAAATAGATGTTTTCTGTGAACACTTGTCAAGGTTAACATTTTTGATGTGCCTATTGACCTTCTCTGTTCTTCCGTAAATTGTCTCTTTCTGTCATTTGATTGATCTCTCTTTTTTCTTTTAGATTATCTTTTTTAAGTCACCTTTCTTATTGATCTCTATATCTCTATATAGCTTAGATAATATTCTCCTACTTGGCAAATATATCATGACTAGAGAAGTTTTTAAATTGTATGTTGTTTTAGTCAGCTTTTATCATCACTGTGATCAAAAGACCTGACAAGAACAACATAGAGGAAGAAAAGTTAATGTGGGGCCCATAGTTCCAGAGGTGTCAGTCCCTAGATGCTGACTCCATTGCTCTGGACCTGAGGTGAGGCAGGACATCATGGCAGACGGGTGTGGAGAAGAAAAACAGCTCAGGACATGGCAATCAGGAAACACAGAGAGCTCTGCTCACCAGGGACAACACATAGACCCCACAGGCACACCCCCAGTGACCGGCCTCTTCCAGCAACACCCACCCTCCTGTAGTTATCGTCCCACTAATCCACATGAGTGGATTAATGCACTATTAGGTTAAGGCTCTCATAATCCAGTCATTTCACCTCTACACTTTCTTGGGTTGTTCCACACATGAGTTTTCTGGGGACACCTCATACTTAAACCATGTATGTTCAGACCTACAGTCTTTTTCTTTTTGAGTGTTTTTGTCTTTCTCAGGAAGACCGTTTTTATCTCAAGAATACAAAGAGATGTTCTGTTAGTTATCTGAGTTGGGTTTTCTTTTCATCTCAATCTTTGATACATCTGGAATTTGTATTTGTGTTTGGAGTGATAGGGGTCCAGCTTAATTTCTTCCCTTTATGAATTTCTTTGATGCTTCTTAATGGCCTCTTTGGCTGCCTTGGAAAGCCATGCCTGGGAACCATCCGCCCACCCCCGACTCCTGAGGTCAGCAGTAGGACTGTTCGGTTATAGCTCTATAACTTGTGGTGATTTTTTTCAAGTGGAAAAAGTGCAAGTGAAACCAACCACAAATGCTTCGTTGTTCCACACACCAGCGACTTGCTGCTTTTCTTCCAGAAGATGCTCTGACCGCAGCTCTTTTCCTTCCAAATTCATTTCCTTCCAATTTCAAAAGGAATTACACAGATTTGTTCTATACTCTGAACCCTGACAATTACCACATAAAAAAACCAAAGACCCGAGTGTTTTCCCTGATATGCGGATTCTAATTCACAATGTGGGGGCTAGGGAAGAATAGAGGTACTTTAGATCAGGTAGAGGGGAGTGAAGGGAGGGGAAGGGTTTTGGGATAGGAAGGATAGAGCGAAGCAGACATTATTACTCAGGTACATATATGACTGCATAACCCATGTGACCCTACCATATGTACAATCAGAAAAATGAGAAATTGGTCTTCATTTATGTATGATCTATCAAAATGTATAAATGCGTTCTACTATCATGTACAACTAATTAGAACAACAACAACAAAAAGAGATACAGCCCCTGCTGGCAAATGGCTTAAAGTCCGGTGGGAAAACCAATTCACTCGTCTATCATTAACACGTAGATGTAGATGTAAGCACAGGCGGACGAGGCAGATAAACACTAAGGCAGTAGATATGCATGACCTGCGAGCACCTGTTGACTGCTGTCTCCCTTCCAGTTCCCCAAGAGGGTAAGATGGTGTCTTTCTCATTTTTTTTTTTAGCTTGGTACAAAGTTGGGGTTTCCTGGGTATTAACTGAATGGATGAAACAATAGGCAGCATCAGAATTTGGAGAGAAATCCTCGGGGTTAGTAAAGGTCAGAGGATGTTGCCCAGAGGTGGGATCGTACTGGCCCGCAGGATTTGGAGAGGTGAACGCTGCAGGAAAGGCCTGCGAGGTTCCTCGGCCCTGGGGATTGACTCCCTGGTAACCATTCTCTGTGTTCTCACATGTTAGTTCTGGTTGTCTGGGAGCTGCAAACACGATGTTGATCTCTGTCAATCATCTTTTCAGCCCAGTGGAAATCAGGGGTCTGGGTGCTGCTCCCTGCGCCTCGCCTCTGCCTGGCGCAGACCTTGCACCTGGTGCAGGAGGTTCACTGCGAGTGCAGGGCTCCTGTGTAGCTGTGCCTCTCAGAGCCAGATCCAAACAGCACCAAATTTTCTACCCATGCACACATCAGACCCTGAAGGAGCTCACCCTTCAAGTCAGCACTGAGGGGGAGACAAAGAAAAGATGTCCGGGATCAAAACCAAACCAAACCAAAACAAAAAACCCTAACCTGCACCCTGAGTCACCTGCTCCTTGAATTTTCCTGCTATATCTTCTAGAGCATCAGAACCCAGGACAAGGAGGAGGGTGACATCGGCAGGGAGAGAACAGGTTCTGAGGAGCAGGTCCAGGTCCAGTCACAACAGAGAGTGGACAGGACGGAGGTCCTCCTCACCTGGCAGTGATGGGGAAGGTTTGATGGCGGCTGCAGGGGAAGACCAGGTTTCCTGTCATTTCAGAAGGGATCCTCACCTCCGGCTCCTCAGGGAAGGGTCTCATTTTGTTATAAGTTAGAACCAACAGAAAGCCTTTGACAAACTGCTGCCCCTCCTGGGCTGGGTCTCCCCTAATCAAGAGACTTTACGGAGCCTGATGTTTGTTTTTGCTGCTGATACTTTCTGCTCTGGGCGTGACTCCGTGGCTCCGAGATCTTGCTCCCCACTCCTCTGTGACCTTGGGCTCCCAGCCCTTCCACTCTAGGTGCCACCAGTCACCGCCAACCAGCTCCTCTCCAGGGAACTCATGCTATAAGACAGGGACGCTGCTCACAGGTTGCCCAGGGGCAGTTTGGAGGCCTGGAAGATTGCAAAACACTCACTTCTGCGCTGGACCCGGGCATGCTCAGCTGTGGCCTCTATCCTGAGCCTGTTGTCCCATTTTGGACTTTAAGATTTGGGGGAGAAATTTGAAGCTTATATACATCTGAATGCATCCTGGCTTTCTCAGAATGCAGGGCCTCCTGTTCCTTGGCCTCCAGCCAGATTTCTCCCAGCTCAGTATTTCAGAGATTCAGGGAAGGGTCCACCCCAGTTCCTGTTCTCCTCCTGTTCTCAAACCTCAGACTTTTATCTAGATGTTAGGACCAGGGCTTTTGAAGCCTACAGAACAAAGTCTTTAACAAGCCCTGAGACCAGTACTCATTCCAGAAAAGGAACTTAGCTACCTGCTGGGACTGGCTATAGAGAAAGCCTTGCTTCCTTCCCATGTCCCATAACAAGTGGAAGAAACACTAATTTACTCAGTGTTTACCAAAGGCCTCCTCCAGGTTAGGCTTTAGGATCTAGGGATACAGCCCCCAATAAATCAGACAAATATTCCTGCCCTTATAGAGCTTATATTATATCAGGGATGGCAATAGGAACAATAAACAAAAATTAGGAACAAATTTAAATAAGTTAACACACATTAATCTTTTAAGAGATTATCCCATCACCTTGACATACCCTTAATTTAAAATACATATGCTTTTTCCTAGTGGCAATTTAATTCAGGCCATAATGATTGCTCTTGTCTTCTGAGGCAACAAGGGCTGGTCATAGAGTTCAGCAGAGATGTGTTTAAGCTTCTGTTGAAAAATCCAGGGGTGGAAGAGCAGGCCCAGGAAAGCCTTCTGAAGTTGCAGGGTGATGTGAAAAAGGTCAACCTTATCCAAATGTAGGACTGAATTTTGCAAATCTGAAACTAGATAGAATGCAAGTAGAAAAGTCATTGCATGTTAAACCAGTAGGGACTGGTTCCAAAACTGTAAAAAGAAGCAGTTGACCCACTATAAAACACAGAGAAGAAGCCATCTTGCAGATTGTTCCCTTGCAGACATCTTTCCCAAACAAATGAAGGTGTTTTGGTGTCAGGGTTCCCTATGGAAGAAGGCAAATGCTTCCTGAACCAACAAATCCTGCGCCCCGAGAGCTAAATGCCCTCTAGCACCTTCATTTACTCTACAGAGTCACACATGAATGTGCACATATACCAGTACATGCCCTGCCATTTTAAGTTTCCTTTGAATCCCTATTTTGCAGGAGAACTGGATCTTGAGGTTGGAGATTTTGCCTGCCATGGAACAACTCAGCTCCAAGTCTTTGCTTGGCTGGTGTTTCTTGTCCGTCGGAGTCAGTTTACATGTCACCTCCTCCTTTCTGGATGAGTCTGGGATACACCCTTCATCCCACACTCCCCACTGTCCCTGTTGCCTCCTTTTAGAAGAGAAGGAAGGACTAAATATAATGTATTCGGTTTTATCTGAACTAAATATAATTGGGAATTATCTTTTCACTCGTTCATTTCTTTGCTGTCTTGTTTATTGAACGTCTGCCTCCACTAGAAGATAAGCTCCATGGGAACAGAAAACTTATCTTGCTCTCCCTCTCTCCCTGGCTCCTAAAACAGAATTTGGCAAGAGAAAGTGCTCAATAAATATTTGCAGAATGGACAAATGAGGATCGGTGTCGGGTTTGATCTAACAGAGCAGCTTTGATTTTGCTGCCATCTCAGGCAGCCATCTTGTTTCTCTTCCTGTTTTCCATAGTCCAATGTTCAGCCTACACCGTGGAGCTCCCTGCTCAGTCTGGCTTCATACATCTCCAGTCCCACGGCTTCCCCAAAGCAGCTCTCTTGAAGGCTGACCATGCTTCCTTCGAGGTCAGACACAATGGCCTTTCCCAGCAGCATCTTCTTGGACTTATCTCTAGTTTGGGTCCTGAGGAGCCTTTCTAGGATGCTTCCCACGTGAACCCAGGCCAGCTAAGCCCTTTTCTTTTCCATGTATGTTTGTTTTGCTTTCTCCGCTTTGTGTACTTCCTACTGCCCTATAAATGAGAGTGTTCCTTGAGGTTTTGTCCTGAGAGCATCCCTCCTCCTCCTCTCTCCTCTTCATATCAAGAACTGTACCTACAACTCTGGCATCATCAAACTCTCACAGGGATGACATCATGGTTCACAAAGGGACATTTTTTTGCCCTGGGCATGTCTGTAGGATTCATTTTCTGTGTTCACCAAATCTCAGAAATGATCATGCAACCTGCTTTTGCCAATGACATGTGAGAAAGTGTCCAGTGCCACTTCTGGGCAGAAGTGTTTTGAGCCAGTGGTTGATGTGCCACATTCTCCTTTCCTGGTCTCTGTAATCACTGAGACTTTGTCCAGATGGAACTTCCACTGAACTGAGTCTCTGAGTAACTAGGATGAACAGATTGAACTGCAAACACCAGGATCATGAGTTACAAATAAACACCATTATCTCCAGCCACTGAGAAGTTAGTGCAGCTTGGTATTGTGGTAGAGGACAGTCTATCTCCAGAGATGCAGCACCTCCCTCTGACACTTTTCTGAAGTTCAAGTTCTACTTTTCCAACTGCCTTCAAGATTTCTCTCTGGACTTACAGAAGTGTATCTGTATCTATACTCTGTGAACCTATCTTCCATCGATAGCTATTCTATATCCATAGTCATTGTTCTTCCTTCCTTATTCTGAGATGTTTTCTTCCTGACATTTGTACTTTAGGCAGGGACAACAACACTCTTCTAAACACTTCCTACTCTTCTCTAAACTTTATACTGTTGTTGACCTGTTTGATCTTTGCTTTATTCACGACAGTGCTGTGGTCTGCGGGTGCCTCCTTGGTTAGAGCCTGGCCCCTGTGTTTCTGGACTTGCTCTGGTCATCTTGATAACTTCTGTTCTCTTCCCCTTTGTGATCAACTGTTCTCCTTTGCCATTAGCTAGTCAATAATGTGACAAAGGTAAATAATTGAGTCCTATTTTTTTGCTCAACAACTACCACAAATCGTCTACTGAATCAACTTTCTGTACTTGGCCTGGCATTTAAGACCCTCTTTGTCTTGCCTCTAATCTCATCTCCCTTCCTCTTTTGCATGGCTCTTACATGAGCACCGACCCTCTTAACTAACTGTGAATGGGTTATGTCTTGAGATGGGAAATTCTATGTGTCAATTTGACTGGGCCATGGAATGCCCAGATACCTAATTAAGCATTATTGCTGTGTCTATGGAGTGTCTCTGGAAGAGATTAGCATTTGGATTGGTGGTAGCAGATGGCCCTCCCCAGAGTGCATCCCCAGTGAGCACCATCCAAACTGTCCTGGGCTTGAACAAAGCAAAGCAGAGGAGGAAGCCTGAATTCTGTACTTGAGCTAGAGTAATGTCCTTCTGTGCTCTTAGTCTGGGACTTAACAGTATCAGCTTCCCTGGGTTTCAGGCCTTCGGTGTCAGAATGGAGTTTACACCTCTGACTTTCCTGATTCTCCACCTTATAGATGGAAGGTCATGGGACACATCAAGCTCCACTGTCACACCAATCCACGTTTTACAATAAATCTCATTCTATCTTTTTTGAATATATGTATTCTATTGGTTCTCTTTCACTGGAAAACCCTGACTAATGAACAACCTGAGCTCATTCCCTTCTGTTGCTCTTAGATATAATTCCATGTGCTTGGAATGTTTTCTTCCCACATACTCCTGTCAAAACCCAAATTCACTTTCCAAAATCCTAGTGAGATGTCAATGTCTTTGTGGAACCTTCTCTGTCCAGGCTGATTAAAAGTGACTCCACTGTTTGTGTTAGGTAGGACACTTGCTCAGCTCTACTTCTCCTTGTCACAGTGATTTCTGCAAAAGCCTGAAAAGAGAGTTTTTCTACATGAAGCCAGCATATCCTGAACATCTTTGATTCACCCAGAGAGCAAAGTGGCTAATTTTCATTGTTTTTCCCATAAACATGAGTCAAATGAAGAAGTACTAGGACATGACCTCAATTCACAGAAAAGTTGTGAGTAAGCAAAGAGAATTCATGTGAGAATTTCTCACTTTTGATGAAGTAGAAGGCTATTTCAAGGCTAGGCAATAATGAGTGTTGTTTTTTGATTTTGCAACTTATAAAATATAGTCTACTCTTGGGTTTTGAAGGTTTCATTTTATCTGAATTAAAGATGTACTGTTGGTGATAATAACCACCTGAATATTGGAAACATCTGTAGTTCACTATCATTAGCTTTTCCCAGTAGAGTACATTAAAGAAATACTGCCAGACCCCAATTGTATACTTAGAGCTGTTTATTTACAGTGCTATTCGCAATGGAGGTCCTCAAATCTCCCTGCTATCATTTCTTCCAGAGGAAAATAATCATCACAATTAACATAATACTCCATTACGACCTCCTTACTCTCAGATATCAGCTTCCAGCCCTGCTCATCTAACTCTGGGAATATGGATGACAGAATTTTGTAAAGTAATGAGTTACCATGGAGTTGATGAGTCTATGAAAGTGTGAAACATAAACACAGATAAGCATTAACATGAACTTGCTCTGACAACTCTCCTCATCAGTGGTTCTTAAAGTGTGGTCCCAGACCACCAGCATCAGCATGACCTGGGAACTTACTGAAAATGCAATTTCTGGGACCCTTCCTCAACCTAATGCAACAGAAACTCTGGCATGGGGTGAGTCTGATGCACATTCAAGTTTGATAACCACTGCTCTATATCATTCTCTTAAGACTCAAAGTTAGGAGAACTAAATTCCTATATTCAATAATAGAAAATGACCATGAGCTTCCAGTTGCTCATTCATGTCTAATATAGTGTGCCTCTTTCTGTGCTGACACAGTGTTAAGATTTGATGAAAGCATTTGTGTCATGGTTTGACAAATATTCTGAACTGTTAACAGTATTACATTTTTAGCTTGTCTCTTTTGGTTAAATAAACAGAGACCCACTCAAGTAAGTTAGTTTGAATGAAGAGAGTTTTTACTGTGAGGAATAACATGAAGTGATTAGGAGAATCTCTGTATGTAAGAGGAGGAGATCTAAAATTGGGCTGGACCTCACACAGTCTGCAGCTGAAGAATGGCTCTGGATTCAAGATGAGGCTAAACTTCTTGGCAGAGCTTTAACAAAATACTATGATTATGATGCAATTATAGTTTTATATGTCTGGGAGTTTTTTTGTACTCTATCACTTAGCTTCCTCAGTTGAAACATGTTTCTAATCCTCCATAATTATGGGTTGCAGAACTAATTCGATATTTTTCAATGAAAGAATGTGGTGAGTCCAGTTTATCTTTTGGGTGCTGTGCTATTGGCATTTGGGTTAACAGTCAAATAATTTAACAACAGACACAGAACAGACATCAATGAATCAGAATGGGGAATTTACTGAGTACAACTTATCAATCATCAGAATGGGAAATTGAGTACAATAGGATGTTGACTAAATAGATGTGCACCTGGCATGTCATACCATGGCATCTTTCCTGAATATTGGGCTTGGTAGTGTTTCCCTTCAGAAGTGGCTGTGAACATAGAAAAAGATCCACATAGGCAGAAACTGGATATTCTGCTCAACATCATATTCACAGAGTTCAACACCATGCCTTAGGAGTAAGGTCTGTGATACACTAAGTTCAAAACTGAAATAGACTTGCCCTACCTACCAAAGAATGAAAGAAGCCAGACACAACCAAAAGAATTCACCATTAATAATAATTTAAATAGAAAGAGAAGCACACCTATGTACAATGTAGTCAACTGCTGAAAACCAGAGATGAAAAGAAAAATCTTAGAAGTCATATGTATTTTTAAAGTTACAGAAAAAGAAACAAGTGCACAGATAATGGACGACTTCTCATCAGAGATAATGGTGCCAGAAGACCATGGAATGATACCTTTAAAGTTCTGCAATGGTGGAGAAAAAAATACTAATTCCTTACACATTAAACATATACTTCAAAAGTTTGGGTGTAATAAAGCTATTCTCAGAAAAACAAGCCCAGAACATTTGTTGACAGCAGATCTGCTTCATAAGAAATCTAAGGGAGCCAGTTACAGTGGTGCATGCCTGTAACCCCAGCAGCTCAGGAGGCTGAGACAGGAGGATCATGAACTTAAAGCCAGCCTTAGCAAAAGTGAGGTGTTAAGCAACTCAGTAAGAACCTGTCTCTAAATAAAATACAAAATAGGGCTGGGGATATGGCTCAGTGATCAATGTACCTGAGTTCAATCCCCAGCATGCCCCCACCCCCAAAAGAAGAAATGCTCAGGGAAATTTTTCAAACTGAAAGGAAATCATACCAGATGAAAACATGAATATATAGAAAAGAATGAGTGAACCAAAAAAAGTAAATGTTATTAAAAATATAAGAGAATATTTTTCCTCTTTTAAATTAATTTTTATTTATTCTAATTAATTGTACATGACAGTAGAATGCATTTATACATTTTAATAGATCATACATAAATGGAGTGTAATTTGTTCATGTTGTAGGATCACATTGGTCATGCAGTCATATATGTACCTGAGGTCATAATGTCTGTTTCACTCTACTATCCTTCCTACCACCAGCCCCTTTCCCTCCCTTCACTCCCCTCAAATAATACATTGCATTATGGCATAATATTATTTACACAGGCAAACTAAGTGATAGCAATAGCAAAAAGAATAGGTAGGGTAAATACAATTTTGCTGTTGTCAAATTCTTATATTTTACACAAACTAGTAAAATATTTACTCTAAGTTGGCAGAAGTAAACTGAGGATCCATTTTGTAATCTATCTAGAAAAACCAATAAAATAATGCAAAGTGAATTGAGGAATGAAAATGGAATACTAAAAAAAATATTAAGCCAGAAGAGAGGAAAAGAGGAAAGGAAAAACAAGAGCAGACAGGAAAACTTGGAAATAAATATCAACATGTTAGACTTAAGCCAAGTCATATTCACAATTATATTAAAGGTAAATAAATTAAATATTCCAATTAGAAGGCAGAGACTATCAGACTAGATTAAAAAGCAGAAGTCAAACATATACTGTTGGAAAGAGATGGAGACACAATTTAAATAAAGGGGCACAATCAAGTTCAGAGCAAGAAGATGGAAGAGTTTGGCACATCAACAAGAAGCAGACATCCAGAGAAGGAACATTGCCAGTGGGGAAATGACCACAAAGTGACAGAGCTGAAGGAAGAAGTAGACATAGTTGCAAATTTAATACTTCTCTTTTAGCAACTGATAGAATTAGACAATGAAGATAGAGAAGATTTTAACATACTATCCATCAGCTCCACATGGCTCATATGTTTGGAACATCGACACTACAACCAACAACTGCAAAATGCACATTCTATTCAAGGACACCTGGAATTTTCACCAATTTATTATGCTAGACAATAAGACAAGTTTTAGCCTGCATTGGATGTGGTCATTTTTTCCCTTTGTCATTCAGCTTTCCAATGCTTTTCATAGTGGATAATATGCACCCCTATTTACCAATGTGTTAACTGAAACAGATGCATAAACAGTGAACAGAAAAGCATACCTTCTTTGGGCAGTCTTCCTAAAAAAATATGAACCAATTCCTCCATGCTTCTGTCTAGTGTGTATCTTACCCAGCAATGGACACTCATATTTTAGGTCTAGAAGCATACAATCTAGTCATGTTCAGGGAAGCTCTGCATGGTCCAGAATGGTGTGTTTTTCACCATTTCATTGCTACTGCTTGAACAGAATATTCTTTAAAAATACAATACAGAGATAGACTGTCTTGGACTATATCATCCACCATTGCCATTACTGAGAAGGCTAGTCATGTGCTGTGACAGGAGCAAGTGGTGATGGTTAAAGATTTCATAGACTGGATACAAGGCCTGACACACCCTTGCATTGTGGGGGCTCCTTCCTGACAGCTGCCTGCTCATGCTTAACCTTACATCCCTTGAGTCCTAGAGTCCTACCCTATAACATAGGTGCAAAATGGTGTGTTTGAAATCCAATTGATAAACCACCAAGATCAATGATAAGAAAGATACAGCTGGCTAGGCAGGTTATCAATACTTAGATTTTTTGATATCAAAAGAAGTGAAAGGAAAATAATCATGTATTTCATGATACGTTATTGCAGTAACTACAAGTTTTCCTATGACCACTTACTGTGCTGCACAAGGAAGACCTCACCTCTCAGGGCAGCTCTGGCCCTGCTCCCTGTTGGTGTGGTCTGTCTATTCCCAAGCTCACTCTGCCCTAAATGTCAAGACCATGACCCCTTTCCTTGACATTCAAGGTGCACTCAACTCTCCAGGAAGATACCAGGTCTAATGTAATAAAAGAAGCCCTCGAGCATTTGCTTCTATCTTATTCTGTTTCTGGTTTTCAACCATGTCCCCCAGATCACCTGCCTAACCCAAGGAAACAGGCACCAAATTCTATAAAAGAGAAGAGATGAAGCTGTAGTTAAGGAGTAGGGTGATTTGAGACCTTCTCTCTCCTGGTTCCCTCTCTTTACACCTTCTTTCCTCTCCATTCTTCTACTCCCATTTCCTCTTTTATGTCATAAAAAAGAGTGATAGGGTTTGAGGTTCAGTTTTAAAGGATGAGCTGAGAACATTTACACCTGAGGACCAAAGTGTAGTTTCTTATGATGATAGAAAAGATAGAAGACAGGAGAGAAGTGCCTATCTATATCTAAAGGTAGCTATTGACAGGACAGTCTGTTTGGAAATAAAATGACTACTGGTTACTTTTAGGGTTTGTCTCTTACATGATGCTAAGACTTGAGGCCCTGTGTGTTGTGTCCTCTCACTTCTGAGTGAGCCTTGAAGGGCTGGATTTCCAGCTTTGTGAGTTAGGATTATATCTCTAACAATCTGTAGGCACCAGGTTTCTGAATCTGCCTGGATCCTCACTGAAGTACTGTGCACTTGTCAGGCTCAGGACGTTCTGGATGAGACAACTCCCTTGTCTCTCCCACTAACCACCAAAGATTTGGAGCTTTTGTGTTTTTACTTTTGTTCGTTTGTTTTTAAAAAAACAAACAAACAAACAAACAAACACTGTGTCATGAACAATATACATAAGCTTCATGCCTGTTAGCACACAAAGTTAGCCTGCCAAGTTCTGTAGGGAAGCAAGAACAAACTGGCTACACATACCTCTCCCAGCTTCCAATATTTCTCCAGCAAGAGCTTCAGATCTGCTAAGGAAGGCTCACCATCCCATCAGGCACAATTTCCTACTGTCTTGCTGTTCCTTACCACCCAGACATGGTCCAAGTTGTCAGGGGGTGAAGGTTCGGGGACCCCCAACTCATTGTCAGGGTCCCAGTGTAGTCCACAGGAGCTCTGCAGTCCTTCCAGAAGCCTTTGTCCCTGGAAATCTCCAGCCAGACCTATGACCCAGGAAACCCAGACTCTGGAGGTGTAAACTGGAACAGAACCTGACCTCTTTCTTGGTTAGGAAAAACCAGAGAAGCTGCATGGTAAGGAACACAAGGATCCACCCAAGAGGATTCTAAGGTCACCCGTCTCCCACCTAGGGTCATCCTCTGGGGGCCTTCTCTCCCATCCCTGGCACTCTGGGATGCAGAGTCAGCCCATCTAGAGTGACACACTCCCAGGACATTTCTAAAGCCCTGATTTGGATGAATGTCAGACTCCATCTGCCAGCTGCTACTCTCTGTGAAGGCTGTGAGCTGTCTTGCTGCTTGGGACTGATCCTCAATGGGGTCTCTAGGTGGCCCTGGGCAGTGACCTGGGGCACCCATCAGGTACATTCCTCTCCAGGGAAGACCCCTGTGAGGGGGCTGAGAATAACACCTCCAGATCCAGCAGCAGATGCCCCAGCTTGAGAATAACATCCAGAGGGGACTCTGACTCCTTAGGAGGACTGAAACCTTAGATGAGACAGACCAGCAAAGAGCAGAAAGGTCTTCAAGACGTCCTCAGCCAGCGCGCATGCTCTTAATAGTCGGTGTTTGTGAGCTCTTGCTTTATACTGTTCACAGTACCTGTGTGTTGTTAGGTTACTGCATTTTATCCCCATGGAGACCACGGAGTAGTTTTACCATTCCCACTTTACAGAGGTGAGCAGTGAGACTTAGAATACCAATGACATTGTCAATACTGAACAGCACCTCCATGGCCATCCAGGGAGAAACAATATAGCACACTTCTTTATAAAACAGAACCACCCAAAACAAACAAACAAACAAACTAGTTTGTAATGTAGAAATTGGTCACTTGCACACGTGGGAGTTAGTCACTATTTCTTTTTACCATCCTGACAGTAAGGAAAATGGAGACTGGTCGTTATCAGACATGAGTTTTGATTGATGTGCTCAAACATTTGGAGGAATAAAAATGACTCCACAGCAGGAGTGGCCATGGCCAAGGAAGCGTGGAAGAATCTAGGGGGGGAAATTATCATTATATAATTCCAATGAGAAAGAAAGGGGAAAGCAGGCACAAACAAATTAATGAATGAAGAAAGAGGAGAAGGAGGAATGGGGAGGAAGACAGGGAAGAGAAGAAAACAAATATATAATATAAATACAACCCAAGCAGAAAGTAATCTCCTACTGATGAGAGATACCACTGATGAACTCGAGGTTTAAGAAATGGTGAAGAGGATAAGAGGAGGGGTCAGGGCCCATAAATGGGCAAACAGCAGGCACATACCATAGAACAGCTGCAGGAGGCTGAAGGCCCGAGTCTAGCTAGCGAGGCTGAGAAAATGCTGATGGTGACAAAAGGGACCCTTTTAGTTCCTCTGAGTCTGAGGAAGGGGCAGATGCCTTCTCAGAGGCGACGTTGGGAAAATTCTAAGGCATTTTCTAGTCCTCTCTTATTTCTCTTGTGTAAAACTAGACTGCAGGGAGCTTCAAGTAAAAATGGTAAAGCACATTAAACTAAAGAGCAAGGGCAGAAGACCATGATAAGAAAAAGAGCTGCCACCAGTAGTGCCCATTTGACATCCAACCCATATACATGCTCTCCTGAAATCCCAACAGTGACTCAGAAAAGTAGGTGTAACTCTAATCAGCACCCTCTTCCTGCCTCCCCTCCCTAACCGCAGCCCTGCTTCTTGTTAGCACTGAGATTGCTCTATGAGGAAAAGAAAAGCATTATTTGAGAAAAGACCCTAGTGTGCTCCCCCATGGATGAGGTGGGGTTAGTGGATGATCAGGTCTTCAGATGACAGGACAATCCAATCGACTGTCAGAAGACTCCGGTTTCCCTCTGGATATGTCCCTTCTCAGATGGGGGACCTTGGTCACATTATTTAAGCTACTTTTACTACAGTTTTCTTATCTGCAAAATAAAGATTAAAAATACCTTATAAGGCAGTCATGTACATGACTTAGATCATGTGTATTAATATTACTTTGTAAGCTAGCATTTGTTACATGACAGGAAGTACTATTCATATCAATTAATTTTTTTCATCAGAGAGAGAGAGAGAGAAGATTTTGATCTTGGCCCTATTTTATTCAACATTTTAAGGATGTGGATACAGATAAAGAAACCCCTTTATCAGATTTGCAGGAGAAACAGGGTTGGCAGTGAAAACTAATACTTTTGTTGAGTATTAAGATGTCACATAATTCCAAGGAATGCCAGGGTTAGGTCAGCTATAATGATTCTGGCAGTTTGGGATATTAGACAAATCCACAAGAAAAAAATTTAGCAAGAATGCGTGCTTCTTCAATTACATTAAATACGTAATTCCACAAAGACAGAATGAGGAAGCAGCTCCCTTGAAAGATGTGAGATGGCTTTGACCACCAGCCCTCTCTGATTGAGTTGTATGAGATGGCTGCAGGAAAAGTTCAGAAAGCTGGGGAGGGTGACACACACCTGGAATCCCAGCAACCCAGAGGCTGAGGCAAGAGGACTGCAGTTTCCAGACCAGTCTCAGCAACTTAGGGAAACCCTGTCTTCAAAAAATATATATAAAGAGCTAGGGATGTAGCTTTGTGGTAAAGTGTCCCTAGTACCAAAATAAATAAGTAAATACTTAAAAGAGAAAAAGAAAGAAAAAGGTAAGAGACTCGAAGGTTGTGTCCATAGCAGCAGAGTCCACCATGCTGTCCTGGGACCAGAGCCCATCTGAAAGCCAATTGCTTAGTTCTGGAGAGGACAAACAAGATGACGAAGTTTCTAGTGAGTGATAGGGATTAGGAGTGCCTGGAAAAGAGAAGAATAAATAGTGGTACCTGTAGTAATAATTATGGTGACCGCCACCACTGCCATGTCTGTACCAACAGAGTGCTTGGATGTCTGGTACTGTGCTAAGTCCCTTAGCACTCCTACTTTATTTAATCCTCTGGATACCTCACGAGTCAGGTGCCATTGTGCTCCACATTTTCCTACTGTACAGATGAGAAAACAGACTTAGGATAAGTGGCTCACTCAAGGGTATAAGTGAGGGAGCTTTTATTTGAACTCAGCATTCTTATCTAGAACCAGTACTTTCAGCCAACATGCTGTTCTGCTGAGCTGGGGATGGTATTAAAATATTTAAAGGACTTTCTTATGGAAGAGGGATCAGCACTTTGCTGTGTATTTTTGGAAGGTAGTGATAGTTCAAGGAAGTATAAAATACTGGAAGGGAGATTTAGGTAAAGTTTTAGGAGAAGAATAACAGATCATGGACTGGGATTTCTCTGCAGGCTTGCCAAGCAGAGGTTGGATGGCCAACCTTCATGGTTCCCTAGGTAGTCTTGATGACCCCTGCAAGATTCCATAATTTCATTAGACTCATGGGCAAGTGCATTAATTAGGACTCATAAACTCAAGCAGCAGGAACCCTGAGTAATTGGGCCAGAACGTATGGGCTGTCTAGGGAGAGCAAGGACACAGCCCATTCTGTCACAATGGATCCAGGACCATGAAACCTGTAGAGCTCTTTCTTCAGTTCTTGCTTCCACCTGGCTTTGTTGACTTTCTTTCCTCTTGTGGCAAATGAACTTTGATCACATATCAGGAAACATAGCCACGGGCAGATCTTGACATGCTTCTTTTTCTATTTAATAGGTTCTGTCACTGGAGATGGACTGCTTCTTTGGTATCAAGGCACAACAAAATAAGACAAAAAAATAAGACAGGTTGACCGGGTTTAGGAATCTACACCCACTATACCACCATTTGGGGGACAGGGGAATGGGATTGGTTAGAGTGGCCAGTCTCATGGGAATGATATGGATGGATCAAAAAAGGAAACAGAAGAAACACCAGGTTTCCCTGCCCGAAGGCCAAATGACCGAATGATAGGAGGCTGGTAATCAAAAGGCACCAAGGCCACCATAATTCAACCTTGTGAAAACTATGAACATAAATCTCAGGACTTGGGAATCTTCCATGTTGATGACAGTGATCTTTCTGAAAATATTTGAAAGGGATATTTACTGTTAAGACTGAATATTTGGCACTTGCAATGTGCTCAGCCCTGAGCTGTGTACTGAGCTAGGTGCCAAGCTGGGTGTACTATGTTCAGAGACTAACAATTTAATGGGATTAAGGACTGAGTTGCATTTGAGCGTTTCAAATACAATTACATAGAGGATTCGGCCTTATCAATGATCTCATTTACAAACAGATCTCGCATCAAGGTAAAATCAAAACCAGCTTCTCAACAAACCTCTGCATGGTTTGGTGATTGCCCAGGATGCAGAACCCTACTCACTCATTGGGAGCTCATTCTTTTTACTCACCCATATTTTTTATGTGCTTACCACTATTTTAGACACCATACAGTAATAGAAGTATTAGAATCATGATTTCATTCCATCAAAATTCTTACCTCCAGTTCTCTCTGCTTGGAATGTTCTTTCTCTCATTCTTGTCTCCTGCTGCTATGCTCCCCTTCTGTTTAACTACTGTACTTTTCTTTCTTTTTAAGGTACTGATCTTCCTGACTGACCAGACTGGGTTACAACACCTTGCTGTGTGCTCCCATAGCATTCTGGGGGCTTCATGTTAGGGGAGTTATGACATTTGTAATGTTTTACCCAGTGTTCTTCTTTGGTAAAACAAAGCCCAGTGAAGGCAGGACCATTTTTACTTTGTTCACCACTGTGCCTGGAATAATAAATAGTACTTCAAAAAAGGCAGGGACTAAAGTAGCACTCATTTGACACATGTGTTTGAGCATCTATGTGTTAATCTCCGTTCTTGGCACTGAGGATTCAAAAGACGAGAAAAAATAGACATGGTCCCTGACCTGAGGGAGCTTACATGTTAGTCAAAGTGTCGGTTAAATGATGGAAGAACAGCTAACTCAAACTTATTTCCCAGGTGAAGAAATGAATGAAAGTTCAAGTGACCTGAGTTCAGCCACATGGAAAATTTGAGTGGTACAAAATTTTTGTTTATATATTTATTTTTAAAATTTCTTCTTTCATACTAGTTTTCAGTAACATTTCAAAAATCAAAGGGGGTGTAGGAACTTGTTTATTCAGTGTGTGAATGCTGACAGGTCACTGAGGGCATCATGAGGTGACTGAGACAAACATGTAGAGCACATGATTTTTATGTGCACACAAAGCTAAAGGTTAAGCCTGAAACAGGAAGACAATTTTGGTGATTTCTTACCCAATTGTGTTATATCCCATACAAGAGCGACCAGCATGTCCTCTGTTGTTGCTTGTGGAGCCTTGGCACCTAGAGTCCCTGGGGTAGGGAATGTGCTGGCATCAGGGTGGCCATGATGTGAGTGTCGTCAGGACCTGTGCTGAGCTGGGAGTTGCAAAACGGACTAACATAAATTATTTTTGAGAAAGCGAAAGGGCATAAGACAGGCAAGGGGAGTTTTATAATAGGAGTTTTCAAACAGCAAAGAAGTAGTTCACTAGAATAGAGGAAATATATTGAATAATGAAAAGTATTATAAGATAGGCGCGGGGGAGTGGAATTGAATCCTTGGAAATAGAGGAAATGATTCTTTTCAAGAATGGAGAGCTGGTTAGGTTTAGATTTGAATTATTAATTAAATGGGAATCCAAACTACCTCTTAAGTTCAAAGTCTGAGAAGAGTCTATGGGAAATTTGCTGGGGTCCTTTTTCCTAGTTTGAGGAACTACCCTCAAAAGATGTGGAGGAGACTCTGTCACCCATTTATTTAGACTCACACAACAGAAGCCAGTCTCTGGACAGGTTGCTTTGTCGAGTTACCACACCCATCTCTCCAGTTGACCATGCACCTGCCCCACAACTCTTCGGCACAAACTCAAAAGCTTAAAGACAATGGCCGCCGCCTCCATCTTTACCCAGGAGACTGCATGGTTCCTTGTGACTCTGCTATCAGTGTCTGGCAGGACTCACTCAGAAATCTTACTCATTTTGCTCATCAAATCTGGAAGTTGCTGAGTCATTTAATCAAAAAGCACCTCAATCCAACAACAATCTTTCTAAAAAATAGCAACTTTTAATGATGTGAGCAGAGATCCTTTGGGATTTTAAAGAAAAGTTATACTCTTCTAAGAGCTATTTGCTAAAACTAGTGACCCATAGGACATGAACAGGAGGGAAAGTAATGTCGTTGTCTTGAATGAGAAACAGGCTCAGGGCTGAGCTGCAGCGGGCTTAGGAGGTGTGGGGAGAAGAGGGGTCAGAGACTGCACTGCATACAACGTCTGTAAAGAAAATGTTTTATTTAAAGTGTTAAATACCATCACCAGAATGAATTTGATTTACATTAGTTGGTGTTTGTTACAGGACTAATCTGCCCCCCTTTTTTTTTTCCCCAACTGGAATTCCCTTTACTTTAAAACATACTATATACAGGGCAGCGATGGTCACTGGCAGAGTGCTATTTACATGACTAAACCACAAGTCGAGGTGCAGACATGTGAAAATTAAAAAAAAAAAAAAATACACCAACCTTTAAATAAATACTGCATAATGACACGTATGTACAAATATTCCATACAGTCATGTCCTTCTTATTAAAATTAGAAATAATTTTATAGGAATATGCACAAAAGATTATGTGACTGCATCTTAGTATCAGGAAAATGGTAAACGTTTATTCTAAGGGATAGTATAGACACTAAAGGTCTATTAAACCAATTGTTGCTGGTACACAGGTGTCTAAATTATTTCAATAAAGTTTTATTCATTCTTTTAACAACTTTACCTGGATCCATCATAATTTCCAAATGTCAAGACACAGTCTCGGTGTATTTCATATTGCACCACATAATGAGAAGGCATTTTTAGTGATACTCATTTTAACTTTTGCACCATATCAAGCATGATAGTTTGTAATGGTCAGCACTGGATTAAAAAAAAAGAAAAGAAAAGAATTTTTGTGCATGGCCTTCATTTCAACAAATGGGATGTATGTGGATTTTAAAAGTTACTGCAAGAAATTAAAACCAATCTATAAGAATGTGCTATCAAAGTGTACATAAGAACCAGAAAGTAGGGTGGTTTATACATTATCCAGTGACTTTTCCTCAAAATAGGGGAACTTAAGAGAAATTTGACCTTGCAGCACCACCCAATGGTTATAACTCTCTGTAAAACCAAAGGCAGGGGTTTTGACTTTAGAGAATTTGCCTGTAGACTTTTGGTGATGGCATCAAAGAACTATTAATAGGCATATTGACTTTCTTTGAGTCACCTAAAAATTGGAGCTTTAAAATTGTTGCAAATTTATGTTTACTATATTTCTTTAGAAATATAATTTGTGAAAAATTGAATTTTACTACAGAAAAATGAATTAATAAACAGCCCTGTGTTTCAGGGCTCCAGATTTTTAGCAGTGTTTCTATTCACATAGTAAATGGAAATTGGCTAAAGAAACTGCTTTAACTAATTAAAAAACAAACAAAACCTAAGACCTTCTACAAATAATACTTTAACCCCTGTATGAATAATGCTGGTGCTAAAAACAAATTTTTTAGACATTACAATGGCCACATGATTTTAGGACTTCCCTGTAAACTGAATTTTGAAGGTGAAAAAAAATTACCATGCACTGTACAATAAATTGCAAAAGTTCAAATATCTTCTTTGTCAAATACATGCTGACTTACTTTAATGTACTCCCAAGTCATGTTGCAAAATCCTTTTCAACATGCTTGAAATAAAGAAAGCTCTTAAATAGATTTTTCCCTTGAGAAATTCATAAATTCAGAAGCATCTATAGCTCTGAATCAAACATGGGTTATAAGAGAGGATCAGATCAAAAAGTTGTAATTTTTTAGAATAAGGTTCACCCTGGCAGGGAGAACAAAAATAAAAGATTAAAAGAGAGAGAAGAGGAAAAGTAAGATAGAGAAGAGAAAGATGTGAAAAATTTGCACATATTGAACTTCATAAGATCTGTATATTTAACATGGAAATAAATTGAATATATTATACTTATTTGTCACACAAAGAGAATTTTACGCATCTTCTAGAAAGAATTTTCATTTGTAATGTCTGCCAAAACACAGACTATGATTAGTTTAAAGAATAAACATGGTGTGTCTTGTATCACCCTGTTGCATTCTCTCCCCTTTTTAAAACCATGCACGTGAAATTTATTTTTAAAAATAATATAAATTGTTGAAAATGGCTGATTTTTATTTTCTTTTTATTTTTTGCAAGTTGCAGCCCCAAGAAAATAATTTAAGTATTCAGCTAATCTGTGTCCATGCAAAAAAAGTTTCTTTAATTTCATTCAGTACAGTGTAGCCACAGAACTTTGTTTTTCAGAGTCCAACACATCTTGGCATGAGTGGATGACATGCTGTTGGAGCTACCGAGTTGGCCACTCCTCCTGCTGGACCCTGTCCAGGGGAGGGCTGACGCTTTGTTCTCGACCACTTCTTTGGTCTCTTGCTTTACACCTGATGCTTCTGAGGACTTTGCTCCTTGACCTGTAACATGGCTCAGAGGCTGTATAGCTCCATTTCTGTGGCATACCAGGGCTTTGGGATCAGATAAATGAAGAAAAAGGAACAATAAAAATATAAAGGTGCCATTGAAAAGGGCTTTTGTTGCATGAAACTGACTGATTCTTTGAGATAAATCCATGGCTTCAGATTGGACCACAACTCGAGTGTGGCTGAACTCCAAACCTCACAGTTCTTCATAGCTCTGCTCTTTCACCTGAGGGCCTTCCTTAGGGCACAATGTGTGCAACTTCCTCTGAGAACACAGGATCGCTCTGTATCCCTAGAAACGGGCTCAGAAGACACAACATTAAGCATGCAGTGTTACCAGGGTTTGCGACCTGTGGATTTTTTTTTCTTTTTTTTTTTTTTTCTTTTGTAACGCTGGTTGCTGTGACAACAGTTTTACAGCTGCTATGAACGAGAGTAAGAAGGTCCGGTTGAACTTTCCAGAGATGATTGGGAAGCTCTTCTGGTCAGAGGGGCCAAGGTTGGATCTACTAGGGAGGAAGGGGGGAAGAGTTTGAACCATCCGATCACCATATTGGATAGTTCCAGTTCATCTAAAAGAATTTGGGCTACTCCCATAAAGGATTTGTGATCCATGCGGCCATAATCTCCCCAGACAATGATCTGTTGGCGAAATATAAAGAAATGTCAGAATAATCAAGTATATAACAAAAAACCTTGTAAAATACATTAAAAAACTAAAATACATTCAGTTGATGTTCTGACATCAAAGATTAAGTGAAACGGTTGTATTTGCTTAACGGGATAGTTGTCTTTAACTACCAGGATCCAAGTTTCATTAAGAAAACTGTGCTGGAGGGTTAAGGTCATAAGCAGTCAGGAAGACTAGCTGATGGTGACTGGGCTTTGCAAGCTTCTGATTGACTTCAAAGGGAACATCAACGTGCATGGCTTTATGGCATGGGCCACTGCTTTGAAATTTTCGAAGAATTTCAGCTGTGTGGAACATAAGTGGAGGTAATAGAAAAGATGCAGGACACAAGGTCTAACTCTGAAATGCTTTCTTATTTAAGGAATCAACGACTTAGTAAATACCTGTAAAACTTTTCCTTGGGGACTCTCTTCAAAAGATAACAGCTGCTGGTAAAGGGGTTCCAGCGTTTTTCTTGCCACTTTTGTTTTCTTCTTGGCTATGCAGACTCCGTTATCTAATAGGTACACCTTTACGTAGGGTGCTGGGAAAGAAAACAGGTGCTGAGTGATGAGCTGTGGCTGTGGCATACCGGCGCACAGGTGACTCTGCAACAGCTGGCAGTGATCAAAAGCCACTGGCTTTGCCACCTTGGGTCAAAATCATTAGATAAACAATGGATAACTGTCTGCCATTCAGAGAGGTTTAGGGGATGCTGACACAGCCTGAGGTTTTTTTTTTTTTTTTTTTTAATCTTTTTCTTCAAATTATTTTGCTATTAACTGGCTACATAGGTTTAAACATGGCATTAAATAAGGTGAAATGCTTCCAGTCTCTATCAATATTCAAGAGTAATGTCTTAGTCTTTAATTTATCAATACTTAAATTAGTTAAATGTGCTTAAAATCATTGTTTTACTCATCTACCTCCACGAATCACTTCACACCCAAAAGCATTTATATTTTGCTGGTGGTGTGGGTACAGAATGGGTGGGGTTTGATATAATATTTCAGATTAGTTAGGAAGAGGCAGCTAATTGTGAATTCTGTGGCTTAAAATTTATATGACAGACATTTCATAAAAATTATGCTAATTTATGTAAAAGTCACAATATTCTTTATGGCAGAGTGTGTTGACAAGCTCTAAGACCTTTACAGACACCATCATCTTAATCATCATTATGAGGTTGTACACAGGGAATATATACCACATTTAAAAATTTCTGCAAGAACTGAGAAGTTAAGAGATTCAAAATTACAAGTCAGTCTGTGGAG
This sequence comes from Sciurus carolinensis, assembly GCF_902686445.1. Lineage (NCBI taxonomy): Eukaryota > Metazoa > Chordata > Mammalia > Rodentia > Sciuridae > Sciurus > Sciurus carolinensis. The sequence continues at coordinate 34,947,274 of NC_062213.1, forward strand.
ATGCTGAGGTTACAAACCAAGTTTCAAAACCCTCAACAATTGTTTTATGTTTCTAATCAAATGACCTCTGCATAATGCATTTGGAGTCACTTCACCATTTCCCATGGTTCCAAACACCTTAAATTATGACATTTCCGTATGAAGTATGTGGCATAAAGTTATAACAGTGCCTCTTTTTAAATATACAACAACAGGAAGTCAGAACCTTAGAATATTCAGCATAAATAGGTATAATGCTACCATGGGGACTGAATCATTTTTATTCTAATTCCAGAATACTAGGGATGCTGAAGGAGAATTTTGAAGCTCCGTGTAAACTAAAGAATAACATGGAACACCAGTTAGCAAAAAAATTGAACTTTGAACATACATGTTGTGACAAAATGAATTATTTTAGGGTGGTGGTTTGCATTTTGCAGTCATTTCTAACACATATGTACTTATTTAACAACTTGTATTATTCCCACCAGATCACCTGACTACACACTCATCCAGGACAGACATACAAACTACTCTAGCCCCAAACTGGTCAGATAATTCTCTCACCTATCAGTACCTTTGATTAACTAAAAACTAAGTTTTTAGCAACAAAAGTAAAATATCTACATTGAAAAAAATGTGAATTATGGACAAAATAGAAAAATCTTTTGCTTTTACCTGGCAGTGTCTTGGAACCTGGTTTGACAACAAGGCCACGGGCCCGAATGATTTCCACCTCCAACTGTCCCTTTTTGTCCATCATTCCTATCTGAATATCACCTAATGGTGTGTGAAGAAGAAACAGACACACCTTACTGTACAAACACAGAAAGAAATGCTTTGCCAAAGACCTTGGCTTAACATCATTTCATCATTTCCTATATATTTTCTTTTAAATTTAAATATGTTTAACATTTTATGTCTTCTTTTAAAAATCATCAGAAATTCTAATAGGAAAAAGATAAAGTTTTTTTGGGCATCAAAATACAAGATACTTTATTCCTGCTGATAATACTGTTAAAAGATTCTATGAAATTTAGAGAATGCAATTTTCAATCTAAGAGAAAAGCATTGGAATCGTGAGACAGAAATTCTTACCCATTGCTGGAGTAGCTAAAGTCTGGCGTCCCACTAGCTGAGCCGGGCCAAGGCCATCGAGGAAATCGCTGAACTGGCTGTCAGAGGCCAAGCGGACACCAGGGAAAATCAGACTGAAGGCAAAATAACAAATGGAATTAACTCCTCAAGCCCAGCTTGCTCTCAGGAAAGCCCTAGCTCCCTCCAGCCTCCTCAACATAGCAGGACACCAGGGAGCATCACTTTGGTGTTTAAGTTTAGTGCATCCCAACACCCTACTGCACCTCCTCTGCTCTTGCTCAGTATTCTCTGGCTGCCCACGTGTGCCACCAGAAACTCTTGTCGTCCATACTACAGGATCCTGTTCCCATGCCTTTCTCTCCTTTGGTCTGGAGGGCTGGGGCTGTGATTTCTGTTACTGATGCTCAGTACATGTCAAGCATGTATTCCACTATAGGTTTACCATATTTAATCCTCTTGACTGAGCTGAGATGGATTCTATTACTTATCTCCTTTTATAGATGAAGAAACTCTTCCGGGTCATTCCCATCCACATGTAAAACAATATGCTGTTATTTTTTTCCATCTTACAAAAAAAAGAAAGAAAAAAAAAAAAAAAGAAAGAAAGAAAAAAAAAATCTTTTCCCTGGCCCCACTTTCCTCTCTTTATTGGAACTCCTTGAAAAAGTTGTCACTATGTGCTGTCTTCACTTTCTTTTCATTTACTTTTGAAACTCTAATCTGTTTTTCATCGCTCCACCAAAACTTCTTGGATCAAAGTCACCTAACCACTGCAGTGGTAGTTCCAGCTGGTAACACTCAGTTCTTCTCTAATTTAACAGATTAGCAGGCTGAACACACTTGATTGCCCTTCCTTGAAACATATTCTCTACTTAGCTTCCTGGAGTCCCCTCTTTCTCACTTGTCACTCTACTTTAATCTCCTTTGCTACTTCTGCCACCAAATACTAGAGCTCAAATCTTTCACCTTTTTTCTATATGAACTTGAATTCTATTGAATTCCCTCAGTGACTTCATCCAGTCTCATGGTTTTAAAAGCTATTTATGCTGCTATTGACTGCACTGACATCTCCAGCGTGGACCTTAGGACATAAACCTGTATCCCAGAAGCTTAGACTATATATCTTCTTGGATGTCTAATAGGTACTTGAAACTGAACTTGCCAGAAACTAACTCCCCCAAACCTCTTCAAGCAAACAGAAAAACCAAACTCTAGACTCTCAGAGGATTCCCATCTTAGTAAATGGCAGCTTCATTCTTCCAATTGCTCAGTTGTGCATGCATCTTTCTTTCTTGTTCTCTGTATGGGGCTGAGTTGTCAATGAGATCACAGATTGGGTCATTAGAGAGATAAGGTAAAGTGAGATAATAAAATAAGGCCCTAATCCAATATGACTGTGTCCTTATAAGAAAAGGAAGAGACACCAGGGTATGACAGAAAAGGCCATGAGAAGATACAGGGTGGCCAGTTGAAAGCCAATTAGAAAGACCTCAGGAGAAACCAACCCGTGGACACCTTGATCTTGATCTTGTTATGGCAGCTCTAGCAAACTAATATTCTCTATTTCGCTACCCATATGGATACACCAGTAAATCTTATTTGTTCAGTGTCAAAATAAATCTAGAATCTGAACTCAATAATACTACTCCTCTAGTCCAAGCCACTATTATCTATCTTGTGTTTTTCTGCAGGAGACTTCTGAATGGTCTTGCTGTTGCTGCATCTGCTTTCCCTTCATCATAGTATCAGACTAATCTAAAACTGAGTCAGACCATGTCCCCTGCTCAAAATGCTCCAGTGGTTTCTCACTTGAGTCAGGGTAAAAGCAAAGTCCTCATACTATACAAAGATGACCGAAGCTGTCCAAACCCCATTCCACCACCAACCTAATTCCTCATCTGTTACACTCTGGTCCCCATTCACAGTGCTTCTCTCCCCTCTGCTGATGCCAAGCAAGCTCCTTCCCAGGGCCCCAGCATTGTTGCAGCCTAGAAGAGTCCCACCTCAAGTGTCCACCTACTCACTAATTTCCTTCTTAATGAGTCCTTTTCCTCTTCTACCCTGCTAAAGTCCTACCCTGACCCTCTCTCATTTCTCTTTCTAGCTTTATTTTTCTCCTTAACACTTATGTTACCTAATCTACTATGCATTTCATTATTTTTCTTTTATGTAAATTTTAACAATTTTCCTTAATATCTATCTTCTCTATTAGACAGACTGTGAATTTGATGAAGGTAGGGGCTTTTGTCTGTTTTGTCTGTCTGTAAAACCATGCCAATAATATTTTAAGCAACCAAAATATGCTTGTTAAGTTCAAATGATAAAACTTAAGCTTAGAAAAATTAAATAACTTGCTCAAGGTTTTGTAGTGCCAAAACACCAAATAAGAACCCCAGCCTCCATGATTCCAAAGCCCCAGGTCTTAACCACTGATACTGACTCTCACTTATGTCTTATGTCCCACTTGGCAGCACAGTGTCTAGAATAGAAGGCAAGATGTGTTGAATGATTTTCAGGTATTCATTCCATTTCTCCAATAAGACTATAAACATTGGGAGCAGGGAACACAGCTCATATATTTTATGTCCCTTACAGTTTCTAATATAGGGTTTACAACTATTAGTGCTAAGTAAGCATTTATTTTCCCCTTGATTCTCCATGTTTTAGATTTTCTTGATGGACATCAAATCTATTTCTTTTTCCTCAACTCAATTCCCAAAATATTCAGTTAATATAAATGTTTTAGTCTTAGTCTATTCATATAAGTATCTCATATAACCCTATTAATACATTTATGTAAGTCATACATCTCTCTTGTATTTATGTAATCATGTCAAACAAATTATCCTTAGGGGACATCATTAAGACTATGCCAGCAGCTCCTATGGCCTCACATCTGTGAACATGGAACATCTAATGCATCTGTGGTAATGGTCCAGTGGGTCAGTAAACTCCAGTTTCCTCTATTAATGTCCTTTACAGTCACATTCAAATATCTGTAGCTGTTAATTTACTGTTAATTTGTTGGTGACAAGGCTATATAATCTTTATAAATGATTTAAAAATATTTCAGAGACAGCAAATTCAAAGGGAATTTCCTAAAAAAAGGCTCATCAACTTTTCTGGTACCATTTCTTTTTGGCTATGATATTTCACATAACTTAATTTCATATAAATTAATTTCATATAACTAAGTTATATAAAATATAGTAATGATTGCATCAAACTAAGTATGCATCAGAGTGCATATGTTTTAGTACTAACTCAGAGCTATAATTTTTTTTAATTAGTATAGTCCACAGAGCATAGCATGAATGCTTATTATTTTTGTGCTTTTATATATTATATCAAGCCAGGGCAAAATGTTTTATTCGCATGCAGTGTGAGAGTCACATTTTAGCATCTTATCATTAAAACAAAGCACTTTATCCCTAAACCTATTTCCTTTGGTATAAAAAGCCAGATATGTCACATTGCTCAGTGGCAGGTAAGCAAAATTCTCTTCACAAAAAAATCATCCAGTGAAAATAAAAATGGAGCTGCTGAGTGTGAGTTTGCATTAGTGAAAGCAGAGGGTAAGAGAGAGAAGACAGTCTCTCTGGGCAGCACAGAGGAGACACACAGCTCAGCTGGCCTCACTCACTTTCCTTCTGAGCTATAGCTGTTCATGCTGCCGTCTGTAGATTCCCGGCTTGCCTGTCGGGTCATCCAGTTCCTCATCTCCACTGCCAGACCTGTTTCTGTACTCCTCTGGACAGTGCTCCGTAGCTTTTTACCTCCTGCTTCTGCAAAAACAGAAATCAAATGGTATCACTGTCTGGCAATGAAAATCCTCACTGTCTGGCAAGAGTAAGTATTGGCCAACCGTGTGTTCAGGAAGTGTTCCTACTGAGGAGACAGAGAAAAGGTATTTAGAACAATTTTAAACAATATATTATTGTGTGAGATCAAAATCTTTAAGCAGCATAAATACCATTGTTTTATTTCCATTTAAAACAGTGTTCAAATTTAACATAAAGATTCAACCTACAGATAGAATAAGCTCTGTTTTCATTGTAATATTTGAAGGCCAGGTTGATTTATGCCTACATTCCTCCCCACTTCCTCTCTGACATGGTAAAGAATTGAGCCTTCATATTACTTACAAAGAACTGATGGTGAGAAATTCTAGCCTTAACTTTCACAGGAAAATCTGGTTTTCTAGGGTGATAGATACCAGAAGTAAAAGAAAGCTAACAAAGGAGAGAACCCTGTTTGACAGCAGTTTCAGACCTGTTGGTAACTTTCATGAAGACTCTCCAAGGGAAATGTAAAAACTCAGCAATATCATGTGAAAAGAGCTTTGAAATTTTTGGTCATGTTCTTAAGGATTTTTGGTGATGAAGCTGACATTCGGAAGCCAATCAGAAGACCAGTCAGGAGACTGAGTCAAGTACCACAGATGTGAGAGTCTGGAGAGATCAGGGAGGGAAAAGGAGTGGGGTTTGAACCTATGCTTGAAAAGTGGACGGATCAGAACTCCAAGCAAAGAGAGAAGAGAGTGTTTGGGGGAGGAGAACAGCACAGGCAAAGGGGCAAAGACAGGGAAGATCCCGTGTACCCGAGGAGGAATGAGGAGTGAGGTAGACAAGAAATTGAGTAAAACATTTCAAAGGGCCTTGAATGTTGGAATATGCAGTTGAGAAACTACCAGAGCAAGATGGTGGCAGTCTAAACTATTTGTATCCATTTCTTTCTTGTCCGGCCTAAATATTTCTTCACATTGACTGTGCATGTTATTAGTTTTTTGGGGTACAACCACATGGCAAGCTCTTTTAGTGGCTGGTGTTAATAAGTTATTTTAGATCTATAAATGCTATTAGTGCATTTATTGAAATATTTTTCACCAAGTTTCTTACATTTGCTCATCACTTTGAAACACTGCTTTAAATTTCATCCATTCTTCACTTCCAACTTTAATGTATATCAAAATACTTTAAAGGGTATCTACACAAAATATAAATTATGTTTATCTACAACTCAGTTGCATAACGCAATGATAATTTAGATAATTGATATAAACATGTTGTACTGATATGAACTGTAAGAAGACATAAATCATCCCTCCCTTGACTAGGGAAGGCTCTTATTTACACAAAAGTGTTGTTATAAATGTAAAAGGAATGACAAATTTAAAAATTACCATTTTGTTACCTTAAGTAAGGCTCAACAATGGAGACTAATGCCATTTGATTAAAGATTGGGAAAAAGATATATATATATATATATATATATATATATATATATATACACACATATATATGTATATATATGTGTGTGTGTGTGTGTGTGTGTGTATATATATGTATGTCAAAGAATTATTCCACAAATGAGTTCTGATTGTTAAAGCAAAGGAATAAAAGGTATATTAATAAGTCAACAAAATTAGGAGTGCTAGTGGGTATATCAATATGTACTTCCTGATGCAAAATACACAGTATCACTTGTCAAGTTGTTGTAGACAAAAATATACAAACTGTTTCCAGTCAAGTCTGTGGGACCAACTTTCAGTTTTCAAAATATAGAGTAACAAGATAATTGACATGCATACAACATCAGACAAAACCAGAACACAGGATACAGTTCAAGGGAATTGGCTTACTTGCTTAAAAAGTTAGCATCATGAAAAATCCAAATTCGATGAGGGAATTTTTCTAGTTAAAAGGATTGTAAATACCAAATGCTGAGTGTATTTTGATTTTTTATTTGGAAAAATAAAACAAATGAGAAACCCAACAAATAAAACAGTATAAAAGTCATTTTAAGACAAGTAGGAAAAATGTGACTATGGATTGGATGTTAGATGGGAATTAGGAAATTCTTACTTTTTTTGATGGAGAATAGCATATATTGTAAAGAATTTCCTTATTATTAGAAGATACATGCTAAATCATTTAAACCTGAAATCTTATTGTCTTCAATTTACTTTCGAATGTTGTAGCAAGCAATAAATAAATAAATAATACATATACATAAAACAAAGATGGAAACTATTTTTAAAAGGATGAGGCTGCAGATGATCATAGTACTCATGAATTTAATATTTATAGTTTTATTTCAGAGTGATTCTCAAATGACTACATCAGAAAGTAATAAAATTTTGCACAGGTGTGAACTGTAATCATGGAGCTGCTAGGCTGCTGTGAGGAAGCCAGACCAAGGGTGGAACATCCGCTTTTCTATGTAGCTTTAATGTTCACAGGAAGTGAAGGATGTACTTGTGAAAACTGCCATGGAGTGAGATACTTCAGTGAAGTATGAATGTGTGGAAGGAGGATACCAATAGGAAACATATGATAGAAAGGAAATGAGATTCCTGCAGATCTCTGCAATGCCAAAGATTTATTCTATTTTATTTAATATCTCCCTCCATCAAGCAAAAATGACTAAAATCAGCTGTTATTGAGTGACAAGAACCAGCCACTACTTGTCAAAGAATAAATACAATGAGCATGTAATTCTTTTGTTTTTAGGCTGCTTTATTCATATATCCTCTTCATAACAACTCTAAAAGTGCTCATTCTTACAGATGCAATATCTAAGGGCTCAGGAGATTAGACAGTTTCCTGAAGAAACACGGTAAGGGACAGAACCAGAATTTGTGCCCAGTGGCAAGACTTCAAATTCTCTGCTATTTGTTAATTTATTGTTGGACTATAACTACACAGGTTTGTGCAGCTGTCCATGGCAATACTATGCCAAGTCTGTAACAGCATGCAGCTTTAGAAGCAGCCTGGTGGGGTGGGAAAGCAGAGCACAGTGCAGAAGTCATCAGGCCTTGGGGTCAAACTGCTTCTCTACTATTTACAAGATGGATGACACTGAACAAGTTACCCTCTCAGAGACTTAGTTTTTTCCAACTGTAAAATGACAGTGATAATAATGCATACCTCATAGAATTTTGTGGGAATTAAGGAAAATAAACATTTAGGGTTCTTAGCAGAGCACCTGATACTAGAAAGACTTCAACTAATGGCACTATTACTATTATTACCAGATAGGGAATCAGAATACATGTATTCCAGGCCAGTCTCAGCCACTAACTAGCTGGCTCATTGGACTTCTTAGAGTCACATTCCCTCTCTGAGTCTCTGGTTTGAAGTTTATGAAAAAGGCAGATGGAGGAGGGCAGGTGATTTCTGACAGTTTGGCTCTGATGTCTATGAGTTTGTGTCATTGTGTATGACCAAGACCACAATACATCAAAGACATATGTTGCTCACTGTTATCCAACAGAATCAAAGAATTCTTATTAATATACTATTTTTAGTAGCTATTAATATACTGTTTATAGTATCCCTTTAAAGTTTCTCTTTTGAAGGGTTCCATTATCTGAAACATAGACTTATTTAAAGAGTAAATTTTTCAGCACCACAAAAATCTTTGTGTTACATTCACAATGAAAGTAATTCAAGCTAAATATAATGCATTATAGAGATTCAAAATGTCTAATGATTTGTCACATTGTAAAACCTAAAAATTGAATCTATATAATAGTGAAGGGCTATGCAAAGTAAGTGAGGTAGGCAGAAATCTAAGATGCCTCTCATGTTACTTATGTGATAAAAAGGACTCTGCAGATGTAATTGAGATAATATGTTGACTTAATGACATTGAGATTATCTGAGGGGCCCAAGCATAACCACCTGAACCCTTTAAAAGCAGAGTGCTTTCTCTGATTGCAGAGAGAAAGTCAGAGAGATTTGAAATAAAAGGATTCAATACAACTTTGCTGACTTGAAGATGGAGGGGGCCATGTGGAAAAGACCTGAGAGCAGCCACCAGCTGCTGAGAGTGATACCTGGCTGGCAGGAGCAAGAACATGGGGACCTGAGGGCTGCAACTACAAGGAACCAGGTTCTACCAACACCTGAATGACCCTGACAGTGGATTCATTTGCGCCCCACCACTGCCTCCAGACAACATCTTGATTTGAATTATTTGATAATCCAAGGAGAAAACCCAGTCACTGTGCTAGGCTTATGATCTCTAGAACTGTGAACTAATAAATGGGTATTGTTTTCAGGTGCTAAATTTGTGATGATTGTTATACTGCAAAAGAAAATCTGGAGTCCTTTACATATATGTGTGTTTGTCTGTGTATATAAAATATTCTATTATTTCCACAGGAGTGAAACAACCAAAACTGTAAGAACTTAGCCATGAATAAATAACTCTGTGTGTGTGTGTGTGTATGTGTGTGTGTGTACTGAAATTAAAAAAAAAAAAAAAACACACAGCAAATCCTAGAACTAAAGCCCAGATGGGGTTGCTGTTGAGCCCTTAAACCACTCACTCTGGTACTAAGTTTTTAAATCCAAAGTGCATTTGGAGAAGATGCCTGTAGGTAAAATCAAGTTCTTGAACTGCAAAATATTCCAGGCAGAAAGCAGAACACAGGGGGTGTCCTTGCTATTTTGTTCTGCTTAGTCTGATGACTCATTTACCTGGCACCCTCTGTATTCAAAGAAAGTCACTTAATTAAATAAAAGGCCAAAAGGTAAAGTTTCTCCTAACAATATCTGAAAAGCAGAAAACTCTTCAGAAGGTCCTCCTCACTACTGACTTGGAAAGTGTCTGAAGCCTGCCCAAGCCCAGGCTTATGCTGCAATGCCTATCTCAACATCATGGTGGCCTCCTTTCAAATCTTGGATCCAGCAGGTGCCGTGGCACATGCCTGTAATCCCAGTGACTCAGGAAACTGAGGAAAGAGGATCTCAGGTTCAAGAAAAGCCTCAGTAATTTAGCAAGGCCACAACCAACTTAGTGAGACCCTGTCTGAAAATAAAAAATAAAAAGGGCTAGGGATATAGCTCGAGGGTAAAAGGCCCCTCAGTTCAGTCACTCAATCAAGCAATCAATCGAATCTCAGATCCACAGAATCCATTCCTGCTTGCTCTCATCTGGAAAGTCTCATCTATCAGACAGATTCTTTTGGATTCACAATTCTCTCAACATCAAATTGGGAAATGATTTATGGGAACAGGTTGAAGGTTGTTTGACAGATTCTGAAGACTGCCTGTAATTATTAGTTTAGACTACAATGTATATGCTTTAAGTTAAGAAGGTATTATCTTTGCACTTTATTCAAAATTGCTATTTTTCAGAGTATGTATAATTTAGCAAAATCATTTGTATTACACTTAAAGAATGTTTAAAATGTTTTAAAATGATAATTTTTAAAATCATTGACTCACATATTTTCGGAAGTAATCTAGGGGATCCAGTATATCCACAGTTTATGTACTCCTTTATTGCAGCAGTGAGAAAACTAAGCTAGTTCCTCAATAGCTAGTTCCTTTTTAGTAAAAGACTCTTCATCTTTAAAATCAATTCCAAATTGTACTTTAACTGTTTTATAAGAACTGCCTTTAGCACTCTTAACCAGTCTCCATGTGGCCACTGTGAGCATAACATCTCATCAACAGATTTTATATCAAGACATGAAATTTATTTACCTATGTGGTCCTGTGAGATCTCACTACAGGGGCTCCTGTCATGGTAGATTACTATAACTGGATAAAATCTTGTGCAGTTATATTTATGTTTATAAGGGCTTCCTACTATAATAACTATAATTCAATCCTCTGAAAGTCTGAACAAATGAAGACAAATAACTGGCAATTTCTTTTGGACCAATCTAAGGCCTATATTAACAATTAAAGTAGAAATTAATAGAACTTAACAGATTTCTCTAAAAATTGTTTAACATAAATGCACTCATTCCAATAGCTTTGTGACAACTATTACGAAAGTTATATAGCTAAATATCTACAGTAACAGTGAGCTCCAAGAAGAGGCCACAATCACGATGAACATTAGGACTACTAAAATATATTAATTTGTCTACCCATCTCTGAAGTTGAGTGTGGTCATGAAACTTGCCTGACCAATGAAATGTGAGCAAAACTAGCTCCTGCAACTTCAGGTCAGAGGATTTAACAGCTCATGTCTGGCTTACCATGTCCCTTTTTCCCCCTGTGGAAGTAGATAATAGGTGCTTTCATCAGCCCGAGTCCCTGAGTACAGCCACACATGACTCAATGGACATGAAGCAAGAGCAAGAGATTTGTTTTTTAGTCATTATTACAACCTAACAACACATTCTGACAGTACAATTATGATAGTCACAATGCAGTATTCCATTCTTTTATAAACAAGAGGTTTTAAAGTTGAAAAAAATTCAATTACTAAATTCATAACAAGCAAGGAAAGAGTTATTTTTTCTTCCTGGAGTTAGAACTATGCAGACATTCTGGATATAAAATCCACCTATCTCTCTACTCCTCATAAAAGCATTATGTGGTGGTTAGTACTATCACTTTCCATATAAGGAAACTACCCCAGCCACACAGCTAGCAAATGATATAGATGTGATCTGAACCTAAATCTCAGCAATGCCAAAGCCTATGATTCTTTCTCAAAGCATGCTGGCATTCTGTCTTCACTTAGTATTTTGCATGATAACTTTTAATTCCACAGTAATTAGTGACTTGAAACCTCATCTTGTGTTGTTCTCGCATGTCCAAATAAACTTAAATTATCTTATGGATAATGTTGAAAACCAGATCATTCATGCTCTTTATTGTGGAAAATGGGAAAAAGTTTCACTTCTGATTTCATGAACACAGTGGCAACATATATTTACAATAAAAATGGAAACTAATGTGCTTGAAGTAGTTACTCTCTATAACACACGTATGCATTTCAATCTTTTGGCATGTCACTTTAGACCTACCCATACCTAAAAGAGATTTCATCCAATGATAGTCCTGAACACATTATGAAAAACTGTGGATTTGCCAGCATGTGGAGTTGAAAAGGAACCTGATCTCTTTGTGCCTTATACTCATCTGCACACCTACAAAGTTTTGAAAAGAAACAAAACCAAGTTCATGACCCTTTTGTAGTAAGATGATTCTTCATTTTTTTCATTCCATATAAATAAGTTTATTTTGGCATTCTTAACACATTTAAATATAATAAATTATAGCTTTATTGTTATTCTTTTTGTATTTGTCATTTTTATGGTAGTTTCTGCTAATGACTGATGTTGCTATTATGGCACTAAGGGGGATCAAGTGAAAGTTCATTAGAAAAGATTCAGGTTCTAATCCCAAGTTCAACTATTATAGAATTGTACATTCCCCTTTTTGGATTTTTTTTTTTTTAACTCTAAGCTCTCTCCTTGGTCACATATCAGCCCACTGATTAACTGTACCTGTTTCTCTCTCAAGAGTGAAGTATCACCAATACCTTCATAACTCTCAAGTTAGATATTTTTAGGAAGTATTTTATAGTGGAATGAGCATGCCATTTTGCAGTTAGATGACAGCAGTCCAAGTTCCTATTTGACTATCTGCAAACATTGGGCAGGGAACCTATCTTTCTGAGGCTCAGAGTTTGTACGTGTAAGTTTGGGACCACACTTAGCCTATGACTTCAGAGTATATGCCATGGAGTGGTATTTAACAAATAGTGATGAGTAAGGACCAGATACTACAGTCCATGTGAAAGAGTTCCAAAAAACTATAAAATGCTATAATGTAAGAGTTCCAAAAGCTATAAAATGCTATACTATAAAATGACTGGGATGATCTGTGAAATTATCTTAACCTGGCAAGAAGAACACTATGCATAAATTACTAGCTCACCTTATATAATTATGTGCGAACTTAAGATAACAGCTGAGTTTCCAGGAAGCAAGAAGCAGGCTATGACAGATATTAAACTTTCTCTTCAGAGCAACTCTTCATGGTCATAGAGAATTTAGGAGAAAGAAACACCTCCCAGGAAACTGAACCAGATATGTCAGATGAGTAAACTAACAATTGTCCTCTACTGTCAATTTCTGCCATTCCTATCAGGTAGTATTTGATAATACCTATGAATGACTATTTTGTGTTTTCTATTCTTTTCTTTGTAAATGGGAATTTTATTTGATGCAGATAACTTGTCTTATCAAGTTATAGGTCACCATAGCATGGAAAATCACATCAGGATATGGGAAAAAGAACTACATATCACTCAAAGATCCTAGACTTCAATTTGCATGCAGTTAATGGATAAAAATTTAAGGTTGCCTTTGAGGAGGGAGACTGTTCTATATTAAAAAATAAGAGTATGAACATATATTTGACTGATAAAACTGCAGAAAAAGTTAAAAGATGAGAAAATCATTTCCTTTTATTTTCTTTTGTGAGTTAGGGGATGAAACCCAGGTCCTTGTGGGTAGGTAAGCACTCTATCACTGAGCTACACCTGCAAGCCAAAAGCCATGTTCTCTTCCTTAGATGTCTTCTGTAGATTTTTCCCTGCTTCCCACTTCTTCATACTCATTGAACAAAGAGGAAAATAATCAAGTAGCATACTATTATTTTAAAAGAAAACTAAAAATAGCACATCATGATGGGCTTAAGAGTAATTTTTGTGCCACTGGTAATTATTTTGTATTACAAAGTGGATGTCTGTTAATGTTTTTGGCTTATTGGCATTTGAAACCCCTTCCTAAGTAAGAATAAAAATCCCATCCTTCAGTGGTACCACTTAAAAATGTCAGGTACTGGGAAAGGGGAAGCAATGCAGAATTCTTAAAAAGATAATGTTATGTGCATATATAATTGTACCACAGGGAATTTCACCTTTATACATAAGTAAAAAGAATCAATCAAATGTATATTAATGGATGACTGAAAGGAAATCTAGTAGACTAGAGGCAGGAGAATGGGGGAAGGGGAGGGAGGACTGGAGGGAAAAGAGGGAAAGAAACCAAATTCCATTCATGTATGAGTTTGTCAGGATGAACCCAACTACTATATATAACTATAAAGCTCTAATAAAATAAAAAGTCAGGCGTTGCTTTCCTATCCTGCTTTGTTATTAGGGCATGAGCATGTGGCTGTGAAACTGCTGTCCCAAATTGAATCTGAAGCTATTGAGTCTGAGAAGCAGACACCACAGGCTTCCATTATCATAAGGCTGGCAGCCATGACGTATGGCTTCTAGGAGTGGGTCCTGTAGCAGGATGCAGTGATTCACCATGTACAAGTTTGTGATGTCTATGCCAAGTGGCAGTGATATTTGGGCAATGTGTGCAGGACCAGCTTTGTAGTGTGCTTTTGTGCTGCATTCCTATCCTCTAGTACAGGTTTTCCAGCCTTCCTAGGAATTCAATGACCTATTCAGTGTCCAAAAGCAAAAACCTTTCTGCCTAAGTTGCCAGAATTGATTTATATTGATGTCACTAGGCACTGCGAATACTTCATACACATTTTAAACTTATAATGGAAAAATGTGTTGTTCCTAGTCATTTGGAGCCAAAGATACCCAACTTCTAGGTGGAGCACAAAGAACGCATGACATTCCAGCACTCTTGAACCTGAAAGAATGGAAACAGTAGTTTAATCAGCATAGTCCTTTTTGGTTCTAATAGCCTCTATCCATTCCATGATATGAAAAGAAAAACCAGTCAGGTACTCGTTATAGGATCACACATGATCTTATAATTCCCAATGGTATTTTAAATTTAGTATGCAAGATTAGATAGCAAACAAATTATGACAATCTGAGGCAATATGTGCTAAGTGCTAAATCAGTGGTATTACTCAACAAGGGCTGTGCTGTACAAAAGAACTTTCTGTGAATGACAGAAATGTTCCATAATGCTGCACTGCCTGATCAGACGATCACTAGACATGTGGAGTTATTGGGCATTTGAAATGCAGCTAATGTGACTGAGGAACTAAAATTTTAATTTAAATTATTTAAATTTAAAGAGTCACATGTGGCTAGTGCCTCATGTATTAGATAGCATAGAGCTAGAGGTACAGGAAAAGGCACAAAATATTTTGAAATGAGACCATAGGGGAATAGTAAATATAGTAACACTTGTTCACAACATCCCTCCAAGAAAGGTATCAGTGTGTACATTTCACACAAAAATGAGGAAACTAAAGCTGAAAGAAATTAAGTATCTTGCTTAGTTCACAGAACCAGGAATAGGTCAAGACAATATTTCAATTCCAGGTCCATGCAGATTTTTCTCTGCCTACAGTTCTTACAGGTTCTAAAGACTTCATAGGTAGATGGGATATAAGCTGATCACTGATGAGCAATTAGGCTCTACATGCGGGGTAGAGGGAAATGGATAGGCATGAACAAAATTTTGGAGACAAAGAATAAAGAGGCTTAGTTGTATAGAATTACTAGCCTTGGAAGTTGAGGAAGCTGAACTATATGTTAAAACCAGGTTCTTAAAGACTTGGAATTGCCAAGCTAAAGGTTTTACTTAGGAGAAGGGAGTCTACTGACATTTCTGAAGGGAGTGTAGTGTCAAGATCAAGATGATGTACAAGACAACTTATATAGGGACATTGGAATGGGATTGGAGTGGAGAGACCCAGAAAGTAGAGAGGACAGGTTGGGAGGTTAGCAGTTGATTTCTAAGATGAGTTCATGTGGTCCTGAACTATCACGATGTTAATGAGGATGGGAAGGATGAAAGAAAACTGAGAAAAGGTAAGAAGGAAGTGTGTTTCACTGGCAGAAGTTGCAAATTGGTGGTCTTTGAACCACATTTGGCCAATAAATGTTTGGTTTATCTCAAATGTTTGAGAATTTTTATTTAGGTGTCAACATTTTAAAGTTTAAAGGTTTTAAATAAACAGACTTGTTTCCCATTGGGGGAAAATGAGAGTAAATTTGCCAACCTTGAGCTGATAGTTAACTTGGCATCAATTAGCTGGAAATGACTCTTCATCATTCCTCTCTGGATGGGTAAGATTTCTCCAGCTTTTCAGAGCCCTAGTCTTTCCCTTTTATCTTACATCTGTCCTACTTTACTGAGGTAGGTTACCTTCCTGGCCCCTGATTTACAGAAATAACAGGGAAAAGCTGAACACTAATTTATCTCTTTAAATAGCTAAAATAATTTTACTTATATATTAGTATCATTAGACAAAATCTAAATCACAAGAAATGATACCAGCTCCTTGCTCACGATGATCCAGACAAAAGTAGATACTTTTGGTGATGTCCACAAAGCTCACCATAACCATGCCTCTTCCTGGCTGCCCACATGAGTATATTATTGGGAACTAAATTGATACACAAGGTCCTGCCCTTTGGCTGTATTAAACTAGACCAAACTGGGTAAATAAAATCTCATGTCAGAACAGTTGGGATTGAGATTGGGAAAGGAATGTTTTGCAGTATGGATGGAACTGTGACAGGTAAACTTGGAGGCCATCAACTACCATTTTCCTCCAGACACAGGGGTAACAGAGAAGGGGAGGGAGCTGGCTTCTGACAAAGAGCAAAGCAGTCATGCAGAGACAGATGCAATGGCAAGAGTGCTCTGGCCTCCCAATAGCCTTCTGACTCCCAGTTTAGGCCTTGTGAGCCTTGATGGGATTTCTGCCCATACTTTTGGTGATGTATCTTTGCATAAAGCATCATTTACATTGAAACAAATCCCAATTTCGTTTTCAAGGGGAAAATAAAAGAAAATGACATTTCAAAGCTCGAATTGACACTATTTTTTACGTTAGCTTTTTCTTCAACTGTTCTAATAATATTATATATACAGCAGGTAAATCTCCCTCCTTCCCAATCAAAAACCACTACAGCATGAGATAGAATAAATACACAGAAGGATCTTTTCTCATCCATAATAAAGGCCTACTTAACAGCAGAGAGCATTTACATTAAAACAGTCCTCAGTAGGAATGGGGTGCTTCTGTTACAACTTTCCAGTGAGTTTCTTTTGTAAGTCATTATACACAAAATGTCTCCACAGGGAAACTTGGTCCCATTACTGGTTTTGAATTTAGTGAACCTACTAAAGGATGCAAGCAAATTAGGGTTTAATTTGACTTTTATATTAAAGTTTTAAATTACTTTAAGTATACTATTCAGACACAGCAGTGAAAGATGGGATTCTTAGAGCTTAAAAAGGTAATATTTGATAAGAACTCTGAATGCAATGGATCCTTAATTCATTTATTTTATAAGTTCCAAATATTTTGTTTCACTTTGTCTAACTAAAATATAAATCTAATATTGTGCTATTGTTGATTATGTATGGACTCATTTATGGAATGAGTTATTGGACATGATTATAATCTAGGGAAAGTGGTATCTCCTATAAAATGATCCATAATAGCCTGTAACCACGTATCCTGTCCCCAAGTTTGGCTTTATGTGCAAACACTATAATTGTTGCATTTAAGAACATCTATATCACATATTTTTAAACTAGCATAAATATAATGAATAGCAGTTATAATGATACTTATCTTGAAAAGAACAGAGAACTACATACAATTATTATTAATAGATACTTACTGAATATCTCTGTGTGAGGTATGATGTCTGTACTGAGGATGATTATCTTTAAGTGTGTAGAGAATTTTTATTTCAATGGAGCACATGCAAAGATGTTATTCTAATAAAATAAAATTGATTATTAAGTATTAAGTGTAAGAATTAGTATACACAAGGATTAGAATAGGATAATTTTTTTTTTTTACATTCTTACTGGATGAATGTCCTATTAAAGAACTGGGGAGAGTTGAATATATCTTTTTATTTATTTATATTCATTTCTTTATTATCACATGCAAAGGTTCATTCCTTGGTTTTCTAATGATTTTTAAACAATTCCTACTTTCTACACGATTTTCATGTAGTTTAATTTTTAGGCTAGTGATATGCAAAAAATCTAAGGGGTTAGCTTATTTAGTTAGTAGTGCTAAGTTGATAGGACTTCCTCTGTATGATTGTCACACATGGCAGATCATAAAATCAGCCAGGCCAAATTTATCACACATAAACACATAACTAAATAAGAACCATTAGCCTAGGACCACACATAACATTAAGATCACCTCTTGGAAACCAGAAACCTCAAGTACCAAGGAAATGCACGATTTTCCTACATTAAACAGTCATAACCATTTGTCCTCAGCAATTTGGGAAGTTGTATGTTTCCTTCTCCTATTAAGAATGGTAACATTTCTGTGAAATACTTCATTCTTTCTTGCCTGTGATTTTAAACATTCTGTGCACACTAATATTCTGTATTAGGGGAGGGAAACACAATGTTAGGGCCAAGTAGTTTTAGAGTGAACATAATGCTTTACTATAGGGGTCGACAATAAAGTAAATAAACAATTGATAACAAGAAAATACTACTATTATTAATTTTAGTTAAAAAATAATTTTGGGGATTTGCAGTACACTTTTCTGGCATATATCCCAGATACAAGGATAAAAAAAAAAAAAAAGAACTGCAAGTATACAAAAAAGATGCCATGAAGACCAGTCAACAATTTTATTTAGCTTATTGGAATACCACTTTCATCTTCACTCAAATTGGCCCCATTTAGATTTCTCATCTGTGGACAAGTTGTTTAACTTCTCTGAGTAGTTTCACTAGTGTCAAGTGAGGAAAATAACTTCCTTGAAGAATCATGAAATTAAAGGAATATGGAACATAGAAAGTGCACAATAAATGTTAATTATTATTGTTGCACTTTTCTGTGTGTGTGATAGAGCCTTGGGATAGAACCCAAGGCTCCACGCATGCTAGGAAAGTACTCTACCACTGAGCTACATCCCCAGCTGTACTTGGTTTTTAAGAATATAGCATATTGCAAAGAAATGCAGTAAAATAACAAAGAAACAATATATAGAGCATTGTAGTTATAAACTTGAGAGTCAGATTATGAGTTTAGATCCTAACTCCTCTACCACTTATTAACTATGGAATCTGGGCAAATTATTTTTAAAGGTATGCAGGAGGTCATTGATGCCAGCTCATGACAAAGTGATATTATTGACACCTGAATCCAGATTTAACACTTTCTCAGGGCATCTTCGTTAATTCCTAAGTTAATAATTCTTATAATTTCTTATTGTGCTCTGTACTTGACCTAATCGACACTCGTCACAGCTATAATTATATAGTTATTTTGGTTAATGTCCATTTCCATTAGACTGTAAGCTCTCAGAGGGGAGGGAGCATATCCAGTTAATTCTAAGACTCTCAAAGCTACTGACATCAAATATCCTCAATAAATATTTTTTAATAAATGAATTCAAAGCATACATTCTCTTTGTAGACTTCTTAGCACTTTTTGTATAGATTGGTAGTGAATAAGAATGAAATAAGAATATGGAACTGGAAGACAGAGCACGTTTGAGATCCTTTAGCCATTGTGCTATTTCTAAAAAGACTCAACAACAAAGATTAGTTTTGAACTCAGACAGCCTTAATGAACTGATTGGTGAACTTAGTCATCACATTAATTATCAGACCACTCCTTTTTCTCAGGCGAACTCTTCTCCATCAGTGTGAAAATCACATGGTGAGATAGATTTACTTTCTTTGTAAATTAGAATGAGTTTCATGGTTATGACTAAAATAACATTCTTGAGTATGTCATCCACATAACCTTCATGTGTCCTGTGTGGGTGTCTACATAGAAAAAAACACCATAGAGAAGCCAGTGAGTTCTAACTCTTACAACTCTGCAGGATATGTTGAATTGTCTTAAAAAACATCTCAGGACTTTTCAAGGGTGACAGGAGTGTTGTGAAATAAAGAAAAAAAGTTAAGATTTCTTCTATGATTATGAAATGACCATAAGCCAGTGGAAAGAAAGACCTCTCATTTATGGAGAGTGTCTCCCCTCTCATTACTAGTACAGAACTATAAGGATTACTTAAAAAATGCTATCCCCCGACTTTTTTTTTTTTTTTTTTTTTCTCTTTGTAAGATACTGAGGATAGAACCCAGGGACTTGTGCATGCTAAGAGAGCACTACCACTGAGCCACATCCCCAGCCTACTACCTTCCTTCTGGAATATTTTGTCTATACAACTCAAGAAGCAATATTATGTGTCAGAAATATTTTTCCAATTTCCCATGCATAGAAGCAGAAATTTTCTTTGGGATTATTTTGTACAGTTTAATATTTTTCAAATAATAAAAATCTAGTTGATAAATGGATGGAACTGGAGAATATCATGCTAAGTGAAAAAAGCCAATCCCCAAAAAACCAAAGTGGAATGTTTTCCCTGATAAGTGGATGATGATATATAATGGGGGCGGGGGGTGGGGGTGAGAGAAGAATGGAGGAATTTTAGATTACGTAGAGGGAAATGAGAGGGAGGAGGGGGCCAGGGTATGAAAGATGTTGAAATGAGACAGACATCATTACCCCATGTACATGTATGATTACACGAATGGTGTTAATCTACATCATGCGCAACCATAGAAACGAAAAGTTGTACCCCATTTGTGTACAATGAATCAAAATGCAGTCTATAAAAATAAAAAAAAATCTAGCAGATCTTGGGAGTTGAGTGTATAGGTTGAGCTGGTGACTGCCTGGTTCAATGCTATCTGTTACCTACTATCTGGGCAAGTTTCTGAACCCTTTTTTGCCTCAGTTTCCTCATTTGTGAAATGGAAAAAATAATGGCACAGCCACAAAAGGTTGTTATGGGCTTAAAAGAGTAAATGCGTGTCAAGTCCTTGGAACTGTGCTGGCTAACAAGTGCTAAAAGTTTTAGCTGCAAATATGATCATTCATGGACCAGTTTGATTTTTAAAGTTTTTGATTTGTTTATATTTCCCTATAATTTTAAATATTAAATTATAGAAAAAATGTAAATGTACAAATCAGAATAAAAGGACTAGTGTAAAAATTAAGTCATGTCTAAGTAGAGGAGTACTCTAATGTTATATCTATACTGATTAATATTAAATTAATATTGTGACAATAATCTAGAAAAAACATGGCTAGTTCTACTGGACTGGTTTGAAGATCACTGTTCAGATGTACTATGAATCCTCCATTCTCCCCTCCCCTTCTATCTCCTGAGAAAATAGGGGGAAATTTTTATTTCTACCTGTTCTTAAAGCAGGTAGTTAACTTCTTTTCAATCAGAGCTATTAACTATTAAGATTTCACTGATTGCCAAAAAAGCAAACCAAATCCTATCACATGCAATGAGAGTTAACATCGTAACTATGCTACTGTGTCTAAAGATGTACTCAGTTCACAACTAACATATTAATAATAACAAACAGTATTTCAAATGTTGGGACATTATTATTTACCTCAATTCTTACTTTGCTTTACAATTTATATTTTCAGTGTTAGCTATTAAATTTTTTAGGAAAGTTCTTCATGAAGAAGAACACAAGTTTCAGTATTCAAAAGTTCTTGAAGGACTTTGAACCACTTGGTGAAAAGTTTAACACAGTGAACCCGCTCCCCCCATTAGCTTAATTGCTGGCATGCCAGAGATAGACCACCAACAGTCAGATTCATAGTATTGTGCCTTGTGGACAAAGTCCCAAGTGTCCATAGCATGAACTCGCCTTAAATACTATCACCTTTCTCTCTGTACATTCTAGGATCCCTTCCCCTCATCTGGATCTTGGCCTTTCACAGGCTGAGATTCCTGTTTCAAAGTTTTGCTGCTGCATTTCCCTCTAGTTTTTAAGCATTTTTGCCCTTGGGTCCACAAAGACTGCAGGAATAAACAAAAGCAAACAGAGTGGGGGCCACCGAAGAAGCGCAGCCTTGCCACCTACATCCACATTCAACTTCCAAGCACTTGATAACTAAACTTCACTAGAAGAGTCGTGTCTCAAGTCCGCGCCTGTGGAGCTCTCCAAACAACCAATAAACAGAGCTCCTCTGCTCAGCCCGCGCGCTCTAGGGGTCTCTGGCCCTGGCACTGTCCTGCAGAGCGGAGGGGCTGTGACACTGCTACTTGGAGTTCTCTCTCCCACTGCCAACCCTCCAGCCGCCGTCTCTGCAGAGATCTACACAAATAAGAGACATCAACTATAGGGAGGGAAGGTTGTCTCACCTCCTTCTTCCTCCTCCAGGGAGTTCATGCAGGGAAAGTAGCCGGCCAGTGCCTCGAAGGAAGCGGAGAGGCTGCTCCGGCTTTGGGAGCGCTGCATGGAGCGTCCCGCAGCGCCAGCGCCCCCGAGACCCTGCCGGCCCATCTTGGACGAGGACCCGCTTTTCCCGCGGTACAAGATACGAGGCGTTTTGGCGGCTGGGACGCGGCGACCGCAGCGGTTTCCAAGCCAGTGTCGGGGGCCGGGTTGGTGCCGCGGGACCCTAAGGTTCTGGTCCCCGTCTACCCGACCCGGCCCAGAGGGAGATGTGGCTGTCCCGAACGGCCCGGACCTCTGCTTTGTTGGGGAGGGGTCAGAAGGAGGGTCCAGGTAGTGGCGGGCGAGAAGCGGCTGCTCGCAGTGGAAGTCCGAGGTCTCGCCCGGGGGAGTTGAGGATCCCGGAGGCTGGAGCCGCTGAGTGTCGGCGCCCTCCCTCGCCGGGAGATGCTGCTGATGCTGCGGTCCCCGCCAATCAGCGGCCTGAGGGGGCGGCGGCGGCGGCGGCAGCACCTTGGAAGGACTGGCAGTTCCTGGGCGCGCGCCTCAGGTTCTGGCCAGCGGACCCCGTGCAGCTACTGCTGTTCCCGAAACCCCTCCCGCCGCAGCCGGGTGAAGGCCCGATGCAGCGAGTTAGGCATCTCACATTGATAACAGGTCAGGGAAATTTCTGCTAGTCACTTTCCCTTTCCTCAGGTTCACTTAATTTGTAAACGTACCTCAAGCAAGAAAGGCTGAAAGTCATAACACAAAGGCTCCCCAATTTTTACCGGGTTCCATGAAAACCTAAATGGAAGCTTTGTCTTTTTCTTTTTTTATTAAAAACATAAAAATTCAACAGAGAGGTAAGTGAGTTGATTTTTTTATCATGAACTAAAAAGCACCAACACAAAAAAACACAATGATGTCTGTCAACTTCAATACTTCTTTCTCTGAACGAAATAATCTGCTACTCATTGTTATTAAAAATGACAGGCACCATAAGGATCAACATCTAAATAAAAGGCCATATCTTTTTAACACATTTGAAAGCAACACAGACACACTGGAAACAAAGCAGCTTATAACCAAAGAAGCATGGTGCGTTCTGTGAATTGAAAACCTCTGTTCCAGAACATAAAACAATTTTAGTTCCATTTTACTAGGAGTCAGAAGACCACCCCACTCTTTTGTAACCTTGGATAAGCATTCAACTCTCGTTTTCTCTACCTGGATGTGGGAAGGTGGGAAACAATAATTCCAGCCCTATGTCATGGCTTGATTCATTGGGTATGTGTAATAGGGAATTTCAAAAATGCTTTGTAAAATGTAAATCACACAATCTAAATCAGTTCCTTCATCCAAGAAATATGTCCTAAGTAGTATATATGAACAAGCACTTTACTCAATTTACTGATACATTCAAATATTCATTCAATTAATATTGACTGAGCTCCTAATATATGCCATCTACTCTGTAGATGCTTATGACAAAACAGTGATCAAAGCAACTAAAAATCCCAGCTCTTGTAGACTTTACTCTAGTGGAGGGGATAGAGGCAAAATAAATTAATATATGTCATAACATTAAAAGGGGGATGGATGCAAATAAACAATAAAAGTTAAGGAGTTTGGGATACACTGTAAATTAAAAAGGGTTTTGAGGGTGGGTCTCAATGGTGTCATGACATTTGAAAAGCCATTTGAAGAAGATGGGGTAGAGAGAACCCATAGAGCAAACACCCTGAAGTATGTTGCGGGTGGGTGGAGTAGAGCAAGTGAGAAAAAGATCACACAGGACTTTCTCTAGGACTTTGTCCAATGGACATTCCAATTTAGAAGGCATGAAAATGCATACAAGTAATAATCCTCTTAAATCTTCCTAAAAATTAAAAAAAATTTGCACAAATAACAATAACATTGGAAAACAAGGAAAAAATCTTAGTAGTTTAGATTTAGGATCACCTAGGTTTTTTGCTTCTGCTTTTCTGGTAGACTTTTATCCTGTCTCATTAATATTCCTACAACGCTTAGTCCAATTTCCTTTTCATTATTCACCTTCCTAATATCAGTATTTCAAAAGAACGTTGATAAAAACCAGAGAACTCTATGAATGCTTTTTCATACCTTATCACTTTTATTCAGAGAATAGGAATTTTTATTATATGAGATTTTCATTATAAGAATAAAGAGAATCACAGAATTTTGGAAACTGAAAGAACATTATTGAAAGTCATCTAATGTTTTTTGAACTGTGGGTCATAAATTTTTAGTGAGTTATAATTTATTAGGTTTTGATTGGCACTTTTAAGGATAAAATGAAATAATCAGAGTTCAGCCCTTGTAGTTAGTGCATCAATTGCAGTATTGCTTTGTAAGTATGTATGCGTGGATGT
Source organism: Sciurus carolinensis (assembly GCF_902686445.1). NCBI lineage: Eukaryota > Metazoa > Chordata > Mammalia > Rodentia > Sciuridae > Sciurus > Sciurus carolinensis. The sequence continues at coordinate 34,971,688 of NC_062213.1, forward strand.
GCTCACAAGTGTGTGAACCGGGTTACTTTTTGAAAAGTTAGAAAATGAATGTAATACAAGAATAAAACAATAAAATACTTATTTTATGAAGGAGGAAATTAAGATTAAAGAGTAAAACATTTTATTTCCAAGAATACCTGTAGTTTTCTCTTTCTTGGAAGAAATGCTGTTAATATCTTAAAAACATTCATTATGTTCATCTTATTGTTTCAATCATGGTATTTGCCAGAATGAGGCAAAAGATGATAAAAGGAAACAGGAGTTACCCTATGAATCTAATTATACTGGGAGAAAATGGCACATTTATCAGTCAGACTCTCCTAATGCAAAAGTCACTTGATTAGATTATGAGAAATTTTACTGGATTTCCAAACTTCCTGTCAGGAAGAAAATATCAGGAAAAAGGGATGAGTGGGGTACTCCTAGAGAAATCCACGCATGGTTGGATGAAAAATTTTTATTTGGGCATCTGGCAACATCATAATGATCACTGAAAATCACTTTGGAAAAGGAAATCTTGGGTTACTACTAGAGATTGCATAGGAGGGGTAGCCTGAGAACTGGATTGAGTACCTGTGCAGCGTTGCCTGGATAAATGACCTTTCTTTGTGTTAATAACTGGCTTTGTGCACCAAAAAGAGGTTAGTATCAGATGCATTTATTTCTATATGAGCATTACTCCTCCCTTGCAGGTTCAGAACAATGTTGTCCTGGGAAGCTTTCTGACATTTTTTTTTTTTTTTTTTTTTTTTTTTTTACAGAATCTTAAATGATAAAGACAAGGGATAGAAGAATGGCACAAGGAGGACTAGGGAGAACTAAAGAGAAAGAAGGAGAAAAATCACCTTATTTGGGGGAAAAAAACTTTTTAAGGAGAAAGTGTTGGCAGATAGGTACTCAAGAGACAGACTGCAGCAATGGCCAGAGACTATTAGTTTTAAATAATAACTTGAGGAATATTCTGAACTTACTGAGGAAATTTCAAATTCTGGTTTCTTTTATTCTATGCTCAATTGTTTTCCTAGATTTAATACATATTATCTAAATAATATTTCTGGTTTACATGTTTTATTAAGTTGATTTTTTATTCCTTGTTCCATTCTGATGTAAGTGCATCACTCCCTAAGAAATTTAAAAATTCATATAAACAATAAACCACTAGGACTGGGATGTAGATTAGTGATGGAGGGTCTGTCTACCATGTGTGAGGGGATGAGTTCAATCGTTAGTACTGCAAAATGAATGAATGAATGAATAAATAGCAGATTGCAAATAATATCCCTCCATACCAGGATAATACATGTTGCTTATGTAGCATATGTGTATTTTATGTAGCTTTGGAAATACTTCTCAAATAATGGGACACTGCATTTCATTATATGAGAGACTACTATATTTCATCCTACAAACTAAGTATAGTTCCAGAATCATTATAATGTATTATTTCAAATTATTTATAATTTTTCTTCATTAAAATAAAATTAGATAGTCACAAATATACATAAATATTGCCTTCTAAAAGCAAAATATGACCTTGAAAAAGATTCTGCTGGAAAATATGAAAATCATTTTTCAAAGAAAAGATAAACATCTAACTTGCATATACTGTCATAGTATACTATTTGATGAATACACAATAGCATATTTTATAGATCTATTTTAGAGTTTATAGAACATATTATACTAATTGTGCTACTTAATTCCTACATTAATCATGAAAGAATGTCATCATTATCTCTTCTTTATAAATGAGTTTAAAAAGACAACAATATTGAATGACTACTTAATGAGAAAGTGGTAGAGCAGAACTCAGACTCACATGGTCTGCTTTCAGGTTAGGGTCCTATATTCCATATCACAGATGTTTCAAACACTTATATAAAACAGATGATAAATGTGATTTTAACTATGCAGTAAATTTCTTGGTCTGAAATAAATATTGACAATACAGTTTTAAAATCATAAAGCTTATTCTAACTATATACTAAAGTCAAATCGGTATTTGCCCCCCTTTTAAAGATATTTCAATATTACATATTCACATGACCTGAATATGAAATCCAAAACATAAAATATTTTCTCTTATACCTAATCTTATGCCAATATGGTACAAATAAATTGTGAACTTTTGTGATTTCCATTTTCAAATTATTTTTGGTTTTTATTCATCATACTTGAAAGTGAAAACCACATGTTACATGTTAGTGATTGACCAATTGAAAACTTTCACAAAAGTTGAAGAGGTCAAAAGATATTTAGGGTATGAAAGACAAAAAAGGATTAAATGATCAGTATTTTCACCATTTCTGTAGTAAGATTTATGACAATATTTGTCTTTATCTCTTAATAGAGCAAGTCCATGGAAGTAAGCACATAAATTTATTGATTAAGCTAAAATATGATGATAAGATTTGACTGAGAAATGAAGGGGGAACAAAACTCTAAGGTCATGAGTCAAAAAAACAAAATAGACAACACAGGAAGAACAAGTACTTGGACTCAATAATCTTAATTACAGCCATTTATATATAATTATAATTGTGGAATAATTAAATTTATATTCTTCATATATCAATCTCCTCTAATATAAACATTCTATAGGGAAGTTACTTGTATTATTCTAACTTAACAGACAAGAAAATTGACCCATATTTATTCAATAAATATTTGTTTAGTGCTTACCATGTACCAGACACTATTCTAGTCAGGACATATTAGAGAATAAGATATGTACAGAAACCCCCACCTCATGTAGCTCACATTCTAGTGGAATAATGGCTGACAAATATACCCCACTTACTATGCACCAGGCCTTTCTCTAAACGACTCTACATACCAGTGCATATATTCATTTAATAAACACACAACTCCATGAGGGAGATAGTATTATGAATATACTCATAACAAAGATGAAACTAAGGCACACGGAAGATGTCTCTTGCCTGAGGTAAAACAGGTTATTAATAAATGAAACCAGGAATAAGCCCATGAAGTTAAATACATAGTATTATAAAGCAATTTTTCCAATGTCATAAATAGCAAACCCAGGACCTGAATCTAGGTGTTCTGATTCTATAATCCATACTTTTAATTGCTAAGTGACACAATCTAAAAAAGAACACACTGAGATCAACAATTAGGCAATGGGACTGCCAGTAGGAACTGTTTTTCCATTAGTAATAAGAAACTTTTAGCATGGTAGTTCTATTTTGTTATGAGGCATATTTATGTAAATCTTTATTTAGCTATCATCAGGAATCTAAAACTTATTAAATGTGCTCAAGAAGTTTTAGGAGTCAGTGGATAGACATGACTTCAGGCAAAAAAAAAAAAAAAAAAAAGGAAAAAGAAAAAAGAAAAAAGAAAAAAAAAATCACATAAACCACTCAGTCTCCAGAGAAGATAAGAAGTAAATAGTAATGATATTTATAATTAATTGGTGTTTGGTCACTATTGAATGTATATTTCCAAAAATGAAATATAGTCAATCATAAATCAAACCTTTTGATAAATCATAAAATTTAGAAAAAGAATGTTCATACCTTCTAAATATCATCTGTTTTTAAATAGTCACATGAAATAAAATTTCAAAAGAAAAACATTCATATAAAAAGGAAGTACATTATTTCACTGATTACATTAACTCTGATCTAATGATAACTAAAAGAACTACAAATTCACTAGATACAGTGATATTTAAAGAAACTTGTCTAGTTGGGTATACTAATGCATGCCTATAATCCCAGCTGTTCAGGAGGTTAAGACAGAAATCACAAGTTTGAGGTCAGCCTGGGCAACTTAGCATGACTCTGTCTCAAAATAAAAAATAAAAAGGGCTGAGGAAGGAAAAACTACCTGAAATTCAAACTCTGTTTCTCCTAATATATACTCACAAAACAAATCATGTCTGTGATCCCAAAACATGCAGGAATTTCTTCCCACCAGTAAGCCAACAATGAATTCTGTAGCAGTAGGCACCAGGTGGGTGTCCTCAAATTCAGTTCATTTCTGACACTACCTGGAAATACTGTCAGATCCCACAAGCTGGAGGCTCAGTCCCCAAGACTTCCCCCCACCTTCAGATGCCAATCACAAGTCCCTGAATATTTTACCTGTGCTTCTGGCTTACTTTGTACAAACTGGAGTTCCCACAACTCCTTCCTTAGCTCCAGCTAATTTGCTTGAGCAGCTCACAGAACTCAGGGAAACACATATACTGGTTTATTACAAAAGATAAAGAGATGCACAGGACAAGGTATGGAAGAAGGGGTTTCCATTTCCTCTCCTGGCCCACCATCTCTAGTAACCTCCACACGTTCAGCTATCCAGAAGCACCCTGAACTAGGTTCTTTTGGGTTTTTATGGAGACTTCATTGCATAGGAAGGCCACAAACAAATGTGTTGGGACAAAAGGGTATGATGTGATGCTAACAGACTGGGTGGGGAAATCCAACAGGGTCTGCCTGCTCAGATTCAGCATTCCTTCCTAATAGGTATGGGTCAGGATTCCTTCTGAAATGGGGTTTTTATCATCTACCATTCAGATAAACTGAGTCAAAAAATTTTCATATGGTCAACTCCATGGTAGGTGAAAATTAGAGTTCCATGACCTGTTTTGAGGAAGAACTATTCTATTTTATATGGTTATAATCTTATATATAAAATAATATCATGGTGATAAATTTATATAAAGTATACAAAGCAGTGTTAGGAGAATATCCTCAGTCATTTCAGAGAGAAGAAGAAACATTTATTTTAACTATTACAACTCTCTTTGAATTCTAGATGAACATCACCTATTAACCTCCCATTCTAGGAGATCAATAGCACTTTCATATTTTGTGGGTGTAATCATTATGCACAAATACTCAGCAGGATCGGAACATTTTATTCAAGCTCAGGTACCAATGTCATTATAACATTATGCAATATCTGTAAAAAGCGTATGCATTTAAACTTTGTCTTCTTCATTCATTATTCATTTACTAGTCACTTACTCCTTACACCACAATGTGACTAGAATGTTAGGGAAAGTAGGATTCCCTTAATCACAAATAAGTCTAGTTCTGACATGTTCCTTCTTTATCTTTGCTGGCTAAGCTTCATGTATTCACTTCAACATACATGGTAGAAAAGACTTGATTATCATTCAGTTCAATTAAGTCATGTATCGGTAGCACATAGTGATTATAAGTTGTTTATGTTGCTCAATACCATGCTGACATAGAAAATAAACTGTAATACTTTACATAGACGTTTCACTTAATTTATAGCCACCATAATTATTATTCATTATGTATAAAGAGAGAAGATTTGTGACAAAGTCACCTAAAGTTGTTAAAGGCCAAAAGCAGTAGAGAAGAATGAGGGTTCTGCCAAAGCACCAAAATTTCAGAATTTTAAATAGCATATTGGAAAGAGTCCATGAAAAGCACTCATGTTATACAGATCCAGGTCAAACATCACCTAGATTGGATATAAGTGAATTGCTGCCTGAAGGCAATTCTATTAGTAGCTCAGTACATTTGATAAATAGTTAAAATTGTGTGCAGAGTGGCCAATTTAGGGACTAAACCAAGCAATGCAATATCAGCTGACTCCCCCTAAGGCATTGTGATAAAGATATCTTTCAAGAAAAATGTATCTGTCTTGTTGATATGAAATTTCATAATAAAAAGGAACAATACAGAATAAACACATTTCCCTCCTAAAATTCAAGTCAATATGGTTCCATATAATCTGTTTCATTTATACTTTCACAATTAAGGTGGGTATCTCAGATCTAACAAGACTGTGGACCCAGGGAAAACAGTCTCAATAAGAGGTGTAATTCATGGTGTAAATATAGATAATACAACTAATTACAGAGAGGTAAATTGTAAGTTCATAGGTGTTCTATTGAAGGGGTTGTGCTGAAGGTTTCTCCTTGACCATTGCTTTATAACTTGGATTCCTCTGCTTGCCAACTCCTTCTGTAACTCAACCTTCTAATGGAGCAGTGCTTCAAACCCCAGTCTCCTTTCCTACATTTCTCAATAAATTGTGAAAAGACATTTGTGGAAGAGTCACAAATCTTGCTCCATGATTTATAACCTGAAAAGTAATCAAATTAGCAAACCCTTTCCACTTGCTGCAAGTCATTCACATAAGAGTTTGATCATCCATTCATCCATCCACACATCCATCCATCCACCCATCCATCCATCCCAGTTCCTTCTATCCATATCTACTATTCCTTAAGCTTGAGAGTACAGTAACAAACAAATGGGAATGGGTCCTTTCCCTCACAAAGTGGACTATGTAATGAGTAGATAGATACTCATAAATAATCACACAAAAATTAAATAACAGTTATCATAAGTACTGTGAAGGAAAGCTACAAAGTGTGATGAGAGTGAGGAATTAATTTAGATTGGAGTTTGGGGAAGTCACAGAAGGTAGAAGACTTCTCTGAGGAAGTTTCTTTCACCCCGAGGCCAGAAGGATATACAGGAATTTATAGGCAAACAAAGAATCAAATTAAAGATTTTCTAGCTAGAAGGGACACCAGTATGAAGGACAGCTATAACATCTCCCCATAATCAACCACTTCTCAAATGTCAACACAATTCTCAAAGGGTCTTGGTATTATAGTGAAATGATCACCTTTCATGAAGAAAGAGTGTTAATTTTTCAGGTCACACAATATTTTTTGTTGCCTTCAGAATTCTACTCAGTCACCATGGCACTAAATCACTGACCCAGTTCATAGGGCCCCCTAAACCTCACTTTACCTAGTTAGCGAAATGTGCAGATGTCAAGGTAACAGGGCATAGTCTTCTATGGGATAAAGACATCGTGTTTTAGTTCATTAAGAGGAGTGTGGGAATATCATTTAAAAAAAACATGCTTTTCTGGGAAAGCTAATTTTGAGACTGACTAGCACAGATTTGATTTACCATTCAATGATTTGCAATACTTTCAGTCATCTCTCCATTTTGTTTGATGTTAGGGGAAAATACAGCTATTTAAACTTTTGAGCTAATCATTTAAAAGATGAATTATCAAAATAAAAACACTTAGAGTAACTAGCTTATGCTCCCTTACTTAAAAAATTTAATGGTGTAACACCAAGTATATCATGACATTCAGTCTTTTACAAGAGTAAAAGGAAGGTTGGTGTTCTAAACCAGATTGCATAATGTGCAAAACTTTCATATATTCATTTGTATGTAAAGTTTGGCAACATTATTCAAAGGACTTTTCTTTGAAAGTGTTTATTTATTCTCCAGTCAACATTTATCAAAATTTGAACAGAAAACCTGTGGTGTAGAATTTTTGAGTTCCTTTATTTTATGGTATGTATTTTTTAAATGATATCTGGCATTGATTTAACATCTGTAAAAAATCATGCTTTGTGATTCACTGTTATATTAATTTCATTTCACATAGCACTGTATTTAACATTATGAAGATAGTATATTAAAAGTTCTCTAGGTAAGATGAACAAAAGTATTTGTAGCTTCATAAATAATCTCTCTCTCTCTCTCTCTCTCTCTCTCTCTCTCTCTCTCTCTCTCTCTCTTTTTGGTGGTGGTGGTACTTGGAATTTAACCAGGACCTGGGGCCTAACACATGCTAGGCAAATTCCCTAACATTAAGGTACACCTCCATTCCTCATATGTTTTCAAAATCATAATATAAAGGATTTCTTGTACTACATCTAAGTTCATTTATTAAAAACTTTCATATTTATTCTCAACTTCAGATTACAAAATTAACACAAAGTATTAGTTTTCACCTTTTATAGCCACTTAGAAGATGCTTGTTATAGATCTACCTCCATCCATAGTTCCATCCCAACCTTACTCTCAATCTCTCTCTGGTGATTATTCTGATCCTGTGATAGATTACCTGGGATTTACCAAATCATCACATCTTTTTTCTTAGATCTCTTTGTCATTGAATTTTTATCATGAATGAAAAAAGAGAGATACCACCCTTTAACTTGTTCCTTTTTTTCTCCATATATTAGCTCATTCATTTTAATAGAAATTTTTGTGAAAGGGAAAGATAATTTTTTCCCATTCTGGAGTCCATTAAAAGATGTAAAACAATGCTAGAATCTAAATAACCCTATAAGAATCTATCATCAACATGTATTCATTTCTATAATGATTTCAATAAAAATTTAAAAGTTCTCCAAATTATATATGGTTTCTATAATGGTGTTTTAATCAGCTTTTTCACAACCGTGACCAAAAGACCTGACAAGAACAATAATAGGAGGAGGCTATTAATTGGGGGCTCATAATTTCAGGGGTCTCAGTTCACAGATAGCCCCCTGCATTTCTCTGGATTGAGATAAGGCAGAACATCATGGTAGAAGGGTGTGGCAGAAGAAAGAGGCTGGGAACATCGCACCAGGAAGCAAAGAGAGATTTCACTTGCCAAGGATAAATTATATATTCCAAAGGCAAGCCACCAGGGACCCACCTCCTCCAGCCACACCCTACCTGTCTATATTTAACACTCAGTTAATCCTTACCAGAGGATTAATTCACTGATTGGGTTAAACCTCTTATAACCCAATCATTTCATCTCTAAACTTCTTGCATTGTCTCACACATGAGCTTTTTGGGGACACCTAATATCTAAACCACAACAAATGGCCTATCCATCTATATACGCACATATACATTGGTCTTCTGCATCCATGGAGTCCACATCTGTGGATTCAACCAACCATGGATTGAAAATAATTAGGAAAAAATTCATCTGTACTGAATATGGACAGATTTTTTTCCCTTGTCATTATTCCCTAAACAACTATTTATATAGCACTTCCCTAGTATTAGATACTACAAGTAAACTAGAGATGATTTAAAGTATACAGGAGGATATGCATGAGTTATGTGCAAATGCTATGCCATTTAGCATTGAAAACTTGAGCATCTGAAGATTCCATTATGAGAGCAGGGGTGTCCTGAAGCCAATCCCTTATGAATGCTTAGAGATGACTCTATCTATACACATTCAAAACTTTGAAAATTACATCAACGAAACAACTCTTGACAATCACTTCAACCACAGTGTTTAATATAAGAAACCCTATAAATTTTTTTTGTTCCTACACTAGTCATTTTCCATAATAATCTTAAATATTTTAGATATTATATCAGTCCAATTCATAAAAATTTGCTTTATATAGTGATTTTTCTCAAGTATTTTTTTAAAAACCTATATATTCAGCTGGGCATGGTGGTGCACACCTATAATCCCAGAGGCTCTAGAGGCTGAGGCAGGAGGATCCCCAGTTCAAAGCCAGCCTCAGCTACTTAATGAGGCCCTAAGCAACTTAGTGAGATCCATCTCAAAATAAAAAATAAAAAGGGCTTGGAATGTCACTCATTGGTTAAGCATCCCTGAGTTCAATCCCTGGTATCAAACAAAACAAAACAAAACATCCTATATATTCATCTCTAAAACATATCTATTAAATGGTCAGTACTACTCCTTGCTTTTTATGTACTCAAGTATGAAGAACGCAAAAGGCTAAATGTTCATTAGATGAGATCTAGGTGAAGCCAAGATAGTTAAACTGTAAGTTTAGTAATTCCTTACATTTCTGCCTGTTGAATAATTTTTTACAAAATAAATATGAAGTGCCAATAAATATATTTCCATCAAAAGGTAATATACTGAAAGTGTTTAGCAAAGATGATTGCTAAGTAGAATTGATTAACCATTTATTTATTATTAAACAATACTAAATATTTACTGAATTCCATACTGTTCAAGTACAGTGCTAAGCAGGAGTAGCAGATAGTATCACTTACTATGATCTCATCTCAGGGTAAATCATTATTATTTGAACTGATAAGTATAGAAAAGTTAAGAAAACAGACAAAGTAATCATATGTAATTAAATTAAAGAGATTATAATGGACTAGCATGAATTTGGAATATTGTATATACAGCTTAAAAGCATGTAGAATACCAGCACCAAAGCAAGACCAAGACAGCTTAAGTACTCCTATTTTGAGTATAATAATGCCACACTTTTAAGATCACGGGATATTAATTTTAGAAATTGTAGGACTATAACATTCTAACACATAATTTTGGAAAAATACAGTATTCAAGAGGAAAGAGAACTGAAGGGAAATCTGGGAGTATATTACTTTGGTCCTCCCCAGAAAGTATAAATTGTAGAGGCACAAAATGATTCAGAAAAGAATAAATCAACAAAAATACAATATATTAAAAATAAAGCTGCACTAGGATGATCCAAAGCAACTACCTTGTTGTCACATCCAAAGAGACTTTCAGGTCATCATCTTACTGGTCTCTGAGCAGCAGTCTACAGAGTTGATCACTAATTTGAAGCATTATCTTGTCTTGCCTTCCTTAAGGTCACATTCTTCTACTTCTCTTCCTGTCTTTCTGGAATCTTCTCAAAACCTCCCTGGGTGATTTTATCTCTTCTATGGAGTTTACACCTTCAATGTCTAATACATTTTAGGGCGTCAATCCTAGGTCATCTCCTCTCATTATACAGTCCCTGCAAGATAATCTCATTTTATTTGCAGTTTTAAAAATCAAATATCTCCATGCCAATGGAATTAGTAGCTGGACCACTCCTCTGAGTTTCAGAGTCATTTACTGTCTATTTGTCATTATTTGCAGAACATTTCACAGACCTCTCAATATACTCTCTTGATTACTTTCCAAGAGAAATCTGCCTTTCTTCTTATCTTCCCTCTCTTAATAAATGACAGGCAAGTAGTTATTTAATCCAAGAATCTGGACATCCCTTTTATTCTTCACTTTCTCTTACTGTATGCCTGCTTCATCCAATCATCATCAAATTCTGTTGATTCTACTTCTTAAATAAATCATGACTATCCATTTCTCTTAATCCTATTCTAAAAGTTTCACTCTTCCCTCCAAGAGTTTCCTCATAGAGCAGCCAGAAATATCTTTTAAAAAGCTATATTTGGTCATGTCGCTAACTTCCTAAAACTCTGCCATGTCTTCTCTTTGCAATTACAACAAAATACAAACCTATAGTATGAACTTAGAGGACCTGCATTTCTCTCCAAATTTACCACAGGTCACATTTCCTATTGATCACCAGAATGAAACCACACTGATTTGTTCCTCAAACAGGACAAATTCCTGTCTGCTTCCTAATCTTTTCTTATTAGTTGATTTCTCATTCCCTGGAACTCAGCCTAAAAAAGTTTTTCTTTCCAATTCTATGCAAAGTAGGAGGCCATTTTTATTTTCAAGTGGTATCCTACTCTTTTTCTTCATAATATTATTTGAAAGGTATACTTATAAGTGTATTTGTATTTTATTCTCTTCTAATCCCTACTTGAATGTAACCACTATTAGAACAAAGACTTCTTTGTTTTATTCACTTTATATCCTTTCTCCTATCCAGTGCCTAATAATGTAATCTTGTTGAGGTAATGGAATCAAACAAAACAGAACTATGAGGTGTGTTTCTAGTTTCGAACTATCTTAAAATCCATTTCCTCAGTTTAGGCAGCGTAATATCAAACATCCAGAGTAAGGAGTTCTTAAGCCTATGATGGAAGTTTTACTTCAACAAATCTACGTAATTGTGAAGTCAATTGACTTGTGTCAGAGCTGCATTTTCTCTATACATGATTGAATGGAGCTCCATAGGAGTTATTTAAAATATTAGGAAATACTGCTTCAGGTCATACCATATGATATTACCCTTGAATGGTCAACTTTGGTGAAAGAAATAGACTTTAGATTAGAAAAAGAAATGGACCATTTGCCGCTGTGCAAAGGTCAGGTGGAAAGACCCTGCGATGTTGCATTTCCACAGTGACCCAAAGGCCTATGGGCAAATATAGGCATTTTGAATTTTACATAGAATTATAACATCCCCCAAAGAATTCTAGTTAAAGGCCAAGAAAGAGATATAAGTATGTGGGGGAAGGAATTGGGAAGGAATAAATTCTTTTTTTTTTTTTAATTTGATTTGGTAGTTGTAGATGGAAAGCATGCCTTTCTTGTATTTGTTTATTTTTATATGGTGCTAAGGATTGAACCCAGTGCATCACACGTACTAGGCACTCTACCACTGAGCTACAATCCCAGTACGAGGAATAAATTCTTTGTATAAATACAATTTTTAGTTTAAAAAATTCCTTTTAATTTTCCTTGAGAACACTCTCATTCAAACAATAGGACCCAATGAAATTTCAAGATACAGAAGAGATGACAGATAAAACTGAACATTCTATGCAGGGCAGTATTTCTACCTGCAAACTCCTCTTGGATACTTCAAGTGATAAGAATTGCAATTTTAATTAATAAGTTAATAAATAACCAATTTTAGTATGATGTCAAAAATACCCTCACTACCAATTCCAAAAATCAGTTCTGGTTGTGCCTTCTATAATTACACAGAAGTCCTTTTCCATAGGGAAGCCTAGAAATATTTAAAAGAAAGGTTCTGCTTTCCTTCAGTAAGGAAAACCTTCTGGTTTCCATACTTAAAATATTAGGAAATAGAGCAGCTCATTCATTCATTCAGTTTGGGTGATTACTTGTACTAAAAAGCTGCAGGTCATTTGAATTTTAGTCTTTTGGTGCTGTATTTACTATACTCCTGCCCTTCATAATTTGCCTATATTTCTAATTGTGAGCACCTCTATTTCTCCTTCATTCTTTTTATTTAAAAATACATAGAAAATAGCTCAGTCTAAAAGGTTTTCTTACATATTCTTTCCCTCACTTTTTAAAGACTAGCATCAATTACATTTTTATTATGTCACAGTTGTATTTTTAAATTTCTCCTACTCCTCTTAAGTCTGTTGCCAAAGTCAATAAAATTATAACTTCAATAATTTCCAGTTTGTGCCTTTCAGATATACATGCAAATATTTCAAGAAATTTTATTTACATAATAAAATGTTTATATATAGTACCTTAAGTGTCTCAGATAGACTATATACAAAACAAAAATCCTTGTCCCCTTAAAACTTAGATTCTAGCTGGGGGAGACAGGAAATCAATAGCAAATGTAATCAATCAGAAAATGATAAAGTGAATTAAGAGGATGAATGTTCTCAAAAAGAATAAGTATAGCACAGTAAGAAAGGGGTGGGAGGTGAGAGTCAGAGTGGTCTTAGCAAGAAGGTGATATTTTAAAAAAGCCTTGAAGATAGTTCTCTTGTCCCTCGGAGGCTAGAGCCTTCCCTTCCTTTATTACCATCTGCTTCCTACAGATTTATTTAGCACTTACAATGTGTGAGGCACTATAACAGGTCCCAGAGACACAGAGATCCATGAGAGTCTATTTCTGTTATTAACTCACACCCAGTAGGAGCAGAACTATGAAACAGGCATTCCTGTGTGTTAAGTGTTACAATCCAAGTGTGAATACAAATCACAGAATTGGAGGTAGCCAACTCCACCTGCTATACTTTCACTGTTTTTGAACTCTAAGAAAATATGGTTTCCTCCTTCTGAGATTTCTAATGCAGTATTTGCCCTTTTCCATCAGTTCCTTGTCATTCAAATGAGTCAAGGTTAGTTACACCAATTATTCTCAAAAAAGAATTTTACAAATGTTCAGATATTTGAAGCTTTCTAATGACTCTATTTTGCTTCTGTAATAGTTTTATGTCCTGTTTTAAAGAAAGCATCTCATCTTCTCTATGGTATTAAGTCTGAAAATTACATACTTTTTCTTTTCAGATTCACTTAAATGCTCTGTACTTGGCTTCCTTTGTCAAATTCATGGAATTTCAGGTCAAATTAAAAGTCACTGATCAAATGGTCTCTCTACTTCCTTTTTCCCTTTCTGTGAAACTTGTCTATATTGAAGAAGATAAATTATTTTCTGATATTTCAGTCCCAATTTTCATTCCTCCAGATATATTTAGCCTAAGTAAAGTATACCTAAACTAAAAATCTGCCAGTATTTTATATACTTCATGTTCAAATTTCAGATTTTCCTTGTTTATTACACCATAGGACTTCCCTGTGGTATCCAGTTTCTGTTAGTTACTCCATCAAATAACTGAACACCTTTGTTCATTGGGATTTTCTTATGTGACACGAAGAGCCTCCACAGAAAGTATTCTTCAATTTTAAGTAGACCTTTCTCTTTACTTCTCATATTTCAGTGTAAATAATAATGAACATGTCAGACGATTTCTACCACAATATTTTCCAAGGTCTCATGAAATGTACTATAGCTCTAGCCAGAAATACTTCATCACAGCATCATAATTCAGTGATTATTTAACACAAGAATCACATTTTTGGAAGTCTGCTTCAAAACTTACACCTGCCTCTTGTAGAAACTGTGACTCATTTACAAGGTGAGGTGAGACATCATGACTGATGAGAATATGTCATATTCCCTGGGAAGAAAGGAAGTTGGGGTGGGCTTAGAACCTCAGGGCCATCAGAAGGCAAATACATGATTTCATCTGCATGGCCAGTAGAAATGTATGAAACAGATTTAAAGTTTTTAAGTTTATTTCAATTTTAATTTTACCTTTCATGTCCCTTCCAATCAAATCTGCTAGTCCCTGTTTGCTAGCTCTGGATAAAGACCTCGGTTATCCATTAAAGGAAGATGGACTGAGCCTATCAGAAATGGTCAGGCAGGTCCAACTCAAATTCCTCTTCAAACTATTAGCACCACAGGTTTCCATCACCATTTTTGGGCTAAAGTCTATTTTTTATCCTACCTAGTCTACCATTAACTAGACATCTTTTTAAGAGATAGTGCAGTTTTAGGCAAATTATTTAATCTCTCTATTTCTTGGGTTCTTTCCTAAAATGAAGTTGAATAACTTTTCTATTCTGTCCACATGGATGGTCACTGAGTGCCTTTCCAGTTTTAATAGTTTGTGGTTTTCTGTTTTCTTCTGTACAATACCAAGATAGTCCTGCTCTCCATTCCTTCTTATAAAGGGCAGGAGTACATGAAACTGTTTGGAAGCTAGGCCTCCTTACTCCCTGGGACATCCTCTAAACAGTCTTGTCAGATAATCACTTACCCTTACTTGGGAAACAGTATAAAATAGTGGTTAATGATGTGAACTCTGGCATCAGACAGGTTTGGGTATATAACCCAGTCCTTAAACTTCATAGCTGTAAAGCATATTTGGACAGTTTCTTAAACTATGCCTCTGTTTTTCATTTGTAAATGGGAGATAATAACAGCAACAACATGATAGATTGTTGAGAGAATTATCTCATATAATAGGATGAATGTGAAGCTCTTGACACAATGCCGAGTACATAGTGAGTATTCAGTAAAGGTTATTATCATCATGATTTTTATATTATTTCAAGTGGATAATTTAAGAGTTTGTTCTTCCCAGATTGACTCAGGCAACATGTCCCATGATAGCCATCTTTGGAAAGGCAAAGAATTTATTTCCCTTTAATGCAGTCAAATTTTATTGCACAAAGTCTTGGTCATGGTCTCAGTTTTTGTTTCTAAAGTTCAGAGAGGTAAATATTATATTAAGTAGAATTCAGGTTAGGTAAAACCTAATACCCCTTTCTAACTTTCAATACAAAGTGCTAACATGAATTCCAAACACAAGAATAAAAATAATTCAGTAACTCTCTTTCATGATTTTTTGATAAAATAAACTTTGATTTTTGCACAAATAACTAAGTTGATGCACCCTCAAATTTTATATTGCTATGGTAGATAACTGAGTCTCTATTATCTGCTTCACAATGTAAATAAGTAGTTCTCAGTGATAAGAGTATCTGAGGATCACCTAGGGACGTGATCCTGTTCTGGAGATTTAATCTATGTATCTAGAAATCTGTATTTTTAACTATCACCTCAAGTGATTCTACTACAGGGAGATCTAGGAATGTACACCGATGAACACTGGGATAGTTGGCTCCTAATCTCTGGGAGCTCACAACCCAAACTATGGCAGACAGGGAGATAGCATGCACATATACATGCATATGCGTGTGTACACATACATAAACACACACATACACACACATACTTAAAATATTCTTACTGTGGGGGACTGGAAATATAACTCAGTGGTAGAGAACCTGTCTTGCATGCATGAGGCATGAGGCCCTAGCTTCAATTCCCAGTACCATCAAAAAAATTTTTTTAAATTATTGTGAAAATTGATTTTTATTGTGAAAGTTCTTTTATGCTCACAGCTCATAAAACACTTTTGAAAAATTAAGCAAATCAAAATGTGATTCATTTGCTAGACTATCTTTGGCAAGCATTCAATCCAAAAAGTAATTAAATACTATTTTATACGGTATCAGCTTGTGCTCTGAGTCTACAAAGTGGGAATTATATAGTGTAGGAGGGTAGAAAAAGGAGAAAGAAATAAGAAAAAAGAGGGTTCTCTCTCCTATTAGGCAAATCCTAAAAACATTTCAAAATGAAGAAAAGGCAGTTTTCTCATTTCTAATAAACTTTCTGCCTAGCTTCCTTTTCTCTCTCCATCTCTGTGTATCTTAACTCAGTCTCTCATTTTGGCACTTCACCAAGGTTTGATGCCCAAAGTACTCAGAAATTCCCAAACTACAGCTTCATTCTTTCTGCCCAGTTAAGGCTTCCATCCTGAAATATGGCTGCTCTCAGGTTGATTCTATCATTAAAATATATTGATGGAGTGGATTTGTCTTTGAGAGATATTTTTATCTTCAAACAATTGGTGAAATTTCAGGCAGTGTTAAAAGAGGATTTTTAAAAGTATATTGGCAAATTTATGGAGGGTTTTAATTTGGAAATGGGAAGTTTCATCATACAAACAAGTTCCTTCTAGGATTCGTCTCTGGACTCAGTTCTCCTGAGTTCTTGCTTCTTCATAACTTCTCTCTTTCCTCTAAAACTGAACATAGATTTGTTAAAAAGGCTAAGGAATTTTTTTTTTTTTTAATCAGATGTATGAGAAGTGGAGGTTGAGGTCAATTTTTTCAGTCAGATATTGAGTATTTTATCTCTTTAGGAGAACTATCCATGTATATATATTTTAACATATTCATATTTCATTAATACTGTCCAGAGAAATTGAATATCTCTGTGCAACACTCCTCTGAGGCAGAGATCATACAAAAATATTACACACTAAAATAATAGCATGTTAGATAAGACAGGTTCTTAATTAAGCAAATCAAGTTTGACAAAGCAGTCATCTCACTTTGATTAAACTTTTAGGACTTACAGTTTATCACACAGCTTCTATTACCTCATTATTAGAATATAAATAATTACAAAGGTTATTAAAATGCAATGTAGATTTACAAAAGTTCTAAATTCTCCTCTAACATTGCATATATAAATGTGTTAAAAAAATAGGATCCTGTGTGCTATATTTACATGTTTTTAACGTAAGTCCATATGTGAATAACTACTCACAGGTTTTATTTTATTCAAGTGGTTGGACATACTCGGAACAAATTCATGTCCTCAAACTATTTTGTTGTGTTTTATGTGGCATTTTCATGTGGTTGAAATGACAGGCAAAGTTCTTTTGCATCAACCACTTCTGCTATATCAATGTGGAACAACTTTGTAGACTTAGGACTTTCCATTTAAAATATTCATATTTGCCTCTTCTCTTTATTCAGCTGAGAAGTAGCTAGTTACTATCTATAAAGAACTCTAAGGTCCAATGTTCCCAAAATGGGTTCTAATGGAATAATTGCTTCAATTATTTCATTTAGTATAATTAAAAGTAAAATGTCTAGTTGCATGAAAAATAAGCAATTCAGTGAGACCCTGTCTCTACATAAAACACAAAATAGGGGTAGGGATGTGGCTCAGTGGTTGAGAACCCCTGAGTTGAATCCCTAGTAGATTCCCCCCAAAAATCAGTTGGTTTTTGGGAAGCTGAGATAGTAAGATCACAAGTTCAAGGTCAGCCTCAGCAATTTAGGGAGACCATTAACAACTTCGTGAGATCCTTTCTCAAAATAAAAATAAATAAATAAAAAGGGCTGGGGATAGATTTCAGTGGTTCAATCCTTAGTATTAAAAAATACATAATAAATAAATATCAACTGATTTTGCATGGTGTTAAATGGCTCTCCTCGCTTAAGGTTCATCTGATCATTATTTTAATAGGTTTCTGTGTAGGGTCACAACATATTTATACATGATATAAGTAGCAGTTTATGAAATTTACTGTTTGGGCTGGGGATGTACCTCAGTGGCAGAGAGTTGGCTTAGCATTTTGAGGCCTTGGGTTTAAACTCCCACACCAGGACAGAAAAAGAAAAGAAATTTATTATTAAAAAAATTTTTTTACACAGCTCTTCCTATTTAATTCTTTTATGACTAAAAACAAAACATAATGAAATTATGTGGTATAAAATTCTATATAATAAATTTCTATTCCTCAAGTCCATTTGTTTCTAGCAAAAACCTTGATATTCATTTATATTAAATGGGTTACTACTAAAATTTTTTCTTGTTTCTAGACCTCAAAAATCACTTTGTATTTGGGGAACTGGAAAAAATAACAGCATCATAGATTTCAAAATGTTTAGAAAAGGTACTGGTATAATCTTTCTACGTATAACTTCACATGAAAGGAATCAGTTGCACTTCTATTTGGAAAATATAATTTCCCCAAATCCTGTACTCCCAGGGTCATGAAAGACTAAAGTCTATAGAGATAGTTTCTTTTACATTTTATTCCATACATATTCATAGTAAATTGGAGGAAGTTTATCGTTATTCATTTTTTATGTATTAGGCTGTTTCATACATCTTATAGGCTGAATTGTGTTCTTTCAAAATTCATATGTTGAAGTTCCAACCCTAGCACCTCAGAATATAATCCTATTTGAAAATAAAGTCTTTAAAGAGGTGGTTAACATGAGGTCATTAAAGTATGCCCTAAACCAATATGATTGGTGCCCTTATAAGAAGAGGAAGAGAAAATAAAATCTCTGTTGTATAAACCAATTGGTACCTGGTACTTTTTTGGCCAGTCCTAGAAAACTAATAT
This sequence comes from Sciurus carolinensis, assembly GCF_902686445.1. Classification (NCBI taxonomy): domain Eukaryota; kingdom Metazoa; phylum Chordata; class Mammalia; order Rodentia; family Sciuridae; genus Sciurus; species Sciurus carolinensis. The sequence goes on from NC_062213.1 coordinate 34,990,689, forward strand.
AATGTACTTTGTGATAAAGTATCCTATAATCTTTAGGTTCATGGTGCTTTCAACAGCTTCTATCAATCTGTTTTCTAAAAATTTAAGTAATTTATTCAAAATTATTTATCGTCATTTCAAGATTTCTTAATACCTTGCATAATTTTGCTATCAAAACAGACCAGGTCTCTTTGTATAATAAAATTTAGTTGTAAAGAGTATTTTCATAAATCAAATGGAATATCCTAATCACTTCTGCTATTTTAAAAACAGATGTGTCTACACCAATAATAAATATTGTGCTTTCGGTTTAAATAAAGGTAAATTATTTAGTCTCTTTAAAGAACACATTTGTCTACACATTTTTATATACATAAGATTTTACAATTCCTAAAGGCAGAAATTGTATTTCATTGATGATGATATTCTAATTCCTGGTGCCTACCAAAATGATCATTGCCTAGCTTGCTGATTTGCTTCTCAGGACACTTTTTTTTAACCTAAATAAATTCTGACAAGGAAGCTACTAGTTAACAACAGGCTTTTTCTGAATCTTCATTATTCTTTCTTTCTTTCTTTTTTTTTGGCAGTGGTGGGTTCATTATTCTTTTAAAGAATGTATTTTGAAATTAAAATTGTTAATGCTGGTATCTGTGATACATCTGAATGAATCATCTAACTACTATTATTGTGGATCATGGCCTTTGGAATTGATTTTTCTTCTCTAGTATTCTCATTACTTACAAATTCTATTTTTTGATATGTAAAAAGCTCTACAAAATGCAATTATAACTCATTTAGTACAACAAAGTAAATGGATGCCTTGAACCCATTTTTTTACCTCTACTTTATCAGGAAGCAAATCAAAAGTGAACATACGTTTCTCACTTTTATCATCTAAAGTATTCAGTACTAGAAGCCTGGATAATTTTTTCAGCACCAAATACATTAAAAATTAACTGTGTTATTTTCTAGCACTTAATTAAATAAAATAGAAACATAAAACCTTGCATTTCTAAAATGTTTTAGTCTAATATTATTTAAAGATAGAATATTGAATTTTTTATGTTTCTCAATTCTGCATTTGCTTTTATGATGATCTCCTTCTAGATATAATTAGTGACAGATATTAATTGAAGTGAGATAAAACTTACTTTGAGAATAATTTGAGAATTTTAAGATAGTTCTAGAAAAACAGAACTGTAGAGACCTCTAAGGACTGTTACTAAATTAGGCTGAGAAAGCACTGAATTCTACCCAGCAATTTAAAAATTTCATAAACCTAAATATGTATTTATCATATATATATGTCACATATAAAAAAAGAACAGAGTGAATATATCTAATTATGTTCTTAAAATTATTTCCTAAATCTATTCTTATGTTAGAATTAAAACTTTGTTTCAGTACACATTGGAAAAGTTTTAAAATCATTACTATTATTTTTGATTGAGAAATCATAATTGTACACATTTACAGGGTAAAATGTGATGATTTGATATATGTGTACAGTATGGTATGATTCAATTAAACTAATGAACATAACCTATCACCTCACTTACCTGTCATTTTTTATGGTGAGATTGAAATATACTCAGCTATTTTGAAATATGTTATTATTGACTATAGTAATTTCAATGTGCAGTAGATTTCAAAACCTATTTATCCTATCTGAAATTCTGTACCCTTTGATCAATAGCTTCCCATTCCCTCCCTCTCAACAACCCTCCATCCAGCCTCTGATAACAACCATTATACTCCCTATTTTTATGAAATGAACGTTATTAGTTTCCACATGTATATAAGATCATGCAGCAAAGAACACACAATGGCAAAAGAACAGACTCCTCAACAAATGGTGTTGGAAAAACTAGAAAGAGATCTTTTCCTTCTACCATACAAAAATGAACTCATAATAGATAAAGACTTAGATTTAAAAAAAAAAATCTTAAATACAAGATCTGAAACTATAAAACCACTAGAAGAAAACATAGCAGTAAAACTCCATGACATTGTTGTGGGCAATGATATTTTTGGACACGACCTCAAAGCACAGGTAACAGAAGCAAAAACAGACAAATTGAATTATATCAGACTAAAAAAACCTTCTGTACATGAAAGGAAACAATAAACAAAGTGAAAACACACCCACAGAATAAGAGAAAATATTTGTAAACCACACATTTGATTAGGGGGTTAATATCCAAAATATACAAAGAACTTGAACAACTCAATAGCAAAATAACCCTACTTAAAAATGGGCAAAAGATCTCAGCAGACATTTCTCTAAAGAAGATAAACAGCCAGTAGGTACATGAAAAAATACTCAGCATCACTAATCATTAGGGAAATGTAAATTGAAACCACAAGATATCACCTCACACCTCTTAGAATGACTTTTATCAAAAAGATGAAAGATAAGTGCTATAGAGGATGTGGAGAAAAGAGAACTAAAACATGGTTGATTATAATGTAAATTATGGAAAAGGATATAGAAGTTCCTAACAAACCTGAAAATAGAACTACCCTATGAATCAGTAATTTCACTTTTGTGTATATATATTTCAATATGTCAAAGGGATTTCTACACTCCTGTGTTCATTCCAACATTATGCACAATAGCTAATAGATGGAAACAACCTAAGTGCCCATCGATGCCTGAAAGGATGAAGAAAATGCAGTGTATATATATTATGAAATACTATTTAGCCATATAAAGCAGAGATATCATTTTCAACAACATGAATGAATCTGGAGGACATTATGTTAAATTAAACAAGGTGGGCACAGAAAGACAAATATCACATTGGCATAGTTTTTCAGATAAAAAGAATTTTTGATCCTGGCACCAACTCAGATTTTAAAATACAAATGTATTTTATTAATTTGTTCTATTTTTTATGTGGCATATAAATATATAATTATGAACACCTTATCCTGATCACTCCTCTATCTAGAGCTGGAAACATCTTATGTAGCAAGCATTCCTTTTACCTTTTTCAAGTTCCCATATCCTGGCTGTCCCATGTATCCCATGTTTAGATTCCTTCTCAGACTGCTTCTCTGTCTCTCCTAGATATTTTTGCCAGGTTTATTTTCCTAAAATAGATTTTTAAAAAATCAAGTATCTTTCTAAAGAAAACAGCAAACAAACTCTCAGTTAGTTAATGGGACAAAATCTAATCTACCAACCTTGGAATTTAGGGCTTCCCACCAAAGATCTTCCGAAGGGATCTTTGATTTCTGTTTTTCAAATACATATGGTTTTTTTTTTGTTTTTTGTTTTTTGTTTTTTAACTAAGTCTTATATTCTACTCATTGTTCAATCCCCCACTGCCTCTTCACTTCTCAATTCTCATTTCCTTTTATTTGTATCTATTGGTAGATGTAGAATTCATCTTACCCAAAGCCTCCTCTTATCTGCTGTGTAAGAAGTTAACCTATTCCTATCCTGACCATTCCCGTCTAGAGCTGGAAACTATTTTATTCCTCAGACTTTTGTCTTCTGAACCTGAGAGTCATAATGGGACTACTAGTTTACTCTGAACATTACCATTACCAGGTAATTTTGGCAAGACCCTCTCTACCTCCTTTCACCAACTAGAACACAGGCTCATCAAGATCCCTCTTTAAAATAAACTTTAGACTCCAAGTCAGGGTCCTCAGGAAGGAGGCCCCACTCTAACATTTCTAATTCCATCCAATCCAAGTATCTTTCCTCCCCATTAGGCTTAGGTATTCAAGGTCCCAGCCACCTTGCTAATACAAAGCCTGTTGAAGACATGAGGTGTACCACTCAGAGAGAGCTCCCCTTTATTTTTGCTTAGAGATATATTGCCCATTCTTCAAGATACAGTTTAATGTTTTCCTACTCCAAAATCCCATTCTCCAACTCACTCTTTGGGTGCTTATTATACTTGCTGAAAGAATTGAAAGTCTGACACTGGCATATTGACTAGGTTAAATACACATAAACAGAAAGTGTGAAAAGATCACTCTGACCTTCATGTTGCTTCTTAAAAGATAAAATTCCTTGTGAAAGATGTTCTTCCTACACATCTTATCATCAAAGATGGAAAATTAATTTCTGCTTTTGTTTTTTGCTGTGTTGAAGATTGAACCCAGGGTTCATGCTAGGCAAGCACTCTACCACCAAGCTACACTCAGCCCAAGGAAGGAAAATTGAAATGAAGAGAAATCATTAAAATAACTTATAATTCAAGCCACCCCACAATGTAGTTGCTTCTTTACATTCTACTGTTTTTTTTAAATCTGAGTCAGTACATTAGAAACTGATTTTAAGTGTTTCTCTGTCTTCTTTTCCTCATAACAGTCCTCATGACATGTAAAACTTGTATTAAATTTTCCTTATTCAATTGCTTAGCGTGCACATCTTGACTTGAAAGTTTCTGAGGTATCCAAATTTCAAAATACCTCCCCACAAATTCTTCATCCTCTGTTCTGTATTTTCACTTAGTAGATGATGGCACCATTCATTCACTCAATCACCCAGGATGGAAAACTGGGAATCACCTTTATCATCTCCTCTGTCTTATCCTCCTCTCCAATACCCATCAAGTCCCAGGTTGGACTTTCTAAATGGCTATGTCAAATTGATTCCTTTATACTTAGTTCAGGGCCTAACAACCTCTGACTGTTATTATAAATAAAGAAAACATGATATATGTACACAACGGAATATTACTCAGCCGTAAAGAAGAACGGCTTTATGACATTTGCCAGTAAATGGATGAGTCTGGAAACTATCATGCTAAGTGAGATAAGCTAATTGTGATATGTGGAGGCTAACACACAACAAAGGGGAGGTAGGGGAAGAATAGATGTTTAGTGGATTAGACAAATGAAAATGAAGGGAAGGGATAGGGGATAGGAATGGAAAAGAGAGTGGAATGAATCTGACATAACCTTTCCATGTACATATATGAATATACCACAGTGAATCTCCACAGTATGTATATCCAAAAGAGTAGGATCCTAAATTAGAATAAGATACACTCCATGTTGTATAAATATGTAAATATTGAACCTACTGTCTTGTAAAACTAAAAATGATTTTAAAAAGTTCCTAATTTGTTTTATCTTTCATCTAAATACTTTCCAATCCATCCTTTATGAAGTTAGGATGATCTGTTTAAAAAGTACTTCAGTCCATGCTTCAGCTTTGCTTAAAGACCTTGTGGGAACTTCCTTCTCTTTGACCTAAAGACATCCTACTATTCTTTTTAATGTCTTGCTCTCACTTCAAACTCCAGGAAAACAAGATTATGTGAGTTGCCCTGCAAATTCCAGGTTACCTCTTAACTTTCATGTTTGTAAAGGTAGGGCGCCTGAAAGGTTCTCCTCATTCTTTTCATCTTTACCTGACATTTTCTACTTAAATGTTCAGGTATTTTCCAGGGAAACAATTCCCAAGGAGTAGAGGCTCCTTTCCTGAGATTCTACCCCATCCAAAGTCGGTCTATTCCATGCAGTATTCAAAATTAGTTTTTAATTATGTTCATTCATTCACTGAGTCCTCAAGTGTTTACTAAATAGCTTGTCTGGGTCAGACACTTTTTTGTGCCATGTGCATGATGTTCAGTAAATGATCTCTGCTAATGAATGAATGAATGAATATATCCTATCGAACTTCAAGAGGAACATTACTATGTTCTATTTATTTGAATTTATTTATTTTTACCTTCATAACACCACACTATGCTTAACATCATATTTTATATGTAATAGCTCAAAAACATTTTAATTGATTAATTTTATATTTGGTTTTGATTTAAAGATGTTTTTAAAAAATCAATGATCATAAATCACAAAGTTTTATACACATGAGCATACAATGTAAATAATGTCCAATAATATTAGTAAATTCTGAAATCTTAATAATTTTGATAAACTAATTACAGAAAGCTGCCCTGAAAGAAGAACTTAGGGGACACAATGCTTGAAGATTACAGGAAGCCATGTGCAATAAAGATTCAAGTCCAAAAGTAGCATGTAGGAGTGTTTTGGCAATTTTAAGAAAGACAAACAAACCTCTCATAATACTGATACTTGCTGAGGAAAAGTAGTCAAAACAGGCTGGAAATAAAGCTGTCACTGTGAAAGAGGTCATTTAAAGGCTCTAGGTGCTATACCCATGCTGCCTAATGGCTAAAGGGTCTTGCTTTGAGAGGTTCTGGATTCTTCCATATTTTATTCTACCATATTCCTAAGGAAAACCCACTATGGACAATAAAAATTTTCCAAATGACATTAAGGGAAAAGGCTTTTGCAAAAATCTCAAATCAGAGAAGGAATTAGTATCAGAAACTCTTGAAAACCAAAAAGATAAAGATGGCAACCCCAATAAAAAATGAGCAAGGTTAAGGAATAGACAATTTACATGAGCACAAAGTAAAAGACCGGTATGAAAATATTTTCTTACTCATCAGGTATTAGAGAAATGCAAATTAAATACAATAATGAGATATCACTCATGCTAATCATCACTCATGCTGATATACTAATATTACCTTGTTAGAAATGAGGAAGTAATGCCAATTGTTGGCAGGAATATTAGATTATAGGGATACTGATGCATTTGTGGTAGGATAGTAGATAAGAGCAGGAAACCTGGTAAAGAAGTGGGCAGAACTTGGCCAAATAAATTAAACCCACAATGAATGCTCAACCTGATCAATTTATTTCTGAACATACATAGATATATGTTAAAGAAATTCTCACCCATCTTGTAGGGAGAGGTAAGTTAGGATATTCATCTCAGTATTATTCATGGTGTAGGAGTTGAAGTTTATTTGGATTTCTAGCAATGGAGAAACAGAGGAAAAACGTGATAAGTACCATGTAGTACTATGCAATAATTACAAATATAGGGCTAAATATCCACAGGGGTGATATGAAAACCACAGTGCTCAACCAGAAAGGTAAAAAGACAGTCTAAATTTAAAATGCATTCACAAATACACACATACATATAAAAGAATAAAGCACCCTTAATGAGAGCACATACATGTATTGAAGCTACATATTAAACATGAAAGACTAATCCTTATAACAGGTGGAGCAAGAATGGAGGTAAATAAATGATTGAATAAAGAAAGAGAGGAGACAGAGAAGAAAAGGAGGAGGAGGAGAAGGGGAAACTCTCAGTATAGACCTCTATCGTATCCCTTCCACTCTGCTCTCCAAAGGCTTCCTTTCAACCTAACAGAAAACCTCTCTACTGTGTGATTATATAACAAATATCTCTTCAGCAAGGTTATAAGCCATACTGGTGGGTACCATGTATTTGTCTTGTTTACTGCTATATCCTCTACTCCTAGTACAGTGCTTACCTGCTGCAAGTACTTGTTGAAGGAATAAATGAACACAAATTTTATACTGGACTTACTCATACTGTAAGAAAACACCAAAAGTTAAACTTAAGACCTCGGAAAAATTCCACATGCATCTTCACTATTAAAATGCAGGTTTCATCTCAGGAAAGATAAGTTCTTACATTTCATTTTAGCAAAAATAGAGCAGCAATTTTGTTTCCAAAGACACTCAGGTGTGACTCTACCTGAACCACTTTTATATTATCTAATACATTTAAGATGGAGAAAATATTTTTTATTTTCAGTTTTTTATTACAAAGATAAAGAGATAGTACTGCTCATGTGATAATAAATGTTCTTATAACCTTTAAAGTATTCATATTATAAATTTCCTATCAAAATAATATTTTTATGCTTTCCTATATAATGGAATTTCTTAGTCACAAAAGCTATCAGTAAGTTTTCTTTCAGAACTTGTAATGAATGCTACATAATTCAGAATAGCTCTCTATTTACCAGTTTCACAAAGTATGCATTTTCAAAGAACAATCATAAGAGGCATAAGGACATTTCAGTCAAAAGCAGACTGCAAATATGGTAGTCCCATAAAAGTATAGTGGAGCTGAAAAATTCTTATCATCTAGCGATACTGTTGCCATGGTAATGCTGCAGCCCAAAGCAGTCATATGAAAGTATAAAATATACAATTATGTATAGTACAAAATATTTGATAATGATAATAAATCACTGCTACTGGTTTATATATTTACTGTATAATCTTATTTTTGTTATTTTAGAGTGTAATCTACTTATGAAAAAAAGTTTGCTGAAAAACAGGATGCTGTGTTATAGTGACAGCAACCTTATACATCTTGTGTTCTCTGAGTCTCTTGGTTACATCAAGTGCTCATTGAGTGATTGGTCAAGATCATCTAGGTTTCTAAGTACATTCTATGATGTTTGTACAAAAACTTGCCTAACATATTTTCAAAATATATTCCCATTGTTAAGCTATGCATAGATGCATTTCATTGAGCACTAAATAATGTATGATTAGAGAGAGATTATATAGCACTGAACAAATGACCCTGTCTTTTCAATACAGATATTGTTGATTCTTGCTTTTCATGTGCTTTTCCTACCAGAATTTGTAATACCTGCAATGAAAGAACCCTTCCTTGCTAATGAATTAACTTGTACAAAAAAGGAAAAAAAAAAAAAAAGAAAGAAAGAAAAGAAAAAGAAAAAAATCTTGAATTGTAGCAACTCCCTAGCTCATCTTTTACAACAAAACTAAATTTTTTTGGCTCATACATATTATAGTGAAAATTCTCATTAGACTTAACTATGCAGGGAATATTTTTTTTTTTTTTGGTGCTGGGGACTGAACCCAGGGCCTTGTGCATGCAAGGCAGGCACTCTACCAACTGAGCTATATCCCCAGCCCAGGAACAAATATTTTTAAAAGATAATTGCTCTTCTAGGAAAATAAATTTCCAGACACAGAACGATTTACTTAAATAGAGTTTTGCTATAGGGTCACTGTTGATTAATTCTAAACTGATGAACCTTCTTTGCATTATTTGATTTCTTATTGTTAACAAATTAGAAGTAGCCAAATAGGGCTAAAGAAAGACTGGTTAAAACAAGCAAATTTGCTTTTAGATTAATAGTTTCTTTGAAGATGCTAACACTTCTAATATGTCTAATATTTCTTTTGGTTTCTTTAATGGCGCTATTTTCAATACACTTCCTTCTAAACCTCTTTGTCTTTTGGTTTTAAACTTAATTGATTCCTGGAAAAGCACAGAACTCATTCTATTAGATGTATGCTTAGTATCTCACTTTACCAAATCTAATCTAGAAAATCAGGGTCCTGAGACTCTTACATGGGAAATAGATGAATTAGAAGATTATTTTCACAAAAAAGTCTATTAGGTAGAGCATGCTGATTCAAAAAAAAAATGGGAGTTTACAAATAGCTGAATTTTGTGAAGAGTCGATTCATTTCAGAGACAGACACCATGGCAAATCTATACAAAACTTAAACTTGAAATGTTAGACTTGAGTTCACTGTGCTGAGAAAACCATCAAAATTCCCCTAGGAATAGACACTATGTTTCACTTTACAGATTAAATTAAAAACTTCAATAGGAAATAATAAAAACTGGATCCTGCCAAAAGAGAGAATCTAGAAAAGCAGAACAATTCAGGTAATCCATTTATCTTCTCTTATGAAATGACAGTGAACCTTTGTTTGATCTTATCTTTTACAACCTCTCCATAATCTTTCCACCTCTGAAGAGGAAGACATTAAAACAAAGAAAAGAGAAGAATCAAATATAACATTCCTCAAATGTTTGAGAAAGCAAAATATTGGCAGAATAGGCTTTTTAAATTATTGTGACTCATTATCAACAATTCAAAGCCTGTCAGTAGCAATCTATCTTTCTTACTTGAAATTAGGTGTGAAATGATAGGGCTATTAAGTGGTTACTCTAAAAGTTAATGTGCTCTTAGTCATCTAAAATAGATACACATTCTCAGATATGCAAGGAATGAGGACACAGCCCAGAATCAATGCAATAACTGCACATCCAGAGCCTCACTCACTTCAGTACTGAACTTCAGGAGAAATACAGGCAAATTTGAAAACATTTGGAGATGCGTCAAAGTATTTGGAGTCTTGAATAGTAAAGACAAAAAGGATGAAGACTAAAAACAAAAATTAGGACATCAGAACGTTCTTTTAAAATACAAAGAACTAAAAAATAAACAAATAAAACATGAAGAACTACCATATAAAAGCTATAGGAGTCCAAACACTAGAACTAATCCAATATTTGGTGGTCACAAAAAGTAAGTCCAAATCATATTTAAAACTCTCGGAAAGATGGAATGAGCATCCTTATCTTCAGACAGTAAATTCTCTAGAGGGGTTTAGTAGAAGCCAACAATGCTTGAAGATGATGGAGATTTCAAGCAACGAATGCATAGTTGGATTAGAGGGTCCCTTCCAATTCTGGTATTCCTTGATCTTTGAAGCAAAGTGATTAATGTGTTTTTTGTTTGTTTTCAAAAATATATTTCATAATTTATTAATGAAAACATGTATGATTAAAATTTTGCACCTATCTATTAAAATTTATAATTCTGTAGCCATTATTCAGCATTTTGTGAGAATTGAGTATAACATAAATATGTGTGCATATATATGGAATATATACACATTTAAAATATAAGTGTATTTAGAATGCATATGTATATAGAATTTGTATAATTCTATTTTTATCTATCTATCTTTGAATGTCTTGCTTTCTATGTTGCCATTTAACCAGAATTTTCCAGAGTTTATAGTAGAATATTTGGCGATTTAACTCTTTTGGGTCTCTAGAAATAACAGGCTTAGTTCCACACTAGAGGTACAAGAAAGAACTTGAGTGCCTAGTTCTGTGCCATCCCCAGGTCAGAAAAAAGAACCAATGTACTCTTTTTCAACTCTTTCTCATTTCTTCTTATGTGAACTCTTTTGAGACTTCTTTTTTCTTTGATGTCTATAGAAACAGCTATCCTGTAGGATAACTTGTGTAAAAGTCTCTGTTTATTCTTTTTAAAATAATTACTAAAAAGTCAATACATACTTTTTTGCATTTAACAAACAACAACAAAATCAATCTTTAATGCACACCAACCTCTAGGCTCTGCTTCAGAACTAGTAACAACGAACATTTATACAGTTTAACAGCTTACAGATCACATTCATGTATTCATTCTTGTATAGCACCACATGAGACAGGCAGAGTCATACCAAATAATTTACATGTGATCCCTAACAGGACAAAAACTTATTCTAGAAAAGGACTCAAGGCTGTAAGATACAAATGACTATAATACAAAGAAGCATGTTTTAACTACCTTAAGAGAGACAGAAAGTGCTATGGCAGCTCAGCAGACAGCTCATTTCTGGCTGGGAAAAGGGATAAGGGAGATCTTAGGGGAGGTGAATTCGACTTTTTAGTTTTATTACATGGTTAGGATTTGGAGAGGAGTTAAATGTGGAATTGCTGGATCTTACGATGGTTCTATTTTTGTTTTATTTATTTATTTATTTAGAAATCTCCAAACCACTTCCCTATTTCCCTAATGACTAATTTATAAATTTGCCTAATGTGCTCATTTACATCCCCATCAATGTGTATGAGAGTTCCCCTTTCTCCACATCCTGGCCAATATTTATTATTATTTTTCTTTCCAATAATACCATTATAAGTAGGGTCAGATGATATTAGGGTGATTGATATGTCTTTTGAAAGACAAAAAATAAAATTTAATTTGTAAAAGAGTAATTACAGTTAAGGAAGACTGAACAATTTATAGACGTAGACAAGCCAGGGAAAGAGCAATTGTAAAAAGCCAATATTTTTAACTTACAAGATTAAACTCATTAGCAATTTTAGTGCATACAACTGCTGCTTCTTTCCTTTAAGAATATAATGAAATGCATAATTTTTAAGGAATGTATAATTTTAAGGTATGTTTACTGTAGAAAACCTGGAAAAGAGTGAAAAATCTAGTAGAATAAATCCTCATACTCTCACTGCCTGAATGAAGGATACTATATTTGATATGTTTTACTACCAATAATCACAAAAAGGAAAATTTAATCACACCCTATAATTTTATATCCTTTTTTAAAACTTAACACATTGTGGGCCATTTCCCATGAATACACAGTAAACTCTCATTTAGATATCATATCTCTCACAGTGCCTACAGGAAGGTTAACTATTTCACATCCCTCATCTTGGCATACATTATATCTAACTTACATGATAAATATTGTGTGACTCACTGTTAGGAAATTATAGATCTTATTTATATTCAGCTATCTGGGATCTTCTATAATGTCTGGCACATAATGGATACTAGATATGCTTATTATTTACTCTGTGAATTGAAACACACATTCATTAAAATTAAGTCACTCATTAAAAGAATGACACTGAAATGGATACTGGGAGCACAAGGAACTTTTAGCTCTGGATAGTGCTACATAAAAAGATTAGATGATCTTTATACACACACACACACACACACAGATACAGACCTTCTCTAAAACAGCAAAGTTTCACTTCTCACAAAATCTTGCCTAACAGCTGTGGTCCCCAAACTAAACTCTCCTTGCAGCAACTTTCATTACCAACCAGAATAAGCACTGTCCTGCTGAACAGAGGGGTAGGCCACACCACATTCTATAAACATTACCATCTGCGATGATTCCTAGATCTCTTTTATCTGCAACCCAGTCAATACCTAAACTCTGGACTGGCATATCATCTGTCTCCTACTTTTCTCCACAGGTATTTCAAAAATCAACATTTCCAAGATGGAAGTGGCATTTCTCTCACTCATTTGTAATCCCTATTTCTAGTCTCCATTTTGATGAAGCCTTCTACCATTCCTATGGACTGCATTGTCTCCCTTAAGTTAATATACTGAAGCCAAAACCCACAATGTGATAGTATTTGGAGATCGGCCTTTGGGAGGTAATTAGGTTTACATGACTAGGGTAGGCCCCCATTAGTGCCATCTCGGCCATATGAGAATACAGCAAGAAGGCAGTCATATGTGACACAGAAACAGGCTCCTCACCCAGAACCAAATCTGCCAGCACCTTGACTTTTAACTTCCTAGCCTTAGAAGTATGAGTCATAGAATTCCTATTGTTTAAGACACCAGTTTGACATTCATTTTATGGAGATTCAAGAAAACAAAGATAATCATCAAATTTATCATATAAATATCAAATAAGGAAAGCTTTCTAACTCCCCCTCTTATTTACTCATCAAATCTAAAGTCTATTATCCAGTTAACATTGCTGAATCAATTTAGATTTCTGATTTTGATATACTATAGTTATATAAAGTGTTATGACCAGGGGAAGGATACAAGAGATTCTGTATTAGTTTTGCAACTTTTGTGAGTCCAAATATTACTTCACAGTAAAAAGGTTTATTAAAAAGTCTTCTCTAACTGGGTGAGGTGGTGCATGCCTGTAATCCCAGTAATTCAGGAGGCTGAGGCTGAAGGATCACAAGTTGGAGGCCAGTCTCAACAACTTAGCAAAGGCCTAAGCAACTTAGTGAGATACTATATCAAAATATAAAATAAAAAGGGCTGGGGATGTAGCTCAGTGGTAGAGCATCCCAAGGTTCAATCTCTAATACCCACTGCCAAAAATGTCTTCCCTTATTGTCATCTTCAGTAATGAGAATTTCTGACAAGGAATTGTGGGTAATATTGGAAAGTATATTCTGTTAAGAGAAGAATTTTTTCAAATAACCAAGACAGATATATTTTATCAAAGTGAAGTCTTAAAGAGTTGGCAGGTCTTACCTCAAAATATCTAAAGAATAAACAATATACCTATGATGTGATCAAATTTTATTACCTTGATCATAAAATCATTTAAAATAATTAAAAATACATATAAAGGTAAGCCAAAACCTTCAGCTAAACAAAATGAATTTCATACTTACAAATAATATTTTCAGAAATACATAATGTGTGACTTTTAATGTTGAAAGCAGGAGGTTTTAGTTTAAGTCAAATACAGATCTAAATAAAAATAGTAATTTCTATGTGGGATTTGAAGGTAGTAATGGAATAAAAGACTGCAGCTTTGAAGTGTTTTAGTTTCACCTACAGACTTATTTTCTAAGACTATTTTAACTGCAATGATATTTCACTAGCAGCAGGAAACTATTTGCCTGTCACATTACTGTGTTCCTTGAAGTTCATTCTCAAATAATAGCACAGTCTAACATCATTATATTGTTCATATTATAAACACTGAATTGAAATTCTTACAGTGAAGTGGAACTAACTCAAAACAACAAACCAGAGAACAGAGTGCCTACATTACATTTAAGTGTTAAGAATATCTATTCCCTAAATTTACATTTTGTAGAGTTTGACTCATGCAAATGTATGAAAAAAAAAAAAGGCAAGACCCATACAATGACTTTTGTAGATTACTTTTTCTCTAAAGGCAGACATTGGGTTTCTCTAAGAAAACCTATATTAAAATCACATAACTTAAGACTTGAGAATCCATTCTGAGTCATTCAGTACATTCTTTCTAATCTTTTTCTTTCTTTTCCTTAAATCTTCCTCTGGAAAGAGGTTCTTTCCTCTATTTTTCTTCAAGACATATTTTCCTCTGAACAATACCTTTCTCTGCATTTTTGGAAAATGTTGCAGATTGCTGGAATTTAAGGCTGTGGCCTTTTCAGGCTGTAAATGATGGACTTGGTCCTGGAATAGCACATGGAGGTAGAATATCAAATGTTATTTAATATGCATAAGGAAAATAATCTGGTTTATGTACTATAAACTCTGGTACTGCAAACCAGCAATCTATGAGTAAGGCCTAAAATAAATGGATGTAGTTGGTTGATGGCATTAACGCAGCATCCACAGGCTTGACTATTAACATGAAGGGCCAGAGTGGGTCCTAGGAGTTCTGGGAATGAGGTAATGTGGTTGTCAGCCCTATAGACAAAAGAAGTTACTGTTTTCAACAATTTCTCTTCCCATCCCTACCACCTGGTAATGGTAGAAGTCAGACACTTGAGAGTAAAGAGTAGTAGAAACATCATAATTCAGGGGATATTTAGTGAGGGAGAAAACAATGAATTTCTATTGAAGATTTCAAGTTTATTACATCATTTGGAGTTTTAATGACAAATTTCCTTAATTCCTATTTCTATTTCCATAGTCAAAGGGTCTCATTTAGTAGTGTACTGTTTACTATTTGCATTACTGCCTTTTGTCAAGCTTTTGAGATTTGGGGCTACAGATACTACTTATACAGTCAAACGTAGAAAGGATGATGGCTTTATCCCTTTGAAAACAACCTATATATTATTGGGGCATGTTAAGTGATTCTTTACCATTTGACAGCTTTGAAAGATTACGGAAATCTGAGACAGTTAAAAATTCATATATAATTCACCAGTACCAAGAAGAAAAATTTCAAAGTTTAATGAGTCATTTTTGTTTACTATGAAAAGTAATTAATTACTGGCTTACATAAGATTTTATGCTTTATTCCTTAAGGGTTAATGAATTGAAATTAAGTTTTGGGTGTGAAATGAAAATGTAACTGTAGCCACATCAATGTTCATAGCTGCTCAATTCACAGTAGCCAGATTGTGGAACCAACCTAGATGCCCCTCAATTGATGAATGGATAAAGAAACTGTGGTATATATATACCATGGAATATTACTCAGCCATAAAGAATAATAAAATTATGGCATTTGCAGGCAAATGGATGCAGTTGGAAAATATCATGCTAAGTGAGATAAGCCAATCTCAAAAAACCAAAGGACGAATGATCTCACTGATAAGTGGATGATGACACATATAGGGGGTGGGAAGGGGGCAAGAATGGAGGAAGGAGGGACTGTATAGAGGGATAAGAGGGGTGGGAGGGGTGGGGGGAAGAAAAAATAACAGAATGAATCAAAAACTATTACCCTAGGTAAATGTATGATTACACAAATGGTATGCCTCTACTTCATGTACAGAGAAACAAGATGTATCCCATTTGTTTACAATAAAAATGATTTAAAAAAAAGAAAATGTAACTGTAAATTTGAGTACATTTTCACTTATTCATATGTATAAAAAGACATGAAAGCAATTATGCTTCACACAAATCACGGTTACCATTGAAATACTTTATAACCCACTGATCAGAGCAGATGCTAGGTAATAATATTGGTACACCTGAAATAATATAAATAAATAAATAAATAAAAAGCATTTCAAAGACCACAAATTTTCTATTTTCTACTTTTTCCTACTGTATAATAACCTCTTGCTAGAATTTGACTTCTTTTTTTAATATTTTTTTAGTTTTATATGGACACAATGCCTTTACTTTATTTTTATGTAGTGCTGAGGAATGAAACCAGTGCCTCACACATGCTAGGCAAGCACACTACCACCAAGCTATAGCCCCATAGAATCTGACTTCTTACCATGACAGATATGTAGATATATCTTGAAAGGTTTCCCAAACAGTACTTTTGAATGGAAGCAGATGAGTCTTAGTTAACTTGTTCTTTATTATTTCTAAAGATCAATCTTTGATTTACTAAGATTTACTTTACTAGGAAACATCACTTTATCTTAATTTCCTACTGCATGTTTTAGAATTAACCAGAGTAGAATAAAGACCTTGAATAGCAGCTGCTGAAACCACTGAAAACTTCTTTGATCTACTAGGAAACAGTTCTGAACCTTGATCTTAACAGAGAAATTATAGAGGCTTAGGTCTACAGTCAGTGAAAGCTTTTACCTTGATACTATCAGAAACAATATTTATAACCAATTAAGCATGAAATATCCTTTATGCTGCCCAATAAAAACACTGTTATGAATATTCTGAAGGAGGTAAAGAATTATAATAAGTGGTGTTTTTTCTAGTTTTTAATCTAGCTGGGCAACAAATAATTTGAATTACATGTCAAAGGTTTACACATGAAGTTGAGTATAGAATCTGTAAGAGCTTAAACAGAACACAGTCTTTGCTCTTTAGAAGCATATAAACCTATTTATATGAGTAATCTGAGTGCAGACATGATGACTCTGAGAAAATATAGTGCCTCAGAAATAATGTATGCCTAAAATTCATGTCATAGTATTGATACCCTGTTTGTCTCTGGCTATATAGATAACTTGATTTTATTAAAAAATCGCTTGTTTTAAATTTGTTAATTTGATGTAGAAAAAATGATATACTTTAAAATATTTACTCTTGAAATGGACCAAAATGAAGAATTATCTCAGTGAAATAAAACCTCAATTTAAAATAAGAAATGTTATACTAGTTAATTCTAAATTGATGACCTTTGACAAAGTAAGTATATAAGTAAATATTATCCTGATCCATTCCGAGCACAATAGCATGAAAAGCTCTGCACACCTGCTCCCCAGGGAAACCAGTGAAAATTCTAAAAAAGCAGCCATTTGAGAAGTTCTTAGGAATAAATTTCATAAGAGATGTGGAAAATTTGTACTCTGAAAACTGTAAAACATTGTTGAAAGAAAATAAAGATTATCTAAATAAATGGAAAGTACCCAACACTTATGTTAGAAGACTTAACAATGTTTTAATGAAATTATTATTCCCCACAGTGATCTACAGATTCAATGCAACCCCTACCAGAAACCCCACTAAGTTCTTTGTAGAAAATTTCAAGCTGATTCTAAAATTTATACAGAATTACAAGGACCTCAGAACTGCGAAAATAATCCTTAAAAAGGAGAACAAAGTAGAAGGATTCATGCTTGGTGGTTAAAAACTTATCAGGAATAAAAGTAATGAAGACTGTTTGGAATTGGCATAAAGACACATATTAGTCAATCAAGTATAACTGAAAGCTCAAAATTAAACCCATACATCTAAGGTCAACTGATTTTTGACACGGGAGACAAGATCAATGGAAAAGGAATAGTCTTTTTCAACAAATGGTGCTGTGACAACTAAATAGCCACATGCAAATAAATGAAGTCCAACCCTTCCTGCATACCATATTTGAAAATCAATACAAAATGAATCAAAGTTCTAAATGTATGAGCTAAAACTATGCAAATGTTAAAAAAAAATTACAGTAACTCTCCTTGACTTTGGACTTGGCAAATGATTCTTCAAGTAACAAAAACCATAGATAAATGTGACTTCATCAAAATCAGAAACTTTTTTTTCTCTGGAGAAATCCCATCATGAAAGTGAGAAGACAGTCCAAAAATTGGGAAAATGACTACAAATTATATATCTGACAGGGAACTTGTATCCTGAATATATAAAGAACTCATAAAGTTCAATAATAAAAAGATACAACCTACTAATTAAAAAGTGGATGGAGGATCTAAACAAACACTTCTCCCAAAGAAGATATACAAATGACCAAAAAACTCATGAAAAGAGATGTAACATCATTAGTCATCAGGGAAATGCAAATGGAGACCACAGTGAGAAACCACTTTGTATCTACTAGGATGGCTAGAATCAAAGAGATAACAAATGTTGGTAAGCACATGGAGAAATGTGAACCCTCAAACACGGTGGGAATGTAAAATGATACAAACACTTTGGAAACAGTGTGGCAGTTCCTCAAATGATTGAACATGTATTTACACTATCATCCCACAATCCCTTTCATGGGTATATACCCAAAGAAATAAAAACATATTCATGTACAATGACAGTTCATACCAGCATTATTCACAATAGCCAAAGGTGGAAAAATCCAAATCTTCATTAATGAATGAATAAACAAAATTCCATACAATGGAATATTATTTAGACATAAAAATGAATGAAGTACCAAAATATACTTTGTTAGAGATGAATCTGGATAATATTATGTAAGTAAAAGCAGCTAGTTCCAGAAGACTACATATTTTATGACTGCACTCATATGAAAGCCCAGAATAGGGACATCTATGACACAGTGAATAGGTTAGTGATTGCTTAGGGGTAGAGGAAGAGGAATGGGTGGGATATGGAAGTGATAGCTAAAGTGTACTGAATTTATTTTTAAAGTTATGAAATGTTCTAAAATTGTGGAAATCATTGCATATATCTTTGAAAATACTAAAAACTTGGATTGTACATTTTAAATGTAAATGATATAGTATGTGAATTAAATCTCAATAAAGCTTTTAAAATCAACATATTTTCTAAATATGGCAATATTTAAAATTATCATTTCAATTAAAGTATATTGGTATTGAGTCTGAGCCCTTGTCCCAATAGAGATGGCTTCTCACCCATGTAGCCCTGCAGCCAGCCCCTGATCTCAGGGGAGAAGTGGCCATGGAATGGTGGACAGGGTAGGTTGGAGTTTGGATGACCCCACCCTGCTCAATGAGCAGTGAGTAAACCAAAGTGGGAGCAGACCCAAATGGTGATTTCAGGAAAGTTCAGATTCAAGGGTTAACCAATAATGTTGATATATTCCAAGACCTGCTTAGCATAAATTTGGACCAATAGTGTTGATTCAAGAATAATATAAACCTACTCAAGTGGCAACCTGCTACTGGGTCCTCTCTTGCCCCTGTGGAAGCTCTGCCTCTTTTCTTCTTACTTGAATAAATCTTACTCCTTTCACTATTACTTTCCATTATTAACAAGGACCCGGAAAGAAGAAATCAGTGGTAAGTTGCTAGGGTCTGCTGTGACAGGTGGAGAGCACTGTCCATCATTAAGAACTTCAACACACCACTCTCTGGCTTTGCTGGCTGCGACCCTCAGAGCCGAGACCTGCAGACTCCCCTGCCAGGATTAGATGCTAATATTAAAACAGGCTGTCTCATCTGCAGAGGCCTCCAGCTTACGCAGACTGCATCTGCCAGCAGCAGCAGAGAATCTAGTTTCATTCCAAACTTAAGTTTCAATATGACAGAATTGTGGATAGCCAAAATGTGTGGGATAAACGAGAGAATGTGTTTAGGTTGTAATATCATGAGAGATATGTATAGAATAGTATCAGTGACATAAACACATGTGATTAAATTAAAAGAAAATATCACTAAATTACTAATAGGAGTGGGATTTAAAGTTCCTACAATAATGCTACATGAAAATATTTTCCCCTCAGGGTGAAAATTATAACTTGTAAACACAATATCCTTCAAATGGTGAAATATGTAGAATATTTTCACAAAGAAAAAAATTCCCAAATGGGTTTAGCATAAAGCAAAAACCTACCATTAACAACAGATTCAAGATAAAAATATTTTACCACCCTCCTACTGCATTCAATATTTGCCTTGAAGTAGGCATTAATTTTAAGTGGCCTAAAATGCATCATTAACTTTTAAGGAGGAAAAAATAAACATTCTTTCAGAAAACTACAAATACTGAAGCACAGAATTACATTAGAAAAATGTTGTTTAGAGATTAGTGCATAAAAATAAAAAATATTTTCAATTGTAATTTGGTACATTTAGAAATAGGGTGCTATTATTTTCATAAAATCCTGGGTTATACCCTTTCCCCCTATGGCTTAAATGCAATAATGAGAAATTATCTAAAATAAAATTGCTTTTAAGAGAAAAAATGATTATCATAATTATAAAACTAGTAGAATTTTTCCATTATCCTTGGACATATATTCCCCCCAAATTTTACATTAATGACAGCACCTTTAATGAACTCAGGATCAGTCTGATTAGACTTGGTATATGTAATATGTAATACAGCCCAAATAATTGGAAACTCGAACTAAGGTTCTTCTACTTTTACCTACTTAAGTCATTTGGTCATGGCATTCCTGAATGTGAGAACTCTAATTCTCTCAATGACATTACAATGATAACAAGCAATATTATAGAATACTGAATTAATTAGCACAGCTAGGTGAGGTGGTGCACACATGTAATTCCAGCGGTTAGGGAGGCTGAGGCAGGGAGGATTGTGAGTTTAAAGCTAGCCTCAGCAAAAGCAAAGCGCTAAGCAACTTACTGAGACCCTGCCTCTAAATAAAATACAAAATAGGGCTGGGGATGTGGCTTAGTGGTCAAGTATCCCTGAGTTCAATTCCCAGTACCAAAAAAAAAAAAAAAATTGCCTGAATTAATTAGCACAAAGATTACAAAGATCTTGTCTACTTCTTTTAACATTATCTTTTCTTAAAAACACATGCTGCAATTTAAATTTGAGGATTGCTATGATTTGTTATAACTTGTAAACACGATACCCTTCAAATGGTGAAATATGCAGAATATTTTCACAAGGAAATGTTCCCCAAAGGGCTATGTATTCAAAACTTAGTCCTCAGCCCATGGCACCACTGAGAGGTAGTGAAACATTTAAGAGATGGGGCCTACTGGAAGGAAGTTAGCTTATTGGGGGCGTATCCTTGAAAGAGATACCAGGGCCCTGGCCCCTCCTCTTCCTCTCTCTCTTTTTCTGATCACCATGAGGTGAACATGACTCCACACATTTCTGCCATGATGTACTATGCTGCCACAGAACCAAAGCAACAGGACCAACTAACCATGGACTGAAACCTTTGCTCCTTTTAGGTTGATTATGCCAGATATTTTACCACAGTGACATATAGCTGAGTAACAAGAAGGATGTTTAGTAGTTTTCCAAACCATTATAAAGAATATTATTTCCAAGATATGTTTCACAGACAAATAACAAAGGACTATTTGATTAAGTTAGGAAGAAGTTACCCATTTTTACCTATCTTTTGGAGAGTCACAAAGCATCACCCAAACATAACAAAGGACTTTATGAAGTCCTGCAATTAAAAAAAGATAGATTAAAATTAAAATGGTTGAATTGTACTTATTTGACCATGAAACTCTATTTTTCAGCATAACACCCAGAGGGAGTCAAAGACCTACTGTTTTGTGAGATATACTTTGAGAAATGCTTAGGTTACATTTTTTTTCTATTTTTATGATGCCTTGTATTGTCCATTTTTACTTCGTAGCCCATTTAAAAGAGAAGAGTGAGAGTGTCACAGGAAAAAAAAGCCTTCATAGATCATGCTTCTCTTAGTTTTGCCCTTGTTCTTGTCACTTGGTTAATACATTTAAAAAATTTCCTTCTCATGTCTTTGAAAATATTGATAGTTGGAAATAGATCATAGTTTGGCAAAAGATCCAATGCCATATTAATACATTAAATAGTTCAATGACCTTAAAAAGCAATGAATCATAGATTAAAGTTTATGCTTCAAAGAACCACAGATGATATATTACAAATTAAAGTTTAATTTTGCCTTCTTATTTAAAACATGACTTACAAAATGGAGATCTGGAGTTGGGAAAGGAAAATATTGCTGCTTGTCCTTCCATTTTAAAGAAAGCAGCAAGTCATATTGATCCATTTTCTGTAGTAGCAGATAATGAATGCAATATTATTTCCAACATATCTTAAGTCACAGCTTCAAATAATTTGATAGATCTGAGTACATGCACCCTGAAAGTACACTCAAAAGAAGAAAGAAAAATCATTATTTTCAGATCAGTGGTATATTTAGGAAAGTCAAAGAGAAAACTAGTAGAATTAATGAGAAAAAGTGTTAGAATTAACCAGAGTTCAGTAAGATGACCTGAGACAAAATTTAAAACAATATTCAAATCAATAATTTCTTAAATACCTAAAATGACCAGTTAGAAAAATGTATAGGAAATACAATATTTACAATAGTACTAAAGTTACAAAATACTTAGGAATAAAATGAACAAGTTATATTTAAAAGATGGATGATAGAAATCTCAAAACATTACTGAAGGACATCAAAGAAGACCCGAATCCATGGAAAAACAAACCTTCATACTGAAAAGGAAGAATTGATATTACAAACACGTCAACTCACCCTAAATTAGTGGTAACTTTAACACAATTTTAACTTTACAGTTAACCAAGAAAAGAACATATGAAAGATTAGCCAAGAGAATTTCGAAGATGAATAATGAAGCTAGTGTTGCCCTAAACAGTTAACAAAATGAATTATAAAGCTAGAACTAGTCATTAAAACAATATAGTATTGTTTTAATTCAACACGGATGGAACACAACTGAAAAACCAGAAAGAGCAAAAATAAAGGCAATATAATGCATACTAAGGATGGAATTTTAGAGCAATAAATAAAGTTTGAGGTCTCAAATATATTACCTAGGTCCAACTAATTATCTATCTGGAAAAATTAAGATCCCTACTTTTCACTATCTACAAAAGAAGTTCCAGATGCATCAAAGAGTCATAAACACTTCATATATGTATGAATACAAAATATAAAAATGTTTATAATTTCAGAAAGGAAAGGGCTTTACTAAATATAACACAGAACCAGGAAACTAAGCAAAAACTATGAACTAGTATTTCACGTGAAAAGAGAAATAAAAATGGTTAATTAACAAATAAGCATAGGAAGTGGTCTTAATCTTACCAATAATCGAATAATGCATTCATATAAGTGATTTATGAGTACTGAATAAAATAAAAACAAAAATTTAAACCAGATTGGCAAAGAAACAAACAAACAAGAAAGTCAACTAGCATGGCCCAGAGTGTCTCAGATTTTCTTAGAAATAATAAATAACACAGTACTTTTAGAGGGTAATTTACATTATCAAAATTAAAAATGAGCACACCCTTTTAGTTAATCTACTTGCAGAATTAACCTAAAGATAAATTATATATACACTAGGACCAGTATGAGGATGTTCACTGTGTATAGAAAAAGACTGAATGTTTTTCAATGGAGTATTAAACTGGATCTTTGCAATGGAAGAGAATTCAACAGGATACCTTGCAAGATGATAAAGATCTGTATGGATTTTTATTCTCTATTATAGTTATTGATATTGTTTTAATTTATAAAATTAAAAGTAGATATTGGTTTTATAAATTAAAATAAAAGTAAATATTTTTGATACGTTTTCCTGGAAAGACAAGGTAGCGATTATATTTAAACAATGGGTTTAATCATCAGAGATTTAAATTTGAAAATAATTTGCTATTATTTTACTATATTTTTCTGAGACACTTAACTTTAGTGGCTCAAGTAAAAAAATTAGGTACTATAAATTCCAGAGGAGAAAGTTGTGTGTAGTGATTAAGAGTTACTTAAAATTACTCATAAAATCCTTTATTTTATTATATCAAATAAAATTGAGTCTCCTACATTATTACTACTAATAAAGCCTAGTCAAAGCATAAAGTCCTATTTTTCAGTACAAATCCAGAAGATATTTTCTTAGAATCTACTTTAATAAAGAAGAGCATGAAGAACTGAACAATAACCAGAAGCTTATAAAAATCTATCTCATTGCATTGATAATTCATGCAGTTACTATTACCAAACTATTAAAATGCCCTTTTTATTTCCCTTGAAATAAGAAAACCAAGAAGATCCTGATTCTTAATTAATAGGAGATATTAACTGCATTTTTTATAATTTGTTATTGTTCTAACTCTAATTCTTCTGTGTCCATGACATAGAATTGTAAATGAAAGGCTACTGTCTCTGATCTTATAAGAACCACTGTTCAAGAATCAAACCATTCAGTTCGGTTAAAAGTCAAAATCACTCTTTATCTTGATATTCTTCAGCAACTATAAAGATACTGTCATTCTTCTTAAAAAAATAAAATCTACCTGTTTCTGAGTTAACAGTAATTGTGAAGAATTTCTACCTGAACAGGTACATCTTGAGCATAGTTTCTCTTATTATCTAGTAACTTCTTTGAGATTTTTCTGCTAACTGCTGCTACCACCACAATCATGGTACATCCTCTAACTCTATTTGAAATATATATAATTGGATAGTCAACCTTCTTCTTGATTATCTGAGGCATAGTAAAGAAATTATTGGAACAGTTACACATGAAAATCAATACTCTTTTTTATAAAATACCATTCACTGTTTCTACAGTTCTACGGAAGGCAGAATTTTAAAGATGCCCCCTCAAGATTCCATTCTGTGGTTATTCAATCAAATACTGATCTATGTTATTATGGTTTGGTTTTAGAGTTTCCCCAAAAACTCATGTGCTGAAGATTTGGTTCCCAATGTAGCAATGTCCAGAGGTAGAGAAACTGATCCAGAAGTGACTGGATCACGAGGGCTCTAATCTTTTCAGAGAATTAATCCATTTGATGAGTTAATAATTTGAATGGACTACTGGGAGGATGTGAAAATGGTAGGCAGGTGGGGCATGACTGAAGGAAGTAGGTCACTGGGGGTATGCCCTTGGGACCTGTATCTTGTCCCTGGCTCCTCCTCCTTTCACTCTCTGCTTCCTAGCTGCCATGAGCAGAACAGTTTTTCTTTTCCTCAGCCTTCCACCATGGTACTCTGCCTCACCTCAGGCCCAGAGCAATGGAGCTGGACTGAAAGCCCTGTAACTGAACCAAAATAAACCTTTCCTCCTTTAAGTTGTTTGTGTCAGGTATTTTGGTCCAAGTAAGGAAAAGCTAATATATAAGCATTGATGTTAAAATTGAGAGACTGTCTTAGATTATATACATGGATCTACTGTAATTATGTCCTTAAAAGCAGAAGAGTAAGGCAATTATAGAATTTCAACAGAAGAGAGAAAAGATGACATAGGAGAAGAGGTCAGAGAGGCTGAGAATGACCCCCAGCTGATCGTCAGTGAGGACATGGGAGTTTCAATAATTCCACAACCACATAGAATGGGATTCTGCCAACAACCTGAATCAACTTTGAAAAGAATTCATTCTTAGGGCCACGAGAGAGGAGCACAAATCCTGCCAACCCCTTGATTTTGGCCTTGTGAGACTCTAAGCAGAGAACCAGCTGAGCCACAGTGTTCCTGGACTTCTACCTACATAAAGCTTGAGATAATAAATTTGTGCTTATTGGGGCTCTAAATTTGTGATCATTTGTTATAACAGCAATAGAAGACTCAGTCTCTCGAACTCAAGACTAACTGTCCTAGTTTCTTGCATGCTTCCATATGGTAGACACATCATTAGAGTTCCTCATCTGCAGTGTTGACATCTTCCTTCAAGTGTAGAAACAAGTCCAAAGAAAAATGCATGACGAAGACACTATTTTCAAATACCTATTTTCTTAGTCTGTTATATAATTTGCAAATATTTGATTTAGTGACAGACACTGAGTCAGTATTTTATAGTTCAAACATATATGGGGTCCCTGTCCTCAAGGAGCTTACAAAAATATACACTCAACACAGCTATTTATATTCCATATCTATATAGTTAGTAATGTATAACAAACTCTGTGTTTGTGTTTTTCTTATATGATCATTTGAAAATAGTGGACTATCTTATGTCTAAATTTCCAATGCACGATTTTTTCTTCTTAGCCTATGTGACTGATTTGGAGATCACTTTTCAGCAGTTAAATGTATTTTATCACTAAAATAATAGTAGCGTTTCCCCTTGATTGGCAGGTAAAAGCCAGAAATTGGATTTAAATCTTATTAAGCAAGGAGGAATCAGCTTAGTTTGGAAAAAAGTAAAAAGACATTATATACAAGGTATATACATTTACCATCCTAATGTATTCCCTATGGAAACAGTCACTACACAGAATGTAGATAGTTAATTTAAACAGAAACTTTACTAGCACAAAGGCAGCATGACCAAATTATTAAATAATGAATAGCTTCTATATTTGCATCATTACTAATATTACTAATATCAAGAAACCTCAAGAAAGTCACGTTTTTGTCTCAGTTTCATATCTATGACATGTCCTTACCACATGTTTTATTGAGAAAAGCAATTCAAGTTTTAAAAATTTGATTATTGCCTCTAGATGCTGATGAAATATATTATATATTATATAATTATATTTACTTAATTATTAGCCATAATTATAGTAAATTAGAGTTAAGTATATTATAGCTGAGCAACTCCTAGAAGTGTTAATACACATGTATCCACCTGCCTACAATATTTCAATACAAATTCACTTGTTGAATTTGTCACTTTCTTACCTATGTCAAAATAAGCATACTACTGTGAGCAAGTAAGTATTTTTAAGGGCTGTTATTGACAAAATTGGAGCAGTACATAAAATCATGTGCTGTTTCCATCTGTCAGATATAAATTCAAAAGTATACAGAATTTCTAGAATACAAAAATATTGAAAATGCATGGTAGAAATAAAATGGCTTACATTCAATTATCTGTTTCTTTTTTGTTCTTCAAAAAGAAAACAGCATATAATGTTTATTTTTTTCTTCATTGTAGAAAAGTGCACCTTATCTCTCTATAGCAGTGGAGATACTATCTCTATTACTATGGAAACATTTATTATAATTTAATAGTAAGGGGACAATAATTAACCAACAACTTAAAGCACCAAGATTAAAGCCTGAGAAATTAGAACCAGGTCCATTTTGATCTGAAGCAAGGACAATATAGGTGTGCAGGAATAGACTTGGGAATATGATGCTACAGATCATTGTGGGAGTGCTGTTGTAGATGGTGGAGTTTATAATTCAATCAGAGGTTTCTAGATTGTTCTTGATTCAGCATGATATTATAAACAGAAGAGAAATGCTTAGGTAACCTACCCATTATTTCAGTTCCTTTGATGAAGTTAAAATGGACGATAGTAAAAGAAGCCAGAGCTGAATGCTCAAACATATAGTTTATATGTGTTTAGTTATTTGGAATGGCATTTTTCTCACTGTTCATTACATTGACAATTTTACTTTTAACACAGATATTTTATTTTATTCTTTTTTTTTTTTTTTTTTTTTTTTTTTTTTATGCTGGGGATAGACCCAGGGCCTTAGAAATGCAAGCAACTCTATCACTGAGCTACACCTCAGCCCCCAAAACAGGTATTTTAATATATGTAAAATAATTTTGTTGTTCTTAAATTTGGGGGCAGAATTTTCCAAATGAACTAAGTCAAATAAACACAGATTAGATTTGAGAATATTATTTTAAGTACTGAAGCGGAATTTTATCCGATTGGAGTTCGTAGTAAGATAATTTCACAACTGACTGAAAGGAGGAAGTCAGGCTGGTGGATAGTCAGGAACCACTGACCATCCATCTTTTCTTTGACACAGACAGCTCTATTTCCAGGATAACATGACTACTGGCAGGAGGAGGAGGAAGACAAAGTGAACAAGGAGAGGAGATGATTCAAACATCAGTAGGATTGGAAGCGATATGATAGGAGCTGGTGGCTGCTGTTCTTCTACCCGTGGCACCATAATTCCTTTGGAACGTGGGGTTTGGCTGAAAGGTGTTGAAGTAAAAATGCCTCAATATCTCGGCTATGAATGCAGCCCCTGGAGGCTCTCTGTTGGTTTTCCAAAATTATTTCCCTGTCTTCATACCTTTATATTCTTTTTTATGCTGCTTCACTACATGTCATCTTACCATCAATTTCCCTATCAGAATATTTCCCCACCTCAACTCGTCGTACAGCTCTATTTGCTTGTATCTCATTTTCATTTCCTAAGCAACCATGAAGCTTCAAGTACAAAGGAATGAACTCCTCACATAGCAGAACAAACACAAATTCAAAAACAAAACCACTCTAGGACTAAAAACTGGAGAAATTACATTCTTGTATTAGTTCCAAACTTTGCTGTCTAAGTACACTAGATTCCACTTTCCCAGTGTTTCAATCCCAAACATATTTCTACGTTAGATTAGAATCTGTTGCCTCTCCTCCTCATAGTACACACGGTATATAAATTCAGATCCTAATAGTAGAATTTAAATCAAAAGGTCATTTGTCTGTGTGAATAGAAAGATCAGCCAGACTATGTTAGTATCCTCTGCGATACACTCTTATACCACTGGTACTTTTAGGTCAAGGAAAGTTTTGTAATTGTGACTAATAATTGATTTAATTTATTTATTTATTAAAGGCCTTAATCTCCCATTGAAACATGAACATTATATGAAGAGCACCCTAGTAAAGACACACAGTGTTTTTTGTCACATAGTAGAAGTCCAATAAATAATTACTGAATAATAGTATGTTACATTAATATATCATAGGACAATGAATATCAGTGTCATTAAATAAAACACTTCAGTACTCAGAGTAATACTACTTATTCACACTTGCATTATATTTCCAACAAATAATGACAACTGTCTAGTTGGAAGGCTTCCTAGTGGACAACAGGAGTAGGATTCAGTTGAATTAAAAGCATATACCTAGTCAAAATGTATAGTAGTAATATTATTTAAAAATAGCCTTTACCTTAAAATTGCATTTCTGTTTATACTCTGAAGTTCAAAAGGCGTTAAACATTTAATTTTAATGAAATTAAAAGATACTTTCCTCATGAGTTTCTCAGTTCAGAATTAAAGTATTTATAATATAACTATCCACAGTTAGTAGTTTGTTTGTTTTTTTAACTGATTACTAGCATGAACAATCCTCTTGGCTATTCACATCTTAAAATTATGTCTAAGTAAATGAAATAAAGTCTATACTAAAAGTCCTTCCCTTTGGAAATTTTATTTTGAAAGAAAGTTTTTTTCCTCTTAATGATATGAAAAAAACCAATTATAAAAACTTACTGTTAACAACAGTGGGGTAATAGAAGACTATACCTTTGGAGCTATATTTTTATGCCATGAAACTTTTGAGATTCACTTTTCTGATGTGTGAAATGGAGATGACCATGCATATACTTCCAGTTGTTAAACAACAAATTCATATTATTGCTAGTTTTATTTTTAAATGATTGGTAAATACTCTTCTGAATTTTATGTTAGAAAAAAGCTTACATCTTAATAATTGGATCTGTTCTCTGGTCAAAAAGGTAAATTGTGAAAATTAACTTTTACTTTTATTTGTATTGCCTACCAGGAAGTACACAGGATGTAAATAATAAGTTCAAAAACATGCGTACAGTACCTTTTTAATCTCTCACTTTTCTACCTCCATCTGCTATTACCATTTATGGTAGGCAGAATGGTCCCTCAGTGATATCCATGCACTATCCATAGACTCTGAAAATATGTTACATTATATGGCAAAAGGCCCTTTTCAGATGAAATTAAGGTTATGGATCCTAAAACAGCAAGAATATCTTAGATCATGGAAGTGAGCCCAATTTGTGACTTAGGAAATGATTAAAATCCCATAAAATTTCATCAGCAAATTAATAATTTGATTAAGACTCTAGCCTTCATGTTTGAGAAAGGATGAATCAAGATAATTTGTATTTGTAGATGTAAATGAACAGTTCATTAATGATAGTTTTAAGAGCTCTATTTTTTATGTAAACAATAACAATAAACACTATAATGTATAAGAAATATTTGACATAAATTTATATAATTACTTTTAGCTATTAAAACTTAAATGTACCAACAATATAACACCTTGAGGAAAATGGCTTTAAGTTATTTTGTCTAAAACAGAGAGTAACTGAAATATTATTCTTTCTTTCATTCATTCATTTATTCATTCATTCTAACAAATAGAGTATTTGATCCACTATTTTCATAGGTACTAGAGATAAAAAATATGAATGATACATAGTTCCTCCTCTCAAGGAATTAATAGTCTAATGGGATTCAGGAAAATGTAAAGTTTTATAGGTTATAAAATAATGTTATTAATATAGACATAACTTTTAAAGACAGGTTTATATTTTTCTATTTTAAAATAAGAAGGTTTTTTTTTTCAACTCAATAAGAACAACAAAAAAACCAAACTGAACAAAAAATGGGCAAAGGACTCAAATAGACATTTCCCTAAAGAAGATATACAAATAACCAACAAGCACATAAAAACATGCTCAAAACCACTAGTCACTTGGGAAATGCAAATAAAAACCATAATGAGATATAACTCTCACATCTATTAGGTTGGTTATAAAACCATCAACAAAAAATAACAAGTGTGGAGAAACTGGAACCCTTGTGTACTGTTGGTCGGAATGTAAACTAGTACAACTGCTATGGAAAACATGATGGGAGTTCCTCAAAACATTAAAAAAAACTAGAATTACCATATAATCCAGTAATTCTCCTTCTGGTTACATCCCCCAAACAACTGAATACAAGGTCTACAAGAGGTATTTGTATATTCACGTTCTTGGGAGCAGCATTCATCCAATATACCCCAAGGGTCTACTGACAGATGAATGGATAAACAAAATATAGTGTACATATACATAATATTACATTATTCACCTTAAAAAGGAAGCAAATTTTGACACATGCTACAAACATGGCTGAGGTACCTAGAGAGGTCAAATTCAGAGAGAAACAGAGGTGAGTGCTAAGGGCTTAGGGAGTGGAGAACAGGAAGTTGTTTAATGGGTACAGTTTCAGTTTTGTAAGATATTGGGAAAATCTTGCAAAAGATTTAGTTATGGAGTGGGTGGTGGTGAGGGTTGCTCAACATAACAAATGCATTTAGCACTGAATTGTACACTCAAAATGGTTAAGAGGTAAATTTGATGTTATGTGTATTTACCACAATTAAGAATATAAAAAATAAGTTTAGAGTAAATGATATGAAATCCAAATCAAATTTTAAAAACTCTGATTTTATTTTCTTTAACAATATATGGCTACCATCTTCAGCTATGTGTTAACCCTTACTGACTATAAAGGTAGTTTTAACATAATTCATGATTTGTGAATAGCAGCTTTCACTTACAGAAAATATTTTATTCCACCCACAATATTTAAATAACTTGAACATAGGAAATGACAAATAGTGACATGACTCTCATGACTCTCAATATTTTTAATTAATGGTGGATGACTGTAAGTGCTAAAACATTATTATAAATTTCAAAGGTAAGAAATACACCTAAACTTAGTGTTAAAGGCACATTATTTGTTAGAATCCTTAATGTGCTGTATCCCGTAGGATTCGTTTGAAATTTCTGGTGATGTGAAAAGAAAACCCTACTACTTAAAATTCTGATTATCCTTCATAATTACTAAGTTCTCTCCACATACATTATAGTATTTAGTATAAACTTTTTGTAGGGCTTTGTCATCAAATCATTCTCCACACTGATATGAATGCTACTCAAAGAAATAAACATTAGGAAGGGTAAACCAGGTTTATAGAGTTGGTCAGCAATTGGTTTCTCTGTGAATTGATCTGAAAATTCAGCAAATGTTCACTTAGAATTATTATACACCGCAATCAACAAACATATGGAAAAATGTTCAACATCTCTAGTAATAAGAGAAATGCAAATCAAAACCACCCTAAGATTCCATCTCACCCCAATTAGAATGGCGATTATCAAGAATACAAGCAGCAACAGGTGTTGGCGAGGATGTGGGGAGAAAGGTACACTCTTACATTGCTGGTGGGGCTGCAAATTAGTGCAGCCACTCTGGAAAGCAGTGTGGAGATTCCTTAGAAAACTTGGAATGGAACCACCATTTGACCCAGCTATCCCACTCCTTGGCCTATACCCAAAGGACTTAAAATCAGCATATTACAGAGATACAGCCACATCAATGTTCATAGCTGCTCAGTTCACAATAGCCAGATTGTGGAACCAACCTAGATGTCCTTCAATTGATGAATGGATAAAGAAAATGTGGTATATATATACAATGGAATATTACTCAGCCATAAAGAATGATAAAATTATGGCATTTGCAGGCAAATGGATGAAACTGGAGAATATCATGCTAAGTGAGATAAGCCAATCTCAAAAAACCAAAGGAAGAATGATATCGCTAATAAGTGGATGATGACACATAATGGGGGGTGGGAAGGGTTAGTGTTGGGGTTGGAGTTGGGTTTAGGGAGGGGGGCAGGAATGGAGGAAGGAAGGACTGTGTAGATGGAGGGGAGGAGTGGGAGGGGAGGGGGGAAGGGAAAAAATGGCGGAATGAATCAAACAACATTACCCTGTGTAAATTTATGATTACACAAATGGTATGCCTTTACGCCATGTACAAACAGAGAAACAACATGTATCCCATTTGTTTACAATAAAAAAAAAAGATATATAAAAAAAAGTAAACCTAAAAAAAAAAAAAAAAGAATTATTATACACCGACTGTTTCAGACTTTTTAAAAATTTTACTTACTGTTCAATAAAAAAGTTATAAATGGTATACATATTCTAACATACTTTTATAACACATAAACATAAATATTTTAAGACTATAATTTAATAAATATTTGCAAATAAGTATTTTAATGATAAAATAAGATTGTGCTCTCAGAAAAAATATTTGAAATAAAGTGCTAAATTTTAGAAATATTGGTTTAATGGTATGTGGCAGTATTGGACTAGTTTGCTAATCAAATCTGCTTGCTTCTTTTCATGGGCACCCTCTAGATTACATTTTCCAACTTTGCAGTTTCCTTCATCAACCTTGTGATTGAGCTGTAGCCAATGGAATACAAACAGAAGTGATAACTATTTCCAGTCCTCGTTCATGAAACATCACATAGGCTGACTGAACAGAGAGGGTTCTACAGCCCTTGAAGAGAGGAGAGACACAAGATAAAAAGGGCTTCAAACCCTGGATGACCACAGGAAAGGCCACCTGCCTACTAGGAATATCGCTATTGGACAGATATTTGCTCAATAAATAAACTTCTTATGTATTAAGTTTTCGAAGTTTGTCTATATTACAGTAGATGGCATTATGTTAGGTAATAAGCAGAGAAATTTTGAGGCCTGTTTCTAAATTCAGTTTTCTCATATTTAGTTTTAGTGATATCATAACTGAAAAAGAAAACTCCACCAAGACACCATAGGCCATATAAAGTATAAACTTGGGGTAAGGTTCATTGTTAATAATAGTAGATATAACCAATATTTTATTAATATTCTCGATAATGTAGACTTTTGGGGTGAACTACATGTCAGATCTTAAGAGTGTCACTGAATGTCTTTATCAGGAGCCTATAAAGAACTTGACCAGGAGCAGAAGTCACAAGCTCAGAGGTACACTCGATCTACAGTTTCATTGCAGGAATCTTTTAAAGTCATTTGTGCATTTTCTGATTGTAGTTTAGTTAAAGCTAG
Source organism: Sciurus carolinensis (assembly GCF_902686445.1). Lineage (NCBI taxonomy): Eukaryota > Metazoa > Chordata > Mammalia > Rodentia > Sciuridae > Sciurus > Sciurus carolinensis. The sequence continues at coordinate 35,024,554 of NC_062213.1, forward strand.
CAAATATTTCCAGAAAGGCATGAAACACATTACCATCTGATAACCAGGCCAACTGAGAATACCAGAGAGTGAAGTCATATGTTAAATATTCATAGAGCCTAATTTCATTTTTCATCTTTTGGATTAAAAAATAACAGTAAGTTCTATAATTTCTTTCTGTCTCCCAGGAAACTGAATCATGTAACCTCATAGAGTACATGGGCCTCTCATTAAAGATCGCTATATTGGATACTATATCAGACTTATATATACTTATATATACTTAGATGTATATATTAAATAAGAAAAAATCTAGCTAGGAAAAGAGATAAATAAATATTTAGAGTTATTAGATATTATAAGAAGTGTATTCAAAGTACTATATGAGTTTATAAGTTATCAAAAGATAAAAAGAGTTCAGATCCCTGTATGACCACATATCACAACAAATGAGCTCCACTTTAGCTTAGATCCAAAGCACTCTCACCAACCCAATTGTTCCCAAGAGTACTCCATCTTTCATTTTTTTTAAAAAAGGAAAGTTTTCTTTGATCCCATCTCCACCAACTTACAAACCTATTTGAAAATTTCTTTTTTATAAAAAAATTCCTAGAGTTTTATTTACCTGTACTGTCCAACACAATAGACACTTATGCCTATTTAAATTAATTAAAAATGTAAACAAATTAAAATCCAGTTACATAATAACAATAGCCATATTTTGAGTGCTCAATAGTACATATCGCTAGTGCTACCATATTATATTGGACAGAGCAAATGTAGAACATTGCCATCTTTGCGGGAAGTTCTAACATACAGCGCCAGCTTAAACTATAGCAGAAAAATTAGGAGTAAAGTCTCCAAATCCAGACTGTATGGGTTTGAAACTCAATGTTGACTCTTTTCACGAGCAGCATATATTTGGAGAGCTTATTACTCCTATTCCTGCTTTGGTTTCCTCATGTGTAAAATGAGGATAATAGTAACTGATTCCTGTTTCATAACATTGATGTGATGTTTACATGTAAATAATTTGACTCACATGTCCTGTGCTTTTAACAGTGCCCAGGACATATTACGTGCCCAATAAGTGTAAAGAGCTACTGTTTTTCTTCTAACAGACTAACTTCTTGATTCATTTTCTTTTACTTGCTCCCCTCAGAGCTTTGTCCACCACTACAAGGTTTGTAAAGTTTTACCAAATTCCTCCATCTTGATAAGTCCATGGAAATCACTGTTTTCATCTTATTCAATCTTTCAGAATCCTTCAGAAGTTGATTATGTCCTGTTCCTTAAAATATTTTCTTCTTTTGGCCTCTAAGAAACCATATTCTGACTTTGGTTATTGTTTCCTCTAATGGTTTCTCTCTCTTAAGTCTTTGATAGATTTGCTTTCTCTTCCTAACCTATAAATGGTGAGCTGTCCCAGGGCTCAGCCTTTAGTTTTTTTCTTGATTCAATTTGCCCTAAGTAATCTTATTCAGTTCCACAGCTTTAAAAACTACCTGGTGATTACTCCAAAACTGCATCCTTAGCTTTCAGCTCCTGGGCTCTAAACTCATCCATTCAACTAATCATAAAACAATTGCATTTAGATGTCTAATAAGCACTGCAAAACAATCAACATGTCTAAAATAGATTTCCTGATTCCACATAGAGGCTAAATTGGCTATGGTATCTTAAGTTTACTAAATGATTTTAAGTTTTCAAAGCACTTTCTTATACATTTCAACTATTATCTTTCTAAAACTCTGTAGGACAGTAAGGGTTACTTCTGGCAGATGAACATACTCTGATTCAGATGCATTGGACAGGTTTTAAAAACAGCCATAGTTAATGGAATTATATAACTCACAATAAAAACAGAATCCAAGTCTCCTTATCTCTTTACACTTTCTGTTAGATTATGATGCCTATAAAGTCATATTTAATTCTTTCAAAATGATGGTTTTTAAATGTGAGTTTCTAATTAACAGACAAAAAGAGAAAACAAAATAGCGTGGCAGAAAAAAAGGTGACTTAGCCACTATGTGTGATGGTCAACACAGCTTAATAAATGGTTTCTCTTTTGCCAGTTACTGTTTACATATGATTACTGTGATATCATCCAGAACCATTTCACTTTTCTTCAGGAAGATCCCATTTTGCTGAGTTTTCATGTCTTCAGGCTATTTACTACACCTTGTCTGATCTTGAAATCCATGGTGATGCAGTGGTATTAATTTTACAACAATAAACACCATCTCAAAAATTGAAAAATACCATTCATTAAATAATGCTTTGACTTAATAACATGCAGATCTCCATATAAAAGCAAGAAAAGTCAAAGAGAATAATAAATGTATCTCTGAGCATGCAGACATACTAGCTGAAAATATACATGGTATTTCTTGACTTTGGGTAAGTTATTCAATACATCTTACATATTTGTGTCTAAACAAAGATTCCAACATCATAAATCTAGTTCATTACTTTAGATAATTTAATATGTAAACTGTCTGATCAGACTATCAAATAGCTGAATTTGAAAATTCTAGTTTTAAATATTGTTGGAGCTTATGATTACTTTGTTTTATAAGCCATAAGATTAAATAAAAAACATAAAAGCCTTACTTGAAACACATATACATACCCACACAAATACAGAATTTAGAAATTCACTGAAGTTTTGGAGTTCAGTTATTGTAGAACACAGTGTGTTGGCTATTCTGTACTTAAACTAAGGCTTTAAAATGAGAGATAATCTGAATTCTATTGTCAGTTAGTCAAAGCTATTAGGGGGTATGTAGGAATAATTGCAAATTTTAAGAAAAATTAAAATTTTAACCATTATATATCACTGAATAATAATGAAGACAAAACATCAAACAGGCCTTATTTTGTTTTGCAATATAAGGGAAGGAGCTGTAAAACAAGGAACAAGACTACATTTCTTAAGTCTGCCAATATCAATATATTTGAAGATAAAAACCTGTAACACTCAGACATACAAACCAAATGAGTGCTGTTATACAGAACCTCAGCATATGATCAAGAGATCTATAATTCTCTAATAAAATACTGCCAAAGAAAGGTATATGGGATATTCCAAAGCTGTACAGACATGAAACTGATCATTAAGAAATATTGACTATTCTCTTCTTGAATTTTTCAACACTCAGGTTCTGTGACACTATCCTCTCACATATAGATTCTGCCTTTTCTTTATAGTCATTCTTTTTTAGTGTCCTTCCTGGGATACTCTTCCTATACCCAACTCAAAAATGCCAATCTTTTATAGGTTCTTGCCTTGATCAACTGATTTTTTAAAATCTGTGGTATTTTTCTTAGACAATTTCAGCCACATTCATGGTTTTAGGTGATCACCCTGACTTTGTAACTCAGATTTATCACCTGGTTCTGACATTAGCTTTAGAAGTGTTTAGAGTTTAGACATTTCCACTTGGAAATTTCCATGGTCAACACAAATTATAAAAATGCTCTAAATCAGACCCGTCCCTCTTGCTTTTTCCTCAACCTAATCTTTTTCTTAATCTTTCAATATCCATTAATGGCACTACCATCTACCTAGTCATGCAAATAAGGAATATGGGAGACATCCTGAATCTTCTCTGTACTCTACTCATATCCAACCAATCACTAAGTTGGGTGACTACTAATTGTGCTCTTTAAAAATATTGCATGATTTTTGTTGTCCAATATGTTCTGTATGGTTAATTATAAATGGTTATCCATTGATGCATAAATTTTACATGATTGTTTTATTCCTCTGACTATATTACATGAGAATTGAAAACAATTGAAGATGATTTTTCTTTTCAGTGGTGGGGATTTGATCCAGGACCTTGTGCATCCTAGGCAAAGTCCTTATCATTTACCTATCTTCCCAGTCCAAAGATAACAAATTTTTATGATCAATCTCTACTGAAAAAAATTCCTAAATCTATCATTCACATCTCAGGATCTTACCTCTTGTTTGAATTCTTGTACTGTTCTGCTAATCATTCTAAAACATTCTTTACCAGATGTGAACTTAAATTTATTTCCTTATGATATTCCCACTAGAATATACTTTCTAAGAGGAAAAGGATCTCTGTTTTCTCATGTTTTCTTCAGGATTCTCCCTGGCATATGATAGATGCCTGATACTTTTCATCAAAATAAATAGCAAACTGGCCTACAAACTACAAATTATACAAATATGACTATATCAATTCTTTACTGAAAACCTTTCAAAACTTTCTGTAACCTATAAATATGACCTGTGGACTCTCCATGATCTCTAATTACTGACCAGCCTCATCTCTAGGCAGAGCATTTTATGTTAAAATCACACATAGTCATTTATCATCCATGTATGTATCTACATCTTGCTCATTGTGGCATGTATCTGGAACACCTTTCTAATGATCTTTTACCAAGTTTGTAGTCACGGTAGTTACTGAGATGATAACTCAGATCAGGTATCATATCCAGGATTTCATTCCTGGAATTCTAGGTTGGATCAATTGGCCTGTTTTTGAACATACAAGTCACCTTCTTTGTATTTTAATTTTATCACTGATATGTTACTTGGAAGCAATCTGTTTAAAAATTGGTCTCCTGCTAGATTGTATATAATTTTGCTTATAAATGATTATGTATCTTTATTCTTGATGTGTCTGGAACATAGTAAGTGCTCAATATTTATTAAAAGTTAAATATTAATTTAATTATTTAATTATTAATTTAATTAAAATGGAATTAAATTGCTAGTCTAATGCTGCACCTCTTTATCCGATAGTTTTTACAATTTTAAAAATTAAATTAAATATATTTTGTAAAAATTAAGTTAAATATATTTTGAACTAATACATAAAAACAAAATTTGCACATATAAATGGGGTATCATGCAATGTTTCAACACATGTATACATTGTATAATCTTTGAGTTAAGTTAAACACATCTATCTCTTCAAACATGTACCATTTCTTTGTGGTGAAAACTGTAAAAATCTTTTCTAATGTCTTTTAGAATTGTACAGGACATTACGGTTATCTATAATCATCCTACCATTCAACAGCACACCAGAACTTCTTGTTCTTATATAACTGTAACTTAGCACTTATTGATCAGCCTTTCTCTGTCCCTTCCTTCCCCATAACTTACAGTCTTAATAATGTCCATTTTAGGTTCCTATTTTTTAAATTTCATCAACTTTACTTTTTCAAGCAGTATTAGATATAAAGATGTTCACAAATTTTAAAGAGGAAAATATAAAAGTTTGAACCACTAGAGAAGTATAAAAACACCCCTCGATTTCAAAAGAATATGTGTCATAGGAACAATATGTATAAATATTAGCTGTTTAAAAATCATACAAATGTGATCTATATGTCCAGTGTCCATAAATTAAACTTTATTTCTATGTTAAAATGAAAAATAACATTTTAAAACACCAAATGAAATATTACCACAACAAAAATCACATTAAACGTAGCAAGTTATAACTAGAGTATAAGGAATACCATCAAATAAATATTGCAATATAATATTTCTACAATCACCATTCTATTTCAGAATCACCATTATAGTTTGTAAAACCAAGATTAGCTGGGTCCAAGAATTAATGTAACCGTAAATTATTTTTTGTGGTGTAATTTTTTCCTTACTTTGTGTACAACAACACTAGTATTCAAACAAATTAGATTTTATCCAGTTGCCTATAATTTATTTTGCTACAGAAGAAACACCCTATTACATGCTTTTGTTTGTTAAGTAGAAGATATGCTATTATTTTCAAGATACCAGGGATTTAATGTTTAATTATCAACACCCATTTAAAAAAAAGACATTGCTTTGACTCACAAATTTCTTAATTGCTAACAGTAGCTTTTCTGAGTAGGAGTGTTATATATAATTTATTTTTGCAGATGTGAATTAGAAGCTGAATTTCAAAGCAGCAAAGCTTTGAATATCTTCACTGTCAGCAGAAAACTCCCCCCGCCTGCTGCTGGAGAAAACTGCCGCTTGAAGTTTTAACAGGGAAATAAAAACTGCCGTGAGAAAATTGATACTACAGTAAATGTTACTTACAAACTGTAAAGGAAGTTAGGTTGTCAGCACTAAAAGAGCTATATTATTCACACAAAATATGAGCGTCATCTTCATGGCAACTTGCTGGGAATGAAAAATAATTTGGCTGGTTCCAACTTGAGGAACCTAAAGGAAAGCAAATATCCCTGAGATCAGAATAGCTTTACAGAGGATCAACAGTAGGCTCTCGGGCACCACAGCTTAACTCCTCCCTGAGGAGGAAAGACACACATTCCAAGAAAGTGGCCAAGGTTCCCTTGGAAGCAGGTTCATTGATCACTGCAAAAAAAAAATCATGGTTATGTTTTCAGAAAGGTTTACTAGTTTTAAATGTCCTTTTCCTCCTGGAACACGTCATCATCCTCACATTACTGCAATAAAATGAGTAAGAGAAAAAAATATATTTAATGACAACTCAAATAATAAGTCAAAAGTAACATAAAAATTCCTACCCGTTTGGCTGAGTTGAGAAGCGCTGCGACTTTTCCGAGAGAGACCAACAATAGCTACCATTTTGGCCCCAATGCTAGAGCGTCGCTTCTTGCCACTGGTGCCCAAGGCGCCCACTGCAGTGTCAGACTGGCTGCCATCATTCTTTTCCAGTGAGCACATGTCTCCACTGATGCTGGTGCTTTTGGTCATGTTCTTCCCTGACATGCCCATTTGTCTGCTTTGCATTTTGGATGTAAAGACACTGTCAGCCGATGGATCATTAAAAGTGAAGACAAGAGTAAAAAGGAAAAGACAGAAGAGGCATTTTAGATGAAACATCTGGAATTTAATTAAATTTTATCATCTAAGGAACATAGTTTTAGGATTTAAAGTTTTTTCAATACCATGCTTTTCAGTGTGATTTACTATTCAGGGCCAACCATAAACCAACTATGCAAAATCAGACTTTTGATTTTATTTCCGCTGTCAAAGAGGGTACTTATTTGCAATGGTTACAGGGAGAAAAAAATGCATGAAGGATCAGTGGGATCATATGAAAGAATATGCTGTGCTGCCATTTGCAAAAATGCATTTAGGTCAGGCGCCATGGCACGTGCCTGTAATCCCAGTGGCAAAGGAGGCTGAGGCAGGAGGATCTTAATTCAATGCCAGTCACAGCAATTTGGTGAAGCCCTGAGCAACTTAGGGAGACCCTGTTTCAAAAAAAAAAAAAAAAAAACATTAAAAGAGGGCTGGGGATATGGCTTAGTGGTTAAGCACCCTTGGGTTCAATCCCTGGTACCAAAAAAAGAAAAAAAAAATTATATGTACATAAAAGCTTCCAAAAGCTTTCTTCTCTAATTTACCATTGCTTTCAAAAAGAAATTAGGTGCATGCAGAAATTTTATCTAAAAAATGGTAAAATTTACAGCATCCATTTACTAAGCCTCACTCTTTAAAATGTTTTCTAATTTCATGAAAAATTTAATAGGGGTTAATATAATACTGCTTAAATATTCTAACAGGGCTTGATATTTTAATTATTTTGAATAAAAATAATTTATTCACTTAATTTCATAATTATTCTAATCTATTTTCCAAAAATAAAAGATTTCCCTCATATTCATTTAAAAGAAAAATTATTAGTTTTCTATATAATATGGTCAGAAAGCAATTAATGAATCACTAAAGCATGTGAGCTTGATTGATGATCTACTGCAAGACAAATACTACAAATGGGAGCAATGAAAGAAAGGTCTCTGGATTTTTCTCACAATTCCTGGGGTGTGGTAGGCAGGGGTTGTGGGGGTTGAAGAATCTGGAAGCAGATTATCTAGCTGACCCCATAAACCTGGGAGTATGTGAAGGAAGCAGTCTATTTTGAATGAATAGGAAAACTTATTTACATATCATCAATATTTGCCTCAGTAGTCATAGTCTCTGCTTTAATTTGGTTCTGAAACAGGTGTGTTTAACACATAAAGTAACAAAGAAGAGAATAAAAATTGAAAATGAATATTTTTGTACATCATTTAAAGCACAAAAATTAGAAAACTGACCTACTGCAGTGAACTGTTATTCTTAATTCAATATCTTGGTCAAACAGAAAAAAAAATTAAAGGTTAGAACCACATGTAAATTTTATTAATCTATGTGCATTTTCTCTAAGTCTTTAAAGGGGAGAAAGATCCATTATGAATTTTTTAAATGCAGTGCATGCACAATCTTTTCACTCATATCAGTTTTGAGAAATAAGGCAGTTAGGCATGGTGGCACATGCCTGTAATCCCAGCAACTCAGGAGGCTGATGTAGGTCACAAGTTCAAGGCCAGCCTCAGCAATTCAGCAAGGCCCTAAGCAACTTAGAAGACCCTACATTGAAATAAAAAATAAAAAGGGCTAGGGATGTGGCTCAGTGGTAAAGTGCCTTTGGGTTCAATCCCTAGTACCCTCCACCCCCCACCCCAAATAAGGCATATATATATGCAGCAAGAGTGTTAAAGAAAAGAACAGTGTGTTTCTATAATGTCCCAAATTAATAAATTTCACGTTTGCTTGATTTTTTTATTCTTTAAGAAACAAAGTAAACACAGAGTAAAATAGAACAGTATAAAATATTCTGTTATAAAATACTCTGTTTATACCAAGAGAGTAAAATAGAATTTTGGAGGTAAATAGACAAGGTCTTGAGTATGAGTTTTGCAGCTACTTAACTAACTTACTTTAGAAGAGTTATTTATTCCACTTTAAGTCCTATGTTTCTCATTTATAAAGCAGGAATATTTTACTTTGTGTTTATGTTTTAAACAACATATCTAAAGTAAAAAGTCAATAAATGGAGATTCTAACAATTACTATATGGATAATTAATAAAATCAGGCTAACTCTCTTCACTATGATATAAATATATAATAGCATCAGTAAAAGTAATATTTGTAATTATAAATTTAAAAACTTTGGATATTAAAATGTCTAACGTGGTTAACATAGCCAGCATTGCATCATAGGCTGCACTGAGAGTCAGGACCTGATTTGATCTTTGGTTTTACTAACCAACCATGTGATCTTGAGGAAGTTGTTTCTCCTTTCTGGAACTTAGTTTCCTTGTTCAATAATCAAGAAGACATAAGCAGGGCACTAAGCAGAATGCCAGCTACATAATAAGAGCTACAAAAAATCTCTTCTTCCTCCTCAGTGTCATCACCATCTTCATTCATTCAGCATCCATTAAACATATTGACTGCAACATCTTCAATGTCTCCTCTAATGATGAAATGCCTCACTCCCCAGATATCTCTTAGTCCATGATTTTGGGACAAAAAACACAAAGATGCAAGTACATAATATGATTTTCATATTATGCTGCCACCAAAAAGGCATGAGACAGCACAGAAAGGTCAAGATTTAATTGAGACTAAGGTTTAGCCAGATTAAACTAGTGCTCCAGTTATATATGAATTTTCACCAGAAACATACTTTTCTAAGGAACCACCCTAATCTGACAAAGGAGTCCAGAGATATAACCACAAGATGACTTATTGTACCTGTGACTTTTGCAATCTAATTTTCATGCTTAATGAAAATCCAATAATAAAAATACTAACTGAAGCTGATAAAATGTGATTGATAAATATTTTAATGACAATTTGGTTTTACAGATGTGTACTTCTCTTCAATCTAACAATCTGCATTGTACACTAATACTAAGGGGGTCACTGAAGGTTTTGTACAGTGAATCTACTTTTCATCTCCTGGAAACTTAGCCACCACCAAGGGTGAGTTTATGAACTGTTGCTATTGAGTGAGGTGTTCTTAGAGGAAAGAGACTGAAGCTAGGAAATCACTACTGGATTCCTTTTCTTTCCTTACTGAACATCATTTAAAACTACAAGCAAAAAATATTGCAAGTCGGCAAAAGTACCTACCAAAATTTTAGTTTTAGTACTCTTGATTTCTGTAATACTTTGTAGTAAAGGATTTATAAATATGGGCAACTTTTTGGAATGTTCAATGCGGTTAGGAAAGTACAGTCTCATTGTAACAGCAATTACTTTAAAAGAGAAGACCAGTTGAGGTTTGGTAAGATGCTGAATTTCAATACTGCTGGTGGGGGTGAGTCTCAGTGATAAGGTTTTGAAGTAAGATTTGACAATATGTATCAAAAGATACTTATTTTTTTAAATGTCTATTAATGGAGTAATTCTACTTTTAGTATTTATCCTAAGGGAAAACTTAGCAATGTGTTTAGATTTAACTACAATGATATTTATTGCACAATTGATTATAAAAAAAAAAAACAAGAAATTTAAACAAGGAAAAAACACCTATAACTGTCCAAGTGTAGAGGGGTTTACATAAATTATGGTCATCAGTATAACAGAATGTCAAGTCAAGTGTGGCATGTTTTCTCCTCATATGTGGAGCCTAAAGACAAAAAAAAGTAAACAAAACCAAACAAAAAAGGGTGGGGGACTAGAAGGGAGACCAATAGAACAAAAGATGATGGTCTGGGGGAGGGAAGTGGGAAGGGCAAAGGGAGGTACTAGAGAATGAGATTCATCAAATTGCTATGTACAAACATGTCACAATGATTTCCATTATTATGCACAATAATGCACTAATAATGCATTATTATCCATCAAAATGCACTAATAAAAGAAAATAAAAAAGTACATTAAATAGGAATGCACTTTTGAAAATGCAGATACAAAATACATTTATTGACATAAAAAGATATTCAAAATGGGAGAGGGAAAGCATATCTGTGTAGTTTAGTTTGACCAGCCTACATACCAAATATGGATTCACCTTACTACTAGGGGACACAAGCAAATTTAAACTCCTTTATTATCATTTAAATTTAAGTTCTCCCATCAGTTATTGAATAACAGATCCCCTCTGTGAGTTTGATGAAAGTTACTATAAGAAAAAACTCTAAATTTATTACTTTATATATCAGAACTATGTGTTTCTGTTTACTACAGTACTCATAGTTTCTAATTATTTATTAGAATCAGTCTAATCATTCATTTTGTCTATCCTCATATGACAATTTCTTAATTTTTTTGTTAGTTGTATTTCCCTGAACTCTCTCTAGCTCCATTGTTTTTCATAAAAAAGAAACTGCAAAAACTACATTAAAAATACACATATATCAAACATAAGTATCAACTGATTTTACTTGCTGTTAAGATAAAAATTATACAAGAATTGTGATTTTATAACATGTATCACACACAGCTTTTCTCCTTTGAGTTTAGCTACTTCTTTGTTATCCTGAGAGACATGGCCTAATTTCTTTTTTATTTTTTTCCCTTGAATTTTTAGGCCTTCAAACATTTCTGAACTCAGCTAATTTTAACTATTGTAAACATCTTGACACTAATTAAGTGATTCCTTTGCATCTCCTTTGCATGTACTTGATGTTAGGTCCCAAGGGAGCAAGTGGGGGTTGAAAGGGTGCCTGGGCTCCTTGTTCCTACATAAGGGAGATGAAACTGAAGGGAAGAAAGAATATACTTTGTTCTTCATAAAGAGGATTTTCTTTAAATGTTGTTTTTGAAGGAAGCGTCTAATAATCTACCCAGAGGAACACTTTTCTCTAACTTGTGCAAAGACTCCATTTAGTCTCATGGTAGCTCTGGTCTGTGATGAATAAAAATAATGAATGAGACATGGTCATTATTTAAGAACCAAGCATAAGAAGGCAAATGAAAGTAAAAATGCTGTACAAATTAATTTTTAAAAAGTACTATGTATCAGAGAAAAGAGACACAAAACATGGTGTCAAGAGATTTCAGTAGAGAGAGACTACTAGAATCAGAAAATCAGGAAAACTTGATGAACCTGGATCTTGTATGATGGGTAAAAACAGTGACAAGAAGAGTGAAAGGAAAACTGTAAAGGGAATAGAATATTGTAAATAAAAATGCAGAGATAAAAAAGCATATGCCATGGTTTTAAGATGAGTAGTAGAGTTTGACCAAATTTTAAGGTGTTGTAGGCTAAGAGTAGTACAGACAAGTCCAGAAAATCTATCAGACCTACATTATTGTGTGTGGGTTTGTAGATAAAAAAGAGTCACTAAAGCTAATGGATCTGGAAAATAACAAAAAATCATAAATAAGAAAGATTATATACAAAACAATGGGATAGTGATTATGTTGTTCACATTATTCTGATCTCCTTGCAAGTAGCTGACAGGATTATACTTCCTCACTCCATTGAAGTTAGAAGTGGCCTTTTGGCTTGTTTTGGCTAATGAAATGTCATTGGAAATCAGTTGTGTCACTTCTGGATAAAAGCATTTAATTGGTGATGTTCAACTCCAACTGCCCCCTACTACTTGGATTACAGAAGGACTTCCATCCAGTGAATCCCTGAGTCACTATAATGGGCAGAGTGTCCTCACCAACCTGCACTATGCATGTTGCATGAGCCAGAAGTGAACTGTAGTTGGTTGACCAACAAGAATTCAAGTTTGCTTATTATAGTAGCTCACTATAGCCTGCACTAACAAAGATTGATTGGAATAGGAGAGACTGACTATAGAAAAATCAGCTAATTATTTGAAGCACTAATCCTAAAGTAAATTTAGGCTAGTGCACTGCTATTACTAACAAAAAGCAATGATTAAAGTTATTTGGAAGGGATTATCTGTGTAGTTTAGTATCTGGATTTGAGAATAAGATTTTTTTAGAAGAGGAAACTGAGGCCCTTTCAGAGCAAAGCATTTGCCCAAGAGTGTTGATTTAGGACATGATCAACACTGCAAACAATGGAATTTCCTGATGAAGAATTCAGTAGGAAACTGTGCACTTCAGCTGGGTCCAGGGAATAGTTAGAGCTAAAAAGAAGAAAAGAAAAGAAAAGAAATATGAAAGTCAAATATTTCAACAGGAAAGAGTAGATGAAGTTAAAAGGATGGCTGAAGTAGGCAAACAAGGGGTGTAAAGAATGAGAAATGAAAAATTTGAGAAGACAGCTCAAAGAATATGTACTTTTGAAGGTTAAGAAGAAATGACTGAGGAAAAGAGAGGCATGTTCTCAGAAGTAATAAAAATATAATAGGATTAAATTGTAAAGGCAAAAGAAGAATGAGATTTGTGAAAGTTGGGGTGTTCAAAAGATGCCAAGAAGTTGATTAGCAAGCGTATGTATAAAGGGCTATTCACTGAGAAATTTAGAAGATACAATAGACCTTGACAAAATAGGTACTGAACTAGCGATACAAATCAATTTCCAAGGAATTAACCAAATATGCTGATGGAAAGTAGATGAAAGAACTTTTAAAATTTTTATTTGTTCTATTTCGTTATAATGACAGTAGAATGCATTTATGCATATTGATAAATCACACATAAATGGAGTATAATTCCCCATTTTTCTGCTTGTACATACTGCAGGATCACATCAGTCATGCAGTCATATATGTACATGAGGTAATAATATCTGTTTCCCTCTACTATCCTTCCTACCCCCATACCCCTTCCCCTCCCTTCACTCCCCTCTACCTAAAGTAACTATTCTTCCCTAGTGCTCCCCTCCAACCCCACCTTGTTGTGAATGAGCATCAGCATTTCAGAGAAAATATTTGGCCTTTGTGTTTTTGGGTTTGGTTTATTTTGCTCAGCATGATATTCTCCAAGGATGAAAGAATTTGTTGGTGAATAACTTGGGAAGAGATTGAATGTCGAGAAAGAATGAGATGGTACATACAGGATGGTATCAAAATGCAGAGAACAGTTGCTAAAATAAAGATTACTGGTACTTCACTAATTTCTAGACAAAACTGATAAACCTTAAAGAAAGGAAAAAATAAAAAAGAAAGTTAAAAATGGAAACAAAAAGTTACTTTGAGAAGCAAAATGGATGACTTTAACAATTCAAGTCAGTCTGAGAAATATGATGACTTTTTATTTTCAATAATTTTATTTTTGGGTGGGCACAATGCAAAATCTATGCTATAAAATTTTTTCTTCTTCATTTTTTGATTAAGGCACTGTTAAAGAAAAATGTTCTTCTCGATATCACATTATGCTGATATTTTTCCCACCACCCTCTTTAGGCTACACCTGCTATCAAATTGGTTGATTCAAAGAGATTGTGCTGTCAGTTTAATTTAATTCTTCCTCAGTATTTAATTCTGAAGAATATACACTCTAATCATCTACTTTCTGAAATATTCAACTACTTCATGGGAGGACTGATACATATTATTCCTGACATTCAAAGAGGAAATTCAAGTCTCCTTGTTTTATGTAACTGATAAGTTCCTCAGTTGTTACTTTTTAAAAATTAATAAATCAAATAAGATTATTAGACACATCAAAGTGCCTCATCGTAAGGTAATAATAATGATGGCCATGATATTTAAAAAAATATACTTAATATGTATCAGGAACTATTCTAAGCATTTTACATATATAAACTTATATAATTTTGATGAATTTGATTCATTAATTCATTTCTTTAGAACAAAGTTGGACAAACCAGGAAATATTTTAGTCCCATGTGGTCTGTGTTGTGACTACTCAATTCTGTTATTGCATTGTGTAAGCAATTGTGGAAATTGCTGTGTGTCAGTAAGACTTGATGTTTACTGAAATTTGAATTTTATGTAACTTGCATATGCTATGAAATAGTATTGTTATTTTGATTGGTTCCAACCATTTAAAAATGTAAAAACAATTCTTAGCTCAGGAGTCATACAAAAGAAGATGATGAGTATGATCCTTGATTTAGAACTTGAAACTTTTATGCTATGAGGGATTTTATCAGAGGAGGGGAAAAGCTCAACTGTATATTTATTTAATAAAAGTGTCTCACCATCACAAATTCTAGATTCAAAGCTACATTGTTAATGTTTTTCCAGAAAAGTTGTTACTTACTTATCGGGCCTCATGTTCCAAACCCAGCGAACAAGTTAGAGATCATTGTTGGGGTCATTTCAACTTCTTTGTATGACTATAATTTCTCTGTTGATTTATTTTTAGAGAATTAATTTCTTTAAAATTTCCATGGTGTTTTCTCTCTTTCTTCTTAATCCAACTTTGCCTATTTTTCCCTATTATTTTCCCAAGTAGATGATATTTAATAAATAGCATCTTCTTTCTCTTCACAAGTTCCCAGAATAAATTTCATACTTCGAATCCAGCAATATAATGTATACAGTCTCCTGATTTTCAACTGAACCTAATTATTTCTATACATAAGTATTTTGAACAGTGTAGACTTCCCTCTGATTCATTTTCAATGCATTTTTTTCTGGCTTTACCAAAAGAGAACACAGTATTTCAATAACATAAAAAGGTCATGACGAACGATCAGAAGGTACACTCACTGGTCTGCAACTTCAAGAATCAATTTAGCAGTTATTTGTATGACCAAAAGACTACTGATAGTTAAGATTTTGTGAATATAAAAAAATAGCTTTGATTTATTCTTCCTAATCATCTAACTCTATTATCAGTGAATCCAGTTTTTAGGTTAATAAATGATGAATATCTGCAGTCTTAAAATGACTACATTAAATAAAAATGCACATCATGTCTCTAAAAGTAATACTGATTACTTAAATTAAGCTAAACCTTAATTTGAAGATATTCTTGGGCTGTAAATTTTACCCACATAAAACTACTAAATGCTGTGCTTGAAATGTAGGGAAATGTTTAAATACTACATTAAGAATATTACTAATATCTCAAGTCATAAAGTACAAACTAGGTTACTGTCTTATTTTGAAAAATGGTATATATTCTGATTTTCCTTAAAAATTGATTACAGATTAAATTCAAATATAAAAAATCTCTTCTTTGTATATATTACATTGTGTCATTTCAGAGAACAAGACATACTTTAAGGCTGGATGCAATCTGATTACTTCTTATCTGAACAAATCCCATACTGTAAATCAATCTTTCAAACTCAATGGAAGAATCTACCAGACATTCTGGAGTCCCATGGGATTAAAAAAATAAAAATAAAAACCTCATTCTTCATCATTTTTTAAGACTAAATATACACTATTCATACATTATATATTTATATTTGGAAACAAAGATGCTATTGTAGAAGCTGTCTTATATCTTTCTTATATTACCTGATAATAATCAAGCAAAAAGAAGTGGTCTCGTGCCCTTCAGTGTTTCTGAGCATCTGTTCCAGTTAGGTAAAACTACTTGTAGGGCACCAGAAATAACTCCCACTGCTTCCTCAGGTTCCAGTAATTGGTGGTCTCCTATCACATATGTCATGTTATTATTCTTACTGAACTTTGCAATGTTGCTATAGAAAAGGCTTTCTTGTCAGGGACAAAATAAAGCTACCCTCTATCCTCTTTACAGATAGTAGAGCTCAGGAGAAAGGGGCATAAAAGCTTTGGAAGTGTTCATAAAGGAGAGGCCCATATTATACTTTCAAAGACAGTAAATGCTCTCAGGTACCTCGCTTGCTTAGAAGAAAATGAGGGCTCTGGGATTATAAAAAAAGAACACCAAAAAAGCAAGAAGGGGAAACACGCACTGACCGGACAATGATTATTTATATATATATATATTTTAAAATATCTAAACCAGAAAGCTTGAAATGAGAAATTTTCATATTTCTCAATTCAAGTTTAGTGTGCATTAAAGAAATTATGTCTAAAGAATATGCATGTGTGTATATATGTATGTGTGTGTGTATGAAATGACCATGTCTTGTCAAGGACAATGGTTTATAGTCTTAATTCATAAATTTGGAAAAACAAAAATAATAAAATAGAGGAGGACATGAGGCAAAACACTCAGGGAGCTTTAAAAGTGTAAATTATTTTGTGAAGTATAGTATAGTGTCTAGGTTAAGACTTAGATATTTAGAATTGAATTCGGACATCCCATAGAGAAATTGAAAAGATTTTTTTTAAGACAGGTAATTCTTATTTTTGGTTAAATTATTACTTTCCTTGACTCATTGGACAAATGCTAGTGATTCCTCTTCGAATAAATTCAATGTGTTAAAATTCTCTAGATTATCTCTTTATCCAACCCTAAAGAACGTTATTCTTTCACTTAAGAACATGAAAATAAATATCTGATTTAATTTAGACTATTTGCAAAGCTTGCTTTTATGTACATACTCAATATTCCAGTCATAATTTTCTAAGTATAAGTTTCATGGTCAATCACCCATGAACAGAAAGATTATTGTAATGACAGCAATACTTTAACAACATATCCTTGGGTATATGTATTAAATCCTCCTTTGAGTCATCTTAAAAAAGATCTTTTAACAAATTAGGAGTATAAAACTTTTCTTTTTTCAACTCAGATTCCAAATCAATCAGTTCTGCAGAGATTGTGAATTTCTGCTCTGGAATGAGGTCTCAGATGGCATAATGCTAGTCTTTCAAGATGAGAAAGTCTACTAGGATTGTAGCTGACTCAGAAGTTTTGGTGAACCATTTTCTTTTACTCTAGAGCATGATTTTTGGAGTTTTCCTATTGTTACTGTAAGACGAAGGGAAAAAGTATAGCACAATAAAGTCAGGCAGTAAACAAAAAAGCATTGCCAGAATTTTTTTTTCCTGGAGCTGAAGGATGCTATCAAAATTATTCAGAATTTCTAACATAAATATGAAGCATTAAGTATTATATCTGTGATCTCTTTAAGCAAACAAACAAATGAACAAATACAATGAAGCAATTGATTCGGTAAGAATGTCAATAAAAATGTGATATTCTAAGTATATTGCCTATTTATTATATTCCTTTCTGCTATTTATTATACAATATCTATTTATTACACATCTGAATATAAGCAACATGGAGAAGGACTATCCCTTTATTTGTTCACTGCCAAATCATAAGTTTAAAAATAATGCCTGCCACATAGTAAGTATTCAGGGAATATTTGTCAAAGAAGTGAGTTAAATAATCTTTAAAAACAAATGTAACTCTCACAAGATTGCAATGAAGGTCATATAAATAACATAGAATATTTAGCACAATGTCTAGAAGATGGTTGAGATATGTAAACACTATTAAGTATATTTGCAATTATATGGGGACACTGAGCCTTCACTAAGAATAGATTCTTAAACTTGATAGATTTATTTGAGAAGGCAGCTATTTTATATAACCAGAGACATTCTGTGGTCTCAAAGAAATGGTCACTCAGACTTTGTATAGACAGACAATTACCATACCTTTGGTAATTGCACATTTGAAAAAATGAGCTTCATTGAAAAATATTCATAAAATTCTCCTTTTACACAGATGATTGATAATGCATTTACAAGTAAATTCAATTTAATAGACATTTATCACCTGTAAAATGTCAGATACAGCATTTGGCACTGGATTAAAAAAGATGTGTGGTTTTGGCACTAAATGAAAAGCTACACATAAGACAGGTGTATCAATTTATTATTTAGTTTTATTAGCAAAAATTATAAAAATTGGAAATTCTCTTTATTCTATAGATCATTCCCCAGAAAACACTCCAAAACTTAGACTTGCCCATACACCCTTCTTACCTTGAAAGAATGAAGTATGGCTTTTAGCTAGATGCTATTTCAAATTAGATAGAAATGCTCAGTGAGTTCAGAGACATAAGACAGTCAATGAACAAATCCTTCCAAAAAAAGACACCTCTATAATCTAGACACAAAGAATATCTATGATACATTATGCAGTAAAAAGAGTAGTTACCTACTGCAAAGCTAATTGAATTTAATTAGGAAACTCAAAGACATAGATGCACTACTCATGTTATAAAGGAATAATCAGAGAAGTCATTGTGTCTCAGAAGCCATATTATGTTCAGTGGGAATAATAATAACACAGTCTAATCCAGAAGATTGTTCCAAGGCCTTATATTTCCTTTTCTTATGACTTATTTAATCAGCTATCCTTGTTCTTATATATTCAGAGAACTTTGATTCACTTTTTCACAAAGTACTACCCCTCCCTCATTTATATTTAACCATCCTAGATTCCAAAGCCTGTCATTTAATCACTCTTTTGCAAATATCCTCAACTTTGAGTGTCCCTCCTCATATGACATCTGGCTGGCTAACTCTGATGTACCTCTGTGAGTACCTCTCAACATTTAAGAATTGTTTAAAAAGAGAATTCAGAAGGGCAGAATTCGGAATTCAGTTGGTTCTACTACAACTCACTATCACCAGTCCAAGTTATTCCATCTATGCTCTCCTCACTAACTGCACTAGTCTCTAGTAAAGGCTAATATATAAATCAAGTACACAAGTAAATTTAAGCTCCATGGGGTCTTTACATCTTATTATTTTATTCACACTTCCTCATGGGGAGGTCAGCTTTACTGATTAGAAGTAAGATATTTAGATATTCATACAAGTTCCTATTTAGGATCAAATGATTATTTTCACAGGTCAGGATATCACAGTGTTGAACACATGTCATGGGAAGACAATGTCTCTAATACTAGAATCCCCTGCACACGTTCTCAATGCCATTCAAATCTCCCATCATTTGCTTTCCTCTCACCAGACAATTTTTCCTTACATTTCATAGAGAAAATGGAAGTTACTGGAAGAAATTTCCACATGTTAATAACATAATTATTATAATTAATGAATATATACATACTTTAAGATACCAAATTGGGCTTCTTTTCTAATCTCCAGAACTGTCTACCCAGTTACCTACTCAAAATAAGAACTCATATGTCACACAGGGTATCACACACTTAAGGTATTCCAAACTGAATTTAATCTTTTGTCTCAAACTAATTCCTCTTTCAGCATTCTCTATATCAGTAAAGAGTACTTACTAGTCAATGACAAATATGAAAATCCAAGAGGTACCCTTGATTTCTCTCTTTTCTTCTCCACACCTGAACCATCACTAAATTTTGTAGATCCTACTCCCAAAATATGTCATATTCTTCTATTTCACCCCATCCTGAGTTTTACCATTCATGTGCATGTCACTTTCTACTCCACTGCAAGAGTATCCTGAATGCTTATGTTCCAACTCTAACCCATTCTCTGCATAGCAGCCAGAGTGATTTTTCTAAAATATGAAGCAGGTTATGTCAATCTGCTGCTAAATTTATTTTATGTCTTGTCATACTTGAGAAAAGTTATCAGAATCAAATTCCTAATCTTCCAACTATCAGTCTATAAACCTAATTACTAATGAATGCTATCCTCTTTCTTCTCCATACAACAAAAAGTATTTCTCCTCCTGGACATACCAATTACTTCACAAGAACTCAGGATTCCCTCTTCTTCTTCAAACCTTTGCAGATCTGGCCATTGCCTTTTTCTTTCAGCTTATTCTCAAACCATTTGTCTCTATAAACTATTCCTCAGCTACACTAGTCTTTCTTAA
The DNA here is from genome assembly GCF_902686445.1 of Sciurus carolinensis. Classification (NCBI taxonomy): domain Eukaryota; kingdom Metazoa; phylum Chordata; class Mammalia; order Rodentia; family Sciuridae; genus Sciurus; species Sciurus carolinensis. The sequence continues at coordinate 35,044,897 of NC_062213.1, forward strand.
TTTTTTTGTAAAATGTCAAGCTTCTTCTAACACAGGACCTTCACATATACTGTACCCCACTAGAAATATTCCTAAGAACAACCTTACAAAGTAGGAACTATTCTAACCACAGATGAGGAATGCAAAAGGAAGAAAGGTTATGAAGTTTGTGTAAGGTCTCATTCTAACTGCTATTAAGTCATGAAGCTGGAATATGAATCCAGCAGTGTGACACTAGAATTCATGCAGGTACCAACTTTACCAAAGGGACAAGGTGAACACAAATCCCCTTTGCTTAGGGCAGTGGCTGTTAAACTTTAGCTTACATCAGAATCACCTGGAGGGCTTGTTACAATACAGAGATTACTCAGAACCATTCTCAGAGTTTTTGGTTCATTAGGTCTGGGGTGTGCCTGAAAATTAATATTTCTAATGGATTTTTAAGCAATACTGCTGCTACAGGTTCAGTAAGAACATTTTGAGATCACTGGCTAAAATTTACATATTACAACTACATCACATGTGAAAAGATAGCAAGACTTCCTTTTATGTTTGGTAAACAACATTCAGATCACTCTTCATTCTTGCTCAATTCTTTCAGGCCTGCATTTAATGCCTAACTATATGTAATGCAGACTTTTTTGATTAAGCTAAGAGTAATGAAGAACATGGATATATGTTCTTGGAAGTAGGTGCTATCCTTATTTTACAGAAGAGAAAACTCAGTTTTCCTGCTATTATGATAGTGATCTTTTATTGATAAAAATCCCACAAAAATTTCTCTAATGGATCCTTCATCTATAAAAAATATAGAAACTCTGTTGCATCGTCTACAAAATTAGCAGCGCTCTGACTCATGCCTAACATTGACTTCATCTCCTTCCTTTTCTCAAGAAACTAATGTTAAAATGCATTTATTGTAATCTAATTATATTAACATGCAAAACAGAAAAAATGAATAACTTTCAAAATTATTTGAACGTATATATGCATTTAATTATCACTGAAACTATTTTTTATTTATGAATTTACAAAATCACTAGCTGCAGTTAAGAATTGGAACTTTTATCTTCATCTTCACTTCCCTTTCATCTTTTATAATCATGATAATTTCACTTGGATCCAACCATCTGTTTCTTTCCAAAATACTAGAGCTTGTATTTTCAATATAAATACTCTCTCTGGTTTTAAGTCAAACCAATTTACCTAAAGGTCTGCACCATAAACATTCCCTAATAAGTCCTAATTCTCAATCCCTGTCTCAGTCAAATTCAACTTTTGTCCACTGTGCACAAGCTTTTCTTCTTTTACATTTTTCTTCATTCAAACAATATTTTGCTTTTCTGGAAAGCAAATTTTCTTCTTCTTCACCAATTTAAGATGCTATTCTTAAGATTATAACTTAGTATATCATGTACTTCCTACAGAATTAACTCCATGGTTGCTTCCAAACACTTTACCATCTTCTCTCATGGTAAAGAAACCCAAGTCCATCTCATGTTCATATACATGTGAATTTATGAAAAGATCAGCTGATTGTTTCAAATGTAACTTATTTACTTCAAATAATTTACTATCATATGCATATGTATATATTTTTTATTACTTCCTGATGAAGATCACCATGTTTAACTACCCAAATAAGTAACCAAGAAATTTATGACATGCCATCTCTTGCCCTTACTTTTTCTATCTATTCAATCAGCAGTTGCAATTGATTTAGTATCCTTATGATTCTCAGTCTGTAGCCCTGCTCTCTTCAATCACTAATATGGTAATATTAATAATAATATAATACCCATAGTCACTACTTTGTCTGATATCTACTCCATGCTGGACTTTATGCAAAACTGTCACATATTTTCCAACTCATATAACCCTGTGAAGTAGGTGCTATCCCTATTTTACAGAAGAGAAAACTCAGTTTTCCTGCTACTATGATAGTGATCTTTTATTGATAAAAATCCCACAAAAATTTCTCTAATGGATCCTTCATCTATAAAAAATATAGAAACTCTGTTGCATGGTCTACAAAATTAGCAGTGCTCTGACTCATGCCTAACATTGACTTCATCTCCTTCCTTTTCTCAAACTGGATGCTCTAGAAATATACAACTACATGTTGTTTTCTGAAATACTTACATACTTTTTCTGTGCCTTGACATTTGCATTTCTTCTCACTCTTAAATATCCTGCTTTCACATGGAGGACAAGCTATTACATTTCTTGTATGCCTGTGTGAATAACAATTCCTCTATGAAGTCTTCCCTAAGTTTCTTCCCCATAGTTTGGATAGCTATGTTTTCCCTTTTTTCAAACATATAAATAGTAAAAGTTTCCAATAACATACTCCAAATTAACATGAAATTAGAAGTAAAACGTTTGCTAATTTGCTCCCATCTTCTGTTTAGCTCCGGTTGACATACAGTGGTGGGTTAAAATCCTTATTTTCTGAAAGGGATGTTAGAGAATAGCAAGACCAACAGGAGATATCTGATTTCTGCCACTACACTGAAGGGCTCAGCCACAGGATGCAGGATAATTTTTATTTTTTATATTTTTCAGAGTGGAAAACTGCCACCAGGTGCTACCAAACTGCAATCAGACTCTGAAGAGTCAGAATCATGTTGCAGGACTGCTACCCAGTTTCAATGATTCATGAATATTGACAGATGGCAATATTGATGTCATAAGTTTTGAATGCCAATCATAGTGTTTTACTATATCTCCATTACAGAAGTTCTTTCCTTGCAATTGTTTCCTCCCATCTCATGGAACTTGGATAGTTCATTTTGTTAGCATCCTAGCACTTGATATTTACTAACTCTCAAGAAAGAATTTGCTGGATAAATGAACTCAATAAATTCATCATTTGAATAAAAGCTTCTAGAATTGTAGCGATAATTATATACTAATGTTCAGGCTGTATCTAGTGAATTTTGACTATTCAATAAATATGTATTGATTATAAAGAAATCAAAACTTCCTACCAAATTGTTTCAGAAACACAGGTGCCAATCTAACAACAAATATTTGTACATCTACCATGTATAAATCTCTGGTGTCCATGCAAGGCTGATAATAAAGAAAGATAGGACAGAACACTTGTACTAAAACCACTTATGACCTAATTTGGTAGACAAAGCATGCAGAAAAAGATAATCCAAGGCAAAACATGAATAACTTCCAAGTAAATGGTAAAGATATAAAATAAAATAATAAAGAATTTCAGATAAGAAATTAAAATATGATACTAATTTTCTTGCCCATCTGTTTGCTTCACAACAGTCCTCAATTCCATGTGGGCCATGTTGTTGCATGATAATGAACTCAGTTTTGCTTTTATGCTAATACAGAGAGTCTCATCCTATTTGGAGCAGCTTCCATCTTCTTCCACTTAAACTAATCCTTCCATCTTTCAGGAACCCCACATTTATATTAAATCCTCAACAATGTGGAGTAAATGAAGCATACAGTGAAATATCAGCAAATGTTTTCATTGATCTCTTATAAAATCTTATGCTTAAGTCTCATCTATTTTTAAAAAATCTTGTGTAGAATATGGCACTTTACTGTTTGGCTGCTTTTCAAAGTAGGGATGTAAGGCTAACTTAAAAAAGAAATTATATTTGAATTTAATCTGAAGTAACATTCAGGAATTGCAAAACACGTATGGTTTAGCCAATTGAACACAAGACTTTGTAAATAACAAATGCTTTTTAATCTTACAAATTTAAAAAATAAGCCACTCAATTTCAAACAAGTGAAAGGATATTTATTTAAATTCATTTTAGCATATCAAAAAAGTTTTAATAAATTTAGAACAGAATATATGATGGAATTTTATTGATTTTGAACACATTTTTCAATACTGGGAATAATTTTTATTTATTGGTTCTTTTTAGTTATACATGACAGTAGAATCCATTTTGACATAATTATAAAAGCATGGAGTATATACTGTCCTAATTCTGTCCCCAATAACTCTCCTTCCCATCTCCTCTCCTTACCCCCTGCTTCCTTCCCCCTAGTGATTGTTCTGTCATTTACCCATAGTTACTTTTTAACTTAATTTCTTGGGGATATACTTTTTAACTTAATTTCTTGTGTTGAGATTCACTGTAATATATTCATATATGTACATAGGAAAGTTATGTCAGATCCATTCCACTGTCTTTCCTTTCCCATGCCTTCTCACTTTCTTTCATTCCCCTTTGTCTATTCCATTGAACTTCTTTTTTTTTTTTAAGTAAAATTTGAATGAAATAGAGCACAGATGAGAGCTGGACAAATAGTACTGCTTATTCTGTTACGTTAAGAACACAAAAACTCATTATTTGAGCATTTTAAAATGCAATCTTTTGGTAACATTTTGAAAAGCCATTACTCTTGGAAATACTGTCAATTGTTTGATCCAATATCCAACTCACCAATGTGGAAGAATTTCTAAATGCTCCTCCACTCTCTCCCAACATTGGATATACATATTCTTGCCCAGTTAACTGTATGATCTGGTTGAGGGTAACTGGGAAGAATATAAATTTAGTGCTAGGTCATTCCCAGTCCTAAAAATAGTAGATCTTGGGCTTCTCTCAGGCCCATCAATAAGCTGTCAATTGATTAGAATCAGAAGAAACTCCTATTTCATCTATTTTAAATAAGAGTGGGTAAATATCTTTTAAATTTAAAAGACAAAAATTATTTGTTGTTTATAGAATATTGGGTTACATGGATTAAGATGTGGTCTGATATAGCACCTTTTGAGTGTAACTCTAGAAATATCCATTCATCCTATCCCTGTTTCCAACTCACTAACCTATTAGAGAAAGGTCTATATAAAAGAGATACTACTTTAGAACTAACTCAGTATCATTTGGTACAGAAGAGTTACCAAGTTAATATTTATTCCAAGTAATTTGAAAACACACAACTTTGTAAATGTTGTCCTTTCCATAAAATCTTTTTTATTTCTATTTTTTAATTTCTTGTTCCTATTTCTTTTTATTGTTTATTTTGGCATATATTTATCAGACCTTACTATGTAACACTGTTGTAATTTACTTAATCTTCAAATAATCTAGTGAAGAAACTATTATTATTATTATTAATAGTAGTAGTAGTATTGTTTTCTAAGTGAGAAGAATGGGCACAGACAAGCTAATTAATTTGTCCAAGGCCACTTGCACACACAATGGGAAAGACAAAATTAAAACCCAACTGCCTAGTTCCAGAGCCTATACTCTTAACACAATGCTATATTCCTCACATTACCTATTCAATCATTTACTCATTCATTCATTGTTTCATACGTATAATGAACACTTTCTGTATACCAGCTCTGGATTAAATACTGGCATTGAACATAGGTAAGACTCAAGAGATATTAGCTGAATTAATAGTTTTACCTCAATTTTATTCTGTGTGTGTGTGTGTATGTGTGTGTGCGAACTCATATGTCACTACTGAAGTAGTTACAATTTAAAACAAGTACAGCCTTAAGAGATCAAGATTCTATTTTAGAATAAAATATTTAAGAATATTTTATTTTTGAATAGTCAAGAGCAGACACAATATATGGAGAATATTCATGCAAAATAAGTGAATAATGTAGGGGGTTGACACTTAACTAAAGTTCAAAAAGATATATTTATATATATACATATATATTTTTTTCCCTGCCTTATACAAAACCACTGAAATAATTTAACTTTTTCTCGAATAAAATAATACATACTATCACTAGTTTTCTGGGTTTTTAAATACTTCGGGTTGAAAAGGCACTAGCCTCAGAATGGTCCTGATGAAAAATGGCTTGAAAATATATCCTGCTTGGTTGATACCCTCTCTTGAAACAAGTGCATGGATTTCCTATTGTGAAAATTACAGAGTAAATCAAAGACCAAAGTGACCATATAGAATTATAGTTCTTGTCTCTTAAAAACAAAAGTTTTACTAATGCCATCAATCTGCTTTAAGTTTTCAGTTTCATTCAAAATATCCTGATAACACTACCTCAAAAACAATAGCTTCTAATTTTGTCTAACAGATACTGAATGCTTATTCCATTGCTAGGCACATATGAGGTGTCATATGTATTTTAAATTTCATTTCATATTCATAGCAATTTTCTTTTTGGTATCACTGATTGAACTCAGGGGCAATTAACCACTGAACTAAATCCCCAGTCCTTTTTTTGTATTTTATTTAGAGAAAGGGTCTCACTGAGTTCCTTAGGACCTCACTAAGTTGCTGAGGCTAGCTTTGAACTCTCAATCCTCCTGCTTCAGCCTCTGGAGCTGCTGTGACTACAGGTGAGCACCACCACGCCCAGTACATAACAATTCTCAAGGTAGATAATTATCTCTATTTTGCTAAAAAAGAAACTGAATATTTGGGAAGGTCACAACCTGTTGTGTACCTTCGGCTTAAAAGACCACTGTGGCACAGAGCAGGGCTGTTTTACCCATCTGCAAAATCTCAATACATTTTATTGCTTCACATTTTATTTTTAAAATCAGTTTGTACCCATCTCTGCATTAGCTCTCTTTTTTTTATCCAGCCATTGAAGAGTTTAGATATTCTCAAATGAGTTTGGAAATTATGTTTCACTACAGATACAAAAAAGGTAGGAAAACCTAGCACAAAATTGCTTTTTCATTTATACATTAGCTTGCTTTTTTTGATTGGATAACCTTTTCATTCAGTATTTCAACAATAATCTCTTGGCTTTCATACTTTTATTATTTTTCAAGAAGCAAATAAAGTTAGAATGGACTTGTTTTTTCCAGTCATAATAGGACACATGGAAAAGAAACAAAAATTGGCCAAAATTACTAAATTACAGCTCTGAAATGAGTCTCTCTGTCATCTAGGCTATCTCCTAGCAAACATAAGATCACCAACACTAAATCTTGTTGAGAAGAAACTTGTAAGCACACAGAAGGCCAGCAAAGATGGATCTCTTAATATAATTTGCTTTTCATAAAATTGGAAGAGACTTTCATGGATCAACAGCTATTTGTTTATTCATATTTTGGGCTCTGAATATTTTGATCTTTGAATATCCAATATTTTGGAGCTTGGAATGCTTTTCCCCACAAATAAAAAAGTTAGATTGAGTTTGCACTTTAGTGTGGTCAAATTCGTGTGACCTTTTGCTAGGCCTAGGAATATAATTTTCTGTCACCAAGATTAACATACATAAAAACAGGTAGTCAAATCTTGTTTTCCAACTCTAGACCCCTGACTTATTGACATATTATGGTGTAAGATGGTCGTCTTAGTGTATTATAATTTTCTTATTATTTCTCTGAGATAACTCAGGAGATGCCCTGTGGTAATAGATACGTTATTCGCAATACTATTTCCTTCCAAAGTTTTATGATTTGCTGACATTTTACACAAGTTCATTAATTTTTTCTTAGTTCTAATAACAATAACAATAACAACAATAACCATTTATTATGTGCTAGGCATTATTATAAGTGGTTTATTTATTAACTAATTTAAAGCATCTATTATTGTTTTTAAAGACGAAAAGATTGAAAAGTTATAAAACTTAAGGAACATGTTGGAATCAGGGCTCAGACAAAAATGATATGAACCCAGAGTTTGTGCTGCTTCTTTTGCAGTTAAAAGCTCACTTTCTTTAACACATTACTCATTTACACAATGCTCACTCAATTGGCATTTAAAAGTGCTTAGATTTTTAACTTGATCAGAAATGATGATATTCACTCTCTCAAGAACATGATCTAGATGTACTTACTGATTTGTATGTGCACATAACAGCGTCCTTCACCAAGGGCAGCACAACACAATTAAATGTATTGTTTGGATTTCAGACTTTCCTCTACTACTGATTTTGTTTTGGGGGAGTCTGTTGCTTCCCGCCTTTGCTGCCTTCACTCTGCTGCTGAAGCTACTAATTGCTTCTGCTTTCACTTACTTTCATAGTTGATAAAATATTTAAAGACATGGCCAGTAATTCAAAATGATCCTTGTTCCAGGAGGCAAATTGACAACAGAATGCTGATTGTAACTCTGGTTTTCAGCTTCTTTTATTTCAGGTCAGAAAAATAACTTTGACTAAGCTTTTGGGGGTAATTCCAGAAAACCTGAAGTTTTCCAAAGGCAGTTGGGTAGAAAGCCAAGTACTAAATTTTGTCCTTGAATTATATTGTCCACTTGGAAGAGTAGAAGGTATATAATTTCCAGATGAATTAGAGGAGGAGTTCTCAAATTTTAGTATTCACCAGAACTATTTGAAGAGTTTTTATAGAATATAGCCTGCAGCCTTAGCCCCAGGGATTTTAGTATGATACTTCTGCAATGACAGCAAGACATTTACATTTTGATGTTTTTCTAGTGATTCTATTGCAAGTGACAGACAAAAACCACTTAAGAAATTTAGCATAGGCAAATGAAAAGTGTCCTTATTAAAATATCTTTGTTTTGCCTTTTTAGAGATTATATAAGATTTTATGATTAAATTTCTATCAGCAAAAATAAAACAGACATTACTGGATTTTTCCAACCCGAGTTATCCATATTTTCTGAATTATTTAGCTAAAGGATGACCTGCAGTACTTTAAATTAGTTCTTAGTTTATTTATAATCATATTAACTTTTTTGTGTTGTTTCAATTAGCATATACTAAATAATTATTTTGAAGAAATGTATTTGGTTTCCTTTTGGAAAATAAACTTTGGAAATTTTTCATGTTTATGTATCAAAATTTAATTTGGAAATCAGTTAATTTAACTGAATTTCATATTTTCACTTTACTATTTTTCACTTTACTATTCCCTTATTTCCCTGTAAGATTTGAAGTGATTCTGAACTACAGAAGATTTTAAACATTTGGCCATTTTCATTTTGAACTTTGAAAATAATTTGAAGCATCTTTGGACCTATACATTAAAATTGGTTGAAAAATACAAATTAATTATCATTTGAAATTTTTTTGGGTAATCAAACAGTATTTTACATTTGGTCCTGTCCTATTCCTATATGGAATGAATTTAAGAAATAACACAATACTGATAATGTTATTTTTTTTAAAAAATCATCTACTGTTGTTCCTCAGTCCAGTGTCCACCATTGAAATGCAAAGTAAAAAATAGAGTGTAAATAATACCTTCCATATTCATTGATTCTTAAGCACTATTTTATAGTTAGTGTAAATTTCATTCTTAGAGATTTCTATTTTAACAGGAGAAACTGTTGTGTAAGTAGAACAAACTGGTGCATTCTATTGAAGGATATGGATGGTTTTTCTGTGACTCAGAGTTTAGAGAATTATTGTCTGTAGTAATTAGAATAAAAGAGTTTTAGAGTTGTTCAAATATTATAAGACCATTTTCTGTGAGTCTATATTAAGTAAAATCAAGAAAAATACAAATTGAATGAAAGTTAGCATTATAAAATAAAAGTAAACATTTTATAAAAAGAAACTATCTCCTTTCAGATGACAAAAATCTCAGAACTCCTTTATTCAAATGCAAATATTTTCTTTGTCTAAAAATATCATTCTACTTCAGTCATTATTGAGCATTTTGGGAACATTACATTATACAAAAATAATATTGCAACAATGCAATGACCTTTAACAAACAGGAAATTATGATGCCAAAATACAACATCATGTGATAAACTGCATAATCTTTATTTATAAGAAAACTTTCTTTAGAATCCTGTTTCTTGGGACTCTGAAAGTCAAAGAATAATCTGCTGATTGTCAAGTACTCTATTCAGAAAGCATGTAGGGTAATAGGAAATTTATATACATGCAGATTATATAATTTAAAATCATCTCAAAATGGCATCCTTAATGTCTTGTATTACCATAGTTTTAAAGATGATGTTAAACATGAAGTTAATATCTATTTCAGTAATAATAACATGAGGAGTTCTTATTTCAGTAATTTAAGTATGAATGTAATAGAAATATGCTAATTTACTCTACAATTAGACCATTTTCAGGCCATATTTTTGAAAAATTTAGAATTTTTAAAATATTTTACTCATCATCTAAAGCCCCTAATTCTTTCCACATCTCGAATTTTCTTATAACAGTCATAGATACCAAAAATAGGAACACTGAGGTCACTTCTATTTCTTTCTTTCTCTTTACTGCCTATGTTGAGGTTAAGAGGGAACCCCTGACATTTAACTGCTGTGTGTAAAATCACCTCTCCATCACCATATGCCTGAAAGGAAATGAATCCTAGAACTCTGTGAGCTCCATATAAGAACAAACCTGTAGCCCCCGCTCAGCATCTGTAGCCTTACCTCCAACATGAGTTTTGAGATGATCAGAATTAACCTCATTTCTACCTCTTTTATTCTTGTTAATTTTGGTCACCACACAAAGCTCAGAATTCTTAAATCTGTACTCATTTTCTTATTCTGCTTTCTGGGTAGTGAAGCAAAGCTCATATTCCCTCTGACTCTAGCATAGGCTAAGGTCCTCCTTCACTATCATCATTATACACCCAATATATTTCACTTTTTTATCAGCCTCTTTATTAGAATATAAACTCCACGATGGCAGAAATTTTGCCTGTTATTTCATTGCTGCACTCAAAGATTGAATGGTCTCTCTGATATGCAGATGCTAACACACAACTGGGGTGGGGCTAGAAGTTCAGTGAATTAGGCAACAGGGAATGAAGGGAAGGGCAGGGGATAAGTACAGGAAAGACAGTAGAATTAATCTGACATAACTTTCCTATGTACATATATGAATACACCACAGCGAATGTCAACATTGTGTACATCCACAAGACTGGGATCCTAATTAGAATAAGATATACTCCATGTTTGTACAAATATGTCAAAATAGATTCTACTGTCATATGTAACTAAAAGGAAAAGATAAAAATTGAAAAAAATAGTAAGCATAAAATTTCAACATTAAATAAAAATAAAATTTTCATTAAAAAATAGGGCCTTGAGACTTAATAAGCACTCAATAGATATCCATTGAGTAAATGAATAATTCAATCACCAAACATTATTGAGTCATTGTTTATAATCATCTCAGATTTTTCTCCTTCTTATCCCTTTCTTGTACTGCTCAAGCTTAGGGCCTTATCAAAATCAAACTAAAATATCTTATTATTTAGATTAACAGTAACAGTCTGTGATGATATACCATATGCTCAGATATGGCAGAATCAGGGATGTGAATTTGTGTCTCAAATTTCTGCCTTAAGGTATTTAAAAATCTTAAATAATAAAGGTTTAACTACTATCTCCCAAGACTATTCCCTAATTACATTACTTGCTAACTTTAGGTAAATATGGAATTATCATTTTTATGTGTAACTATATATACCTATGAAACATTCAATTGCTGAATATACCTTTATAGGAATTATAATAACTGCATTATAATCATTTAAATGTCCATGTCCTCCACTGGCCTTGGCCTCCTCAAGACAAGCACTGTTTTTCATCCATTTCAGTAACTCCCTAGATACTGCTATAATTGTTAATTGCAACAAGTAGTAGCTAGAAATATGGCTGAAGAGAGGAAAGGAAGGGTATGGGAAGAAAGAAGAAAAAAAGAAAGGAAGTTAATTAGTTCATTTTCCTGTCAAATACTGCCAAGGAGAGAGGGTACTAATATGTTTTTCCCCATGTTTCAGTGGTGTGTACAGGAAAAGGAGTATATCTTTTTACATGCCTACAAATAGTGCTGTCACTCCCCTTTGTGCAATGCAAGTACATCTTGACACACAAAATGTTGAATTTTTTGCCTTTTCCTTTTTCCTACTCCTCTTCACATCTTAATTTATAATCTGTAAGTGACTGCCTGTTGTGAGATCATTTTTCCTAGAATGATGAAGAATTTTAAATAAAAATCATTGCTTAATTTGATCATTAACTGTGTATTAAAAAATGAGGCAAAATGGTGAATAAACATAGCTTTAATTTTTAAGCCAACAGGTTATTTATTCTAAGTTAACTCCAATTCTAATGAGAATGAATTAGTATTTTTTGTTCATAAATACCAAAATTAATAAAACTTAATCACAAAGATCATACCCTAGAACATAGCATAAAACTACCCACAGAGGAAGAAAACCTAGAGGAAAAGTTTCCTTAATGATTTTTTAAGAAGCTGTACATGACTAACTTACAGAATTAAATGGTTCATTCATACAATAATATAAATGTTGTTTATTGGGTAAAAAGCAAAAAAAGCATTAAGCATTCACTTTTCTATGTTCATAATAAGTGATAATTAAATTCAGATCTAAATCTGAATGGTATATGTGAAAGAGACTTGAGGATCATCTGGTTTGTTCTCTGTATGAATGAGAAAACTGAACCCAAAGAGGCAAAGATAATTGCCCCAGATATCCTAGAGTGCTAAGGGTCAAAAAAGGATTTAAAATCTGTTAATTCAAGGCTGTTTCAACTATAACATCTGGAAATGTACTAAGAACATCAGTGGACATTAACCCTTCTTTTTCACAATGTGCTGCTCTTTCATCTAAAAATACAAGAGTGCTACTATCCTTAACTACAAAGAGGGTTCTGGAATAATCTTTATTGAACACATTAGAGTAAATCTCATATTTGTCCATATGTGCCATCTGCTTTTGCTATTCAAGCAACAAACAAGGCTGCGCCACTTTTGAAGGCTCTAGGACAAGGTAAATTTTCAGTTACCATGGGTTTCATTTTGAGTGAGACTGAAGAAATATGACAAGTAGGAAAGAATGATTAAATGCCCTTTCTAAGTTTCAACCTGGGAGTACTTGGTTCCTAGGCATCATCAGGCAGAACTCAACAATGTAGTACTAGAAGCAGACATACTTTATTTGCATTTTAAATCTTGTTTTAGAGAGAATACTCAGAAATCAAATTTAAAAGTGAACGATAGCAAAACACATACCAAAAAATTTTAACCTAAAAATAATCTTATTAATATTTAGAAAATCTTAACCTTCTCTAACAAACAAATGAGCACAGGATTTTGAACTTATTTGAAGGTGTTTACTCTTCAAACTTTGAACAAAGTGCATTTTACAAAGCATTCTTTTTTTTTTGGCACCAGGGATTGAACCCACAGGTGCTTAACCAATGAGCCACATCTCCAGCCCCCCCCCTTTTTTTTTTTTGAGAAAAATTGTTTTTTGAGACAAGGCCTCACTAAGTTGCTTAAGGCCTTGTTAAGTTGCTGAGGCTGGCTTTGAACTTGGGATCCTTCAGCTTCAGCCTCCTGAGCAACCGGGATTATAGAGGGGCACCACTGCACCCAAATCTAAGCATTTTTCTATACCTGCTATTTATGTAGAATAAAACAAACCTAAGTTTACAGCATACCCAAAGTATAATGCACACAACAAATCCTGCTTCTATACAGTAATTGAAAAGAATATATATTATTACACTAAAAATATACTATGAACTGAATGTGTTCCCTTAAAATTTATATGTTGACACTGTAGTCCTCAATGTGATGGTATCTAGGTCATGGGGGACTTTACGGGATGGGAAAAGAAGACAGGAAAGAGCTTGTTTTTTCCTCTGCTTTCTGCCTGTGAAAATACAGTGAGAAGAAAGCAATCTGCAAACTAGGAAGAGTGTCTTCACTATAACCTGACAACTTCCCAGCTTTCAGAACTATGAGAAATATATTTCTGTTCTGTAGACCACCCAGTTATGGTAATCTGTTAGAGTTGCCTGAACTGACTACAACATTGTGAAAACTTTAGCATGAGAATTTTGATTATTATAAACTGCAAGTTGAAAGATTCTTTTTTACTCAGTATTTTTCCTAAGAAATTTTTATACTTCTCTTTCTTGTGAGACCTTTATCTATAGTAATAAAAATCTTTCACACTGCATAAAATACTCTAACATGGTCATATTCTTCTCTATCATAATAAACAGGAAAAGGAGGCTTTTAAGAGGTAAACTTCTATTATTTTTGTAACTTTCTTAGTTATTGAAATTATCTTTACTTTGTTCCTGTAATTTATTTCCTATGCTAAAATTTTCATTAGGCAATGCCAATGGAATATCACAGTACATTCTGTCCTGAACTGCTGTCCAGTTCTATTTGTTGTGTTCTTGAAATTACTCTAGACAATCTCTGCAGTCGTAACATAAATTTCACACTCAGTGATGGTTTCAGAATTCCCTTAAATTATATATTAAATAAATTAAATATTTAAATACATACTGATATTTAAATTCTTCAAAGCAACCAGGAATTTAATAAGCCTATGTAGAATTCAGCAGTAGAAGAGACAGCACAAAATTTCCCACGCATATTTTAAAATGTTAGGTTTTGTTGATAAAGCAGAAAACAATATTTTGTCTGACCAATCAATGAAAAAGTAATAGTTATTTTGCTCACACTTACATTCCCTAGAAATTCCTAAAAGATAAATGCTCCTTTGAAGGTGTATATTCTTACACAACTTTTAAAGCTCATTTCCCTAAAATTATAATTCTGTGTGAATACATTAAATTATAAGAAACCCACAAAATAGAATAACATGCTAAAATACATATGTTGTACTCAGCTAATTATTCATATAATTTAAAATATTAATATGGATAGTGTGATGAATTTTAGACAAAGTTGAATTAATCTTATAAAAATAAATTTATGATACTAAATCAGAAAAAAGGACAAAGCTATTTGAAGATTCTTAAAGCATAGTTACCCTGATATTACTCAATGCATATAAAATTATTCCAAATTCACACAATACATTATTATATTTACAGTGACATAAAAAAAATCTTTATCACTTAAAAAGCAAATATAGGAAGTATATTATAACTACCAATTATACTTAAGTTAGATGGAAAAAGGAAGAAGTTTTTTAAAAGAAATCTTCTCTGCCTTTGCAAAGAAATTATTTAATTATAAATTATTATAATTATGATATGCTGTTTTGGTTCTAGTTACAGCACTTGGTCAGTGTTAAAAAAATGTTGAAACTGTCCTTTTTCATAAATTATATATACTATATAATGGAATATATAAAATATGATATATAATGTATAAAATATATAAACATAATATATAAAACATTATAATAAATTACATAATATGGTTATATATATTATACATAGTTTTTATAGTTATCACCTAAATTTAAAACTACTAGCTGAAATTTTAATATCCAGTTTATTTGTATACCAAATATAAATCCAATATAAATCCTAAAACTAACAAAATGTTATTTAATTTTGTAGTTTATAGGTTTGTTTTTATTAAACTCACTTTTGGGACAAATTTAACTCTTTCCTATTTTCTAGTAATCTCAATACAGCTTAATTTAATTTCCCATTAATCTAGAAAGTCATATTATAAAAAAATAGAAAATGTAATTTTCCACAGGGTAACACTTTATTTGTCCATATTTAGCATTTCTATAATTAGTTCTACTCCTGAAATTCAGTACAGTATTTTTCAGATCTATTAAGGGTTTTATAACATTCTACATTCAATACAATAATTCCATACAACATCGAATTATTTTGCTTGTTGCATGAGGAAAATAAGGCAAATTCAAGGTTTAATTTGCTTCTCTCTCTCTCTCTCTCTGTCACACACACACACACATACACACACACAGAATTTATTAGAGGAAAACCTTCCTTTATAGAACACTTTAGCAATGCAATGGTCTACTTAATCTGTTGTACTCATATCATTAAACACTGTTGTAGAATGTAACAGTGGTTTTTAACATAGAAAGAACAATAAGAAGTATACTATTACTCCTTTTTTTAATCACTTGGAACTTTTAGTAACTTTGGGTCATTTTTCCAAAGTAAGTACAACTTAAACTGTAAACCAGAGGCCCACCAATTGGATTTGGTCCATTGGTAAGTTTCTTTGGTCATTAGAGTTGTTTACAAAGTTAACATAAGGATTAGTATCATTTCAATAAGGACATAGAGATCCGAAGAAGAATCAGCTGGAAATCCTCAAAATGAAGGAATCAACACACCAAGTTAAAGATTCATTGGAAAGCATTGCCAGCAGACTAGACCACTTAGAAGACAGAGTTCCAGGCACTGGAGACAAAATGTATAATCTTGAAAATAAATTTGACTATGGAGAAAAGATGTTAAGAGACTATGAACAGAACTTCAGAAACAGAAATATGGGATAACATGAAAGACCAAAATTAAGATTTATTGGGATAAACGATGGCTCAGAGATGCAAACTAAAGGAATGCACAATCTTTTCCATAAAATCATATCAGAAAATTTCCCAAAGCTTAAGAATGAAATGGAAAACCAAATACAAGAGGCTTACAGGACCCCCAAATACACAAATTTACAACAGACCCATACTAAGGCACATTATTATGAAAATGTCTAGTACACAAAATAAGGATAGAACTTTAAAGGATGCCAGAGAAAAGGGACAGGTCCCATTTAGAGGGAAACCAATCCATATCCCAGCTTTATCAACCCAGATCCTCAAAGCTAGGAGATGTTGGAATAATATAAACCAAGCTCTGAAATAAAATGGATGCCAACCAAGAACACTATACCCAACAAAATTAAGTTTCAGAATTGATGATGAAATAAATATCTTCCATGACAAACAAAAGTTTAAAGAATTCACAACTAGAAAGCCTGCACTACAAAATATACTCAATAAAATATTATAAAAGTGACAACTTAGAGAGACCCTGTCACTAAATAAAATATGGAAAGGGTTGGGGATGTGGCTCAGTGGTTAAGTGTCCTTGGGTTCAATCCCCAGTATCAAAAAAAAAAAAAAAAAAAAAAAAAAAACAGAAAAGAAAATGTGAAAACCAGCAAAGGGAAGAACTAGAATAGTCAATCAAAAGAGAAACCAATTCAAATTAAAAACCAGAAATAAATCAAAATGACAGTGAATAAAAATCATATCTTAATAACATTGAATGTAAATTGTCTAAACTCATGAGTCAAAAGATATAGACTAGCAGATTGGAATAAAAACAAGACCCAATCATATGCAGTCTCCAGAGACTCACTTCATATGCAAAGACATCCACAGATTGGATGTCAAGCCAAAGTTAATCAGAAGGGACCAAGAAGGTCATTTCATACTGCTTAAGGGAATTATACATCAACAAGATATTAACAATCATAAATATTTATGCCCCAAATAGTGGAGTACCTACATATATCAAACAAACTCTTCTCAATTTCAAGAATCAAATATACAACAAAACAATAATACCAGTGACTTTAACACACCTCTCTCATCACTGAATAGATCCTCCAAACAAAAACTAAATAAAGAGGCTGCAGAACTAAAAATACTATTAATGGTTTAGATTTAACAGACAAATATTTTGTCCCTCAATGACTGAACACACTTTCTTCTCAGAAGCACATGATTCTTCTCTAAAATACACCATATCTTAGGCCACAAAGCAACTCTCAGCAAATACAAAAAACAGAGATAATACTTTGCTTTGTACCAGATCATAATGGAATAAAATTGGAAATCAATGATAAAATATAACAGAGAAGCTACTTAAAACCTGGACACTAAACAATACAATTTTGAATGATCAAAGGATAGTATAAGAAATGTGGGATGAAATTAAAAAATACTTAGAGGTAAATGAGAATAGCAACACAACTTATCAGAATCTCTGGGACACTATGAAGAAAGTTCTAAGAGGAAAGTTCATTGCACTGAGAACATTCTTTAAAAGACTAGAAAGTCACCAAATAAATATCCTAATGTGGAAATATTTAAAATAGCCAAAGTCAATGAAATTGAAACAACAACAACAAATTTCAAAAAATTAACAGAACGAAAAGTTTGGTTCTTGGAAAAATAAAATCAATAAACCTTTAACCAAGCTAACCAAGAAAAGAGAGAGTTTCTGATCTCCTGAACATCAGATATGGCAATATTGCTGCGTTCTTATATGACAACCAGGTGATGCCAAGCAGCAGTTTCCCCTTTGATGGGAGTAGGTGTTTTCCAAATCTGAGATCCTTTGACCAATATGCAATACTATAACTGTAAGAGTCACAGGAAATTAATCATATTATACTCTGGAGAAAATTCTGTACAAGTTGCTTTTAGAAGAAATCTCAATTATCATGGTGTAGGCAGTATCTGTGATCAAATTTCTATGGGGTAAACATGGTTAAATAAGAATCTAGTTACTTGACTTCTAGTTGATCAACACCAGATTCACTGAGTTATTACTTCTATACTACTACAAGAAACAAGATTTTACTTATAATAACATTTAAAAAAACTTCTTGCCTCCCACCTGCTTAAGATATCTTTTTTCTGATATACAATTTTCATTATAAATATGCAAATACCTGATAGAAAGATTTAATGACTCAGTAAAGACATCAACCTCACTATTTTTTAATCTAGCATCAAATAAACTTTCTTGTTTTATTGAACAAAACACCTTCCTGAATAGACAACAATTTGTGAAATAAAAAGAAAAATAAAAGCAGCTGTGATTTTCATGTAATTTATTTTGCTAAGTTTATTTAATCATCATTTTTAAATTACTTTATAGTTTATAATAAATTGGATGCAAATTTAAGTACATTTATACTTAGCTTCCCACCCCATTATTACATTTTGCTATTACAAAATAAACATTAATAACTTACATAGTTATATTCTGAGACCCTGTATCTAGTTATTTTTCAGTTGATAAGGAAATAGAGGTTCACAGGTATTATTATAATTTAAAAACAGAAAATCCTTCATTAGAAGCTTAAAAATTATTAAAGTTTAAAAATTTTAAATTAGAAATTAAAGTTGCTATAAAGTTATTAGAGGTATAAATCTATATAAAAAATTAAATGATTAAAAAGAGAAAACTTGAACAAATCAAGCATTTAGGTATATTGAGGTTTTAATCTGACATTCTTTGATGCAA
Source organism: Sciurus carolinensis (assembly GCF_902686445.1). Classification (NCBI taxonomy): domain Eukaryota; kingdom Metazoa; phylum Chordata; class Mammalia; order Rodentia; family Sciuridae; genus Sciurus; species Sciurus carolinensis. The sequence goes on from NC_062213.1 coordinate 35,063,791, forward strand.
TTATGCTAATGATTAAAATATAGATATTAATCCATCTGTAAAGAAAAAGGAATTGGTAGATTTTTCAAAATAATGATTTGGTTTCTAGAGTTTTACTTATGCTAATAGGAATATTAGCTATTAATACTTACTAATACATATGAAAAAATTTCAAAGGGGTTAAATACTGTTAATTGCAGATTTTATTTAATATAATGAAAAGACTAATAAAATGTTTCATAGCACAATTTATATATTTCTATGTAAAATGCATTAATAAATTCTATTATTTATATTTTTCTTTCATCTTTCATCTTCTTTTTCGTTTCTTCCTATAATCATTACAAACTGAGACTAGTTTAAAATTGAATGAAAGAAATAAAGCAATATTTCAGCATGAGATGAATGATATAATTGTATAAAAGTATCAAATGAAGAAGTAATATGTAGCAAGTGAAATGTACATGTAAATAAAACATGACAAACCCTTAACGTAAAAATAAATACTATTGAAAATGCTAAGATAATTTTCCTATGTTGTTGTGTCTTAAAGGTGAATAACAATTTAAACATAACAGTAGGAATATTTTAAATATACTTGGAGACCAAGAAAGTTAATTTCCAGTACAAATAAATCTGAAATAAACTAGGAATTCTAATTATCGGGACAATTTATTTCCGAAGTCAAATTCAGGTCTCTAATAATCTAAATTGATTCAATTTAGTAACTTTAGCCATGTTACAGAAAATATCATGATTATATTTTCTTTATTTGTGGCTAGTTTTATCTGTGTTATGCTATTATTACATTATTCCATTTTATACTGTGATGCAAAGGTTGAAATGTGTGGACTAAGAAACAAATGACTGAATAGATTAGATTGTGGTGACCTAAATAAAACTTGATAGTGGGAATAATTTGTTCTAATGAAAAAACCATACAATTTGAGATCAGAAGTCTAGAATTGGAATATAATTACACCAATAAAAGCAGAACTATCATATATATGCCTATGTGTGTATGTTTACATATGAATATGTATGTGTATGTGTGTGTGTTTGTGTGTGTGTATAAACCCATTAGTTATTTTATACAACTAATCATTGGGTTAAAATAAAACTTGGTCCAATTCCAAGATAATATTCTTTAACATGATTCTTCCAATTCTTTTTCATATTTTTTAAATCGTGAAATACATCATAAATACAAAGGAATGCTTCAGACATATGCTCAATTAAAGAATTATAAATTAAAGAATTTATAATCATCTTCCAAGTTAATAAAGTAGATGTTTTAGTTTTTGTTTTTAAGTTACAGACAAGTAGGATTTGGTTCAATTGGGAAAAATCTAATAATTATAAATCAGTTTACACAATGCACACTCTACAAATGATACATAAACATTATCTACTAATAATTAAAATAAATGAATATTTTACAAGTGTGATAGAATAACAGAAATACCTATATATTATTTTAACAAGTCTATAAATATCTTCCTTATAATAGTCACTCATTAAATTGATAGATCTTGATGAATACTTTATATGTCAAACATAAGAGAATTTGCTGGTTTCTTATACGTAAAGTGTAAAATTAATACTTTTAATGAAGAAGGTGTTTTCCAATAAATTGTGGAATTTAATGATGTGTTAAAATATTAGATATAGGAATCATGAACTCATAATAATCAAATAGAAATGTGAAATCAACCTCTCAACATCTTGAAAATGAGAAATAGAGAAGGAGTAAATTATAAAGAAGAAATTAGGAAAAAAGACACTACTAAGTATGTGATAGAGCAGCATGTAGACATGCACATATGTACACACACATGTATATGACATAAACACAGTTCTAGAGATATAATATCTGATCTCAGCAGTCAATGGCCCAATTCAGTGTGTTGTTAGAACTACAGAAAACATACAAAATGGCTATTTGTCAGCTCGATCTTTTTACACTGTGGCTTACTTTCTTTGTTTGAAGTGATTTCCTAAACAATACAGTGATTAAATTCAATACACAAAAAGATAGGAAAAATGTTCAATATTCATGATAGCTGAATTCCAATAAGTTATTTTTATGAATTTCCTGAGTGTCTTTGAGAGAGAAATCTTATCTCATATTTCTTGGATAATATATTTCTTCTTTGTTAGATACATTAATTACTATTTGATTTTGTGATTCTTTTTCTACTCCCACTTGTCTTCTTTAGAGACAAGCTCAATTCCTCTGGTAAGATTTTTCTAGTTGCAAGGATCTCATCTGGGCAATCCTAAATTTTATATCATAATTCTATGCTTAAGCTCAGTAAGAACAAAAGAACAGAGGCTAAACTTAAAAATGGAAATTTAAGGTATGACATTGAGTCTAAGCACATATCCAGGATAAATTTTGAAAGTATTACACTAAAATAGTTTCATCATTAAGTTTAGGAAATGCTGGTTTGAACAACTTTACTACAGGACTTCTCAGAGTGCACGTGTATACTGAATCCTGATGAGAAGGAGAGTATGCGTAGTAGTTCCCAAATTTATTTGACAAAAGACTCATTTTTTAAAGCATCAACTCATGGGATTAATTCTCTGAAAATACATTTAAAAAGTACTTAAAAGCTTCAACTTATATTTCTATGCATTTGTACTTCATATTATTATCTTGCTGGTTGATTTAATCCAGGGATCCTTTCAAATTCACCTGGTAGGATTTTTAAAAGACTACAGAGGAGAACCTCTGAAATGTACACACAAAATAATATATATATAATGTTTTAATTATTGTAGCATTTAGGCTTTAAAATTATTGTGGTTGGTTTGCATCAGAACAATTTTTAACAAAGCTTTCCAAAAAATATTCTTATATGCTATTAACTCAGAAAAAGACTTTGTAATGGTTAGAGGTTATAAGTTAATGAATTTTCTTCTGAGAATATTTTTCCACTATAAATAATACTAAAAGAATAAATTTTTTGTTGTTTCAATTTGTTTTCCAAAGGCATTCTAGAGTGAAATGGGAGGAAGATGGGACTTTAGGGTCAAAAGATAGGATTTTTATCAATACTTCAACACTAACATTCTTTCGCTTATTACATATTTGAGAAAATAAAGGTCATCAGGCAGTGACAATCAACTTTCCAACTTCCTAATAACTTATATAATAACTTATAAATTGGCACCATAAAAAAAGGAAAGAAAATCACCATTTTCTCTTGAAAATAAGGTTTGAGCTCTATTCTTTAGTCCCATGACATGAAAAAAATGTAAGAATGAAAACAAAGAAAAAAAAAGGGATGAACAAATATTTTGAAGGAAAGGTAACCCTTAAAAGTATTAGAAGAGAAGAAAATATGCTTGATAAACTAAGCCCTAAACATAATATTGTTTATATTTTACCACTACTATACTCATAATTTTTACTGAAGAAGCAACATAGATTGTAAATTTTTCATTTTTTTTTTTTGCAGAGACTTTCTTTTGGCATTTAGAAATGCAATAAATATTTAACATACAATAAAATTCACATTCACCCTTCTAAAGTGTGTGAATTGGTGTTTTTCTGTTTTTTTTTTTTTATAATCACAATGTTGTGCAATTATCACTGCTAGAATACTACAACATTTCATCACCCTCAAAAGAAATCCTGTACTATTAGGAGTCACTCCCTGTTCTCCCTTCATATCAACCCCTAGAAATCATTAAACTACTTTGTGAAGTCTCTAGGATTTTCCTATTATGGATATATCATATAAATAAAATTATATACAGCCTATTGTATTACCTGATATATCATTTGCAAGTTTCATCCACATTGAAGTATGAATTAGTATTTCAATCTTTTTAGAGCTGAATAATATTTCATTGTATGAATATAGCACACTTTGTTTATCCATGTCAGTAAAGACAGCTTTTCTATGAGGTTCTCACAAATGAACTACTTCATAGAAATCAACTACTCATTTTTATCACAATAAGAATGGACTTGGGGTTTCTAAAGAAAAATTTCCTACAAATCCAATCTCCATGAGCGAAAATTGCTTAAATTATGAAAGTAAAAACTTACAGGGAGAAATGGACATAATTCAAAGATAATTAAGCACTGAAATTAATAAAAATGTGATAGGAGGAAGGGAATTGTGATGACTAGAGAAGAATTAGTGAAGAGTGTTGCCCTGGTTTCTGGTTTGAGCAGGAGTGAGGATATTAATGCCATGCTTTTACTGGGACAAAGAGCACAGGATTATTTATTTTGATTGCTTATTTGGTGAGGAGTACAATGAATTTAATTTTACATACTGAGTTTGACATTTCTTAGGATAGACAAGAAGATGGCTAGAACCCAACTGGATAGAACTGGTAGATGATTAGGAAATTTTGGAATAAATATTTGGAATTCATACACGCACACATGAAAAAAATATATAAGATAGCCATGGAACAGGATGCACCATCAAGATAGAATGTGTAGAGTGAAGAAAAGAGGATGGTATACCTAGGATGGTATCCTGAACTATCTCAGCCTGGAAGGAGAATACAGATAGAGAATGAGAGGAGTGTATAATAACAAAAGCCCAGAGTGGGAAAATGTTTTAAGAAAATGGTAATGGGGTTAAAATTTTTTTTAAAGTATGAAAACTGCTAACTAAATTTGGCAAAATATATAATTTGAGGTAGTTTCAGCAGAAGGATATAGAACTCATAATTGTAATGAAAAAGAAAAACCAAACCTCAAAAAGGAGGCAAATAAGAAAGTAGAGTTTAGACACTTTTACAGAGAGAGAGAGAGAGAGAGAGAGAAAGGTAACTGTGAAATGAAGGGTATATTTACTTTCTTGACCGAAGTAATCACTTTGGTATGTATGTGTATATCAAGATAAGTATATCAAAATAACATGTTGGGGCTTGGGTTGTAGCTCAGTGGTAGAGCATTTGTCCCTTACATATGAGGCACTGGGTTGATCCTCAGCATCAGAAAAAATTTAAAAAAAAAAAATCAAAAAATTTTATGTCCATCTAAAACTAAAAAGCAAAATTAAAAAAAAACATGCTATATACCTCAAATGTATATAATAGAAAGGAGGCAAAAGTGAAAACTGTTAACTATTATATTTAATATAATGATTAAAATATAGTCAAAGAATTTAAATGGATTTAGCATATTTTTGACATTTATCTTGAACTTCCTGATAGACTAGATTAAAAAAATACAATGAGCTATGTAGTTTTCTTATCAGTAAGGCAGATAAATCAATTATTTAATAGACATAATTATAAATTTTTAAAAGAAAGTTTTACATAGACTATTTTAAAATAGATGGTTAGCATAAGAGACAATATCTTCCAAAATGCTTTTATAGCACGTGCAAGAGTAATTCTGAATGGTTGTTTGCTGTAAGAACTTAGAATGAACCACTTTTACTCAACATTGTAGTATAAGACCTAGTCAGTTCAATTAGATAATAAAAAAAGATATAAAGGCATTCAGATTGGAAAGGAAGCAAAACTATCTTTAAGCACAGATGACATGATGTCCTATATAGAAAATCTCAACTAACAAAATACCATTAGAGTTAATAAATGACTATTGCAAGATTATAGGATACAAGGTCAACATAAAAAAAATCAACTGTATTTCTATACACTAATAATGAATAATCTAAAAATAAAATTAATAGTAAAATTCCATTTAAAATAGCACCAAAAATAAAATAAAATATTTAGAGTAAATTTAATAGAAAGGGTAAGGTGTGTATACTGAAAACTTCAAAACATTATTGCAAGAATATAAAGAAAAAAATAAACAGAATACATCATGTTCCTAGATTGGAAAGCAATAATCCTCAATTTGATAGAACTGAACACAATCTCTAACAAAATCCCAGCTGACACTTTTATTTTCACAAATTAAATTTCACAAGTTAAAATTCATTAGAAAACACAAGTGAACCAAAAAAGAGGAGGGTTAACCTCCATACACTACCTGCATCCTAATTACCTACAGTTTTTGTTTTAAATGTGTAAATTCCTGGGTCTCACCCTAAATTTCAGAATCATAATTTTAGGTGTAATGTTCGAGTATTTTTAAAAGCTTCTCATTGAGTATCATGTACAAGCATAAGATAGAATAGAAGTTATTTGGGCTTCCAAGATTCTGTATGGTATTCACTAGGAGATAGATTTAGAAAAAAACTAAAGAAAATAAGTCCTTGGTGATACATGATTTCTGGGATAAGTTACTGAAACAAATTTCCAGATATCAAAAAAATTAAACTTGATATACAAAATATTAAATACAAGCTGCATAAATTTTATAAACATATTCCAAATGATAAAACTTTAAGTTGAGCTGTTTGCTATACCAGTGTTGAGTCACAAAACCAATTATCTCTTGAGTTCATGACAATAAAGTGAAATTATCAGAATAATAGATAATGCTTACTTTCTTGTTTGCTGTGTACTCTGCTCATCTAAGCTATGGCAAGGAGTGCAAATCATTGAATCATCCCCTTTTCTATTTGACAAGCTAAAAAAGCCCAGAAAGGTAAAGTGGATAGGTACACATGGCAGTCTGCATGAGAATATAGGTATTTCAGATTCCTAATCCACGGTGATTTTCATGAGACATACTTCTTTCTCTTTAAAGGTCTGTAGCATAGGCATAAATATGCTGTATATATCAATTCTATAGTCATTTAAATCTATTCCCACATTTTAATTCTGATCTAGAACTAGTACGTTAGCAACAATGCCTTTGAATGAATATTTAACATTTATTCTGCTTGTCTAGATAATTACATGGTTTAAGACTCTTTTTAAAAAATAGTTATTCATGAAAATTTGAAAAGATGCCACTGTTTCCTTCAAAGTTTCCCTATCTCAGAGTATTTTCTTTAAAAAGAGAAAGGTACAGGCATGTCTACACACAACATCTATAGACATGCCTGAGAACTCAAAGTTTATGGGAGTTTCTTGATCTTTCAATTTTTTCTTTAGTCTTATGTGCACAGAATAGAACTTGGAGAAATGGATACATAAAGTGACAGACATGATTGGTTTTGACAAAACTATACTTTTCAATATTTGCTTTTCTTTCTTTCCTTACAGATTATTTAAGATCACTTCTTTACGTGCCAAATACTTTCATCAAATATCCTTGTGAGTTTGTTCAGGAATTTTGATGACACTTTTTGGATACAGGGCTGTTCTCATACAGCCATGCAAACATGGCTAAAAAAATGCTTCATCCTAGGATTAGAAATTTAGAAATGTTTAATTTCATGTGTATCTCCAGTTATTAATATAGTACCTAAAATTTTCTAAATAAATATTGGTTGAATGAATGCTTTTCTCTTTATCTCTCCGTTTACCACATATATATAGTACATAATCAGCAAATGCAAATAAATATAAAATTGAGAACACACATAAAAATATATTAAAACATTTTAAAGGACATAATTATAGACTTTGATGAATCTTATTATAAACAATAAAATCATGAATTCTAAATACTATAAAGAAAATATCAGTTATAAAGGGTTTCGTTTATTACAGTATTGTGATGTAAATACTCTGGAATCAGATCATTCTCTTTATAAAAATGTGGATTCCAAGTGAAATATTCATGGTATATTATAGAACAGGTTATTTCCAATAATGCTATATAAGTACATAAGTTGTTTTTTGTGTTTAAACAACCTGTGATTGTTTATGGAGTACCAAAGTAAAATCTTGCTAGGAATACTCAGATACATTTCCTTAGAATAAAGAATTTTAGTTTTATTTTAAAAAATGAAAGCAAATTCATCTTATGGAACATATGTTCCCTAGAGATTTCAGCATTGTTCCTTACAGTTAATAGTTCTGGAAGTATTATATAGTTACTTAAGTTCAGTACAATGCCTTGATGAATCACATTGCTAAGAAAGTTCGATCTTTTCCTTTCCCTTATAAAACAATATGCTTTTATCCTGAAGAAAATAATATTAAAAATCTGAAAGTTTAAGATTATAATCTTCTCCAAACCTCTGCCCACCAAGCCAAGTGTGCCAGTATGGGAGGATTTTGGCTCTTGAAAAAAAATCAATGAGCTCATGCGTACTCCTCTATATAGAAATTTTGGAAAATTTTTCTCTGTGAATTAGTGATGAAATGATTCTATGTCCCACAAATCTGAAAAACAGTCATCTTCATAAGCCAATATATAAATCATATTAAATATATAAGAAGACAGACTTCAATTACTAGTTTAAACTTGAATCACAAAATATGCCTTACTTAAGATTGATTTTTATGGTTAGTGCCTATTATGTGGAAACTTTTCACAGAACATTGATATGTATAATAAAAAAGAAGTATTGCAGACTAAACCTCTAAATTATATACCTGATGGGTAAATATTTACCACAACATCTTTCTCATTAACATTGAGAAAAGAACAAATTGATATTAGGTTTAGATATAATAATGAAAATTTTGGCTTATAAATAGGGTGTGCTTATCAAGCAGACTTTGTATAACACAAAATCAAATTATGGATTGCTAGAAAACCCTATTCCTTAGAAATGTACATGATTTGCACTTTTCAGTTTTAGATGAAAGTAATTAGAGCAATCTCATTTGCTCAAGCAGAATGATGAAGTCTTCGTGCATACTTGTGACATGCAGCACAAACCATAAAGGCAGCTTCACACTTACTTTGTGGCTTGTGTTATAAAAATAATGGAGTTGTTTTGATGCCTTACTGCTAGTGTTTTCTTCCTGCCTTTCTTCTTGTTCAAAGTTCCCTCTCCAGCACTTTCTCTAAGTGGATGAATTTCAAGAAGGGCATAACCCAATAAACTCTGGCAACTACCCTTTCTTTTCAGAGTATCAGAAAATACTGCCACTGCTTTTTAATCTTCCTCAGGACCTAAACTGCACTAGAAGCTACGAGAGCACTAAGTAAGAAGAGGCAAGGGAAATAGAGACCAAATAAAGTTTATATTTGTTATTGTGGCACTGGGTTCAGATGGATGTTTCCAGTACATAATATCCTTATAAAGTAGGATGAATTTGTTTTTCAGATCTTTCAGAATCTCATTTGAAGGGTTTACAAGTTTCTATAGTTGGGAAAGATATAAAGTAATTCATGCTAAAAGACCTAAAGGGAAATATATTTTGACTCAGCTTGTCATAAAGAAGTTGAAAATTAAGTAAATCAGACTCGGAGCTAGAGTAAACCAACTAAAATCTATTTAGCAAATCAATCTATTAGATAAAAATTTATCAACATAATAATTTGCTGAATTAGAAGGTAAATAGATAAAACGCAAGAAAATAAAATGAATATAAGTAGTAAAATAATTTTGAGGAATACTAAAAAAAAAATCACTAAACTACCTTACTAATGGTAAATATCTACAAAAAATAAGCATATTTTACCTGGTATCATCTTGTGAGAATCTCCTTTGCAAATCCTCTTTATTCCACTGTTCTTTTTCTTTCCCTTGCTCAGGTATATCTTGTGTTTTTTCCTCGTCTCCTGATTGTCTGTTTTCCTCCTTATTACAGGTTTTTGTAATCTCTTTCCCTTTCCCATTCTCATCAATTTTTTCTTCCTTTACCAATTCCTCCTCATGAGCTATCTCTTCTTGCTTATCCCCTTCTTTCCCTCCCTCTTCTATTCCCTTTGGTCTTTAGAAAGCAACACAAATGGAAGGCATGCAAATAAATACAGGGAAAGAAAAAAAGAAAAGAAGGTCAAGAAAAAATGCACACAAAATTAAACTAAATGGCAATGAAAACCATTAAAACATAAATATAAATTGTATCTTTTAAACATTGAACACTTTTTTGTCATATACTGGAGAAGTGCTAAGTAAACAATACTTAATCATAACTGGTTTTTAAATCATATTTTCCTTTTACAGAATTACATGAGAACAGAAAAAGCTATGAAATCTCCATTACAGAGTTAAAAGGATAATTTAGCTCAATTATGCATAAAATCTATAGGACAAGTGAGAAATCCAAATTATACCACTAACTTATATACTACATTTATAAATTTTCTTGGGTAGAAGAGAAACTCTTCCATGTATTTATAAAAATTTCAGGGGAATGGGTATACATCCTTCTAACAGATTAATGTTCTTGTTTTCTGAATCACTGTATTCAGGTAGGAAAAAAAGTCTCCAAATATTATTTTTCATATTCCTTGAGACATTAAAAAATGCACATCTTCACTTATCCATTGCTTTGATTTTAGTCAAGGTATAATAACCATTTAGGTTTTAAATTGCAAACATAAAATAATGAAAGTATTTCATAAAATGAACTAATATCTAGTACACAGAAACTGTTATCAGTTCCATAAATTTGTTTCTAGGAAAGATGCCTGAAATCTGAACCAAGTTAAAATAAAAAGTAATATATACAGAAGTTTCTATTGCCTTAATGATGAATATTAAAATTTTTAGAAATAAAGGATTCTACATTTATCTAGAGAAAAAAAGACCTAAAATATTTTAGAAGAGTTTACTGCTAATATCCCTTCACTCACCTGATTTTCTTGTTTCCTCTTGGCCGTTCGGATTGGACAGACATGTAGCTTGTGCTGCTGAAACGAGAAGCACTACTAGTCCTTGAAACCGCAGATATATCACTTACATCACTGTCCGAAGATTTAGTGGAAATATTATCTGCCCCTCTATGAGGATCCCATCCTGATCGATACTGTTAACACAGATTGACAAATACGCAGAAGTTGTCAGTATTACCACACAAAGCAATTATTAGCTTTCTCCTATTTCAGCACTTTAATTGTCCTCAGAGGATACTGCAATACCCCACTCAGTTGCATATAAAACCAAAGTGAGTGGTAATTATCCTAAAAGAAAAAATCAATTTATATGAAACCCTTGTTTTTAGCAAAGTAATTAGAGCATTTTCACCACACCCCAATGAAGGCCATTAAAATAGCTTCAAAACAGCAAAGGCCTCAGGGAAGAACATTTAGGTAAAAATCTGGGAAATAAACATTTGGCTTAATATTAGGAGGTACAACTTTTCAATATCTGAATAAAAATTTGAAAAAAAAAATGAAAAGTTGCCGTTGTAACTCATAAAAACCAATTCGAGTAGCCATCAATTTTCTCTTTAATCCATTTTGCTTCACTGAAAACCTAAAAATAATATAAAATCTAATTATTAAACCACTAAGTGTTTTTTAAAAAGTCAAGAGAAAAGAGAAAGTTTAATTTCTGAGCAAGTTGATGGAATTTTGATGAATCCTAGAAATACTAGAAAAAAATCATTATTATTTACAAAATTCAAACTTCCTGGAATTGAAATAATCAGATAGTTAACTGGCACAATTAGGGTGCTATGGTGTTCTCGGGTGTTCAAATATTCTGGCAAATTGAAAACCAACATGAATGTTTTATGTTAATGACCTATTCTAATTAAATACAATAAATGTAAAAACTAATGGACAGAACCTAAATTTTTATTGACATCTAAAGATCATTTGCAGAAGTCCTCAAGCTAGGATTTAAAAAGCACAGACTTTAGAGCCTGGAAAACCTGGATTAAGGAAAACTCTTAATAGCTGGGCAAATTTGAACAAATTATTTAACCTTTAAAAGTCTTATTCTAAACTAATAAGGATAATAATATCTTCCTTGCCTGGTTGTTTTGAAAATTAGAACTAATACATGTGTGTGATATCTGAAATAATGTAAATAAATGAAACCAGTATTATTTCTGCATCATCACTACCTGATGGTACTACTGAATTCTCTCTCTGAATAAACACCAAATATAGTTATTTATGAGTAAGAGTATCTGCTAATATATTTTTCTTTATATGCACTTCAAATATAACACTGAAACATCCTTATCTAATCAACTTTTGGAGAATTTTCTAATCATAGATATTGTTAAATTTCACAAAGCCTTGGAAAGATGATTATCTCATAAACCACTTGCTGTGATTTAAAAAATTATTACCTAATAAACAATCTTCCAGTAATAATGGTTCACTATAAGTATTAGATAGATATAAACATTTTGGCTAAGATAAATTGAATAATAACAGCCCATAATTTAAAGGTTAGATCATATTTAAATGGTATGTTTTTTTCCTCAGAACCTTCCAGTATATACTTACACTTATTTTAAGTTATAAGGATCTGTTAAAATCCTTTTCTTAAAATGTCAAATGAAGGGATTATTTCTAAGGGTTCATAATATTTTAATAATCAAATCCACTAATCTAGAAACATATTTTAATTAGATGATAACTGGCCATTCATAATCTACTTTTTCTACTTTATTAGATAAACTCAATTATCAATAAGAATATGATTAAATTATTTTAAAAATTGTTGCCTTAAAAATGTTGCCTTTTCTCAGGAAATGTCTATTTAAAAAGAATGATAGTGTTTGCTTTTAAAAGAAACACCATTTACCTAGAGTAGACTTATCTGAACAGAATTTAGTCCATGATATTATTTTTCAAACAATTTTAAAAAATCTAGAAAATTTAGTTAAGCCTTCATGTAGTACAATATTGTAATAGGTGGAGCCAATAAAATCTATGCAATAAATCTATCTACATAGTATATACACATAGTAAGCATGTACTATATTGTATATTAATATATTTTTCATACATTTTTGTAAGTAAATTTTATCTCAAGTTGAGAAATATGTGGAAATCTTTCATTTTACTTATATTTTGGATATTTCATTTATATAAATAATCAGTTTTGAGAAATATTTCAAAGCTATGAAATTGTTCAGTAGATACTGTACTATATTTTAAATTTATAATTAAAAAGAGAAGACACCTGCTATTATTTCACTGAAAATACTTTATAACACAGTTTGGGTATTTCTCATGTACTTTTACTCATGAGACTATTAGTTTTTCTAAAATCAATGGAAAAACTAAAAGTTTTAACTTTAGGAGGCAGTAAGGGTAATAACGCAGTCATTAAGAACCAACGCTGGGAATTGTGGCTCAGTAGAGCACTTGCCTAGCATGTGCGAGGCCCTAGGTTCAATCCTCAGCACCACATATAAATAAATAAAATAAAAGATCCAATGACAACTAAAAACATATATTTAAAAAAAAATAGAGTCAATGTTATTGATGAAACTGAATCACTGGTGTAAATCCTAGGTACAAAAAAATTATTGTTTGTTTTCTTGGTTCAATTACTTCTATGAGTCAATTTTTCATCTGTTAAGATATGGATAACAACAGTACCCTCCTCTTAAGCTTGCTTCAAGAATTAAATAAAACAATGCATGCAAATAGCACAATAACTGACACATAACAAGTATTTAAAAAATGACAGTGATGATGATGATTAGATAGTAGCTGATACTGGCCCACACCAATTCCATGAATATCTTTAGCTACACAAATATTAGACAAAACACACCAAAATAAACATATCATTTTAAGACTATCTAAAACTACAATAAAAATACCACTATTGCTAAGTATGCCCAAGAATTTGTTTCAGAAAATATGCTTATAAAGCAAATTTAAAATATTAAACCCAACTTTGCTACTCAATTGCAGTATATCCTTTCCCATTTCAGCCAGGCTTCTCCATATCCCATCACTTTATATGGAATCCCAACTACAGGATTAGGAATAGCTTTTGCTCCTCAGGAAACATATGACACTTCTTGACTGGCACAGAACATGCCTCACTTTTAATATTTTCTCTACATTATCCAGATAACCAAAGCTATTTGGTGCTTGGGTATCCAATGCTCTTCTGAAGGTTCTCATCTGATATTTCCTTTTTGCCTTAATTTCTGAATCCTATTTGCTTATTTGACTCTTGAATTTCAGTAGTTAAGTTCTGATTTTGCTTTTATCTTTTTAGTTCTATCATAACTTTTGGCACTGCTACTATGATTCATAGCAACATATAGGCTAACTTAAGGTTTAAGAATTTGTTTAGTTTCTATAACACATGAGCAGGGTATGCATTACATATTTCTTTGGTGGAGAACTGTCATATAATTCTGTTTGCTGAGTTAAGTTTTGATATTCAAAATTTAAGGAAAGATAAAATTCCTCATACTAGCTTCATGCCTTTTATATATAATCCATCAGGTAACTAACTCTTGTTATAGGGGTATGTGTGTATGTGTGTGTGTGTGTGTGTGTGTGTGTGCGTACGCATGTGCATTTGTGTCCACACGTGTGCACATGCACATGAACATGTGAATAGATAGCTCATGTTCAATTTTCAAGCCCTTTATTAGAATACATACTTCTGAAAGCCAGGACAATATCTTCATTCCTGTATCTCTCTTATCACCTAAAAGTCAAATATTTGATTTAATTTAACTTAATCTAATCCCTGAGGTCTGATCTTCTTAGCAATAATATAAGAATAACTTCCATCCTAAGATTCTTTAAAAATCTATACTCAAAATACTGAATAGTCTGCTTAGCAAATGACAGATGCTTATTTCTAGTGCATAAAGCACAAGGCCAATAAATTAAAAGGCATTGAATGGAACAGTTTATATGAAGAAGGAACAGAAATTAGCTAAAAGCTCTAGTTTGATGATATTCTGCTATCTATTCAAGGTTTGCATCAAATGCAAACCTTTGTTCACTTGTAAGTAATGAAGAATGTGTGAATATAGTGCAGGCTTCCACTACAAATAGATATGTAATAAACAGAATGAAAAATTTGTAAAGTGAGAAAGAACTCGTATTGGAAAAAACTTGTATAAATGAAATTATCAGATAATCTATTTTGACCATATTTATAATAAAACAGCTCCACATATACAACCTCTCCCTAGAAACCTAATTAATAAAATGACCTAATGCTACAGTTTATGTTTAAAATGGTTCAATATGTTTCTGCATTTACTCTAATATGATAAACAAAAGTTATATACTTTAACCATGAAATAGATTCGAGGAGTTAAATTATTATTATACCACCATAATCAACTATGAATGTGAATAAGTAAATTTAATTATTTAGGAATTGGTTGGTGTAACTTGGCACTATACATTAAATGTTTTAAATAATTACTATGTACTATTATACAGGTGACAGATGAACAATGAGTGATATGGTCATTTTTCCCTTTAGTGGAACAAAATCAAAGAAGATTCATAATCTCAGCTAAAAACTGTTCCAACTGGAGATCATTAAAATCTTGAAAAAAAGTGAAGAAGTCTTTCCTGACAACACTTTAATGTTTTGTACATTATTATTAAGCAGGTCATAAGCTAGAAAAATTTACAAGAAATGACTATTCTTCAGATGTTGCAGACTCTAAGGAGTTCCTAAGTGGCCTGGAAAAGTGAATGTTCTTCCCATGTATCTAAAATTAGTGAAAAGTAACAGTGTATCTGCAAAGCTCTATTGAAAATTAGGTTATTATTAAAATTTTAGCATGATATACTTTTAAAAAATTATATTTCTAAAATAAATAAATCATTTTCTCCAATATTTCATTTGAAGTTCTAAGATTAGGTAATTTCCTAGTTTAATTTTTCTATAGCATCTCATCAACTCTGGTTGTTTATCTTTATACATGAACTTCTCAGATAAAAGATGGGATAGGATTATGAATGTTTCCTAAAAAATTACTTATCTTCAATTTTAAAAATTTCACCATAAAATATTGTATAAAATGTCAGTGTAAGGAATAGATTATTGAAAAATACTGGGTAGTAATAAAGTCCAATTTTGAATACAAGTATATTTTATATTATCAAAAATACTTAGAGGAATCTTCAAATCATATTCCTGGAGGAAAAACAATTAGTTAATTGAAATATAGAAAAAAACTAGGTGCAAGCATAATCTTTGTAAAGGTAAGGGAAGGCTGAAGTTTTGAACAGGAATCTTGATATCAGTCTGGGAGTGTAAAGGAGAAAACAGAGGGAGAGGGACTTCTACAATGCAATCAATTAAATAATCATGTGAGTAAGAAGATTCTCATTTTTGCCATTGAAATTCAAGGCTAGTGTTTGTTGTCCTTTGATAGTACAGGAATTACAGGTATTCGCCTTTAGATGAGCTACTTTCAGATGACTTTTTTCTCTGTCCTGCCCAAGGCACAGTACTAAATTGGAATGCTACGTTATACAGAAATTGTAGCTTGCAGATAAAATTTTGTTTAGATATGACTCCTAAAGAGGACATTATGTGATCATGGTCTCTATTTGGGAAGGAGAAGGCAGAGAGGACTTATTTAAGATTTAGTCTTGTAAATAATATTCTGCAAATGAAATCCCGAATTGAAAGATTCCTGGTGAGTAGAGTTCAAAGGGAAGGCTTCAGGAATAAAGCTGAGTCTAATGAATATTATGGCTGAGTTTGGAAAGCAGTCAAGTTTCTAAATTTTTCATTGCAGATGGAGGCTCTGGGTTTTCTCTTTTGATGATTTTCAGCCACGATGGCATCTTCAATCAGAACAGTAATAAATTAGCTACAGTTATTATATGTATGCCCCATGAAAGGCACTGATTTAAATAATATGTGTAGGCTGCTTTTATTTAATCTTCCCAAACCTTATAAGGTGACTTCTGTGGTAGCTAGAGTTAGACAGAGGGGCTATGGTGGGATGACCGATACCCAGAGCCTCCTCCATAAGATAAATCTAGTCATTCTCCAGGACACTTGGATGTCACCTCCTTGTGAAGTCTTCCTTAAATCACTAAAGGAAAATTAATCACTGCTTTGAGTGTTTCTAAACTACTAATCAAGCCTTTATTACAGTTTTATGTAGTAGCACGTGTAATTCTGTTATCAATTATCTATCTATCCATCTATCTATCCATCCATCCCTCCCTCCCTCAATCCATCCATTCATCCTACCTACCTACCCACCCTGGCAAATTATAAGCTCCCTGAGGTTAATAACTTTTATTCATTTAAAAAGTCTTATTATCTAAATCAGTGTCTAGTACATAGAAGGAACCCAGTGAATATTTAATGAATCAAATGAATGGAAAGGCTGACATTTATCTGGGCAATACACTGGACAAAGTATCAAGTCAGAGTACAAGATACTGTTATAGTTGCATAGAATTTAGTCACTTTAACAATTTCATTCTCTGTAGTGAGTGTAGGCAGTGGTGTACTGATAAGTTTAACAATGAACTTTCTAGGGAAATAAGTTTTAATTTACAGACTTTGCTGACTTCTGTGGTATAAAAACTCCCATCATTGCTGATTTTAAGTTACCAAGTGGTCATTGTTGTGCAGGTTGGGCACACCATTGGATATGGAGTTTAAAAACAGAGACACAACTTCAGACTCCTTAGCAAAAAAAAAGTAAGGAAAAAGAAGATACCATATCTGTAATTTACTTATCTAGGGAAACTTCTGAAACATGAAAGAGCTAAGATAACAGCTTAAGGTAAAAAACTATAATCAAAGAAAGGGTAGCCATTAACACATAGATCTAGACTTAATAAAGAACTACTTCTCCTGGCCTGAAGAAAGTTAAGGGAGGTAAATAATTTTTCCTGGAGAATTTGTTGCCAGTTGTTAATTATGACTTTCCCAAAGGCTTCCCTTTGTAGAAACTTCTATTAGCAATTTTTTCATCCTTGAGAAACATTACTTCCACTGATTTCTCAAAATTCAGAGGCAGGAAGACCAGGTCTACAATGGAATCCCAGGTTTAGAGATTTCAGGTAGTTGTGGAGTTTATGCCTTTGCCTTTAACAAATAAATTTACAATTTTATTCAGAATCAGTGAACTCTTAACTCATTATACCTATCATTTACTGAAAACATTCTAAAAACAAAATAATAATCTCCTATTTCACCAGCCAAAGGCATCTTTAGTTTTCTTTTCTCCTCTCCTTGAAATGCTTCTGAGATAAATGTTACTGATAATTTCTCTGCTACCTCCCCACTATTCCTTCTTAATCTCATTTACTGGTGTCACTTTTCCTCACCCTTATTTTAAATTACGCTTTCCCAAAGTTCCCATTTTTAACCCTCTTTTGTTAACAATAAATATACTGCTGTAGGATTATCTAATCCATTGTCTAATTATCTAATCCATTTTAACCACATAATGACTAATACACACTATCTTTTGCCCTTTCCTCTCTCCCAAGGTTCATACCTATATTTATAGATGCTAACAGGATATCTCCTATAGTTGGTTTGTCAAGTTCAATATGATAAAAAGCAAATCTATTCTCTTTCACCCCCACATAATTCTTGTATCCCTTATATTCCCTGCACTATTTATTAAGCTTAATATCCAACTGGATATCTAAAAGATAATTTGTGAACTACAATTTCTCCTTCTTCAATGTCCTCCATTTTAGTCAGTCAAGAAATATTGCTTATTCATTTAGTGGAAACAAATATCATCTCAATATTAAGCCATTTGGGATTATGAATAGGTTTTCATTCTTTCAGGTAGCAAATAGACTACTTAAGACCTAAGCATTTGTGGCAGTTACTAATGAGTGTCTATATGCTAATGAATATGCTTTTTCCCCTTTTGTTATTTAGTAAAAGAATCCAGATTTATTCTGTTGGTCTACCAACAACAGTAAAACAAAACAACTTCATTTGCCAGGATTCCTTGTAGCAAGGGTAATTATTAGACTTGTCTAACCCCTGAAATATGTGCAGGAAGATAGGGGTTGGGGCTTGAGAAGAGCAGTAGTTTTCTGATTACAGTGGGCTGACTCAGCTAGTATGGCCATTTGCCTTTCCCTCTTCTCTTTCCTTTTTGATTGGAATTTAAATATGAGCCATCAGGCGCAGTAGCCATTGCATCAAAATGGGGATGAACTCTAAGAACAGAGCAGGAAGACAGTGCTTTGCTAATTCAGAAGGAGCACCAGCCCTGGTTATATTTGGAAGTTTTGGGTGAATAAAGAAAATCCCTTATAGATTCAGATAATTTAGTCAGTTTTTTTAAAAAATGAATAGTTGAATGCAAACCTGACTTATATACCACTTTTCTTGGTTTGTGTCAGAAAAAATATTTTCTGATCTCATGAAATATATATTCCTTATAACAATGAGTTCCACTATTATGTATATTCATTATGTGTGAATAGAAAAAGAATAAATACAAGACACATTCTTTAGCAACAATATTGATGAAAATCATGATGTAATCATCCAATATTGATGATAAAAGGAAACATATCATAATGTCCATATCATATGGATGTGTAACTGCTATTACACCTAGAAGAAGCTATATAATTGTGGGCAAGTTTCTCAACTTCTTTGAGTCTAGATCTAAGGAGTAGATAATATCTTTTTCACAGACCAAGTGTGAACTTTAAATGGGATCATAGGTCTTAACATATAGTAAATACTTATCATGACAATAATTAGACATAGTTCTTCATGAAACTAAAGAAGCTCTGAAAAATGATAATAATTTTCACCATCATTCAACTATAATCTCAACTATTTTATTGTAACTTAAAATACTACTAAAATGAAAATGGCTACTAAAACTCTATAAATAGGATCTTAATTTCATGTCTCATTAAAAAAATAGGGCATTGTGCTTTGATGTCAGATTGGTTTATTTACTTAGGATAGGATACCACTAAACCTGACTTGGGAAATTTGTGTCTTTTTATTTTTAAAACTGTTAACCTGACTTGACTTTTATAATTTTATTTATGTTTGGTACTAAGAAAAATAATTATCATTATTATGATTGATAATTTTTTAACATTTTATATATCATTTTTCTTTCCCATATCTGCTGAGTAATTTTTTAAAAATTTTGCACACACGTGCACACAACGCACACAATATTAGCAATTAGTCATTTATTGATTTAGATGTAATCATATAAGATAAATGACTTCTTTTTCTTTTCAACAGCTTTAGTTAGTATTAGATTTTATGCCCTTTATTATTCAGTAATTCAAACTTATGTTGTCTGAAATTTCTGCCTCAATCCAGAAGTGTTCTCTAAAGCTGTTCTTCTCAGAAGTTGAAGAATCCTTACATATAAAAATAGCAATATCTCATTTTGATATTTTAAAAGCAACATCTCCCTCTGTTCTGTCTGGGAACAAGCCCTTAAGAGTAAGTAATTTCATTTGTACCAAATTCAAGAAAGGGTAGAACAAAATTTCAGCTGCTAATTTAAATTTAAGGGTCTAGACCATATTAAAACACTAATATCATTGTTATGATTAAATGCTTCTCCATCCAAGAACTCAGATAAGAAACCTGTAAGATTGAGACAGAATTAAGAAAAATCATAAAGAAATTCTCCCTAACCACAAAAATTCATGATACTTGGTCTTTTGAAACCATCTAATATTACATGGCTTACTATATAACTTTCATAAATTGTTAAAGAACATTTGTATACTTATTGGAATACAAGGTATAGATTATTATAGGTATTGAGTAGTAAACTAACATCTCAAAAGTTGCAATAGGAATGAGACATAAGAACAGAGCAATAGGACCAATGTTCTGGGAATCTGAAATAGGCAGAAACGCAACAAAAATTAATGGGTTGTGAGAATAAAGAGTTGGGGGGGGGTCCTTGTCAAATATTAGTACATTAGAAGGTTATAGTGTAACTAAAGGTACTTGTATGAAAGAGAATTAAAGCTAAATAATATCCCGAATATCTACATAGTATTGAAAAAACAGGGCCTCAGAATTGCCCTGACCTTAATCAAATTAAGACAAATGGCAGAAATAATTACATTCTGTTGAAAATCAGGAAGAGGCCCAATATTTTTACCCTTTGTAAGAAAACAGAACAATGTTAGTTACGTCTACACAAAGGTCATTTGGAATGAAGTCAACAGTCAAATCAGGAGCAAAGAGAAACAATTACTTCTTTCTTGGATTACAGAAGTAGCCTCTAAAGGGATTCCTTTAATTTACTTTCAAATACATCTTAAATATATCATTAGAGTAATCTTTTAAAAGCACATATTTGTTCATATACTATAATTCTATAATTCTGAATTATAAAAATATAGAAAAGTAATATAGACTGTGAATGTAGATGTTAAATTAATGTAGATATTAAATATAAGACATTAAAATATTTAAAATTATACAAAATAATGCAGAACATAAAAATAAAATAGTGTAGTATAAAACAACATTTTATAATTTTTTTTTTTTTTTTTTTTTTTTTTTTTGCGGTGCTGGGGATCGAACTCAGGGCCTTGTGCTTGAGAGGCAAGCACTCTACCGACTGAGCTATCTCCCCAGCCCTACATTTTATAATTTTAACTGAGAGATTCAAAGTCCTTTAAAATTTGGTCCCAGCTAAATTTTCCACTCTTTTTTCCTTATATGTGTCCAAATTTGTTGTACATTTCCACCATAAAATACTACTATCTGTTCTTTAAACAAGGTTTTAGTGCTCATATGTCTTTATAACTTTGCTTATTCTCTTCCCTCTGTCTGACATATCCTTTACTTCATTAAACATAATCCCAAATATCTCCAAGCTAAAAGACTATTTCTCTTGTTAATTCATCCTTTGTATGGCTTTCTTTTATTGCATCAATTAACACAGCCTTTTTTGTACAAGCATTACTCACATTCATGTTTCCCTACTTAGATTATGAACTCCTACATTGGAAGGATTTTGCTCACCTCCTTCCATCTCTCTTGCTTCCTTTCACATTCTCTTTTCTTCCCTCCTTTAACCCCTTCTCTCTTCCTTCCTTAATTTCTTTCTTATTTTACTCTTTCCTTTGTTTTAGTATGTATGTACCATTTGGTTGTTTCTCGGGCAATATTTTTCCTTTTAATGCTGCAGAGCCAGAATCCTGAACTAGTCTATCAGTTTCAGGGACACTTCAGGCAAGCAGTTCTGTAGTTGAGTGGAAGTTGAAGATACTAAGTGTCCACTGAGATTACAAAATATGTTCAGATATGCAAAAGAGAACTCAGATAACCATGCCTGTTTAAGAGAAAAGCCCAGGAACATTATGTGGTGCTAAAGCATACTTGGACTTACTCACTTGTCATTGTCATTTAAAAGAAAATCAGTATTTTAAGTCTGAAGAAACCTCAGAGGGTATTTTATCTAACTTCCTCAAAGTACAGAGGAGAACACTGAGAAACAGAAAAATGAAGTGAGTTGATTAAGATTGTATGATTGTTAGTGTTAATGTCTTATCCTTTTCACTTAAAAAACGGCCAACTATAATTTGCCTCACTTTTAATAAGACACTGGGAAAACAAATTTAGAACTTGTCATTTATTTTTAAAATATTTGCATATTGTTTTCTACTTTAAGTATATATTTTAAATTTAAGACTTCCTTCCTTTACTAATATGTTAAGAAATATACTTAAAATGATGTTTAGTGTACAATGACACTAAACAACACTCATTCCAAGTATAATTGGATGGATTTAAAGAAAGTTAACCTTACAAAACCCAAAATGATACCATACAAATTGACTTGAATAAAGATGTTTTATGCAATATTTAAATAACTCTATTCATTGTTTAAAATTCAGGTAATATTTTGGGGGCAGGGAAAGGAGGGGAGGGACAGAAAATGGAAAAAGTTTAATAAGATGTAACTTTTTTCTTATAATTCTTTTTTTATTTTTGGACATTGGGGTCTCGTAGTGTTGCCTTAGGCTAGTCTCACACTGTACCCTTCTGTGGTCCTGTCACATCACTCTCTGGAGTAGCTGGGATTATAACTATGTACCACCATGTCCAGCTAGAAATAATATTTTCTTATATGACTATGCCCTGGAGCATAATTGTAAGCATTTCTAGTTATGAAAATGACCTGAAAATGCCCAATCATGAAATGATAGTGATCTTTATTGTTAGGGAGTTGTATTGAGCTAGTGGGTTTTAGTTCGCCCATCAGAATGAAATTCCACTCACAGGTTTTCTTTACTTTTTTAAAATCATTCCTACCTCATATGTTAAATAAATAAAAAATAACTACCATTACTGGGTACTCCCATGTGCTTGGCCTAGTGCTACAATAAATACAGGTAACATTTCTAATAACTTATAATATTTCTATCCTCTGAAGTTATCACCAGCCAAAAATTTCTAACATGAAACATATTCCAAGGTTAACTACATCATACGACTGAAGCATTATTTTACAACCTTCAAAGTCTATAAAATTGAAATAATCAAATTTATGAATATTTAGTAAAACATTAGTAGATTCATTTTACCAAGAATTTAGTCCTTCCAAAAGAAGAAAAATTACAACTAATCATGCACTTACAAACAAAGCTATTAAATAATAAAATTATAGATATTCAAGGTGTAATGAGCTGAATTAATTTGAAGTTATATATAGGAATGGCTCCATGTTGTCCTAGGTGATCACCCTGATTGAATAAAGGTTTTGACATAGGTGTAAATTCAAACTCGGCTATGAATTATTTTATGAAAACTAACAGACATTATACATATAAACTTCTCAAAATTAATTATTATATAATAAGTTCATCTCTTTAAACCATAATTATTATACAATAAGCTCATAAAAAAGTATACAGATTCAAGCATTTGTGAGATTACTTCTAACATTAGAATTAAAAGAAAGGAAATATAAAAAACCTATTTCAGAGCTAACTTTAAAAATTAGGCTATGAAATCCAATGATTTGCTTAATTAGAGATGAAATTTCCTAAAATTCCAAGTGTTAATATATAGTGAAAGTATGAAATATGTGGAGTGCCTTACATATTACAAGTGTCCCTCAATTTGCAAAAGAAAAAAAATCTGTGATATTGAAAACTATCAAGCAAATTGTCCAAAGTCTTATCACATGTTATAAAATCAAAATTTAACTCAAATCTGTACAATCTTTTCCAGGATTCTATGATTAACTCTAGACGAAAAATCTATAAACGTATACTCATTAGAAAATCTGTTTCTCTTACACAATAATCTACCCATAATCTTCCCCTGAAGATCATATTTTGTCCTTATATTGGTACAAAATGTTTAAAATTAACCACATCTGAAACCTTTTCCAAATCATTCTACCCTTACCATTTTAGTTTTCCCTCCTTATCCAATCCATGTTCATTGACTATCCCCACTGGAAAAAAAAAGTCCTATTGGGAGTTTATTATGGTCAAGGTCAAATATCTGCCACTGAAAAGACTACAAAGATAAATAAAATATAGTCCCAATTCTCAAGAAATGCATAGTTTAATATGAAAGATAAGAAAGTACTCAGCATGTAAAACAGAACATATGTATTTTTTGAGAGGATAAATACCAAAGTTGGATCAGAAAGTTATATATGTTTTTACATTTTGGATATTCTTATATTTGGTGTATTTACACCTCCATATTTAATCCTATCAGGCTAAATGGAACAAGATTGGAAAGAACATTTCTATCCTATTTCATCACATTTTGTTCCTTCTTTATTTCCCATATTCTCCTTGATTTCATACAGCAAGATCTCCCTTCCTTCTATGATTCATATCATTCATCTGCTGTAGGGTATTATAGTTGTTAGCAAAACTATCTCTGAAGGACTGATAAAAGCAAATGTAAAAACATTTTTTTCCTGCATGTGTATTCTTAGGCAATATACAGAAAGAAATTATGCTCTTGGCAATAGCAGCAATTGTCCATAGATTGGTCCTTTAACCTGCAGGTAGTTAGATGCAATTTAAAATTCTTTCTTTTGCTAGTTTTTAGAAATGTATTTACTAAAGGGGAAGAAATAACAATTTCTCCTGTATTTTATAGTGTCCTCAACACATAAGTTGCTATCTTAGTCATCTGAATGACTTCTTCATAACAAAAAGGATATTATTTTTATACTTCCTAACCTGAAATATGACTACATGGTATGAGGTAGAAATTCACAACTAAATGTAAAGAATTGAACTCATGCTTCAATGTCAGCATTAAATTATAGCTAGGAAAACCATATTTAAATGTGTTTTATGACTTAAGAAAGATAACTTTAAAAATGAACTTGCAAACATAAAACCACAATATTTTTACCTCCAAGGACTTGAAAAGATAGTTGAGAAAACACCAAGAAGAGTTGGGGGCACTGAGGCTCAGTAGGTAGCACGTGCCTCGCACACGTGAGGCACTGGGTTGGAGCCTCAGCACCACATAAAAATAAGTAAAGATTTTGTGTCCATCTATCTAAGACTAAAAAAAGAAAAAAAAAAAAAGAAAAGAAAGAATAAAAGAAAAGAAAACCACCAAGAAATAGAAAGAGAAAAGCAACAAAAATCAAAGAGATCAAAATGTTCAAAAAATCAAATATGCTTTCAAAATACATTAAAGCATTAATTTAGAAAACCATTAGCTTCTTTGCGTAGATGTGTTATGAACTGAATTGAATGCCTCCCAAAATCTTATGTTGAAGCCAGTACCCCTGAATGTCAGAGTATTTGGAAAAAGGACCTTTACAGAGGTAGTTTAGGTAAAATGAGGTCACTTGCTCACCTCCTAATTCAATCTGATTGGTGTCCTTACAAAACAAGGA
Organism: Sciurus carolinensis; assembly: GCF_902686445.1. Classification (NCBI taxonomy): domain Eukaryota; kingdom Metazoa; phylum Chordata; class Mammalia; order Rodentia; family Sciuridae; genus Sciurus; species Sciurus carolinensis. The sequence goes on from NC_062213.1 coordinate 35,089,261, forward strand.
TACAGAACACAGACGTAAACAGAGGAAAAATCATATTAAGGACAAGCAAGGAATCAGCTATCTGCAAGCTAAGGAGAGAGGCCTCAGAAGGAACTGACACTGGTGAAACCTTGATCTTGAATTTCTAGCTTCCAAAACCTGTGAGAAAATAAATTCCTATGTTTAAACCATGTAGTTTGTGGTATTTTATGACATCCCTAGCAAACTAACACAATGTGTTAAGAGAAAAAAAGACACTAAGGTTAGAAACTTTCAAAATCAAAGACTAAGCATAAAATATAAAAGCTCTAAAAGCTCATTAAAATTACTAAGTTTTAAACTATAAATCTTTTATATTGTTATATATATTCCTATGAGATAAGGAAGAAATAAATATGGTTGTTTCCATCACAAAACATGGAGAACAGAAATTCCCTGGCTCAGAGATTTATAGTATGTGTGTATAAAACTTCCATGCAAATACAATTTTATATCTATTTATGTCTATACTAACAGATAGATATTTGAATTTAAGTTGAAGTATATCCAGCTCTTTAGAACATAGAAATTGTAAGATAACAATTTGGGTAGATAAAAATTTAGCTAGGTTGGCAAAAAAGGACAAATAAATTTTTAGGCTTTTAAAATAATATCATAATTTTTCACCTTTCTTCCCTTTCTGCCTATTAACTTTTAAGATTACCTTACAGATAAATTTATCTATGTGTACTAAATTGTTAAAGATAGCATATAAGACTAAATCTCCAAGAGTTTTAATAAAGCAAGTTATCTATTGGATATAGCAATTCTTTTTCTTCCCTACTATCATCATCATCATCATCACCACCAACATTATCATATTGCAGCAAACACACACTGATTGTTTATTATTTACCATGCTCTGTTCTAAGATACAAACACACACACACACACACACACACACACACGCTTAATTATGAAAACAATTCTATGAGTTAGGTACTATTAGCAGTATACATTATAGAATAAGAAAATGAGGCATAAGGATATTAAATAACTTGCCCAAAGTAGGCAAGTTCGGGAGTTTAGTTTTGTAGTCCACACTTTCAACACTACTCTCTATTCTGTACTTAATCATAATACCTAAAAATTAACTGAAGAGTGATGTTAAAAATTTCTCATATATCTCTATTACTATACTCAAGATTTCAGAAGTTCTTCTGTGAATGTGACCACAACTGTAGTTACTGACAATGTACAACTAAAGCAACAAATTATACTTCCAATGGCTCTTTCTTCCTTGGAGACATATTGGCTATCTTCCTTTATTTATCTTAGAAATAAAGGAACAGACTATAAAAATAAATATGGATTTTTTAGTTACTTTCAAATTCTAGCTTGATGTGTGTTTAATATAAATGAGAAAACTACTTTCATAAATAAACACGAATTTTAAAAACCTATAAAAGAGGAAATTAGGACAGAAAGGTTTTGAAAATATGATTTTATCCTTTTTCTTTTCAATATGTGATTGTCTTTTAATTAGGCTGTACAGCCATTTGTTGATTTTGTAAATGAGTTTGAACATGAAGTCTTTCTTAATCAGGCCTTGGTGTAAGATTACCACTAATATGTCTTGTCCTTCTGGACCCATATTGTAAACTATTTCTTGACAGTTTAATAATGTTTTAAAATCTAAGCTTATTTCTGTTCATAAATACACTTGGGAAAGGAACAACCATACAGTGATGAGGTAAAATACACAGAAGGTGACTAATTAAAGGCTCAGAGGATGGCTGAGTTGGATAAGGCAGTGAGACAACCTAGTTGGTTTGACCTGGTTTGGGGCCAGGAAGCAATGAAAATTACATAATACTTGGTATCCTGAGATGTATCCTCAGCTGGGGAATGTGAGAGCTGGGACAGCATCCAGGACTCAACACACTTTTTCAGAATCTGGTAGACTAGCCTGGCAATAATGATGCTTTCAAATATTGTGTCTATTTTTTCCCCTTCACTAAATTCTCATATTAGTAGTTTCACTGATTTCCAGAAGTTTCTCTAAGGATTTTACCATAGAACCGAAAGCTATCAGATTGCAGGGTTACACAGAAATATACATAATACATACAAATGTTTGACAAAGTAGAATAGAAGTTAGAGAAACTGTGGGTTTCAATGAGGAAATTCAGAGGCAGTCACTAGCATTCTCTCTGGCATATTCAGTAATCGACAAGACTCCTTGACCATGAATAGCTGGTCTTAATTCTGATCTAAAAGCATAAGTCTTTCTTCTGGATATCTGACTAGACAAGCCAAGCAGGAATTTTTTGAAAATCTGAACTCTACCTGTTCATAAAACAGTAGATTATTTTTTTCTGAGGAAGGACACTTCATTCCTTCCTGGAGGGAAATGTGACAGACTCCATGAGGACGTTTTTGGGCAGATGTCGGGTTACTGAGATCACTCTTGTTATAGAGTTCTCTGCTCTATTTTATCAGGGGATTTCACCTAACCTAACAATCTACATTTCCATGTATATTAGTTCCCCTGATATCCTGAGCATGTTGCTACAGCTGCTCTTCCTCCAGCGACTACAAGCCCTGCCACAAATTTACTATGCTATTGGGTTAACAACTCCACCTGTCTTCTTAAGAAAAAGAAATTCCCAAGCATTCTATTTCAATCATTGCTATAAAATTAAAATATAACTCATTTTTCCTTTCCTCATCATAACCAAATTCATGCATTTTCATGTTTATTAATTTGTATAAGGCCATCTAATCTGTTTTAAAATTTGCTTTATAAAAATCAAATTTAATCTTCCAGTTTTCATATCCATTTATGACATCACTATGAAAGAGTATTTCTTTTTAAATACCCCTAGCCATATGTTGCTTGTAAATTATTTCAAGAACTAGTCACCTTTAATGTTGAACTTGATAGCATAATTTTATAATTTCAGTAGTTTTATTTGTAATTTTTCATCAGATATGTTATAGTATATTTTCTTTAATTAAAAAATAATTTTAAGATTGATGAATTCTTTGATTGTTCCTATGAGAATTCTGCTACTCAAATCCCTTTATTAGAGAATAAAGGAGAACAACTGAAAATATCTGAAACATGCTAAACTTCTTTTCATTTGCTTAATTATTTCTTTATCATTTCTTTGTAGCCACATCATATTCATTTCCAGATCCTAAATTTGCTGTTTTTTATTATAAAAGCAACTAATTTTGTCTGCACCATTTACTGAGCATTTTAGGTGCTAACCCATTTATATACATCATCTTATTTAATCCATATCTCTGCCCTATGAAATAGACATCACAGCCTTGTTTAATCGATAAAGAATCTGAGAATGTAAAACTAAACCCACCAAAGCCACCCTAGGCAGAATGTGCCTGACTACCGGAGGTACTCTCATCTACAAACAACTGCTGTCACATTTTGATGATATTTGAGCCTTAAAGATTTCCTACATAAACATCAAACTTTTAATTAGCCCATATATAACCAAGCCTAACCAGCCTCAACCTGTCTCTCGTCGGTCGGTGTCTCCATCACCAGTGTTCTTACAAGTCAATGTAAAACACTTAACACTAGTCTCAGTGTTGAGAAGAGATAAACTCCAATAAAATTAAACTGTTAAGTGGCAGTATACTTGCCAAAAGTAATTTGTCATTAACTATCTGAAATATTTTTTATTTATAAAATCTATAATTTCATCAATTTTAGTTTTATATGTACTTACAAGGGCTTTCTAAAAAATATGTATCATGATCATATTTTAGTTAGACTAGTTTATTTGGATTCCTTTATTCAATACGTCTTTGAGATCTGTGCTTAGGGGACTGGAAACCTGAGAAAAAAGTTAACAGGTTATAGGTGAGAAGTGTCTGGGATCAGGTATGCACATGAAAGGAGACAAACTCTTTAATTTTTTTTCCTTTACTACATTGTCCTGTGCTTCTAGAATGTTAACTTTTTCTATTAGATAATAGGTTAAAGGGATTATCATAGGCTTGGGACCTCATCTGATGTGTTAAGAGTAACTCATGGGTTATACTGCTTCTGAATTCTAGAGAAAAAAAATCAGAAATTGAAACTTGTAAGTGTTATGAGAGTACAATATCTTTGTGGTGATTTTGGAGGAAGATTTCCAATAAATGATCTTCAAGAAAAGAGTATTGCTACTACAAAGAAATAAGCTTGAGTTCCAATAATTATTATAACAATTAACTGTATAGCATTATCTGTTGAAATGCTTAAAAACTCATCATAACAATAGTGCTTCTGGAAAATATAAAAATATTAAACATAGCTTACTTTAAAAATAAATGTTTAAAGAAATATTATAAGATTCTGCAAACTAATTCTCATTATAAATACATTATATGACTTTAAATTATGGAGGATTATATTAATTTACCATTATATTACACATAGAAGGGTAGTTGGCCTATAGTGAACTATAAAATTGAATATTATAGAAAAAAAATTAGTTGATGCCTAGAGTACAACTGATAAATCACATTCAAGTTGAAATAAAGTGCAATAGGCAGGAAAATATATGAACTACACAGTTAAAACCTATTTTAAGTAGAATTTTTGAGAGAAAACACTAAGAAATTGTGCACTGAAAACTAGAAAAGGTGTCTGCATATGCCTTTTGCTACTCTTATTAAAATAGTATCTGATTTCAAATTTCCTATATACCTTAAGAGGCAGTGTTCTATGAATATTTGTAATAGAGATATCTGAGAAGATTTTTCTTTTAAACTTAGTAAGAATTATTTACAACTAGTCATACGGAAATACTGAGAAATTAAGACAGGCAATGCAAATTAGAATGTGAACTATAGTTTTTTAAAAGTAGGCTAACATTCAATTAGATTCCACACAAAGCTTTGTAATCACTTTATTGAAACTTCAGGAATATAGCTAGAAGTGTATAGCATATGCTCCATATGTTGAGGGTTTGGATTTCATCCCAGTTATTTCAAATTAGTACTAAATAATACTTTCCATGACTTAGCAGCTATGTGAACTTGGGCAGGTTACTTATTTTAGTAACCTGCACCAGGAACCCATTGGGGAGACAACTTTATCCCTGTGCTATTGTATAACAGTACCTTTATCTGTTAAATGATTTTTTTTCCAGGAATTAGACCTAATATTTTAAAACACAGAGCTCAACATCAGATTCTATAAATGGCATTTTTAATCTAAATAAGGAAGTAAAGAATGGAAATACAAGTTAAGAATCACTCAACAAAAAGAGAAGGATGATGTTGAAAATTTTAATCTGAGACACTGTTCATATGGAAACTATTAATAATTTAATCTATATATGCCCTTGACTAAAGAAGAATACTCTGTAATTCCCCTTTCTGCTCATAAAGAAGATCAACCTAGGGATGATAGGGAGACAGATCATCCAGCAAGACCGTCCAATATCAGGAAATAATTTGCAATGATACAAAATAGGATTTTGTTTTGGATCCTTTAAAAAATTGTACTTTAATGACGATTATATTTTGGAGTAAGCTGACTACATAATTTCAGCAATAGAAAACAGAACGATGTTTTTGTTATGCACTGATAGGATTTGTTAGAATCTGTAAGAAGCTTTATAAATGTGCCAAATGATTTATTCTCTAAATTTAAGTCTCCATTTTTTGATAACACTATTCATGTCTGGCTTCTAGCGAAAACCCTAATTGAGGAAGTCAACTCCAAATACCTTAAAGTGAATTTTGCAATCAGTTCACTTTAGAAAAGTAGTGTTGAAACTGTAGTTTACATCAGAATCTCCCGACATGCATGCCAAAACACAGGAGACCCAACTACAGAGTTTTGATTCCACAAGTCTGGAGACAGCCCAGAGAACTGCTTCCAAAACTCTCCAGGTGATCAGAATGCTACTACTTTGAAACTATAAAAACCACTACTTAAGAGAATACATAGGAAACTATATTGCTTAGTATAATTAGTCTTTTGCTAATACGTAGATCCACGCCCCCACAACTTACAATGCTTGGTGTCAAAATTTACGCAATTTTGAAGACTTACACACTATCCATAAATTGGAGTGGAATCAAAATTTATTTTGGGGGAAAAATGTTCTTATCCAAGTTTATAGTATTCTTATCCTTTGGTTAATTGACTGTAATAAAATTCTGTCAAGAATCATTGTTATTGCTTCTAAGGAAATTGTTTTTAATTGTATGAACAACAAAAATCATATTGATGATTGTTTCACTTTCTGTTTTTGCTGATGTTAGGAAGCTCAGGGTCAAAATGTATGTCTCACAAGAAGCAGGTGTATAGGAGCTCACACTATGCATTTTGTTCACAAACTTCACTTCTGAATTTAATGTTTTGTGCCAATTTTATTTTCTCTTGATACTCTCTTCTGCCTTCACACTATTATTGAGAGTATCAGGTATAACACAGTATACATGATACTCATGATATACAATACTGTCATGAACCTAAAAACAACTTGAAAAAAGGTAATGAAAAGAAACAGCAATGGAGTATTTTCTTCTTTGCTAAACCTCATACCTCAACTTATTCCCATGAAGTAGTTCAAAAAGATTCTTACTAAAAGATCTTTTTAATTACTAATACTTCAAGAGTATATCTTTTGTTTTAATAACTTAATAATAAGCCAGATTTAACTAAAATCTTCAACAAAAAAAAATCTGTAAGAAACCGTAAGAAGATAATGGACGTTCTTCTTAAACATTTTTTGAGGGATTTCAGATTTTATAAAATGAAAAATCCTGAGTTCATTCTTCACATCTTTAACGTCCCATACTATATAATAATCTTTTTTAATAAGGAAAAGTCTATCCCTAAGAGCTAATATACAAACACAAAAATTCTAACACTTAATAATATCATGGGGCCATTGCATCATGTTTGTGTCTGACTAATCTATATTCAGTATATGAAAGAATCTAATGGCTTCACATGATTAATTGATTATTTTACAACTTTTAAAAAGAAAAATGTCTTGCCTTCGAATGGTAATCTTGTTCCAGTCTGGAATCTGATCCGGCTACCTGTTTGTATTTGTTAATTTTCATTTGGCGATTTCTCTCCTCTATATCCATAGCACCTATCGAGTAGAAAAAAACCCATAAAATTAATGTTTAGTTCCTTTTTTTCTGACTCCTACTTACAGGATGCATAAAAGAAGAAATGCTACACTAATATATCACTTTCACTACAAGTAGTATATACAAATTAAATGTCATACTATTTTTTAGATTTACTCAAATTATGAAATTTGGTAAATAAACACATGATTGTGAAATATGTAAAATAATTTTAATCTGAATAAAATGTAAGCATATTTAAGGTGAAGACACAGCAAATCTTCCAAACTAAATAGGAAACACTTTCTGGTACATCTATATCCTGGGAAATATATTTGATAACAAACATATTTGATAACAATAGTATAAAAAGCTTGACTTTCAATTCATTGTGATTTATTTACTGATAATGAAGTTTTCAGTAAGTCAAAGTGGGTTCAAATACAATTTTAGAAACTATTATTGTAAAATTTAGGTCATGTATTTAAGCAAGATGCCCCAGCATACATGTGAATCCATTTATCAAGAACTTTTTAATTTGAATTTCCTAGAACTAGGGCCCAGAAAGAGACTCTTGAATAGTACTCCTGATAACATACCATGCCAGTAAAGGCACGAAGTATTACTGAAATCAATTCAGAAAAAAAAAAATTAGGACGTAAGGAGATGAGAAAGGGAAAAGGTAAACCTACTGTTAAATCACAACAATGGACTGTGTAACTCATGATACCTTAAAACAAGTCAATTACAGATATCAAAAGGGTCTTTGAAAACTTTATTTGGAATGTGAACTATATTCAGTAAGCAAATCCTAGCAAACATGAAAAAATCTTAAAAGTATATTTATGACTTTAAGAGATTTTATAGAAAAATTCAATTTCTCATAAATACTTATAATGGGAAAACAAAAATCTCAACTATACACTATACATTTATGTAGTGAAAAAATAAGCTTAGAAGGCTCAAATGGGTAGTCATTAAAAAAATGTCATCATGTAAATTCACAAACACTGTGTGCTCAGGTAAAAATGTAAACATGCACAGATGTATATACCCCTTACTTTAAAGTTACAATAAAAATATTCAGAAAAAAAGCGTGTTTATTTTAAAACGAATATTTTAATACTTACGTGATTTAAAATATAGCACAAAGGAAAAAGGAATTGAAAATATTCCAGCTTAATTAGAAGCTACAGTATCCTCTCCTGAACCAATATTTTAATTTTTAAATATTACCTGCCCTGCAAAAATGTTGCTGTATATTAGATAATTCTTGTTAGTTACAAATATTAAGTAAAAACTGATTAACTAAAATATATGAAAGGAAAAGAAAATGCTTTGATACAAATAAGAAAATCTTGGGCGATCCAAGATGGCGGCCTAAAGGGAGACTGCACCCCCTGTCGCTCCAGAACCCAGGAGTTAAGAAGGGGAGGCATTGAGAGACTCGGACTGAAATAGAGCCACGGGTGAGTCTGCCCACTGGGTAAAGCTCGGCCCGGGGGGCAGGCCCAGATAGAGGAGGCTTATCGGAGCCGGGCAGGGCAGCTAGAGTCATCCACAGGCAGCCCTGCGCACTCCGGCGGTGGGCCCCGCCCACACAGCCAGCTTCTCCAGGTTCTCGGAACGGAACTGGCCCGCTAGTGAGAGCCTTTCTGACCAGAACAAGCTCCGAGTCCCGGAGCCAGTGCAGCTCAGTGTACTCTGGCACGCAAGCAGATTCAGGGTCCAGACAGGGCAGCCAGAGACTTCCCCAAGTAGTCTGGACCCCTGCGGTGGGAGGTGCCTTTCAAGGCTAGCCTCTCGGAGCTGACCGCCCAGTGAGAGACTTTCTACATAGAACCAGCCACAAGCCCCCGAACCAATGGAGAGCCTCGATCCGCAAACAGCCTCTGGGATCAGGGCAGGGCAGCCAGACACCTCTTCAGGCGGCTCTGCCCACTCCGGCTGCAGGCTCTCTTCTCGGGGCGATCCAAGATGGTGGCCTAGAGGGGGTGCCTGTCGCTCCAGAACCCAGGAGTTAAGAAGGGGAGGCATTGAGAGACTCGGACTGAAATAGAGCCACGGGTGAGTCTGCCCACTGGGTAAAGCTCGGCCCGGGGGGCAGGCCCAGATAGAGGTGGCTTATTGGAGCCGGGCAGGGCAGCTAGAGTCTTCCCAAGGTAGCCTTCCACACTCCGGCAGTGAGCTCCTCCCACACAGCCAGCTGCACGGTGCAGGCCCACAGTGAGAGCATTTCAGCACAGAGCCAGTTCCAAATCGTGGAACCAGGAGGGGGCTAGGGGCAGTTTTCTTCGGATACGCTGCTTTATCAGATTCCTCCAAGACATCAGGCTACTGAAGGCTGGGAGGTGATACACTGGAAATCTACCGGGACACTATAAGCCAATAGCGGAAAACTGCAATATCTCAGGGTCCCACTGACAACTGACCAATATGAGAAAACAAGGGAAGAAAATGTCCCAAACAAACCTAGATACTACATCAATAAAACCCAATAACAGCACAGCAGAAGAAATGTCAGAAAGGGAGTTCAGAATGTACGTAATTAAAACGATCAGGGAAGCTAATGAGGAGATGAAAGAGCAAATGCAGGCATTGAAGGAGGAGATGAAAGAGCAAATGCAGGCATTAAATGATCGCACCAATCAACAGTTAAAAGAGCAAATACGGGAAGCAAGAGATCATTTCAATAAAGAGTTAGAGATACTGAAAAAAAAACAAACTGAAATACTTGAAATGAAGGAAACAATAAACCAAGTTAAAAACTCCATAGAAAGCATAACCAATAGAATGGAGCACCTGGAAGACAGAACCTCAGACATTGAAGACAAATTATTTAATCTTGAAAGCAAAGTTGGCCAAACAGAAAAGATGGTAAGAAATCATGAACAGAATCTACAAGAATTATGGGATATCATGAAAAGGCCAAATTTAAGAATTATTGGGATTGAGGAAGGCTTAGAGAAACAAACCAAAGGAATGAACAATCTATTCAATGAAATAATATCAGAAAATTTCCCAAATCTGAAGAATGAAATGGAAAACCAAATACAAGAGGCTTATAGAACTCCAAACATACAAAATTACAACAGACCCACACCAAGGCACATTATTATGAAAATACCTAACATACAAAATAAAGACAGAATTTTAAAGGCCGCGAGAGAAAAGAATCAAATTACATTCAGAGGGAAACCAATAAGAATATCAGCAGATTTTTCAATCCAGACCCTAAAAGCCAGAAGGGCCTGGAACAACATTTACCAAGCCCTGAAAGAAAACGGATGCCAACCAAGAATCTTATACCCAGCAAAACTTACCTTCAAATTTGACGATGAAATAAGATCCTTCCATGATAAACAAAAGCTAAAGGAATTTACAAAAAGAAAGCCAGCATTACAGAACATTCTCAGCAAAATATTCCATGAGGAAGAGATGAAAAACAACGATGCAAATCAGCAACAGGAGGCGCTAGCCTAAAGGAATAGCCAAATAAAGGAGAAACCAAATCATGTCAAAAACAAATATGAGTCAATTGACTGGGAATACAAATCATATCACAATAATAACCCTGAATGTTAATGGCCTGAATTCATCAATCAAAAGACACAGACTGGCAGATTGGATTAAAAAGAAAAATCCAACAATATGCTGCCTGCAAGAGACTCATCTCATAGAAAGAGACACCCATAGACTAAAGGTGAAAGGATGGGGAAAAACATACCATGCACACGGACACAGCAAAAAAGCTGGAGTATCCATCCTCATCTCAGATAATGTGGACTTCAAACCAAAACTAGTCAGAAGGGATAAAGAAGGACATTACATGCTGCTTAAGGGAAGCATAAATCAGCAAGACTTAACAATCATAAATATCTATGCCCCAAATATTGGCTCATCCACGTACATCAAACAAGTCCTTCTCAATTCCAGAAATCAAATAGACCACAACACAATCATACTAGGCGGTTTTAACACACCTCTCTCACCACTGGATAGATCGTCCAAACAAAAATTGAATAAAGAAACTATAGATCTCAATAACACAATCAGCAATTTAGACTTAACAGACATATATAGAATATACCATCCAACAAAGAACGAATACACTTTCTTCTCAGCAGCACATGGATCCTTCTCTAAAATAGACCATATTTTATGCCACAAAGCTACTGTTAGCAAATACAAGAAGATAGAGATACTACCTTGTACTCTATCAGATGATAATGGATTGAAATTAGAAATAAATGACAGAATAAAAAACAGAAACTTCTCCAATACCTGGAGACTAAATAATACACTATTATATGATGAATGGATAACAGAAGACATCAGGAGGGAAATAAAAAAATTCTTAGAAGTAAACGAGAACAAAAACACATCATATCAAAATCTCTGGGACACTATGAAAGCAGTACTTAGAGGAAGATTTATTTCATGGGGTGCATTCAAAAAAAGAAGTAGAAATCAACAAATAAACGACTTAACACTACAGCTCAAAGCGCTAGAAAAAGAATAGCAGACCAATACCAAAAGTAGTAGAAGACAGGAAATAGTTAAAATCAGAGCCGAAATCAACGAAATCGAAACAAAAGAAACAATCGGAAAAATTAACAAAATAAATAGTTGGTTCTTTGAAAAAATAAATAAAATTGATAAACCCTTAGCCACACTAACAAAGAGAAAGAGGGAGAAAACCCAAATTACTAAAATTCGGAATGAACAAGGAAACATCACAACAGACACGAGTGAAATACAAAACATAATTAGAAGCTATTTTGAAAATCTATACTCCAACAAAACAGAAAACCTCGAAGACATCAACAAATTTCTAGAGACATATGAATTACCTAAACTGAACGAGGAGGACATACACAACCTAAATAAACCAATTTCAAGCAATGAAATAGAAGAGGTCATCAAAAGCCTACCAACAAAGAAAAGTCCAGGACCAGATGGGTTCTCAGCCGAGTTCTACAAAACCTTTAAAGAAGAGCTCATTCCAATACTCCTCAAACTATTCCATGAAATAGAAGAGGAGGGAACCCTCCCAAACTCGTTCTATGAAGCCAATATCACCCTGATACCTAAACCAGACAGAGACACATCGAGGAAAGAAAATTTCAGACCAATATCCTTAATGAACATCGACGCAAAAATTCTCAACAAAATTTTAGCAAATCGCATACAAATATATATTAAAAAGATAGTGCACCACGATCGAGTGGGTTTTATCCCAGGGATGCAAGGTTGGTTCAACATTCGGAAATCAATAAATGTCATTCACCATATCAACAGACTTAAAGTTAAGAATCACATGATTATTTCAATAGATGCAGAAAAAGCATTCGATAAAATACAGCATCCCTTCATGCTCAAAACACTAGAAAAAATTGGGGTAGTGGGAACATTCCTAAACATTATAAAGGCAATCTACGCTAAGCCCATGGCTAATATCGTTCTAAATGGTGAAAAACTGAAAGCGTTCCCCCTAAAAACTGGAACAAGGCAGGGATGCCCTCTTTCACCACTTCTATTCAACATCGTCCTTGAGACTCTAGCCAGAGCAATCAGACAAACCAAAGAAATTAAAGGGATACGAATAGGAAAAGAAGAACTCAAGCTATCCCTGTTCGCTGATGACATGATTATATATTTAGAGGAACCTGGAAATTCCACCAGAAAACTTTTAGAACTCATAAGTGAATTCAGTAAAGTAGCAGGTTACAAGATCAATGCTCATAAATCCAATGCATTTTTATACATAAGTGATGAATCTTCAGAAAGAGAAATTAGGAAAACTACCCCATTCACAATAGCATCGAAAAAAATAAAATACTTGGGAATCAATCTCACAAAAGAGGTGAAAGACCTCTACAATGAGAACTACAGAACACTAAAGAAAGAAATTAAAGAAAACCTCAGAAGATGGAAAGATCTCCCATGTTCATGGATAGGAAGAATTAATATTGTCAAAATGGCCATACTACCAAAAGTATACAGATATAGCTATATAGATATATACACAGACAGACAAACATAAGCATGTTCTCACAATTGGACTACTTCTGGATGGCAACTTCCTATAGCAGCTGCATTAAGCTCTTTCTGATTACTAGATACACACTTCAAGTAGCTGGCAAACATTTTCTGTAAAGGGTTCAATAGTAAATATTGTTGACATTTTGGAATTATTCAGTTACTCTGACACAATTCTGCTAGTGTAGCATGCAAGTAGCTGTAAACAATGAATATACAAAGTGAGCCTGTAGACAATGCACACATAATAAAACCATATTTACAGAACAAGCATGGTGCAGGATCTGACCTTTGTCATCTTAGAGAATTCTTCACTAAGCAAGTGCATTTTTCTATGCTGGTACTTTGCTCTATCTACGGAAAATAGTTCAGAAACAGTATTTTGGTTTCATCCAGTTTTTTTCATTGTAAAGAAACACAACTTAGAGGAATTAATGTAAATAGAAGGGCTGTGCACTGGTTGAGAAATGCAACACCTAATTGCTAAACTTTCAACTATTATTCTATGCCTACTCTATGAAAGGAAAAAAAGTGATACAGTGGAAGATTTTTGTTCTGTATCTCTCTCTGAGTCACAGTACAAATTTGCATATCCTGCAATAAAGAATAATCACTTGACCACAGAACACTCACCAAATTTCCCTCTACCTATTATTTGTTAATTTATTCCTGAAATAGTCTCAGAATTTTCTAAGTACATTTTGGGAAATTCTGGTTATAGGTTTAGAAGGCAAACTTATTTAGGCATCTCAAAAGTTCATGTTCTTTTGTGTGAAAAACAATGCTTATTACAAAAGTCATTATAGTAGTTTTATTTGGTTTTGTAATGTGAGTATACGTTAAAATTAGTCATTATATGTTTGAAATCAAATGAAATATTAAAACTTTCACACTGTATTAAATGTAATTAAGAGGGTAATGTGACAATCAGATTTCTTGGACAAACATCTTTCCAACAAAAGTTTATATATTTGTGTCTATCCATAAGTGATAATCTGTTAATGTATTAAAGTAATATTCATATGTTATTAACTTGTAAACTACGAAAATATTGTTTCATAAATACCAGATTTCACTTAAATTATGTTGAAAACGGCTCTGCAGTTTTCCACATGTATATATACAAATCCTCTTGAATTCCATCAGTTTTAGTATTTCTATAAGACAAATTGTATTTTTTCAATACTTACCTCACTGGTTTTATTAATAATGCATCTAAATTAATCAAGGCCTTTTTTCTACTTTAAAAAATTAAGCCAGAGAACAAAAAGGTACTAAGGCTAAATGAATATCTTAAATTCATAAATATCTCAAATTACTTTTCTCAAGCTCAGAGCTCTTAGCCCATTTCTCAATCACTTGCTGATCCTGATTAATGTGTTTCTTAAAATCATATCATATATCCTGTAAGTTATTTATTTTGATACAAGTCATTTAAGAGGATTACTTTGGGCCTGGGAGTAAAGCTCACTGGTAGAGTACTTGGGTTCAATCCCCAGTACCATACATGCACATGCATGCACGTGCACACACACACACACACACACACACACACACACAGAGTTTACCTGTTCTTAAATCAATAAACTAATTCTGTGATTATTTTTAATTTAAAAAACTATTTAATGTATACATAAAGTTAAAAATCAAGTTGATGCAAAAATAAAAATGTTAACTTATACATGGATTTCTAATTCAAAGACCTACCTGAACATGGCCAAATTAGGTAGCAGCAAGTCGGTAGATGCTTGCACGTACACTACTAAGATCATCAGCACACCTTCTGTGATTTCTATAGTACACTGTAAACAGTAATAGCTTTAATTTGCTCTTCCAAACACATGCATATGCACACACACACACACACACACACACACACACACACACCCATACACACAGTACTCTTGTGGTCCCAGAGTAGCTTCACACCCCAAATTACTTTGAAGAAAGCACACAGGTTTGGCAGTGCTGTGATTCACAATGAAGTTGAATACTATAATAGGCAGGACTGCTAATTCAGTCATCTCATGAAATTTGAAGAAAATACTCAAATCTGGGAATTTTAAGAGGGAAAACTCTTAAACCCAATATTAAAACTCAAGAAAGAACCTCAAATTTTGTAAAAATAAAAATTTAGAAACCCATCATTAGAGGCATCATGGAATTCCAAGATTGTTTTATTTAAATTCAGAAACTGCACTGATTAGTATTCCAAATTTCACTAATTTAATGGTTATCTTCCATCATTACCTACATATTTGTCCTTTAGTTAAAATAAAAAGTACTTCCTTGAACTGAAATAGAAACTTTTAAGTGACAATCAGTTTCCTGAGGGCCTCCAATGCAAATAATCACATCTGTAACTTCTTTATTTGATTATTATGTCTTCACAAAACAAGATCTACCTTGACATGATTTGAATGTAGAAAAAAAATATTGTTCATATTTGTAATAAAATAATATCAAGAACTTGTGAAATAATCATTAACCATTTGCATTTTATAACTGAATTTATTCTAAATCATATCCTTTTTAAAGTACATATTAAATATTTTCCAGGTAAGAATTAAAGATATTTGTCCCAATTTGAGACTTTATTTAAGAGTGAAGGAGTCCCAATCTCAAATATTTCCTGATGAAGCTATCCAAATCATTAATAACAAAAAGAAAAAGTGAAAAGTTAATAATTAGTTTTTCATAAAATACATATAAAAATAAATGTAATCTGAATACTAAATCAAAATATTACTTGAGATTGTTTTAACTGAAGTTCAACAAGCATATTACTTACATAGAAGAGACATATTTCAAAATTAACTATTCCCTACCAAACCATCAAGGAAAGGGAAAAAAATACTTCTGATAGTTATCCTACTGAATTCAGTTTTACAAACATTTTTCCTAACAAAATACAGGACAAAAGAAGATGCTCAGTAATGATGAGAGTGACAGAAATATCATATTTTAAATGAGCAAGGTTAAAAGGGTCAGATTATTTATTTTCAAATGCTACATTGATCATTTAGGTATGAACCAAATAAAATGCAATGAAGAAAAATGTATAATCAGTATATGTAGCTATTTGCTTACTTCTAAGGAACAATTACAAAACAGAAAGCATGACTGTATTTAATTTATAGGTTCAGTGTAACAGACTTTAAAAATAACAGTGTTCTCTTTCTATAGTCTAAGAAATAAGTATAGAAATTATTAAATTAAAATGACTTATGAGAAAGAGTACATAATATTTAATATCATAATTTTACTTTAAAAGTGAGTGCAATTCAGGAAGAAAAATGATTTGATTTTACTGAATGTTTTAAGTATATGGTTAAGATATAGTAACTGTAAAAAATGCATTTCTCAGGATGGTAATCATTTATCAGCTGTTAAAAAATTAAAAAACATTTATGTGAAAAATGTTCAAAGTCCCTGCTGCACAACAATAGAAAGTTACTTAAAGATACAACATATTTGTATGTGTATCAAAAGTATTTTAAATAGTCATGTTTTAGAACCTGAAATTCTACTTTCCAGGATTTTTCCCCCCAAAATAAGTCAGTGTGCAAAGATGTAAATGCATTTATTCCACCACTGTTGGGTAATTGTGAAGTCCTTGGAAAAAACATACTAAATGTGCAATGATAGGTGATTAGATATCTGCATCACGATACATCTGCAGAATATTATGTATCCATAAAAAGTGATGAGGATGGTGTAGCTATATCTATAAATATATTCAAACTAAAGATATTGTAACTCGTAATTATAAAAACAGATTAAGTGGAAAATGTGGAACTACAGTTTAGAAACCAAAATTATAAAACTATATATATATATAAAATACATGCCCATGACTTATACAAAAGATAAAGGGAGTAAAAACTTTTAAAGATTTATATACTGGAATGTTAGCAGCCATCACTATACATTTGAAGTATATATAAGTGCTATTTGGTTTTTATTTGTAAATATGTTTTATAGATTTTCCATAATTATACATTACTTGTTTAAGTCAAAAAATGTTATTTTTAAAACAAAAGTTTATGCAAAGAAGTGCATATTATCCCCTCCCCCTCCTTTTTTTTTTAGTACCAGAGAAAGATCCCAGGATGCTTAACCACTGAGCCACAACCCCAACCCTTTTTATTTTTTATTTTGAGACAAGATCTCACTAAGTTAGCTAGGGCCTTCCTAAGTTACTGAGGCTGGCTTTGAACTTATGATCCTCCTGCCTCAGCCTCCCAAGTCACTGGAATTACACATGAACTGTGCCCAGTTCATATTATCCATTTTGAAAAACATGTTTGCATTATGAGCTGATAAAAATGTTTTGAAAATCAATGTAAAAGGTATTTTAAATTGCAGATGTGCAATTATTCATTACTCAGTTTATCAGGATGACATGAGTTTATTTGTTAAAGGAAGTATTTAAATGTATTGATTGAAAGTACATAACAGGAAATGCTTCCAAATTGAATAAAAAAAGACTTTTCCAATTTATAAACATTAATACAAAAACCAAGCTGGTATGTTTTTAAACTTTCTACATTAGCATTTTCAAATATGGGGCAAGAAATTATGCAACAATATTTTTAAAGGTAGTATCTGTACACAATCACTTGCCTTTAATGAATTTTCACATATTCTTATATTGAAACATTACATATCATATACTAGAACCTCATTTAAACAAGTACACTTTTTGCTAGATAAATCACTAACTAAAAGTAGATGTAATGCAAGGAATAATAAAAACTGAAACACATTAAATTGAGAATAGCATGAAATAAATATTTCACAAGACTTACGTAAACATTATGTGCCGAATTATTTCAGTTACTGGGGCAAGAAAAAGTATTCAGTTATGAGTAGCAAGAAAAACTTAACCTTAACTGTGCAGCTAAGATAACGTAAGTTTTGAGAAATACTTATTTGAAAATCAATTAATTTTTAGAAATTTTCTACTCAGGTCACTAGAAACTGATACATTTCAAATGAAAGAATACAATTTGATTGCTTATAATGTGTTTGCTTATAAAATGATCTTTCCTTTGCCTCCAGGAATATAGGAAATTTGAAATTCATATGTGCTCAAGTGAAAAATGGAATTAAATGAAAAATATGAACTCTATAAATTCACAAAATTATTGCACAACCTTGAAGTTCAGGGTTATGATCTCTCATCTTGTCAATTCAGTTCTAAACCTTAACAATCTATTTTAGATACTAAGTTACTTGTACTTGTGTGATGTTTATCTTTTAATTCCTTGCCATATTCATTAAATAATGCTTCAAGGGAGATGCTATGAAAAATTTTCACAGATTATATTCCTTATAATCAAAAATATTCACAGATTATATTCCTTATAATCAAAAGGAAACAAATTTGAACTGCTTTGGAATATAAGTTTAATCCTAAAAAAATAGTGTAATATTGAACTCTAAATCCACCGACCAGACTAAACAAAATTTCATCATTTGAAAGATTAGATTTTAGCACGGGTTTAGATTAGATTTTAGCATGAGGTTTCAACATTGAAAATCAGCATACATTTGCCCCATGGGGGAAAATCAGGTTTTTTACTTGGAAAGTGTGGTGGATATAATGGAGATAATCACTACAGAATTGATGGGGTTTGCAACTGCCCAGATTTTGACTAATGGGTGTATTTATAATATGTAGCATTAAAGAAAATCTTAAAAACATCACTGGTTTAAAAGATAAGAGAGAAGACAGATTTGGATCTTAACAAATCCTACACTACCTTTCTAGACAGAAAATTCCTTATCTGTAAAATGAATAGTTTTGAACCAGACACCCTTTCTTATTGCCTATGCTATTAAACTCTCTGGTTGGTTGATTTTGAAGTCAAGTGATACTTAAGCATTAATTGTTTTATATTACCATGACAATTTCATTAATTGTCTAGCAATTTCATTAATTACTCCAGAAATTAATAATCTGTTTGCCCTGGTATTGCATTCATTAAAATTCTCTAAACAAAATATGGGATGTGTGTGTTCATGTGTGTATGCCAATGCATTCTGTCATTCAAAATGAATGAAGGCAGAAATGAAGTAGGGAGAAAAGGAGAGAGAGAAGGAGGAACAGAGAAAGTGTGAGTCAGGGCCTGGAAGACAGACAGACAGACACAAAAATACACAGGCTATACTGAAAAGTTCATTAAAGCAGGAACTTTAAGTGTTGATTAAAGCAATATCATAGACATGATCTAATATAAAAGGATGTGTTAGGTTAAAATACAACTGTTTTACTATATATGATTTTATCCTGATGTATAGTGACATACTTCAGAGAAAAGATGACTATCATTCTAATAACTTAGTTATTTTAACTTGTTAGTCACAATTCCTGTGTCTGACAGGAATATTAGAGTATAAACTAAATTTTATAATGAAAGTTCTTCAAAAAGGAATATAAAGCTATTTAAAAATTGCTTCTAAGAAAAAGATGAAATAATTTTTGGTAAAAGATACAAACAAGAGTCAGATTCATTAGGTTAAAAACTATTTCCCATTTGTGTTATATGTTTTAGAATATTCTATCATTAAACGATAGCTAAATATCTACATTAAAGGAGTTAGAATTCACAGAATAACAAAAATCATTACCCTGTGCATGTCTTATCCCCATCTTATTATGCTTTGATATGACTTGTCAATGCTACTGTATTTTTCATCTGGGACTAAATTAACATAGTCATAAGATATATTTCAACTACATTCTCTATTATACATATTACAAGACACTGTAGAAAGTTTGGAAGTAGCAGAATAAAGAGATTTAAGTGCATTTTTACATTTACATTTTGAAATAGAATTAAAATAGAGTTGTTGACAGTGTTAATTTAAAAGTCATGTAAAACTAAAAATATCCACAATAATGGAAAGACCTATGATGGAAAGAGACCCATATGACTTTCCTTATGTGTATTAGAAACCTAAAAGTTAAGATTATTTCTTGTGCTACAACAAAATACTTATGTGAATACCCATGGGACATTAACATTGAGATTTCCTGCATCCCAAAATTCTTTTAGCTTTATTATTCATACTCCACTTTTTAAAACTTATCAAGCTATGGATGTAGCTTAGTAATATTGCATTTGTCTAGCATTCGTTAGGCCCTGGGTTAAATTCCCGGCACCATAAAGAGAATAAAAAAGACTGTCATGGTTCCAAACACATGGAAAGATTTTGGAAATTTTAATTAGTCAGATATTTTGCTTAGAAAAAGTGTGTCCATTTAAAGATTTTTTCCATCTGAAGAATTAACAAATTCACAAATATTAGTAGCCTTGTATTAAAAATGAAACAGTAATTGTGATAAACAAAATGCTTAAACTAAGTTATTTAACTAATAAAAAGGAAAATCCATATAATAGAACTCTCTCCCAAATTAATTCTTATGATATTGGATATTATTCATATTGATTACTTCTACACTTTTCATTTCAATATTTTTAAGACTCCTATAAGACCATACAGGTCAAATAAATTTAACTTATATTAGCTATGTCATTAAATAGCAATTAATAATGAAAATAATATCTTAAACAATGTATGTCAAATAAGATGATAAAACTGCCTGGAAATTAAACTAGGAACACTTAGAAAAAATTATATTTTTGATAATTAAATTAAGGGAAATCACTAAAATAAATTAAATTATGATTACAAATTGCAAATGTGATGTAAGTTTCCAATGCAAGAACAAGAAAGAATTATATTAGGATATAACATAATCACTATATTTCCATAGTGATCATCCTAGAAAAGGATTATACAGTTGGGTTATAAATTACAATAAAATGAAGCTCGTGTAGCAATATTGTAATCAAAAGGAAAGAAACATTTTAATTTTAATTGTATCATTTTATCTTTGTTAAGTAAATATTTTGTAACATGACATTTAAAATTTTAATCCAGTTAGGATCATCATTAAGTTGGGAATACTTATTTACAATGAAAAAAGGAAATATTTATGTATTTGAAATAGAACTCATGCTCAGAATATTGAATTGTACTTTTTCCCTAAAAATTTTGCTTATGATCGTAGTTGGTTTAAGGGAACAAGAATAGCTATACAAAGAAACAAATGTCATATAGTTTAACAGTCTCTCACAGTTCAAATGTATTAATCCTAAATGTTTCACCAATAGGGAAATATCATAAAATGTTGCATTCCAATATTGAGAATGAAGAGAAATTAAAATTGAAAGAGATTACTTTCAGAGGAAGAAATATAAAGATTAAATAAAGAGGAATCAAGACAGACTAGACTAAGCTAGAGAAACTGAACTGAAGTTTAACCTTTCAAATGTCCCCATGTCATTATTAGTTACATTAAGGATCCTATATAAAACTTGGAGTAGATCAAATTGGCTTCAATTGACATGAAATCTCCCATTTTCAATTCCTCTCTTCTTGCTCTCCTCCTTCCATTATTTTCTCTTCCTACTGTCCTCTGCATAATGGGCCCCTTCTCTGCTTGGACTTCTTGCCTTTAATATTTCTACACCCTTCACTGTATCAAAAGTAAGGCCCCATTTCATAAGATACAGATGGGTTCTGGCATAGAGCCAGATTCTTTCAGTTTAAATTCCAGCTTTGAATGGTTTGGGCAAGTTATTTAACTGATCAAAAAATTTCCATGAGGAGAGAGATATTGTATGTCTTTGCAGCTGCTACATCCACAGCATCTAGAAGAAGGCCTGATACATTAATGTTTTGTGGATATTTGTTGAGCAATGAAGTTTTAATAGATGAACTCTAAATTGAACAGAATTAGAATTTTAGGAACAACCTCTCCTTTACATAGGCTAATTATGTTGCATCATAGTTTAATATGCCATAAATAAAACTAAGGAATGATTTTAGTATAGAATAGTCATATTTGATGGATATGTGAATATTTTATGAGATGATTTTAATGGTCTCTCTTGAATTTTTTTCAATCAATATGTAGAGGCATATACTTATTAACATATTAATCTAGAGTTGACTATAATCTGAGCATTAAATGTATATTTTAGCATTAGAAAAATATTAAGAGAAATTTCAATAATTTGAAGAATTCATGATTGTACTAATAATATATTATTGGTCACCTACTACCCACATTAGGAAAAATTTCTCTAACTTTTAACTCAATTCTGTATGAGAAAAATGATAGCTCACAGTTTTTTGCTTGTTTTCCTTTTATGGAATTTATTTGCTTGCTCTTATGATTTTGCTAGTAACAAACATAAATTATAAGAGTAAATATATTTGCCTGAAAAATTACCTTTTGGCATAGAATTAAGTGCTAATACATTCTTTGAATATCCACTATGGACAAAATTCTGAAACAAGTTCTTTAAAGATATTACTTTCATTTTTTCACATTACAAAAGAAATAAGAATGAGTATTTCTAATTTTATGCCAAAAAGTTAATTTAAATGACCGCATATTTATATAATTTATATAGCTACTGCTTTGTTAAATGACATATCTTTTATTGCTATAAACAGTGCTTTAATGAACATTTTGAACATATATTTTTATTTTGAATCTCTATTTCCACTGGGTCAACTCTTCAAATATTTTTAAGGTTTTTGATTTATATGGCAAATTGATTTATAACAAGGTTATAGTAAATTTTACTATCACTTTCAAAACACACCTTGGTTTTTAAAATCAATGAAATATCACTTCTCATTTAAAATAATATTCATTCACTTGGTAATGACTGAAATGAAGTTTTTTCATGTAGTTCCTTTCAACTGCACTCTTTACAGATCCCTCATTCATCTGTTTGTTAGAGTTTTGTGGAATATATAATTTATTTATAAAATTAATTCAGGTGTTAAGTCTCAATACTTTGTCTGAGTTGCAGCAAATATGTTTCCCAACTTCTTGTGTGTTAATTGATTTATGATCATTTTGCTATTCTGAAGTTGATACATGTCACATTGTGGACAGATATCTCTCCCTTTTTAAATTTCTCATTGCAATTTATAGGACACTTTTGTTTTTGCAAAGAAAGAACCCTTTATGCTTTCATTAAAACATAATAAACTGGAGCTGGGGTTGTAACTAAATAGTAGAGCATCTGCTTAGAATTCATGAGGCCCTGAGTTCACCCCCCAGTAGCACATAGACAGACACACAGACATGCACATATGCACACATACTAAAACCAATAAAAAAAAAACCCTTTAATGTAGTTGTAGATCATAAAGCTTACTAAGAAGTATTCAGCAACCAGCCCAAAGTCACATCCCTAGTGAGTGGCAAAACCTGGATTAGAAGTAAGGCACACCTATCTGATTTCAATGCTCTGGCTCTTTCCCCTCAACAATATTGCCTCATTCCTTATGCACAGGTTTGTTTGTATTACAGTTATCTCCTGATAGTATATTTGTAATGCACATATTGAAAATAATTAGATAATAGAAAGAATATCTACACATCAAAATGCATGAGCTTCAATATTCTATTCAAGTCCTTTTAGTGTATTTTCATAAAATAATGAAAAACAGTTTCACATATATATTGCTTACTATGTAATAAACACAATTTTAGGTGTTTTGAATTAATATTTATTAACTAATTAAATTTGCAATAATCCTTTGAGGTAGTCCTATTATTATCCCCATTTTAAAGATGAAGAATCTGAGTGGAGAATAACACTCTCAGGATCACAAAGTAAGAAAGTGATGGATGCATCAGGCAGTAGAGTTCCAGAGTCTATGCTTTTATACTGCTTCTCAGAGCAACATTTCTTACAGGAACAAATATTTCACTGACTAGCTTAAATTTCTAGGACAGAGGGTTAAGGTAGACAGCATGCCTGGGTAAAATTGAATGCTATAGAAGTAAGAATGGGTAAACAATATAATGAAAATTTAGTACTAACATCTTAAATTCAGGATTTATCTTCCAACACAGATGGAATTTTATGTCCACAAAGAACTAAAAAACAGTGTGTCCAAAACCTGCATTTAAATGAGTTATTTATCCTGTAGATAACTATTTATTCCACGTTTGGGTATTTCTACTCTTTCAAGTTCCCAGACTTTCTTAACTCTTCCCTTTGAATATTCATAGGATTTATTTAATTAAATTTGAGTATTATATTTTATCTATAAGAGCTGTCATAAGATGTGATGCTTATATATATATGTATATACATATATATCTCTTGAGATTTCATTAAATGTATAACAGTGATAAATGTGTAATAAAATATTTAATCTTAAACATATAATAGAGTTGACACTTTATGCCTCCTTATGAACAGAGTGATCTGTATTTTCTAGTAAGATTTCAGAGTATTAGGATTATGGTTTTCATGACTGAGCCAATCTTGAGTATCACTGTCTTAGACTTTCATCAATAATACTGAGTTCATACCAAATAGGATGTAATTAGTACACAGAGAGTATCAATAAAATGGATAGAATGTGTAATAAGATTAATAAGTTAATAATTGAAAGACTAGAAAATTTCAGAAACAGTTGGAATGTGGATTTGTATGTGTACATACGTGCACATATATTAAACTCCCCTTACAATGACAGGAATTTATCTTCAATTTTAGGATACAACATAAGTACAAGAAAGTATCACATAAAAGCACACAGCATTCAAAAAATGTCATATGGACTAAGAAAATCTGACAAAAGCTGAAGTTAGAGTTTTAAATGATACATGCTTTAATCTCAATGTTTATGCCCTCATCAAATTCATATATTGATGTTCCAACCCTTAAGGTGAAGACATTAGAAAGTTGACATTATTAGGATACAAGGGCTTTGAAAGACTGCTTGCCCTTTCTGCATGGAGAAGAAATAGGGAAAAGATAGCAGTTCATCAAGTTCTATCCAGAAACTGAATCTGCAAGTGCCTGAATCTTAAACCTCCAAGTCTCTGTAACTACAAAAACTAAATTTTTGTTTATAAGCCATCCAGTCTATGATATTTGGTTATAGCTGTCCAAACAGACTAAGACAATGCCAATTAATGAACAACACTGAGTAATCAGTGAAATCAAACAAACAAACAAACCAAGAAAGGGACAGTATTTGTACAAACTTTGCAATTTTTCCTTAGCTAGCCTAATAGGAAGTGAGGTAATATTTTTATTAGGTTCTATAACAATTATTCTCAATTCTTATTTTGTTAGTATTTGAAATCTATTCAACTTGGAACATTCAGCACTTCAAATTAACATTAGTATCTCACAAACCAATGGATAGTCTTACATTGTAATTTTTTTACATGTTTTCTAAAACTCTTAAGGTACCACAGAATCAATAATAATAATAATTTAATTAACCTAATAAAATAAAACTAAATATTACAGTACAACAATTTATCTGAGGAACTGGTGAAAAATATGGTTGACAAAACATTTTGCTTTTGAGATCTTTTTATGAATAAAATGGACATTACACAGGTACTAAGATTGTCAAACATTTAAGTCTGAAAATAATTCTGATAATTTGGGTAGTTAAAATTTGACTTTAGAAACAGGTTTAGATGTTGTAGGTAGTATTTTTAAAATTTCATCTGTATTGTTAGATCTGTTTAAAATGACCTCTAAGACTTGTTTAAAAAATTAGATATGAAATTTCAGAAAAGAAAAATGTAGTATAAACCTCTCATTTAAAAGAAACTTGATTATGATGTCCAAGTGCTAAATTGATGTGTTTTTTACTTGTTTTGTTTGCTGCTTCAAAATATGTGATCAACTTCATTCCTCCATTTATTCTGTAGAATTGCATTGCAGTGAATGTACTTGGACCTATTATCACAATTGCAGGTATTATAATTGTAGTTTAAAACATAAAACATACACTTTGACCTTATATAATAGGGACATTATTAGACTTATAAAATTATTTTTCTATCATATTTTGGGTGTAACTAATAGGTGGTATTTTTTTTTTTTTTTTTTTTTTTCAGTACTGGGGATTGAACTCAGGACCTTGTGCTTGCAAGGCAAGCACTCTACCAGCTAAGCTATCTCCCCAGCCCTAGGTGGTATTGATAAAGAAAAATAACTTACATATTCTTTAGAGATGTGATAGAAATTATCTTTCATTGGTTAAATACTCCAGTTTTTGAAAAGCCTTAACTTCATCTTTCTTTTATGATGTAAGTGAAATTCATTCTGAACTGCTTTAACAAAATTTACTGCTTTCTCTTCTAAAAAATCATTTCTTTTTTCTCTTAACCTCTTATTACCTTCTTTGTTATGCTCTTTTATTTTCTTTGGAGCAGAATGCGTTAGTCTTCATTTATCTCTGAGCTTAAGTGAGTTTGTGGAATCCTAAACACAATGCTGGTATACAGACCAAGTCCCCATTTTCAGTATTGGGGTCTGCAACAGAAATTCAGAAAGCTCTGACTTCAGCATCCCCAGAACAGGAGGAAAAGAGGTGTTAGATTTGTAGCTACAACTATATGATTTATGTCAAGAAAGATTTGAAATGACATTAATAATAAAAGGTAATTTATAACGATATTTGAAAACAATGAAACAGTTCCTTTCTTCCATAAATTCAACCTCTTCACTTGTCCTAGATACTGCTTAACTTTTTATAAGGAAAGCTGTTTTCATTATTAATCCTCTCCTCTGCAGATTATTTAAACTCCTTTACTCAAGTTTATTCACTCTGCCTTTATTCCTATGATGAAGTTTCCTTTATAAACCTCTAAGTTGAACATATGAATTTTCTACCCTCTCGAACTTAGCTTATACTCCTTTTTCTTTATAGTGCCACTAAATCACACAGTTCATTCCATCCTTTCCCCAGCACTCATTCTTTTCTTAACATTTTCCAACCTCTACTGTGAATCCTATCTATCCTGAGCTTCTTTCCCCAACACTTTCTGCATTGCTTAGAAACATTCTAGGTCAATAATTCTATTCTTTTAATTGAAAGGCTATACATTCTCAGCTTTATCACAGAATATTTCCCTTCTTATCCTAAATGAAAAGTTGATACTTCAACAAGAATACTAGCTCTCTCAGAAATGCTTTAAGAGAAAGCTGCTCAAAATCCTGTAACATATGTATACACACACACACACAAAAGTAGTATCCACGTTCTTTTGAGTCTACATTGCTGATTCTACATGTTTACATTTCTAATGTCATATAAAATCTACTTCTTTTATGTTCATACCATATATTCCCTTGATTATATCACCTATATCCAAGGCAATTCTCCCATCCATTTTCTACCAATCTTAGGCACCCAGTGACTTCAATCCCTGTATTAAAATTCTGCATCAAAGTTTGTTGCTTTCTTTGTCTTCCCAAACTATAATACATGTTCCATCACAGAAACCCACTCCCCAGATAAAACTTTCTATCTTTATACCACTTAGAAATGTTTGATCTCTGATAGTTGTAAACATCATTAAATCATGATAACATAAACTTGAAATCATTTTCATATTCTTGGTAAACACCCTTGCCCATCTCCCATGGTAGCTACTTTTAACTGTATAAATTTTCACACCAGCATAAAGCCTGGTTTGCAATCATTATTCTCACTTATTTATTTTCATTGTTTTCCATCTCCCTTCCCTTCCTTCCTCAATTTGACTTACATCTCTAAGAACTTCACTGAAACCAATCATGCAAAGATCATTAATGATTACTTTTTATCATTTAACAACTTATTTGTCTTTCTCTAGAATTTGGTTCCGTTGATAGTACCCCTTCCTGAATTACTCTTTTTTCTTGAATTTTCCACTTTTGTGGATATCCTACTATCTTTAAAATATTCTTTTCAACAGTTTTCTGGATTTTATTCTTTCACCCACTTCTTAAGTGTAATTAAATACTGGTGATCCCCAAATTTCGATTCTTGACTTGCTTCTTATTCTTCATATGTTACTAACAATTCCATTTAATTCAATGGCATCATTTAAATGAGGAATCTGTCTGTAATCCAAACTTCTGAGTTTCAGTTTCCTACATCCAAAGAATATTATTAGATCTTTATATCTGAATATTCCAATGAACTTTAAACTCAACCCATCTCCACAATGAACTCTATCTTTCCCCAAAATTTGTACAACTCATGTTCCCTATCAAATTGTGCCACCATCTATCCAAACATCCCAATCACCTGAGATTACTTTATACATCCTCTTCCCACATCAATAATGTCCACTCAACAACTGACTTGTAGATTCCACATTGTTAAATAAGTTCTCATGTACTGATTGCTTCTACTGATAACCTTAATTTAACAGACTATTACCATCCCTTAATTGATATATTGCAATGTCAGCATAATAATTTATGTGTTTATATCACTCGTCCTTCTTTTACATAGCTGTCAAAGTAATCTTTCTAAAAGTAAATATCTAACTTTATTATTCCATTGCTTTTCATGGATCAATACCCTACACAATCTTCATGAGTCCTATCCCTGCTTCCTTTTGCCCAAACTTATTTGAGGCATTTGGCTATATTGCTTTCTTTGCCTGAAATGTTGTCTACACAAGATACCAACATTTTTTAGTTTTTAATATTCAACTCTATGGTCATGTTTTATATGAAGTCTTTCTTGAACTAACATCCATATTTCCTAAGGGGAAATAATTTTACTTTATTTTGGGATTTCACTGTATTCTATACAGGGAGAATTGTTGCATAGTACATATAATTAATTATTGCCTGTATTTGTTGGACACACACCATAAGGATTGGGAGCTGTTTTGTTCATCCTGTTATTTCAGCTCCTAGAACAGTACCATATAGCCTGCATTGAATAAATGAGGTTGAATGAATAATTGAATTTCAGTTTAGGTGTTACCACTTCCATGAATCCTTTTCTGTCCATTTTAAAACAGATTTTATTTGACTTTATAGCTTTGTAGAATATGTTGTCAGAATCATCCATACTGGCACATAAACAGCATATTACCCACATCTTTTAATTCCTCAGTGATACTGATAACTACTTTAGTTCTTTGGTTTCTTCCACAGACTAGAACATTGCTGATTTGAAAGCAAGAAAAAAAAAATTCTGCGACTGAAGAAAACTGAAAAACCTAGCAAATAAAGAAAAAAAATTCCTTCAAAATATTAGTGGGCAATGTTAGTATGATTGATTCAAATTAATAATACAACACAAAATCAAAGATAAAATACTTATAGAATTATGTAAAAAGCTGACAAGTTTTAATGCTAAAATAACCTTGAAAATAAATTATGATTAATTTATTATTAATTTAATATAGCTGACTTTCATAAACAAATGCATAAATATATATGTATATATATATTAATCTGCAATAATCTGGTTACAAAAAATTATATACATACATATTACAAAAAATTACTTATTTTACTTCTATCCATCTAATTGGAACAGCAGTTGTTAAAAGCTGAGTATATAAATACCTTTAAAAAGCCTGCAAAATATAACATTTTCTGATATTAGAGAAGAATGAAAAATTATGAAATGAGTAAAAAATGGTAAAAAAAAAATTCTAGGACAAGTTAGATAAATGGAAACATAACAAAGAAAAGCAGTAGAAGAGACAGACCTGCATATCTTCTCCTTGTGGAGTCCACTTCTTCTGTGATCACATCGTGTAATGGACAGACATAGACAAAGGAGATGGGTATGAGTGTATGTACTCAAAAGGTAAAAGTGATACTGAAGGAAAGGACCCCAAATCATTTTGAGAAAGAATCCTGTGCATAAGTTGTAGGAAAGATATAATCAAATACATACCACACACACAAAAAGAATTATGTAAGGATTGTTGGCAAATTAGTTAAGCTACTATAGGTAAGCAGAATCAGAAAAATAAAGTTAGTGCATAAAGAGTATCCAAAAGATCACAGTTATTTATGTACAGCCATTCTTGAACACTGATGCTGAAGAAAGATACCATTAGTAAAACCAATGTTAGTTGTATGACCACATTTTCAAGACATTACTAAGTTCATTTAAAATATGTGGAAATGCTTTTAGATTTTTAGTTATCTGATGAAAAGAATTTAATTGAGTCATCATCAAAAGTAGCAGTCAAAATAGTTCAAAAATAGTTTTAACAGATACTTATGCTTATTAAGTTTCCCAAATAAAACAGTGTGCACATGAAAATAAAGTATGGCCACCTGGACAATTTTAATTAATAACATCAATACAATAAAATATTATCTTAAAAATACTATGAAATAATAAATACAATACAAATAATTATGAGAAGAGTTGCTGAACTATATGGTTTTATTTTATCATTATATATTCAAATTAACCTTCAACTTAGACAAAGTGCCTTTAATCAGATTCCCTTTTAATTCTTAAATATTTAGGATATTCTTGCAAAGACCACATTATATATCACCAGTGTTTCTATTAAAATGTACCCATCCAAATTCAATATCTACTAGAATAGAACAGGGTACACCATTTTGGAAACACTTTTTTCCCCATTGCTAGTGAAGAAGTTCAAAAAGTATTTTATTTAGTAACTTGAAAGCAAGAAAAAAAAATCTGCAACTGAAGAAAACTGAAAAACCTAGTAAAGAAAAAAAAATCCTTCAAAATATTAGTGGATAATGTTAGTATGATTGAGTCAAATTAATAATACAACACAAAACCAAAACACTTCCTGTTTTAATTACCCATTTAGCTTTGAATCTCATGTCACAAAATTCTTAAGTCAAATAACAGTCAATTCTGCAATAGTTGTATCATGATTTTTGAGCAATTTATGGAAAAATATGCTGGAATATCAATTATTGAAATTACAACTCCTGAGAGAATTAGTTCCTATAACAAACTTATCTTTTATGAATAGCGAGAAAAGACTTTCCAATTTTAAAATAGAGTTAAGATGATCCAAGCTTTTCTCCTTAAAAATAAGAGAAGTCCTTGCATAAACTATAGAAAATTGGAAAATGAAAGACACATTTTGAAACTAAGCAATATTCTTTTATTATTTCATAAGCACATTTTTCATCTACTCAAAAATCAGACGCTCATCACAATTGTATTCCAAATTGGAAGTTACTAATAGGATTGACCACTAGGAAAACAAAACAAATGAAAACTTTGTATCCTCCTGAAATATATTCATACACATTAAAATGATATATGCTGCATGTTTCCCAGTTCACCCATTTCTTAAAGATGACAGAATTATCAATGTTATATTAACTAAGGACAACATTGATTAGTATCATATCTTGCTTATGGTTTACATATAAAATTTCCCTAACTGCACATTTACCATTCTACTAAAATAGTTAACCTCGCATGTTAAAAAAAAATTGGTATGAATTGGATAAAATAATTGTTTACATACACTCCATTACTAAGAAAATATTATGATTTTTTTTTTTCAGAAAACATATAAAGTCCACAAATAAAAGAAGCTTCTTTCTCGATCAAGTGTTTCCCTGTATCTTGGATCACTTTACATAGCATTGATATAATAATTTTCATCATATAAAGATTAAAAACATTAAATTCTTCTCAACTCCTCATTATAGTGAAAAACAGAAGCATGTAGAGTTCAAGTGTTACCCAATGTCAAAAAACAAGTTCAGTGGTAGAACCAGAAATAGAAGAGAGGTTTCCTGATTACCCAATTTTTTTTTAAAACAAGATGCTATATGACCCAATAAAAATATATGAAATAAAAAGTCAAACAAGTAAAAAACAAACAAAAATCCCCTCATGGTGTCACTTGAACTGGACATTTATTATATAGCCTCTAATTAGAAACATTTTTAAAAAGAGGTATATGAAATGGCCAGTCAAGTAATCCACCAATGCTTTCATTGTTGTAAGGAATATGGTTAACACTTATCCCAGAACCAATAATTAAAAACAATTTTTAGAAAAAATACAAAATTATTATTATTCATAATGGGTGAAAATGAAATATCTTGACCATGAACAAACTAATAATTAAAAGTATACATTAAATCATTTCCCCGTTGTTTATGTGAATATGATGTATTAATAAACAGATCATAACTAAGCTTGTGAAAAATACCTTTACCAGATAGAATGTTCATGTAAATAATAATAATCTCAATATATAACTATAGTTACAGCAAATGTAAGTATTTGGGGGGCTTTCTGGCTTTTTTGTGGTTACAGTTTTATTATGTACTGTTTGTAATAAAATAACTCCTCATTTTAAAGAAGAAACAATGATCTCATTTCAGCAATTGTGGTTTATGTGAAAACAGCAACAAGCTATACTTATTTTGAATATAGTATTGTAATGAATAGCAGGCTTCAGTGAACCTTGAAAGAAGATAAGAGTATCCCTTCCACACTTCCCATCTCCATACCTTTCCTTTAATCCTTACTATGCCACAGTCAGATATGCTTTTCAGTGCTGTTAATGACAATTTGAAAGAGAACTCTTCTTTCTTTTAACCAATAACCAGTTACAGCCTCCTCTATCCAATAAACCAGACTCTTCATTTAACCATGCATTACCAGTTAAGAGTGATTAAGGATAGTAGTATTCTTTCTCTTAGGTGTCCATCACTACCACAAATATGGCTGAATCTTTATTTTAGACTTAGCAAACATAAGGAGAATGCAGCAGGTTCTTTGTTCATTATGTCATATGAAATAAAAGATTTTTCTCAAATCACAATGAAATAAAATATTTACAGAACTACCAGGCATGGTGGCAAATAATCCTAATGATTCAGGAGGTTAAGACTGAAGGATTCCAAGATTGAGGTCAGCCTCAGCAACTTGGTGAGATTCTGTCTCAAAATAAGAAAATAAAAAGGACCGGGGACATAGTTCAGTGGTAAAGAGCTTCTGTGTTCAACCCCCAAACCAAGGAAATAAAAATATTTATAAAATACAATGAGTAGGGGCTGGAGATGTGGCTCAGTGGTGGAGTGCTTGCCTGGCATATGTGAGGCCCTGGGTTCGATACTCAGCACCACATATAAATAAATAAAACAAAAAGATCCATTGAAAACTAAAAAATATATTTTTTTGAAATACAATGAGTAACTCATAAGCACTATTTCATTACTTATGTTAAATTAGTTTTCAAAAAATATTTTGAATTTTAATGCAATATCAACTTGCAAACTATAAAAAGTAAATTTTTTTTTGTAGTTGTCAGTGGATCTTTTTTATTTTATTTATTTATATGTGGTGCTGAGTAGTGAACCCAGGGCGTCACAGTGCCAGGCAAGCACTCTCATTTGATACACTGAGCCACAACTCCAGCCTCAAGGACCGGTTTTTAATAAAGCAAAATACTATAATGCAAACGTGTATGTTCACACACAAACACTCTTTCTCTATACAGATATCTATATTTTGTTTTAAAATTTAATTTGTTTATGTAAAATTCCTTTCATTAAGCATAAAAAGTATGGTATGGAGAATAAATATAGTGTCAGCTGTTGTGTAAAATTTTGTGTAAACCAAAAATTCTTCCCTTTCCAATATAATGGTGTAACTATTATCATACTTCAAATAAATTATATTATCTCAAGTTCAAACAGAAATGATAATCTGCAATCAATTTTACATAAATAGGCAATACATGGGTGCCTGTTTATTCATGAGTATAGTTTTCACCAAAGGTATGTGATACCTATTTGAAACTTTGTTGCTAATTTAATGTTCCCACCTATCACCATTTACAACAAGCATATTCTTAGACCTATTACCAAATTTAATTGTACTCGAGTTGACATTTATCCTATAGAAGCAAACATGTTCAAATATTTCTAACACAATGACACAGAAGTCTGAAGATTTTAAGAAAAAAAAACACTTTCACATAACTATAAGTTAACAACAGTATGAGAATTTATTATAGGTCATAGAGATTAAGTTTTTTTTTGTTTGTTTTTGAGATTGGGGAGCTACTTTTCAAAAGAAATCCTAGGTAAACATGTACTTCGGAGGGTCTCATTGATACAAAGATAAGGATAGAGCATTTTTAGATTTCCATATCTGCACTACATCCTGGAATCAGCCCCTCATGGATAAAGAGGGAAGTGTATACTTACTTCTGAGGGTCTAAGTAGCATTTAACTCCAAAATTTCATAAGCTGATTTATTTTGTAAAACATTTACTTAATTTTTCTTACACCAATTTTTCCCATTAAGAACAAAATGTACTCACTCTGTAACAATCCAAGAATAATTAGATAAAATTCTTCCCTTCTTACCTAATAATGACTAGGAATACAATCCAGACTGGATAGATTAAACTAGTATCAAATTAGAACACCAGTTTAGAATGATGCTTTGGACTGAAATAAACTGTACCTGCTTTTAAGAAATCCCAAATATTCAAGAATAAAAGGAAACAAAAGTGTAAGATATGAAAATATTCCAGAAAATTAGTATGTATAAAATTAACTAACAAAACACTTTGCTAAATATTTATTTTCCTTAAAATAAATTTTATAAAACATGATCCAAGTTAAAATTATGTAAAGAAAAAAACTCCACCTTCACTATGATTATTTACTATTTTTTACTGATGGAAATGGCTGATCCTACTATTTCTTGCATATTGTATCAATTAACAATGTAGATATCAAAGTAGGAGCTATCATTATAAATTCCTTAAAAAATACAATATGAAAATGTCCACATAGGAAAAAATTAAAGATTAATACAGTAATTAAATAACACAATGCTAAAACTAGAGACATAGGCACAAGTTAAGATGTTATAAAGTAGTAAAACATAACTTGTTACTTTGATTATTTTCAATAAACAAAATATATAATCACATCAGACCCCAACAAAGTGTTTTATTTCCCTGACCTTTACAACACACACACATACACAAACTTATTTTCAGATATGATAAAACAAATTAAGAGAACTATCATGGTTTCAGAGTAATACAATAATGGTGGGTAAGTCAATTCAAGATTTTCCTAGATGTAACATTTGTCATTACACTTAGAAAATAAATCAAGGATGACAGTCCTCATGACTAGTAACAAATAATCATCAAACATATTGGAAATCCAAGATCTATCTATCCCAGAGTTTCTCATTTTGGAGAATTTATAATTTTTTAAATTTCAAAACATGCATTAAACCTGGAGGACTTATCATTTAAGTTAACTTTCCTAGCAGACTTTCTGTATAATAAGCAAAATATGAGGTTAAAATATTTTATGTTCTTTTCTCATATACATTTCTACTTACTTTAAACAGATAAACTCATAAAACAAAAATAATGAAATTCAAAAGTACTGTATTATTAAAGACCATAACATTGTTGTCTAGAATCAAATTGTTTGTATTAAAAATAAACAACACATTATCCTTATTTAAGCATCATTGATTTATATTAAGAATGTTTATTAACATTGAAGTCTAAAAGGAATCTAATCCACATTCTATGAGGAACAGAGAAAGATGTAGATTAATCATCATTCATACATTGTGAGATTTAAAATCATATGTAGAATTTTTGTGTTTCATGCTCACACCAAAGACATTAATATAATGAATAGCATCATACTTCCCAAAGACCTTCATTTATACAGCTATCCATTAAGTTACAGAGACTACCTCTCTTGCTGCCAATCTTCTCAAGACATCCTAAGTCAGAAATGCTGATTTTTCTCTACAAAAAAGCAGATACTCATCCATGCTATGTAAAATCCATCCAAATATTTAACTCATTCTCTAGTTTGCATCTTGCCATTTAGTTCTCAGTTCTATAGTCTTAGGCTTATAGTAAAAATTTTAACCAAAATATTACTTTTATTGTTAGCATACTTCCTAGCAATGTCCAAACTCCCAGTTATTATAAATTATTCTTGCAAAAAATTTCATAGGAAGAAATAAAAAATGAAAACAAACATTCTATTGAAATATAACCAACTTTCCATCTCAGGTTTAGATTCAAGTCCTTGCCAACTTTTTCTAAAGCCATGATTTTACGATAAACTTCTGATAAGGAATCTTTGTCAATTTATAAAATCTCTTAGATTTGAGTGAGAACATAAAAATGATATATTAGGTACTGCTCACAATTCATATGTTAGTAATATTAAAGATGTACTTAAATATAAAATAAATGACTCCAAACATCTTTTATAAAGTTCAGGCTCATAAACGTGTTGTTTAAATGCAATCAGCCCCACTTGAAGTCCATTACTTTTCTCCAATTTTATGACTCCAAAGTGTCAATAATTAAAAATATTCTCTCTATAGCTTATTTTCCTTTAGCAATAAACAAAAAATATGGAACATTAAATTTTAACATTCATTTTACTACCTTAGTATATTTTATACTTACTTGTGACATTTTAAATTTGAATTTAAGGACCAATTTTCCTAGTATACGGGAAAACACACAATTGCCAAAATAGAAAAATCTACAATTTAAACTATAATATTAAGGCACTCTAATTTTCATCTACTGTATACATAGGTTGTACTCAATTAGAAAGATTAACTGATAAAAATAAACCTATGGTATGTGAGAATAAAAAATAAAGTAGATCTTTAAAATTTTGCATTTGTGAGATTTAAAAAAAATTTAGCCAAACATTGCATTGTTCCATGATTTTTGTATACAAATGTAGATATATATGTGGCCACAAACACACTAATGTATTAGATATGATGTCAAACAAGACAAAAAAACATAAGTTATAGTCTATGACTAAGGGTAACCCATATCACACAATAATATAGCAAGGAGAGATTTTTACAACAATATTTTAATTATATAAATCATAACATAAAGTATCAATTTCTATTTATTTTGTTTATTTTTAAAAATTTCCTTAAATATATTAAACCAATTATGATTTTTCAAATTAACTAATTCTTATAAGTCTCATAAATATTTAAATTCCCAATGTGAACTGAAGTTTATTACAATTTCAATATGTACTGTTTACTAAAAGAGAATTCATGGACTGTCATTTGGGCTTTGCCATCTTTCCTTGCTCTACAGACAGGTGATATAATGTGATAAATTTTTTCAAAGTCCTCTATTCTCCTTCGTAGCACTTATCACAATTATAATAGCTTAATAACTATTTTTAAATTTCCCTATTTTTATCAGATATAGTCTCTAAGAGGACAATTGCTTTGTCTGTGTTATCTACCCCAATAATTCACTGCCAACTGTGATCCCTCAAAAACAAAAGGATGACAATGAATACTTCCAAATGAATCTATACATTGACATCTTTAAAATACAGGTTTTAGAGTTCTAAGACAAAATGAATCACTACATAAAAATACAATAGCACTGCTACTATAGACAGCCATTTTTAATAATGATATAATTAGTAAAACTCCATTTGAATTTTAATATTTTTAATAAAAATTTTGTTACTCTCATCTAATTACTTATTAAAAGTAGTACTGATTATTAAGTTGGTTGATCTCTGCAAACTTTCATTTCTTTCCTATTCCTCATCCTTTTAACAACTGTTTTTTTCTTCTACATAGTTAATCAAATCTCTCCAAAAAAGAAAAGAAAGAGTGAATAAAACAAAACACTTCATTTCAATTCACTAACAGAATTAATGGTTTGAAGAGACTTAATGCATTCATAAAGTATGCCATTCCTTTCCCTTGTTGGTAGTAGTTCTGGCTCCAAAAGTTGTAAATAAATAATTATCAATATACAATATTATTTTAAAAATGGGAATGGCATATAAAGATATACCTTAAATCATACATTGAGCTTTTCTATAGTACTTTCTAGGGAAGTTCCATTAAGGTACAAATATATGAAGCACATAATCATTTGTGCTTACATTAGTCATCTTTTCCCCAAAGCATTAATCTTAATAATAATAATCATGTTTTCCCCAAAATATATACAAGTAGTGTTCTAAACAAGTCTTGAAATACAATATCTACGACTCTAATCTACATGGGATCCACACACTGTAAAGTTCACACCAAAATGAGAAAAATGAGGTACAACAAGGACACACACATTTGAAAAGCATGAAATGCAATGTTTATAGTCTCATGCTTTCATGTGGTTTCCAAACCCTGACAAACCTGGCTCAGATTGGTGTTTCTTTTTCGGCAATGGTGTGTCATCACTTATTGTACCATTCACCTTTTTCTGCTGGTCTTCCCATGTAACTTCTAGTATAAATCAAAAAAAAGGTAATCAGAGCTTGTAAGAAACAGTAGATAATGTGCATAACAAGAACCTAAAAACACTTCAGGGATTGAAAATATTTTTAAAAATATTTTTCCTAAATTCTCACATATATTATGTATGTAAACATTTTAAATATAAGAATGTGATATAATTTGAAATATTTTTATAGATTTCAAAATCCAAAAAACTAAAATTTACTTTTGGTGAATTTAAAAGTCTCTTTTCATTAAAATGAATGGGGCCAAGGTAGGGAGAAATGACAACTAATGATAAGTAAAATGGTTTGACAAAGTTCTTGTCTTTGTTGATATTAAACAATACTGATTTATTTTAGAAATAAACATCTTATTAACTATTGTTTTATTGTGGTGAAATGAAATGTTTATATGTAATTAGAGATTTTTGTGCACATCCAGAGAGAATTTGTGAATACACATGCATATATAAGAAAAAATGACTATTTTACTACTATATTTGGAATCTTCATTAAGTGACAAAATTATATATACTATGAAATATTTCAGTATAAACCTTGATAAAGGAAGACAAAAATATTTAGGAGTAAGAGCTTGGTTGAATATGAGATGCCAAACTTATCCAAGATTATCTAGAATTATTTCTAGTGTGTCATAACATTCATTCATGCAACAAATATGTATTCAGTATCTACTATAATCCAAGCACATCTAAATAAAATAGAACAGCAACAAAATAGGCAAGAATCCATATTTTCATAAAGTTTATATTTTAGTGGGAAGGATAGAGCTTATTAACTAGGCAAATAAGTAAAATATATTGTGACTTAGACATTGATAAATGCTAAAAAGACAATCATGAGGTAGATAAGAGGTAAATGAAATGTCCAAGAGATGATGACATTTGGGATAGGCCAGTAGGGAAGTCCTCTCCAAAAAGGCACCTTTTGAGTAAAGCATTTAAGGATGTAAGGGGAGGACATTCCAGGTAGGAATAGGCAAGTGTAAATGCCCAGAGGTAGAAGCATGTCTGACATGTTCCAGAAAACCATCACTGTGGATGGAGCAGAGTTAACAAACGACAGAGTACTAGAAAATGAGATTAAAGCAGTAATGGAGATGAGAAGTGTACTAGTACAGCTCATGTAGTGGGTTGGTGGATGCATATTAAAAGATTGGCCATCATGTCATCTTATTCTCATAGTAGCAGTCATAAACAATTACACTTCTTACCACTTTCCTTTCTTTTTATTCACAATTCGAAAGCTATACTATAAGAAGACTACTACAATGTACATTATAATTCCCACACAGTTTCACTATCCCACACATGGTGCCCTGGAAATAATCTATCCTTAACCATAAATGGTAGAACACAAACATTTCATAATATTAAGTTAAGCAAAACATTACTGGGAAGATAAAATCACTGTCAAAAATGGGGAAAATATCTCAATTGCAATATCAAATGTGATTCTGAATACATTACTTTTTTTTGATTAGATTACTTATACTGTCAGATTGGACTGTGTTAATTATAAGCATTTTCCAATTCCTTAACCTGAAATAAATGCTATTAATAATATGACACTATATTCTGGTACAAGATAAATCATGTACTGCAAGGAAATAAACTTCTTGCTTTGGGAGTATTAAAGTTACACTTAGGTGTGTCAGTTACTCCCTGATTTTCCAACCAGCAAAAAAACCTGATAAAGATACAACACAGGATTTCCAAATGATAAGCAATCTAGATGAAGATGCTATATTTCAATCCACTGCTAGTGAGAACAAAAATTTTAAAATTTTTTAAAAATATAAAAAGGTTTCTGATTAATTCTAAGACATGAGTTAAGTCGTCTTTAGCTATAAGAATAAGGAAACCTTTTACATTGTGGAAACATAAAAGCCAACAGACTAGTTTTCCCACATTGGGGAAAAATAAACTTATTAATAAGAAAGTATTTATTGATTTTGAATGACTTAATTAGAAAGTATTTATTGATTTTGAATGACTTGTACTTTTTATTATCTATCAATAAACAACATGAAAGATTTTACAAGCATCACAGAGTTGCATCTAAAAACAAATACTACAATTATCATTTTAAATGTTCACCATTTGATAACCTTTTGATGTCCCAAAAAATAGAAGACATGCTACCCTTGAAGCAAGACTAAGTGTGTAGAAGTAGAATTTGTTTGTTCTGAAAATCTGTAAATTGACAGTATTTTTTGAAGTCTGGAGAAAAAAAAATCTCAAAAAAATCTTAAAACATAACATACTTACATACTTAATTCGCTCTCTCTCTCTCTCTCTCTCTCTCTCTCTCTCTCTCTCTCTCTCTCTCTCTCTCTCTCTCTCTCTCTTTTCCCCAGTACTAGGAATGGAACCCAGGACCTCATGCATGCTAGGTAGGCACTCTGTGACTGAGCTATATCCTCAGGCACCAGAGTTAACTTTTAAACACTTTTGAGTTGATATTTTATTTGAAAATAGTTTGTAGAGTCAGTTTTGTTGACAGAATGAAATTAGCAAATATTTGTTGAAAAACTATGAAATGTCAATAAGAGAAAAATTACAATAACTATAAATTTATAAAGACCAACCAATACAACAATGAAAAAACTAAATCAAGTCTATCAATAACTGATGGAAGAGGTATTCATATGTTACTAAATGGAGTAAGGAAAGGTGGCTTTTAGAACTTACAGAACTTGCCTAAAGTCATACACCTCTGAGGTATGGCCTCTGCATTTTGTTATAATTGATATGAGAAAGCTAGTTCTGAAATATCTGTAAGGTTATTCCACTTATAAAATTACAGAGTTGCTCTACTTCTTACCCTGTTAGTTAATTAGTCAAAATAAATGCTGTGGAAGAGTATAAATAATGGAGCTGATAAAATTGAGATCTTGAGAGTTCAGAAGATTTCTCAAGAGTTTGAAATGCAGCTATTATTAAACTCTACATTGAAATTCAAGTGTTTATTTTAAAACAAAATTAAGGTCATAAAAAGAACAGAATTGACTATAACTCATTAATTCAACACTCAAAAAAAATGCTAAGGTATCCATACCAAGCCCTCTTGGAATTTATAAACTATAAAATTATATAAAACATTTAAAGTCATTAAAAGCAAACAAGTTTGCTACCAGGAAAATGTTCAAATTGTCTGAAAGTTGTTTTAGCAACATTAAACAAAAATGGCAAAAATTCTGAGCTTGCAACACCTTAAATAGTCCTTTGTACTAAAGGACCTTTATGATCATTATTGAAAACTAAAATCTTGTCAATTTTAAATAGTAAAGACCTCAATATTGAAATTTAAGTAGAGAGCTAGCCCATGATATTGTATTCTTAATAACAAAAAAAAAGTGAAAATTAGAGACATAGAATTTTGTTGATAACTATTGTTTCGTAAAAGTATGTGTCAGTTGCTTTGCTGAATACGAGGAACCATTTGAGTAGAAAAAAATGTTTCTTCTAATAAGATAATTTTTTAACCAAAATTCTTATTGAATATTTAAAAATATCATTTATTAAATATTTAGTTGTGAACCTAAGTTTCTTAAATGTCATGATTAAATTGATGTGTAATGAAACTTATTTTTAAAATTCAATAAAATACATAAGAACAATTTTTACAATTTGAAGTTCCTAAACAATCACTATATTTATCTAATTCATAGCTGGAAAAGCTTGGTGATTGATTTAATAATTATTAGATAATTTGAAGAGTATATTCATGAAGACTTAACTATGGTGTGGTTTTTATAAGAGATATTTAAGGAATCTGTATGTGTAAAAGTAACTATATTCCAGCTAATTTTCATCACACCAGGTAGTCAATCTTATATTAAAACTATGACTTAAAGAGCACAAATTCCTATATTAGCAAGATTATATTTGTATGAGATATGTGCCAATGTGCTTTAATATACACCATCACATTTGACCTTATAAACCACAAAAGAGACCTTCTATCACCTAGTTTCTACAGATAAGAAAATAAAGAGCTGATTCATAAGAACAGAATAGTTCTCCTAGTTAATGATTCACACACATTACCTTACTGGATACACAAAGCAGCATATTAGGAATGGAAAAAAATGCACTGACTTCCCTTTCTCAGAAAACCAACTTGGGTTAAAAGTCTAGAGTCAGAGAGTTAGTACACTGTAAAAACAGGCCCCAAGCCCAAAGATTAAAAACCCATACTCTTTTTCATACCACATCACATTATAAGATTAAATGGCTTTCATCAAAGAAAACATGACTAGAAGTGTATTTAGGAAATCAACAATGAAACAGACTTGAACAAAGGTTGAAGTTTGCAGAGTAAGAAGCAGAAGAAGAGGAAAATAATTTAGAAAATAACTGTTTTAGGTACTGAAATGCCACAATTGATTCATTTAGGCTTGGGAATGATGAATTGGTAGAGAAATCTTAAATGCTCTCTTCCTCTTTATTCTAGCCTCTCCTCTACTTCAGGCCACCAACTACTGGACTACTGAAACGCCACAAATGGTCACATGTCTTCATTCCCTTCTCTTACAAGTCCATCCTGCTCACTGTCACCAGGTTACTTTTACATAATAGACCCGTATACAATTCCTAGAATGCCTACAAATACGAGCATCCTTCACAATGAGCATCAAAATTACTACTTTGCTTCCTTTGTAAACTGCTTTTTCTGTTTGTTTGTTTGCTTGTGGTTTTTTTGTTTGTATCTCCACTCCCCTCTCCTCCACTCCCTTCCCACCCTTTCCCTTCCCTTCCTCCCTCCCTCCCAACATCTTTTCCTTTCCTTTCTTTCTTATTTATAAAGTTATCTATATTCAAAATAATGTAGGTCACTACACATTGAAAATTATCCATTAGAGGAACAAAATATTTTTCTATCCATCCCATTGGGTTTCTTTAGGGATATGACTTTTTAATAGGTAAGGTTTAATATATAATACTGACAGTGAACTAATTACTGACAGCCAATTAGGTTTATCTGCTAACTTTTCAAAGTCAATCAATATTAACAAATAAAATAACAACATAAACAATGAATAAGAAACAAAGGTATTTGAGACATTAGATTTTATCAGCCATATCTTCAAAAACACTTATTCTCTATTAAAATCCTTACAGGATATTTTATTTTACAGAAGAAGAAACAGAGACCCAGAGAAATTAAAGACAAGATCACAAATTTAGAAGGAGATGAGCTTAAAACCAAAGCATCTGTCTCCTATTGGAGTCCTTTAAACACTATGAAATTTGAAAAGCTCCCAGTAGATTAAAAAGTTCATTCTAACTTTAAGAAAAGTATTCTAATTATGCATATCATTTTACAAATGTATTGAAATGTGTAAGTAAATTGCATGAATATATTAGTGAACTATAAAATAACTTACACCACAATACAATCCTACTTATTTCCATTTGGTACTGTTTCTTAAGAAAGCTATTTGATCAAGAATAGCACCAAGATTAGTTATTTCCTAAAGAACTACAAAACTATATATATAAATATGTATATTTCAAATGTGGTAATATATATATAATAAGTTGGTTTAGAACAATGATCACAATAAAGTTTAATTTGATTTTAGGTCTAAAATTGATGTTTTTAGATTATGTGCTGAAAATACGAAATTACACAAAGACTGTACTAAGAAATTATAGTAATAATACTTAACACTTATACATTACTTATTAGGTGACAAGTATTGTTCTAAGCAATCTAAATATATCAAATTATTTCAAAAGCACATTTATAACATACACACAAGGTAAGTAACATTGTTTAGAATGGATAGAGTTTGCTATTATCACCCTTCCAAGGTACTTAGTACTCTAACACATCTTTGAGCATCCCTCTTCCCACAACTTGATTTTCTCTATTCAGTTACTTCCCATGAAGTTTTGTAGGTAATAAAAGCTCCTGCTCCAGGAATATTTACATTTCAGTGTTCTACAAAGCCTAAGAGCTTTGTATTATTAAAATTAGCTATTAGAGAATAGTAGAATATGAAGTACTATGACAGATAATGGGAAAAATATTTTGGGCGGACAACCTACCCAAAACCCCTTAAAACTTAACTTCCCTCTAAAAAGGTAACTGTGAATATGTACATTATTACACAGTACAGAATAATTTTATCAGGTATATTTAGTCATTATATTATTGCTCTTTTATTCTTGAGAGCTCTCCAGAGAAAGGAACATGTCTTATTCATTCTTACATCCACAGTGACTGCCTAGACAACAGATATTGGTCAAATTGGACT
Source organism: Sciurus carolinensis (assembly GCF_902686445.1). Taxonomy (NCBI): domain Eukaryota; kingdom Metazoa; phylum Chordata; class Mammalia; order Rodentia; family Sciuridae; genus Sciurus; species Sciurus carolinensis. The sequence goes on from NC_062213.1 coordinate 35,133,805, forward strand.
AAATCTTTAGCTAATGTCTAACATAAAATAAATGGTTGAAGTCCATGCAAGAAAAACACTATCCATCTCAAGGGGCATGGTATATAATGTATGAGATTAAAAGTCTAGACTAGAGATCTGCTACTACGTGCATTGAAAAAAGCTTATTACCCTGTACAATTCTGGTCCTTTATCTGTAAATATTATTAAAAGATTTATAAGGTCTCTCAAATTTAAGTCTTGACTCTGAATCTAGAAGCTAAACTACATAACACTGATAAATATCTTGATGAATTACAAGCAGATGGTTTGGGGCCAAATGCCTCTCCACAGCAAAATGGTGGACTTGGATTTACCAGATAAAAGGTGAACACAAAGGTTCCCACATATTCTTCATGTGTTCTGTTCTCCTGACCTCTTCTTTCAGTTTTTTTTATATATCAAAGAATTTGACTATTAATAGAGGGTTAACAGAATAGCTTCAACTGACTGATCACATATTTCAATAATTATAGGGCAAAGGTCTTTTCCAAAATTGTATGTGAGTACTCTGAATCATGATATAAAATAACACTGACTACATTATTGACTCTCTTTGTATTTCAGCTGAAGATAGCATGGTGTGTTAAGTCTACTCCATTCAATGCTTGGCATTTCTAGGAAATGGTTACAGTTGGAATCATAGTTCTCTGTTTTTCACTTTGAATATAAAAGTAGTAGAAGGAATATTGTAGATGCTTCTAGCATTCATCTCTGGAATTTCTCTGATCCACAAATAAGCTTTAAACTATTCAAAAATAACCTGCCACATAATATTTACACATATACATTACTGTGATATTTAAAATTAACAATAAATACATAGTCACTCTCCTAAAGAAGAGAACAAAAGGAACAAGTAGGTAACTAGACCTCAATTATAGGTAGACAATAAAAAAATGAAAGATTTAACTAAATAAACATGAGGGTTAGCATATAAAAATGTACAGAGTTCTCATTTTTCAAATTTTCATTAATTAATTTCTTTCTAGATTCAATTACACCATATACAGGACTGGTATATAGAACCATAGTAATTTTTAATATGTGATTTAAAAAATAAAGTTTGTAATGAATGTAGGTAACTGAGGTCCCAATAATCATTGTCAATATAAACCTTTACATACAAGATCAAATGAAATAATAAGAAAACAGAACAGCCTTAGAATGACTTGACGGTATTCTAAGCCAACAAAAACTCAGGAAAACAAGAACCTAAGAGAGAATACAGTTAGTTAAAATCTTTAACCTAGTGACCTCATGTGAAACAGATCTAATCTTAACATGTCCAAATGCTCTTAAACATGAAATGGCATTAAATATGCTTAAAACGTTTTGCACCCTACTAACTGAACATTTAGGAAGATATATCAATCTTTCAGATCATCAATCTACACTTAAATATGTATCAAAATTTTCAATTTAAGTACTAAGCAAAAACAATGGAGATCAAGAAACATAAAATGATATGTGTAAATACACTTTGAAAGCTCATGTAAAGTTTTATTGCTTTTGGAGAATTTGTATTTTACAATATATGATTAATTTTATTTTTTGCTGCATTTCACCCTTTAAATCACATCCTAGCATTGTATTAATAAATAACACTCCCCAGTAAGAAAAGTTATAGATTTATCTTAGTGTTAATTAAATTTTACATGGAACATTGTAGACATTATTTATAAAAGATGAAGTCAGATAAGAATATATTTAAGACTAAAGGTCATTTCGACTTAAGCATAAACCTATTCATATCTTAATTTGACCCAATAACAAGGGCCAAATGTTATGTTATAGAAAATAATGCTAATTTTAAAGTAATATTTTAAAATGCTGACATGTTAAATCAATATGTATAGCTATATTTGATTATCAATTATTATAAAATGTACACAGTCTATTCTGATAGCATTTAGTTATGGTAAGTTAAGGAATTGAGTCATCAATAATGATAGGAAAACCAAATCTAAGTATTAGGAATCAATCATTTTTTTATTTGCTAGGCAACATATTAATATATATGTATAAAATTGTGAGAAGACCATAAGTATTATGTTATTTATGTTCATTATTATTTATGCTCATTGTTGAACTCATAATTATTTCCTTTTCTATTTTAAAATACTTTTAAACATTTCAATTTAAAAATTCCTGAACTGAAAAAATACATTTTGTTTCTCTGAATGCACATTAACATGACCATCTGTATTTTACTTAGAATCTTCCCATTTAACACAATCAAAAAGCAAATCTAATCTTAGAGTCATACATTTCAATAAAATAGGATTGTGTTAGGATCAGTAAGATAAGTCTTGAAAATGAATTTCATATTCCTGAATAAACAAGAATAGATTTTTTTTAACTTGGATAACTTAAACTTGGAATAATAAATATAACTCCTTAATTAAAAAATATTCACACACATTACAAATGTTAATACAGAGTGTCTAATATATAGAAAGGCACTATTCACTTCATTTTGAGACTTGCCTTTTTTCCCATTATTAGGTAGGCTTGGTGTTTCTCCCTTATTGTCTTTATAATGTTGAAAACAGACAACAGTGATTAATAATTGAGACCATTAACAACCCAAATAAAAGCCAAGCACATCAAAAGTATGAAATCACACACTAAAGAATTAAATCCATGCACTAAAGATGACATGCCACATTAATGAAAACAAGAGTTAAGTATATACTTCCTAGAAAAAGTAGTAAAAACATATATAAGGAACAAGGAGTCATTTATATTTTATAATTATGCTTTTATGTCAATTTAATAATTGATGTAAGACACAGGTTCAACATGTGGATTTATTTAGGGTAAAGTAGACAAAATTAAAGTGATGCTAACTATTGCTTAAGTCCCTAAAATAACATCCTAAAACTGAATTTATTGTGGAAGCCAATTCATGAGTAGTGTGAAAGGTTTCAGTGTTTGTGAGAACTAGTATGATATACAGAAGAATGAATGAATAGAAAACACTAATTGCCCAGCTAAATAAAAATGGAATCCATTCGTAACAAGATTGCATTAAAATGTCATCCCTATAGCATTCCAGGAAAATGGAACTTGTATGGAATTCTTCCACTTAGAGTACTGGATATTCAGAATGGAGATTGTTATATACTTTTAGAACTACACAGCTGAAATTGACTTTGTTTCCATCATCAGATGTACTCTGATGAATCATTTTTGTCATTGTTATAATACTAAAAAGTTGTTGATAATTAGCAACTGCAACTTACTATGCTTTTAGTAACTTCAGGCTATTCAGAGAATGTATCCATGAAAATATATCTCCATGCACAATATGACAATGCTTTCTCACAATAAGAGTGAAAAAAGTACATAATGTACATTCTACTACTCATGAGTAAAAAGTGATCAGTTAAACATTAAAAAAATTTAAAGTTATTCTGCATTATTTAAAGGAAGTTAACTTTTTAAAAAACCTGGCAGTTTAGACAAGATTAAGATTCAATTGTTTCAAATAAAAATAATAAAATAGATAAATTTATTATTTACTTAAATAATAAAATATATACTGATTATATAATAATTTATGCTTTAAAATTCTTTCAGGAACATTCTGGCAAAAAGTGGCAAACATTATGACATGTAAACATAAGATGGTCATAAAACACCAGAAACAAAGGAACTGCATACTGTTTAGAAAGAACACTATATAGGGAGAAATTATGACTTTGAATAAATATTATATTATTTGTTGAGCTGGAAGAAGGAAGAGGAACTAGGATAAAAAAGTTAATTGTTCTTACTTTAGGAAATAATAATTTGAAAGTGATCATAGTCTTTAAAGGTCTGAATGGGATTTATATTCTGTTCTATATTTCCTTATGATTTACCTTGACTAGACTCAAAATCCTTAGAGAAGGAGCTAGAGTTTCCATTGCCCACAGCAACACATGGTAAAACACAGTTTTCTAGCAGGAGCTCAAAAAAAATTCTGGAGTAATTAAATAAATGTTCTGAATGTATATGAATGAGCTGGGGTACAGGAAAAGCAGACATCTAGGTCACAGGTACTGTCCATAATTCTAGTTTGATTTAAACAAATCCAACCAGTTGAATAAATTAAATTCTCTGACATGTTGCCTAGACATGTTATATAAAATCTCTTCATTAATAAAATTAGGCAATTTATTTTAGAATTAGTATTGAAAAGCAGAAAACTGTTCTTTATTGTACATTTATAAATGTGGAACCCAAAGTCATGTGAAATCTAGTTACACTTGTAAAACATTCATTTATTTTAAACACACAGACAGACCTGCCTTGACCTCTTCTCTCAGCTTTTCTACCCCCTTCTCTTCCACATGTACAGTTTCTTCATTAACTTCTGTATTTACATGAGTAAAAGTAAAGAAAACAATAACACCAGATAGGTATAATAGTTACTTTTAAATGAAATAACACAAAAATATTCATAATTGTATAATGGGTGAGTATAAGGAGACTGATAGATTAAAGGAGTTTCTGATATGTAATGACTAACCAAGTTTACTGTTAGTGAATTATCACACTATCTGCTTTTAGGATGATGGTGATTTGTAAAAGGAAGAATTGTGAGCTCAATGTATTTGCAATATGTGGAAAACTAAAATAGGCAAAATGCCTTATCTATTAACATGGCATATTATTAGAAAAAATAATGCTATGTAACTTTCCTTCTAGAGAAACAAAAAATGGTATGATAAACGTTTTTTAACATAATGGCAGTACATTAAAATGAGGGGGAAATGAAATAATTATGATAATGCCTTGCAATCACTGGGTACTTTATACTTTCTATATTGTTCTTATTTTATTTCTCTAACTTTCAACAAAGAGTACTAAAGTTAAAATCAAAAGGCATGATTTTAAACTAAATTAAAAGACAATATAAAATGCTTAATCAAAATCATAGAGTTAAATTAGGACTTGCTTGACTTTTAGCTACTAAGGAGGATTAGAAAATAAATATTTCAATAGTTTGGTCCTAAAATAATGCCATCAAAATACAAACTCAGTTTAGTAAGTAGTGCAAAGGTAATTTCATGTAGACTGTCAGTTGATCATTTATTTTGGGTTACCACATATGTAATTTCAGTTAGAAAATGACCTCTTAAAGAGATAATTATCACGTTTAAAACTAAAGAAAATCACACAATCATGTATCTACTTGTCTCCATATTAACACTTATGAAAACACTGTTTTAAAAAATCATCCATACTGTTAAGTTAAAAAAGACAAAAACCTTTCAATTTTTCTACTGAAAAGGATAAGGGAGGTGTTAGATCCTTTATTTTATAAGATAAAAATATGGAAAAATGATAACTGGAGATATTAAAGGAAAATTGTGGTTTTAATGGATTCTATTGGGAAAAATATTAATTAGAATATTTGTTGATAACTCCTTAGAACCTTCATCAATTCTGACATTCCCTATGAACAATATGGTCGGTTTTCTGGCATATTCAGTATTACAAACAACAGAGCTAGTCATATCTCTGTAGACTATTGCTTTAAAATACATTAAAATTAAAATTTTAGAAAATTATAACATAATCTTTTATGTTTCTGACTTCATAAGTCAATAAATGATGCTGAAACTCCATCTTTAAAAATCGTGAAAAGACAAAAAAAATTCCATAATTATTACTGAATTTTCCTTGTGGAAAGTAATTTAAAATTTTAGGCTCCTGGTCTGATGCAAATAATGGAGAATTGTAGAAATGCTGCTCAAATCTTTTTACCAGGCAGCATAATAGACCTCTAATCACAACAGCACTGAATTCTTCTATTAGGCTATATAATAAACAGAAAGAACTACAAAACAGAAGTTGCTAGCCATTCAGTTACAAGTAACAAAAACACAACTTCTATCAAGTTACATAAGGCAATAAGAACATTACTGCTCAAATGCAAAGCATTTACAAATTTGTTACAATAAGTTATGACAATAAGATTACTTTAGTGGCACTTTATACACTATTTGAGGTAGTTTTTCAGTTTTTAGATAAACATTTCATGTATCCATTCAACAAATATTTATTCTGGGCCTACAATGTGGGCATTATTCTATGTGGGCATTATTCATCAGTAAATAAAAGAGTCAAAAATTTCAGAATTTTATAATTAGCAGAGGATTTTATTGTCTTTGTAAATGTAAATACTCCATATGTCTTTGTAAGTACTCCATATACATAATTTAATATTTTGTCTTGAGTCATAATGAAGGGTTTAGTACTAAAACTATAAAACTATATCATATTTAACTTTGAATACTTACTATAAGCAGTTTTGCTACAACGTGAAAAATGATGTAGGAAATACAAACCACAATCACTATCTAATTCAAAAACTTTCTTTTCAAGAAAGTTAAATTTAATAACTAAAATATCATCATAAATACAAAATGAAATATATGATGATAAATATAACTAGACTATGTTTACATCCTTAATGACATAAACACAGACTGCAATTGATATCTATGATGAAAGTTTTACTCAAAATCTGGAATTCAGCTAAAAGGGAAATTAAATATTTTTAAAAGAGCAAATATTTTTTACTCATTTAAAAGAAGTTAAATTCTTTGAATTCTTATTTTATGAATCAATGAAATTTAACTCCTTCACCTTATTTGCAAGTAAAATAAAAGTTGAATACTTTATCAGAATCATAAAACAAAATGATTTTACTATATAAATAACTATGCAATGAAGGGACATCAATTGCAGTTGGGTTTATTTTTGCTTAACAGTCCCTCAAAAAGGCTGTCGGCACAAAACAAACCCTCCTTTATGTACAGACCTTCATAAGGTTCTATCTCCTTGACTCCATTGTCTAGGGAAAACAAAATAAAAACAAAACAAAACAAAACAAAACAAAACAAAAAAAAAGGGAACCAAAGCACAGGGGTTAAAAACAACAGAAATTTCCAAAGGCATAGAATGAATTGTATATTAAAGAAAATTTAAATGGTGACTTAGATATATACTTTTATAAATATAATGTATATATTTTTGCAAAACACATCCAGTTACCAAATAAAGGGATCATTTTTTAAATGATGCTAAAATATTTATATTTTGTTATCCATGCTTTAAGAGGTCCTTTAGCCAAAACTTTATAAATTTACAAATGTTTGAGAAGAATGTTCATGTGTGTCAGCAAATATTGCATCTTATGTAAAAATTTGAAATTATTAAAAACATCAGTACAACATGCATCTTTCTTTGTATATTCATGATTACCTTTTTCTTGTACTCCAGATTTGAGAAGGATCACCATTCATGTGCATCAGCTAACCAGTCCTTTGCAGTGTGTGAAAATTGATTTAGCTAGTTACTAATAAACTTTATGTAACTATCAACAATTACATAAATTTAGTTGTAGCAAAAAAAATCCAACTGCTTATTTAAGACTATTAAGTTTACTTTTAAAATACATTTATTCAAATTTGAAAAATGTGCAAGAGCAAAAATTTAGCTTATTTTATCTCCAAATACTATAAATTTTAAACATAGAACATATAATATTCAAAAATAAAACTATCACATTCAGCAAGGCATATGATTAACAAAATAAGTAACACAAAGGTAATAATAAAATCTTGATTCACCTTAGCTTCCATGTGCATTTCCTATGTGATAAAATGAGAAATAAAACTTACTTCTCTCCAATGTTCCCTTTGGTGGAAGCTGTGGAAGCTGTCGGCCCCTTCGTCCTGCCACTGGAGTACTTGATGGGCTTGTCTGGACAGACCCAGTTCGAGGATGAGACCTACAAGATACATCATTGGTATTCATTTTCAGTACAATGAGTTAAATGCTTTTAATACATTTGGTTCATATTATAGCTGTGTAAGTGCTTTTAAAAAAAGAGGTTTAGCTGCTGATTAAAAGGTTAGGAAAACAGGACAAAATATGGATATTTGAATGATTATTTAAGTAGCAAAAGATGTTTACATTTTTGTGTAATATGCATACATACACACATACATGCACACAAAACCCTATGATAAAATCCATGGAATAGTTAATGTAAATTAGTATTCTATTCATATGAAAGAGGAGAATTCTGAAGCTCAAAAAATAAAAGCTAATACCTCACACCTCTTTCTATCTGATTTCAAACTTAACACTAATCTTCCTCTCTTGATCCAAAGAGATTTTTACTCAGGCTTATATTAAATGTCCCTTCATTAGAAAATATGAAACTACAAATAAAACCCTGAATAATTTAAAATTCAGCTAAAGAAAACACTGGTTAATACATGATATTAGTGCTGAGAGAAAGAAACTAAAATTCTGCTTCTGAGTAGTGTCATTATGATGAACATTAGAAAAGTGATGTCTAATGGACACAAGTAATTTCTCATTCTGTAGGAGAAGAACATGATAGTTATGAGGGCATTTACCCAGGACTCCTGATTAATGAGAAATCACAAAACAAATGCAATCAGGACAGTTAATAAACAAATTACAATGGTAACCACACACTATTATATCCACTGAATATAAATAGTGTGTTTACATTGAAAAGGTTAGTATTGACTGTTACTAGTGATCAGTCAAAGATGATAGAAGAAACCATTTAGCTGTTGGGAAAAGAAAATGGTGTGCCAGTGGTGTAAAGGGGGAAGTTAGTCTGATTGATTTATCTTTCACCTCGATAAGGCAGGTGAAGGAGGGGCAGATCTTCCAGTCATTAATGAAGGCATCGACCTCATGAGGTTTGTATCAGGACGTTCAGTGGATCTGGAGCGGGTGGTGGTCCGCTCAAGGTGAGGCCGTTGTTCTGTTGATCTGGATCTGTGATATGGCTGTCTATCTGCTGCTTCACAATCCCTGAAACGTTAGTCAAAAAGCAGCTCAGTTGATCTTTGTGCCCTTCTTCTATTTGGTCATGATGCATCAAACTGATTTTGAGAAAGGTAATTGTTTAAAATTATTGAGTATGTTAAAAAAGAAGTTCCCCAACATATTCTGAGCAAAATCTCACTACACTTCTTAAGAATTTCCAAGGAACCAAAATCTGCCTTTTATAGAAACTCCCAGTGCATATAATAGGAGTTGCTCAGTTATAATTAGTGAAAACCAAAACTGCCTGCTTTCCAAAATGAATCCCCTAAACAGAACATGTGAACTGTGTGAAGTATTCTATTTTAAAGAAATTCAATGACTTTTCCTAATACTTTCAAAAGAGTGAAGAAAACCATGTAAGCATTAATTCTCAAGTCCCTGACACTCTTTATTAATATACAACTAAGATATTAAAAAACTTTCAACACAATAATAATATACTGATAAACCTGAACATTCAGACAGTAAAATCAAAACAAGGTTATAAGAAAATAGGGCACCTTTGAAATATGCAGCCACATTTAAACATGACCCCAAAAGAGAAATCACTCTAGGGAACTGGTTAATCAGTCATCTATCTCAGTGTACTTTAGCTATATTAACCAATTCAGAATGTGTCTTAATTGGCTGAAATAATTCTGAAACGATGTGGTCTTTGCAACCACAAATAAGTCTAACACTAAAACTTAATGTTTGTTGAAAGAAAAATAGTAAATTTAAGTAACCTATCATTACTGATTTTTGTATTCCTGAAACCTAGTATAATGCTTTTACACCTAACTTGATAATAAATGCTTTCTAACACCAACCCCACAATTTGTAAGGCAACCTTAAAAATATTAAATTTGGCTCTTGAACTTAAAGTAGTATACACCAAAGTAATACTTCAAATAAAATTATTATCTCCCCACCCAATTGTGATCACAAAATAAATATGCCTGTATATTATAGAAAGTAAAGCAGTATTAATCTCATCCAGGACCTCTACTTTACCTATAAATTCTTGCAACCTTATTTTTGATAGTGGAAAACTACAAGCAATTAAAGAAAAATAAAGGGAAAGGACACACTTTCCCAAATTCATGAATTACATTGCATACAATTTTAGACCAGAAGACATTAAATTAGAGGATTTTAGAAAGCAAAAACTGGATTTATTTTATGTTACATTCTGCAATCTTCTAAAATTTCCTTATATTTTGTTCCACAAAAAATAAGAAATACATAATTATCATAATGTGAGATGAAAATAGGTTAATAAGGGAAACATGAAAAGAGCCACAAAAGAAGTTAGAATTTTCCAAAAAATGTCTTTCCACAGTTAAGGGAAATAAAAAATTACCATATTTTAAATTCTGATAACACAGAGAAAAAGTCAAGATAGGCTCCTAAGCCTACAATCTAGCAAGAATAGGTCTAAATAGGTAAGAGTTAGGGTTATTGTTAAGAAAATTTAAAGCAGCACTACCTGAATTACCCAGTTTCATAGCAGATTCTTCAATGCCAGTATATAAAACTTGAGAATTTACAACTACATTTTGAGAGAGTATTAATTTTAAGTCAGGAATGTATAAATAACTTTGAATAGCAACAACTGAGAAGTGTAAATAATACATAAGGTTTAACATATTTTATTTCCTACATGGAATTCTCAAATTGTAGACTATATTTCAATGAAAGCAATTTCCTTTGTAATTCTACTTAAACACCTTATTTTACTTTATGCACATAAAACATTCTAAAATGGGTGGCCATTGGTTTTATCAAACAGCTAAAGAGTAAGCCACACACAAGGTTAGGAACTCTTTGTAAATTTAAATCTTTTTTAGGTAAATAATCCAACTGTCTTTTAAAAAGTAATTTAATGTTCATTCAAGTTCCATTTTTCAATAATCTATATTTTTTAATCTATGTTTAAAGTAATTCAGATTTTTTTAAGGTATTGTTTCCCTTGATTGATACAGACTACTATTCTGCAACACCTAGTGGCCTCTATTCTACATTGGAAGTATTTGGTGAGGGGACTGCCTAATAGTTCCCTCATTAATTTATACTGACCTGTAGTCCTATAACAACAGTCACTATTGAAACAACCATCATAAAAACATATAATAGCACATACAGATTCTAATATAAGGATAAACTGACAATAGGCTATAATAATAAACAATTTGGAAAGACTTTGAATTTAAATGTCAATGTTTACTCATAAGAAGCTAAAAATTAAAAATATTAAATGTTAGTACTCCTTTTCAGTCATTCTGAGAGAAAAAGTTTCATAATCATCTGATTCAATTTTGAATTATTCAGTTTATAATGATTCAGTTTCAAATACTTTTTCCAGTCAATGTGGTTGTTTTTGAGAGATTTTTAACATTTTCAGGACTCTGATGCACCTTCCCATTTACTTCATCAATTTTGCTATTAGAGACTAATAGAGACTATTTCAGGGTCTCTATTTCCAAAGAAAGTACAAGGGATTTATGCAATGTTCTGGGGAAAAATAGATTTGGGAGCACTCTTTTTTATATCTTTTTGTATGTACTCATTCTTCCATCCATCCCAATGACACAACTCCAGACCAAAGTATGCCCAATATAGAGTATCTATGTAAGTATGAGAGAAAAACATTAAGAACATTCCAAAAAAGAAAAAGAAAAGTTAAAAACACCCATTGACACAATGAAGTGCTTCCAAGTAATATTCAGAAAACAATGACAATTGTCCTATATTCTAAATCAGAATCTAGCATATAGCAAAATAAAGGCTTTGTGTTTATATTGTGTAAGTAAATTTAATAGATTTTTCTTTAAAAATAAACATAAAAAAGTAAAGCTACTTAGAACTTAGTTAAGCTTTTCCTTTATGAAGCTGAAATCTCTTTTTTTTTTAATTGGCTATATCTCTGAAGAATAACTCTAGTCTATTTGTGGCAAGAAGTGCCTTCCCTATATTCATACATATTGTGTAAGCTGGTTAATAGCAGAAGCACAATACTTTAAAAAAGTATCTTTAATGTTGTAATGACTTAGATATGAGGTATTCCCCCAAAAGCTTACATGTGAGACAATTCTAGAAAGTTTAGAGGTGAAATGATTGGGTTATGAGAATTTTAACTAATCAGTGCCTTAATTCCCTGATAGGGATTAACTGGGTGTTAACTGTAGGCAGGTTAGGTGTGGCTGGAGGAGGAAGGTCATTGGGGGCATGCCTATGAGGTATATATTTTGTCCCTGGTGAGAATCTCCCAAACTCCTTCTCTCTTTCCTCATGCAATATACTGAGCTGCTTTCCTTTGCCATGCCCCCACTCCGACCATGATATTCTACCTCATTTGGGGAATAGAACAATAGACCTGGTCATCTATGGACTGAGACATCTAAAACTGTGAACCCCAAATAAACTTTTCCTCCTCTAAAATTGTTCTTGTCAGGTCTTTTGGTCACAGCAACAAAAAGTTGACTAAAACAAATGTCAAGAGATTTTCTGAGCATTAGATGCATAACTGAAGCAAAACTTACAACGTATACTCAGAAACAATAAAAAACAAGACACTTAGGAGTAATTAAAGAAATACATATATAAATTTGTATAATAAAACAAACAATTATGACTCAAATTCAATATCATAATTTTCATGTTCATTATAATGTGCAAGATGCAAGTTTAACTTTTCAAAAATTCTATATTATTTTACCCCTACTTTGAATTGAAGAGAACTGCAAGACAGCTGTGGTTGTAGCCAGTGGTAGAGCACTTCCCTAGCATGAATCAATTCCCAGCACCATGAAAAAAAAAGAAAAAGTAACAACAAAGAAAGAGAAGTGCAAGACATAAAATATTCACCATGAAAATCATGGTATGTAAAGTACTGTGGATATATAGAAATATTTTATTATTTTGGAGGAGAATGGATTAATTTATCCTTGGGCATGGTAACATTTCTCTACTGAATATTTCTATTGAAATAAAAAAAAGCACTATATGTTAATTAAAAGTAAATAAGCTTACACAAAAATAACAAGAATCTACAAAGTCATTCAAATCAATAACAATCTAAAATGAGAAAGTGAAAATACAATGATGAGAGAAAGACATTAGTAATGCAGAGAAATATATTACTGCTACCCACAACCCTAAGTTATCATGAAAAAAGAAGTCAAGTGTCTTCATATCTCTATAGGTATATTTTTAAATAGTTGTATTTGAAATTACAAGATTAAATATCTTGATTTTCTTGAGAAAAACTTAACATTGAATAATAGATATATTGTATTATTAGAGATGCATATATAAAAATATATAAATTGTAAATATCCTGAAGTCATTTTGACTATTGTATTAAATATTTATTGTTTTCCTAGTAATTCAATTTGTATTTTAAAAATAACAAAAACTCACATATTGACAGGATTATTTACCCAGCACAATTAACATGCAGAAAAGTAGCATATCTTTAAAATACAAATTTTTAAGTCCAAAGGCATGATATAATTCTTATTTTGTGAAACAGTTTTCATTTTCAGTGTATGTTTGAGTTTAATAATGCTCTGCTGATTATAAGAAAGCTATTCTATCAAAGTATTGGCTCTACATTATTTTTGTGTCAGTTCTTCATAGATTTCATGAAACAGCAAATGTTTTAAATATATCTATCTAAGGGATAAAATTATGACTAGCTATTGTATTACATGAGACTGATGTAGTATACTCCTCACAATAAAATATGTGACTGCTCTATTCAACAAGTTTACTGACGAACTTCAAAAAGTTCTCAACCTTTCCTTTTGTTTTCCTATTTTTACAAGGACAGTGGAATGATGATAAAGCAAATTTTCCATACACAGTGCTGCCTGCTGTACTTAGCTGGAACATCAAAATTCCAGTACAAGTTCCACACTCAGAAGATTGATTCATATTCTCAAGGGTATGCACACACACACACACACACACACACACACACACGTTCATTTTCAAGCATAAATTCTGCCTCAGTCATCACTATTGATCATATGATGTACAATATTCAATACAAAACTACTATAAACACAAAAGACATAAAAAATCAGGCCCATTGTTTTACGAGTCAAAGCAAGCAACAGAGCTGACACACATATGACAGCTGCAACTATAAAATAAAAATTGTTTTTGTTTGGAATTTCTTCTAGATTCGCTAGTCCTTGATACATTTATCTACCCTTATGCCACTGCCATGTTGTTTTGAATATTGTAACTTTGAAATAAGTTTTGAAAGTTGGAACTGTGAATCCTTAACTTTGTTCTTTTTCAAGTTTTATTAGTTATCTAGGACCCCTTTCATTTCTATAGAAATTTAAGAATCAGTTTTTTCCTCTCTCTCTCTCTCAAATAAATTATTTAAAATATATATACTTAATGTGTTAAAGACGGTAGTAGAAAAGATGTACAACAATGTGCATGAATAGATGGGTAAATTTCAGCACATTGATTATAGAGCATAAAAAAGTCTAATGGAAATGCTAGAAATGACAAGAGAATATGCAAAATATTAGAAAATTAGCTGAGTCAATTTATAAGGATCTTAAATGCCTAATAAAGATGATTAAATGGCTTAATTTTTTTCAAGAGAGATCAAAAGCTTTTGAACTTTTTATCAAATACTGAATTAAGAAAATTAATTCAGCAGTAGTGTAGAGAATGAATCAATCTAGAAAAAGGTTCTAACCTACAGTAACAGTGAAGAAAACAGTGAAGAGGGTATGAATGGCACACATTATAAATAACAATATATAAAATATGTACTATACAGTATATGGAATATGCCAGTATACAGAAGTACACAAACAGAATTGTTAGATATAGAAGGAATCTCAGAAAACATATAATCCAATCTCTCTCATTTTAGAAATGAGTAAGCTGAGACTTACAGAAACTGAGATAAAGTCACATAATTTGTTATCTTCTGAGCTGGAACTTGAACTGAACTTTCTGGATTCAAAAATCCATTAACTTCACTGAACTGTAAATTCTTGGTAGTAGGGATTTTTTTTCTTAATAATGTTTAAAAATCATCATACACATTAAATGCAGAGATGTATAAACCAAAAAAACCAACCAACCAATAAAATAATAACAAAAAAGATCCAAGAAACATCTTTTAAATTTATAGCTTCAGAAATGAAATGATGAATCAACAGAAATACATGAACTATGGATAGAAACAGAAATATTCTTGAAGAAGATAGTAAATTCAGGTTTGGTCTTAAATTTAAGAAGTGTTAGAAAAATATTCCTCTGACGATGTCAATCAGAGAAATCTGTCCTTTGAATAACAGGTAAAATTTGAGAAGTCATGGTTTATTAGTAATATTTTAATATTCATTGGCTCATTCACTCTTTCAATACATTTAGGTTGAGTTGCTATAATATGCCAGTTACTACACTAGGCACTAGAAGTTTTAGTCAAAGTCACAAGCATGATAGGATATAAGAAAACACATGATCTAAATGTAAGCACTTGAGAAAGTGAAGAAAACAGAAGATCAATTAAGGGACAGAGTAAGAACCAGAGATAACTGCATTAGAGAAGCTTAAAAGGAGGCAATTAATAATGGCAGACACATAATAATAAACACGTATAAAAGTTCTGACAAACAACCAAAGAGGAAATAATTTCAACAAAGTGTTGAAGACAGAGGTCACACTGTACAGGGTTTTGGACTTAGGAATTGATAGCATAGAGGGAGCATATGTAAAAGTATGTACTTGAGAAAACTGACTTAAGTAAAAGATAGAAAGAAAAAGAAAACAGAAAAAAAGACCATTCTCAAGATAGCCTGATGGGATGACAGAGTAGAAAGAAGGTATTTATTTAGGAAATTTCATCAGTAATTTTTAAGAAAAATAAAATCATTAAATGAAGAGAGATTTAAATAAAGGAAATAAGAAATGAAAGCAGGAACACTCCAGAGAAATTGAGAGGGTAGAGACAGAAACACAAACAGAAGTTAGTTTCACTGTAAAAGAAAACAGTAGAAGGAAGAAGATTGATAACAAAGCAGAGAAGTTAAGGTTAAAAAAAGAGGTGTAGCTGCTACATAATTCATTAACTTTGATTGCATTACTACTTTCCACGTAAGGCACTTGTAGGAAGACAATCTCCATTCCACACAGGAATCTTACTCTTTACCATGACTCCCTGGTAAAGCTTGTCATGGCAAAGCTTGTCAGAATCCTTTCTTTAACTAGGGTCCTAATTGTGTCCCCAAATATCTTGAGATAAGACCATCACATCACTACCTCTTCAAATTCCATAGCAGCCCTTACCACTATTCTAGACCCAGGTCAGACATTTCCCAAGACCATCATCCAATTCTGACCTCAAACCAATTTAAGATAAACCTAGGGTATTTTGAGGTTAATTATTTTTCATTTTTGTCTATCAGGTGAAAGAAAAACCCCACTGGCCCCTGATATCTTCTCTCTAAATTGTCTCCTACACTCTGTTTAGTTCTGTTCTAAATCCTGGCTGAATTTTCAAGAATCCTTATTCCATTGTTGACATACTTCTTTATATAAAGCTTTCTGCAGAATGTTTTCTGCATATTCCAATTTTACATAACATTTAGCTCATTGTGCAGCCTCTGCTTCATGTATCCCTCGTCTGCAGAAGCTACTTATTTTTTCACATTTCATAGTCCATGGATACAGAAGAGGAGATTAGCTCCTTGGAGATACTTTTGACCCTTACTCTCCTGACACAATGTGCATAATCCTTAATTCATGTAAGGATGCCAAGCAGCTGTAACAACCATTATTAATTCAGGTAGCTATTCATCTATCCATTTTACTATCACTCCCACTTAATCATTGATAATTGAGGGAACTGGCTCTCCACCAGTTTCTTTATCCTAATTCCTATAATAACGATAGATTTCAATACATAGACATGCAGAAATTTGTTCTATATGAGACCCAATCTCCAGATTTTTGTAAATTCAATCATCCTCACCTTTTTCCTGGATCAGTCTCCTACTTCTGGGGAAATATTATGGATCATAGAATCCAATTAAACCATTCAAAGACAAAAACACTAAACTTGAATATCTTGAACTTTGATTTCAACCATTAATTCTGTGAGATGTCTTATAATCTCATTCGCATTCAACTGATCTTCATTTGATCAGTTGTTCCTTGGTCCCTGCCACCCTCTTTGCTTTTCTTCCCTCCTTACCCATCCAGACTCTATGAATCACTCTATGAACTGTCTCTACCACTCCCATACAGCACCCGAATTCCTTTCTAATGGTTTTCCTACTCAAATATTCATCAAAAGTCGGGCATTGGTGGTGCATGCCTGTAATCCCAGCAGCTTGGGAAGCTGAGGCAGGAGGATCACAAATTTAAAGCCAGCTTCAGCAAAAATGAGGCACTAAACAAATCAGTGAGACCCTGTCTCTCAATAAAATACAAAATAGACCTGGGGATGTAGCTTAGTGGTCAAGTACCCTTGAGTTCAATCCTAAGTACCTGCCTCTCAAAAAAATGTCATGTATTGTGATGCACACCTGTAATCCCAGGAGCCAGGAGGCTGAGGCCGGAGGATCTCAAGTTTGAAACCAGCCTTGGCAACTTAGAAAAACTGTCTCAGAACAAAAATAAAAAAGGGCTGGGGTGTAGCTCAGTGGTAGAGTGCCCCTGGATTAAAACCCCAACACACCCCTCACAAAAAAACCTTAATACTGGTTTAATCCCAAATATTGATTTCTCTTCATTAATGTACTTAGCTGCTCCTCTGCATCTATTTTTCCCTTGCCTCAACCATAAGTAATAGCTTCTTTTTCTTTACAAATTCCATATGGTTAGCCCAATCCCCTCCTAAGTCTCCTAAGACCTTTCTTCTAGTCATCTTCCCTTTTTTTCTATGTTTTCAATCTTTCCTAAAGCATTCTTTGTCCTAGTCTATGAACATATGGGCATACAGAATTTCCTATTCTAAAAGAAGGAAACATTATTTGATATCACATACACCTATCTACTATTTTTCCTTCACATTTAGTGGATGAATTAATTTCCTTCTTTCCTACTCATGGCCAGGCTACTGCAATCTGATTCCCACCACCACCACAACCCTTCCTTAATTAACCCAGCTAAAATCAACAATGACTTCTCACTGAACAAGTCCAATAGGCATTTTTCATTTGTTATTTTTACTACTGAAATTATTTCTTCTTAGGGCTGGGGAGATAGCTCAGTTGGTAGAGTGCTTGCCTTGCAAGCACGAGGCCCTGGGTTTGATCCCCAGTACCACAAAAAAAAAAAAAAAAAAAAAAAAGAAAAAATTTCTTCTTGAAATTCTCCATTTAATTTTGTTCTTAATTTTCTCATTCTTCCTTCTTACATACTTCAGTAGTTCTCCTTCCCCTGTCTATCCCTTAATTATAAAGAATCCCAGGACAGAGGAAACTCCTTGGCTGTCATTTCATGGGTTGTTTCTCGGTTGATTTCACCTATATTTTTATAGCTACTTAACCATTGTTAATGAAATTACTCTTAAATTTCTCTATGTAGTCTAGACCTTTGTTTAAGCTTCAAAATTATTTATTTTCTAAAAATCTCCCCTTAGCCCTCTTAGTAGTTCTAAAACTGAACTTGCCTCATACTTAAGACTACAGATTTCTCCCCTTAACTCCCAACCCTTGTTAATGTACCCTATGCACCCAGTTACTCAAGCTATAAGATTGGGTGTTTTTCATGACTTTTCACTCTCCCTCAACATCCAAATCCCATTATTTACCTGCTCCTATTAACTTTAATTTATTGAATCATCCATATTCTATTTCTCCAACTACAATTTTAATCCCTCTTTTATTTTTATGCCTTTATTCTTCTCAAATTAACCACCCAGATACTCTCCAGAGTAGTTATTCTTCAGTGAATAGGCTTATCATAGCCACCCTTTGATTAAAACCCTCAAAAGAATCTATAGCACCTGTAGTCTTAGATCCAAGTTCCTTCACAGAGTTTTGCAGGTTTCTTATAGCCAGAATCTAGCTTCACATAAATCTAAAATAATTCCTGTTCATCTTTTAAGATACAACTGAGTTATCTTCTGAGACCTTTATATAAAAATCCATCACCTGATACCAATCATCAATGCCACTAATTCCTTAATATGCTATGTATAATTGTAAGCAGAGATAAGTACCTGCCTTAGCCTCCGGCGCTGCTAAGATTACAGGTATGTACCATGGCACCCAGCCAAGCCTAGATACTTTTGATGGACTGGTCATAATCTAGGAATGTCATCTTGAGTTTACTACATTCATTCCATTTAGAAATTTGCATATATTATATAGCCAAACTACAACCCATTTGGAGTTATTAACATGTATTTATTCTCGGAAGGATTATGAGGCAAGTATATGCTACCTTGAAAACTAGGCTGAAACACTGGACACTTAGAAATGGATTTCACCTTCTTATTTCACATTGCTTGTAAGTGTTCAATTATTTTGACTCAAGTAGGTGAATTAGGGATAATTTGAATATTTTAGTTTTTAGTTCAAAAGTGATTCTGCAAAAGAAAGAGAAAGATCTAGATTTGAATCTTATCAAATAAGAAGAACGGTGTGGTAAGGGAATTGAGATTTTCTGAGAATGAATTCAACTTCTGGATATGAAAGTAGGTAAAGAAAGATGGAGACTTAAATAAGGAGAAGGTAAAGGGGCAAAGAAGGTATATTTCTTTATTGAGATAAAAGAATAAATGGAGTAGAAGTTACTCAAAGAATAAGAAAGGAACATGCAGTTCTGGAGTCTAAGTGTGGAGTAGTATTTGAATTAAGATATCAAAGACATTAATTTCAAGTGATAATAAAACTCAGAGTATGGCCATGGGAGTGACTGACTGAAGTAGAATTAGGGGTAAAGCTCCCTATATTTGAGATAGTTGAGAAATTGAGTGTGTGTTAAATAAATCTTTCAGAATGATGACATTACTCAAGTTGATGGTAGTAATTTTAACAAAAAAGGATACTAAAGTCAGGTGCAAAACTCATCAGTGAATAAAAGAGCATAATGAAAAAGTCAGCAGATAATAGAAACAGGGAAGGGTTAGAAGTTGGTTGTGGTTAGTTGTAGTACATATGAAAGGTATAGGAGTTAAAGATAATAAAGACAGAACATTGTAAAAACGAATAGAGGAGAATGGATAGTTGATTAAAATCTTTGTCATCAACAGATATTCTAAGAGAGTGGGAAATAAATCAGTCCAAGGACCTCCTAATGGATTGGGGTGGAGGTCAGATGAATGGATTATTTAGAATATTAGTAGAATGAGAAACAAATGATCAAAGTAGGTTTTTTTAAAAGTAAAGGAAGGGAATGTTAAACTGAAAATTTAATGAAAGAGGAGCAGGGCTTTAATAGGCAAGGAACAATATATGTAACCAGGTATTCTGATTCTTAGTTTGGGAAGTAGATTCATAGCTGCTCATTTTTTACTATGCTTTAAAACTTGCACATATTCTTTGGCATGTATCAAAAACATAATGACTGCAAAATAACAAAAATAACTTAGAAACTTCATTTTCACATCATCTATCCAAGTGTTCAGGATAAACTGAGCTTAGTTGAGGCCCTTAGGAGTTTCTGATATGCTAGAACAAGTCAAGTACCTTAATACATGTAAAATCAGCATGTAAATGTTCAGAGCAAATCTTACAATTAGACATTTGATAACATGTTTTGTAAAACAAAATTTCCTGTGTTTTACTATAATATAAACATCATCGATAATCTTATATTTCCTAACCACAAACCAAATCATGTCATAGACAACTCATAAAATGTCCCCTTAAAATAGACCAATTAAGTTGAGTTTGAGAATTTGGATAAGATATGAAACTAATAACCAGTGTAGAACTGATCAAGAACTGAGTCTATCTACATTAGCAAACTGAAAATCAAGCACAAAGCAAACAATTTATTTACTGGTAACAGAGACTAAGAAAAACGCAAAGTATAAAAAGAGTAAATTATTTTACTTAAAACTAATTTTACTTAAAATGGAATAAAGAGATAGCAGAGTAAATAGAAGAAGACTATAATCAGTAATATTTCATTCATGCATGTCACCCACCTTAAGAAAAGTCTCCAAGTACCAGGACACAGTCATATAACTATTTTTTAATATTTTTCATAAGGTAAATGTATAATCAATGCAACCAAAAAAGAATGCATTATTATATAGCAACAGCAAAATTATAGACAAAACAACAAAAAGTAAGAATTATTTAGTATTAAAGCAAAATAATAGAAAAGAGACCAAGAATGCACAAAAGAAAATTAAATATATGTATATTAAATGTATATACAGCTATAAACATTATTATATAATTAAATTGCAAGGCATTAAATTTCTATTATATTTATGGAAAGATCACAAAACTTGAATTATTAGGAATTTATCGTTAATGCTATCTTTTATGTTTCCTTCCATATTTATCTACATGAATTCGAACTTAGGAATTTACCCATGAGTTTTCATTATTTGTTTCTAAACTATTATCAACTCAATTAGTTTTTAATAGGGCTAAAGATCACAATAGTTATCTCTTTGCAACAATAGTTAGGTGAATAAGTACAGCACATAATCTTAATCTGCACTAAAGTGAACCCACTACTACATTATCATTGTTATTCTCTTCTCTGCCTAAAGGGCCTCAAAATGTTGCCAGTAAACTGTCTTAAATTCCTAAAGCTACATATATACCTTTGAGAACTCTACAAATTTTAGAGACCTTCTTTCCCTAGTCTTTTTGTTATCTCCCCTTTCTGTTATATGTCAGGGAATTGATATTTCCTTTCAACATAAATTATATTTAAAGTATCAGAGTTGTACTACCTATGATTCATTGAAATTCCTGCTTTGGAAAGAGGAATATTGGTAGAGTAGAAATGAAGAAGGATTTCAGACCCAGTATTCTCCACAGATCCAAGATTGTCTACTATGTTCAAGGAATATATCACGACCAGCTTTGACAAGGTAACCACAAACAAATCGGTTCAACCTAAGCACTTCAGAAACAGACTCTTCTACTCTGGATCAGGGAGACAGGGAAGCAGGTTGTTAGAACATGTAAAAATCAACCATTGTTAACTAAAAATTGCCAGTAAACTCTGCTGAGGAAGACAAATAGTCAATTGCAATTAATTTTAAAAGAATACAGTTATTCTATCCTTCTATATAATAGTTAACTGTAATTTCTAGTGGACTAAATATTTAGGGAAATAAAAAAGATGATCTTAGCTGGCCAAAAAGAAACTGTATTTTTTATATTCTATTATAATTAAATAGTTTATATGTTTCATTTCATACTATTTTATAAAGGTTTCTATGTTTCATTAATAACCATTTATGTATATACAAACAGAAGTAAAAGTAAATTATATTACATCAATAGACAGGAACATGCAATTCTACAAATAGACTCAATTGTAAGAAAAATATACCTGCCATCCCTGTGATGATGGTCAATGGTCTGACTGTATCTGGAGCGAGGTAGAGTAAGAAAATGACTGCAAGCATGCCAGAAACAAGAATATAAATGAGACTCAGGAAAGAAGGAAAAAAGGTATAGTTTAATTTTAAAGTGAGATTCAAAAAGATAAGCAGATAGTAAGCAAAGCAAATGGAAACTGCTACTGAAGTGTTTGCCCCTTCTCCCAATGTCAATAGTAATATGGCAGTGCTAAAGGATAAAATAACCTAAATATTCTAAAATAAAAGCAACAAAAAATAACATTCAGACTTCTAAAAAATCATATTTCAAAATAAAAATTTTATCAATTACCACTCAAATATCTTTAGCACCATTTGGAAAATGCTATACTATCCTATACAGATGTTTTCCTAAGTTTTAGGAGGAATGTCAAGAAGAGAAAAATAATGCACTAACCATAAGGTTTAAGAAAATAATAAAAGGGGTAATAAATAATACCTATAATGTCTTAGGAGATTTTATGAGGTAATTATTTCTCCTTAAAATGTTAATACTTAGAAATAACTATCAGGAGCTTTAAAAATTCTATTTAGTAAAAACAAACTCATTTGAATACTTTTTATTTGATTATTAATTATGTTTATTAAATTTATTGGATGCTATCCATTTTTCCACTTACTCTTTATTTTGTATTCACTACATACTGTTGGGCTCCGTTACATTTCATGCCTCAAGACCACCATGAGCAATTAAAACAGCACACTGACCTTTTTACCATCTATATTGATTCTCTTTTTTTATGGTACTAATTTAAATTTTTCTACTTTCTTAAAACCTCCAATGGCAAAACATTTAAACATGGCAGATGATCATGATGTTTCAGGAAACAAACCTTGAACTCTCCCGATTTTCATAATTATACCTTTAAATGGAGAGTAAATAGGCATATATTTATATCTTCCCTTGTCCTTATTTTCTGTACCAAAAGAAGAAATGCCTTTACTTGTAATCCTGCTTCTCACAGGACCTGGTTTCATTCATTACTCCCTTCCCTTTCTCATCTGCATAATCCAAAAATAAATCCTTTGCTAACCCCCCGGCCTTCCTTTCAAGCCACAGCCTCTTTCTCACTTTCTTCTCATTATTAAACATCTTAAATGACATATATCTACAATTCTTGTCACCGCACCTCAAGTTTTAAGCTTAATGCAACTAACTTATGCTTCTATCATTCTCTTGAAGCTATTCTATGAATGTTATCTGCAAAATACTAAAAAAAAATCTTTTGATCTCCCATTGATTTTCATCATACTACACTTATCTATGATATTAGACCTTGATTTTCAAACCTTTATTTCTTAACACTTTCCTGTCCTGGTTTCTTAAACCTTATTTTCTCTGTTTATTGAATACAGTATTTATCTAACATAAAGTATTTAATTAAGAGTTTTGTCTACATTACCTCATTTATAGTCTCATAAGAATTCTTAGAGGCAAGATCTAATATTTCCAATTTGAAATTGAGACCATGAGGGCTCACTCATAGCCACATAGTATGTAGCGAGGTTGGGTTTCAAACTAAGGGCTTTTTAAATTCAGAAATTAAGCTCTTAACATGTATACGCGTGGCCTGGTTTCCCACCTACCTGACTTTTGCTTCTTCATCCATTTCATTTAATGGATTTCCTTTTTCTGTATTCAAGAGAGGCAGTGGTTTTCAAAAATTCATTTCTTGATCTTTTTATATTCCAACACTTTCTTTCTAAATAGTTATTTTTTTATAGTATGAATGATTACTTTGTTTAGTCTTAATTTTTCTTTGAGTTACACAGCATATTTCCAACTGCTTCCTGGTTCTCCACATGTTGGAGTATCACAAAAATAATTCAGATTAATGTGGCTTAAGTAACATACATTTTTTCCTATTGGGACATCAGGGGCTGCATTTGTGAAATGAGAGGATTGAAACAATCGTTTTTTGTTTTTTTTTAAGAATACCACTTGTTTTCAAACAAAATTTGATGTTGAATCAATATATAGGAACCAAATAAAATCAAAATGACTCTAGCTAAAGAGGAAGTGAGAAGTCTAGATCCCTACCCATTTGGCCTCATTATGATGTACATAGCTGACCCTCAAATACCTATTCAGAACCAAGGACTACACACTCTCTAAAGTCTTTTAATTTCAAACCAGATTCTTTAATTCCCTTTTGGAAGTTAATATGATAGTTTGGTTATTTCTCTTCTTGCAATGTCATTTTCAACTAATGATTTAGAAACTCATTTCATAAGCTAAGTTGTAAAATTCAGAATTTAACACCTCTAGTTCCTTATTTTACACATTTAATTGACCCATGGGCTTTGCTGTTTCTGACACCTAAATAACTCAGATTTCTCCCATCTCTCCTTTTCTCCTGCCACTACCTTAAATCAAGCTTTGAAATAAGCCTGTTTTTTGAAATGTTTCTCTTAGGTTTCCCTACCTTCAGAACCCAACATTCCCATGACCCGATCTATTCTTCACCCTATCTATAGAAATGTATATGTAAATTATGTTTTCTGCTCATGCAGGTACCTGAATTGAAATCTTTCAATATTTTCCAATATAAAAAGCAAGTACAAATTCCTTAAGGGTTCTAAACCACTTTCAGTTCCCATTTCCTGTCACTTCTTATCCCCCATACCACTACCTTTTATCTAGATAAAACAGACTACCTAAGATTCTCTAAATATATCATGTGTTTTCTGGACTCCAAGACTTGCGGACGCTCATCATTGTCAAGAATGCCCATCATTCCCCCTCCATCTCTGCCTTTTGCCTTTGAAAATCCTAATCAATCTTTAAAGTTCAATTTCTCTTTGAAATCTTTTCTAACAGGCTCAAGAAATTTATTCCAATTATTTCCTGTAATATTATGCTTTAGCCTCATAGACTTCAACATCTTATAATTAGCCAGTACATGATAATTTGTCTATCAAGAATAGAATAATGTCTTAAACATTTTGCACACAATGGCCTCACCCACTCAATCAATATCCATTGTACTAAACTAAGGTGTAAAACAAAATAAACACCATTTTCAGGATGAACCTTCTCTCCAAAAAAAGGGGAGTGGTTCACATAATCACAGAAGTACTCTAGAAATGTTAATGCAGAATTATAAGCCTATGTAGGATAAGAAAATAAAGAAGTATTTTTTTAAATTCCAGGCTTTATAAAGAATAAAATAATATTCAGCAATTGTGATGTTAAGATTTATTGCTCTGAAAAGGAATAGGTTGTCTCTAAATACTATATAAGCGAAAAAAGTACAAACTTCAAAGCTTGTTAAAAGTTACAAGTCCATAAAATATGTACAACAACATCATCCACTTTCCAAAATTTTTTTGAAGAGTCTTAATAATTAATTTTGTCCTTATATAACCAAAGAAACATTAAGCAAGAATCACTTTCATCAAGCATCAACTTATTTTCTCTTTTCTACTTCTATTCATGTTAGTTCTTAACCTTAACTGGTCATGTCTCTCCCTTAAGATTCTATTAAAAACTATGAAAATACATGCATGAGCACAGTTTACCATTCTCTTTTAGTAAATCCTCTAAAATCCAGTTAAGGTCCACAGATGTATACAAGGCCCCTTGTTGCATTCACTTAGTAAAACGTACACACATTTTGTACTTTTTCAATAACCATGTTTCCTTTTCTTCCAAAATTAAATTTAACTAAGTACATTATAAAACCTAAGGAATTAATGTGTATGATGTTTTAAATATGAATAATGAGTAAATAACTTATTAGTAAATTACATTTAGGAAAATCTGATTGACATTTTTAAAAAATCTGATCAGAGTAGCACTTCATTGTAAAAGAAAAAATAGAAAACTAATAAATTTACTAAATTTGAAAAAGCAAAAAAAAAAAGTTCCATACTCTAAGAATCATGATTAAAAATATTGTTCAAAGAACTGAATTAGATTATTAATTCAATTTCTAGACACATTCTCTGAAGTGATATAACTTTAAAGAAAACACAAAATTTTCATTATTATAATGAATTATGCTTCCTCTATATTAAATTAGGATGAATGTCCCCTTTAGAAATCACCACACACAAAAAGTACCACAAAAGGAGGAAATAATTCAATATCCCATTCATAAGAAAAGGTATAGTTTTTGAAAGTTGTTTCCAACAACTCCAACTTAATAAAAAACTGTCTGCTGTGTCCTTAATATCGTTAATATTTTGCTTACTTTACAGTTCCTACAATGTACTTAGCAAGATTTAACTGTCTTAAGATATATTTCTGAAATGTAACAAAAATATTTATAAAGTGAAGTTGAAGCTTCTTTCTTCATTTACTTTCTCTATAATTTTAAACTTTCAGAGATGTAAGGGCAAAAGAGACTATTCTTTTTGATGAAATAATTATATGAGAATGTACAATATTTTTTGGTTGTTGGCTGCCTGGTACAGAATATAAAAATGGCTCAAGTGTGTGAAGCATCCCAGAGGTCCATCTAATAAGACAGTTTCCATTTTAGAATATAAATCTATGAATTAAATGGACTTGGGAAAAGTGTAAAAGGCAATTAATTTTCTGCTGTGTTATTTTCCCCTGTAATGCTAAATGTATATTTCATAGAAATAAAAGTACTCAATACATTTTGGAGTCTAGGATAGACATAAAAATGCATACTGTGGGATATCTCTGACATGTTACAGACATGTTATCCAATACTCAACGCATATTCTAGTAGTAAATTAACTCCTATAGGCAAAATACTCTTAAAATGATTTCTAATAAAGTCACGTTATATTCCTGATTGTAATAGTTTTCAAGATTTACCACAGAAGAAATAATACAAAAGGGAGGGAAATGGTGGAAGGTGATCTTTGTAACTAATTATTTTAACTAATATTCCTGTATCCAAGTTTCTGAAATATTTGAATTCCTTTACATTTTAAAACAGAAGGTTTTGACTAATGATGACAGAGTGACATATGCAGCAAAGCAAAGATCCAATAAAATTTTGACATATAAATCTTTTACATTGACCCATCAAAAAAGAATATGGACATGAATATGAACATCTCCTCCTAACACCACTAAATTTAACCATACTCTAAATTAATGTCAAATAGCATCATTTCCCACCTATATAGTCAGTGTAAAAGCCACTATCTTCATACACAACTTGCCAACACATGACCAGACCTCTCCTTCACACTGGACCTCTATGATGTATGGGTGGGTGTATTCTGATTATGAATCTTTGCTCTTGTTCTTGCCTAAATAAACATTCCTGGGCTGGGGTGGCTCAGTGGGAGAGTACTTGCCTAGCATGTATGAGGCAGTGGGTCGAATTCTCAGCACCACATATAAAGAAATGAATAAAATAAAGGTCCATCAACAACTAAAAAATATATTTAAAAAACATTCCCATTTCTCAAACCCCAATTGACATACTACATTCTCTAAAAGACTTTGTTTAAAAAACTTGATTTGACTGATTTCTTTGTTTTTTTTTTTTTTTTTTTTCCCTTAGCTATTAAGGAATTAAGTGTAAATTATTTGCAAGCCAAAAGAACTTCTAAAATGTTAAGTGTAAAGCACCTTTTTTGGTGTATACACCATACCATTTTTGATGAGATAATTAAGAGTATGCGTCACACTCTTTGGTAGTTGGTTAATTTGTACAATCTTATAAAGTTGGTACGAATATTCTATTTTTATAGAGAAGGAAGTCAAGTGTCAAAGAGGTTAATTTTCCCAAATATAAATAGTAAGCAAGAGATAAAATCCTATATTCAAATCCAAGGCCAGTTGGTTCCAAATTCTATGAAAATGAGTATATTCAATAAAACATTACTCTAGTCCATTGCATCAACTTACACTGACAACAAAGATTAATGTATCTCTCAAAATACTTAGATTTTACTTATGATCTCAAAAAAATTTTTTAGGCATCAGACTCAAAACTATTATTGATTGACATTAAAAATGCTATTCATGAAAATTAATGCAAGAGTTCTAGAGTATCCTTAACTTCTAAATAGTATATAAAAACTATGATGCCTTTACATACATTTTATTATTGAAAAATCCTTTTTTGTGTTAGGCTAAAACAAATCAAGAACTCATTGTTTAATAATGTGATACACTACATATATCAATAATATGCTTTTAGATCTTTGAGTCCTGGCTTAATGAGTAATTATTACAGATAATTCAAAAATATTAGAAATGTTTTTTATTTCTGTTTAAATGAAATTTAATTTTTTTATTTAAAAAAAAACGGATTTAAGGCACCTTACAATTAGGAATAATTGTGATTTAGTGACCTATAGCACTCTTAACAGAGTAATGAAATCACATGAATCAATTTTCTATAAAACTTCTAGAGATAATTCCTTGAAAATGTTTGATAAAATATTTGTAATCTTAAAGTGAAAATTCTATATAATGATATTTCTATTATACACATCGATTAAAAAATAAACACTGCAGGACTCTTGGGTATGACTATATAAGACCAAGGATTAATCACCTAGGATTTAATAGCAATATTTTAAGGCAAGTTATCCTACATTTGTTATTGTTTAATATAGGGTCATTTGCCTTGAAGTAATAAAATACTATGCATTCCCTATGATAGCAACCACTTTTGTTTGTAGGTATAATTCTAGAGATTGATTTTATTCTACTCTTCTGAATCTGAAAGATTTAGACCATATTTACTTGTATAAATATTCAGTCCACTTTTCATTAAATGAACACTTTACATAAACTTCAGAAGGGTTAAAGTCATTTCAGACTTCCTCATATATTCCTTCTTTTAAGAAACCTTTAATGAACAAGGAGCTTATGACTTGCTCAATAAATGATTTTCAGAAATTATGAAGCTCATTAAAATTTCCTTAGGCAATCAGAATACCTATTAATTCACCATAATATGACTGCTTCCAATTCCTAATCATCCTTCTTTTGACATTATTATACTTCATAAGCATCACTTTCTATGGGTAGAATACCTATAATCACCCCTAAAGGCACAGATTACCTTGGAAAAATTAAGTAAATTAAAAATAAATAAAAAATATCAACTTTCATTTGATACTAATATTGATGTTAATTTAATAATTCCTATTTTTTTATTCCAGACATAAAAAAAAGTATTTGTTTGATGCTATTGAAGATATCCTCTATCTCTTCCTTTGGAGATGTGTACTAAAGCACAATGAAATCCTAAACATGAATTGAATATGAATCTAGACCCAGTCAAAACAATTATATTTGTAAATATTGACAATAATTCACCATATCAGTTGATTTTAAAGCCCTCAACTGTTCTTCCTAAAATTTGTTTAGTATACATACAAAAGGACATCTGAGTTCCCTCATTATCTTATATTTTCTGAACAGTAAATTCATCTTTCTTTCCTCCTCATCTTCTCTCAAATTCATTTCATAGTTCAGGAAAAATACATATATATATATATATATATATATATATATATATATATATATATATACCAAAGCATGAATTAGAGGTAATCAATTTGCTTAAAAAATTAGTAATAATTAATGTAAGCATTGTAACATACCATGTTACTTTCAAGTTTGTCACCTTTAATGGAGCAAATTCAGAGAATTCTTCCAAACACAGCAATCAATAAGCATGATTCTTTAAGATGCTTAAAAGGTGTACTGAAAGCCATGAGGAAAAACCTCTTCATGAATCATGATAAAATGTTTCCTAAACAAACTAGATTCCATCTCAATACATTTATATCTGAAATGCCAAAATGATTTTTTTGATGTATGTAAAAGACTTTAAGAATCTATTGTCTTATCAGAGTATTTTTACATATAACTGTTGGTTATGACAAGTAAAATGATAAAACATCTCATTTTTATTATGATTATCATAATCTCCTGTGCAAATTCAATAACAACTGGTTTAACAATAGGCAAAAATTACAAAAGCAAAATGGTTTGTTTGTCTCTCACCAAAAATAAACCAAAAATGTTCTAGTGTTTTATTTGTTTAGCAATGTGGCAATGATAAGAAAGAATGTGGATGTGGTAAAGAGAAAGAAAATATGGCTTTAGAAACTAAGATAAAGGACTGCTTGAAAATGTTCTATGATAACCCCTTCCATCAGGCAGTGGTTAAAATAAATTCTAACAGTATGTATTTATATTTACCTGTCTCTATCTGGAGAATAATGGTCATCCATGACACGATGTCTATCCATTCGGCTAATTGTATTATAATGTCCAGTTGTAGTACGGGTCCCTCGAAGTCCCTGTTCCACATTCCTACTAAAACAGCAACATCTGTTAAATGTCTCAATAAGCCATAAGCTTATATTACACTAACAAATGAAGTTATTAATAAACATGGTAGAAAGACAAAGTCAGTCACTGCAATGTCAAATACAATTATCTTGTTCAACTTCTGGTCAACAGTATAAATTTCATTGAAGTTTGAGAGTCAATTGAAGAGACAGATACTACGATAGAGGCACAAAAAGAGACTAAATTAAGTTAATATCATTGGGGATAAGATAAGGAATATCAAAACTACTAATGGATGACTCCCTGGTCTCCAGTAACAATACTCAATGGTAAATGATAGGAGGAATAGTACATGTGTATAGTGAAAATTAGTTCCATATTATACATATTTGTTTACAGGGTCTACAGGAATGGAGAAGAAAGCCTCATAGGTGGTTGCACATGAGGTCAGAGCTCAGAACAACTCAAAAATCTACCTATTTGAACCATCTCCCTTGGTAGCACCCTCGTCCAAATAACCACCTTCATGCATTTACTCTAACAATAGCTGCCTAAGTATTCTCTTGTTTCAACCCTTTACCCAATTGCCCATCACACACAGCAACCGTCTGAAACATAATCAAAGATCACAGTATCTGAAATTATAGAATGAAAGGTAAGAATTGGTTTTTAATTTTATTCTACACAACATGTTTATTTTCCAACCTATCCTGTACGTAGTAATTTGTAATGCTACCTTTATCGTCATATAAGTTAAAATATATGTATATGTTATATGTATTTATTTTTCACTATATAGTGTATTCAACATGTCCATTACAATGTGATGAATTTTTCCCCTCTTTGAAAATATTTAATTATTTCTATATTTTTTCCTTTCATGAAAATTCTAGAGTGATGCCACAGTTCTAAAAATTGCACACAGAAGTTTTATTGGGATTGCATTACAGATTAATTCATAATCTAGATCAAGAACTAACACCTTGATTATATAAAGTCATTGTACTCATGAATTGAATATATCTCATTTATTACTTACCTAAAGTTTCTATATTCTTCCTTAAGATCTTGTAAATTATTAGATAAATTATTAGATATTTTGCATTTTATGTTGTTTTTAAGACTAGTGCCTTATTTCTTATTATATTTTCTAATCATCTATTACTCATTTTTGCAAGTTGATATATGGCCAGCTGTTTGGTAGAACTCCCATATTAGTTTTAGTATTTTGATTATATTGTTTTTTCTATATAGAAAACATATTACTAACAAATAAAGATGGTTTCTATCTCTTTTTCTCCATTCCTTCCACCTTGTATTTCTTTCTTGTCTTAATAGCATTTTTCAGGACTAGATGCACTATATTATTTATGACATTGCTTATTATTTATTTTATTTAGATTATTAATTTGAAGGCTTCTAAAACAATTCCTTAAGTACAATGTTCACTTGATAAAGTTTTTATGAACTGCAGGTGGTTCTCTTCTACTCCCAGTTTACTGATTATCTAATGTGATTAGAAGTTGAATAATAAAATTATTTTTATTACCTTCAATAAGATTTATTTCCCCATTAGTTAATTACCATAATGAATTACCATAGTAGACATCTAACTAACATGTTTTTTATTCATAGTTAGATTTAGTTAGTTAACATAAGATTTTTACATCTGTAGTTGTAATTAAAATTGTGCTTATAATTTTTGTCCTGTAAAGATTAATTAGTGAGAATTTTATTAGTTCCAGAAAGAGATTGCACAGCTTCATTTCTATAACCAGTTGCATAGAACAGAGATATCTGGTTTTGGAGTTTGATTAAAACTTATGTGTAATAACTTTTTAGTCTGACCTGAGTGAAAGGGGGAAGGGAATGGTTTGTCTTTGACTACTGTTTCAACTTACTTACTAGTTACTGGTTTATTTAACTGCTCTACTTCTTCTTTAGCAATCTTTTTTTCAGATATTTAAGTATTTTGTGGAGATTAACAAATTTAATAGCATACCTTCATAGTCATCATTTTTTTTGAAGGATTTTTCTCATCTTTAATTTGTCTCTCTTTTTCATTCCATTTTATTTATTTATACCTCACTTTTCATCTATGGTCCTTATGTATATGTCATTAATCTTTCCAAATAACTAGTTCTGGGGTTCATATACACTCATATTTTTTCTCCTGTTTGTTCTTTTCTCTTATTGCATCTATTTTGTCTCAATTTCATTGATTATGCCCTTATCATTAATAATTCCTTTCTTCAAATTCCATTATATTTCCTTTCTTGTCTTATATTTCATTTCTGAAATCCAGTACTTACTTAAACAGTTTCTTGGGTTTTTTTAATTGAAATATAAAAATGGTATGTGTTCATGGTATATAATATAAAATATATAATCACTGTAGAAGGCTAAATCAAGCTATATAACATATGTATTATCCCCACAGTTATCAGATGTGCATATATTTTTTTTTATTCTTTCTTTCTTTATTTATTTACTTTTGATACAGGGGAATGAACCCAGGGGCACTTAACCACTGAGCCACATCCCCAGTCCTTTTTTATATATTTTTTAGAGACAGGTATTTACTAACGTTGCTTTAGAGCCTTGCTGAGTTGTGGAGGCTGGCTTTGAACTTGCCATCCTCCTGCCTCGGCCTCCCCAGTCACTGACATTACAGGCATGTGCCACCATGCCTGATTCTTTTTTAATGTTCTGATGATTGCTCCTAATATTAAAGACTAGTCAGATGCTTATTTTTATTATTTCTTAAATCACCAATAAGTATCATTTATGGGTATAGTTAGTTGGTTCTAACTAGATATGCTGAATATTTATAAGTGATTAAAAGCTGATTCTTAATTAGAAAATAATAATATATAAACAAATAGTATAATAAAATGATATTTAGATAATCCAAAGTTACAAAATAACTCCTATTTCATTTTATTCTCATTACATGTGTTATTGAATAGCATTATGTTTTTGTTAAGTAACTTTTTTCAATAAGAATTTATCTTTAGAGATTGTTAATGATGTTTATGGACAGTAACCCTGCAATACACTACCAAGTAAAATATGTATGCTACCTTACCTTTGTGGAGGAGGGACACTGGGTGACCAAGATCTAGTTCTTCCTATAACATCTACTCGATGAGGAGACCCTGATGGTGAACAATGGTTTGATGACATTACTTGTTCTGGCACTGATAAGGTTGAGCTTTGAAGATCTCGACCATTGTGACGATAATCTGAAAGAGAAAAGATTAATAAATATAGTTATCTACACACTAAGTCCTTTATGTATTTTGTATTTTACTCAAAAACATAAACTACTGGTAAAGCTGAAAGACTGCATTAAAGTATAATGAATGAATCATAATATAAAGAAAAAATAATATTTTATGAATATATAAATTAAAAAGGAATGACAAACGTTCAAATAGATAGTTATTATTTTCGAGGCAATGTGAAAAGTAGAGTAAAATTTTTATATATACTTATGTATACAGTAAGTTTTTTATATATACACATGTACAAAGAAAATTTTATGATCTTCAATAAAAACATCAAATTTATTCTAAAAACATTTTCAGCTCCTCAATGACCTAAAGAGTTTCAGACACTTCTGAACACCTACTAATATTTAAAATTATTAAGTTTGCAAAGAGTTCTTAAAGTCTAAAGTTATTTCTTTAAGAGATATACCATATTAGGAAACAGTCAATGCTATTTGAAGTGCATATGTAAAATGTCTTTTTATAGTGTTTCACAGGGTCAAGATGCCACAGAAAGTTAAGAAGAAAATATGACAAAATAGAACAGGGAAAAAGCCTAATAACATGACATACTTAGACAAGTGTATTAAAAGAAATACAACTCCAGTGAGTACCAGAATGCAATTAACATTTGGACATATGGGAAGGAAAATAGGAGGAATTCTCAGTTTGCAGAAAAGCAGTTCAGAGTGGGGCACTAATGGTGAAATGAAGAGGAAAGATAAGTGTGAACCAAGTTGTAAATATCTAAAGCAGCATGAAGTCTGTAATGGAGAAAGCCTGAATAGTGCCAAGCAGGAAGTGATATTACCATCATTTCCATTATGTTCATCATGTTCATTATGGTTATCAGTAATTGATTTCTTTTTTTGTGCTAGGAAGTCTGCTAGACACTTTCCAAAGTTATATTACAACATTTGTTTCAGAAATAATTTAGCAGCTGGGGGAATAGCTTAGAGAAGAGTATATGCTTAATAGGTGTAAGGCCCTGAGTTTGATCCCTAACTACACCAAAATAAATAAGTAAAAGATTATAAGTAGAAATATAAACAAATTGGTTCATACATAACTTTTCCCAACATGTTAATGTTTTATAGATTAGATTCCTTAGAAAGAGACCAAGAGAGAAAGATTCAAATACACATGAACAGTATAAGGAGTATTCTCAAGAAAAAGAACAGAAAAAGGAAAAGGAAGAAACTAAGAAAGGATGTAGTCCCAGTTTGGTCTCACTGGAGACGGTCATGAACTGCCTCAAAATTGCTCTGAGTTGGGTAATTGGGCTGAACTTTAATGCTTCTGTTAGCCAGTCATTGGCTAAACTCAACCAATGGAAAGCAGGCACAGTGTTTATCTGGATGAGATGGTGGCAAATAAACATGTGAGAAGATATTCAACTTCATATCATCAGGCTAATGCAAATTAAAACAACAATTACATACCACTACACACCTAGTGAGTGGCCAAACTCCAGAGCACCAACACCTATACAGTAGAAACTCTCGGTCATTGTTGATGGGTAACATAAAATAGTATAGACTAATCAGTGGTTTCTTAAAAAAACTAAACATACTCTTAACATACAA
The DNA here is from genome assembly GCF_902686445.1 of Sciurus carolinensis. Taxonomy (NCBI): domain Eukaryota; kingdom Metazoa; phylum Chordata; class Mammalia; order Rodentia; family Sciuridae; genus Sciurus; species Sciurus carolinensis. The sequence continues at coordinate 35,169,346 of NC_062213.1, forward strand.
TTCAGTAATTGGGCTCCTACATATTTACCCAAAGGAGTCAAAAACTTGTGTCCACACAAAACACTGCACGCAGATATCTATAGCAACATTATTTATAATTGTAAAAAGTTGGAAACAACCAAAATATCCTTCATAGGTGAATTAATTTTAAAAAAACTATGACATATCCAAACAATGGAATATTAGTCAATGCTAAAGATAAATGAATTATCAAGTCATGAAAAGACATTTGCTAACTAAAAGTTTGCCTAAAAGTCTACATATTCATTTACATTCCCATCAAAAGTGTATGAGTTTCTTTTTCTCCTCATTCTTGCCAACAAGTGCTAATTTCTATCTTTTTGATAACAGCCACTATGACTGATATTAGATGATATCTCATTGTAATTTTGATCTGCATATCCCTGACAGGTAATGATATTGAACATTTTTAATATGTTGTGGGCATGTGCATTTCTCCTTCTGATAAGTGTCTATTCAAATCATTTGTCCATTTTTCAAATAGGATTACGTTTTTTGTTGTATTTTCTGAATTCCTTATACTTTCTGGATACTAATGAGAGCTATATGGAAATTCCTCAAAAAAACTAAAATTAGATTTACCATCTGACTTAACTATCCCATTTCTGTGTCTAATCCAAAGTAAACAAAATTAGCATCCTAAGGAGACACCTGTAATCATCAGCTTATTGTGGCATTCCACAATTATTAAGATATGGAATCAAAATCAACCTAAAAAGTCTATGTTAGTCAGCTTTCCACAATTGGAAAAATACCTGAGATTATCAACTTAAAGGCTCATGGTTCAGTTCATGGTCACTCGGCCCATTCACTTTGGGCCTGTGGTGAGACCCAAAATGGTAGAGCAAAGTTGCCCACCTCATGGTAGCCAGGAAGCAAAAAGAGCAAGAGAAATGGGCTGGGTCCCAACATCCCCTTTAAGGGCATGGCCCTAATGACCTAACTTCTTTTTATAAGCATCACCTTCTAAAGGTTCTACCAATTTCCAGTAGTGCCACAGACTGGCCATGAAGCCTTTAGCACATAGGTCTTTGAGGGACATTTGAAAGACATATCATAACAGTGCCTATCAAGAGATGAAACAATAAACAAAATGCAGTATATATGCACAATGGGATATTATTCAGTTATAAAAAATAAAATTCTGTCATTTGTAGCAACATGAACAGAACTGAAATGCATTATATTAAGTGAAATCAACTACACACAGAAATACAAAAACTGCATGTACTCTTTCATATGTGGAAGGTTTGAAAAAAAAAAGAGTTGAACTGAATGTAGAATAGTGATGACAAGAGGCTTCCTGGAAAAGGTGGGGTTAAGGAGATGGGAATAAAGAAAAACTGGATAACGAATACCAAAACACAGTTAGATAGAAGGAATAAGTTTTGGTGTTCTGCAGCTCAGTAGGATGACTACAGTTCACAATAACCTATTATATATATATTTTATTAAGATTTTAGGGCTGAGGATATAGCTCAGTTGGTAGAGTACAAGGCCCTGGGTTCCATCCCCAGCACCACACACACACAAAAAAGAAGATTTAGAAAAGATAATCTCAAAGTCTCCAAACAAAGAAATAATGAGAGGAAAATGCTGATTGAAATATATACGCTATATGCATGTGTTGAAATATCATACTGTACTCCATTGATATGCACAATTAATACATTAATAAAATCAGTTCAAAATATAATAAGAAAAAAGCTATATACTATATTATTTCAATTAAATAACATTCTGAAAAAGGTAAAATCAGGAAGAAAATTAAAAGATCAGTGGTTGCTAGGGGTTGAGGGGAGGAGAGAAATAAACATGGAAAATAGAAAATTTTTAAAGTAGTGAAAACAATGTATGATACTGTAATGATGAACACACTTCATTATATATTATTTGAAACTCAAAGAAGGTACAATACCAAAAGTGAGCCCTGATGCAAAGTATGGACTTTGGGTGATTATGATATGTCAATATGTCCATCGATTGGAATATATGTACTACTTTGGTGGAGGATGTTGTAATAGGGGAAGTATAAATGAGAAGGGGCAGAAAGTATATGGGAATTCTGTACTTTCCTCTTAATCTTGTTGTTGTGAACCTAAAACTGCTCTAAAAATCATAAATTTTTAAAAAGAGAAAATATTATATCTCGCATTCAAGTCATCTGCATTCAAACTTGCATAAATTGGAAATGGAGCTTTAAAGAAAAAGAACCCAAGGAAAAATATTTTTAAAATTTAACAAAAGTAATATATACATGCTTGTCTTATACATGAAAGTTACAATTTTCATGTAAATGTAATTGCTATATCATATAATAAAGTGATGATGGACTATGAAAAGAAACTACAGATACCATAATTACAGAAACTACATCATAATCTTGACTTTTAAAATTTTTTTATTGTAAACAAATGTGGCTGATTCGATGTTCACAAAATTATGAAGACCACTTCAAATTTCTATAGTAACAGAATTCAAGAAGTACTCAATGGATTAAAACACAGTATGTCATGAAAAATCCATTTCTCGAAATCACATGGGATTTCAGTATAGCAAAACACACAATGTTGAACAACAGTTTCTTCTGTTCAATGGAGTAGTAAATGATCCACCAGATGGGTTTGATATTAAAAATAATAATAATAATAATAATAATAATAATAATGCTGAGAAAGGAAGACATTTTTTTTTCATTATGTTCAAACATAATCCAAAGTAAGCACTTTGAGTTGTGGATAGGTTTTCTAAACACTATTCTGAATTGTCAAAAAATGATTACATTATTAATCCAAATAATAAAGAATCTATAATTTTTTTTCAAAAAATACGATTCCTTTGCGAGAATGGAAAAATAATAAAATGACTGGACTTAAGTATTTTGGGGGAAGGAATGAGAAATGCTTGGTCAATGGGCACTAAGTCACAGGAACATAAGAATAAATTCTTATATGTACAGTAGGGTGACATAGATAACAATTGTCTACTACTCTGAAAAGCTAGAAGAAAGGATTTTGGTTGTTTTCACCCTAAAGAAATAGTAAATGTTTGAGGGAGTAGATATGTTTAACCTGATTTAAACATTATACAACATATACATCTATTGATATCACATGGTACTCCATTAATATATACACTTTTTTTGTCTTCATGTATCAGTTAATTTTTTTAAAACTCAAAGTAGTACTCAAATACATAAATCAATAAAAAAAATTTTCCATCTTGAAAATAGAAAATGAAAGAATTCAGGTAGGTACCAAAAATGGCATTAAGATGAACAGCTTGGGTGGTCTGAAGGAAAATATTTTGGATTTAAAAAAAAAAAAACTTATGTGGCTATATATTTACAATAGATAAGAAGTGAGATAGCCAACTAATGGAGGACCAAAATACAAAGAGAAAAAGAAATCGCAATGACTTCTGGGAAAGAACTGTGGGGGAAATATTTTTCAAAACCATTTTACTGAGGTTTAATATATAAACCATAAACATGGAAAATATGTTTGCAGTCTTAAAACATTAATATATTGTTCAGACATAGTACAAAAAGAAAAAGCAAAAAAATAATACTTTAGTTTTTAAAAAGTGGATGGATACAGGCATGCTCATTGATTTATAATATTAAGATTATTATATATATATTTGTTAGAATTTGTAGAAAGCATATCTACTTACCTAAATATTAAAGCAACAGAAATTTTCTAACCATACACAAGGCAATATTTTAAACTACAATAGTATAATTTCAAAATTGAGCTGCACATGATACTTAATATGAATACAATGGAAAAAACTGCAAAAGTCCCATTCATATATTTGATATATGTAGGTATATTTGTAATGTCAAAAGATTTCAGCTTATTTTCACAATTTTGGGTCAGTAAGTATAAAGAAGTTTCAATTATGCAATAACTCCTTCAATTTATTGTAAATCCTTTTTATTTAGTTGTTTTGTGTAGAAAACTTACAAATATTTACTTTTTGACATCTTTCAAGAATATTCAATCTAATAATTTGTATAGTTATTCTGTAACTCTTTAGGAGTTCAAATTGCACTGGTTGTCATAAAAAGATTGTTTTAGGAAATGAGGAAGCAAGTTATTTTTCTCTACTTGTTTATATTAATGGTAAATAATAATGAATTACACTTCATTTTTATTATTATAAAATAATTCTAAAATTCTTACCTGATACTACACCAATTCCATCATCACAGTCATAGTCAGAGACTTCACTATCACTTATTCTCTTTGACCCTATGAAGCAAACAATAGCAATAATTTAAATTGTTGATTAGAGGACAAAAACTCTCGATGACCTGAAAAATAAATAAAAGAATTTTGAATTAAACACTTGACAATAAAAAGTATAGAGCGAAGGAAAATAATTATGAATGAGTTCACCAATACTTATTTTCACACATATTAAATGATATGAAGATAGGCGTGATGAGGAGGTAAAAGCTTATACAAGAATAATTCTAGGAATATGTAAGACAAAGTTCATAAATGGTGTAAAGTTTAAAATAATATTAAATTTGAAATAATTATGTAAATTATTGATATTGATTGATATCAATAATCAAATTATAATGTCTATTGAATGTCTAATGTCTATTGATGATGTCTATTGAAAAATAATTAAATGCTCTGTAATCCCAGCAGCTCAGGAGGTGAGGCAGGAGGAACACAAGTTCAAAATCAGCCTCAGCAACTTAGTGAGACCCTATCTCTAAATAAAATATAAAAATGGGCTGGGGATGTGGCTCAGTGTTAAGCACCTTTGGGTTCAATTCCCAGTACCAACAAAAAAGGTAAGTTAGTATTTGATGTTTTTGGACAAAGGCACCTAAGTTTAGATAAATTTCAAGATACAATTTATTTTCTAAAGCATTAATGTGTCTTTTCTTAACATGCTTTTCTAACAAATTTGGTATATCCAATTATTTTTCATGCTCATGGAGAAGTATAATTCAGAAAAGTCAATTTAAGGTATTTTGAAACTTCCTTTTTTATAAACCTTTTTAGCTGTTTATTGCTTTGAGAAGACAAGAAATAAATCATGCATAAAATTAATACAACTAAATTGTGAATTGTGCTGTTTTCTAATAGCCTAAGAGCACTAATAGTCATTATAATTTAAGAACACTGTGTGTGCTTTCCTTACAAAAGAAATCTATAACAAAGTTTTAAAATGTTGAACCTAATATGGCAAACTGGCATCAAATTAAATCAACTGGAGCTTCGATGGCTAATGCAGATTATGATTTCATAATTATGAAACATCATGTACAGAAACAAATGTATTATTATGTACATTTAACATTTATTTTCTCCTATATGTGTCTCACAAATGGACACACCCTACATAACAGAATACTTGTATTAAAAGCATGATATCAGAAAGCATTTACTGATGAACAAAAACAGTGTTGCTATTTCCAAAAATTACTTGTTTTATCCTTTCTCTTACACTATACATTATTAAGTAGATAGAGCTCAGTTTTATCAGAAAATACATGTTTTCCTGTATGGCTTACAAAACACTAGGAGTTCATATTGCATAAGGTATCTACAACAGAGATAATTAAAACGTTCTAGGAAATGCCCTCCAATTTTGCAGCCTACTTTTATAAATACCCTATATGCTTTTTTTTTTTTTTCCCCTTTTTGTTTGTTTGTTTGCTTGCTTGAATCCCTGCTCTTTGGGGGAAGGGAGAGTCTACTGCTAGGAACAATAGTTCTTATTTTCTCCTTTTAATGGCTAAGGAGAAGTCACTGCAATGGGTTGTTGTTGTTTTTCAGTGCCAGGGATTGAATCCAGGGTCATCTGTAGAGTGCTGTAGACACTGAGTCACAAACCTAGTCCAGACACTTGGTATTTTAATCGTGTGATTCCATGAAATCAACTCATTAATTTCTTTCCGCACCCTTATGTCATAAAACTTCAAAGACAATCAAAATAGAGGTATTTATAGCTCCTACTGATTTTGAAACTAGAATTATCTGACAACTTCCCAACAGACTGGGGAACTTACCAACAGACTGGGCAGAAAAAGATGTGTAAAATGAGGACATACATTCTAAATGGACTTGAGATGGAGAGGAATCATACAGATGGGACTATTGAGGAAAGAATTACAGAGAGAATTGCTACTCAGCTTACAAAAAGGTTTCATTTGGCAAATGCTCAAGTATGAGGGTAATGGTTACTTTACTGTGCCAGGTACAAAATGGAACATAAAGATGACCAGTTTTGGAGATTAGCCAAAGATAAGATCAAGAATGACACCAACAAAAGGTGAAGTTCACATTTTAATACTTCTTGAGAACTGTCCTGTGTATGTGTGTGTACATTGGGCAGGGTGGCATAAATGATTTATAAATGCTGTTTCCTTCCAAATCTTATCTTTATATTCAGATTGAGATTTTATCTGTTTTGATATTCATCCTGTAGAGGTAAAATATATTAGGGTTAATATATTGCAGTTATGTCCTCTATTTTTATTCCTTGTCCTTTGACATTCTGATTATGAATGTAAATCCTTAACTTAATTAATTTATCAATATTTTCTATTAAAATTGTATTTTTACTATTTGTGGAACTATAAATTGGTACAACCACCATGGAAATCAGTATGGATATTCATCAAAAAACTAAAATAGAACCATCATATGACTCAGCTACACCATTCCTCAGTATTTATGTTAATAATAATACATGCATATCCATGTTTACAGCAACACAATTCACAATAGACAAACTATGGAACCAGCCTAGATGTCTGTCAATGGATGAATGAATAAAGAAAACATGGCATATATACAAATGGAGTCTCATTCAGTCATAAATAAAAATGAAATTATGTCATTTGCAGGACAAAGGATGGAACCTGGGAACACTGTTAAGTGAAATAAGCCAAACTCAGAAAGTCAAGGGCTGTATGTTTTCTCTCCCATTTGGAAGTCACACAGGAAAAAAGAAAAGAAAGATGGTGGGAAGATCTCAGGAAAATCAAAGGGAAATCAGTAGAGAAAAGGGACCAGGGGGAGGGAGGAGAAAAAAGAAAGGGGAAAAAATGTGAAATGAGAGTGATATTGTGTGCATGTTTGAATATGTAACACTGAATCCCACCATTATGTAAAGTTGTAATATACCAATTAAAATTATAGACAAAAATTGGTGTTTTCAATATTTAAAAAAAAAAAAACTTTCCTGACCTTACAAGCAGAGAATTAGGCTCCTTTATTTTCTTCTGGAAAGTTTAAACATTTTGCTTTTTACATTTATATCCTCATTCATCTTAAAATGAGTTTGTATATGGGGTGAGATATGGTTTCAATTTTAGTTTTCCATAGGGATAGCACATATCGCAGAACTATTTATTTAATATTCACCACTTTGCCAATTAACTGTGATGATACTTGTGTCATACATAAATGTATCTCATGTGCAAGTACCTGTCTGGTGCTCTGTTTCTCCCTTGTCAAGGCTGTATCTATAAACAAACAACTCACTATCTTCATTACTATAACATTATATATTGAGGAGCAAATTCATCCACACTATTATTTGCATTTTGGATTTTGTCCCATTGCTCTATCCATATAAATTTAGATTCAGATTATCAAATTGACAATGAAAGGTCATATTTTATAACATTGTTTTGCTAATCATGTACATGGTATCTTGCCCATTTACACTGTCTTTCAGGCCTTTCTATGACATTTCAAATTTTGACCAACAATATTTTCCCTTTTTATTTCATGTATCCTTTACTGCTATTGTTTAAAATTATGTTTTCTAACAATTGCTCAAATACAGACATGCAATTTCCCTGTAAAACAATATTATCCAACCATCTATGGGTCTACCTTTTTACTACTAATACCGTGATTGTGGTTTGATAAGATTTTTCTTTACAGATAATCTTTTTCCCAATTCTTAGTCTTGTTACCCCTGCCTTACTACACTGAGAAGCACAATGCTAAAAAGAAACAGGAACTATTACGCCTGCCTAATTTCTGATTTTAAGCATAGTTTTACTAACATAAATGATATGTGCTGAAGTTACTCTTGGTCACATTGAGAAAATTCTTAAACTGGATGAAACCAACATAAATTTCAGCCTTTTAATGTGTTTTAACATAAGCATTCTTGTCTTAGTACTTCCATTTATTACTCAAATACTTAAATATGGCATTTTGATTAAAATCCAATTCCAGCTATATCCTTGTAGAGCTATCAGATATTTATCAATCTTTATTAAATCTAAGTTAACATCAACTGAGTGATATATCACAATTATAGAGATGATAGAGCTTGAAAAACTTGCTACAAGTTTCCATACTTTAAAATTTTCAAATGTATTAGTATAATTTATCATCTTTTTAAAATAATTGACCTATTAACAAAATATTGGGGAATATAATCTGTATTATGTGTATTATGTCAATTCTTTGAAATCTAATAAAATGAATGATGAAATAGTATGTTAATAATTTTTATATATGTTTCATGGATTAACAGAGGAATGTAAATTCATTGTTATGTGTAGAATTCTTCATTTGATCATGAGATTAAATTTGTAATTTGTGTTCTCTGATTCTTTTGCATCTTACATAAATTATTGACTTACCAACAATGAAGAAACAATTATATTGGAACTGAATTCAATAGCAGGAAATTTGTGAATTTTCCTCTCTAGTGTTACTTTATGTGTACTGAAGTTATCAATACTTGAAAGATGAAGATTATCTCAATAGATGTAGAGAAACACTTGAAATAGTTTAACCTACATTCATGAAAAAGGTCTTAGCAGACCAGTAAGAAAGGAATTTCCTCAAACTGATAAATAACATCTACAGAAATCTACAGTTAACAGCACATTCAATTATGGAATATTAAACACCTTCCCCCTAACAGAAAAAAATAAGGAAAGAGGTCTCTTCAAGGCTAAGTCTTGTCTTCAACATCATACTGCATGTTCTAGATAGGGCAACACAATAAGGAAAAGAAATGAGTGATGTACAGATTACAAAACAAAAAGTAACATAATTATTGAAATTAAAATTCCTAAAGAAAGTACGTTCCAGAAGTTTATTGTATTTCTTAGACAAAAACAAAAGCAATTAGAAAATGAATTTCAAAACTAGTATCATTTACAAGAATATCCCAAATCATGAAATACTTAGGAAGACATCTTATACAAAAAGTGCAAAAGTTCTTCCCAGTCAGCAAAACACTGTTATTTAATTTCCCAGGGATCCTATAACAAAGTATCAAAACTGGGTAGCTCAAAAGGATAGCACTTTATTGCCTCACAGTTCTGGAGGCTAGAAGTCCAAAATCAACATGTCAGCAGGGTTATGTTCTCTCTGGAAACTCTAAGAGACAATCTTGCCTTGTCTTTTCTAGTTTCTGGTGTGTCCAGTTATCATTGATGCTCATTCACTTGTAGATGCATCATTCCAGTTGCATGACCATCTTCTCCCTCTATGTACTCAGATTGTCTGCCCTCTGTGCATATCTGCCTTGTGTCCTGATTTCTCCTTTTTCTAAGGACACCAATCATATTGAATTAAGCTCATTTTTAAATTCATTATCTCTGCAAAAACTCAATTACAAATATGATTACATGCACAGGCACTAGAAGTTAGGACTTGGACATATCTTTTTTTAAAGACACAATTCAGTCCAAACAACTGCTAACAATATTAAAGAAAATTTAAATAAGTGGAGAGACTTTTCTGCAAAACTGGAAGCCATACATATTGGAATGACATTGTCATCATGCTGAGAGAAAATAAACTGATACTAGGATTTTATAAATAGCTAAATTTCATGAGAAATGAGGAAGAAATAAAGGTATATACTTGGTGGGGGGAGTCTGCTTGTAATTCTTCACTGAAAGAACTTTTTAAAATTGTAATTCAAAAATAACAAAATTAGGGGCTGGGGGTATAGCTCAGATGTAAAGTGCGTGCTTAATAGGTATGAATCCCTAGGTTCGATTTCCAGCACACAAAATAAAAAATTTAAAATTTTTAAAGGAGGGGAAAAAAAGGAAGAAAAAAAGGGAGAAGGGAGGAAAGAAAAGAAGGAAGGAAGGAAAGGAGGCAGGGAGGGAAGGAGGGAGGGGAAAGGAAGGGAAGAAATAGGAGGAGGGACAGTGGAGAAGGGAAGAATAAATTTATCCCCAAAGTAAGGGATAAAGTACAAAAAAATTGATAATAATTCAGGTAAATCTCAACAAACTCTGAATGAATAAAAGGACAATAATTATGATAAAAACTAATACAGAGGCAGAGGTAAAGTTCTGGTAGTAATATGCTAGATGGCAGGGATATGGATATGATATGTGATTTGGAGAAGAAAAGGAAGACATATTAACATTACTTTGTTAGGTACACGTGTTAGAAATTCGAGAGCAACCACTAAAAAGAAAAAGAGATTACAAATAAAAAGCAGAAAGTCCCAAATAGTTACATATTCTTACTTATGTTAGAAAAAATGGTCTATATGATTATGTCTACATAGGCATAGAGAACCTAAAACATAGACATTAGTTAAAGTGATTCACTCACAGAAAGAGATATTTGAAAAAGCAGTGGGAGACTTTTCACTATATGAACTTTAAATTTGTAGCTAGGAATGCATTCAAAAAATAAACAGTAAATATTTACAAACATTTCATGTATAGATGAAAAGAATATATTTTGGGGGCATACCTATCAATTAAATTCAGTAAACTGTGCAGCTCACATTTCTAATAGATTGTCACTATGATTATGGTTTCTCAATTTCTCTTTTCAATTATTTCTGGGTTTAAAATAGGTATAATAAAACCAAAGTTTAGGATTTTAGGTGCTTTTCTGGGTCCTGGTCCTGCTGGAACTCTTCCCAGACCTTGGCCAAGCCAAGCATATCTACAGATCCATGACAAAGGAAACCAGATTAGTTTGTAGATCGCCCACAGTATCAGGACTAAAAGGAATGAGAGATAAATGCACATTCTAATTTTTCCTCATGCATTTTAGCTTTCCTTGATTTCCCCATTTTGCATGCATTTTTCTTTCCAAACCTATCCTCCCATTCCACAGAGACTTAAAGATCTCAGCTGGATGAAGGGCAACAGTCTGTTAAAGACTTTTACTAGCTCCCCTTTGTTTCTGACAAGTGACTTTTCTTAGATTCTTTACTGCCTTACAAACAATGAATTCCCAGCTTAAAAAGAATCCCCAGGTCCTCACACAATTTTGTAATCTTTATAATAAATTTCATTTCATATCTGTAATAGTGCTTCATCACTAAGCACTTTAGCTTCCTGAAAAAACCTGAAATTACATAATATTTAAGTTCTTAATCCATTGAGATTTTGATTATCTTATACATGATGTAAGACACAGATCCAATTTCATCTATTTTCTTTTTTTTAAGGATAACAAATTTTTTCCAGCTCACTTATTAAATTGACTATTTTCCCCCTGTTGATTTGACATGTTACCTCAGATCCTTATATAAACAAGTCTGCTTCAGGGCTCTCTTTCTCTTATTCCATCATTGGTCTATTCTCATGCCAGTAGCACACTGTGTCAAATATAGTAAATGCTGACATCTGATAAGGAATTTTCTCCTCCCTGTCCTCATAAAATGCTTTCTGGTTATTTTTGTCCCTTTAGCTTTCCATGTATTTAGAATCAGTTCATCATTATCATGAAGATATCCAGTAGAATTCAAACTGTATTGAAAATATAGCTCAAACAGGAGAAACTGATGATCTATAATGTTGTCTTCCTATTCGTGGTTGTGACATTTAGTCATTTCTTTAGGTGTTCCTTAACATTTCTTATTAAAATGCTATCACATTTTCTAAAGTAGTTTTACAGAATTTTTGTTAGATTTTTTCCCCCCTGGGTATTTATTATTTTCTAGTACTATTATAAATTGTCTTTTTAAATTATTTTTTTTTCTGTTTCCAGGGTAGAGAAATGCAATTGACTTTTATAGTTTAATCTTACATCCAGTCATCTTAGTAAACCATAAAATTTGTCTATAGGTTCTTCGGAGAGTTATAGGTAAACAATTATATCATCTGAAAACAATAATGGCTCTACTTCTTCCTTTGAATGCTTATAATGTTTCTAAATTATTGTCTTTTCATACTGAGATCTCCTCCACTCATTCTCTGTTCATGTTTCTTTAAAGGAATAATTCTATCATTGACCAATTAAGATGTGATTTCCTGTTGGTTTTTAATAGGTATTCTATAAGGTTAAGGAAGTTCCTTTCCAATTTATAATTTAATAAGAGATGTGATTATGAACTTACGTTGAATTTTACTGAACTTTTGTAATTTATGTATTAAAAACAAGTTTTTCACATTTACAGATTTTTTTTTTACAAAACTGTTGCATTTGATTTGCTACTCTTTTATGTGACTTTTTTTTTAACCCCGTTGGTCATCTATATTTAGGAATACAATGGGTCTATAAATTTCCTTTTTTGGAATGACTCTGCAAACTGGTATAAGAGTCATGTTTCCCATGTAAAAGAGCTTGGAAATATTTCTATTTTATGTACTTTCTACAGGAGTTTTATTACCTTAGGATAACTGGTTATTCAAATCATCTGTAAAAATTGTCTGGGTCTAGATTTACCTCTTTTTATAAGATAGTGAAAATATCTCTGCATATAGTAATGTTCAAGTATTTATTTCTTACTGAGTCAACTTTCACAAAAATTATTTTTTAGGAATTTGTCCATATTACCTATGCTTTCAAAATTATTGGAATATATTTGTAGATAGAGTTACACTATCTGAACTGAACTTTAACATGTATTATATCTGAAGTTAACTCCTCTTTTAAACTCATACTATACATTTGTACCTAATCTCTTTTTAAAGATTTCAGAGTTTTCAAAATTCTACCTACTCAGTCATTTTCTATTTTATTAGTTTCTATTTCATTCTTTAGTTTCCATTTCTCAGAAATGTACATAAATACAAATGTGCGGACACCCTTTTCATTTCTTTTTTCACACAGGACAATATTTTGATAAAATATTGGTAATGTTATCAGCAGTTCATTTATTTCTATTGCTCAGTAATATCCTATTATATGACTAACCACAATTTCATTTTTATTTATTTACGTAGAAATATATACATATATTTTATAGTTGCTGCACATTTGGGTTATTTGGCCATTGCAAATAAAAATAACAAGAACATATGTGTGCAAGAGTCAGATAGACATGCTTTCATTCTTTGGCACACAGGGATGGGATGGCTGACCTATATGATAGATGTATGTTTACTATTTTAATAAGCTGCCAAAAATGTTTCCAAAGAGCCTGTAACAAATTACATTCCACCTGGAAGTGTATGAGAATCTTAGTCACTACCCATCTCTGCAATGCTTGATATGGACAGTCTTTTTCATTTTAGTCACTCTAATATGTGCAATAGTATCTCACATTTCCCTAAAGACTAATTCTGGGTTTTTCCACGTGCTTATTTTCCATCCCTCTATCTTTTTCAGTGGTCCTTCAACTCTTACGTCCATTTTTTCGGTTATTTTCTAATCATGAGTTTTGACAGTTCTCTATGCATTTTGATACAAATCCTTTTTCACATATATAATTTTCAAACATTTCTCCCAGTCTGGAGAAATGCCAGTGGGTTGCCATTTCATTATATTAACAGTGTCTTTGAAAGAAAAAAGCATTTTCACTTTCAGGAAGTCCAATTTATCAATTTGTTATCTGGCAGAAGATAATTGAGGTACTCTATTGAAGAAATCTGCCTAGTCAATGATGTTAAAGTGTTCTCCAGGAAGTTTTATAATTTTAGAGTCTACACTTAAGTCAATAAATCAGTTGTCTACATATATGTGGCTCAACATCTATATTCTCTAATCTGTCCTGATGCATTTATCTATTTTTTAACACTGTCTTGATTATCGTAGTTTCATAAGTTTTTTAAATAAGTAGAGTAAGGTTTCCAACTTTGACCTTTTTTCAGAGTTATTTTTAGAAATTCTAGGTACTTTGAATTTTCAGATGAGTTCTAGAATGAGTTTGGCAATTTACACTAACAGAACTTTAGTGATTTTTAAATTGTACTGTCAATCAATTAGGGGTTACAAATTAATAATACTGACACTTCTGACCCATGTCACAGTATGTCTCTCCCTTTATTTCAGTCTTTTAAAATTTGTTAATAGTGCTTTGTACTTTTCAGTTTTAAACCTTTATATATTTTGCCAAATTTACCCCTAAGCATTTCGTATTTTTTATTTTATTTGAAAAGGCATTATATTTTTCAGTTTTTGATTTTTAATTGCTGGTACACAAAAATAAAGTTGATACTGTATCTTGACCTTACATTCAGCAACATCTATAAACTAATTTTTCAGTTATAATAATTTTTGCGTCGATTGCATTGTATTTCCTGTGCAGATGAACACATATGCAAATACAGACAATTTTACTTGTTTTTTTTTCAAGCTGGATAATCTTCAATTCTTTCCATTGCATTATTACATTAGATAGACCCTCAAGCACAACTTTGAATAGAAGTGGAGAGACCAGACATTCTTTCCCTGTTCTGACCTTAAGGAGAAACAGTTTGTTTTCACCACTATGATTTAGTTATGGGTTTTGATAGACACTCTTTATCAGGCTGAGGAAGACTTTTCTATTCCATTTTGCTTAGTTTTTCTTTCTTTTGGTTTGTTTGTTTGTCTGTTTTCTTTTTAAAAAGAAATAGATGTTGGACTTTGCCAGCTGTTTCAGACTCTCTTAAGATGAAAATATGCATGTTTTTCTTTTTTAGTTCATAAATACAGAGTTAACATTACCTTGATTTTTTAATGTTAGGCAATTATATCTCTGTCATAGATAAAACTTAGTCACAATAAATCATTGTTTTGATGTACCATAAATTCAATTTTCCTTTTTTCTTTTGCTAATCTTTTAAATTTTAGTATGATAACTTTTCTAAAATTTTCATGAGCTTTAATGGCTTGTAAATTTCTTTTAATAGGACATAGTAACAGGTTTTAATGTTTGACTGATAAAAAACATTTGGAAAGTATTCTCAACCCTGCAATTTTCTGCAAGAGTTTGTGTAGAATTAGCATCTTAGCAACCTTAAATATTTGATAGACTTAACTGGTCAAGTTATCCAGGCCTAGACTCTTCTTTGTGGAAAAGCCTCAGCCACAAATTCAATTTCTTTAATAGATACAGGGGTATTCAAATTGTACCTTTCCTCTTGAATGAGTCTCAAGCTTGTATACTACAAGTAGATTTTCTATTTCATCTAAATTATCAAATGTACTATCATAAAGTTATTTATATTTTTTCTTGCAGTCCTTTTACTATTTGTAGATTCTGTATTAATATCAGCATTTTCCTGATATCGGTGTCTCTCTCTCTCTCTCTCTCTCTCTCTCTCTCTCTCTCTTTCCTTCCCTTCTTCCCTCCTGATTATTCTGCCTATAGAGGTTCTTTTTAATCAATTTTATTGAGTTCTTCCCTTCTTCCCATAAGATTCATATTGATATTCTCATAGTGCCAATCTCTAGCTATATTGAAATCTTTCTTTTCTTTTTTGTCTTTATTCCATTGAACTCTGTTCTTTCATTCCTTTTCTCCTACTCAATTTGGGCCCAATGTACTATACTTTTTGTAGTTTGTTAAGGAAAAAACATTATTAATTTGAGAAGTTTTTAGTTCTATAAATTTCCCCATGTGTTCTGTTTTAGTTTCACCCATTAATTTTGATAAGATACGCTTTCATTTCATTCAGTTCAAGATAATTTTAATTTCCATTTTGGCTTCTCCTTTGACTTCTGGTTATTTAGACATCTGTTATTTGTTTTCAAATCCTTAAATATCTTCCAGATTTTCAGTTACTGACTTCTAATCAAATTCAATTATGGCCAGAATACACACTTTGAATATTTTTTAAATTTACTGAGACTTCATTTGGGTCAAAGTAAGGTCTTAGTAAATGTTCTGCATGTCATGAAAAGAATGTGTATTCTGCTTTTGTTCTTGGGAGCAAATTATAATTGTCAATTAGATCAAGTTAGTTAATTGTGTTATTCAAAGCTTCTATAGTATTACTGAGTTTTCTATTGGTTCTATGAACTAGAGAGAAGTATCAAAAATTTTTAATGTAATTGAGATGTGTCTAATTCTTCTTTAGTTTTATCACTGTGTTTCTAAAATTGAGGAATAACTTACATAAGTTTAATTTAATTGTACAATTCAGGAATTTTCAGTAAACTTAAAAAGTTGTATAGATCTCACCAGAATCCAATTTTTAAACATTTCCATCACTCAAAATAAATTCCTTGAAGCCATTTTCAGTCACTCCCACTGCCAACCCCAGGCAGACAACTACTAATTTAATCTCTGTCTCTATAGATTTGTCATTTCTGTACATGTTATATAAATGGAATCATAAGACTTTTGCATCTGGCATATTTCATTTAGGATAGTATATTTAAGATTCAACATTATATCATATGCAAGTACTTTCTTCCTTGTTATGTATAGTAATCTGTTTTATGTCTATACCACATTTTATTTATCTAGGCACCAAGTGATGAATATTTGGATTAGTCCCACCTTTTGGTTATAAATGCTGCTACAAATATTCATGTAGAAGTTTTTGAGTAAACATTTGTTTTCATTTCTCAAGTATGTATCTAGAAGTTAATTGTTGGGTTGTGTGCTAAATTTATTTTTAATTTCATAACAAACTACTAAACTATTTTGAAAAGTGGCTATACCATTTCACACTTCAATAAGCAAATAAATGGGGGTTCCAATCTCTTCACATTTTTTCCCATATTTGTCACTGTCTGTCTTTATTACATTTATTCTAGTGCATGTGAAGCAATATATCATTGTGATAATAATTTGCATTTCACTAATAACTTCTGTTGCTGAGCACATTTTCATGTTTACATTTGCCATTGGTATATTTTCTTCTTTAAAATGGCTATCAAATCTTTTTCCCATTTTTAATTGCATTATTTATCATTCATTTTTCAGTTTTAAGGGTCCATTAAATATTCTGAATGCCAGTATTTTGTTAAATATACAATTTTCAAATATTTTCTCTTAGCTCAATGTTTGTATATTTGTCTTCTTACCCTGTCTTGGAAACTCAAATGACAATTTATGTTTTGATGGGGATATTCTGACTGTTTAATGTGATCATTCACTTGGTTAGTTTATATCTATCAGCTTGCTACTTATATTCTATTTATCTCATCTGTTTTTGGCTCACTTTTACTATTTTTCTGTCTTCATTAGAATGGAATGGATATTTTTACAGTTCCATTTTATCTTTTCTATAGTCTTATGAACTATAATGTTTTATTGTATTGTTTAAGTGTTTATACATCTTTAACTGATTTCAACTCCTTTCAAATCACATCATCTTACTTTCAATTTTAAAACATTATAATCTCACTTTCATTTATCCTTTCCCAACCTTTCATTATTATTGTCATACTTTTACTTTTATATAAGTTGTAAATCTTATACTACATTGCCATTAGTTTTGTTTAAAAAATCATTTATATTTAAAGGCATATATGCATTAATACAAATCTCATATATTTATCAATGCAGTTACTATTTCTGTGATATTCATTCTTTTGCATAACTCTACATTCTATATTTCTATATGGTCTCAATATTCTATCTGAAGGACTTGTTTTACCATTTGTTATAGTTCCTGTTTCCTGGTGATGAGTTCATCAAGGAGTCATAAGTCTCAAAATCTTTATTTAGTCTGTGCTTTGAAATGGTATAGAATTCTAGATTGATGTGTTTTCTTCTTTTAGTTCTTGCACTCAAATGAAAAAAATCTGCAATCATCCTTATTTTTGTTCCTCAGTTATGTACTGATTTTTTTTCTCTGAATGCTTTTAGATTTTCTGTTTATTATTGCTTTTAAAGAATCTAATTATGATGTGCCTTCGTCTGGTCCTATTAATGTATCTTGTGCTTAGAATTCACTGAGTTTTACAGCTAATGGGTTTATATTTTACATCAAATTTGAAAATTTTTCAGTCATTATCTATTTTTATCTTCTCCCATATTTCCCACAGAGAAATAAATTACCTTTACATTAGGCAATTTCAAGTTTTCCATAGCTCATAGATGTTCTGTCATTTTTTTATATTCTCTTTTTAAATCTATACTTCATTTTACATAGTTTTATTGCTGTATCTTAAAGTTCATTAATGTTTTTTCTTTTCACTGTTTATTGTTATTAATCCTATTAGGTACATTTGTATTTCAAACATTGTAGTTTTCATTTCTAAATGTTTGATTTTGGGTCCTTTTACATTTTCCACATGTTTAATTAACATTTTGAAAATTGGAATACATTTTTAGGAACTGTTTAGTATCCTTGCCTACTAGCTGTAACATCTAAGATGCCACTTGTTTAGTTCTGATTGATTCCCACTGTCTTTAAAAAGAAACAAACAAAAAAAATATTTTTAACTAGATGCTGGTCATTGTGAACATAACATTGTTAATGTTGTGAATGTTTTTGTATTCCTGTGAATGTTTTTTTAGCTTTCTTCTGCATGTAGGTGTTTTACTTAGAGATATACTGATGCTTTCAATTTTTTATTTTAATTCTTTGGATAAGTTATAGTATACATACTAGTGCTGATTATTTCCTTCTACTGAAGTCAGAAACTTGAATGTAGTCAATAGGCATTCTTCTCAGGCACTATTAACCTCTAATTCTTTTGGGTGGTTCCCTTCCTAGCATTAAGCAAATTCCTCACATTTATGTGCCAACTCAACTGACTTATTAAGGTGGATCCTCTGTAGATTTTTGGTGTCATTTATTTGCAGTTCTCTCTTCTCCAGTACTGTTTGGTGAATTCTAGCTCCCTCTTTCAAACATGAAATCCTGGGCTCCATTTGGATTATCTCCCGCTGTACTGTGGCCAGGAATTCTTCCTAAGTGGCAGGGTAGGACAATTTTAGGATTTAACTCATTTAATTCCCTTTTCTTAGTAATTACTGTCCTTCATTGCTTGATGTTCAGTGTATTATGTCCATTTTTGCTACTGTTAAGGTGGCAAGGTAAATCCATCTTATTGTGAGAAATAGGTTTCTTTTGTTGATTTGAAATTTTAGTATTCCACTCCTATGGCTTCTTATAATTACTTCCTAATCTTTTAAAGAAGACCATCTTTTAAAAATGTTATAGTTTGTTAAGGTAAACATATTAAAAATATTTTGTAATTATAATTATCAAATCAAGGTAAGTCCATTGACCAGTTAAAATTTTTATGATCAATTTATAATATACTGGCATATACTCTATAAATGTGTAAAATAAAAATTCATGATATATTATACACTAAGGTTATTCAGTTTTTCTTGGAATAGATGGCAAAATTGCTAAAATGATCTACATTATAGCCAGCATGGTAGTATTAATTGTGTTTTAATTCAATATGTTAAGGTTTTTAACACCAGATGCCCATTAGTAAAAAAATTATGTTATACTCACTTATATAAATTTTTGAAACAATATAAAACTCAATATATACTGAAATGTACTTAAATGACAAAATAATACTATATTAAAGGAGATAATATTAGACACACTGAAATTAATAACTATTTCAATAAATGGTCTTTAATGCCAAAATAGAAAAGATGTAAACATGAAGATATTGGAAAATTTCTATGGCAGAAAAAAGAAGTTACTGGCACACTGGTTAGGAATTTAATATACACACAATAGCCAAATGAAGCATAAAACAACAAATCAAATTAAACTCTGCATATGAATACATGCATTAAATACTGCACATGATAAAATTTACCTGAATTATATGAACATAAGGTTTTATCTGGAAAAAAATGCTAAAATAATGTCAAAAGTTTATTTTTAAATCTTTACAAGTAATAGGGATATTGAAATCTAATTTCTGCTTTACAGTGCAGACTACATAGTTTACCATTTTTATTTTCAAAACATAAAAAACATAATTCAGAACAAAATAAAATGAAAATACATCACACCTGAACTAGAAAAAAATCAAACTATAAATTGTATTACTAGAAAGTCTGACCAAATGCAAAGAACTACAGGCTAAAAGAACAGAAATTAGGAATACAAGGTACAAAAAAACAACAATTAATAATAGATTGCCCTACTCACAAATGATTATGAATTTTATGTTATAATGCATGATTATTTATATAACCTGAAATCTAAGAAATAACTGTTAGAAATTTAGCATGAAAAAAAAATACTATGCATTTTGGAATTCCTAATTTCTGGAAGGCGCATATTTAAACCGATTTCCTTTTAGGGACAGACAAACTTTCAAAATTTATATGGGAAAAAGTATTCTGACCCACTAATTTAAAAAAAAAATATATATGTACATGTGGAAATTGACAGAAAACAAACTTTTTTTTACTATGTGTTTAAAACAAAGTTTATAAAGGCAGCAAATTTTAGTAAGTTGTTTTCATATTGAAGGATGAATAAATTGTCATCTGAATACATATTAGAAATTTAAAGGAGTTTATGAACTAGTATGGCATAAAAAAACAAAATATTGAAAAGATGCCATAATACCTGGAAAAATGTAAATGTTTATCCTGACATGTAAGTCATTAGTAAAATGATAATCACAAAAGAATAAAACAATATATTCACAAGTTATTAAAGAAACTAATTTTTAATGTTCCAATAAAAGTTTTAAAATTAATCATATGATTCTGAACTTTATTTAACAAACAGAGAAGTAATTTTGCCATAATTTCACAAGAGCGATCTGTTCCATTAGTAAGCTACATAGAAGTGGAATTACATAGAGAATCTTAAAGAAAACTTTATTCTAGACACACTATTGGAAGTATAGTGGGAATAACTTAGGCCATAAGTATAAAAGAACATACCTTAGAGACATAAGTATAAAATTACAGAAAATAGAACAGAAAAATACAGTAGACTTGAGACATTTTGTAACTATCATACCATTTAATCAGGACATGTTTCTATTAACTAAGGATTAACTTAATAAATAAGATTAAATTAGAATTAAACAATAATAGTAACACAAAACCAACACAAACTAAAATCATCAGGCTTGACCAATACTTCCTATCACTCTATCAAATATCAAACTTACATTTACATTTAAAATATATTTAATATATTATCTATATATTTTAATACCTATTATTATTTTCTCTGAGTATTCATCTAATGCTTTCATAAAGAACTTGATTATATACTCATTTCTGTTTTTCTAGCCTCTTAACACTTAAATGTTTTACACTTAAGTTGTGTTAAGTCTAAAGTTAATTTTGATATGTAAAGTAGTGGTATTTGGTAAAGGTATAACAACTGTTTCTTTTGACTTATAGTATTTGCCAATTTCCAGAGCACAAATATTACAATATGGTCTTAAAGCTACCAAATTAATGTCACCAAAAGAAAAAGAATAGAAGTTATATAATTGGCTCAGGCTCTAGTATATCAGTAAATAAGAAGGTGTATTGACTATGAAATTACACTATAAAGGGATGTAGAGTATACAAATATAAGCAGAAATACAAAAAACTAGTGATAATTCAAAATGTCAAAAATCCATTTATATCACAAAAAAACTCTTCATAATAATGAAGAATCCCAATGACCAAAACGTAATGAGAAAAAAAGTTACAATAATCTTCCTAAATAATAAAGAGCATGAAAATCACATGAAGAAAAACAATTTGTACAAACATATAGCGCTCATGTAAGCAGCTGATAGTACAAACCTCATATGAAGAGGTGATCACAAAGTGTGCGGCCAAAATTCTAGGTAAAAATGCAGTAGAACTGTTAATAGTTAATAAATAAAAACCTGTTACTTTAAAAATGGATTTATAGCTATACTGTACATAATTTTAAATCATATCAATAAATTGTTATATAACCAAGTTATATAACATAATTAAGTCTATATAATTGAATATATTAAAATAGTATCTTATGTGCAGAAACAATGCTTTCTCAAAAAATTTTTTTTACGATTTCAGTAGTTTGTAGACACTTTCATATCATGTTAAATGTCTTTTTCCTAAAATATTTAGGATAATGATATTTGTAGTCATATTAATTTGCCCACATACTCAAACATTAATATAACATGTCTAAAACCTAGATTTTTAAAACAGATATGTATGTAGTATATATATGTTACGTTCTTCCTACTTTTCTTCATTCTTCTATTTAAGTTCATCAGTAATTATGAATGAAGAAACCTCATTTTTGGAAATAGTGTTTCCACATATAATAGTGTCTTCAATAAAAATGAATATATTCCTCATATTGATTTTATCTATAATTTCTCAGTCTAGAACACCAAGATAGCAGTACAATTTCATCCCTTTTATATATTTTAGGTGATATGTATATTATGGCTTTGTTATAGACTTAACTGATTAAGTTTTATTTGCTCAAATTCTGCAAAGCATACTGTTTTTAAGCAACCCTAAAGTGATTTTTTTTAAAAGTCACTCATATTGCTATACAAATTTCAAAGTCAGAGATAGTTCCAAGTGACTTTTCTTTTGTCAATATTTCTCTAACAAATACAACCTTGGAAAAAGAACACAGAGTAAACCTAAGATATAACTTCAACAGTTCATTTTCACTGTCAGTAGTGTAGACCATTTTGATTAGTTTGAGATGAGGAGTCAAAGGATTATATAATTTCTCAAAAACATAAAGATATCAACACTAAATCAATACAAAATAAAAGAATAAAGACACTCAACTTTTCAAACTGTAGTTTTTTCCCTGCAAATACTGTAAATTACCTACTTTGTCATTTATAAAAGAGGGTGGATATAAGTGTTTTCTGTCAAGAATATAATTCCTTCTTCTTTATAAAATTGAAATTTTTGCTCATTATTAAAAATTTACAACTACAAAAATGAGAATAAAACATCAGATGTCAAAATGTTTTAAGCTATTGAAGTTGTTTTTCTTGCAGAAATTTTAATAATAAAAATTGAAAATATAAACTAGATACATGCATATGTGTGTAGCAGATATTCTAAACTATATACATAAACTATATATAGTCTATATTCAAGTTCTGATGCTGAAAAGTTTTGAAAAGGAATTTAGATGAGAGGTGGTAGTAATTATATATACATATATAACATGGTGGTAGTAATTATATATACATATATAACATGGTGGTAGTAATTAACATATACACACACATATATATATATATATATATAGTGATATTCATTAGTTGGAGACTATTATGGTCATGTTCTGCTGAAAACTTACAATCTAAATGTAAGCAGACAGTAAAATAGAACAAAGCTAGCCCAAAGCCCCCTAAATTTTTCCATTGCTGTTTGCTGCCTTACCTAATATTTAATTGTTCTCCAATTCTAAAACGCGTAAGACTTAATCTATAAACTAGGTAGGCAGTTGTTAATACAGTAAATAAAGGAACCCTTCTGCCCCCCAAAGTACTTTTTTTTTCAAATTGCAGCACATCCAAAAGAGACAATGAATCATGTTAAGATGTTATTGTACAATTTCTTTCAAACTCCTTCCCTCAGATTCTATTTAAAAATGGTAAATTTTCTAATCCTTGACACTCAATGTTCTGCAAGAAATCCCACCACAATACTTAAAGTTGTTTGTATTCTCAGAATTTCACTACTTTTCTCATCACTATATAGTGTATTTCTACTATTTATTTTCAAGTCCAGATAAAATGCTCATGACAGCTTCTATATCTCTAAATTACTATAGCATTCCAAACAAATTTAAATTTTTAATTTTTATATCTCTCCTTCCTACAATAGATAAAACTTATACAAAGTAAAAAATCAAGCATGGCATGATCATGCACTGGAGTATAAATTATATTTTATTATCCTTGTATTTTTCCCTCCAACATTTTAAAGGGATAATGAGCTTTGTGTTTCTTTGAATTAGGGCAGTCTATGTTTCAGTTAAGAGGAGAGAATGAGATTATTCTAGAGGAATATGAAGGAGACGGCATTAAAAAAAGGTCAAAATTTCCCAGCATCAGTAAGAAAACAATGGTCAGAAATCCTGTAAATAAAATATATTCCATATTGAGAACCTTTCCAACCAGAGACCAGCAATAGTTTAGAACACCAGTGCAGTAGCTCATTGATGTGCCTAGGCATTCTGGATACTAATACTGAAGCAGTCAGATTTAGCAGAAAGTCCTATTCCTAGACATGATTTCACATAACCATTTGTCAGGAGCAGTGTTTTGAATTATGGCCTTTTACTGCCTCGCAACAGCAAGCAAACGAACACATCTGTGCTGGGAACTCTTGGTGCAAAAGTGTCAGTTGAGACTTCCCAGTTGCTATGGTGATGCCCTGCTCAAAAGGAGGTTCTCTGCCTACCACAGAGCTATTATTAGTCTTAACCTGAGTTCAGAAATCAGTAGCAGGAAGTAGAGAATTATGAGGATAAACTGATAATTATAATTGAGCCACAAGTCTTTGGCCTTGGTCCTCTGTACTTTGAAGAAACTTTCTCACAGAAAACCCTTTTGATGTTAAAACCTATATAATAAATATGCTGAGGTAGTTCTGGGTTTCATTACATCACCAACAGGGTGTAATGTCCCACGGGCTCTCAACTTTCTTACTATGTGTGTTCTGTTTGTCTTTTCTAATCCCTCCATTGCCCCTATCCTGGTATTCTGAATTAATGGTTGTGCAGGCTGTGGTAATCACTGTATACTGGGACATGTCAGAGAGGATCAGTAAGGCTTTGGAATTAATGGACCCTTCTTGGTTTTGCCCTTTTTTAGGTTTCCTAGTACTTTCTATTGAGAAGTGAGAATAAGTAAACAGAAAAAATAATGACAGATATTTGTTAACCTAGAAACAAAGATACCTCAGAGTCACATTAAATATAATTTTTGAAAAAAATAAAGTGCATTTTACATTCAAGTTTGTGAACAGGAGTTATGACTGCTATCAAAGTATAATATATCAGTTACAAAATCAATCTGCATAAACATAAGAATAAATGTTAGTTTATGTAATTAAAATAATGTGGATGTAAAAAGAAAGCATGGAAGGAGGAATAAAGATAAACTAAAAACAAATTATACTATGCAACATGTTAAGACAAACTCATAATAATCACATTAAATGTACACACATGAATTAACAGATATGTCTTATAGGAATGGATTTAAGAAAACCAACTTTAGAGGCTGCAGGCATAACTCAGTAGTAGGGTACTTGGTTAGCCATGCACAAAGCCCTAGATTAAATCCTCAGTACCATAACAAAATAAAAAGAAAGAAAACATAAGGAAAGGAAACCAACTTTACAATACTTTCAGAAGACCAATCCTGTTTTGTTTTTTTTTTTTTGTATTGGGAATTGAACTCAGAAACATTTACTACTGAACTACATTCCCAGTCCTTTTTTATTTTTTTACTTTGAGACAGGATCTTAATAGGTTGCATAGGATCTCACTAAGTTACGGAGGCTGGCTCCAAGCTTGCAATCCTCCTGCCTCAGCCTACCAAGTACCTGGGATTGCAGGCATGTGCCACCATGCCTAGCCAGAACACTTAAATATAATGACTCAGACAGTTGGAAAGCAAAAAGATTACAAAAGATATGTCATGCAAAAATAATGAAAAATAAAAAACTGTTTTCAATAGTAACATAAACCAAAGAAGGCCATAAGGCAAAAAATATTCCTAGATATAGAGGAATGTTATTTAATGATAATTATCAGTCTGCTAAGAAAAAGGTAACAGTTCTAGATTTATATGCACCTAATAACTTCAAACTACATAAAGCAAACAGTGACAAAGCTAAAAGAAAAATATTTCACAATCTAGAGGAAAACTTCAACATACATCTCTCAATAACTGATGAAATAATCAGACAAAAAGTTAGCAAAAATGAAAAATTGGAAGAATAAAATTAATAAAGTTGACTTACTTGACAAAGAATATGTACATAATTACAACAAAATAAACATTATTTTAAAGATCATTTACCAAAATTGGGAATATTAGTACATAAAGCAAAAAAATAGCTATTCCAAAAATTCTAAATTATTCAGAGTACATTCTCAGACAGAAGCAGAACAATTCTATATATCTATCAGAGAATCTGGAAAGTCCCTAGGTTCTAGAAATTCAATAATGACCTCCTAAATACCCCACAGGTTAATAAAAACACCAGACTAAAAATTACCTAAGTTTCCTTCTAAAGGAATGAGAAAAGTAAACAAATTAATACTAAAGAAGGTAGAGAGAAATAATTAATAAGATGCATCGATAGAAAGGAAAACATACAACCAGAAAATAAATATAAGAAAAAGTTGAATGCTCAAAAAGATAATAAAACTGATAGGTCGTTAGTAAGGCAGAACTATGGGGAAAAAAGAAAAAGGAACAAGTCATCAATATAGGAAAACAACATGAATAAACATCCAAAAGATATCAACTGGACAGAATGTTATAATTAACAATTTTATGCAAATGAAATGAAAACATTAGGTTGAAATTCTCAAAGTTCAAGAAAACCACAACTTAACTAAGGTGACACATAAGACCTACCATTCTGAATAGTTCTAAATCTGGTAAAGAAATAAAATTGTAATATAAAACCATATGCACAAAGACAGTACCAGCCCTGATGATGTCTATGGTGAATACTTCATGACACTTAAAGAAGAATTAATATTGATAATGCACAAATTCTTCTAAGCAATAGAAAAATGAGGGAACATTTCCAAACATTTTGAGTACAGCATGACATTTATACCAAAGACACTATAAGAAAAATTTTAAAAAGATATTGAATAGAAAAAAGAAGCATTCCCTAACTCTTTTAATAAAGCCTATAATAACGCTTATACCAAGGGCCAATGAGGATAACCAAAAAGGGGGGGGACAAACAATAATCTTTCTCTTCTGTATGAATATAGATACACAAATTCTATAGATAATAGCAACAAAATGAATATAGAAATAGAGACAATGGTAATGCATCCTGAGGTAGCTAAGTTTATTCCAGGTATTCAAAATTACCTTAATGTTTGAAAAACAGTGAAATTACCATACCAATAGAATGAAAAAGAAATGTCATATGATTATACATATAAAAGGAAAAAATGATTAAAAAATTCAACATCCATTCAAGATTAAAAACTTCTATAAATCTAGACTTTCTTGATTCTCTTGGAGTAACAAAAAAATCTTAGAGCAAGCATCAATATAATGGGGAAATATTTAAAGGCTTTCCAAGTGTATGGAGAACAAAACTTAGATGCTCACCTCTACTCAGCAATATAATTTTTATATAATATTTTATTACAGGAACTAACCAAAGCAGTAAGCAATAGAAAAGAAAGTAAGGTATCATAATTTAAGGAAAGGGAACTTGACATTATTCATGAAAAAGATAGTGTTGTACATCAAAACTCGAAAGAGTTATTAGGATTTGTAAAAACAATAAATAATAAATTTGTCTATGTATACCAGCATCAATTTAAATAAAATTTCTAGGTATACATCGAATAAAGATACAAAACTCTACATGTAAAACTATAAAATAACTTGTAGATAGAAATAAGCCAGAATCATGGAGTAGAATTCTCCCTACTCATTGTGGAAATTTTAGTTCTTCTTACGTTGATCAATGAAATTTGAATCAAAATCCTAGAAGAATATTTGTGAAAATGGCAATTTGATATTCAATTTATCTTTCAAATACTAATAATATAAATAATCATAAAGAAGAAAAACTGGGCAAATGGCACTACTGGATGTCACAATTTATTGTAAAGTTATAATAATTTTGACAATTTGCTATTGGAACAAGAAAGGAAACAGTGGAAAAGAGTACACCCTTATTCAGAAACACATGTATATGGCATTTCCAATAAACATGCTGGGTCAAATGTATACCTACAAGGTAAGAACAATTTTTGATCCCTACCTCATATCACATACTGAAGTAAATTCCAGATCAACTGTAGACTTAATGAGAAGAGTAAAACAATACTCTAGAAGAAAACAAAGGAGCACATCAATACTGACCTTGAAGAAGACAAAGATGTTTAAACAGATCACAAGAATAAAAAAAAGCACTAACCCTTGGGTTGAGTATGTGGCTCAGTGGTAGAAAGCTTGCCTAGCACATGTGAGGCACTGGGTTTGATCCTCAGTATCACATTAAAAAAAATAAAATTATGTCCATCTATAACTAAAAAAATTTTTTTTAAAACAGCAATAACCCTAAATGAAGAACTGAAAAACTAAAGTACATTAATATTAAAAAACCCACTGGCAAAAAAAAGCCCATTTAAGAGTAAAAAGGCAATCTACAGAGTAGTACAATTTACAATACAGATGTCTAACAAATAATTGTCTAAAATTTTTAAAAATTATAAAACCAAACTAAACTATTCTTACATATTACAGTTTAAAAAAAGAGACACTTCAAGAAAAATGGGCAAAAAAAATAAAATACTTGGAAATCAATGTAACGAAAGAGATGAAAGACCTCTACAATGAGAACTACAGAACACTAAAGAAAGATATTAAAGAAAACTTTGGAGGATGGAAAGATCTCCCATATTCTTGGAAAGGCAGAACTAATATTGTCAACATGGCCATACTACCAAAAGTGCTATACAGATTCAATACAATTCCAATTAAAATCCCAATGATGTACCATACAGAAATAGAGCAAGCAATCATGAAATTCATCTGGAAGAATAAAAAACCCAGAATAGCTAAAGCAATCCTCAGCAGGAAGAGTGAAGCAGGGGGTATCGCAATACCACACCTTCAACTATATTACAAAGCAATAGTAACAAAAACGGCATGGTTTTGGCACCAAAATAGACAGGTAGATCAATGGTACAGAATAGAGGACACGGACACACCCAAATAAATACAATTTTCTCATACTAGACAAAGGTACCAAAAATATGCAATGGAGAAAAGATAGCCTCTTCAACAAATGGTGCTGGAAAAACTGGAAATCCATATGCAACAGAATGAAACTAAACCCCTATATCTTACCCTGCACAAAAATCAACTCGAAATGGATCAAGGACCTTGAAATCAGACCAGAGACCCTGCATCTTATAGAAGAAAAAGTAGGTCCAATCTTCAACTTGTTGGCTTAGGATCAGACTTCCTTAACAGGACTCCCATAGCACAAGAAACAAAAGCAAGAATCAATAACTGGGACAGATTCAAACTAATAGCTTTCTCCCAGCAAAGGAAACTATCAGCAATGCAAAGAGAGAGCCTACAGAGTGGGAGAAAATCTTTGCCACTCATACTTCAGATAGAGCACTAATTTCCAGAATCTATAAAGAACTCAAAAAACTCTACACCAAGAATAAAAATAACCCAATTAACAAATGGGCTAAGGATATGAATAGACACTTCACAGAAGATCTACAAGCAATCAACAGATACATGAAAAAATGTTCAACATCTTTAGTAATAAGAGAAATGCAAATCAAAACTACCCTAAGATTCCATCTCACCCCAATTAGAATGACGATTATCAAGAATACAAGCAACAATAGGTGTTGGAGAGGATGTGGGGGAAAAGGTACACTCATACATTGCTGGTGGGGCTGCAAATTAGTGCAGCCACTCTGGAAAGCAGTGTGGAGATTCCTTAGAAAACTTGGAATGGAACCACCATTTGACCCAGCTATCCCACTCTTGGCCTACACCCAAAGGACTGAAAATCAGCATACTACAGAGATAAAGCCACAACAATGTTCATAGCTGCTCGATTCACAGTAGCCAGGTTGTAGAACCAACCTGGATGCCCCTCAATTGATGAATGGATAAAGAAACTGAGGTATATATGTACAATGGAATATTACTCAGCCATAAAGAATGATAAAATTATGGCATTTGCAGGCAAATGGATGAAATTGGAGAATATCATGCTTAGTGAGATAAGCCAATCTCAAAAAACCAAAGGACGAATGATCTCACTGATAAGCAGATGATGACACATATAGGGCGTGGGAAGGGGGCAAGAACGGAGGAAGGAGGGACTCTGTAGAGGGATAAGAGGGGTGGGAGGGGTGGGAGGGGGAAAAATAACAGAATAAATAAAAAACTATTACCCTAGGTAAATGTATGATTACACAAATGGTATGCCTCTACTTCATGTAGAAACAGAGAAATAAGATGTATCCTATTTGTTTACAATAAAAATGAATTTAAAAAAAAGAAAAATGGGCAAAAATCTTGACCATGCACTTCATAAAAAATACATATAAATGGTCTGTTAATCCTAGAAAAGTTCTCTAAAGTAATGCAATAAAGTCATAATGAAAGAATACTCCACATCCACTTGAATGATGATGATGATAAAAAGCATTGAAAATACCAACTATAGATAAAAAATTGGAGAAACTTGAACCTTCATTCAATGCTATAGGAAGTGTATATTGATATAAATTGGAAAACTAACAATATCTAATTGAATATAGCATGATCTATTAAGAGCTATCTATTCTACTATTTGGTGGATTTGTAGCCAAAAAAAAAAAAAAAGGGGATAAACACATATTATGAAAAGCCATGTATGAGAACATTCACAGCATAAATCTTAGGAACAGTCAAACCTGCAAATAAGCTGTCCATTAACTGTAGAATGCATAAATTGCTGTATATTCACAGAAACAAAAATAAGTTATCTGGAATTTTATGTAATGATGCTGATGAATCTCATAAACATACTAGCAAGAAAAAAGTCAGACATGAAAGGTAATACATTGTGTGTAGTTTCATT
This sequence comes from Sciurus carolinensis, assembly GCF_902686445.1. Classification (NCBI taxonomy): domain Eukaryota; kingdom Metazoa; phylum Chordata; class Mammalia; order Rodentia; family Sciuridae; genus Sciurus; species Sciurus carolinensis. The sequence continues at coordinate 35,200,261 of NC_062213.1, forward strand.
TCTATAAAATTCATATATACGTGTTTTTCATTTATAAGAAGTTTTAAAACAAGGAAAATTATTCTATTGAATTTGAAGCCAGCAGATTGTTGTTACCTTGTGAGGCGGGGGGATGATTACTTGAATTTTCTAAGAGGTAGGCTGGTGGGATGCTGGTAGCATTCTATTTATCTATTTGGCTGCTAGTTACATAATGTGGATACACTGTAAAAATTCACTTAGGTATATGTGTGTGTGTGTGTGTACATGTGTGTGTATATGGTAATATACATGGTTTATATGCATGTTTTACATAAGTAAAAAGTTTAAAATGTAGTTTGCTTCTGAGGATGGTCAAGTAGCTCATAATCCAACTAATTCTCCTCCCAGTAATAATTATGAATTGCATAAAACATTTCAATTAAAAACACTATTTAGACACTAGAAAACAAACAAGTACAGGCAGAAATCAGTGATACAACCCTTGAAATAATAAAAGAAAAGCACATATTTAACTAACTTTTTCCTGAGGATATTCCCTTTTTGGTTCAGTGGAGAAAATATATGGGTCAAGCAAAAAAAAAAAAAAAAAGCCTCAGTCTTATATAAGACTGAGGAACCAGAAATCATAATTCAGGGTTTTCAGAGAAGTTGCAATTGAGGGGCAAATCCTGGAAGGGAAGAAGCCTAAGAGGCTCCAAATGATAAAGACCCAAAGTAGAACAAAAAGGATCCTCAAATCCTTGTTTAAATTGTGAACTGCAGAGGGCAAAACAAGAACAAACATAGCAGGAGGTACAGCTAAAATGGTAAAAGAGCTACAAGATTTCAGCAACATCCTGATGTAGAGTTTGGAGTTAAATTCTCACTGTAATATAGGAGTTTAAAAACTATCTGGAACTATCTCTAGAAACAGACATTCAAAATAGACTAATGCATATGCTTTAGAACCACAGAAAGAAACCCAAACAGATTTTCCCTAATGTATCTTCCATAGGACTTAGGTGATCTTTCAGTAATTTTTTTGTCTGCTGAAATTAAATGGGACATTCATCACTAACCAGAGTTTCTAAAACATATTAAACCAATGTTCAGCATACAATAAAATTTTTTTAAAATACAGAATATAATCTAAAATGAAGAGGGAAAACAAATACAAGTAGATCCCCAGGAGACTAAGATGTTAGAATTAGCAAACAAAAACTTAACAAATACATTAATTTATAGCATTTTATATATGCATAAATACATACACACATATATATAAATACATGTTTATATAACTCATATACATATAGGTTTATATAAATATCTGTATCTGTATTTCTACTTAAACACATAGTGAAAGATGTGCAATTTCAGGAAGGATATTGAAACTTGTAAAAAAAATGAATATCTTAAAATTTAAAATGTAGTCTCCTCAGGGCCTGAGGAGTAACTTGGTGGGAAAGTGCACATTTAGCACGCATGAGGCCATCCTCATCAATGAAACTTTTTAAAAATTAAAAGAGTATTTAATAAGACAATTTATAGATAGATTTCATAAATGCTTGGACACAAAGATAAGTGAACAATTGAGGAAGAAGGGGAGAGAAATTAAAAAATAAGCAAAGGCTCAATAGCATGCAGAACAATGTCAAGAGGTCTTTGTACATTTAACTGAAGTTCAAGAAAGAGACATGAGAATGAAGTGGGAATTTGTAAGAAATAATGGCTGAAAAGCCCTATAATATCAGACACAATGAAAATTCTTAATTATAAAATCATGCCTCTTTTATCTTCTACCTCTTAACAGAATCACTTTGGATTTTTCACAATTTCTTTCCATTCATTTTTCTCCAAAAACTGGTGAACATAAATATATAATAAATATGATGCTTTCAATCTTACAAATCAAAAGTTGTAATAACATTAAATTTTACTAAATAAAGAATTCACAGTTGAGAAGACAGATTAATTTGGTTAATATGAGGCAAAGAATGAAGAATGAAGTTAAAAGATGGAGTGTGTGTTCATTATGAGAATGGTTAATAACTTCAAATAATAAATTTGTAAATACCTTCTGTCATACTAAAAGAAGGACTTTTTCCTTAAGACACTACAATTTTATCTGAATAACAGTAAATAATATATAACAAGAAATATAAATATCAAAATCATATTCCAAAACAATCTACTTGAGAAGGTAATTAAGTTTCTTACTAATGAATAAAAAGAAAAATTATGTTAATATGAGATATTTCACATCTCAAAAAACAACTCCACATATCTGTTAATGCAATTTAATCATGTGAACTCCTAGCTCTAGTCTTGAGCAGGCATTTTCAAAAATGCTTCATCAATCACTGTTTGAAATATGCACTGTTCCTACCGTCCTTTAGCGATGACTAATTTCTTTCAGACCCCACAGCAATGACTCTGTGTCCATTTCTGTAGATTTTTAATACATGGAATAATATTCTTATTTTGTTATATGCAGGAATAGTGGTATAACATGACACTAGCTGGATTCTACCAATTATTTAATTTGGAAGACCACTCAAAGTTTATAAAAGTTTCCTGAACTCTTCATCTCAAAAAATACTTCTAAAATATTTAATTTACCTGTAATATATGTAAAACCATTATTTTAGAATGATTTTAATTATTTCCTTATATATTAATAAAATTATAAATTACTAATGTCCATGTAAATGATATACTGCTTTAAATCACTTGAATCTACCAATTTAAAATAGAAATCATGAGTAAAAAGAAAGTAATTCCAACATTACCATTTGTTCATTTTAAATACCAATAAATATCTATACATTTTATAAACTCATAATGATATTCATAGTATTGTAGGTTGGATTATAAAACACACTATTATGTAGATGTAAGGAATACATGAGGGATTATAACATCCTTTTGATTGTTACTGTTCACATATATTGAATCAATGTGTTTATGATCATTATCTTTGCCAATATGTAACATACTTATAGATAAATGCAATATTTACCTTCTCCATGGGGGGAAAACCCTTAAGAAGGTTCATGTCATCTATTAAGTTTTAAAATCAAGATATTTATCCATATCCTTACTTGTACCTCCACTTATGATCAATATTATCTTTAGCCACTGGAGAAGTTTTTAACCTTTTTTCAATTCTTAAATGTTATTTCCTAGTCTTATCCCTTTTATGTGTATGTACATGATTTTAAATTTCTTCAGGCCTACTCATTGCTTATAGACTGTTAGATGTTAGTTGGTAGTGAGTGACAAGATTACATGATGTATGGAGCTATTATATTGCCCATGGGCAAGTTTAATAAGTAATAGAGGAATCACTTGGGGAATGGGAAAATACTGAAAGCTGCAAGACTAATTAAATTAATTGCAGGAAAATCCATGACACATACACTTAACAAAAATATCTCACTGTTCCTCACATCCACTAGTACCAAATGATGAGGGATAAAAAAATGAAAACTTTTTAAGAGTTTCAGGTATTCAGAGTCCTCAAGCCTACTAATTATTTGCTATCACAAGTGGAGTTGGTGGAAAAAAGTCCATTCCTATAAGAAAGGATAGTGATGGCTAGCTTGAGTAGCTTAGAAACTAAAACTATAAGAATTAGTACATAATAGTTTATATCTGTTTTGTAATAACCCATTATCCTCCATAGTGATTTAGAAAGAATGAACTAAAAAGATGATAATGACCAGAAAGAATAAAATTAGTTTCACAAAATTAATTACAATTTTATAATTATTCCAACAAAGGATATTGTAATGGTATCTGCAAAAAGGGGTCAATGAGTATTTACTATTTGGAGAGTCTAAAAAGTGAGTAGGGTAGAGCCATTGTTCAATTAATGCCATTCAAGTGTATGAGATTGTATTTAGTGAAAATAAAATTCTAATCAATAGATTACTTTTTTAAAGGGGCACAAACAATTCTCTAGGTATTGCTATAACTAACTAAATATCCCTTAAGACCAATCTTCCGCTCTTAATTCTATATCACCATCATATACATAACTTAGGCCCTCTTCACCAGGAAGGTGTAATCCATTATACACAATACTTAATTGTTATGGTGCCAGGTACACTTGCAATAATGAATAAATGACACATTTATAGCATTTGTGCTAAAAAATGGACATTTCTGAATTTTAGTTAATGTCAATTGGTCTTCTAGTATTGGACAAAATGTTGCTAAACCAGAAGCATGCAGACTCCATGAAAAGTAAACTACTCCATGAATACTATCCAAAGTAGCAGTTATCAATATTAGATTCATCAGAAATAGGAAAATCAGGGGGAAAAAAAACCTGTATTGAATGCAAAGAGTCAACAATGCCACTTTCCAAAATAGAGAATTTTTTTCTCATTTTTTGTTATGCTTTTCTGAACTGATGCAATTGAATTATTCAGACGATATATAATCCAAAGCAAAATCTAAATGCTGATAATAATCATAACAACAATGACAATAATAATATCAGTTTATATTCTTGAGATTAATTCATTCTTTTAACCACCTGGTGAGATATGTATTATTATTTCCATTTTATAAATGAAGAAACTGAGGCATAGAGAGATCACCTACCTCAAGTCATACAGTTAAAAAGTTTAAGTTCATAGTTTCAACCACTTTGCTATAACTGCTATCCAAGATAAATACTTGGGACAATGAAGGTGAAAGCACTAATTTAGATATACAAACTCTATTAGCTATATCATTCCTATATTTAAGATTCTAAGCATGAAAATTTAAACATAACTGTGCTTATTTAGGAACACAGCATCTAAAATAGAACCATAATACCTAAATATGGTGATGAGTAAATGCTGTAGGTATAACCTTATCTTAGTGTATCAAATAATTGAAAAGCTTCAATAATAGCTATGAAAACACTAACAGATACTTCTTAACTCCCATAACAGGAACTTTAAATTCAGTCAGAGATACACTCAAGATCAGAAAAAGTCAACGCAAGTATAAATTTTGCTGAAAACTTACTTTGCAACCTCCGTGTTGGGCTCTCTCCATGGAGTTGTCTTCGTGGCATATAGGGAGAAGGATGGGGAAGTGGCAATGAAGAGACATCATGGGTCTGAAGTTTGTACCAATGTGGTTCATCATCTAATAATGCTGTTTCTAATTCAATTAAAATCTACAAACACAAGAGACAAAGGACTGTTATAATACACCAATAATAAAGAAATTCTCCTAAATGGTCTTATAACTTATGGTCATAATAGTAATACTATTAGATCAAAATCAAAGTCATTTATATGGCATTTGCCAATAAATAGCATAGCAGGTTAGCAACAAAAATGTCAATTTTTATATAATATTAAATTGTTCTCTTTTTGATTCCTATTTTTCTTAGACAATGTACCATGTCAACAGCAACTGTCTAGATGTTAGTGATCATTCTTGAACTTTTACCCAACTAAAGTCATTTTGACTCACTTCCCCTTCTGCTTATGATTTTAGATCTCATGATGTTAGTATGCAGTTTTGAATCATAGCAACAGACACTTATGATTGATGTACTGACTTATGGTATAAAAACCCTTGCAACTCTATGGTCGGGGCTTTTCTCCCAATAGCAATTTTGGGGGCATTGTGTAAGACAGTCAGCCCGCCAGCTAATAAAGATGCTCAGATTTGGACTTCTCAGTGGTGATCCATCTGTTCTTAAGTTGTGCCCCACAACAACTGAAAAGGCTGAAAGTGGTTAAATTAGCATGCTAATAGCTGGAGAACTGCTTCCCATTGTGCTCCTCTTCAATTTATTTATCACTTTGTAATTAAACATTTTTTTCAAGTACAAATACAATTGAGACAGTCTCTTTTTAGAAGATGTCATTGGCTCCCATTATCCCAGGATAAATCAAAATTTAATATAATAAATTAAATTATTAAGAGACATGATCTGGTTTCAGTTTAACACATAAGTCTCATTTCTAATCACTTTTCCTTCCAATTCCAATGTGGTTGCCCAAAATTCCCTCAACCTTGATGTCTTATTATTCCCATGCAGGAATTTCACTCCTCTTGATTTTGCTACATTCCAGTTTTTATGGAGACTTCTTTTGACACTTCCCCTATTCTGCATAGGAATTATGCGTTCCTTTTGTAGCTTCCCCATTATAGCATTTGGTGTGCTATATTATAACTATATTATAATTGTCATTCACTTGTCTATATCCCCAGTGGATTGTAAATTCCCTGATGTGAAGTAACATGCCTTATTCATCTTTGAAATCTCAGACCTTAACACGGTGGTGTCGGCTACACTAAAAACTAATCCACGAATAAGTAAATGATTGAACTACTTACTAGTAGTACAGTTGGTTCAATAACAAAACACACACAATAATAAGAAGCAAAACATTTTGTGAACTAGAAACCAACCTTCTATCATTCAACAGAGATTTCTATGATAAGAATAAGCATGTGAAACTGTCACATAATATTTATTTATTTAAGTATTTATTTATTTTTGAAATGGGTGTCAGTATGTTGCCCTGGTTGGCCTTGAACTCTAGGCACAAAGTGATCATCCTGCCTCAGATTCCCTAGTAGCTAGGACTATATGTATGCACCATCACCACCATGCTCAGCTGTATTAGAAAATATTTAAAGCCATTTTTTTCTATGGTATCATTTTATCTTAAAGTAGTAAGTAGCAAAATTCATTCTGTTAAATTAAAAAATATGCTTACTTATTCATGTATTTGAAATATAAAAATTTTACTGATAGTCACTTAAAGAAAGTATTTAGGATAACATGAATAATGTGAACTTTAAATAATTTCAGGTACCTCTCCTAAGAATTCACTTTCTTCCTCTCGAACTCGAGCTTGATCCCAAAGGGTAATTTCCAGCATTCGTTCTCGAAATTCTCTTCGATGAACTGGAGAATAAATGAATGTTTGGTTCCACTTGGGTTCCAATGTTTTTTTAACTGTTTTTGTTCTTCTCTTATTTTTATCACTATGAAAAAAAATATATATGAACTTATATAAAACTTTGCACTAAAATATAGTAGTTTAAAATTTCTCAGAAGTGAAATTTTATCACAAATTTGTCATATGCTACAAATACTGTTTAAAAATACTCTTTAAAATTTATAAGATGTATAATTATATCATACTTAAAAGTATGACAATGATATCAGTAGTTCAATTCTTTCCAGTGATCAATAGTTAAAAATAAAATCTCTCAAAATGTAAATAATATGACATGAAGAATCTTAACTCTAAATTTTTTAATTTATCACCCTATTGGAAACCTTCAAAATGGTAATTAACCAGTAAAATTATACATAATATTTAGTTAAACTGCTGACATGTCATATAATAATATGAGTAAACTGCAATGTACATATCATTTCCAGATAGTTTGGCTAATAAGCAACTTTATTTGCATTTTATAAAAGTCACTTTCTTACATACAACAAGTACCATTTGCTTGTTCGAATATATCATTTCTTTAAAAATATTGAAAATTATTTCTGTGTCAACTAGCCACATTACTGAGGGCTAGAAATGTAAGAGGATCATCTTGACAGATGGAAATTACAGTTGAAAGAGTTTCATACTTATTTTGATAGCATATTTTTATCATGAATATTTTAAACTATATAGTCATTATTTGTACATATATTTTAAAATATACACATTTTACCATACTATATTGTGTTAAAATATTATGTATACTGGGAAATATACTAAAATAGAAATAAAAATGAGATTCTTTTTAATTAAAATATTTTTTTCTGAACTCTCATGGATTATCCTACACATCCCCCAAGATAGACCCATACTATTGGAGATCACTATTGTAACTTATTAAGGAGGATCAAAAACCAGATAGAAATAGAGAAAATCATCTAGGAAGTAAACTTTATACTATCTAGAGGAGCCTATTTAAAATGAGAAGTGGACAGAAAATGAACTTTAATTGGATTAATATTAACTGCTTCAAATTATCTTAGCACAGCACTGTTCTAAGAATGCCAGTGTTATGGTTTAGATCTTAAATGTCCCCCCAAAGCACAACATTGAAAGTTTTGTCTCCTTTCGATGGCACTATTAGGAGGTGGTGGGAACTGTGGGAGGCAGGGCCTAAGCGGAAGAAAAGAGTTCACTGAGGGCATGACCTTGAATGGGACACTGGGACCCTTGCCTGCTGATCCCCCACCCCTTTCCTTCCTGGCCACCATGAGGTAAGCAAGCAACTTTGCTCAAAGAAGCACTCCCTGTCATGATGTTCTGTCTTAGCACAGGCCCAAAGAGATGGGATCAAGTGACCATATACTGAAATGATAAGTGAAAACAAATCTTTCCTCCTTTTAAGTCGTTTATCTCAGATATTTTGTCACAGCAACAGAAAGCTGACCAATATAGCTGGGATATAAGAAGGACAACAAAGAAAAGCTAAGTATCTCTGAAAAAAGGAAGTTATGCAACTTCTTTTAGGAATATTAAGTTTTAACAGATTTGTCTTTTATAATCAAGAAGTATTATGTATTTCCAGAGCATTATATGTAATGTGAGAGAAAGCTGCCTGTAAGTACACTGATAATGAATTTGTTAATATACACACATGGAAAAGGTAATATATAATGTATCTTTACTAATTTTGAAAGCACTGTAGGAAACTAATTTTGCAAATCAATCTAGATTTTATTGCTATACATAAAAAGAAATGATTCTGTATATAAGAATAACTAAGTAAAAGGAATGCAAGTTGAGCATTCCTAATACAAAAATATGATATGTGAAATGCTCCAAAATCCATTATGTTTTGATTTCTGCCACAAGTGGACAATTCCACACCAAAATTATTGAAAATATTGTACAGAATGACCTTCAGGCAACGTGTACAAAAGCATGTTAAAAATGTAAATGAATTTTGTGTTTAGACTTGAGTCATAGGCCCAAGATGATTCATTATATATATGTGAATATTCCAAAAATTTGAAAATTCTGATACCTGAAACACTTCTAATTCCAAGCATTTTGGATAAGGGATACTCAACTTGTAATAACAAGGACGATGATTTATGCTTTTTCTCCCCCTTCCTTCTTTTAACTTGTTAACAAATGTTCATTTAGCATCGACTTATATTCCATCCATGAAATAATGAATTCTGAGACATTGTCAAAAGACAAAGTTCCTTCCAAGAAGAACAGGAAGGAAATATTAAACAGGAGCTTACTGTCTAATTTGAAATTACACTGAAATCTGAAAGGAAAGAAGAATAAAGCCATGAACTTTCTTTTAAAGAACTGAAAAGAGTTCTCAAAGAATAACTGTTTTATAAGGGCTTTCTATATTGAGTAGAAGGGTGAAAAAATGCTTTTTAAAGTTCCTTACAAACCTAACATATATTATTAGAACTCGATAGAGCTATTTAGTGTATACCCAAGCATCAATTCATAAAAAGAACCATGAAAAAAATAACTTTGAGTTTTACTTATTTTACATGTATAATCAAAGCCTCCAGAATCAGATCATGCTATAGAGTAAAGCACTGAAAAAAAGAGCTAAAACTACTTAAAAACCAAGATCAGCAAGAATCTATGAAGATGTTTAAGATGGCAGTCTACAGATAATAAAATAAATAACTAATCTTTAAAAATGTTAAGCATATAGTTAACATTTTATAAAAATAAAATAGAGCCTAAAGCTTTTTCTATTTGTCTTCATGCTACCAGTACTTTTGCTTTCTATTTAACTTAATAATAGCATGCAGAGACTTGATGTTTATACATAATTTTTAAAAGAAAGAAATTTTTTAAGTTAAGCAAAGAAAATTAAAGAAAAAAAAATTTTTAAGTTAACCAAAATTTTTTTAAGTTGTTAACCAACTTAACTTCAAGATATTAGAAAGAATGTATAGAGTGCCCAGTTATTTTTTACAATACATAGTAAATTATGTGTAAAATAAATTTTCAAAAAGCTTAACTGAGATTCTAGAGTAGATTTCTTTTGTGTAGTTTCATTTATTCCTCCACAAAGTCTTATCAATTAAAAAGCATAAATTTTTTTCTATGTTTATCTGCTTAAGCATTTCTCCCTAAAATATTACCAGGAAAAATAAAATTTATACCCAAAGCACAAACAGTACTTTATTCATATTTAGTGTTTAGAAACTTGTGGCAAAAGAAAAAAGAAAAAAAAAAAAGTTGGGATGATGGCAACTGTCAATAAAAATGTTGCTAAGTTAAGCAGAGAATTCTTTTCACTATTAGAAATAAAACTCTGACACGATCCATTCACCAATGTAAGCTACAAAATTTACTTAACTACAACTATTATCAAATTCCTGATAAACTGACAAGGAACTCAGATGGGAAATAATCTGAGAAAAAAATATTGAAATGTTTCTCAAATTCCTTGATATTAAAAGAGAGAAATAGAGGCCTGGGGTGATAGCTCAGTTGGTAGAGTGCTTGCTTCTCAAGCACAAGGACCTGGGTTCAATCCCCAGAACCACAAAAAATAAATAAATAAATAAATAAATAAATAAATAAATAAAAGAGAGAGAAAACAATGCTATATTTAGAATATAAAGGACTGAGTAAGGAAAGCTACCCTTCCATTTTAAGTTCTATCTGCTCAGAAAGCAGGGAGACAGGTTATGTAAAGAGTTTTAAAAATAGTTAATCAAGAAAGAAATTCAGTAATTTGATAAATGTTTAGCATCTTAAAAAAAAGTTTCTCTTTAAAGATTTGAATTAGTAGAAACCTAAGTCATGTGTGTATATAAAAACATAGATGAGAATGTAGCATTTCCTGTAGGTTTTTATCATGGCATCCCAACAGTACTTAGACTAGTAAGTCCTACTACTTTAAGAAGTCATGTGACTTCACTACCAGGATGACAGGCTAACCTGGCTGTGATACCTGGCATTTACCTGAAACCTAGATTTTTAGGAAGCTATGGTCTAGATTCTAATTATGAATGTCCTTTCATCTCCTCTAGTTCTAATAACCAGATGTTGTGGTACCTTGTTATATTCTGAGGAATTTGTTCTACAATTTTCACTTCCAAAATACGTATCAAATAAACTGTAAAGGTTTTGTTAATTCTTTACTTTCTTTCTTTTGTCCATCTCTTTGTTGATATTGTTGTTCAGATGATACTTTGGCACACAAATGAATCCCAGTGAACTTTCTAATTGAACTAAGAAGAAAATTGGAATCCAAAAGGGTGTGAACATGTTTAAGATCACATCTGTATGCAGCTTCTTCTAACCTGAGAATAAATGACCTGATGAGTACTCTGCCTTGGAAGCCAGGGATGCCAATAAATGGGGAAAGGGCAATTGGTGCCATTACATCCTCCTTTTTTTAAAATGATCCCTATTGAATAGACCCTTTTATTTTTATATGCCTAAAATTAAGAAAATTAGATTATTTTTATATTTCTCCAATCCTAAGCCTCTGTTTAAATCAAGGTAGACAGTATAATTTATGTTGACTAAAATCAAAACAAATACTGCTTGAAGAAACTGATTCTGGATCTAGTGAGTTTCCTTGATGATATAGAGTAATGAAATACAAAGCACACTTAATAATATTACAAACTAGAGTGAAACAATATAATGGTAATAGAAAGTAGAAATTGTAGATGAATATCAATATTTTTAGTACCATTTCCAGTTTTTTTTTTCTATAGTTTTGGATAAAAATATGATACTAAGGACTATAAATTATAATGATTTTGATAAATGAAAACACATTATTCAAAAATAAGTCACACATGCTTAAAATAAATATTTAATAAAATAATACATAACACATTTGATTCACATTTTAGAATAATCTCAAATACTTAAGTATCAATATTCTGATAACAAAATGATTATCTTTATGTAGATTTCAAAAATAACTGGTATGATACAGAAAAATAAATGATGTAGAATTGAAACACTCATTGTTATTAACATTTTCCCCCTTATTAAGAATATTTATTTTTGTCTCATATCCCTACCTTCTGTCTGGAAGAAAGTAAATTTTAACATAAGGATTCCTTGGTCGCCCATCTTCCCTGGAAGGGAGATCCTTTGCTCCCAAAATTGTAACTATTAACTGGTGACCAACCTTGTCAAACCACAGTTTTATCTGCAAAGAAAAATATTATTTTATCAGCTCAAACATTTACTTCCAATACATGTTTACATTTCCAGTCTATACAACATTCTCTTACACTAACATTAACACAAAACATAAATTTCACTTAAGTAAACATAACTAGTCAAAATAAAAGGATATACTATAATAACGCCAATGAATAAAAGAACTTGTTCATGTATTTTGGTTTCATTGGTAAATCACTTGGACTTTTTATTATCCTAATTGTTTATTAATATTCACATAATAACTACACTAACATAAAGAGCAATATGATCAATGCTCTATGTTTTCTAAGCAAAAATCATTTTAGTTCATCTTGTTTCCCCTACAATGAGTTTAAAATAAGTCCTCAAAATGAATTAAGAAGAGAGTAACTTATTTATGTGGAATTTGTAGGGTATTTTCAAGTAAATGTTTCATGTTATTTCACAGCAAAATACATTTCAAAGATTATGAACAAAGGGGATTTAATAGTAATTTTGGTCCATTGATTTCTCCAGTTCATATTTTAAAATGTAATAATTTTTTTTAAATTTTTACTTTTTCAGACATAAAGTTCCTTTTTCTTTAGTGAAGCAAAAGCATCACATCCTTAGAATAAGATTTCATTTTTTAATATGTGACAAGAAAATGTGAATAATACCACTGTGCCATAATTAGGGATTGGAACTTCACATCCAGGTGCTGAATTCATTTGACTTAACAGTTATCATCTTCCATACACACTTCAGACCTTCACACCTAACTAGCTGATTCTATTACATCAGGATCTATGATAATCATGGCTCTGATCCACATCTTGGTTCAGCACAGTACATCTTTGACCACTACCTTAAAATTGAAAAGGGATCAAAAATTTGAAACTTGAGAATTACAGGTAAAAATAAATTCTGATCATATATGAAACACTGGTAGTTAAGTTCCAATTCCACCATGGCTTTCCTGAGTGCCTAACTTCCTTCACATTCTAGATAATGAGAGACTGAGCAACTTTTAGAAGAGATAAACTGACAGCCCAAAAGAGTATATAAAATAATATCTAATCTTTTTTATTTCTAAAAAGAATTAGTCTTCTTACAGGAATAAGAGTAAGGAATATCTGAACTTTTTGAAAATTAATTACTAGTCTTTATATTCTATTAAGTCTTTAATGTAGGTATTATCTTCCTGTTTTATAGCAAAAATTTTTAAGAGTTTCTAAGTTCAAAACTCAGACCCTAAAAAAGTGTTTCTCAAAGTCTGGCTAATAAAACTCCTGCAGTAGTATTATCTGACTTATTTATTAAAAAGTTATAAATTTCTGTTCCCACCTCTCAGCTGTTCAATCAGAATGGGGCCTTGGAATCTGCATTTTAACTAGTCCTCCTGGTGAACTTTAAGACCATTGAAATTTGAGAACCACTGCCTTACACAAATAAATCTATAACCTGAAGGAAAAAGTCTCCTATGAAAGAGGAAAAGTTCAAATATTTGCATGTCTAAGAATATAAAAATACAGATGCATAAGTATGGGTGGTGGGGGAGACTAAAATATTCTTTTGGCAAAAGCCATAAGAAGAAAACAAAAACAGAAATGCAGAAATGCCTCATTGTATATGAAATGAAAGAGATGTAGTTAGTGTCACAGTTACTCTAAAATGTGTGACTAAAATCAGATTAATATCTACTGTATTCTTTATTTGCACTAATAATAAAAGAGTTTATGGCTTAATTTTTCCAAGATATTAAAAATTCTTCTCAAAGGATCATAACATATTGACACCTCAAAAAATGATTCTGAAAGACTAAATAAAAATTTTTCCAATAAATTTTAAAATTAAAAAACAGTAATTATTATTATGAGACTAAGCTCAAAATGATATGAACAAATTATTTATTATTATGAAAATTTCTCAAAAAGTTGAGACTAAGCACTTGTTACCATTTTTAGAGGCAATAATTTTGCTCAATTAAAATCATTAAATAGTTAAGATACATTTCATAAGTCTCAGAGTATTCTTTTCATAAGTCTTAGAGTATTCTTTTCCAATTTTCTTATGCTATGAGAAACCAAAAAAAAAATCAATATTATTCAATTCTCATACAAACCGACATTAGGATATGGCATTCATATTTTCATAAAGGTATTTTATGCTTATTTAAATTACACTTTCCAAGTATATTAAAATAATTTAGATAGGAAACAAGTGCATTTTAATTCTACTCATCATTTGATCAAAATTGTACTTTTTTAACACACTGTCTTACACTAGGTGTTCAATAGCCCTAATTTTTATTTATATTGTAGGGCTTAAAATAAAATTTAAGTTTTTAACAAATATCCAGTTCACATATGTTACTAGTTAGTTAATTGTATCATATTCTTAAATTTCTTTTCTATACTCTTAAAATAAATGGTTAAAATCTAGCTCTTGATTCCCCCAAATATAACAAATATACTTTCACGATTTGAGCACTGAAAAACTTCATGCTCAATTAATTTCTTTAATAAAATCTTGGTATCCTTTCATTTTTTTAATTTGACTATCATCCCACCTTTACCCATGTAACTATTTTTTATTTTTCTAAGTAGCTAAATAGCACATAAATATTTTATATTGTAATATTAAATAAAATAATTTTGATCTCTAAAATTTAAACAAAATAAGTATTATTGAAAATCAACAAATTCTTAAAAACATGCAGCAAAGCAAGGAAGGCATAATACTACTTTAAAGAAAAACTATATTGATATTATTTTACCATATAAAGATTTCCTAGAGAAAAGAGGCAAACAACTTGTACCCAAATAGTACAATAAATTAAATGGGATGATAAAATATAAACAAAATAAGCCCAACAGATTTCATTTGGATTTGGATTTTGTTCTTTCATAGCAATGTACTTTCCAAAAGTTGAACCTTATATACACTGTGCATAAAATTCACATTTTAAATAAGGTACAAATGTATTTGCCAATCTCCTCAAGGAGTCAATGCTTGGAAAATGCAAGAGAATGTAGATGTTAAGTGGTATAATGAATGATTTAAAGAGACAGCAACCTTAGTGTAATAAAGAAAAATATCAACAGTATAACTGTCATTTCTGTAAATGTTACATATTTAAGTGGAATCTAAAATAAATCTACATTAAATGCCACTTTGAAACCTATAAGTTTTAGTATTTTATCATATAAAATCACTAACAGAGATTGTCTCTTTAAATTTTTATTCAGTATTCTAATCCCCATGCAGAACTTTACAAGCTGGCTCATCAAATGATTTCAAAGTCAATAATATGATTTGGAGCAACATACCAAAACAAGTTTTCCTACTACGCATTTTCCAAAAACATACAAATAAGGGATAAAACACAACTTTAATTTCTATCAGGCAGACAAGGCCTTTACCTGAACCCTAGGAACAAAAGGCGTTGTTCTTCTACTAAGGCTTTGGCTCTGGTAAGCAAAATTAAAGAAAAAAGCAATAAAACAAAACCAAAAAGGACAACACACTGGAACTAAAAGACCAAAGTAAAAATAAAAACATAGAACTATCCCTTAAATACAATATTTCCATGACAATGTACTTATTTAAATTAAGTACTTCTAATGAATAAATTAATATTGACAAATGCTAAGATACATAAAAACTTTATAAAATATTATAATTTGTTTGATCAGGTTTTAAAAATGTAGTCAGCATAAGAGGAGTTAAGCTAAAATAACATGTTTGGGCCTGTATATTTTGAAAGAACAATTGCAAGTATAACCTAGGAATCAAAAAAATTCAAATTTTAATCTTATACATACTACAGTCCTTGAAATCCATAAAGGTTTTGTTCCAGGACACAGCAAATAACAAAATCCATGGATGCTAAAGTTCCTTATAAAAAATGTCATACACACATCCTTGGATTGCTTATAATACCTGAAACAATGTAACTGCTATATAAATAGTTATTATACTGAATTTTGGGGGAAATAATGACATGGCAAAAGCATGTACATATTTAGTACAGTTTTTTAAAAATATTTTGATCTACAGTTAGTGGATCAAAATACATGGATATGAAGTGTCAACCATACATAGAGAAAGGTATAGTTCAAAAAGAAGTAAGATTTTTAAAAAGTATTATAGAATTATTAGTGAAAAAATCATCTGTGGAAGTAATTGTGGGACTTTTCCAAAATGACATAAATTTTACCAAAATCAAAAAAAAATTAAAAATCAAAAAAAAATTAGGTTTAGAATTTCTTTAACAACAACAAAAAAGCACACTAAGATAAAAGTGTGCTGGGATGCACATGATTAATTGATAATTCATACTTTAGGAATCTATACCACTTTCTAGTACTAAACAGCATCTTTAAACAATTAGTGCTTAAAATTGGAAATAATATTATTTATTGCTAATCATGCTGATTAATTACAATATCTCATTATGATTATTAATATAATTCTTAATATTTTTTCAAGCTTTTAATGACAATTTTTTGCAGGTTTTGCCTCATATTACCAATAACCCCAGTTGCTGTTGTCCCCAATTTTGCAGATGAGGAAACAAAGACATAAAAAAGATGTAGATACACTTGCCCATATTCAAAAAACAAGATAATGTAAAGACGGGAAGTAAAGTTCTGATTAAACCATTCTATTTCAAATTCTTAGAATAAAATCAAATGTCTGTTCTGACTTTTTTTGCTTTCATTTTGAAACCATTTCCAAAAGATACCACAAAAATCAGAATTCAGGCATGTCAACAGTTAAATCAGGACCAAAACCAGATGCATATCTCTGGATTTGAAAATAGATTTCAAGACATTTAATTCTGCTTCTCTCACCAAGATTACATCCCATTCCTCATATTTCTTACAGATGTCTCTCTTGTCTCCTTGTTTCAAGTCATAAATAGTTAAAAGCTTCTTTCTGTATTTTCCACTGCTACACGGAAACAGATAATGAGGAATAGGAGTACTACTGTCCAATTCAACTATCATTGGACAAATTCTATTTAAGATATAATCTAAAACTCAAAGAAAAGCAGACATTATTAAATTATGAATCATATCTCCTCCCACCCTCCAAAAACCAAAGTCTCAATTTCAAGCTATCTTCCTTTTTGTATGGCAATATGGCCAAAGGAGAAGTACTCAGATGTGGAGTGTATTAATGATATCTGTCTCCATATCCTGGGTAGATAATTCTTTAGCAAATCGAAGAAGGGGTATATGAAATTCACAGAGATTAACTAGACAGACTGAAGAAATGAACTAACAAGGTACTTGAGAAATAGATTTTATTTCCCTTGCCCTTCCATCTGTTTTGTTTTAACCAAATATATCAAGATAATGAAATATTTTAGAAATATTACTTCATAAAATAAAACATTTACTTTAAAAGGAATAGAATTTTGAAATAAAGTAATCCTTTAAATATTTTCCAACTTCTAAAATGATCTCAAGCTACCAGCTCACAGATTTCTGAAATCAGCCTTTATAAGCTAAATCTTCACCCAGGCATTCAGACATTAAATGTGACTGTAAAAACACATTTATATTTTGGTGGTTTTTCAATTGAAATGATATTCATAAAACATACAACTAATCATTTTAAAGTACACAATTCAGTGGCAATCACTGAGTTTCTGATGCTATGGAATCATCACTTTTCCCAAGTTTAAAAACTTTTTCATCATATACCAGAAAAATGCTCTGTATTTTAATCATTCCCTGTCTCACTATCCCTCCTTGGCAGCCACTAAGAACTTTCTGTCTCTATGGATTCTAGGTATTTCAAATAGAAATATGTGCCTCTTTGTAATTGGTAATTACTATTAATTCATTTATTTTCAGCATGAAAGATGTGATGTTTATTATAATTCAGTTTCCATATAAATAATTTTAATTTGTACACCATGATCTATTTTGCATTTTTTATCACTTCTTACTCTTCACTGTACTAACTGTACTGTTAGTATAATAACAGTTGGTCAATAGAATCAATTGTGTAATGAGTGTGTAAAAAAGAATTTTGAATCTTTTCTCACTTTAAAAAAATCAAAACTTTCATTTTATCTTAATACCTTATAAAAAACTAGACAAAGACTATAGATTAATTTTAAAATATTATGATTTAAAAGGATAATCTTCTGAAGGCATAAACTGCTAAATTCTAAAACACATACCAAGAAAAATATGAAAACAAGGGAGTGCTGTCACTGAAAGGGCTAACATACAATCCAAGTGGCATAAACCTGAACTCTGGCTGATTTTCTCACCCAAATACATTAGTGGCACTTTCACAGTTATAATCTAAAATATTGGCAGTCACATGATTTAAGCTGTAGAGAAAAAAAAGTTGCATACATTTTTTAACAAACAATGGATTTGAGCATAAAAATGTAAACACAAAACTTTAAATGTATATTTTCTGTTTGAGAAAATATCAGTCTATGAACTAACATATTAGAAAGGGCAACTCACATACTATACAAATTATCTTTTTCTCAGGCATTAGCAATTCATGATTTTGTAAGTTTGGTATAGGCCCAAGTAAAATTCCACTGAAAGCAAAAATATTCAAAGATAGAAGGTAAGAAAACAGAAATGTAATGTTGCCTTGTGCCTTCCTAAGGCTTTCCCTAATACAAAGACATTTTCTCAACTCCTACATCATTATAGAAAACCAAAATTGTTCTAGAATGGTAGAGACAGGGTTATGAAGGAAAATATTATAACCATGATGGCATCTTACTTGTATTTTCTAGATGCAAAGGTTGAGAATAAAATTGGTAAGTTACATAATAGCAAAAATATTCTATCTTGTTCATTTATATTCCTGATGGCAAGTAGTAGTACTAATAGTACTAGTTCTGACCTGGGTATTTCTTACAAATAGATGACCGGACATTGATTTGGTTTAAAAAATTGTAGAAAAATTGGGAATAGATTTCAATAATGTTAAAATTTTGTATTATACTTCATATTGCTATTTTACTTCAGGAAAAGGTGTCCTGACAAAATAAAGTGGCCCTAGCAAAATTACACAAGATTTAGATTCATGGCATCAATATTTATAATAATGAAAATTTGAAGTCAGCAAGATATAATAAATCATATATGATATATGAATTAATATAAATGAAGCATTAAATAGCTATTAAAATAATTTTAACAGAAATTTTTAAGACAAGAAAAAGTTTATAATATGTTACTACATGAAAAAGCAGAACAAAACAGTATGTACAGATTTATTAGTTTTGTTTAAAGATTTATATGTATGTGAATGGTTATAGAATGGTATCAGAATTATAGGTGATTTTTATCTTTTAATTTTCCATATTTCCTACATATCTTATAGTAAATAGGTATTATATTTATAATTAATATCTCTTATATACAGGGATGTGGCATGTGTGTGTAATTTCAAATCATATGCAGTTGAAGTTTCACTAATATCATAGTGGAGCATATTCCTTCCAAGTCATAAGAAAATGAGAAAATGGAATACACATTAAATTATAACTATATGGAGTTTAAAATGACATCATTTGTAAATCTAAAAACTTTATATCATTTTATATCATTATACATACATTTAGAAATAAAATTTTTTATTTTATACTGCTTCCAAATATTTAGCAGCCTTGCCTTCCTACCATACTAATTTTGAAACACAAGGACAATATCTGCCTTTGAAATTTGTCTAAATTTCTGCCTATGTTCCTCACCTTCCCTTCCTACTCCAATTTGTACATGAACTTAGGAGAAAACATAGTTCTTATTATGGAAATTTAACATCTGCTCCCTCCTCAACCAACTCAAGCCAATTACACACAGAGACACATAAACACACACACACACATACACACACACACACACACACACACACACAATTTATTTATGTACTAGAATCATCTAACATCCCCCACTCAAATATTATTTAAAGATGACCTATTTAAATAGTCATAATAAAAAATAATACCTAATATATTAATGTTTTCCAAGATGGTAGAAGAAAACACATAAATTTGTTGTAACTATATATGTTAACATAGGTGTTGTCAATACATGTCTGTAAGACAATAAGTAGAAAGTTGCTACTTATTGTAGAGAATGGAAAAAACCATGGTATTCAAATGAAAAGTTAACTCTACTTATAAAAGAAAAGAAAATAATGAAGGAAAGAAACTTATTTTAGTGAGACATATAAAATCTCCTAATAGTTTTTCATATTCTTTGTTGCATAACTTTTCTGTTATTATCAGTTTTGTGGTCAAAATAGCTCCAGAAAAGACATGCTTAATAACTTTTTCAATAATTTTCATATCTTAATTTTGATTATACTTCCCATATCTCCTTTTAATTAAATGAAAATGCTTCAGAAAAATCAAACACTACACCATCCCCCGCTAAAAATAAAAGGAGAAATTTTGTAGCAGCTTTTTAACAAAAAGCTATTTCTGTTGCTCTAGATGTACCAGCTCAAGATATTTTAGTTTGGACTATAATATTTTCAACCCAAAATTCAATGTCTGAACTAGGGGAATCTAGTTTTCTAACACTCATGAAACTTAAGTAAGCACCAGGCACTACTGGCAATTAATATAACTGAATAAATTTGAATATACTAATATATTAAAATATTCTAATAGGGGACTACTAACTGAAAAATTATAAAAAGTGAGGACTTAAATTTGCAAAGCTCTTCTAATATAGATATAGTATTAAATGTGCAAGTGAACTTACACCTTTGATTAGAAAATGTGCAAATGAGATCACTTAATGTGAAATTACCTAGCATATTCAAGTATCTACTATATGTCTCCCCAATATTTCATTTTGTCTGTTGACAAAGAAAATCTCCAATATTCTTATATTTCAGGCAATATTTAAAATCCAATGATTGCTATGACATTCACCCCAAATTTCCTTAAGATTGAAAGTAGGGAAGAATATATGAAGTTACTTTTATCTTAAGAATTATCTTTGTACAGCACAACATTTATTTCTCTTAACAATCTATGACAAGTTATACTCAATTTAAACTACAGAGCAAAAATCATAACCTTGAGTTTTAGAATAAATATTAAGGAAGAGAAAATTAGTATTGTCACAAAATCTGTCAATAAATTCCACAAAACCTAATTCTAATAGAGAAGGCACTATTAAAAATTGAATTTCAATTAATTAAAATTATCAATAATGAAAAGTGATGGTTAAATTACAATTATGTTCTAGGAAGAACTTGGTTTACAAACACCTAATGTATCATATTTGTAAAACACAATATAATATTCCATATGGAGAAATTAATTTAGTGACTACGTACTGAAAGTTGTCCAGATAAGAACTGTGGAACATCCCTCAACATGCCAGGGCTCATGGGAGAGGTAACGGAAATAGAAGGACGATCCATTTTTTGAGATTCAAATGAGCTAGAACCTGAAATGATACATGAAGAATAATAAAAATGGCTCCTCTTACTATTTAAGAATCTTTGGCCTATATTGTTGAAATGTCTAAAAAATGTCATTCATATAGACCATTTTATGTTACAAATATCCTTACAGGTTTTGTTGTTGTATATAAAAATATATGTCTTTATTTGTCTATTATGTACACTGTACTTATATCTTATAATAAGATAATAAAAATTTTATAATACAAATGGAAAAATAACCAAAACATCAATCAATAAAGCAACTTATAGAGAGTCTAAACTTTAAATGATAAGAACATAAGTATCAGATTATCCAAACTTATTAAATGTTCCCAGTAGGTGATATTTAGATCATACTTTGAAGAATCTAATAAATTAAACTGACAGGAAAAGCCAAAGTCTCCGCAGTGGCTTATAAAACATGCAATTTTGCTGCCCTTAACTCCTTTATCTTCCTTCTACCATTCTCCCCCTTGATCATTCCATTCAGGCACAATGGCCTTCTTAAGTTTCCTTAAGTGCACTTTAGGTTTTCCTGTTTTAGAGCCAATACTATGTTTGGTTTCTGTACATGACAAGTTCTTCCCTCAGGTAGCCACTTTTTCAAATTTTTGCTCCAATCTTTTTCCTAGTTTGGTTTATCATGGTCAGAGTATCTCAAATTGCAACCCTCCTTCCCTCTCCCAGTATCCCAAGATCTAATCTTAATCAAACAAGAAACTTGGTTCACTGGGAAACAATTCATATGTTTAACATATGAAATAACACTCAAAAACAAGTAATAAAAAGTATGCATACATTTGAAATTATTTAAATTTATATATTTATGGTCTCATTACTGCATTAGTGCTAAATCAGAAAAATTATCCTGTTTTCCAAAAATGTAGAATAGAATAAATGTAAGAATTCACTAGTTTTGCCCAAGCATTTCCCCCTACTTACTGATAGTGAGTGTACAAAGAGTAAATTTTAAAGTTGGGGAAAACGTTGGGGATGAAACTGTTGGGAGTAACGGATATGTTTGTAATTATTTTTATCAAGACAACGGGTTCATAGGTACATATGTATGTCAAAAGTTCCTAATTGGACACCTTAATTACATGCAGTTTATTGTAATATACCTTAATAAAGCTATCTAAATATCCACATTAAAGACAGTCTGGTTAAAAATAATCTTATGAGAAAATTTAGTACTTTTTCTCTCAGTGATATGAAATGATACTTAATTTTCTATCTTCATATTATTATATACTTGATAACAATGTCATGATATTTTTTACTTGTATTAATAGACAAAATACTTCATTTGACCTTTGATAAGTGACATTGTTAATAACATTTACTTATAGAATAAATGAAACTTACTGGACTCCAGTTGTGCATGTGTGCTATCAGGTATTCTAGGTATATCTCTGAAATGACAGAAAAAGAAAGCAACTGTTTCAACAATTAATATAACTGCTATATTAATCATTATCTACTTACAGAATAATTGGACACTGTAAAACAAAGATGAACCCATGTATTGTTGAGGTATTATATAATTAAGAAACAAAAAAGTATTTTTTTTGCTAATAAATGTTTTGGTTAACTCCAAATATTTAAAAGAAATTAAAATGTATATGCATTTGTAGATTTATAAAAACATATATGTCATTTGCTTTGTGACTCACTACACAAATGCTCTAAAAAAACTTTTATATTCAAAAGGTAAGTTTTATAGATATATTTTAATTCTATTCTATTCCTTATTTTTACCTTGGGTCTAAATCAATAACATTGAATCTCAAAATATTACCAAAACAAAAATTAAACATTCAGATTATAGTTAAAAAAATAAATGTAATAACTTCATTGAGATAAAAGCAAACATATTTCTTACTGGGACATTCAGAGTTACCTTGTCACTATAAGCACACCAAAAATAAGCATACTTCTTTGATAAGAATATTAGATTTTAGAATAAAAAGAATAAATTATTTAAAACATTTAACAAAAATATGATTTAAGAACACTTTAAAACCAAGAAATATATTTGATTAATGCACTAAGCAGATAACTGCAATTTTACCATATTACAAAACTATGTAAGGACAAATGAAAAATGAATACAATATCATGTGCTAAATTCATTACTTTGAAAGGAACATTTCAAAAAAACTGTTACTAATCTAAATAATTTTCTCTAGCATAGAAAGAGATCAAAATAATACAGTCCAACCATTTCCTTAATGAGTAAAACTGGGGCACTCATGTACTACAACAAAAGAATTTCTGTAGTCTCCACCCTAGATTGCTCTCACCCAAATGTGAATTTAATAATTCACTGTCATTTTATAGAATGTTCTATTGCATTTATTTTGTCATAGATATATCAGAGGTGCAATCATTTACATTGGCATAGAACATAAGCTTCTGTAGAGATAATAATGTTGTGATATTTAATGAGTGCTTCTTATAATTCCAGTTAAAGAAAGGTATTTATTGACAGCTTTTGGAAATCGCCTATTTAATCTATAGGCAATAAATTACAAATCAAATACTTTGATGTTTGTCTATTTTGGATCTTTTTAATCACCATTCCTTGAAGAGATTATTTGCTTTAAGCAAGTCCCTGCATCTGGGAATTATATCCCCCTTAGTTCTTTTTTTTCTTAGGTTGAAATTCGAATTTTGAAAAAAATATTTAAAATGTGTAGAATATAGATGATTGAGTGTCATTTTTACAGTGTAGAAAACTATAGTTCATGAAATTTACCTTAAAAATTGTTACTATAATCTCCTTCCCTTAAAAATGACTATAGGCATCCACTTAGTTGCTAAGATAATAAAAAAAAAAAAGACATCCATTACGGTTTGAATATGAGGTGTATCCTCAAGAGTTCCTATGCTAATGCAGAAGTATTCAGAGGTGCAATGGTTAGATTATGAGAGCTGAAACCTAATAAGTTCATCCCAGTTTGAAAGGACCAACTAGGTGGTAAAAATATATTAAACAAGGTTGGTCACCAGAGGGAGTGCCCTAGAAGGGTTCATCCCTGAAGTCCCAACTCTCCCTCTCCTTCCCCCCCACACCCCACTTCTCTGTTTCGGTTTCCTGAGCACCATGAGCAGAGTCGCACTCCTCCGCCATGCCCTGCTGCCTTGATGTTCTGCCTCACTTTGGTCCCAGAGTAATTTGGCAGACAATGGACTGAGCAAAATAAACTAAGTTGTTCTTGTTGGGTGTTTTGGTCATAGTTACAAAAAGGCAACTAACACAACATTTAAATAATTTTTCTTCTTTTGAAATAAACTGTATATTCTATCATAATCAGATAAAGTCATGATTTTTAGTGAGATGTTTTTGGCAAAAAAATAATTTATTTTCATAAAGCAGAAAGACATTTTGTGTGTTATTAGCACAATGTAAATTACCTAACAGTAGTCTACTTTACACAAAGTCAAGTACTGAAACCAACTTACCCAATAGGCCGTGAAACAACAAGCTCCACTTGTGGTTCGGGTTTGGATTCTAGAATGATGTTGTACACCTCCTCAAATGTTGCTCCTTGCAATAACCTTCCATTCCATTCTAATACTTCATCACCTATAGTTGCAGTAATAATAATCTCAGAAAAAAAAAAAACTAATTCCCAAATAAGTACTCAAAACAAAACCAATCTTTAAAATTCAATGAACACTATAGAATAAAATCAGCACTGTGGAATAAAACACACACTGAAAATAATCCCAATGGCATAAAATTTAATGGCCAGGTTAGTATACTGCACCCAAAAGGATAATGGTCAGAAGAAAGAAACATACATAAAAGTTATCATTATCTGATTTCTTAATAGAAATTTTAATTGTAGACAACAATCAAAATCACTTTCCCTTTGGAGATGTTATCTCTTTGAAGACTCTATACTCTGTGTGTATGCGTGCCCTCACACATAACCAAACACCCTATTTTCTTTAAAAGTTTCTATTGTCAAAACTCTTGTAAAAATCTTATTAACTACCATTTTATTAAATCCTCTTCAAGGAACTCAAGGATTTCTCCAAGAGTATACACTGCCCAAGTAACACAGAGTAACACATTTTAGAAAAAAAGCATTTATCCATGAAACTAGTTTTCCAAACTAAGTTGGAATTTTTTCCAGAGAAAAATAAGGTTATGGGAAACAAAATAAATTGTTACTAGATATAGATAGAATATTCATCAGCAAAAAACAAAATCAATAAACATAAAAGTTCTTTTTTGAAAGGCTGGGGTTGTGGCTCAGTGGTAGAGTACTTGCCTAGCATGTATAAGGCACTGGGTTCAATTCTCAGCATCACATATAAATAAATGAATAAAATAAAAGTCCATCAACTAAAAACATATATAAAAAATTTTAAAAGAAAATTCTTTTTTGAGTCATATTAGACTAAACTTTCCATTCATTAATAAAGCTTTATATCTAAGCGAAATGAGTTCTTTGTCATTGGTCAAATTACTTCTAAATGAGGACAACTTTTTCTTAACTATTCATATTGAACTTTTATTTTTGGTGATACTGGAGATTGGAACCAGTGATTCTCCACCACTGAGCCACATCCCAGCCCCTCCTCCCCTTCTGTTATTATTATTTTTTATTTTGAAACACTAACTTGCTGAGGCTGGCCTGGAACTTGTGATTCTCTTGCCTCAGCTTACTGAGTGGCTGAAAATACAGGTGGGCAACACTGTGCCCAGTGCACATTTAATATTTTAAATGTAAATCACCAATGGAAGAAACTTACCTGGTCTAAGATGTCCTACAGTATCAGCTAAACTTCCTTTTTTGACTTTGGTAATAAATGCACAGAGCCGACCTGATTCAGTCATCTTTCCTCCTACAACCTGTTTAAAAGAGAAATGCATTAAAGTTGTCATATTGTTAGCGTGAATATACTTGAAAATTCAGGTTAAAAATATTTGGAACAATTTGCAGTTTCTACAACAAATTTAATGTACTAAAAATCATTTCTTAAATAATTCAGTGTTGCTCTTAGGAAGTTAATACATATCCTAAGAACTCACCCCTTTTACATACTCCAAATATGTTACAATTTAATTTATTATATGTTAAAAACATCACATACTTAAAAACAACTTAACCATTTACAATTTCTGTTCTTATTATGTGTAATTCTTCCTTTTGTAATTTCTCAAAACTTGCTGTCATAGTACTACATTGTTATTTTAAAATTTCTTGTTATAAATTTAAAATATTATAATACAAAATAGTGTCACTTTTTACTTGATTATGGTATGCTACTAAGTTTTCATTAATACAATTTTAGGCATAATGATAATGTACATGATGATGGATTTTTCTTGCAAAAATGACAAGAATTACTTAATTTCATCAAAAGCAATGCAAACTTGCAGACCATTTGCAGCCCAATTTTTCTAATTTTATGTTTCTATTAAAATATGTCTTTTAGAAGAAGAAAAAATGTTAAGTAAGAATAATGCTATGGAATCATATGTGTACCTGTAAGATACTGGCTGGACTCTTATAAAACTAACGTTTTGTTTCTCATCAACTGCCATTCAAGTAATTTTCAACTTCATAGCAGATAAAGCAAATGAAAGTAACCAAATTCATCAATCAAATTGTTTTTTCTCTTCTAAATTAAGTGAAAGGTATTTAAATTTTAAAAATCACTGATTTATTTTATTCCCTGTATTTATTCCATAATTACACTCAGCTGGAATTCAGTTAATACTTACTTAGTCCTATATTTAAAAATTTAATGTTGATGTCTTGTGGGCTTACAACCTCATGAAAAATTTTTTTAAAAAAACTCTGACCTAATAAACTTTAATAGTAATACGTAATTATACTACATACAGTTATTATTAGTAGTATTCTCAAAATTTTATGGTATGCCACATACTGTACTAAATGTTTACATACTGCTTTATTGAATTTCATTTTAACAATCTAATAAATAGCATTATCAGCACTGGACAAATGAGGAATCTGAGACTGAGAGAAGTTTAGTTGCCTAATGTTATGTAGTTAGAACTGCTATCACTGAAATTCAAGCCAATCTTCCTAACCTCTATATCACACTGTTCTAACACTATACTGGGCAGATGGGGAATTAAATACCACCATTGTCATCATCTTGTGATCATGGATAAATTATGACACCTCTGTAAGCTTCTCATCTGTTGTAAGTGCTGAATTAGCAGACAGATGTTAAATGCTCAGATGAGTGCCAGACACACAGCAGCCACCCAATAAATGTTACTTGCCCAATTTGACCTATATTCAAATTATTCTAATATCTGTTATCTATATTCTACAGCACACCTTCTATAGCAATTGTTTAACTCTAAAACATTTACTTGTGTTTCATTTCAGCTTTTAATTGGCTATATTAGACACATAAAAATCAAACAGCTCTGTTTACTTACCAAATAATTTCCTGCTATTTTACAGTGAAATATAAAGCATTCATATTTAATCTCCTAACATAATTATTTTTGTTTCCAGACTTTCGACAGTATTCTCTCCTATATACACACACACACGATTTTACTACATTAATACAAAAATCATATTCCTTAATAATGTACATATTACATTTCCCTAATCTCTATATAGAGTACTTAAAGTTGTCATTTTAATATAAGATAAACATAGACATAGACTTAAAGAACAAACTGTATAAGTAAAATAAGTTTGATTATTGTATTTAAGATTCAAATTTATTCTAATCAGGCTACTATCATTGCCTTCCAAAATTATACACATGACTATTATTGTGGAATAATGGCAACTTCTTAAATAATACTTGGAAAATGAAAACTTTGGGATAAAGAGTGCCAGGATTTGAAAATTCTTGAAAATGTAGAGAGGAAATGGAAAAATCCCCCCTAAATTGGTAAGGGTCAAAAGTTATTATATTCTTTGTTTTCCTGATAAATTTGTAAAGGAGTGTAGAGCCAAAAATCTCACACATTTTATTACATACCTTTAAGCCAAGCATTGCTCCTGAGTCTCGAGGTACACTTCCATCTTTTAGACGCTTATTTAATAAAATACGACCAATTAAGCGATCTCCATCTTTAGATGGCTGCCAAGTCACAGGGTGCTGACATATTGCATCAACAAAGAAGAAAAATTAATGTTCCTTTATGACAAATTATCTCTAATTGTACAATCTCTCAAAGTTCAGAATTCTAACCTGTTATGATTACACAAACCAGTTTACATTCCAAAACTGATTGAAAGAGTTTACTATTTTACTCTTGCAATCTCAATTTTATAATCGAGATTTTTTTCAAAATTCAATTTTGCTAAATTCTTACAGTTCTCTGACTCAATACAGAAGTAATACAGCTCTACAAAATGACAAAAAACTTTAAAAATCTTTAAACTTTCTATGACTGAAGATTAAAAATTTAAAGACAGAAAAATAAATTGAAATTCTACGCAGTTGAACCTATTTAAAAATGAGAATTTCTTCTTAAAACACTTCTGGATGATTTTAAAGGACTGTATTACAGCAAAAATTAAAAGGTTAAATCTTATTAAAACATAAAGACTAAAACCATGATAATGGTTTTCTTGAATAAGTTTTTAGATTAAAATTCTAAAAAATACACAAGCTCCAATAACTTTTCAATTGATTTTGCAGGGACATCATTCAAAGATTATATTTCCCACTTCATAGAAATTCCCTGATTCTTTCAGATCTTTGACCTATTGAGTAAATTACCTTTAGCAGATAATTCAAAGATATCCATTGCTAAGTAACCTTGAAAATATTAGGAGTTTATTTCTCTCTCAGTGCAGAACCAAGGCCTCTATAAATAATGACACCAGTCCATTATGAATGACAGGCTAAATATCAAAGAAAATGATTTGTGTAATCATAGTACTTTCACAGTCACCTAAAATAGCATGCATATCTTCATGCGAAATTTAGCAGGCAAAACACAAGTTCCAATCAATCACATCTATATGGTAAAAGATTTCAAAAGTTTCACTATACTAAAAGCAAAAATAATAAATATCAAAGCAGATGGCAATGGCTCTAATACTAATTAATAATACATTAAAATGCTGTATTGATAAAACAAAAGAGCAAAATGACAGTGAAAGGGAAAAAAGAAAAACAACTTTTTCTGTGCAAATAGACCCAATTAACTGCCTTTTGCCTGGGATTCAAACTATTAATAATTTAATTTTCATCCCAAGGAAAATATATAGAAGGAATTAAATAAGCCAATCCAAACAATTATTCATTATTTGTGGTTTTTTTATAACATTACAAAATTCTCTCATGCAACCATAGACAAACCATTCCTTTGTTCCTAAGTTTTATTTTCATTTACTTATTTTTTTGGTATGCTGTCAAACAATAAAAACAGCAAAGCAAACAAGAGGTTTTTTTGGTTGGTTGGTTTGGTTGGTTTTATTTTGTTTTTCTTTTCTGCACCTTAAGAAATGCTACATTGACCCTTGAAATGCCCTGTCCTTTTAGTATGTTCTGTTTTAATGAGTGACAGAGAGCAAACGAAGACCAAATGAGCAGGTTAAAAGGCAGGCTCCACAATCTCAGTACCTTATCACTATGGCTATGCTCCTCGTTAAGAGTTGTGCTACTACAGGTATCTACCCCAGAGTCCTTAATCTGAGGTTCAGACCATTCCAAATCCTCTTCCAAAGAGTGGCCACCAAAGTACATCATTTTCTTTTGTCTCTCAGACCTGGTGTTAGAATCCGACAAAACTGCCTGCTCACTAGTTTTTCTTTTTCCCTTTTGACTGTCCCCTACAGGTATGGGATAAAAAAAAAAAAAAAAAAAAAGAATACAAAAAAGAAAACATGCATAGGTGTAAATAAAAAGGAAAAGTGAAATGATAACGGAAATTAAATAGTAAGGCTCCACATGTCTCACCAAAGACATTGGGGAAGCCTCACTGCTATGCCAAGACGAATGGTCCAACCAGTTGTAATCCATGTCTCCTGTGAGAGTCAGACAGATAAGAGTGCAGTAAAGGAGACGGCGGGAAAAAAGGACAGACAGAGACATTATAAACATTATAAACTGTGTGATCCTGCCTGGTTTCAGGAACTTCATAGCACTCGTTATGTGTACCAAGAGAAAGCTAAGATTCCAAGTGAATAAAATTTATAGAATGCAGAATATAAAGTTTATGTACTTTGGACAGACCCTACAGAACAAAAGTCCTGCAAGAAGAAAAAGGCTAATAATAAACAAGAATAGAAACAAACACAAAAAATGGATATTCTGAAAAAGAAAGAAACTCTTGGCTATATCTATTTCCTGTGCTGTTTTCCCCCCATGCTGCCTAAAGACAGGAATTTATTCTCCAAAGGCTAATGATAATTTTTTAAAAATTATAGTGGTTTGCCAATAAACATTTCAAAAGCCAAATAATTAAATGTTGTCCGTTGAATGCAGTATGATATTCTTTATAATGGTGAAACTTCCTCAAAAATGTATTTAAAAAAACTGGTTAGCCAAAAGATTAAATTTCTGTGAAAATGACAAACCAAATTCAATTTCTAATAGTTAAAATGAAATAAACTTTGCTTAAATATCATGAATTACTTAATATTACTTGAAATAACTCATCAACTTTTTTCAGAAATTGTATCCTTGTAAAGAGTAAAGTTTTTTTAAAAAATCATTTTGTCAAGACAATTTATGTAATGGCAACAAAGAATGAAAATTCATTTCACCCACTTAACGTGCTTCTTATTTATCATATTTGAAAGAGAACTTCTCTTTAGGTTGAATAGGCACCTATGTTTTTAATCTTCATTTAATCTTCATTTATACTTTTGATTTATTTAAAAATATTTACTACCTTCCACGTTCTATTTATTGTGCTAGGGTCTAGTGTAAGGGGTAAGACAAAAGAAACATGCTTACAACAGATTTAAGCACAATAAATTACCAGTGTCAAATAGGAAAAAAAATTCTACGTGAGAGTATAAGAAGATCTAATTTATATTTTGGTATCACAAAACACCTCTAAAGTAAAGATGTGTAGGATGAGAATTGAAAGATGTGATCTAATGAGCATGTACGAAATAGATTTAATAAATGGAGGAAAGAGCATTCCAGGAAGAACTAACATTAATTTACTATAAAAGAATGGAAGGAACACCAGTGTGTCTACAGAAAGAATGAGGAAGAATATCATGCTAAATAAAACTGGCAACGCTGCACTTAACAGCTTAGACAGGTACTTCTATGCCATGTTAAAGATTATAAATTTCAATTGTTGAAGGATTTTTTAAGCAAAATGGAAACAAGATCTTATTTACACTTTAAAGGGTATGGGGTAGAAGGATACTAAAATGAATCAGACCCTGTTACCCTATGTGCATATTTGACTACATGACTTATGTAATGCCACATCATGTACAACCAGAAGAATGAGAAGTTATACTCCATTTTTTAAAATTATATTAAATGTGAATGGTCTAAATATTTAAAAAAGGGGGGTGAATCTAGGTACTACATAGAGACTAGAATGGAAGAAACCAAAAGTCACAAGGCATGTGCAATGGTCCCCAGGAAAGGTGAATATAGCCTGAACAAAGATAATGGCAATAAACATTGTTAAAAAATAAATTTAAAATGAAAGGGAATTGAGAAATATTTTGTAGGTAGAAATACAGTGTTAAAAAAGACTGAAAAGTCAAGATTAACTCCCAGGTTTCTGAACATTAGCAAATGAATGAAAGAAAAGATAATTTATGAGATGGACAACACAAAGAAGAGCACTTTTTATTAGGGAAAGGGTAGGAGGGATTACTGTATTTCATAGAATCTCACTGTAAGGGTCATAAATTTCATGATATTAAAATGCTTAAAAAGTGCATCTTAGAATTTATTAAATACAATATTTGATTCCGGGTATATAATTCTAAATGTTATTCATTCAAGTGGGCAAGAAAACTGTAAGAAAGAAATTAATCAAGCTGAAATAAACCTTAGAAAGAAGTTTTAATCTGGAGACACAAAAATTGGAAATGATTAGCTTATAGACAGGACTGAGATCATTTAGGAATAGAAGGTAAGATAATATATGAAGACAACCCAAGCTAACTTCAAAATTTAGGGTTTGATTCAAGAAAAAAATAAATTGAGAAAGAGCATGCAGAGAATGAAAGGGGGTAGGGAGGGAGATGGAGAAAAGTCTCCAAACAAATAAAAGAGTTTCATAAAAGGAAGAGAAATTCACAGTATTGATTGATTTCTATACATCAGATAGGATGACTAATTGAAAGTCTGCATTTGATTTGGTAACATGAAGGTTAAGACCGATGTTATAAAGAACAGTTACGATAAAATGATGAAAATTAAAATCAGAGTCAAATAACTGAGGAACCAAAGGAAGTAAAGAAGTAGAAAAATTCTGAGTGGATGAATGGTTCTCAAAGTAAAATCTCCAAAGTAGCATCATCAGCATCATCTGGGAATATTCCAGAAAAGCAAATTATTGAGTATCATCCCAGATTCAATGAATAAGAAATTGTTAGTGGGGCTGAGCAATCTATGTTTTAACAGATGATGACTGCAATAATGTTTGAGAGCCACTAGAGACAATTAAGTTTCTCTCTGAAGAATGAAACTATATTATCTAACACACACACAAAATAGTTTGTAGTATGAACCTCATTCTTTAACCTATGAAGTCAGAGAAGTGCCTCTCTAACTTTTCATGGTACAAATAAACAATTATAATTTTAGTACAACACACTGGAGTAAATGAAGATGAGCATCACAGAGGATACTTCTGCCCCTGCCTGGAAAGCTACTCAAAAAGCTAAGAGTATTTGTATCTCAGGAAATCTGTTGCCTTTTCAAAATGTGTTATTGTTCCACAACAAGGATACATCGATGAAATGGAGAGAAAAACAGTATGAAGGTTGTAAATCAAACTCTTAACTGATTTATATGAAGGTAAAAGAACTCAGTTCACAATCTCCCCTGTTCCCCTTAAGCTCACAACCTACCAAAAAGGCAAAGTGTGGTTCTTTCCTCTGTAAATAAACCAAACTGCATAACCATTTTTAGCTAAAGCAAAACTATCTGACCTTTAAAAAAGATGTCATATATGATATTCACTGAATAAACAGTGGTAGAATGAGTAAAAAATTAGTGTTGCTGTAAAAATTATATAATAAGTGTAAATCATATACACAATAGTTTTTTAACCTATCAGGACAATTAGTATATAAATAATTATATAATTATATACATATGTACAATTATGTACATATATCATATAATAATGATTATATTGTATAGCTTCGAAGGGCAGAATTAAGGTAATATCTTTCCTTAATACATATATGCATTGCTGGGCTTTCCAGTTCTAGAATGAGAACTAACACACACACACACAAATGAAATGGAAATTTTAGAACTAAAAAATAATTTAAATTTAAAAGGCACATGGATGGAACCTACTGTAGAATGGAGAGGACAGAGGAATAACTCAATGATTGATTTTAAAGGTAGAACAACAAAGTCTACTTGATCTAAAAAACATAGTAAAACTAAATAAAATCACTCGTTTTGAAAAGGAAAATAAGATAAAATGAATGGAGCCTCAAGGACCTGAGAGACTAGAGCAAAAGATATTACGTTCATAACATTGTATCCCCAGAGGCAGAGAAGAAAATGAATGGGCTAAAAAAGTATTCAAAGAAATAATGACTGGGAAATCTCCCAAATTTGGCAAAAGATAAAAGACTTCAGACTGAAGAAGTTACATAAACCCATAAATCAGCAGAATCCAAAGAAATCTGTAAGAAGATATATCATAATCAAATAAAAAATGAAAAAAAAAAACCTTAAAAGCATCAAGAAAAATACCTTACCTAAAGGGAAAAAATTTTTGAATGACAGCAGATTTCTCATCAGAAACTTTGGAGGCCAAAAGGAAGAGGCACAATGTTTTAATTGCTGAAATAAAATAATGTTAACCTAAATTCTAAATATGATGAAATTATCTTTCAAGAATGAAAGACATTCTCAGACAAAAGAAAACTAAGGGAATTTGTCACCAGCAGAGCCACCCTAAAAGAATATCTAAGAGAAGTTTTGGAAACAAAAAAAGAAAAATCCTGGAAACACCAAGAAGGAATGAAAAACATGGTAAGCAAAAATAAGTATAAATACATTAGACTTTCCTCCTCCCTTGAATTTTCTAAATTATATTTGATGTTTGAAGTACAAAGTGTACACTGTCTGATGTGGTTTTCAACATATAGACAGGAAAAATTTAAGACAATTACATCATAAACAGAAAGATAAAGGAAGATAAAAACAAAAAGTTTTCACATTTTATGTTAACTCACTAAATGTAAACACTATAGAAGGTAATAAGTTGTTTATAAAATACATTACCAAGAGCGATCACAAAAAAATGAAAAGAAATAAAAATGCAATTCCAAAATAAAGTTCAGAGAAATAAAAATGCAATTCCAAAATAAAGTTCAAATAACCTACAGGCAAGAAAAAGAAATCAGAAATGAAAAAGGGAAAACAAACAAAATAAAAAAGAAATGGCAAACAACAATAAAGTGTAGACCAATATTCTCAATAATATAGACATGGAAATCTTTAATACAATATTAACAGTAGAACTCAGCAATATGTAAAAGAATTATACATTATGACTAGGGTTTATTTCTGAACTTCAAGTCTGATTCAATATTTGGAAATGAATGTTAAACAAGAAAAATCAGATGATTCTTTCCACTGATCATTGATGCAGAAAAATAACTCATGAATAAAAAAGCAAAACTCAAAAAATAAGGAATATAGAGGAACTTGATCAAATGAGTAAGAGACAACAACATAAAACCTAAAGCACACATCTTAATGATGAAAGGTTGAACACTTTATATGAAGAGAAATTTATCAAAAAGTATATCTTTATTTGTAATAGTTAAAAAGTATAAGCACCCAAAATGTTCTTCAACAGGTAAATGGATAAACAAACTGTGGTATATCCACAATATGTAATGCTACTGAGTAATGATATTTACAACATGGATGAAGCATTATGAAAAAATGAATGGAAAAATAAAATCTCAAAATGTCATTAAGAAAATGTTTTATGAATGAAATCATATAGTCTGACATTTTGAGGGGATTTTTTAGTGGTTGGCAGAGGTTAGGGGATGAATAAGACATCACTATAAAGAAGCAGTTATTTGGATGATCTTTATCCTTGTGGTGATATGGTAATTCTGTATCGTTATATTGGTGGGAGTTTCATAAATCTAAATATATAAGAGAAGTGTCCTAGAACTACAATAACGTCCCCATATCTGGTAGTTATGCCTTCTGCAGTTTGTT
Source organism: Sciurus carolinensis (assembly GCF_902686445.1). Taxonomy (NCBI): domain Eukaryota; kingdom Metazoa; phylum Chordata; class Mammalia; order Rodentia; family Sciuridae; genus Sciurus; species Sciurus carolinensis. The sequence continues at coordinate 35,236,194 of NC_062213.1, forward strand.
ACCTGCAATCAACCATAGTCAGAAAATATTAATGAAAAATTTGGGAAATAAACAATTTATAAGTTTTAAATTTCTGTTCTGAGTATTGTGATGGAATTCAAGTCATCCCACTCTGTCCCAACCAGGAAGTGATCATTCTTTTGTTCAGCGTATCTATTCTGTATATGCTTCCTACCCTTGGCAGTTGAAAGAGACCACACTCACACAACTTGTACTACAGCATATTGTTATAATTGTTTTATTTTATTATTAGCTATTGTTATCTCTTATTGTACTTAATTTGTAAATAAAACTTTACCATAGGTATGAATAAATAGGAAAAACAGTATTATATAAGGTTTAATACTATCTGTGGCTTCAGAAATCCACTAGAGGTCTTGGAACCTACCCCTGCAGATAAGAGGAGTCTACTGTATACAACACATTGACCCATTGTCATTTTTCTGGTTTTGATACAGGCTGTAATCATTGGAGAACACTGAGTGGATGGTATATGGAATCTCACTATATTATCTTTGCAATTTCCTCCAAATCTATGATTACTTCAAAGTAAAAAGTTAAAAGACAATGTGTCACTGCCTTCATAGTACCCACCTCCATCATTAAAGGTATTTGAAGAAAAGGCTAAAGTAGCATTTGTTAGTATGTTATAGAGAAGATCAATGCTTCAGATAGGAAATTACACTAAAAGCACACTAAATCCTACCGAATGAGGATATCATGATTCTACTTGTACAAGTTAAACATATTTTAAAATGATTACCTAGGTATAAATAACCAAAAGTTTCAAATCTTAGACTAAGATTTTTCTCCCTCACTTTCCTCTCTTATAAAATACAAACTAACCTCATTGTATATTTGTTTGTATATTAAACATAGATAAAATAGTTCAGGAATTCTATTTATAATATTTTTTCCTACAGTTATTAAGGCAAGAGTTTATTAAATTTTTATTTACTTACTTTTCATTCTTTTAAGCTAATATAATTTACAATTAGATCTCATTTTCTCATTTGCACGAAGAGGTTAATTTTGATATTTCACAGTTGTTAAGATGTTTAGAAAAGATAATGGTTATTAAAGTTCTTTATAAATTATAGTCATACCAATATTGATAGTATTCTCATCTTTATCATAAGTTTAAAATAATCCTAACTTTCATTCTAAATAGGTAGAGAAAATCCAAACATGATCCTTTTATTTTTCCTCTCATTTCTCTTCTTGGTATTTTACTCTTCTCTTCAACTTCTCAGGATACATATGCTGGCATACATATATTGACCAACATGTATTTCATGCAACATGGTTCTGCAAAATGTTAATAGGCTTGATTAACTTAAAGGTACTCCAGTCACATAAGTTTGTAAAACTCTTGATTAAGTATAATTAAATAGATTTCTTGAGTGCAGGCTTTTTAAAAATGTAGTAAAGACAGTATTCTTTGTTAACAGGATTATATAACACATAGTTTTCTACAATTTTAATTTACACACAGAAGCAAGAATCCTGTTGGGTAATTTTGCCCAGAATTCTCCTTAACCCTGATGTTTCCTGTTAGTAATTTTTTCTCTAATAATTTTTCTTCCATTAACTCCCCTACCCCAGCTCCCTTAGCTATGAATTAACACTTGCCCAATGCTGAAACTTGTTCAATGTTGAAAATTGAACCCCAGCTCTCCCCCTCAATGCAAAATCCCACTGCCATAAATGCTGTACTTATAGTCCTGATTAAAGACTGTGGCACCACATTCTAATAAGTTCCTTAGAAAAAATACCATCTCTCTGCCACCAGTAGTATCAACCTGGCATAAATAATCATCATCTCTCTTGAGGTATTGCATTAGTTTGCTATTTGACTGTGTCTCTGCCTCTATTTTTGCTTCTCTCAAGTTCTTCCAACACAACAGTTATTGTTATAGATTTAGATATGAGGTGCCCCCCAAAAGTTCAAGTGTGAGACACTGCAATAAAGGTGAAATAATTGGATTATGAAAGCCTAAATTTAATCAGTTCATTAATCCCCTAATAAAAGTAGGCAGGTAGGGTGTGGCTAGAAGAGGTGGGTCATTGAGGACAAGTAGTTTCTCTTGTGCTGGGCTAGCTCATATGCGGGGTAAGCGTGCAGAGTCAAGATCCAGACTCCGGGAGTTGGGTGGAAGCAGGCTTGTGACCAGCAGTCTGCAAACTCGTTTATTGTGAGAACAGCTATACATTTTATAGGTTTCTTTCCCAATCACAATGTGCCACGGGGGATCAAACCACCAGGTTCCTATATGGGTTCCCGTGGTAACACTGAGTCAATTTGGGGCAGTTGTTTCCTTTCCTAGGTAGCCGAAGCGGAACAATCCTCCCCGCAGGTTTACACACTTGAGACATTCACTTTTGCCAGCCAAGAACTAGGATTTCTCCCAACAAGGACATGCTTTGGGGTATTTATTTAGTCTCTGGAGAATGGAAGAGTGAAGCAATCTCCCCATACCCAGTCCTGTTTCCTGGTTCCATGTCCTGAACTGCTTTCCTGTGCCATACTCTTCTGCCATGGTGTTCTGCCTCATCTCAGGCCCTGAGCAATGAAGTCAGCCATCTATGAACTGACACCTCAGAAACCATGAGACCCAAATAAACTTTTCATCCTGTGACTGTTCTTGTGGAGTCGTTTGGTCCCAACAGTGAAAAAGCTGACTAAAACAGTTATCTATCTATAGTATAAACAATTATATCCCAAAGGTAAGCCAGGTCAAGTCATTCATTACTCAAAACCTTTCAAGGACTTCTCATTTCACTTGAGTGAAAGAGTAAAAGCCAAAGTTCTTCTAAGGAATTACAAAGTCCTCCGTGATTTGGCATTCTGCTATCTCTTTGACTTCAGGAAATTTGACTTTTTGTTGTTGTTATTGTATTTTAACTGTTGTATCCTCTAACACACAGAGTAGTGCCTGGAGAGTAAATACTAGATTAACTAATCAATTAATTAATTAAAATATTGTCTAATTTTTCACACTGCTTCATGCAATGAAGGCTCTTTCCTAACAGCACTCCCAACTATAAAACCAGTTAAGTTAGAGTTTGCTTCAAAGTGGTTACCCAGCTACATACCCCTTTGGAAGTACCTTCTCACCCCTCTCTTAAGTTCCTGCAACTTTCCACGAAAACTGATGGCTCCATTGAACAAACTTGGAAAAAAACTGAATGATTCTACTTTCTCCATCTTTAAGAAGAAGTTGAGACTCAGAAAATTAAATGATCTTCAGAATATGATACTGGAGGTCACTAGCAGAGCCTAAAATAGGACCTGGTATATTTAAATCAGTTTCCCTTTCTAATATATCATACAGCATCTCTATGAAAGGATAATTGATAAACCTATTAACCAAACTAACTCTTCAATAGCTTAAAAATTTCTTAAAGAAAGGAAATGTGTCTTTTTCATCTTTGTAATATGCCTTCTCACTTAGTGTCAAGCAATGCCTACCAAATAAGTACCCATGATTCTTTTATCCCCCTGCAAAGAATGGTCATCTGTCCTCATCCTATATCTGCATTTTCTCTTGGAAAATTCCATTCAAACTCCAAAATCTACATATCAACTTATCTGTAAGCTTCTCCCTGATAAATCAAGGTAGAATTATTTCTCTCCTCTATGAATTACATCTATTATTGTCATGTTTAACATATTATGTTGCTCTTGTTTACTTATGTGCTTTTTTCCAAAGCAGTGATCATATCATATTCATCTCGTTCATGGCTCTTAGCATATCATCAGACACACAACAGACAAGCAATAAATTTGTGTTTTCTTGAATTTCACTGAGTTGTATTAACCAGAATTTAAAAGTAAGGTTTAAGTGAGTATTGGTAAAAAATGTTCTGTTTAACTGAAGTCTAAGTAGAAATTCTTTTTTTAATTTTAGCATCACTATATGTCCTATCAGTTAAACCAGATTCATATTGAAATCTTATCATATCTGAAATCTAATACTTATTTCTCTTTAATGACTATTTGCCTTATTATTTTTAATTTTCATTTCTCTTCTGCTATTTAATTTTATTTTAAAGTTGTACAATTTTTTGCCACAAATTTCTGTATTCTTTGAGTTGGTTAATGCCCATATTAAAACATATTCCCTTGAACTTTTAGTAAATAGCCAGAAAAAGGAAAAATTTTCATTCAGCATACCAAAAAAACAATTACTATTCTATATAATATTTACAAATCAATATTTAAAAAAGAAACTTGATTTATTTTTGTTATTTACCTTTTGAAAATGGATAATTTTACTTTGAAAGTTTAATTCTGTGCTAATGGCCATTTCATAATACAGTGCAGTCCCTCTTTTGTGCAAAATAGTGTTGCACATGACAGAAAATAAAGATAAATAAACAGGAGACTACTTTTTATATCAATATTTTTAAAAACTTTGTACCAATTAGATTACATAATCTCTTAAGCAGTCCACAAAAAGTGTTCTCAAGGAATGAAATATTGTTTCATCTGTTTCCACGCCAATATTAGTCTTGGCATTTCCTGAAAGGACCAATATACAATTAAATGTTTGTCGCCAACTAAAAAAGGTCTTGGAAAGTTACATGATCTTGGTAAGCCATGTATATCAGAAGAAGATAATAGTTGACTGACTTAATTTTATACGAATTTTAATAAAAATATAGGGGAAGATAAACCATAAACAATAAAACATGCAATACTGAAAACCTAAAGGAGTTCTGAAGAAAATATTATGGAGAATTACTTTATAATTATTTTATAATTATAAAGAATATAAAGGATGTTTACATTTTTAGGCATTTAGCATGATATACTCAATGCACAGAACTATCATGGAAATATTTTTCAATATGTATTCTGAGAATAAAAAAGGGGAGAAATGGTTACTAAAACAGTAATACAGTAAGAAAGCTTAATCAACAGTAATACCTTGTTTTATTATAACATAAATGTTATAGTCACACTAATAAAATTCTACATTAAACTTTCCTACTAATGATTGTCCCAACAAATGAAACTTCTAATTTATCTTTATTCTTTTCCAATTTTCACCATATGCGTGTCATTTTAAAATAGCAGCTATAACTTTGATAAAAGTTATAAAAGTAGATATAACTTTTCTTAAAAAGCTTATTACATTATATCCTAGATAATTTTCCTAGTTCTCATAATCTTCTTATATAAACCTCAAATAGATATCAGTGGTATGATGGTTAATGTTTAACGAGCAATTTCCTGGGGGATGTGGAATAGGTGCTATTATGTAAAATTTTGTTTATTTCCATGTGCAAGCACTTCTACTTTGATCAATTTGCGTTACCAACATGATGTCACTGAACAAGAGTTGCACACTATTAGCTCTCACAATCTGGAACAAACCAGTGTCAGCACTTCATTTTTAGATATCTGAGTTGCTTCCGGTTTTGTACTATTGTAGCCCTTACAATGAATATCTTGGCAGGCATAATTGTTATCTATCCAACAATCATTTCCTATCCCCTTAGAATTGTGAATTCTAAGCCAGTCTTGATAAACTGAAGTCCTTTGCCAGTGATTAGGAACTGACATGAGAAATAATTATGGCTAAGAAAACATAGGATAACGTCTACCAAGGAGGAATCCAGAAACTTTTCCTTCATTTTCAAAAAAGGACTTGAGTAAAGGATGCTTAAAACCATTACTGCCATTCTTATAGAAGTAAAGGGATAAAAATCTAAGAACAAAATCTCAATGGATGCTGTTGCATACCACTCATATGGGTGTCTCAGTATAGCACTTATTCCCCAAGATGCCCCAAGCATTGCAAGGTACTATGGCTGTATCCTTACCCTGCCAACAACTACATACACTCAGGCAAAGAGAGTTACCCTATTCAGAGAAGTCAGTCCATCTCCAGATGGACAGGGCGATTGACATAGCTAATTGGCCAGAGGTTGAGAGATAAAAAGAAATGGAAAGATTGGAGAAAGGGATATCTGCAGAAGAGGTTTGTGGAAAAAAACACGGGAATGAGGGAGAAAAAAGATCCAGGCATAGTGGTTCATCACTGTAAACCCAGAGGCAGAGTGGAGGAATGGGTAAGGGAAGGCAATGCAGAATGAATTTTTTAAAAATCATGTTATGTCCTATATAAATATACCACAGGGAACTTCACCTTTGTGCACAGGCAGAAAGAATCAATCAAATATAAATAAATAGACAAGCAAAAGGAATTCTATTAGAGTAGAGGAATAAGAATGGGACAAGAAGGAAAAGAGGAGGGAAAAGCTGGGGAGGCAGGTCAAGAACTGAAATCAAATTCCATGCATGTATGAGTTTGTCGGGATACACCAACTACTATGGATAACCATAAAGTTCTAATAAAAAAATTCACTGATTCATTGTTCAATAATAGTAGTCAAAGGCAATTCTCATTCAGAGATTTAAAAAAAAAAAAAAAAAAGCAATAAAATTCCAGGACTGCTAAGACAGCAAATTACTGCAAAGGAAAAGTCAAGATATTTAACTTCCGCTTCTGACAGATGTACAGAACTAATAATGGTTAAGTCCACAAGAGTGAATCAAGTTCACCATTGATGGTACTGATTTAATAACACATAATAGTTTCAAATATTTCCTGCTAAATATCTGCTGGCAAATAATACATGAAAAATCACAGGTTTTTAACACCCTACATTTTCAAATGTTTTAGATAATTGTCCAAGGGGGAAAAAAACTTTTCTGTTCCACACATATTTTAGGTATAACACATTTCAGTAAGCTATACAGAATTAGTCTTCTCTTGATTTTTTAAAAAAATTCTTACTTCTAGTTCTTCTACACAGACTGTTAATGGTTACTAACTCTTCACTCACTTCAAATCCTGTAACAATTTCTCAAACACCTGAGCATGTTGATAACATCTAATGACTCATGAAGAGCCAAGGAAAGTTACATGAAATCATTTGCTTATTTTAAAATGGATCAACATTCCCAAATTTTCAAACAACTCTTCTCATTAAGTGGCTAATAATGTTACAAGTTTATTTTCTCAGAACACATTACTTCAGTGGCTGCATTCGAACAGGATTAATTAATTCACCATTGGTAAATGGCTTTCTTGAGTTGCTAATAAATGAGCTACTTGGAAACTTCCTTTGGTTCTAGCCTCATTTTCCTTTTTTATTGTTGTAAAGAAATTCTGCTGTAATGACATATCCCATTTTAAATTTCCAAATTTTTTGGCCTTTGGTTTCCTGTTACTTGGAAATATTGCAACAGGTGCTTAATCTAGTAATGTGCATGCACTGTCATTGAACAATAAACACTATACTTTGCCATCAAATTTGACAAAGTGACCCACACTCTATAGAGCCTTGAAACTGTGGCATTCAAAATCTACTCTCCTAATCCTTTCTGACATAAAACACACACACAAAAAAAAAAATACAGAAATGCATTTGTAATTCTACAGTATCTCTAGTGTCATGCACACTGTTATACTGTCATGCATACTGTGGCAGTGTGCATGATATTTAAAACACTGTGGAGTAATGAATGTGTCGTAATTTGTAGTATGCTAAAGAGCAATGCAAAGCAATGAAAGTGCCACATGTAATGTGTCTCAACCACTCAACTCTTGTAGCACAAGAGCAGTGATGCACAACACATGAAATAAACATATGAACATGTTGGTAACAACACACAAATGAACAGTGTGGCTATTTTTGTAAATCTTTATTCAAAAGACTAAGATTTAAATTCAAATAATTTTTGTGTTATGAAATATTATTTTTTAACCATTTAAAAAATGTAAAAAGCACTCTTAGCTCAGAAGCAAAACAGTTCTTTTTCATAGGTAAATGCCTACAGAAAATGCTTTTTTTTTCCTTAAGCAGTTTTTATTATACTCAAGTTATTAAGACAAGTTTAAACCATAATTAATAAGGAAAGATTTATGCAAAGGGGAGAGATTATCATCTTAAAAAATTTAAATGATCCAATTTATAAGGAAACTTAAAATTCTTCTTTATTCCCATTTGTAAATTTACCTTCTGGCTATGCACTTTTTTTTTTTTTTTTTTTTTTTTTTTTTTTTTGCGGTACTGGGGATCGAACTCAGGGCCTTGTGCTTGCAAAGCAAGCACTCTACCAGCTGAGCTATCTCCCCAGCCCTGGCTATGCACTTTTTATATTAACTTTGAGTTAATTTAGCCTTGTAATCTGCTCATATTTTTGTTATATAATTTCAAGTCCCAAATCAGCTTCATAATGTATATTTGTAACTTCATTTCTCATCAAACAAAAAGTATCCTACTTTTAGAAAAGTCAAGATGAAATAATTTCATAAGACTACCTAATATAGCAACAGAATAGTCCATCATATCCATGTAATTTTACCGTGACTGAATTCTTTTTATTCAAAAGTGAAGCTCTAAGACTCATGGCACAATTGGAAAAATTTTTAGCATAAAATTATTTAATACATGGAGTGAATATACAAAAAAGAAATCAATCTTTGACTTTTAAAAAATTTTACTTGTGAAAGTCTTAATAAAATAGCTACCTAAAGTTTGTAAAAATAGTTTTATTATTACAACTTACCCAAATGGTTTTTATTCCATTTGGTTTAGAATTCCTTACATGTTTAATTGCTCTCAATACCATAAATTAGTATTTTCCTTGACTTTCTAATATATACTATTGTTTTAATAGTCTATTTTCTTTATAATCACATACAGTAAATCCAGTAATTAAAAATTACAAGAAACTTGAGATTATGCAAAGAGATAAATTTAACCATTGATACTGATACCCAAATCCAGGCAAATACAGGCTGATACCTCTAGGGTTTGTTTTTAGTACCTTATGATCCAAGTTTTTATCTGGAAGGTGTGCAGTCTGTCTTTCCTTCTTCCTATTCTGGGTCTTCTATCCAAAATGTCCCATTCTCCCATCTCTACTCCCCCAACTCCTCAAGATAAATAAAAGTGTGTTGTGCTACTTTCAATATTCTAATATTTGAATCAAACATTTCTCACTTTATAGCTTAGAAGACTATATGCATGTATTTTTGCATTTGCTAGCCCAATCACTAACTCAAATTTTTACAAAGAAACCATAAAGGCTTGCAACAACAAGGTGAAATCAGGCAGATTAGGTCCTAAAACACAAAGGAATAAAATTCTCCAAAATGAGTCTTCGTGCTTTTAAAAGGTCTTACAGAATATCTTTTGTGCAACTGGAAAAATAACTGATAACATGACTATGTAATTTAGGTGAAAAAACTACATTGCATGATAATGTTAAGATTAAAATATATCTAATAAAGAAAAGTATACTATCTACAATGTATCAGTTTGGCCTGGGGATGTAGCTCATTGATAGATTGCTTGCCCAGCACCGTGAGGCACTAGGTTAAGTTCCCAGAAGAACCAAAAAAGAAAAAAAGGGGAGGAGGTTCAATACATTAATTAGCCATTAATCATCAAACATCATTTCTAAATCAGTCTCCAAGTCTGAAAGAGATGAGCAAGACTGGCACCAAGGAAGTCGCAAAATTCTAACATAAGGGAGTATCTTTTAAACCTTTTGGCCATGATCCACAGTATAAATACAATCAGTCTTTTGTGTCCACTGGTTCTACATCATGAATTCACCCAACTGCAGACATAAAATAGTTTTTAAAACATTGTCTATAATGAACATGTACACAATGTTTCATTCTTGATAATTATTCATTAAACAATACAGCAAATAATTTATATAGTACCTTATATTAGGTATTAGAAGCAGTCTAGAGATTATTTAAAACATATAGGAGGACTGCATAGTTTATATACAAATACTATGCCATTGTATTTTATATAAGGGAATTGAGCATCCACAGATTTGGGTATCCACTAGGGGTCCTGGGAATACCCACATCACACACACACACACACACACACACACACACACACACATACACACACACACACCAAAAAACTAAAAACCCTAAAAAATTGTTTTACAGAACAATTATCCTTACTCTGTATTTCTCTGATGTTTTCTATTGTATTCTATTTCATTCTTTAAATTTTTTAAATGCTGGTTTGACCCTCTCAATTGGTTCTGAAAGTGAGGAGGGGAGAAGGACAAGTGGAGAGAATAGAGATGGGAGATGGGGGCTCAGAGTGAGGGGCTCTGCCCCACAAGAGTTATTTGCCAATGTCTGGAGATATTTTTGTTTGTCATAACTGGGAATGGAATGCTTCTGGTTACTTAGCAGATATGCTGCTAACCTTAGAATGCACAAGGCAGCCTCAAAAAACAATTATCCAGATCCAATAACAACAGTGTTAAGATTGAGAAATCTCTTCTAGATCATTCAATAAGGAAATCATAAGAAAAATTATAAAGTCAATAGTACTTTATAAAGCATAAGAAAAATATATTTTAAATTTGAGAAGCACATTAATATTCAAATATAGAGATACTATGACATCAGTAATCTAAGCCTTATCTCCTTCCATAAATCAAGGCAAGAAGTATAGAGAGAGATGGAAAGAAAGAAAAGAATAAAGAACACAGTTTGCCATTTCCTAATCCAACACAAAGGATAGAGAAGTGATTATATTAACAATTTGAAAAGGAATTCCATCACACTGTTGAAAGACAAGTGTTTCAAGACATGCAGTTCCCAAAATATCAGTGGATACAACTAATGCCTTTCTCATCTAAAATCATATAATTCCTATAGTATAATCACATTATACTACTATTATTTTAGTCTTTCAATTTTTTGAGGGTAGAATGAATGTGTTGTTCATCTCTGCATTCTCCACTGGATCTAATCCCACACTCTGTAAATAAGAGGAACTGAAAAAGTACTTGGCAGAAAACAAGTAAACGGATGTTTACATCTCAAAAGAATACTTCAGTGAGTTAAAAGGTACATTCTTTTTAGCCTGGAAATAGCATGTTCAACATGGGACAGATTCTGAAAGAGTAGAAACCAAAGAAATGACCACAGTCCACATGACCACAATTATATTTTCCATCCAAAATTCTTTAGAGTTGTCCTATAGAAGTCTTGATCATTATAAAACATTAAATAAATAATGTAAAAATGAGAAATAATACTCCATTTCTGTATGATAAATCAAAATGCATAAACACATTCTACTGTTATGTATAACTACTCAGAAAAAATTTTTTAAAAAAATTTAATGATTTGACTACCTGCTACTTGTCAAATGTGTGCACATGTGTGTGTGTGTGTTTATAGAAAGAGGGAGAGTGAGTCTCTTTTGGTCCCTACAATTATCAAAAACTAAAAATGCTATATTCTGATTTAAAGATTTATAGGTAAGGAAACAGAGTAGTTAAAATGGTAGAACAAGACCATGTAATCAGAGAATAACACAACCAGGACTTAATCTCTTAGATTCCAAAACTTCCTACTGCACCCCCCTGTTATTCTTACACAAAGAATGGCCAAATCACTCATGGTTTATAACTATCACTATCATTTATCAGAATATAGTAAGTGAAATGACACTGATTTCAAGTATGAGTGAAATCTTGTATACTTAAAAAGAAATCCATATGAATAATAAAAGAGCCAAAGCTACCAATACACCAAAGAAGCTGAAACTAAAAACTGGTTGAGCCAAAAGGAAAGAAGAGGAAAGAAGGTTTTAAGTTAAGTGAACTATAAGTTTGCTGTCGATTGCCAATTGAATTTTATTATTTAAAAAGCAGAAAAGATTCTGCTATGTAGTAAGCAAAAGCTATAACATACTAGGGCCTGGAAAGAATCCTTTTGCAATGATAGTCTTAACTGGCACTACCTATTTGGAGTTGGTTAATATTTTTAAATTAGATTACTTGATCCAAATTTGCCTTGCCCATTTTTAAGAATGCACATAAAAAATAAAAAGGAACAGAAAAGTAAAGATAATGAGAGAGATATCTGAGTATCTGAACACATTCTTTGTAGTTACCCAGCTTAGGGATAACAAAACAAAAGGACAATTCTCTTCTTAAAGTGGGCTTGTCCTCATTGGAATGATGCTGTCACATATAAATATACAAGAAAAAACTGTGTTTAAATGGTACTAATGAACTTCCTTAATTATTCAGAAGAAATGTCAAACATTAGTTAAATCCCAAAGAGTCCATGAATAACAATGTTAGACATCATTAAAAGTAGCTTATTCCCAAATCAGACTGATAATTTTTCCACAAATAATTGAAAATGTTACTATAATGAAAAAAGTCTAGATAGGACACATTTCATTCTCTATCCCATAATTTCTAGTCTCTCAACAGCTACAATTTCTCCTCACTGCATTTTACTATTAGGGAAATATTGAATAGGAAAAGATTACTTTATTCAGATTTCTTTCTCCAAATATGAAAGTCAGATCTGTCCCTAGAAAATACATATTAGCAGAAATTGTACACTGAGAAACAAATTATTGGATAGATGAGAAAGAGGACTATCTCCAGAGTCTACTTGGAGTTCAAATTAGGGGAGAACACAGACGTGAGTGGTATGTAGTTTCTCTATTTGATAAATGTCTCAGTTTGGTAGTATCATATAGAATTTGAATATAATTCATACATAACTCTCTCTCTCTCTCTCTATATATATATATATATAGAGAGAGAGAGATTTATATATATATATATATATATATGAGATATTTATAAGTGGATAGTTCAGAATCCTAAAACAAAGTGTAAATATTTGAAAGGCTACCACACATAAAATGTTTTTCAATCACTGTATTGGTACATCTCTGCTTCATTTTATACATTTTTGTGTAGTAAAATAATGGTATTAGTTTTTAGGGAAGTATAATACAAGTACCTACCAGAAGGAATCTAAACCAACCCACCAAAAATAACAAAATTATCTTTTTTTAATCTATTAGTATCTCTCACTCTGAAAACATGGAAAATTACCAAACCAAAGAATATTAAGTGTACTTAGGGAAGTATAGCAGTGCATGGAAAATAAAATTCCTATATACTCCATAATACAACTGATTAACACCTACTAGTTCCTTTGAGATATATTCAAGACATAAATTTTCTCATAACATCATTTAATGCAACAAGTATACAATAAATCTATCATTTCATTTTTCTTAACTGTATGTACATTTTCTATGTTACATAACTACTTCCTTCCCATTGAATTGTGGTACTTCTTTATTTTTATCATTTTATTAGTTTTTAATATTCTATACTAGAATTCCACTGCTCTGCTAAATTTTCTATCAATACCATACTTTTAATTATTGTCTTTTTATAAATATCTGGTCAAGTGAGTTCTTCCTGACTACTCTTAGCTATTCTTACCAGTGTTTTTCCTTCTACATTAACTTTAGAAAGTAAGATACCTCAAGGGTCCAACTAGAATCATGACTAGAATGTTATTAACCCCAAAAGATTATTTGGCATGCATCTTTACAGTGTTAGTTTTCCTAATTGGGAACATTAAATGAACCTCTCTACTCACATCTTCCTTTATGTTATCCAGTAAAATTTTGTGGTTCTTCCCACAGTTCCCTGATTTCTTGTTAATTATTTTTAAAACAGATTTTCTGGTTTTAATTCAGAATGAGAACTACTCTTATTTTTCCTAATTAGTTTTGATATAGCATAAAATTACTATATTAATTTCATATCTGGTTGCCTTCCTGAATTCCATTTTGATTCTTGTTGATTCCTACAAAGAAAAATGGGCTACAGACCAAATAGTATGATAAAGTTGGGGGAGGATGAGGTAGGGATTGGTACAAGCAATTTGTGTTACATACTCACCAATCTGGTGTTTATCTTGTCATACACCAAAATAAATTCCAGAAAGATTAAAAAGTTAATGGTTAAAAAAATAAAATTGGCAAAATATACACCTAAATATATAACTGATTTGGGGATGAATAAAAAATTCTAAGGATGAAAATAATAAGAAAATTATCAACAAATATACAAAGGTTTAGCTATACTAACTTCAATATTTGCAAATAATCAAAGAAAATTAGTAAACATTGAAATGGGAAATAAATTTGGAGAAAACAAGTCAGATGAGGTAAAATTCTAATATATAAAAGTTCTTAAAAATCAATAAGAAAAATTCATTAATACCCAATAGGAAGAAGGACCAAAGGAATAAAGGAATGAAAAAATGATTCACAGAAGATATCAAATACCAATAAGCATATTAAAACATTCAACCTCACAATCAAATTTAAATTAAGGTGATAAAGAGCACTTTTTGTGGACTAATCAGTTTGAAAAGATTTGATGCATTGAAACCAAAAGCTTAAGCACATTTGATGGTAGTATAGAATATTACAACATCTCTGGAAATCAATCTGGAAATCTGAATTAAAGATTTAAAAAATCCAAAGTTCATATACATATAGTTTTAAATACTCAGAAATGAAGGCAAAATATTATACACAAAGATAACCATTGTTAAATTATTTATATTAGCAGTTGGAAGAAACTGCAATGCTTCAAATATTTAGTTTGTGATGAATTCTTAAGATAAAACATTAGTGTAGCCTTTAAAACAGAATTCTAAAGAATATCTAATAGTTTGAAGAAAAGGTTATCAACTGAAAAAAATCAGGACACAAAAAAGGTTATCAAATGAAAAAAATCAGGGTACAAAATTATACATAGTATGATACCAATTTTATAAACCTATAAACTATATATGCATAGAAAAAAAGAAAGAAAATATAACAAAAGTTTAACAAGGGTTGTATCTGGAGGAAGGAAATTTAAATAACTTGTATTTTATTCTTTGTACTTTGAGAAATGTTTTGGATATTTTATACTGAACACGGTTTTATAAGGAGACACAAAAAATGTTATTTTTTTAAACTACAGCTAATAGATATTTTTTAAATATGCCATCAAGTGACCAAAACAGACTTTTTTCTTATACATGAACAACAGAAGATACTCACTTTATACAATCTGAGATTTTCTTCACATGACCAACACAACTAGAAGACTTGAGATAAAGGGAAGAATATCTAACTATTAAGTGTTTATTCAAAAATATAATCTAGAAAGAACACCCTTGTGTGAGCAATTACAGGGAGATGTGATTAGAGAGCTTACCTTTTTCACTTACACTTTCACTTTCAATCTCAACATCATCACAACTTGTATATTCAGGCGTGGAAGCCAACTCCTCCTCTGAACTGCTCAATGATACCTGGCGCATTTTCCCACCCTTCTTTGATTTATGAGGCTTTGGTGGTGGTGGTCTCACTGATTCTGATTGGTCTGAACTGAGAGAATCATTCCTCAACATGGTTTCCATTTTTTCCCGTTTTGTTTTCCTCACAGCAGAGCTGGGGTCTAGGTGGTGTTGTTTTCTTAGTGAGTCAGTACGCCTCATGTCCGGTCTATCCATGGGTATTGGACTCCTCCGAGGAGTAGGAGGACTATGGTTTGTGGTCCTTTGTGGGTAAGAACTTTGTCCCTGAGCCTCTCGAGTTCTTTCCATTGAATATGATCGCTGATTTTCCATAGCAGCTCTACGTTCAGATATCGATCTTTGCCTTGATGGTCGATCCATCCTTAGCAAAGAAATCCTGGAATCTTCTAGTTCAGCATTTGCCAAAGAAACATCACTATGCCTTCTCTCATGCCGTGCTCGGGACACTTCAGCATGGATACGCATTTGTTCTTCATAAGGCTGTGGCTTTACTGGATAACGGGCCAAATTTGGATCACTTCTATAGCGGGCTTGGTACTCCTCCTCTCTCCTTTGTCTTTCATATTCATCTCTGCTCTCCACATCCTCATCATCTACAATATATTCTTTGGAATGCCTATGACTTCTCCTTGTGGAGTCCCTATAATTTAGAATATCAGATTCTTCATAAAACTGAGGTTCAAGTTGAGATCGTCTATCAGAATAGTCTGATGGAGATCTGGGCATTGCGCTGTCCGAAGGAGCATACTGTGAATATTCCTCTCTTTCTTCCCTTTGGTCGTATCTTCTATTCTGATCTCTGGACACCGATGGACTTCTTTTCCTACGTAGCCAAAGTAAAAGTTCAATTAGAGGAAAACATTGAAACAATTTTATATTTTACTGATTCACTGCCAAGTCGGTGGATAAATTCAAATCAATCTTTTGACCTTTTTTTTTTTTTCATTTTAAAAATACACCATTAACAAAGTTTTAGTAAGATTAATTTCATTCAGTTCAAATAGATCATTTAAAAGACATTTTGTCATGGTTATTAAATTCCCAAAATACTATATATGATATATACTATGCTCTAAAATTAGACAATCAATCTCCTATTCTGATGTATTACAGTATTTTAACTTCTTTGCTTTTCTTGCTACATACACATCAGCTATCTCCTAATTATTCAATAGCTTAGAAAAACATCTCCTTCCATTCTCTGACACTTTCATATGAAAATTATCTGAAAATGTAATGAAGTCAAACTGACTGCCACAAGAGTTGAATACCTTCTAAAATTGTGCTAGCTCTTAAAATTCATTTTTCATTCATCACATATCACTCCTAGTATTGGTTCATCTAAATTTTCATCATATCATTATGCTTCCATCTCATTTTTTATTGATTTAACTTGAGATAAGTAATTTAAATAAATACCAACAACAATTATTCATCACAAAAACCCTAGGAGTAACAACTGCTATGTTTATTTCATCTTCTGTTGGAAGCCACATATGAACTATGGATGTGTTTGAGTCATTATAAGGCAGGGAGGCTGCTTTTCTGGGAACTCACAGGTGAAATTCCCATGTTTGAGAAAGCCCAGATCATGCTGGTGCCCTGACTTAGCTCACAGCCCTAGGTTCAAACACAGATGCCTGGAGATGAGAATAACCTGCCAAGCCCCAAACAACCTTTTTTCCCCACTCTTATCCTGTTTTTCTGAAGAAACTCCTTACTGAATCACCTTGCCGTGTTCCACTATAAATATAGCATTTGAGGGCTTTTCTCTTTGTTAAGGTTAGACCCATCAGATCTGTTCTACCGGTAACACCCCAGGTTTGAATATATAAATAATTCTTGCCTTTTGTCTTTATTTTTAATACTACTTTCCCAGGTTTTATTTCCAGCTGACCTACACCTTTGATGGTTACCCGCTCCCTCTCCATGCACAATGTGGGCAGAATCTTCAATAAGATTAATGCCTGCTGGGTGATACTTCTCTAGTTATCTTCACATATGACCTTTCATATTCCCTTACAGTCTAAAGGAAGAGAATTTTTACTGTTTTCAATCTGTCTCTCTAATATTGGTATAAATTAGGTTAGTAGATAACATATGGTTAATAATACAATCACACATGATATTCTGTCAACAAAACATTCACACTGTCCTCTTCTCTGGTATGAACTCAGATAATACTTACAACTAGTCATGTGAAGCAATGGGATTGCAACCCTGAAGATGAAACAAAAGGTTTAGAATGACTGTTATGGGAATTTTTCTTGGACATAAAAAAGAAACATTGACAGAGTGGAGCCAGTTTGATGACCAAGATTCAACAGCTTGGTTGTGAATTTGACTTGGGGCAGGGGCAGGAGAAGGGGAAGGGAAGGGGTTCAAAAGCAAGATTAGAGCAACCCAGCAAAATCAACACTGTCTTTTAAAGCCTTCCCTCTGCTATTGAATCCCCTTTCCCTCATATCTGGAATACAGTCTGCAAATTTATTTGTCCATAAGGGTTCCCCAGTGAAAACAAAAGTTGTTCTAGGTTTCTCCAGTAGGAAAGGTTTTAATACAGGAGTCAGAGCTACACGATGATCGAATAGCCTAGAGTTCGAATGAAGGTCAGGAAAATTAAAGACAAATGATCCAAAACAAGGTCCTCAAGATGAACCTTAGAAAGTTGCTGTGAATCTCAGAAGCCTTTGGAAATTTGCCCCTAATGATCTCAGTGGCCTATTGCATGAGGGTGGCCAATTAACTGGAGATTGCCCAGGAGCCTCTAAGATTTTGCATTCTTACTACCAAAAACTACTTTTTGACAATAATAACTTTCATATCTATTCCACCTTTCAAATCTCACATAAATACAAAGCCAGGATAGATTATCATGGAACCATCAAGCAAAAAGAATTGTAATATATGAAGGAACTAGTCAGTTCCCTAATTATTTTATAATTACACAAGTGAATATGATTTAATAACAAATCTTTTAAGTTACAATTGCCACATAAAACTATGGACTCTTACAGTTTAAAATTTAAGATCAAAACAACACGCAAAATAGATTTTATAGTATTAACCAATACAACATCATGTGTATCTGTGCACTTGCACACACATGAGTATTATATGCACCATTGGTTTTACTTTTGTCATTATTTTTTTACAAATGGCTAGCATGGTAACAGTATATCAAGAAAAGACAACTGAAGTTAAGGAATTTGTATTTCTTAGTCCTCCTTTTACTATTAACCAGTTATTTGAACCAATACAGCTATTTAATCTCAGGGAGTCTTTGCTTTAAAATTAAGAAGCATAGATTTTATACCTTAACTCTTGTGATTTTAACAAGCATGTAGTAGGTAAAAAATAAATAACACACATGAAAATATAGACGAGGAACATAGAAATGAATAAGATATCATCCTTGATCTTAAGAAGCTGAATGATTCTAAAGCCCTCCTCCATGTAATAGTGACTACCATCTTATAATACTGATAACACGACCTCATCAACTTAATTTGCCTATCTGAAAGCTTAAAGCATTAAAAATTTCCAGTAACATATTTAACATTACACCCGGTGTTACAGAAGTATCAAGAAAAAAAAGAAACAATTTTTATTACTAACCTGAGGAAATAATATGAATTTTTGAAAGTATGTATAAAGTGAATATAATGTTTTTATAATGGAGGATTCTATTTTATTGATAAATAGGATGATTTACTTCTTATTACAGAAATCAGTTCCAAAAGAAAGGACATTAATAATTGGTCACTGGCAAGCCATTAGATATATTTTTTAAAATTATACCTTAGGAAAATTGAATTCCATATTATATCCAGCAATCTCTGTGTAGTAGAGATTATGAAATTTGCCTGAAGCATGTGAATCATACTGTACATGCTGATTTGTACTGGATTTAAGTATAAATAGAACAGAGGTTAAAATCTGAAACTGGGATGACTGTAGTCACTGTCACTTAAAATGGACATAGGTCTTTTAAAATATACTTTTAAGTATAGTACCTTATAGTATATTAAAACTGTATTAGAAGCAAGACAAGATTTCATTGTAAGGTTACCAAAAAATGAAGTATTTGCCATCAAATACTGTAAAATATTAAAATATTCTGTCAAAATAATTTTTACAAACTGTATCAATTATTCTTTATATTTGAAAACTTCTATATTTCTTAGTCACTATAGTATTTTCAGGAACTAAAGAAAATCCATAAAAATTAAAGCACTGTATTTCTTGTCTCTATCTTTGCTACTGGCCTTTATAAATAAGTCTTAGCATTTATTATTGTCAGGTGGAAAACATTTAATAAGTTAAAAAATAATAATTCATACATTTCTCTAAAAATTCATAAGGCACTTAACAGTATTTAACCCATAAGTCATAATTCTAAGGAATGGAGCAATTAATCTAGGGTATTATATATCACTTACTCCTTCAAGGATTCTAAGAGAAAGTAAGAGACAGAATCCAAAATTGTGCTTTATTTAGAATAAAATGTTTTTGTTACACTACATAGTGTCTTAATTTTCATTCCTATGTATTCTATTAAACTCTATTTTCTTATATATCAGTATATATTTAAACTTGCTTCAAATTTACCTGACATATTCACCTTACTTCTTTTTAGTGAAACTTCAGTTATTACAATTTTCTTTTACCACATTATAATGACCTTAACTGGAACAAGTTAATAGAAAATTACATATTAAACATCCAAAATCTACTTTAATGAGTACCTTTTCTATTCATCACTTATTTTGTCATATGGACTATTTAATCTATTTCAAAACATTCAAGCTATAAAATACCAGATGCTCCATTATAAATGTTTTTCTGACTATCCATAATAATTTCAGTACAAACCTTATCTATTAGGCTCAAAAATTCCATGTCCCCAAAATCATAAAAAACTGAAGGGAAAATTCCAAACATGAAATTTCTTTCCTATTAAAATCATTTTCCTAATTTCCCTAAGGTATTTTCAGTTTATATATTATATATGAATTC
The DNA here is from genome assembly GCF_902686445.1 of Sciurus carolinensis. NCBI lineage: Eukaryota > Metazoa > Chordata > Mammalia > Rodentia > Sciuridae > Sciurus > Sciurus carolinensis. The sequence goes on from NC_062213.1 coordinate 35,256,431, forward strand.
ATCATGTTTTTAACGTAATTTCCATTTTAATATTTACAATATTTGCCAACTTATCTGGTTTGTGTTGACTATAAGTTGATACTGACTATTGTTACACAAAATATCCACCAAATCTCTGAAAATACAATACTGTAAACATTTATAAAAACAGTGAAAGATTACATGAAAACTTTGGTTTTGATATGCAGAACTTTTAACTCTTTAAGATACATGTAATTTTAAAGAATTATATAATGAGTTTGAAAGTAAAGATTTTCAAGATTACTAATTACTGCAAATTTGAATTTTATATTATTTTGATTAAGCATTACCTACATGAAAATCTCTTGCTCGTAATCTCTATTATTATAGATCATTAAAAATTGTCATTTTATAAATAAAAGGACATAAAGTACACTTGAAGAATCAACAATTTTTTTAAATCTTCATAAAAGTTTTGTAAAGCATGGATAATGTCAAATAAATGAAAATAATATTTCTTTAAAAAATTACACAATGTTAACTATGTAGTTTAAACATAACATCACAATCAAATTCTAAAATTGAAAGCTGTTAAAACACAGTACATCAAGAATTTAACATAATATATGTCCCTGTAAAACATGAAATACACAGGTTTCATTCCTATAGTTCCTACAAAAAGCATTTAAATATAAAATTCAATTTATATATATCAAAAAACTATAAAATAGGTCAGTATTTTACCCATCACAATTAATATTTAACATTTTTATTTTTACCTTTTGTTCAATCAATTCACATCTGTCGAGCATGAAGCATCATGTTGACAAAAATACATCAACAGTGTGCCAGGCAGTGCTTTCATTTAATCCTTCTAGCCCTAGCAAAATCATAGGAGCCATCCTTAATCAGGTGATTTGAAAGTATCTACTTGTTTACAACCATTTTATTTCAAAACCAATTACTAAAAAGTTACACATAAAACAACAATCATTCAAGGAAGAAGTCATAAAATCCTCTAGTGATGGGCCTGTTAAGAAAAGGGTTATTCTTTAATGCTGTTGCTATGTGGCTGTATATAGCTCGAGGTCAAGTAAGAATGTACCCTGTAAGGAGGATTATGGTACTTAGCTGATTAATGCCTCACAATACTGAACACAAAATGCAATCTAGATCCAAGGCATTTCTGGGCACTATCCTTAAAACTGGCAGCTTTAGAAATTTATAAACCATTTTCTCATAATGACAGTATTTCTAAAATGAGAGACTTCATTGTGTATGTTATTTCTAATTCTGCTGCTCAGTTTTTGCCATAAAATGTTTAATGATAATACAATACAAGGTGGTGACAGTTTAACAGACCTATTCTGTAACTTCTTTTTAATTATTCAACAATAAATTTCTTAATCTTTACTAAAAAGACAATGTTTACCTAAAGAAAAAGTGACATTTCTGTGGAAAGTTAATATAAGAACTGTGCTCCATGAACTAAGAAGTTGGTTAGACACTTAGTTTAAAACAAGTTTTGTTTATTTTATCACTTAACATCTCTCTGCTCTCAGCCATTCAGGAAATATAAGGGAGTTTAGGGTGGTATGGACATAGACCCTTCAGTCATTTTTAAAAGAAGAAAATAAAACAGGACAGATTACTTCCAATCAAAAGCCAATTACTTAAATGTTAATATTATACCTCTAAGAATTATATTTAAGTGATTCCAAATAAACTTATATAAGAGAAACGGCCTGAGAAAGGACCATCCATGTTTGAGGTGTGAGGACACACATAAAAGTATTATGCTATTTCTTTGGTCTCCCAAGTATCAAGTTTTAATAAGGGTCCAGGAATTTGTGGTTGGACCATTCAACTATTTGTGCAGAAATCATCTACAATTTTTTCTTCTACAATTAAGTGTAGGTTTTACAAAGACTGTGGGGCAAGTAGAGACAAAGAAGGAGACTTTTTTACCTCTGAGGTTCATGATTAAGTCTTGAAGATTCTTCAAGGAGAAAAGCAATAAAAATTAAAGACAATCTGGGCACGGTGGCTCATGCTTGTAATCCCAGTGGCTCGGGAGACTGAGGCAGGAGGATCTCCAATTCAAAGTCAACCTCAGCTGACTCAGCTAAAAGAAGGCAATTCTTTCCTTCTAGTTGCTCATCTAATTCATGAAGAAATGCCACTGGATCTACTGTCAGAATATACCCAGGGTCCAAGAACTCCTCATCACCTAAACTTAAAAACCTAATGAAGTCACCATCATTTCCAATAGCTCAGCAAGGCCCTAAGCAACTTAGGGAGACCCTATCTCAAAATAAAAAATAAAAAGCAGTAGGGATGTGGCCCAGTGATTAAGTGCCCCTGGGTTCAATCCCTGGTACCAAAATAAAAATAAAAAAATAAAGACAAATCATTTTCAAAGGAATGCTAAACAATAATAAAATTTCATCGTTTAAAGTTCACAGTTCATATCAAACTGAAAAAAACAATTTCCCAAAGCATATTTTGATTTCTTCCAAGTTGAAAGGTCCAGAAAATTTCAGAAACAACATTACAGTAGTTACAATAATAGCAAAGTTTGTTCCTCTTTACTTTTTCTTTACATTCACTTTCATCAGCTCCATAAGTCTCTTGGTAGTGGTTCCTCCAACTTACATGCACACTCTGTGGCCAGTGCCTTCCTCTATTCACCTTGCTTCTTGTTCCTCTTATTTATCCATTCCAAACTTTCATTTTTATCATCTCTAACAGTACTACTGCTTTCCCTTCACTCTCCATTGACTTTCAAGGTCTCCAATTTCCTGCTCCCTTATCCTCCAGAACTTTTATTTATGCTCCTTTTAAGATTATTTCCTCCATTTTTAGTTTTTTACTTTTACATATTTAGTTTATTCCCTTTATAGTTTATACTTTGGATAATTATTTATTCAAATATACATATTTGGGGTTAAAAAGTGTTATGAGAATTTTAATTTTAGTATTCTTTGATGAAGTATAAAAAATTCTATGAATCAGATTAACAGTTTAAGTTAATTTTATATTATTCACAGTAATCATTTCAACTTATGTGTGAAAGATGAAGGTGTTAAATATTCAAATTTCTAAATGCACAATTGATGCTTCCCATAGTAACCCATTCTGTCTCTCCACCTCTCTCAAAATTGTCCTGTCAAAGATGGATGCAAAGACTGGGAACCATTCTATACTAGAAGATGATTTAAACCTAAAGTAGTGATTTTATTTCTCTTCTTTTAGGTGTTCTGAGTCTATGGCAGCCTTAGAAACAATCCTCAGTAAAGAAATGTTCATTGATAACAATACCAAGAAATACAATGAGAAAGACAGAAGAAACAGAAAAGGAAAGAAGTATAAGTTTAGCCAACAACTACCTTCCATGATCATCAGTTAAAGGCCCTGTCGTCTTTATATTCTTTTAGTATTGCAGTTCCTTTTATTGAAACTCAACTTACAGATTTCTTATTATAGGCTAAAACCAAGATTGTTCATTTATTATTTATTATATAATTAATTTTCATTCTAAGTATATATTTCCTTACTGGGAAAAAACATCACATAGTGCTTAACAATGTGGAAAATATATACAAATGGATTTAAGTAGATGCAGCATGTTCTATCTCAGTTAATGGTAATTCTTTCCTTCTAGTTGCTCATGAAGAAATGCCACTGGATCTACTGTCAGAATATATCCAGGGTCCAAGAACTCCTCATCACCTAAACTGTTAAAAACCTAGTGAAGTCACCATCATTTCCCATAAGAATTACCACAAAATCTCCCTATCCTATCTCCCTGCTTCTACCATATCCCCCTACAGTCCAATTCAACACAGTTGCAAGAATTTAAGTCACAGTCTATCATTAATACATTAGAAATCCTGCAATAACTCCCAATTTTGCTTACAATGAAGATCAAATTCCTGTGGGATCTGGCATCCATTCCTTCCTGGTGTCCTCTCCTAATGCCCTCTCTTCCCTCAGATCCAGCCATGCTGGCATCCCTGCATGCTCTCACTCTAGGATCATTGCTCTAGCAGTGCCTGCTGCCTAGAATGCAGTTCCTCCAAGCAGAAGTACAGATGTCCTCTAGTAGTCTTCAGTAGACTTCTTCAGGTTTTCCCTTAACTCTCACTTTCTCAAGGAAGCCTACTCTGACCACTCTAACACTTTAATCTCTTCTTCCAGTCCATGCACTCTCGGTCCTAATCCCCTTAACTGGATTTACTTTTTAATATTTTCATAACATTTATCACTTTCTAGTTAATATTTTTTAATTGCAATGTTTACTGTCTGTTTCCACATGCTAAAATATAAATTTTACAGGCAGGAATCACAATTTTGTTCACATTATTCCAAAGCCTGGGACAGATACTAGGACAAGTACTCAATATTTACTTAGTACATAAATATAGATACATAAGCAAGGCAGTTTTTATACTATGTTAAAAGTAAATTTCATGTGCATAATTATACAGCCTATCTACAATATAACACACAACTAGTTTTCCTTATTTGTATTTTACCTTGAAAAATAAATTCATGAATTACTCAAAACATTACTCTCAGGTGAACTGGCAAAAGATGTGCCTTTGATACATAAATCTTAATAGTATCAACCTCTTCATTCTCCCAGCTACCTAATACTTTTTATGATATTTTGTTGTTTTGTAAGAATGATTTGAGAATTTGAGTGACTTTTCCAAATATCTGGAATAAAAATCATTGCTTGAGATAGGGAGATGTAAGAAAGTAAAGTTGTTTCTTAATAGCAGAACAAAAAGAATCTCTGGAAAATAGAGCATTAGCTATGACAATTAGCTTACCTGTAAACTTTATGAGAACACAACCCCAAACTGAATTATTGAGGACAATGGTAAGTACAAGAAAGCACTTGCTAGACAAGTTTTTTTTTTCTTACAAGATAATTCATAGAAAGCAGGTCATACAGACAACTTGAAACAACTACCATGACAAAACAAAAACAAATAAAATATATTTTATTTAAATTTGGGAACTTTCATTATATCAATATTTGGGTAAAAGGATGCTACTCAAGTAACTTCTGTGTGCTTATGTGCCAGTAAATACACACATGGCACGTTATATATCTGGACACAAAGTTGAAAGAATTGACATGAATTATATCTGTAGGATGCACATTCGGATCTGACTCAATTAAAGAAATCAAATGTGTCTTTCCACTGAAAGAACGTTCTTTATTATGCAGTGAAAACAGCACCTAACAGCTGTATGTCAGCATATGTGGGTTGTTCCTTACCTCTCTATCCCAATGTTGCATTACTTTATATCATACTTCAATCAGCCCCACTGTTTACATATACAATGTATTCTCTTGAAGCTATATACTTATGTAATTCTATTCATTAAGATGAGTAAAATACTATAAAATGAACTGACTCTAGCAGATAGTCTTCAAATGTGGCTATAAGTAATTTATAACTCTATCTTGGGATGCCACTGTTTTCATTCCAATCCCAGTCTTAAGAAGTTAGCCCTAAATCTACTTATCTAAACTACAAAAGCAATGAAAAATATGATGGAAATTTCAAGCAATCTTCTAAGTGAAGAAACACTGCATCCCAGAGTAAAACTTTCATAAAATACATCTTTTAACAATTCTGCTCTATTCTTCAATCTCTTCAATAAAGCTCTCTTGGCCTCTTACCAGCTTCTTCCTCCACATTCCTCTACAAATTTCCTCTGCAATTGATGTATATTAGTTCCAAGGGGGAGAGAAAAGTGTGAAGTTTGCAAGAGGTAGGCCCTAAATAACATCATGAGACAGAACGTGATCAAAAAGACACTAGTGAGGCTGAGCTTTATAAAAAGAAGGCTGTTGAATTCCAACAAGTGTTTCTGTGTGACCTGATAATATTTTAAAACATACTGATTCTTTTATTAAATACCACATCAAAAGAGGGCATCAGCTAAGAAGCATATCTAAGGCTATGTAGATGATGAGTAAACAGATTTTTTTAAATGGGGCTATGATTTTCTTCTGAATGTGGACATGTTTTTTTAACACTAATTCCCCCAGAACAATTATGTGTTTTTGCCACCTACACAGCAAAGTTTCTTAAGCACTTTTTAAAGTGACAGAAAATAATATCACTGAGAAATTACTTGTTTAACCTTTAATATATGTCTATCCTCTGAAAATGTGTTAGACTAAAACTAGGTGAAATTTTAGGTTACTTAAAGACTAATGAATGAAGAAAATAGGAGATGTACTCTGGAAGCAACTACAATGAACATCTGTTGTTGGCTCTTCGTCATCTATTTCTCTTAATTCTTGAAAGGAAAGGAATAATGTCTCTAGTCTCAGCCCAGGGATTTGGATTGAATCTGTATGTACCAGACCTATTCAATGACTAGCAGAATAATCTAATCTGGCCCAGTTAGGTGACTCCTCCAGATATTTATCTGATACAGGTTTCTCATTTCATAATTAAGGGCTCATATTCCAGAGCTACTAAAAGTCAATTTAGGACCATGAATTGGGTGGGAAGGGAGGAGTTTTCTTCAAATGGATTCAACATGAAGTTAGCAAAAATTAAAAAATAGAAAGCAATTTGAGTCCTAAGTCACATTACATGAGATTCAGAATCAGTCCTCACCAGAATCAAGTGTACCTCCAGAGCTTGCTGTTGGGTAAACAAATTTTCTTTGGTTTTTAAGCAAGTCTCAAGTTTTCAGTTTTCTATTACCTGCAACTAAAATCTTCTTGATTGATGTGATAGAGATCCTAAAGTCCTACTATCTTTTCCACTGTGATGATGTTAATGAACTCAGTTTCTATGGAAACTGATTTTACCTTTGTGAAAAGTAAGCACTGTAGGGACCTTATATATTCTGAAATCACATTGTTTTCTTAAAGTATTTTCAGTTTTACTGTATAAAGTCATTTAAAGAGATCAAAGTCTTTTCTGACAACAAAAATCACAAGATTTCAGTTCAATATTAAATTTCATTATTAGGCTTGTTCTACTTAAGGTTAGAAAGAGATAACAGATCACGCTCACTGGGTATGGTGGCACACACCTATAATCCCAGTACTTAGGAGACTGATGCAGAAGGATCATAAATTCAAAGTTAGCCTCAGCAATTTAGTGAGGCCCTAAACGCAAAACCTGTCTCAGAATAAAATATAAAAAGGATTGGGGATGTGTCTCAGCGGTTAAGTGCCCCTGAGTTCAAACCCTGGTGCAAAAAAGCAAGCAAACAAACATACACACTCAATATATATCAAACAACAGCAACAAGCAGCTCTTTTTAAAAGTAATTTACACTAAACGACTTCCCACCCAAATTCTGAGCTAATTTAGAAACAAAAAAAAGAAGTAGATGCTGGATAAAGTAGTAATGCTATTACTAACAAAACTGAAATATTGGAGAATTGGTTTATATCTATCTATATTAAAACTGGGCTTGCTTTCTAATACCGAGTTCCAGAATTATGCAGACATGTCCATTTAGATGTAGAAAACACTGGTCCAAGACCATTTATTTTATGAACTGCTCCTGTAAAACTTGTGGTTGAATAAGACAGACCATGCTCTCTCCAAGCAGCACATTCCCAAGAATAAGAAGAAAGAGAATCGCTACTTAGGCTCATTTCCAAAGGTTTAGTAGAACAGAGAATAGAGTGAGGCCAGAAACATTATTTTAATGCAGCTCCATCCATGTGCTAGGAAACACTGGATTTAAGAAAGAAGGTATCCTACCTACCAAAGCCCTACAACACTGATGTCTAGAATTGTTCTAAGTTAAACTAACTGTAGTGCACATAGGACTGCATGACTTGAGGTTCAAAATAGTGCCATAAGGGCAAAGCAAAATGGCGCCTAAGATCCTCCACCCATCATCTCCTAAACAGACCAATTTGGAGAGAGCTATATTCAAGCACCAAACTACCTTCGCAAGAACTAAGGAGAACCAGTGAGAGTCTTTAGTTATAGTAAGAAAAGACATATTGAATAAGTTAGAAAGGAAAGAGTTCCCCACAAATCCTCTTCCTCAACTCTGAACAACACATCCCACCAGAGAGAGAGATGTCTTCCACATAGGGATATAGAAGAAATTAAATTAAGTACAGGTTTAGACCTGACACCAGCATGAGGTCTGCCACGATGAAATCCAGTGCTGATTAGAATCTCATGATACACACCCCCAGGCCAGTATGATTTCCAAAGATCCAATAGTCAGCTTAACAACCCTAAGTATTGGATGTAAAGAAAGTGGGTCAGAAGCTGCATTTGAAGTTCCCAGTAACATAAAAAATAAACAAAACTAAAAGCAGTTACCACTAGATGGCACTAGATTATATAGCTGAATCTACATCTTGAAGAATCAAAAATAATATTATTATAGATTTTTTATTACACAAAAATCTTTTACATTATTTTATATATTTTAATTGTTTATGCTACTTTTATTTGCATAAAGAATTTGAAATGGCACAAAAACAAAAGGCAGAAGATAAATGAATAAAATAAAAATAGAAAATCAGGATCAAACCCCAGGGTGGCAGGAGAGGTCAGAAATGAAAGTCAGGTGAAAATCGAAAAGACTCCTAAGTCATGTTAAGCATTTTGAACTATTTTTTTCCTGTAGGCAAAAGGGATATCATTGAATGTTTTGTATTCACAGGTAGTCTGGTCGCAGAATTCTGGTTAAACCAAGGAACAGGAACAAACCTAGCAGCAAGGAAGATCAATTGGATCTTCCTTCAGTGATTCATGCAAGAAAATAAAAAGAAATTACTAAAGTAAGACAGTGAAAGGAAATGAAATGAAATATATTTAGGAAGTCATATCTCTGAAACCTTATGTGTATGAAGTAAGGAAAAATAAATAAAAGTTGACTACATTTTTTAATTGAGCGACTAAGTGAATAAGGTTTGGAAAAAGCGGAAAAAGAAAATATAAGAAAATATATGTTCTATTGCCTAATGAATAAACAGCTTCTTAGGGTTAGGGTTAGGGAGGGGGGCAAGAATGGAGGAAGGAAGTACTGTATAGAGCAAAAAAAGGAGTGGGAGGGGTGGGGGTGAGGGAAAAATAACAGAATGAATCAATCAATATTACCCAATGTAAGTTTATGATTACACAAAATGGTATGCCTTTACTCCATGTACAAACAGAGAAACAACATGTATCCCATTTGTTTACAATAAAAAAAAAATAAAAAAGAACAACAACAAAAAAAGAATAAGAATTTGCTACATTCTCCATCACTAACAAAAGAGATGTCCTAACTAGCCAACATGAGCATTTTTGTCTAATTGGCAGATTGCATTTCTGTAATGGGTAGGAGTGTTAAAGACATTATGCTGTAAGTTAATTTGTGTATGATTTTTTTTATAGTTATTGCGGTGGTATGGTGGTTGCAGTAGAGGTGGTGATGGTGAAAGAGGTTTAGCTAAACAACACTGACTACATAACAGGTAGTGCTATGGGCACTCTACATTTATGCACATATCATTTTTTCAAAAATTGTGAAGTAGGTTCTATTATCATCATCCTCAATTTTCAGATATATAAACTGATGATAAAGTTATTTACCTTGCCTAAAACAACATAGCCAGTAAGCAGAAGAGAAGGAATTTAAAACCACTGAGAGAAAAGGATGCTCTTACAATGCTCAACTTGTAGCTGGCCTAGTTGATACCAGTTAGATTCTCGTGTCCCCTAGTAAATATAAACAATTTCATAGAATATCAACGTCAGTCAAGGGCCCACTGTTAAGATTATGGAACAAGCCAAAACAATACCACTCCTTTACCATCACGTCTGAACAAAGATAAAAGCAAGGCCAGTAGGCCAACCAGAATGACCAAACATTCCCCTGCCCTAGCTGCCATGAGTGACTATTATTTATCCAGGAACAACTCTACTCCCACCTCCCAGATAAAAATTTAAGATATTCATACAACCCCACTTTCTAACAGCATCAAATTCATAGATTCCATTTCTTTGAACCCATTTCCAAATTCCCTAATACAAGCCCAAAATCCTATAACAAATTTCCCTAACCACTTCTGGCTGAGATGTCCCACAATTTCACAAGTTGTGAGCCCTCTCTTTCTATAGCAAATAATAAACCCAATTTTGTTTGTCTAGAGATGTGTTTCTAATTGTTTATTTGGTGGGCATCAACCATAGTTCTTCAGGCTCCAAGGCTTTTGCTTTTAAACATTATGTGAATACTCCTCATACATGAGATGCATTTAAATAAAGATTTTCAATTCTAATATGTGATGGAAGTTCTATATAGAAATAACTAAATCTATACACAATCATATTTTTAACTTATTTAACTTGAATAATATTATCTAAAAAAACTATTAAGAAATTTAATCAAATTTGTTTAAAGGTGTGATTAATCTTGACGCAAAGGAATATATTCATGTAATTACCACTAATAATGTTTACTAATTACACATCCTAAGAGGGTATTTTAAAAAGTAACTGCACAGAATCATGATCCTTTTATAATTTAAACAAAGAAATGGAAAATTTTCACTATTCAGGATCTATAAAGAGAAAAAAATCTAGAAAGTAAATAATTTATACTATATTTTATTTTTTAAATTATGGAACAGGCACAGCAACAAGAATAATTTGACTTAATGTTCATTCTGGGATAGTTGAAATAATCAAGTTCAAATAAAACTAAAAATTATTTTTAGCTTTTCAAATTGGAATTTCATCATCACTGATGAATTAAGACAATGTTAATTAATTAATGACTAGTTAACTAACTTCTGTCTATATCTCCAAACAAGACTGCTTAAAAAATGAAAAAACATTTACTTTTTTTAATCTCTTCAATCCTAATGGTTGAAAATTACCCCTAGAACTATAAAAGATGTTTGATATATGTGAAGACAAACAGTGAATAAGGAAATACCAATAAACAAATTCATAACAGACTGCTACTCCACAGGATGAATTTATTCATAACAGACTATTACTCCACAGGATGTACTTATGATCCTCATTTTAAAAATTATTAGAAAAGCATAATAGTGATATTATTATTTTGGTGCACTTTCTGGAAAGTGTTGTATACTGACAAAAGTACATAGTACACACTTCTGACCTTTCTAGTGATTCATCCCAGATAATCTCACTACTTGTTAGTCTAAATCAATTTAACCAGTGAAAAGTCTTTGTTTTGCATGAGAATATAAAATTTCATTTTTCATGTATTGTTTCTTATTACAGATTTTATCTGTAATAAATACTGGCACGATGATTTACTGCAGTATCTGACTTAAGTCTCACAAATTCTAGGAACAAAGTGCTATAATAATACACTTTGAACAAATAAGGAAAGAGAAACTTAGCTGAAGTAAAAGAAAAAAATAGTTAAGAGGAGATAGACCTGAATTTCAGCCTAGTTTGTTTTACTCCAGAACGTTGGCTTTCTAAACACTCCAGTTCCTTATGTATACAGATTAGGGAGCTGTCTCAGCTCAACAGGGAATAAATATGAAAATTTTATTATTTTTCTCCAAACAAGTACATTCAATTATGTTCTGTTGAATCTACCTTTCCCATCCCATAATGACATCTTAGAATAGTTCAAGCATAGCCACCTTCAGTGATGTCAATTTAACTTAAAAGGAAATTCACAGTAGTATGAATGACTAGAGTTCTAATATACCAAATTTTCCTCCCTTTTGGGCAACACAGAAGAATCCACTTCTTATTTACATCCAATTGTGAGGGACTAAGTGATTGATCCTGTTTAATGAAATCTGAGGGAAAGTGTGTCATTTCTGGGCTGAGATAGTTCTTTTGTTTTTGTTTTTGTTTTAATGAAATTATTCTCCAGTCTCTTCCCTTACCCACACACATGTACTAGATCGTGCAGTTGTAAGATGTTGGAGCCCAAACTGATAAACCACATGAGAGAGAACTGCCCTGGAGTTACCTTTACCTACAGTGAACTATGTAAGGGCAAGAAATAAACTCTTTTGTATGCTAAGCATTCAGATTTTGGAGTTGCATATTGCTGCTACATAACCTTGACAACTGTGACTTAAAATCCTTTCCACCTCACAAATGGAAATACAGGCTGTTCTCAGTACCCATCCACCTACCCCCACTCTCTTTCAGTAATCTTTTTCTCTGTTGAAATAAGCATTGAGATAGATCCCTTTACTACTTAAGTAGACCACTAGTAAGATCCCCTTTTTGTTAATACCTCTATTTGCTATAAATAACTCTTGGAGAGTCCACTCTGCTGGGCTGTTAGTTGGATAGAATAGTACTTCCCTTCTCAAAGTGTTGGAAAAGTGAAGAAAAAGGTTCCCGAACTCCCCCACTAGGATCATGATTTATTATTCAAATTGCTCTCTTACACTTTATCTCTCCCCCAGTCTTCTGCTAAATATGAAAAGTGAAAATTCCACTAGGTGTAGTGGTTAAAGGTAGCAGTCATTTTTCTACTTTTAGAAAACCCTGAAAGAAGGATCCCAATTATTGGCACAACTTTCATTTAATGATAGGGTTCTTAATGCTTTTTTTCTCCCACATTAGGTTTCAGTCTCTAAATTCCAAAACAATTAGGAAAGACTTACTCCATATCCTATTACAATTGTTTAGTGTCTCCTATTATCCTAAGCTATCATTAATAGTACTTATTTAGGTTTATTTGATCCTGAAAACTTCTTCAATCCACAAATACCTATTTCAATGGTAATTAAAAAAAAAAAAATTCCATACCACTATGTTGTAGAGTTTTTCCTACACTACTCAGCTAGAAGAAATGAACCGTAATAATTTCAAGTAAGTAGGTTCTGAGTTATATGACCTCAGCTAATCTCTTTGCTAAGGTTCCTCTTAATTCTCCTAATTTTACAAGATAATCCAATGTTTTTTCTGTATGCTGACACTAAAACAAACTGGAAATTTTGCTTTTTATGATCAGGTAAAAAGAACTTAAGGAGCATTTCCCTTTATGATTGAGTAGAACTATATATAGTACATAACAATTACCAAAATGAACATAAAATTTTGCAGGTGTAACATAAACTCAAGACAGTTAATTAAGATTAAAAAATCAATAAACATAATAATATCAGCAGTGATTTTCATATCTTCAATGGTTTCCAAAATTCCTCCTGTGGAATAAAGATTTGACAATTTTATAAACTAATATTCTCCTGGCTGTATTAAAATAAGGTCTTGGAATTTTTTGGTCTTATAAAAACAAAGCATATTTGTACAAATATAAAAAAGAATAACTCTATTATTGGACTTTTCAAGATCACTCTTCCAGGATTTTAAATCATTCACTAATAATATGTTACATAAAAATATATACATTTAAATAATATACACATTCAAATACTAGAAATGTTATTTATCTATTTTTCTAATACAAATCTATGCCAAAAGGATTTTAATAGAATGATTGACTACAATATACAACTTACCAATCTATCAAAGAAAAAAGTTTAGCCACTCGTGAGCAATCCTTACAGTTTTTCTTCTTAGTTTTCATACCTTGGCTAGATCTCTTAAAACCTTGAAATGCTAGAAACTAGTGGATTTTATGATAATATATTCTCAATCGTTTGATGGAGCAATATTTTTTCTTCATGCAAATCCTCAACAAGTATTGAAAAATTAGACTTCTAATTTTTTCCAATAAAGTAACAGTGAAGTAAAATAAATTGCTTAACTTGAGGTAGAAATATTTTAATAAATTATTTAGCAAATCTAAAATTGTTACAAAAGTAGCATTCTTAACAGTTTTTTAAATATATAAAATAATTTTGTTCAAAATATGTAGAGACTAATCTGAATAAAAACAAAATTACAAAGACAAAATTACCCTTACTGTTAAGAATTAAAATCAGAAATCAGTATGTTTTAATAAAATTTATTATCAGTAGTACTCAATCATTTGTAAGTTTCATTTCTTTCAATTCTCTGTCCCTCATGCTATCTTTATTTCCTACTGGCTACAAAGCATTATACTAGGCATGACAAGAACTTAAAATGTCAATAAATTAGTTTTTACTATGTCTCTAAATGTCCTCTGAGGATATTTACAAAAAGATGACACACAAGCCTAGTCAGGACAGTATCCTATGCCTGATTTAGCAATAATGTACCAATATTTTTGATGATTATTTCTAAAAGGTAATCTAATAATCAGTTAAGAATACAACTGGCTGCAAGTCCTAGAAAAATCTATCAAACAACAACTTAAACAAGAGAGGTATTCGTCTATACAGGAAGTAATTCCAGGGCTGATGTAACACTTAATGATGCTAACAAGTCACCAGATTCTATTACTATCCTAGATTTTATATATACAGCTCTGACATTTCTTACATGTATCAGGAAAGAAAAGATACAAGTCAGAGAAGCTGTGCTAGCTAACCATGTTCTAGTCTAGATCTGAGTCACAATACTACCTGAAGCCAAAATGAAAAGATAAGCTTTTCACTTTGTGGCTTCTATAGCAGAAGAGAAACTATAATAGAAAAATAAAGTGAGAAGAGAATTGTAATAAACTCAGATCCCATAGAATCTCTACACATTTTGTGATCTGGTGATTATTCCTTTATTTTTCTAACTAAGCATAAATCTTAAAAAATAACTTATTAGATTATAATAATAGTAATTATATAGTAGTATTAAAAATAGTAAATATTCAGACTTCTACTGAATCAACGATCAACAAATACTACAATATGAAACTAAAGGTCAAAATAAACAATATCATATAAGTATATATCTTAAACCAAAATATCCCAAAGCAAAAATTAAGCTTCATAGCTTCAAAAACTGATAAATGAAGGCATTTAAGATAAGCATAATATTAGATACTCAGGAATAATTTTATTATAATAGATATGAACAAAGAGTTGTTTAAGATTAATTACAAAAATGTAAAAAAGTGAGCATAGTTATATACAATTGATTTGAAGAATCTTTCAATAAATCACCAGTGTCCTGCCCATTTCAAAATAAGAAAATGGCTCAGTAAAAGATTCAGAAACACCAGCAACATCCTCAGAATCTTACCTGAATACAGCACATATTTAGTAAATCAGAATTTATATATTAATAAATAATCACAATTTCTTATCCATAAATGTTGGTAATTCATAAATTTCCTGGGGTAAAATTTTATGCAACAGTTTATTCTCTCAGTTATTATCAAACATTTTAAAAAGAGAGACTGCAGATTTGTTAGGGGGGAAAAAAACTCAAGGTTTAATGCAATGATATTGGATCTCTCTACTTATATTTCAATGTCTAAAGGGGAAAAGTTTTTGAAAGCTTTTTAAAGCACTTGATTTATTTGTACTATCTTACTAAGACTTAAAGATGCTAAATCAATCAAACCATGAAACTACTAAATTATTACTTATTATAGTTAGTATTAGATATCTGCCATGTTTAACGTAAGTAGAATCAGTTCTGTGGTTCCTTTTTAAAAACCAAGAGGTTTAGGTAGCTCTGGATAAACTGTGAAAGGTCTCCAATTTTCCTCTTTTCTTGTGCCCTTTTTATCCTTTTCAAATTGCAACATGAACTTGTTCTTAACAAATTGATTAGTTACAAATGAAAATCAATTTAGTAAAGCAGACATGACTACTTCTGAATAAAAATGTTCTGAAATGTCCTTCCAGTATAAGTCACATATAAAACATTGAAGTTTTATATTCTCTATGACATATTAGTAAGTTAAAACTTGTAAGCAAGTGTTTTGTAAACTGCAAAATTTAATTACTAAAGTAATACTATCTATGATTCTATTTACAAAATCAAATAAAGAAAAAAGTTTTAAATGTACATAATTCACTGATGGTTAAACTGCTAAAATTAGCTCCCAAGTTCCTGTATGATTCCATGGTTATTACATCGATAATGTGTTCTGTTTGTCACATTCTTGTTTTTAGTTCTTTTAGTGATGATTCCTCCCAGGCAAACCAGCTATTATGCAAAAGGGAAAAAACAAGATTCAGTCTTGCTGGAAGTTACAAACAAAATCTTATTATTAAAAGAGCCTCTACACTATCTCAAGATAATGTCTGGGGAAAATGTCATTAGTATTTATTCTTATAATAAGTGTGGAAGAGTACAGAAACTAAAGTGGGAAATTGAATACCTATCTACCAGAATATCATGTGTGGACTCTACACTTCAAGGAAAAGGTTTTAGGAAGGTGCAATATAATTATCTCTGATTTTTTCTTATTAGTTTGATTGATTGCTTCTTTATAGTGCTAAATGATGAAACAGTTAATGATTTTCTGTAAGTATAATTACATCTCATACTCTGTATGTCTTCTTGGTATAATTAATAATATATATAAAAAAGGAAATTATAACCAAGTCCTATTTGGTATATCTGCACATAAATTGTTCAATTTTATTATCTAATTCCAAAACTGTGTTGTCCTTTTAATCCTCAACTGTTGAACTCGTCAACAGCTAACAATCATAAGAATATTGGAATCAAACTATTTTCAGAACATAAATGAAAGTAATATAATGTACTCTAAGTTATATATTTGAAAGCTCATTGTTTTAGCTATGTAGAATACAACTTACTTCATTCCTAGAATAATTTATTCTATTCTTAAAGAATCACCCCCACAGCATTGTTATATTTTTCATGTTATCAACACATCAAATATTTCTTAACAAAATTATAAAGCAACTTTACAGATGGCTGGCAAAACATAGTCTATAATTTTTATTACAAATATATTACATGTACCTATAGAAAATTTATAACCATTTTAAAATTAACTTCCCTGGGTCAAGAAAATATCAAAAAGAAAACATATTTAATTAAGTATTTGACTGAAACTAGGCACTTTTATTTTCCCTTTTGATCCTCCATATTACTTCATAAAGAAGAAAAGTTTAATGAATAGTATGTGTTGTTCTCTATGCACCTTTCCTGTTATGCCTGAATATAAAAAAGTATACATTACATGTGAAAGAAAATAATTTATAATGTAAAGTTGAAAATATGAGAATTTTAAAATTAATTTTTTCAAAAGAGAGTGCATAAATAACTAGGACATTTATGTTTACCTGAAGATTACCTAAAGCTTCCCCACTCAAAGACAACATAGATTTAATATTAAAAATATTTAGATAGCTAGATATTTAATGTACCTTATACCCAAGAATTAGTTGCCTTACCCCATAAGGGACACTAGATAAGAAAAAATGTAGGAATCCTAAGTATACTCTCAAATAAAGAAGATCATGTGCATTTCAAACATTCACATTAAAAATATATGACTTACCTGAAAAACCCCAAGTCTATTTCTTAGCTGTGTTCCTTAGCGACATTAACAAGAAAAAAAGTCCAAGGTATAAGTAAAAAGTAATAGTCATGCAAAAAGAATAGTTAGTCACAAAAGATAAAATGATCAAAACTAGGATGCCTCTAGTCTATTCATCCTCAACCAAAAACCAGAGCATTTGGTCTTTGGCATTTCTTGGAGAACTAAACAGGCACTGGGAGCTACTTGGAAGGTGATCCTTCTTCCAAGATACTTAGCAGTCTCTGTAACAGGACTCCAAATAGAACACAAGCCAGAGGAAATCTACTGAGATGTCAATGACTTAGGGACCCTTACTGTAATGAAGTGAGAATTTTGTTTAACAATTTAATATCAATAACAAGTTTATGTTACATTTTAAAATTAAAAATCTATTCTACATTTTTTTTCTTAAAATGGGATAGTACTTCAGTCTTGGTTCTTCAAATAGAAGTTACAGATACAAATCTAGGAAATTTTTCCATTTGTGCACTACATAGTCATATGTAGTTGAAAAACTACATTTAAACAGTAAGCACTCCATCAGGAATATTATTTTCAACTATGTAGAACAATCTCTGGAGTGAAAGGAAAATGAGTGAAAAAATTGCTAATACCTTGTTAGATAAAAGATAGTGGCAATTTTTCCAATATAAAAAAATATATCCAGCATTGAATCCATTCAATAATTCTTTTTCTGAGGCTTTCTCTTTAACAAAATTATATGTAACACTCATATTAAGATAATATATGGTTCTCAATTCTAGAGTTGGAGTGAGTATTCCATTATTGTTGTATGTGGACTGTCCATTTTTCCTGACAAACAGTGGTAATACAAATGTTAATATTTTGCCGGTAGCAAATTGGAATGGATCATAAGTAGAAAGGGATGCAATGGATCATGCAATATCTCTTAGCATTCAAGAGATATGAGAAAAAAATAATAATTCTAAAGACTGGAATTGGATGCCAAACTGGCACACTGAAATTTTTAAATGACTGAAAATTTTTAAGACTTAAAAATTTTAAATGCTCAAGTTCATCAGTTAGCAATATGAAATATAAAATTCAAAGGCCCTTGCTGACTTTGTTCAAAGAGCTCTCATATCTTAAAGTAAGAGTAAAGACAAAGTTGAAGATCAGTCACAATTTAACTGTAAGAGTGAAAGAGCCAAATAAGACTAAATTCTTACCCTAGCCAAATCTTCCATGTTATATTTAGGGTCCTGTCAAGTCAGCAATAGAAATATGAGACTTATGCTGGAACTACCTGAAACTCCCCCTTGAAACTTCTAGGCCTATAGAAATGGAACCTATTCCTGTTTGTGGTAAATGGAAGACCTCTTTTCATTGAAAGCTCCACAGAAGATTCAAATGAGGTAGATGTATTACAAGACTAAGTAAAACATCTAACCTCATGACCTACCTCCACCTCTCCTCTTGTTTGCCAATAAAGGATCAGATTTTATCATAATCCAACTGAGAAAGTACTAGACTTCCTAAGGATGAATAGATTATACCCCAAAATAGAACCTGGTTAAGAAATACCAAAAGGTACTAAAAGAGTATGTCTGACAATGGATCCTAAAGGTTTGGGGTTAAAAAGAATAAAACATAAGGTTGAATAAGAGAGAGTTTGTCAATCTGTGAGATAGAACTTATCAGTCTGGGAAGGGCCATAGGAAATAGTATTAATCTGCAACTAGAATATGTTCCTGGAAACATAAACAAATAGCAATGGCCTACATTAAATAAACAGAGATACCATTACTGCCCTAGAAAATTGAAGAAGGAGTGATCAAAAGAAGTGTGTGTGTTGGAATGGTTTTGCTACATAAGACTGCAAAACACAGTGGCCTAACTATGTTCCTTAGGAGAATGCAGGCAACCTTCCACGGATCAAGATGGTGCAGGTTTTTCGTTTGTTTGTCCCCGCCTCCCAAGATGGCAAAATAGAGGAAGTTGCTTTCCTGGCTGCTCCATGGCATGAAACCAAGAAAGCAAACAGGCAGCTTCTTCACGAGGTGGTGAACAAAAAAGGGTGAGAGGGAGAACTTCACTAGAATTTAAAACTGGACATTTAAAGCAAATCAGGGACTCAGGTGATTGGATATAATAAAATAAGAAAGAAATCCCCAATGTCATTACCACTGCCGTGGCCAGACCAGAAGCACCAGTCACAGCAGTCCCTCCATGAGCAAAATGGAGGGATAAGGGAATTAAAGGAACCCACAAGATCAAGGACATTGTCCAACAAACCTGAAAGACTCGCTGCAACAATATCCTTGTGTGGGAAACAAGCCACCATCTTTCCAGGCAGCATGTGGAAGACAAAGAAAGGAGCCATTTTGCAGTTGCAATGCAGGAGCCAGCAGCTGAGGGAGCCAATTCCTGGCAAACTCAAGTTTGGACTGAAATACAGGCCCAGTAAACATACTCTGCATGACATAGAGTGTGCTTAAGTGACTAGAAGAGAAATCAAACATGAAGAGAGGTTTACACAGGGGAGAATTGGTTATGGAAACCCACCTGGCTCTACCCCTCCTCCTCCAGTCTAGCTGCTTGCAGGACTGGCGGGGAGAGACACATCTGGTCAGAAATTTGGAAGGGCAGGGGTAGGAGACATTGTGTGGAGACTGATTCTGACACCAGGAAACATGGAGTCCACAAGTGATGTAGGGGACTAGGGATTGGTTCCCCCAGCACACAAGTGGAACCTAGGGGAGATACCTGGGGTACAAGCTTCCAGTGTAGACCAGCAAGAACTAGGCCCTTAGAGATGTGCTGATCTAAAATCTCCAGAAAAATTGGCATTCGCCGAAGAGCCTGGAGCACACCTAAGCCTAAACTATGCCTCCAGAAATTCTCCCTATGGAATTACCTCTTGCACTCCAGCAATCTGGAGAGTGCTGCATGAAGCTCCAGACAACCCACCTAAAACTGCTGAGAGGAGAAGGTGAGAATAATTTCAATTCCAATGTATTCTTTCACTTTTCAACAAGATTTTTGTTGTTGTTGTTTTCCTTTTTTTCTCTTTTCTCTGTTTAATTGGGACCTCGATGGCACATAGACATTTATACATATTCATATTTTTTCTCATTTCTAGCATTTTTGAAGCCAGATATATTTCATGGATTAGTTTTTTTGAGGACTAGGATGTTTGATTAGTATATTTTATGTTTGTTTTCTATCCTTTTGTTTTCAATTTTAATTTTTTAAATTTTTACTTTATGTATCTTTTTTCTTTCAACTATTTCCCTTGATTCTGTCTCTTTTCTTCCACTAATAATGTCTATTTTTCTTCCACTCTTCAATTTTTTACTTTTATCTTAACTCCTCCTTCCTCATAATCATCACATTCAATATCACTTCTGTTCTCTCCCTGTGCACCATCTGAAATTGTAAACACATTTGCAACTTTCTGTTTTTATTATAGTCAATAACTAATCATATCATTTTTGCTTATTGTGATACTAAACATTGTAGATGTCATAGTAGGAATTATTTGGCTTAATACTGTATATCATTTGAATTGGCTGCTATTATTATGTGTCTCCCCCCTAAACAGTGAGGCACTGGAAACCATCAGGGTAGAAACTACTACAGGGTAGAAACTCTACTGCCTCAGGTCTATACTGTTAGATGAGAAAGCAAGGGAACAAATTGCCCCAAACAAAACAAGATACCCCAATAACAGAATCCATTGACACCACTGTGGAAGAAATGTCAGAGAAGGAGTTTGGAATGTACATAGTTAAATTGATCTGCAAAATAATGGATGGTATAAGGAGTGAAATCAGAGGGAAAATACAGGAAGTGAAAGATCATACCAATAAGGAGACAAAGATTGTGAGGGGAAAATACAAAACCCAAGAAGAAATCCTCAAAATGAAGGAATCAATTAACCAAAGAAATTCAATTGAAAGCATCACCAACAGACTAGATAGATCACTTGGAAGACAGAGTTTTAGGCAATTAAGACAAAATATGTAATCTTGAAAACAAAGTTGACAATAGAAAAAAGCTGTTAAAAGACCATGAACAGGACTTGCAAGAAATATGGGATAACCTGAAAAGATCAAATTTAACATTTATTGGGATAGATGAAGGCTTAGAGATACAAACAAAAAGAATGTACAATATTTTCAATGAAATCATATCAGAAAATTTCCCAAACCTAAAGAATGAAATGGAAAATCAAATACAACAGGCTTACAGGACCCCAAATACACAAAATCACAATAAGACCACACCAAGGCAAATTATTATGAAAATGCCTAACATAAAGAATAAGGATAGAATGTTAAAGGCTGTCAGAGAAAAATAACAGGTAACATTTAGAGGGAAATCAATCAAGGTCGCAGTTGATCTCTCAATGCAGACCCTCAAAGCCAAGCGGTCATAGAATAATAAATACCAAGCTCTGAAAGAAAAAGGATGCCAGCCAAGAATACTATATCCAGCAAAATTAAGGTTGAGGATTGGTAATGAAATAAAAGCCTTCAATGATAAACAAAAGTTAAAAGAATGCACAACTAGAAAGCCTACACTACCAAACAGTCAATAAGTACTTCATGAAGAAGAAATGAAATATAAAAGGGAAAACAGAGAAGGGAGGAACTACACTAAAAGAACAAATCATATCCCAATAATAACACTGAATGTAAATGGCCTAAACTCAACAATCAAAAGACATAGACTGGCAGACTGGATTAAAAGACAAGACCCAACAATATGATGTCTCCAAGAGACTCATCTCATAGGCAAAGACATCAACAAACTGAAAGTGAAAGGATGAGAAAAAACACACCATTCACATGGACCTTGTAAACAAGCAGGAGTTTATATCTTCATATCAGATAAAGTGGACTTCAAGCCAAAATTATTAAGATGGGACAAAGAAGGACATTTCATCCTGCTTTAGGATGAAATACATCAACAAGACATAACAGTAGTAAACATTTATGCCCAAACAATGGAGCATCTACATACATCAAACAACCCCTTCTCAATGACAAGAAGCAAATAAACCACAACACAAAAATACTAGGTGATGTTAACACACTTCTCTCACTACTGGATAGATCCTCCAAACAAAAATTACATAAAGAAGCTATAGAACTAAAAACTACAATTAATAATTTAGATTTAACAGCCATATATAGAATATTTCATCCATCAATGACTGAATATACTTCTTCTTAGCAGCACATGGTTCCTTCTGTAAAAAGATCATCTTAAGCCACAAAGTAACTATTAGCAAATACAAAAAAATAGAGAACATCCATTGCATCCTATCAGATCATAATGCAATGAAATTAGAAATCAATGAAATAAAAAATAAAAGGTACTCTAACACCTGGCAACTAAATAATACACTATTGAATGATGAATGGATAGCAGAAGAAATCATGGATAAAATAAAAAAATACTTAGAGGTAAACAAGAACACCAATTCAACATATCAAAATCTCTGGGACACTATGAAGGTAGTGCTAAGAGGAAAGGTCATTGCATTGAGCTCATTCCTTAAAAGAATAGAAAGTCAACAAATAAATGACCTAACTTTATATCTAAAAGCCCTAGAAAAAGAACAGATCAACACCAAAAGCAGTAGAAGACAGGAAAAAATTAAAATCGGAGCTGAAATCAATGAAATTTTTAAAAAAGAAATAATTCCAAAACATTTTTTAAAAAACAGAAAGTTGGTTCTTTGGAAAAAAAAAAAAAAAAAAACAATAAAATTGATAAATCCTTAGCCAAGCTAACAAAAAGAAAGAGAAAACTCAAATTACTAAAATTCTCAATGAAAAAGGAAGTATCACAATGTGCACTACTGAAACGTAGAAAATAATCAGAATCTATTTTGAAAAATTATACTCTAATATAACATAGAAAATCTTGAAGACATTGACAAATTTCTAGAGACACATGTCCTACCCAAATTGAATCAGGAGGACATAGAAAATTTAAACAGATTGATTTCAAGCAATGAAATTGAAGGTGCTATCAAAAGCCTACCGAGAAAGAAAAGTCCAGGACCAGATGGATTCTCAACAGAGTTCTACAAGTCCATGAAAGAAGAACTAACACCAATACTCCTCAAATTATTCCATGAAATAGAAAATGAGGGAAACTTTCCAAACTCATTCTACAAAGCTAGTATCAACCTGATACCAAAACCAAACAAAGATACATCAAGGAAAGAAAATTTCAGACCAATATCCCTGATGAACATATATGCAAAAATTTTTAACAAAATACTGGCAAATCACCTACAAAAACATATTTAAAAGACAGTGCACCTTCATCAAGCGGGGTTCATCCCAAGTATGGAAGATTGCTTCAACATATCAAAATCAATAAACATAATGCATCACATCAATAGACTCAAAGGCAAGACATGCCTATCTCAATAGATGCAGAAAAAACATTTGACAAAATACAGCACCCATTCATGTTCAAAACACTACAAAAACTAGAGACAGTAGGAACATACCTCAACATTATAAACCTATTATATGCTAAACCCAAGGCCAATATCATTCTAAATGGAGAACAACTGAAAACATTGCCTCTAAAAACTGGAACAAGACAGGGATGCCCTCTTATACCACTTCTATTCAAAATAGTCTGAGAAACTCTAGTTAGAGCAATCAGACAGATGAAAGAAATTTAAGGGATACAAATAAGAAAAGAAGAACTCAAACTATCCGTATTTGGTGACAACATGATTTCTGTATTTAGAAGACCCAAAAACTCCACCAGAAAACTACTTGAACTCATAAGGAAATTCAGCAAAGTACCAGGATATAAAATTAACACCCATAAATCAAATGCATTCCTATGCATCAGTGATGAATCAATTGAAAGAGAAATTAGGGAAACTATTCATTCATGATAGCCTCAAAAAAAAATAAAATAAAATATTTGGGAATCAATGTAACAAAAGAGATGAAAGACCTCTATAATGAAAAATACAGAAGATTAAAGAAAGAAATTGAAGAAGACCTTAGAGGATGGAAAGATCTCCCATGTTCTTGGAAGGCAGAATTAATATTGTCAAAATGGCCATACTACCAAAAGAAGTATACAGATTCAATGCAATTCCTATTAAGGTTCTGATGATGTTCTTCATACAAATAGAAAAGGCAATCATGATATTCACTTGGAAAAATAAGAGACCCAGAATAGTCAAAGTAATCCTCTGCAAGAAAAGTGAAGCAGGAGGCATCACAGTACCAGACCTTAAATTATACAACAGAGTTAGAGTAACAAAAACCGCATAGTATTGGCACCAAAACAGACATGAAGACCAATTTTACAGCATAGAAGACACAGAGACAAAACCACATTAATACAGTTATCCCATATAAGACAAAGGCGACATAAACATACATTGGAGAAAAGAGCCTCTTCAACAAGTGGTGCTGGGAAAACTGGAAATTCTTATGTAATAAAATGAAATTAGACTTCTACCTCTCTCCCTGCACAAAACTTAACTCAAAGAGGATCAAGGACCTAGGCATTAGACCAGAGACCCTGAACCTACAAAAAGAAAAAGTAGGTCCAAATCTCCATCATGTCGGCTTAGGAAATAAGTTCCTCAACAGGACTCCTAAAGCACAAAAAGTAAAAGAATCAATAAATGGTATAGTATCAAACTAAAAAACTTCTTCACAACAAAGAAAACAAGAGTGTGAAGAAGGAGCCTACAGAATGGAAGAATATTATTTGCCAACTGCATATCAGATAGAACATTAATCTCCAGGATATATAAAGAACTCAAAACTTAACACCAAAAAAACAAATAACCCAATCAATAAATGGGCAAAGGAAATGAACAGACACTTCACAGAAGAAGAAATATGAATGGTCAACAAATATATGAAAAAATGTCCAACATCTCTAGCAATTAAAGAAATACAAATTAAAACTACACTGAGATTTCGTCTCACTCCAGTCAGAATGGCAATTTCCAAGAATACAAATACAATATATGTTGGCAAGAATGTCGGGGAAAGGTACACTCATGCATTGCTGCTGGGACTGCGATTTGGTACATCCACTCTGGAAAGCAATATGGAGATTCCTCAGAAAACTTAGAATGGAACCACCATTTAACCCAGTTATCCCACTACTGACCACATACACAAAGGACATAAAATCAGTATTCTATAGTGACACAGCCACAGCAATGTTCACAGCAGCTCAGTTCACAATAGCTAAGCTGTGGAAGTTCACCAGATTGGACAGGGGGTAGTGGGAGAAGGGAGCAGGCATGGGAATGAGAAAGACAGCAGAATGAATGGGACATAACTTTCCTGTGTTCATATTTGAATACACAACCAGTGTGGCTCCACATCATGTACAACAACAACAACAAAAAAAATGGAGGTTATACTCCATGTATGTATAATATAGCAAAATACATTCTACTGTCATGTATAACTGGCCCTTGCAAATCCCAATGGTTGGTGGCAGAAGATGGTGTACTACTGTAAATTTAACCAAAGTGTGTTGTTACTGATTTGGTGAAAATACTCTTCCCTATTCCCATTAGAAAGGGTGATTAGAACCAATTTGCATTCACATAGGTCAAACAACCATGCATTCTTGAACTTGCCCCAAGGATATGTTAATTCCCCTACCCTCTAATTGTCAGAAGGAATTGTGCTAGATAAATGTTCCAAAGAACGTTACATTAATCCATTATATTGATAACAGCATGTTAACTAGACCACAACCAAAAGGTATAAGTATTCTAGAAAGTGAAGATAAACCTCAAAAAAGGGTTTAAGATTTTATGGTTTCTGTGGTATAAAAAAAAAAAGTGTCAGAACATCTCCTCCAATAGAAAAGAATGTTTACTACACCCTGTGCCTTTAAAAGTTAAGAAAAAAGTCTAAAATTTGTGGGGATATTACTGGTTTTGAAAGTAACATTCTGTGCTTCAGAATCCTATTCTAACCTATTTCAGAAGAGAAGAAAAAAGCTGCTTATTTTGAGTAGGGCCCAGTGCAGGGAGGGAGATTTGTAAGGGGTTCAATCCCATATAACCTATGGTACTAGAGATATCCATGGTAAGAACCACAACACAAATGCACAGGGTTCTAGAACACACCATAATGTTAAAGCAGAGAACCATTCAAAAAAAACTGCTGCTGTCAAGTAATCCTGATAGAAAGGGGCACCTCACCTTGAGCCATCAATTGACCATGAATCAAGAAGTATGCATCATAAAACCGACTAAATTCTAAAATGGTACTGATATAGTACCATTGCATAATAAAATGGAAATAGTTAATCTGGATCAAGTTGAGCAGGTCCAGAGGGCAAAAAGAATCTGTCCAAACAGGTGGCTCAGACAACTAAATCACTTAATACTAATGAATCAATATCTCCCATGAAGTTTATAACACCTACAACTAACTGAAGAAAGAAAAAGACATTTAAGTCACTTGATTTGATCAAATCCCCCTTTTACTCTCACTAAAATGAAACCTTATGTGGGGTCAAGGGTTGCCTTGAGATAGTTAAAAGCAGGAAAACAATTTTAAAAACATCTTTACAAAGACTACAATTTGCTCCCAAGACCCTAATTGCTCTTTCTTGACTTTTTGATATTTTAGTTGTAAGTTTGCACATTCTGATTCACAGCATCTACTTACTCTTCTTTCATTATGATTCCTGTGACCATTTCTATTCCACTAAAATCAACAAGCTAGCATGATAGTGCCTACCATAGTAAAAGGTCTGAATTAGGAACGGAGAAGGAATACCATTGTAAGAGAAATTAGGGTCACATAAAGAAAATAAGGAAATTACTGCAACTAAAGAAAATACTTAAGATCCTGTTAAGAATCATAAGAAGAGGCAAATCTGGCAAACAGTAGAGCAAACAAGATTATACAACAAGAGAAGTGTTAGGAAAGGTAACTAATATAAACCGCTTAAAATGTGACATTACATATCCTGACAAACAAGAGCAAACCAGGAACGTATGAAATTAACAGTGTCATACACATAAGAAATAAAAGTTCTATGGGGCCAAATGTAAGCTAACAAAAAACTGAAAACAAAGACCTTGTACCTAGAAATAAGTTACTGAATATGGGGTCTACCCTACACATCACCAGAATTTATTTTAAAAATAAAATACGTATACTAAGTCTTGGCAAAAAGTAAAAGAATGAATAAGTAAGAGAAATAGGAAAGAAGAAGGGGGGGCAAAGAAGCAATGTGATTTTAGTCAATGAAAGAGGTAAAAAGAGAGTAAGGAATTCTCTCCCTTCCTCTCCCTCTCCCTCTTTTTTCTTTAACCAAAAAGCACTGGAAAATGTCCCAAGAAAATTAAAAATATTTGCAAACTTATAATTTTTGAGGAAAAATATAAATTTATAAAAACTAAAAAGAAAAATTACTTTAAAAGTGACTTTATTTTTATATAATGGATTTAAGAGCCAAGGTCATTGTTGATAGAGGAGAAGTAAACTTGAAATAATTTACATAGATTTTTTGGAAAAGGAGGGTATAAAAACTAATTTACTTTTAAAGAAGAGAATCACAGTCATCAGGAATATGAACAAACAGAAGACAGACCAAGAGAAGACCAAATAAAAAAGATGGTCATCTGATGGCTGAAGAAAGAAGAAATCACACCTGCTAACACCTTTTTCCTAGACTTCTCCTCCAGCACTGCAAAACTTAAGCTATCGTTTAGGCCCCCCAAGTTTATGGTACTTTGTCATGGCAGCCTTAACAAAAGATTATATAGATGCCAAATAGATGTTTTTAAGATATTTGGAAAATTTATATAACAATCAATAAAATTAAAAATAGTACAACATGAAAGCTATCAATATCAATGATAAAAACAATTTTAGGTGTTTATGAATGAAATGTAATTAGCTTAAATTTTTGGAAAAGCAATTTGGCAATAAGAGGAATTTTAGAAAACCTGACATATTGTGACCTGATAATTAGACATGAGAGAATCTTTCAGAGTGAAATCTTGAGCAGAAGAAAGGGTGAAATTAATAATAATCCAGAATATTGATTAAATTTTTATTGATTATTGTATTAATGGTTAACATAATAATTATTATTGGTTATCATTTACTTAGTGTTTTATATTTGCCAGGCCATGTCCCAAATGTGTCATGTATTTTACCTCATTTAATCTTAATAAAATTCATCACCATGTCATTTAGTTCTTCGTTATATTTAAAATCATAAAACTCAAAGTATTTGCTGTTAATATTTTGGTATAGTTTCTTCAATTTTTCTGTCCTTTTTCCTTTTTATAAAACAAAAGCAAAAACCACATCTAGTTATTTTCATTTAACAAGAATGATGTCAAAAAGTATTATTCTAATATCAAATCATGAAAATTACAGTTAAACTCAATAGAAAGTAGGATTTTGCTTTATAAGCAAGATTTTATGAACTCACACAAAATGAGGTTAAGCTCTTCAATGCCTTAATCTCATACATATTTGGTTATGTTTTTGTGTATTTTTCACTTTAATGATAGTTTTACTAGAAGTTATGTTAGTACCAGATAAGTATAAAAAATAAAGCTATTTCTTAATGTCAACCCTCAAAAGTCTACAGATGTATAATCAAGAATAAACACATACAGGATTCAAACAAATTTAGTAGAAGCAGTTTGAGAATTTTAAGCAGATGCTAAGAGATTCCTCAAACATCAGAACCATCTGTAAGATTTTATAGAGAAAGATGTTTAGCTGATTGGGTTAACAAGGCTCCCCTGCCTTTCTATAGCTAGAGGCAGATTAGACAGAAAACAATCAGGCTGTGAAGATTGAAAATATAGTCTATGATTCACTTGCTTGAATTTTGTTGCTGATAACAAAGATATGCATCAAGAAAGTTGGCATGTCTGTTTTTTTCAAAGTTTAACAATAAAGATCCAAAGAAAAGAGATAATTCATAAACTAACATAACTGAGACAAAAAAAAAAAGAATGAAAACTTATTCTGATCTAGTAAGATCAAAGACAACAATTTTAGAAGTGGAAACAAATTTGAGAGATTTAGCATTTACTATTTCTGGCAATAAGTGTAAGAAAGGAATTAATTTCTTATTAAAGATGTAGGTAGATCAAAAGAGGAATTGTGATGATTAATTAATTGGAAATAAATAAATAAAATTGTTCTGAAGCAACAGCATTAAGGACCTAGATAAACGCAGAGAACCTAATTATTATTACCACAGATGACAGGTTTTCTCTGGTAACATTTAACAATCTGGAGACTATTCATGACAAAGCTAAACTGTGTTAGGGCCTGCTATGCATATGTGAGGCACGGGGTTTGATCCTCAGCACCACATAAAAACAAATAAATGAATAAATAAAATAAAGGTACAAATATACAGTAACATTTGAGAGAAAGAAAAAAAAAAAAAACTACTACTACTACTACTATTCATGCCCATTCCAAAGCTCTTCATTCACTGATGTGTGAAAGTTTTATACATTGTCTTGGCATCTAAAAAAGGAAAAGAAAGTAAACTTCTGGTACAAGCAAACTCATTTGATTCACTTATCCTGTAATTATGTTATTGTATATTTCACAACAGTAGCTCTGTTTTAAATTGTCCAACTTTCTTGTGAAGGTTTTGTTCCTGAACCATTTCATTCCCATAGTGCACAGTGAGTAATTAGTGGCTAAAAAACTAGTTGGAAAACACTTTGGTATTAGATTCTAGTTGAATAAATGAATGGAATATAGCCAAAAGAAAATTCTCAATACATGCCATTGGAGACATACATAAGAATGTTCATAGTTGGACTTTCATAATAGTAAAATCATCAATGGAAGCTTAGATTAAAACCTGTGATATAGTGACATTATGAAATATTATCTTAGTCAAAATAAATGATATAAACTACCACAACCCATAACAAGATAAATTTAGTGTAAAATTACATGGGAAAAACAGAATACCTATTAATGCTTTTTAGGATTGATAATCTATATAAAAATGGGATTAGTAATTTAGAGCCCAAGATTATGATTGTCACAAACTGGAGAGCTGAGGAAAAGGAATGAGTTAAATAAATAGTTAAAAGTAAATTATTGCCTAGGTTCTAAGTCTTGTTTGGCATGGTACATTCACATATGCTTATTACATCATTTAAAAATAATTAATAGGTTTCTGAGTAGATAATATTAGGTTTGCCTATAAAACCAGGCAAAATATATGAAACAAGCACTTTAAGGTATTGGACAAAACAAGTAAGTTTCACACACAGCTTTCTGTCTGGAAACAGTACCACCATTTGTAGCATAAGGAAGTGGAGCCCAAGCAGAGAGCACTGAATCTCTTACTGAGCATAAGAATCAGTCTGTTGTTAAAAACAGAGGTTAGAATTCAGGCTTGTCAAGGCAGTTAGAGTTTGTAATGCGGGATACTAGATAGAAGAAAGCTAAGAGAACAAGCTCCAAAAGTAAGCATGAAGGTTTTCCTCAGCTTCCTGCCCAAATCCTAAACAATATATACGCAAGCCACCTAGAATCTGATAAATTGCACATGCTGAGGCTAAAAGTTGAAGAGAATTTCAGAAGTTGCCTAATACTACAAAACTCTCTGATCAGGCAAGTTGGAAGAGATATTTGTAGAAATTCCTGAGCATTCAGTTGAGACCCCACAATGGACATGCATTAAGATTAAATAAATAAATAAATAAATACAAAACTACCCCCTAGAAGTAAGGGCTATCTCTGTGATAAAGGAAAAAAAGAGAAAGAAAGAAGGAAAGAAAGGAAGGAAGGAAAGAAAGGAAGGAAGGAAGGAAGGAAGGAAGGAAGGAAGGAAGGAAGGAAGGAAGGAAGGAAGGAAGGAAAGGAAAGAAAGAAGAAGAAGAATACTGTCCAAAGAGTAAATAAAACAAGCTTTGACAGATCAAGGTGATCTTCTTTCATGTAAGTGCTTCACATGACTGAAAAATCAGCATTCAAGCCTAGTGCAGTGATGAAGGTCTGTAATCCCAGTAGCTCAGGATGCTGTGGTAGAAGGATCACTAGTTCAAAGCCAGCCTCAGCAACTTAGTGAGTGCCCTAAGCAACTCAGCAAGACCCTGTCTCTAAATAAAATACAAAAAAGGACTGGGGATGTGGCTCAATGGTTAAATGCCCCTTAGTTCAATCACCAGTACCAAAAAAGTCAGCAGGGATATGACTCAGTGGTTGAGTGCCCCTGAGCTCAATCCGGATACCAAAAAAAAAAAAAAAAAAAAAAAAGAATCAATATAAATAATTTTCACTGGTTGAAAAGGCAGTAAAATTTTCTGATTATATGAAGTAGCACAGGAAACGAATGTCTTTGTATTATCTAATAAAATAAACTTCTTTGCACTAAACAACATGAAATAATAAGTAGAAATTTAAATCCTCAGAGGTATATGCAGGTGAGGAATTCTACATAATATTTGAACTGTAATATCAAACTGCCATACTGCTTTTCATTGAAATTGTTCATCTATATATTTGTTTCAGCACCAAAAGCAAACAATGTAAGCATTTCCTCACTGCATGTGCTTCATGGGTAACTATGGTAATGTTCTTTAAAGCATACATTACTTTAGTGGTATTTTCATCATCAGATTTACATTTTGTGTAAATAGGTTTTATAACAAACTGTCTAATTACTCTAGAAAATACAGTGTCCTATTTTTATGATCATCACATTTTATTTCAAAATTACAAAATAACCCAGAAGGATTCAAAAAAGTAATGTGCAGAAATATATTGCAAAAACACATGTGGCCTTGAAAACTTTATTAATTTAAAAGACTGGCCATTATTGCAAATAACTACCATATTTGCAAGCACAAACTTTTAATTTCTAATACGGGGTTGACATCAGTTGAAGAATCAGCTAGTAAATGCTTTACGAAATAAAATTTCATCTTTAGCATATTCATTTTTGTCACAGATATCATCAAACTTCCTTTAAAATTTCCATGTGAAACAATATTTTTGAAATGAATGCCCACCAAATTGCAGGTAAAGATGAAATATAATGGCATTTGTTTATCTGATCACACTTTTCTCTCAGACTTAGGTTAATCATATCAATCTTGTGTTTTATGTGAAGAAAGCCTCCACACATCTTACTCATGTTTTACCATTAGCAATAGTCATATTAAAATATAGATGAAGTAGAGCAGCAAAGGAAGAAATGTTAGCACCCAGGACGGCACCATCACTGATCTGTCACAGTCGCAGAGCAAGCTGGTGTGGTGAGTCAGGCCACCTGCATCTCGGAGGTAGCAGGCCGGCACCCAACCCACCTGCCTTGCAGAGCTAGGCAGCAAGCAGCCAACCCACCCAAACACCAGGACAAAGGCAGACACCATCACTGAGTGACCCCGCCCAACCACCACACCGAGGTCTGCAGCCATCGCGGAGCAAGCCGGCAGATGAGCCAGTCCGCCTGCATCGCGGAGCTAGACAGAGGCTTCTTTATAGGCTGGTGCAGGCATTTTGAATTATTCCTGAAGGCGTGTCCATCATCATTGGAAGGGCAGCTCCCTTCCTGAGACACCTACAGGAGACTAGAGGACCTTTGACAAGACCCAGGAATCAAGAAGAGGAAGTATTGAGAGATTCGGGACCAACTCAGAGCCACCTGGTGAAACTCTCCCACTGGTCGGGCTCCCTGGATGGGGTAGTAGTCCGGAAATGCAGGGAACGTCGTGGAGTAGAGTGGCCCAGTGAGACTCCCCTGCTGGAGCCGAGTACCCAGTCAACAGGGAGCATTGCAGAGGAGGGCTGCACAGTGAGAGGCTTCGAAGATGAGTGATGGTACCAGGCCCAGGTGGTAGCTCCGATCCCCAGGGAACACAGCAGAGGAGGGCCGCTGAGCGAGGGAATCCCTCGCGGGGCCAGGATCCCCAGCCCAGGTGGTAGGTCAGGAACCCTGGGAACATCGCAGAGGAGGGCTTCCCAGTCCAGGTGTTAGTTCTGGACCGAAGGGAACTTCTCAGAGGGGAGCTGCCCAGTCAAGCTTCCCCACCGGGTAAGTCTTCCCTGCTAGACAAGGCTTTGCCACCAGGGCAGTAGAATCAGAGACATAGACTCAGATCAGACATGCCCCAGTCTGCAGTCTAGTCCCCCTTTGACTGACCATCAGTCAACAAGTGGAGGTACCTCTGCCCACTCACAGGGAATATACCCCACCTGAAGGCCACCACCCCTAGAGGGGCAGCTTCCTAGTGGAGTACAGCATTATCAAGTTCCTCCAAGACTTCAGGCTACTGAAGGCTAAGAAGTGAGTTATTGGAAATCTACAGAGACAATATTAGTCAATAGAGGAAATCTGCAATATCCCAGAATTTCACTACTAGAGGGGTAGATACCTGAGCAATATGAGAAAACAAGGGAAGAAAATGTCCAAAACAAACCTAGATGGTATAGCAATAGAATCCAATGACAGCATGGCAGAAGAAATGTCAGAATGGGAGTTCAGAATGCACATAATTAAAATGCTCAGGGAAGCAAATGAGGAGATGAATGAGCAAATGCAGGCATTGAATGATGAGATGAAAGAGCAAATGCAGGTATTGAATGATCGCACCAATAGACAGTTAAAAGAGCAAATACAAGAAGCAAAAGATCATTTCATTAAAGAGTTAGAGATACTGAAAAAAAACCAAACAGAAATCCTTGAAATGAAAGAAACAATAAACCAAATTTAAAAACTCCACAGAAAGCATAACCAATAGGATAGAACTTCAGATATTGAAGAAAAATATTTAATCTTGAAAACAAAGTTGAAAAACAGAGAAGATGGTAAGAAATCATGAACAGAATCTACAAGAACTATGGGATATCATGAAAAGGCCAAATTTAAGAATTATTGGGATTGAGGAAGGTTTAGAGAAACAAACCAAAGGAATGAACAATCTATTCAATGAAATAATATCAGAAAATTTCCCAAATCTGAAGAATGAAATGGAAAATCAAGTACAAGAGGCTTGTATACGACTCCAAATACACACAATTACAACAGGCCTACACCAAGGCATATTATAATGAAAATACCTAACATACAAAATAAAGACAGAATTTTAAAGGCTGTAAGAGACAAGAATAAAATTACATTCAGGGGGAAATCAATATGGATATCAGCAGATTTTTCAATACAGACCCTAAAAGCTAGAAGGGCCTGGAACAACATTTTTCAAGCCCGGAAAGAAAATGGATGCCCACCAAGAATCTTATACCCAGCAAAACTTACTTTCAGATTTGATGACAAAATAAAATCCTTCTATGATAAACAAAAGCTAAAAGAATTTACAAAAAGAAAGCCTGCATTACAGAACATTCTCAGCAAAATATTCCATGAGGAAGAGATGAAAAACAATGACATAAATCAGCAAAAGCAGGAAGTACCCTAAAGGAACAGGCAAATAAAGGAGAAAACAAGTCGTGTCAAAAAAAAAAAAAAAAAAAATGAGCCAAATGACCGTAATACAAATCATATCACAATAATAACCCCGAATGTTAATGGTCTGAACTCATCAATCAAAAGACATAGACTGGCAGATTGCATTAAAAAGAAAGATCCAACAATTTGCTGCCTGCAAGAGACTCATCTCATAGAAACAGATACACACAGACTAAAGGTGAAAGGATGGGAAAAAACATACCATGCACATGGACACAGCAAAAAAGCCGGATTATCCATCCTCATATCAGATAATGTGGACTTCAAGCCAAAGTTAGTCAGAAGGGAAAAAGAAGGACATTACATACTGCTTAAGGGAAGCATAAATCAGCAAGGCAAAACAATCGTAAATATCTATGCCCCAAAAAGTGGCTCATCCATATACGTCAAACAAATCCTTCTCAATTCCAGAAATCAAATAGACCACAACACAATAATACTAGGTGATTTAACACACCTCTCTCACCACTGGACAGATCCTCCAAACAAAAATTGGATAAAGAAACCATAGATCTCAATAACACAATCAATAATTTAGACTTAACAGACATTTATAGATTATACCATCCAACAAAGAGTGAATACACTTTCTTCTCAGCAGCACATGGATCCTTCTCTAAAATACACCACATTTTATGCCACAAAGCTAATGTTAGCAAATACAAGAAGATAGAGATACTACCTTGTATTCTATCAGATCATAATGGATTGAAATTAGAAATAAAGCAATCCTCAGTAGCAAGAGCGAAGCAGGGGGTTTCGCAATACCAGATCTTCAACTCTACTACAAAGCAATAGTAACAAAAACAGCATGGTATTGGTACCAAAATAGACAGGTAGATCAATGGTACAGAATAGAGGACATGGACACAAACACAAATAAATACAATTTTCTCATACTAGACAAAGGGTCCAAAAATATGCAATGGAGAAAAGATAGCCTCTTCAACAAATGGTGCTGGGAAAACTGGAAAACCATATGCAACAGAACGAAATTAAACCCCTATCTCTCACAAAACTCAACTCAAAATGGATCAAGGACCTCGGAATCAGAGCAGAGACCCTGCATCTTATAGAAGAAAAAGTAGGTCCAAATCTTCAACTTGTTGGCTTAGGATCAGACTTCCTTAACAGGACTCCCATAGCACAAGAAATAAAAGCAAGAATCAACAACTGGGATAGATTCAAACTAAAAAGTTTTCTCTCAGCAAAGGAAACTATCAGCAATGTGAAGAGAGAGTCTACAGAGTGGGAGAATATCTTCGCCACTCATACTTCAGATAGAGTGCTAATTTCCAGAATCTATAAAGAACTCAAAAAACTCTACACCAAGAATACAAATAATCCAATCAACAAATGGGCTAAGGAAATGAACAGACACTTCACAGAAGAAGATGTACAAGCAATCAACAGATATATGAAAAAATGTTCAACATCTCTAGTAATAAGGGAAATGCAAATCAAAACTACCCTAAGATTTCATCTCACCCCAATTAGAATGGCGATTATCAAGAACACAAGCAACAACAGGTGTTGGCGAGGATGTGGTGAAAAAGGAACACTCATACATTGCTGGTGGGGCTGCAAATTAGTGCAGCCACTCTGGAAAGCAGTATGGAGATTCCTCAGAAAGCTTGGAATGGAACCACCATTTGACCCAGCTATCCCACTCCTTGGCCTATACCCAAAGGACTTAAAATCAGCATATTACAGAGATACAGCCACATCAATGTTCATTGCTGCTCAATTCACCATAGCCAGATTGTGGAACCAACCTAGATGCCCTTCAGTTGATGAATGGATAAAGAAACTGTGGCATATATATACAATGGAATATTACTCCGCAATGAAGATTGATAAAATTATGGCATTTGCAGGCAAATGGATGAAATTGGAGAATATCATGCTAAGTGAGATAAGCCAATCTCAAAAAACTAAAGGACGAATGATCTCACTGATAAGCAGATGATGACCCATAATGGGGGGTGGGAGGGGGGCAAGATGGAGGAAGGAGGGACTCTGTAGAGGGATAAGAGAGGTGGGAGGTGTGGGGGTGGAAATAACAGAATGAATCAAAAACTATTACCCTAGGTACATGTATGATTACACAAACAGTATGCCTCTACTTCATGTACAAACAGAGAAACAAGATGTATCCCATTTGTTTACAATAAAAATGAATTTAAAAAAGAAAGAAAGAAAGAAAGAAATGTTTAAATTACACATTCCCGGTATTTTCTGATGATATTTTGATAACTGGATAAGGATGTAAGGTTCCCAAGCAGCTGTGGACAATGGGCTACCCAGTGATATGGGAAAGCACAATAAATTACAAAGAATGAAGTTAATAAATTATAAAGAATAAAGTTACAGACTTAGTATTTAACAAATAAGATTCAAAATACAAAAGAAAAGATTCCTACTTCAGTATTTGCCAAGCAGCTCCCTTCAAGTTAGACTTGTCACAGATAATAAATAGAAATCTGGACAAAATATGAACAACTATTTGAAGACCCTAGAAAGTAACAAAAAGAAGAAAGATAATGGGAAGCAATTGACACATGGAAGAAGATGACACTAGATGAGTTTCCAATTTTTATGATTTTTAAACCAAACCCAGTCAATGCCTAGAGGTTGGTTATGTTAGAAACTTGGAGATATACTAGTTTAAAAAAGCAGAGGAAAGAGTTTGAGGGAATATAGAGGGTTAAAAGAGGGAAAGGACAATAAAGAAAAATGTTACAGAAGAGAAAAATAAATTTTTGTGTATAACAAACATTGCCAAAATATCCTGAATCCATAGAAAGACTTCAAGAAGGCCAGATAACATTAATAACATTTCAGCTGTAGTCACCTCAAGGGAAACTGTTTGTAGCTAGAGCTAAAGCTTCCTGTTTTAAAAATAATCAGCACAGGGAGTCAGGGGGTGGCTCAGTAGTACAATACCTGCCTAGCCTATACAAGTTCCTGAATTCAATCCTCAGCCCCACAAAACAATAAATAAATAAAATTAAAATAATCAGCACTCTTCAGAAGAACAGATTCTGATTCTCTATAAAGCGTTCTTCATGTCGAAAATAAATTCAAAATTACCTGATTAAATTAATAAATGGGGAAATATTCTATTCTGAAGAGAAAAAAAGTTACCAATAGAGACTAACTGAAAGATAACCTGGGTGTTAAAATTAACAGAAAAGTTTAGAAAACCACTATACTAACTATGTTCAAGTAAATAAAGTTAAGATGTTCATAGTAAGTGAAAACACAGGAAATTTCAACAGAGAAATAATGACTA
Source organism: Sciurus carolinensis (assembly GCF_902686445.1). Lineage (NCBI taxonomy): Eukaryota > Metazoa > Chordata > Mammalia > Rodentia > Sciuridae > Sciurus > Sciurus carolinensis. The sequence continues at coordinate 35,294,517 of NC_062213.1, forward strand.
TAGAAAACAACTAAATGGAAATTTTGGAACAATAAATATCTAACATTAAAATTTTACAAGATGAGATTTCATCTGATAGGAAATTCTGAACGAAAGAAGAAACAAAATTGAAAATTATACTCTCTGAAAAACAGAGAAAAATGTGGAAAAATTATAGAAACCTATGGGATAATCTATAAAACTAAAATAAGAAAACTGAAAAATCAAAAGGAAGACAGAAAAAGAGGACAAAAATGTTAGAATAATACTCAAAAACATATCAAATTAGGTGGAAGATATAAATATACACACAGCACAGGACACATCATAAAACTTGATCTCAAATTATACTACAGAACTATAGTAATAAAATAACATGGTTCTGGCATCAAAATGGGCATGAAGAACAATGAAATAGACTAGAAGACATGGAGACAAACCCACAGTTTCAGTCATCTGATATTTGACAAAGGTGCCAAAAATATATGTTGTAGAAAAGATAGTCTTTGTATCAAATGGTGCTGGGAAAAGTAGAATGAAATTAGGTCTCTATCTCTCACCTTGTACAAAAGTCAAATCAAAGCAGATCAAAGATCCAGGAATTAGACCACAAACTTTGCAGCTGCTAGGAGAAAACACAGGGTCAACAAACCAACATACTGGTGCAGGCACCAATTTCCTTAACAAGATCCCTAAAGAAAGAAAACCAAAAAGTAATAAGTGGAAGAGCATCAAATTAAAAAGCTTTCACAAGACTGGGATCCTAATTAGAATAAGATATACTCCATGTTTGTATACATTTATCAAAATTGACTCTACTGTCATGTATAACTAAAAAGAATAAATTAAAAAATAAAGCTTCTGCACAGCAAAGGAAATGCCTAAGAGCATGAAGACAGAGCTTCCAGAATGGTAGAAAATCTTTGCCAGCTATTCCTCCAATGGGGATTAATATCCAGAGTATATAAAGAACTCAAAAAACTTAACACAAAAAAGTAGTAATAGCCTAATCAAAAAGTGGGCAAAATAACTAAACAGAAACTTCTCAAAAGAAGAAATATGAATGACCAACAAAAATGTGAAAAAATGTTCAACATTCTTAGTAATCAAACCACATTGAGATTTCATCTCACTCCAGTTAGGATGGGAATCATCAAGAATATAAATAATAATAAATGCTGGTGAGGATGTGGAGGGAAAGGTACATTCAACTATTATTGGTGGGAATATAAATTTGTACAATCTCTTTGAAGAGCAGTATGGAGATTCCTCAAAAGTTTAGGAATATAAACAGCTATCCAACTCCTTGGTATTTATCCAAAAGAACTAAAATCAGCATGCTATAGTGATACAGGCACATCAATGTTTACAGTCACACAATTCACAACTGCCAAGTTATGGAACCAGTCCAGGTGCCTGCCAATAGATGAATGGATACAGAAAATGTGGTATATATATATATCAATGGAATTTACTTAGCTATAAAGAAGAATAAAATTACAGCATTTGCTGGTAAATGGATAGAAATGGAGGATACCATGCTAAGTGAAAAAAGACAGACTCAGAAAGTCAAGGGTCAAAGGTTTTCTTTCATATGTGGAAGCTAGGGCAAAGTAAGAAAAAGTTGGGGGGGCAGCGGGGGTAGATCCCAGGAAAATAGAGATTAGTGGAGTAGGAAGAGGTCTAAGGGGAGGGAGAAGGGACAGGGAAAAGGAGGAACTCTGGAATGTAATTGACAAAATTATGATATGTACATACATGAATATATCACAGTGCATTCCACCTTTACACACATCTGTAAAACACCAATTAAAAAATAATAAATGAATAGAAGGGAGACCAGTAGGGAAAGGGAAAGAAAACAGGGAGAAGGAGAAGGGGAGGGAAAAAGGAAGTACTGAGGACTGAAATGGAGTAAATTTATTCCATGCACATATGATTGTGTCCAAATGAACTCACTATTATGTATAACTATAATGCAGTAATAAAACATTTTTAATAGACAAAAAAATTGCAGCAGACCTTGGCAAAATAAAAAACAATAAAGACCACATATAAGCACATCATAATAAAACAGCTACAAAAAAGGAGAAAGATTTGGGAAATCGACAAACGAAAACACATTATACAAAAGAGCAATGATTTAAAGAATCACTAACATGTCATGATAAACTACTTTCTTTTCATTAGACTCTATGAAGGTCACTTTAAACTGTAGAAATTTAATTTTTTTTTAAAAGCCTGTCAACACAGAATTCTATAACCGGCAAAAATATTCACAAAGATAAGAGTAAATGGAGAAGTGAATTTCCCACTTCAAGAAATACTAAAGGACGCTCTCCAGGTTAAAGAAAAATTCTATCAAATAAAAACTTGGATCTTCAGGAAAAGAAACTATTAAATGGGAAATATGTAAGTGTAAAATGACTATTCATCCTCTTAATTTGCTTAAAAATATAAGCCTGATTAAATCAAAATTATAATGCAATCATAAAGCATACAAATAAATGAAATATGAAAACTACAGCTAAAGAATGGAAGAGAGAGTAAATGGAGTTATACTGCTGCAAGGTATCTATATTTTACATACAGTGGTACAATATAAACACTAAAGAGGTTGTGAAAGTGAAACCAAAAACTAGTGATTAAAATATATATAGCTCAGAAGTGAACATAAATTAAATGGAATTCTAAAATGTACTCACATAATTTAAACAAAAACAGGAGTAGGAAAAAGAAGCAAAGTGAAACAAAATCCATAAAATAAATATCTAAATTCAAATCTGGCCAACAATTACATTAAGTTTTAATGAACTAAATATTCAAAGTGGAATTTTTAAAAAAGATTAAATCTTACACCATCTATATAATATATACTTTATACAAAAGCCAGAAATATATTAAGACTAGGGGGAAAACTCATACCATACAAATAACAGTCATAAACGGTTATGAATACACCACAGTGAATTCTGCTTTTATGTACATATAAAGCACCACTTAAAAAACAATAAATGAATGGAAGGAAGATACAAATAAGATATTTTTGTAGCTTGAGGACAGGTAGATAAGCGCAAAGAGAAGGAGTTTTCACCACTAAGGAAAGGAGGAGATATAGAATACAGATACAGGCTCAGTTATGCTACTGATTTTTCCTACCACTTCCAACATAGGATGCAGACTAGAGACAGAACCAGGTCTTTGTTGCTATTATGAGGATGCAGCTGAGTCTGAAACTAGTATTATGTGTTTCATTTTATTTTGCTTTTGACTATGTTAGCCAATAAATAGACTTTTTGCTTAAGTTGTTTTGATTTAGGTTCTCTATTTCAGAAAACAGAAAAAAAAAAATTACTGGTTGACACCCTCCCTGAGCTTTACCCTCCTTGACTATTTTAAAACAAGACCTGTAATATCAACACCTTGCAGGGTTTGAAGAGAAATAATGGTAATTAATGTAAAAGAGAAGCCACAAAATAGACGCCAAAAAACAAAAATAGTAGTTAATACCATAAAAGGAAAAAGCAAATGAGCTAAATTAGTGTGTGGAACTGCACTGGAGCCCCTCTGAATTCAGGGCAGGTCAAATGGCTGAGGTCAGTGATTAACGAAGCCTAGTACCTAGTTTAGACTGCCCAGAATTATCCAGTTGAGTCACTTTGAAACTATGGCTTTTCTCCAGTGAGTGTCCCCTGACACAATGTGTTATTGGCTATGCAAAAGGGGGAAAAAAAAATGTTTTCAAAGGACTAGAGATGAGGATTCTCACTCTATTTACTTTGACAATTACATAGGTCTTTTAAAAAATCATTGATTATCACTGATAATTCATTTTGGAAGCAAGGAGAGGATTACATTGTAAACTGAAAAACAGAATGATAACAGGTGGCAGGGGGACTTGTAGACAGAGTAATACCAAGGAAAAAGGAATATTTCACAGAGATTTTCTTAAAAGTCAGTTAAAGTCATAAATGTGTAGATGCCCAGCAACAGGGCTTTAAGACAAATAAAAAACATTGATAGAATTAAAAAGAGAAACATAAAAGTATATAATCATAGTTAAAATTTTTAACACCTTTCTCTCAGAAATTTTGAGAAAAAATAAGATTAAAAAATTGACAAAGTCTAAACAACACTTGAAACATCATGACAAAATTTGATATTTATAGACCACAACACTAAGCAAGTACAGAATACCTAGTTATTTCAAAAACAATGGTATATTCACCAAGACAGATCTTACAGTTGGCAATGAAACAGATCTCAGTAAGTTTAAACCAATTGAAATTATATGGGTATGTTCTCTCATTGAGTAAAATTACATAATAATAAGGTTTTTTTTAAATATAATGTTTAGAAATTAACAAACTTTTTAAAAAAATCCAAGTATGAAAAGAAATCACATAGTTCCACCTTAAGAAGCTTGAAAAAGAGGTTAAATCCACAGTAAGTAGAAAAACAGGAATAAATAAGATAGGAACAGTTCAGTGAAATACGCAAAGATAAATGAGAGAAAATTAACAAAGCCAAAAGAAAAAATAAAGATGATAAATTCCTCAGTAAGGTAATAAGCAAATGAGAGGAAGATCACAAGTTATAAAATACCAATATTAGAATAAGAAAGTTTCTGGGCCTGGTGGCACATGCCTATAATCCTAGTGACTCAGGAGGAGGATCACAAGCCAGCCTCAAAAATTGAGTAATGCCCTAAAGAACTTAGCAAGACCCTGTCTCAAAATTAAAACAAAATAAAAAGGGCTGGAGATATAGCTCTGTGGTTAAGTGTTCCTGGGTTCAATCCTGGTACCAAAAACAACAATAAAAGAAAGTTAATCACTATAAATTCCAAAGATGTTAAAAGAATAATAAAGGAATATTATGGAAACATAACAAAAAATTAGTCAACTTAGAAAAAATAAAAAATTTCTTTAAAATTACAATGTCCCACAACTCAGAAAAATTAAAAACATCCAAATAGGCCTATTTAGGTTAAAGAAACTGAATTATTTACCAAAAATTTCACTCAATGAAAATTTTATGTCCAGTTGCTTTTGCTGACAAATTCTATCAAATACTTAAGGAAGAAATATTATCAATCTTATTTATAATAACTGTTCAAAAATAGAGACATAAAAACTGCTAAACTCATTTTATGAGGTCAAAATAACTCTAATGCCAAAACCTGTCAATGATATTTTAATAAAACAATGAAGTTATCACTCATGTATAAAGATGTAAAAAAAATCCTTATCAAAATCATAGAAAGTCTCAACCAGTTGTATATAAAATGAATAATATTCCATTACCAAGTGGGATTTAATCTAGACATGAAAAATTGGTTTAATATTCAAAACTACTATAACTAGTAAATAGAATGAGAGAAAAATCATATGGTAATACAATAACCACAGAATAAACAGCTAATAATATGCAGGCTCATTTTAAAAAAACTATTATTAAACTAGGAGAGTCTCACAACTTGAATAAAAGGCATAAAGATTGAAAAAATAAGAAAAACTTTATGGATGACATGATTGTTTACAAAGAAATTCTTAATAAATCCACAAAACTATTAAAACTAGTAAGTAAATTTGGCAGGATCAAAGATACAAGATTAATATTAAAAATAATTTTGATTTTATATACTAGCAGCAAATAACTGAAGACTGAAATTTTTTAAATGATTCAGTTTATAATATAATAAAAAAATAGAAATACTTAGGAAAAGCTTAACAAAAGTTATGTAAGACTTCTAGCTTTTCAAAACTATAAAGCATTGCTTAGATAAATTAAAGAACACCTAAATAGATATAGAGATATATTACTGGAAGACTCAAGGTTAAGAAGTCAGTTCTCCTCAATCTATCAATAGAAATATTGAGCAATTTAAGAGTTAATTCCAACAAACTTTTCAAATCAAAATTAACACACACACACACACACACACACACACACACAAATGCAAAGGATCTAGAATACTCAACTATCTTGAAAAAGAAGTACAAAGATAGAGGACTTACACTATCCCATCTTCAAGACTACTATAAAGATAAGATTGGAGTATTGCACAGGATTAACAATAGATCAATGGAACAGAATAGGTAGCCCAAAAATGGGACCACATTTGTACAATTATTTAATTTTCTACCAAGGTGACAAAGCAATCCAATAAGAAGTACAAGGTCTTAAGTCCTGTCAGCAAATGGCAATGGAAAAATGAGATATCCATCTGGATATCCATTCTGACCCCTCTCTTACACTATGTACACAAAAATTAATTTGTGATAGATCATATATCAAAATGAAAAGCTAAAACTCAACTTAGTGGAAATATATAGAGGATAGTTTTAATTTTTTTTTTTTTTACTTGGAGTTTGGCAAGTGATTTTTAGTTAGCACACAGAAAATAGAAACCACAAGAGAAAAAAAATTGGACACTTCACAAAGAAAGATATATAAATAGCCAATAAGCAAATGAAAAAGTACTTGACATTGCTAGCCATCAGGCAAATACAAAATACAAAAATCACAAAAATACCAAATGACAAAAAAATTTTAATGACAAAAATTTAAAAAAATCACCAAATGTTGAAAGTGTGTAGAACCTAAAATGTACAATTTTTTAAATGATCTGTCATTATAAAACTAAACATATATTTACTCTATGATTCACAAATTCCTATTCTAGAAATTCCCTCAAAAAGTTTTTTAAATGTCTACAAAAAGACTTAAATGAGAATGTGGTGTTATAAAATGGAATACTATTCAGTAATGGAAAGGAAAAAACTACTCACACAAAACAACATCAATTTTTATTTTTATGCTGAGTCTTACAAAAAAAGAATAAATTGTATATGATTTCAATTATTTAAAGTTCTAGAACATGAAAAGCTAATCGACATTAGATTTTCAAAAAGCAGTATTTAGTTCTGAAGACTGGAGGAAGCTTATATTGATTGACAAGTAGCATGAGAGAATAAGTGACTTTACCAATAGCACATACCTAGTAAATAGCTCAGGCCCTAAGCATGAACACAACTTCTATGTTCAACATTCCTGTTTTCAACATAAAGCTAGAATATACAGTAGAAAAGTCAGGCACAAATCAATCCTTCAACATGGCAGTTCTCCTTACCATTCTCCATTAACTTTATTATTGATATTTCAAAGGACATGCAAGGAGATGAAATGTTTAAAGGCATATAAGTGAATTGAATCCTGCGTTTGATTTAAGTAAACTTAAATTAAGCTAGACTATGTTAAAGAGCAAAGAGTGGTGGAATAGAAAAGTCTTCAAATTTCTCAGAACTTGATATAAATTCTGTGTCTCAATTTCTAAACCAGAGTTGCCCCAGTGTTAGCTAAATTCAAACATTAAATTCAAATTGTAGCTCAGTCCTAAGAATTATTTTGTTAGAACCATGAATTTTTCTGAATAATTCACAAATGGATAAGAAAACAGCCTATAGCAACATAGTACATATGAAATGAATTCATTTTACTACTCAGTGACTAGCCCAGAATTTTTTAAAATTTTACTAATAATTACCTCGTTTAACTGTTCTAAGATCTATATGATTGTATGGAAGTGGATAATTTTAAAAAGCATAGTTAATATTTATCTGTCAGTTATCACCAAAAGCAGTAGCTCTAAAAAGTTTGTTTCAACAAAGAAAACACTTAAAAGACTGTAGATCTGCATCAGATTAGGTAACTATATTAATAATTGTGGTAAGCACCTAAGGTTCAAGATAAATATTCTGATTTAAAAAATTGATGAAATGCATATCTAAATCAAAAATCATTTTGATTAGAAATCTAAACAAGTGGTGGTGTTAAGATAACCTTTTAGGTCAATAATTATTATCATTATATGTTTAATAAGGCTTAAGTAAGTACATAAAGCATGTTTTGTATCAGACTATTGAGTGCTTTATAAATCTCAGAATACAAACTTTTCACAAAATAAACTCCTAAAAATAAAAAAAACTGATTATGTCAGGGCCATATCAAGTCCAAACAATACACACTGCAGATTGTACCTTCAGAGCTCTGAAAAGTAAACATGCCCTTTCAATGTCAAAACCGTCATTAATGTGCCATGATGAAAAACAAGTGTCTATGCCAAAATTTCTATACACGAATTAACGGTTTCATTAATCAATAGTAAATGCTATGCAAAAGACTAATTACTTCTGAACAAAAACACTAACGAACTAAATATTTACATTGCAAAATCAGATTTTATTTAAAATAATATTAATGTTTTAGAACCATAGTAATGTTTCTATAAAAAAATTGTTTACATTAAGTGAACTTAAGCTTTACATTTCGTTTTTATAATTAGAGTAGCCCCATATTTTAATGAAAAATCACAACACTTTTGAGAGACATAAGTGGTATTAAAATAATCAATGGAGGGCATAAACTGAGACCACTCCAGGCAAATGAGGTCATATAGTTCCCTCATTCATAATTAAAAGTATCAACAAATCCAAATATTCTTTAGTCTAAGTTTTTTAAGTCTTACTTTCAAATATGAAAGTCTGCATATCTGTTGTACATATATGCAAAGAAGAGAAAGCTCTATTCTGAACAAATTTTAGTTCTAGTATGCCCCTGTGTGGCCAGACAGCAGAGCAAATTCACTGCCACAATCTTGGTGACAAAAAAATAATTACTTTAAGAAGAAAATATAGGTTTCTTAACTGTATAAGAAAGACCGCCAAAATTCAATAAATGAAAAAATTTGGAGGATATCAAATAGTTTTCCATAAATTCTTATCACAATTCATCATTATTATGTTCCTTTGAACACTGCCTTACAGCAACTGACAACTCAATGCAGAGAATTCTAATAAAAAATGTCTTCTAGTATCTGAATATTTATGCTTGATTTCAAAAACAAGATAACAAAAATTAGATTTCATAATGAATCCGGTACTTGAAGACATTTTCACTGGCAACAAAAGCAATTATCTTTGTGTTCTGGTTAAATAATTTAATTTGGGAAAAAAATGAATTTATAAGAATTGATAACAAAATTTAAATTAAAGTGGCATTTCATCAAAACCCATCAAATGGATTTATGTAGGATGCAGACAGGCTTTTGTTTTTGTTTTCTTCCTTGTAGGATCTTTAGTTGTTGCATTTTAACTGTAGAAGAATAGAGGATATCCTGCCGCCTCCTTATGCACTAAAATGGTACTCAAGGACCATGTGATGACAAAAAAACAAGTTAAGAACTTTCTGTCTAAAACATAAGGATCATGCTATATGGTTTCCAATAAAATTTAGTCTTAAATTTTCCAATGACTGTCACTCACGAATAAATTTCCATTATTCTTTAGATAATAAAATACTTTAACAATATTAATTTCTAGTTTACTGATTTATGATTCACTTAATATTAGTAATACACTTAAACTCTTTTCTTCTGTGTCAAGTTGGATTTGGAAATATTTTTGGAGCACAATATGAGAACTTTTCATCTTTCATTACTAATATATCATAGATATTAACTGCCCTAATATTTAAAAACCTGATGAAAGTTGAGTTGCACATTTAGGGATATAACTAGTTACCTAAGAAAAAGAAAGATATCAGTTTCAAAACTACTTGAAAGGATCAGTTTTTAATAATATATTTTCTACAATTGATGCTTAGTATTTTTCTAGTAATGTCTCCTAGAAAGCAATTCAGAATAAAAATATAATCTATTCGTCCAAGTCTATGTTATTTCTGATGAGTTTAAAGATCATAGTTAACATCAAAATACAAATATTAAATATTCTATGTCAACTAGTCCAAACACTTAAATGATTACTATTCATGTAACAACACTAAAACTGTCCTTTCCAGAAGTGATAGTTATATAATTGTTGCTTAAAACCTCAAAATCATTAGTGTCCAGTCCATGCAGTTGAAATGCTCATTATTTAGGAAAAAAAAACTTAAGTTGTAAGATCATATTTTCTGATGACATGCTCAAGTCATTCATCCATGGTATTTTTCTTCAAGAACAAATTTTTAGTTTACATACTTTTTGCTTCATTAACTGAAATGCTAATGTCTAGGCAACTGTATGCTTTTGTTAAAGAATCTAATGGAATAAAAAATTTAAAAGACCCTTATATCTGGTCTGAACACAAAAAATAGTCCAAAATTAAAATATGTGGAAGCTTTAATTGTGAGTTCATATATTTATTTTCCCTTCTTCATACTATTTGCATATTTGGCTTTGGCTGATCTTAAAAGTAAATCAAGTTGTTTGTTATTTGTGAAGATCATTAGGTCTATTTTGTAAAATAATATCTCATGTATTTTAAAGACGAAGAAGGTAAAAACATAGAAGCAGGAATTATATTTTTAAAGCAAAACAAATTCTTTACCAGTTAATTGGTATTTTAGGATAATTTTAGGTAAGTGTCCAAGTTAAACAAGATTGATCTTATGAAAGTATTAGAAACTTCACAATTTAATGTTTAATTGCAGGAGCACAAAATTCCAGCTATTAATGACAGCATTTAAGTTATAAGCATGCAAACAATAAACTTGAAATCACAGCAAAAGCCTAGTGATAGGGATGTACACAACCCCCTGACAAATGCATAGTCTTGTATTTGAAAACTACTACCACTAATTTTAAGCCCAATTTCTTTACTGTGGTGCTAACAGTACAGTTTATATAGTGAATATACACCTAGCCCTAATGTTAATACTTTTGAACACATAAATTCTCAGCATTAAAAAAAGACATGGAAATAAAAGAAGGAAAAGAACTTTAAAGGATGGATGTAAATTCTAAAACTCTGGTACCTTTAGGTTGTGAAAAATATTTAGAAACCCATACTTTTTTATTAAAAATTTAACATATAATGCATATTATTTTTATCATAAATTATAAGCAGTAAAATGTTTTATTGCTAAATAAAAAGAAAACAATATCTTAAAATATAAATAGTCCATTATAGAATATTCTAACATTTCATATAGTTAGGTATTTCAAATTAGACTGAAAATAAATTTTTTTAAAAAATCCAATTAGTTCACTGAACAAACTACACTGAGGAAAAGAACTAAATTGTTATAACAGATATGCTATTCCATATTCACAAGTGGTCATAAATATATTTACCATCAGTAAATGCCAATAAATTTTAAAAGTCTCCTTTTCATTTGCTAAATTAACACACACTGTATAACAGGATTTTTTTTAATCTCTAAAATAATCTGCCTCACATTCTTCAAAGAACCTAAAAGGAAGAGATCAACAAAACCATTCAATAGCCTATGCACAGTTAATTTCCCATCGATTTCCAGAAGATTTCAATGCACTATTATGTTCATGAAATTTCTTTCTTAGTCTTTCTCCACATTTATTTAGTTAAAATGGGGTCTTTTTTATACTTGTTGTATAACATGAGAAATTCTCAAAAGCGAAACAACTTAAGTGAGAGAAGAATCAGGTGATAAAACTACATTTTAAAGGCTTTTTTCAATGAAATATCTCTTTTAGTGTAAACCAGAGAAACCATCTAGAACATATGTTCATAATTTAACAACCTTCACCACAAAAAAATGCTCAGGTTGAAAAAGCAATAGGAATTTATAATAAAGAATCCTTCCAAACTAGCTGACCTAATACAAAGCATTACTAGCAGTTTCACTGTACAGCTTGCTTAAAAGTGATTATTGATCTACCCTGCATAGAGAAATGTCTTAGACCTAGGAATCATCTTCCGCATGTTTTACAAGAGCATGCATGATTGCTAATTCACATTTTCCAACAAATCAGATATGATTATATAGTCCCATTCTTAAATATGCAATTTAATTACTGCTATGATCACATAGAAAACATCTATCAAGCATTTTAAGTTAATCATTTTAAGAAAAGAAATAATGAAACAGACTAAAAGATCTATATTATGTTTCAGAGGTCAATCTACTTAAATGTAAGATGCTTTTTATGGTTTCCAAAGAAAAATAAAGCTTATTTTTCTTCTTAAAATCAAATTAAGAATACTAATTCTGTATGTATGATAAAAAGACAGCACCCTTATAATACTAACAATGCAATATAAAACAATTTTACAGACATATAAAATAGCTATCCTGAAAAAAACAATACTGAAAGAAAATATAGCTTAGCTCTACTCACCTTGCATTGTTCAGCGTTTGTCCAAAAAGCTCATTTTGTAAAATATTTGGTGGGGATGAAAAAACCCCATGAAAATGAGATAAAACAGAATTGCAGACCTGGCGCAATGTCTCAAATTGCATTTTCTTCCTTTTTTTTTTTTCCTTCTCTTATTTTTCCTTACCACCTGTCTTTAAAGTCATCTATTTACAGACACCATCAAATAAAAACATGCCAATCAAGTTCCATATTTCTCCTGAGCTCTGTAAAAACTGTGCTTAAATGAGCAGAGGTTGATAGTTAATTGTACAGTCATTATTCTTCTAATTCAATCGTAGAAGATTCAGTACTCGTGCAGCTTTCGGCTTTCTCCTGACTGTAGCAAGAATTCTAAACAGCAGTAAGCTTTTTGGGCATTCCCAGCTGAAGTGTGAAGCTGAGCTGCTTTCATGTACTCTACTCATATTTCTCTAAGCCTATTAAAAACACGCAATGAATAGATGCTGTCGTCAGGAGTTTCAGCACATCTGGCTGCCAGCAATAAAATCTCAGAAGTAATAAAAATGGGGACAAGGTATCTTCTCAATGTTGCTACTGGGTTAGAAGAAGAGAAATTATGCATTTCCCAAACCCTTTTCTCTTTTCTGAGAAATGAATAACTCCAGTAACAGAGCATCTCTCTTCAATGTGCAAGCTGCTGCATAAGACCAGAACACTCTAAAAATAAGTGGTACATTCTCCTTTTGGTATCCTGAAGCAATAGAAGTATGACAAGGGGCTTTTATCACCTGCATTTATAATGTCATACTTCTAGAATGAAGTACATTGGGAAACATGTACTTGGCCATCTTAAATTTCTTATTTAATTTTAAAATGTCTTCATTTACTTATTTTTAAAGAAATATGAATAATGTTGAGTCTGGTCCCTTTCTAAAGGCCATGGTTGGTCATATAATTATGGAAAAAATTATACCTATCAATTAAAATTCACATAAGCAGCACACATTAAATAAAAACTTTCCCACAAATCCAAACAAAACATGACCATGGTCAAAGACACTTTATCAACAACCATTAATTTATTTCAATAATGGTAGTCATAACATTTTTTAGACGGAACTATTTTCTGATGGCTCCAATAGTCTTAGAATACCCCCACATCATCATTCATTCTTAGTGAAAAATTCTGTTTCAGATAAAATCTTAGCTTATTCTGTATCCAGGGGCAACCATTTTTCTACAAGATTTCTAAAAGTAGTGTGTAAACCAAATTTTGAATTATCAGTCATTTGTAGAGATGCTTAATATTTTTATTGATATTTATTTGCTCCTGATCCTTGATTGTTTTTTGTTTGGGTTTTTGTTGCTTTTCATTTGGGGTTTTTGTTTTGTTTTGTTGTTTTTGGTTTTCTTCTTTTTTTTCAGTGCTGGGGATTGAACCCAGGGGTGCTTAACCACTGAGCCACATCTCCGACCTTTTTTATTTTTTATTTTGAGACAAGGTGTCACTAGGTTGCTTGGAACCTCACTAAACTGCTGAGGCTGGCTTTGAACTTGTGATCCTCTTGCCTCAGTCTCCCAAATTGCTGAAATTACAGGCATGCATCACTGCCCTGGGCTCCTTGATGTTTCTTTAACAGATCAACCCTCTTGGGCCCTTCATCACCTTGATCAACTCTTAGCCCTAACCCCATCTCTTTCCACACACTTATAACTGTCAACATATAAACACTTGAATACACTTTTTAAAATACTGGTAAATTATTTTTGGACATGAATAAACATATAAAAACATAAACAGATAAAAACATACAATAAACTATAGTAACAAAAATTTTTAAACAACTACTTTATTTCTTTTTAAACTAAGATGTTCAATTGAGTTTGACCTCAACTAAGAATGACCCAATATTGACTATTATTTATTACTTGGGATTTTTATAGGTGCACGCCAAACTATTTGTCAAACACACATACAAATCATAAAGTATTTCTTAGTTTATAAAGCACTTCTAAATTCATTTTTAATGTTCAGAAAATATTATACATATTAATTTTACCATAGATTTAGAGATGAAAACACTCAAGCTTTCATGGATTAAAGATTATACAGTTTATAAAAGATAGGGTAATTGGAATGAAGATCTTTTTTTTTTTTTTTGGACACTGTTTCCTATGCTCCTTCCCTGTTATTTTATTTTCTACATATATGTACATGTTCATTTGCATGCATATGCACCCAACCACACACACAAATGCACACTTACTGTAAACAGGCTAGTCTCTGTAGATGAATAAGAAAAGCATCTGCCAGTGATTAATCAAGAATATTTCAGTAAGAACAAATATCTCAAATATTTTAATTCACAAGAATTTTTTAGTGGGTTTCTTGCATTTACCTCAAACAGAAGCAACCCAATGTGATTTAAATTTTTAAGCCTCTGATCATAAGCAGATATTTCACATCCAAAAAACAGCAACATTTACAAATGAAAACATACAAATTCTTAAAATTGTTATTTTAAAATTAATTTTATGGCTCATACTATCAGTGATGAAGAACTATAAATTTATTCCCTGTGGATAGATTTTTATAAATAATCAAAAGCCCTTTTGAAGCTAGTCTACCAAGTAAGGTGATTATACTACAAAACACATCATGCACAACCAAAGAAACAAAAAGATGTACCCCATTTGTGTACAATGAATCAAAATGCAGTCTGTAAAATTAAAAAAAAATTAAAAATTAAAAAAAAGAATATTTCTTTTGTGTTTCAAACCTGGATCTGAAGGTAAGATCATAGAGCTCAAAGATGGTCTAAAACATTGGAAATATCATTAGAATGAATCTTAAATTGACCCCTTTGGAAGAGTCAACAATACTGCAACTGCCTTCCTCAGCAATTCATTTTCCAGTTTTTTCTATAGAATAGTGGTACTACCGAACAGCTTTCCCTTAAGTCATACAATATCCCAAAGCGTTTTCTTCCACCTTCTCTACCACCTCTTCCCTTCCTTTAACCTAGGAAGACTTCCTCTGACCTAGATTAGATCCCCTATTATGCACTCCAATTTTACCCTGCAGTTATTCTTCATAGTGTTTAAATACAACCATATATTCACTTGACAAAATGCTCATGTGTTTCACCCTTGATTCCATGAGATTTAAGTCCTGTGATCTGTTTTACTCACCTAGTTTAGTGCCTAGAACAGAGTATGTTCTGTTCAATAAAAATTTCTGTTCAATAAAAATTTCTTGAATAAACAAAGGACTAAATTTTATTGAAAAGTTCATTATCTTTTGGTCACATCCACAGACAGGATAGAAACCACATAAGGGCCTCATTTTGTTCTTTGTTCCTGTGTATTTGGTTTAAGCCTGCCACATTATGTCATAGGTTCAGAAATACAAGAGTCACCAATATTTGTATTAGAAAACACTATACTTTAATGGACTTTGTTACAATGTACTGAGGATTACAAAGAAATTTTATAGGTAATATTGCTTCACACTTTCTATATAGTGCAGGTTAACAAACAACAAATATCAGAGACTTCTATGAAAATGAAAGAAAATAGTACCTGGAGTCTGGGTTTAAGCACTGATTACAACACCAACTAGCTGTAATACCTCAGGATGTTCACTATTAATACCCAAGTTCTGATGTTTCTCAAACATACAACTAGTTATGTCACCATTGCACTATTCTTGTTCCACTGACTATCTGAGGCATCTAACCAATAAAAATCTAAGGGTTATAAGAAAGGTGGTCCAGAGAGCAAATATTTTGAAAAATGCTCTCTTCGTGTTTTGCAAATTAGTATCTTTTGTTGGAAATATTTCCCTGAAGCAAGGATCATCAAACTGTCCACCTCAGGGACAACAAATAAGCAAAGAAATAAAAGGCACATGATAGAATTCCTAAGAAAAGGAGGAAAAAGGAGGCATTCAAGAAAGGTAATTTGGCCTATGCTTCAATTTAGGATGAATCATGCAGTGTATTCAGGGATGAAAGAAAGAACAGACCAGACCTAAATAAGCATGCTACAAATCTAAAGATGACTAGTACATTTCTACTCACAAAATTTCAGATAAAAATTGAAAAACAGTTCAAAACACAGCAATTTGTCTAATAAGTTTTTTTTTTAATTTATTGATATCCAGTGGTTTTCTGCTGTTAAAAAAGTAAAAATTTAAAAAATATTATAGTACTTCTTGGGGATTGAACTCTGTATCTGTTCCTAATTCTGGTCATTGCTAGATGAGACCAATAACCCAAATGACCGCATCATCTAACTCAGAAAGGAAAGGGAAAGCTTAATAGTAAAAGTCACCACAACTGCAGGAAGCCCCATCATCAGTATTATCTCTCTGACTCCTCTTTCTGGACCAGAAATATGAGAACTAATACTACTCTGCTGTGGCATGGAGTTATTCTGAAAGGTATTACAGAATTGCTTGAATAATCCAGTGCCAGAGCAGTCCCTATACCTCAAAGCTGGCAACAGTGGAAATATCTTTGTCAATAAGCAAGAGTCAGGCTATAGAAGACCACACCTGTATTTAAGCACCAGAATGAGAGCTTGCAAAGTGATACCTAGGGATTATATCAATTAGGAAAGAGAGAGAGAGAACCAAGATCTGCAAAAACAAACAAACAACAACAACAACAACAACAACAACAAACTTGGCAAATTTCCAGTGTTAAGACTCCAAAAATACATTCCCTTTATAACTATCAGGAGAACCACTAGAAGTAACACTACACTTGCAGGGAACTATATCAACATGAATAAGACCCAACTCTATCTCTAATAATTACATTCACCAGGAGTCACAATATAAGGAATGTTTATAGTCTTGGGATCTCAAGGACTCACATCTCAGCTTACTAACTGCCTCCACAAAGCATGTCTGCCACCTAGTAACTTCTAAGTGCAACTAGAATCTTCTGGAAATAATACTAACTGCATTTTGCTATTGAATGAAAATATTAGAAATAATAATCATTGGCACAACTATAAACAGGTTAAAGCAAAATATGGGAACAAATGAAATACTGTGCAATAATACTGGCCTCCAATAGTTCTCATCTGTAATTTCTTCCTTTCATGCAACTCTACTCATTACCTTATAAAAAAAAGGGGTGGGGGGAAGGGGGAAAAGCTTTTCTCCCACAGGCTATACATCTTATTCTATAAATACAAAAATTTGCTTCAGCTTTGATATCAGATGTCAGAAAAAAGTATTTTCTTGACATTACTAAGCTTTTCACTATATATATATGTGTGTGTGTGTATATATACATATATACACACACACACATATATAATCAAAATGTCATGTTGTAGACCTTAAATACATACTTCCTTAAAAGTATTCAAGCAAAGGACACCAGGGACTTGTGTAATGTAAGATTGAATTATCTATCCACAAGATAATATTAGTCAATTTATAGTTTCTTCAAAAGTTTACACTGAATCCAAAATGTTTTCCTCTCCCATTAGACTATAGTTATAAGAGGGAATGAATCAGATTAATATCTCAAATTTCTTTGGATATTTGCCAACTTCCTAGCAAATGACCTCCTAAATATGTGGAAGTACCCAGGCATATCATATACATGTCTGCACAGTTCTTTAATTCTTATATGCCTACCTCCTCTTCAGTAGCATGTGCTGATTATAAAGCCACATGAAAATGGGGAGTCACCATTTACTGGTACCCTCAGTCTGAATTCCAATACCCCATCAAAGGTAGTGAATCTCAAGGTTACAATTCAAGGTGCTGTGTCTTGTGTTAAGTATTGAGAGAATATATCTCTTCTCAAAATTCATTTGTTCATTCATCAACAAGAATTTATTAAGTACTAACCATAGTCTCATAGGCACTTTTCTAACTGCTAAAAAGCCTGCAGAAAATAAAGAAAATGGGGCAGAAAGGAGGGAGAGAAATCAGAAAGGAGGCAAGAAGGGAGAGAGGAAAGAAAAGAGGACAGGAGGATAATATACCAGCCCTTATAGGAGTTTTGATCTGAAGTCTGGAGGAGAATATAGATACTAAATAAGTGATTATATGTGTTATTGGGGATTATAATTCATGATATGATGAGAGCTTATTAACAGGTAACCCTGAAATAGTCTTGAAGTTCAGAAGTTCAGAGGAAGCTCTAGAGAAAGTACCATTTAAGATGAGAACCAAGAAATAATAAGTATGAGCCCAACCCAGAGGGGAACAAAGGAGTATTACCTAGAGCATCACATTTACAAATGTCAATTTAATAAAAACAGAACAGAGCAATACTGAGAGATATCAAGTAGCTGGAGAAAAAAAATCTGCCAATTCTACAGAGCATTGAAAACTGCTGAGTATTTTGATTTTTAATCAAACCCATGAATAATTCTATTTTTTCCTACTTTGAGTCAACAGATAAATCAAGTCTTAGTGGTCATAATGGAGATGATTCAGGAATTTAAAATAAGAACACACATAGAAGGAAATACACCAAAATATTATCTCACTATGTGTGGATGTAGGGATATCAGAAAGTTAATGCAACAGTTCAAGTACAATATTAGTGGGCTTAAAGTGAACACAGTAAAATGGAGAAAAAGGAACAGACTAAAAAGATAGATGTTGAATCAGAAGGACATAGTAATTTGCTAAAGGAGTAGGAAGTGATAATGAATGTCAATAGAGGATTCAAAAAATTACTCTCAGATTTCTCTCTTTTATAACCAAGCACATAGTCTTAAAATCCACTGCAACAAGTTGAGGGAGAAGGGAGAGGGAAATATTATGTATAATAGTTTAAAAAACAGTTAATCAATTGGATATGTCACTCTTAAGTTCAAAAGAGGAGTTTGAAAATGAAAAAAATATAACTTTAGGAAGCATCAGCATATTAATAATGAATTCAACCAAGTAAGTGAATGACATCAGCAAGAAAGAAAAAGTCAAACTCCATCATGTTGGCTTAGGAGCCAGACTCCTCAACAAGACTCCTAAAGCACAAGAAGTAAAATCAAGAATCAATAAATGTGGGCTGGAGTTGTGGCTCAGTGGTAGAACACTTGCCTAGCATGTGTGAGACACTGGGTTTGATTCTCAGTACCACATATAAATAAATGAATAAAATAAAGGTCTATCAACATCTAAAAAATACTTTTAAAAAAAGAATAAGTGGGTCAGTATCAAACTAAAAAGCTTCTTTGCAGCAAAGGAAACAATCAAGAGTGTGACAAGCGAGCCTACAGAATGGGAGAAAATATTTGCCACATGCACCTCAGAGCATTAATCACCAGGATATGTAAAGAACTCAAAAAACTTAATACCAAAAAAAAAAAAAATCCAATCAATAAATGGGCTATGGAACTGAACAGACACACTTCACAGAAGAAGAAATATGAATGGTCAACAAATATATGAAAAAATATTCAATATCACTAGCAATTAGAGAAGTGAAAATTAAAACTACACTGAGATTTCATCTCACTCCAATCAGAATGGCAATAATCAAGAATAAAAGTAACCATAAAGGTTGGCAAGGATGTGGGGGAAAAGGTTCACTTATACATTGCTGGTGGGACTACAATTTGGTGCATCCACTCTGGAAAGCAGTATGGAGATTCTTCAGAAAACCCAGAAACACCATTTAACCCAGTTATCCTACTCCTCACCATATACCCAAAGGCCTTAAAATCAGTATACTACAATGATTCGGCCATATCAATGTTTATAGCAGCTCAACTAACAATGGCTAAGTTATGGCAACAACCTAGGTGCCCTTCAACAGATGAATGGATAAAGAAAATGTGATATATATACACAATGGAGTACTACTCAGCCACAAAGAATGACTTTATGATATTTGCCAGTAAATGAATGGAATGGGGACTATCATTCTAAGTGAAATAAGTCAATCCCCAAAACTTAAAGGTCAAATGTTCTGATATGTGGATGCTAACACACAGTAAGGGGGTTGCCGGGGGCAGGGAGAATAGAAGGTCAGTGGATAAAACAAAGGGGAATGAAGGGGAGTGGGGGGGAATAGAAATAGGAAAGACAGTGGAAAGAATCTGACACAACTTTCCTATGTACATACATAAATACACTACAATGAATCTTCACATAATGTACAACCAGAAGACTGGAATTCTAATTAGAATAAGAGGAACTCCATGTTTGTATAAATATGTCAAAACATACTACTGTCATGTATATCTAAAAAGAACAAAAAATTTTTTTAAAAAAAGAAAGAATAATTCGAAATGGTAAAAAGTAGAAAGTCTAAGATAGAACACCAAAAAACTAAGTTCCATGCTAAGTCAGCAGGTAAAGAAAAAAGTCAGTGAAGGAGACTAAATTGCAGCCACAAAGTTGGAGGAAAATTAGGAAAGTGTGATGGCCTAGAAGTAAATAAAAGACAGTGTTTTTGAAAAAAACAATTATGGGAATGGGAATGTAGGTTATTGGTAGATCACTTGTCTACCATGTGAGGCCCTGGCTTCAATTCTCAGCAATAATAATAATAATAAAAATAATAGAATGTGATGATCAACTTTGTTACATATTCTGTCATGAATCTGAAGAAATGCTGGGCTTATAACTCTTTGTATCAAAACAATTCTCCTGAAAAATAGCTCTTTTGACCTGAATTCATTCATTCCATGAGAGCCAGAGTCAGCCTATGAAAATGGTCTGAGAGCAAACATCTTCTTAACTTTTTTCCATTTACTCCTTTTCCTTCCTTGGTGAAAGAAGAGCAAACCAAATTTTTAGCTGTGTTCAAGCAAAACTGAAGGTCTTATGCAAATAAACTTATGAAAATCTCTAAGAACTTAAACCCAAGACTATCAACATAAAAAATATAATTTGCCTGGCCCTTATAAATGAACAGAGATCAGGATTAACTAGACATCCCAACTACTTATGAATGATAGTGATTAAACACCAAAATTGAAAATAAAAAAGACAATATAATGTAACAAAGACCTATTCTATTAATTTCCCATCTAGCTTACTCTTTTTTTTATATACTTAATTTATCATTGAGTCTGCTTTAGAAATTATTTCTAATGATACTTATAATGATAAATTAATAATTTAAGTGTGAATCAAGTCACCAGTAATTTTATCACTATGCTATTTCCTATCATAAAAGAACCTCCCTTGAACCCACATTCCCCTCCAGGTACTACCCCATTTTTCTGCTCTTTTTCACAGTAAAATTTCTTGAAGAAGTTGTATAGTGACTATATCCACTTTTTATTTCACATTGCTCCTCTCAATTTATACTAATCAAGTTTCTGTCTCTATTACTCTATTGAGATAGTTCTCAGTAACGGCAATTTTGCAATGCTTTCTTAAAATGACTTCCCTGTAGCATTTAACATTAATGCTATGCTCTTGATGACACCTAAGACATTTTTATTCTTCATGCCTGAAACATACCCTACTGATTTTCCTCTTGCTTTAATTTTTTCTTATGCCTCTGACCGACTCTTACTCCTCTCCCAGATCTCTAAATGTTGTAGGGGGTTGCAGGGAGAGACTGTTCTGGCTATCATGTGGATCCCTTCTGTTCTTTTATCTAAAGACTTTCCCTAGGCAACTTAGGTTCCATGGCTATCAATATCTTCTAATTTATATCTTTGTTCTCATCTTCCCTGAAGATTTATGACACACTTAAACACTTGCCAATTTGGCATCCCCAAATGGAATCTCAAAAAAGAAGGTATCTCAAACATAACATGGCCAATGGCCAAAGAGAATTCCTGATTTCCTCACCCAAACCTGTTCCTCCCATTTTTTAATATCTTAGAACACACCATGACTTATCCAGGAGTTATCCTTGATATTTCTTTCTTTCACACTCCAACATACGTATCCCAACTATCAATAGGTTCTACCGTCTCCACCTTCAAAACAAAACATTTTCCATTTCACTACAATTTTAGTTCAAGCTACTAACTTATTGGACTACTTAAATAGTGTCCAAAGCTCTCTCTGCACCAATCTTGGTCCCTACAACCTATTCTCCATAAAACAGAATGCACACACCAAAAATAAATAGATAATAATAATAATAATAATGTTTCTTTTATGCTTAAACCCTACAATGATATACTGTCACATTTTCACATTTAAAACAGACTCCAAACTCTCTTATTTTGCAGAAAGTAAGTGAGAAACTTTATTCCATTCAATGTTTTGTTTTTGTTTTTGTTTTTTCCCCAAATAATTGGTGGCAAAGAGAATTAGCATCCCAATCTCCTGATTCACAGTCCGGTGCTTCTTACATGTTACTACTATTTCTCTCTTATTCAGCAACTTCCCATGGATACATTCTCTCATTTCAAAGTAACTCTTTAAGTATCCCCCAGAATTTAAAAAATAATAGATAAAATTAAAATATGGATTAAAAGACCAACTTAATGCTTTGACATAAACAACTCCCAAATCATAATTTCTAAGAGAATAAAACATTAATATTTAATTAATATTTAAACACAAAGGGGAAATACTTCAAGGATAAACATCAAATCCTCATAATCTCCCCCATTCTCATGACTCTAATTCTTCACAAAGTCAATCAGAAGAAAGTTTTGTTATGAGACAGGGATCTTAAATAACACCTCAAAACTTTTAACCATGTCAAACAACTTGTATAAGTGAGTTTCAAATTATTACCACAGAAGTGAAAAAAATTATTTTGCATCACAACAATTTTGATTCCCCATCCTTTAGCCTTGCCATCTTGGCTGTATGAAAAATGTAATAAACTTTTTCTAAGAAATGTAACTAAAATTTGTTAATATTGCTCCATCATTACAAATCAAGTCTTATGCATAGGAAAGGAAAATTGAAGTGGCAATTCAATGAAAACAGAAAACTCAATAAGAATTTGAAAATATTAGTGAAAAAAAGCTGAAAACTAGCATTTAATAAATAAATGAAAAAATGACTAGGTGGAAATATGTTAAAAGAAAGAAGTACTGAAAAGGAAAAAAAAAAAAGGGGGAGTTCATCAGTAGGGAGAGGGAGACCACTCTAAAGTTTAATTTTCCAGTTCAAGTACTGTGTAATTAGGTAAGCACAGTGAGAACTATTCTACAAAAAACATTCAAACCAACCTTGAAAGTCCTTCTATCCACACAAAAAGTTTCAAATAATAACTTAAAACTTCCAACAGTGTCAAATAATATATACAAGGAACTTTAGGTATATAGAACAGAAATAAAAATAGCTGAGTATAGATATTGGTTCTTGGTTTGAAAACAAACTAGAATAGTCATGGATTACTAAAAAAGAAGTCCACATGATTTCATATTTTAAATAATAAACATTTTAAACAATAAACTGCATCCCAAATCTTAAGATAAGAGCAATTTATCACATATTGAGCTATCTTGAGATCCGTGGGACTAATTTGTTCCCCAGGATTCCTATAGTTAAAAGTGACCACACAAAATTAATACAAAAACACTTAAGAAAAATAAGCACTAGTACCACATTAAATATTATGTATATGTAAACATACATACATAAAAAAGCTGTAATTTAATGAAATAATTTCTAAAAATTTATTATAAATAAAAAAAATAGAGTTTAAAATCTCCTCCTGAATTTTAAACCAAATCTCTCAATGGCCACTGCACCGTTGGGGGTAAATGCTACAGACAAACATGCATGGATCATTTCAAGAAAAATTCTGTCCCAATTTCCTTCATATTAAATATAGTCCTACCTATTCCTCCTTGAAACAAGAGTCAGCAAGGATCTTCTGAATTTGCTTACCATGAAGAGCACAGAAAATAAATCACATAAACAAATTCAAGGACAAAAGTAGAAATCAAATGAAAACAGGCACGGAAACAGAGTTCCATATAATTTGTTACCTTATAAACAACCATATACAATTAATGGTCTATTTTTAGCAAAGAAGGAAGCTACTAAAACTTTAATCTCAAATCTAGTTGTTCTCAAAAGTGTAATCCAGTGACTCCAGCAGGGTCCCCAAGTCCCTTTCAGAAAATCCACACAGTCAAACTCATGTTCAAAAATACTAAAATGTTATTTGCTTTTTCCTTTTACCTTTATACTCATTCTCACCTGAGTATACAATGCAGCTTTCCAGAGACTAAATTATGTATAATAGCTCAAAGTATTGAACAAAGAAGGTGTCTTCTACTAAATCAGGCATTAAAAGAATTTCCCAAAATGTAAAATAATGATATTTTCTCATTAATTTTTTCTCTCCTGCTTTTTTAAAAATATGCTATATTAGTTTTTCACTGCTGCAAAACAAAAACCAATAATCACAATTTTAGTAGCATCAAAAAGAATATATCGATTATTTTATAGTTTCTATAAGTCAGAAGTCTAGGCATGATTTAAATGGTTCCTCTGTTCTGGGTCTTGCAAGTTAAGACTGACAAGGTATCTGCCAGATTAAGTTTCTTTTTAGAACTCAGGAGCCTAATTCAAGTTCATGTGGTTAAGGGCAGAATTCAGCTCCTTTTGGCTCTAGGACTTTGAGTTCCCTGCTTTCTCCCTGTCAGCCAGTGCTTCTGGGAGTATCCTACAAATCCCAGTCACATACTCTCTAATAGTCTCTTGCAACAGGTAGTTTACTTCTTCAAATTCAGCAGAAGAATCTCTTGCTCTAATCTAAGACATACTCTTCTATAATGTAATCACATAACTGCATATCCCGTCATCTTTCCCAAACTCTACAAGCTAAAATCAAGTCACAGATTCTAAACATTATCAAGGGAAGAATAGTACTCACTGTAGATCAACATAGGATTATATCTACTAAATATGGTTAGTTAACACTCTGTGGGTTCACCATTATTTTAAAAGTAACAAATATATATATGATTTTCTTGTTTTTATTTCTAATATAGTGAATATTAATAAGTAATAAGCATAATCACATTTTAAAAGTTTTTTAAAGTCCTCATTTTTGAGATTGTGAAGCAATCCCAAGACCAAAAATTTAAGAACCACCACTGTAAGCTGCCCATTACATTTGACACATGCAAAAAGAAAAGAAAATTTACTTTCTGTAAATAATGTTACTATTTCAAAACAAGCAGAAGTCAAGGCCATTATATGAAAAGGAAATTTTAAATCATGGAAATTATCTGAGTTATACTGCTTTTCATATATTTTAGCTGGAAATTTCGAACTCATAATTATTTTTGCAAATGTTTGTATGCCCCCTACCCAATTTCATATTTTAATTATTTCAGAGAATTGTAGGAGCTATGTCCTTAAGTAGGTAAAAATAAATGGATTGTACATATAGAAAGTATTGTTATTCACAGTATAAATAAGTATGAAAATATTCAAATTTGTATAAAGTTATTTAAGGTCTCCACTACTGAATTCATGCTACTAAATGATAAACTCAAATGCCTGAATCCTTCAGCACTAAAGACATGAAATAAGAAAATGCATCTTTTACATTTACTTCAAGGTTGGACTACAAACCCTGTTTTTTGTTTTTGTTTTTTTGTTGTTGTTTGTTTTGTGTTCTGGTTTTTAACTCTAGTAAGATGGCTAGACCTGTATGAGCCTTGAAAAGACTGCACTTGCTCCTTAAATTTCATTACTAGCTAAGCCAAATCTAGTGGCTAGTCCTTAGACTCACACTTTCTCTCTTGATCTTCCAAAGATACTCCCAAACCTGGTTTATCCCAAACCTCTCAGCATATTAGCTATAAGAAAGGAAAGTATACAGTGAAGAAAATTGGAAGAACTTAATCCAAATCAGTTTCATTTATTACCACTTTATTTGCTTTACTAAAAGATCTGAATAAACACATCTACACAATCCAGCCCCTACCTCTGCCTCACCTCTGTAAGGCAGCCTAATTTTGTAGCCCTTATCCATTACACCCCTAAGCAATATCAGAACTGCTTCACTGGTGTATGCTGGGAAAGCCAAGGTATAAGGGGGAGAAGTGGGTGAGATCCCCTAGAAGTTAGTATATAACATTAACAACCCCATAAAGCTGAACTGGAAGCAATACACTCCCATGGTTCACTGTGCAAATTCACCTCTATTACCAATACATCAACGCTGCTACTGCCAGCATATGTGTAAATTATCTGTGGCAAAGAATTACATGAGTATATGTATAAATACCAGTTCATAATATATTACTACTTATTAACTATTATATTTTTAATGAATGAGAGACTTGAGCAATACAAGACACACATTAGTGTTGGAACAAGTTATTCTCAAAAATGGGCATTTTGGCATTAAAATACAATTTTCTCAGCAACAGTTTAAAAAAGAGTGGGGCTGGTTAGCATGATCACCACTGTTGGTTAACCATTTAGCCCCATTTTAATGTCCTTCTAGCTTTTTTTTCCTTTTACTACTAAAGTATTTTCCTTGATACTGTTAATACCAAAAGTGAATATGTAGCATTCAAAATAACTTGTAAAAGTAAATTTATAGACACTTTCAGGAAATAGCAAATAATAAATACAGTCTCAGTCAATTAAATGCCACTGATTAGGAAAACGGATATTGGTTTATGGATCATAACTGAAAAGCAACTACTTCAAAAGTGAACAATCTGAGCAAGTCATGCTTTAAAGGAAGTAGATAACAACTCCTTAGATTTTGAATAAGAATATAAAATCGGGTAAGAATGTCTGTCCAACAAAGTGATCAAAATGAGAAGGAGCCAATTCTTTTCAATGGGGCAAAGGATACAGGTCATAAGGAGACATGAATAAGGACATTCATCAATTTGCTATAATAATGAGGATTTTGACAAAGTCCAGATTGTCCATCACTAGTGGAATGTCAAATACAACTCTATAAATACATACTTAAGGAGTGTGTATTAATTTTCTATTATTGTTGTAACTGCCACAAATGTCAAAGTTTAAAAACACCAGTTTGTTGTGTTATACTTCTGATGTTCAGAAGTCTGATGACATTTCACTGGACTTTAATCAAAGCATCAGTTAAATTCCTTTTTGGAGGATCGAGGGAAATTCTTTTTTTTTTTTTTTTTCAAGTTGTTGGCAGAATTCAACTCATTGTGGTTGTAGGACCAAGGTCCCTATTTATTTCAAACTTTAAACTTAAGATGGTTCCTATCTTCTACAGGTTACCTATTTCTCTGACTTGTATCCCCTTTCCTCCATCTTCATATTTAAAAATAGCCAATCAAGTCTCTTTCCTGGTTTGAATTTCTCCTCCTTCCATCTCATCTCTTTCATCAAACTGAAAAGATTCTCCAGTTTTAAATTCATGTGATTTGGCTGGGCCCACATAGATAATCCAAGATAATCTCCCTATCTCAAGATCCATAATCTTAATCACATCTACAAAGTCTCTTTTGCTGTAAAAAGTAACAGGTTCTAAGGATTAGGATTAGGATACAAGCCATTATTCTACCACAGAGAATAATGCAAAAGTCTGGAGCAAAAAACCCCTGACATTCTTACATGAATAATTTTTTTTAAATGTGAGACCTAAAGCACTTTGTCATTTATATAATTTAAAACACATACATACATGTTATATATTATTCAAAGAGACATTTTTAGATGGGAAAAAAACACAGTAGTGGAGCCCTAAATATGATTAACAAAACTCACTGCACCTGAGGAGCAAAGTAAAATAAAATGAGAGTGGTAGAAGATAATGTAGGAGTTCCTACACTCCACCAACTTGCTTTCCTACTATTCTGAAAACCCTGCTGTATCATCTGTCTTCAAAATTCCTTCATTCAAATTCTGTTGAAATTTTAACAAATTTAGAAGATCTCCCCTAAAGTGTCCTATTTGGGTCTATCATTTAAGTTAATTCATTTAATTCTCTGACTTGTTATATATTTCTAATTTATTTTAGTTACATTAATTTTACCAGTTTCCAAATATTCATTTTTATATAACATCATTAATCCTGACTTACTAGATTATAAATTTTGTGGCACAGAGCATCTTCTTTGTATTTCTCCATATAAACTTGTGTTATAAATAAAGTATATGCTCAATAAAAACTATAGACTAAGGAATGAAGAAATATTTTCTGTAATACAGTCCCACTGGGAACTTTCAATAAGCCTAAATAGTGTGCAGCATTTTTCTCAAGAAAAATTTCTTTCACATAGAAAGCCTCTAAGGAGACTACGGTGACCATGTAATACATTGTCCACACCAAATTATTAAGTGTTCTTAATAATTATGCTGGAACAATATGTAGAAGGCAGAACTAGCCATGACAAACTGGAACACAAATCACTCCACCCCAAAATACACAGAACTTGGAAAACAGAAGATAATCAGGCAAAATTTTTAAATGCTACTAAATTATGGCAACTAACAGCAAAAATGGCATAAGAATTTCTATAAAAATATGTTAAAGTACTTTAAAAATCTCATTATCACTGAAAGTTCCTAAGAAACAAGAGACTACTTAAGATCAATCTTGTAACTAGCTACCGGTAGTTTAATGTGTGTTTTTATGCAAGTTAATGTTTTTATGAAAACACCAGTATGAAAAATTAGACTAAGATGCAGGGAAAATTTGCTACGCCACCTGCAATTCCCCTCAGTGCTTGACAAGGATTTCGCTGAGTAATAAAGGTATTTGCAAAGTTTCATCGTATCTGGAATTTGGTTGCGAACTTTTCTTCCTTGCTTGCTTAATATGTGTAGGTTTACTATTAATATTTTATGTGTTTTCCCTGAAAACAGGGGTCTTAACAGAACCAGGGTTAAAACATAAAAACCAGACTTCTAATGGAACAGTGATTTCAGATTTAGTCATTTGTAATGAAACTTTGAGTAACCAAGAATGTTATGAGAAAATACAAAAATAGATACTAGCTGCCGATCCCATTAACTACTCTCAGATGACCTAAATATGTAGGCAAATAACTCCACCCCATCAGGAATGATTAACAGGAACAGAAGAAATAAAGAAAATAGAGTTCCTACAGTTAAAACACCTATGACAATGCTTATTTAATTAATGGAAAGTCATGACATCCTTACAGAGGGATGCCTCTTAAGCCCCTGGATTTATACCCTCCTTTATCTCCCACGGGATATTTAGATGTAAAATCAGGACATGCTATAATCTGGTTTGAAAGTATACATACAAGAGTGCAAGATTTTCCATTTCTTAAAGATTAGGATTTACTAAATGCTGTAAATATTATTGGCCACCTATCCCCCGGAGAAAAAGTTCCTCAATGTTAAGTTCACACAGTAAAAGATGATGTCATATTATTATTAGCTTAAACTGTCTAGCACTTATTGACCACAGCAGTAGCCACACAACTGACATTTACTCAACTGTGCCGAACTTGCTTTAACCTTTATGATTAGTTAAGCAATATTAATATGTCTTATTGTTTAGTTATAGGTTATCATGAGTAAGCAATTACTAAAAATAATTAGAATACTTCATTGCCTGGTCTAGTAATGATTATACGAGATATTTTTGTTATTTTTCCTTGTGATCTTTTTCTGTTCTGGAAAAACGTGTAACTGTCAACCTTTTAATGTATAAAAAGCTGGCTGGGAAAAATAAAATTTAGAACATCCATTCCTTGAGCTTGTGTTGCTTTGTTCTCCACCTTGCCGACGCCTACTCCATCACCTGTGACCACTACGACCCTGCTAGGGATGGACCCCGGCAAAAATTACTAGATTCCTTAAATAAATTCAATTTTTCATAAACACAGGATAATTGTAATACATAAAAAATATTGAAAAGATAGCATTACTAGTCTTTCCAGTGATTTAGTTTATTTCAATTCAATTTACATTCAATGAGTGCCTATTATTTCTAGAACCTAAACTAGGTATATAAAAACACAAAGATGTAAAAAACAGTATGCCCTCAAGTTGCTCAACATTCAGTAAGACAGAAAGAAACAATGACAAGTATACCCAAGGTCAGAGAGTGGTAAGTGCTTTCACAAAGGTATCCTCTACAAGCAAAAATATAATTTATGCTAGGTAAACTACAGGAAGGGTATATGTAAGTAGGGACACTTGAGTTGGGCTTTAAAAGAAAAATAAGATTTAGGCAGACATGCTAAGGCACATCATTACTTAAGAATTTTGGCAGTGTTATTTCTCTAACTAGAGTGCCCTTTCCTCAGATATTCACATGGCTTACTTCGTCACTATTTCAAGTCTTAATGTTAAGCAAGGCTTTCTTCAACTCCCTACTTAAAATTAACTGCCCTCTCCTCTCAAAAAAAAAAAAAAAAAAAATCACTTCCTTTCTTCCCCTATCTTATTTTCCTTCTAGTAGTTGTCACCAGGATCTCAAAGGTGAGACCCTTCGAGCTGTACTACTCACATTTAAATGAATGGTGTCCCCTAGACTTTTGGTCTCACAGCCTGAGCAGCTGGCTACATATGAAGTTAGGCTAACATATTAGCTATTTTGTATTTATTTGTCTTACCCATATAAAAAGTAATCTCCATGAGGAATTTTGTCTATTTTTTCACTACTGTACTCTCAGCACCTAGAAATCTATCACACAATCAACACTCAATAATATTTGCTGACTTAATACATTCAGAACTAGAACAGAATTCTAGACAAGAGAAATAGCATAAGTAAATACTAGGAGGAGAAAGAGAAGAAAGGGAAGGAGGAGGACGAGGAGGAAGAGGAAGAAGAAGAGGAAGAAGAATCATTATGGTCATCATTCTGGCACAGTGGTACAAGCCTGTAATTTCAGCATCTGGGAAGGCTGAGGCAGGATTACAAGTTCGAGGCCAGCCTCTACAACTTATGGAGAACCTCAACAATTTAGTGAGACCCTTTCTCAAAATAAAAAATAAAAAGGACTGGGGATATAGCTCAATAAAGCACCCCTGGAATCAATTCCCAGTACCAATAAAGGAAAAGAAGGAATGATAATCTGTGGTTAGACTATTGATTACAGGGTCAATGAAGTAAGAAAAAGTGGCAGGGGATGAAGTGAGAAGACACAAAACAGCCTCAGATTGTGGAATGACAGACTTTTGAGTCAGAAAACGGGGAAAAAAAAAAAACCTATTTCAACTGAAACTCCTTCTTCTAATTTTGGAATCTTAAGAAATTATTTCAACATAAAAAGGTATTTTAAATATCACCTTATAACACTTTTTCTCATAAAGCCTAAATGTAGGTACTCATTAAATGTTTTTCTTAAAAAGCTAACAACTTTTAAACTGTAATTACAAAATGTGGAGTCATCAAAAGTGACCAGATCAGTGACTTCATCATAAGTACAGATGGTACTTTAAAAATGTGATTCTCAAAACAAAGTAGAATATAGAGAAAGGCAAATAAAAAGCAGAGATCCAGAAAGGAAGCAAGACAAAGTTAATGCATAAACACAAGCAGCGACAATATCCCCAATGGAAATAAGGGGTTGGCTATATGAAATATTGCAGAGATGGAAATAATCAAAAACAACTAAAGATAATATGGAAGTCAAGAGGGAGCATATTAGAAAATGATTCTTAAGTATCTTGACTTGAGCAGCATTGATGGTTGATGGTGTGATCAGCTGGGCTGAGGAATGATAAGGAAACTGTTACTTTGGAAGGGAGTATATGTTTAAGTTCTGAATATTTTAATTTTGAAGTGTTTGTGGAACAAAAGGTAAGATTATAAAACTTGCATTTGTTAAAATAAAAATCTGGTACATGGAAATCTCAGAACTGAGATAAACATTTGGAAATAAATATCATATCTGAATATAAAAAGGTGAAGATAAATGAGAAGTCCCGTTTTCCACAATCTCAAATGCATACTTAATCCACTTACTAGTCTAAACAATCTCTGCAACTAGTTCAGATGGAACAATCACAGTAGAAATTTGCTTTCAGGATGCACCTTCGCCATCTGGTGGCAAAAATAATAAATACAGGCTTATTGTTATTCCAAAGCTGAAATGATTCCTTATTTGTCATTCTATTTATCATTGCCACTTCCATCAGTATATTCGAGGGAAAGGCTCTCTTATTCTTCAATTCTATTATAATTGCTATTTCTCTTCATTTTTTTATCCTGGCTACTAATACATTCAAATTATATAACTGGAAAAAGTATTATTGGTTGGTAAAAGTGTCAACTTCCCACTCGCTCCTGGGAAGTTCCCACTTCATAATCGATCATTACATAATCCAGTTACATTCCAAGGAACTTAGCTAAATAACTATGAATTTAAATATATTACTAAAGCTCTTGTTGCCAACTTTATTGCTTTCAACAACTAATGTTTCAGATTGCTTGTTTTTTTTAAACTAGGTTCTTTGGACACATTGATCCATGCAACAGAACAAGACATCTATAATATATACCAACATACAATAACTCAATGTTATGACCTCTAAAATCAGTGGGATGAAAATACTGATCACTAAATAAAAAGTGTGGAACCAAAGTGTTATCAAGTAAAAAGCAAGGCTGAATCTGCACCGAATGCCATATTCTTATAAACATAAGATAGATCATTGTTTTACAAGAGAAATGAAAATGTGTCCACACAAAAACTTACACACAGACATTCACAGCAGCATTACTCATAATAGCCGAAAAAAATGACTATTACAACTCAACTCTGAAACCCATCAACTGATGAATGGATAAACCAAATATCATCTGTCCATATAATGAAATCTTACTCAGCCATGAAAAGAAAGGAGTTACTGATTCATGCTATGAATGGATGAACTTTGGAAAAATCATGCTAAGAGCCAAAAACAATTGCAGTGAACACCAGGTTGCCTCTAATGGCTTAGGACCCGTCATACAACCACAAGGAAATAAATTTTAGGCAATAACCAGTGAGCCTGGAAGAGTATCCTGAGCATCAGATGAGACTGCAACCCCTGAGACTCTAAGGAGAGGACCCAGTTAACCTCTACCCTGATCTTGACCCAAGAAAACTACAAGATAATAAATGTACGTTGTCTTAAGTCACTGAGTTTGTGGTCATTTGTTTCACAATAATAGAAAACCAACACAAAATTCATTCCACAAAAGGTTATTTTCCAAAATATAAATGCAGATGTTAAGTAAAGATCGATTAACAACTCAATAGAAAAAATGGAAAAAGATATTAATAGAAGATTTGAAAGAAAAAACAAATTCTTAAACACACACAGCAATGTTCAACATGACTTAATTATAATATAAAAAGAATTATAACTATAATGCAATATTATATGTTGCAAATCAAATTTGGTAAAGACCAAAAGATTTATAACATTGTGCTGGTAGAGTTATAGAGTAGAAACCCTAATAATTGTTGATAGAAGTATTTTGGTATATCCTCTATAGTGAGCAATTTGGCAAAGCCTACAAAAACTTCAAATCACATGTTTGTATTCTTTAATCAAGTGATTGTATTTCTGGGAATTTCATCTATCATATAGATTTATCCTTAGGAAAAATTATATGTATACACTTATGAGATTATTTATTAAAACAGTATTTGAAATAGAAAAAAACCTTATAGGAGAGGCATACCAAAAAACTCAAGTAATTATGAAAAGAATTTTAAACCATTTTTTAAAAACAGTATAGTAATTTTATTGCATCCATCTCTATAGCAATAACACTTTTTTTCCTTAAGTATTTTACTTATCCAGTCAGTTGATTTTTCAACAACTATTCAAGGAGCACCACTAAATATACTGTGCAAGGTACTAGGAATATATTGATAAAGAAGATACACAGGAGGTTTACATCATGAAACCTATTTAATGTGTTCGATTTCTCCCTTTTGTAGAGAAAAATTTCAGTGTCAGTGTTGAAAAGCACTTGTTCTAAAATGCTTTTCAAAATTTCAACTCTTATGGGTTAGTGGAGCCAAAAATTAACTTTTTGTGATCACAAAAAAACTTAGAATTGAAATTGACTAAAATCAATTTTAAAAAATAGTCACTTAATTGAAAAGTCATTGTTTTAGTCTTTTCACTGCTGTGACAGAAAGACGTGACAAGAACAATTGGACAAGGAAGGTTTATTTGGGGACTCATGGTTTCAGAGGTCTTAGTCAATAGATGGTCAATTCCATTCTTTGGAGCCCAATGTGAGGCAGAAGAACATCACAGAAATGATGTGGAGGAAAGCAGTTCAGGACATCACATCAGAAAGGAAAGCGAGCTCTGCTCAACAAAGACAAAATATGTACCCCAAAGCCGTGCACACCCCCAGAGATCCACCTCTTCCAGTCACACCCTGTCTATCATCACCACCCAGTTAATCCCAATCAGGAGATTAATGCACTGATTCAGTTAAGTTCTCATAACCCAATCATTTCACCTCTAAACTTTCTTGCTTTGTCCTTTAGGGAACACCTCATATCTAAACCATAAGTCATGCTTCACAGAGTAACATGTAAAACACATCTTCTGCATTTGTATACTTTTTCATATAAGGGCTTTCTTGAAATAATTCTAATAATTCTTGAAATAGATGATGATGCTTCTTCAACGGATTTTTTTTCTTCTTTTTGCATGCATGTGTTCAGTGACTGTGAGCCCTCTAGTGGACAGTAATTATCAATAAAAAATCTGTAAGAGTTACACAATAATCAGTAAAAGTGCACTTATTTCAAAATTTTTAAATTATCAAATAATAAAACATAGTTGTAAATTTACATTATCTATAAATAAGTAACAAAACACTGCCAAAAACCATCTGACATTCTGCAACATTCTAGGCATTCTATGACAGTATTATTCAGCCTCTATTTCCCATGCATATTTCACATATGCCTAATCTATCATTCTGTCTCTCAGAAACCTTGCTCTTGCATCTCAAATTCTAAAGAATGAGCCATGACTAAAATGGCCAATACACCAAACTGCAAATGGGGCAGCAATGTCAAACACTTTGGGCACCACCAATAAAGATCTTCCTGTTGCACTTTGTTTTATCACACAGCATCTTGCCTTTTCTTCTAAGATAACTGTTTCTATCTATCCTGAGTCTGAAACACTGGGCAGGGGGAGCAAGAATAGGCAATTGCTTGTTGCATTTCAGTTGAGAATTATGTTCATTGCAAAAGAATACCACAGGAGAAGAAACCATGGCAGGAGCTCTAAGTAATCTAGAGAGCTACCAAATGCACACCAACTCATTTTAATGTAATCATTAATAAAATACTTAAAATCCAGGACAATGCCAATCTGTGCAGGATGCCAGAACAAACTGGGATCATCCTGGGCACACCGGCACATACTGCAACCTTATAGGTCACTTAAATGAAGGAAACTTCAGAATAGTTCAAGTTTAATTTAGCTGAACAGCAGAATAAAGATTCTTCTTTTTTTCGCCCATATATTAACACTAAAAATATTTAAGTTACTTATTCCAAGAAAACAGACTGACTTCTATACAGTCAAAACAATTACCATAATTTATTAAACACATTTTTAGACACTTTTTGTTTCAAAACTAATATTTTTAAGACTAAAGAAGCCTCTTAGCATTGGCTATGTGAGAACATGTCATTATTTATCTTTAAGTCTATTGATGGATTGTTCTGTCAATAAAAAACAAAAGTTCTGCAGAAAGGACGCCAGTCACATTAAAGACAGTATTACGGTTTCATTCATACACCATAAGCACCAAGTATATTGAATTTGGTAGTACTAAAAGTACTACTATATACATAACTATCTTTAGTGCCTTTCTGTTTCACCTGATAATCTAAAAAGAAAAAGAAAAAATATCCAGGAATTAAGGTCATGAAGACATTTGCTTACAAATTATTTCTCCTATAGCAATTATCATTTTATCTTCTCTTAGCTCTCATAATTTTATACTCATACTTTGATTCCCTCTTAAAAATTGTTTCCATTTATAACTTTTTATCTTATTTCTCCTAAGTTTATGCAATTTTTTCTCACAACACATTTAAGGTAACCCCTTTAAACAAGATTCATGAGAATTATGTCACAATTTCATATGACAGCTCATGAAAATAGGTTACATAGTCTTCAAACCATATGTGATCCACTTAATAAATTCTAAATACAACTTGTTTGGTTCTAGGTACATTGTCAACACTCTAAAAATGCAGGTATCTCTGAATCTGCTGAAAAGAGTACTTGTTGAAAGAAAAATTCATTCTTTTTTATCTAATTTCACAATGTTTTAAATATCTAATACCAATAAAATTTAAATGAAACCAGAAGTTTTTAAAATGTAGCTAACAGGAGGTAGAGCAAAATGTTGGCTGAGTAAGATCTTCCAGAGCTCCACTCCTTACAGATGATCAGATATTCTCAATTTGAACAAAATACCAAACTACCTTCACAAGAGCTAAGGAAGCAGGTAAGAGACCATAGTACCTCAAATAATATTAAGTAAAGATTCACTGTAGAAGGCTGGAAGGAAAGAGTTGCCCACATCCCCCCTCCACCATCTCCAAACAATCCAGAATAGTTTGGAAATAGAAGTCTCCCACTTGGAGTACAGAGAAGGAATTAAGTCCAGGCCTTAGACTTGAATGAAACCCACTACCAGACCTGCAATGATGAAACCTAATGCTAGGCATGGCCCCACAAACCAGGACTATTGACCAGCACCCACAGACTGAGTCTTTGGAATCATGTTAGCTAGGGAACCAAAGGACTGCTTACACCACCTCTCCCCAAACCTCAGGTAGCATAGCAGGGAGCAAGACTATACCTGCTGGGAAGCAAGGTACAAAAGTTAACACAAGATTTTGCCTTGGAGTTCAGGGTCAGGTCAACCAAAGTGAGACCAAGGCCCATATAAAAGCCAAGGTCCTTATACACAGACTATATTTCAGTCACAGCCTCTAGACCTGCCCTGCAACAAGCAAAGACCTGTTCCCAGTGGGATACATGAGTCTATGGCCAACTGCAGTATAAGCCAGGTATATCTGAGACTGTGCAGGTACTTGTCCCTGTAAAAATCAGGTGCAACCCAGCTTTGCCTCAGCCAGAGAGGCTAAAGGACTGCCTTCACTAACACTACCTCAACCTCGGGAGCAAGATTCCATCCACTGAAGATTATTAGTCATGAGACTAACCAAAATTGTGGGACATCAGGCTATTTGAAGATACACAATCAGAGAAATGAAAAAAAGAATGAAAGGGACTAAAGAAGGCTTAAGGAAATCTGGGGGCAGGATTAAAAGAGTAAATATTCAAGGTATCAGGGTTCAAAAGGGACTTAAGACTGCCAAAGGTCAGATTTTGGATAAGGAAGTTCATTCAAAGAGATAATAACAGAAAACTTCCCAAACCTAGAAAAAGATATAAATATTCAGAGCGGAAAAGGTCAAAGGTTGCAGTCAGATTAAACTCAATCAAGTCTACCCCAAGATGTATTATAATCAAGCTCTCAAAAGTTTAAAAAAAATTTCTTAAGGCAAGAAGAAAAAAGAAACAACTTATAAGAGTGTTCCAATTCACCTGATACCAGAATTCTCAGTAGAAACTTTATAGTACAGAAGAGAAGTCATAAGATTTTTACACTACTGAATGGAGAAATTACCAACCAAGAAGACAAAAAAAAATCTGAAATCATATATCTCCACCAGACCTGTCCTACAGGAAATGTTACAGGAGTTCTTTAAACTGAAATAAAGAGAAATTAATGAGTATTAAGAAAATATCAGAAGGTATAAAACTCTGTAAGAGACGGACAAAATCAGAATACTCTACTATTATACATATACTGCAAAGATTATTCATATCTTCAGTTGACTATAAAACAAAACAAATAAAATAAAAGCTACATTAATAATATGCTAAGGGATTAGACAAATATAGAAATGTGTAAAATGGAACATCAAAAATTCAAAATGTGGGCAGAATGGATTACAAGGATAGAATTTTCCCCGGGCACAGTTGTGCACACCTGTAATCCCAGCAGCTCAGGAGGCTGAGGCAGGAGGATCTCAAGTTCAAAGCCAGCCTCAGCAAAACTGAGATGTTAAGCAACTCAGTGAGACCCTGTTTCTAAATAAAATACAAAATAGGGCTGGGGATATAGTTCAGTGGTTGAGTGCCCCTGAGTTCAATCCCTGGTACCTGCCCCAACAAAAAGTATAGAATTTTCTAGTAAAACATTTTCTTTTTTTGTTGTTGTTTCTTATCTTCATGATCATGTTATATTGATACAGTTCAAAACAGTTTGTTAAAATCAAAAGATGTTTTTGTAAGCCTAAAATGGAACAAAGTAAAAATCTATAATAGACAAACCAAAAAATCAAAAGTAATCAAAATACTCTACTAAACTAAATCAATTAATCACAAAGGAAGACTATAAGAAAGGAAGACGTACACACTGTATACATGTATGGAAATATCACACTGAACCCCATTAAAATGTACAATTAATGCATGTTAGTAAAAAAAAAAAAAAAAAAAGAACTCTGTTGTATGTCATGACTATGGTTAATAATAATGTATTGTATATTTGAAAAGTGCTAAAAGTAGACTTAAAGTCTTCTCACCACAAAAAATAGACATGAGGTAATAATACATATGTTAAATAGCTTGATTACCTATTCCACAAAGTGCACATATATCAAAACATTATATTGTCCACTATAAATAAAACATACCTTTTTCACTTGTCAATTTAAATAAATAGATAACAAAAAAAAGAGGAAGAGAGAGGGAAAAAAGAATAATAATAAAACAAGAAATCAATTTACCAAATGACTTTAATAAGACCTGGCCTATGAATAATTATCAAAAATGTAAATGGGCTAACTTATTCAAAAGACAGAAACTGGACTTAAAAAACAAGATCCAACTATTTGCTACTTATAAGAAACTTACTTTATATTATTTTTATTGTTCAGAAGTGGCAGACACATTTCTGTGTGAATTAACTACAAAGTCATGCATTTGTGGGGAAACTAATCTAAATTATACTTATGGCATGATTCTAAACTTCAAAAGGAAATACTTGGTATATTCAAAACAGTTTTTCAAAAGAACAAAGATAGAGACCTAATACTACCTGGTTTGAAGAGAGTGTAACTATGGTAATCAAAACAATGTGGTTTTAGCATAAAGATTGATCAGTGAAATGGAATGAGAGAAGTCTATAAACTCAACTGTTGACATTAGTTTTTGACAAAGAACAAAAGCAATTCAGTAGAGAAAGGATGTTATCTTTTCAATAAATGGTACTGAAACAACTGAATATCCATGTGCAAAAAAAAAAAAATGACACTTAAATCATTTAAATTTTCCTGTTTAACCACATACAAAATAAATCATAGATCTAAATGTAAAATCTAAAAGTACAAAGCTTCTAGAAAAAAATATATGAAAATATTGTTTTCTCTTTATTTAGACTAAAGATAGAAAGCTCAATGAAGGACTTAAAATAGAACATCTTCCACATTTTAGGGTAGGTAAGTATTTCTTAGACAAGACACACAAAACACTAAAAATAATAATAATAATAACAAATTAG
Organism: Sciurus carolinensis; assembly: GCF_902686445.1. Taxonomy (NCBI): domain Eukaryota; kingdom Metazoa; phylum Chordata; class Mammalia; order Rodentia; family Sciuridae; genus Sciurus; species Sciurus carolinensis. The sequence continues at coordinate 35,334,117 of NC_062213.1, forward strand.
ACATCATCAAAATAAAACTTTTTCTTCATCAAAAAACTATTAAACCATTTGTTATATTTCAAGAAATTTGAAAAAAATTTGCAATGCACATAGCTTAAAAGGGAATATAAACCTACTTTATAAAACAGGGATTTAAAATAATCCTAAAAAGTACAAAAAATGGAATAGACTCATCACAAAAGAAAATATGTGAATGATTAATAAAGAAGAAATGTCCTATACCATTATTCAAGAAATCAAAGACTTCTGTATGATACTTCAAAGCATCTTAAAAGACTAGAATTTTAAAGAAGTATTTTATTTCACTTCTTTATTCTAAGAAATCTATCTGATAGCACTCCCACATCAAACATAAGACTGTCTAAACCTATCATAGCTCAAGTCCAGAATATCATATCCAGCATTTACGTAAAACATGAAAATTTACATTATGTTTCATGTATTTTTATTTCTGTTTGGAATGAAGATTAAGAATAGTATATTTACCTAAAGATTACAAAAAATGTTTACCTGTCTGAAGCTATGTCACTGGCAATTTGGTGCTTCACTCCTGACCCATTTTTAATAGAATCCTGTCTTGTGAGCCCATGAGATCGACTTTTCTCCACTGCAGGTACAGCTATGTCACCAGGGGATCCTTGGAATTGGGCCTGCTCATGCAGTTTTGCTTTCTTCTCCTGAGGTGCTTCCTCATTTCGCAGTCCTCGAAGAACCTTCTGATCAGATTGCTGTGGTGTATTAGATCCACTGTTATAAAACCATGCTCCTGATTTAGTGAGGATTTCCTGTTGTTTTCGGCACAAATTACATACCCACATAACCTGTATGTGAAGACACAGGAAAAAGTAATTAGTCCAGTGGCATTCAATGTTTCTTGATCTCAGTCTCTTGTCAGAAATATATTTTAGTATGTCATCCAAGATATTTGCCATATTGTCATAGATAGTATGAAATAAATATTGGTGAAATAATAATTTTTAAAAAGTAATTAGTGTTCCCAAAAGTTAAGAAAACAAAAAGAAGGACAGCAATTCAAGCCAACAAAAAACTTTATGGTCATCTCTCTAAAATTAAAATACAATCCAGATCATCTGCTATTATAAATTAAATAATTTACCCTTTCTTTCCATTTTGCCAGAATAATTATAATGAAATCAACTATACATATTGAGAGCATAAATACAAAAGTATAAAATATCAAATTACTAGTTTTTTTATGTAATAAGAGGCATGATGTAATATACAGAAAAAGAATTTTGAAGCTAGTTAATTGGGTTTAAATACCAGATCCAAGATTAGAAACTTTGCAACTTTCAGCAAGGTACTAAAACATCATAGCTACAGAATTTAACTTCCTTAACAGCAAAAAATAAATAAAAAGGAAAGGGATATGATAAAACAATAATACTTATTTTCCTGTCAACATTAATCTATCACCGATTATATTGTATGCTTCTTGGTGGGTTTTTACGTCTTTTAAGTAACTCCTAATGGTTAAAATAAAGCTAGGAATAATTTTGATCCCCCCCCCCAAAAAAAACCTATTGATTACGCATTATTTTAGTAAAGTTTTATTTTTTAAGGTGGTAAAAAGAACGTAAAATTTACCATTTTAATAATTTTTAAGTATACACTTCAATAATGTTATATATATTTACACTACTGCAAAATAGATCTCTGAAATTTTCCTTCAAAAACTGAAACACTACACATGTTAAACAACAATGCTTCTTTCCTTAAGTTCCGTGACCCTACTAATGGCCATTTGATTTTTGATTTTTTGATAGATATATTTTTCAGACTGCAGGAATCTAAGTGTATTATAATTAATATCTGTGTGACCATAAATGTGTATGCCTATAAATCTCAACTCATAGGTAGAGTCTTTTACTTTTACTGGTCCTCATAATTATCAAAAATATATCTTCAATGATATATATATATCATTGATATATATATCAATGATATGTATATATATATATACATATATGATATGTATATATATATATATACCATTCTATATACCATTCAGTTCTAAATCTGCCTATATAGCATAAAACTAGTACGGTAATTCAAAAAAAGAAACGATTTTGAGTTAAGGACTGATGCTAATGAGGCCAAAGGCCAACCTCATATGATCAAGTTAACTCTACACAGAAAAATAATTTAGTAGACTCCACTTGTAACCATTACCAGCCTGCTTATATAAATGTACTTATCAGAGAAGAATTAAGGAGGAAGAGTACAAATTGATCAGTGCACTCTGTCACATTCAACAAACTTATCTCCTTTTCCTCTTAGAAACATTTCCTTATATTAATTAGGGGTGGCTATGGCTATAAGGCTATATTCTGGCCAATGGATGGGAAGTGGAATAGTATGTGCCACTTCTATGACCTATAAGAAAAATTCTCATATGGCATCTTCATAGGTCTTCACACAAGACCTTGAAGATAAAGGAGCCACAGAAAAAAAACAAACCTGGGAACTGAATGAAAACTTGCAGGAAGCCCTCAGCTGATTAGTCACACATAGACTTCATATAAGTCAAAAATAAACTTCTATTATGTTGAGCTACAAAAATTTTTTTTATCTTTTATAGTTGATAGCACTACCTTAACTAATCTATAATCATTTTAAGGTACATATTCTATTGAATGTGTATCACCAGCACAATCTTTGTGTTTGAGAAAAATGCATTGATAGAACAAAGATATTTAAAAACTTCAGCATGGTTCACTGAAGCACAAAAACCAGTTGTGCACATTTCTTCCCAAATTCCATGAAGTGTATTAGCTTGAAATCAGTCACAATAGGTATATTTAAATTGCAGAAATTAGAAAATGCTACAAACTAAAGATTTTTCCAACAGAAAACAGGTTTTTCACATTTATAAGCACCACTGAGTGTATGTATTATATTCTACTAAAAGAAAAAGACTATATTTCATATTAGTACATGAACTTGGATGGAGCTATAATTTGCCATAAAAATTAATTCAAACCATAAAATTCCAATTTATTTACAGATGGACAAATAACTATTAAGACAAATTCATTAATTATTTATGGATTCATATAATATTCATTAAGTGGCTAATATAAGTCAGACACTATGCTAAGAGCTGATGAATACAGCTGAAAAGACAAATTTCACAGTGGAGTTTAAAGTGTAGTGGGGGAGACAAGCAAATAAATAATTGTACAAAAGTTATTTATATTAGTTATGGTAAATACTACAAAAGGAATGCATTCACACTACAAATCCCTTGATGCCTTCTCTAGTCCAGACCATGTTTGAAGAAAAAACAAGGAGGCAGAGATCTGCAAGAGGTCTGGAAGTTCAGAGAGGCTCAAACACAATATTATCCTAAAATAGTCCCGTCACTGTGTCCATGGTGTCTGTCTCTCAAAAGGCAGAATTCAAGGACATTTGAGCTACTGGACCAGCAAACACCTCCCCCAGCACTGCCGTGGTGGATTTTCAAAGTTGATGCACTCACTGACCCATTAACCTAGCAGATTAAGGTTTTCAAATAAATTTCTTAAGCAATGAAGAAATCACTGTAATCTCCATGTAAGAGAAAAACACAAATCAGAAATTTGCTTCATTCAGTAGTCCTTACATAAGCAGCAAGACTTTCCCAGATTCTCTATGAAGAGCAAGCATGGCATCTCTAGCTATAGCCATATTTGTAGGTTGAAACAAGAAAGTCTAATAGGTCTTCCATAAATCTCTCAGTAGGTAGCAGCAGTACAGAAGAAGCTTTAACCTTGGGCATTTTTAAGTCTTGGTTGTTACAAACTTTTCTCTGTTGGCTATTATTATGGCTTTGAAAAAAATTACAAAGAAATGCAGCTTATTTCTCTACCTCTGATCTGATTTTTCTCAAAAGCACACTAACCAGATTTTTCTGTACAGCTACTCTACTAAATTTTAGAATGCTAAGTAGTTCCTTCAAACAAATTCCCTATTTCTACCCCTTCATCTGCTATTCTCCAAGAAAATCCTAGAAGTTATCTAATTCATAGTCTGGGTTCTCCTCATTTGAGGACTGTGCTCCACTATTAACCTGCCCTGACTTAGATTCCTATAGGCACTGCAGATTACTCTTAGTCTCTGAATAATCCTCTGTTTAGTCATGGCCCAAGCTATCTACAATGCAGATTATTCTGCAAAATCACCTCTACCACACTATAGGGGACCAGAGGAATTTTCACTGGAGGGATATAGCTATTTACATGTTTTTCATGCCACAATAGACCTAAGTATAGTTCCAGAAAGCTAATTCTGGCCTTTTCTGGCCTTTCTTAACCATGATGCACTGCCAAGTCCACTCTGAAGGACTTGTGCCCCAGGTGAATGCTAGGGCATCCTGAAGAATGAATTCCTCTAGGAATCTCAAATATTAGAAGGGTAAAAATTGTTCTTCAATTTAACCAATATACATTCTCCTCTCGGATCAAAGTCTGGAAAGAAGAGATTGAAACACACCTCTGAATATCCAACCAAGCTTACCTCTATCTTCTTTCTCCTCCCCTATCACATGCAAAAGATAGAGCAGGCTTTTCAGAGACTTTTCTGTACACCTAATACCTTCTGCAAACACCCTAGGTTTGAAGTAATGAGCTTCAGTCTTCCCATTTTATCCATGTCACAGCTTCCCTTAAGTCATCCACTGACATATTGGCAAAAAAGGAAAATAGAGCCAGCTTACTGATAAAAGAATCAAAATTGCTAGGCACAGTGGCACACAGCTATAATCCCAGTTATTTGGAAGGCTAAAGCAGGAGAATTGCAACTTTGAGGCTAGTCTCTGCAACTTAGCAAGGCTAGCAACTTAGTGAGACCCTGTCTCAAAATAAATAAAAAGGGCTGGGGATGTTGCTCAGTGGTAAAGTGTTTCTGAGTTCAATCTTCAGTACGGAAGGAAGGAAGGGAGGAAGGGAGGAAGGGAGGAAGGGAGGAAGGGAGGAAGGGAGGAAGGGAGGAAGGGAGGAAGGGAGGAAGGGAGGAAGGGAGGAAGGGAGGAAGGAAGGAAGGAAGGAAGGAAGGAAGGAAGGAAGAAAACAAAAGGCACTTTAAAAATAATATCATGCTGTGCTTTGAATTGCATCAGCTATATTCAGGGATTAGTATTTGCCTACAAAAAACTATAGACCAATTCCACATCCAGAGAAAGAGGTATGGGGAGCTTCTGGTTTCTGAAAAAAATGACTGATTACTCTGCTTTGGGCAGGAGTGGTGGGATTGGGGAGGCAGGTTGGGGAAGAAAGAATAGGAATCTAATCCAGCTAGGGTGGGTCTTTCAGGAAAGTGACAACGGCCTATGTTATTCAGAGCTGAAGCTACTTAAATAAATAATTTTTTAAAGTGCCACATTTTAAGTATAGCAAAATTAACTAAAGACCATGATCTAAAGAAATAGCATAGCAGATCAACGGTAGGAGAAACTGGGGTAAATATCAGAAATTAAAGAACAAGGTCAGCTTGGCAAATTATGCAGAACAATGCATGGAGTTGCTGAAAACAAGAAACTTCTACCTGTGTTTAATGTGTTACTTAAGCATGCTAGTATTAAGCCATTTCCTTTGAATAGGAATAGATCACAGTATCTATTCATAGAATTATTGAGGGATTTACTGACTATGTGAGTATGCTCCAAAGAGAGATGCCCAGTGAACTAAAACTGTTTTCCATCAATTAAATTAGAGAATTGAGGTGTTTAGATTACTGAGTACTAATCTCCATGACCTTACATTAAATAATAAATAAGAAAACAGAGAAATCAGAATTATAATTTCATCAGCACCATAATTAATGATAAGCTCATCTCCCACATTTTGATAATTTAAAACATCAAATATTAATGAAAATGCAGAAAATGAAAATGATAATGAAAGCAAAAGACAAGCTGAAATATAATCACATTATATTGTCATGAAGTCAGTATTACTAAAAATCTTAGACATCAGCATTCTTTCTCAAAACAAAATACACAACTGCAGGAATAAAGCAATTTAACTTACACTTAAAGCTACAAAGAAATTATGAAAAATTAAAAATTATAGTAAGCTCTATTGCTCTACCTAACATAAACTTTTACCCACCTCTATTTTTCTCAAACTCTATTTTGTCTACATATTGAAGTAGTTTGTTTTATGCCATTTTTTCAAGATTTTTCCACATAGCTTTTAACAGATTTTTGTTTCTATACCCAGGATTTTAGCAAATAAATAATAGAAAAAATATAACTAAAGATGAGCAGAGCTAAAGCCTCAGGTCTAACATACCAACAAACAAAAGCAGGCACTAGTGGTTAATTGCATAGCTCCTATGGGATAACAGAACTAAAATGCTGGGAAATTGAAATTAAATTCACTTCTTGGTTAATGGGGCCTTCTTTATTCATAAAAGAAGCTGGAAAAATTCTGTCAAAATCTCAAATTACAGCTTACATGGAGCTGTGAACTTAAGCAAGTGAGATCTTGGAACTTTGACAGTGAACAAAGTCATTAATGAACTTAGTTTGTATACATGAGTTCATAAGATCACTAGTTTAAAATAGCACTACTATATTAATTTGCAATATCACTAGCTATCAAGATTGAGGCAAGATCCCAGCTCAATAATGAAGTCCTGTTTCTAGATTAGGGATCCCTAAGAAGGCATGAAGGCAATCATAAAATTTTTAATAAGAAAGGGGTATATGCCGAGGGAAAAGCAGGAATGGAAGGAACAAGGAAGAGAGATAGAAGAGGTCCTAGATGATTTTTGCCTCCTTGAAGATAACTTGAAATATCTCAAACTTATTCAAAGTATTATGGAGAAGAAAAAAGAGGAAAATTTCCCAACTCAATTTATAAGACTAGAAAAAATTACTAGTAAAATCAGAAAACAGCAGAAATCAGCTTCCTGAATTAATTAACAATAACAAATATCACAAACTGTTGGTTTAAAGCAACAGAAATTTATTCTCCCATAGTTTTGGAACCAGAAGTCAAATTTCAGTATCACTTGAAGTAAATCAATAGGTCTACAGGGCCACACTCCTTTAAAAATCTCAAAGAAATTAGTTCTTATTTCTCTGGTAATCTCAGGCTCTGATGGCAACCATCATTCCTTGGTTTGTGGTCACATCAATCCACTCTTGAAAGATAATATTGTCCAACTCTCACTATTATATCTTCACATTGCCTTCTCCTCCCTCTGCCTCTTCCTGATGAAGATACAAGTGATTGCATTCAGGGCCCTCTGTTTCCTCCCCACCCCCCGCCTTTTTTGGCCATATAAAGTACCAATCACATGTTTCAGGGATTAGACATGGATGTCTTTTGAGGGGTCATTTTTTAACCTACACAGACAATATAAAAGAGGAATCATAAACCAACAGCACAAATAGAAATGGACTTATAAATCTCAACAAACCAAATCCTAAATTTCATACAGTAAGTGTCTATGAGAAAAAAAAATGATCAAAGAATCTATATGACAAAGGTGAGATTACAAAAAATGCAAGCATAATTTTTGAAAATATATTAATGTAATTGACCACATTAATAGATTAAGATGGTAAAAAAAAAGACTGCATCAATAGATACAGAAAAAATATTCAGCCTTCATAAAATGTAAAATTCACTATGTGAAAAAAATACGAAATCTTGCAAACAAGAAAAAGAAAAGCAATGCTTTAATCTGGTAAAGTCTCTATAAAAACTTTATGTTCTATTTAATACTTAAGGATGAAAGGTAAAGACATTCCCTTTAAAGTCAGAGATTAAAAAAAATAAAAATAAATAAAATAAAGTCAGAGATTAAGCTAAGGATCCCCAGTTTACCACAAAATATTCAACACTGGTCTGAAGGTATTAGCCTATTAAGTCCACAAATGCACACATGCACAGACAGAAGAATGAAATAAAACTTCTTTATTTGAACACTAGTTGACTGTGCACATCATTTGATGATAAACATAAAATCTAAGAAAATCCACAACCAAAATATTAAAAGTAATAAGAGAGCTCAATGAATTTCCTAGATCAAAGATGAATAAGCCAAATTAAACATTTCCAAACATTACCAATAACCAATTACAAAACATTAAATAAGAAACTTAAAGATATCTACTACAAAGAAAAATAATATACGAGAATCCTGCAAATAAATCTAAAAGAAAGGAGAAATAAAAAGGCGAGACTACTGAATTAAAAACCATAAAAATTTTATTGAAAGGTTTAAAAGAACACTTATATCAGTAGACAGATATATTATTGGTTTATTGGAGGACGAGAAAACCAAATACTCCCAGGATGTTAGTCTGTCCAAATTACATCTATAAAGTTAAATACAATTTTAATCAAAACTCCTACCATATTTTCTATGGATTTTATCAAGTTGATTCTAAAATGAATGAGTCAACAATAAGGAAAACCAAGATAACTCTAAAGAGAGAAGTTTAAGGAGAACTCACTCTACTTATAAAGTGATTGAAATTTAAAAAGTGTGGCATTAGTAAAGATATCCTAAATAAAATATGAAGCAGAGGCTCTAAAAACAGATTCTCACATATATCAATTTTGGCCTTACAAAATTAGAGAAGAAAAGATGTAGTATTCAATTATTATAGATGGGACAACAGGTTGTGAATAGATTCCCACTTCACATTGGATACAAAAATCTATTTCAAATGTATTAAACATGGAAACATGAAAGATGAAATTTCCTGATCCATATACAAAAACACAAAAACTATTTCTTAAATGATAAATTCTACTATGTTAAGATTTTTAACATTTCTGAATAATAAAATAAGATAAGCAAAGTAAAAAGAGAAGCCACAATCTGAAACAAGTTTTATTGTAATGTACATAGTTAACAAAAGATGTGAATTCAGAATGTGTGAAGAACTTCCATAGTTTAATAAGAAAAAGACAAACATAACAGTAAAATAACAGATCAAGAAATTAATAATAGATCAAGAAATTAGATCAAATAATTCCACAGAGAAACCCAACTGGACAATAAACAAAAGGTGTTTAACCTCATAAGTCAGAAAATGCAAAATTTTAAAAATCAATTACCAATAGGAAGTTATACTCCATGTGTGTATAATATGTCAAAATATATTCTACTGCCATATACATCTAAAAAGAACAAATAAAAAATACAATAAAAAATCGATTACAATTTCATGCCATCAGTTTGGCCTCATTTACAAATCTGATGATACCAAGCATTGGAGAGGAAGTAAAGGAATCAGTACAAACCATTCCTCTAGGAACTGAAAATTATTTCATCCAGTTTGGAGAGCCACTCTGAATTAGCTAGTGAAACTGAAAATAGCTATCTATGCTCTATTGCCCAGAAATCTCACTTCTACTCTAGAAAAGCTCTCAAGCAGGCACAGAAGACATGAAGAGAGATGTTCATTCAGTACTATTTCTATTTGAAAAAATACAGATAATGTAAGTCAACATGATAAAAGATAAACTATAGCATACTCATGCAAGAGAATTATATAAAGCAGTCAAATGAACAAATTAAATGTAAAAGAATTTAATTTTGAGATAACTGTCAAAAAAGAGTTGGACAAAGAAAGCAAGTTTCAGGAAAGGATAAACACTATGATACCATAATATTAAGTTTAAAATCTTGTGAAATAACATATTAGGCTTGGTGATATATATGTATAAACTATACAAATAAAAACACGCATAGAATGACAAGTATTTGAGATAACTGCTATATATCTAATAAAAGAAAAATAAAAATCAAAAATGATAAAATGTTAAGATTTCTATAAATGGATATTATTCAAACTTTTTGACATGTTTGAAATATCTCAAAATAAAAAAAGATAAAGTAAAAAAATAAAAAAGGAATACACAAGATGGACCCAGTGGCTCACACCTACAATCCCAGTGACTCAGGAGGCTGAGGCTGGAGGATCACGAGTTCAAAGCCAGCCTCAGCAACTCAGCAAGGCCTTAAACGACTCAGTAGACCTTGTCTCTAAAATACAAAAAAGGGATGGGTGGTTAAATGTTCCTGGGTTCAATCCCCAGTACCAAAAAAAAAAAAAGGAACACACATTGGAAAGAGACAATGTAACTAACAATCTAAAACTAGTTATCAACAAAGGTTAATTAATTAGACTAATGAAAATATTTATTGACTCAAAATTACACTGATTTCCAGAGTGGCTGCACAAAAATAGGTAATTGCTGGCTTCATAATAATATGAAACTTCAAAATATTATCTTAATTTTGAATTGCGTTTTTAGATTAAATTTCTCTAAGTAATTTTTTTTAAGACCTTTGTTAAAATGGTGGGTTTATCTTACAAGATTAAGGAAACAACATTGCTGCAGTTACGAAGTTTTCCCACTAGTCTGTGCTATGGCACTTTGTACAAACTGGCTCAACTTGATTCAACGCATATTGGTACTACATAACTAACCTACTTTTTCCCCTAAAAAATATATTAAATGTCCATTTAAAATGTGTAAAATAAAAACTCAGGCAAAATGAGATGAACAGTACCATTATTCTATACTACAAAATGTGAAGTTGATTAGAATAATTATTTTCCATTGTATATTGACTGATTCAAAACTTCAATAGAGGAAATAGAAACAAACATACGATAAGCTGACAGTTTAGTTGTCCATAATGTAGAACATACCAGTTATGATGAATAAACTACATTAAAGTAAAATATTGATTTCAAAACAGAGAGAAAGCAAGTTTAATTTTTCCTGAAATAGAAGGCATATGCACCTAAAAGACTTCATTAAAAACAGAGACCAGAACATGAGGATTTCTGAAGAGGATATCCTATAAAAGACAGGGGACAAGACATAACTATTTGAAGGTTAACAGATGGTAAAGATGTCATTTTAGCAAATTAGAAGTGTATATCTAGATGCAATGATGGTGAAATGCCTGAAATATAGTGATGTGGAAAACACTACAATACTTTTAAGAACGAGAAAATTTTAAGAAGTTGGGTTAATTCAGAGGGGGAAACGTTCAGAGCATAAAGCTTCATTTACCTGATTCTCAGATTCTTGCTAGTAATTCTTTAAATACTTTAAGGTTAATGATCAAAACTACTTGGGATCCTCCATGGTTTATTGCAAGTAAATTTCCAGAAGCCATGGACTACTATATGAACTTTCCTTTGCAAAGTGTGCTTTTGGTTCCTGCACTGCTAGAAGACAATGACATCATTAATCACATATAATCATCCAAATGTAAGGCAGGTCCAACTTAGCCCACCCAAGGTATATCTACTACTGTAAGAAAGACAAGCCAGATCACAATACTATGATAGCACAAAATTTAAAGCACAACTTTATATTTAAGTTTCAGTGCATTTGTATTTTCATTTATCTCAAATTTAATAAGACCAAAATTGAATTTTAGACAATCACCCCAAAATTGCTCCATCCACAATCTTACCTATAGCAATTAATGGCAACTTTCCATTCTCTCAGTTTGCCTCAGGGCAAAATATTGGACTGACCTTTTTCTCCCATATACCATATACATTTCCCAGGGTGTGGGGTTGGGGGAGTTTGACTCTTCTTTAAAATACACCTACAGAGATAACATGTCACCACCTCCACCACAATTACTCTAAGCAACCAACATCAATCACATAAATTACTGCAACAACCTGGTAACTAATCTTCCAGCTTCCACTCTTTTCTCTTATTATAAAAAAAACAAAACTGTCTAAATAAGCCTTTTTAAATGTTTTTAAATATAAGTAAAACAATGCTGCTTTTTAATCAGAATATTATGCTCCCTGTTTCACTTAGAATAAATGCCAAAGTCCTCAAAGTGATGTAAAATTTTCTCTACAATTTTACCCTGTGTCCTACAGCATTCTCTATTTCTCTGCTCCATGCTCACTTGCTCTGCCCCAGCTATACTGAACTTCACTGCTATTCTTCCAACATGTCAAGCATGCATTGAACATAGGACCTTTGTCCTTGCTGATTGCTTTTTCCTTAAATACAAACACTAACTCACTCATTAGTTTCAAGCTCAACTGTCACTTTTTAAGGCGATCCAAATTAAAATTCCAACACCACCCAAAATTAAGGGGTCTTAACTTTCATTTTCTCCGAGGCATTTACACATTCTAATATTTACTTATCTCATTTGTTGCCTGCATTCCCTAACTCCCCAAAGTAGAAATTCTAGGAAAATAAGAGATATTTATTTATTTTAGTTCACTGCTATCTCCCAATGCCCAAACAATACCAAGATTTATTCAATGAATGAGTGAATTAATATATTAACTATAGATACAGAACACAGTTATACACTACTTTCTTTAAAATGTTTTCTTTGTAAATTTATACAATCCAGTTTTACAAAACTATCTTTAAGAAAAAATAAAGTATTAAGAACTTAAAAAAATCAAATACTACTAGGAAATTTATTTTTCTGATAAAAATACTCGTTTAATAAAATTCAAAGTGTGGAAACAAAGTATTTTAAGATTTCTTTGGTGTGCATTAAATTGCTTAAACATTTGGATGAAAATATGATGTGCATTGTTTATCTTAGAGGTTTCCAAGTTTTTTCAATTGAAATACACTTTTGATTTACCTCAAATAATTTTAGAATCTAATCTAGATTAGAAGAGAGAGAATGTCATGTTTATTTTTCAGTAGAAACATCCATTTCTGTGTAGTACTCTTGATAACATATAATTACATTCCTGAGGGGGAAAAAAAGACTCTAAATATAGGCTAATTTCTTTAAATATGGAAAGTATTAATGAAATATAAAGTGATCACAGACCTTTTACCCCTCACTCCCTATTTCAAACTTACTACAAAAGGCAACAGTTATGAAGACAATGTGATACTGACATAAGGAAAGACTATATATATAAGAGAGAGAGAGAGAGACGATTGGAATAGAGTTGAAAGTCGGGGGGAGGAAATCAGACATCTACAGGTTTTTGATTCTCAAGAAGGGTACCAAGAACATTCAATAGGGATAGTCTTCTCAACAAATAGCATTGAAACTACTGGATATTCACAGGAAAAATAAAAAGTCGAATGCCTAATTCACACCATATACAAAAATTAACTAATCTGAATCAAAGACTTCAATGTAAGAGCTAAAATTATAACATTCCTAGAAAAAACAGGAGTAAATCTTGGTGACCTTAGTTTAGGCAACTGTTTCTTAAGTGTGATAACCAAAAGAATAAGGCAAAAGAAAAAATAGATAAATTACACTTCATCAAAATTAAAAATTTTTTATGCATCAGTTTTCTCTTTCTCTCTCTCTCTCTCTCTCTCTCTCTCTCTCTCTCTCTCTCTCTCTCTCTCTCTCTCTCTCTCTCTCTTCCCCCCCCCTTGCTCTGCAGAGGTGGGTAATGTAAGGTGTTTATATGAATCAATTCTTGTGGAAGGAAGAGGGAGGAAGCAGCATTAGATATGAGGTAAGTCAGTTTGAAGTACCCTTAGCCAACCTGGCAGGATTGCTGAGGCAAGAACTGGTCACTAGCATTGCCTAGATTTGGGACAACTAACTAGGCCTTTTGGCACACATCTCTCAGCCACTGGATGTGCTGACCAGGAAAGGCATCACCTCTAGCAGGCTTCCCTCTGCAGCTGAGGCTACCTTGAAGGGGTTGAGAGCTGAATCTATTTGCCTCTCCACTACTCACAGCTGAGCAACACATCCTTCTTTAAAGGGGGTCTGTGCTACTACACCCACCTGTATCAAGGTCTCTGAGTCAAGAACCTTGAGAGAGAACAGGTATCACTGAATGTTGAAATCTGGGTATGATTAGCATGACCATACTTTTCCTCAAAGTGAAGTTCAATTTGACTTCAAATGAGACCATTTTTAGAGCAAAAAGTAGAAATATGGTCAAGGCATAGGAGGACAGAGATTCAACAGTACATATTTTACAGCAATACCAGGAGAAAAAGAAAGCTGATTCCTGTTTGAACTCTTCCAAAGTTTGGCCCCCGTGAAGGACTGAATTAATGGTCTCAGTACTCTATACTTCGTATTCATACTCTTTTCCATGTGGATTTTTAGTTCTTCCCATTAAAAATGTTCCTCCAACCCTTGACCACATGACTTGCTTTTGGCAACAGAATGACACAGAAATGATGGTGAAGCTGTTCCAAGGCTTTAAGAAGCCTTCAAAGTTTATGCTTGCTGTAGCTTGTCTGTTACCACCATGGGCAGGCATACCTTTGTCCACTGGCCTCAGGAAGAGAATGGAGCAGTCAAATAGTATTTTCAAGAAAATGAAAAGATAATAGAATAGGAACAATATTTGCAAATTATATGTGTGATAAGGGTCTAATAACCAGAATATATAAAAAGAACTCTTAAAAATCAATAACCTAACTAGGGTTGCAATGTGGCTCAGTGGTAGAATGCATGAGGCCCTCAGTTAGATTCCCAACACTGGAGGAAAAAAAAAAAAACAAAATGGGTGGCAGGGGAACCAAATTTTAAAATCGGCAATGGACTTAAACATTTCCTCACAGAATATTTATATATGGTCAACAAATAAGTGAAGAAATGTTTATCATTAGTCATTGAGGAAATACAAATAAAACCACAATGATACCACTTAATACCCATTGGAATGAATATAGAAGCCAAGCACAAAAGGTCACATATTATACAAATACATTGATATGAAATTTTCAGAATAGGTAAACCCATGGATAAAAAGACAGATACATTAGTGATTGCCAGGTTGTAGGAAGAGATGAGAATGACTACTAATGAATACAGAGGTTTGGGGTTGGGAGGGTATGAAAATGTTCTAGAATTAGATGGATGGTCATGCAACATTGTTAATAAAACAACTTGTATATTTTAAATAATTAATATATGTCTGATGAATTATATCTCAATTAAAAAATTAAGAAGAAAAACTCCTTCTAAGGAAAATCTCAGACCCAGATGAGTTTGATCTTATTTGAGGCTTCTCCACATCTTGAGCCTGAAATCTGGATGAAAAGTAGTTTCTTTATTTGAAAGATGATCCCAAAAAGTACAGTGAAAGACTGAGGAAATGAAATACAGAAAGGAAGAAAAATGATAAATATTAATTAAGGAATAACTTATTTGGCAAGGGGAGACAAATGGAACTTGGCCATGATAGATTCTTCTCAGAATCAAACCCACTAAGTGTCAAAAGACTGGGGTATATATTAGCTAATGAAACTCCTGTCTCTCCCCTTTGAGTCAGGTCTGACCATAAAATGCTTTTAGGCAGAGAGGTTTAGGAAGCTATTGGTATGCTCAGGAGCTATTTACAGGTAGCAAACAGAGTGGGTTGTAAGCATATGAGTAGAATACCTATAACAACTGCTACAGTTGTACAGCTGAATTCTACCAAAGGAATCATTAATTCATATATTACAAAACTGTTCCACAAAGTTGAATTTTAACTGATAATAAAAGCCATATTGCTCATCTTATAAGCCTAATGGAATTTCAACATAAAATAAGCAAAGCACAGATCAATTCTACTCACATACATTTGGAGACAAAAACATAAGCCAATACTTAAATAACAAAATCCAAGACAACTAGAATTTATATCATAATCAACACTCTTCACTCCCAGAGATGTAAAGATGGTACAACATCAGGAAATTCAGTTATGTATTTGAAAATGTTAACTGAATAAAGGAGAAAAAATCATAACTCAAGTAATAAAGTACTTGCTAAGGCTCAACCACCATTTTAGAGTTTAAACTCTTAAAATATTAAGAATACAAGTGCATTTCTTTAGCTTGGGAATTGAAATAAAAATCAAAGAACTTTCTTCAGGTTGGTGGAAATGGTATATTAAAATATGTTGACAAAGATCATACTTGATGGAGAAGTTTTAGGTCCATTCCCTTTAAGTTTGCATCATACTTGACCAAATAAAATCATGTATTCTCAAATACTTCCTTTAAGTATAAAATAATATATGTTTACAAGATAAAAGTAAACAGAACAATATGAGAACAACAAAACTATAAAACACTTCATAAATAGGAAATGACAAAAAAAATCACTTTAGCCCATTTATGGTCATGTTGTTAATGACCGTGATAATTGGGAAGGTATAAATAAAACATAATGTAGATTTTTTATCTTAATAAAGTTACCAATTTTTAGACAATATAGACAATAATAAAGTTTATTTGAAGTTAATTTAAACAATAATAAGGTTACCACTTTTTAGATAATATTTTAAAATCAAATTAATGGACTAGAAACTGCAGATAAATTTAGACTGCCAGCAATCTCATTCTGCATGTAATCATGATTAGTTCTCATCTGTATTTATTGTAGATAACTGGGAAATATCTTGAGAAGAAATATGTGGATGTTACTTGTTATGAAAGAAAATGTGCAATGCATTTGCAGGTTTAATACTGAAATAAATGAAATTATGTCCAGAATTAACACACAATGTGTACTTGCTAAATGTGCAGAGGTTTCTTTTATGTTTAGAGAACATTAGGCATACTACAATTTTAAGTCATGACTAAGGTACTGGCTAAACACATTTTGAAAAAAGGTATAACATAAACTTAATTCTGATTGCAGTAGTACTGGAAAATATGAGGGTAAGGAACGATTGAGATTATCATTTTAAACTCATGTTCTTTATAAAACGATCTTAAAACACTAATACAGTAGGTCAACCCTTTAGAAGTGATATGCAATCTTATAATAAACGTCATTTAATAACTTGCATTTGTTAAAATTCATATAAATTTAAGAAAGAAAATATGAGAATAAGCAAGAGGATGCTGTTGGACATACAACCATTCTGGGAAAGAGACTTCTAATTGTAAAAGTATATGCTGCTCCAGAGAATCCCTGTGAGAGACTGTTGTTGAAACATTATTATCCAACAAAGGTATGAAACCATTTCTCTTGAAGTGTCATTTATTTGCAAAATATTCAAACCCCAAAGAAAGCAATTAACGTTATAAGGAGAAAACTGAAAGTATTGGTAACTTATAAGCAGTTATTCAAGACAGGCTTTGAAAAACTCTTACAAATTAATATTGTGCTCACTGCTAAACACAGGAAATCTTTTTTTTTTTTTTACAGGCACAATTTTTTTTTTTTTACTGTAAACAAATGGGATACATGTTGTTTCTCTGTTTGTACATGGAGTAAAGGCATACCATTTGTGTAATCATAAATTTACATAGGGTAATGTTGTTTGATTCATTCTGTTAGTTTTTCCCTTCCCCCCACCCCTACCACCCCTCTTTTCCCTCTATACAGTCCTTCCTTCCTCCATTCTTGCCCCACTCCCTAACCCTAACTCTAACCCTAACACTAACCCCTCCCACCCCCCATTATGTGTCATCATCCACTTATTAGCGATATCATTCATCCTTTGGTTTTTTGAGATTGGCTTATCTCACTTAGCATGATATTCTCCAATTTCATCCATTAGCCTGCAAATGCCATAATTTTATCATTCTTTATGGCTGAGTAATATCCCATTGTATATATATACCACAGTTTCTTTATCCATTCATCAATTGAAGGACATCTAGGTTGGTTCCACAATCTGGCTGTTGTGAACTGAGCAGCTATGAACATTGATGTGGCTGTATCTCTTTATTATGCTGATTTTAAGTCCTTTGGGTATAGGCCAAGGAGTGGGATAGCTGGGTCAAATGGTGGTTCCATTCCAAGTTTTCTAAGGAGTCTCCACACTGCTTTCCAGAGTGGCTGCACTAATTTGCAGCCCCACCAGCAATGTATGAGTGTACCTTTCTCCCCACATCCTCGCCAACACCTGTTGTTGCTTGTATTCTTGATAATCGCCATTCTAATTGGGGTGAGATGGAATCTTAGGGTGGTTTTGATTTGCATTTCTCTTATTACTACATACAACAAAAGTAGATTGCTCTACCTCTTCCATAAGTTATGAGCAAAAAAGATGTTAACTAGTGAGTCCATCAAAGTAATTTTATTAAATCCTCATAATGATACCACTGTATATTGCAGAACTCATTAAGTGGCAAGAAGCACTGTTCAGATTGTGGCAAAAATTGTGGTAGATTATATTACTTGCAGATACATTATCTAGAGATTCCAGTCATTCTCAATCGCAATGAGAACAACATAACTGATGAAATTATGGCATATATAAGAAATATGCCCAACTAGTGAAGAGATTTCAAAACTGCATATTCATCTTCAGGTTATTTTTGTTTCAGTTAGCAACTTATATCTCCATGAATAGAGTTGGTTCAATGAGTGATCACAGGAAATAATCTTATGGTTAAGGCTTTAAACTCTACACTGAAAACACTTGTCTTCATGAAGATTGACCCCTGATTGAAGTATCAAATGTTACCACTAAAAGAGGAATTATTAGTATATATAAAATATTAAATGTTTTCAAGTGATGCGTGAGTAAATGAAGTCCACTTGTACATAATTTTTGTCACAATAAGATTATCAAAGAATATATATTAATATTTTTATTTAAATTTAAAAGTAAAATAAGACTGACAGTTTCATTTGGCTGATTAATTTGACAATAAGAATGGCTTTGCCTATTAGTTAATATGCTCCATATTTTCTATAAACTGAAAGCTCAATATGCAGTTCTAAGAGACTTATAAAACAATTTAAAGCATACAAAAAGACAAAATAATTTTATTAAAATAAGTTATAATTATTAAGGGTACTAAAATTAACATTTTCCAAACCCTTTTTGGGTTAGGCATACTGGCTTGAACAAGATGTCTCTAACTGTAAGAATAAAAAGAACAGTCACTTGATAGGTTCTTGGTAACACCTTTTTGTTATAACTCCAGAAATTAACAGAATAAATCACAAACCAGTTAATAAATTTTGTGAGTGTTTTCAATTTTTTGCTTTCATCAAATTGAAGAAAAACCTAAATTAGTGGTCAACTGATACATAACAAAATTATTTTTGATGATAGATTACTATATTTTTTTTGTCATGTAACTTGGAAAGAGTTTGAGGAAATGAGTGAATTGTTATTACCAAATTCCTTTTATTCACATTCAGTCATAAATGCAAACAACCTTCCTCAGCACTTGTATCTATAAAAATAAAAGAAATAGAATTGATGCTGAATTCCATCTCAGCCTCTAGAATTATGAACAACTTTGAAAGAAAACTAATCCAACCCATCTCCAAAAGAATTCTTACACTTAATTATTTTAATCAAAATTTGTATTTGTTATTTTAACAAATTGCACATTAGTAATTATCAATTACTGATGATTCAATTCAGTAGAAGTTTTTCAAAACTTTAAGCTTTATGGCCAAAGAAATTTTTAAATGTTTCCCTACATATGCATATTTTGTTGGAACAGACTATTAAAAGATGATTTTTAAAGAGATGTAGTCATGTATGTTCTATCTTTGGAAATCCAGGTGATTGCTAACAAAAAAAAACATATTACATGTGTATAAATACTGTGAAGGATGTGGAATGTACATAAAAATTCAAAGAAAAACAAAACTTTCAATTGTCAAAAATTGTGTTCATGTGTTTGATTTTTTTTATATTCATGAAAATTAACAAACCACCAAACTATTTAGATGCCATTGGATATATATATATATATTTTTAAGAGGTTCTACTAAACTATTTAGATGCCATTGGATATATATACATATATTTTAAGAGGTTCTAACAATTTTACTGTAAATACCAATATAATATGCTAGAATCTGTACCCCTTGCAACTAAACACATGATGCTAATGTTAAACAACCTCATAAAAATATATGGAGATGAAAGATTTTTTTAAAATTAAATGAGAGGCTTGAAACAAACATTTGAAGATCAGTGTCTAAACTATCACCTCAGCTACTACTTAACAACATTTAGCTTCCCCCACCCCAATAATCCCATGTTATACAAGTTTCCTAATCCACAACCATCTTATATTTAGCTATCACGTACAATACTTTCTGAGCAGAGTTGTGTAGGCTATAAACTGCCACCCTTTACAAGAAGCTCTATAAGCCAGGTCTTACCTACTAAGTCATTTCTTCCCTTCCCCATCAGTTGGCAAGAAGACAATGGGCACCTAGGTTAATTAAGTCAGTAGAGCCTATCTAGTAAAGTTCACTAATATTCTGTTTAATCACCACTTACAAAGTTGTTTCTGTGGGAAAATTTATTTCAAGCTCCAACTTGACAAATAAAGAATGTATATTCTTACCTACCATTCCCCTTCACAATCTTAGTAATAACTATTCTGATAACACATGAAAAACTACATATTCCTAAAAACTTACAGAATATTAGCTTTCTATGTTGACATAAAACAATACCTATCTAAATTAATCATTTCCCATCCATTCTTAATTAAGTTACAAAAGGGTATGCAGGGTTGGGGATATAGCTCAGTTGGTAGAGTGCTTGCCTAGCATACACAAGGACCTGGGTTCAATCCCCAGCACCACCAAAAAAAAAAAAAAAAAAGATATGCAATCTAGGTCAGGGATAGGGTTCATATTTAGGAATTACTTCTTGTTTAATGTTTTAAGCCTCCAGCTGCCTGTATATAAATTTATACTTCATGCATACACTATGGAAATCTGGGATTCATGACATTGATTTTTTTATTTTTTATTTTTTTAGATGTTGATAGACCTTTATTTTAGTCATTTATTTTTATGTGGTGCTGAGAATAGAACCTAATGCCTCGCCCATGCTAGGCAAGTGCTCTATCACTAAGTCACAATCCCAGTCCCATGACATTGATTTCTGAGTATGTTAACACCAAGAGAAAGGCAGGGCTTAAAGTTTAAAAAGGAATGATCTTTAGAATCAGAGAAAACAGTGGTATCTAAACCTAACTATGTACTAGAATAATCTGAGTAACCATAGAAAACAAAGATTCCTCTGATATGGTGTACACTGAAATGTGTTAATATTTTTAAAACTGCCCCAGATAATTCTGCTAACTCAAAAATAAACAGCAGGGAACTCCTGAGATAAATCATTCAGAATCTGACGCTTTATTATGGGCCTTTGGGCAAACTGTTTAACCAAGGTTAAGCTTCGTTTTCTATATAGAAAAATGAAGATAATTGAACTCCTTAGGGAAGAAAGACTGTGTCTCACTCAGCTCTGTAATTCCTGCACACAATACTTGGTTGTTAGTAGCTTCCAAAAGGTGTTATTGATATATTTAGTATATACTTAGGTTTTTTTAAATAAAAGTAAATTCATTATACTTCCTGCTTTCTATTAAATACCTACATATAGCTTGGGAATTTTAAATTTTAAATTTTCATAGAATATATATTTAAATACATAAAGATCTGTTACAAAAATATGTTTTTCTGATGCTCTGAACTACCAGTGCAATGACTACAATAACTATGGGCATGATAATATAAACATAAGGCCATAATAGTATTGATTACAATAGCTACAATATTTAGGAACATTTAGAATAGATGAGACATCTATCTATTTTTAATAAAATCCACTAAAAATGATTTAACATATACAGTTTTGCTTTAAAGATGGGTTTTTAAGAATATACCCATTTAATCTTTTCAAAGGTAACAGATATGTAGTAAATTTTAGTATTAATATTATTTTTATATTGTAAATATAAAATATTCTTAAACAAATTTAATTTTTACTGCCAATTCTAAATCACCTCTATTAGGCAAAACTATGTTAGCATGAAAAAAAATACAGGAAAATTCATACTATATTCATTTGAAATGGATGTTGGTAGTAATATTTAACATAGAGACAATCTGCATAATTTATGAATAAACTAGAAAATACCTTCCTTTCATCGACTTTCTTTTTAACATATCCCACTCCTTAGAAAGAATTCACTTCTAAATGGTCCATACTTTCACCCTGAAAGTTGTATGTATATATGTCTTTAAGGCAGTAATATGTTCATCCTGTTTTTTAATTGGGTAAGATTACTTTAACCATGGTACAGTCAAAACAGAATGGCAAAGTTAAGTTAAACCTCTTTCCCCTTCAGTTCCTATAGGAAATAATCAATTATGAAGTAAATCAAAATAAAAATAAGAAATTGAGAAATTAATAAAACATTTTTCAAAGAAGTAGAGAAAATTATTTCTCTCAATATAATCCTTTGTATTAATTTCAAAACAGTATTATGGAAGAGTGAAAATATCTTTCATTCATTCAGGAGGACCAACAGTCATATAAAACCACTACATTAAAAAAAAAAACTTTTACTTTCCTCTTTCAGACCACCCCCTATTAATATTTAGCCAGTATGCAAAGGTGTGGAGTAATAACCAGTGTCTATTCTGATTAGTCAGCTATACATTCTGATTGGTTGGTCCCCACAGCCTACTGACTGATAATAATTTGAATATCTACCAAGTATTTCCTAACTATCAGTAATTGTATTAGTTATTTGTGATAAATTAGTCGTAATTAAAAAAAAAAAAACAATCTTTGCCCTCAGGAACCCAACATGTGAGGCATATAGGTAAAAAAAAACAAGTCATAATATGATCTGATAAGGAGAGTGACAACAACATGAAGAAGATACTGAGAAAGAACTGACAGGTTTCTGCAGAAAGAAATATCTAAATTGGATTTGGAAGAACCCACGAGTTTGCCGAGTGGACAAAATACAGAAGGGGACTCTGGACAGAATAAACAATGTGTGAAAAGAAAAGAAAGCATTAAATAGAATGTTGTCTTGATAAAAGATACAATTTAAAAGTGCTAAAAATAAAAATTTGAAAAACAGTGAAGCAAGAGGTAAGGTAGAGAATTTAGTAAAATCCCATCTATGAATAGTCTTAAATTTTAGGGCAATTAAATCCTAATAGTAAATAATAACTTTCCCTCTACCATATTCTCTCCACCAAATAAATTTCCATGGAAATTCAAGTCTCTTGTTTAGACTACTTTCAGTGTATCCCTAGTGAACATTATCTTACTTTTAATTGGTCATTTCCCCGCTTTTTTTAACATTACAATAAGTCCTAGTGCTATGTTGTTAGTTTAACACTAGCCTCACTTGGTACCATCTTCAACTAAATAATCTAGCCCTCAGATTAAAGAACAATGCTCTGGCATTTTTAAAAGACACACAAACAGCTCAGCAAATTCTATTATGATACATACTTAAAAATAAATTTCAGACAAAAAGTTAAGCCAGCACATCCTCCCTAGCAGACATAAGTCTCTGAGGAATCACTATTTATTCTATGAAAACACAGGTCAGTTACTTTGCAGATGGCTGAAGTTAATACAGAGCTATTCTTAGAGATTCAATTTGGTCAATTCCAGGTTGATAACACTCTGGTGGGCTCTCAAATAGTTAAGATCCAGATAGTTTGATGTAAAACAATGCTGAACTTTAATTCCTATTACTGGTATATTTACCTACACCTGTAGAAGGCTCGACACCAGAGCATACTTTTTTTGGCTATGCACCTTTTCATCTAGTTTCACCATTCAATATAAGAACAAACAACAATGGAACATATCCCAAGATATATACCAATGGCTCTTAAAGATCTAAACTATAATACAAGAATAGACCCTGCACCAATGAACACTCTAGTAGACTTAAGGAAAGTACTATACTTTGGTGCTAGAAACTATTGGTCCCTGAGACACACAAAAAAAAGTCCCTTAGAACGAACACGGAGGCTGCTGCGGCACTACCCACCTCAGCACTGCATCTCTGAACAGGCTGCCTAATGCCACCCCATGGCCCACTCTTGCTACCCCATCTCTGAAAGCAGTCACCTCCATCTTGGGACAACTCCGTCACCATCCTGGGTTACCTCCACTGCCACCACCACCATCTTAGTTGGGACACCAGCTGGAGCCTGGAAGTTCAACATCAAGGCACCTACAGGTTTGACATGGCCACCGCCACCATCTAGGAACATGGTCACTTCTATCTAGGGATAACAGCCAGGACCTGTAAGAACATCACCAAGGTCCCTGCAGGCTTGGTTGTACTTGAGGTATCCCTGCTAAGTGTGCTAACAGCCACCTTCTTGCTGCAGTGGCAGGAGAGAATCTTGCAAAGGGTCGGTAGGTTGGAAGAGGGTGTGAGGGCATCTTGATCCGGGCTCATCCAGCCAACCAGCTCTGCACTCACAGGGATCCCAGAGACAACTTAGGCAGCACTTGCTGTGACCCAACACCAACCTGGTCCATGACTCCCACCCAATATGGCCCTGGTCTGACCAGTTCGGTAATCAACAGGGCCCTCTAGCTTCTCAAGCCCCAGTCTCCCAACACCCCTCTACCCACCGACCCAGCCCAGTGCTTGCAGCTACGTGGCTGGCCCGCAACTCCCAACACCTGATCCTAACCTGCCCAATATAGAACAACTTTCCACAACAGGCACACAGGTCCTGGTGCTCAACCCTCAGGGCCTCTGGGAAGAGAGGTTCCTGATTAGAAAGTCAAAAAAGCAGGGGGTAGTGGGCTGGGGAGATAGGTCAGTTGGTAGAGTGCTTGCTTGGTAAGCTACAAAGCCCTGGGTTCAATCCCCAGCACCGCAAAAAAAAAAAAAAAAAAAAAAAAAAAAGAAAACAGGGGTGGGAGAGATAAAATTATAGACCATAGACCATGAATTGTGGGGCCCAAAAACAACGCAAGGGGCTAAGAACAGGTTCTTGCGTCACATGAATAGATCCCAAAAGAGATTCCTAGGGGGCAGTCTTCCAATGGAGACTGGCAATTGCTATGTCCTGCCTACAAGACTAACACTTTCACCCTCCTGAGGGTGGAATTACCAGCAAACTCCAGAAAACCCCACCTATTGGATGAGAAGAGAAGCAGAGAAGATACTGAACTCCAACAGGAACAATTTCTCAATTTTCCTTCAAGAATTTTTTTCTTTTTTTTTCCTCTTTTTTTCTTTTCTCCTTTTTCATTTGCCACTCTCACATCCCCAATATTTTTGAAATCAAGTACTTTTCATGTAGCAAGCTACCAAGGACTGGGATGTTTAAATAGTATATTATAGTTTTGTTGTAGATTCTTTTATTTTTATATTTCTTTTCTTTTCTTTTCTCTCTCTCTCCATATTCCTCTCACTTCTCTGTTTCCCTGGAGCCTCTTTCTCTCTTTTCTTCTGCTAGCAATCAACTTCTTTTGATTCCTCTTTCATTCTTTCATTCTTCCTATGATCTAATACCTCTATATTTTCAACTCCTATCTCAAAAACATCACGTCCTACACACACACACACACACACACACACACACACACACACACCATTCACTCTGTCCATTAGAAACTGTAGACCCTATTGCAAACCTATTGTTTATATTGTAGATAATCAAACAAAAAAATTCTGTTTATTATGACAAAACTATAAATGTCTTGATAGGGGTTATTTGTTTTAAGGGTGCATATTATTTGCATTGGGTGCTGTTAATATTGATCTCCCCCTTAAAGGTTAGGTATTGGAAACATACAGGGACACTATAAATCTATAGGGTAGAAATTGTAATACCTTGGATCCACACTGCTAGAGGAGAAGACACAAATAACATGAAAAAATCAAGGAAAAAAAGCAACCCACCCCAAACAAACCAAGATGCTATAATAACAGAATTCGTGGACAACATTGTAAAAGAAAAGAAAGGAGTTCAAAATGTACATAATTAAAATGATCTGTGAAGTAAAGGATGATATAAGACAGCTAATGCAGGCAACAAAAGACCACTTCAATAAAGAAATAAGAGAGCAAATGCAGGTAGCAAATGATTACTTTAATAAAGAGATAGAGATTCTGAAAAAAAAATCCTTGAAATGAAGGAAACAATAAATGGAATTAAAAACTCAATAGAAAGAATCATCAACAGACTAGATCACCTGGAAGATAGAACCTCAGACAATGAAGAAAAAATATATAATCTTGAAAATAAAGTTATCCACACAGAAAAGATGGTTAAAAAAAAACCATGAACAGAACCTCTAAGAATTATGGGATAACATGAAAAGACCAAATTTAAGAATTATTGGGATCAAGAAAGGCACAAAGATACAAACCAAAGCAAAGTAAAATCTTTTCAATGAAATAATATCAGAAAATTTCCCAAACCTAAAGAATGAAATGGAAAATCCCATACAAGAAGTTTACAGGACCCCCAAATGTACAAAATTACAGAACCCCCACACCAATGCACATTATAACGAAATTGCCTAGCCTACAAAACAAGGATAGAATTTTAAAGGTCACAAGAGAAAAATATCAGATTACATAGGGGGAAACCAATTTGGATCTCAGCAAATTTTTCAACACAGACCCTCAAAGCCACAGATCCTCCTGGAAAAAACATACCAAGCTCTGAAAGAAAATGGATGCCAACCAAGAATCTTATATCCAGCAAAACTAACCTTCAGATTTGATGATAAAATTAAAAATTAAACAAAAGTTAAAAGAATTTACAACTAGAAAGCCTGCACTAGAGAATATTCTCAGCAAAATATTCCATGAGGAAGAAATGAAAAATAATAATGAAAGTCAACAAAGGGAGAAACTAGCCTAAAAGAAAAACAAATCAAAGGAGAACCCAAGTCAAGTTAAAAACCAAAAATAAAACAAAATGACTGGGAATACAAATCAAATCTCAATAGTAATCCTAAACATTAATGGCCTAAACTCATCAATCAAAAGACAAAGACTGGCAGACTGGATATTTTAAAAAGACCCAACAATACACTGCCTTCAAGAGACTCATCTCATACAAAAAGACATCCACAGACTAAAGGTGAACGAATGAGAGAAAACATATCAATCCCATGGGTTGTGCAAGAAACCAGAGAATTCCATTCTCATATCAGATAAAATGGACTCCAAACCAAAGTTACCCAGAAAGGATAAAGAAGGACATTTCATACTGCATCAAGACATAACAATTGTAAATATTTATGCCCCAAACAATGGAGCATCTATGTACATCATCAAACACTTGTCCATTTCAGGAATCAAATAGATCACAACATACTTTGACACACCTCTCTCACCACTGGATAGATCTTCTAAACAAAAACTAAACAAACTATAGAACTAAATAATACAATCAATAATTTTGACTTAACAGACATATATAGAATATTCACTCCATCAATGAGTGAATAAACTTTTTTCTCAGCAACACAAGGATCCTTCTCTAAAACAGACCGTATGTTATGCCACAAAGCAATTCTTAGCAAATACAAAAAAGTAGAGATACTACCCTGCATTCTATCAGATCATAATGGAATGAAACCAGAAATAAATGATAAAATAAAAAATAGAAGCTACTCCAACACACCTGGAAACTAAATAATACACTATTGAATGATGCCTGGATAGCAGAAGACATCAGGGAGGAGATAAAAAAAAAAAAATTATTAGAGGTAAATGAAAATACCAATACAACATATCAAAATCTCTGGGACACTATGAAGGCAGGGTTTAAAGGAAAGTTCATTGCATTGATCTCATTCATTAAAAGAATAATAAGTCAACAAATAAATAACTTAACATTACATCTCAAAGCCCAAGAAAAAAGAAAAGATAAACACCAAAAGTAGTAGAAGACAGGAAAATAATTATAATCAGAGCTGAAAACAAGGAAATTGAAAGAAAAAAATGGAAAAATTTGACGAGACAAGAAGTTGGTTCTTTGAAAAAATAAATAAAATTCATAAACTCTTAGTTACATTAACAAAGAGGACAGAAAATACTCAAATTACTAAAATCCATGATGAAAAAGGAAATATCACAACAGACACTATTGAAATACAGAAGATAATTAGAAAATGTTTTGAAAATTTATACTCCAATGTACACAAAATCTCAAAGACATCAACAAATTTCTAGAGACATATGATCTACCCAAACTGAAGCAGAAGGACATAGAAAATTTAAACATATCAATTTCAAGAATGAAATAGAATTCAACATCAAAAAAAGCCTACCAACCAAGAAAAGACCAGGACCAGATGGAGTCTCACCAGAGTTCTACAAGACCTTCAAAGAAGAATTAATATCAATACTCCTCAAAGTAGTTCATGAAATAAAAAGGGGGGAACACTTCCAAATGCATCCTATGAAGCTACTATCGCCCTGATACCAAAAGCAGCCAAAGATACATCAAGGAAACAAAACATCAGACCAATGTCCCTGATGAACATAGATGTATAAATTCTTAATAAGATCCTGGCAAACCACATACATAAACATATTTAAAAAATAGTGCACTGTGATCAAGTGGGATTCATCCCAGAGATTCAAGTTTGTTCAACATTCAGAAATCAATAAATGTAATTCATCACCTTAACAGACTTAAAGATAAGAATCATATGATCATCTCAATAGATGAGAAAAAGTATTAGATAAAATACAGCACATCTTCATGTTCAAAACACTAGAAAAAATCGGGATAGTAGAAACATAACTCAACATTGTAAAACTTATCTATGCTAAGCCCAAGACCAGCTTCATTGCAAATGGAAAAAAAATTAAAAGAATTACCTATAAAAATTGGAACAAGAATGGGATGCCCTCTTTCACCAATTCTAATCAACTTCATCCTGGAAACTCCAGGCAGAGTAATTAGACAGATGAAAGAAATTAAAGGGATACAAATAGGAAAAGAAGAACTCAAACTATCATTATTTGCCAATGACATGATTCTATATTTAGAGGATCCAAAAAATTCCACCAGAAAACTTCTCGAACTCATGAATGAATTCAGCAAAGTAGCAGGATATAAAATCAACACCCATAAATCAAATGCATTTGACATATCAGTGAAGAATCCTCTGCAAGAGTAATTTAGGAAAACTACCCCATTTGCAATAGCCTCAAAAAAATAAAATAAAATACTTGGGAATCAATCTAACAAAAGAGGTGAAAGATCTCTACAATGAAAAATACAGAACACTAAAGAAAAAAATTGAAGAAGACCTTAGAATTAATATTGTCAAAATGGTCATACTACCAAAAGCACTATACAGATTCAATATAATTCCTATTAAGGTTCCAATGATGTTCATCATACAAATAGAAAAAGCAATCATGAAATTCTTTTGGAAATACAAAAAACCAGAAGAGCCAAAGGATTCCTTAGCAAGAAGAGTGATGCAGGAGGTGTCACAATACCAGACCTTAAATTATACTACAGAGCTGTAGTATCAAAAACAGCATCGCACTGGCACCAAAACAGACAGGTAGACCAATGGTACAGAATAGAAGACACAGAGACAAACCCACAGAAATACAGTTATCTCATACTAAACAAAAAAGATCAATAATGTAAAATATGAAGAAAGGAGAAATTAAAGTGTAGAGTTTTTGTATGTAGTTTATGTATGTACATATCCAAAGGAAATGTAATTAGTATGTCAAAGAGATATTTGCACTCTTTCATATTCGAGCATTAGTCATAATAGCTAATATATGAAATCCACTTAAGTATTCATCAATAGATGAATGGACAAAGTAAATGTGGTACTTATATACAACAAAATACTATTCAGCCTTCCAAAAGAAGGAAATCCTGTCATTTGCAACAACATGGATGAACCTGGAGGACATTGTGCTAAGTGAAATAAGCCAGATACAAAACAAAAATACTGCATGATTCCACTTACACATAGAATCTTAAGAAGTCAAACTCATAGAAACAGAGTAGAATGGTGGTTGCCAGGGAATAGGAGAGGAGGGAAATGTGGAGATGTTGATCAAAGAGTATAAAGTTTTGATTATGTAAAATGAACATATTCTGAAGATCTAGTATACAGCATTGTAACTATAATTAATAATACTCTATCATATACTTGAAATTTGCTCAGAAAGTAAATCTAAAATGCTCTCATTGCCCATACATACAGTAACCGGGAATTGATGGCAAAAATCTAGTTGTCATCCTTGTCTCCTCTTTTAATCTTCTTTATCCAACCACCAAATTTCTCATCTTTCAAGTTTCAGATCTGCCACCCTTTAGAACCACTGACACTTATCAGGCTCAACAATGTCATGACTGTTTATTCCAATAGTCTTGGCCTTTCCCTCATCTTCACAAATGTCAGTCAAGTCAAGATGTCACCTTTGCATTAAAGGAGTGCCAGATACATCTTTTTTACCATGACATTCTAGAATCCTTCAGAAATTTTCTTATGTCATTTGTCACAGAGTCATTCCCAGTAGCAAGGAAGTCAAGTTTTATACTCTTCCAGACTTGCAAATGAGGTTTGCAGGACAGAAGAAAATGGAAAATATCCACTAAGCAGAGTATACAAGAGTCTGCTCTTGGGCAATTCACAATAACCAAGTTATGGAATCTGTCTAGGTGCCTGGTAACAGATGTATGTATAAAGATAATGTGATTTATATATATAAATATAGTGTGTGTGTGTGTGTGTGTGTGTGTGTGTGAAAACAGAGTTTATTCAACCATAAAAAATGAAATTATGGTGCTTGCTAATAAATGAATGGAAAGGGAGAACATCACGCTAAGTGAAATAAGCCAGACCCAGAAAGTCAAGGGTCAAATGTTCTCTGTCATATGTGGAAATTAAATCAAAATAAGGAGAAAAGAAAGAAAGGAAGGAAGAAAAGATGAGGGAGAGAAAAAAGGGAATCCCATAAAAATAGACAAAAGATCAGGGTATTAGAGGAAGAAATTAAAAGGGAGGAGGGATGGGAAAGGGAAAACAGTGGAATGAATATGATTGAACTTTCCTATGTACATATATGAATATACCACAGTGAATTTCACCTTTCTGTGTATCTATAATGCACCAATTAAAAAAGAAACTACAAATAACTAGAACAAAGATCAATAGAGAAAGGAAAGGGAACAAGTGAGGGAGAAGGGGAGGGAAAGGAGAGACTGAATTGGAGCAAATTACATTCCACACGTCTATAATTACGTCAAATGAACCCTAATATCATTTATATCTATAATGAAATAATTTTAAAAAATTTTAAAGTGTCTGCTCTTTTGACTAATCAACATTTCATAGATAATATTTTACATGTTACACATTCACTTCCTCCCTAAGAGAGGAGATCCCAAAGTCTCATTTAGTTATAAAATCTAACAGCAAATCCAGGAACTCTGAAGAAAAACAGATCTTTCCCACACAGAGTGTGAAGTATGGATCACTGTGAACCTCTGACCTAACTACTAAAAGACAAATTGTCTGTTCCTAACACACTCAAGTCAGAGAAAAGATTCTCAATCAGAAACAGAAGAGTAAGAAAGATACAGAGGCAAATGTTCATAGCACACAGCAATCCCTATATGGACAATGGCTTAATTTCCTTGTTATCCTATCTGGTTACCCCTGATTCAGCTATCTGGGGGATTCTCCCTTGACCACTGTCAATTAAATCCCCTGGTTCTACCCTTGGGAAGGATATCTCTTGTCCATTATCTTCCTTGGTTTTATACAGAGATTGGAGCTGACAAATATACCCTTCTTGGGGTTTGTACAGCTTTTACATCCACTGCTACTGCTAATCTGAGTTTGAAAATCAGAGAATGTTTGCTACCTAGGTTTAGGTTTTCTCTAGACATTTGACACATATGACTTTAAATTAATTACAATTTAATATTCAATTTCTCAGTCTAGATCATTTTCAATTGTCAAAAACTACTTGTGACTGGAAGTTATTCTGTTGGACAGTGAAAATATAAAACATTTCACATTAAACATTACTACATTAATTACTACATTAAACAGTACTACATATAGAATGTCATAATAAGGCATACTGAATTTTATTTGCAATGTTCCAAATTCACAAAAATTTTATCACAGTATATTTTTATCTGTCAGTCAATCCTTAATTAAAATATAGGCTGAAAATTATGAAATCTTATCAATACATGAAAGTCATTTCTACAGTTGAGATTTCATTATTAAGTGCCTCAATTCTGGGATAGGTGTATCAATTCATTATGGAAACCACAGACACTAATTGGATCATTATGCTTTTTGTGTTAACTCTGGCCATGAAAGTAGCACTAGAGATTCTAAGGTTATGAATTGCCTGAATTGTGTTAACTGTTAGTCAGCTACTATAATGGACTGGTAGAAAGTACATAAGTTCTCTGGGGAACCTGCCCTGGATCAAGGATGATGCACAGTTTGAGACATATCTACAGATATTGACCCATATATAGTCACAACTGCCTCTAAACGCTTGGAAGACTTTTAAAAAAAAAAGGCAAAAATTGCAGTGTCTTCTTTTCTGCTCAGAAATTTCATACTAAACCCACATTCAGTATTTGCTAACATAAGCATCACCCCCAAACAAGTAACCAAAGACTTTGAAAGGAACAAAAATGCTTCAAATTATTAATATAAAAAGATACTGCTTAGAAGATCTCAGGTCAAGGGTGTTCTCTTTGGGTTTATGCCACTTCTAAATTGGAAATCTTGAAAAGACTTCTAGGTTTAGTTTGATTCATCAGAAGAAAACAAAATACAAAGTTTTTGTCTACATTTGTAGCAACCCCGTATCCAGAAGAGATCTAAATCCAAATCTAACCTCTCATGGTAGAAAATTAGCAGATTATTGAGAGGTGGCCTAAAGTCTAATCCTACCCATCAGTGTTGCCTATTTTTAAATCATAAATATATCTAATGTAAAATATACCATGAGGATATAAGGCAGACATTTTATCAACTTCTAAAACATATTATCAAGAAAAATGTATTAAATATTATCAACTGTCAAATACATACTTCAATAAAACCCATGTTCAATCTTATTGTAACTCATTACAAAGATTAACTCTTAACTAAGTCAGAAGCTTCTTTTAAAAACCCATCAGTACAATGATGAGTTTAGGAAAACATTGCAAGATTAAAGGAATTCTTATCAAAAAGAGGAATGCTATGAAATCTTGAAAAATATTAAATTCTAAAAAGTCAAGTCTCTTTAAAAATCAAGTAACCAATTTTCACCAAAATAGAATGTGTTTTTCAGTAAAATCAGCATGCTTAATTAAGTATGCTATAATGTTTAGCAATTATCATGCAATACAACTGTAACAAAACACTTAAAGCATATAAAATTAAATATAACTATAAAACTAAAACTGGCAATAACAACAATAAGGAAAAAATCATATTTGACAGGAAAAAAGACTCTAACCACTTTGTCCTCCTGGTGAGATTATCCGCGAAAGCAAGTCAAAAAGACAGAAAAGACAAAACAAAAAAGAAATTATTAATTCCATTCTTAAAACAAATAAGAGTTTGTTAATGAAATAAAAATTCTGAAAATGTTTAAATCACATTTTGACTGAAATTTAAAACTTTACACTTTAAATTTAAAATTTTAGGAGGAAAGTTTTCCATATCTTTATACAATTCAAGCAAGAGCATGCTACTAAGATATATAAACAAAATAATTTCAAAATAAAAGCAATTAAATACACAAATATCAAAAAATACATTGCCTTTTTCATAAATAAAATTCTAATTAAATTGAAGGAAAAAACTAAAAAATATTTAGGAATAAAGGTTTTAGGTACAAAGATAATAAAACACAGCCTCATCATTTACCATTAATTTCATCATCTACTATCAAAAGCAAAAATATAATTTTGCATGAATTCTGCATATTGCTTCTAAAAGTTATCACTGACTCATTAACTTAGAAATCTTTTAAACTTAATGTGGCCAAAAAGAAGAAATTTAATTGGAGTAAGTCACCAAAGATAAATTATTATAATTAGCATTTGTGGGTCATAATAAGATATGTAATTTAGATATCTTAAAATAGATATACCTAAATTGTAATATTTAATATTGAGATATATTTAAAATTTAGATATATTAAAATAGATATACCTAAAACTAAACCCAATTGTTACATCTTTTTAATATAAAATAATTATAATAAAAATGCAAATGTAATAATAACGATATAAGAATTTATATAAATTTCAAACCAAATCATGTGTTTTAAGATATTGCTTGTCCTTTAAAATACATGTGGCAGTATAACATTTGTGAATGAGAGGAATGGCAATCACACAGACCTATCTTAAAATCTTGCCGCTTTAAACAACACTTCAGCTGTACGTTTTGTGTAATTTCCCTAAGCTCTCTATCCTTTACTTTCTCATATGCAAAACAGAGAATATTTACTTTATAGAACTTTTTTTTTTTGAGAATTAAGTAAAATAACATGAAACACTCTCAGTATGGGGCCTGGCCCATAATTCCATACTTGACAGTCTAGTCTATTAAAAAATGGCATATTATATAAAAGGGACAGGATATAAAGGATATCCTTTATATCACTGTGTTCTTGACTGCTTCACTTGTTATAAATCTTTAACGCTAAAGATAATATAAAAGCTGTTGTCTACAATCAAAAACATCACCAACCATTTAGTTCATCAAGTCTTTCACAGAACAATCATTATATATGGATCAGATACTACACTAGATGGCTGAGACATAAAAAAAAAAAAAAAAGTAAGACAGTTTCTGCCTTCAAGGAACTGAATATGGTGACAGAGAAACAAATCATTGAAAAACAGAGAGATTTTTTGAAAGTAAGAAAGCAAAGCATTATGGAAACAGAAATGATAGAAAGATCACAGTACTTGGAGAAAGAAGGAATAAAAAGAATCTGAGATGTAAACAGGGATTTAAAGAATAATGAAAATAATCTCAGGAAGACTAGTGAGGGAAAATATTTCTTTCAAGATCACGGCATGTGCAAAAAGCACAAAACACAGACTGACAAATTTGAAACTACAAGTAATTTGAAATGAAGAGATTAACAGATACAGTTGAATTGAAGTTTCCATTGTTTACTATATGTGGTAAAAATGCAGGAACATAATATTTACACAAGGTAATGCACATTTCAGAGAAAAAAAAAGAAAGAAAATAAAACCATAACTAATAGATTTGCTAATAGTAAACATCCATTAGCAGATAAAACAAGTTTAATTTTAGCTATAACATATACTTAGCTATAAAATATACATGAAATACATATCTTATTGTCTTTCAATAGAAAAAATATAATACCATATAATTTATAAATAATATATTATTAACTACTATTAATTGAATGTTCACTATACTACAATGTACAGACTGAAGTTCAAGGCAGCAAGTCTAGAAGTTGGGAGAATTATTAGAAATTTGCTGCAATATTTGGGGTAAAAAACAAGATGAGTATTGCAAGAACTAAACTAGTAACAGAAGGAGTAGAAGAAGTGGACTGATTTAGAGATAAGAAGTAAGACCTCTGAAGACTTGATCACAAAATAAAAAGTACAGAAGAATAACTGTGCAACTGGGAAGATAAAAGGATAATTACTTAAGAAAAACACATTCATATTCTCTCTCTCTCTCTCTCTGTCTCTAGCTAGCTAGCTAGCTATCTCACAGAGCATATTTGGGAGAAATAATGAATTCAGACACAGATAATATGACTTTGAGGTGCCTAAAATATACTCAAGCAAAGATTTTCAGTAGGCAACTATGCCATTGGATCTGCAGGTCAGAAGAATGCTCTGGTGAAATTGTATTTGTAAATGAAAAGCATACACAGAGTATTTGAAGCTATAGGAATGAACAAAATCGGAAAGAAAAGGGAAGATAAGCATATTGGCTGCTAACCAAAATGGTCCTTCTTTTCAAACTGGTGTGCGTTCTAAAGAAAAGAAAATTTTAAATAACAAAAGGAATGGCTACATCCTCTAATCAGATTTTAGTAATGTAATCTTGTCAGAAATCACAATGTAATTATCAAAACCACCTCATTAACAATCAAATTGGAATTATGTTATCAAAAAAAATCACATGTAATGTACCAATTCAAAAAAATTACCAAGTACAAAGGTTGATTAAAATCTCCTGTGACATATAAAAAGCATACAGAGGAATACTTTTATGTTAATGAATGATTTGGACTTTAAAATATTCTTTAAAAGTAATTTTCAACCTGAATCATCTGGATGTTTATCTCAGCTTTATATTTCATCTATGTTGAAATATAAAAGACTAAATGGTTCAATTAAAAATTAAAATTATCAGGGAAAACATTTGGCCTTTGGTTTTTTGGAATTGGCTTATTTCACTTAGCATGATATTCTCCAATTCCATCCATTTATCTGCAAATGCCATAATATTATTTTTCTTTATGACTGAATAATATTCCATTGTGTATATATACCACAGTTTCTTTATCCATTCATCTGTTGAAGGGCATTTAGGTTGGTTCCACAATCTAGCTATTGTGAATTGAGCTGCTATAAACATTGATGTGGCTGTGTTACTGTAGTATGCTAATTTTAAGTCCTCTGGGTATAAATTGAGGAGTGGGATAACTGGGTAAAAGGTGGGTCCATTCCAAGTTTTCTGAGGAATCTCCACACTGCTTTCCAGAGTGGCTGCACCAATTTGCAACTCCACCAGTAATGTAAAAGTGTGCCTTTTAATGGGGTTGAGGAGTGGGGAGAGTGAGAGAAGAACGGAAGAACTTTAGATTACATAGAGGGAAATGGGGGGGGGGTATGAAAAATGGTGGAATGAGACAGACATCATTACCCTATGTACATGTATGATTACACAAATGGTATGAATCTACATCATGCACAACCATAGAAACGAAAAAATGTACCCTGTTTGTACAGAATGAATCAAAATGCAGTCTGTAAAAATAAAAAAATAATTTAAAAAATTAAAATTACTTTCTATATTTATAAGCATATTAATTACAGAAGATTCAGTTTACATATGCAGAAAGGAATACACTGATCCAATATGATTATCTAAGGTGCTTGGCACAATGAGTGGTATGTATATATAGTAGGTAAGAAGTCTATTATCATAAAGTCTATTAGCATAAAAACCATTACATAATATTTTTAATAGCATTTAGTGCATGCCAGATGTATATATAAGTGCTTCACAAAAAATCATTTGTTTTACCTTCACAATAGCCTTGTGAGACAGGCTATTGACAGATGAAGAATCTGAAGTAGAGAGAGATTAAGTAACTTGTACAAATTCACAAAGCCATTCAGTAACAAAGCTGGGATTCAAACTTTGTCTCACTTCAGAGGTGAGACAAAGTCACTGCACAATGCCACCTCTATACACTACAGTATTCTGTTGGCTTTGTATTACTTATCTCTAGGATTTGATTGATTAATAAATTATTCTAGGTCATAATTACTAGACTTGGAAAGTCTAATGGTAATTTTATGTATAATCAAATTATTTGTTTAAAATGTAATAGTACAAATAAGTTAAAATTTCTTTTAAATACCTATTAATATTTTATTGTATTTTATTTTCTAATATTATTTTATGCCTACTATGTTTTATAATCAACCATCCCTATGCCCACTAATAACCAATCACCCTGCCTTTCCCCAAAATCAATGTGTTATTTCCAATCTACATTCTCATTATCATTTACATCATTGGTTCTATTACTTTTCTCTCAGATATTTCCTCCTGATAGTCACGGCATAAATTCAGGCTAAATCTAAATCCACTCTGTGCAACTGTCCATTATTAGTTCTCCTATCTTCTATAAAACTAATGTCAGTTTCCCCTCAGAATCATTCTCCATATGCTGAATCTTTCTCCCACTATTTCCTCTAACTATTCCTAAAAAGACAGGTGCTTCTTTCTACAATAATGCTGTATATTCACTGTACTTATGTTATTTCTCTTTCTTTTTGTCTGCCTTACCTAATCAATTGAAAGATATATTTCATACCACTACAATATTCTCTCTCACATTTGGTCTGTTTTTTAAAGAATGACAACAATTAAATTCAGCCACAATTTTGGGTTACCTTCTTCAAGAAAGCATGACACAGTGCTGAGCTACATCAAGGAGTTGGATTGAAAGACAATGTCTAACCCAGACTAACATGCTCATGATAAGAATACCAGATTACTTTCTTTCACTCATTCATCCAACAGGTAATATGCACTGACCTATTACCTACCAAAATACATAGAAACCTACAAGTAGTCTAGGGAAATTAAAGTGAATCAATGAATAACAGTAAAATGTTAAGAATACTAGATTAGAGGTCTATATAATCCAGTGTGGCACAAAAGAGCAAGTGCTTAATTCACATGGGATATCCAAAGAAAGGATCATAAAGAAGATGATGCTCCAGTCAAAAAAAAAAAAAGACTAAGTGTTCAGCAAATAGGTAAGAATTGTGGGGTGGGCTGGTAAGAATTGTGGGGTGGGCTCTATGGGAAAGAAAAGGAATATTTTAGATCACAATAGCAGGATGAGCAAAAGCATATGAGAAATAGGTGAAGATAATTTAAGAGAAAAACATAGGTACCATAGTGAAATTGGGACATATGGAATGGAGTGAAGCTCATGCCTAGAGTGAGGCAGGGAATGTATCATAGCAGAAGGGGTTTTCATACCATTAGAAACTTCATTAACTCAGGATATAAGAAATTGATGAATGGATTTATATAGAAGGCAAAATAATCAGATTTGCATTTAACAAATATCACTATAGCAGTGCATGAAAGATGTGTTTGAAAAGCCAAGACTGGAGCAGAGAGACTAGTTAGGAGACTAATTAGTCAAAGTGATAGAAGATTCTAAAAAAGAAGTTCATAATTAGAGAAGAAATGATCATTTTAAAAAAAAATTATCAGGAAAGAGTGGTAAAGAAAAGAAACCTGAGATGATTCCTGGCTTTCTGTAGTAGGTGACAAAAAAAAAAACAGTATTGTCATTTAAAAAGTTGAACATTTTAGGAGGAGTAGATGTGGGGGTTGTTTCGGTGATAGAAAATACAAAGTCTGTTCTGAACTAAGTGAGATTAAGTGGTATTCTAATAATTGTATTGAAAAGGAATTAGCAAGACAAGACTTCAAAAGATGAATATAATATCCTATTCTTAAAAATAAGCATTATGAATAAGTACTTATTTTAACTTAAAACATGGTTTCATTATTTTTTGGCTAATGTGTGAAGTTAAAGATTTTTGTTAGGAATACTTTAAAAGGAATTGTGTAAGGTTTATTGGGTATAACATTAAAAGGGGAATAAAGGATTCATGACTAATATCTAGCCTATGTTATATGTCTTGCCTGCATTCCATTTACTTTGTGTTCCCATGACTACTATCAGCTTTATCATCCTGTAGTTTGGTGCTATCCTGAGTTCCTTTATATCTTAAGCTATTAAATAGTCTCTATTAGGATTAGAATGCATTATAAATGCTATTATTAGTGTCCCCATATATGCTAAATAGAATCTACTTAGCTTGGTGCTTATCTTATCTACTCATCAGGAGCTCACCTTATCTATTAACGAGAACAGTAGGTACTGGGCAATGTCCTTGAGTCCTTAACACCAAAAGTTTAGGAGCAAGAAGATGCTAACAGAAGCTTTTGAATGCATAATACCCATAATCAAGCAAACCTTGCCCATGCTATATATCCAGTGGCCTACAAATACTTTTTCTTCTCAAAAATAACCTCTAAAACTATGTATACCTTGCATATTTTTAAGTCAACATTTTAAAGTCTAAAAGGTTAAGATACAGTTTCAGATTTATTGTATATTGTAGATGCACTCTGCATATATTTTCATCAAACCTTAGAAGTACATATTTAGCTCATTCAACATATGGAAAATGTCTACCACGTAACTTATTTGGTAAATGAGCCCACATTGTCAAACCATTAGCTAAATGTGGGTTTCTATCCAAAAAAGTCCAACCTTGTTATTAAAATCAAATAACTGTCAATATGAATAACCATGATAATTATATCACACTCAAATTCTAATTTTAAAAACAACAGATGAGGCACCAGAATCCTGCCAGAAATTTGTTGCCTAAATGAAACAAGGTACTGACCCTTTCTGTATTTCTTACATGAGATTAGAGAGCATTTTTTCTTTAGAAAAGTAGAAAAGAAATTGTAAAAATGAGCTAGAAAAGAAAAATCCAAACAGAAAATGTTCTCATATAGATTGATTTTAAGAATACATATGGAAATCTTACCCCTTGAAGTTATTCACACCATCTATTCCCAGAAAGCCTTTCTTCCACAGTAGAGGTATACTACCTCACTTTCAAGAACACTGCAATATTCTCTGAGTATTAAAAAAAAAAACATGAACTCACCTAAAGATTCCTGAAGAGAAATAATCCCAAATTGGAACCAACACAGTATTCATAGGCATATTTGCTTCCTTAGATAATAGTATCCATAGATTATTATGATACACAGGTAATAGGTTGAACAGGCAAGTTGAAGCAGGTGAAAACTACTTAAAATATGTCACAATATGGAAAGGAACTAAGCTCATGTAAACTTTGGAAAATGCTTTCCTTTATGTTTGGTTCAAACTTTATTTTGTTTCCTTTCACAGTACTAATATGCATTAGGAAATACAAAATATCCTGGTTTTGCAAGTTAACTGTTTTTTTTTTTTTAAGTCACTAAATTATCTTGCACCACTGGAAAGATCAGCATCAGTAAAAGGAAACAATTCTCCCTTTTAAATTGTACAACTATTTTTTAATAATATTCTCAGTGTAGATTATTCAGTCTACAGGCATGAAATTGAGAGTCCATCTGACATGATATTTGCGTAATGATGACTTTGTAAATTATAAATTTCTAATAAGCTTGTCTGCTTTATCCATTCCTCAAATTCCTCTGAACATGATTTTCTAAAATAGTGGTGTCCTTAATACTGCCACATTATACAGATGTGAGATGTGAGAAGGAATAAAAAACAAAGCTTAATTCCCAATATATGCTACTTATAACTTCTAATAATAACCAATATATAATTACTTAAATGGTAGAAATAATTATCTACATGAATGTGATTTTCAGGTATATCAAGAATTATACAAGTAATATAGTATAAATTTTAAAATCATAAAATACTACACCAAGAAGAAACCTTTTAAAATCATTTAGATCAATGACTTCATTTTACAGATTATAGAAGCACTATGAGAAAAAAATGACATGTCAAATAAATAGGTTAATACCAGGGTTGGAACAGAACTTGGTTCTCTTGATATTTTTTAACTTATGATGCCCTCTCCCTGGAGAATTTTCAGTTCTTTCTGATATATTAGCATGTAGTGATTCTACAAAGTCCAAAAGAAAATTCATATACAATATTGCTTGCCTTAAATTTATGGAGACTGATATCGTACTATACTAGCACAGTGAATATAGACTTGCACATAATCACACTGGCATGTAATTTTTTAAAAAGACCTACCTAGAGGATTACAAAACTATTCTAATCATTATTGGATTTCTCAAAACATAGTTTAATTACTAGTCATTAAAATCACTTGTATAAATATTAATGATTTGCTTATATAATAACATCAGTATTATCAATGCATTCTTACTATCTAATATATTGAACATGTATATATCAATATATTTTAAGGGACATGATTCTTTCATAAGCTTTATAAAACTTTAATTTATTTTGCTTCAAATTTGATAATAGTGACAAAATTTCATGTTACATTTTAAGTTCTTATTTAATTTTAACAATTCTGAAAAATGCATATCCTTTTATTTTTTAAAAATTAGATTAATCAAGTAAATAGTAATTAAGTAGACAGTAATATAATTTTCCTACCATAAGATAAAAGAAATGAAAAGTTGAAGTTGCCATACTTTGAAGCTTAAAAATAATCCTCACTGGACTTGGGAGGCTAAGACTGGAGGATCCCAGTTCAAGGCCAGTCTTAGCCATTTAGGGAGATTCTCAGAAACTAAGTGCGACCCTTCCTCAAAATAACAAAACTATTGGAGGTGTAGCTCAGTGGTAAAGCATCCCTTGGTTCAATCCCCAGGAAAAAATAATAATAATAATCCTCATTGTAAATTGCTTTTAATGTCTTTCTAAGAGCACCATTTGATGATTACAAAATAATTTCTTTTTTATAAATTAATTATTTTTTCATTAAACATACAGTTTGTATTTATTATGGGGTATCATCTTTAAAAGAAAATAAATGGGAGCAGTATTTTATAAAATCTTGTTGTATTGGTACTTCCATAGGTCCAACACTTCATTTATTCTCTGTGTATCCTTAATGTACCTTCAGAAGCATAATTGATGTTAACGATGGCTCCTCATGAAAAAGACTCAATTAAAACAAAAGGTTATTTTATTGTGTTCTCTTAGGAGATTATAAAAAGAATTTTTGACAGCTTCAGAATTAAATTTTAATCTATAAAATACTTGTATTTTCAATATTCTACCTCATAAGATAAGTTTGAGCCAGGTGTGGTGGTGCACAAGTGTAATTCCAGCTATTTCAGAGGCTGAAGCAGGAGGATTGCAAGTTGAAGGCCTGCCTCAAGAACCTAGCAAGTCCCTGTCTCAAAATAAAAATAAAAAGTAAAAGTCAGGGGATATAGCTCTGTGGTATAGCACCCCTGTGTTAAATCCCCAGTACCACAAAGAATAAAAGAAGAAATGAAAGAATGGTCTGACCAAATTTCACTGAGCATAATCCTTCAGGAATAGGATAACTCAAGGATATGTATTTATCACCTACTGACAGCAAAAGCCTTGTCCTATGATTTAAAACACCATACTCATGATGATCATACTCACGATGATCAAATCTGAAAAAAGTAATTGAATGGAATGGTCTTTTCATTTAGAATACAATCTTTACATGTTCCTTTCAAAGGAATGTTCCTCTAAAAGAATTAAGAAGTTCTTATGACAGGTCTCTTAACTGAATGAAAATATAGAAAATCTAAAAAAATAAATAAATAAATAAAAGCTAGGGCTATCTTTCTTAATCTAAAATCTATATTATTTTTATTATATTTTACTCTCCTGACTGTTCCTTTGACCTAAGAAAAATATGAGGAAAGTAGTGAGTCTCTAGTTCCTTTCTTCCACAACAAACGATCCCCATCGGAGTAATCTAAAACATTAAAAGAGATTTCTAGTTGATCACAGTACAATCTATTTTCAGGAGTATTCCAGATTGTCACTGTACTTAATTTACTGATTAAAAGTTTGCTCTGCATGAAGGAATCATACATTGAAAACTAAGAAATAAACTTTCAAAAAGTTAAGTCATTAGGGACTTCTGTTTCTGGCCTAAATGGGGATGACAAGAACCATATTTCCCCTTCTGCCTGAAACAA
The DNA here is from genome assembly GCF_902686445.1 of Sciurus carolinensis. NCBI lineage: Eukaryota > Metazoa > Chordata > Mammalia > Rodentia > Sciuridae > Sciurus > Sciurus carolinensis. The sequence continues at coordinate 35,377,336 of NC_062213.1, forward strand.
ACAGACATATTTAAATATATAGAAGATTTTTTTAAGCTACATCACATGATATAACAAAGCACAGTGAGAAGCAAAAGATGGGAAACATGATAAGCTCTACAATTACAACTTTGAAAGACTTTCAGGTAACAGGACAGTAAGAAGGAGCTAAAGGGGAACCAATAAACACAGTTGAAGGGAAAAATCTGAGAGACCAGAGAGACCATCACAGCTAGATTTCACAGGCAAGGTCACCAGGGAAGAGAGAGAAAGGTTACACAGAGAGAACCCAAGAGACCCATAGAGGGCCCTGACAAGCATGCAGCAGAGTAATGATCAGTGAGCATGCATGTAAGGAAAATATTCAAGGGATTAGAAGATAAAGAAAGAAAAAAAAAATGCCTGAAAGGAATTAAGAGATGAGCAGATATTCCCACAAACAAGAACAAACAAAACCATAACTGATGGGACATTGGCTAAAGCACTCGGCCAAGTTTTTCTTCCTTCAAGAAGAATAATTAGTGGTAAACTGGGCACTACTCCAGATCCACCTAAAACACCATAAATGCAAGATGTGAGAGTATCAAACTGTTTCCACATAACTTCACTGTATCACAAAACAAAGCTTAAAGAAGCGTCACAGGAATACAAAAATAGTCAACATTCAACAGGCAAAACTTACAGTGCCTGGCATCCAACCTAAGATACTAGACATTCAGAGTCCGGAGAATATCATAATGAGAATAATCAATCAAACCCAACCAGAACAGCGATGTTAGAATTATCAAAGGAGGACATGAAAACAATTAAAATTGTATTTCATATACTCAAAAAGTTAAGAACATGGAAGATACTTAAAAACAAAGTCCCAAATTGAAATTCTAAATTCTATCATGAAAAGTATATATGAGATGAAAAAATACAGTCAATGGTATAAACAGCAGATATGATGTTAAGAAAGATTAGTAAACTTGAAGGCAAAATAACGAAAGTATACAAAATGAAACCCAGGAAGTACAAATTTTGGTTTAATGAAAAGAACATAAGTGATCTGACAACTTCAAGCAGCCTAACATATTGATAAAGGAATCCCTGAAGGAAAAAAGAAAGAGGAGGAATCAGTACAAGTACTTAAAGAAATAAAGTCATAAACTCACAAAAAGCTCAAAAACAAGATACAAAAAATGTGAAGAAAAATAAACCAAGAAACATCATAATAAATCACACATAACTTGTGATAAAAGAAAAGTTCAAAAGCAGCAATGGAAAAAACATTATGCAAAATATAAATATACAAATATATATGTATATATCACATTTGTCATTGGAATCAGTGAAAGGGAAAGACAGTGAAGTAATACCTTTAAAATACTATAAGAAAAAAATATCAACTTAGAATTCTATATCCAACATAAAAAAAACTTTCAAAAATAAAGACAAATTTTCTGCACAAAAAAGTTGAAAATATTCATAACCAGCAGACTTTCATTGTAAGGAAAACTGAAGGAATTTCCTTTGAGCAGATAAAATATGAGACCAGATAAAAATTCAAAAAAGTGCTACCTATGGTAACTACATGAATAAATGTATACTTTATTCTTATTATTTAAAACTCTTTAAAGATAAGCTTTTTAAACAAAATAAATAACAACATATTGTGGGGTTTATCAAACAGGTAAAAGTACAATATGACACCAATAACACCGAGTCTAAAGAGAAAAAATTGAAAGTGCACTATTGTAAGCTTCTTAATACCATTTGTGAAATGGTAAAATATCAGTCGAAGATTTACTTTAATAATTTAAATGTGTATATTACAAATCCTGAAGCAATTAATAAAAGACAGAGTTATAGCTATTAAGACAACAAAGTAGAAATGGAGAGTCATAAAAAATACCTGAGTGATCCAGAAGAAAAATAAAAAAATAAAATGAAAACAAAGACCAACAACATGTATCCCATTTGTTTACAATAAAAAAAAAAAGAAAACAAAGACCAGATGAGACAAGAAGAAAACAAACACTAAGATGATATAATCAAAACAAATCTCATCAATAATCACATAAAATGTAAATTTTCAAAACATCCAACTAAAAGCCAGATTGTCAGGTTGGATAATAAAGTAGGGCCTAACTATATTCTTCCTGAAAAAAAAAAAAGTACTTTAAAAAGTTTTAAATAATAAGAATAAAGTGTACATTTATTCATGTAGTTACCATAGTTAGCACTTTTCTGAATTTTTATCTGGTCTCATATTTTGTCTGCTCTAAGGAAATTCCTTCAATTTTCCTTACAATGAGAGTCTTCTGGTTATGAATATTTTCAACTTTTTTGTGCAGAAAATTTTGTCTTCATTTTTCAAAGTTTTAAGTAAAAGAATAGAAATATATATGTATGTTAATACCACCCAATAGAAAGTTGGAGAAGCTATATTAAGATTGGACAAAATGGATTTCAAAGCAAAGAATATTACCAGGAAAAAAAGAAGTCCTCTTTATAATGATAAAGAGGTCAATTAAATAAAAGGCATGCAAAGTATATTCTGGGACTACAAAATAATTATAAATCATTAACAGAAAGATCTACAGAAACCTCCCAACATTTGAAAATTAAATAATATATTTATATAAACTCAAGGAATCAAAGAAGAAAAGAAAAATATATAAATTTTTTAACTGAGTGAAATGATAAGACAACATATTCATGAGAATTTGGTGGATGTCAATAAAGCAGTAATACCTAAGGGAAATTTCTAGCATATAACCCATATATTAGAAAAGAAACAGTGTCTCAAAATAACCACCTCACCTTCCACCTTAAGAAACTAGAAAATTAAACTCAAAGTAAGCAGAAGAAAAGAAATAATAATAATTAAAACTAAAATCAATAGTAGGGAAAAATCAATGAACCAAAAGGTGATTCTTTGAGAAAATCAACAAAATTAACAAAAATCTAGCCAGACTGAAAAGGGAAAATAAACAAATTACCAATATCAAGAACTATAGTCATGGTATTAATACAGATTCTATAGATATTAAAAGAATAATAATGGAATACTATGAACAATTTTATATCAATAAATTTGACAACTTATGAGGAACTGGACAAACTCCTTGAGAGACATAGTTATGCAAACTCATAAAAGAAAAAAATAGATAACATGAATAACACTGTATCTATTAAGGAATTTAAACTATACACTTTTTCGACAAATAAAAATGCATGCCCAGATGGCTTTACTGGTGAAATCTACAATCATTAAAAGATGAAATAATACAAATTTTACACAAACTCTCCAAAACATGGAAGACAAGGAAATACTTCCCAACTAATTCCAATAGGCCATCATTAAACTAATTCCAAAACCTAAGAAAAATATTTCAAGAAAAGAAAAATACAGATAATATGCCTCATGGACATAGAAGCAAAAATTTAAAACAAAATTTTGTCAAATCAAACTCATTGATATGTAAAATGGATAATCTATCATGACCAAATAGGGTTTATCACAGAAATAGAGTTGGGATAACATTCAAAATCATAATAACAAAGAAGGTAAGAAAGAAACATAAGATTAATCTCAATAGATAGAGAAAAAGCTTCGGGAAAGCCCAACTTCTATTGATGATTTAAGAAACCAAAACTTTCAGCAAATTTGCCCAGTTGGCATCTGTGAAAGCACAGCTAACATTAGACCTGACAGTGAAAAACTGAACGCTTTCCTAAGACTGAAAACAATACCAGGAGACCAGCACCATGGTACCTGCCTGTAGTCCCAGCAGCTCAGGAGGCTGAATCAAGAGGATCACAAGTTCAAAGTCAGTCTTAGCATCTCAGCAAGGTCCTAAACAACTCAATGAGACCTTTTCTCTAAATTAAATTTTAAAAAAGGGCTGGGCATATGGCTCATTGGTTAAGTTCCCCTGAGTGTAATCCCTGATGCAAAATATAAAAATTAAAATAAATGTTGTCTACTTTCACCATTTCTATGCAAAATTATAATGCACTACTTAGAAGAAAAAAAAATCAGGTAAGCCAAAGGGAGAAGATAAGAGAAATACATGATTAGTTCTGGACAAAACAAAATATTGATAAAGAGCACAATGAAAAAATGAAGAAATGAAATTAGAGCAGAGAGCAAATTCCCACAATTATGCCCAAGTAATGTATATAAAGATATCAGCTTCCTATTTAAAAACTACCTAGGTAAATAATTAGATGATAAGATACCAGTGAGGAGATAAAGGCAAATTCTAAAGAACTTACTGTACTGGACATTTTTAAATATTGCTTTTGCTAATTTAAAAAAAATATTCTTTGGATAGCATTAGCATATTCCCTAAAGTAGAAAGATAAACTACAAAAATCTAGTAAGTATAAGAAAATTTAATATTCTTCTTTAAATTCTATAGTTTCCATAGTCATAGTCTACTATTTTTCTATTAATGTTAAAATAGAAACAAAGGAGTAGGTAGCTTCAAAATCCATAAAATTATGAAACAGAATCTCAAAGGTGAAATGGGCTTCTTTCAAAAAGAAAGGAAACAGACCAAGGAAGAACACGTCTACGAATTTGTAAAACTATGTGTAGCAATGGAGAAACTATATTAAAACTCTGACATTGATCAGTTGCATGCCTTAAGAATGAACTTTAGTCTCTTAGGGTCTGAGTTTTCTGCACCTAAAAAATAAAGGAGTGAGACCATTTTATCTCTTATATTGTCTTCAATATTATGTTCTTATATATTATATTCTTATATTATCTTTGAAAGTCTAAGATCAAATGGTTCTAAACAAAATCATAAGCTAACTGACATAACACAATGAGACAGGTATCTTCAAAATTCAGTGAAAAATTAAAGAAACTCTCTAAAATGAGGACATCAGAAGTATTTTGTTCTTTGGTTAATCACAGTAGTAATTTCAGTTATCTTTTTTTTATTTGCGATAAGCTTAACTATAAGAGAACTGTCATGCTTTCATTTCCGTACCTTGTTTGAGCGTAATGACACCCGACCTCCACAACGAGCACAGAACTTTGTTTGGCAATATGAACAGTTATGGCCACATCCATCAGCAAATTTCGTTTTGTGGCAGATACCACAGGTTGGGGCATCACCCTTCTGTTCTTGCTGTTGCTGTGATTCTTCTCCCATCTTCTTAACCTGCTCCTTATACATTTCAAATTGCTGATGAAGTTTTCTGCAGAAAAAACAGACAAGAAAAAACTTGGTTTCCCTTATGGTCTCAAAAAAAGAAAAACCCACAATCTATAATTTCCTAACCAAAAAATACACAGAATGAGAATAAAAATTTAATTTTGTGCTTACAGAATAACATCCTGCATGGCACATCACATTGTAAAAGTGTTACAATCAGTTTTACCTTCTGTTACACATATCGATTTAAAAATCAATTAATACATGTTTATGGAGGTATTTCTTTGAATAAGAACTATAAAATTTCTACCTACCATTTGCAATATTTTTCAATCATATGCTTTAAAATATTTATTATGTTATTCTTCAACAGTTTAGCTTTAAAAATACAGGAAGCTAATTTGACATACATAGTGAAGCCAAAATCTATGAACTTCAAATAAATGAAACACAATCTAAATTGGAATAACCTAAAATATCCAAACAGAGGGGAAACCACTAGATGAGTGCTCTCGCTAATCATTTAAATCTATACAACAGTCTGAACATAACCTAGCTGTTAAAAAAAAAAGTAAAATCTTAATAGGCTAACAAACGAGGGTTGTGCAAATAAAAGTTAAGTTTCACTTTAAAAATAAAGGATCACAAAGATGTCTAAAAAGCATATTATTTACTCTAATTAGAAATAGTGATAAAAACTTTTCATTTCCATTGTCTCTTAACAAAAATTTTTAAAAATATTTTTGTAGTTGTCAATGGACCTTTATTTTATTAATTTAAATGCAGTACTGAGAATAGAATTCAGTGCCTCATGCAAGCTAGGCAAGCATTCTACCACTGAGCCACAACTCCAGCCCACGAAAATTTTTTAAATGTTTAAAAACTGTAATTAGTTCGGTTTAAGATTTAGAAAACTGCAAATAATCATCCTAACAATGACTAAAGGATGAATAATCTATAAAATAATAACTTTTCTTGAGTTCATCTGAGAGGTGAGATTATAAGGAAAACATTCTGAATTCCAAAGAGCAACAAGTCTATCCAAGGAGAAATGAGACACACTGCCTGCTTTATCTTTGGCAAGAACAAAGGTGAAGGAGGTGGCCATGCACCGACAGGTAAAAGGAAATCAATTAAAATTTTAACAAACTGTTAAATGCTAATAATGGATTAGCATGACAATATGAAATAGCTAGGGGCCCAGACTCAGAGGAAGTTCACAAGCCACAACTTTATGAGAATGCACACGTGGCTATGGCTGCTAAAGTACAAACATAATTCCCCAGACTTTCTCTCTTAAAAAAGCAAAACCTTTAACTCACAAGGAGAGAAAGTAAACTCTTCATCCCTAGGGCAGAGGCAAAGAGTCACTGCAGGTAGGGAAAAGATGCAAAAAGAAAATCCTCTCTAATCTCCAAAGAGATATAGGAAGCCAATTTGAGTCCAGAATCCTACCCAAATACAATCAGAAGACTGTATCACTAGGAGATGAGAGGAAGCTCCAGCCACAAAGCAACTAAAGATATAAGACATATTTGCTTCCCCACCAAGGAGGATGTGAACAATAAGAAGCCTCATTCCCAAGGCCTAAGAGGCCAGGGTCTATCAAAAATGGAAGGTGGAAAAACCTGCAAGAAAACACCCTTTCCCCTACCACAAGACAAGCATCAGATAACACACTCCAGTAGCCTACTGCTGAGGAAAGTTTGAGAGCATGAGGAGAAATACCCTCTCCTTTGTGGTACAGATTGTGTGGAAATGGCTGAGAGGGGAGCAAAAGCACTGAAACAACTTCTAGTACTTCTGCATCTATCCTAAGCACAAGGTGAAAGCAGCCCACTGCTTTTTAAAAACTTTATGACTGAAAAGAGGAGATAGTGAGAGACTTGGGACCAACTCAAAGCTGCCGGGTGAGTCTCTCCTGTTGGGGAGGCGTCCCGGATGGGGCGGTAGCCCCGGAACGCAGGGAATTTGTGAAGTGGAGTTGCTCGGCGAAACGCCCCTCCCTCCACTGGAGCGGTAAACACGGACAACTGGGATCATCGTAGAGGAGGCGGCTCAGCATAGCGCTTGGACTCGAGCAGCCGCTGGGGCTCCGGGTGGCCGCCTGGGGAGGAGCTGCGTGGCGAGCTGTTTGGACCCAGAGTGACCGCTTCCGACCGGGGGGTTGCCCGGAGGAGGAGGAGAGGCCCGGCGGGTCGCTTGGGTCTAGGAGTGACTGCATCAGAGCCACGGGCGGTTGTCAGAGGAGGAGCTGCGTGGTGAGTTGTTTGAACTCAGAGTGGGCGCTCCTGAGCGCCGGGGGACTGCCCGGAGGAAGAGGAGGAGCGCGGCGGGACGCTTGGTCTGGGAGTGACTGCATCAGAACCACAGGCGGCTGCCAGAAGAGGAGCTGCGTGGTAAACTGTTTGAACCCAGAGCGAGCGCTCCTGAGTGCCGGGAGGTTGCCCGGAGGAGGAGGAGGAGCACGGCGTGTTGCTTGACCTGGGAGTGGCTGCATCAGAGCTGCGGGCGGTTGCCAAAGGAGGAGCTGCGTGACGAGCTGTTAGAACTCGGAGTAGCTGCTCCAGAACACTGGTGGCCTGCCTGGAGGAGGAGAGCGGTGGGACGCTTAGCCTGGGAGTGACTGCATCAGAACCACAGGCGGTTGCCAGAGGAGGAGGAGAGTGGTGAGCTGATTGAACTAAAAGCAACCGCTCCTGAACACCGGTGGCCTGCCTGGAGGAGGAGCGTGGTGAGTCACCTGGTCTCGGAGCCACCGTTCCTGAACACCTGGGGGGCTACCCCAAGGAGGAGGAGGAGGAACAGGGCGGGTCACTTGGACTTGGAGTGACTGCCTAGGGCTACGGGTGGTTGGCGGGAGGAGGAGACCCGAAGTGAGTTGTTTGGATTCCTAGTGACTGCGTCCGAAACCGGGCGGCTGTCCGGAGGAGGAGGTGTGTGGCGGGTCTCTGTGTCTCGGAGCTATTGTACGGGGCTCCAGGTGGTGGCTCAGGGGAGGGGCTGCATAGCCAGGCGATTGGTGCAGAGCAGGGTCCCAGGAGCTAGGTGGCTTCTTGCTGGAAGAGCCGCACAGAGACACGCCTAGGGGCGGAGCGAAGATTCCAGGGCGGCGGGCAGATTCTCTGGGAGAGGCAGCCTAAGGAGACTCGCCTGCGAAGGGTGAGGCTCCCAGGCCCAGGACGTAGGTCCGGGCCCCTGGGATCGTTGCAGAAGAAGACAGCCCAGCCCAGGTGGTAGTTGTAGATTGAGGGGAACCTCTACGAGGGCAACTGACTAGCGAGACGTCCCCACCGAGTGACTCTTCCCGGCCGGGGGAGGTTTTCCCACAGGGACGGTAAAGCCAGAGACATAGGCACAAACAGGCCTTGCCTCAGCCCACAGTCTACTTCCCCATTGGATGACCATTGGTCAACAAGTGGAGGCACCTCCGCCCACTAGCAGGGAATATACGCCACCTGAGGGTTACCACACCTAGAGAGGCAGCTTCTTCGTGGAGCTCTGCATTATCAACCTCCTCCAAGACTTCAGGCTACTGAAGGATAAGAGGGGATATACTAGCAATCTTCAGGGACATTATAAGTCAATAGAGGAAATCTGCAATATCTTAATGACCCACTGATCCCTGAACAATATGAGAAAACAAGGGAAGAAAATGCCCCAAACAAATCTAGATGTTACATCAATAAAATCCAACGACAGCATGGCAGAAGAAATGACAGAAAGGGAGTTCAGAATGTACATAATTAAAATGATTAGGGAAGCAAACGAGGAGATGAAAGAGCAAATGCAGGCATTGAACGATCGCACCAATCGACACTTAACAGAGCAAATTCAGGAAGCAAAAGATCATTTCAATAAAGAGTTAGAGATATTGAAAAAAAACCAAACAGAAATCCTTGAAATGAAGGAAACAATAAACCAAATTAAGAACTCCATAGAAAGCATAACCAATAGGATAGAACAGCTGGAAGACAGAACTTCAGATATTGAAGACAAAATATTTAACCTCGAAAACAAAGTTGAACAAACAGAGAAGATGGTAAGAAATCATGAACAGAATCTCCAAGAACTATGGGATATCATGAAAAGGCCAAATTTGAGAATTATTGGGATTGAGGAAGGCTTAAAGAAACAAACCAAAGGAATGAACAATTTATTTGAAGAAATAATATCAGAAAATTTCCCAAATCTGAAGAATGAAATGGAAAATCAAGTCCAAGAGGCTTATAGGACTCCAAATACACAAAATTACAACAGACCCACACCAAGGCACATTATAATGAAAATACCTAACATACAAAATAAAGACAGAATTTTAAAGGCTGTGAGAGAAAGAACCAAATTACATTCAGGGGGAAACCAATATGGATATCAGCAGATTTTTCAATCCAGACCCTAAAAGCTAGAAGGGCCTGGAACAACATTTTTCAAGCTCTGAAAGAAAATGGATGCCAACCAAGAATCTTATACCCAGCAAAACTTACCTTCAAATTTGACGATGAAATAAGATCATTCCACGATAAACAAAAGCTAAAAGAATTTACAAAAAGAAAGCCAGCATTACAGAACATTCTCAGCAAAATATTTCATGAGGAAGAGATAAAAAACAAAGAAGCAAATCAGCAAAGGGAGGAATTATCCTAAAGGAACTGTCAAATAAAGGAGGAACCAAGATGTGTCAAAAATTTTAAATATGAACCAAATGACTGGGAATACAAATCATATCTCAATAATAACCCTGAATGTTAATGGCCTGAATTCATCAATCAAAAGACATAGATTGGCAGATTGGATTAAAAAGAAAGATCCAACAATATGTTGCCTGCAAGAGACTCACCTCATAGAAAGAGATACCCATAGACTAAAGGTGAAAGGATGGGAAAAAACATACCATGCACATGGGCTCAGCAAAAAAGCTGGAGTATCCATCCTCATTTCAGATAATGTGGACTTCAAGCCAATGTTAGTTAGAAGGGATAAAGAAGGACATTTCATACTGCTTCAGGGAAGCATAAATCAGCAAGATATAACAATCATAAACATCTATGCCCCAAACAATGGCTCATCCATGTATGTTAAACAAATCCTTCTCAATTTCAGAAACCAAATAGACCGTAACACAATAATACTAGGTGATTTTAACACGCCTCTTTCACCACTGGACAGATCTTCCAAACAAAAACTGAACAAAGAAACCATAGATCTCAATAACGCAATCAATAATTTAGACTTAACAGACATTTATAGAATATACCATCCAACCAAGAGCGAATACACTTTCTTCTCAGCAGCACATGGATCCTTCTCCAAAATAGACCATATATTATGCCACAAAGCTAATGTCAGCAAATACAAGAAGATAGAGACACTACCTTGTATTCTATCAGATCATAATGGATTCAAGTTAGAAATAAATGAAAGAGTAAAAAACAGAAACTACTCCAACACCTGGAGATTAAACAATATGCTACTATATGATGAATGGATAACAGAAGATATTAGGAAGGAAATTAAAAAATTCTTAGAGGTAAACGAGAACAAAGAAACAACATATCAAAATCTCTGGGACACTATGAAAGCGGTACTTAGAGGAAGATTTATTTCATGGAGCGCATTTAATAAAAGAAGTAAAACTCAAAAAATAAATGACCTAACACTACAACTCAAAGCCCTAGAAAAAGAAGAACAGACCAACACCAAAAGTAGTAGAAGACAGGAAATAGTTAAACTCAGAGCTGAAATCAACGAAATTGAAACGAAAGAAACAATACAAAAAATTGACAAAATAAATAGTTGGTTCTTCGAAAAAATAAACAAAATTGATAAACCTTTAGCCACACTAACAAAGAGAAGACGAGAGAAAACCCAAATCACTAAAATTCGGAATGAACAAGGAAATATCACAACAGACACGACCGAAATACAAAACATAATTAGAAGCTATTTTGAAAATCTATACTCCAACAAAATAGAAAATTTCGAAGACATCAACAGGTTTCTAGAGATATATGAATTGCCTAAACTGAACGAGGAGGACATACACAATTTAAATAGACCAATTTCAAGTAATGAAATAGAAGAAGTCATCAAAAGCCTACCAAGAAAAGTCCAGGACCAGATGGGTTCTCAGCCGAGTTCTACAAAACTTTTAAAGAAGAACTCATTCCAATACTTCTCAAAGTATTCCAGAAAATAGAAGAGGAGGGAACTCTCCCAAACTCATTCTATGAAGCCAATATTACCCTGATTCCTAAACCAGACAGAGACACATCGAGGAAAGAAAATTTCAGACCAATATCCTTAATGAACATCGACGCAAAAATTCTAAACAAAATTTTAGCAAATCGCATACAAAAACATATTAAAAAGATAGTGCACCATGATCAAGTGGGTTTCATCCCAGGGATGCAAGGTTGGTTCAACATCAGAAAATCAATAAATGTCATGCACCATATCAATAGACTTAAAGTCAAGAATCACATGATTATTTCGATAGATGCAGAAAAAGCATTTGATAAAATACAGCACCCCTTCATGCTCAAAACACTAGAAAAAATAGGGATAGTGGGAACATTCCTTAACATTGTAAAGGCCATCTACGCTAAACCCATTGCTAATATCATTCTAAATGGTGAAAAACTGAAAGCATTCCCTCTAAAAACTGGAACAAGGCAGGGATGCCCTCTTTCACCACTTCTATTCAATATCGTCCTTGAAACTCTAGCCAGAGCAATTAGACAGACCAAAGAAATTAAAGGGATACGAATAGGAAAAGAAGAACTCAAACTATCCCTATTTGCTGATGATATGATGGTATACTTAGAGGAACCAGGAAATTCCACCAGAAAACTTTTAGATCTCATAAGTGAATTCAGTAAAGTAGCGGGATATAAGATCAATGCACATAAATCGAAGGCATTTTTATATATAAGCGATGAATCTTCAGAAAGAGAAATTAGGAAAACTACCCCATTCACAATAGCTTCGAAAAAAATAAAGTATTTGGGAATCAATCTCACAAAAGAGGTGAAAGACCTCTACAATGAGAACTACAGAACACTAAAGAAAGAAATTCAAGAAAACCTTAGAAGATGGAAAGATCTCCCATGTTCTTGGATAGGAAGAATTAATATTGTCAAAATGGCCATACTACCAAAAGTGCTATACAGATTCAATACAATTCCAATTAAAATCCCAATGATGTACCTTACAGAAATAGAGCAAGCAATTATGAAATTCATCTGGAAGAATAAAAAACCCAGAATAGCTAAAGCAATCCTTGGCAGAAAGAGTGAAGCAGGGGGTATCGCAATACCAGATCTTCAACTCTACTACAAAGCAATAGTAACAAAAACGGCATGGTATTGGTACCAAAATAGAAAGGTGGATCAATGGTACAGAATAGAGGACACGGACACAAACCCAAATAAATACAATTTTCTCATACTAGACAAAGGTTCCAACAATATGCAATGGAGAAAAGATAGCCTCTTCAACAAATGGTGCTGGGAGAATTGGAAATCCATATGCAACAGAATGAAACTAAACCATATCTCTCACCATGCACGAAACTAAACTCAAAATGGATTAAGGATCTCGGAATCAGACCAGAGACCTTGCATCTTATAGAAGAAAAAGTAGGTCCAGAGCTTCAACATGTCGGCTTAGGACCAGACTTCCTCAACAGGACTCCCATAGCACAAGAAATAAAAGCAAGAATTAATAACTGGGATAGATTCAAACTAAAAAGCTTTCTCTCAGCAAAGGAAACTATCAGCAATGCAAAGAAAGAGCCTACAGAGTGGGAGAAAATCTTTGCCAATCATACTTCAGATAGAGCGCTAATCTCCAGAATCTATAAAGAACTCAAAAAACTCTACACCAAGAATGTAAATAATCCAATCGACAAATGGGCTAAGGAAATGAAGAGACACTTCACAGAAGAAGATATACAAGCAATCAACAAACATATGGAAAAATGTTCAACATCTCTAGTAATAAGAGAAATGCAAATCAAAACCACCCTAAGATTCCATCTCACCCCAATCAGAATGGCAATTATCAAGAATACAACCAACAACAGGTGTTGGCGAGGATGTGGGGAGAAAGGTACACTCTTACATTGCTGGTGGGGCTGCAAATTAGTGCAGCCACTCTGGAAAGCAGTGTGGAGATTCCTTAGAAAACTTGGAATGGAAACACCATTTGACCCAGCTATCCCACTCCTTGGCCTATACCCAAAGGACTTAAAATCAGCATATTACAGAGATACAGCCACATCAATGTTCATAGCTGCTCAGTTCACAATAGCCAGATTGTGGAACCAACCTAGATGTCCTTCAATTGATGAATGGATAAAGAAAATGTGGTATATATATATACAATGGAATATTACTCAGCCATAAAGAACGATAAAATTATGGCATTTGCAGGCAAATGGATGAAACTGGAGAATATCATGCTAAGTGAGATAAGCCAATCTCAAAAAACCAAAGGAAGAATGATATCGCTAATAAGTGGATGATGACACATAATGGGGGGTGGGAAGGGTTAGTGTTGGGGTTGGAGTTGGGTTTAGGGAGGGGGGCAGGAATGGAGGAAGGAAGGACTGTATAGATGGAGGGGAAGGGGGGGGAGGGAAAAAATGGCAGAATGAATCAAACAACATTACTCTATGTAGATTTATGGTTGCACAAATGGTATGCCTTTACGCCATGTACAGACAGAGAAACAACATGTATCCCATTTGTTTACAATTTTATAAAAAAAAAAAAAAAAAAAAAAAGCAAATAGGAAAAAAAAAAAAAAAACTTTATGGCTTTAAGATAATGACAGCAACAACAAAAAATAAGCCTGTCTGAATTTGTGACTATATTGGGAATTCAATCCTAAATACCAACAGCCTAATGGCATAAATTATATTTATGGCCTTCACTGTTCAAAGCTGTATATCACTAGGGGAAAAAAAAAAAAAAAACGAGGAATAAACAATGCATTGTGAAAAGAATAATCAATATGATTAGATTCAGGGATGGCATAGATGTTGGGATTATCACACAAAGAATTTGAAATTATTAAAAATACTAAGATAAATGATATATAGAAAAAACCATACATGAATAAATTCAAGAGAAGTTCTTGAATAAAAAACATGCTATCAAAGATAAAGAATCCCTTTGATAGCCTCATGAGTAGATTCCAAAGAGCCAAAGAATCAATAAATTTCAAAATTACTTAATAAAAACTGTGCAAAATTAAACAGAAATAAGAGGAATGAGAAAGGGTTAGTAAACAATAAGAACAGAAGATCCAAGAGTTAACCTGATATATGAAATTGGAGTCCCAGAAGAAAAGAGAAAATAATAGAAGAAATATTTGGAGGGATAATGGCCAAGGATTTTCCAAAACTAATGAAAAACAACAAATTAGATAGAAGACCTCAGAGAATCCCCTAGAAAACAAATAATAAGTAGACACACACACCCCATGACACTCCATAGTCAAACGGCTAAAAAAACAAAGAGAAAATGTTGAAAGCAACTAGAGAAAATATATATCATGTACAGAAAACCAATGGTAAGAATTATAGATTACTCTTTAGAAATCATGCAAATTGTAAGATTTCAAAGTGATGTCCTAAAGCATTGACATGAGGGGTAAAAACAATGGTTAACTCAGGATCCTACACACATTAAAATTATACTTCAAAAATGAAGACAAAATAAGAACTTTTCAGGAAAACAAGGACTGAAAGAATTCGCTGGTATTTCCTTCACTGCTAAGAACTTAAATTCTTATGTATATGTAAAACTGGACATAGACAGAAATAAATGCTTATATTAAAAATAAAACAGTAAGTAGGATAGTTTTACATTGGTTGTGTCACCCTTCCACCAAGCCCAGGGAGCACAGCAGCAAAAGAGATTCCCCTCTACTCAGGGAAAGGAAGGGATAATGAGCACCAGACTTTGCGTCAAACTCCAAGACTAGGCCCACCCAACAAAACACAGTGCCAGATAGGGCTCTGTGGTCCCAGACTCTAAGCCAGTACCCACAGATGGAGCCAATAGGGCTGTGCAAGCACCAGGCAGGATCCAACAGAACCAGGCAGCAGACTTAGTCTCTGAACCTACCTGACAGTCAATCTGACCCAAGAAGCCCCAAGCTTCTGATTTGCCCCAGTCCCAGGTCAGCTCCAAAGACCAAAGGTGTAGGCCAGTTCCCATACCCGAGGATCAAGGTTGGCCCCCAAAGTCCAAGACTCTGTGGTAGTACCCACAGACTAAGCCTCCAAGCCCACCTCAGTGCCAGAACAGATGCTACAGTTTTAGACTTAACTAACCCAAGAGACTTGGTCTCTAAATTTTACTTACTGCCAGACAGACACCAGCTGCTGCAGGCTTCAGAGAGCCCAAACACAAGGGCGGCCTCTAATACCCCAGGCTTCAGGACAGCCCTAGCACCAGGCCAGCCCATGAGCCCAAATCATCAGTTTGGTAATTCTTTAATCCAGCCTCCAGACCAGCCCCTATGAATGTAGATTTGCCCAGGACCAGATTAGCCATCTTAGGCTCCAGACTAGCATTTGCAGATCAATCCCACTCTGGCACCAGTAAGACTCTGGTAGTCCCAGGGTCTAGGCCTGCCAGGCACACTAGGTCTCCAAGTCCCTCAAGCATCAGGCCAACTCAAGCAGCTTCAATCTCTGAATTGGCCATAGTGACCCATACCTTTGGGTTTACCCAAGCATAAGACCAGCCCTGCCAGACTTAGGCCCAAGGTCTTCTCCAACCTGGACCAGGACAGGATCTGCAGTCCCAGGTACCAGACCAGTGCCAACAGTAGGTCCACAAAGGTGGAGACTATGGGAAGGTCTCTATATAGAATTCAGACCCAGCCAGCACCAGAACAGCCCTGCAGCCCCAGGTGGCAGTTCTACCCTAGGTTTTGAGCAATCTGGAGCCAAGTAGATTCACACATTCCAAGGCTCCAGTCCAACACAGTGCCTGATCAGCCACCTTGGGCCCAGGCACTAAACCAACACATGCAGACACAGATTTCAAGCCTGCCTAGTATTATGCCCATACCTGAGACCCTATTCTCCAGGACAGGCCTTGTAAGGCCATGTTCTAGAAGACCTAGGCTCCAGGCCAATCACATTAGATTCCAGTGCCAGGCTGACCAACATGAACAAAGGTTCCATCTCTCTTCTGGGAGACTCTGATCCCAGGTCCACCCCAGTGCCACGTCAGTCCCCCATGAACTCAGCTCCAGTCCCATCCCAGTGTACATAGCACCTGACCCATCCTAGCACCTGGTTGGCCCCTATAAGACTCAAGGACCATCCCAATCCTAGGTTAGCTATGTAAACACAGGCTTCAGACCAGTTCCGCAGATACATGGTCTAGGACCAATCCTGTGGACCCAATCATCAAGTTGACCACAATGAATTCAGGCTCAGGGCCCAGCACAACAGACCCAGGGGCTAGGGTCATGCCTGCTTACATAAACAACTGGCCAACATGCCTGAGGATTCCAATAGCAAACTCACCTATGGACCATGTCAAAAAGCTTCATCTCTAGATGAACTGATTTAAGTTTTCCAAATAGAGACAGTCTGCTAAGACTAGGACATTTGAAGTCCTTCTTCAAATGTGCAGATATCAAAAAAAGATAACTAGATCATGGAAAAGCAAAGAAATATAAAATCACCCAGGAATACACAATAAGTTCTCAGGCACTAACACCCAAAAAAATGGAATTATATGAACTATCTGACAAAAAGAATTGTTTTAGTTTTGGAGAAGCTCAAGGAACTTTAAGAAAATACAGAGAATCAATGATACTAAATCAAGAAAACAAGTAATAATCAAAATAAGAAATTTAACAAAAAGACTAATGTTTTTAAAAAATACAGAAAGAGAATATTGTACCTAGGGGGATTCAAGTCAGAGATACAGAGGGAACTGCTGCTTGATCTCCCATTCAGTCTAGCAGCCCATGTGACCAGTTGAAGAAATTGAACAGGTGAACTGCTGGGAACATACTAGGACACTACAAGTTCATAGGGTAGAGATTTTGCTACTGAGCTAAACTCAGCCAAGAGATAGCACACCTTGCTCCACACCAATTAAACAAACTCAAATTTCAATGAAACTTTAATTTAAGAAAAAAAAAAAAAAAAACAGAAAAAACAAAAATCCCAAACTAACAATCAGGTACCAAGTAGAAATAGTTGAGGAGTAGGGGGCTTAAAGTCCCATTAATAAACATTCACTCCAACAAAAACAAATTAATAAAAAGGCTGTGGACACCACAATAATAAAGGGTATTCATATAGATCACTCTAGAACACTTTTACAAGAGAAGTCTGTGCCTTAAAAAGACCCATACATAAGAGTAAGAGAAATCATGCCAACAGGTGTATAAAGCACAACACAGGAATACAAGAAATATGGAAAAACAAGATACCACGATGTCTTCTAAAGTTCACAATTCACCAGCAAATGACTCCAAAGATACTGAAATGAAGGAAACATCAGATGAAGAATCCTAGAGAATAATTATAAAAATTATCAATGAATGAAAGATAAAATAAATCAAGTAATATATTCTGTTGAAAGTCTCTCAAATAGAGTAGACCATGCTTAAGTCAGAATCTCAGAACTGGAAGAAAAAGTGGCTGCCCTTGACCATACAGACAGTATTAAAGATCTGGGCATAGGGCACACACCTGTAATCCCAGTGACTCAGGAGGCTGAGACAGGAGGACTACAAGTTTAAGGACATTTAGTGAGATGCTCAGCAACTTAGTGATACCCTACCTCAAAATAAAAAATAAGCCAAGTGTAGTGGCACACACCTGCAATCCCAGTCACTCAGGAGGCTGAGGCAAGAGGATCATGAGTTCAAACCCAACCTCAGCAACTTAGCGAGGCCCTAAGCAACTCAGTGAGAACCTGTCTCCAATTAAATATAAAAAAGGTCTTGGGATGTGGCTCAGAGTTAACATTAGGCACCCCTGGGTTCAATCCTTGATACCAAAAAATTAATTAATTAAAAAATAAAAAGTACTGGTGACAACATTAAGACACCAAAATTTAAAAACATTGGAATCAAATAGGGTTGTGAAATGCAGGCTACTGACACAGAAAACCACTTCTGGGAAATTATAACAGAAAAATTTCCAAACCTTGAGAATAAAGGTAGACATATCCAGATACAGGACATATTCAGAACCCTAAATAGACATGATCAAAAAAGAACCACTCCCTAAATGATATAATTAAAATGCCTAATACAGAAAACAAAGGCAGAACTTTAAAACCCTCAAAAGAAAGGTTAAAGAAAGCCAATCAGCATTACTTCTAATTTCTCATCACAATTCTAAAAGCCAGCAAGGCTTGAAATGATATGTCCCAAGTCCTGAAAGAAAATAACTGTCAACCAAGATTGCTATGTCTAGCAAAGCTATCCCTCAAAATCAAAGAAAAAATACTAACATTCCAAGATAAGCAGAAACTAAAAGAATTCAGGACTACTAAGTTGGCACAACACAAAATATTTAAAGAAATACTGCACAAAGAAGACATCAAAAACACTGCCCAGAGCTCAAAAACAGACAAATCTCATTTAAAGAGTAGTTAAGCAAATTAGAAACAGGATCAATTTAAACATTAGAAATAAATCCAAATGTAAAATTAATAAATATCCCTCTATAATAACATTGAATGTAAACTGTCTCAAATCTCAAAAGATTTAGATTGGAAGAATGAATTAAAAAACAAGACCCAATCATATGTTGTTTGCAAGAGACTCACCTTATATACAAAGACAGCCACAGATTGAAAGCAAAAGGATGGAAATTGATATACCATGGAAATGAAGCCTGAAAAAAAGCAAGAGTAGCTACTCTTCTATCAAAGCAGAATTCAAGTCAAAATTAATCAGAAATGACAAAGAAAGTCACTTCATACTGATAAAGGAAACAATCCAACCAGAAGATATAATAATAGTAAATATTTATACCCTAAATGTTGGTGCACCTAATTACACAAAACAGACACTATTTGAATTAAAGGGTCAGACAGACCCTAGAACAATATTACTGGGTGATTTCAACACATCTCTGTCACCAAAAGATACATCATCCAGGCATAAATTCAGTAAAGACTCTTTGGACCTAAAAAATATAAATTAAATGGACTTAATAGACATCTATAAAATATTTCATCTAACAACAGCCACACGCTTTCTTTTCAGCTGGTCATGGAACCTTC
Source organism: Sciurus carolinensis (assembly GCF_902686445.1). NCBI lineage: Eukaryota > Metazoa > Chordata > Mammalia > Rodentia > Sciuridae > Sciurus > Sciurus carolinensis. The sequence continues at coordinate 35,396,756 of NC_062213.1, forward strand.
TCCAAATCAGACCATATTTTATGCCACAAAGCAATTTATAGCAAATACACACACACACACACACACACACACACACACACACACACAAATGATGCAATTTCTTGAATCTTATTTGATCATAATGGAATGAAATTAGAGATCGACACCAAAAAACCTACAGACAAACACATAGAGATTAAACAATACACTCTGGAATAATGAATGGGTGATAAAAGAATAAGGAAAGAACTTTAAAAACTCTTAGAATCAAATGATAATAGCAATACAACACACCAGAACCTCTAGGACACTTTGAAGGTGGTTTGAAGAAAGTTTATATTATAATCCCAGAGACTTGGGAGGCTGAAGTAGGAGGATCACAAAGTCAAAGCCAGTCTCAGCAATTTAGCAAGGACTTAAGCAACTTAATGAGACCCTGCCCCAAACTTAAAAAAAAAAATTTTTTTAAAGGATATGGCACAGTGGTTAAGCATCCCTAGCTTCAATCCACTCCCCATCACCTCACAAAAAAAAGGAGGAGGAGGGGGGAGGGGAAAAAAAGGAGATGGGGGAGAAAAAGAAGAAAAAGAAGAGGAGAAAGGAGAAGAAGAAAATTTGTAGTAAAGAGGAGGAGGAGGAGGAGGAAGAGGAAGAAAGTTTGTAGCTATGAGTGCCTACATAAGAAAATCAGGAATATCCCAAATAAACTACCTAATGACATATCTCAAGAACCTTAAAAAAATCAGAACAAAAAATTTCAAAATCAAAAGGAAGAAAATAATTCAGATCACAGTCATATTAAATGAAATAGAAAAAAAATTAAATACAAAGTATCAATGAAACAAAGGATTGGTTCTTCAAAAAGATAAACAACATTGAAGAACAACAGGCAGATTCAAGATGGCAGACTAGAGGGAAGCTGCATTCCTTGTCGCTCCTGTGACTTGAGATTCAAGCAGAGGAGATAGTTTCTCTGAGGCAGGCGTTGCTGCCCACCAATCCCCTGCAGTTTATCCCCCATTCGTCCATAACAATCACCTGCCATCTGCCAGCATATTGCCTGCCTTTTGAGTGCAAGTCGCTCACTGACCACCACCTATCATCCACCAATTACCTGTTTGCCCATCATTCACCTTTCACCTATCCATCACCCACTGCCTGATGTCCACCCACCAATTGTCCACCACTAGCCTACAGAACACCTACAGACGGTGATTGGATCTCCTGCTGACCACTGTTGCTTGGAAGTCGCAGTACCCGGAGGATTGGTTACTCACAGCCACCACTATCTTGGGACACTGGCCAGGGCCTGCAGGTTTGCCAACGCCACAACCACCATTGGGGTGTGGCCACCTCGGTCTGGTGACACAGGCCAGCACCTGGAGATACACTGGGGTACCTGTAGGTCTGGTTATACCTGAGGTCTTTTTTTTTTTTTTCCTACTTATTTATTTTTTTTAATTGTAAACAAATGGGATACATGTTGTTTCTCTGTTTGTACATGGAGTAAAGGCATACCATTTGTGTAATCATAAATTTACATAGGGTAATGTTGTTTGATTCATTCTGTTATTTTTTCCCTTCCCCCCCACCCCTACCACCCCTCTTTTCCCTCTATACAGTCCTTCCTTCCTCCATTCTTGCCCCACTCCCTAACCCTAACTCTAACCCTAACACTAACCCCTCCCACTCCCCATTATGTGTCATCATCCACTTATTAGCGATATCATTCATCCTTTGGTTTTTTGAGATTGGCTTATCTCACTTAGCATGATATTCTCCAATTTCATCCATTGCCTGCAAATGCCATAATTTTATCATTCTTTATGGCTAAGTAATATTCCATTGTATATATATGCCACAGTTTCTTTATCCATTCATCACTTGAAGGACATCTAGGTTGGTTCCACAATCTAGCTATTGTGAACTGAGCAGCTATGAACATTGATGTGGCTGTATCTCTGTAAAATGCTGATTTTAAGTCCTTTGGGTATAGGCCAAGGAGTGGGATAGCTGGGTCAAATGGTGGTTCCATTCCAAGTTTTCTAAGGAGTCTCCACACTGCTTTCCAGAGTGGCTGCACTAATTTGCAGCCCCACTAGCAATGTATGAGTGTACCTTTCTCCCCACATCCTCATCAACACCTGTTGTTGCTTGTACTCTTGATAATCGCCATTCTAATTGGGGTGAGATGGAATCTTAGGGTGGTTTTGATTTGCATTTCCCTTATTACTAGAGATGTTGAACATTTTTCCATATGTTTGTTGATTGCTTGTAGATCTTCTTCTGTGAAGTGTCTATTCATTTCCTTAGCCCATTTGTTGATTGGATTATTTTTATTCTTGGTGTAGAGTTTTTTCAGTTCTTTATAGATTCTGGAGATTAGTGCTCTATCTGAAGTATGATTGGCAAAGATTTTCTCCCACTCTGTAGGCTCTTTCTTCGCATTGCTGATAGTGTCCTTTGCTGAGAGAAAGCTTTTTAGTTTGAATCTATCCCAGTTATTGATTCTTGCTTTTATTTCTTGTGCTATGGGAGTCCTGTTGAGGAACTCTGGTCCTAAGCCAACATGTTGAAGCTCTGGACCTACTTTCTGTTCTATAAGATGCAAGGTCTCTGGTCTGATTCCGAGGTCCTTAACATTTTGAGTTTCGTTTCGTGCATGGTGAGAGATATGGGTTTAGTTTCATTCTGTTGCATATGGATTTCCAATTCTCCCAGCACCATTTGTTGAAGAGGCTATCTTTTCTCCATTGCATATTTTTGGCCTCTTTGTCTAGTATGAGAAAATTGTATTTATTTGGGTTTGTGTCCGTGTCCTCTATTCTGTATCATTGATCCACCTTTCTATTTTGGTACCAATACCATGCCGTTTTTGTTACTATTGCTTTGTAGTAGAGTTGAAGATCTGGTATTGCGATACCCCCTGCTTCACTCTTTCTGCCAAGGATTGCTTTAGCTATTCTGGGTTTTTTATTCTTCCAGATGAATTTCATAATTGCTTGCTCTATTTCTGTAAGGTACATCATTGGGATTTTAATTGGAATTGTATTGAATCTGTATAGCACTTTTGGTAGTATGGCCATTTTGACAATATTAATTCTTCCTATCCAAGAACATGGGAGACCTTTCCATCTTCTAAGGTTTTCTTGAATTTCTTTCTTTAGTGTTCTGTAGTTCTCATTGTAGAGGTCTTTCACCTCTAGTAGTAGCTGCCAAGTGGCTGTCTCTTTGCAGGGTCACTCCTTTGTGTGAGTGCATCCTTGGTGGCCTCTCTGCAAGCTGAAAGGGGATTGAGATCTTGGGACTGCAGCAAGGCAGATCCTGGGGAAAGCACAGGTCCTTCAGATTGCAGCTGGGTTTGCATGGGCCAGTCCAGATCTGGCAAGCCTGTGGAAAGCTGGCGATTAGGGGCAGTTCCCTGGGGGCAGAGCACAGGTTGAATAAACTGGAAAAAACTGCTCTCTCTACAGCTCAGTGAGTTCCGAAGTGGTCAGGGACAGAAGAGACCAGCTGTAATGCATGGGAAGATTGGAAGAAGGGTGTGAGGGCATCTTGTTATCTGCTCATCCACCCAGCCAGTCTGTTCCCCACTGGACTGCAGCTAATATAAAACTTCAGACAATCCCACCTATCAGTGGAGCAGGAAAGCTGACAAAATTTTTGAAAACCAACAGAAGCAACCAATCAATTTTCCATTGAGACTTTCCTCCTTTTCTTTTTTCTTTTTTCACCCTCTCCCTCACACTTCCACCATCTTTGAATCCAAACATTTTTCATGCATCAATTTATTGAGGAATAGGATGTCTGAATAGTATATTACAGTTTTGTTGTATATTCTTATATTTTTACTTTACTTTTTAATCTGTATACATTTTCTCTCACCTCTCAGTCTCCCTGGATTGTCTTTCCCACTTCTCTCATACTAACAGCCAATCTCTATTAATTCCTCCCTCACTCATACTATAAATTTTTAACTCTATCTTCTCTCCTTTGCCCTCATAAACACATCTCACACTACTTCTGTTCCCTCTTTGTCCATCATTTGAAACAGTAAACACTTTTAGCAAACTTACTGTTTATATTGTAGACAATAATTGAACACTACATTTCTGTTTATTGCAACAAAACTGTAAACATCTTAATAGGAGCCATTTGGTTGAAGGTGGTATATTGTTTGCATTGGGTGCTGTTAATATTGGTCTCCCCCTTAAAGGCAAGGTACTGGAACCCTTCAGGGACACTATAAGACTACAGGGTAGAATCTGTACCATCTCAGCTTCATACCACTAGATGAGCAGACAAACAAATGAAAAAACAAGGGAACAAAGTACCTCAAACAAACCAAGATATTCCAACAATGGAATCCATAGACAATACACTAGAAGAAATGTCAGAGAAGTTTAGAAAATACATAGTTAGATTGGTCTAGAAATAAAAGATGATATCAGAAAGAAAATACAGGAAGTGAAAGATCACTTGAATAAAGAGGCAGAGATTACAAAAAGGAAATGAAGCAGAAATCCTTGAAATGAAGGAAACAATAAACCAAATTAAAAATTCAATGGAAAGCATCACCAACAGATTAGACCACTTGGAAGAGAGAACATCAGACCATAAAGAAAAAATATATCCTCTTCAAAATAAAGTCATTCACACAGAGAAAATGGTAAGAAACCATGAAGAGAACTTCCAAGAAATACAGGATACCATGAAAAGACCAAATTTAAGATTTATCAGAATAGAAAAAGGCATGGAGATACAAACCAAAAGAATGCACAATCTTTACAATAACACAATATCAGAAAACTTCCCAAATCTAAAGAATGAAATGGAAAATCAACTACAAGAGGCTTATAGGACTACCAAATGTACAAAATAACAGCAGACCCACACCAAGGCACACTGTAATGAGAATGACTAACATACAGAACAAGGATAGAATTTTAAAGGCTGCAAAGGAATACAGTCAAATTACATATAGGTGGAAACCAATTCAAATTTCAGCTGATTTCCCAACCCAGACCCTCAATGCTAGGAGGTCCTGAAATAATATATATCAAGCTCTAAGAGAAAATGGATGCCAACCAAGAATTTTATAGCCAGTAAAATTAAGCTAGAGCTTTGAAGATGAAATAAAATCCTGCCATTATTAAAAAAAAAAAGTTAAAAGAATTCACAACTAGAAAGCTTGCACTACAGAATATTCTCAGCAAAATATTCCACGAGGAGGAAATGAAGAAAAACAATGAAAATCAGCAAAGGGAGGAATTACCCTAAAGGAAAGGTGAATCAAAGGATAAACTGAGTCATGTTAAGAATCAAAATGACCATAAGTACAAATCATATCTCAATAATAATGCTGAATGTTAATGGCCTAAACCCTTAGATAAAAGACATAGACTGGCAGATTGGATTTAAGAAGAAAAAAAAAAAAGACCCAACAATATGCTGTCTTCAAGAGACTTACCTCCAAGGAAAAGACATCCAGAGACTGAAGGTGAAAGCTTGGGAAAAAACATCACTCACATGGACTACATCAGCAAGCAGGGGTTTCTATCCTCAAATGAGACAAATTGAACTTCAAACCAAAGTTAGTCAGAAGGGATAAAGAAGGACATTTCATACAGCTTCAGGGAATCATACATCAACAAGACATGACAATCATAAATATATATGCCCCAAATGATGGAGCATCCACAAGCATCAAATGAACACTGCTCAATTTCAAGAGTCAAATAGACCACAACAAAACAATACTGGGTGACTTTAACACACATCTCTCTCCACTGGATATTTATATTCATTAAACTCCAGGCAAACATCATCCTAAACAAGGAAAAACTGAAAGCATTCCCTCCAAAAACTGGAACAAGTCAGGGATGCCCTCTTTCACCACTTCTATTCAACTTAGCCCTTGAAACTCTAGCTAGAGCAATTAGGCAGTAGAAAGAAATTAAAGGGATACAAATAGGAAAAGAAGAACTCAGACCATCCCCATTTGACAATGACATGATACTATATTTAGAAGACCAAAAAAAAAAAAAAAAAAAAAAAAAACTCCATCAGGAAACTTCTAGAACTCATAAATTCAGTAAATAGGAGGATATAAAACTAACACCCATAAGTCAATTGTGTTCCTATACACCAATGATGAATCACCTGAAAGAGAAATTAGGAAAACTATCCCTTTCACAATAGTATCAATAAAAAGTAAAATACTTGGGCAGCAATCAACAAAAGAAGTAAAAGACCTCTACAATGAAAACTACAGAACACTAAAGAAAGAAATTGAAGAAGGTTCGGCTGAGGGAAGGGCTGATGGCCGGGGCCTGCAGTAACCAACTTCAACTAGGGGTTCGACTGTGGCCACCCCACTTGTTGCTTTCCTGGGCACCACTCCCCTGGCTGGCCCAACACAACCCACCAGTACTGCGACACTGATTCCTCCTGGCCTCTTGGTCGCTGCTGTGAGCAGCATTACCCTTTACACCAGAAAGCTGGTGGGCACTATGGGGAAAAACAAAGCAAGAAGAAAATAGAGGAGGTACTAGAAGAAGAAGAGGAATATGTACTGGAAAAAGTTCTCCATCATTGGGTTATAAAAGGCAAAGTGGAGTACTTCCTAAAGTGGAAGGATTTTTCAGATGAGGACAACACACGGGAACCAGAGGACAACCTGGATTGTCCCAACCTCATTGCTGAGTTTCTATGGTCGCAGAAAACAACACGAGACAGATAAATCAGAGGGAGGCAGCGTAAAACTGATTCTGACTCTGAAGATAAGGGAGAGAAGAGCAACCCAAAGAAGAAAGAAGAGTCTGAAAAGCCACAAGGCTTCGCCCTGGGTTTAGAGCTAGAGCAGATTATTGGAGCTAGAGAGTCTAGTGGAGAGCTCATGTTCCTGATAAAATGGAAAAACTCTGATGAGGCTGACCTGGTACCTGCCAAGGAAGCCAATGCCAAGTGCTCACAGGTTGTCATATCCTTCTCTAAGGCTGACATGGCATTCCTACCCCTCAGAGGATGATGACAAAGATGACAAGAATTAACTCTCCTGAGTACCAGTTCCTGTCACCTATTACTGTGGGTTTAAGTGGGGAGGGAGTTCTACTTGTCTTGACACCATAAAGGTGGCTTGAGAAGATGTCTTTTGAAGAGCCTGTCTAGTTTCTGTGCCCTGCAGCAGCCCAAGTGCTTTAAAGCCATTCCAAACTGTCTAGTTTGCACACCCATCCCAGTGGAGGGGAAAGGGGTAAGTGTTTCAAGGCTACCCATTCTGCACTTCATTGAGAAAAACAAAAAGCCTTCTATGAATGACAACATTTGCAGAATCAGGTGTGGGAAGGCCAAAAATACTGATCTTCAAAGAGCATGTCCACAATCCACAACCTTCTTCCCAATAGTGTTAATTCTGCATTTTTACAGCGTAGCATGTGTGTGGTTTTTGGCTATTACTGGTGTATTACTTGGGGTGGGAGGGATAGTGTGGGGAAGAAGGGAGATGAGTAGGATCATTTTCGTGAAAATTTGGGGCCTGATGGGGAAAATGGTGAAAAAATGAAAAGAACAATTAACTAATGATTTGGTTCTATGTCCAGAATATTTGACCTTTTTCAAAATAATGTCACTGACACCATAAATGAGGACTGTGAGAGACTGTTTAAAAGCTGTGAATGCCTGAAACCTATAAGCCAAGGTGTTCCCTACCTGAGTTGATGTTCCCCACAAAGGACTGAGCCAGTTCATAAGTTACCAAAGCTGCCATTCTAGAGATAGACACTGACTAAGATAGGAAGGTCTTTTATTGAACAGTATACACAGGCAGATCATTCTGTCTTAGTGGTGCTAATTCTTGCAATTAGACAAAAAGACCCTTTCTTTTCCAATTTATAAATAAAATCAGCTTGTCCAGCTAAGCCACTGGCTGAAGTACTAGGGGAGGGGCCAAAGGGGGTATAGGAGATGGAAGAGTATGGAAAGAGGAGGGCCCATGCTCTCCAGATGGAAACTGTTGGGATCTCTGTTTTTTTAACTTTGAACTCTGAAACCTTTAGTGGCAGGATTAGTGTGCACTGACAGCACAAAAGTTTCCCTAAGTCAATTCAAAGGTCAAGTGGTTTCAAAAGCCCTGGTTTCAGGAGATTAGCTTTCATATTGGAGCAGTGGTTCATTTTAAAGATACTAAAATTTTTTGTTTTTAAGAAAAAAAGTTTTATGAAATAACAGATCCCAAAATCCAAAATTTTGGGATTCAGTCCCAAAATTGAATCATGAAATACAGAAGTTCTTGATATCATCTTGACCTGCATCTAGAGCTACATTGTAAAATCTTTTTAGGCATGTGTTAGGTTTCTATGAAATTTTTGTTTAAATGTAAACTTCATACACACTGTCAGTTTTTGTCTTAATAAAACTATAGATTTATAAAAAGGAAAGAAAGAAAGAAATTGAAGAAGACTTTAGAAGATGGAAAGATCTCCTGTTCTTGGATAGGAAGAATTAATATTGTCGAAATGGCCATACTACTAGATGTGAGGGTGATCTGGTTGCAACATCAGTCACTCCATTGATTGGTGATCAGGTTAATTCAACTGATCTGGTTGGTGTGGTTGGCTAGGCAGGTGTCCCCTTCCTCCCTCACCACTCCATGTGCATCCCTCCCAAAGCTGTGTACTTGCTCAAAGAGGATGACCTTCCCTGATAGAGAAGAACTGTTCTTTGGTCAAGAGTATACCAGTAGTTGTGCTCCCCTGCTAGAACCTCCAATCAAGTTCTCAAAATGGCCATACTACCAAAATTGCTATACAGAGTTAATGCAATTCTTATTAAAATTCTAATGACATTTTGAAGAGAAAGAGAAAAAGCAATCATGAAATTCATTTGGAAAAATAAGAGGCCCAGAATAGGCAAAGCAATCCTTTACAAGAAAAGTGAAGCAGGTGGCATCACAACACCAGACATTAAATTGTACTACAGAGCTACAGTTAACAAAAACAGCATGGTATTGGCACCAAAACAGACATGAAGACCAAAAGAACAGAATAAAAGCTACAGAGACAAACCCACATAAATACGTTCATCTCATACTAGGCAAAAGTGCCAAAAACATACATTGGAGAAAAGATAGCCTCTTCAACAAATGGTGCTGTGTGGGAAGCCATCCATGGCTTGCATGAGAACCAGGATAGTTAAGCCATTAACCAGAAGGATCTGGCCTCAGGAACTCACGTTATTGATAACTGTTCAAGAACGCCTGAGTCATGTGGCTTTCCTGCGTTAGCTCACCACTCAAGTTCAAATACAAGCATTGGATATGGGAGTGACCCATTAGAGGCAAATGGCTTGCTTACCTCCACCCCCATCCTGGTTATCATGGAAGAAGCTCCTACTGGTCCTTTTTGATCTGTACTACTATAAATAAAGCAAGCATGAACTCCTTCCTTTATTAGAGCCAGACCCTTCTGGATGGTTCAATTGGTCATGCCCCTGCTCTTAAGATAATTCTGTCTTCTGTCATTATTTCCGATAAATAAATTTCATAGCTTTTATTTCACAGCCAGCCCATCCCTCTGACAGGAACCCACAAGACATGTGATGAGAGCACTGGGAAAACTGGAAATTAATACTTAGAAGAATGAAATTTAATGCCTATCTCTCACCCTGCACAAAACTCAATTCAAAATGGAATTAGGCATTAGACCAGAGACCCTGTGCCTAATAGAAGAAAGAGTAGGCCAATTCTCCATCATGTCGGCTTAGGAACCGAATTCCTCAACAAGACTCCTAAAGCACAAGAAGTAAAATTAAGAATCAATAAATATAATGGTATCAAAATAAAAAGTTTCTTCACAGCAAAGGAAACAATCAAGAGTATGACAAGAATGGGAGAAAAATCTTTGCCAACTACACCTCAGAGAGAGCACTAATCTCCAGGATATATAAAGAACTCAAAAAACAAAAAACAAAAAAAAAAAAACCCAATCAATAAATGGGCTAAGAAACTGAACAGACACTTCACAGAAGATACACAGTCGACAAATATATGAAAAACTGTTCAACATCTCTAGCAATTAGAGAAATGCAAATTAAAATGACACTGAGATTTCATCTCACTCCAATCAGAATGGCAATTATCAAGAATAAAAGTAACAATAAGTGTTGGTGAGGATGTGGGGGAAAAGGTTCACTCGTGCGTTGCTGATGGGGCTGCAAATTGGTGCATCTACTCTGGAAAGCAGTATGGAGCTTCCTCAAAGAACTAGGAATGGAACTACCATTTGACCCGGTTATACCACTCCTCAGTATCTATCAAAGGAGTCAAAATTAGCATACTACAGTGATGCGGCCACATCAATGTTTATAACAGCCCAACTCACAATAGCTAAGCTATGGTGTACTTCAACAGATGAATGGATAAAGAAAATGTGGTACATATACACAATGTAATATTAATCAACCATAAAAAAAAAGAATGACTTTATGGCATTTGCTGGTAAACGGATGGATCTGAAAACTATCATGCTAAGTGAAATAAGCCAATCCCCAAAAAATCAAAGGTGGAATGTTCTCTCTGATATGTGGTTGCTAACACATAATGCAGGGGTGGAGGGAGAGCGTGGGTAGAAGTTCAGTGGATTGGACAAAAGGGGATGAAGGAAAGGGGGGTGGATAGGAAGAAAAGAGACAGTGGAATCAATCAGATATAACTTTCCTATGTTCATATATGAATACACCACAGTGAAACTCCATATCATGTACTACCACAAGAACTGGATCCTAATTAGAATAAGATACGCTCCATGGACATATGTCAAAATAAACTCTACTGTCATGTATAACTGAAAAGAACAAACAAAAAATAAAAGTAATTCATCACATAAATAGATTTAAGAAGAAAATCAGTCATCTCAACAGAAGCAAAGAAAGCCTTTGACAAATATCAGCACCCATTCATGAATAAACTGGGGATAAAAGGAATTTACCTCAACACCATAAATGTATATAAAACAATCCCTAACCCTGTATCTTCACGAATGGAGAATAATTAAAAATGTTTCCTTTAAAATTTGGAACAATACAAGAAAGCCCACTCTCACCACTTCTATTCAATATAGTTCTTAAATCTAGACAGAGCATTCAGGCAAGAAAAGAAAACTAAGTGGTTACAAATAGGAAAAGAAGAGGTCAAATTATCTGTTTTCCTAAAGATATGATCCTATATATAGAAGGATCCCCCCCAAAAAAAAACCTCATACCAGAACACTTCTAGAGCAAATAAACAAATTCAGCAAAGTAGTAGGTTATAAAATCAACATACAAAAATCAGTAGCTTTCCTATACACCAATAATGAATATGCAGAGGAAGAAATCAGGAAAACAATCCCATTCATGAGTCTCAAAAATAAATAAATAAATAAATAAATAAATAAATCTAACCAAGTGGGCAAAAGACCTCTACAATGAAAACTATAGAACAATGAAGAAAGAAACTGAAGAAGACATTAGAAGATGGAAAGAAGCCGGCATAGTGGCACACACCTGTAATCCCAGTGGCTTGGGAGGTTGAGGCAGGAGGATCACAAGTTCAAAGCCAGCCTCTGCAACTTAATGAGGCACTCAGCAACTTAGTGAGACCCTGTCTCTAAATAAAATACAAAAAGGGCTAGGGATATGGTTCAGTGGTTAAGTGCCCCTGGCTTCAATCCCTAGTACCAAAAAATAAATAAATAAATAAAAGATGGAAAGACCTTCCATGTTCATGGAAGGGCAGAATTAATAATACTAAAATGGTCATACTAACAAAAGCAATATACAAGTTCAATGCAATCCCCACTAAGATACCAATGACATTCTTTACAGAACTAGAAAAAACAGCCCTAAAATTCATTTGAAAGAACAAAAAAGACCCAGAATAGCCACAATTCTAATCCAAAAAAGCAATGCTGGAAGCAACAAAAACAATAATTCCTGATTTCAGATAGAGTAACAAGAATTGCATGGTAGTGGCATAAAAACAGACACACAGACTAATGGTACAGAATAGAAGACACAGAAACAAAACCACATATCTACAATCATCTGATCCTTGACAAAGCTGCCAGAAACATACAGTGGAGAAAACAAAGCATTTTTAACGAATGGTGTTGGGTGGGAAAACTGGTTATCCATATGTAGGAAAATGAGACTAGATCCTTACCTCCCACCCTACACAAGTCAATTCAAAATGGATCAAAGACCTAGGAATTAGACCAGAAACTATGCAACTCCTTGAAGAAAATATAGGGTCAACACTCCAACATATAGGCACAGGCCACAACTTTCCTGTAGGATCCCTAAAGATCAGAAAATAATATCAAGAATTAATAAATGGATGGCATCAAATTAAAAAGCTTCTGCATAGCAAAGGACATAATTAAGAATGTGAAGAGACAACAGAATGGGAAAAATCTTTGCATGTTCCTCTTCTGACAGAGCACTAATATTCAGAATATATAAAGAACTTGAAAAAAAACTTAACACCAAAAAACAACTCAATTAATAAATGGGTAAATGAAATAAATGGCTAAATGAAGAAACTTTTTTCTTCTCAAAAAAAGAAACACCAATGGTCAATAAATACATGAAAAATTGTTCAACATCTTTAACAATTAGGGAAGCACAAATCAAAACTGCACTGAGATCTCCTCTCATTGCAGTTAGAACGGCAGTCACCAAGAATACAAACAATAATAAATGCTGGAGGGTACTGTTGGAATTGCAGATTAGTACAAAAACACTAATTAGTCAAAAGACTAGAAATGGAACCACCATATGACCCAGGATACCACTTCTCAGTATTTATCACAAAGAAATAAAGTCCACATACTGTGGCAATACATGCATACCTATGTTTACAGTAGCACAATTCACAATAGCTAAATTATGAAATCAGCCTAAGTGTCCATCAATGAATGAATGGATGAAGGAAATGTGGTATACATACACAGTGTAACCTTGTTTAGCTAGAAAGAATGAAATTATGTCAATGGCAGGAAAATGTATGGATATTAAGAACATTATGTTAAGCAAAAGAGGCCAAACTCAGAAAGTAAAGGGTCATATGTTTTCTCTCATACATGGAAACTAGAGAGAAAAAAGGAAAAAAAGTTGTTGGTTGGGGGAGTCCTCATGAAAATCAAAGACAGATGAGTAAAAAAAAGAACCAGTGTGAAGGAGTAGGGGAGGAAAAGGGGAAATATTGGGGAATGAGATTGGCCAAACTGTTATCATTATATTGTAAGCATGTATGAATATGTAAAAATAAATCCCTCCATTATGTACAACTACAAAGCACCAATAAAAATTGGAAAAATACACAAATTCTGGAACTGAAAATATAGTGAATGAAATGAAAAGTTCAGTAGAGAGCATCAACTATAGAATTGACCAAGCAGGAAAAGAAATCTGAGAACTCAAAGACAAATTATTTGAAAACACACAGAGTAGAAAAAATGAAAAGGAATGAAGAAAGTTTAGGGATTCATAGGATAACATTTAAAGAGCAAATTTAAGAATTATAAGTGTTTAAGAAAAAAGAGAAAGCAGCAGAAAGTTTTTTTAAAGAATAATAACACAAATTCTCCAAAAATGGGGTAAGAAATAAATATCAAGATATAGAAAATTCAAAGGTCTCAAATTAGATTCAATACAAACAAGACTACACTGAAATATGATCAAACTGTTAAAAATCCAAAACAAAAAGAGAATCCCAAAAGCAGCAAGAGAAAAGAAGCAAATCACATATAAAAGAGTTCCAATGAGGCTAAAACCAAATGTCTCAATAGAAACCTTTTACAGGTCAGGAGAAATGAAATGATATATTCAAAGTGCTAATGGAAAAAACACTGTCAACCAAGAAAATCTTACCCAGAAAATCTGTCCTTTAGAAATACAGACTTTTCCAGACTAACAAAACTTGAAGGAATTCATCACCACCAAATCTATCTTACGAAATGTAATACTAAAGGGTATCCTTCAATCTGAAATAAAAGGATGCCAAATAATAACACAAAAATATGTTAAAGTACAAAATTCACTAGTAAAAGCAAATACACAGTTGAATTAAGAATATTGCAATGGTAGTATATAAATCACTTACATTTTAGTATAAAGGCCAAAACACAAAACTGTTGAAAACAATATAGCTACAATATTTTATTAAAGGATATACGATATCAAAAAACATAAATTGTGACATTAAAAGAAAAGATGTAAGAAGATAGAATAAAGGTATAGTTTGTTAATGCAATCAAAGTCAAATTGTTTTCAGCTTGAAATAGCCTGCTATAACTATAAAACATTTTAGGAATCCTCATAGTAACCACAAAGTAAAAACCTTAAGAGCAAGGAATCAAAACATACCACTAAAGAAAATTATCTAATCACAAAAAAGAAAACAGCAATAGAAGAAGAAAGGAACTAAAGATCTGCAAAAAACAACTAGAACAAAATTAACAAAATAGCAGTAGTTTGTTCTTGCCTACCAATACTTAAAATGCATTAAATTCTCCAATCAAAAGATGCAAAATGGCTGAATAGTGTTTTGGGGTTTTGATTTTTATAAGAAAGAAAAAACACAACTATATTCAGCTTATAATAAGAGACTCACTTTACCTGTAAAGTTACATGTGAGTTGCAAGTGAAAGGATTAAAAAAATATATTTTATGCAAGTGGAAACTAAAAGAAAGCAGGGATAGCTGTACTTATATGATAAAATAAGCTAAGCCAAAAATTGTAAAAAGAGACAAAGTCATTATATTATGATAAATAAATTAAGAAGATAAAACAATTATAAATATACTTGTACCCAACACCAGAGCACCAAAATATATAAAGCAAATTTTAATAGAGTTCAATAGTGAATTAGACTGCAATATAAGAGGCTATAATACTTTACTTTTGACTATGAATAAAACATCTACACCAAAAAAATCAATAAGGAAACAATGGAATTGAAGTACTATACTTAGAACAAATGGACATAACAGAAATATATCACAATATTCCAACCAAAAGCAACAGAATACCATTCTTCTCAAGTACACACAGAACAATGTCCAGAATGGGGCATATGTTAAGTCACAAAACAAGTCTTAACAAATTACAGATAGAAATCATATTAAAGTACTTTTTCCCACCAGGATGGTATTAAATTACAAATCAGTGATATAAGAAATTGTGGGAGATTCACAAATATATATAAATTAAATAGCATGCTCCTAACATGACAACTCTAGGAACTAGAAAAGGAAGAGTAAACATGCTAAGAATGAGTCAAAGAGGAAATAATAAACATAAGAGAAAAAAAAAGAAATAAAGAATAAAAAACAATGGAAAAGATCAACATAACTAATAGTTGGTTTTTTGAACACTGGGGCCAGAATATAGGAAACTGGGAAGATGTTAGTTAAAAGATACAAAACTACAGTTAGGAGGAATAAGTTCAAAAGATCTATTGTACAACATATTGACTATAGTAATTAACAATGTATTACACTTTGAAAATCACTAAGAGAATAGATTTTAAATGTTTTCTTCAACAACATAAAAAAAAAGCTAAGTATGTGAGGTAATACATGTTAATTAGCTCAACCTAGCCATTCAATAATGTATACATACAGGTGTTCTTCATCTAATAATGGGCTTATATCCCAATAAACTCATCAGAAATTAAAAATATCCTAAGTCAAAATGCATTCACTACATCATGGCTTAGCAACAGAGTACACTGTAGAGTACTGGTTGTTTACCCTCACAATCACATGGCTGACTGGGAGATGTGGCTCACAGCTACTACTCAGCATCATGAATGAGTATTGTACCATATATTGCTAGCCTGATAAAAAATAAAAACCCAAACTTTGGTTGCTAAATACATATTACCATAAACACAAAAAATCTAAGTCAAATCATTATAATCTGAGGACTATATTTCAAAATATAATATTGTTCAACATAATATGTATAATTATTAATCAATTGAAACAAATTTTAAAATGAAAAAACGTCAGAAATGAAAAAATCATTAGAATTAATATATCTCTAGATAGAATGATGAAAAGATACAAATTCTTTACAGTAAGAACAAAGGTGGAGGTACTACCGATCTCATAGCTAATCTGAATTAAATTCAAAGAATATAAAGAAATACTACAAACAACTCTATGTCCATGTATTCCACTACTTACATGGGAAATAGGCCATTTCCTTGAAAGACAGAATATAGGACACATCACTCAACAAGAAATAGCCTGATAATCCAATATTTACTAAATAAATTTAATTCACAGTTTTAAAACTTTTTTTAAGTATAAAACTCTCATTCTTGATGGTTTTATTGGTGAATTCAACCAAATATTCAAGGTAGAAATAATAACAATTCTACATAATCTCTTCCAGAAAATAGAAGAGGATGAAACATTTTCCAATTAAGTTTATACAGCCAGAATTACTCTGATACCAAAACCATTTAAAGGTATTACAAAAAAAGAAAATTAAAGACAATATTCTTCATAAGCAGATGTAAAATCCTCAACACAATCTTAACAAGTCAAATTCATAAATGTGTTAAAGGATAACACATCATAAACAGGTGATGTTTATCTAAGAAATGAAAGTTTGGGTCCACATTCTAAATTCGAGCAACATAATTCAAAATAATAACAGACTAAGGGTGGTAACATGATTATCTCAAAAAAATTTTGAGAAAGCATCTAACAAACCACTCAAAACTAAGAACAATCTAAAACTTCTTTTTTTAATGTAAACAAATGGGATACATGTTGTTTCTCTGTTTGTACATGGAGTCAAGGAATACCATTTGTGTAATCATAAATTTACATTGGGTAATGTTGTTTGATTCATTCTGTTATTTTTTATTCCTTCCCCCCCACCCCTCCCACCCCTCTTTTCCCTCTATACAGTCCTTCCTTCCTCCATTCTTGCCCACCTCCTTAACCCTAACCCTAACCCTAACCCGAACCCTATCACTAACACCTCCCACCACCCCATTATATGTCATCAACCACTTATCAGCGAGATCATTCGTCCTTTAGTTTTTTGAGATTGGCTTATCCCACTTAGCATGATATTCTCCAATTTCATGCATTTGCCTGCAAATGCCATAATTTTATCATTCTTCATGGCGGAGTAATATTTCATTGTAAATATATGCCACAGTTTCTTTATTCATTCATCAACTGAAGGGCATCTAGGTTGGTTCCACAATCTGGCTATGGTGAATTGAGCAGCAATGAACATTGATGTGGCTGCATTTCTGTAGTATGCTGATTTTAAGTCCTTTGGATATAGGCCAAGGAGTGAGATAGCTGGGTCAAATGGTGGTTCCATTCCAAGCTTTCTGAGGAATCTCCATACTGCTTTCCAGAGTGGCTGCACTAATTTGCAACCCCACCAGCAACGTATGAGTGTACCTTTTTCCCTTCATCCTCGCCAACACCTACTGTTGCTTGGGTTCTTGATAATCACCATTCTAATTGGGGTAAGATGGAATCTTAGGGTGGTTTTCATTTGCATTTCTCTTATTACTAGAGATGTTGAACATTTTTTCATATATCTGTTGATTGCTTGTACATCTTTTTCTGTGAAGTGTCTGTTCATTTCCTTAGTTCATTTGTTGATTGGATTATTTTTATTCGTGGTGTAGAGTTTTTTGAGTTCTTTACATATTCTGGAAATTAGCGCTCTATCTATATATAATCTGAATATATCTATAGTATATATTCAGATACTATATCTGAAGTATGAGTGGCAAAGATATTCTCCCACTCTGTAGGCTCTCTCTTCACATTACTGAGAGTTTCCTTTGCTGAGAGAAAGCGTTTTAGTTTGAATCTATCCCAGTTGTTGATTCTTGCTTTTATTTCTTGTGCTATGGGAGTCCTGTTGAGGAACTCTGGATCTAAGCCAACAAGTTGAAGTTTTGGACCTACTTTTTCATCTATAAGATGCAGGGTCTCTGGTCTGATTCCAAGGTCCTTGATTCATTTTGAGTTGAGTTTTGTGCAGGGTGAGAGATAGGGGTTTAATTTCATTCTGTTGCATATGGTTTTCCAGTTCTCCCAGCACCATTTGTTGAAGAGGCTATCTTTTCTCCATTGCATATTTTGGGCCTCTTTGTCTAGTATGAGAAAATTGTATTTATTTGGATTGGTGTCCATGTCCTCTATTCTGTACCATTGATCTACCTGTCTATTTTGGTACGAATACCATGCTGTTTTTGTTACTATTGCTTTGTAGTAGAGTTGAAGATCTGGTATTGCGATACTACCTGCTCCGCTCTTTC
The DNA here is from genome assembly GCF_902686445.1 of Sciurus carolinensis. Taxonomy (NCBI): domain Eukaryota; kingdom Metazoa; phylum Chordata; class Mammalia; order Rodentia; family Sciuridae; genus Sciurus; species Sciurus carolinensis. Next base: position 35,415,082 of record NC_062213.1, read on the forward strand.
TACTGAGCATTGCTTTAGGTATTTGGGGTTTCTTATTCTTCCAGATGAATTTCATAATTCCTTGCTCCATTTCTGTAAGGTACATCATTGGGATTTTAATTGGAATTGCATTGAATCTGTATAGCACTTTTGGTAGTATGGCCATTTTGACAATATTAATTCTGCCTATCCAAGAACATGGGAGATCTTTCCATCTTCTAAGGTTTTCTTTAATTTCTTTCTTTAGTGTTCTGTAGTTCTCATTGTAGAAGTCTTTCACCTCTTTTGTGAGATTGATTCCCAAGTATTTTATTTTTTTCGAGGCTATTGTGAATGGGGTAGTTTTCCTAACTCTCTTTCTGAAGATTCATCACTTATGTATAAAAATGCATTGGATTTATGAGCATTGACCTTGTAACCTGCTACTTTACTGAATTCACTTATGAGTTCTAAAAGTCTTCTGGTGGAATTTCCAGGTTCCTCTAAATATATAATCATGTCATCAGCGAACAGGGATAGTTTGAGTTCTTCTTTTCCTATTCGTATCCCTTTAATTTCTTTCGTTTGTCTAGTTACTCTGGCTAGGGTTTCAAGGACGATGTTCAATAGAAGTGGTGAAAGAGGGCATCCCTGCCTTGTTCCAATTTTTAGGGGGAATGCTTTCAATTTTTCACCACTTAGAATGATATTGGCCATGGGTTTCGCGTAGACGGCCTTTACACTGTTAAGGAATGTTCCCACTATCCCAATTTTTTCTAGTGTTTTGAGCATGAAGGGATGCTGTATTTTCTTAAATGCTTTTTCTGCATCTATTGAAATAATCATGTAATGCTTAACTTTAAGTTTGTTGATATGGTGAATTACATTTATTGATTTCTGGATGTTGGACCAACCTTGCATCCCTGGGATAAAACCCACTTGATCATGGTGCACTATCTTTTTAATATATTTTTGTACGCACTTTGCTAAGATTTTGTTGAGAATCTTTGCGTTGATGTTCATTAAGGATATAGGTCTGAAATTTTCTCTCCTCAATGTGTGTCTGTCTGGTTTAGGTATCAGGGTGATATTGGCTTCATAGAATGAGTCTGGGAGGGTTCCCTCCTCTTCTATTTCATGGAATACTTTGAGGAGTATTGGAATGAGCTCTTCGTTAAAGGTTTTATAGAACTCGGCTGAGAACCCATCTGGTCCCAGACTTTTCTTTGTTGGTAGGCTTTTGATGACTTCTTGCATTTCATTGCTTGAAATTGATTTATTTAAGTTGTGTATATCCTCCTCATTCAGTTTAGGTAATTCATATGTCTCTAGAAACTTGTTGATGTCTTCAAGGTTTTCTGTTTTGTTAGAATATAGATTTTCAAAATAGCTTCTAATTATGTTTTGTATTTCACTCGTGTCTGTTGTGATATTTCCTTGTTCATTCCAAATTTTAGTAATTTGAGTTTTCTCCCTCTTTCTCTTTGTTAGTGTGGCTAAGGGTTTATCAATTTTGTTCATTTTTTCAAAGAACCAACTATTTATTTTGTTAATTTTTCCAATTGTTTCTTTTGCTTCAATTTCGTTGATTTTCAGCTCTGATGTTAACTATTTCCTGTCTTATACTACTTTTGGTGTTGGTCTGCTCTTCTTTTTCTAGGGCTTTGAGCTGTAGTGTAAAGTCATTTATATGTTGATTTCTACTTCTTTTGTTGAAGGCGCCACATGAAATAAATCTTCCTCTAAGTATTGCTTTCATAGTGTCCCAGAGATTTTGATATGAAGTGTCTTTGTTCTCTTTTACTTCTAAGAATGTTTTTATTTCCCTCCTGATGTCTTCTCTTATCCATTCATCATATAATAGTGTATTATTTAATCTCCAGATATTGGAGAAGTTTCTGTTTTTTATTCTGTCATTTATTTCTAATTTCAATCCATTATGATCTGATAGAGTACAAGGTAGTATCTCTATCTTCTTGTATTTGCTAACAGTAGCTTTGTGGCATAAAATATGGTCTATTTTAGAGAAGGATCCATGTGCTGCTGAGAAGAAAGTGTACTCATTCTTTGTTGGATGGTATATTCTATATATATCCATTAAGTCTAAATTGTTGATTGTATTATTAAGATCTATGGTTTCTTTATTCAATTTTTGTTTGGAAGATCTATCCAGTGGTGAGAGAGGCTTGTTAAAATCGCCTAGTATTATTGTGTTGTGGTCTATTTGATTTCTGGAATTGAGAAGGATTTGTTTGACGTACATGGATGAGCCAATGTTTGGGGCATAGATACTTATGATTGTTATATCTTGCTGATTTATGCTTCCCTTAAGCAGTATGAAATGTCCTTCTTTATCCCTTCTGACTAGTTTTGGCTTGAATTCCACATTATCTGAAATGAGGATGGATACTCCAGCTTTTTTGCTGTGTCCATGTGCATGGTATGTTTTTTCCCATCCTTTCACCTTTAGTCTATGGGTATCTTTTTCTATGAGATGAGTCTCTTGCAGGCAGCATATTTTTGGATTTTTCTTTTTATTCAATCTGCCAGTCTATGTCTTTTGATTGATGAGTTCAGGCCATTAACATTCAGGGTTATTATTGTGATATGATTTGTATTCCCAGGCATTTGACTCATTTTTGTTTTTTGACATGATTTGGTTTCTCCTTTATTTGGCTATTCCTTTAGGCTATTTCCTCCTGTTGCTGATTTGCATCGTTGTTTTTCATCTCTTCCTCAGAGAATATTTTGCTGAGAATGTTCTGTAATGCCGGCTTTCTTTTTGTAAATTCCTTCAGCTTTTGTTTATCATGGAAGGATCTTATTTTGTCGTCAAATCTGAAAGTAAGTTTTGCTGGGTATAAGACTCTTGGTTGGCATCCGTTTTCTTTCACGGCTTGGTAAATGTTGTTCCAGGCCCTTCTAGTTTTTAGGGTCTGGATTGAAAAATCTGCTGATATTCTTATTGGTTTCCCCCTGAATGTAATTTGATTCTTTCTCTCGCGGCCTTTAAAATTCTGTCTTGATGGTTTCAAGATGGCGGACTAGAGGGCGGCTGCATTTCATGTTGCTCCAGGACGCAGAATTCAAAAGAGGCGATAGTGAGAGACTTGGGACAAACTCAAAGCCGCCAGGTGAGTCTCTCCGGTTGGGGAGGCGTCCCGGATGGGGCAGTCGTCCTGGAATGCAGGGAAATTTGTGAAGTACAGTTGCCCAGCAAGACGGCCTTCCCCCGCTGGAGCGGTAAACACGGACAACTGGGAACATCGTAGAGGTGGCTGCTCAGAACAGCGCTTGGACTCGGAGCAACCACTGGGGCTCTGGGCGGCTGCCTGAGGAGGAGCTGCGTGGCGAGCTGTTTGGACTCAGAGCGACCGCTTCTGAACACGGGGAGGGGGGGCTGCCCAGAGGAAGAGGAGGAGGAGCGCAGCGGGTTGCTTTGTCTAGGAGGGACTGCATCAGAGCTACAGGCGGTTGCCAGAGGAGGAGCTGCGCAGCAAGCTGTTTAGACTCAGAGCGACCACTTCTGAACACCGGGGGGTGCCCGGAGGAAGAGGAGGAACATAGCAGGTCGCTTGGTCTAGGAGTGACTGCATCAGAGCTCCAGGTGGCTGCTCAGAGGAGGAGGCGAGGGGTGAGTTGTTTGTACTCAAAGCGACCGCTCCTGAACACCAGTGGCCTGCGTGGAGGAGGAGCGCGGTGGGTCGCTTGGTCTCCGAGCGACCGCTCCTGAACACCTGGGGGGCTACCCCGAGGAGGAGGAGGAACAGGGCGGGTCACTTGGACTCGGAGTGACTGCCTAGGGCTACGGGCGGTTGGCGGGAGGAGGAGACGCGAAGTGAGTTACTTGGACTCCTAGTGACTGCGTCGGAACACCGGGCGGCTGTCTGGAGGAAGAGGTGTGTGGTGGGTCTCGGACTCGGAGCTACTGTTCGGGGCTCCACGTGGCGGCTCAGAGGAGGGGCCGCATAGCCAGGCGATTAGGTGCAGAGCAGGGTCCCAGGACCTAGGCGGCTTCTTGGTGGAAGAACTGCACAGAGACATGCTTAGGGGCAGAGCGAAGGTTTCAGGACTGCAGGCAGATTCTCTGAGGAGGGGCAGCCTAAGGAGACTCGTCTGTGAAGGGTGGGGCTCCCAGGCCCAGGAGGTAGGTCTGGGCCCCTGGGAACATTGCAGAGGAAGGCAGCCCAGCCCAGGCAGTAGTTGTTGATTGAGTGGAACCTCAAGGAGGAGAACTGACCAGAGAGACCTCCCCACCGGTGAGTCTTCCCTGCCAGGTGAGGTTTTCCCACAAGGATGGTAAAACCAGAGACACAGGCACAAACAGGCATTGCCTCAGCCCGCAGCCTAGTTCCCCTTTGGATGACCATTGGTCAACAAGTGGAGGCACCTCTGCCCACTAGCAGGGAATATACCCCACCTGAGGGTCACCACCCCTAGAGAGGCAGCTTCCTTGTGGAGCACCGCATTATCAACTTCCTCCAAGACTTCAGGCTACTGAAGGATAAGAGGGGATATACTAGCAATCTTCAGGGACATTATAAGTCAATAGAGGAAATCTGCAATATCTTAATGATCCACTGATTCCTGAACAATAAGAGAAAACACAGGAAGAAAATGCCCCAAACAAATCTAGATGTTACATCAATAAAATCCAACGACAGCATGGCAGAAGAAATGACAGAAAGGGAGTTCAGAATGTACATAATTAAAATGATCAGGGAAGCAAACGAGGAGATGAAAGAGCAAATGCAGGCATTGAATGATCACACCACTCGACAGTTAAAAGAGCAAATACAGGAAGCAAAAGATCATTTCAATAAAGAGTTAGAGATACTGAAAAAAAAAAAAAAAACAGAAATCCTTGAAATGAAGGAAACAATAAACCAAATTAAGAACTCCATAGAAAGCATAACCAATAGGAAAGAATACCTGGAAGACAGAACCTCAAATATTGAAGACAAAATATTTAACCTTGAAAACAAAGTTGACCAAACAGAGAAAATGGTAAGAAATCATGAACAGAATCTCCAAGAACTATGGGATATCATGAAAAGGCCAAATTTGAGAATTATTGGGATTGAGGAAGGTTTAGAGAAACAAACCAAAGGAATGAACAATCTAGTCAATGAAACGATATCAGAAAATTTCCCAAATCTGAAGAATGAAATGGAAAATCAAGTACAAGAGGCTTATAGAACTCTAAATACACAAAATTACAACAGACCCACACCAAGGCACATTATAATGAAAATACCTAACATACAAAATAAAGACAGAATTTTAAAGGCTGTGAGAGAAAAGAACCAAATTACATTCAGGGGGAAACCAATACGGATATCAGCAGATTTTTCAATCCAGACCCCAAAAGCTAGAAGGGCCTGGAACAACATTTTTCAAGCTCTGAAAGAAAATGGAAGCCAACCAAGAATCTTATACCCAGCAAAACTTACCTTCAAATTTGACGATGAAATAAAATCATTCCATGATAAACAAAAGCTAAAAGAATTTACAAAAAGAAAGCCAGCATTACAGAACATTCTCAGCAAAATAATCCATGAGGAAGAGATAAAAAACAAAGAAGCAAATCAGCAAAGGGAGGAATTATCCTAAAGGAACTGTCAAATAAAGGAGGGACCAAGGTGTGTCAAAAAAATGAATAAATAAATAAAATTTAAAAAATGAACCAAATGACCGGGAATACAAATCATATCTCAATAATAACCCTGAATGTTAATGGCCTGAATTCATCAATCAAAAGACATAGATTGGCAGATTGGATTAAAAAGAAAGATCCAACAATATGTTGCCTGCAAGAGACTCACCTCATAGAAAGAGATACCCATAGACTAAAGGTGAAAGGATGGGAAAAAACATACCATGCACATGGACTCAGCAAAAAAGCTGGAGTATCCATTCTCATTTCAGATAATGTGGACTTCAAGCCAAAGTTAGTCAGAAGGGATAAAGAAGGACATTTCATACTGCTTAAGGGAAGCATAAATCACCAAGATATAACAATCATAAACATCTATGCCCCAAACAGTGGCTCATCCATATATGTCAAACAAATTCTTCGCAATTTTAGAAACCAAATAGACCATCACACAATAATACTAGGTGATTTTAACAAGCCTCTCTCACCACTGGACAGATCTTCCAAACAAAAATTGAACAAAGAAACCATAGATCTCAATAACACAATCAATAATTTAGACTTAACAGACATTTATAGAATATACCATCCAACCAAGAGCGAATATAGTTTCTTCTCAGCAGCACATGGATCCTTCTCTAAAATAGACCATATATTATGCCACAAAGCTAATGTTAGCAAATACAAGAAGATAGAGACACTACCTTGTATTCTATCAGATCATATTGGATTCAAGTTAGAAATAAATGAAAGAGTAAAAAACAGAAACTACTCCAACACCTGGAGATTAAACAATATGCTATTATATGATGAATGGATAACAGAAGATATTAGGAAGGAAATTTAAAAATTCTTAGAGGTAAATGAGAACAAGGAAACATCATATCAAAATCTCTGGGACACTATGAAAGCAGTACTTAGAGGAAAATTTATTTCATGGAGCACATTTAATAAAAGAAGTAAAACTCACCAAAAAAACGACCTAACACTACAGCTCAAAGCCCTAGAAAACGAACAGACCAACACCAAAAGTAGTAGACAACAGGAAATAGTTCAACTCAGAGCTGAAATCAACGAAATTGAAACAAAAGAAACAATACAAAAAATTGACAAAATAAATAGTTGGTTCTTCGAAAAAATAAACAAAATTGATAAACCTTTAACCACACTAACAAAGAGAAGACGAGAGAAAACCCAAATCACTGGGTTTAAGATTCTTGGTTGGCATCTGTTTTCTTTCAGGACTTGAAAAATGTTGTTCCAGGCCCTTCTAGATTTTAGGGTCTGGATTGAAAAATCTGCTGATATTCTTATCGGTTTCCCCCTGAATGTAATTTGATTCTTTTCTCTCACAGCCTTTAAAATTCTGTCTTTATTTTGTATGTTAGGTATTTTCATAATAATGTGCCTTGGTGTGGGTCTGTTGTAATTTTGTATATTTGGAGTCCTATAAGCCTCTTGTACTTGGTTTTCCATTTCATTCTTCAAATTTGGGAAATTTTCTGATATTATTTCATTGAATAGGTTGTTCATTCCTTTGGTTTGTTTCTCTAAGCCTTCCTCAATCCCAATAATTCTTAAATTTGGCCTTTTCATGATATCCCATGATTCTTGTAGATTCTGTTCATGATTTCTTACAATCTTCTCTGTTTGGCCAACTTTGTTTTCAAGATTAAATATTTTGTCTTCAATGTCTGGGGTTCTGTCTTCCAGGTGTTCTATCCTATTGGTTATGCTTTCTATGGAGTTTTTCACTTGGTTTATAGTTTCCTTCATTTCAAGGATTTCAGTTTGGTTTTTTTTTCAGTATCTCTAAACTCTTTATTGAAATGATCTCTTGCTTCCTGTATTTGGTCTTTTAACTGTTGATTGGTGTGATCATTTAATGCCTGCATTTGCTCTTTCATCTCCTCCTTCATGCCTGCATTTGCTCTTTCATCTCCTCATTTGCTTCTCTGATTGTTTTAATTATGTACATTCTGAACTCCCTTTCTGACATTTCTTCTGCTGTGCTGTCATTGGGTTTTATTGATATAATATCTAGGTTTGTTTGGGACATTTTCTTCCCTTGTTTTCTCATATTGGTCAGATATCAGTGGGACTCTGAGATATTGCATATTTCCTCTATTGGCTTATAGTGTCCCTGTAGATTTCCAGTATATCCCCTCTTATCCTTCAGTAGCCTGACGTCTTGGAGGAACTTGATAATGCAGTGCTTCCAAAGAAAGCTGCCCCTAGCCCGCTACTGGTTCCAGGGCTTGGAGCTGGCTCTGTGTGGAAAGGCTCTCACTGGGCGGCCTGCTCCGAGAAGCTGGTTGTGGAAGGAACCTGCCACCGGAGGGAGCAGGGCTGCTTGGGGAAGTCCCTGGCTGCCCTGCCCTGGTCCCTGAAGCTGCCTGGGGGTCTGGGACCCCTGCTGGCTTGGGACTTGGAGCTGGTTCTGTGCAGAAAGGCTCTCACTGGGTGGCCTGTTCCGAGATGCTAGCCATAGAAGGAGCCTGCCGCTGGAGGGAGCAGGGCTACTTGGGGAAGTCCCTGGCTGCCCTGACCTGGTCCCAGAGGCTGCCTGCAGGCCGGAGCTCGCCGCTGGCTCCGGGACTTGGAGCTGGCTCTGTGCAGAAAGGCTCTCACTGGGCAGCCTGCTCTGAAAAGCTGGCCATGGAAGGAGCCCACCACTGGAGTGAGCAGGGCTGCCTGGGGAAGACTCTAGCTGCCCTGCCCTGATCTGAGAAGCCGCCCCTGTCCGGGCCTGCCACCCGGGCCGAGCTTCACCCAGTGGGGGAGACTCACCCCGTGGCTCTATTTTAGTCCAAGTCTCTCAATGCCTCCCCTTCTTGAGTCCTGGGTTCTAGAGCAACCAGAGATGCAGTCACCCTCTAGTCTGCCATCTTGGATCCCCAGAAATTCATTAACACAGTAAAAGCATCTACAGAAAGACCTACTTTATACAAATAACCTCATACAGCACTGTGAAATATAGAATGCTTTCACCTAAGCAGTAAAAAGGCAAAGCATTCTTTCTTACTACTTCTACTTACAGTGAACTAGAAACCCAGCCAGTGCATGAAGGTAAGAAAAGTACATAAAAATAAGTCATACAAATTAGAAAGGAAAGTAGAAATCTATGCACTTGGCATAACTGTCAACGTATAACTTCTCAAAAGAACTATTAAAAAAAAACCTCATAAACTAAATGAGCTTAGCAAGGTCACAGAATATGTTAAAAATTAAAAATTAAAATTTTATATATTAGCAATGAATAATTGGAAATACAATTTTTTATAGTATGTAATAACACACACACACACACACACACACACACACACACACACCACCGCCAAAAAAAAGAGAAAATATCAGGTCTACATTTAACAAAATATGCACAGACTTTTCATGATGAAAAGTATAAAACACTAATAAAGAATCAAAAAAGAACTAGATAACAGAAGAAATATACTGTATTTATTAATTGGCAGACTCAATATCATTAAGATTATAATTTTCTTCAAATTGATCTACTGATCCAATGCCATAAGCAATCAAAATATGATTTTTTTATAGAAATTGACCTGCCAATCCTAAAATTTATGTGAAAAAGCAAAAGTCATAGAACAGGCAAATTATATTTTTTGAAGAGAAATAAATTGAGGGACCCATACTGCCCGATTTCAAGATTTATAACAGCTATATAGTTATCAAGTCAACATAGAACTAGCAAATGATAAAGACACATACCAATGGAAAACAATAGAGTCCAGAAATAGCAAAATATTTAAGTAATCATTAATTTTTTTACATAGGTACCAAAGTAATTCAATGGAGAAAGTCTTTTAAGCAGTGGGAAACTAAAAATAGTGTTTGAAAAATCCATGTGTAAAAAATAAGTAAAAAATAAACATCAATTCATACCTCATACTTAAAGACTTAAAATGTATTACAGAACTAAATATAATGAATGAAACTATAAGAATTCTAGGAAAACACAAAGAAGAAAAATCTTTGTGATCTTGGGTTTAAACAAAGACATCTTAGATAGGTTAGGTGGGGATTTAAATGTAAAACTACGGACCAGAAAGCAGTCACCAATACTGCTGGAACCTATTCCCTCTGAATTCATGGCATAATAGATGTAAATAAAATAAAATAAAGACTCCTGAACTGTAAAAATGTTTTTCTTATTTGAAGAAGAAAACATGCAATGGGCCAAATTCAGCTTATGTGTCGTATTTTGCCCACTTCTACATGATATGATTTCACATAGATGACATTCTGGATAAGACAAAATCAGATCAATCGTTTCTTGGGAGTATAGTAAGGGGATCAACTACAAATGGCACAAGGAACTTTTAGAAGTGAAGGGAATATTCTGTGCCTTGATTATAATAGAAGATCTATAACTGTATATATTTGCCAAAACTTATCTTAAATCAAATAGGAGAATGTTACTGCAAATAAATTATACCTCCAAAAAAATCTCAACTTAAAAAAAATAGTTTCAGAGTGCTAACCTAAAGTCAGCCACTATATTAAAAATAGAACTCCAGGAGACTTTTTATCTACTTAATTTCAAAAGCATACTTCATTTTTTCCAACTAATGTCAATGAAAACTGTGCCAGTTTTAATACACTGTTTTTCCAAGATGATCTCCCACCAGGTTAAATGAATATCTGCTAACAAGCACCATTAAAGGAGGCAGAAGTCCATGAAACATGAACCAGAATGGGCATAATTTTAAGTGAATAATAAAAGACCTCTGCATCCACACTTCTCCCACAGAGGAATCATCTTGCTGTGCAAGAAAATGACAAGTATTTGTATATTTGTTCCACATTGTACATTTCCACTGCATCCTTGTGGGTATACTTCATGTCTCTCAGATACCTCTCAGTAAATGGTTAAGCACCATTGGGAGGAAGAAGGAAAAAAAAGGGAAAATTAAAAAGAACAACACTTTCTGTTCTAAAAGCACTGGAGTGTCAGACAAGTCACCAAAGCACACTGAAACAAAAACCAAAAGTCCAGTCAAGTGAACTGTGTTATAATTCAGTGACTATTCTTCAAGGGAAATGGAAGTACCATTTTACACATGTAGAAAAGGCCAGACAAATTAGTAGCATAGCTACTAACTATGTATGCCAAAAACTAGATTAGAACTACTTAAAACCCTATTACATAAAGACTAATAATCCCTGAGATTGCAACACTATTAAGCTGTAGGATGGGATCAAATGGTCCCAGTTGCTGGAAGAAAAGTGATGGAGAAACTGCAATCCACATAGGACCTGAATACAATAGTTTGAGGAAATAGACTTTTGGAGAGATTTTATATATTCATCCTACCAGTCCTATAAAATGAGACAGTCCTGGACAAAAAGGTGGGGCAGTACAGAGGCTAAACTACACTCCTCACCACAAGAAGTACATCTTCTCTTCCTATTTATAAATAAGCAAAATTCTCTTTCTGCTTTCTTGCCCCAATCACTCTTTAACCTGATCTCATCTGGATTTCAGTCTGCCGCCTAATAATTCTCACTCCACGTACCTAAAATGGACAGATGTCTTAGTGTTCCCCTTACTTGAACTTCCAGCAATATCTGAACTTCTGCATCACTGCTCTTACTGCTCACTTGGTTTTCATAACACTCTCTTGATTTTCTTCCTGTATCTATGGGTTTTCATTTTCTTTTAAGGTCAAAACTCAGGTCCTCTTTTCTTTATATTGTATAGTTGTTTTCTTAGGAAGTTTGAGCCACACCTAATGCTTCAACTTCCACCTATATATAAATGACTTATAAACATATATCCCCAGCTCAGATTTCTCCTCTCATCTTAAATATTCAGTTATGCACTTAATCTCTGTTTGAATTTCTTCATCATACCCCAAATTTAAGATGTGCAAATCTGAACTCCTCATTTTCTATGAAACAAGATTCCCTTCCAGTGTTCTTATTTCAGTAAATGATACCACCATTCAACTATCAAGGCCTAAAATCTAGAATTATACTTTAAATGTCTCTCCCCACCAAGTACAAAATTTATCTATCACTAGGTCCTTTCCGTTTTACCTCCTATATGTGTTTTGAATCCTTCCACTTTTCTTCATATGTACTGCCAATACTATAGGCCTTGTTACCATCAATTCACACTTAATCTAGAGAATAATCTACTGGGTAGGCTCTTCATATCCACACTCTCTTGAATCTATTCTGTACACCATTAAAAGAAAATATTTATTGTTATCTCACTGGTGGTAGCTGTAAAGGAAAAGAAAAATCATATGAGGACCTATAAAGCCTTATATGTAATGATGTGCCACATAATGAAACTGCATACACAATGGTGATGCCATAAGATTATAATACAGCCTAAGATATATAATAGACCATACCATTTTGCTTTGTGTAAATACACTCATTTGATTTTTGCACAGTGAAATCACCTAACAACACATTTTTTATAATGTATCCCCATTTTTAAATGACACATGACTGTACTGAGGCACATCCACACTATTTAACCTCAATTGTTGCACTACTTTTTTTGCCTCCTTCTTTTAAAGCCATCCCACCTTTCGTTCAATCCTTTAAACTCACCATAGTGAATCCTTTTATAGAGTCTACATTTTATACATGCTCGCTCTTGCCTCAGCCTAAAATAAATTACTACACACATATCACTCCCCTCCTGCCCTCGCCCCCCCTCACCGTCTTATGTTAAGCTTTAGGTACCCAGAATAGAATTGATCATAATCTTGGTAGCACTGATCCATGCCTGGTTCCTATTGTAGTTAACAATATTGCATTGTGCCATTCACTTATTTCAACTTCTTTTTATCACTCAACATTTTTGTATTAAATTTTAAATAAACAAACTATACCTAACATATATGTTCCTTATTTTGTATCAGGGAGATAGGTATTATTATCATTCCCATTATTATTCATTTTCTACATGTTATTTGGTTCATAATCACATAGCTGATAACTGGCAAAGTCAGATCCAAATTCAGTGTTACTACAGAGCTTTGCTCTTCTTCACTATAAGTGTTTCATCTAGTTCATTCACTGTAGTGGCTGCATAATCACATTGTATAAATCACATTTTATTCAACCATTTCTTTATGTTAGCCCTTCATAAGTCATTACTCTATAATATTTCTATAATGACAATTTGTAAACTCACAAATTTTTCTCTGGGGTATATACACAAGACTATAATGCACTACTCAAGTTAACTAAATACTTCTAAACTGTATACACAAGACTATAATGCACTACTCAAGTTAACTAAATACTTCTAAACTGCTCTCCCAAATAGCTTAGTCCACTTAGCGCACCTGCAACCAGGTAGAGGAAGGTTTCAGTTTCCACTTGTCCTTGTCATTATTATACAATTTTATTAATTTTTTCAGCCTTAATAAATATTAACTGATTCCCCTTTTTGTCAGTTAATTTTTTTAACTTTTAATGAAGTTCAGTCAATTGGACTGCCCTCCTATGAATCAACTATTCTTATCCTTTACCCAACACTTTGTATTGGGTTTCCATGTATCCTATATGTTAATCTTTTATAAACTCCTTCAACATAGCAAATATCTTCTCCCAGTCTGCCAACTGTTCATTTTGTTAATAGTGTTCTTCGTTAAACAGAAATATTCAATTTCTCCCTTTATCATTTATGGCATCAGTGTTGGCTATTTTTAAAAAAGTACTTATTTACCCCTGAGTTAGTCACAAATAATTCTATAGTTTGTTCTAATAGCTTTATAATTTTGCCTCTCACAGTTAAGCTTTTAATCGATCTGAAGTTTATTTTTATACATGATGTGATGCAGGGATTTAATTTCACTCCTCTCTATATAGAGATTCTATTTTCCCAGCATCATTTATTAAATAATTCAACCTTTCTTCCACTGATTTGTGATATCAATCTATCATATACTAAGTTCCTGCATGAAGATAGCTCTGTTTTGTGGACTGTGCCTTCTACTTCATAGGTATGGTTTCTGTTCCTATTCAAGAATAACACTTGTCACAACCAAACTCCAAATATAATGAAAGGTCCAAAAGATCTTAAATACATAAGGTTGAATGTATAACTTTCTAGAAGTCATAGTTTTCTGTAAAAGGACAGATAGTAGGTATTTTAGGTCTATGGGACATAGAGTTTCTGTCACAATTTTCCACTGGGGATATAAGGGCAACCATAGATAATACATAAATAAATGAATTTGACTACATTCCAATAAAACTTTTTTTACAAAAACAGCAGGCAGGACTTTACCCATAGCCCATATTTTACAGATCCCTGGTGTAGATAAAACAGACAAAGAAGTGTCCATATATTTAATCTGAAATTTTTATTTACAAAGAAATATTTGATATATACAATGATATCTGAATTTATTTAGAAGTGTTGCTGTAATGGTCAATTTGAATTGTCAACTTGATTGGATTAAGATAAGCCAATGATTAAGAGGCTTCAGGGTGTGTCAATGAGGTGTGTCGAGGAATATTTGGCATGTGGGATAGCGAACTGAAGACTCTACCTAAGCATGGGCAACATCGTCCAATAGGATGGTGGCTAGGATGGAATAAAACTTAGAAGAACAAGGAAGCAGCAGCAGATGCAAGCTTGATTCTTCTTGAATGGGTTCTTGATTGCTGCTGTGAAGCCTGAAGATATCAGACTTTTGCTTCTTCACTTTTCCAAAGCAGACTCTGCTAGTGATTCTCTAAGGAGTTTCCAGAAGCCTCCATCTCAGACTAGGATAGCACCATTGATCCCTCTTGTTCTGAGGCTTCAGCCTCTTGGACTGAGCAGCTACTCCCACTCTCCAGCCTGCAGATGGCCATTGTGGACTATCCAGTTTCTGGTCATGTAAGCCAATCTAATAAATCCCCTTTTTATAATCATACTTCATGTTGATTCTGATCCTCTACAAAAACCCTAATACAGAAACTGGTACTGAGAAGTGGAGTCATTGCTGTGACTAACCTGGCCATGTGGTTCAGAAGCTATTGGAGCTCTTTGGAGTTTGTTAGAGAGATTTTGAGATATGCATTGCAAACTGAAAATGCTTTAGATTTTCATAAGCAGAACTTAATGGCTGATTCTGGTGGGTACTCAGAAGATGAGAATGCCAATAGGACTGTGGACAGTGAAGACAGAACTCAAGAGGAAAAGGAGGACACTATTGGAAATTGGAGTAGAGGCCATTTAAGTTATGTTCTAGCTGAGAAGTTGTCTCTATTTTGCCCGTGTTCTGAGATGTTCTGTGAAGCCGATTTTAAAAAGCAATGGGACTTCAATCTGGCAAAAGAAATGTCTAGGCAGCACAGCATTCAGGAAGTGGCATGAGTATTTCTGGCAGCTTTTAGCTTATTTATTTAAGTTTATTGTGATATCCAAGAGTCAAAAGCAGAGTAGAAAAATCTGAAAAACTTGGACATGACAGGCCAGAATTAGACTGGGCCTAAGGAAATTGCACTTGTTAAACACATTACCATTACCACTACTAAGGAAATGCTAAAGACTGCCCAGAGACAATGAGAAAAATGACTTGAAGGAATTTCAGGAGCTGGCAAGACCACACCCATTTCCAACTCAAAGAAGTAAAAGTAAAAATTCTCTTGGGAAGAGACTAGTGGGGTACAATTCTTGTACAAAGGGGCCTAGAAAGTTTTTCAACATGCTCAGTTATCCAGGCACTCAGAGGCTGCTGCAGCCAGGATCCCTGAAGGCTTTGGAAGAGGGTGTCAGGGCATCTTGCTCTTAGCTTGCCTAGTCAATCAGTCCAGCACCCACTGGGTTTCCAGGGCCAGCTCAGACTGCCACTGGCTGGGACTTGATACCAGCCGAGTCCCTGACTCCCTCCACAATCTGGCATCTGCCAATCCCTTGGTCCCACTGGTTTGACAATCAACAGGACCTTCTGGTTCCCCAATCCCCAATCTCTCAACCACTCCCTACCTACCAACTTGGCCCAATGCCTAAAGCTCTCAATGCCTGGTCCTGATTCACCCAATACAAAACAGCTTTCCACAACAGGCACACATGTCCTGGCACTCAGCCCTTAGGACCTAGGGAGAGAGGAGAGGTGTCTGATTGCGAAGTCAAAAGGGCAGGGGCAAGAGAGATACAGTTTAGAGACTGAATTAGAGACCAGCATTGCGGGGTCCCCAAGAGACATAAGGGGCTAAGATCAGGCCCCTACATGACACAAGCATACCCCAAAGGAGATTCCTGGGGTGCAGTCTTTCAATGGATACTGGCAATTGCCATACCCCACCTCCAAGACTAACCCTCCCACCCTAGTAACCCTCATCTTCCTGAGGATGGAGATACAAGCAAACTCAATCAGATGAGAAGGGAAGCAGAGAACCTGCTGAAACCCAACAGAAATGATTGTTCAATTTTCCTTTGGATTGTTTTTTCTTATTCTGCTCACACATCCCCACCATTTTTTAAATGAACTACTTTTCATGTAACAGGCTAATGAGGACTGGGATGTCTGAATAGTGCATTACAGTTTTTTGGGGTTTTTTTTTTTTTTGGTGTGTGTGTGTGTGTGTGTGTGTGTGTGATGCTGGGGATTGAACCTAGGGCCTTGTGCATGCAAGGAAAGCACTCTATCAACTGAGCTATATCCCCAGCCCTGTATTACAGTTTTACTGTACATCCTTTTATTTTTACATTTTTTTCTTTTGCTTTTTTCTTTTTCTCTTATTTTATTATTATTTTTAATCTTTTTCCTTCTCTCTCTCCCATCTTTTCTTTCTTGTATACTTTTTCTCTATATTTTCCTTTCACTTATCTGTTTCCCCAGACACTGTTTCTCTCTTTTCTCCTGCTCACAACTTCTATTGATTCCTCTTTCACTCTTCCCATGATTTAATACTTCTGTCTACCCCCCTACCTCATAAACATCACATCCTACACCACCCCTGTTCTTTGTCTACCACTAGAAATTATAGATCCTCCGGCAATAATTAAACATATCCTATCTGTTTATTGTGACAAAACTATAAACCCCTTAACGGGCACTCTTTGGTTTACGACTGCATATTGTTTGAATTGGTTGCTGTTAATACTGATCTCGCACTTAAAGGCAAAGTATTGGAAATATGCAGGGGCACTTAAGTCTACAGGGTAGAAACTGTAATACCTCAGATACACACTGCTAGAGGGGAAGACACATGAACAACATGAAAAAACAAGGGGAGAAAGCACCCCAAACAAACCAAGATGCTCCAATAATAAAACGATTAACAATACAGTAGAACAAATGTCAGAGGAGTTCATAATATACATAAACTGATCTGCAAAGTAAAGGATGATGTAAGAGAACAAATACAGATAGAAAAAGATCACTTCAATAAAGAGATAAGAAACCAAATTCTGAAAAAAAAAAAAAAAAACAGAATAAACCAAATTAAAAATTTAATAGAAACATCACCAACAGAACAGATCACTTGGAAGACAGAACCTCAGGCAATGAAGACAAAATATATAATCTTAAAAATACAGTTGACCACACAGTAAAGATGGTAAGAAACCATGAACAGAACTTCTAATTCACTCCTATACTTCAGTGATGAATTCACTAAAAGAGAACTTAGGAAAACTACCTAATTTGCCAGAGCCTCAGAAAAAATAAAATACTTGGGAATAACCTAACAAAAGAGGTGAAAGACCTCTACAATGACAACTACAGAATACTAAAGAAAGAAACTGAAGAAGAACTTAGAAGATGGAAAGATCTCCCATGCTCTTGGATAGGCAGAATTAACATTGTCAAAATTACCATACTATTATAAAAGTATTATACAGATTAAATGCAATTCTATTAAAATCCCAATGACATTCTTCATACAAATAAAAAAATCAATCATGAGATTCATTTGGAAAAAATAAGAGATCCAGAATAGCCAAGGCAATCCTTAGCAAGAAGAGTGAAGCAGGAGGCATCACAATACCAGACCTTAAAACTATACTACAGAGCTATGGTAACAAAAACAGCAAGGTACTGACACCAAAACAGACCTGTAGACCAATGGTACAGAATAGAAGACACAGAGACAAACTCATAGAAATACAATTATCATGTACTAGACAAAAGTGCCAAAAACATACACTGGAGAAAAGATAACCACTTCAACAAATGGTGATGGTAAAATTGGAAATCCACATAAAACAAAATGAAATTTAACCCTTATCTCTCACCCTGCACAAAACTCAACTCAAGAGAATCAAGGACGTAGGCATTAGACCAGAGACCCTATGCCTAATAGAAGAAAAAGTCGGCCCAAATCTCCACTATGTCAGCCTAGGACCTGACTCCCTTAACAGGAGCCCTAAAACACAAGAAATAAAATCAAGAATCAATAAATGCAATGGATTCAAACTAAAAAGCTTCTTCTCAGCAAGAGAAGAATCAATAATTTAAAGAGAGAGCCTACAGAGTGGAAGAAAATCTTTACTACATGCACATCAGATAGAGTACTAATCTCCAGGATATTTAAAGAACTCAAAAAACTTAACACCAAAAAAAACAAATAACCCAGTCAATAAATGGGCTGAAGAACTGAACAGACACTTCACAGAAGAAGATATACAATCGGTCAACAAATATATGAAAAAATGTTCAACATCTCCACCAATTAGAAAAATGCAAATCAAAACTACTCTAAAGATTTAAAGATTTCTTCTCACTCCAGTCAGAAAAGCAATTACAAAGGATGTAAGCAGCAATAAGTGCTGACGAGGATGGGGGAAAAGGGTACACTCTGCTGGTGGGACTGCAGATTGGTGCAACCACTCTGGAAAGCAGTATGGAGATTCCTCAGAAAACTTGGAATGGAACCACTATTTGAACCAGTTACCCCACTCCTAATTTTATATCCAAAGAACTTAAAATCAGCATACTACAGTGACACCACCACATCATTGTTTATACCAGGCCAATTCACAATAGCTAAACTATGGAACCAACCTAGATACCCTTCAGCAGATGACTGAATTAATAAAATTGGTACACATACACAATGAAATATTACTCAGCCTTAAGTAAGAATGAAATTATGGCACTTGCAAGTAAATGGATGGAACTACAGAATATGCTAATTGAAATAAGCCAAACCCAAAAAACCAAAGGTCAAATGTTTTCTCTGATAAGCAGATGCTTATCAATAATGGGAGGGGGATAGGGAAGAACGGAGGAACACTGTATTGGGCAGAGGAGAGTGAAGGGAGGAGAGGGGAGGGGGTGAGGGTGGGTTGGATGGTGGAATGAAATGGACATTACTACACCATGTACATGTATGATTGCATGAACTGTGTGTCTCTGCATCATGTACAGCCAGAGAAAAGAGAAGTTATGCTCCATTTGTGTACAATGAGTTAAAAAGCATTCTGCTGTCATGTATAACTAATTAGAACAAATTTAAAAAAAAAAAAAAAAGGCCTGGGAGGCCAGGCAAAGTGCAGCAGGATCAAAGTCCCTGTGAGCAGCCCCTGAGGAGAAAGCCTAAGCTTCAGTAAGACTTCTGAGATTAAGAAATGCCAGGGACATCATCCTAGGAAAGTTGCAGGAATTGAGCAGAGACAAGTCAACACAAATGCCACTTCGGCTGCAACCAACAAGGTCATAGGAGTGGAGCCCTTTGGACAGAGCATAGTGATGCCATGTGCCCCAGATGTCAGACGTGGAGCTACAGGACTTGTTCACCCAGATAGGTCTTAGTCTTGCTTTTGTCCTAGCCCTTCTTTCTATGCCCCTATTTGTCTGAATGGAAATGTTTACTCTGTACCTTTATATATTGGATACTTGTATATTGCTTTTAATTTTACAGGACCTCACAATGTGAGATTGCCTTGCGCCTCAGAGAAGACTTTGGACTAGAACTCTGAGCAATCTTCAGATTGTTGAGACTATGGGGACTCTTGGGAATGGACTAAAAGTATTTTGCATTGTGAGATGGTTGTGAATTTTGGGGGACCAGGGTGGAATGTTATGTTTGGATGTGAGGTATCCCCCAAAAGCTCACATGTGAGACAATGTGAGAAGGTTCAGAGTAGGAATGATTGGGTTATGAGAGCCTTAACCCAAACAGTGAATTAATCACCTGATGAAATTAATTGAGTGGTAGCTAAAGACAGGTGATGTGTGGCTGAAGGAGGTGGGCAATGGTGGCATGGCTTTAGGGTATATATTTTTATCTGGCAAGGAGAGATATCTCTCTCTCTCTCTCTCTCTCTCTCTCTCTCTCTCTCTCTCTCTCTCCCTCTCTCCCAATCACAATGTAAGCTGCTTCCATCTGCCACACTCTTCCTCTGTTATGTTTGGCCTCACCTTGATCCCTAAGGAATGAACCTGACTGCCTATGGACTGAGACCTCAGAAACAGGAAGCCCCCAGATAACCTCTTCTCCTCTACAATTGTGCTGGTCAGGTCTTTTAGTCACAGTGGTGAAAAAACTAACTAAAATAATTGCTTTTTCCGTTTTCTTATCTCATAAAGCTTTCTCATCCAAATTTTTCAGATCTTCTACATTAATGTCTCCATCACCATTAAAGCAACTCATTGAATTTCATATTTTCCAAACTAAATTTTCTTTAATTATCATTGAGTTGTGTGAGATAATGATAAGTCTTTTAAAATCATGTGTACTGTTATTCCTGGAATTTTTTTCCCTAGGCACACAGTTTTGTTATTGTTGTTCCACATGTGTATTTTCATGATCTCCACAAGTTAAATGCATTGTATTTGTTTATTTCAAACACTTGCTGTTGTGAGGTCATACCCCTGCAACTTTCTAGATTGCTATTTCTTTTCAGAAAAGAAACTGAGGGCCGTGCGTGGTGGTGCACACCTGTAATCCCAGTGGCTCAGGAGGCTGAGGCAGGAGGATCACAAGTTCAAAGGCAGCCTCAACAAGAGCAAGGCACTAAGCAACTCAATGAGACCCTGTCTCTAAACAAAATACAAAATAAGGCTGGGAATGTTGCTCAGTGGACAAGAGCCCCTGAGTTCAATCCCCAGTATCAAAAAGAAAAAAGAAAAAAAAGAAAGAAAAGAAATTGAGGGCTACTCAATAGATTTATAAGGACTCCAAAAGGAGGAACTTCTCACCGAGTGGAGTAGCACACTTCTTTAATCCCAGCAACTCAGAAGGTTGAAGCAGGAGGATTGCAAGTTCAAGGCCAGCCTTGGCAACTTAGGGAGACGCTAAGCAACTTAGCAAGACCCTATCTCAAAAAAAAAAAAATAAAAGGGATAGGGATATAGCTTAGTAATAAAGAGCCCCTAAGTTAAAATCCTAGTACCAATAAATAAATAAAATATTTTTTAAAAATCAACTTCTTTATCTTAAAGGGATGACTTCAGGGGAATAAAATCCAAATATCCCAGGGTATATAATACTTTGGCTTTATAACTGGTTATGATATCTCTGGTAAAATGGGTCTGTCTCTTTGTTCTTCTTGTAGAAACTTTTACTATTCATAAATCTTTTTTCCTTCCATATGAATATTGTAATCCTTTTATCCAGCTTTTGTTGAAAGTGCAATATATTCATAGACTCCTCAAGGAGTCCATTGGTAGATCTGTATTTCAACTTAATGAGCTTCCTTTGTAATTGCTTGTATTTACCTTTTATCTTTTAAGAAGACATCTATAGGTTTCACAGGATTGTCAAAGGAATTCATATAGAAACAGATTAAGGCCCTCTGCAAGACATTTCCAGGGGGAAATATCTTTCCCCCTGGAAAATTATTTTCAGGGGGAAAATAATTCCCCAACAATTTCATAAAACTAACATAACCATAACACTTTCTACTTTTCACTTCCATAACTCTACATTATTCTCACTGTACCTCAATATCACTTCCTTGGGAAGATACTCCTTAACATCTCTGATTAGGTCAAATCCATCCATTAAATATTTTCAAAGCATCATAGTATACTGCATTCATCAGAGTTGAACTTTTTTCATATATGTGACTATCTGATTATATTTAACTCTGTAATTAGAAAATATAATTCATTAAGATTATTGTGTGTTTCTTCTCCCAATTTTATCTTAGTGACTTAGCTTAATAAAGGGCCCATAGCCAAAGTCTCAATAAATACTTACTGAATGTATGAATTAATGAATAATGTATTGTATATGTATTATTTAATAGGTAATGGAGCAAAACTATAAAATTGAATATGATTCAGTTCTTGTCATTAGTAAAATAAAATAGACATGTATAAATATTAGACAATTATAAAACAAGTCATTTGAAACATGTTAAATAAATATATAAGAAAAACTGTACTAAAGCATAAAGAAAAGAAGCATTAATTGAGAATGGCATAGGCATAACTTCCTAAAGGAAGGACAGTTTTTAGTTTTTAAACATCTTATCCTTGAAGAATAGGCAAAATTATGATAGGTATCAAATGAGGAAAGATTTTCAGCCTCAAGTATTTCATATGCAAGCATAAAAGCAGATCAAAAATCAGGAAACTGAACATATTCTCACTTATAATAAGATATGCATAAGGGAACAAGGAAAAAGGGAAATAAAATAGAAGAAGCTGGAAAGGCAGCTTAAAGGAGAACACCTTGAATTCCATGCTAAGGATTATTTCCCATATTATCTGATGTCTGGCTTAATTTT
The DNA here is from genome assembly GCF_902686445.1 of Sciurus carolinensis. Taxonomy (NCBI): domain Eukaryota; kingdom Metazoa; phylum Chordata; class Mammalia; order Rodentia; family Sciuridae; genus Sciurus; species Sciurus carolinensis. Next base: position 35,437,365 of record NC_062213.1, read on the forward strand.
TTACAGTATAAGTTAGAGAAATTAGTAATATATTACTGAGAAATATTATAAAACTATCCCAAATAAATCAAACATTTCATTGCTTTTAGACCAACAATATATCTCAAAAAACACTTTTGAAGTATTGTACAAAACAAATAACCATATTGAAAAGTTACATGAAAAGAACTAATGTTTTCTTTAATATTTTTAAACAAATGTCTTTGCTTCTTTGTTTTATTATGTCACCATAATTAACTCCAAAAGGAAATTAAATTGAGGTAAATTTCCTCTTAAAAAAATAGACAACCACTGGATAGTGAATCTTTGGGACTGAAATTATTTTTTCATTCACAAATATGAAATAATCCTGATGTTAGAGGTTGAGATTTTAAAAAGTAAAAATACTATTGTAGAAGATTATTAGAGAATGATTCACCCTCAATATATAGATACCACTTCCTGACTCCAAGAGGAAATATATCATCACTTCTCTGAAATTTGCTTCTTGAAGAAAATTATTTAACAAACTCAATTCTAAATTTTTAAAAGGTGGTGATAAGTAGAAAATTCATTTTGAGTCCATTCTTATGATTCTACTTTCAACTGTTTTCTGCTTAATCAAAATAAAATACTTCCTTGAAGAAGACATTATGGAGTAAAACACTTTTATATATTGCTGTGATCTTAATCTTTTAAAAAATTATATATATATGTATATATAAAGAATACATCACAGTATTTACATGTTTTACAATTTATATGAACTTAATTATACTTCATATCATTTGATGTGGTTAACCGTAAACCTTGAATTATTTCATTATGCACAGAGGGATATCACTTCTCTGTGGTGTTCTGTTTGAAACCCTTTTTCTCCTTCTCTTGGCTAGAAACAGAGGTATCGAAACATCAAATGGTAAGGCATGATCAACAAATAGTACATGTAGCATTACCAATTAAATAACAAGCTGGAGATATAGAGATGCTGACATAGTAACTAGCTTTAATATTTGAAAATATTTTTAATTAGCTTAAGTACTTTAGTTTCACAAGTAACTATAAAATTCTCCTTCAAGGTAATTGACAAACAATAATAATGGCATCAGAATGTACATGGCAGTACTACTAAGAACCAAGAAATAAGAAATAATCTCAAATATCTATCACTATAAAACAGATAAATAAAATTGTAGTATATTCAGATACTAGAATATCAAACATCAATAAGAATGAATGAAAAACAACTACATGCAACGTATAATAGAATATCACAAACATTATGTTATACAAAATAATACAGACTAAATAGACTACATTTTGTATGATTCCACTTGTGAAAAAACTAAATAAAAACAGGCAAAAATAATGATGCTACATAGAAAATAGCATGCTAGATAGAAGTCAGAATGTAAGTTACTCTTAGGGATGGAAGGTAGTCCTCCCAGGAAAGAAGCATGAGGGCATTCTAGAGGGGTCCTAATATTTGTATTCTTGATCTTGGTGCTAATTTCACTGTATAACAATTCAATGAATTACAAACTTTTGGTTTATGTACTTCTCATTAAAAACATTATGTTTTCATAAAAACTTAGCAAGAAGTATTTTCCTTCTTTTAAGAATTTTTATAAAAAGCATTTGTGAACAAAAAAATCTGTCATTATTTTATTTATTTATGCTGCCTTGAGCCACTGGGAATTTAAGGTGGTTCTAAGGTAACAGATGAAGTCAATTCTAGATTGTTCATACTGAAGTGTTGTACCTGAAAACATCTATGTGCAGGAACTGCCTTCACCACTTCACAACTCCATATCAAATGCTTTCACCAATCAAGAACCAGTAAGACGTACATAGCTTATATGAAAAACACCTTGTAGCCATATTATCTTCAGTCTTCAGAAAGATAGAAATATCAAATGGATTTCTAAAATTAAAATTTAACAACATTCTCAAAAGTCCTTCAATTTCTATTATCTTAAGCTTTCAAAACAATAACATCAACACTTTTGGGGATGCTTCTGCTCTCAATCCTTGTGAATTAATAAGAGGTTTCCCATGTGTTTTAAATTTTCATCTCTGACTCTAGATCTGGTCTGTTGCAAGCTAATATAAGTAATTACAGCAAAGGAATCACTGTGATACATTGTCTTATCATTAACAGATACAAGCAGTCTTTTAAAAACATCCTTATAAGCAACTCTCTATGACCTAAAATCTTCTGGAAGAAACATGAAAGAAAAACTGCCCTGGACTCTTGACAGAAAAGACTATAATAAGTCATGTTAACAATTATTACTTCACTAAAAGCTCCAAAAGGTTGATCCTCAGAGTCACATGTCACAACTAAAAAGAAGCTAATCCTTTTCTCTGGGCAGTTACAAATCACTCCAACTAGAAACCTTAAGCTGGAATTTTCAGAATCCTCAAAAAACACATGATCTTTGGAAAAAACAGCTAACCAATGACTCAGAAAACGCCTTCACCCAAGAACAAATGAGAATTGATTTTTTGAAATCTCTGCTCCTCCTTTTTAAGATTCTTTTGTTTAGTTTTAATTTTATTTTCTATTGTACATTGGCACCTCTGTTAGTTTTTTATCCCCAGGACAAATACCTGAGAAAAACAACTTACAGGAGGAAAAACGCAGTTTGGCTCACAGTTTCAGAGGTTTCAGTCCATGGCCAACTGGCTCCATTGCTTTGGACCTGAGTAAGGCAGAACATCATAGCAAAAGGGTGTAGTAGAAGAAAGCTGTTCATATCATGGCAGCCAGAGAACAGAGAGAGAGGGGTGGAGGACAAAAAACCCTTTCAGGGAATGCCCCCAGTACATACTTTCTCTAATCATTCTCCACCACCTAGTTTCTACCACCTCCTAGTAGTCCTTTCAGCTATCAATGGGTTAATCCACTGATAAGGTTAGAGCCTCCATAATCCAATCACTTCTCAAAGTTTCACCTCTGAACGCTGTTGGATTTGGGTTCAAGCCCCCAACACATAAGACTTTGAGGGGCATTGTAGATCCAAACCATAACATTCCACTTCTGGCCCCCAAATTCTCATGCCCATCATACAGTGCAAAAATGCATTGAGTCTATCACCTAGAGTCCCCACAGTCTTAATGATTCCAGCATTGCCCAAAAGTCCAAGTCCAAAGTCTCCAGAGACTCAAGGCAAACTCAGCCCCTATAAAAAAAAAAAAACAATCAAAAAAGCAAGTGACACACTTCCAACATATAATTGCACATTGAAAAAAAGGTGGTGGGGGGGGGGAATAGTAGAATAGAAAGAAAAGACAGGACCAAATCAAAATGAAAACCCACATCCAGTATCCAGGGCACACAGTGGCAAGATGTGGGTCCCAATGGGTTGGTACAGGACCTGCACTTATGGCCCTGCCAGTTGCAGCCCACAAGGCCTCTCTCTTGGCTAGCTCTGCTCTTTACCTTCAGGTTTCCTCAGTAGATGTTCCTTGTTCCTGACATCTCTTACTTCTTGGTGTCTCCAATGCAGCTTTGGCTTCACTCTTACAGCTTCATGCATTGCCCTCTCAGAGGTTACCTATAGGAATCCTGACCCTGACACACATTATCAGTCCTCCCAGGCCCTTCTTTAACATCTTGGTGGGAACCTCCATGACCTCATAACTCTTGAATTCTTCATGCCTGCAAAACCACCAATGTGGATGACACTAAGGTACGCTGCCAGTAGGCACAGTAATACAGCCCACTTGTATCACTGCTGCAGTGGCTTCTGAGTGCCAGCTCAGCACAGTGAAACAAATACTGGGGAGAAAATTGCCTAGGTGATCACATCTAAACAGGATTCCCCAGTAATCTTTTCTCAAAGTCTTTTAAATGAGTTTTCACTTTTATAACTTTAGCCTGAAATGGATAGTATCTTACTGATTCCTGAGATGCTTCAAAATATCTTTCCTATTATTCAGGTACAAAACACTTTCTCTCTCTCTCTCTCTCTCTCTCTCTCTCTCTCTCTCTCTCTCTCTCTCTCTCTCTCTCTCCTTCTCTCTCTCTCTCTCTCTCTCTCTCTCTCTCTCTCTCTCTCTCTCTGTATGTGTCTGTGTCTGTGTCTGTGTGTGTGTGTGTGTGCGTGTGCGTGTGTACTGGTGAATGAACCCACAGGCACTGTCACCACTGAGCTACATCCCCAGCTTCGCCTTTTTGGATATTTTTTTTTTGCTTTTGTTTTTGAGGCAGGGTCTCACTAAGTTGACCAGACTGATCTAAAAACTTGTTATATTCCTGCCTCAGTCTCAAGTTGCTAGAATTACAGACATGTGCCACCATGCTCAGCTTCCAGTCTCTTTAATAGCATTAACTTCTTCAGAAACTATACCTCCTTTGCCCCCATTTTGTACTCCCCCTTCTGGTCAAACTGCAAGTTTTTTTTAATCTTTCTGCTCTGCTTTTTGCTGCTGTTTATCACCATAAACCTGGCTAAAAACCACCAGCAATACCAAGGCCACTACTTGAATACTGTACTGACTTGAAATTTCCTCCACCAGATTAATTCCATCACCTTTAAATTTAGCCTCATACAAAGGACATGGACAAAATGTAGACCAGTTCTTTGCCTGAATGTAATATTCGTGGCCTCTAGTCCAATTCCCAGTAGTATCCTCATTCCCATCTGAAACCTCGTAAGAACAGTCTACATTCCTGTTGGCATTGTGGCCTTCTGAACTCACACCAGAATGCTATATTGCTGTACTTGTGATATTCTAAGCCTTCTCTATACTGCATCTTCCAACTTTTCCAAATTCATCTCACAAACCAGTTCCAAAGGTTTCTGAACCACATGGTAGGTATAGTCACAGCAATGACCCTACTTGTCATATCAATTTTCCATATTAGTTAGCTTTCCACCACTGTGACAAATACCTGAGAAAAATTACTTATAGGAGAAAAGACTGATTTTGGGTCACAATTTCAGAGGTTTCAGTTCGCTGTTAGCTGGTTTCATTGTTTTGGGTCTGAGGTAAAGTAGAACATCATGGTAGCAGGGTGTAGTGGAAGAAAGCTGCTCAGCTTATGGCAGTCAGGAAGCAGAGAGAGAGAGAGGAAAAGACCAGGGACAAGAAAAACTTTTCCAGGGCATGGCCGCAGTGACCAGCTTCTTCCAACCAGGCGCCACTGCCTACAGTTTCCACCACCTCCCAGTAGTCCATTCAACTATGAATGGGATTAATTCACTGATAAGGTCAGAGCCCTCAAGATCCAAACACCTCCCAAAAGCCCCACCTCTGAAAACTGTTGTTTTGGGAACCAAGCTTTCAACACTTGAGACCTTAGGGGACATTCTAGACCTAAGTCATCACAGAATCCCTAGTGATTAACCAAAAGTTTCTCATATTTTCACCATAATTGCTCTTAATCTTTAGTTTTTTCATTGGCACCAAAGATAAGGAAAAAATCTACCTGCAATCCCACCAATAAAAATAACTATTTCTTGAAACACTGCAAATGGCAAATTCCCTTCCTGAGGACATTTTTATATTTGAATTATCTTCATATTATTAATCCTAACCTTCAGCCTTAAAAAATTAGACCTTGATCCTAATCATTAAAGCATTTTAATAGAACCAATGGTACCAAGAATAATGAATAACCTTGTTGCAATAGGTATTCCTCAGGCAAATCTCAACTTTGGGCATTCTGAAATTTCCATCTAAGCACATAAATGAGAATCAAATATAAACTAACTATGGTGGATATTACTACTGCTCACTATAAAAGAGCTTGCCTCTATTCCTGAGAACATGGGAAGACATTCTAGATTTCCTTGCACTTAGTTAAGAACCCTGTGACAAATCTGGGTAAAAAGGGTGTAAGCAAAAATGACCTGTTACTTCTCTCTTACACAATTTAGGAATAAGTGTGAGTCGTGAACAACTTTTAAAGGAATATTTTTAAATCAAAAAGAAGTATAATTAATGTGTTTTTAATGTTTCAGGTCAATGTGAAAATAAACTATTATATTTCCCAAATCATACTTTATAGCCTAAAAATGTTCAGTGAAACAAGATTCAGTGGTCAAATAAGTTTACTACATTGTGTATGTCTTAATATACTTGAAGCATATTTAAGGTCTCAGAATTATTAGGATAAAGAAGTCTGTTTAACTTTTTTAAAACAACCTTTCCAAAATGATTTGACCAAAGATTGAATTTAGGGGTTAGTACCTTTTTAATGTCTTCTGGAACACAGTTGAAAACAGCACATTCTGGAATACATTGCATTATTGGAGAAAGATGTTTTACTGGACAGATATGGTTTTACATTATTTATATTAAAATTGGGAGAATTATCTCTTCCTTTTTACTATCCTGTAATAATTTTTATTTTTTTTTAGATTTCCAGGGAATAATTAAAGAAGAAACATTGAAATTTAACCTAACAATTTTCCTATGTATGGGCATACTATTCTATTCCAAGGGCAGTATTTTAGTTAACACTCTTCAATATGTTATACTATCAGTTATAATAGTCAGTCTATATAGAGCAGCTTACTTACGTCTGGGGTTCCTTTTCATTTTGTTGTTTTTGCTGGGGCTGAAGAACGTTATTTACCAGTTCAGTGATCCCACTAAAGGGAAACCACCTGTTTAAATAAGCAAATAATGTAACTGAATAACCAAATGAATAACAATGTAGATTAGATGTTTTCTTATCCATAACAATAAAAATACACAGGCACAAAAGCTACAGCCAATGGAAATGTGAGCTCCAATTATCATCCAGGCAATCAGAATATAGAGAAATCAAGTTTGAACACTTAACCAGTCCACAAGCAGGCAGCAAAAAACTACATCCAGTCACTATGTGGATGAAGTAAGAAGCTGCAGGCAGCTCTCTTACAAGCCAGAGAGTCAGAAAGCAGAAGACACACTAGCTGCAGCCTATCCAGTATTAGTGTAAGCTAATACCATCAAAGGTGCAGGAAGCAGAATGTGGCAGAAGTACAGAAGTTAAGTCTACTGCACTCAATATATTTACTTACTGTGTCAGTTGTGGTTTGTGTTCTTCTTTGACCCTAAAAAGATAAGTTTGCACAACTGAGTGCACTGTACTAGGAAGAAATTTCTCTCTACAGATTTGTGGTCATATATAATGGACATGAAAAACTAGGGTTGTTACATATAAAAACTTAGTGCTTCACTGTCTATTGGAATTATACATTTCAATCAATTTTATAAAAAAAAGAGAAGTTAAATCATTGATTCTTATATTAAAATTATAATGCTGTTTTAAAACAACAATTTAGTCCTAAAGTTTTCTGCATATTTTTATTCTCACTGAAGGTTTTAAAATAAATCTTTTGGGGCACTATATTAAACAAATGTATATTTAGTTACCTGAAAATAGACTTTTTTTGCTTTCTAAATTTCTCCCTTAATATAAATTGAAATAAAGGCATAAATATTTTAAATAAAATAGGATTTTATGAATGAATTTTTTAAAGCCTTAAAAATGGATTTTTTATGCTTAAAGGAGTAAATAAATGAATTGGGGAAATATGTATCCAGTCTCTTCAATAAAAGTAGTTCTTAAAGTATATTAAATTTAAAATATTTATAAGTTAAATTATTCATAACTATACCATAATGAAAATGAATATAAATAAATACTATATAAATAATTATAATCAAGTGGAGTGCTTTGTTTTCAGTCCTACAGTATTCAACAGTCTTATCCAAAACCATATACAGAAAAAAATCCCGCTAATTCTGAGATAAGAAATAATTTTTATATTGCCAAATCTATGAAATCATGGTCAGAAACTGAGCCATAAGTAGGCATTCAAATCATTATGTATATGATATGAACAAACAAATATTCCCAACTAAAAATAAAAACAAAAACAAATCCCACCTCATGTGGTACCCTTACTGAGTCAATCTTGGGATTACTGTTATTCACTCCTTGTTCTATTCTTTTATTAAAGTTAAATTAGTCCTTCTGCATAACTACTAGTGTACATACTATTTTCACAATATTCAGGAAATGGAGGGCAAACTAGACCAAAATAGAACACTGGCTAGCAAAACAAAATAGGACTGGATATTTAAAAGTTAAAGAAGGATTATGCACAGAGTAGTGAAGACCTCTGAAATTCAGTTCCCAATAATTTGCCTAGGACTGGTCATAAGAAGTACATTTATGACTCAACAATCTGTTCATTAGCTTTCTCTTTCTTAAAGACTAAGAATTGGTAACTAAACCTGGTCACCAACTGGGGCTTTCATTAATTAGTAAGTTATAGTAATCATGTAAATTAAATCTTCTTTTTAGATCGAACTTATTTTTTTACAGTGTTACTTTTTTAAATGACATAAGCAATAAATTAAAATTCATACCATTATATATTTTTGTGTAGAAATGAATTAATATACTTGGTAACTATATACCTCTATATCAACCATAAAAGAATATAATGTATTCTCTGCATAAACTTCAGAGTGAATGTTATATCCCAGAGAAAAAAAATCACATAACTTATTATTTAAATATAATCACATAATGGATTAATAAGATTTATTTATCACCAAATATCATAGAAGTGATCAAACACAAGAAAACCATAGTGAGGGATCCAAGATGGCGGACTAGAGGGAGGCTGCATTCCTTGTCCCTCCGTAACTCCGGTTTCAAGCAGAGGATATCTGTTTCTTGGTAAGGCAGTTTTTGCTGCATATCAATTCCCTGCTGTTTACCCCATTTGTCTGCTGTGATGACCTGCAGTCTGCCAGCATATCAACGCCTTTTTTGAGTGCAGATTGCTCACTGTCAGGCGCCTATCATCTGCCATTTGCCTGCCTCTGGCCGGTCCATCGCCTGCCTTACACCTATCCATCACCCAATGCACAAGGTTCACCTCCTGATCGTCCGACAACAGTCAGCAAACCAATCGTCGACCGCCAGTGGAGCACCAGCTGCCTGCTGTTGCCTGGAAGTTCACTGTCACAGTACCTGCAGGTTTGATTACACGTGGCTGCTGCCATTTTGAGAAAACAGTCAGGCCCCGTAGGACCCCTGGCCGGTCTGACTGAGCTCTGTCTCCAGGATCCCTCAGCCTCACCGATCACTCCCTGCCTCTGGGGCCCTCACAAAGACTGACTGCTCCCTGCCACCAGGACCCCCTGACCAACTGACTGCGCCCTATCACTGGGACCCCAGACTGACTGATTGCACCTGGCCTCCAGGATCCCACAACCACACCAAACACACTGGACCTCCAGGACCCCTGCCTGACCAACCGCATCCCGCCTCGGGACCTCCAGCTGACCACGTCCTCACCCTGAGCTACAGCTCCCCATTTGCCATCACATATGGAAGCCAGAGCGGCCATCTTGGATAATTCTTGAAGCCGTAGCTTCCATCTTTAGGTGGGGCAAATCCCATCCTGAGACGCCTGCTGGAGGCTTGAAGCTCATTGTCAGGTACCTCTCATGCATCAGGCTATTGAACACTGGGAGGTTTCATTACTATATGACTGTTATACTGTAGATTTTCTTTTTTCTCCTTAGAGAAAAAATGTAAGTTTTTATTTCTTTACTTTTCTTGCTCTCTTTTCCTTTTGTTTACCTGTTCCCTCAGAGTCTCTTTCTCCCTTTTTTGCATGCTAACATCCAATTTCTTTTGATTACACTCTCACCCTTTCTATTATCTAGAACTTATGTATAATCTTTTCTTATCCCATTAACAGCCACATTCTACATCCCTCTGCATCCTCTTTGTCCTCCATTAGAAACTGCAGACGTTATTGCAAATCTCTTTGTTTTATTGAAGATAATATTTTAACTCATTCTGTTTATTATGACAATTTTGTTATTGTCTTCATAGGGGCTATTTGGTCTAGGACTGCATAGTGTCTGAATTGGGCACTGCTAATCTTGATCTCCCCTTAAAGAAAAGGTTTTGGAAACCTATAGGGCCACTATAAGCCTATAGGGGGAAAACTTCAATACCCCAGAACTGCACTGCTAGAGGGGAAGATACATGAACAACATGAAAAAATAAGGGAAGAAAATGATCCAAACAAATCCAGATTCTATATTAATAGAATCCAATGACAGTATGTTAGAAGAAATGTCAGAAAAGACTTCAGATTATACATGATTAAGATGATTCTTGAAGCAAAAGATGAGATAAGAGAGCAAATGCAGGCAATGAATGATAATACCAATAAACTAAAAGAGCACCTGCAGGAAGCAAAAGATCATTTCAACAAAGAGATAGACATTCTCAAAAAAAAAAAAAAAAAAAAAAAAACCAACAGAAATCCTTGAAATGAAGGAAACAATAAACCAAATAAAAAACTCAATGGAAAGCATCACCAAAAGACTAGACCACATGTAAGACAGAACCTCAGACAATGAAGACAAAATATTTCATCTTGAAAATAAAGTTGCCCAAACAGAGAAGATGGTAAGAAATCATGAACAGAATCTCCAAGAACTATGGGATATCATGAAAAGACCAAATTTAAGAATTATTGGGATTGAGGAAGGCACAGAGATACAAACCAAAGGAATGAACAACCTATTCAATGAAATAATATCAGAAAATTTTCCAAGCCTGAAGAATGAAATGGAAAATCAAATACAAGAGGCTTACAGAACACCAAATGCACAAAATCACAACAGATCCACACCAAGGCACATTATAATGAAAATGCCTAACATTCAAAATAAAGATAGGATTTTTAAGGCCGCGAGAGAAAAGCATCAGATTACATATAGGGGGAGACCAATATGGATAGCTGCTGACTTCTCAACCCAGACTCTAAAAGCTAGAAGGGCCTAGAACAATATATTTCAAGCTCTGAAAGAACATGGTTGCCAACCAAGAATCCTATACCCAGCAAAACTAACCTTCAGATTTGAAGATGAAATAAAATCCTTCCATGATAAACAAAAGTTAAAAGGATTTACAAATAGAAAGCCTGCACTATAGAATGTTCTCAACAAAATATTCCATGAGGAGGAAATGAAAAACAACAATGAAGGTCAGCAAAGGGAGGAATTACCTTAGAGAAAAACCACTCAAAGGAGAAACCAAGCCAACTTAAAAACCAAAAATAAGTCAAATGACTGGGAATACAAATCATATCTCAATAATAATCCTTAATGTTAATGGCCTAAACTCATCAATCAGAAGACATAGACTGGCAGAATGGATTAAAAAGAAAGACCCAACAATATGCTGCCTACAAGAGACTCATCTCATAGAAAAAGACATCCACAGACTAAAGGTGAAAGGATGGGAAAAAACCTACCACGCACATGGACTCAGTAAAAAAGTGGGGGTTTCCATCCTTATATCAGATAAAGTGGACTTCAAGCCAAAGTTAGTCAGAAGGGATAAAGAAGGACATTTCATACTGCTTAAGGGAACCATAAATCAGGAAGACATAACGATAGTAAATATTTATGCCCCGAACAATGGTGCATCCCTGTACATCAAACAAATCCTTCTCAATTTCAGGAATCACATAGACCACAACACAATAATTCTGGGTGACTTTAACACACCGCTGTCACCACTAGATAGATCTTCCAAACAAAAATCGAACAAAGAAACCATAGAACTCAATAACACAATCAATAACCTAGACTTAATAGACATATATAGAATATTCCATCCATCAACGAGCGGATTCACTTTCTTCTCAGCAGCATGTGGAAACTTCTCGAAAATAGACCATATGTTATGCCACAAAGCAGCCCTTAGGAAATGCAAAAAAATAAAGATACTGTCTTGTGTTCTATCAGATCATAATGGACTGAGAGTAAAAATCAATGACAAAATAAAAAACAGAAATTACTCCAACACCTGGAGACTAAATAATATGCTATTGAATGAAATATGGACAACAGAAAACATTAGGGAGGAGATAAAAAAAATTCTCAGAGGTCAATGAGAATGATGATACAACATATCAAAATCTCTGGGACACTATGAAAGTGGTACTAAAAGTAAAATTCATTGCATGGAGTGCATTCCAGAAAAGAATGAAAAGTCAACAACTAAATGACCTAACATTACATCTCAAAGTCCCAGAAAAAGAAGAACAGAATAACAGCAAAAGTAGTAGAAGACAGGAAATAATTAAATCAGAGCTGAAATAAATGAAATTGAAACAAAAGAAACAATTCAAAAAATTGACAAAACAAAAAGTTGGTTCTTTGAGAAAGTAAACAAAATAGACAAACCCTTAGCCACACTAACAAAGAGAAGGAGAGAGAAAACTCAAATTACTAAAATTCGTGATGAAAAAGGAAATATCACGACAGACACCACTGAGATACAGAACATAATGAGAAGCTACTTTGAAAATCTGTATTCCAACAAAATAGAAACTACCGAAGACATTGACAAATTTCTAGAGACATATGCTCCTCCCAAACTGAACCAGGAGGACATACACAATTTAAACAGATCAATATCAAGCAATGAAATAGAAGAAGCCATTAAAAATCTACCATCCAAGAAAAGCCCAGGACCAGACGGATTCTCAGCCGAGTTCTACAAGACCTTCAAAGAAGAACTCATTCCAATATTTCTCAAAGTATTCCAGGAAATAGAAAAGGAGGGTACCCTACCAAACTCATTCTATGAAGCTAATATCACCCTCATACCCAAACCAGGCAAAGACACATCAAGGAAAGAAAATTTTAGATCAATATCCTTGATGAATATAGATGCAAAGATCCTTAACAAAATATTGGCAAACCGTATCCAAAAACATTACGAAAATTGTGCACCACGATCAAGTGGGGTTCATCCCTGGAATGCAAGGATGGCTTAACAGCCGTAAATCAATAAACGTAATCCATCATGTCAACAGACTTAAGAATAAGAATCATATGGTTATTTCCATTGACGCAGAAAAAGCATTCGACAAAATACAACACCCCTTCATGCTCAAAACACTAGAAAAAATAGGGATAGTAGGAACATACCTGAAGATTGTAAAGGCTATTTATGCTAAGCCCAAGGCCAACATCATTCTTAATGGAGAAAAACTGGAAGCATTCCCTTTAAAAACAGGAACAAGGCAGGGATGTCCTCTTTCACCACTTCTATTCAACACTGTCCTCAAAACTCTAGCCAGAGCAATTAGGCAGACCAAAGAAATTAAAGGGATACAAATAGGAAAAGAGAAACTTAAGCTGTCACTATTTGCTGATGACATGATTCTATATTTAGAGGATCCAAAAGCCTCCTCCAGAAAACTTCTAGACCTCATCAATGAATTCAGCAAATCAGCAGGCTATAAAATCAACACACATGAATCCAAAGCATTTTTATACGCAAGCAACGAAACAGTTGAAAGGGAAATGAGGAAAACAACTCCATTTGCAATAGCCTCAAAAAAAATAAAATACTCGGGAATCAATCTAACCAAAGAGGTAAAAGATCTCTACAATGAAAACTACAAAACACTGAAGAAAGAAATTGAGGAAGACCTTAGAAGATGGAAAGATCTCCCATGTTCGTGGATAGGCAGAATTAATGTTCTCAAAATGGCCATACTACCAAAAGTGCTATACAGATTCAATGCAATTCCAATTAAAATCCCAATGATGTACCTTACAGAAATAGAGCAAGCAATCATGAAATTCATCTGGAAGAATAAGAAACCCAGAATAGCTAAAACAATCCTTAGCAGGAAGAATGAAGCAGGATGTATCTCAATACCAGAACTTCAACTATACTACAAAGCAATAGTCACAAAAACAGCATGGTACTGGTACCAAAATAGACAGGTAGACCAATGGTACAGAATAGAGGACATGGACACAAACCCAAATAAATACAATTTTCTCATACTAGACAAAGGGGCCAAAAATATGCAATGGAGAAAAGATAGCCTCTTCAACAAATGGTGCTGGGAAAACTGGAAAACCATATGCAACAGAATGAAACTAAACCCCTATCTCTCACCCTGCACAAAAATCAACTCACAATGGATCAAGGACCTCGAAATCAGACCAGAGACCCTGCATCTTACAGAAGAAAAAGTAGGTCCAAATCTTCAACTTGTTGGCTTAGGATCAGACTTCCTTAACAGGACTTGCATAGCACAAGAAATAAAAGCAAGAATCAACAACTGGGATAGATTCAAACTAAAAAGCTTTCTATCAGCATAGGAAACTATCAGTAATGTGAAGAGAGAGCCTACAGAGTGGGAAAATATCTTTGCCACTCATACTTCAGATAGAGCACTAATTTCCGGAATATATAAAGAACTCAAAAAACTCTACACCAAGAATAAAAATAACCCAATCAACAAATGGGCTAAGGATATGAACAGATGCTTCACAGAAGAAGATCTACAAGCAATCAACAAACATATGAAAAAATGTTCACCATCTCTAGTAATAAGAGAAAGGCAAATCAAAACTACACTAAGATTCCATCTTACCCCAATTAGAATGGTGATTATCAAGAATGCAAGCAACAATAGGTGTTGGAGAGGATGTGGGGAAAAAGGTACACTCATACATTGCTGGTGGGGCTGCAAATTAGTGCAGCCACTCTGGAAAGCAGTGTGGAGATTCCTTAGAAAACTTGGAATGGAACCACCATTTGACCCAGCTATCCCACTCCTCGGCCTATACCCAAAGGACTTAAAATCAGCATACTACAGAGATACAGCCACATCAATGTTCATAGCTGCTCAATTCACAATAGCCAGACTGTGGAACCAACCTAGATGTCCTTCAGTTGATGAATGGATAAAGAAACTGTGGTATATATATATATATACAATGGAATATTACTCAGCTATAAAGAATAATAAAATTAGGCATATGCAGGCAAATGGATGAAATTGGAGAATATCATGCTAAGTGAGATAAGCCAATCTCAAAAATCCAAAAGGCAAATGATCTCACTGATAAGTGGATGATGACACATAATGGGGGGTGGGAGGGGGGCAAGAATGGAGGAAGGAGGGACTGTATAGAGGCAAAAGAGGGGTGGGGGTGAAGGAAAAAATAACAGAATGAATCAAACATCATTACCCTATGTAAATGTATGATTATGCAAATGGTATGCTGTTACTCCATGTATAAACAGAAACAACATGTATTCCATTTGTTTACAATAAAAATAAATTAAAATAAAAAAAAGAAAGTCATAGTATCTAAGATTTTGTATTTCTTCAAGAAAAAGACAAAAATCTTTTTAGTATAAAACAATTTGTAAATGAACAAAAGGTAATGCAAAGAAAGACTGCCATATTGACTCAACAATATGTTAACAACAAATATTGAATAAGTATGTAAATGAAAATATATTTTCTAAAAAAAGTCCTTTTTGATAATCTGCAAAAATTCATGTTGCTCTTAAGTATGTGAAGAAATATTCAACATCTCTAGCAATCAGAGAAATGCAAATCAAAACAACTGAGTAAGATTTTATCTCACTCCTGTCAGAATGGCAATGATAAAGAATATGAATAAAATAAATGTTGGAAAGTTTGGGGGGGAAATGTATGCTTGTTTTAGGAACTGCAGACTACTACAGTCACTGTGGAAAGCAGTATGGAGATTCCTCAAAAGACTAGGGATGGAATCACCATATGACCCAGTTATCCCATCCCTTGTATTTTCCCGAAAGATCTAACATCGGCATACTACAGCAATATATCTATCTCATTGTCTGAAGCAGCATAATTCAAATAGTTAAATATGAACTCAACCCAGATGCCCATCAAAAGATGAATGGATTAAGAAATTGTGGTATACACACACACACACACACACACACACACACACACACACATGCTGGAATTCTAATCAACCACAAAAAGGAATGAAATTATGGCATTTGATAGTAAATGGATGGAAATGGAAAATACCATGCTAAGTGAAATAAGCCAAACTCAGAAACTCAAAGATTGAATGTTTTCTCTCATATGCAGAAGCAGAGTAAAAATAAAGGAAAGAGGGAGGGAAAGGGGAAGGATAAGATTTAAAAAAAAAAAAATCATGCTGTTCTTAATCAGTGACAAAAGTTTTTATCCTAAACACATTTATATTAATCTAGTTTCCAATTTAAAAACTTTAATTGAAAAGGTCAATAGGCCCAAAATATTTAATTAAAAAACCAGGAATCATTTCTTGGCTTTACAAAATACCTACCTATCAAATATATAAACATTTGTATCATCTTTCCAAATAAAATATGTATTATATATACTGCAGTATAGTTAATGTCTTTAAATATAATTGAGTATAAATTATTCTTATTCTTTTTGCCAATATTTTAGATAAAATCAAATCTCAAAGTATCTGACTAAAATTAATACTCATGTTGAGACAATAAGTTAAGAACTGATAACATGAAAAGGTAATTATTTCATGTATTTCTCTGACAGAAAACATTGACAATGACTTCTATGTTCTTGCATTCCAAAAAGTTTATGCAAAACTTCTAGTTTCCAGTACAACCAGTTAACAGCTTAGAAATCATCACTCCCATCCTCACAATAAGAAAAAAGGTTGAATAAACTGAAAATTAACAACTCTCCTTAGAGCCATTAAAGAGTTAAAGTCACAAGCCAAATGGCTGCCATCAAACCAGACAGACTGAGAAGCAAACACAGAGCATCATGACTTACCATGAGTAGAGGTCCAGCAGCAGAAACCTGTATAAATACTTCACTATAATTGCTGGATTCTGCTTAGGTATATGCAGAAGATACAAAACAACAAGAATTGCCTTGCTTTATAGTGACCTCTCTCATGTAACTAATTCATTTCCATGAGAACTGTATTAATCCCTCTTAACGACCTAATTACCTCTTAAAGTTCCTACTGCCCAACACAAACTGGAAATCAGATTTCAATATCATTTTCAAAGGGAATAAATCATATTAAAATCATAGCAATACTGAAGAATTTACACCTCAGTTTATCCCATTCAAACTGCAGAAAACTAGACAAAGGAAATTTTTTAGAAACTTGAGAGAAAATACACAATTGTTGTATATAGGAAACAAATTTTAAATATATGTATTTTAAAAATAGACTAAAAGTAAAGGGATGGAGAAAGATATACAATGTTAACAATAACAAGAAGAAAGCTAACTCATCTGCATTAATTTCAAACCAAGATAATATCAGAGCAAGGAAAATAATCAAGGATGAGAAGGGGCATTTCATAACAAAAAAGAGGTGAATTCCCCAAGAAGACATAGCAATCTTCACTGAACATGTACCCAGTAGCAAAGACTCAAAGTATGAGTAGGCAAAATTTGATATATCTGCAACAAGAAATATATGTATCCACTATAATAACAGTTAAGTTCTTCATACTTTCATCAGTCAAGTGATATGCCCAGTTGGCAGAAAATCAGTGAAAATACAGTTGAACTGAATAGTACTATCAAGAAAATGGATCTAATTAACATCCTATAATGCTTCAATAATAGCAAACATACATCCTTCTTAAGTTAACATGAAAACAATCTCCAAGATAGAATACTTGTGGAGGGGTCATAAAATACACTTTAATGGAATTAAACTAGAAATGTATAACAAAACTACAGTGGAAAATCCCCAAATATCTAGATATTAAACAACATACTTCTATTTAATACATGTGTCAAAGAAGTCACAAAATATATTAAAAATATTTTGAACTAAATAAAAATGAAAAAGCAACCTATCAAACTCTGCAATATAGATAAAGCAGAGGTTAGAACTTCTAGGATTCAATGTTTATATTATAAAGCATTTCTAAAATCAACAAATTAAGCTTCTTCCTTGGTGAACTATAAAAAGTGCAATATAACTAAACAAAAAAATAATAAAAATTACAGATGAAATTTTAAAAGGGTCAGTAGAAAAAGTCAGTAACACCAAAATCCACTTCTTTGAAAGGCCAATAAATAGACACATCCTAGCTAGGACAAACAAGACAAAAAGAAAATACAACTTACTAATATCAGATACGAAAGATAGTTCATCAGTACTGATCTCATTAGAAAGATAATAAAATTATTAAGAACAAATTCTATGCCACAAATTTGATAATACTGATGAAATAGACTATTTCCTTGAAAGATACAATCTACTGAAGCTCACACAAGGAGAAATAGATAGACCAAATAGGTATACTTCTCTTAAAGAAATTGAATAAATAAATAATAACTTGCAAAATAGAAATCACTAAGCGAAGATGTTTTCACTGCTGAGTTCAACAAAAACATTTAAAAAGGAAATTATAATAATCCTCTACAATCTCTTTCAGAAATGGAAGATGAGAAAAATACTTTCTAACTCATTCTATCCTGGCATCACCCAGATACCAAAAACAATGATATTAAAAGAAATTAAAAGTACAGAATAATATTTCTTATAAACTCCAACAATGAATAATATCAATTGTACACCATGACTAAGTGGGATTTATCCCGAGTGTGCTGTTTCTGTAATTGAAAATCAAAGTAATCCATCACATCAACAATCTAAGGAAGAAACATCAGGTGTAAAAAAGCATTTGCCAAAATTTAATACCCATTCGTGATAAAAAGAAAAATTAAAAGATTCTCAACAAAAATAAATAGGGCAAATGTCCTCAATATGATTTTAAAAAAGAAAAACTTTCAGCTAACATCACACTTAATGGTGAGAAAGTAGAGGCATTTCCCTGAAGATGGGGAACAAGTAAGGATGTTCTGTCTCTCTACTCTGATTCAGCATCACCTTGGAAGTCCTACTTAATGCACTAAGATAAAACCAGGAAATTAAAGGTACGCGGAACAACAGAATGAAATAAAACTGTCTTTGTTCATAGATGAATGAACATCGATGGGTTTCAATATTAAAAATCCCCAATAATCAACAAAAAACTTCTGGAATTAATAAGTACTTTTAGCAAGTTAATAAACCCATTGCTTTCCTATATTCAAGCAATGAAAAATTGAAATTTGAAATTTACAAGATAGCCCCATTTACATTAGCACCAAAAAAAAAAGTGAGTCACAAAATCTATATGAGGAAAACTAAATATTTCTGAAGAAAAAAAATCAAAGCTCTAAATAAAGAGACAGGTATGTCATGTTCATGAACAAGAAGATTTAATATTTTTAAGATGTCATTTCTTAGCTATTTGATCTAGAGTCAAGGCGATCCCAAACTCTCAGCAAGTTATTTTGTAGATAGTGACAGTGATTTTAAAGTTTTGGGAAAAGGCATAAGACCCAGAAATCCCATTTTGTAGGTATTTAATTAAACTCAAAACATTTGTTCACACAAAAATATGTATGTAAATATTCATAGCAGCTTTATTCATAATCAAAAAAAATGGAAACAGTCAAGATAATGTTCAACAGATAAATGAATGAATTATGATAAAGCCATGTGCACTGGAATCTTACTGGGAAATAAAAAGGAATGAACTACTCATGAACAACATGGCTGAATAAATTCAGTTTACTAAGAGAAAGATATAAGAAACAAAAATTATATAATGTTGAACTTGAAATATGAGATTCTGTAAAAGGCAGAACTTAGGGTCAGAAAATAGATTTGTGTCTACTAGCATTCAATGGAAGTGGGAGTTCCTGGCTACGAAGAGATTACACAAGGGAATTTTTAGGATGCTGGAACTGTTCTGTACAATTTGTGTTGCTGGATACCTGATTATGTATTTCTCAAAACCCATAAAACTGCATCACAGAGAAAATCTTATGTTAATTTTTAAAACATCAAATAGGAGGGCAGAGAAATCCTCAGATGTTATGCAAAATGTGACAAATGAATCTAAGTTGGTGAAAAATATATAATACAGTTTCCCTGACTGGGATTGGGGAAAAAGATGATGTCCTAATAACATGGAGAAAGAATATTTTCAACTAGATAATCATACCAAAGACAAAAAAAAAAAAATCTGTATAAACATTGTAGTCTGGTAAGTTGGTTTTCAAACTACACAGGCTACCAATTCTGAAACTGATTTACAGGTATACTGGGCTCAAACATTAAGTAGATATATTAGAAAAAATGAGAGACAGGTTTCTCACTGTCAGAAACAGAAGTTATAAATAAACAAAGGTGGCTGGAATTAACCCTATCTGTAGTGTTGAATTTAAAATTAGAGAAACCACTCTGAAATCATGTATATTTACATATTATAAAGGAAGATGACAGGTATTTACAGAGATAGATAGACAAAAATAAATATAGATGTGTGTCTATACAGGTGAGTATACACACATTATTTCCTTATTTTATCCACTGACAGAACCTAGAAACTGACACCCCACTAGCAACCAGTATACACTGCACAGAGATCTTGGTTTCTAAATACCATTTTCCAATCAAAGGAACCCAAAATACTTGAAGAAATATCTGATTTTTCAGCTGGGCAGAACAAAAAACAAAATGAAGATAAACCTAGTTTATCTTGTAATGTTAAAAGGTAAGGAAGTGTTTGACAAAATACAACATGTGCAAAAGGCACAGAAATCAACCTAAAAGATCTCCTAATGGCCAAAGCTGGGATAATTTTAAGCCAAAATAAATAACAGAATTAATTATAACCTCCCCTAAAAATAAATACCCATGAATGCCTACTGATATATAGAGAAGATATATAGAGAGAGATAGATATAGATACAGATAGATATTGATATATAAAGAAGAAAGGACATATCTTCTTCACAGAACAATTCCAGATAATAAATGTAAAAGATATGAAGAAAATAGGAAATCACCATTAGAAAATCACAAAAGTTGCTGCAGGTAGGATTCACTGATGAAGGCTAACATTACTGGGCAAAACTAATAGCCTCAAGCACCTCCCCCCCAAAATATTAATTACTTGTTGGTTTTCATATATGTCCACAATGTCTTTGACATCCTCTCTCCAGATGGTGGAGCTTAATTCCTCTCCTTTTAAATGGGGACTGTAATTACTGACTCAACTTTTAACCAAGATCAGTGGTAGCATGCTCACCTAGCACAAGTGAGGCACTGGGTTCAATCCTCAGTACCACATTAAAAAAAAAAAAAAGTGAAATAAGGTTATAAAAGAAAAGAAATTTATAACCAACAAAAAATGGAAAGAGAAAAATTACGTTATAGTGAAGAAGACTGACATAGAGCACCCGAACCACATGATCAAAGTTAACCTTCAGATATACTACTATGATATTCCTAAAACTCATAACCCCAGTCTTATCATGAGAAAACATCAAAATAAACTTAAATTGAGAGATGTTTGTTCTACAAAATACCTAACCAGAACTCTTAAAACACGTCAAAACCATGGAACCAAGAAAGGAGCAAGAGGCTGTGACAAATTGAAAGAGACTGAAAAGACATGACAATTAAAGAGGGAGGGACTGTTATAAGCTAGACTAAGATGGTCTATAACTTGAAAAGGAGGAAAACAAACTGAAAAATAAGTACCAAATAAGCAGAATTTTGAGACATATAATTTGTTTCAGTTATTATTTCTCAGCTACAAACCTATCCTTCCACATTTGCCTGTTTGACTTGGTGCCTCTCTAACCACATTTCTGCTTTGCCATCTGGCTCCTGTTGGTTCCAGTTTGGGGTGAAGATCTGTTTCCTAACCATTTTCTTAGGGGAAAAAAAATAACAACTTTTTAACATAAAAAAGTATTTACATGATCATCAGCAAGTCCCTTTATTTCATTCTGTTTGTAATTAATAAAATTATGAGAATACCAAGTAAAGGATATTAAGTATACTAAATAAGATGTTGAAGTGCACATATCTGTGTGTGTGGCACACAGTGGTTACACAATAAATGAGACCGTCCTTTCAAATCTGAATTTTCATATCAAAATTCAAAAAAATTACTAATCCCTTTGAAATATTCTCCAAGGGGAAGAAATTAAGCAACAGGAAAGAGCCATGGAAAAGAAATTTTTCACTGCATACTTTTTGTAACTATAGAACTTTGTGAATATATTATATATGTGAAAATACAGGAATAAAATCTAGATAAAAATAATAAAACAATAAATCAAAAAAAGTAATCAAATGTGACACAAAGTCTTAATAATGTTCTTTTAAATTTATTTTTTATTTGTTCTTTCTATATATACATGACCATAGAGTATATTTTGACATTATACATACATAGAATAAATATAACTTGTTCCAATTAAAATCCCATTATTGTGGTTATATATGATATGGATATACACTGGTCATGTATTCATATATAAGGATAGGAGAGATATGTCCAGTTCATTCTACTGTCTTTTCTATTCCCATCCCTTCCCCCTTCCCTTCATTTAAGTTTGTCTAGTCCAATGAACTTCTAATCTTTTCCTCCCTTGTTGTAGGTTAGCATCCACATATCAGAGAGAACATTCTGCCTTTGGTTTTTGGGGACTGGTTTATTTCACTTAGCATGATATTCTCCAACTCCAACCATTTACCTGCAAATGCCATGATTTCATTCTTCTTTATGGCCAAGTAATATTCCATTGTGTATATATACCACATTTTCTTTATCCATTCATCTGTTGAAGGGCACCTAGGTTGGTTCCATAACTTGGCTATTGTGAACTGATCTGCTATAAACATTGAAGTGGTTGTGTCACTGTAGGATTCTAATTTTAAGTTCACAGAATGGGACAGCTGGATCAAGTAGCAGTTCCATTCCAAGTGTTCTAAGGAATCTCCATACTGCTTTCCAGAGTGGTTGCACCAATTTGCAGTCCCACCAGCAATGTATGAGTCAACGTTTTCCCCCATGTCCTCATCAACATGTATTGTTACTTATATTCTTGATAATTGCCATTCTGACTGGGGTGAAATGGAATCTCAGTGTAGTTTTTATTTGCATTTCTCCAGATGTTAAACATTTTTTCATATATTTTTTGACCATTCATATTTCTTCTTCTGTGAAGTGCCCGTTCATTTTCTTTGCCCATTTATTGATTGGGTTATTTGGGGGGTTTTGGCAGTTGGTTATTTTCTTTCTTTCTTTCTTTTATTTTGGTATTAAGTTTTTTGAGTTCCCTGTATATCCTGGAGATTAATGCTTTATCTGAGGATTATAATGTCTTAATAATATTCTGTAAATGAACCTTCTGAAAGCAGGGATTATATCTTATTCATCTCTGAGATACAAGAATTTTGAATAATACTTGGTACACAGTAAACATGCAAAAAATGAGTACAAATGGATGTATGGTTGTGACTTCTGTGTACATATTGGTTTATCTCCATGGTAACCAAAGTAAGACTGAAAATAACTCTCTATAATTTCTAACTACCTGAACTACATAATAAATATAAGTACAGCAACATAATTGGTTGTATTATCAGGGTAACTGCAAATAATTGGTTTCCAAATAATAAAATTAATGTTTGTATCTACAGAAACAATCAAAAAAAATTATTTATCAAGTATCAAGCATTTTTTAAATTATTGTTTATTTTAGAGAATTGTAAAGAAAAATGTATTTCTCAAAACTCTAAAACTTGCTCACAGAGAATAGGGTCATTAGATTTTACATGTAAAATCCAAGTACATTATGAAGAAAGAAAAATTACTTTTTCCAAAGTAGATTACAAGAACTAATAATTCAGAGTAGGCCTGGAGGTGTAACTCAGTGATACATGCCTAGATATGCAAGGTCCTGGGTTCAATCCTCAGTACCACAAAAAGTAAAAATAATAATTCCGAGTGGACAGAGCAACAAATTGGTCAGTATTAGAAGGAAACCTATATCTGATCAAAAGAATCACACAATGGCACAAACATACTTTAAAATTCTTTGGCATCATCATTATAAATCATAGAACCTTGAGTTTACAAGAAATGTTAATATGATATTATCTGGATGATTAGTTTTAAGGTTTTTTAATGTATAAAAGTCTTTAAAAGATAAATTATATCAAAATGTTATTAATATTTCCATTAGATTATCAAGATTATGAGTGATTATATTTTTTCTGCCTCTTTTTCAAATTCTTTTACTAATTAAATGTATATTATATTTTTAAGATGCCATCTGGTTTAAAAGCAAAGAATACATTCAGTGTATCATATGCTTTTAGGCAGTTTATGTAATATATTAAGCAATATCACACATCTGGGTGTAAAATCCACTTTGAAAGTCCTTGAAAAAAGGGATTTGCAATTAGCACCACCTGTTCATTAAGGGTGACATGGTTCAGAATACCTATCTT
This sequence comes from Sciurus carolinensis, assembly GCF_902686445.1. Lineage (NCBI taxonomy): Eukaryota > Metazoa > Chordata > Mammalia > Rodentia > Sciuridae > Sciurus > Sciurus carolinensis. Next base: position 35,461,560 of record NC_062213.1, read on the forward strand.
GTTTGAGAAACCTAATTTGTTTTCCTATCATCTCTTTTCTGCAATCAAATGGAGCACTATCCACAGGCAGTTGGCCAAACAGCCACGGGTACTACTCTAGTCACTCAGGCATTTGCACATGTCTAAAACACTTTATATCCTCTTATGATAAAATTACTCAAAACATAAAGAAAGGAAGTAGCAGCAATAAATCATGCTCACTAGCACAGGTTATTTATTCTGAACAGGATGGCTGACAAAGAAACCTGCTGTCACAACATATGAGAGCACTTAAAATAACGAGGTTTTCTGAAATAACTTGAAAGGAATAAAGATAGTAAATGTCTATATCCCATCCTTAAACTATTCTCAAAGAAAACGAGGGTGGTGAGGGTGAAAAAACAGAGGCAGTGACATATTAGAGGTTAATAAAGAAACAGCGTGATTCCCCCAATTTGATCTTGTCAGTTGTTACATGGAAAAGTATGGGCTTTAGACTCAAGGAGACTCAAGTTTGAATATTAGTTCTAAACTTCACTACCTGGCAAGTTACTTAACCAGTTTATAGCCCATTTATAAAAATGGTAACTAAAACAGCTAACATGTAGAGCTATAGTTAGAATTGTTTCAAAATAGATGAAAATGCATATTGCATGTTTTATTATTTCTTTTATGTTTAAAAAATATTTCTTAATTATAAAAACATGTGGTATGAGTGGTATATAATCCGCTCCCAATAATTGTTGGTTCACTTCTTTTTATAGACATGAGAATTTTACTAGTTTCTTTAGCTAAAAAAAAAGGGGGGGATGGGGAAGGAAAGAAGAAACTAGAGGTCATCAAATATCCAGTTTAGACCTCTTCCTTTAGGCAAATTTATCACATTAAATAAACATCATCTGATGACCTTAGCACAAGGATACAAGAGAGATTTTTCTCACTGCCTAAGAGAAAATGGTCATAAATGGGAAAATAATAATTAAATCAAGAATAGATGAAGTTGATTCTAATTATAAAAGGAAACTAACTTCTAACAACCTTTCTGAATGTTATGATTTGGTATGAAATGTCCCCCAAAGACTCATGTATTGGAAGCTGGGTCCCCAGTGCAGCAATGTTCAAAGGTGAAGCTTTGGGGAAGTGATTGGATCATGTAGGTTCTGACTTCACCAGTGGATTAATCCATTGATAGCTATAAATGAATTACTGGTAGGTGGTGGAAACTGTAGACAGTTGGGGTGTGGTTAGAAGAATCAGGTGGCTGGGCACGTGTCTTTGGGGACTATATCTTGTCACGGGTATCTCTCCCCCACCTCTCTCTCTCCACACACCCCCAATTCCTGGCTGCCATGAGTTGAGCAACTTTGCTGTGCTACATCCTTCTGTCATGATGCTCTACCTCAAGTCAAGCCCAAAGCAATGAAGCAACCTGACCATGGACCAAAACCTGTGAAACCATGGGTCAAAATAAATCTTTGGTCCTCTGAGTTATTTTTCTCAGGCATTTGTCACAGCAATGAAAAGTTGACTGACACACTGATTTAAATGGCTAAAATCTTCAAAGTCATAGTGGTAAAACAATACACAAAACTCACGTGATAAGTTAATTTTATGTATCAACTTTTCAGGCCCCTAGACGCCCAGATCAAACATTATTGCTGAGCATGTCTGTGAGGGGGTTTCTGGATGAGATTTGTATTTTAAGGGGTGGGCCCTGTAAAATAGATTACCCTACTCAATGTACATAGGTATTATCCAATGTGTTGGTAGCCTAAATAAAAGGCACAGTTAGGCTTGGTGGCTCACGCCTACAATCTTAGAGAATCAGGACACTGGGGACAGGAGGATGGCAATTTAAAAGACAGCTTGCACAACATAACAAGTCACTCTCTAAAAATAAAATTTAAAAGGCTGGACATATAATTCAATAGTAGACTACCCTGGGTTCAATCCCTACTACCACCCAAAAAAAAAAAAAAAAAAGGGCAGAGGAAGAAGACAATTACCCTTTTCTGATTCCTAAGATATGTCTTTTTTCTCAGGCCCCCAGACTTGGATTTACACTGCTGGCTTCCCTGGTTCTCAGGCATGCAGTTTCCTACTGAATCACACCACTGGTTTTCCTAGATCTATAGTGTGCAAATGACAGATTATATGGGAATCCTCAAACCTCCATAATCACATGAACCAACTCCCCATAATAAATCTCTACACACACACTCAGAATTTCTTTTATTGTCATTGTGAGAATTTGTGAAGTAATAATCTAACCTCTGGTACATATGTGTAATATTAATATTAGATGTCATTCACTTGTAAAATTTTATTCTACTTTAATATACAAACATTTACACAAAGATTTACTACATACCAGAAACTGCTCTAAGTAATTTACAAATATTAACTCATTTAATCATCTTAACTCTGTAAGGCTGGCACAATTATAACAGCGACTTGCTGCTTTTGTTAAAAGTACTGACTATTCATTTGGGTCTATAGATATCATATGGTAAGTAAAAGCAGGGAGGTTGGTATCTCTGCCTTCATTTTGTATCTGTCCCCTTTCTACCTTAAACTTTGGGTCAGATTCTTGCTCAACTCTGCGCATAGACATGTTAATCATTTAAAGAGTGTCTTTCTAAAAACTGTCAATTCAAAGTTGATTAGTCCTAAATTTACCTAATCTCTCTTATCCCCATTCAAGTCCAAAGGCATCAAAATAAGAACTAAGATATTTTCAAGATTCCAAGTCTTGCAGGCAGATCACTATAATGGTACTGCCCCACTAAGTGAGATCAATCACCCCATGTTGGGAACTGAGCCTGAACCCGTCAGCAGGAGCAATCATTCTACAATTGGAACTGAATGGCCTCTCAAAGGATAATGTCTTCTCAGGACCTCATAGAACCACACCTGAGATAATGATCTACAGGACCACAATTTAACCAAGACTGCTTAACTAGGCATACCTCTCCCTCCCTGCTCCAATTTTTCCCCTATTTAAATCTGAAGTTAAATGTCTGTATCCTTGAAGACAGGGCTGAGGATGCTTGGTTCCCTTATTTTCCCATCATGGCTACACTAAATAAAATTCCTTTCCTACTTCACCATTACTTTTTCTGCTTGACTTGTGAGGTCAATGGTTCACAGTTGGTACTTTCCAAAGTCAGGACCCACTGGCCTAAGACTTGAGCAACACTAGTCTTTGGGTGGTTTCCATGCTTATATTTCTATTTTCTGACTTCTAAGCAATGAACAATGCATACACATACACACAAAAATAAATAAAATGATAAAAAAAAAAAAATACTGGACCCTTCTTAGGAGGAAAAATGGATTCAGTTATAACCTAAACTTAATGCTCTTGTTTTCAGTAGAATTTGAGCTTACATTTTGTCACTTTCTTCAATTGCCCTGTACAATATTTTTAGGCAGGACAGGGATAAGGATGAAAATAGCTGTGGTCTTGTTTATTTTGGAGCATAATTCATGCTCTAATTATAAGACCAAATTGTCCATCCATAAATATTTTTTAATTACTTACTATATCAAGCACATTTCTAGACAGTGAATAAAATAAGACTCAAGAGTATCTTTCCCTCAAAAAGCTCCCACTCTAGCTCAATAACTACATTTGGAAACAGTGCACTACTAAATAAGAAATAAGAAAATAAATTTAATAATAGGACATTTTGCTTTTATTGCTTTTGTATTCATATAATAGCATAAAATCACAGATATACTCTTTGTATTAATTAAGATAGTAACTTAGAATTCATAAATTGTCTTCCCATGCATGAATTTGTTTAATCCTCATAATAACATATAAAGGCAGAATTATTTCTAATAATAAAGTTCTGTATAACATATTGAGAAGTAAAGCTCATACTGTTTTAATGACATCCTTAAAATTACAGTGAAAAAGATGGGTTCAATGGTGAAGAACAGCAAAGCAAGTGAAAACTGTCTATGTTAATTCATTCAATATTTAACAACTATTCATTGAGTGTACACAAGTCTGAAATGGTTGTAATTGTATATTGTTGAAATATATACATTGTATACTTGGTAGTTTTTCTATTCTCTGCTTTACCAATACATATATACATGATACATATTGCTATGGTTTAAACATTTGGCCCCTCCAAGACTCAGCTGAAATTTAATTGCCTTTGGAACAACATTAAGATGTCAGAACTCTAAGGGTGATTAAGTTACCAGGGCTCCACCCTCATTGGTAGGATTGGTGCCCAAGTAAAAGGAAGAGTTTGGCTCTCTCTCACTTTCTCTTAGTTCTTCAGCTTTTCTGCCATGTGAGGAACAGTATTCTGGAGGATGAAGTATTCAAGCTACCATCTCAGAACCAAAGTTCAGGCCCATACCACACACGAAATTAGTCAGTACCTTGATATTGAACTTCCCAGCTTCCACAATTGTAAGGAAATTTTTTTGTTCTTTAGAAATTACCAAGTTACATTTATTCTGTTATAGTAGCACAAAATGGACTAAAACACAAATATATATTTATATAATATATTTTACATAATATATATTTAGCTAACATAAAACAGACATATTTATGTATAGATACTACATGCCTTTATATTACTATTATATATTATTAGAGTATTATTAGAGTTAATTGTTCATACGTTTCTTTTCCTTAGTACTATATGAACTTGAAAATGGGGAACATGACTTATGCACCTTTGTGAGTCCAACACCTAACAAAATGCCTGTCCTACAGTAAATATTCAATAAATTCTTGTAAAATGAATGAATTATATATTTCTCTACATTTTCTTTAAATGGTACAATATCTGAAATATAGGGGTGCAGCTCAGTTTAAATGTGTTAACACTCATGAGAATGTTTCCTTCAAATATTTGTTTTAAGAGAACTATTGTCCAGGCATGGTGGCACATGCCTGTAATCCCAGTGGCTTGGGAGGCTGAGGTAGGAGGATCACGAGTTCAAAGCCAGACTCAGAAACTGAGAGAAGTCTTAAGTGAGACCCTGTCTCTAAATAAAATATTTTAAAATAGGTTGGGGATGTGACACAGTGGTTAAATATCCCTGGGTTCAATTCTTAGTACAAAAAAAAAAAAAAAAAACTGAATGGTTGAAAGTTTAATAACTGAATTTTTATTCCATTTGAAGGTATTCAATTCATAATAAATCATGATTACATGATTATAAAGTTTTTGCCTTCTTCTGCTATCATCTAATTACAAACATTCACTCCTGCTAGTTTTTCCTTGATCTGCATAGAAAATGAATAGGGCTGTCACTGAAGAAGCAACATACTAACAAAAGTCAAAAAAGAAAAATAATCACAATACTAAAAGTAGTCTGAGCAAACGAAGGACTGCCACTGCAAAAACATAGACATCAGCAAAAATAATTACAATTATATGGTATAACATATAACATAAAATAACCACAAATGTTTAAAATTATTCCAAACAGCTATTTCAAATAAAAATGATTTAATTGAATGATTTTAAATAAACCACATATCAATATATTAAAATTCAATGTCCAAAAAATAAGATGATGTGGGGAAACAAGAGGAAAGCTTTCAGTTCTACAATAGAGAATTACTGATTTCACTTACTATGAAATAATGATAGCTGACCCAAAATGGAAAATAAAAATCAGTAAAGAACATTTTATTCAATTTAGACAAATAATCATTTATGCTTTTCGTGCTTTAAATTTAGATAAAGCATACATGAGATATTTTTAATTTATGTAAATCTAGTGTCATTGAAAACCTAAATTTACCAGTTCCTTTATATAACAGAGTATCTAATTTGCAACTCTCAGGCTAAACCTCTCTAAACAATTTCACAGTTACCTATGACTTCTTTGTAATAAAACTAAATTATTACCAAATTAGATGTAAGGCATTGGGGAAATAAACATAGTTAGAAGAAAAAAAAAAGAAGAGGACAAAAGAGAAACTAAGTCTGGTTCTAAAAACCTTATTTCCACTACTAATTATAATTATAATAATTTATCAATCAAAATTCAGTTATTAAACTTTCAATAATTTTTTAAATACAAAATTCATAAAGAAACTAACAGAAGACAAAAAAGTTAAAGAACAGATGGTAGAACTCAAGGGAAAATCCCTAGGAAATCCCTGGCAATTTTCTTTGCTTAATGGTTTTGCCCCTTCTATATCCCAACATAGACAATGCTGAGATCCACAACCCAGAAATGCCAATAGACACAGAAAGGAGTGGGAGGAGAAGTTGTCCCAAGAAAAGCCTTCTATCTCTAATGGAAGGATTAAGAAACAAACAGCCCAGCAGAACATAAATATCTTGGCCCTGCTTCAGGTAAACAACAAGAAAAACAATAAATTTCTATTCCCCATTGAGCACCGCAGTTGCACAATTGTGAACATCACTCTGTCAACCCCACCCTGAAAAACAGTACAGAACTTGTAGGAAGAGCCTTGTCTATTATCTTTGCCTTACAATAATGAAACAGGTTCCTTTCCCCAGAGTCTGAGCATAGTATCTCCTCATCCCATCCCCAACAACTGGGTGCTGCAGCCACTGAGACAATGTACAGAGCCTTGTCCTCCATCTCCATGATACAATCATGAGGCAGAATACCATCTCCTCACAATTTGAGAGTGGAAGAATTACTGAGAGGAGGGAGATAAAAAGATGGGGAAGACGAATTTTCTAAACTGCATGTAAAGTCCTGGGCAGATCTCTGAGCAACGATTATATGAAGCTGAAAAAAAATCAACATAGTAAAAGCTTTGAGAACTCAACTGTGGTACAGAATACCTACCAGGTTTCAAATTGGCCTCCAGATGACACATAAGTGGGGGAGATCAGAAGAACATTGAAAAGACTTTGAAAAACAAACGGACATTTGAACCACAGTCCACAAAGGGTGTCAGGATATATATACTCAACCTAAACAAATTGAATATATGATAAAACAAAAAACAGGAAGAGGAGGAGGATGTAGTGCTGCACAACTATAATCCCAGTAATTGAGAAAGAAGGATCTCCAGTTCAAGGTCAGCCTCATTAACATAGTGAGACCCTGTCTCAAAATAAAAAATCAAAAGAGCTGGGGATGTAGCCCAGTGGTAGAAAAGCCCTGGGCTCAATCCCCAATACTCAAAAAAATAAAAAAATTTAGGGGCTTGGGATATGGCTCAGTTGGTAGAGTGCTTGCCTTGCAAGCACAAGGCCCTGGGTTCAATCCCCAGCACTGCAAAATAAATAAATAAATAAAATTTAAAAATTTAAAAAGAAGAAAAGTCGCATAAAATAATATACATGTACAGAATGCAATCCAAAACTACTTGTCATATTCAGCATTCTGAAAATCTCAATTCAAATTTTTAAAAGACAATCAAATAGATGCCAACACTGATATAACACCAATGTCAACTAATTCCAAATATTTTAAAGCAGCTATCATTAAAAAGGCTATAACAAGCAATTACTCTCTTCAAATAAATGACACCATAAAGTCTCAGCAAAGAAATAAAAGACATAAAATGACCAAATAGAAATTTTTGAATTGAAAGATACAATAACCAAAATAAAAATCCCCTGGATGAGCTCAACAGCAGGACAAAAGAGGAAAAGAGCAGGAAGCTTGAAGACAGAAAAATACAAATTCCTTTAAATCTGAAGAATGGGGGTGGGGGCACGGGGGGGGGGGGGGGGAGGCTGGTTATAAAAACAAACAGAATCTCAGAGACCCAGGTGCAGGATTTAAGGGGAATAAAATATCAAACATTCATGTCATCGGAGTCCCAGGGGAAAAGTAGAAAAGAGTATAGAACTGAAAAACTATTTGAAGAAATATGATTAAAAACTTCCAAAATTGACACAAAGACATAAATTCATAGTGTCAAGAAACTGAGTGAACCACTAACAGGATAAACCAAAATAAACCTATACCAAGACACATTATAATTAATTTTCTGAAAACTAAAAGCAAAGAAAAATTATATATCAGAAGCCACTAAAGAGAAACTGTTACAAAGGAGAAAAATTACTATAATAGGAAAATAATGGATCAACAGATTTCTCAACAGAAACCATTGAGGTTGGGAGTTAATGAAGACAGTTTTGAAGTGCTGAATGGACTGTCAATCCAGAATTTTTTATCTAGCAAAAATACCCTTCAGGTGTTAAGATAAAATACAAGACATTCTCACATGAAAGAAAACTAAGACAATTTATCGCCAGCAAACCTGCTCTAAAAGAATAGCTAAAGAAAGTTCTAAAGTAGAAAATAATAGCAGAAGGAAATAAAGAGCAACAGAAAAGGAAGCGGATGAGTAAATATGAGAGAGTATTCTTCAAGTTCTTTGTCTTTGATGGCTGAAAGAATTTTAACACTGATATGTTTCTCAATGTATATAAAGGAACATTTAAGATAACTAAATCATAAAAAGGACAGGTAAAGAGGCATAAAACCTGATAAGGTTTTTACATTCTACCTAAAATCATAAAATGTTAAATGACTGTGAAAGTTATATATAAATATTTCTACAATGACCACAAAAAAATCTATAAAAGAGAGCTGCTCAAAAACACTATACATAAAATAAAAAGGAATATTAAAATACATTCAAGTAACCTACAAAAAACAGGGTAAGGAAAAACCCAGGAAAGAGAAACAGAACAAGTAGAACACACACACACACACAAACCCTTGACCCAAATCTTTTACCTTATAAAAAAACCTAACTCAAAATAGATAATAATAATATAATAATATCTAAACATAAGATATAAAACTCTTAGAAGAATCTGAGTGAAAACTTTCAGAAACTAGTGCTAGGTAAACATCTCTTAAACATAGTATCAAAATCATGATCCATAAAAGAACAGTCAATAAATTGGTTTTAACAAAATTAAAAACTCTGGCTCTTAAAAAGACCCTGTTGAGACCCTTTAAAAGACCATAAACTCCAGGAAAATATTTGCATATAATATCAGTAGTAAAAACTTGTACCCAGGGGCTCGGGTTGTAGCTCACTGGTAGGGCACTTGCCTAGCATGTGTAAGGCACTCAGCTTGATCCTCAGCACCACATAAAAATAAATAAAGAAAATAAAGGTATTGTGTTCATCTACAGCTAAAAAATAAAAATAAAAAGAGAACTTATTCCCAGAATATATAAAGAATCCTCTAAACAAAAGTGAGAAAAAAATAACAATTAGGAAATAGGCAAAAGATGAGAACACTTCACCATATATGACAACAAAAAAAATTATATGAAAAAAAAATGTTCAGCATCATGCGCTACTAGGGAAAAGCAAATTAAAGTCACATGAGTTATCATTTGCATATCTGATAAAATTCCTAAAGTAAAACATTGACAATACCAGTGCTCACAAGGATGCAGAGAAACTGGATCTCTCATTACTACTGATGGAGATATAAATGGTATGGTCATTTTGGAAAATGACTTGGAATTTTCTTATAAAAATAAATACAAATTTACCACTTGACCAAACAATTACACTCCTAAGTATTTTTTATAGAAAACTAAGAATTCACATATATATATATGTGTGTGTGTGTGCGCACACACATACAGTCACACTATACATAAATGTTCACAGTAACCACATTTACAATAGCTAAAAGCTGAAAATATCTTTTTATAAGTGAGGGGATAAATAAGCTATGGGACATTCATATAATGGAATACTACTCAATAATAAAGAAACAAACTATTGATATATGCCACAATCTAGATGGGTCTCAAGGGCATTATGCTAAGTGATAAAAACCCGTATCAGAAGGTTGCATGCTATGTTGAATCTACTCTCAAAATGAGAAAATTATATTGATGGAGAATAGATTGATATTCCTCAGGAATTAGTTTATGACTATAACAGATCTCGTGAAAGAATTTCTTTGTGGTAACAAAACAGTTCCATATACTAATTGAGTTGGTCATTACATGAATTTTTAAAATATGACAAAATTCCATAGTACATAGTACAGCCCCATCCCCCCAAAACAGAATATGTGTGAAATCGGGGGGATCAATAATTTAGTTAATTGCATTGTGCCAATATCAATTTTCTAACTTTACTAATGTACTACGGCTACTTAAGAACATGAGACATTAACCTAAGGGATGCAGCAACCAAGGACCATTTATTCAGGAAAAATGAGCTCTGTGGTATTTTAACTTGCCCTATTCCTAGACCCCGTTCTGCATTTCCTTGAAAATCAATAACCCACAATCACAGTGAAAACCAGCAGCCTGGAAGCCTCCTTCAGGAGGTAGAATGGGGTTGGAGCTCTCAAGGCCACATTCACAGAGAAGTATTGTTATGTGATCTGTCTTGAGGTACTACAGAAAACCAGACTTGCAAAGTTGTTTTATTTTACCTAACTTGGAGCTTGTCATATACCAAAAAAAGGGGGCAGGACTTTTTCCTGGAGGAGTTTGTCAAAAACAATTAGAAGCAAAAGATAACAACTATAGCAAATAAAAGACTAATCAAAAAGTCTAAAATGAATGACATGCTCAGAGGGGCTTTGGGGAGCTCCAACATAATTCCTGAAACTCTAGAAGGCTATATACCTACATAGTTATGTGCATATGCTCAAGAAAAACCTAGGAAGACTACAGCTCTCACCTTTGGCTAAGCTTTGAGGTACCAAACAAGCAGGAAGTAGAGTCAAAGGCAGAGTTGTCAACCTACCTGACTGAGTGTTGAAAGAATGTCCCAAAATCCACATAGAGATCCTTAGGAAAGACTGGAAGATTTATTGGTTCAAGACATTTAAGGAAATTTCTACCCAATCATTAGTTGATCATTAAACTGAGTAGAGCCTTCAGTGACTGTATGACAATGAACCCAAGCTTTACAGAATTAGTTCAGAAAAGTCACTAAACAAACAAACAACAAACCCTGTGGAAAGGGGAGAATCTGATTTCCAAAATTGTCAAATTATATTATTAAAAATGTGCACTTTTCAGCCAGGTGCAGTGGCGCATGCCTGTAATCCCAATGGCTCGGGAGGCTGAGGAAGAAGGATCACAAGTTCAAAATCTGCCTCAGCAAAAGTGAGGTGCTAAGCAACTCAGTGAGACCCTGTGTCTAAATAAAACACAAAATAAGGCTGGGGCTGGGGCTCAGTGGTCAAGTACCCTGAGTTCAATCCCCAGTACCAAAAAAAAAAAAAAAAAAAAAAATTTCAGTTTTCATTTTAAAAAAACTGATATGCAAAGAAACAAGAATATATGTCCCACACACAGGGGAAAAAATAGCAATCAATAGAAATTGCCCCTAAGGAAATACAATGTCTAGAAAAATCACTTAACTGGAATACTGTATACTAATTTAAATCTTTCCACTTCCAAGGTCTCTATCATTCAGATAAAGTTCAATGTTCTATTATAGCTAAAAATCAGCATCAGAAAATGACATCATCGATGTACTTGAAACAAAGAAAAGAGGAAAAAAAAAGATAATAATGTTCCTTTTTCTACCTTCAAAACAACATTTTATAATGTTTTAGTAACTCTGTCCCAATAAAGACATTATATATAGATATAAAAGAGTCAGGCAACATGAACTGACATCTGTGAGTGAATGGGGCTGACACCGAAGGTCATATTTTAAAGACCAGGAAAAAATAAGGCTGAAAGAAGACACAACCAAAATATAAATAACTATTAAATGAATAAACAGAAAAGAGAAGACAAGGGACTTCTATTCAAGTTTAAGGAAGAAAATGGAGAATAAACATAATGTAAGCCTTAACATGACATGGTATAAAAGTGATAAATAAATAGGCACTGACAGGCCCATCACCCACACATCCCAATGTATGGTAATAGTTAGCACAATTTTCTCTATGTACAGAAAGATCTTGAGACTTCTAGTGAGACTACACAGGTACTCCTCCCTCAAAATGTGATACAGGATATAAAATAGGATTTTAAAAGAGGCATTTTTAAATGTCTTATTAGAAATGTCAGCAATGACAATCCCAAAAAAACAAAGACCAAATGTTTTCTCTGATAAGTCATGCTGATAATAATAGGGGGTAGGGAAGAATGGAGGAGCTTTGGATTGGCAGAGGAGAATGAGAGGAGGGGAAGGGTATGAGATGTGTAGGGGATTCTGCCATGTTCAGCGTGGGCGAGGAAAAGGGTTTCTGTCCGAGGACCGTGCCAGCTGTTGATTAATCACTAAGAAACTTATTTAGTAAAATAAATACAAGAGCAAATTATCTTTATAAATGGAAGGGGGTATGACAGATTGAGCCATGCCAAGATCTGGCCTCTAACAAGATGGAGAAGCCCACCTTCCCTTTATTTATAGTAGTACAGGTAAAGGGGGACCAGGAAGAGTTTCCGTGAGGAACAGGATGGGGCAGAGTTATGGAAGCTGCTTGCTTTAGCAGGCCATCCCAGTAGAATTAGCATTTCCTCAGGCGGTGAGTCACTCCGCACAGAGTCACATACCCCAGGCTATCTGAAACCGTCTCTCATGACTGAGTCCCATGGCTCAACCAAGTCTGATTCTGCTAGTCATGGATGGCTCCCCATAGGTATGGGAAGGATGGTGGAATGAGATGAACATTATTACCCTATATACAACTTTGACTGCATAACTGGTGTGACTCTGCATCATGTATAGCCAGAGGAGGTTGTGCTCCATTTGTGTACAATTATGTCAAAATGCATTCTGCTGTCATGTATAACTAATTAGAACAAATAAAAAATTTAAAAAAGAAATGTCAGCAATGAAAGTAAGGGGGTACATTCCTTGTACTGTGTGTTTGTTTGCTTTTAATTTTTTTTTAGTTGTAGATCTTTATTTTTTATGTGGTGCTAAGAACTGAACCCAGTGTTTCACACATGCTAGGCAAGCATTCTATCACTGAGTCACAACCCCAGCCCGAAATCATCCTAGGATATCACTGTTTTAGGCAGAGGTAACATTTACCCAACATTGACCCAAGTCTTCTGTTTTTCTCAAATATTGACCAGCTGAGGAACACACATACACACATACACACACACACACACACACACACACACACACACACATTTATCCATCTCTGTTGGAGCTAAATTTAAAATGAAGAAGTTACAGCACATGACAAAGTGTGTTGTAGTATCCACTCTTTTCTATAATTACATTCTTCTAACATCAGTTTAAAAAGAACAAGACTCTTGGCCACCATATTACCAAGCATAATAGATATGTCTAAGTAGTTAAGTTGTCTCCTTGACTAGAACTTATTTACTAATGATACCTGATTCACTGTCATCTTGATTACCCCTTGACACCTGATTCAGTGTCATCTTTAGCTTTCTAGACCTCTAAATTAACTGCAAGATAATTTTAAGTAAGTACTGCTATATTGATACAAGTTTGGATTTCTGATGTGAGTTATATTAGGACCATCAAAGTGCCATATTTTAAATATTTTAAATTACTACTTGAAAAACCATAATAAGCCAGGTACAAAAGTAGCACATGTTAGGGTTAGAGTTAGGGTTAGGGAGTGGGGCAAGAATGGAGGAAGGAAGGACTGTATAGAGGGAAAAAAGGGGTGGGAGAGGTGGGGGGAAGGGAAAAAAACAACAGAATGAATCAAACAACATTACCCTATGTAAATTTATGATTACACAAATGGTATGCCTTTACTCCATGTACAGAGAAACAACATGTATCCCATTTGTTTACAATAAAAATTAAAAAAAAAAAAAAGTAGCACATGCCTGTAACCTCAGTTACTTAGGGAGCTGAGGCACAGAATTGCAAGTTCAAGGTTAGCCTGAGCCAACTTAGTGATACCCTGTGCAAAATAAAATTTTGAAAGGACTGGAGATGTAGCTCAGTTGTATGGTGCTTGCCTGGCAAGCATGAGGTCCTAGGTTCAATCCCCAATACCTTTTAAAAAAATGTAAATCTAATGGTGCCTATACTTGCAGGGGGAAGGCAGTTGAATGGAAGCAAATCAAAATATCTAGTACTCTAGATCCACTTTTTAATGTCCTTCTATATTTCACAAAAGAAAAAATAATAGTATTTCCTTTTCAATCAAACAAGTATTAAGCATGTGTGAAGACACTTCCTCATATATTATTTTTCTGTATTAATTTATTTATACCTTACCTATTTTTTTAAAAAGATATTGAATTTGTTTAAAACAAAAATACTTTGAAGTGGCTTACATTAAATATAATGAAAGAAATATAGGCTTTGGGGTCAGTTAGTTCGAAGAAAACCTAGCTCCATGCTTTCTAGTTTTGAGATCTTGGGCAAGAAATCTATTTTATTTCATTTAGATGTTGATGGTTGACCTTTATTTTATTCATTTATTTATATGTGGTGCTAAGAATTGAACCCAGGACCTCACACGTTAGGCAAGCACTCTACCACCAAGCCACACCACCAGCCCAAGAAATTTAATTTAAATTTCATCTTTTAAAAGTAAATAATGGTAATAATATTGGCTTTGTGAAGTGGTTGCAAGGAATAAAATACATACTAAATAATATGGTATTGTGTCAAAAGCACTGGATCTAAAGTCAAAAAACCTGAATTCTAATCTAATCAATGGCATTTCTAGATCACTAGGCCAAGTTATTTAATACTCAAGCCTCAGAGACTTTACCATAAAATAGAATACTTGAGGTTGTTGTATGAATTGAGATAATATATGAAAAGTGCTTAGCACAATGTCTAGTATACACTTAATAAGAGCTTAATTATGGTAACTATTAGCCAGTAAGTAATTAGCATTGTATATTTAAGAGAAATGGAATATCATACATAATTCTCCCTAAAAGGCCAGTTTACCAATAAAGTCAAAATTTTCTAATTTCTGTTAAGAATTTGTCACAAAGGTCTTCATATAAAGGGCAGTAGGCAACATATTAGGCAATATCCTCAATAACAGTATTCTAAAACACAAAGAAATGTGACATAGCTGTTAATGTCTACAATTGTTAAAAACATATAATATTGAATCCTTTTTATGGGAGGCAGAGATATATACTTAAATATATAGTTTCTGGTGATCTTTCTCAGAAAAATCAATTCTGGAAACTTATGAAGAAAGAGTATGACTATAATCACCATGATAAGAATACAAGCTCTGGCTGGAGTCAGACACACCAGATTTGAATCCTGATTTCACCACTATCTGTGGGTGATACTCTTCTCTGAACCTTAATTTCTTCATTTATAAAAATGAGGATCAAAAGATCTATTTTACCAAGGTAATATTTGAATAAATAAAAATAATACACATAAATAAAAAGATCTTGGTTCACATATTAAGCACTCAGCAATTGTTAGTAAGAACAACAGTAGTTATTGTTGTTCTTAAAAAGAAGAAAATAAAGAAGAGGAAAAAGAGAAGAGTTTTAATACATCTCTTTATTCCTTAGCTCTTGGTAAAAATTGGGAGAACAAAATATTCAAGATTCAGGTGGCTAAGAGTAGGTTTTTTGTGTCCACTGTAATATCAATATGCTTTAGCTACCAGATACACAGATGGTAAAGATAATAAGCAAAAAACAAAGATCCCACCTTGGTCATCCCACCCCAAGTATAAAAGCTGTCCATGAAATTACCTAAAGACAAAGGCAAGATTTTTATTAAGAAGAAGACATATGTCCTTTCAAATTTTAGAACAAATATTTCATTGAAATCCCAAATTCTGTTCCTTAAAGAGATGCTCTTGGTCTGGAAGATTTTGAGAAGGACTTGCTGCTGAAAACCATTCTATCATAATGTCAAAGAACATTACCCAATCAAGTAAATGACAAAGTCCTGGTACCGCACGCACATCAGAGCCTAGAAGTAAGGTTTTGCTTCTAACACTATTAGTTATTAATTTGTTGGCAACTTTCTGCCACTCGAATCAGTCAAATTTCTAATCCTAAAACACTATGCAAAGTCCTACTGTATATATGTTTCTGACAAAATAATCATCTCAATGAATTCAGTTTCTGTATGAGTATCAGTAGGAAGTTGAGTAAGGATTTCAATGTCTTGGCATCATTCAGTGCATTCCTCTTAGCCCTCTTAGCCTCCTCACTTCCAAATGAAACAGGATCAGAGGAGATGCAAAAGAGCTTCAGATGCTGGTATGCTACAGAGTTGTTTGGAATCCCAGACTTCACAGTGTTTTCACCAAATTAAGTGCTGAGGTAGGTACCTCATAGAAAGCCGTGGTGTTCTGGGGCTCATTTAAAAGTTGTGATAAAATTCAAGTGTTTCTAAAGAAAATTTGATTTAGTTCAGGCACATTCTTACAAGGCTTTGAATTTATGTTTCTAAAAATTGTTCACAATCATAAGGAATAGTCTCTTTGAATAAGTATACTCTCAAAAGAAGCCAAAACTAAATCTTCTACAAATGACATTCAAACTATTTTAGAAAGTTGACCCAAAGTAAGAAATATTTTATATACAGTATATAATTTACATAAAGGCATATGACTAAAATAAAATTCCACAAAACAATACGGGCTAAGTGCAATACACAATGATGAAGTCTTTTGCTTTCAATTTACATCTTTTTTCTTAATTCCTACTTTACTCCCACTAAATTGATTTCACAACTGACAATTTAAAAAACACAATCCACAATAACTACTATTAGATTTTACTTTATAATCCCAGGTCAAATCCACATCTTCTGAGAGTTCTGCACAACTTCCAAAATATCTCTAGGATTTAAAGAGCAAGTTAAGATTTTTAAATGGCCAGATAAAGCGAGGTGCAGTGGTGCACACCAGTAATCCCAGCAAGTCTGTAGGCTGAGGCAAGAGCATTTCCAGTTCAAAGCCAGTCTCAGCAACTTAGGAAGGCCCCAAATAATTTAGCGAGATCTTATCTCAAAAGAAAAAAAAAATAGATTTTTAAAGGCTGGAGATATGGTTCAGTGGTTAAGCACCCCTAGGTTCAATCTGCAGTACAATTTAAAAAAAAAAAAAAAAAAAAAAAAGGCCAAATGACATGAGGTGTCTTTATAGTCACCTCTTATCTATTCTCTCTATCTGATAGAGAAGGCTGTTGGGTCTCCCTATAGGTTTCAAATCTTTGTAATTCTATGGGTACAGCAGGATATAGAAGGAAGTTTATTAGGGCCAGAAGGGAAGCAATAACATTGAGCAGAGAAAAGGAAATGAACATTAAGTAGGCAAAGAGGCAGGAGGTGTGAGACCTACTGGGCTGACAAAGGAAGCAGATAGTGAAAGATAAACACAGTCAGAGCCAGGAAAACAAGTAGAACCTGAAGCAGGAGGCTAAACAGAGCCAGAGCCAGAAGGGAAAGCAGAAAACAGGCACATAAGAGGAAACAAGGCCAACAGAAAATAACGTGCAATGCCAGAAAGGAAAAAAAGCTGATGGCATTTGGCTGCCTTATGCACGAGAGCAGAAAGGCATGGAACTGTGCCTTTATGTGTGTTCTCTCAGGCTATAAGTGAGCTAGATCTTTATATGTAGCTCAAATTCACTGTAGTTAAAGAAAATGTGGTCAGTTTATTAATGCTCTATTAATTAGCACTCTTTCCTACCAATAATTTTGGCCTATTTTATTAGAATGCTGAGCTAAGAAAATAAACATGTTATCTATTTGATAATTTTACACTACCAGTATTTATAGTTTAATTTAGTATCTACCACATTGTTTTTTAATTCTTTGCAGATCCAAATGGTTCCCTGGTTTAACGTTTCATACATATAACTGTGTTATAGAAATAGCTGTGCTCTTTTAGTGAACAAAATGTTAAGATTCATATTAATGTAAGTTATCTGTTTATCTTTCTTATTCTTTACGAGTTAAAAAAAAAAAAGTATTTCCAACAGTCACAAATTAATGATACTGTTATTATAAAATAGTCCCATTTGACAAAATGCTTAAGCTGTATCTTTGAAAAATGATTAGATAGGCTTTTTTGGTTTTAGGGGTTTTTTAATTAATTTTAGAAAAGAGCAAGAATCAGTACTTACATAACAAACTTTTTCAAGTGTAAACTGAACTCAAATTTAAGTTTATCAAAATCGGATTTATATTTATGAGCACAGTTAATTCACCACATGGTAATTCATGAAAGGCTTATTAGAGCTGGGGATGTGGCTTAGTGGTAGAGTGTTTGCCTGGCATGTGTGAGTCCCTGGGTTCAGTCCCCAGCACAGCAAGAAAGAAAATTTTTAATAAGTATACAATTCAATCCAGTTCATTATTAATCAAATGTGCCACAAATAAATAAATAAATAAATAAAGACAGAAACAAAGAAAGGTCTATATACTATTTGATTATTTGCACATTTTACTTAGTGAAAACCTAAATAAATTGGTAAAGCATTATGTATGGATAAATAATTTTGGTAACAAGTAAATTAACAATAAGTCAACAAATACAAATTTAGATGTCTATTTCATAAAGTAAACCTTAAATAGTACTACTAATACTAAGTGATTTTGAAATTTTGAAATTTTCTCTATTGACTTGTTATTGAAGGAGTACATAAAACTTTTTTGCAAAAGAATATAATAAGAAAATAAGTTTAATTAAAATATAAATTTTAGACTATTTACTGAGAAAAGTATAAAGTAATAAAAGGTGCAAGTACTCTACAAGCCAAGAATATGCTTTCATGTTCACTGCAACATGGTTTGTAAAACTGAAAATCTCCAAGTAACCTATCAGGGTTAGAGGTGTAGCGCAGTAGTAGAACATTTGCCTATTATTTCTAAGGCCCTGGATGGGATCCTCAGCACCACACAAAAGGAAAGGGGCAAGGAGGAAATGGGGAAAGAGGGACTGAGGGAGGGATGAAAGCAGTCAGGCCAGGCAGGCAGGCATCAATCCATCAGTAGGAAGATGGGTTACCAAAAGCAGCAAAAAGAATAAAAACCTCTCATTGTTTACTGGCACAATAGTAGAAGAAAAGATGGAAACGATATTCTGGCGGGATGGGTGGGAAAAGAGAAAGTTCTCATTTCTTCCTGAAATTATACTATAACTAAATACCATACTATTTGGATAGCTGGGTTAAGGTACAAAGGTCAGCAGGGACCATGTCCCTTGCAGTGAGAAGCTCCACTGCTCCTGAAGAAAAATTAATTTCTGACCCAGTTGCTACTTACAGAAAACTACATCTTCTATTGTAGTTCCTAAATTTGAAGTTGACCATGTCTAAGAACAAATCCAAGTGACTACCTATATCTCTAACCTTTCCCTAACTCCAATTCATCCTTTCCCTGAATAAGCATAAGTCTATCCTTGTCAAACTCAACCCTTCTCCTTATTTATCCCTTCCAAGACTCAAATACCAAAGTTCCAGAGTCCAATGTCATTAAACTTTCTTCCAGCTCATCAATCTATATCTATGAATACACTATCCATTCATAACCTTCATTGCCTTTTATCTGAGAATATTAGTATAGATGATTCTCAATATTCACAGGACATTTATTATTGTATAAAGTCATTGTAAACAGTGAATTAGCAAATACTAAACCAATGTTCCTATGGGAAATACAGAATTGACTTCCTACCAGCCTCTGTTCACATTTTCATTAACCAATCAAGTCATAATCTTGTTTTATGTGTTTCTGTTTAAACATAACTTACTTAATACATATTGTTGATTCATTAAAATTAAACGAATAGCCAATATTACTATAACCCATGCCTGAATGAACCTTATCTAATACACACATTTTCTCCATTAAGGCACATCTTATCTTAGGAACACAAGACAGCACTTCAGGACTACATTTGGAAAATCACCAACAAAAGTAACACAAAAATGCAAAAGGTATGGCAACACATAGGTCACAAAAAGGACATCTGTTAAGGCTATGACAGCTGAAACAAGAAGGAAGAGTATCGTCTTGTTCAGTCTTACCTGGGAACATAAACATCACCTTGTTCAGTCTTCTGGGAACGTGAACATGAAGTGACTCAAATTCTTCACTGCTCTCTGTGTATGTGCACGTTCAGAAATAATCGTGAAAGTGCTACAGGTATTGACTTTGAGATTACAACTAAATTGTAGCAAATAGGCAAATTTTTATCCTCTACAGGATCCATAAAAAATGAGAATCAATTGTACATCTAAAAGCTTTTGTCTTCCCTCTTTTTCATCACTTCTTAAGCTTTTTCAAAAAATCTCAGAATCCCTTTACATTGTAAAAATTGAGGATCCCCATAAGCTTCTGTTTAATGGATTATGTATACTGCTCTTTACTTTATTAGAAATATTATAAATTAAGATTAAACTTGGGGCTGGGATTGTAGCTCAGTGGTAGAGTGCTTGCCTAGCATGTATAAGGCACTAGGTTCAATTCTCAGTACCACATATAAATAAATAAATGTTCATCAGTGACAAAAAAATTTTAAAAGACTAAACTTGTAAATATTTATTTATAAATGAATTATTATAATAATGAATCTATTACATTAACATGAATAAAATATTTTTATTTCAAGTAACTATCTTTCCCAAAACTTTAGTGAGAAGGGTAGCACTGTTTTATATTGTTTGTAGTTGTTGCTGTTAAATTCAATATTATTCAAAATAAACAGACAAATATTACATATAATTTTTGTTGTTTATGGTGGAGACAACACAAATTATATGCAATGTGAAGATTAGGTAGATTACTCTTCACTCTTCAGGTCAGACAGAACATAGTAGATATAAGAAACAGTTCTTATTACTGAGTTTTAGATCTTAGCATTTTAAGGGGTCAAAACCCTTTCTAGCATTTGTTTCAAGCTATGGATATTTTCACTCAGAAAAAAAACATACAAAATTCCATGTTTACTGATAGAGAACCACAGACCTCAAATCAAAGAACCCTACCATAGACATTTTAGTTTTTATATTCTCTCTCTCCCTCTGCACCCTCCTCCTATTTTTTTGATCAATACACATTAATTGTTCATATCAATGGGATTCATTTTGGTGGTTCCATACAAACATACAGCTTGCAATGATCATATCCACCTACCCTTCTTTCATTCTTGGGCTCTACCCTCCTCCTCGGCACTTTTCCCAGTTCCAAGTAATCTCTATTCCACTTTAGGGGTGACATATTTTTTTCCCCAATATATGAGATAGAACATGTAATAATTGTCTTTCTGTGTCTGGCTTATTTTTTTACATTTCTGCAGAACTCCTCAAGCTCTGGCTTCACACAGATATTTAGTTGGAAAAGGAAATAGTATTTTAATAGCCTGTTCAGTTCATTGTAGATATCTTTGATTCTGTACCAAAATTTGCAGGTAATAGTCTACACTAATACAGGTTAATTGCATGTGAAAGCTGAAAAAAAAAAAAATCAGTGAACTTTCTGTACTTTCTTACATTAAAATCTAACACTCTGAATATATCTTTTACCCATGCACAATCTTGTAGAAGCAAGCATTGGTTATTTGGAAAGAGTTCTCCAAATTTTCTAAATGTTGGTACATTACATCAAACAATATCAAAAATCATATCATTAATATCATTGATCTCATCAGAAGAGTCTAAAAATTGAGAAATTGTCATGTTCATGATGATGAATATAAGTTTACCAAATTTCTTATTTTTACCTGAAAGTTCAAATTTCATCATTGGCAAGGAATACTTCAAGGACTCTTAAGAACCAGACATGACCAAGTAACATATTTATAAAGGGTAATCAAAGATGTCTTACAAACAGAGTGAAATTACAGTAAATCCAACTTCAAAGAGGGAAATTAATCTCTAAAGATGGGAGCAAGTCAACCATAAAAAACTAGGGCAAGGAGTCCAGGATAAGGCTAGGAGCAACAATATTAGTGAGATAACTGCTCTTATGTGACAAAGCTTAGTGGAAAGTACACAAAGAAAGACTGGTGTGGGGGAGTATTGTATGAAGATGCGCTCCCTTAGAAGTATAACAAAAGTACTCCACACCAGAATTATTATCATTTTAGGAAATCTCTTTTATACAAATATCTTTCTATTTATTAAATTGGGAGAATCTAAGACAAATGTGAAATCCAATCATTCTCTGAATAGCATCAAGTCAGTGCTGTCTCTTAGATAATTCTAAATAGATTTCACACAAGCAGTTCAAATTACAAAAGAATATAGCAAGCATACACACACACACACACACACACACACACACACTCACACACACAGCCAGATGAAAGACTTAAGTGAATCTTTAGCAGTTTGAGAAATGCAAATCAAAATTACGCTAAGATTTCACCTCACTCCAGTCAGAATGGCAATTATCAAGAATATAAGCAACAATAAATGTTGGCAAGGATGTGGGGTAAAAAGTACACTCACACATTGCTGGTGGACTGCAAAGTGGTACAACCATTATGGAAAGCAGTATGGAGAGTCCTAAGAAAATTTGGAATGGAACAACCATTTGATCAGACTATCCCACTCTTCAGTTTATACATAAAGGACTTAAAAGCAGCATACTACAGTGACACAGCTACATCAATGTTTATAGCAGCTCAGCTCACAATAGCTAAACTATGGAACCAACCTAGGTATCCAGATGAATGGATAAAGAAAATGTGGTATATATACACAATGGAATATTACTCAGCCCTAAAGAAATTATAGCATTTGCAGGTAAATGGGTGGAGCTAATCATGCTAAGCAAAATAAGCCAATCCCAAAGAACCAAAGGTGGAATATTTTCTCTGATATGTGAATGCTAATTCACAATGGTGGGTCAGGGGGCAGGCACTAGGTAAGAATAGAGATACTTTGGATTAGAGGGGAATGAAAGGAGGGGAGGCAGCATGGGGGTAGGAAGGATAGTAGAATGAATTGGACATTATTACCCTATGTGCAAATATGATTACACAACTGGTGTAATTCTACATCAGGTACAACCAGAAGAATGAGAAGTTGCATTCCATTATGTATGATGTGTCAAAATACATTCTACTGTCATGTATAACTAATTAGAACAAATAAAAATGTAAAAAAAAAAAAAAGACAAGGGTCAAAAAATAAAAGTTTACTTGAGTCAGTGGACAAGTGAGGGTATGGAAAGGATGGGGAAATCTAAAACAAGTAAAGAAGACATTAATGTTCCAGTGAAAAAAATAAAACATCTAAAAATCTATGTATTTGCCTTCTGCTTAAAGGCAAAAGACAAACTCTGCCTTAATCACTAAAGTTATTCTAGTCATTTACTTGAACAAGCTTAGTTTTATCTGAATAGAATTTCAATTTTTTAAGACTAATCTAAATAATATTTTAAAAGTATCTTTATCAATATTTAATCTGCTTCATTTTCCTTTGTTCCACTTAGAACTTTGAAGATTATTATATATCAAATTTATTTTAAAATGAACATATTGGAAAAGCAGAGAACAAACATATGGTGAAATAATTAACCCAGATCAGGGAAGAACAATGTTCATTCATTGACTCTTTGGATCATCAATATTGGTCACCAGGGGTACACTGGTAACCAAGACAAACACACTCTTGCCTTTATGAGGTTTACAGGTACCTGTATAAGAGAGACATCAAAACTGTCATTTTAAAATGCACTAAAGGTTACATGTACATAATAAAAGAAGGGCTTAACGTGGACTGGGAATGGGAAGAGGAAATTTCAGGAACTGATTTCTGGAAGAAGTGACAGCAAACCTGAAACCTGAAAGCTGAACAGAGGTTAGCAATAAGAACAAGCAAATTCTTGCATTCAAACACTCATTATTTAGTGGATATTTTTTGAGTGCTAACTATGATGCCAGGCTCTGTGTTGAGTGTCAAGAAAACCATGATGACCAGGGCAGATTGGTTCCCTACTCTCCTATAGCTTATAGTAACAGCAGAATACTCAGAATGTTCAAGACCAGGGGAAAAGTTTTCAGCTCTGTTTCAATCAGCTCTTTCATTGCTGTGACCAAAAGACCTGACAAGAACTATTTTAGAGAAGGAAAACTTTAAAACTTTATGTTCATACTTTTAGAGGTCTCAGTTCATAGACGGCTAACTCCATTGTTCTGTGCCCAAGATGAGGCAGAACATCATTGTGGAACAGTGTAGTAGCTCAGGACATGACAATCAGGAAGGAGAGAGACTATTCCCTTCAACAGGGACAAAATATATACCCCAAAGGCATGCCCCCAGTGACCTATCTCCTCCAATCTTACCTTACCTGCCTTACCTGCCTACAGTTATCACCCAGTTAATTCATTCAAGAGAACTAATTAATGCATTGATTAGCTTAAGGTTCTCATAACCCAATTCATTTCACCTCTAAACCCTCTTGAATTGTCTCACACATGAGCTTTTGGGGAACACCTCACATCTAATGCATAACAGACTCTAAGGATTTTTGTTTCTCCCAGACTTTTCTGGCTAGAGAGATACAGGTATGTCTTGCTTCCAAAATCCCATTTGAGACCGTGAGACAATGCCTTTGCCAAATTCACCCATCTCCTTTTGAGCCTAGTGTTTAGGAAGGGGGGAAGCCTCAGTTCGAGATGGTTTTAGACTCTTCGGTCAGGAATTACTGATCCTTTAAACATACACACACTTGGGTTTCTACTCCTTAGTTATCTGTAAAATAATTCTCTCACCCAGCCTCCTGAGACTGGTGTAATCATTCTGCTAAGACCTTATTTATTTCTTTGTTTATTTTATGTGTGTACCCATTAGAGGTGAACCTTACTTTCAAAATAAGTACTATACTCTAAAGCAGAAAAATTGGGTAGAAATAATTTCTGGTACCCAACAGTTACTTACTTCACAAAACATAAAGAGATACTGTAGAGTGGTTTTCAGTCTAGAGCATTTTTCCCAATATTTTTATTACAAATATAATAATTATATCAAAACTTTTGAAAGATCTGTATGATGAACATCTACATACCCATAACTCATATAATTAACCTAAAAATACATATACCTTTAACATTTTTTGAAACTGTCCAAAGTGACTTTGTAATAAATTTATTAGATCAGGATTTGAATAATTAACCAATGTACTACTAATAAATGATCTCACCTTAAAGAAACACAACACATGTAATTAGGCTATAATCAAAACTGAGGATACTGTTAGCCTCCACCAGATGCCACTTAGCTATCACTGTTTGATAGGGTACTCTGTTGCTAAGCAGTATGGTCTACAAAATGTTTATTTAGTGAACATGTGTGGTGCTTTTTTAAATATGCCCAAGATTGTTTTCTTTAGGGAAACACTCTCTTCCATGCCATATAGCTCTAATAAGACTGCCAATGGAACTAGTAGATGACCCAGCTGTGAGCAAACTTGGTACCACTGTTTCCCTTCAAAGAGTGACTAGACCGAGAACAGGCAAAAGACTGAAGGAGAGATTATTTAGAGCTATTTTCTGAGTTAATTCTATACTGTGTAGTATATAGTGGTAAGCATACAGAGTCTGTATTTTAATTCTTGGCTCTATCACTAACTAAATGATCAAGTAAGTTACTTAATTGATTTGTCTTAATTTCCTCATCTTTAAAATGTAACTATTAATACTATCTTCTTCACAGAGCTATTATGAATATTAAATACAGTAAAACATACATAAAGACAGAACAGTTACTGGCATATAGAAAATAATGTATTTCATTAATATTATTACTATTATTGTTATTATTACTTTTGCTATTGCCTTTGTTATTGGTGCTATAAATACATGATGGAATTGCTAAATTTGGACAATATAGCCTAAATACACAAGTAGCCTATCTTTGCCAATTGCAAATCAGACAGAAAATTTTAAAGCCAACAAATAAAAGGAAGCCGAACCAAAAGAGAAGTAAGGATGAGAGTCCTAAAGACATTCCTTGAGTCTCAGATCCAGTCACCTCCTGAATTTTCCAGTTAGACAAGCCAATTTCTTTTTTTCTCTCTTTTTTCCTTAAGTTAGTTTAAGTTGATTTTCTTTTTTTTAACTCAAAACAAGAAGTACTGACTAATTAACATCTTACACTTACATGCACAAGATGAATGGAAATGTATATACACACACATACACATAAATACAAATATATATATGACAGGTACATATGACACACATAAGAC
Source organism: Sciurus carolinensis (assembly GCF_902686445.1). Taxonomy (NCBI): domain Eukaryota; kingdom Metazoa; phylum Chordata; class Mammalia; order Rodentia; family Sciuridae; genus Sciurus; species Sciurus carolinensis. Next base: position 35,487,622 of record NC_062213.1, read on the forward strand.
TTTGTGTTAGCTTTTGTTGCTGTGAAAAAATACCTGAGGAAAACAACTTTAAAGAGAAGAGACTTATTTTGGCTCACAGCGTCAAAGGTTTCAGTCCATTATTGCCTGCCCCCATTATTGTGGGCCTGTGGTGAGTAAAATATCATGGTGAGTAAAATAAAATGGTAAAGCAGAGCTGCTCACCTCTGGTATCCAAGGTGAAGGATGCTAGGAATAAGACATACCCTTTGAGGACATGCCCTTGGTGACCTACTTCCTCCAACTAAGTCCTGCCTCCTAGTTTCTACCACCTCCCAATAATGCCATCATCTATAAACCCACAAATGAATTACTCCATTGATGAGGTCAGATCCCTCATCAGTCACTTCCCAAGAGCCCCACCTCTGAACACTGCTGTACCGAGGACCAAATCAACATATGAGCTTTTGGGGGACATAAACTATACTAGGCCTATATATGTGTATGTGTCAAACAGTTGGGTTTTCACTGTTTGTTGTTACAGTACACACATGCACACACATACATATGTACACACACACACATACCCACCCACACACAAAGCAGAGCAGCTTTATTCTATATTCCTGTATGATAAATTAATGCTCCATGCCCTATTTTTAAATTTTTTTAGTTGTTGATGGGCATTTATTTTATTTATTTATATATGGTGCAGAGAATCGAACCTCACACAAGAGCTCCACCACTGAACCACAACCCCAGCCCTTGTTAACACACTATTGTGTGCTTCAGAAAACCTCTAGCAGGTTAATGCAGGTTAAGATGTGAGAAGAAATACTATGAAGATAAGTTTGGAAAAGAAAAATGATCACATTATTATGAACTTTGTATGTCATATTAAGGGATTTATATTTTTATTTTTTTGAAAATAGAAATCCATGATATTAAGAAGATAAATGACACTTATTTATTCAAAAAACTCTTAAGAAGTAACTCCTATTACCAAGCACTATACTAGAGTGTGTACACATGGCAGCTGCTTCTGTGGAATTTATAATCTAGTGATCAAGTTGGCATAGTCAAAAAATAACACTGACACCAGATAATAGTAGATTTTAAACTGGTGAGACTATTATAGATACAGGTAGATAAGAAAAAGGAAAAATTAGAAGCATATTAATCAATCATTAGGACAATATGAAAGCAGTCAAAGATGACTCCAAAATATCCATTAAGTCATCATTATAGGGAAAACCATAAAAAGCAATAGCTTTTGTCAATATGAACTTGATTTGGAAATTTTGAGTTCTCCCTACTAGAAGGTAAGCTCAATGAAAGTTCTAGTGACTATTTAAACCCAACGTCTAGAATAGTGTCCAGTATTTAACAGGTGGTCAGTAAATGTTATTTTTGAATCTGGGATCTTTAAGATTTACGTGTAGAAACACTAATTCAATAATGGATTTATTGATAACTATCATGTGTTAGGGACCATGTTAACAATAAATAGAACACAATTTCTTGCCATTAAGGTTGTCAATCTGTAGGAACATTCTCATTCTTTTCTAGCTCTAAACACATTTACATTCCCCTGCAAGAATCTTTTTCTGCAAAATATTCAGAGAAGCAAAGCACAAGAGAATTAATGGAGTGAGAGTTACTCACAAAAACATACAGAAAAAAAATACAGCATATGTGTTTGAATAACTTTATTTAAAGAACCCAAAAATGATATTTTATAATGAATAAATATGTAATAAAGAATAAGAAATGACTCACAATGTTTTTTCAAATCTGAGCTCTACTTTTGCAAAAATTAATCTTGCTTTTACAAAACTCCATTCTACAGGTAGTGTAAGTAAGATATGAGGATATAAATGCCATTGAAATATAAGAAAAATAAATACTAATTATACTGTTAGAATTTGTAGTTTTCATGTTTTCTACTTTATATAGTAAGTAAATCATTCACAAACTTCAGTACTCAACACTATTATTAGTAAGAAATACTTAGGACAACCCTTGTTACTAAATTTGTCATACTAATCCATTAGAATATCTGGAATAAGAAAAAACTAATAGTTTAAATGAGAAGTCTAAAAATAAAACTACAATAACAAAACTGTATACAAGTACAGTGTATACCATAAAGAAGGATTACTTAATTCAATTCAAAGTTTCTGTGAAAACTTCCCAGAGCACATGATATTTGACAAGTCTTAAGAACTGAGTAGATTACAACTAACTGTAGCATATAAGACCAATATTCTAAATTAGGAAAACTACCCCATTCACAATAGCATCGAAAAAAATAAAATACTTGGGAATCGATCTCACAAAAGAGGTGAAAGACCTCTACAATGAGAACTACAGAACACTAAAGAAAGAAATTCAAGAAAACCTTAGAAGATGGAAAGATCTCCCATGTTCTTGGATAGGAAGAATTAATATTGTCAAAATGGCCATACTACCAAAAGTGCTATACAGATTCAATGCAATTCCAATTAAAATCCCAATGATGTACCTTACAGAAATAGAGCAAGCAATTATGAAATTCATCTGGAAGAATAAAAAACCCAGAATAGCTAAAGCAATCCTTGGCAGAAAGAGTGAAGCAGGTGGTATCGCAATACCAGATCTTCAACTCTACTACAAAGCAATAGTAACAAAAACGGCATGGTATTGGTACCAAAATAGAAAGGTGGATCAATGGTACAGAATAGAGGACACGGACACAAACTCAAATAAATACAATTTTCTCATACTAGACAAAGGGGCCCAAAATATGCAATGGAGAAAAGATAGCCTCTTCAACAAATGGTGCTGGGAGAATTGGAAATCCATATGCAACAGAATGAAACTAAACCCATATCTCTCACCATGCACGAAACGAAACTCAAAATGGTTTAAGGACCTCGGAATCAGACCAGAGACCTTGCATCTTATAGAAAAAAAAGTAGGTCCAGAGCTTCAACATGTCGGCTTAGGATCAGACTTCCTTAACAGAACTCCCATAGCACAAGAAATAAAAGCAAGAATCAATAACTGGGATAGATTCAAACTAAAAAGCTTTCTCTCAGCAAAGGACACTATCTGCAATGCGAAGAAAGAGCCTACAGAGTGGGAGAAAATCTTTGCCAAACATACTTCAGATAGAGCACTAATCTCCAGAATCTATAAAGAACTCAAAAAACTCTACACCAAGAATAAAAATAATCCAATCAACAAATGGGCTAAGGAAATGAACAGACACTTCACAGAAGAAGATCTACAAGCAATCAACAAACATATGGAAAAATGTTCAACATCTCTAGTAATAAAGAAATGCAAATCAAAACCACCCTAAGACTCCATCTCACCCCAATTAGAATGGCGATTATCAAGAATACAAGCAACAACAGGTGTTGGCGAGGATGTGGGGAAAAAGATACACTCATAAATTGCTGGTGGGGCTGCAAACTAGTGCAGCCACTCTGGAAAGCGGTGTGGAGACTCCTTAGAAAACTTGGAATGGAACCACCATTTGACCCAGCTATCCCACTCCTTGGCCTATACCCAAAGGACCTAAAATCAGCATATTACAGAGATACAGCCACATCAATGTTCATAGCTGCTCAGTTCACAATAGCCAGATTGTGGAACCAACCTAGATGTCCTTCAATTGATGAATGGATAAAGAAACTGTGGTATATATACACAATGGAATATTACTCAGCCATAAAGAATGATAAAATTATGGCATTTGCAGGCAAATGGATGAAATTGGAGAATATCATGCTAAGTGAGATAAGCCAATCTCAAAAAACCAAAGGATGAATGATATCGCTAATCAGTGGATGATGACACATAATGGGGGGTGGGAGGGGTTAGTGTTAGGGTTAGAGTTAGGATTAGGGAGGGGGCAAGAATGGAGGAAGGAAGGACTGTATAGAGGGAAAAGAGGGGGGTGGGAGGGATGGGGAGAAGGGAAAAACTAACAGAATGAATCAAACAACATTACCCTATGTAAATTTATGATTACAAAAATGGTATGCCTTTACGCCATGTACAGAGAAACAACATGTATCCCATTTGAATACAATAAAAAAAGACCAATATTCTAAAATTCATAGGATTTTTATACCTTAACAATAAACACTTGCAAAATGAAATTAAGAAAACAATTGCAGATGTAAAATTTAACAGCAAAAATAAAAAAATACTTAAACTTCACAAAAAAAATGTAAGACGTGTACACTGAAAACTACAAATCATTGTTGGAAGACAATGATTTGATCTAAATGAATGGAAAGATATCCTATGTCCCATAGATCAGAAATTTAATATAGTTAAGATGGCAATATTTCCTGAAGTTGATCTACACATTCAACTCAATTTCTACAGGTGGTTTTGGGGGTTGCTTTTGTCTTATTTTGGTTTTGGTTTTTGATAGATATTGAAAAATTTATCCTAAGGTTCTGATGAAAACTCAACTCAGAGGAGCCAAAATAACTTGAAAAAGAAGAATAAGTTTCTTCACTTCCCAATTTCAAAAGTTACATCAAAGCTACAACGACCAAAACTGTGGAATTAGCATAAAGACAGACTGATCAATAGAACAGAACTGAAGTCCAGAAATAAACTTTTATATCAATGATAAATTGGTTTCTGACAAGGGTGCCAAGAGAATTCAATGAGGAAAAAAAAAAGTTTTATCAAAAATGGTGCTGAGAACACTATGTATCTACATGCAAGAGAATCTATGCATAATTTTATCTATGTAATATAAAATTAACTCAATATGAACTAAAGACCATACAGTTTTACAACAAAAACTATAAAACTATTGGAATAAAATATAGAGCTAATTTTCGTGACCTTAGGTTACGCATGGTTTCCTGAGATATGATCCTAAAATACAAGCAACAAAAGGCGGGGGAAAGATAATTGGACTACAACAAAATCAAAAATTTGTGTATCAAAGGTTATCATCAAGAAAGTGAAGAAACAAACCACGGAATGGGAGAAAATATCTGTAAATCACATATCTGATAAAAAAAACTTGCATGCAAAACACACAACCTTAAAACTCAATAATAAAAAGATAAATAACTCAATTTAAAACTGGGTTAAGGGGCCGGGGGTTGTGGTTCAGTATTAGAGTGCTTGCCTAGCACATGTGAGGCACTGGGTTCAATTCTCAACACCACATATAAATAAATGAATAAAATTAAGGTATATCAACATCTAAAAAATATTTTTTAAAAACTGGGTAAAGGATTTGAATAGCTATTTCTCCAAAGAAAATATAAAGTGGCCAATAAGCTCATGAAAAGATGTTCAATATCATTAGACATTACAGAAATACAAGTCAAAACCACAATGAGATACCATCTCATATACACTAAGATGGAAATAAAAGAACAACAATTGCCAAGTATTGGGAAGAATGTGGAGAAATCAAAACCTTCATACATTGCTGGAAGAAACATCAGATAATGCAACCAACCACTTTGGAAAAGTTTAGAAGTTCTTTGAAAAGCTAAAGTTATCATATAACCCAGTAATTTCACTCCTAGGTATACCCTAGAAAAATGGAAACACACATTCACACAAAAACTTGTGCAAGAATTTCCACAGCACCATTATTCACATTATCAAAAAAGTGGGAAAAAACACAAATGTCCATCAACTAATGAATGGACAAATAAAATGTGGCAGTCCACATAATGGAATAATTATTGAACCATTTCAAAGTTAATACTATAGCTCTTATGACATGAACAAACCATAAAAACATTATTCTAACAAGCCAGAAACAAAGGACTACATATTGTATGATTCATTTCATATGTAATATCTAAAATAAACAAATCCATGAGACAGAAAAGAGATTAGTGGTTGCCAGATTAGTGGCCCAAGGGAAGGGATAAGGGATACAAAGTTTCCTTCTGAGGTGATGAAAATCTTCTGGAACTAGATAGTGGTGATGGTTGCACAAGTGCAAATATACTAAATGCCACTGAATTTTACACTTACAAATGATGACAATGGTAAAATCATATATGTATTGTATCACAATAAAAAATGTTACAACACAGATGATCCTTTAAAACATAATGCTAAGTGAGAGAAGCCAGACTCAAAAGACAACATATTATATGATTCTATTAATGTAAAGTAAATATAATCCAGTATAGGCAAATCCAAGGAAAGAGGATCAGTGGTTGAATAGGAAGAAGGGAGGGAGAAGTAAATGCTAAAGAGTCCAGGGCTTCTTTCAGGAGAAACAAAACTGTTCTAAAATTAGACTTTGGTTATAATTATACAACCTAAGAACTAAAAGCACTGAATTGCACCATTTGAAATACTAAATTCTACAGTAAATTAATTATATTTCAATGAAGGTGAGAGTGTATGCAAGTGAATGTGTGTGTGTATGTGGCAGGGTGAGACATAACTTAGTAAAATATTAGTCATAAAAATGAAGATTTAGTAAAATACAGAAAATCATACAAGCATATAGGAAAAGTGATAGAATGAGATCACTTTTGTTAATATTCCCTACATCTTATTCCAGAATAATCAGTGTCTAAATTGTATGACTAGGAAATTTAGAATACTATTAAATGGGAGGATCAAAAATATATCCTAGAAGTAACAAATATTCACTGTAAAATATAGGCACAGTTAAGTATAAACAAGCAAGTATTAAGTGGAAAGTAGAAAAAGTTCATATGTAATGAACTCCATTTTCCCAATGGAGTCACCCATTTAGAGTGATGAGTATCAGAAAGGTGTTGAAAGTTTAAAGAAAATGATATGTTTGGAAGTGTCCTTGATACTAGGAAATTGAATCTTATTGCTTCCTGATACTTTATGTTACTACAGCAAAGTCTTCACAATATTCTTTACTTTTCATCACCTTTAGTAAAATTCTACATTTCATTCTTCTCCAATTTTTTGGAGTCAAATAATTTTTATGTAATTCTTTAGGATCAAAAATATTTGCTAAAAAACTAAGCAACACAAAATCAGGACCAAAATTTTCTTCTAATTAGCCTAACACCTAATCCCTAAAAAGTGACAACAGCAATGACAGGATAGTTGGAATAAACTCATAGTATCCTAAGGAACTACCCTAAAAGAGAAAATATTCGCCTAAATATATAAGATCTGATGTATTTATTTTTAAAAAGTTATTTTTCCCTGTAACCATAGTTCAAATAACATATTTGATATGAGTTGAATGCAGAAATTAACTTTAGTACCAATGTTCCTCCCCCATGCAGGAGAATTAGAACTAGAAGCATGCAACAGACTACACAATGCAATGCAACAGTACAGACTGTGACTTTAGGATGTAAAAAGAGACCAGGAAAAACATCTGTCCCTGTAAACATCTTGAGTAACCCATTCAGTTAGGCAATAACTCACATTTGAGGTTGTCAATAAGCTAATATTTCTTAACTCAAGATTTAATAGCAGCATGCTTTTTTGCTTAGTTACTATTGTACTCTTGATGCTAATGTGAAAAGGGAAGTAGTGTCGTGTGTGTGTGTGTGTGTGTGTGTGTGTGTGTGTGTGTTTCAGAGAAGAGTCTCTCAATGGACCAGGGCTGGTAATTTATTTATGTATCTTGACTTCCATCATAGTCATAATAAATAAAGATCTTTAATTGTTACAGAAACAAATCAATATCAAGACATAGCAATTGGACTAATAAATGTTAAAGTAACTATCTCTAAGAAAAATAAGCATTTCTTTTATATGCCTTAATTTCCCAAATTGATTTAAATAAATATGTCTTTCTTATTTTTAAAATACATTGTCATTTGGAATTCCTATTATTTTATCTATCCAGATCAAAGGTATATAAAATGTATGAAAACCGCTCTTTGTAAGGCCTATGTTGTTATTCTTAAATATGAACAACTAAGGCAATATCTTTAGATATGCATATTTCAGATTCTTGATCACACAGAGGAAACAACAGCAGCAAACTGCTGTTAGATTAAGGCAGATAGTATAAAAAGCTCCTGACCAATTATTTAGAACAGCTGCAACTGAGTCACTGAGCTAAATTTTAAAACCAACCTAACTCTGTCAAAGAAATTCTAAAAACACTTAGAAATTTAAAGATACAGATAGCAATTTTGTTTGTTGATTTATTTTTATTGGTCTCTGGTTTGCATGTTGTTTGTTTACAAGTAATACTAATCAAACTGCCTACAATTCCTATTTAACATAAAGAAATTATATTTATTAGTATAACCTCAAAATAACATGTACATGATATTTAGAATTTTATTTTTCTTTAAGAAACTTGGTAAATTGCAAGAAATTATTGAAATAAACTTACTCTAAAATTTAAAAACACATCATAAATTTCAAATGATTGCCTTGTCTTTTTGAACAATCTCTGAATCCCCAGACATTGACATGCAGCCTAATTACTTTAACACTTGGATTATTATACTGCTACCTTTTCATCTCCCTTTACCTGATGAGTAAGTATGATTAAATATTCAGTCTGTGTATTTAGCAAGATTCAAGAATGTTCAGAGAGCATCTCTTCTGAAGACTGTTTATAAGTTTATCAGTTTCTAAAATGAAACTGATAAAATGAACTCTAAATTTTTACCCTTTAATAGAACAATAATTTTAATAAAGAATTTACATTAGAGACAACTGATGGATGTTTCTTGCTTCTGCATACCTTGTGAACAGAGGCACTGATTTATTGTTCTGGACTATCTTCTCTTTGTTTATATAGCAAACTCAGAAGATAAGCTCTGCCCTGAAGCCAAGGACAGATTCACTTATAGCTTTGGAAAATAAAATCTTCTGAAACAAAGGGCAGGCATGTATAATACATGTTATAAAAGATTTGGGGTCCCTTAGGCTCAGATTTCCTATCTTGTAACTCAACCCACTGTATATGCAGACATAATCAGGCTCTCTTCATGTCATCCTGTGGAAATAAGATAGAAAGCACAAATGATAATGTTCTGGGTACCAATTTTGCAGTGAGTAATCAACGGTCCTTACTCTCTAACCCAGAGCCTTGTGTCTTTCACTTATATCCTGAAAAAGTGGCAGGCTAACTTCTTAACTTGTGAATAAAGTAAAATCTCAGAACTTCCACAGTTCTGGTTGACAATTTAATGAAATGATGCCACAGATATTTATTGATCATCTTCCACACGCTCAACACTATGCTAGGTACTGAAGTTTTAACTTAGAATAAGGCTCAAGTTTGGATCCACAATGAATTGACAGTGTCATGGGGAAAGAATACATTCTATAGAGATGGTACTTTTTTAAAAATGTTTTTTTAGTTGTAGATGGACATAATACCTTTATTTTATTTTTCATTTTTATGTGGTGCTGAGGATCAAACCCAGTGCCTTGCACATGCCAGGCAAGCACTTCCACCACTGAACCACAACCCCAGCCCAAGAAGGTACTTTATGTATCTTTCTTAAAACTTTAGAATCAGAAATTTTTAGAAGTGAAGGAAGCTTGAAGAAAAACCAATTTTAAATTCTAATTGTACACATGGTTGGGGAGTTTATAGAACTTGCCTGAGGTTGCACATTCAGTTAGACGAGAACTAAAAATAAAGCACAGATTACCTACTTTCAGTACTCTTTCTACAATACCAGACACAATTTTGTTATGCTTGATTTATGTACATTTTCAGAGTTATGGTTAGTTAGACCTAAATTAAAACTGGAAAGTGCTGAAATTAACAAAAAATGTATGTGAGCCAGAAGATTGTTACAGTCATTACTTAAGGAAATAGTATTAAAATAGAATGTGAACTCTTGTAGAATAGAAATTATTAATGGGTTTATTTGGTCTCATTCACTACAGGTGTCTCAAATTTCTAGAACAATGCCTGGAGTATAGTAAATATTTGTTGTTTCAAAATATCACAATATCTAAAATCAATATACAAGTATTTTTATTCTTTCTGTTTTACCTAAAGATGGCAAAGAATATAAGAAAAGCAGAAAAAATACAACATGAATGTTTTTCCTGAGAATTCCAAGAAAGACAAATAAAGCTATAAAACTTAAGAGTAAAGAGCTGAAAGTGAAAGAAACATTTGATGCTGGAATTAAGAGGAGCCTTGAAAAGGCTTTTTTTAAATGGTAGATCAATCCTAGTCAGGTGACATACTGGAGATTAAATTAAGTAATATTTAGTAAATGTTAAAGATCAGTAATATATATTAAAAGGAAGAAAGGAAAGGAACTATCATTTATTGAGTATCTACCAGTATTTCTTTTTTTTTTTTTTTATTGTATACAAATGGGATACATGTTGTTTCTCTATTTGTACATGGAGTCAAGGCATACCATTTGTGTAATCATACGTTTACATAGGGCAATGATGTTTGATTCATTATTTTTTCCCTTCCCCCCACCCCTCCCACCCCTCTTTTCCCTCTATACAGTCCTTCTTTCCTTCATTCTTACCACACTCCTTATCCCTAACCCTAAACCTAACCCTAACCCTAATGCTAACCCCTCCCACCCCCCATTATATGTCCTCATCCGCTTTTCAGCGGGATCATTCGTCCTTTAGTTTTTTGAGATTGGCTTATCTCACTTATACCAGTATTTCTTAAGATAAACACTGTGTTAGGTACTTTCTATGTACTATTTCATTTAATCCTCATCAATCCTTTAAGGTAATATTTCCCCCTTTCTACAGATGATTTCTGTTTCTTGTACCACAGATCTAAACTCTGCATTTACCCAAATCTAACTTCCAAATTGATCATATTCCAAAATTTAACCAGGCATGGTGGTACACACCTGTAATCCTAGCAATTTAGGGAGAATCATAAGTTCAAGGCCAGCCTCAGCAATTTAGTGAACCCTAAGCAACTTAAAAAGACCCTGTCTTTAAAAAAAAAAAAAAAAAAAAAAGTTTTGTTTTTTAAAGGCTGGGGACTTAACTCAATGGTAAAGCACCCCTGGGTTCAATCCCCAGTCCAAAAAAAAAAAAAAAAAATCAATTTTTTATTACCCAGAATGCATATTCCCATAAAAGTAACCTTAGACCTTCCAAGTCAACTTACTAAAACCAAAATATAGCTGAAATATTATAATACTTCAAGGAATGAAAAAGTAGGAAACTATGTTAAAAATTTCACATTTTTTGTTAGGGAAGTATTTTGTTGCCTTTAGGAATTAGTCTTTATTAATAATGGTTATATTTTCCCGTAGAAATATGTGTCTGGTGGATGAAAGAAACACAAAAATTGTAAGATTCCCTAGTAGTGACTTATCAATAACATAAAAAAAATGTGATAAACTTAAAAAATTTTCTCTGAGGTCTATGGGTAAATTGGTCTAAACACAATACATGCTGGTCTCAGTTAATAACAAAAATTGACCGATAAAATTCAAAAGACTTAGACCAAGTCCTGGCTCTCCAGAATAATTTTGGATGTAACCTCATTTCTTTTGATCTCAATTTCCTTATCTGTAAAATAAGAATAATATTATTTTATCTACAAAAAGGTATTACTGCAAGTAAAGATAATTTGTGAAACTTAAAGCTATAAATAACATGAATGAGTAATGTTATTTTACATTTGAATATCTACTATGGACCAGGTCTTAAGGAAATTTAATTTCTATTTATTTTTAATTAGCAAATATAAATTCTGCATATACATTTATGGTGTACAGCATGTTTTAACATATGAATACGTTGCAAATTGGCTAAATCAAGTCATTTAACATTATGCATTACCTCAAATATTTATCCTTTTTTGTGGTAAAGACACTTAAAATCTACTCTCTTAGCAATTTTCAAGTATACAATATTAACTACAGTCACCACGTGGTACAATGCTGCTCTTGAATTTATTCCTCCTACCTAACTGAAATTCTCTGTCCTTTCATCAACATCTTCCCAATCACCCCACCGTGCTCAGCCCTAAATCCTCTTGTAACCACAATTCAACTTCTGTTTCCATGAAGTCAGTTTTTTCGAGATTACACATATAAGTGAGATGATGAAGTATTTTCGTGTTTTTTTATTTCCTGTAATATAGTGTACTCCACATTCATTAATATTGTCACATAGGAAAACATTTCCTTCTTTTTTAAGATTGAATAACATTCCACTGTGTATAGAAACTACATTTCCTCCATCTATTTATCTATTGATAGATACTTAAGTTAATTTCATTCCTGGCTACTGAGAATAAAATTTCAATAAACGTGGGAGTATAGATACATCTTCAACATACTTATTTCCTGTCCAATAGTGGGATTGCTGGATCATAGGGTAGTTATATTTTTAATTTTTTGAGGAACCTGCATACTGCTTTTCATAATGACTATTAATTTACCTTCTACCAATGGTGTACAAGGGTCATCTTTTCTCCACATCCTCCTTGTGGTTTAATTTGCATTTCCCAGATGAATAGTGATGTTGAACATTTTTTATATGCCCATTGGCCATCTGTATATCTTGCTATTGTGTTGTTTGAGTTCCTTATAAATGTTCAATTTTAACACCTTATAAAATGTATGGTTTGTAAATACTTTCTCCCATTCTGCAAGTTGTTTCTTCACTCTGTTTATTGTCTCCTTTGCTGTGTAGAAGTTTTTTCAGTTTCATGTAATCCCATTTGTCTACTATTGCTTTTGTTTCCAGTACTTTGGGGGTCATATCCACACATACATACACATGTAGCTATATATATACATATTCATTTAAACATACATACACACATATAATGTCTAAACTAATGTCATGGAGCTTTTCTGCTATCTTTTCTTCATTTAATTTTAGCATTTTAGGCCTTAACATTTCAGGCACAAAAGCAATGGGGTCAACCAATCATGTGCTAAAACCTTCAAAACTGTGAACCAATATAAATTATTTCAATATTTTTTACAGTAATGGAAAGATGACTAACAGTTCTCTAATTGGAACTTCATACACACAAAAAAAATTCTTTGAGTTAAATATTATAAAGTTGTTATATGGATGAAAAAACTACCTTTTAATGGAGATTAATACAAAGACCATGTCTGTTCATCTTTGTATCCCCAGTGCCTGGCAAAGATGTAGTCACATAATAGACTAAAAGTTTGATAAATAGATAAGTGAATTAATTTATTATTTGGTAGTTTGCTTTTGTTTTACAGCCTATTGTCAACTTTGAGGCATTCCTTTGATGTATTTTTGTTATCTTTTTTAAACTTCACAATTCATACTCACTGCCAAAGCCTGACCAGAGCTAGGGATGTGATTCAGTGGTACAGTGCTTGCCTAGCAGGCAAAAGGCCCTGGGTTCAATCTCCAGCACCACAAACTCTCACACCCACACATACCAAAACAATGTCTGATCAGTGTACATTTTAATATTATTGCACAATTTCTAAACTCTGTATTAATATTCTTCCTTATTGTTTCTTCTTAAACCCATGGAGAATGTACATGTCTGTTAAGCACAATTTACAAATATTTACATCAACTTTAATTTTTTTGAACCTCTCTTCCATCCTGTATTCACAGAAGTGCCCTTGTATGTTTCTGCTGAAGCAAAGTGAAGACAGCCTCTTCCTAAAGCTTAACAACCAAAACGGACCATCAGTGTATCTCTACAGTTCCATTCCCAGAAAAGAAGTTTGAACTAAATACAACTGGACTCCCAAAACACACAATATGATGAAGCTGAAGTCAGAGGTGACCAAAACATATTGTTTTACCATTCTTTTTTCCCTACTTTTGCTATCATTTCTACTTGTATCAACTGTATCATAAAAGTATTCATTTATTGAAGTTAGATGCATTCAGTTTTTAATGTACTACATTCTACAGTGAATTACTTAATCTGAGTTTCACCTATAAAATAAGCATCTACCTTCCTCTTCTATTTTTGCTATAATTTAATAAAATGATACATGTAAAACACAATCCCCACTACTCTATAAATTTTAATTCCTTCTGAACTTCATTTCTTATATCATTCCATATTCTCTTCATCACTCTAGGTATACATATTCAGGTATGCATATTCTAGGTATACATATTCAGAAACTTTTAAAATTCAGTCCTACTCATCTTGTCACATTTACCAATCCAAAATCCTAACCCATCACCTATTACTAAACCTACCATTAATCAAAATGCACCAAATTGTTGTCCCACTGTTTGGCAAGAACTGAAAATGAAGAAGCAGACCAGATGGCCAGTTTACCACTTGCCTCCTGGAGCCTAGCCAAAAGCTAATGTTGGATTCTGGCAAAGCTATGTAGATATTCAAAGCAGTTCTTTTGGCTGTGATCAACTCAATAATGGAGCTAAACATAACAGTATTAAAATTCTGGAGTATATATTTGAGCTTGATCTGCCACTTATAGAATAATATTTATAAGCAACACTTCTGATATTTTCTGATATCTGAGTTATCAGTTTAGAATACGAATAAAAATAAGCCTTTTCTAGTTATAAAGTTCAATGTAGAAATAATTAAGGGTAACTGATAGGCTGCACAGCAAGGGAGGAGGGAACATTTATACTATTACTCCATATTTACTCTACCCCTGCTGGCCTAATCTCTACTATAGCTATGGCTAGGATAAAATTTCACTAAGGAAAATGGAGTTATGACATTCAGAGTTGATAATAAAGGTAGATGTCCTGGTTCTATCAATAATTTAAAGTTGTTTCTGGTTGGTCCACACTTAGCGAAGGATGTGATAATATTAAAACATAGTTAAGTACACATTAAAGTAGCAAATAATAATTTATATTCAACACTTCCTCCAAAAGCATTCTTCCAAGCAGAAGAAGACAGTAATAAACTGGACTTCAAGTTAAAAAAAAAATCCCTTTTGATTATTTGAAGTAGAAAACCAATACAAAATGTAGATTTTAGATTAGTCTATACTAGTATTTATTTGTCTAAATGAAAACTATTTTTTTCTGTAAATGGCCACCAGATAGTAAATAGGCTAGATTTTGTGGGTCAAAATAAATTATAAAGATGATATATAGTACTAACATTATGAGAGGGAACAAATTTCCACAAAATTCTTAATGACAAAATTCAAATAACCGAGTATAACATAGATCTACTAATTAAAATAATGGAACTCTTTTGGGGAGGGGGTGGATAACATTTCACTTAACTGGGATTCAGTTCTACTCCAAATCATTCAAATCAATTTCAAATGCCCATCTGTTAATGTTGATTGATAATATGATTTTATGTATTTTACCTGAGAAATATCATTTACCACAAATAGGAACTGGTATCAATCCATGAAAACAGATTTTTAATTGATGATATTGTTGCCTAAAGAATATATAGAATTAATTGAATCTCTTGGTATTTTCCTTTTAGCATGTCATTACATTGCAAATGTAATAGGTGGTAGCTCTTTAATTACACAGTTAAATGAATTTTGAAATATATAAATTCCCTCTGTACTTGCAACAACATTTGAAAAGTGCTACTGAAACCATATTTTGAGCTGGAAAATTATATTTACTAAAAATCATGTGAGAATAGAGTGTTCATTACTTCTTTTAACTACTGACAGCAGGAGAAGGACATAAGTATATTGAAAATATTTATGATAAACATTACTCATCAGTGAAATGACTTTTCCACAGTCATGATAAACTAAGTTACATGGTAGAACTTTTAAGTTTCACATATAATTATAGTTTGGATAACAAAATCCACACTCTACTGTGCTTTATTTAAAAGCACAACATCTGAAGTTCACTTTCTTGTCTTACTATGTTTCAAAACAATAAGTATTCACTGGTAATTAAAAAATAAACTAAATGTCACAATACAGCAATACTCATGGCACTCAAAATGTTGTTGAATTATAACTACATCACTGCAATTTGCCTTGCACCAAGCAGCAGTGCCAAGTGAAGAATATGCCACATATGGTCACTATCCCAACTACTCTTCCACTGAAGTACAAATGCACCCATAATGCATAAACAAATGAACACAGTTTTGTTTCAATAATACTGGAATTTGACTTCCATATTTTTCATGAGTTATCTTCTTTTGACTTTTTAAGAACACTAAAAAATATAAGATCATATTTATGAACAATGAACACCCAAAAAGTGAAAGATGATCTGATTAGGAACATAGTAAAGCTACTTCCTTCAGCTACACCTGGCTGAGCATTTCACTATAACTTAATAAGGAAGAATTAAAAATTAAACACTAGAATCACACAATAATATCTGCATATCATTGAACTCTATTATAATATATATAACTAAATTAATTTTAGTTAATTAATGAACATTGCATAGTATTTTGTCTCTATTTTCTTCTCTTTATGTGAGCTAAGATACAGAACCCAGTGAAATTGTTAAAGACAGAATAGGAGAGAATGTAAATAACTAGTAACCAAAAATACTATGATTATGAACTATATTATATGCTTAATATGAGTTTTCTCAATTCTCACAACCACAAGGTACATATTAATACCCTAAATTACACTCCCACAGAGTAAATAACTTGTCAAAGTCACTAATAGGTGGCAGAAAAAATGCTTCAAGCCAACTTTGCTTCCAAAAATCTATACTGTTTACTGATCCAACCAGCAGCACAGTAAATATTCTATTGTCCAAAATGTGATCTTTTTATAAGTTTTTAAATATTCATTTTAAATGACATTAAGTATTGATTGCAAATGTATCTTCTGTAGCAGATACAAATTTAAAGTCATACTCATAGAACATAACATGTTATAATAATTAGTAAATATTAGAACATGTACTATTCAAAATCTTCATAATGTTTTATATTTCAATAATCATATAAAATCTAAAGTAAAAGCCATTTGCTTCAAATGCGACAACTGGGTAAAAATTAAATGTTCCTCTAGTAATAGAATAAAAGCACATAAAATGTAGGAAAGAGTCATATAAGAAATCTAACCCAGGCCTATTAATTTTATAAATCAAAGTATGTGGTCTAAATGATAAAAGAAGGGAATGATCTAACTCCTCACACAACGCTCACTGTTAGTTTACCAGCATATAATTCTCAAGAGATACTGCAAATTCTTCATATTTTCTATATACAAGTATGAAAACTGAATTTTCAATATGCAAGTAAATTGAGTTTGGCTAACAAGAAATGGCCAGGAATTTCTCTTTTGTAACACTGGAATGACATGAAACACATGTGCTTATAGTTTGCCACTAGTGGTACCACTGCCTATATAAATAAGTAATAGTCACTTATTCATTTATCCACCAAACAATAATGAGTGTGAATATGTGATAAATAAAACAGAGCAAATATTTTACATAGCTCAGAGTCTAGTGGGAAGAGAGACACATATAAATCATTTACTGCAGTGAAATAAGTAGAATACAGAGAGGTGCATAATATTTTTTTGGCTTAATGTTATTTAATATGTCTTAAATTAGATACATTACAGGCAAAATAGAACTTCAGAAGATGCTATTTGACCAACTGCACTAAACATAAAAACTAGCTCAGTAGAGAAAAGTATCTGCTACATGTAAAAGGTACTATCCTTGTGTTTATTCTAATCATGTTATGGTTTTTACCTAAATTTTCAAATAGCTTCTACTTTCTGACTCACTTTATACTATAAATGATACCTTTGATGAAAACAAGTTCTTTTCAATATAACACAATCTGTCAATAATTTCTAACTGGGCACCATTTTTTCCTCCTATTTAAGAATTCTTTCCCAATTTTGAAGTCATGGAATTGTCTTCTAGAAGCTTTATAATTTTACTTTCACATTTAAAGCTTGTGATATAGAGCTTATTTTCACATTCAGAGCATCTGATACTTGAGTATAGTGTAAGGTAAGAGTAAAATACAATTTTTTTCTACCAGAATCTCTAATTGACCCTACACCATTTACTGAAAAGCTAGTTCGTCACTGCTTTACTGTGCTCTTTTGTCATAAATCCAAGTATCCATGTTTTACAGACTTGTTTCTGGATTCTCTATTCTGTTCCACTGGTCAATTTCTCTACTTTTGCACCATTACCTCCAAGTCTTAATGGTGACAGAATTCTAATCAATCCTAATATCTGGTAGGGCAATTTCTCTTTGTTCTTCTACAAGAGACTATTCTGGGCCTTTGCATTTCCATATAAATTTTAGAATTAGCATATCTGTTTATCTAAAAATAAAAACTGCTGAAATTCATTGCCCATTATACTGATTAATTTTCAAAAGTTTAATCTTATAGTCCTAAATACCATTTAATCATATTCTATTTTACTTTTTATTTCATTATATTTCTACTAGTTTATTTTTTTAAATATTTTTTCTAGTTTTTGATGAACCTTTATTTAATTAATTTATTTATATGCAGTGCTAAGAATCAAACCCAGTGCCTCACACATGCTAGGCAAGTGCTCTACCAATGAGCCACAACCCCAGCCCTACTAGCTGCATTTTTATAATTTCTATATCTATATTCCTGGATAAAATTTGGCCTGAAATTTTTTCTTTCTTATAATTTCAGGCTTTGGTATTAAAGTTTTGCTGATATTATAAAATTTAGCATTATTTTATTTTCAATATTTCTATATCAATATGCTTTCAACACCCATATAAGAAACTTTAGATGCATCTCTTAAAAACAGCATATAGTTGGTTTCTGATTTTTATCCAGTCTGTCAATATTCTTATTATAACACTCAATTCATTACATTTATTTTATTGGTTTATAGTCAATGTAATTTCCCATTTATCCACATATTTGTACTCCACCTTTTCTCATTCCTTCCTCCAATTCTAGCCTTCCACTCAAGATCATTTTTCTTCTATATAAAAAACACTCTTCAGTATTTCCTTAAGTGTAAAAATCTGGTGATATATTTCAGGGTTTTTTTATTTTTATTTTTTTTAGTTGTTGATGCACCTTTATTTTATTAATTTATACATGATGCTGAGGATGGAACCCAGTGCCTCACACATCCTAGGCAAGTGCTTTTCCACTGAGTCACATCCCAGAACAATATATTTCAGTTTTGACATGTCTGAAATGTCCTTTATTTTGCCTTCACTGTTGAGAGATATTTTCAGTGCATATAATTCTAAGAATGCAGTTTTTTTTTTCTTTGATTTGGATACAGTGGCACACACCTGTGGTTGCAGCTACTTGGGAGGGTGAGGCAGAGGATAGCTTGAGCTCAGGAGTTCAGGGACAGCCTGAGTAACACATCAGGACCCTATCCCTAAAAAAAATTTTTTTTCTCTCACACTTTGAAGACACAAATTCATTGTCTTATAGTCTCAGCTATTTCTCTTAAGAATCAGATGTAGATCTTTTTAGGGCCACTTTGAAAGTTGTTACTCTTTTTCCTTCTGTATACTTGTAAAATTTTTGTTGGTTTTGGTTTTTCACAGTTATTGACATGCCTACTTGTGATTTTCTTCATATTTATCTGTTCTGTCTTTGTAGCACTTAGCAAATCTATGGTGTATTGTCAATTTTGGAAAAAATCTCAGCCTATTATCTCTCAGATATTGTATCTACCATATTCTCTTTCTCCTGTCCTGAACTCCAGCTATATCTATTCCCTATGTCTTTTATTCTTTTTTCTTTTTCTTTTTCCTATGTTTTATTGCACATATTTTTCCCTAGTCTGTCTTCTACTTAGCTATTTCTCTATTCACTTCTCTAGAAAGCTGTTAAATGCATCCAATGAGTTCTTAATTTCATTTATTGACTTTTTCAGTTCTACATATTTTACTTTACAGTTCTCTGCCAAAGCTCTCGCTCTTGTATTTTACTACTTTAAATATACTTTTATTGTTTAAGTCAAGGCCTAAGAACTCCATTATCTGAATCCCCTGTGATATGCTGATTCTCTTAGTTTCATTTTTATGATCTTGTCTCCTGTATGCCTGATTATTTTGGGGTGCAAGACATTATAAATAAAAACTATAGAAATTATCTGAAGTCCAGAATGATATTATCTTCTGCCAAAAAGGATTTATTTTGTTTTAACTGATGGCTAAATTCATTAATAATCCTGAGTATACTTAATATAATCAAAGATTAGGGTGATTCTAAATAGGTTTTATTCTATAAGTAGGCCATTCTATTTCTGACTCATTCTCACTCTTAAGGTGTAGCCTTTCAGATCCCAAACCAAAGCGGGGAGGAGAGGAGGTCAGCAGGCAAGACCCTGCACTCAAACCGTTGCTCTATTAGTCCCGCTGCACAAGTGCATCAAAGCTCTTCTCATCCTCTTGGTCACCTTTACTAAAAATAGCAGATTCCCCTGAGGGAAAGAAGCCTCATATCTCAGCTCACCTTTTGGGTTTCCTTCTTCTCCAGGATCTTGTCCCCATAGTCTTCACTGATGTGTTAGCTCTCTGATACTTTCAAACAGATGGTTTTTATTTTTGATCCAGATTTTCTAGTTGTTCTCAGTGGAAGGGTTAGTCCAAATTGCCTAATCCACCATCATCAGAAGTGCACCTCTCAACTTTTCTCATCTGTAAAATGAGGATAATAATGACAACTTCCTCAAAGATATCATTAAAAAGAGATCAGAGAGCCTATTACATATTAAGTGCTCAAGAAATTTGGGCTATAGTTTTGGTTTCCTACTGCTAATCCAAAACAAAATATCTTGTGAATTTTTCCTACCTAGTAATTATTATTCTCTAATATCTCAAAATTTCTTTGAGAAAGTAGTCCTCAGTGACTGATTTCAGTAGCACTGTAATTGTCTATCATGGTGTCATGCCCTCCTCTATCCAAGGGTGGACAACTACCCCAAGCTAGGCCAGAAGGCCTCCTCCTCTGGTAATGTGAACCTTAGGCAACAAATGGTGGAACTGGTCCATACGAACAGCAGGCAGCACTGAACAGGTCATTCATTAGTTTCTGCAAACTAGCTATCTAGAGTGAATCCTATTTCTGCCTTTTCCAGGGATTAGTTATTCAACTTTTCTAAGAGTTATCAAATGACGTTTTAATAAATTTATTTCCTGCTTAAGTAAATCAAGGTTAATTTTTATTTCTTGAAACAAAAACACCCTAACCTATACCTCAGATCTCATTTTTTTAAACTTTTTCTACTAGTCCTATAACTTAATCATTTCCTTTAGCCATGAAAGAGAGACAGACAAACAGGTCTCGACATTGTTCAGAAAAGTTGCAAAAAAAAGTTTCTTCACTCCTATTATGACTAAAGAATCAGTATTTTATTTCTTCCTGCACTGGTCTTTTGTTGGTTCTCAACTCCATTCCTGCCCTCCCAACCTCTCCTCCTCATTTCAGAGGGCTAGAAGCCTACAGACTACATTTCTCACTCTCCCTCAGTACGTAGTTTCTAATTTAATTTTGTCCTGCTACTGAGAAGCACTGATGAAAACTGGATGGCAAGGGAAGATAAAACATTTTATTTTCTTTCTTCTGTTCCTAGTTCCTGTAAGGGCAACAGCAGTATTCCAGAAAACTGAGGCTCAGATCGCTCACGCACTATGGCTCCAGCCAGTAGTAGCAGCAGCAGAAAACTACAAGTAAATGCTGGCTACTGTGACCACAGAGCAGTGCTGGCAGGGGTAGCAGTGGAAGCTGCGGTCTCCAGCATCCTCTGAGGGGAGTTCAGCATCATGAACAGGACTACAGGCTTTCTGGATCAACGTAGTGTTAACTCCAAGGGTAGCAGTGGTGCGCCAACAACTGTATCATCATAGTATTTTGGTGCTCTGTTTAACAGCATTTTCTGGTTTTTTCTCCCAGGCCTAGGAATAGTAGTTTCTTATAGTTGTTGATCTTTTCATAAATTCATCACCCACCTTTTCCTTCTCATACCCTACCACTACTTTTGGTAATCTTATATTAAATTTTATTTGTTTAAAATATTTAGTGTGGCTTTGTTTTTCCTAATTACACAACTTTCAGTTTCATGACCTCCTCTTTTTCTATTCCATCATTTTTGTGTTTCTTGTTCTCTCTTCCTCTTATTTATACACTCCAATCCTCTATGCTCTCTTCAATTCCTTTCTCTTTTTTTTCCTTGGTCCTATTCCCTAAGTATACCACTGATACTTATGCTATTACTTATTTTAATGACACCAAGAGCAAAAGAAGTTGGACTATGTTCAATTTAAATAGTATGAGGTTAAAATACCAAAATAAGAACACCCTCAGAAACTATAACTCTAAAATCCAATTTTATTATAATCACAATTATTAATATGTAGGACATATTTTCCATAAATACTACCACAATTCACCATTCAAGTAGTAACATCATCTTAGCCATAAAGACTCAAGGCAAGTAATAATTTTAAATAAAATAGAAATTATAATTCAGATTACATTTCCTACATGATTTCAAATGCATCAACATTGACCCATAAGCAGAAAGAGAAACATAACAAATGTTTTGGAAGATGTCAATATGACAATGTCAAAATGCCTTAACCCATCTGAAAAGTTTAAGAAACATAAATATTTACTTGGGATCACAAACCAAACTTCACAATTCATACAAATCTGCTACCTCTCTTGCTTCCACTAGGAAACACTCTATCACCAATTCTCCCCACACCTTATCACTCCAAATGTCCCCTTAAATTGCCATTATATTTAGAAGACCAAACTCTTTGCCATGTAAGTCCCTGCCTAATTTAATCACTACCTACTGTTCTATTCCCAACATCTATTTTCCTTACTCAAGACAGATATAAGGAAAATAACTAATGGTCACAAAATGGCTTAAATCTAACTCTCCACATACACACACACACACAACTTTCAGGCCTGGGAAGACCCTTCTCTGCACTTATGTTCCTCACATACTTTGTCTCCACTTATTTTACTTCTTCCTTCAGAGAAGTGGCTGAACTGTCCCCTAGCCAATTAATAGGGGGGAAGAACTGATGCTTAACTCACATGAAGGATAGAATATGCCCACTTTGAAACGTAAAACAAAGAATGATACTGAAGACTCAAGACATCCACTCTTTCTTCCCTATGGTAAAGAATAAACCACCTCCCATATCCCCCCACCAGACACACACACATCCTCATCCTCATCCTCATCATCATCCTCATCATCCTTGGACACATCAAAATAATTAATTGTTTTAAATTTAGGGTCACCTTTTAAAGTATTTTTAATATAATTCTAAAATTCCCTGCCATTGTACCCTTTTATTTCTTCTACAGATCTCTTGAAATTTTTTAAATAAGGTGTCTTTAATTCCTTCATTAATTTATTACTGAGAACGTATTGTGTTATCAGTGTGGCTAAGCTCAAAAAGGAATAGAACAACATATCACACCCAATTCCTGTCCTCAGTTTCCACAAAAATATCAATTATCAATAACTCACTTAACTTGTAGATATTCAGTATCTGCTCAAGTTAATAATTGTTAATAATTTAAGGTAATTGCATTATTATTTGCCCTTTGGGAAAACTACAAATAATTGCTTGTTCTTCATCTAAATATACTAGGAATTGATGGGAGATTAAAGAATAGGAGAGGAGTAAAAGCCCAAAGGAAGAAGTTACCCTTAAGTATTGAAAAGGTATCAAGTAAGAAAACTAAGAACACAAGACAGGTTCCACCAACTTCACCATTTTACCTTTGTGCAAACTTCTTTATCATCAAACTTGGGCAGATAAATAGAAACTGCAACGTCATTACAACATTGAGGGCCACAAGAATAACAACTGTTTCACACGATTAATGATCTTTTCTTTCTATTTTACTGAGGCTAATATAAGGAGTTATATCCTCAGAAGTTTTAACAAATCAAGAAATTACTCTCCTTCATATGAACCAAAGAAAAGAAATTGCTGAAACTTAATTGTAAAGTCACCCCAATGTCCCTTAACCCTTCTCAAGTAGATGCAATGAAACTCTTACCCAAATTTTAATATTATCCAGACACACATCTGAAGAAACTCCCTAAAGACCAACCAACTTAAACCACCCAATAATTTATAGAAAAGTCAATAAAGCAGAATAAAAGATAAAATCAAAAGCTATTGAAGATTAATCTCTTTTGAGGGAGCTCATGTTTCTTTATTTGTTCTTTCTGGTTATACCTAACAGTGGAATCTATTTTGATATATTTATACAAACATGGAATATCTTATTCTAATTAGGATCCCACCTTGATAAGCTATTTCAGAGTTGAAGGGCAAATCCAAAGGTTAAAAGATTGAGAGAAAAAAATACTAACCTGATATGTCCAAAAATTAATAGAACTGGAGAGTAAAGGAGAAATGGAAGGAAACGACAAGGCAAGAATAAATGGAATCCAACAACATGGCCATAAGTGGGTAGAAATGCTCAGAGATTATTTTTAAGTGTAGGAAAGCCTAATTTAATTTTGAATTTTGAATTACTATGTGGAAACTTCATCATTTATCATTATCCCCAAATCTCCACAGAAATACTACTAACATAGTAGTTGCCTGAATGAGTAAAATTTTAAAATTGAGGAAATAGGACTATCCCACATTTGGCTTGACACCAGAGCAGAGAAGAAGGAAAATATATTTATATTTATTTTATATCTATATCTTTATATGCACACACATATATACGGCATAATTGAATAGTGGAATTTTGGATATTTTTTATTTAATTGCAATGAAATTTCCTGTGAGTATTAAAAACTGGAATGAACAGAAACCCATTTAAATGAAAATTCCTTTCATATGGCAGGAACTGAAGTAGGTGGTTGAGAAACCATATTCATGGAAAAAAATATCCTCTTATGTAAAAAAAATGCTTAGTAAATTACTAAGCAGAATATAAAACTGCATAGATAGCTACACATATACACATACCATAACTGCATTTATGTAAAAACATGACACATATAGATGATAACTATAAGGAAAAATTAAAAATTGAGTTATATATAGTGACGAATCATACAGAATATTTTCATTTTTAAAAAATCTTACTATTATTCAGTTTTTATAATAAAATAGAGATAAAATGAAGTCTTTGAATTTCCTATTTCTAAACAATGTAATTAGAACCATAGGTGAAAATATTTGAAAGATGATGATTTTAATACCTACCACAGCCAGAAGAGAATCAAAACAAATTCAAGAATTTTATTATTTGGATCAAAAGAATGAACAGTCTTAAATATATATACCCTTGTCAAACTGCATGATAAATCCAAAGCAGAGTTTAGATTTGAATACATTGCTTGCAATTTTTTTTGGTACCAGAGGTTGAATCCAGGGATGTGTAAGGGTCCTAGCCCTTTTTCTTTTCTTTTCTTTTTTCTTTTTTTTTTTTTTTTTTTTTTTTTTCTTATCTCAAGGTCTTGCTAAATTGCTGAGGTAGGCTCAAACTTGTGATCCTCCTGCCTTATCCTCCAGGACTACAGGCATACACCACCACACCCAAATTACAGAATATTTCAAACGATTTTTAATTACTACTATTTTTAAATAGTAATTAAAAGATTTTTTAAAAATTGGTTAGTAACAGCAGGAGTAGAGCAAAGATAAGGTTCTG
The DNA here is from genome assembly GCF_902686445.1 of Sciurus carolinensis. NCBI lineage: Eukaryota > Metazoa > Chordata > Mammalia > Rodentia > Sciuridae > Sciurus > Sciurus carolinensis. The sequence goes on from NC_062213.1 coordinate 35,513,103, forward strand.
TTTAACTATTTTCTATTTGTTCAAAAATGTTTTAATAAAAACAAACACTTTTTAGCCTCAAGAAATCAATTTGCTATTCTCAACAATCTCAAAACAATTTAGTGAAGAAAATTTCAAAGACAAATACCCAGATGAAGTTCACCTATGTTCTCACTTCCTAAGTCTAGTGTCATATTTAACCCTCAAGACTGACCTTTAAGGCTGACCTTCATATAAATAAATGAACTTAACTTCAGATTGAGATGGAGAGCACAAAACTGGTAGGAGAACAAAAAAAGGAGGGGTGGGGTAAGATAAAAAATAACCTAAAATGCAAAGTGCTTATTTTTTCCCTATTAACATTTATTATATGCCTTCTATGTGCAGCTACATTGCATTGCAGCTCACCACGACTCTATGAAATAGGCATTATTGTCCTTGATTGTAGATACAGAGATGGAGGCCAACAGATTAAGCTACTTGCTCAACATCACACAATATAGTAAACTGACAAACTAGGATAAGACCCAGAGTTGACAGATGCCAAAGTCTTTCCTTCATTTTCTTTACACACACTGTGCTGTTTTGACTCCTTGAAACCAGGTAAGGAAACATGGTATCAGGAGAAAAGTAAGCAGAAAAGCAATATTTTTAGTCATGAAGACCCAGCTTCTTACATAAAACTAACCTAACTGATCATATTTATACTACAGAAATTTCCCTAGGCTTTAACCAGCTGAAAACGGAGATTATAAGAGGAAAATTTTTACCAAAACTGCTATCTTAATATGGTACAGAAACTAGCCTGACTCTAAACCATAATGTTTCTTGCTCCAGTAAATTTAAACAAAAACTCTTAAGATAAGCAGAAGGCTGGGGACATAATCCAGTGGTACAGTACATGAGACCCTGAGTTTGATCTCCAGCATTAAAAAAAAAAAAAAAAAATGACAAGCAGAAAAATTCTAAAAATATGTACTGAGATCAGAGTGCAGAACCTAGACCAGGAAGAGTGCAGAACCTAGACCAGGAAAAATTAAGGAGTTCTAAATTGAGGATTAAGATTACTTATGTTAATAATATAGGAAAGGGCCCAGGAAAGGGAACCAGCAGAGGACTAATTCTAAACTAGAAGGCTATAACAAGGATTATCTGTGAATCAGAGAAATGAATAAAATGAGAATTGTAGGGAACAAGCTGGGACAAAACTGAGAAATATAAACTGGTAAGGGTGGGAAAGAGAAGAGAGTGTTTGAAAACATTGGAAATATTGAAACATATGGTAAATTGTGAGACAGTTTGAGCTATGGCATGATTATATAAATTCCTGCTGCAAAATGTGGTGGCAGATTGGAAGCATGTGTTCCAAAACAATTCCATAAGATTTCCTATTGAAGTTGAAGAAAATGAGTAATGAAAATTTTTTGTCCTTAACAATATTTGAGTTTCCTCCAAAGGTAATTTTAATATAATTTTTAAATGAAAACAGCACAGATTTGGTCTCAATTTCAAAGATTCCAAGATATATAGACATATGACATATAAATTTACTGTATTTTTTATTCCATATATATCCCCTTTATGAGTAGATCCCCTTTTCTCCTTTAGTGCTCCAGAAACAGTGAAAATTTTATTGTAGCTAAAAGGAAAAACATATGAAAGGGAGATTTAGAAGATAAATCTGGAAAGAAAGGTTGGAGAGAGTCTGTGTTATTCAAACCAACAGAAAGCCTAAAGAGATCATTAAGTCAGGGAATGAATGATTCAAATTTTGTTTTTAAGAATATACTCTGGTTGGATGTGGTAACTGCGGAAGGAGGATTGCAAGTTCAAAGTCAGCCTCAGCAACTTAGTGAGACCCTGTCTCAAAATATAAATAAAAAGGGCTAGGGATATGGCTCAGGGGTTAAGTGCCCAGGGTTCAATCCCCTGTATCCTCCCCAAAATAAATTAATACATAAAATAAAATTATATTATAATATTATACATTATAATATTGTTTATTATATTGTTATTGTATTGTATAATATTATTATTATATTGTTATAATATTGTTTATACATTATAATATTATTTATATATGTGTATATGTGTGCATATATACATATTCTGTAGCAAATATATATATATATTTATATTCTGCAGCAAATTCAGATGACAAACCCAAGATACAGACACAGATCCCAGAACACAAATCAGTGGACTTAAGGGTGGAAATACACTGGTAAGAATTCTCCCACTAATGAGACTTTCCGAAACAAAATCAGTAGGATTTGTTGACATATAATAACAATTCCTTACATCAAAACCTTTCTAAAGACCAGATGTGCCAATAGGATAAATTCAAACTTCTTATCATGGCATACAAGCATGGGTGAGTCTAAATATTTAACAACTGATACATTAATAATATGAAAGTAATATAAAAATCATTATATAAATTTACAATAAATCTTATTTTCCAAATAAACTATATATATAAGATATGTGCTTCCCATGTACCAAGAATTATAGCATATTATATAGTCATTCTAATAATTTATAAATTATCTCTTGAGTTTTAGGAAATGTCAAATTAACCTGTCTAATAGGGCCATTTTTTGATATTTGAAGTCATATCAAGCTTTTCCCAATATCTTCCTCATTAAAGTGAGGACAAGTTATTAGGTACCTGGTACACAGCACTTCGTTGCAACTATAAGACAACATGTCAAGGTCACATAAGTATCCAGATGCTAGTGCCTCCCACAGGTCCGATACCCTGTGCCACAGGATATTCCCCAAAAAACTGCAACACAACCACTGCAGCCTGTACTGCTGCCTCCAACAACAGCACTCTGGAGAACCAGGTAGACACTGACAAGTCAGTATATGCCTCCCAAGGACCAGAAAAATCTACACCAATCACCTTATTAGGTCCCGTAACCCATCTCTATAGACTACAATGAACAACATTATAATTTATTCTCTCAATAAAATTTATCAATCTGCATGAAAGTGATTCAGTATTTTGAAACTAGTATTTCTGCATTATCTGTTGAATACCAATCCTGCATATAAGACCCATTACAACTGACACACCTGAGAGCTTCATCTTCCATCACTCCATCCCTTCTTTCCATCTTCTGTGCATGCAGCATTATAGGTACTGGCCATTCCCCAAAGACACCAAGTTTTCTGAGTCCATCCTTTATACATATCTAAAATGCCCTTCTCCTCCTCCACATATTGAATTATAATTTTCCTCTAAGGCCAATTTGAATGTTATCTTTGATTATAAAGTTTCCCTTAAAGTTTCCTTGTACTCATTCCCTTTTTGCGTCAGCTCAACACTTGGTACATAACTAGATAACTATTTTAAAGCATATGTCATGTATTTTAATTATTTATTTATATGACTCCCATTAGATTATGAGCACCTCAAGGACAGAGACTATATCTTATTCCTGTTTCCTAAATTAGTATAGTAGCTGGTAGGCAGCAGACACCAAAAATGCATTAGTTTAAAAGAAGAATGAATAAATAGCTAACCCAAAAACATTGTCTTTGATTTTCTATACTGTATGCTACCCTGGAAAATTTCAGATGCAAACTTAAACATGTATAAGGGAAAGTTTTTGGTTTTGTTTGGTTTTGTTTGTAACATTGGCACCATGTAGCATCTCTCCCTGACCTTTCCGCTGGATCACCTCTAGTAGTCTAATTGTTATTTTGTCACAACGGAGTTACTTTATGTACACATGTAAAATATTTTTATAATTTAATTTGTCCTTATTTTCACATTTTTAACATACAAAGTATGTGAATTCTATCATTTTACTCAGCAGCAGCAGCAGTAGTAACAGTATCTAGTTTTATAAATAGAACACAAATTATTTTGTCACTTTCCTCATTGTCCTTCCTTCTTTCTTTCCATCTTTCTTTCTTGCCTTCTTCCTTTCATTCTTTTTGACTTTTGATGTTAACAATTAGCAAAAGACTCATTCATGACAGAATCCCATAACTGATTTTTTTATTTTAGGAATAAAAAATAATAATTTAGTTAATTAAATTTAGTAAAGGGATTTAGTAAAGGAACAGCAGACTTCTTTGGAAAATATATTTAATCAAACATGAATACAGTTATGAATTTTTCAGAACTTCACTGAAGTAAAACTTTATATCAGTATTTAAGCAGTATAAGTTTCTCAAATTTGGATTCCTATATACTGATAACTCCTGTCTTCTTCAAACTAAAAAAGTTATCACATAAAGCAATGTGGTCAAGTGAACAATGCCAGCACCTTATCACAAAATAATATTTTAACTCTTCAAAATGTTTCAAGTGAAAAATAAAGCACATGTGCAGAACTACTCATTAAGTAGTCTGTATGAAAACTGCCAACACTAGTTTTGAAAGTCAGTGAACCAAAAAGAATGAATGACACTTTCAATGATATCAATAAGTATAATAAGGGCATGAGAAGATATATAGACAACACTAATCAAAGAGATTACTATCTAAAGTTTTCATTGTAGATTAATGATCTACAGTAAGTAACAAAATTTGGTTAATAATTGACATACAGCACCTAAAGAGAAATGATTTAAAAATATTATGTCTCACAAAACATATTAAAAACAAATAAAATATTTAAATGAATAAATTAAGATCTTGAAACAAACTACTACAGAAATATTGTATAAATTTGTAATGACAAGAAAGTAAAAAGGTTCAACAACCTTTCAAAAAGTCTCAAATTCAAGTAATACAATATTTTATTTCCAGAAAAGCTCTTGAATATAAAATTTTGCCTGCAGGTATGAATTCAACATCAAATAATGTTACCAAAATGAAGAATCTAATCAATTCCACACTGTTACAGTCCCAATGACTGTTGACTTTATAAAAAGAAAGGGGATCAGAATACTATTCTTTAGTTCCATACCTCATTTGACTGTCTATTCAGAGGAAACACTTTGGCTGGGTTCAGGGGCATGCCTATAAAGATTTAAATTTCTAGGCCTGCCTGGACAATTCAGCGAGACCCTCAGTAACTTAATGAGACTCTGTCTCAAAATAAAAAATAAAAAAGGACTGGGTATGTATTCAGTGGTAAAGCATACCTGGGTTTAATCTCAGTACCAAAAAACAAAAAATAATAAAATAAAAAACAAGATGGGGTCAGGTTTGTCAGATAACCTGTTAAATTTGAATTCCAGATTAATGATGAATTCCCTTTTAGTGCTAAGTATTTCTAAAATATTGTATGAGATATACTGACACTAAAGAGTTTATTGCTTAGCTGACATTCAAATTTAACTGACCACCTTGTATTTTCATTTGCTCAAAAACATAAAAATAAAATAAAAAGGGCCAGAGGTGTAGCTCAGTGGTAAAGTACCTCTAGGTTCAATCTCCCATATTACGAAAAAAAAAAAAAAGGTTTTATGTTAAAGTTTATGGCTTAACTAGACAAACTAGGGATAGAAGGAACTTACCTCAACATTGTAAAGACTACATATGACAAATCCCAGGTCCACATTTTTCTGAATGGAGAAAAATTGAAAGCATTTCCTCTAAAAACAGGAACAAGACAAGGATGCCCACTTTTACCACTCATACTCAACACAGTCCTTGAAATTCTAGCCAAGCAAGGAGACCAAAGAAAGAAATTAAAGGGATACGAATAAGAAAAGAGCTCATTTTATCTGTTTGCTGACAGCAAAAAACTAAAACACCCAAAAAACTCCACCAGAAGATTTCTAGAACTCATAAACAAATTCAGCAAAGTTGCAGGATACAAGATCAACACTCATAAATCAGTCATGTTCCCTATTCCAATGATTAATCACCTGAAAGAAAAATTACGAAAAGTATTCCATTCACGATAGCCTCAAAAAAATAAAATAAAACACTTGGGACTCAATCTAACAAAAGAGGTGGAAGACCTTTACAATGAAAACTATATAACACTAAAGAAAGAAAGTCAGCATTTCCTGTTAACTCAGTTCAATTTTCATAGCGAGATTGAGCAGTTTTAAATCCTTTGCGTGCATGCATACCTCATCAGTGATTGTACATACCTTGCCTACTTCTAGAGAGCTGTGCTCACCTTTTCCTGCTCTGTGCCTTGATAAAGGCTATTGACCCTAAATTTCTGAAGCACAGCCATGATAAATTACATTCCTTATTTGTCACTGTATATTACCTTTATTGTGTGTACATTTCTACTGTGTTTTGAGACATTTTTTTGTGTGTGACTAGTTAATTTTGCAGGATGTGCCATATCATTGAACGGAACTAAAGTCTGTGACAGTGGACATAGCTGCTGGACCATTCCATCCTATATGTAAAGAAATCTGGAATTATGATTTTAAAACCATAACATGTGATTTTAATTTTCTTAGCATTTTCTTTGTTAAAAAAAAAAATAAAGTATAAACTAGTTGGTGTATAATAAAAAGTAATGAAATTCTGAGAAGAGTTTTATCTTAGGACGATACATATATATGCAGTGTGTGTGCCAGTGTGGTATTAACAAGAGTAATAGTGCAATTTGATCACTACCAATATCATTTCTTAAGTTGAAGTGTTTATTAGCACCCCAAAATATGCCTTTAAATGTACTGTTAAAGGAAATTGGCTTCTGATGCATGAACAGTTATATGTACATTGAAAGTAGTCCATAATAGTAGTTAGTTTAAGCCAAGTGTAGACAGTACGTAACTCCCTTGAAAAAGAATTAAGCTGAGAGAGTTGACATTGCCTTAAAAGGCAGATCTAACCGAAGTTCCATCCCATACTTAATATGTGATGTTTACCATTATTTGGTAGGAATAATAAAATTCTCACCAATAGTTTGGTGGTAAGGTATGCTACTCTTTAAATGGCAGCACTTATTTTTGCAGATTGCTACTCTAAGAAAGAAAACTGGCCTTTTTTTCCATGTAAATAATTTGTCAAAGATTTCTCTCTAGGAGTTTTCCCTGTGTTCCCAGGATAGAGTCCAAGAGTGGATGAATAACAGAAAATTTCCCAAGGATATCTTGTTTTGATTTACTCTAGGGAACCACTAGCTCACCCATGAGCCAAAGGGAAGCTATGATAAGAGTCATGAGCCAGATTCTCCATTTCACTGTTCATGATACTGTGAGGGTAACTTGAGAAATCCTAATACCGTGAAAAGCTCTGTAAATGTGAACTCTAAAACAAATGTAGATTTTTCACAATATACTTATTAATAAATTAAATCTGTGGTATGAGTTTAGAGATAATTTACTTCAATACAATGACCTTTGTTTTGGAAGGGACTCAGGTTTTCTTGCATTTGTTAAGATGTATTCTATTTCTGTTTATTTCAAAGAGGAAGAATGGAGAACTGTTGACTTGCAGGGGCTGTATAAAAAGCAGTTTTTAAGACTGACCAATCTACAAAGGGCAATAAAGACGTAAGCTTGAGCACTGTAAGCAAAACAGATTAGCTTTGATAGTATTTGCATTGCATGGGTACCATTCTTTGGAGGGTCTTTTTACAGATGATTCTGCTGCCTTATACTATGATAGTTTCATTCTCAGTGGTAGTCAAGGTATTTCAAAAATTTAGTACCAGCAAAGAACTTGGGAGGTAGCAATAATACAATCCTTCAGCTTCAGATAGTGGAAACTGAAGGCCAGAAAAGAGACTAAAACTAAACAGTTCATAGGATTAGAGGGGGAAACAACCTAAGAAGAAAGTTGAATTAAATCTTATAAGGACAAAGTTAGGACAAAAGTGAACTTTGCAAAGTAAATAGTTTGTGAGATTAAAAAAAAAATCCATGCTTAAGATTTTAATGTTTAGTAAAATTGGCTTGTACAGCTAAGTAACTTCATTTTTTTTGTTCTGAATTAAACATGTTTTAGTACTTTCTCAGACTTGAAAGCTGATATTGCTGTTAATATATATTATTTTAAGTAGTAACATTTACAATATGACTTTTAAGCCAGACTTCAAAAAAATCTGTTTAGGTAAACAATTTATCTTCCATTCTAGTGCACCTTTGCAAATTAATTGGAAACACTCCTATTAAGTTGTAGTTATACAGAAAGCTAAATATCAATTATTTTTACTAATTTTCTTAATTCATTAGAATACATTTAATACTATATTGATTTGAATTGAATAGCTAATAAAACTTGTATATGACTAAAAAAAAAAGAAAGAAAGAAAGAAAGAAATTGAAGACCTTAGAAGACAAAAAGACCTCCCATGTTTTTGGACAGGCAGAATCAATATTGTCAAAATAGCCATACTACCAAAAATTCTACACAGATTTAATACAGTTCCTATTAAATTTCTAATGACATTATTCATAGAAATAGAAAAAGCAGTCATGAAATTCATTTGGAAAAATAAGAGGCCCAGAATAGCCAAAGAAATCCTTAGTTAGAAAAGTGAAGTGTTGGGACTAATGACACGTTAACTAACTCAGGCTGACTCCTTATTCCCTGGCAAGTGAGCAAGATCAAGGCTTCAAAGGCGGTTTCAAAGGTTCATGACGATAAACCGGACCACCGTCAGGGATTGGTTAACATCGTGATCAGCTCGTGCTTGCCATATAGTCCAATGGGACTCTCGCCTGCGTGAACCCCACTGCCTTGCTGACCTTTAAGCTGATTAGCCCCCACCCTACATAAAAGCTGTGTGATTTCCTCAATAAACGAGTTCCTGCTGTGACGGGTCTCCCTGACGCGTCTGATTGTCCTCCACCCGGAGGGCGGGAGGTGAGTCAGCCCTACCTATCCCAGTCTGACCTTGTTGGGGAGTGTCCCCTGTCCCTTGTCGCTGGTCGAGAAGGGAAGGGCAAGGGGGCTTAAGACCCCGACAGTGAAGTAGGAGGCATAATAGTATCAGACCTCAAAGTATGCTACTGAGCTACAGTAACAAAAACAGGAGGGTACTGGCACAAAAAAAGACATGAAGATCAATGGTACAGAAGACACAGAGACAAACCCACATAAATACAGTTATCTACTAGACAGAAGTGCCACAAACATACAATGGAAAAAAGATAGCCTCTTCAACAAATGCTGCTGGGAAAATTGGAAATCCACATGTAATAGAATGAAATTTAACCTCTATCTCTCACCTGCACAAAACTCAACTCAAAGTGGATCAAAGACCCAGGAAATTAGACCAGAGACTCTGCAATGGTAGAAGAAAATGCAGGCCCAACCCTTCAACATGTCAACTCAAACTGATTTCCTTAGCCAGTCTCCTAAAACATGAGATCCCTAAAATCAAAAATCAGTAAGTGGGATGGCATCAAATTAAAAACCTTCTTCAAATTGCAAAGGAAACAATTAATAATATGAAGAGAGCCTACAGGATGGGAGAAAATCTTTGCCACCTGCTCCCCACACAGGGCATTAATATCCAGAATACACAAATAACTCAAAACCTTGACACCAAAAATAATAATAATAATAATAATAATAATAATAATAACCCAATCAATAAGTGGACAAAGGAACTAAACACAGTTTTCAAAAGAAGTACAAATGGTCACCAAATACATGAAAATATGTTCAACATCTCTAGCAATTAGAGACATACAAATTAAAACAACATCAAGATTTCATCTCACTCCAGTCAGAATAGCAATTATAAAGAATACCAGTAATAATAAAGGTTGGCAAGGATATGGGAGAAAAGGTACATTCACACATTGTTAGTGGGACTGAAAATTAGTGCAACCACTCTGGAAAGCAGTACGGAGATTCCTCAGAAAACTAGGGATGGAAACACTGTATGATCCAGCTATCCCATCCTTGGTATACATCCAAAAGATTTAAAGTCAGTACACTACAGTGACACAGTCATTTCAGTGTTTACAGCAGCACAATTCACAATAACCAAGCTATGGAACCAACCTAGGTGCCTTCAACTGATGAAGAGATAAAGAAAATGTGATATACACACACATATATATATACATATATATATATATATATACACATACCTATGTATATACACACACACATACTATATAATATATATATATATATATATATATATATATATATATGCACACACACACATACACCTTGGAGTATCACTCGGCTATAAGAAAGAATGACTATGCATTTGCCAGTAAATGGACGGAACTGGAGAGACTATCATGCTAAGTGAAATAAGCCAGTCCCAAAAAAGTCAAAGGTTGAATGTTTTCTGAGATGAGAAGTTAAACCAAAATGGGGGAAGGCAAAAAAAGAAGAAAGATCAGTGGAGTAGACAAAGGGGCATGAAGGGAAGGGAGGAGGGATGGGATAGGGAAAGATGGTAGAATGAATCTGACCTAACTTTCCTATGTACATATATGAACATACCACCATGAATCTCACCATCATGTACATGTATAGGACACTGAATTGGGAAGAAAAAAAAAACTAAAAGCTAAGTAAATAGTAGAAAGATCAGTGGATTAGAGGAAAGGGAAAGGAAGGGAAGGAGGGAAAGAAAGGACAAGTACTGGGAACTGAATTAGAACAAATTATATTCCATGCTCTTAAAATTATGTCAAAATGAATCCTAATGTTATGTATTACTAAAAAGAACCAATAAAAAACAAATAAATAAATAAATAACGTTTATAGTTTAAAATTATCATCGAAATTGTGGGTCATTCTCACTTTATAAATCTGTTGAAATATTGACTATTGACTTCAAAATTGAATATTGAATATTCAATATTGAATATTAACTTCAAAAAATGGTTTAGGAACTGAGGACATAGCTCAGTGGTACACTGCTAGTTTAGTAAGCACAAGGCCCTGAGTTTAATCCCCAACAGGATCCCCAGCACCCAGGGAGGTGTGGCAGAGGAGGGCAGGGCCTGTGGTCACACTTAATGTGCAGTTTTGAACACCTGAATGAACTTAGTCAAAAATTTCCATAAACCATATGAACATATATTAGCATGAAAAAGTTATAATAATAGATTCAAAGCAACAGTTCATCTTCAGAAAAAAATGATGTTAAAATGATTTGACAGTGATCACCAATGTTATAATGAGTCCTTGAGAAAAATTAAGACTATTAGAGCATACTTGAGAGAAAATATCAACATTATTCTTAAATACTTGATTTTTTTAAAAAGTTCATATGGATTAGAAGTCCATTCACATTATCAGAAAAAAATTCCATAATTACATTTGACAGTGAAAGAAAATGAAGATCAAAAAAATATTGCTATCTTTAAAGTAAAATTTGGAGAGGATAAACTTTCAAAACTCTTAACCAATAGCATTATAGGAGTTGCCATCAATCAGAGAAAAAGAAATACTCTCCTGCAATTTCTATCAACTACTTGTATAGAGTTTCTTATCAATGATGACCAATAAGAACTTGAAGAAATCATCATGAAAGTTATGGAATTATATAAATATATATATACACACATATACATATGTATATATAATTATATATCTATATATTAAATATGTTTAAAAACAAATAAGTAACCCTAATATTTAAAAAGATGCTCAGAGTAACCAGTTAATTGTCTCATTCTAGATTTTGAGATTATAAGAGTTTCTATAATTCAACATTTACTATTTTCCATAATACCTGACATTTAGTTTTGGTTCTATTATATAACAGAAAATGTTGATTAATTATTTTCACCTAGTCCCAAGTCCCCAAATCTCTTCCATCTTACCCAGTATTGGATACAAATCCATCATTTTAAGCTATGTGTGGCATGATATAGAAAAGTTTAGGAATTACTAAATTAAATAAGCATAATTTAACTAAAGTATACAGTGACAGAGAGAAGACAAATCTAAAAACTGTAAATAAATAGAAGACAGATCATTAAGGACCTTATTTGCATGCTAAAACTTGTAGACTTTTTCTAGCCATTGTCAACTAGAGGTCTGGAAGAGAATGTTAATCTAATGTCCTAAGGCATCCATTGTATTTCTTATGCATTGTGTGCCCATCCACACTTCGTGTGTCCAGAGGTTCTGAAGAGAGGCTCCAGTTAAAGGCTGCATACAGTATACTCTGGGTTTTGGGGGATTTTTTTTTTGTTTGCTTTGTTATTTTTGTGGTACTGGAGGAGTTTGAATCCATCACCCTATCTTAGCCTCCAGAGTCACTGGGAATACAAGCATGCAACACTGCACCTGGCTAACCCTGATATTTTAAGCAAAAGAGTTATATGACCAATTTTTTTCTTTGTTTTTTATTTAAAAGTTTCTTTCCATACATGTATATAGGGTAATAATGTCTGTTTCAATCTACTGTCTTTCCATCCTCATTCCCCCCCCCCTCACTCCCCTCTGTACAATCCAAAGTTCCTTCATTCATTCCACTATGGATCAGCATCCACTTATCAGAGAAAACATTTGGCCTTTGGTTTTTGAAGATTGGTTTATTTCACTTAGCATGATATTCTCCAGTTCCATCCATTTACCTGCAAAGGCCATAATTTCATTCTTCTTTAAGGCTGAGTAATATTCCATTGTGTATATGTACCACATTTTCTTTTTTTTTCCATTTACCTGCTAATGCCATGATTTTATTCTTCATGTCTGAATAACATTCCATTGCGTATACATACCACAGTTTCTTATCCATTCATCTATTTATTTTCCAGTTTTTTTATTGTAAACAAATGGGACACATGTTGTTTCTCTGTACATGGAGTAAAGGCATACCATTTGTGTAATCATAAATTTACATAGGGTAATGTTGTTTGATTCATTCTGTTATTTTTTCCCTCCCCCCCACCCCTCCCACCCCTCCCACCCCTCTTTTCCCTCTATACAGTCCTTCCTTCCCTTCCTCCATTCTTGCCCCCCGCCCTAACCCTAACACTAACTCCTCCCACCCCCCATTATGTGTCATCATCCACTTATCAGCGAGATCATTCGACATTTGATTTTTTTGAGATTGGCTTATCTCACTTAGCATGATATTCTCCAATTTCATCCATTGCCTGCAAATGCCATAATTTTATCATTCTTTATGGCGGGGTAATATTCCATTGTATATATATACCACAGTTTCCTTATCCATTCATCAATTGAAGGACATCTAGGTTGGTTCCACAATCTGGCTATTGTGAATTAAGCAGCTATGAACATTGATGTGGCTGTATCTCTTTATTATGCTGATTTTAAGTCCTTTGGGTATAGGCCAAGGAGTGGGATAGCTGGGTCAAATGGTGGTTCCACTCCAAGCTTTCTGAGGAATCTCCATACTGCTTTCAGAGTGGCTGCACTAATTTGCAACCCCACAAGCAATGTATGAGTGTACCTTTTTCCCCACATCCTCGCCAACACCTATTGTTGCTTGTGTTCTTGATAATCACCATTCTAATTGGGGTGAGATGGAATCTTAGGGTGATTTTGATTTTCATTTCTCTTATTACTAGAGATGTTGAACATTTTTTCATATATCTGTTGATTGCTTGTAGATCTTCTCCTGTGAAGTGTCTGTTCATTTCCTTAGCCCATTTGTTGATTGGATTATTTTTATTCTTGGTGTAGAGTTTTTTGAGTTCTTTATATATTCTGGAAATTAGTGCTCTATCTGAAGTATGAGTGGCAAAGATTTTCTCCCACTCTGTAGGCTCTCTCTTCACATACTGATAGTTTCCTTTGCTGACAGAAAGCTTTTTAGTTTGAATCTATCCCAGTTGTTGATTCTTGCTTTTATTTCTTGTGCTATGGGAGTCCTGTTAAGGAAGTCTGATCCTAAGCCGACATGTTGAAGATTTGGACCTACTTTTTCTTCTATAAGATGAAGGGTCTCCACATTTTCTTTATGCATTCATCTGTTGAAGGGCATCTAGGTTGGTTCCATAGTTCAGTTATTGTAAATTGAGCTGCTATAAACATTGATGCGGCTGCATCACTGTAGTATGCTGAATCGAGGAGGGTATGAATCGAGGAGTGGGATAGCTGGGTCAAATGGTGGTTCCATTCCAAGTTTTCTTAGGAATCTCTGTACTGCTTTCCAGAGTGGTTGCACCAATCTGCAGTCCCACCAACAACAAAAAAAGGTACAGGTGTACCTTTTTCCCCACATCCTCAACAACACTTATTATTGCTTGTATTTTTGATAGTTGCCATTCTGACTGGAGTGAGATGAAATTTTAGAGTTTTGATTTGCATTTCTCTAATTGCAAGAAATGATGAACATTTTTTCATGTTTGTTGATTTGTTGATCGATTGTATTTTTTCTGTGAAGTGTCTATTCAGTTCCTTAGCCCATTTATTGATTGGGTTATTTGGGTTTTTTTGGTGTTTTTTAAATTCTTTATATAACTTGGAAATTAGTGCTCTATCTGAAGTGCATGTGGTAAAGTTTTTTTCCCATTCTGTAGGCTCTCTCTTCAAATTATTGATTGTTTCCTTTGCTGAGAAGAAGCTTTTTACTTTGAATCGATCCCATTTATTGATTCTTAATTTTACTTCTTGTACTTTAGGAGTCTGGTTAAGGGAGGCAAGTCCTAAGTCGACATGATAAAGATTTGGGCCTACTTTTTCTTCTATTAGGCGCAGAGTCTCTGTTTTATTGTCTTTGATCCACTTTGAGTTGATTTTTGTGCAGGGTGAGAGATAGAGGTTTAATTTCAGTTTGTTACATATGGATTTCCAGTTTTCCAAGCACCATTTGTTGAAGTGGCGAGCTTTTCTCCAATGTATATTTTTGGCACCTTTGTCTAGTATAAGATAACCATATTTAGGTGGGTTTGTCTCTGTCTTCTATTTTGTACCATTGGTCTACATGACTATTTTGCTGTCAATACCATGCCATTTTTGTTACTATTTCTTTGTAGTATAGTTTAAAGTCTGATATTGTGATGCCTCCTGCTTCACTCTTCTTGCAAAGGACTGCCTTGGTTATTCTGGGTCTCTTATTTCCCAAATGAATTTCATCATTGATTTTTCTATTTGTATGAAGAATGTCATTGAGATTTTAATAGAATTGCATTGAATCTGTATAACACTTTTGGTAGAATGGCCATTTTGACAATATTAATTCTGCTGATCCAATAGCATGGGAGATCTCTCCATCTTCTAAGGTCTTATTCAAATTTTTTCTTTAGTGTTCTGAATTTTTCATTGCAGAGGTCTTTCACCTCTTTTGTTAAATTGATTCCCCGGTTTGTTTTTTTTGTTTTGTTTTGTTTTGTTTTGTTTTTTTCTTTTTGAGGCTATTGTAAATGGGATAGTTTTCCTAATTTCTCTTGCAGTGGATTCATCACTTATGTATAGAAATGCATTTGATTTATGGGTATTGATTTTATATCTTGCTACTTTGATGAATTCATTTATGAGTTCTATAAGTTTTCTGATGGAATTTTTTGGATCTTCTAAATATAGAATCATATTGTCGGCAAATAGTGATAGTTTGAGTTCTTCTCTTCCTTTTTGTATCCCTTTAATTTCTTTCATCTGTCTGATTGCTCTGGCTAGGGTTTCAAGGACGAAGTTGAATAGAAGTGGTGAAAGAGGGCATCCTTGTCTTGTTCCAGTTTTTAGGGGGAATTCTTTCAATTTTTCTCCATTTAGAATGATGTTGGCCATAGGCTTAGCATAGATAGTTTTCACAATGTTGGAGGTATGTTCCTACTATCCCTAGTTTTTCCAGTGTTTTGAACATGAAGAGGTGCTGTATTTTCATATGACCAGTTTTTGATGTGCAATGATCTGATATCAATAAAGACTCCAATATTGTCCTATGTAAATGAACCTATAAGAGCAAAACCTAATTTTCAATTCTTTCCTCTAAATATTATTTTAAGTGTCTAATAATAATGATAATGTCAATGGCTATTATGATTATAACATATCACAGTCATTTATACAGAGGCACTTTCACTTATACAGTGTCATTTTAACACTGTGATAGGATAAGACAGCCCCATAATTCCTTAGCCATAATTAAGCCACAAAAGCTCTGAAAATAAGAACTGTTTTGTAAGTCTGGGTCAAAATACCTGACCTTAATTGCAATCAGGCTATAGTCTCCATATAATCCACCTATAAATATTCATAATTTTCACCACAGAAATATTAATATATTTCAATTTGGCACTGCTATCCTGGCCCTGCTGGAATATGCAACTTTACATTTCTAAAGTCCAAAATCTTTGAATTCTCAAAAATGTTTGGCACCACAACTTTCAGGTAAGGAATTGTAGACCTTTATTTTTTAAATCTTCATTTTATAAAGTTTAGGGAATTTAAGTGATTTCTTCAAGATAACAGTTTGTAAATGATAGAGCTGGATCTCTAATTTAGACTCCTTGTTTTCTATCCCCTAGCCAAGGTCATAAATTAAAAAGCCTTTTTCAGCATAAAGAGACTTCATATCTTAGGTAATATCTTGTAAACATGAGTTAATGCAAATTTTCAAAATGCAAAATTTTGAAAATAGTCTATTTGTAACTATCCTTCAAAAATGTTTCTTGCTGCACAAGTTTGTTCTCCATTTCACTGCTTTACACAAATAAATTTCTTGTCTAGCATGAGTTCACTGACCTAGAAGCTAACAGCATCATCAATTTTTATGTCAATGCTATTTTTCACTAAAATTCATAAAATCCACAAAGCAAATAAGACAAAATTTTAAAGAATTACAAATAATTATCCAAGGCATTACATAAATTTTTAATGCCAATCCTATCAATCCTGTGGTAGTTACATTTTTCAGTAAATATTTCTGATTCTCCCTCTATACATGAAAAATTTATACTTCTCTCTACCTTGAGTTAAGCATGATAGGGTAACTTGCTTTGGCCAAGCAAAAGTTGTATTCATACTTCTGAGAAGAAACAACTAGCAATTATACAATCTCCCTTTTCATCTGCTCACAATATTCCAGAAAGTGGCTTCTCCCAGGATGAGGATGACATGGAATTGAGATCCCAAGCAACCCAGAGAAAATATGCAGCATGAAAAAGAAATAAACCTATATTATTTTAAGATAATGGATATTTGAGGGTAGCATAAGCTACTACAAGTTTAGCCTACTACAAATACACCCTTTTCAGCCCTATTTTATATGGACTCATCATTTGCCTTCGCCAGTTGGCACAATGTTGAGCTTTGTCAGTAGAGGGAGCCATAATGACATTGAAGAAGAAGGGGTGTCTCTTCCAGGTTCTGTGTGTTTTGTTGGTTTTGTTGTATAGTTCCTGGCTGCCTGGAACTTAAGGACTACTTCAGTAGTACTAAATCTCCTAGCACATTTCACAGACCCCAAGAAATATCTTTCCAGCAAGTTTTAATGGCACACCAGCAGGCAGTTTGTCAGTTTTTCAGTCAGCTATTTTGCTGCTGTGACTAAAAGATCTGACCAGAACAACTATAGAGGAGGAAAAGTTTATTTGAGAGCTCACAGTTTCTGAGATCTTAGTCCACAGAAGGCCAGCTCCATTCCTCAGGGATCCAGGTGAGGCAGAACATCATGGCAGAAGAGTGTGGCAGAGGGAAGCAGCTCACGTCAACAGGAAGCAGAGAGAGAGAGAGAGAGAGTGTTTCCACTCTCTAGATACAAAATATATACCCCAAAGTCACGCTCCAAATCCAATCTCCAGCCACACCCTACCACTTCAGTTACCACTCAGTTAATTCCTATCAGGGGTTTAATTCGCTGATTGGGTTAAGACTCTCACAACCCAATCATTTCTCCTCTGAACCTTCTTGCATTGTCTCAAACGTGAGCTTTTTTGCAGACACCTCCTATCCAAACCATAACACTCAGTAAGATTAGCTGCACCCTAACAGGTTTCCCAGTGAGTTTCTTGAGCAACCCAGCAAGTATATCAGCAAGTTCCACCAAAAAAACCACACACGATTTCCTGCTTGCCTGTCTCAGTCTGTGGCAGCACAGGTGCTATAGTCACACCCTCCAACAAGCCATGGGGGAGAAAACTTCTTCCAAATTTGTTTCCTTTGTGGGTAGTCTTCCTTAGCCCTAGAAAAGAAGGCTGCTCCCTGCCTCAGGTTAATCCTTTGCATTAAAATGTCCTTGTTCAAATTACTATTGTAGTTTCTATCTTCTGACTAGAGTCTGACATTTAATCTATACTAACATATAAAACTACAAATTGCAATATGAATTGACATTAATATTTTATTACTTTATTTTTTACTTTATTTCTTAGCTACTTCCAATGTTCAGACACCTAAGTCAAAACAATTGATTATATTTTAAACACTGCCATAAAGTTTAAGTCATAGTACATGTTACATCTTTTCATTATACTAGACTTTTAGCTAGTCATTACAGGAAAAAGATAATACATGAAGCCACACTTTATTGTGAGGAAAGAAATGACTATTCAAACAAACATGCCAAGAAAACTCATATTCTTGTGAAAAGATCAAATCCAAATTTTTCCTTACTTGTATTAGAATATAAAGTTTATTCTGAGTCTTAAAAATGACCATCAGATAGCAAAAATATTGCATTTGTGAATATTTCAATGACTTTTCACTGTTAGTCAAATGGTAAAATTATTTATTCCTCACCCTAAAAAAATAAATAAAATTATTGACTAAAATGGCTACTTAGGGAGACTACTTAAGTGTTACATGCAGAATGTAGGACAATTCATTCACACTTCTTGCCGCCAGTTCACTTCACCCCCAGTTAGACCAACGTGTTAATTCAGTTACAAATTGTTAAATCAATTAAAAAAAAATCGGCAGTAATTTGAAGGAGATGTAGTATCATAAACCCAAAGATTCAGTGGATTAGACAAAGGAGAATAAAGGGAAGGGAGGGGGAATGAGAATAGGAAAGACAGTAGAATGAATCAGACATAACTCCCCTATGTTCAAAAATGAATACATGATCAGTGAAACTCCACATCATATACAACCACAATTAGAATAAGTTATGCTCCATGTATGTATAATGTGTCAAAATATACTCTCCTGTCATATATATCTAAAAAGAACACAGGAAAAAAGATTAAAAATTCTTTTAAAAAGTATACTGTAAAATTTTATTTCAGAGATATCATTCTGGAATTTGTGTCTCAGATACAAAATACATTGTAAAAACTAAGTAATACAGTTTTTTATTAGAAAATATGTATCCAAACTCATTTCTACTGGAATAAAAAAATGTGAGGAGAATAATCCCCCTCAAAAAAAAAAGTTCTGAACTTATCCTAGAAATATGTAAAATATGTTTCCTTTCATGGCAAACAGAAATTCATAGATATGGCTAAAATGAGAAAAATCTACAGAACTTTAAGATATAAATGTGTATTATTTTAAGTCACCAACTTTGAGAGTAACAGAAGAAAACTAATGCAAGGAATTCTATGAATAAGCTTGGAAGATTCAGAGCTTACTTTATTAATGAATGTGGCAATACCCTTTCGATAAGCATTAAAACTTGGGGGGGGGGGGGGCATGTTTCAAAAAGCATTTACAGCAGGAGTGGAGGCACACACCCATAATCATAGCTACTTCAGAGGCCGAGGCAGGAAGATCACAATTTTGACACCAGCCTGAGCAACTTAGTGAGATCCTGTCTCGAAACAAAACAAAACAAAATTCAAAAGGAAAAAAAAAAGGTGATAGGAGGGAGGTTGGGGATATAGCACAGTGTTAGGGGTTCAATCCCTAACACTGAGAAATAAAAAGTATCTATTGATGAAATTGATATTCTCTCTTGTCGTCAGTTGTTTTCCTCTACTAACTTATTTATTAGCACTTACATGCTAGACCTTCCTCTAAGGACTTTACAAATGTAAACTCAATTCTCAAAACAGCCTCTAAGACGGACATTATTACCCTATGTACATGTATGATTACACAACCGGGGTGAGTCTGCATCCTGTACAACCAGAGGAATGAGAAGTTGTGCTCCATCTGTGTACAATGTGTCAAAATGCATTCTGCTGACATGTATAATTAATTGGAACAAAAACAAAACAGACTTTAAAATAGGTGTTATTATTATCCCCATTTTACAAATAAACACAGTAAAGTACATAGGTACTAAATAACATAGCAGAATTCAAACCCAGACTGTCTGACTCCAGAGTCCAGACACTTGAGCACTGTTTTCCATAAGGCTAAATAAATGGCAATGTCAGGGAAAGAGAATGGTTTTGAGGTAGAAAGATCTAGGTACAAAGATCTAGGTAAAAATCAGTATTCCTCCTCTTACAAGCATCGTGACTTGCTCCTAGTACAAAGTAAACCCTGAAAGAATGTTAGTTCCCTCTTTCAAGTCTTGCTGCAAGATTACAGATACATTCAAATTCAAACAAAACCTTGTATGGGATACACTTAGAATAAAAGCTGAATACTAATCCCATGTTCCTGAATTTCCACTTCTCTTTCTCTTACTTCTACATGTTCTTTCTCAGATCCTCAGCAGAGACAACCTATGGTGCTACAGAATTGTCTTTAGAGGTACCCTAAATTGTTACTATATCAACAAAAGTAAACTGGAATTTTACTATCATAACTTTACTGAAAAGCCAAAGGGAAAAAACTTAAAGGAAATTAAGCATGAGATGTAGGTATTACAAAGTCTCTTTAAGGTAACTTTAGCCATAATTTACCTCAAATCAAATAGTTTATTTACACACACTGACCGCTTCATTTCTTTGGCTTAACCTTGCTACCATGTTACCTCGTTATTGTTAACAAGCCTGAAGACTTGGTCACTGATGACATGGAAATATTCTTTATATCCTTTATCATCCAGAAATTCAACTTCATCAGGTGTATTCTAAACACTGAGCCCTCATCCTAAAGACTTATGTTTTCAAGGTTCATACCCTCTAAATCAGATATTTAAATGTCTATACTCAAATTTCTCTGATTTTAAATTTCTATTTCTCTTTTGGAATATACCTACAAGATGATCCAATTTCAAACATTCTCTCTGAGGATCCATTTAGCTTTCTATCACCACAATACCACCATTATTATTTTCCAGGGAGTTTTGTTATTGTTGGTTTCTAAAATGCTAACTATTTCAAACAGAAAAATAGCCCAATGATGGGAGGTAAAAAACAGTGTTTACCATGCTGGAATAAATAATAATTAAGTGAAAACTTAATGGAAATGATATTTATTAAATACATTTTGTTCTCATTGATTTCATTTGTTGGCCACTGCTTACTTGTTAGTTTAATTAATACCACACACCATAACTAACAGCTCTCATGGCCAAGAGAAGTAACAATGAAACCTCTTCCAATTATGACCCCAAAACAATCATTTCTTAAGATGCTGGCAGCTATCTATTCTGTATTTAATAAATGTTGGCTATTATTATGTTAGCAGTTATGACAGAGGTATGCAATAAGAGTTGTAAGAATATGAAGAACAGTCACCTAACCCAGTTTTCAACAGGTGGAAACCTGAGCTGTCTGTTGGCATATGAGGTAATTACTACCATTTTTCTAACAGTTTGCTTCCCAGACACACAGATGAAAAATCTGTTTTATCATACTTAATTCCTTTTAACCCAAAGTTGTCTTTAGCCTGAAAGAATTAATACTTTTATCAACACAATTTTTTTCTGTCAAAAATGAATTTTGTGGTGGAGATGGCTAGGTGGTCATCAGATTTGTACTTTCATTTCATGAAGCTGTTGCTGTGGAGCAGTTGCCTGACTCTGGATTAGCTTTCCCAGCCCTGCTTGCGTCTAGATGGGTTCATATGGTGGGTAACTACCCTCATCCACTCCCATTAGACTCTACATGAATAACACATGTGTTAACATGAGCACTTACATGTGTTAAGTGACTGCAAATTATGTAACATATACATAATTTGGGAGGTTTTGATAAATAGAGGGTCTGAACAAATACTGCTGGAGGCACAAGAGAAAGATGGCATTTTTTTGTCCCTTATGACATTTTTTTTCTTCCAACCAAGTTTATGTTCAGCTTATGTTACTGTAACTAACATCATGTTAACTAATACAAATTCTCTTATTATTATTTTCTTTTACTTGTTTAACTTTGAAAAACCTTTAAATATCTGTGCAATGGTTAACTCCAAAAGTATTTTCATGGTACTAAATTTTCTTTGACCTCTCTTTAGTGATTGTCTGGTCTAAGCTAAAACTAAAAGTCTTAGTCATAAAATTCTTAAATACACAATTTGCAAGGAAGGTGGATTTCCTCTGTATGGTGACTACTGGGCTGTCCCATGTATTTGTCTATTGAGCCATTATGATAAAGTACCATATACTGCATGGCTTATAAACAACAGAAATTTATTTTTCATAGTTCCAGAGTCTAGGAAGTCCAAGTTCAAGGTGGTAACACATTCATTGTATGGTACAGGCCCGCTTCCTGATTTATAGGTCACCGTCTTGCCATAACCTCACAAGGTAGTAGGATAAAGAAGCTCTATGAAGCCTTTTTGTTTTAAATAAGGGCACTAATCCTATTAGTGAGGGCTCTGCCCTTGTGTCCTAATTATCCCCAAAATGCCCCACCTTCTATTACCTCTATTACCATCACGTTGTGGATATAGGTTTCAACATATGAATTTGGGGTACATAAACATTCAGTCTGTAATTTAATTCCAACAGATTTTATTGTTGAGGGTTCTTATACCAACAAATAAGAAGGATGTGAGCATCACCTCAGTCTGTGAATTGAACAATACCAAAGCACCAAACACCAGTTATTCTACTAACTATATTGTTTAGTGTACTTTTCCCCCAGTTTTAAGCAGACTGGACGCTAGTAACAGGATGTGTGAAACTGCCAAGCCATTTTTCCCTTCTAGCTGATCATAAATTTGGTTGGGGAAAAAAAAAATCTTTACGTGACAAAGAATATCATCTTTTTCCTATGCCTAAAGCAGCATTTATTCAGACCCTCTATCTACCAAAACCTACCAAATTATGTAATGTTACATAAAAATATTAAAGGTTTATAATATAAAACTATCTAAAAGTTAATTCTAAAAACCTTTAAAAAGCATTTAGCTAGCACTATGTTGTATAAAAAATATACATTAGAGCTTCTGATGTGCATAAATAATACAGATAAAATAAATGTTCATAATATATAAACTATATAAAAGGTGCTAATTCTTGGAAAACTAATACTATCTTGTTGCCTTCAATTCTTTTTCCTTTTATTTTTTTCCCCTGCTATTTTTGGTACTGGGAATTTAGCCCAGAGGCCTTCAACCACTGAGCTACATCCCCAGTCCTTTTTTTATTTTTTATTTTGAGACTAAATCTCACTAAATTACTGAGGGCCATGCTAAGTTGCCAAGGCTGGCCTCAAACTTGTAATCCTCCTGCCTCAGCCTCCCATGCCTCTGAGATTACAGGTGTGTGCCACTTTGCCCAGTTTGCCTTCAATTCTTCAGGTAACAGTACCAGAGAGAAAGTAGGTGAGATATTATATCATTAATGAGTCTAAACTTTTTCCGTGGATAACCCTACCTCCAATAATAATTATGTAACTTCTTACTTCAAAACTTAAACATAATCTTCACCAACTTCAACAGGTCATTTCCATTGCTAATTTCCTGTCTATACTGTCTTAAAATACATTCATATCTCCAAAATTCCCTTAGAGATGATGGAGGAATACACTCATGGAAGGAAATTTATTGTAGTTAAACCTAATGTAAAAAATAAAGATTGTGTGATAGCTTAAAATATCCAAAGGATGAAACAAAGTCAGAGGGTAAGACATTCACTGCAACTATTATTAATGGGAGCAAAGAAAATTTGATAAAAGAGAGACAGTCCAGGAGTTTTGAAAGATTGTATGACATGAAATAAAAAAGTTTTAAAAGCTATTAAGTAGGATTCTGACAAGTATGAATGGACTCAAGGAGCCCTGGCCTTTTTCCTTCTCCCCTTTTTCCTTTGTCCTCTTTTCTTCCTTCTTCCTTTTCATCATTTTACTACTGTTCTATTGTTTGCCACCCCAACCCACTATATCCCAAGTTGTAGTGACTTCTAGTGATTCACATACATTTTATAAACTCTTTAGAATAGTTAAAACAATAAAAGAAGTCATTTAACAACTGCACCCTAAGAAAATACTGGTCCTAAAATCAGATGAGTTCAGAGAGCTAAACTATCAATGAGATGAGCAGACACAGGCAAATTTATACTATGTAAAGTAGTCAAGCAAGCAAGAATCATAAGAGCTTACCCGACCGTACACCCAGTTGCTAATCCTGGCAATTTTGGCTTGTAAACTTCAAAAATCTGTCTGCATTCTCCATTTCCACCTCCATTGTCTTATTTGTATAGCTTCATCATTTATCACCTGGATTACTGTAAATCTCCTAACTAGTGCCCTTGTCTCTAGTATTACATCTTCTCATCAATCAATGCTGTAGGAGAGTTTTTGCTTTTGTTTTCCAATGAAAGCCTAGTTATATTGTGCCACTGCTTAAAACTTCTATGTGATTTCCCACTGCTTTCAGGATTAAACTCAAATCCAAAGAACAGTATATAAGGTCTTAAAAGGTCTGACCCTTGACATTCCTCCAGTTTCCTCTACTGACTCATCTCCTCTTAAACTCTATGTTCTAAGATGCATTAATTAAAAAATAAATAAATAAAACTACGCCCTAAGCTCTCCTGAACCACTTCAAGTGAGTTTTTTGACCATGATCCACATGCCATGCAACTTTTATTAAAAAAAAAAAAAAAAAAAAAAAGAGTTCTTTGGTAAAGGGAGACCTGTATGTTTTAGGATTTTTGCTTGAAAGTATCTTCATCTACCCAGCTAACATCCACCTCATCCTTTGAGAGAGAAGAGATGCCATCTCCCCAAAATCAGATCAGAAATACCTCTTGTATAAATATATTCATTATACATTGGTACATAGTGGTCTCCTAGCACTTCCCATGCAATGTTTTAATTGTAGTTTATCACATTTTTTACAGTGAACTAAGGTTTAGTTGACAATGGTTAAAAGTATTTTTGACACCAGAAATAACTGGATTCCATTAGATGACCAGAGAATACAAAAGTCTAGGAATGAAACTTTTAGAGATTTTATAAGGTAAACGGTCTGACACCCTCAATAATACCAAAGAAACAACAAAACTACTTATAAGGTTAGTCTAATTTTTTTACTATAATTATAATGTACTAAAAACTCCTTTACAGTATTTTTTCATGACACAACATTTTTATAATCATAATCCATATGACTATGGTTGTCCTTAGACTCTCTGTCCCTGAAATACATGACTCCTTCTATTTAAGGCATTCTGTGCACTCCTAACTACTCAGCTCTGCTGAACACAATGGAAATTTCTAAATGTTCTGAAAGTAATTTTTAAAGCAAAATACTCCTTAATTTTTAGTATTCTTTGAATTAAAAATGATACAATATCACAAGTTTCTTCTGTTTTCTAGTCAAAATAAATAGGTTCCTAGTCCAAATGAGAGTTTCAATCAGACACAAATACTGTAAGTTTGTCTCTAAGCAAAATAAAAAAAATACAGCATAAGTTTAAAGATTACATTTGATTTCAAAAAGGACACTACTACATAAACAATCCTTTTTCTTTAGGATTATTAGATTTCACCTTAAAAGTAAGCACTACCTATATGAATATGAATATAGTATTTCATTCCCAATATTTTCATTCATTCACCTAATTTTTTAGTAATACTATGGGTAAAGCATTGTATTAAATCAGAGCTGAGGTTTCAATTATGAACAAGACAGGCATGATGTCTACTCTCTGGGAGTTTATAATTTAGCAAAAGAGACCATAAACAAGTGAACAAAAAAATCACTGTAAATTTTTATAAGAATAATTAGGGAAATATAAAAAATATTGTAATAAAGAATAAAGGAGAGAACCTATTTAAGAAAGTATGAGCAGAAGAGAGCTCTCTAAAGATGCAAATTTGAAGCAAAGGCCAAAAGAATGACATAGAGGCAATCATGCAAAGATGGAGTTTATTTGAGGGAAAATATGAAGAAGAGCATTCTAAGCTCTAATAACCACACTTCAGATTTAGCTTAACCTGAAGAGGTTTTTTAGCTTAACATGAATAAGAGAAATAAGTAAATGCATATTTGGTAAAATAATAGAATAAAAATTGATCCCAGGCAATTCTAAGGACAATGCACAAATCAGTTCCCATCACACAATCACCTTTGACAATCATTATCTTATCAATAACCAATAATTTCATGTCAGTATTATTTTCACAACTATGCCTTAGTTATCAGTCTCCCTAAGATGGTTTTTGCTAAAGAAACTACTTCCAAGTCCCTCTTCCCACCCTTAATCTTACAGACAAAGAATTAAGTTATTGAAAAGCTTCCTGGTAAACAAAGGAGAGAATCTCTCAATTTTTAGAAAATGGGAAGATTTCATCCAGGAATGCTATGAAAATGTTAAGGCTGAAAAAGCACTGTCTACAACCAGTTAATAATAATGATTATTTATTGCATACCAACAGATGCAAGGCAGGACACTTAAGTCTATAATGATCACAACAATCCCTCATTATTATTCAGAACAGATGAGATAACTCAGGGAGTTTAATAACATAAGCAAATCCTATAGCTATTAATCAGTAAAGGAAGGTTTCAAGTAAAAAATTCATCTGGCTTATCACACTTGTATCCACTACCTTTTTATTCATCACACAGTCTTAATTAGTTCTTTATCAAGGTGTATTGTCAACTGGAAGGTATTTAATTGCCTTTACTTTAAAATATAAAATATATATAAAAACATATTAGGCACTTTCTTATAAAATGCCAATCAATTTGTAGAGTACACTTTGAATCCTTAGAAAATTTACAAGCTTTCAGTTTGGGGCAATGGCAATGTTATTTACACATTGTAAAAATCTTACTTATTTAAGTCTTCAGGATGGCTGGAGGTGGTAGCGCATGCCTATTATGCCAGCAGAAGGTTGATGCAGGAGGATCCCAAGTTCAAGGTCTGTCTAAGCAACTTAGCAAGACTCTATCCCCAAATAAAAAGGGCTGGATATGTAGTTCAGTAGTAGAGCACCCCTGGGTTCAATCCTAACTACCATACACACACACACACACACACACACACATACATACACACACAGTCTTCATGATTCAATTGCATAATTTATCTGACATGCAATGTGTAAGAAGGAAATGATTTTTTTTAATATTAGAAGTTGAAAGACTGCTAAATAGATCACAAACTCAAAAGTAACAAAACAAAAATGTAATAAAGTCAAATACATTTTTTTAAAACTCTTGACCAGGCACAAACAGGTCCTAAAGCAAAGAATTAATAAAGAGCATTAACAAATCACTAAAAGTTACTAGCAGAAAATATAAATTGCTCTAAGCAAATGTAAAAGGCTCTCAACTGAATACAGAAAAATTGCAAATTTAATTGACACTGGCATATTTTTCACTGAAATCCTAACAAAGTTCACCACACACTGAGTTAGCAAAGAAGAGGGGAAGTCTCCTTCCTACATATCACTTACACATATTTCCTCAAGGATAGTAATATTTATAAAAATTTAAAATATACTGACACTTTGACCAAAAAT
Source organism: Sciurus carolinensis (assembly GCF_902686445.1). Lineage (NCBI taxonomy): Eukaryota > Metazoa > Chordata > Mammalia > Rodentia > Sciuridae > Sciurus > Sciurus carolinensis. Next base: position 35,540,616 of record NC_062213.1, read on the forward strand.
TTTGTGTCTAGGAATTTATTCTGGAAATATACTCATACATGTGGGATATATATATATATATATATATATATATATTTATTTTTTTATCAAAATGTTTCTAATGGTAGAATACTTTAAAAAAGCCAGATGTTGTAGCGCATGCCTATAATCCCAGCAACTTGGGAAGCTGAGGCAGGAGGACTGCAAGTTCAAGGCCGACCTGGGTAACTTAGTGAGATTGCCACAAAATAAAAAATAAAAAGGGCTGGGGATATCAGTGGTAAAGCATTCCTAGGCTCATTCCTCAGTACCAGGGGAGGTGAAAGGTGGGGGGGAGGGACCAGAAACAACTTAAATACCCATAAATATGATACTAAAGAAATTGCAGAAAGTTCATCAAATGAGTTATTATAGTCATTAAAATGAATAAGACAGCTATATATTAACAGATGTGAACTGATCTCCTAAAAAGCAAACTGCAGTACATATTTGTTTTTATGTTCACATACATGTGTACATATATCCATACATGTGTGCACACACACAAAGATACACACAATATTTGACATACATGTGCCTATTTTTATGCACAGACTATCTCTAGAACATTATGTTAAGTGAAATAGGCCAAACTCAGAAAGTCAAGGGTGGCATGTTTTCTCTCACACGCGGAAGTTAAAGAGGAAATAGGAAAAGAAACCTGGAGTGGATCTCATGAAAAACAAAGGGAGATCAGTGAAGTAAAAGAAAGGAACCAGGCAGAGGGAGGAAGGGAAGGATAGGGGAAATACTGAGAAATGATACTGGCCAAATTACATTGTTATATACTATACATGTTTGAATATGTCACAATGAATCCCACCACTATGTACAACTGTAATGCATGAATTAAATTATGGAAAAACTATCTCAGGCATGAACCTCTTAAGATATGCCCATTTATTTAAAAATTATATGTATCTTAGTACTGCCAATCTATATATTAAATATTAATGAAGTTTAATTTCTTTCTTTTGCAAATAGAAATAGAAACTTTAATATTCTCTTTCTGTATTCCAAAATAACATCATGTGACGCCCTTGGGTATGCCCACCTCACTTTGCTTAATACTTAATATGAATATTGAATCTCACAGATCATGCAAAAAAATATTTTCATACAGCAGTTTCAAATTCTTCACACATCAAACTTATTTTTAACATAGTTGTTAAAAGGTAGCAGATGTGAATTTGGATTTCGGTTTATTTCTATGACCTATCAGAATAGATATTAACTTGCAACTAAATGAGTGCCACTACACAGAAAGGCTAGTTTAGTCAGAATCTAAAGCTTTCTTCGAAATAGTAATCAATTGGTATTATTTTTCTTACATATCATATTTATTTAATATCCAATATTGATAATATACTACAAAACATTTTAAACAATATTTAAAACTAAATATATTATGCTTTAGTCTCCAAGTAACTTCTTAAAATGAATATAAATACAGTTCTGAAATCATATAGCCATTTTGAGGGTAAGATCCCTTTCCAAGGCTGTTAGGTAGAAATGCAAATAGATATTTTAAATAATTTTATTTTAAATAAACAAATTTAGATATATAAATACCTATTTTTCATGGGTATATTATATATTTCATGAATATATATTTAGAGACTTTTCTGTCTACCTAAATTATGCACATTAAATGCACAAACATGTATTTGCATAGTATGTAGTTTTACATACAGATATATCATATACTTATGCAGCTATCTAAAAAATCTTTTACAACATTTTCCTATGAAATATATTATTAATTTTGAATAATTCTTAATACTCAAAAATTCATTTAAATTTCTGTATGCTAAACAGACACAGAACTGTAATGAACTAGTCAATAATCACAATGATTTAGCATACTATTAAAAAAACATTTTTACATTTAAATATGTAAGTCAAAAAAATAAAACTATGCTTTAAGCATCATTTTGGCAACAGTAGTTTTTAGCAATTATAGCAAAAAGTATGAATGCATATATTTAAACATAAAATTGTAAGTTATCAAAAGCTTGACTTTGTTAGTGTCCATAATAAAGTTAAGCAGAGTTAAGAGTATGCTAAAAGTGCTTTTAAAACTACTTCTTTGTTCTTCCACTAGTTGAAATAAACTGCTCAACTTGCTTAGTTTTCATATCCAATGCCAATTAATAAATCACATTCTCAAATAAACATTCAAACACAAAAGTTAGCTTTGAAGAAGTAATTCTTAATTTCAGTCAATATGTCCGGAATACATTTGCTCTTCTTCAATATCTCATGAGAAATTGTATCTTTTTTCTAAGATGAGACTATTTGGTATAGGTTTATTACACAAATTATATGAAGTAGTTTTCATTAAAATATGGAAAAATATATATGTATAGGCCACAAAAACTATGTCTTTATAAATGCATGAAAGAATACTGAACTTAACAACCTGTTTTTTAAAATTTGTGTTGAGGTCAGCGTGTTATTTCCTTCATAGAAGAACCCGACACTTTCAATCGTGCGTTTCTATGAAGAATAAGGGAAAAGTAGATTTGATGACATAACAAAAGAACGGTCCCCCCTTTGGTATATAAACTTAATCTTTCACTAAATGACTCATTTCAAGAAAAAAGAAAAAAGTTGAGTTGAAAAAACATACAAAGGTTACACTTGTTTTGCACGATCTCTTTCGTAGTAACCGAGAAATCAAATAACCATGAAACATTTAAAAGCAAACCTGTAGAAACAAATCTGTTACACTGAGGAGAAAGCAATCTCAGAGCTCAAGATAACCCGCCTGGACAGTTCCCTAGTGCTGAAGTTACACAGCATCTAACCAATGCCTGGGTGCTACGGTACGCCTCCCACCCCCGGCAAAATCCGGGCTGCCTGGACCACGAGCACAAAGAGTAGAACTTCACGAGGTAGGAAGCAATCCAAACCACAATACTGGTACGAGCTGGAGTCTCTTCAGGATTACACAGATTTACTAGTTGCAAACAGGAAGAGCAGCAGAGTGCAGGGTGTTAGCACCCGCCGAGGGGGAGGGGCTGGAAGATGGCGGCGGCCGCACACCCACCCGAAACGCTACAGAGTTTAGGCCCCTCGCCGGTGCCGCCGCCCTCGTGCCGGCGGCGACCGAGGGCAGCTCTCCTCTTCCCGGCGCAGGGGACAAAGCGGCCCCGCGGAGGCGCAGGGCAAGGGACCCCCGGCGGCGCCCGCAACTCGGGTCGGCGCGCCTCCGCCCGGTCCGGCCAGGGAGCACCTGTGCACGGCCATATTGGATTCCTTGTCCCAGTCACTGCCTCCTCGAGAGGAGGGCGGGAAAGGAAAAGGGACACCAGCAGCCTGGTTCAACCCCATCCCCACCAGGACCACGGAGCTGAACTGGCCGGCGGGGAAAGCCGGAGGGCGCCGGGGAAAATTACACCGCCCTAAGACTGGCCACCGTCACCTCAGCCGGCCTCCGCGCCCTCCCTCCGAGACACACACCCCCGCGCTCTGACACCCAGAAAGCAGCCCCGGCGGCCGGCGCGGGCCGCAGCCCTCGTGGCCCGGGCGCCGCGGGCGGGAGGGAGGGCGGCGATCGGGACGCGCAGGCGGCCGCGGGGCAGCGACCGAGGGGGCGGAGGGGCAGAAGGGAGGCGGGAAGATGGAGCCCGGTCCTTACTTGAGCACTGACTGCTCCTTCTCCTCTTCCTTCTTCTGCCGATCCATAACAGCCAGGATGATTTTCCTCTCCTCCTCGGTGAGGTGGCTGAGGTCGGGCATCTCGGGCTGCGGAGGCGGCTGAGAGGCCGCCGGGGTGGGAGCCGGGCGGCCCCGGGGCCCGACAGGAGCCGACATGTTTGGTGGAGCTGAACCACCCTAGGGAAGCGGGGAGCCAACTCCACTGGCAGCGGCGGCACAGGCGCGGGCGGCTGGGGCAGCCTCCGGCGCTGGGACAAATACATACAAATCAATGGCCTTCAATCTGAGGCGACAGCCCCCCTCCCCCAAGAAAGAGCCGGGGGAGGGGAGGGCAAGCGGGGTGGGGAAGGGAGGGTTGAGGAGACCGCTCCGGGAAATGTTTCTTCTTCCCGGGGGCGAAGGGCTGGAAGTGAGCGGTTCGGGGAGAGAGGAGCTGGAGGCCCAGAGGCGGAGTGCGCGGAGCGGCAGGGGAGGGTAGTGGAGTAAGGTGGCGGGGACAGCTAAGGGTGGGGTGACTGGAGGGAGCAGGCGGGAAGGCGGCGCGCGGGCCGGGACGCGAGTGTGTCCGGCCGCCGCGGGGGCCGGGGGCGCGCGCGTTGTTCGGAGAGGAAAGGGGTGCCTGCGAACCAGGCCCCCGGGGGAGTCGCGGGAACTCGCTCCGAGCGCCGGGAGGCGGCGTCCGGCGGGCCGGTGGAGCGCTGAGGCGAAAGCGGGGAGGGTAGTGAGGAAGCAGGGCGATTTCCCTGAGAAGCAGCTCAGCCGTCCCGCCGGCTGACGCGTCACAAGCCTCCTCTGCGCTGAGAGGAGGACCCCTCCAGAAACTGCGAAGATCGGGCCGCCCGGCCGGAGGCTGCCGCAGGAGACCCCCACCCCCACCCTGGGCTAGAGTAGGGAAGCGAAAGCCGAGAAGGAATGACTAGGGCTAGTGGCGGAGAGTGTTCGGGCCAAGGCCCTTCCACTGTCAACGTCCGAATTCAAGCGAGCTCCGACGCGCAGCAGGGTCGGGCTCCCGGCCCTCATCACGCGCCGCCCGGGGTCTCTCAGCCGCCGCCGCCGCCGCCGCCGCCGCCCCTTGGGTCGGTGGAATCGGCGCGTAGGGCCCGCTCGCTGCGCCGCCGCTGCTCGATGCCGCCACCCGCGCCGCCTCCGCCCCTCCGCCTTCCAGGCTCTTCCCGCGGGGGCCGCGTCACCTCCCCGCAGCCCAGGCCCCGGCACGGCGGGCGGCGGGCGCCCCACCCGAGTGGGTTGGGGCCGAACGGGGAGTGGTAGGGAGGAGGGAGCCCGACTGCGGAGAACCCAGATGTGGAGTGCGGGGTAGAGTGGGAGCGGAGGTGGAGGAGAGGTGCCAGGTGTGGCAGGTGGGGAGGTAGAGAGGGGTGTGAGCGTGGGGGCTGGGTGGTGGCGCCCGAGGTGTGGGGCGGGTAGGGAGCGTGAGTGCAGCGAAGCGCCAGTGTCAGGTCAGTAGATGGAGTTCGGTAGGGGCGCGGGGGACAGGCGCTGGCGTGTCAGGCCCTGAAGTGAAGGAGTGGAGCGCGTGAAGGAAGAGCTCCGGAGCTGTCCGGGTGGAGTCCTGAAAGGGGGAGGACGTGCACGAGGGGGTCCCCCTGAAGTGTTAGGGACGGAGGCCAATATGGAGGAAGAGCCGCGAGGAGTTACCTGAATGGGGGTCGGGGGATAAGAGGGAGTGGGGAGCGCTGGTGGTGTCGCGGGCTGGGATACCAAGCGGGAATGTGGAAGTTCTGGAAAACAGGGCAGAGAATTCTCTCAGGGGTACTGAGGGGAAGACGTAGGAGACCGCGAGGTGAGATTGGGACACTCAGGGATTGTCAGGGCTGGGGTGGGGGTGAGGACGAACAGGCGGCCGGCCGGAGGCTGCAAGCGTGAAAGATTTAAGCCTCAACCGGAGGGCAGGAGGAGCCCCGCTTGGGTCAAGGGCTTCGCCGGTTTGGCCCTTCTGGGCTCTCGCGCTAGTCTACAAAGAGGCAGAGAAGCAAGAGCAGAGGTTCAGTCTGATTTTCGAAGCACGGAGAAGGACTCAATGAAATAAGACCAGGGAAGAGGCAAAGCCACTCCTGGAGGAATGAGGTGGCCGCCGCCTTCTGCTCTGCGCGGGGTTGAGCACCGCCCTGGCAACCCTCCCGCGGGGGCGGGGCAGGGAACAGCCGGGAGAGAAGCCAGGCGGGTGGACTGGGCTGGGCGTGAATGGCCAGGGGTCCTCTCTCTGACCCGCGCTCTCCCAGAGCTGTGGACGACAGAGTCCGGCTGTGTGTCTGGGTGTACACACGCCTACCTCGCCCTGCCCTCTCGCGCTGTTGAGTACCAGGTCAGATTATGGTCTTGCGTTACACCTTGGGGTTTGTATTATATTTACCTCCTTGCTGTGTAGTAAGCTCGCTCCCTTCTCCCTCCGTTCCCCAGGTACCATCTGACTAGCTCCCAATTTAAAACAGCTAGGAACAAAGAAGCCGTAGAAGTCTCCTGCGATTACTAAGCTTAAATTTCTGTTTTTTCCTACCATGCCCTGTAATGGGAAAGAGAAAAGGAAACCGTTTACTCACGTGCTGTTTTTATTATTATTTATTATTATTATTAATCACCTGTTTCAACAAGATGCATACATACTACCAATCAACTTTAGTCTGTTTGGAGCTAGGCAAACCAGATGAGATCATATAAATTCAATTTATTTAATTTCGATTTAAAGAATTTTAACTCTCACCTACCTTAGTGACGGTACCAACATATGAAATACTGTGGACATGAACCTGAATCACTGAGACATTTGACTTACAGAATTGAAGCAGAAGTGAGTGGCCTTGCTGTTTGTTTCCTTTTTACAGTCTTTACTACAACTAGTTAAGGTTTTCTATTAAATGAAATTCTTAGACGTGAAAATTATCTTAATATTATCTACAACTGGGCATGATGGCACATGCCTGTAATCCCAGTAACTCTGGAGGCTGAGGCTGGAAGATTGCAAGTTCAGGGCAGCCTCAGCAATTTAGCATGACTCTCAGCCGCTGAGCAAGCAAAAAAAAAAAAGGACTGAGGATGTACCTCAGTGGTGAAGCATCCTTGGGTTCAATCCCCAGTACTACAATAAATAAGTCTACCATTAGTCACATATCTTCATGAAGTAAAATTTTGTCACAGTATGTATCATACCAACAGAATAGACATCATAAAAAACAATACTTGCTATGTAGAAAATACTATACTGTTATGAACTTTACACGAATTAAAATTTTCTATTGGTTTAAAAATAAAATATATCATATAAAATTTATAAATGAACTTTAGCCAAGTGAGCTACTTTTCAAAATAATTGCCCCCAATTTAACATAAGACTGCTATATTCAGCACTAAATAAACTGTCTTGCAAGATCTCTTTTGGTCTTTGTACAATATGGATCTTAGAGGTGTTTGTCTGTTCTGTTTAGTGTTTTACTTAAAATCTTTATCATTATTCACTGTATCTTGTATGGTATTGCATTTTAGGGCATATCCCTCATTGTATAAACACATTCGAAGTTGAGTCAAAACTGCAGTGTTTTTGTTTAACTTTAGAAGTAACATGGCCATCTTCATCACTGAATTTTCAAGGTTTTAACAGGATGACAATTATTCCCAAAATATTCCCAAAATGTAAGTCCTTTTCTGCAGTTCCTAGAGGCTTGTGAAGCCTGTGAGACCGTGGACTTTCATCTTAATAAGGACTACTTGTAATCTGTAGTATTAGGTGACATATCTAAAAGTCCACAACTATAAATTAAAATCATCACATTGTTAGAATTTACTGAGAACTGAGTACTCTGCTAAGAAATCTAGCTGCCTCACAATGCTCTGAATCATTTGCAGCTCCCCTACGGCACACAAATAGATGCTTGGCATTCCTGCAGCTTCTAACAGGTCTCCCTGCTTCTATCCCTTGTAATTCTACAGTCTCTTCTCAATACAGCATGAAGAGCAAGCATCCTAACACTAGCCATAACACCCCACTGGTCAAAATCCTAAAGTAGCTCCCCACTTTATTTATTAAGATTTAACTCCTTAAAGTCTACAAGTCCCCCTTGATCTTTCTAACCTCATCTCCTATTACTTTAACTGTTCCCTCTGCCTAGAGTATTTTTTGCTAAGCTATTCATTTGACTAATTCCCTCTTCTTCAGTTTTTTTGCTCACTTGTCCATTCTATTTAATATTCCAACCTGCCCCATACTCTCCCTGTTTACTCCAGCCTCCTTTACCCTACCCTTCTTTTTCATTTCTTCCATTGCACTGCCACTCTCTTAGAACTATTTTTACTCTAAATTGAATAATATACCAGTTTGTTATGTTTATCATTGGTATCTACTTCCTCCAACTAGAATATACGCACAAAGGCAGCAAGAATTTTACTAGTGTTTCCCAAGAACCCAGAGAAATACATGGCATCCAGTAGGTGTTGCAACAAATATTTGTTTAATGGGTTTCTGTGAAGATTTATTCTTAATATTAGTTTAAGTTGGGTAGGAGAAAGGGAAAAAGCATTCTTAACAGCAGGAAAAGTGGATGCAAGGAAACTCCGAACTCTGCCAAAATATCTAGGTTTCTTTAGGATTCAGGTCTTTTCACCTCGTGACCTTACCTCCAGTCCATCCTACATACTCATCCCACTCTTCAGCCATGACAGTCTTCTTGCATTTTACCAAATGTGTAGTTTCTCATCTCTGTAACTTTACTACCATCAACTTGGATCACCTCTTCTCTTCCCTTTCCCATAACCTTCTCTTTCAGTTAACTTCTTTGTCTCTGCCATATGTTCATCTCCTTTTTCTCCTTCTTCCACCTGTTCGCCCCAGGCTGTCTGATCATTGTACACACCCTGCTCACAGATAGCACTTGTCACAATGTGTTGTAGCCATTTCTTTTCTTGTCTATGTCCTCAACTGGACCATGAATTTTTTAACAGCAAGGAATAGGAATATGCCTTTCTTTCCAGAGCCTATCAGAGTGTCTCATATATTAATGGGGCTCAATAAATACGTTTAACAAACATGAGTACGCAAAACAATGAAAAAAAATCACATACTGGAGCATGAAGAAAGGGAGGCAGAGAGTTGTAGCAAAAGTTAACGTTGGAGAAATAGGTTGTAGCAATATTATGCTATAATTTATATGCTATGCTGAAAATTTTGAACTTGTCTTATAATAATTAGGAAGTGGAAGTTTTTTAACCAGAGAAATGACATGATCAAGTTAGATTTTCAGGAAAATATCCTGCCTTCCATTTTTCATCTATATCTAAAATACCCACTGATACAGAATTCCTCAAACGACACAGATGCACAGTGGCTTAGGCATGGAGACACAAATAGCAAAATTTTTACTTCCTGTTTTCAGAATTTATTTTCGTAGCTATTTTGCTCAGTAGATTATAGCAGCATGATAATGAGGCCAAGGTCATGGTTAAAATCCCCAAGTGAGTCAGTCGGTACAGTTGCTACAGCTGACTGTTAATCTTTGCCAGTTGTCAAATGACCATATATTTCTTAACCAGGAATTGAGTGGGAGACTGTGACTGGTTCATCCAAAGTTAATCAACATTATTAGAGAATCAGTTCAAAAAGCATGACTATTGGTTATAGGACCATAATGTCACTTTAAATTAAAATAATAGTATTTTATTAGTGATGACCAAAGAGCACAGCATCAGAGAAAGAATACATTATTTGTTCCTAGAAAACTAGGGATTAGTACGATTTAATTATTGGGATTCACAGCCAAGAAATAATGAAAAATGTAGTGGTTGTTAGTGTAGATAAGTTTTATTTATTACTTTTTGTGCATATGGCAGCATAGGAGGTTATTTTTTACTTATCACATCATAAAAAACTTAAAGCTATTATATTGAAAGAATCTGGGAAAATAGTATTTCAATTATCTTTCATTTATAACATAAAAAGTTATTTCTATTTTTTCCCCTTGTAACAGTCAATAAGTACATCTATAAAATGAAATTGGACAATATTAGAAGTTGGTACATGTAGACATAATTGTCATTAGTTTCTTAATTAAATGTTTATCTTAATTACAGCTCTGACCACTTAAAGAAACTTTTTATAGTTAATTTTATGAGGGCAGAAATAGTTTTAAATCGCCCAATAAATGAATGGATCTGGGCATAAAATACTGATTAAATAACAGCAGCTGCTGACATCATAAAAATAATCAACAAGGTATTATGTGCTTCCTGATGAAAGAACATAATACCACCTGTGAAGTTGTCTTGCCAAATACAAAACAAAGCAAAATTAAACCTGAATCTGAACATCTTCTAGAGCCATCTCCCAATTTACAGGATATTTGGAGAATAGAGGAACATATTAAACTGCACCATGGGATTGCAATCTATGAGACATTCTAGAAAACATACTAAAAGACAAAATCCAGTTTTTTCAGTAAATGTATTGCAAGAAAAAAAATGAAAAAATGAAGGGTGAGATCTGCAATTTAGATTGGAAACCTCATTTTGACCCTGAGTTTAAAAAAAAAATGGAAAAAAAAGTTTATTACAGAATTAGAAATTTGGATAGTGGGTATTTGATGATAATAGAGAATTATTGTTATTTTTAGAATAATAATATCATGATGATGTTAAAAATAAAAAATTGTGACACATAATGAAATATATCTGGACAAAATGATGTGATATTTGAGTTGTGCTTCAGAATAATATAAGTGAAGGATTGACCATGAAGGACCAGAAAAATCATTCATAACAAAAAATTTTAAAAGAATAAGGGTCTCGGGCTGGGGAGATAGCTCAGCTGGTAGAGTGTTTGCCTCGCAGGCACAAGGCCCTGAGTTCGATCCCCAGTACGGCAAAAAAAAAAAAAAAAAAGAATAAGGGTCTCTAAATTCCGTTCTTGTTACCATTTATTATACTAAGATATCAATATAAATTCAGATAATCCTTTATTAAGCATTCATTATTTGACAGATACTGTATTAGATGTTTTCACATTTTTTACCACCTTCTACAAAGAATATATTAGTCAGGTTTGCATCACTGACCAAAATGCATGACAACACTTAAAGAATATTTTGGTTCACTGTTCCAGAGGTTCAGTTCATGGTCAGTTGAGTCCATTCCTCTAGGTCCAAGGTGAGGCAACATCATAGTAGAAGAGGACAGTGGAGGAAAACTGCCAGCTCATGACAGCAAGAAAGCAAAGGGAGGGGAAGGGGCCTCAGGAAAGATGAATCCTCTTAGGACAAACCCCCAGTGACCCACCTCCTCCAGCCACACCCCCCATAGTCCTACAGTTATCATCCAGTTAGTCCACTCAAACTAGGATGAATTGATTAGGTTACAACTCTCATTATCCAATCATTTCACCTCTGAATACTCCTGCATTAATATAGGGGGGTTTCTCATATCCAAACTATAACAAAGAATTACTGTCACTTCATTTTATAAGTAAGAAAACTAAGCCTCAGCCGTCTGTGATTTGACTAAATGAAATGGTTAAACTTCAAGCTTAGTTTTCAAATCTGTTTCTCCTGGCTCCACATTCATTACACAATACTCATTTGCTTAATGTGGTTATATGTAGATATTCTGTTTCCCTGACCAAAATCTAAGTACACTTTTATTGTAGTGCCTGGCATCTAATAAGAATAATAAAATAGTTATATTTAACCCAAAAATCTTTATCATACTTGAAAAAATAATCAGTTTTTTTTTTAATTAGAACAGAAACTAACGTTTAGTTAAGGTGATAATATATGTTCCATTTTGGCTTGACACTCACTTAGTTTTCCCAGGTCAGTCTTTTTAACCTGTTGCTCAGTTGTGATTATTGGTTGCAATTTATTTCAGTCCCCAAGTATCTCACTTTACACCTCATATTATATGGTCATGCTAAATTTACTGGAACATGAATTAGACTCAAATGTACAATACTTAATGAAAGTAGAAAATCTTTAAGCCCAGCTCAATGGCACACACCTGTAATCCCAGCTACTGGGGAGACTGAGGCAGGAGGATCAGAAGTTCAAGGTTATCCTGGGCAACCTAGTAAGACCCTGTCTCAAAAAAATAAATAAATAAATAGCACTGGGGATGTGACTCTATGGTATTGGGTGCAGTCCCCCAGTAGAGAGAAAGAAGGAGGAGGGGAAAGAGAGAGAGAGAGAGGGAGAGGGAGACAGAGATGGAGAAGGAATGGAAGAAAGAAAGAGGAGGGGAGAGAGGGAGGAAGGAAACAGAAGGAAGGAGAGAAAGAAAATCTTCAAAATTCAAATAGTGTGTTCCTAAAATGAATGTCTATGTCATAAACATCCTGTAATTGCAGTTCTACACGCTAGACATTTGAAGTGAAGTTAATGAATTCCACAATAGAAAAGATTAAGTCACTCTGATTATATTAAATATTCCCCTAGGACAAGATTTTGATACCAACTGAAATCCAGAAATAACCAAAGGAAATATTGAGCCCATTTTCTAATGAAGATACAAAAAAGTGGATCAACTACTCATGGACTTGTAAGATACGCATTGTAATCAATGTTGAAGTATCAACAAAGGCCTGAAATACAGTGTAAGAAAATAAAGTCATAGCAAGGTGGGAAGAAAAGATAATAGCTGTTTATTTTAAAACATGTAGAATGATTATAGAAGTTTGGACAAAAAAAATCTAGAAAATTTGGAATGAGTTATAATCCAAATTTCCCACAAAATTGTGGCTCTCAGAAACAAACTATTAATTATGGTTAATTTAAATTAACTATGGTTAAATGATAAAATTCCTCTTTTAAAAATTCCCATTATGAGAGATTAAGAGGTGGGACATTTAAGAGATAATTATGGTCTGCTCTCATTAATGGATTAATCCAGTCATGTGATTAATGGATTGTTCCATTAATGGATTAATGAGTTATCTAATGAATGAGTCTGCCAGTTGGGCTAGGTCTGACATGCTCTTTGTCTCTGATCAAGTAATGCCCTACACCACCTTGGGACTCTGCCAGCAAGAAGGCCATCACCAGATGTGATCCTTCTTTATCATGGACCAAAATCAAGAGCCAAAATGAACCTCTTTTATTTATAAAACTTACTGAGGGTGTGGTATTGTATTATTAGAAACAGAAAGCACACTAAGACAGGATGGATTTGTCTTTCACAATGTGACTGGCTGATGCTTCTAACATCTCCCTCTGCCTATGAGGATTGCTTTAGTCTTATCTAGATGGTGCCTGATCCAACTGCATGTCCTTTACTCTACCAGACACCATGAAATTCAAGAAACCTCATCCTAGATCTGATGACAGGAGATGCAAAGCTTACTATCAGCTGTGTACTGATGGTACTGCATCCCTAATTACTTCACTATCTTTCTGATTAGCGTCATATAACACTAAACTGAAACGAGATAGAAAAGAGCCCTGTCATTTCCCACAATGAAAGGATTACCAGAAAAAATGAAAAATAACCTAAGATTGTTAGCCTTTATTTTACTAGTGAAAGGAAAATTTGTTCATTCCAATACCAGAATGAGAAAAATGTTCATCGTGTTTACTAGTTGTATGTTTTGTAGGTTACTTAGTATATATCAAGAAAATGTTGCCATGTCAAAAATTTTGGAAAAGTCTTTCAACTTTGGAAGATTTAGTTCTTATAAAACAAAAGTTCTCTCTAAGGTGATCAGTAAGATTCTGCCTTTTTAATGAAATGATTCTGTAAAATACAGCCATATCTAATACTGACTTTTGAAACATACTATTTCATTCAGCAAGCATGTATTAGGAACTTTGTACTTCCACACCTGAGTTGCTAGGATTACAGGCATGTGCCTCCAGGCCCAGCTTCATACTAGTCATATTCCAAGTGTTCAGTAGTTGTATGCGGCTAGTGGCTACCACTTTGCACACCACCAATATAGAACATCTCCAGAAATTTCTGATATAAGCACTGATAGAAGATCAGTTAGGCATCTGTATTATGAAGAGTCAACATTATGTTTGTTTGTTTGTTTTCCAGGGACCTCGTACTAGGCAAGTGCTCTACCACAGAACTACATCTCCAGCCCAGGAGTCAACATTGTGAAGAACATCTCACGGCTTTTATTCTTTGTTTGTTTCTTTTAAAGTGTAAACTTTTGTTCCTGTAAGATATTTTAAGATGTATTTTAGAAAAGAAAGACCTTTTGTTATACCTCAAATTTATATATGTCAAGGATTAAAGTAAGATATGGCTAACTAAACAATATCTTTTACCATGGTGTCACTGAGGTCATTCAGTCACATAGTTTGTGGCTCATTAAGAATATTTTTTAATGCAATAGTCAATGTTAAGAAATGGAATTATTTGTAAACCATGTTGAAGGTGAGGAGTTTTTATTTGTTATTTGGTTTGGTTTGGTTTGGTTTGGTACCAGGTATTGAACCTAGGGTCACTTTACCACTGAGTCACATCCCCAGCCCTTTTTCTTTTATTTTGAAACAGGGTCTTATTAAGTTGCTGAGGGCCTCACTAAGTTGCTAAGGCTGGCTTTGAGCATGCAATCCTCCTGACTCAGCCTCCTGAGCCACTGGGATTACAGGTGTGCACTACCACACCCAGCAAGGGCAAGAATATCTTGGCAAACTAAATGATATCATTTTCCTTTAAGAAACAACACCAAGGTTTGGAAATCCCAGAAGACCATAACACCCCTGAGAAAATGAGCTCATTTGTAAGTAAGCCTGTAAGAGTGATGACAGATACACTCCTTGAATGTAAGCAGTGGATAAATAAGGCTCAATTTCAAGTCTTGTATAATTGCCACAAGCAGTGTAGTCAAGAAGTGAGAACTAAGTACAAAGGTATGAAGATGGAGTCTATTTCAGGTCTTTTCCTAGTAAGAGAAAGAAAGCTCTAGCTCTTGTATACTTCCAGTAATGCTAAAGAAAATATCAACACAAACTGACAAATGATAATGCAAATTATTGGCTCATGTAATTAGAAAATCCAAAAGTAGATAGGATTTCAGAATTGTTTAATTCAGCTGGGCGCAGTGGTGCCTGCCTGTAATCAAGGCAAGGCAGGAGGCTAAGGCAGGAAGATCACAAGTTCGACACTAGTGTTGGAAGTTTAGTGAGACCCTGTCTTAAAAGAAAAAATAAAAAGGGCTAAGGATACAGCTCAGTAGGAGAGCACCACTCGGTTCAATCCCCAGTAATACACACACACAAAAAGAATTGGATGATCCAGCATTTTATTCTGGATTTGTGCTTTGCTGTTCTTGATACTGACTTTAACAGTGATTCTTTTCATCACATAATATGGCTAACAAAAACAATTAGGACCTTTCAATAACTGTGTCAGTCTCCTCCCATATGCATCCAACAGAATTTCTGAGCCAGGCATGGTGAAATATGCCTATAATCCTGGCTATTCAAGGCTGGAGGGTCACAAGTTTGAGACCACCCTGGGCAACTTAGTGAGATCGCCAAAGAAAATGAAAAAGGCTGGGATGGGGGCTGGGGACATGGCTCAGTTGGTAGAGTGCTTACCTTGCATGCACAAGGCTCTGGCTTCTAATCCCCAGCGCCAAAAAAAAAAAAAAAAAAAAAAAAAAAAAAAAAAAAAATGCTGGGATGTATCTCAGTGGTAAAGCACGCCCAGGGTACTGACAAAGAGAAGAAGTTCTGAACTGTGCACTGATTGGAGCACCGCTCCTTCTTCCTGTGGCCAAGGCAGGCCAACCTCTGATAACAGGTCTGAAAAACCTGAACCTTCCTTGAACCTGTAACTGTGGCAAGGAAGTGAAATTACCTGATAGACATGGTCTGCCAAAACTTCATTATTGCCATGTCATGGGGAAAGGATGAAATAAGATCTTGTGAAAGTCATACCATTTAGTATGTCATTAAAAAAGAACATTAACTTCTTTAGTTTTCTCTAATGTCAATTAATTTTTGAAATATTTACATCTCAAGTGATTTTTTTCATGATAATGTACACTGTGAAATGTAAAAGTGAGCAAATAATGTTGGTTTCATATGCTCAGATGAAAATCACATGAAGATAGTACAAGGGAGAAAATAATGGAAAGTAGAGATTTTTACATTTTTAATATAGCCACAAAAAGTGGGGAAAATAGATTTTAAAATAATTGATGCAACCAAGAGATTATTGGTATATTTTACCCTAAAACTATAGATAAATATCTGATAAATTGAAACAGAACCAAAAGTAAAATAGAAGGACTTTGGCCACCCTACTGTTAAAATATACATGCATAGGAATTAATTATAGAGTTACTAATATACAAATGTATATTGAATTGATAACCATAATAAGGTACAACTTTAAGCAGTTATTTTTTGGGGGAATTTTATCCAAGTCTAGTAGAAGCATTACAAACGTTTTTCAAGTAACTGAAAAGACCACAAGTGGATGAAGGAGATTAATAATAATAATAATACACTTACTTCATTTTACTTACTTTAAGATTAATGATAAAATTATGACTTCAACTATCACTTTAATGAAACTACTATCTAAAAGTGTATCATCAGTTTTAGTCCTTTATTTCCAGATGTCTACAAAGCATTTATACTCGAAGGTTTCATTATCACCTAAAACTTGATATTATCTAAAACAGAGTTTACTCACTATCCCTTCTCCAAAAACAACAACAACAACAATTTTTTTCTCCAACTTCTAATTTCTATAATTGGTATCATCATTTCCCACAAATCTTCCAAGGTAGGAATGTCAAAAACATGAACGATTATTTCTATGATTTTCTATCATCTAATAAAGCACTATCAGTCATTAAATATCAATACCATTAATTATTTCTTTACAATATCCTAGACATATCCTTTAAATTATTCTCATTGCCACCACCCTAACCTAAGTTCTTATCACCCTAACAAATAATTGCAATATCATAAGCATAATTTAGAAGAAAAATCACTGGGACTTGAGTCAGGATACCTCTAATTTGTTATGTCATCTTAATTGTCACAATCTTTAGTGTCCAAATTCTTCCATAAAGTGAATGGGAATGTTCTTTTTGGTTCTAAAATATGATGCCAGGATTACTTTTTCTTGCTTCATTCTATTCCACTCTTTCCTTCCAAATAATTCTGTACTGCTACCAGATTAACCTTTTTAAAAACACAACTTTTATTATAATACATAGGAGGCAAACTAAAGCGTTATTTAATAGAGCCATCTCTGAGGTTAGAATTCAAGGATTTTAATTTCAGCTCTATCACTTACTAAAAATGTTACTAAGTATGCATCATATGTAAATCAAGGAAAATGATAGTACTTTGTTAAAGATTTTAACAATTAAATGAGGTAATATGTGAATAATGCTCAGCTTATAAGAAGTGCTCAGCAAATGTGTTATTCTTATAATCCTCAGTAAAACTCACTAATTGACTTTGCCTACATAAAGTCCAAAATCCATAGCCAAAATCATGGAATTTTCTACATCTTCCTCTGATCCATTGTTTTAATTACCCTATTACAGTATATATACACTTCACCTCACAAATATCTGTGTACTTTTTATATTCCATGGCCTCCTGACTTATCTTCATCTCTTCAATATCACTTATGCCAGGAAAAAATAGCTCCTTTACTTATTTGAAATGTAACCATCTAACTTTGAGGACTTTCAACTCCATAAAACACCAAATTAAACTGGGTTAAACAATAATAAGATGTAGTGGTCCACAGTAACAGACTTCAGGTTTCCTTGCTCTGTGGCTGCCTCTGTTCCTTGCAGTTGTCTTTACAGTGCCCTCCTCTCTATATTTCCTTGGTCCTCAGGTTGTCTTACCTATAAAAATGACTCTAGTGTTTCCAGGCTTTACATCCATGTACCATAGTGTTGGAGGGACAGGGATTCTTTCTAGTATCTCAAACAACAGTCCTGAAAGTCACCCTGATTGGTTCATATCCTCCTCTTCTCATCCTCCAGCCCCTGCTCCTACCTAACAATGACATTAAGCAGGGGAAATGGAATGTGCCTGTGGTTGATTAAACTAACCAAAGCTTCCCCTTAAGTTTGAGGGGGCATCAACTTCCTCCAGAGGACTTGAACTCACGGTAGAGGGCACGTTACTCAGGTTAAGGTCTGATACTGTTCCTAATGGGAAAGCAGGTGATGCATGTGGCTGTGGAGGCCATGATATCCAGGCCATCATTCCCTTAAGGCCCACCTGAAGATGATCTCTTTGACAGTGTCAGTTTCTATAAACACTACCTTAGCTTGTCTACCACTATCATCTTTTATGCATAAATGTCTTAAAGTCAAAGGCATTCTATTCCTACTCAGTTCTAAGGGGCAAACAGAAAACAATGAAGGATAAAGTAATTTTATTGAGGAGTCAATAATTTAATTGAGAAGGTAAAAATAGGTGATTTAAAGAAGTGGGGTGGGTGGAAGAAATTATCATAACTCTTAGAATTGCCCGCAAGGAGAAAGTGACAAGAAATGGCTCCCTCTGTTCACTCAAGCAACTTCACTGTCCCAAACAGGAGCCTGTAGAATCCTGTTTTTGTTTTCAGAATGAGTTTGAAGCCAAATGATTTTCTAATAGCTATGTTTGATGATTTTATTTATACTTCCACAAGTGGCTTTCTTAGCCTTGACAAGCTCAATTTTCTTATTTCTTTAGTATCTATCAAAACGTTTTCCCTCAAGTGGCACCTGGGAAAACATATTCTATTCATTTCTTTCATAATTTCTCTCTTGACCTCTTTATTTGCCTCCATGTTACTCTTGCAAATAGGACTTATTATTGACAGTCTTCATTCTTTGCAAAGGAAAGTGATGACAGATCTAATACTTGTATAAAAATATTTTGCTCTTTCTACACAAAACATTTTATTAATGGAAACCACACATTATTTTATTGAAACGTTATGACTTGAAATTTGGGTATCTGATAGGTCTCTTCTAATAAAGACTCCACAGTGCAACTGTTGTTTGTAAATTTGCAACCGACCAGAATTTTAATTTTTTAATTCATGTTTTTAATTCAAATATGATTTATTTGAAATATTAAGAAAAATTCTCCTTTAGACTAGGGTTTTGTACTCAGCATAATTCAAAGTCGCATAATGTTAAAGCATCGAGTATGTATGCAGCTGCTGAATATGGTAGGTTGGATCCAAAAGACAATAAAGACACTCTTTTATACTAAAGAGCATTTATTTTAGCAATAATACAGAAGCAAGAGCAAAAGAAAAAGTGATAGGCAAGAGAGAGAAGAAAGTACATCACCAGCTAGGAGGAAACACCAACACCTGCGGTGCCCTAGTATGGTTTCCCAGGGTCCTGACTGGGAAGTCCTGGGCAGAGAGTCCTCTCCACTGGTGAGACTCCAAAGTCTTATTCCCAGTGGGGCTCCTTAAATTCAAGTTAGGACAAAGAAAGCTCCATTCTAATGATCTGCACATGAGCTAGTGATCCCCTCAAGGACACTTCATCCCCCCAGAGGACTGGCCAGATCTCCAAAGGGAGATAGCCTTGAGATAAGTGAATGACTGAATCCTTGTGAGTAAGCCAAACCCACCAAGAAATCAACATTCAGTAGATATTCCATTAAGGATGTGCAAGGTCAAGGCAGGCACGTAGACAGGGAAGATCTTTAATATTTTCCTTAGCCCTTGTGGGACAGTCCAAGTCTTCCCAAGAAAAGATGAAAATGGAAGTAAAATAATTAGGGTAGTTTAGTCAGCTTTTTCTTTTAGATATTCCTTCCAGAATTTTCACTGAATAAGCCTCAGAAGGTTTTGTGTTTTAGCTCTTATGAGAAAAGGACATTGCTTTGTGGATCAGCATATAATAGTTTTACAAAGTTTAGCCAGGCGTAGTGGCACACACCTGTAATCCCAGTGACTTGGGAGGCTGAGGCAGGAGGATCACAAGATGAAGGACAGCATGCACAATTTAGTTAAGACCCTGTCTCAGAATAAAAAAATAAAAAGGTCTGGGGATGTAGTTCAGTGGTAAGGACAGCCCTAGATTCAATCCCCAGTAGCATTAAACAAATTTATATGATCATTCCTAAGCATGTCACTAATGTGGTTTTCCTAAGAGGAAGTAGCAGAAATAAGAAATTTTTAGAAAAACAAGACTAATAATATAGGGATATTGTTCACTATCACCATTATTGCCAATGTAATTATAGATCCCCATGGTGACCCAAGATTAACTTCTGCTCTATGTTGTGCTGTGCCAGATTGATACAAAGGTAACTCCCTAATGGTTTCAAGTATTTGGTAATAATTATGAGTATGAGATTTAACAGAGTTGAAATAATACAGGAAGATAGAAAAAAAAGATTGAAGTATTGAGGAAAGTTTAGAGAAGTTAAAAATAAAATAGCACTAAGATCAGGAGGAACTTGAGGTTTACTCTATGTTGTTATGGTTAATTTCCATCCTGGTTGGCTTCATTGAATATTTTGTGCCATGGTAATACCTGAAGTTCTTTTTTATTATTGATATTATTTTTCATTGGAAAATCATAATTACATACATTTGTAGAGTAAATGTGATGTTTTGATATATGTATAAAAAGTGGGTGATTAAATCAAGCTAATTAACAAATCTATAACCTTGTTTATATCATGTTTTATGAGACATTTGAGATTTACTCCTAGTTATTTTGAAATATACATTATTATCAACTATGGTCACCTTCCTGTACAAGAGATCTCAAAATTTATTCCTCCTGTCTATCTGGAACTTTGTACCATTGAGTACAAACCAAAAGCATCATACTCCCTAATTCCAGGACATGTTACAAAGTGACTGTAATCAAAACAGCATAGTACTTGCATGAAAACCAGAATTATTGACCTATAGAGTAAGATGGCAAAAAAAATCCAAGCATCATTTACAGTCAACTAAGTTTTTGTTGTTTTGTTTTGTGTCTTTTGTCTTTTTTTAGTACTGGAAACTGAACCCACTGTACCACTGAGCTACATCCCCAGCTCTTTTTAAAAAATTTTTGAGACAGAGTCTCACTAAGTTGCTGAGGCTGCCCTGAAAGTTGTGATTTTCCTGCCTTAACTTGATTACAGGCATATACCACCACACCTGGCTACAGTCAATTGAATTTCAAAAAAGGTCCCAAGAACACATATCGAGAAAGGACAGTCTTCAACAAATGGTGTTGAGACAATGTCTACATGCAAAATAATTAAATTAGATCTTTATCTCTTACCATATACAAAAATCAACTCAAAATGGATTAAGACTAAACATAAGACATGACACACCAAAACTACTATGTGCATGTATGATTACATGAATGGTGTGACTCTACGTCATGTACAACCAGAGAAATGAAAAGTTGTACTCCATTTGTGTACAATGAATCAAAATGCATTCTGCTGTCATGTATAACTAAATAGAACAAACAATAAAAAAAATAATTAAAAAAAAGAAAAGATGGGAGAAAATTCCACAACATTGGTCTGGAAAATGAACAAACAGACAACATCAAACTAAAAAGCTTCCACATATCAAAGGAAACAATCAAGAGAGTGACAAGACAACTTGCAGAATTTGGGAGAAAATGTGAGCAAATCACACATCTGATAAGGGGTTAGTATCCAAAACCTATAACGAACCCAAACAACTCAATTGCAAGAAAACAATTAAAAAAGGAAGAGACATTTCTAAAAAAAAAAAAAAAAAAAAAAAAAAAAAAGAAGGCATAAAAATCACTGTTTTCTGTTTGTTTGTTTTTTGGTACTGGGGATTAAACCCAGAGTCACTTTACCTCTGGGCTACATCCCCAGACCTTTTTTTATTATTTTACTTTAGACTGGGTCTTACTAAGTTGTTTAGGGCCTCTTTGCTGAGTTGCCAAGGCTGGTCTCACACTTACGGTCCTCCTGCTCAAGCTCCTGAGTCACTGGGATTACAGGCACCACCACACCCAGAAGCATCACTTTTTATTCGGCCATGATTACATCACACCTTTTAGAATAGCTTTTATTAAAAAAAAAAAAAAGTGAGAAAAAGAGAAAGAAAGAAAGAAAGAAAGAAAGAAAGAAAGAAAGAAAGAAAGAAAGAAAGAAAAGAAAGAAAGAAAAGAAAGAAAGAAAGAAAGAAAGAAAGAAAGAAAGAAAGAAAGAAAGAAAGAAAGAAAGAAAGAAAGAAAGAAGGAAGGAAGAAAGAAAAAAGAAAGATCACAAGTTTTGGTGAACATGCAGAGAAAAGGGAACCTTTACACATCCTTGGAGAAAAACATAAATTAATATAGCTATTATAGTAAAAAGTAGAGCAGTTCCTTAAAAAGTTAAAAGAAATAAACCAAGTATCCATCCATGGATGGATAGATGAAGAAAATGTTGTGTATATACACAATGAAATACTATTCTGCCTTTAAAAGATAAGGAAATTCTGTCATTTGTGACAACATGGATGAACTTAGAAGACTTTATATGAAATAAGTCAGGCACAGAAGGACAAATATAACATGATTTCATTTATATGTGGAATCTAAAAATGTTGAACTCATAGAAGTAGAGAGTAGAATGCTGGTTACCAGGGAGTAGGGCGGACGGCACAGTGAGGAGATGTGAGATAAAAAATACAAAATTACAGTTAGGAATAATTTCAAGGGACCTACTGTACAACATGGGGAGTAGAGTTAGTAACAATGTATTATATTACTGAAAATCAATAAGAATAGATTTTAAAAGTTCTCACCACAAACAATGAGCATGTGTGGTAATTCAGATGTTAACTCAATTTAGACATTCCACACATGCTTTAAAACATCCTGTGTTATGAGATAAATATATGCAATTTTGACAATTAAAATATACTAATTAATTAATTTAAAATGTAGGTATCAAATGACATTGTTGCTAACTACTATGTTGTACAATAGGTCCCTCGAAAATATTCCTAACTGTAATCTCAGCTGCTCGGGAGGCTGAGGCAGGAGGATTGCAAGTTCCAGGCCAGCACTGGTAACTTAGTGAGACCTGTCTCAAAATAAAAAGGGCTAGAGATGTAACTTAGTGGTAGAGCACCCTCAGTGAGGTCCCCAGTAACCCCCACACACATACCAAAAGGTATCCTATTGGATTAGAGTTGGCCCTAAATCCAATACCTGATGTTCTCACATATAGAGACATAGAAAAGAAGCCCATAAAAATGGAATCAGAAATTAGAGTGGTGGCAATTACAAATCAAGATTACTAGGAGTGTCAAGAATTGCTGGCAGCCATCAGAATCTAGAAAGAGGCAAGGGAGCCTTGAGCCTTCAGAGCTTGGTGACACTGACCCTTTGATTTCAGGCTTCTAATCTCCACAACTTTGAGAGAACAAATTTCTGGTATTTTAAGTCACCCATTTTGTGGTACTTTGTTAAGACAGCCCTAGGAATTGAGTACTCTTATCCTTGTACAAGATTAGAGGACTGTTTTCTTGAAGACTGAATGGTCTCAGGGGGAAAAAAAAGTCCTATAAATATTGACATTCAGGAGGTTCACACAAATGATGAATAAATTGGCTATCAAATGAACCAACAGTAAAGCTTGATTCTCTTCAAATACTGCTTCCTATCACAAATCTTCAAAATCAGTTCTCAGTACCTCAATCTTAAATATCAACAGATAGCTCAGAACCATCAAGTATTTGAGAAAAGCCTTCATGTGCTTGAGATAGAGACTGTTAGTTACCCAAATATCCACTCTTCAATTTTTTTTTTTTTTCCTTTTGGTAATAGAACCTCAGGAATTTTTGCTGGTCACGTGGCTCTTCAGCTAACAGCTATGCTTCCTAGTCTCCCTGCCAGCTGAAGCAGCCAGAGGGGTGTCAATGACTTCCATTTTATGTCCTTTAAAGGAAGCTGTTTGGTGTTTATTTTCACTTTTCTTTTTCTTTCAAGGTGCAGAATGGGTATATTGGGGGTGATCCAGCTTCAGTCTCACTGAAAAGGACAATACCTCAGGGTATGTGGGGGTAACATGACAGAGGGAACTTGGGTCCCTGGATTGACCCTGTGGAGTTGAACTACCCACTCTTCTGAACTGTCTTGTTCCCTTTCTGTCAAACGACAGAAAAATAAATTTTTATTACTTGAACCATTTTATTTGGAGGTATCTTTGGAGGTTTCTTTCCTACTAATACAGTATTATTTAAATTTGTAAAATTATTTTGACAGAAACAAATGTTTATTGAAAAAATAAATGTTGACTTAAATTTTTTTAAATGAGTCTGGTCTCTCCTATCTTCCAGGAATAGTGTGTCTCTTCAGTTACCTAATCTGATCTAAAACAGGGATCAACATCTCGGCTCTCAGTAAGAATAATACTGCCAGTCCTGTTCTCCATTGTTTCTTTGGTTGAGAACCAAAGAAAGTAGTTCGTTTGGAAAAGAACCAACTACTTGTACAAAACAAAGTCTCTTCAAACACCAAATATAGCTGCCCATTCTACAGAAGACATCAAACTGAAATGGACTAAGACGGAGTAGATTCATGTCTCCCATCACATGCCAGGTCTGAGGCTTGATCATTTAGTCATGATGACTAAGCCAGTTCTTCATATTTATTTTTTCACTCTCAATTCTTGTTTTCTGCTAGTTTTTTGCTAATATGTGTAAAATCAACATGCAAAAATCAACATTCTTTCATTGATAATTTATCATATAAAAGAGTTAGATTCTTGTTACAAACATTTCCTCAGCATATTCACAATTGTACTTACTGCATGGCTCAATTTCATTTAAAGATATTTTAATTTTCTGCTGCAACTATTTCAGTGGAGTTATTTAAGTATTTAGGTTTCAAAGTTTTTAAAGAACTTACTAAATTCATTTTTTAATCATTCAAAAGTTCAACAAACATTAACAAAGTATCTACTATGTCCAAATTACTATGTCAGATTCACTGTGAGCTAAAAATAGAAATGCTTTGCCTTCAAAGAATTCTGTATTAGGATCAGGGTAGTATCAATAAATTCACATGAGTAATAACAAAAACAATCTTCAGGGAGTTTTAACATTATCCTCCCTGCTCTTATATTTTTAATCCTTCATTAATATCTCAAAATATTATAAAATATTAAGAATATATACTTACAGATTCTATTATAAGAGTATAATCTATAAATGTTTCAAGCTGGCCATGAGTTTGGAAAAATGCATTAATTAATGTATTACATATCAACATAGATCATTCAATCTAGAACCACGAAGTAGTAAACAAGCTAAACATTTGGTTATGTAAAATCCTCAGGAAAATCTCTTACAGGAGAACAAATCCTACTGACAATGCCCTGTAGACCTTTGCTTCTTCTCATGAAAAGCAGATGGGATTAGCAGACCATGACTACTGTCTACTTCTATTTAGCAAGGTACATTAAATTTTTCTGACCCTTCCAAAAGAAGAATAAACTACATGTCTGCACTGAGTTAGAAGAACACATAAAGCTTGCAAATTCTCTAACTTCTTTGTTTACAAATTCTGTTTTCTTGGTCTTTTAGAAAATTATGTCTTCATCAGTAAGTAGAGGACAAATTCATCTCTTAGGATCCCAAATAAGGTGAAACCAAGTTGTCATTGGTTGCCAGTATATGCCAATTTCTGCTCTAGTAAAGGTAATGAAAAGCAGAAAGGGATACCACCACCCCACCAGCTCCTACTATATGATTATCCCCAGAGGGCTTGGCTGTGGGCAGCAAGACACTTCTATTTACAGCTGTCCACTTCTGCAAAACAGATGCAGAACTTATTATCAAGAATCTCATCTTTGACAATAGGTTGAAAGCATTGCAGGCAAAGGAATCAGTGCAATTTAATGGCGAAAGATGGGAAGTACCTTTTATGCAAGAGAACTACAAAACAACTTCATTAAAAGAAAACGGTTGGACTGGGGAGACAGCTCAGTTGGTAGGGTGCTTGCCTCACAAGCACAAGAACCTGGGTCCAATCCCCAGCACCAAAGAAAGAAAGAAAGAAAGAAAGAAAGAAAGAAAGGAGAAAAAAGGTCCTCACTTGTATTGTGAAATTATATTATTTAATCTCTTACTTCCTACATAATATGTGTAAGCACATCTTATCTGTAATGTGGGAAGATTATTAAAGCTAGAATGGGAGAAGAACTTAAGATACTGGATTCAGGTCACTCTGCCACTTACTGATGGTCTCTGGCCTTGGGCACTGGGCTTCAGTTTCCACATCTCTAAAATTGGCAGAATAAGGGTATTCATCTCATGGGGCTCTTCTGAGAAGCACATAGAGTAACATGTACTTGGGAAAGTAGTTGGTACAGAGTGGGGGTTATAAAAACATCACCTACGCTTATAAAAGCCTTGGCATCATTTGAGGAGTGCAGTGCTGTGTCCCATGGTAGCCTGCCTTCAGATAAGATAGATCACAATTCCATCAAAATTTAACCCCTCCCCCCAACGCAGGATTTATGGTCCTTTCTCTTTCCCTGCAATTTTTCTGGTTTCCAATCACTTGCTATCTTGCTGTTATTTAATGGGAGTAAATGAACAGTGACTTAAGGATTCTCCCAAAGTAAAGGATTCACTTCTTGGGAACTCTGAGAGCAAGGGTATCATATTTCAGGCAGTTCTGTACATTCCTGCTACTCCCACCTAGTTACTTGAGCTCTTACAGAGCCACAAACAATTAGAGAATAATCAGTAATAATAACAGTAATACTATCTTAATGTGTACCAGGCACTGGGTGAAGTGCTTTAAGTACCAGTTCCCGTTTAATTCCCACAAGATTTCAATGATTTTGTACTGTTACTGAGAGCCATAATGATTCTCCCTGTAGGATTCAGAATTAGACTTGCCTGGAATTTTATCCCAGCTCTACTGTTAGCTAGTTGTATAATCTTAGACAAGTTACCCAACCTGTCATGTATAGAGTGAAGATAATGATAGTAATCATAGGATTTTTTGGTGAGCACTTAATGAGTTAATGGATGTAAACTCCTCAGAATATAACTGGCTTAATATGTAGATTTAATAGCCAGACTGCTTGTGTTTAAATTCCAGCTCTACTATTTACTACCTGTGTGGCCCTGGGAAATTTACCTAATGTATCAGTGCCTTGATTTCTTCATCTGTAAAATGGGTATGGCAAGAAATAATACCTCTCTCTCATCCCCTTCTGGGACTCCAACTGCACGTTTAACCTATTTGCTGAGTACCATTTTTCTTTTACTCACTGTTTTCCATCCCTTTTTTTGAACTTAAGTCTGAACATTTTCTTCTAACCCATCTTCCTACTTGTTAAATCAAAAATGAATGAGTAATAAATATTCTATGCATAGTATGTACCAATGAATATTATATATGATTATTAATCCCTATATAACATCAGAGAAAACAAATTGGGAAGATTAAATAACTTTTCAAGGTTACATAGCCAGTGAGTTATACAGCTGGGACTTAAATTCAGAGTCCAGCATACTAAGTGATGCAGCTACATCAGTGTTTATAGCAGCTCAATTCACAATAGCCAAGCCTTGGAACCAACCTAGGTGCCCTTCAACAGATGAAGGCATAAAGAAAATTTGGTATATACACAATGCAACATTACTCAACCATAAAGGAGAATGACTTTATGATATTTGCCAGTAAATGGATGAATCTGGAGACTATCATGCTAAACGAAATAAGCCAATTTCCCCCAAACCAAAGAATGTTTTCTCTGATATATGGAAGTTAACCTACAATTAGGGGGTACAGGGGAAGAATAGAAGTTCAGTGGATTATGCAAAGGGGAATGAAGGGAAGGGGGCAATAGGAATAGGAAAGACAGTGGACTAAATCTGACATAACTTTCCTATGTTCATATATGAATATCACCATTGTGTACATACACAAGACTGGGATCCTAATTAGAATAAGATATAATCCATACTTAAATAATTATATCAAAATTGATTATACTGTCATGTATAACTACAAAGAACTGATAAAATAAACAAATAAATAAATTCAGAGTTCATAGTATTAATTACCTTAATTATCATATTCTGCTGCTCTTGTGAGAAACCCAGTAGGGTACTGTAGATATTTGGTAATTTACCTTGTTCTTGAGGGTGGATACTAGCCATGTTATCTAGTATGTGTGTGTATGTGTTTATGTGTAAAAGGACTTTGTCAAAATAGGGATAATTTCATCCTAATCCACTCTGCCCACACTATTCTTAATTTTGCTCAAAAATACATAACTCCCAAATAGAAAGCCTAATTCTTATCCATTGTTTTCTATACATAATCAGTGGAAGCTTCCCGTCCAGAAGAGATGAGCCATGAAGCTAACAGTCTCAGGCAGACTGTGATTCCAGAACTAACCTCAAGCTGCAGCCACCCTGAGCCCTGAGGCTGAAATGTGGCTCCAGCAGAGGAAATGAATGAATCATCATTTTATTTTTTAAATTAGTCTTTAGCTATTTGGAGCAGCACCACTTTAAAGAATTAAAGAAATATGAAGGAAAAAAAATAAAAGAAATAGTGATTTCTTTCTTTGCTGATAAAGCCAGAATGCATCAATGTGAGCTAGCTAAAGAAGAAGAAAGGAAAAATTTCCAGATGGTTCCTAGAATTCTAGTTAGTTCTGATTAACTGAAGGCCCAGAGAGCAGTAAATTAGATATAAAAATAAAATGAGAGCAGACTAGGAATAAAGTAAAATTATTATTTTGTCCATTTCCCATAAACCACATACAATAGGCACAAATATTATCTATTTCACAATAGGCACAATAATTTAATTTTGAGTCTCCAACCATCAGCTCTTTTTCCCACTTGCTTTCTTTCCCTAAAATATTATCTATTCTACCAGTTTAGAGGATAATATCTACAGATAGCACTGAGTTCTTAGAATTGTCTTCTTATTCTTCTATAGCCCAAATTATTCACAATAAACATATATGAATTTCATTTAATGGAAAATATATATAAAAATATTTTACTTATGCTTAGTTATACATTGGTTTTCTGTGTGTAATTGTTTAAAAAAATACATTTTGACCTACCTTGGTTCATTCTAAGGACAAGGCATAATTTGAACAGCTATAAAAAAAAATTTCATGCCCCAAAATAATTCCCTTTATTTCTTGGGATGAACATATATCAAAAAACCACCAGAATCTTCCTAGAATTCCCATGACTAGGAAGTTTGTCCATTGCCTGCAGTGTGAATGCTTTTTCCTTTTATTATCTTTGTTTGGTGTGGTTTTCCTCCTTTCTGGGTCTTGTTATCTCAGCCCAGTCAGTCACTTAGTTTTAATATGACTTTGTTTTGCAGTAAGGACATTTCAGGATACACATTATCCAGAGTGACAGGAATATAGTCTGACTACTTAAACCAGTTTGATGCTTCTTAATTCATAGAACTCAGTTTCAAAAAATTTTTGCTCATAACCCAAAACAAGGGAGTTTGAGGAGGGAAATAGTAGAAATCCATTGGATTAGACAAAGGGAAATGAAGGGAATAGGAAAGACAGTAGAATTAATCAGTCTTAACTTTCCTAGCCTTGTATTTTTATACACAACCAGGGTAACTCCACATCATGTACAACCACAGGAGTAGGATCCTAAATAGAATAAGTTACACTCTATGTATGTATAAATTGCCAAAATACATTCTACTGTCATGTATAACTAGAAAGAACAAATTTTTTTGCCAATTTTTAAATACAGTTTTATTTAAGACATTGCATTTTCCACTTACAATACAGTGTTTATAAAGTGCAATGTTATTTCCTTTCCCTGTGTACATGTTCCATATTCAAGTATTGAGAATGCCCAGTAATTTACTATAGCAGCAACTTTAAAACTGCCACAGAATTTGCTACAAATTTGGGCCCTTCCATATTTTACTGTGAAACAATACTACTCCTGTAGTTGGGCTGGCTTAGTCAACCTCTTCAATGGGGGACCCAGAGGAAGCACCACCAGACGGAGGAGCTCCCCCACCAGGGAAGCCCCCACGCATTCCTCCCGCCATGCCTCCTGCACTCTGGTACAGCTTGGTGATGATGGGGTTGCAGACTTTCTCCAGCTCTTTCTGCTGATATTCGAATTCTTCTTTCTCTGCAGTCTGATTCTTATCCAGCCAGTTGATGATTTCATTACATTTGTCAAGAATCTTCTGTTTGTCCTCATCATTTATCTTGCCTTGCATTTTCTCATTTCAACAGTTGCTTTCATGTTGAATGCATAGGACTCAAGTGAGTTCTTAGAGACATCTTGTCCCTCTGCTTTTCGTCTTCAGCTTTGTACTTTTCAGCTTCCTGGACCATGCGCTCAATGTCTTCCTTGCTCAAATGAACTTTGTCATTAGTGATGGTAATCTTGTTCTCTTTTCCTGTACTCTTATCTACAGCAGAGACATTGAGGATGCATTGGCATCAATATCAAAAGTGATTTCAATCTGAGGAACACCACGGGGTTCAGGAGGTATGCCTGTAAGTTCAAACTTGCCAAGCAGGTTGTTATCCTTGGTCATGGCACGCTCACCTTCATATACCTGAATGAGCACACCAGGCTGGTTGTCAGAGTAGGTCATGGAGGTCTGTGTCTGCTTGGTAGGAATGGTGGTATTATGCTTGATGAGTACAGTCATGACTCCACCAGCAGTTTCAATTCCAAGGGAAAGAGGAGTGACATCCAAGAGCAGCAAATCTTGAACATTGTCAGATTTATCTCCAGATAAAATAGCTGCCTGGACAGCTGCACCATACGCCACAGCCTCATCAGGTTTGATGCTCTTATTCAGTTCTTTTCCATTGAAGAAGTCCTGCAGAAGCTTCTGAATCTTGGGGATACGAGTAGAACCACCCACCAGTACAATATCAAAAGAACAAATTTTTAAAAACTTGTTGCTCAAAATTCGCTGCCAGGTGAGCTGATAATTAAGCTCAGTCTAGCCATTAGATAGGGAGGGTCCTTGCTCTCAGTTGAAAACTGCTTTCTTTCTGCAACCTCCAATTACTGCTTGAATAATTGTAGTTGGATTCCATCCTAAATCTCTGTTAAATTTTTCATCTCGAGATTCCTTCGATCTGTTTAGATAAAGTGAGTTAAGCTGCTGCTTCCTCTTTCCAAGGCTTTCTAGATAACTTATCTGTATAAAGCTGATGCAGGTCTCTCTCTGGACTTTTCTAGCAGCCTTCAACCACCTTTTCCTGCTCTAGCTTCCCATGTTAAGCTTTCCCCAAATGTTTCTCCAGATGACTTCTAATTGTTTTTAATCATCTCTTTCTCTGTTATACCTGTGACCTTCTCCTTTTGGTACTTTAGAAAACCTCATCCTATCTATCCCTCTCATTACAATTTAAGGTCCATTTATGTTTCAATTATTTTTGCCTTCATGTAGACGAGAGTTCTACCACATTCATTGTCTTTTTAAATCACAAGTTTTAATCATCCAAAACCTGGTTAGCAATGATAACTTCACAATTAGGTACCTGATTAAGATAGAAAGGTCTTATTATAGAGTATAGACTATAGGTCTGGGAGATGAGATGCTGAGTTACATGGAAGAATGCAATAATCCATTAAAACTCCAAATAGAATATAATTCCAAAATTGGGGGATGAGGTCAAGGAAAGGTGAGTGTCTGATACAAAAACTAATAAAAATGGGATATGATGAAATCTAAATAAATAACTCAATGAAATTATGTATTTAAAAGGTCCAAAATGGAGCCATTGTCTTTTAGTCCAATTCAGAAAGGCACTGGGTTTCTCAAAAAAACTGCAATCTACTCCAGTGGCATTGTCAAATGCCTCTGCCTACTGTTGTCCTGTCATACAGCAGGAAAACTGGAAGTCAGTCTCAGTCCTAAGAAAAAAAAAACACAAGAAAGCAAGCCGATATTAGTTTTATACAGCCTACCAGATGGAAGGATGCTTTCACTTTAGAAAACCAATGTCAATTATTTAGTTAGAATATACCTAGAAGAGTGCAGGGGCAAGCTACACTTAATTTTGTAAAAATAGCCAGTAATTACATCTAACTATTTTTGTTGCAATTATTTTCACCAAGTGTTGCAAGAGGCAGGAAGAACTAGGAAGAGGAGTGGATAGGAATGTCATGGATAGGAAAGTAATGTACATTTAGTGCCAGATAGAAAAAAATAAATTGCTAAATGGAAGTTTCATGAGAGATGCAGTTCAGGAGTTGGTGAACAGAAAGAAATGCTAGGAGAAAGACAAGGCTGACCTACTGATAAGAGAAAGTTAGGATGAGGCATAATCACAAGGGAGTGCATTTATAGATAAATGCTGAATCTGAGTACTCGAATAAAAAAAGAAGGTTGGGAGAAAGCAGCCCCCCAGAGGTTGCCATAGTAAGCATTTTTCCGAACAAAGTTGATACTTTGTAAAGCCAAGCGAATGAGGGTAACGTTTGTAACCATCATAAATAAAGTAGAAGATAGGGAACTGAATGGAATTATTCAGAAGTATCACATCAGCCAGGATGATATGTTATTAAATCTGCTAACACTGTGACTTAACATAAGATGAGAAATATATCTAGTGGTTCCCAAATTTTAGTCTTTGAGTACTAATTTCATCATTTTTGCTGTAACCTCATACTGCCTTTACTCTTACCTGTTTAATATTACCGTTTGAAAGAATTATTGTTTTAAAAAATCTTCACACTTTAGCTTCATCCTAAGCTGCAATATATATGACACCATGAGTTCGATAACTAGATCTTTTTCTGAAATCCACTGATATAAGTGCATAACTTTCCAAATAAAAGTGCTTCATCTGTGTAACCACTGAAATCAATCTGTGAGCTACTGATGATACACACATACCATTCTGAGAAACTCTGTAATACATATATTGCTTGTCCACAGAAATATCATGGTTTGGATGTAAGAAGAGGAGTGCTAAGTGCACTTAGGATCTAGTTTTCTTCAGGCTCCTTCTTGCTTTCTGAGAGAAGGAAAAAAAAAAAAACAGAAGAAAATGAAGTACCATTAATTCCTCCTACTTTAGTGGCTCAGGGTTTTATTGTAGGTCATTGAAACTACTAGATTGCTAAAATTATTAGCCATTTGGTATAAGAGCTTTAGATTAACCCAAGAGCAAGATCTCCTCTGTATAGATAGAACTGTCAGTCTCCTGAAAGAAAGATGCTCCTGGATATTTTGATATATTTGTATCCAGGTTACAAAAGAGAAAAGCTGTATATGGGAATGAGGACCTCTTTGGAGAAAATCAACT
The DNA here is from genome assembly GCF_902686445.1 of Sciurus carolinensis. NCBI lineage: Eukaryota > Metazoa > Chordata > Mammalia > Rodentia > Sciuridae > Sciurus > Sciurus carolinensis. The sequence continues at coordinate 35,573,531 of NC_062213.1, forward strand.
AATATTTATGCAAGTACCGTCACACTCTGAGTAGAGAAGGGCAGAAAAAGATCCATACTACTTGATGCTGGGTGCACTGGCACATGCCTGTAATCCCAGTGATTTGGGAGGCTGAGGCAAGAGGATAGCCAGTTTGAGGCAGCCTAGAGAACTTAGACCCTAAGCAACTTAGTGAGACCCTGTCTTGAAATAAAAAAGTATTGGGGATATAGCTCAGGGGTAAAGCATCCTGGATTCAATTTCCAGTACTAAGAAAGAAAAAAAATTAAATAAATGTTCCATACTACCTGAACCCATCACACACACTTCTACTGAGTTCCAACCATATTGCGGTACTAACAATTTGTTCTCCAAAATGTCTTACCACTAAGAGAGAGAAGTTGAAGCAAATAGTGTTGGCATCTGGGCAAATACAACTTCTGTCCATGATAAATTTTGAACTTGACCTCCTAACCTATGAAATAGTCTCTTATAAGTTAGAATGAATAAGTCACCCTGAATGTGAACAATTTTGTAAGAAGTGAAAACACAGTTTTTCAACTTGCAAAATTTAAAAACCTGGGAATGCTCTACCAAGAAAATTACTCATATTTGGGGTACAGCTTAGTCAGAAGGCTGTCCTTTTTTTGACCTTAGTAGGTATGATAGATGCTAAAGACAAACTTAATCTCTAACCCAGTTTTCCAAATTCTGGTTGTTTGTTGGATAGAATTATGACAAATCCTACTACTCATTGCAGAGCTTTGTCTAACATTTTATTGGTGGCGAAGGCTCTGCCACGATAGTTAATGAAAGATATTCACTAAGGGAGATTTTTAGGGAATGTAACAAATTTACATGGTAGGTTAGTCAGATTTCCATTACTACATAAATATCTGAGATAACCAACTTATAAAGAGAAAAGGTTTATTTTGGCTCACAGTTTTGGAGGGTTCAGTCCATCATCAGTTGATCCCATATTTTGGGACTTGTGGTGAGGTAGCACATCATAGTAGGAACATGTGGCAAGGCAAAAACACTCACATCATGGATGGCCATGAAGCAAAAAAAAAAAAAAAAAAAAAAAAAAGAGGAAGAGATGAGGGCTGGTGTCCCACAATCCCCTGTGAGGGCACATCCTGAATGACCTAAAGAACTCCTGCCAGCCTCCCACCTCATAAAGGCTCTACCACCTCCCAATAGTGGTACCCTGGGGACCAAGCCTTTAACTCATGGGTCTCTGGGTGACATTCACAATCCAAACTACAGTAGGTATGCAGAATATTTCGAACATAGCAAAGATGGGTCTGTGCCGCAAGTCTTCATTTGGAAATAAGTGTTATATCGTGTCACTGAACCATCTGCCTATCTTCCAAGGACTATGTCGACCTTGTTAAATTGTCTGTTTCTCACTTAGCTCATCAATTAACAATCTTTGTTAATTAAATGCTAAGAGGACAATGTGATGTCTAGGTAGCAGAATCCAAGAACAACTTCTAATTATATAATACTTAAAAAAAACTTCTTGGTATCAGGTAAGCTCTCTATGGAGTATGTTAGTACATAAACTTTACTCCTTTTTTACTTTTAAGTCAGTCATGTTGTGGTGTATTAGTCAGCTTTTTGTCACTGTGACTAAAATACCTGATGACAACTTAGAGAAAGAAAGGTTTATTTTGGCTTGTGCTTACAGAGTCATTCACAATCAGCCAACTCCATCGATCTAGGCCTGAGTTGAGGCAGAACACCAAGGTGGCAAAGCAGTGGTGGAGGAAAACTGATCCACTCCTGGTGGCTGGGAAGAAGGGGGCAGGGCACAGGGAAGATGAACCCTTCCAGGACACACCCCTAGTAACCCCCTCTTCCAGCCACACCCCACCTGCCTACAAGTCACCAGTGAGTTAGTCCATTCAAACTAGGAGTGATTGATTGGGTTACAGCTCTCACAATATAATCACCTCACCTCTGAATATTCCTATTTTAACATAGAAGATTTTGGGGGACACCACATATCTAAACTATAACATGTGCTAACTTCATAAAAGTATTTAAGACCATGACACGCAAAGAAAGAGTGATAAATCTTCGTGACCTTGAATTTGGCAATAAATTCTTAGATATGATACCAAACACACAAAAGAAGAGAAAAAAAAATAAATTGAACTTCAAAATTTAAAACTTTGTGTATCAAAGGACATTTTTAAGAAACTGAGAAGACAGCACACATAAACAGGAGATAATATTTGCAAACATGTATCCAATGAGAGACTCACACACCCAGAATAGGCAAAGAATTCAACAATAGAAAGGAGGGGTACCAGGGATTGAACTCAGGGGCACTCAACCACTGAGCTGCATCCCCAGCCCTATTTTGTATTTTATTTAGAGACAGGGTCTCACTGAGTTGCTTAGTGCGTTGCTGTTGCTGAGGCTGACTTTGAACTCTCCATCCTCCTGCCTCAGGCCTCCCAAACTGCTGGGATTATAGGTGTGAGCAAATGTGCCGGGCCTACCCTTTTAAAAAGGAAAATAAAAAGTGTTTGTAAGAATGTGAACAAATTGGAATTCTTATAGATTGCTGGTAGATCTATAAAATGTTTTCAGGGCTGCTATGGAAAACAATGTAGTAGTTCCTCAGAAAGCTAAATATAAAATTACCACATGACCCAACAATTCCAATCCTGGATATACAACCTAAAGAATTTAAAACAGGTACTAGACAAATACTTGTACATGAATGTCTATAGCAGCCCTATTCACTATAGCCCAAAGATAGAAACCACCCAAATGTCTATCAGTTAAATGGATACACAAAGTGTGGTAGGTGAATATAATAAAATATTATTTATTCATAACAAGAAATGAAGTACTGATCCATGTTATGATGTGGAAGAACTTCAAAAACATGCTAATAAAAAGCCTAATACAAAAGCTTACATTCTGTGTAATTCTCTTTATATGAGATTTCCAGAATAGGTAAATACATAGAGAGAAAGTAGGGGGCTGGGGTTGTGGCTCAGTGGTAGAGTGCTTGCCTAGCATGTGTGAGGCAGAGTTTGATTCTCAGCACCACATAAAAATAAATAAATAAAATAAAGGTCTATCAACATCTAATTTTTTTTTTTAAAAAAGAAAGCACATTAATGTTTGCCCCAAATTAGAAGAGGGGAATGACAAATGACTAACTGCTAAGTGGATACAGGGTTATAAAAATGTTCTAGAGCTTGATAGAATGATGGGTATAGAATGTAGCACACTAAGTGCCATTGAATTATACATTTTAAACTGGTTAATTGTAAGTAAAGTGAATTATAACCCCAATTTAAAACAAAATGCAGTAGATAATTGTTATCAAATGATCTGACATGCAAATTTGAAACTGAAATCAATGGAGCACTTGATTAATAGTTTTTTTTCAGAACAGGTGACATTAACTGGAACATGACTGGCTCTCTGAACTGACTGCTAGATCATGGGGAACTTGATAGTGTTAGATGATGAAGCTGATAGATACATGGCATGCAGCTGACGGCTTAGAAACTATAGAAGTACATCTACCATTCTGTGGAGAACTAATTAAGACCAGGGGAAGGTCACAGGAGAAGTGCTTTGTGGGAGTTGTACACTATTCCACTAACAACAGATCAGTCTATTGAGAGAGCAAATTCTATTCTCAGAGATACAGAATTGGTGTGGAAGAACTAGAAATCCTTGCTAGGAGGATATGCTTTCTATTTTATGAAAGTCAGTTTCATTAAGCTCTACAGAAAATGCCTTGATGTGTTGAATGGATATGAGCCATCTGAACCCTCGATTGAAAGGGATTAATTTTAAATTTGCTTCTTCCTGGTCTATAATTGGCCTCATTTCCAAACTGGTTAAAGTTATTATCATCCCAAGGATAAACCTTGAACTGTGTTACATGTACATCATGATACAATGCTAATGCTTACGTAACACCAAACCATTGCTTGTCTTCCACATTTTTAAAAAGTCCAGTTTACTTGCTGAATTTTTTAAAAAAAGCTTTTAATGATTACTACAGATTGAACAATCTCACCTAAAATGGATAAGAAATAAAATAATAATATTCACATATCCTTGTAGGGGGGTAAGTGTTCTCAGACTGAAACTCAAACTGCATCTTACATCCATTAGGATGGTTTCTTGGCTATAAGAATTAAGAAGATCAAACCAACAGTGGTTTAAACCAATAGGGATTTATTTGTCATATAATTTGAAGACAGGAGATGGAAGGTTAGTTCTGTTGAATAATACTATCAAACCTCCTGGCATTTTTTCTTTCCATTCTACCATTGTTAGCCTCATGCTTTTGGACTCATGATCACAATTTGGCTACCATGTGCCCGACATGTGTGAACATATGTTTAAATGTGAACATGTCTTAAATGTGAAACCAATCAGGAGAGCAGGATGGGGGGCTGGAGAAGCACCAACCTCATCTCATTTCATTAGGAATGAAAAGCTTTCCCAGAAACTTCACAGTAGACTTCTGCTTATGTCTAATTGATAAGAACAGTTGGCAAGGCTACCTCTAGCTACAGTGGAGGTAGAAAGAAAATGTTTAGGGATGGAAATAAAGAGGGTTGGGAATGGGTTTGAAGTTAGAAACCTTTTGCTGTCTGTCACAATTGTCCTTGAACAAATGTTAAAGACAATCTTAGATAAAGAAAAAAATTGAGTTTATGCCTAATAAATTAGAACATCACTATATGGCTCCTATATCAACTCTGTTTACCTAGGAAGTGTGTAGTTGATCAAGTTTTACTTCATCTCAGGAAAAAAGAAAACTGATATTCTACCCTTAATGATTTGTGGTCATTATTTTCCGATACTAAAAGATCTTGATACATATTGACTCATTTGGTTTTAGTACATTAAAAAGAAAGACATTGGGGATTAGGGGTTGGGGAAGTAGAAAAGATACAAAATGAGCTACATGACCATTTATTCACCTAAATTTAGAAATTAAGGGGTCTGGTTTGGAGCTCAGGAAACTTGGCAATAGTTAACTTTTTATTTTGAAGGTTATGCATTTTCCCCTATTATTCACCTTTCTTTCAAATGTCCAATTAAACTTATACCCTTAATGCACACGCACACACATAGAAAATGATGTAAACAGAGGTACCACCAGCATAGGGGAAAGAACCAATTATTTAAACTTTGACCTGGGCAAAGGAAGGTCATGACTAAATTCTCAATGCCAGGAAAAAAGGGAAATTATTATTTCCCCAGGGAATACAAATCTCTTTTAAGTTATCACACCTGAAAAATGGATTTATGCAGCAATATTTCAGGCAAGAGTGGTCAGATTTACGATGACATAAAATTCATTCAATTCACAAAAAAATTCAGCTTCCTTTTTGTTATCCGCAGAACCTATCTTACCCGACCAGACAAAATAAGCTTAACCTTGACAAATTTTCTCCCTGGAGCAAATGCTTGCATCAACTGGCAGATTTTCCTGGCTGTGGATTTGTAATTACTTTCTGAATTTTGAAGAAAAGATTAAATGACTACATAAGGATCTGAATATTACCATCCACAAATCTTTATGCTAACTGATTACTATGAGTTATTATTAAATGAGTTTTCTATGTTTCATAAGCATTTCCTGTACTGATGCATCTTTTGTGATACTACATATTGCCTCTGACAAATGATTCAAAAAATAAAATATGAGCTTCAACGAAAATGAAGCCAAGTAGGAGGTAGAATACATTTCAAGGAAGATTTTTATAATATATTGAGTGGGGAAAGGGAACTTTAAAAATACGGTTTTCAAGACAGAAAGATAGCAGATTTTAAGGTTTGTATATAAATGTTAAAATATATTTTACCAAAGGAACAAAAGTCTTCATAAAGTGCAATGTTTATACTTTTAACATTTAAGCTTAATAACTTGGGTTACAACTGTGATAGAAATAATCTGTAAATATCACTTATAGACAAATTACCTTCCCTTCTACTGGATGGAATGGACTTCAAATCTGCTAGCCAAAGGGCATAGTTTAACTATCTCTTTGACAACCATCTTTTTCATTTATTGCAGCATCTGAAGAAGGAACATGCTGTTTATAGTGGAATAATGCATTTGTTCTAGAATTTAATAAATTTTCTTTTATCTGTCATTTACAGATTTCTATCATATCTACAATCTTAGTCATTGAAGTTGCAAGATAGACTGGGTCTTCATAAGTTCTACAGATATCTGGTTATATTAATCCCTTTTGGCAGACTGCTGCAATACAATATTTTGTGTTTGGAAAGTACATTCTAATCATTTCCATTTATCTTCTCAATATCCGTTAAGAATGGAGTAACCACTAGATAGGACAAGTATTGGCTAATATGGAAGGCAGAGGAGTCCACTACCCTTTTATAGAGAATTTAGAGAACTGTTGGGAGGCTGACAACGCAGATTATCTTGTGGCAAATGCCATAGTAAAAGGGACAGTAAGGAAGGCAGAACTGAGAACCTAATATTGGAACCCAAGGAAAGAGATCTGCTAGCTTCTGAGTTTGGAAAGTAAACAATAGTCTGTAGTTGGTGAGCTTACTGTACTTGGATTTTATCACTGAAATCTCACAACAATCCTTTAAGATATAATTACCCTCATTTTCAGATAATTTATGGAAATTTTCCAATGAGAGGTAACTTCTCTGCTATAGTCCACTATAATGATGTTCAATAAATGATAATTTGATATTCTCTGTATTCATGCTACAAATATTTAGTGTACAATTACTTAGTAATAGTCATTGGACAAATAAAAATAAATAAGCCCAACATACACCCTACCTCACAGAATTAACTTTGCTAGTCTATGTGGCATAGAGTCTGTTCAAGGAATAATAGCAAGTACTTGCACAATATGAATTATACACAAGCACTGTTCTAAGAATTCGACATATTCATTCATTTAATTTGCCTAACAATCCAAGAGGTATTACTACCACTAATCAAATGAGGAAACTGAGTCAGAAGTAGAGGCTGAGCAATGTATACAGGTTACATTTCTTGAGATTGGCAAGGCCAGGATCTGAATCCCCAAAAAGTCCAACTAAGGGACCACAATCTTGACTACCTTTCTAAAATGGCTTGTTGAAATAGGTTAAGTAGAGACCTCATTGATTTCCAGATTCGTGGGATAGTTTGTCAATGTGGGAGACATTTCTCTATGAGAGAACTTGATGCAAGCAAAGAATGACATAGTCACATCTTCTCAGGGTATAGAGTAAAGGGGAGTTTTTGGTAGGTGTGAGCAGAGAGGTCAGGGAATTGGCAATATAGATGAGGCTAAATAGGTATAGTCTATTTTTTTGAGTTTGTAGCTAACAGAGAAGTGCTATGGTATTATGTGACAAGAGACCTATTTCTCCAATGGTGAGGAGAAATTTCCTCTGAAGAAATGACGTCTGAGCAGATCTGAAGAATGTGGAAAAAGTTCTGAGACTAGAAGAGAGAATCTGTGGAAGGTCTCAAATTAGAAGAAAATACAAAGTCATTAAAGAGCTGGGAAAGTCCACATTAACTGACTATAGAGATGGAGGAAGACTCATAGTATAAAATGGAAAGTGTTCCCAGTGACTCAGGAGGCTGAGACAGTAGGATTGTGAATTCAAATTCAGCCTCAGCAACGGTGACATGCTAAGCAACTCAGCGATACCCTGTCTCTAAATAAAATACAAAATAGGGCTGGGGATGTGGCTCAATGGCTTGAGTGTCCCTGATTTCAATCCCTGGTACCAAAAAGAAAAAAAAAGAAAAAGAAAAAGATGGAATGTGTGATGCTGATGGAGAGGATAGAGCCTTGTAAGCCATGTTTAAAAATTTTGGACTTTATTCTAGTATCAATAGCAAGCCACTGGAAGGTTTACAGGAGAGTTGTGGTAATATATGCTTTTGAAAATATCGATCACTTGGACTAACAAATTAAAAGAGAGCAAAATTTACATTAAAAGATCCATGAGGTCATTGGTGTAGTTGATCTGAGTGAGGGATGTTGGTGGGCTAGATTGGGGTGTTGGCAGTGATGATAAGAGGGAAGATTCATAGATTAGGAGGTATTTAAGACTTCATGATTGATGGGAGTCAGGAAAGAGACAGTGACATTCAAAGGTGGATGGTCAGTAAGTGGGGAATTAGTAAAGTAGCAGAGCAATGCCATCGCATTGCAGGGCAGGTAGAAGCTCAGCAGTGTGATGCAGGATGGCAGGATGGCAGGATGGCAGCTAGAGGAGAAGGCAGTGATTGATGACCTTGAATGATGGTGGAAGAGAAGTTTGGTGCTTGTGGGCAGAATCTACAAGTTGGAAAGTTGAAACTTCTTCGGCACTATCAAAAATACTTAAAGCTTTTTATTAAATCTCATTTAAGCTATTTGGTAACTTACTGTTCAGAACCAAATTACAGCAAATACAATTGGTCCTCCATCTCCATGGGTTCCACATCTACAAATTCAACCAAATGTGAATTGAAAAAAAAAATGGGGGGGGGGGGGGTCGTAAAAAGAGCATTTGAGCCAGATGTGGTTGTGCATGCCTGTAATCCCAGCAACTGGGGAGGCAGGAGGATAGCAAGTTAAGGCTAGTCTGGGCATCATAGTAAGACTGTGTATCAAAATAAAAATAAATAAATATAAATAGCTTGGTGGTAGAATACTTCACAGTATGGCCCTGGGTTCAATCCCCAGTACCACACACACACACACACACACACACACACACACACACACAGCATCTGTATGTATGGAATGTTACAGACTTTTTCCCTTGTTATTCTCTAAATAATACAATATACCATTAACACAGCATTCACATTATATTAGGTATTATAAGTAATCTAGAGATGTCAAGTATATAGAGGATGTGCATAGGTTATACACAAATCCTATGCTATTTAAGGGCTTTGAACATCCACAGTTTTGGTATCTGTGGGGTTTCCTGAAACTCATCCTCTGTGGATACCAAGGATATTTTAAAAAAAGAGCAGTTATAAGTAACTTCTTATATTACTTAGTATTTTCTTTATCAAGTCAAATCAACTTTGGGCTGAAGTCTCTTAAGTCGTCAATGCTAATATTAGGTTTCTTCCATTTAACCCCTCTGGAAGGATAGTTCCCAGCCCATGTGAAATTGTCTTAGAAATGTTTGTAAGACCAATATTCAACTCCAGGAAATTATCTCCCCTGTCCTCTTATTCCTCCTCTTCTCTGTGTTACTGGGGCTTGAACCAAGGGGTACTCTACCATGAGCTGCATCCTCAGCCCTTTTTATTTTAATTTAATTTATTTATTTAATTTAGCTTTTAATTTTTTTTAAATTTATTTTTATTGTAAACAAATGGGATACATCTTGTTTCTCTGTACATGAAGTAGAGGCATACCATTTGTGTAATCATACATTTACATAAGGTAATGGTGTTTGATTCATTCTGTTATTTTTTCCTCCCCCCCACCCCTCTTTTCCCTAGTTTTTACTTTTTTACAGACTGCATTTTGATTCATTGTACACAAATGGGGTACATCATTTAGTTTCTATGGTTGTACACAATGTAGATTCATACCATTTGTGTAATCATACATGTACATAGGGTAATGTCTGTCTCATTTCACCATTTTCAAACCCCCCCATTTCCTTCTACATATTCTAAAGTTCCCCCATTCTTCTCTCACTCCCCACCTCCCCACCCCCATTATATATCATTCTCCACTTACCAGGAAAAACATTTGGCCTTTGGTTTTTTTTGTTGTTGTTGTTTTGAAACAGGGTCTTGCTTATTTGATGAGGCTGATCTCAAACTTGTAATCCTCCTGCCTCAATCTCCTTAAGTACCTGAATTATGGGTGTGTGCCACCACACCCAACTCAGGAAATTTATTTTCTAATAGAAAAAAAGAAACAACTATAAATTTGGCATAAATTCCCAAAGCAGCTCATAAAACTTATTTGAAACATTAATGTAGCTAGAATAGGAATTTACATAAATCATGTTGTTGTCACAATTCTTCAACAAACTTAAATGAACACCTACAATGGGGTAGATAATGTTCTTATGCTGAGAACTTATAACAATAAGCAATACAAAGTTCCTTGTAGTCTGGCTGGAAATAAGAGGCTGAGGATAGGAAGTTGTGATGATAGGGGACAGTTGGACATGATTGGTGAGAACATGAGGTAAAGGGAATAATTCTATAAAATGGGATCACTGTGCTGACCCCCACGTGCTTCTTTTCCAAGAAACAATTTACCTGCAGTCCTGCTTGGCTTAAGCAAACTACCTGTTATCTGCAGGAGAAATGCAGGCCTAAAATATTCGAATAAGAGGAACAAAACCCTAAAGGGGGGGGGGGACTTTTGTGACCCTTTAACAGACCACATCCTAGAACTTAGGGAGGAAAGGATAATTTCCCCTAACCCTAAATCTGTAAGAATAGGTTCCAATTAGAACTGGTCAGCATGGGTCAATGTGACCTAAAGTGGTCATGGCAGCTGGGACTTGAAAGTCTGATGTCGTCCTGCTTTTAGTCAAAAGTGAAGAGGAGGACCTTGGCAGGACTCTCTGAAAACTTCCCCAGGACCCCCAATGAAACTGGAGGGCAGGAGGGGTACACTGTCCCTCTCCTCTCTAGGAGGACCCACTTACTCCCTTGAAAGCCTGCTTTCCCTTTTCCTGTCTGCTACACTGAGCAACATGTCTGAAATCTTTCTGACTTGATCCCAAGAATCGGGGATTGAAGGGGGGCCTGCATACTGCCTCAGTTTCTCAGAAGACCCCAGCCCTGTATCAGTGATGAGGTCTTCTCTCCTTTTCTATCTTTTCTCTTTCTTATTTTTCTGTCCCAAGAATGGAAAGCAGAAACTGGGCAGAGAATATACAAAAGTGAGTTTTATTAAAATCTAAAATATGGGGCTGCTTAGTATGTGAGGTCCAACGTTGATTGCCAGCACTGCAAAAATCAGTACGTGAATAAAATCCAATAGGAACATGAAGACTTTCCTTCCCTTCCCAGATGTTGACCAAAGTTTTCCTCTCTATTGTTCTTGCTCTCTACAGATACCTTTCCTTGACCAACTGAAGTTAACAAGTAGGGCAACAATGGTAGAAATATGGGTGGGGCTGTGGTTGGGAGAAGAGGAAAACAATGGTCTTGAGAGGAGAAAGGGTTACAAAGGAAAAAGAGAAAGGGAAATGTACAGCCCCAATATTAGAATATATTAGATTACTGTCCACACCAGAAGAGAAGGCAGTTCATTTCCAACATACTAAGATCAATAGATTGTGCAGGGCTTATCATTCTTTGTTGGGTTCCAATCAATTATTTTTAAAGAAAAATAATTCTCAGGAAAAAAAGATCTACTTAAGAAATGCTAGGAAATAGGAATCATCTCTAATGTAACTACTCAAATGGTAGTTTCCTAATTAATTAATTGCCCATGGACTATATACTTGCTCTTGGTTACAGCAACAAAAACTGGTTTTTGCTAACTTCAACAGAAAAGAAATTTGTTGGAAAGGTACAGAATAACTCACAGATCAGATAGGAAGGCTGGATCCCATGGCTGGAAAGTTGACAAGTTCCAGGGAAGGGAAGGGACCAGAAATCAGGTCAAAGTTTGTACTGCAGAAATGGCACAGTTGGGATGTTTCAATGGGCAAGTCTGCACTCTGCTACTGCTAGATGTTACTCCATGTGTCACTTTAAAACTGTTCCTACAGAGAAGATGGGTGATCCTAGTTATTCAGGAAGCTGAGGCAGAGGACCAGAATTTCAAGACCAGCCTGGGCAAGAGGAAACAAGACCCTGTCTCAAACACACATACGCACACACACACACAAAACCTCATGATGCAGCTAAGTGGCACAGTGTTTGTCTAGCATGTGGGAGGTCCTGGGTTCAATCTCTAGTCCTGCAAACAAAACAAAACTGTCCCTATCTTCATTAACCCCAGATTCAAGTCTTGGGTAGAAACATTCAATTGGTTTTTACTTCTAATTGAATTGAGAGGTGGAATTTGGCTTTGTCACTTCCAAGAATCACACAGCATGGATTTCATCCAAATAGATGCCAGTAAATAAGAAAGAACAATTGTTCAGTGCACACTGCATATGGAGGCAAATATCTTTGTGAAGATTGCTACTTGCCTGGGGTATGACATTGTCTCATTAGAAACCCTCATCTTTGTGGGTACATATGAGTTAATAAGTCCATTTTACATGTTAAGTCTGACAGTCTTGGAGAGGGTATGTTGCCTATAGTTATATAGGTGTAATTGTTACTATGAAGTGCAGATTTTGAGCAATTAACTTCTACTTTATTAACTCTAATTTAAGCAAACCACGGTTAGTAAGATTACCTTAAAATATACATTTCCTCTAGAAAATATTTCACATTTTTCCTCATAAAACAAATCATAGTGGTTTGAAAGTCCCAGATGAATAGGAAATCTCTTTATTTCAACTGAAATTGAATTCATTCATTATAAATCAGATTGGATAATGCTATTCAAAGCTTCACATTTCACCTGGAAAGAAATCTAATTAATGAGATTGCTTTTTACAAATTAATTTCCTGACCTATTTCCTTATAGGATTGAAACTAGACTCAAAGACATTTTTTCTAGTTACTTAGTTATATTTGAGCTTAAAGCTTTTATATTTGGAATTCTATGTACTGTGATAATACATGTAAATCCAAATGGATTTTTAAATTAAAATTACAAATATTAAGAACAATAGTTTTGAGGAATATATATTACCATCATATCAAACTCAATATTTGGGTTTACATTCCCTCACAATTCTAATTGTTCAAGGGCACTTTTCCACATATTTTTTGTGATGTTTTTGATTAATCCTTGGGGGAACAAGTTTCTTCATGAGGAAGTTCAAATGTTAAAGTCAACAAAACCCTTCATAAATCATACAAAACAAGGCTTCCTGAATGCATTAGGTGGATAACACGCTTATATAGTTTGTTTTATTCCTGCTATAGAGAAGATAAAATTCCCTTTGAGGTAATTAAGAAGCGTACAAAATTTGTGCTCTTCTTAGGTGCACAGCATGCTGGGACCTCAGCTCTAGCAGGCAAGCTAGGAGATGCAGCGGATGGGAATTGCTGCAGTGCTCTCAGCAGTGATGTGGTCTAACAAGCTCAGCCAGAATCCAGGGGCTCATTGGGTGGTTGGGGCACAAGAGGAGGGTTTCTATGTAGTGGTTCATTATAGGAGCTGGATAAAGCAAGTGCCAGCTCTTATGCCAGTAAGCAGGGCAAGGCTAGCCACCAGGACAAGGATTTGGTAGGAGCTAGTTAGGAGCCATGGCCTAGTCAGCCCACGGGCTCAGGATGGAGTCACATGGAGAAAGGAAGGTAATTAGGGTCTACATTCAGACCTGAGAGACACTGCTGTTTTCAACTTTGTTTCCATTTAAAAAATACTGATATGATATTGTTATTTCTTTTGATGCTCTAATTGAAATATACAAAGCATTTTCAGGGCTTTCCTACTAACAGCTCATTTCCAAAGCACTCCACCTCCAGCCAACCCTAAGCCAGTGGTCAAGGGCAGACATTTAAAAGCTTCTAACCAGGGCTCTGAGGTGACTGCTGTTAAGAACCCTACCTCCAAAGAAATGATTAAAGATGAAGAATTCTTCCCCTGAGGAAGTGAAGTCAGAAGGCAGACAGGTAAATGGCCAATTCATAGGTCACTGAAACTGAAAGGTCATGCCAAGTCAGACTAGGGCAGCTGTTTGGGCTTAACTTTTGACAAACAGAAGTCAGGGGTACAGAGCAAATACCAAAGAAGTCTCATTTCCTTGTGGCTACTGCAGGGCCCAGCTTAACGCCTGGAGGTCTGCTTATGCTGTACTGGGAACAATGTCCTGGGTTTGTGACTCCTTCCTACTAATTCCTTGAACTGCCTTACAAAAAAAATCTTTTTTCTTGTGACAAAATTATGTCCAATCTACAACAAAATTAATGTATTTAGAACAATGTATTAACTCAGTCAACATTTGTATTTTTAACCTTTATGTTTAGTTGCAGTAGAGAGATATTGTATTTAGTGGGGGGCAGAAGAGGAAGGAATCATAAAATCATTCAGAGTTGTTTTTGATCCTGGCCCTAAAACTGATTTTTGCCTTTGGTTGGGTGAATTCTGGGGGTAAAGATTGGAAGAGAGCTCTTCTTCATTTGCTGCTAGTCTTCTCTGCTCTTGTGTGTATGCAAAAGCATGTTTGTGTGCACACCTGTTGGAAGCCTGCTGCTGTTTTTGTCAAGGACCCATCCACCAGGATCTGCAGCACACCCCTCTGTGGCCCTGTGTCTCCTGCTTTTCACACATAGCTTCAACTTTATCTCACACTCACCCTTTCTCTGCTCTCTCCCCTAAGATATTTTGTACATATTTTGTGCCTTTTGATTCATTAATATTTATTACCTAGTTTAACTCCCATTCCATAATTCCCTTATCTCTTCAGAGAAAGAATATTAGCCCAAATCTTATATACTGATCTGGGGTAGCAAATGTTTAGCAACACAGGATTGCCAAAACAGTTTCTTTAACAGTAATATATCTAAATGAGAAAACTCAAATTTATTTTGAAAATAGCTTGACTGCATTTCTACTCATCCCTGCAATACGCCAGAACCCATTGGCAATTAATAAATGCTGTTCACCTCTGGAGGATTTCTTCCTTCCCCAGCAGGAAATAAGGCTTTCCTTCTTCTGTGCTACTATAGGATCCTGCTAAGACATCATAATGTTCTTAATTACGTTTTCATGTTTATCTCCTTTGAGACACAGCTCTAGGACTCTTCTAAAAACTGAACACAGAGGCTAAACAAGAACAATATTAAGGCCTTCCTTTTTGAGTTCTTATGGTAAATTAATTTCAATTAAGTGCATGAAAACCATTTGGAGGGTAGTGAGTGTTCAATAAACATTAGCTGCTATTGTCATCAGTATTAATAAAACCTGTACCCTTATACCCAGGCTTGTCTTGAGTATCTCCGAGGGTGGTGTATCATTCACGGAATGCAGAAGATGAAATTTAGGAGCTGGAGCAAAATAATGAGTTCATTTCTAGACACTGTCTTCAGTGATCATGAAGCAATCCAGGAATGCCTCTGACTCAAAACAACACATACACACACAGCTAAGAATCATACACATTGACTAAATGAAAATATGTTCATCCAATATGTTCAATACATTAGTTGCTTTCATTCATTGAAGAAAGTTCTTGGCCCTGACTTAATTCTAGCTATTTAACAACTTTAAAGGGATCAAAGAGATCAAGGCAAACAAGGATTTTACTTTAAAATACACACACCATTAGCACTATTAGAACTGTCATAATAACAAAAAAACTGGAAAACACTGACCCTTATGTTTCAAAATCTTTGTCATCAAATAAACAAGTACTTTCTAATATGGGACTGTAAGGCCCAGTATGAATCATCAGTTTTTTCTGGGTTGCAAACAATCTTTGGATTCATTGCTAGAACCTTCAAGCTGACCTTAAATATTCTCTAAAGACAAAAGATCTTCATTTCCTGATTCTCTTTTCTGGCCCTTGACAATCGTTTCTCAAGGTTTTTCCCTTCCTCTTCTCTGAAATAAGGTGATGGAGAGGGAATTATAAAAGAACAGGTCAAAAAGCAATATGCTGTTTCCATCAAAGTAAAGGGTCACACAGCAGCAACCAAGTTGCAAGACTTAATAATAAGGCATTGGAAAACTAAGGAGTAACAATATATCTTTTCTATTTACTTAGGTTTCTCTATGTCCTTAAATAACTCTTTCATGTTACCACCATCCTTATTTCCTTCCTCTTGGTTCTACCCTAACACCCTCACTTGTGAAAACACATCTGTGGGGCTGGGGATATAGCTCAGTTGGTTGAGTGCCTGCCTGTCAAGCACAAGATCCTGGGTTCAATCCCCAGCACTGCAAAAAAAAAAAAAAAAAAAAAAAAAAAAACACCTGTGCATTTTAAAAGATTTTGAACTGGTAAAGTTACATTTCAAAATGATCAACATCATGCTCCCATTTCTAGATTAGTAAAAGACTTGAATTACAGGAAATTGCTCATGTCATTAACCACTCAGATTCTGTGGTGTGCAAGTCACTGGACATCACTATGGAAACCACAGGTTATAGCAGCAGGTAGAGCCAGTGACTCAGCAGGTGGGGCTTATTATGGCAGTTAACACCAAATGCCCTGACAAGATGCCAGGCAAACATCATACTATGGTTGCTTCATTTTTCAGGTGGTCCATAATCTAACAGTTCACTGGGCTGAGGTGCAACCAGGTTTGAGCAGTCAAAACACAAGCAGGAAAAACAGAAAAAGAGAAAGATGAGTGAAGTGATGGTAGGGAAAGAAAAAACACATATTCATGTTTACTATTAAACTAGAGCCAGTACTTTTATTTGTAGAGTTCCCAGTTTAAAGCAACAATAATTACACACCAGGATTGGTAGGAATATCAAATATTATTTCACAACAGCCACTATGTGTTTCTTTTTCTCTGACACAATTGGCACAGACCCAGGCTTGCTATGTTTACGACGATTCACTTCCCTAGAAATAAAGAAAATAAGCAAGTTTAGGAGAAATCATCTTAACCAAAGAAAACATTCTCAAAAAATCATAAAGCATTTTCTTTCACTAGAAAAATAACTACTGAAAAAAACTCACAATGAGAATAGGTAAAAGGTGGTGTTCTTAACTAGAAATAAACTCATTATTCATTTGCTTTTTTTTTTAAGCAATATTCTTTAGTAAGTCTAAAAACCTGCCATGGTTACTTTAACAAAAATTATTTGATCCCATCCCGACATGTAACAAAAGAGCAAAATAATAGTCATTTTTATAGTATAATTTTTTAAAAAGAGCTCTGACTTAAAACTTCTATAATACTTTGCACTATTTGCATTAATTCAAACGTTTCAAAGAAAATATTCCCAGGAGAAATGGCAGTGTAGGGGCAGTTCTGCTTTAGATCCAAAATGTTAGCTCTCAAATGTTATGATGAAGTGTATTAGGAATTCTTGTACTTATGAAATGAGCACCAATGTATGAGTTCTTTGAATTTTTACATGAAAAATATGCAATACCTCATAATTACAGCTACTTTAGGAATCAATTTTAAACATTATCTATTTATAATAGTTTTTAAATGAGAAGTATATTCTTATTTTGATAATTCACTTTTGCTGTCCTTTAAACACATACTTAAAAATAAGTAGTGGAATCCTCACATTCTTAGACAATCATTGCTTTCACTTATGATGGGAAAAGAAAGAAAAAAAAAAAGGTGGGAAAGTCAGAAAAGGGAACTGTAACAGAGTCATCTGCCTCAGTACATACTTTCGTCTACGAGCTTCCTTCATGATGCGCTGCTCCTGAATCTGGCTGTAGATAGATTTTGGTAGATGTCGATGACGAGCAATACGTTTTATATGAGGATGATACTGAAATTTCTCCTTCAATTTCTGGTTATAATCCTTGGCTGCTTTTTCTCTTGATGTAAGCTAAAAAAATGCATTTTGGTGTCTTAATGAATAGTGCGTTGGTTTTGTTTCACTATAACAAATTAAGGAGTACCCTTCTTAGCCCCTAAACTTTTTTATTTTCTGAAAATAAGTGTGTAAAGAGAAAAGGAAAAAAAGTATTTGATTCTATAATAATTAGGTTTTATTTAATGTTAAGGATAATACAAATCAGAGAAACATTTACTGATGAACTAAATCCAGGCACAGGGCAATACTTACTAATCATTAAGCTTAAAATAGAATTGTCTTTAATTACAGCCTATTATACCTTGATATTCCTATTAGGCCTAAGGAGAAAATAATTCATACTTAATCTTTACTTCTTAATATTTATTTCTGATAAAAAAACATTCTGTATGCTTCTTATATAAAATGTGGGACATTTAGAAAAAAATTAAGAACAAAACAAAACCCAACCATAATCCTACAACCAAAAGGTAATTAGCTAATGATAATATCTGTAATATTTTCTGTGAATCTTTTTTAAAGTCTGAAACTTTCTGTATTTACTTTTTACCTAAGTGTTTTAGTTGCTTTGATATTAAAAATAACCTCACAGTGACTTTAAACCTTTGATCTATCCAATTACTAGTCTGCTAACAGAAGAGAGAGGCTTCTAAAGTCTAAACTTCTAGTCCTCAATCTTCTCTTCTTGCCTCAAGGAAGACACACACAAAAAAAACAAGTAGGTTCAAATATTATCAAACATCTGGATTAACAAAGGCACTCTGCAAGCGTCCTTGATGTGAAAAAAAAAATCAATATAGCTTTGTTTGTTTTGTTCCTAACTTACTTCTTTTCATCACAGATGTGTCCATTTCATCAAAATACCTAAAATACTTCAAATGAATCTCTACAATATAATGATATCCATAATAATAATTCAACTAGCTTTATGAAGATGAAAGAAAAAGGGGTCTCTTACCACACCCAATTTTTCAGAAGCATTAGCTTTCCACAGACGAATGTTCATTTCATCAGACCCACACATAATGTACTTGCTGTCAGAAGTCCACTTTACACATATAACATGTTGCATTCGTTTTGTGTGATACACTTCCCTACGGAATAATTATTAAGTTAAGCTCTGGGGATTTTGGTATAGATTTTCTTTAACCATTTGACTGTCAAGTATCAGGATACCATTTTTGAGTTCTAAGGGAGTATAAAAGAAAAATTCAAATTCACTTCAATGTGTTTTCACTGAACCCAATTAATGTTCTATGCTAAATTTTAGGGAATTTAAAAACAATTCCTCCCCTGGAAGAATTTATAATCCAACAAAAGAAATAAATAAAAACAAATTAAGCAAAACCAGATATATAGGAAATTTCACAAAATAAATATGCAATGCAAATAAAATTTTAAAGCTGGGGTAACTTTGTAACAATAAAAAAATGGTTTGCTCTTAATAAGCCCCTTTGCCCATTCTCAATTCAGTTCAGGTCAACAATTACCCTCCCACCCCAACACCCAAAGTAGAAAATAAAACAACAGCATTCAAAGAGCACATTGTGATATGCTGAATTTGATGTCTGATTTTTGCTTTGGGTGCATTGTTTAGAAGCTTAATTGAAGTGAGAGTTAATTTACATGTGTGAAAAGAAAGGTAGGGCTAAAAAAGTATAAGTTGAGGTAAGAATCATTTAATAGTCAAATATGATACCTATTTGGAAAAACTGTGAAACATGCTAAGTGAATTCACAGAAGATACTATATTGGGAAGAGTGAAAAAGAGCATTAAAAAGCAAGTTAAAAGATAAGGTCACGAAAAAATAAGCTAAGACTGCTGGGGAAATAAATTTTCCAAATCTGGATTAAATGATTGAAAATGCAAACTACATTAAGAGAAAGGAAACAGGTTCAACAATTGTACACAGAAGAAAACTCATAGAGAACAACCACATCAAATATAATTCTTATCAATAAAAGTATCTCTAAAGTGTAACTACACAACTAGTCTTTTATATTGTTTGTAAGAGTTATATTTTAATCAGTATGATAAATCATAAGAAACATTTTTAAAGGGGGGAGGATGGTTAAAAAGAATAGCCTATTAAAATGAAAACTGGATGACAGACTGCTTTTTTTTCTTCTTCTCAATGTTCTGCTTCTATAAGGCTCATTTCTTATAATCTCTACCTGCTTAAGAGCCCCACCTTCCCACAGCAATATAATGTGTTTAAAAGTATGGAAATCCAATGAGACTTCAGTAACTATTAAAAATAATTTGTTCAAACCAGTGAAATAAATGGTTAGACATCTAACTAACTTAGAATCGTCCTTAATGGTAAACTATGCAGAGCTCTTAACCTCTTGTTGACATATATGCTAGATTCATAAACTATGCTATTAAGAAATGAATGTTACAAAAACTTAAATTTTTTCTGTATACAGTCAAAATAAACTAATTTTTTCCAAAATGAACTCCTAGTCGATTTACTTTTTTAACATTCATATAATACTTGTAAATACTGAAGGAAATCTCCATAGAAACCTACTTCCAATATTGATTTAATCTTAGTTTTAAAAAATTTTCTTTAAAACAATACATTTTAAGTCAGAATTGACAGTGCATGCCCATAATCCCAGCTACTAGGAAAGGTGAGGGAGGATTATAACAGCTTGAGGTCAGCCTGGGCAACTCAGTGAGAACTTGTCTCAAAATAAAAAATTTAAAAGGACTGGGGTAATAATGTGGCACAGTGGCAGAGCACGCCACGGTTCAATTCCCAGTAGTGGAGAATACAAAACAAAACAAAAACCCCCACAGTTTAACCATTTTGTCGTTCAAAGGAAAATATTTTAAAAGTACAGATATTTAAAAAGTTGCCTAGGCCTGAGTTGCTTGATGTGCATAATGATAAGAAATAATAACAGACCCAAGGAAACAAAGCTGAACAAGCTTTCAAGCAGATGAAGCAAAGGTCACAGAGAGAATACCATTTACATCTAAACACAACAGAGAGCAACAAATATGAAGACTGTGCTTGCAAATCTCCAAATGACATCAGGAAAAATTGCCCTGGAAACGGGACATAAGAACTTCTTTATGCAATTATGGAATAACTTGACCTTATCTGCATTTAGCCAGCCACAATGGCTTAGGAATAAGTCAATCCCACTCAGGAACTGGGTCTTTGGGATCAGAGGTAAATATACAAATACATATTCCTATTTCTCTAACTCTTTGGTTGTTTTTCATTCCTTGTGTGTCTTTATGCATCATGTTAGAAAAGTATTGTCCTACTACCTTCAGAAGTTCAAGCGCCATGAAATGATGGAGGTCTATAGTCTCTTGATTCTTAACAGCCTTGCCTTGGGCCTGACTAATTTATCCCCATAAACAATTCAAGACAATGTAGAGAAGAATATGAAGGCAGTTGCAAGGAAGTAACAGCCACATAAGAACAAACATAAATATTTCTACAATGAAAATGACAAAATAAAGATCAAAGTCATAAGTATACCTTTAACTCAAGTTATCTTCAAAATCAAAATCAAATAATGATGATCAAAATTATTTCCATGCAATAGATGACACAAGGTTTGGGAATCAATGTGATTTCCTTGAATCAAGAGTGGAAAAACATGAATTATCACAAATTATTTAATTATCAAAATTAAAACAGTGAAGAGCCAGACAAGCAAATCACTTTTACCGAAAAAGGTATGGAAGAACTGCATGACTCTTAGGAGGCACTGTTTGAAAGATCTTTTGGTGGTGAACACAGGACTGGGACAAAGTTGAGGCAAGTGAGTTACTCCCTGTGTGAACTTTAAGGAGACATTCATTCTCAAGATGGTACAGATACAGGATCAACCCTGAGAACAAACAATTCCTTAAATTCTGCCTGCTATGCACCTCATTTGTCTTTCCCTAGTCCTGACCCTTCTGGAACAGAAAGAGGGTGGGTTAGGAAAAGGACAGGGTATGTCTTTGAAAACAAGCATCATTCTTCCAGAAGGTTCAGAAACCTGCTGCACCACAGAAGCTAGTTTATCATTAAGAGTAATGATCAAAATTCTCATCACTGCACTAAAATGCTGAGCATCTCTATCTGTTGTACCTACAACACTGAATTAAACATTCTCTAATTTTAAAGAGTGAACAAAGAGTCTGAGAAAGATTCTCTGCTACCATTAATCTTTAGGAAGCTGATAAAGTTGCCATTTGCACTTGTCCTCTAGTGAGAGTACCACCACACAATCTCATTACACAGGTTTCTCTTTGTTCCTTTCCCACATTCTGCATTCTACTCCTTCTCTTTTCCTTTTCTACTACCTCCAATAATCCCATTATCTTACAAAAAGTCCACCTTTTCTCCAACTAATTTTATCAACCAAGACTAGGACACTAAATGAAGTGAGAGTGTACACATACCTATATATGCATATGTATGTATGTGTGTATATATTACATTTTAGAGATTCGTTTATTTTGTTTGTATTTTAATATGCAGTTATCATATTAAAATGGAAGTGGTTATATCTTTATTTGTGAGTAACACTACCATCATACTTGAATTATCATAATTTTTGTGGAAAAATGTCCTTCAGTTTACTTGAATTTCCTTTACGCATACCTCTAGAAATATATCTAAGGTATTATTACTTAGATAGAAGGTGTATGAAAGTGCTTATTTGTTTGTTTTGGGCAGTACTGAAGACTGAACCCAGAAGCCCTCTATAGCCCCAGTCCTTTGTATTTTATTTTGAGGAGGGTCTTGCTAATTTGCTAAAGTGGGCCTTGAACTTGTAATCTTCCTGTCTCAGTCTCCTGTGTCACTGGGATTACAGGCAGGCACCACTGTGCCTGGCATGATAGTGCTTTATTAGCCCACAGCACACTGTACATGCACAAGGGGTTGTATATTTCACAGGAGTTAAGTTTTAAAGTTAGCCTTAACAGGGCTACGGGTATAGCTCAGTGGTAGAGCCCTTGCCCAGCATATCAGAGTGGTGGGTTTAATCCCGACAATTGCTAGAAAAATAAAGTTAGTCAGTAAAATAGACATGGTGGTATATACCTGTTAACTCCAGAGACTCAGGACGCTGAGGCAGGAGGATTGCAAGTTCAATGCCAACCTCGACAACTTAGCGAGGATCTAAGCCACTTAGTGAGATCTTATCTCCAAAGAAAAAAAATATTAAAAAGGGGTGGGAATGTAGGTTCAGTGGTAAAGCTTCCCTGACTTCAGTACCCAGTACCAAAAAAAAAAAAAAAAAAAAAACACACACACACATATGCACATGTATATATGATACAATATATTATAGATACATAAATACTATATCATATTTAGTAAAAAACTGTATAGTAGAGAGCCAGAGAGCCAAGCAGTACAAGACAACATAAATATCACATTACTGAGACTACGGGACAGCTGAGTATTCAAATTTCCTACTTCATGATCCATCACAGCATATATGTACCAAAGTGGAATGAAAAAAGGTCTTGACAATTTTTTTTTCTTTTTAGGTTTTCATTGGTTAAATTTGAATGAGTAAGAAATAAGAAGTAGACAGTATTAATTGCTCTTATACTGCCTTAGTTAAAACTTATCAGAGTTGTTAGCAAATTAAATTACAGAAAGTTTACTCATGACATAAATATAATGCTCTGTTCAATGAAAGAAATTACCTGGTAGGCTAATGTTTTGTCCATAGATGATACAAAGGATGCTAATATCCCAAGCCCACAACACATGGGTATGAGCCCTATCATATATACATAACCAGGCAGAAAAGTAACAGACGAATAACAATTAGGACAAAAAAAAATAAAAAAAAAACAAATAGTTTATTGGTAGTCACATACCTGCTTCGACTTCTGTCCACAGGAAAGATTCTAATAGACTTATCAAAACTAGCAGACACAAACTCTTTCCCAGTAGGGGAGTAATCCACATCAAGCACTGCAGATACATGATCCATGTGGACCATTAAAGGTGTGTCCAGCGCACGCATATCAAAAGTATATAAGCTGTAAAAGAATTTTTAAAAATCTGACATAAATTTCTAGAAAGAAGCCATTTATGTTACTAAAAGGCACTACTGAAAATAAGACCCACTGGCTAAATCATGGGCATCTAAATAAATAGCTCAATCCTGTACATAGACAGTGAAGGGACAGGGAAAAATATCAACAATTTTTATTGCTCCTTAAGATTATATTTACACACACACAAACACACTTTCTCCTCATAATGTAAATCTCATTGTACAAAATGTGGAAGTTTCAAAGAAATGACAAAGAATACAAAATTACCTTTAACTCTACTACCCAGAGAAAGTCAGCTGGTACAATAAAAAAATTTAAACATCTTTGGACTAAGCTATTTAAACTTCTACTTTTGATAAAATTGAGATTAATACCATATAAAGCTTTGTATTTTCATCTCATGCTCTCATCATGAACATTTTCTCATATCATTAAATAATCTTTGAAAAGATTTTAACAGTTGCATACATAAATGAATACAAATTATTTCTCTATTTTTTGGAAATAATTTCCAATTTTAAAAAATCATACTGCTTAAATGAAATTCAAATATTTAAGTTTGAATTAAAACTGAATGAGGCAGATTCAATTAAAATTGAACAGATTTCTAAAGTAGGATCTGAAAGCATGAGCATTTTTAAGGCTTGAGTTGCCAAATCACTTACAATAAGGCTGTTAATTTGTACTCCTATCAGTGACATGTAAGAGGAAGCACAACTATTAAAGCTCTAAACAAACAAACAAAAAGTTATGTTGAAAGTTACCAAAAAAAAAAAAAAAAAAAAAAAAGATCACAGTTTTTCAAAGGGTGTACCAAAATAAGAAAAATATACTTTATGCACAATTGGTAAAAACAATTGACTTTGAGTTTCAAGATTTAAAAATTCTTAACTACTAAAAGAATAGCGCTCCAAATGAGCCAATGAAAACAATGGATAAAAGTAATACAGCATTATTGTGACCATAATACCAAAATACTTCAAGATGATACTGAGTTTAAGTTTTAAGAGAAAGATGATATCTACACAGTTTCAAAGTTCTTCTCCAAAGTTATGTAATTATCACAAAAGAAAAATATAGTAACTAAGTTTAAAAAACCTGATAGTTTAATATTATCATCAGTAGTAAGACATACTGACATCAAGTACCAGACCTTTGTATGATAGTTATGATCTGGATGCGAAATGTTCCCCAAAAGTTCATGTGTTAAAGACTTGGTCCCCAGTGCAGTACTTAGTGGTGGGGCCTTTGGAAGATGATTGCATCATGAGGGCTCTAACCTTATCAGTGAATTAATCCACTAATGGATTCCTAATTTAAAGGTTTGGAGAGGTAGTAGAAACTGCATAGTTGTACAAAGCAAGTAACTGAGGTGATCTCCACTCCTTCCCTCTGCCATGAGTTCTACAAGCAACATTGGACTGAAACCTCAAAATCTGTGAGTCAAAATAAGTCTTTCCTTCTTTTTCCCCCTCAGGCATTATCATAGCAAAAGAAAGCTGATTAACATACTAAGACAAGCATATCAATTTTGTGTGTGTGTGTGTGTGTGTGTGTGTGTGTGTGTTTAGATGAACACAATACCTTTATTTTATTTATTTATTTTTATGTGGTGCTAAGGATTGTACCCAGTGCCTCACATATTATAGAGGAGTGCTCTACCACTGAGCTACAACCCAAGCTCAATTTTGTGGTATTGACAAAAACATAATATCAATCTAATAATGAGAAAACCTTAGCTAAATCCAAATTAAGGGTAGTTTACAAAATAACTGACAAGTGGGTCCTCTTCAAAAGTACTAAGGTTCCAGGCACTGTGGCACATGCCTTTAATCCCAGCAGCTCAGCAGGCTGAGGCAGGAGGATCAGGAGTTCAAAGTCAGCCTCAGCAACTTAGTGAGGCCCTAAGCAACTTGGTGAGACCCTGTATCTAATAAAAAATAAAAAGGACTGGAGATGTGGCTCAGTGGTTAAGCACCCCTGGGTTCGATCCCTGATACCAAAAAAAAAAGCACTAAGGTATTATGCACTGAATGTTTATATCCTCTCAAACTTCATATGTTGAAGTCCAATCCCCAATTATGATGGTATTTGGAAGTACAGTCTTTGGGAAGTAATAAGGTCAAAAGGGAAGAGAGAATCTGTGCCCTCATAATCCAGAAAACTGGCCTGCCCTATGAGGGGAAGCAAGGGGAGGTTGGCTGGATGCAATCTAGAACATTAGGGGGCAATAGCAATGTCATATTTTTGCAACTTTTCAGTAAACCTAAAACTGTTTCAAAGTAAAATGTTTTTAAAAATTACAACTTAAAAATATTTCAAAAAAATAACACCACTATGAAAAGTCACAACTTATACAAAAACAAAGCACTGTTCTATAAAAACAATTTTTTTTTTAACTTTTATTGAGGTTAAATTTTTGAGTTGACAACTGCTTCAGAGCATTACCTGCCCAGAGCAGTGGTTCTCAACAAAGTTTGAGTCATGAGATTCTTTAGGGATCATCTATTTCAAAGTTCTCTTCTTACAGATGATAAAACTATGACAAATAATTAGTTTTAATGATTTGCCCAACTTTTTATAGCAATTACTGCTTGACCTAGATTTGAACTTGCGTTTCTAATTCACAATGATTAGAATATTTAAAGGGCATTTATAAAAGAAGGAAAATATTTACAAATACAGAAAAGGGATACCACAGCAAGGTGATTTTCAAGTAAAAGCAATTATGGAACATTCTAATAATCATTTCTTATATATGTTCTTTCTTTTGTGTGCCATATATATAATGCTTCCCATGGCAAAAAATTCAAAGGATGCTCTGAAAAAAGTTCATGCTGTCAAAATAGCTAATGAGAATGTACTTTAGACACCTTAATAAAGTGGTCACAAAACTGCAGTATTACTTATTTCATTCATTGTTTTTAATTGGAATAATGTCATTTGATTTTGAAACATCAAAAAAAAAAAGAATTTCATTTAGTGTGGGTGGTTACTATTAGTAACCATCCAACTGTGCCTCTCTTCAGTAAAGAAATCAAAAATGTTTTAGTAAGTACCACTAAAACATTATATAATAAATCACATTTATGAACTAATGTTACTACTACTTATGCTTTCACATGTATAAAGTGGAACACAGAATGTAAATGTAGAAAATCTAAAGTTCAATCCACCACCAAACTTCCACCTTCTCTAATAAAACAAACAAAAATATTAGGAACCTACCATATACATAGCACTACAATTAATGCATTGGATAAAAAAGATGAATAAGGAGGTTAATATCTCTGCTTAAATATCCTAAAAAAGGTATACCACACATGTCCTGTCCACCTTATAACAGTTATGTTTGTTTTTATCTTTCAAGAAAAGATGAAATAAGTGCCACCGTGCAATGCTTCAACAATGTTAAAACATTACATAAGAAACAAAACTCTACATAGGTCAAGAATATAAGGCAGATTAAGAGAATTTTACACAACAGAATCACAGAATAGCCTACCTGCAAATATTAAGTTAAAAAATTTCAAGTATAATTTTTCTTTTGCTTTAATGATGGAATAGTGACAGCTGACGGCATGAGTACATGAGTAAGAGATACTAATATTTGTAGGCAGACACCAGAGATGGTGGCACATGTCTATAATCCCAGTGACTTGTGAGACCGACAGGAAGACCTTAAGTTCAAAGCCAGCCTCAGTAACTTACTGAGGCCCTAAACAACTTAGTGAGACTCTGTCTTAAAAAGTAAAAAGGGTTGGGGATGTAGCCCAGTGGTAAAGCACCCAAGTGTCCCCAAAATTGCAAGCAATATTTTTGTTTCCATTAAAACATATATGATTTAGTCTTTACTCATAGAGTCTATATCAAAGATCATCAAACTTCATTCATAAAGGTCCAGATAGTAAATATTTTTGGCCATAAGGTCAAATGGGTCATAAGGTCTCTGTGAAAATTATTCAACTGAGACATTATAGCATAAAAGCAGCCATATCTAATACATATATATAAATGGGTGTGAAAAAATTCTAATAAAACTTTTTATAAAACAGACAGCAAGCAGGATTTGGTCCAGAGGTTATAGTTTACTGTGCTTGGTATACATCATTCCAAAAACTGAGAAAATAATTTTCTAAACAGCTCTTCTCCAATTTGGAAATTATTTTTAGCAAAGCAAATCAGTTTTCTAACTTGTATATGAAGGCATACTTACCTAGTGAACCATACTGTAGTAGTAAAATGTGTGTAATTGAGTCATTTGATAGAATACATTTTTACAAAAGCAAAACTTACTTGTAATCTTCATTTGCTGCAGTAAAAATAAAAGCTTCCATAGGGTTCCAACAGATTGTATTTGTTCTCATATCTAAGATAACCTGAGAAAGGAAGCATATATTATTCTATTATTACAAAGTTAATTATCTTTAAAATGAATAAAGTTCCTATTTCATTGCTTTTTTCCCATTGATTTAAGCAAATACTTAGTAGACATCTACTATGTGCACACTATTGCTCAAAGTGATGGGAAAAGAAATCAATTAATAATAATTTCCTGAATACAAGGCAGAGTGGTACATATGAAAAAGAGAAAAATGGTTAATACCTGGTCCCTGAATTTCAAATAACTTAAATGACTAAGTATCAAACTAGGAACAAAATTAATGGTGAGTTTAAGATTAAGGTACAGAAGAAATGTTTCAAAAGAACAGCAAGATTTGAACTGACTTATGATTACCAATAATTTATAGTATTTCTCAATGGAATGCCAATGGTATTTGGGGAAGGATAATGTTTTGTTGTGTGCGACTGCCCACTGTAGGGTGTTTAACTCTCAGGCAGTTCTCCAGTAACTGCTTCTCTCATATTCCAAAACTATACCTTGTGGAGGATTGAAAAATACTATATTTAGCATAGAAAAGATAGAAGAAACACTGACAAAGGCCAGGGATGCATCATGTAACCCATGATGGTAAGCTGGGCAGCAGCACACATGAGGTCCTAGCTTCAATTCCTAGTACCACAAGAAATAAAAAATGAAAAATGAAGGAGGAGGAGAAGAAACACTGACGGTAGAAACGACAGTTAAAAATAAAATAGCACTGATGAATATACTCTGCATATTGTCTGACTGATTGGGGAAAAAAAAAATGGAATGCAAACTGGAGCCAGTTATTTCCTACAACCTAAAAGTAGTGGAACACCATTAAAAGAAAAGTGGGGATGGGAGGACAGAGATCACATTTATTAAACTAGTACCTCACGTTGGCATTCTACTGAATACTGAAAGTGTATGTTTTACTCTTATCAATATGCTGCAAGGTAGTGATTAATACCACCATTTTATAAGAGAAATACAGATTAAGTTACACACTTAAAATTAAATACCAAAGTTCATGTAGGATCTTCTCAATATATATGAATGAGTAAAATGATTTAAGGTAGTACTTTGGAAAAAATAATCATATTTATCTACTTAAATTGCAACACACACACACTCTTCTCCTGATATGAGTTTATAACACATCATAAATATACTTTAGGAACAAAGAGAGTATTAAAAGCATTTCCTTTATCGATGGACTATGACAACAGACTCATGCAAATGAATAATATCTAGCCCGTCTTGTGCCCTCACAATTCTACTAGTACTTAAAATCAACATTATAACCTTCAACTTAAAAAAGTACTCATCTTTCTACCTACAACAAGATTTCTCTCCTTTTTCAGAGTTAGCATAGGTTGTATTAGTTTTGACACATAATCCTAGAATTACCATATTAGAACTGTTGGGAAGACTACTACCTTGGACAAGATAGTGCCTGTCTAAAAACAAAACAACAACAATAACAACAACAAAAACTCCCCAGCAAACTAACTAGTACCCACCAGCATATAACTAAACAAATAAAGCTGGTTTTGTGAATGAGTTCTAAAACTTTCAGGAATAAAATACTTTATCATATATGCCTGATAATATTATACTGCTAAGTAATAAGTTGCAATATATGTCATTTAATAATTTTCAATTCAATTAGTACTAATTAGATGCCTAAAACTTGCTGGCATCATGGAAGACACAGAAATGTAAGCTTCTTTAAAGTGCAATGGGAAGCTGAGAGAAATGCCACTATTATCACTCTGGGATTTAAGACTATTTCTATGAAAATAAAAAAATTTACTTCACATTTTCAGCTATTCATTTTACAGAGAAATGATAATAAAGCAAGGACAAAATTGAAACTCACCTTTTTCAGAGGAGTAGCTTGCCTCATATCATATAGTACTATATTTCTGTCAGAAGCACAACTTCCCAAAAGAAATGTCTAAAAATAATTATAATAATCACCTGTTAAAAGTCAGGCTTGGCAGCAAACCATGTCTATTCACTACACAAATGATTTAATATACTTAATCTTTTTGTTAAAACACCAAATTATAACATTAAAGCTCATTTTATGAGGGTACAATAATCATATATAATCTTAGCAACCTAAATAGTTTCATTGTGAAGATCTCATACATATATTTTAGATACCAGTGGTAACAATGTACAGGTAACACTTTTAAAATTCATAATAGAACATATTTTACTTATCTGTTCTTCAACTTTGACTTGTTTACTATTTTCACTATTATAAATAACACTTCAAAAAACATTTCTATACATTAACTCTGTTCCTTAGTAAAAATTTCAGAAGTGACACTACTTAATCCTAAAAGTATAAACAATTTCACTTTTTTTTTTTTTTTCCTTTTTTGTGGTGCTGGGAATTGAACCCAGGGCCTTGTGCTTGCAAGGCAAGCACTCTACCAACTGAGCTATATTCCCAGCCCACAATTTCATGGTGTTTGATATTCAGGGCTACTTATTTTCTGAAGAAATGTACCAATATACACTACAATGTGGGAATATACTGATTTTACTGCCTTAAGTAATGTCATTTAAAAGTTAATACCTGTTCTTTTCTTTGTGGTACTGGGGATTGAACCTCAGATACTCTACCACTGAAGTGTATCTCCAGTCCTCTTTTATTTTCTTTTTTTGAAACAGTGTCTAAGTTGCCAAGGCTGGCCTTGAACTTGTGATCTTTCTGCCTCAGTTTCCAAAGAAGCCACTGTTTCTGTATGACAATATTTTCTTAACACATAAATTTTCTGCTTTATTAGAAGTTAAACATTTGTTAACTTTCTGTATAAATTAGGCCTGTCCTTTGTCCACCTTTTTAAGATGTTTCAAATATTCAGCTTATTTATGTCAGTTATAAATGTGCAAACTACTTACAAAACCCTTGGCATTAAGTGAAAATAAGCCTTCAACCACCCAGTTCAGGAGCCCTGAATACCACCCTTCCTCCTCACTCAAGGTTTCTAACACACAACTCTTGGTTTCTGCCTACTATTACTTCATAGTGCAAGTGTACCAGGAACAGGAAAAGTTATATACTAAATTGCTGTATGGTCTCCTAACTCCTACTACTGAGCGTATACTGTTCAAATCAAACATCATAAAGCTAACTTTATAACCTTGATGTCTTCTCAGACCTTTCCAAAAGCCTCCTCTGCTGCCTCTCTGAGAACTGCCCTAGAGACCCTGTAACTTTTCTTGTCTTTCATTATGTCACCTCAGCATTTGACCAGGTTCCATTTCTAAAAATAGACTGATCTGAGCAAAGCAAAAAATTCTATTTAGATTGAAAGTCGTATTTTGCACTGTAAAATATAGCAACACTCAGGATAAAATTTTGGTTTTACTAAACACTACGCTTCAATACTTTAACAGAAAATTAATTATTAATAATTACAGTAGACAAACATACTCCTTTTGTTCACAGCAATGTCCTTTCCATTAAGTTTAATATAGGATAAGAGAAATGCACAACATTTGTTTTTAGCACTAAGCTCATAAGTTTAATAACAAACAAATACAGGAGAATGAATAGAGCTATTATGTAGACAAGTGTGAAAAACATGGTTGCTAGGTCATGACTAATAGTGAATTATGATTTTTAAATTGGCCATCTCAGAGGAGCTGATCCTCTGACGTAGATGTTCACCAAAATAGAAAAGCAAAAGATCTGTCTCTTGGAAAAGTAGGAATTTATCTGTCTGGGTTTATTATTTTTTATAGTAAAAGCATCATCATCTTCAATTTGGATAGCACTTTTTAAAAATGTTCACGTACATTACTATAATTTATGCTCACAAAAAAAACTATGACATGCACTGAGAGATATAATTTAATCTCATTTTAAAATAACAAAACAAATATAGAGAAGAATTGTGATGTGGATAAAATCAATTCAAAGGCACATTGGCAGGAAACACAGTTTTGACTTGGCTCCACAATAAGTGGAGCATAAAACATTCTTACAAGTTGCTTATATTTGTAGTCCTATACTGTAAATCTAGCGTGGCCCTCTAGGCCATACTCTACTCCTGTAACCAAGGGAAACATGAAGGAAGTTGGAGAATGGAATAAGGATACAAAAGAAAGAGAAACTATAGACTATAAATCAGTAAACTTTTTCTGTAAAAAGCCAAAGAGTAAATATTTTAGGATCTGTGGGTCATGTGGTTACTATAGCAATTACTCAATGCTGCCATTATAGTGCAAAACAGCTACAGACAGCATGTAAGCAAGAGGGCCAAACAGTGTTCTAGCAAAACTTTGTAAAAACAAGCAATGGGTCATATCTGGCTCACAGACTGTGCTTTGCCAACCTCTGCTCTAGACCTGTAGCCTCTCCTAGAAGTGTGTACACAGGCATGTGCTAGGGGCAAAAAGGGTATCTTTAGACTGCCTTCTTGGTAATACCTCAAGGATACAATCACATCACACTACAGCACCTCATATTCTATTACATCATACAATTCTTATTACTTGCTACTCTGATTTAACCTTTCTTCCTTCCTTTTATTAGTCTTGAGTCTTTGAGAGTATAAAACTTACATATCAGGATTTTTGTTTACAGCACTTAATATGGTAGCCTCCTGATAACTTCTAAAATGAAATTATGTATGCTTTGATCTCCTTTTCTTTCTGAAGGAAAGTATCTCTACTGAGTGTTCTGGACAATGAGTTCATCATTACTCTGTGTTCTTTTTTTGTACTAGGGACTGAACCCAGGGGTGCTCAACCACTGAGTCACATCCCAGTCCTTTTTAATATTTTATTTAAAGACAGGGTCTTCTAAGTTGCTGAAGTTGGTTATGAACTGGCAAATCCTCCTGCCTCAGTCTTCTGAACCATTGGGATCACAGGTGTGCACCATGACACCCGACTATTATTATGTGTATTAACAAAAAAGCTCAGGGAAAGGTAGCGTCTTCAGGTAGCCTCTAAGTTCACACCAGAATAGACAATATGTAATGGCCAATCTCCAAGTCTTCTCCTTGACCAGGGAGGAAGTATGGAGACTTTTTTTTTTTTGCGGTGCTGGGGATTGAACCCAGGGCCCTGTGCTTGTAAGGCAAGCACTTTACCAACTGAACTATCTCCCCAGCCTCAAGTACGCAGACTTTTAAGCAAAGAAAAATATAAGTAATTATCACACAGTCTAATGATGATCATGCATGTTACTATGAAGCACTGTATCCTTATGGTTTATAAATAAAACACTGCTCAATGTTCTTTCTGACCTCCAAGATAATTAATAAAAACTAACATTTTTCTAAAAGTACAATGAAATTATCTGTGGAACATGAGTGTTGAAGGTATAAATAAATTCAAAGTTAAACAGTTCAGTATTTGCTTAGTTCTACACACCTTCCTTCTCTCACAATCCTTAACACTGGTGTCGGGAACTAAACTTCAGGGAAACAAGTTGAGATTTGTCAGAACTCAAATATAATCTGCAAAACTGACCAAATGCCAGAAAACCATTAATAGTCAGAAAATTCCTATATCTAAAAGTTTCCTAAACAGAGATAAAATGATTAAATAATAACAACATATTTTTAAAAAGAACATTACCTCAATTGGGTTAAATTTAACACTATTTATACTGTCAAATCCCCAGGTCATTGAACATATAGGATTGGTTCTTTGTTCATCCCAAATGTCAACTTGCTGTCCACATGTGGCAAAAGCAGGATCTTTCCAGTGATGATCAATTCCAGTATACACTGTCTTTAAAAGAAAAGAGTTTGTTAAAGATGGGTGTCTTCTCTGCTATTTCAAATTTGCAGACTAAAAAATTAAATACACTTATCTATATTTTCATTTTTAAGGAAATCCCCAAAACAAAAGTGACTTCTTTGAAGTCATTCCTTCAAGTGAAAAAAAGTATCCCAAAGAGTTAAAAAAAATTTAAGAATGAACCCAACTTTGTTTCAAAAATTACTAATGAATTTGTTATCACCCGAGAATTATCTCCATCTTATATTCATAAACCAACTTCATGTCCCTTTAAGAACATTTGTAACTTCTTGATATCTGAGACAGAACCAAAATACATATTAACCATCATATTGCACTTGATCTTAGCAGAAGGCCAAGAAGAGATTAACCATGATACTAAAATAAATTGGTGATTTGAGGAATATATTTAGGTTAAAGAGTAAATCTAATTTTAGAATTTTGCCTTCTTAGAAAAATATAAGCACTGTAAAACATGGATAGTTCAAATGTTCTTTTTTTTTTTTTTAAATTATTGTAAACAAATGGGATACATGTTGTTTCTCTGTCTGTACATGGCGTAAAGGTATACCATTTGTGTAATCATAAATTTACATAGGGTAATGTTGTTTGATTCATTCTGCCATTTTTTCCCTTCCGCCCCACCCCTCCCACCCCTCAAATGTTCTGAATTAAACTAAAGCTATAACTAAATCATAGCATCTCACTGGCATAACTATTTGTGAGCCGTATCATACACTACACTTCATTTCCTAAAGGATAATTTCAAGAAATTCTGAGCTATGTAAGATCTATGATGATATAAACCAAACAGAAGCTGAAGCATTATTTTTCTAACCACTACCCTTGTAGATTTTCCTCCACGTTCTTCCTACAAGAAATGTTCCCTTACATTCTGTGGCTAAAAACATATCAAATTCTACTACAATGAACTCCAAAGAATTGTTCCAATTCTTTAGCTCTGAAGAACCTTAATTGCATTAAAAATTGCTTAATTTAAATTGCATTAAAAATTATTGCAAATAAAAACCTCTCATTTCTTATCTACATTTTTTTTTCCTTTCTGGAAATTATAACTATGAAATAATATAAAGAGAGGAGAGTTTTAATAGGCAAAGAACAAATCAATTTATATTTATACCTTTCCTAAGATTGTATGCAGTGGCTCTTCCTCTTCTCCATAGCCTGGTGCATCCATTTTCCATTGTTTCACTGTTTTGTCATCACCAACCTAGACACATTTGTTTTAGTATGATGGTAATGAACAAGTTATAAATTAAAACTTGCCAACATGTATCAAATTGTAAGCATTTCAATGAAAAAAACTACATATATCATATTCTTCCTTTATCACATTTATTGATGCATTGACATGCCACTATGTTATGGAAAAGATATGTGACACATACATAAAGTATATAAAAATAAAAATAAAACATCATGAGTAATGCAAAAGAAGAACCTTAGGGGAAAAAAGGTAGGTCATAAATATAGTGCAAAATGCATATAGTGATAAGTATGGCACTTCAAATTAGGGAGAAAAATGGATTATAATAAAATGGCTTGAAATATCAGATGAGTCATGTTAAAAGTTTAAGCCAATATGATGCCTCACATGATAATGAAATTATATACAGTTACAAATGTAAAAAATGAAATAAAAGACATAAAAATGCAAGCAAGAAGGTATTATTTACACTCTTGTAAGAGATAAAGCCCTTTTTCTAGGACACAGGACTCCAGAAAGCACCAAATTAGTAGTTTTCAAGCAGTGAAGGGTAGATCCCTGGGGAACCCCAAGAACTTCTGGGGGGTTCATAAGGTGAAAAATTTTTGATAATGTTAGTAAAAACAGCATTTGTCTTTTCACTGTGCTTATGGTTGCCCAGATAGTGACAAAACAATGGTGAGTAGACCTGTAGGCAACTCCACCCAAATAAAGGCAAAGTAAAAATGTATGATAATTTAGCTTTGAGTTATTTGGTAGACATATCTGAAATTAGGTCAAATAGGAATGTAAAGCAAAGTGTAATATAACATGGTTTGTGGTTGAAAACACAAAGTTATTATATATAAACACAAAGTTATTATATATATAGTACTGCACAACTACACATACACACACTGAGTATCCCTTATTTGAAATGCTTGGAACAAGTAATATTTTAGATTGGAATATATTTACATATACCTAATGATTTATCTTGGGGATGGGACCCAAATCTAAACAGAAAATTCATTTATATTTCATATACCCCTTAGAAACAGAAACTGAAGGTAATTTTGTACAATCTTTTTAATAACTGTACATATGAAAATGTTTATTGGTACAATGTACATACATAAATATACATAATAATATACATAATAATGGCATTCATAATGTCATACCTGTACATGCACATAACAGATTTTGATCACTATCACTCCTCTTTACCTTCCTGTTCCCTCCCCCCATCTGCTTGCTCTACTCTACTGATTTCCCTTCTATTATTTTTAATTAGTGAATTATATATAAAAATGGGATTCATTATGGTATATCTGTACATGGTAGATTTTGTTCCCCAGTACTCCTTCATACTCTCCCTCCTCCCTCTCTCTTGATCCTGTTACCCTACTCTATTGGTCTCCCTTCTATTTTTATCGAAATAGTTTTCTGGCACAAAACTTTCTACTTTTGGCATCATGCCAATGCTTAAAAAGTTCCAGAGTTTAAAGTACTTCAGATTTCAGATTAAGAATGCTTAAACTGTACAGAATTGCTAGTTTTAAAGTTCACATTTCTATATTATATATAATTTATAATGAATTTTTAATAAAGATAATAAAAAGATACATTTTCATCTATGGGAGGGACATGAATTTAGCTTTATTTTTGCAGCAAATTAAAAAATGGAAACATTTCCAGCAAAACACTTCATAGTACGTATAAGATTAGAAAACTGATTAGAGATAGGCTTTGGCAACAGAATCAGGAATTTTTTTTTGAAGATGCTAAAAATAGAATCCTTAACAACATCCTTACAATAGGTAAAAAGTATCTAACTAGACTACATCTTACTAACAACTCTGAATCTGAGCTACTGACAACATTCTAA
The DNA here is from genome assembly GCF_902686445.1 of Sciurus carolinensis. Taxonomy (NCBI): domain Eukaryota; kingdom Metazoa; phylum Chordata; class Mammalia; order Rodentia; family Sciuridae; genus Sciurus; species Sciurus carolinensis. Next base: position 35,610,344 of record NC_062213.1, read on the forward strand.
AACTCAATTCTGAAACATGATTTTACTGGGAGTCAGTAAGGTATAACCTGGATACCTAGGCTTTGGCTGATCTGGTTTTGACCAAATGGGATATGTTAGCATTTATAGAAAACTGGATAAACTGTGTCCTTGAACACACCCTCCCTGGAGGCCTCAGCAATACACGAGCCCCTAAGCAACTTAGACCTTGTCTCAAAAGAAGAAAGAAGAAAAGCTAGGGATGTGACTCAGTGGTAAAACACCCGTGGGTTCCGTCCTTAGTACCAAAAAAACCCCATAAATGAACTTAAGAGGACATTATGATAAGTGAAATAAAACAGGAACAAAAAAAGGAACACAAGCTGGGTCCAGCTGAGGCTGGCCTTAAGTTTATAGTTCTCCAGCCTCAGGTGAGTTCCACCACATCCAGTTTAGGTTCATTTACACTGTTGCAAAAGACAGGCTTTTCTTTTTAAAGACTGAAAAGTATTCTATTGTGTATATATGTCACATTTTCTTTATCCATTTATATGTTGATACATTGATACCATATTTTGACTATTGTGAATAAAGCTTCCAATCAGTCTTTATTCATTTTCAGCATCTAAAAAAACATGCTCTAAACACTCCAGCTGGATAGTAAATGAATCAATACATCCAGAAGAAAAACCAACTAGATAAATGGAAGAAGCCAGTTAGTTCTGACTTCCCTCCTAAATTCCAGACCTAAGTTTGTAAAGGGATGGTAGATATCTTCACTAGAATACCCACTGGCAGACCAGGTCATCAAACCATACCTTTCTCTCGCCTCTAAATTTGCTGATACTCCTGACTTGTCCTTTTATGTTATAGCAACTATCTTCTTCCTAGATACCTTTCAGTTGTCAAGCTTGTCAAACCTCCAAGTTACTAAATACAATAATTTCTTTCTACTATTTTCACTTCCCAGGGTGGCAAATGATGTAATAATAACATGAACATACTTATACCAATAAACTATGTACACTTAAAAATAGTTTATGTAAATTTTACTACATATGCATACACACACCCTTCAATAATTCCTTACTGTCTGACAGCTGAAGTACTATTATTCATTTTAGCACTGACAATCTTCCAGAGTAAGTCAAACTACCTTTCCAATCTTACCTTCCATTAATCCTCTTTTCAGGTGTCAGTACAATATTAGTTCAATGATGTTAAGTAATTATTTATAAGAAGACAAAAAGTATAGAAAAGGTTAGATTATACACCAGAAAACTAGGGCTTTTCAAGGTTTAATAAGTTCTTTATATTGTAGAACTCCAAGAGAACGTTGGATTGTTCCAAATGAACTATAAAATAATTTGTTCAGTTAAATCATTCTTACACATGTTGAGAAGATTCAATGACAACAGTAGTAAACTTACAGTAAAAAAAGAAGTCCCACAAAAGCGTGTACATATTCCTCGTACAAAACCTTCATGTGCTTGTATTGTACGAATACATTTTCGTTTAGTCAGGTTCCAAATTCTAACCTATGATAAAACATACCAGGAAATTTCAGTGAACTATAAATGTAACAACATTCAGGCACAGGAGTACAACATTTGAAGAAAGAAATTTGCCAATGAAAAGGCTATAAATCACTTTTCCAGACATATAAAAACAATTCCTTTGATTTAAAATAATTTGATACATATGGATATATATGTCTGTGTGTACAAATACACATCTGTATATGTACACACACATATACATATCAAGATGAAAATTTAATCTTGATTAAATTTTGATTCTAGTTTATTTGATTCTACTTTAAAATAAAGCTTTTTCCTTATCAGAGTAGGAAATTAAGTGTTGTCATTAATAACATCCTCTGTGAAAAAACTCAAATGTTTATTATAAAGTTACTTTATTTACTGTCAAACTGAGCCTTAAGCTACTGCATTTACAATTTTTCATGATTAGGGAAAAAAACTACCAAACTATTTCAAACAATTTAGTCTTAACAAATGAAACTGAAATCAAAGTAAAACCTACAGTAACTAAAAACTAAAGGAAAAATATTTGTAATAAAAATGTTTTAGCTTCAAACATCAAGGTTTAGAGTATCACTTGCCTCTCCATCACATGCCCCAGAAAGGACAGTAGCTAGGCTCTTTGGATGCTTTGCCAGGCAATTGACTCCATCTCGGTGACCATCCAGGGAAGCAAGGAACGGTTTTGCAAACACACGTTCCAGTTTGGTAGCATTTAAAGCTCTTACGTATTCTCGTGGTACCTCAAAAGGATGTAAGGTAGGATCGTAGTTTCTTGGAACTGAAATAAGAACAATCCTTCTTGAAAAATAATTCAGTTAACATTTTCCAAAGAGACCCTCGGCTAATCAATGTATTATTCAATGAGCCTTTAATTAGGGACACTGATGCCTAACACTAAGAATATAAAGTCCAAGACCTGGTGTCCATAAGTCTTTCCAAAACTACCAGAAAATCATGAAATGCATACATTTAGTAAAATAATTAGGTCACACACACAAATACACACACAGCTTTTCCTTCTACACATCCTACTGTGCATCCTTCGACTGGTTATATCCTCTCATGGGCAAGGCTTTGACACATTACTCATTTGTACTCCTTATGCCTAGTCTGGTGCCTGGCACAGAGCAAATATATAGGAAGTTCTGTTCAACTGAACTCAAGCTGCTTAGGGAGCAGAGAATGCTATTTACCTCTGGTGTTAAACACTACACTGACAGACGCACAATGTGATTATAATTGCATTCTACAGCTAATATTTACTGAGCACTTTCCACATTTCTTTATTTACTTAAAAAACACCAACAGAATTCACTAGGTTCCAGGCACTGTTTTAAACACTTCATATTAACTCATTTAATCTCCATACCACCCTCGGGATCAGATACTATTACCATTTATATTTAAAGAAACTGAAGCATAGAAAGGTTAAGTGACTGCTTGTGATGTAATGGAGCAGGTAGCCAAACTAATAAAGTCTGACTCCATAAGCCATGTTCTTAACCACTCTGCCAAACATTTTGCTGCTTCAGTTAATAATTCTTAGAAAATAATTCTAAGCTCACATATCTTAAAAAAAAAAAAAAAAAACTCAAGGTGTAAAGTAAAAATGCATCTTCTTACCCCCGTGACTTCACCTTATCATTCTTTTTTTAATTCCCTATACATTGTTGGATATAATTGTACATTGTATCTAACACACAATAAACTTCGGTCATTCTTGTGAATTCCATATTCTATATTCCCCAATAATAAATCCAAAGTCCTACTCATCCTCTCTCTGAAATACTCATTCTTTCCTCTTCCCCCACTATCTAATAACTTAGGGCCATTTTTACATTTTTTCCTGGGACTACTAGAAAATCATCCCTAGTTGATTTGGTGGCAATTTATACTATCATCAGATTAACCATCCTAAAGCATGTCACTCCAGTAAAAATCTTTTTTTTTTTTTTTTAAACAGTACTGGAAATTGAACCCAGGGTCTCACACATGCTAGGCAAGTGCTCTGACACTGAGCTACATTCTCAGCCCTTTTTGTTTTTACTTATTTTGAGATCAGGTCTCACTAAGTTACCCAGGCTGGCCTTGAACTTGCAATCCTCCTACCTTAGTTACCCAGGTAGCGGCATTTATAGGCATGTGCCAGACTTCCTGGATCTGTCCTCAACAACTTTTAAAGACTCCCTATAGCAGTCACCTCCAAACACATTATACTGCATATCCCATTAGTAACTGTTTTTCATATGCATATTAAATGAGCGCATGTAATTAAAGATTACTGTCATCGAAGCAAAACAAAATTAAAAATGAAAAACAATAAACTTGGCGGAGATTCCAAGATGGCACATAAGGAGCACCCAATGACCTCCAGTTTCTCCTGGGATGGAATCAAAACAAATGGAGAGTAGCTACTCCTTGAGGTTAAGTGAGACTTTGGAGGGTAGAACAGAGGGTGAGTAGTACATCAGTGAGGAACATCTGGCAGCACAGCAGAGAGCAGGGTCATAAGTAAAAGAGGTGAAATAGAATAAGAGATCCAGAAAACAGTTAACAGAGGTCTCAATAACATGCACAAGTGCAGGGTAAACAGAGAGCAAACCTGGACTTTATCTAGTATACTGGCACTGAGGAAGTATTCTCTATGACCCAAAATATAATCATGATGCAGTATCAAGGAGTCATCTTGAGAAGGTCTTGTCTGCAGTATGGGAGTCAAAGGTCCCTACATGATCCTGTCTCTGGGAACTAGCAGCATGTCAAACACTGAACCAGCAGGTGCTGGCCTTAGGAGTTGGTTTGGTTATGGTGGAAAGCATCTGATATAAAACTGCTGAGCTTTAAATAGTGGAAAGATGACCTGTGACATCTAAGTAAACAAAGAAAACTTTCCATTTAGGACCATCAACTTGAGAAATCATCTATGGGAACTCCACTGGAGGCAGGGACACACAAGAAACTGCATGTGAATATGTGTGGGAGCTAACTTTCAGAACACTAGTGCCAATGGGGGTGGAGTATGTGCACAATCTGCTGATACCCACCTGCTTAAGTGCAGTTGAGATCCCATAGCATTTTCCAACCCTTGAAGCAGCCATCAAAGGTGGCATTAAAGATCCAGAAATGCTACAATGACTAGAGTCAGTTCTACCCTAGGAATGTACAGAGATAATAAAACCAGAGTAATATGCTACTGGCAAAAAGTCTGTGAGGAAAATTAAAAAATTAAAAAGGAGAAATGAGAGGGAGAGACAAAAGAAGCAAAAAGGAAGAAAGGCAAAGAAAATGTGAATGTGAGTTTGTGTATGTATGTATCTGTATCTATATGGTACTGAGGATTGAATCCAGAAACACTGATCTCAGCCTGTACTGATAAGAAGGGAACCAAGAGCTGTTACAATTGGCTCAGCTCACAAACCTCTCTCTTTGGTTTCTAAGTGAACACCAAAAAGAAAGAAGGGTGAATATATAGCCTTTGCTCTTTCTACAAGGTGCAGAGCCAGAGAAGGCACAAAAAGATTCCTTTGGCCTGAGCAAAGGAATGAAAACACATTCTTTTCCCCCATACAAGTGACATTATTGGCAGAAATGAAATATTTCCTCTTTACTAAGACATTTTTTGGTTATTCCAGTTTGGTTTGAAAATGTAAGACAGGTGTGGTGGTGCATGTATGTAATCATAGATTCTGCACACACTTGGGGAGACTGAATCTGGAAGATCTCAAGTTCAAGGCCAGGCTCAGGAAAACCTGTATCAAAATAAAAAGTTAAAAGGGCTGAGGATGTAGCTTAGTGGTATAGTACTTCTGGGTCTAACACCTAGTACCAAACAAACAAAACAAATGAATATACACACATGCATACTTTCTTTGCCTTGTTTCCCTTTTCTTTTTTCTTCTTTTATCTTTCCCTGTCATTTCTTCTTCCTTTTAATAACTTTTTCTTTTCTTCATTCCTCCTCCATTTGGTTTTAAAAAAATGTTTAATTGGATCTTTTTTTTTTCCTCTTCTTTCTAATTTCCCCTTTCTAAATTAAAAAAAAATTAAAAACCTTTAATTGAACCTTTCCCCTCTTTTCTCACTCTTTAACCTTTCATTTTCTTCTATTTCCTTCCTATTATTTTTTAATATCTTTCTGTTACTTTCTTATCCTTATGAATTAGTATCTTTGTAGTTCATTACATTTTTCTTCTCTTTTCTACTTTTGGTGAAGTGGTGATAATTGTTTTTAATTTGCTATTACTTATTTGCATCCTTAGTTTGTTTTTATATAGCTAATGTTATGCCCTTAATTTTCTTCTGAGGAATGCTAGGGATCAAGCCCAGTGCCTTGAACATATGGAAAAGATGTTCTACTAAGTTACACCTCAAACCTAGTTGTGAGATTCTACACCTCAATTTATTCACAATTAATCTCACTTGAATTTTGGCAAATATTTCAACTTAAATAATAAGGGAGATAAAACTCTCCAGTTGACGGCCTGACCCCAATCAGGAATGGCCAGGGAAGGACTGAAGTTCTATTCCTGGTCATTCACTGCCCCAGCAACAGCAGAGAAATAACGCAACTGCTGTACATCACATCTACGAATGACGGTAGCTTAGGAAGATTCTACACCCTTTCAGACAACACACCTATAACAAATAAGGAGGAATAACTACACAGGGTACATCCCTGATACACAGCTGTCTACAACACATCTCCCTGAACCTCCACAGGGTCTACACTCTCATAAGATCTACAGAAAAAGGTCACTTAAGCTCCAACATGGTATGCACAGAGTCAAAACCGACCAATCACAGACAAAGAAGTCACAGGGAAACTACTCTAAGAACCCATATGGAATCAGATTCAACACTACATACAAATCAATTTCCCTAAACACATCATTAACAGTGCTCACTAATAAGGTAAAAAAGTACAAGAAAGTTCCAGCTCAACAGATGGACAAATTCCATCATAGAAACACAAGAAACATGAAAAAACAAGGCAACATAAGCCCTCCTAAAGCACTCTTTAGAAACTGACTCCAAAGATAGTGAAGGGTTGAAATGTCAGGGAATTCAAAAGACTGATATTTTAAATGATGAATGAATTCAAAGAAGATACAAATAAACGGTTGAATGAATTAAGGAAGACAATGGAAGATATGAAAGGGCAATTCAATAAAGAGATAGAAAATGGGAAAAAGATCCAGAAATCTTGGAAATGCAAAGATCAGAAGTTCAAAAGCGGGGGAGGAGAAAGAAAGAGAGAGAGGGAAAAAACCTGGTCAGTTGAAAGCTCCACCAAAAGAAAGAATATCAAGGTTTGAAGACAAAGAGGATGTTATCACATTCAAATGGTAATTAAAAAAAGAAAAGAAATTATGATTACAACATGTAAGTTCCCAGAACTTTAAAAGACCAAATTTAAGACTCATAGATTTAGAGGAGAGAGTAGAGCTATGGGCTAATGGCACAGAAAACAGAGTCAGTGAAATAACAGAAAATTTCCCAAATCTTGGAGCTAAGATGGACACCTAGGTATTAGAAGCATTTAGAATCCTAAAGAGACATGACCAGAAAAGAACTTCTCTATGACATATTATAGTTAGATAAGCTAAAATACGGAACAAAATATATTAAAAGCTGCAAAAGAGAAGTGCCAAATCACTTATAAAGACAAATCCATCAAAACAATAGATTTCTCAGCAGAAATGCTAAAGATCAGAAGAACATGAAATGATGTATTTTAAGCCTTGAAAAAAAAATAAATATCAACTTAGATTACTATGTCAGGCAAAGCTATCCCTCAAAATGATGAAGAAAATACTTACCAGGATAAGCATAAACTAAAAGAATTCATGACCATTAAATCAGCATTATAAAAGATACTCAAAGAATCCTACACTCAGATGAGGAAGCAAGGTAAACACAACCACAAGACCACAGAAAAAAACAAGTCACACTAGAACAGCTGATAAATATATGAGGAGTAGGAAAGAGTCAAACAGGATTACTGCAGTAAATCAACCAACCTCTTAAGATGAATAAGGAAGAACATAAATATTCACAACAAACAAAAGGAAAACAATATGACAGGAACTAATAGTACCTTTCAATGATAACCCTAAATGTAAAATAAATGATCTGAATTCCAATTAAGATGCAGAGTAGCTGATTGGATTGAAAAACAAGACCTGATTATTGTCAGTAATAAACTCACTTCACGTGCTTGCTTCGGCAGCACATATACTAAAATTGGAACGATACAGAGAAGATTAGCGTGGCCCCTGCGCAAGGATGACACGCAAATTCGTAAAGCATTCCATTTTTTTTTCAAACTAAAAAGCTTTCTCTCAACAAAGGAAACTATCAGTAATGTGAAGAGAGAGCCTACAGAGTGGGAGAAAATCTTTGCCACTCATACTTCAGATAGAGCACTAATCTCCAGAATCTATAAAGAACTCAAAAAACTCTACACCAAGAATAAAAATAATCCAATCAACAAATGGGCTAAGGAAATGAACAGACACTTCACAGAAGATGTACAAGCAATCAACAGATATATGAAAAAATATTCAACATCTTTAGTAATAAGAGAAATGCAAATCAAAACTACCCTAAGATTCCATCTCACCCCAATTAGAATGGTGATTACCAAGAACACAAGCAACAATAGGTATTGGCGAGGATGTGGGGAAAAAGGTACACTTATACATTGCTGGTGGGGTTGCAAATTAGTGCTGCCACTCTGGAAAGCAGTATGGAGATTCCTCAGAAAACTTGGAATGGAACCACTATTTGACCCAGCTATCTCACTCCTTGGCCTATACCCAAAGGACTTAAAATCAGCATACTACAGAGATGCAGCCACATCAATGTTCATTGCTGCTCAATTCACCATAGCCAGATTGTGGAACCAACCTAGATGCCCTTCAGTTGATGAATGGATAAAGAAACTGTGGTATATATATATACAATGGAATATTACTCCACCATGAAGAATGATAAAATTATGGCATTTGCAGGCAAATGGATGAAACTGGAGAATATCATGCTAAGTGAGATAAACCAATCTCAAAAAACTAAAGGATGAATGATCTCACTGATAAGTGGATGAGGACATATAATGGGGGGTGGGAGGGGTTAGTGTTAGCGTTAGGGTTAGGTTTAGGGTTAGGGATAAGGATGGTGGTAAGAATGGAGGAAAGAAGGACTGTATAGAGGGAAAAGAGGGGTGAGAGGGGTGGGAGGGGTGGGGGGAAGGGAAAAAATAACAGAATGAATCAAACAACATTACCCTATGTAAATTTATGATTACACAAATGGTATGCCTTGACTCCATGCACAAATAGAGAAACAACATGTATCCCATTTGTTTACAATAAAAATAAATAAATAAATAAATAAATAAATAAACTTACTTCACTGGCAAAGACACATTCAGACTGAAAGTAAAAGGATGGAGAAAGATATTATTTAACAAATGGAATCTGAAAACAAGCAAGAATAGCTATAGTGATATCCAAAAAAATAGACTTCAAGCCAAAATTGGTCAGAAGAAACAAAGGTCACTACATATCGATAAAAAGTGCGATCCATGAAAAGAAGATTTTAAAAAACTGCAAATACATATGCACTGAATATTGGAGCATCAATTATATAACATGAAAAAAAAAGCATAAAAAGAGAGATAGGCTCCAATACAATAACAGTGGGTGATCTCAATATCCCCCTTTCACCAATATATAGGTCATCCAGGCCAAAAAAAATCAGAGTTAAATTACATTATAGATCAAATGGACTCAACAAACATCTACAGAATATACCCAACCACTGCAGCATACACAAAACTTTCTCCAATTTAAGATCCCACTTTAGTTCATACATCAGGTCTTAACAAATGCAAGAAAATAATTTCTTGCACCTTATCAGACCAAAATGGAATAACCTAGAAATCATCAGCAGGAGAAATTGTAGAAATATGCAAACACATGGAGACCAAATAATACACTTTCGAATAAGCAATGGGTCACTGAAAAAATTGAGAAGGGGGGATTAAAAAATGTCTAGAATGAAAGTGAAAAGACAATTTACCAGAGTCTGTGAGACACAGAAAAAGCAATTGTAAGAGGAAAGTTTATAGCTGTGAGTGCCTACATTGGAAAAACAGAACTCCAATTAATAATCTAATGGAGTGTCTCAAGGTCTTAGGGAAAAAAGAACCAAACCAAAAAATCAGTAGAAGGAAAGAAATATAAACATAAAAGTGCAGAAATAAATGAAATTGAAACTAAAAGAAGAACACAAAGAATTGATGAAATGAAGAGTTGATTCCTTGAAAAGGTAAACAAAATAGAAAAAACCCTTAGCCAATCTAATCAAGAGAGACACAAAACCCAAATAAATGAAACGAGAGATGAAAGGGGATATTACAACACCTACTACTGAAATACAGAGAATATAATATAAGGGAATATTTTAAAAATTAGATGCCACTGCCAATAAACTAATAAATCTAGAAGAAATGGTCAAATTACTAGACTACCAAAATTGAACCAAGAGGATATAAAATCCTAAATAGATAAAAAATTATCAGTGAGATTGAAGCAATAATAAAAAGTCTCTCAACAAAGAAAAACCCAGAACTGGATGAATTCACTGCCAAATTTAATGAGACTTTTAAAGAACTAATATCAATTGCCTCAAACTATTCCATAAAAGAGAAAGGAAAGGAACTCTTTCAAACAGAAAACTATAAAATCAATATCCTTGATGAAAATAGGTACAAAAATCCTCAATAAAATACTCACAAATTGAATTTAATATCACATCAAAAAGATCATACCCCATTACCAAGTTGGTTTTCAGGGATGCAAGGTTGGTGCAACATACGCAAATCAATAAATGTAATACATCACATAAACAGAATTAAGGATAAGAATCATTATGATCATCTCAACAGATGCAGGAGTGCCTTCAATAAAATTCAACATCCATGATAAAAACCCTGAGTAAATTAGGTATAAAAGGATCACATCACAGCTGGGCGTGGTGGCGCACACTTGTAATCCCAGCAGCGCAGGAGGCTGAGGCAGGAGGATCTTGAGTTCAAAGCCAGTCTCAGCAAAAGTGAGGCACTAAGCAACTCAGTAAGACCCTGTCTCTAAATAAAATACAAGGGCCAGGGATGTGGCTCAGTTGTCAAGTGCCCCTGAGTTCAATTTCCTATACCTCCCACCAAAAAAAGAAAAGGAAAAAAAAAAAAAAAAGGGATCACATCTTAACCTAACGAAGGACACATGTAATGAACCCATAACCAATATCATACTGAATGAGTAAAAACTACAAGCATTTCCTCTGAAATCAAGAACAGTCAAGGGTGTCCATTGTCATCACTTTTACTCAATAAAGTATTAGAAACTTTAGCGAGACTAATCAGGCAAGAAAAAGAAAAGGGACATAATAAACAAGAAAGGAGAAAGTTGTATTATCCCCATTTATAGATGATATGATTCCATATGTAGAAACCTTCAAGAGTCTACCAAAAATAGACTGGCAACAATTAGAACTGATAAAAGTTACTGAACTAACAGGATACGAAATCAACAACAACAACAAAAAAATCAGTGGCTACTGTATATATTTACAACTTAATGACTTGATGACTTTCATTATCTTATTTTTCAAAATAAAAGCTTTGAATGTGAAGTAAAAAAAAAAGAAAAAAGAAAAAAAATCAGTGGCTTTCCTATATGCCCATAATGAACTTGCAGATAAAGAAATCAGGAAAACAGTTCTATTCACAAGTCTTAAAAACAAACAAAAAACCCCTCTAAGAATAAACCTGACCAAGGAGGTAAAAGACCTCTATAATGAAAAATATAAAATAGTTAAGAAATTGAAGAAGACACTAAAAGACGGAAAGACCTCCCTGTTTATCACTTGGAAGAACACTGTTAAAATGGCCATACTACCAAAAGCAATCTAGGATTCTCATCAAAATACTGATGACATTCTTCACAGAACTAGAAAATCTGTCCTAAAATTCATATGCAAGTACAAAAGACCCAAAATAGCAAGAGTAATCCTGAGCAAAAAGATTAATGGGGGAGACATCACAATACCTGATTTCAAAATACGCTATACAGCATGGTATTGGCATAAAAACGGACATGTAGACCAATGGAATAGAACAGAGGACCCAGGAATACACCCACATATCTACAGCCACCTGATTCTTGACAAAGGTGCCAAAAACAGACATTGGAGAAGACAGCCTCTTTGACAAATGATGCAGTAAAACTGGGCATCCACCAGTTAAATAAAGATTGAAACTGGATCCCTTTCATCCTGTACAAACATCAACTCAAAATGCATCAAAGACCCAATGTAAGACCTGAAACTCTGAAACTACTAGAGGGAAAACAAGAGAAACACTTCAAGATTCAGTGAAATCCTAAATAGGACTCCAATTGTTCAGGAAAAAATGGCAAGAACTGACAAATGGGATTACATCAAATTAAAAAGCTTCTTTGGGAGGAGGCGAGCAGTGAGTCGCTTGGACTCGAGCGACTGCACCTGGGCTCCAGGCGGCTGCTCAGAGGAGGGGCCGCACAGCCAGATGATTAGGTGCAGAGCACAGTACCAGGACATAGGCAGCTTCTTGGTGGAGGAGCCGCACAGAGAGACGCTTAGGGGCGGAGCGAAGTTTCCAGGACTGCAGACAGCTTCTCTGAGGAGGGGCAGCCTAAGGAGACTCTTGGGCGCAGGGCAAGGCTCCCAGGCCCAGGAGGTAGGTCCAGGCCCCTGGGAACGTTGCAGAGTAAGGCTGCCCAGGCCAGGCGGTAGTTGTGGACTGAGGGGAACTTCTAGGAGGGGAGCTAACCAGTGAGATGTCCCCACCGGATGAGTCTTCCCTGCTGGGCGAGGTTTTCCCAAAAAGACGGTAAAACCAGAGACACAGGCCCAAACAGGCTTTGCCTCAGCCCGCAGCCTAGTTCCCCTTTGGATGACCACTGGTCAACAAGTGGAGGCACCTCTGCCCACTAGCAGGCAATATACCCCAACTGAAGGCCACCACCCCTAGAGAGGCAGCTTCTTTGTGGAGCACGGCATTATCAACTTCCTCCAAAACTTCAGGCAACTGAAGGCTAAGAGGGAATATACTAGAAATCTTCAAGGGCTATACATCCATAGAGGAAATCTGCAATATCTTAATGATCCACTGATTCCTGAACAATATGAGAAAACAAGGGAAGAAAATGCCCCAAACAAATCTAGATGTTACATCAATAAAATCCAACGACAGCATGGCAGAAGAAATGACAGAAAGGGAGTTCAGAATGTACATAATTAGAATGATCAGGGAAGCAAACGATGAGATGAAAGAGCAAATGCAGGCATTGAATGATCGCACCAATCGACAGTTAGGAGCAAATACAGGAGGCAAAAGATCATTTCAATAAAGAGTTAGAGATATTGAAAAAAAAAAAAAAACTAAACAGAAATCCTTGAAATGAAGGAAACAATATCCAAATTAAGAACTCCATAGAAAGCATAACCAAGGGGATAGAACACCTGGAAGACAGAACCCCAGACATTGAAGACAAAATATTTAATCTTGAAAAAAAAGTTGACCAAACAGAGAAGATGGTAAGAAATCATGAACAGAATCTACAAGAATTATGGGATATCATGAAACGGCCAAATTTAAGAATTATTGGGATTGAGGAAGGCTTAGAGAAACAAACCAAAGGAATGAACAATCTATTCAATGAAATAATATCAGGAAATTTCCAAAATTTGAAGAATGAAATGGAAAACCAAGTACAAGAGGCTTATAGGACGCCAAATACACAAAATTACAACAGACCCACACCAAGGCACATTATAATGAAAATACCTAACATACAAAATAAAGACAGAATTTTAAAGGCTGCAAGAGAAAAGAACCAAATTACATTCAAGGGGAAACCAATATGGATATCAGCAGATTTTTCAATCCAGACCCTAAAAGCTAGAAGGGCCTGGAACAACATTTTTCAAGCCCTGAAAGAAAACGGATGCCAACCAAGAATCTTATACCCAGCAAAACTTACTTTCATATTTGACGATGAAATAAAATCCTTCCATGATAAACAAAAGCTAAAAGAATTTACAAAAAGAAAGCCAGCTTACAGAACATTCTCAGTAAAATATTCCATGAGGAAGAGATGAAAAACGACAATGCAAATCAGCAAAGGGAGGAACTATCCTAAAGGAATAGTCAAATAAAGGAGAAACCAAGTCATGTTAAAAAAAAAAAAATGAGCCAAATGATTGGGAATACAAATCATATCTCAATAATAACCCTGAATATTAATGGCCTGAACTCATCAATAAAAGACGTAGACTGGCAGATTGGATTAAAAAGAAAGATCCTGCCTGCAAGAGACTCACCTCATAGAAAGAGATACCCATAGACTAAAGGTCAAAGGATGAGGAAAAACATATTATGCACATGGACTCGGCAAAAAAGCTGGGGTATCCATCCTCAGTTCAGATAATGTGGACTTCAAGCCAAAGTTACTCAGGAGGGATAAAGAAGGACATTTCATACTGCTTAAGGGAAGCATAAATCAGCAAGACATAACCATCATAAATATCTATGCCCCAAACATTGGCTCATCCATGTATGTCAAACAAATCCTTTTCAATTCCAGAAATCAAATAGACCACAACACAATAATACTAGGTGATTTTAACACACCTCTCTCACCACTGGACAGATCTTCCAAACAAAAATTGAACAAAGAAACCATAGATCTCAATAACACAATCAATAATTTAGACTTAATGGACATTTATAGAATATACCATCCAACAAAGAGCAAACACACTTTCTTCTCAGCAGCACAAGGATCCTTCTCTAAAATAGACCATATATTATGCCACAAAGCTAATGTTAGCAAGTATAAGAAGATAGAGATACTACCTTGTATTCTATCAGATCATAATGGACTGAAGTTAGAAATAAATGAAAGAGTAAGAAAGAAACTACTCCAATACCTGGAGATTAAATAATACGCTATTGTATGATGAATGGATAACAGAAGATATCAGGAAGGAAATTAAAAAATTCTTAGAGGTAAATGAGAACAAAGAACATATCAAAATCTCTGGGACACTATGAAAAGCAGTTCTTTGAGGAAAATTTATTTCATGGAGCGCATTCAATAAAAGAAGAAAAAAATCAACAAATAAACGACCTAACACCACGGCTCAAAGTCCTAGAAAAAGTAGAACAGAGCAACACCAAAAGTAGTAGAAGACAGGAAATAGTTAAAATCAGAACTGAAATCAACGAAACTGAAACAAAAGAAACAATACAAAAAATTGACAAAATAAATAGTTGGTTCTTTGAAAAAATAAACAAAATTGACAAACCCTTAGCCACACTAACAAAGAGAAGAAGAGAGAAAACTCAAATTACTAAAATTCAGAATGAACAAGGAAATATCACGATAGACACGAGTGAAATACAAAACATAATAGAAGCTATTTTGAAAATCTATACTCCAACAAAATAGAAAATCTTGAAGGTATCAATAGGTTTCTAGAGACATATAAATTACCTAAACTGAATCAGGAGGAGATACACAATTTAAATAGAACAATTTCAAGTAATGAAATAGAAGAAGTCATCAAAAGCCTACCAACAAAGAAAAGTCCAGGACCTGATGGGTTCTCAGCTGAGTTCTACAAAACCTTTAAAGAAGAGCTCATTCCAATACTCCTCAAAGTATTCCATGAAATAAAAGAGAGGGAAGCCTCCCAAACTCATTTTATGAAGCCAATATTACCCTGATACCTGAAACAGACAGAGACACATCGAGGAAAGAAAATTTCAGACCAATATCCTTAATGAACATGAACGCAAAAATTCTCAACAAAATTTTAGCAAATTGCATACAAAAATATATTAAAAAGATAGTGTACCACAATCAAGTGGGTTTTATCCCAGGGATGCAAGGTTGGTTCAACATCAGGTAATCAACAAATGTCATTCACCATATCAATAGACTTAAAGTTAAGAATCACATGGTTATTTCAATAGATGCAGAAAAAGCATTCGATAAAATACAGCATCCCTTCATGCTCAAAACACTAGAAAAAATAGGGATAGTGGGAACATTCCTTAACATTGTAAAGACTATGCTAAGCCCATGGCTAATATCATTCTAAATGGTGAAAAACTGAAAGCATTCCCCCTAAAAACTGGAATGAGGCAGGGATGCCCTCTTTCAGCACTTCTATTCAACATTGTCCTTGAGACTCTAGCCAGAGCAATTAGACAGACCAAAGAAATTAAAGGGATATGAATAGGAAAAGAAGAACTCAAACTATCCCTATTTGCTGATGACATGATTATATACTTAGAAGAACCAGGAAATTCCACCAGAAAACTTTTAGATCTCATAAGTGAATTCAGTAAAGTAGCAGGATATAAGATCAATGCTCATAAATCTAATGCATTTTTATACATAAGTGATGAATCTTTGGAAAAAGAAATTAGGAAAACTACC
This sequence comes from Sciurus carolinensis, assembly GCF_902686445.1. Classification (NCBI taxonomy): domain Eukaryota; kingdom Metazoa; phylum Chordata; class Mammalia; order Rodentia; family Sciuridae; genus Sciurus; species Sciurus carolinensis. Next base: position 35,626,398 of record NC_062213.1, read on the forward strand.
CCATTCACAATAGTCTTGAAAAAAATAAAATACTTGGGAATCCATCTAACAAAAGAGGTGAAAGACCTCTACAATGAGAACTACAGAACACTAAAGAAAGAAATTAAAGAAAACCTTAGAAGATGGAAAGATCTCCCATGTTCTTGGATAGGCAGAATTAATATTGTCAAAGTGGCCATACTACCAAAAGTGCTATACAGATTCAATGCAATTCCAATTAAAATCCCAATGACGTACCTTACAGAAATAGAGCAAACAATCATGAAATTCATTTGGAAGAATAAGAAACCCAGAATAGCTAAAGCAATCCTTCGCAGGAAAAGTGAAGCAGGGGGTATCGCAATACCAGAACTTCAACTATACTACAAAGCAATGGTAACAAAAACGGCATGGTATTGGTACCAAAATAGACAGGTAGATCAATGGTACAGAATAGAGGACACGGACACAAACTCAAATAAATACAATTTTCTCATACTAGACAAGGGGTCAAAAATATGCAATGGAGAAAAGATAGCCTCTTCAACAAATGGTGCTGGGAAAATTGGAAATCCATATGCAGCAGAATGAAACTAAACCCCTATCTCTCACCGTGCATAAAACTCAACTCAAAATGGATCAAGGACCTTGGAATCAGACCAGAGACCCTGCATCGTATAGAAGAAAAAGTAGGTCCAAATCTTCAACATGTTGGCTTAGGATCAGACTTCCTCAACAGGACTCCCATAGCAGAATAAATAAAAGCAAGAATCAATAACTGGGATAGATTCAAACTAAAAAGCTTTCTCTCAGCAAAGGAAACTATCAGCAATGTGAAGAAAGAGCCTACAGAGTAGGAAAAAATCTTTGCTACTCATACTTCAGATAGAGCCCTAATCTCCAGAATCTATAAAGAACTCAAACAAGAATACAAACTCTACACCAAGAATACAAATAATCCAATCAACAAATGGGCTAAGGATATGAACAGACACTTCACAGATCTACCAACAATCAACAGATATATGAAAAAATGTTCAACATCTCTAGTAATAAGAGAAATGCAAATCAAAACCACCCTAAGATTCCATCTCCCCCCAATTAGAATGGCGATTATCAAGAATACAAGCAACAACAGGTGTTGGAGAGGATGTGGGGAAAAAGGTACACTCATACATTGCTGGTGGGGCTGCAAATTAGTGCAGCCACTCTGGAAAGCAGTATGGAGGTTCCTCAGAAATCTTGGAATGGGAGCACCATTTGACCCAGCTATCCCCCTCCTTGGCCTATACCCAAAGGACTTAAAATCAGCTTACTACAGAGATGCAGCCACATCAATGTTCATAGCTGCTCAATTCACAATAGCCAGATTGTGGAACCAACGTAGGTACCCTTCAATTGATGAATGGATAAAGAAACTGTGATATATATATATATATATATATACATACACACACACACACACACACACACACACACACACATACAAAATGGAAAATTACTCAGCCATAAAGAATAATAAAATTATGGCATTTGCAGGCAAATGGATGATACTGGAGAATATCATGCTAAGTGAGATAAGCCAATCTCAAAAATCCAAAGGACAAATGATCTCCCTGATCAGTGGATGATGACACATAGTGGTGGGTGGGAAGGAGGTAAGAATGGAGGAAAAAGGAACTGCACAGAGAGAAAAGAGTGGTGGGAGGGTTGGGGGGGAAGGAAAAAATAACAGAATGAATCAAACACTATTATCCTTTGTAAAAGTATGACTACACAAATGGTGTGTCTTTACTTCATGTACAAACAGAGAAACAGTATGTATCCCATTTGTGTACAATAAAAATAAATTTAAAAAAAGAATTAAATAAACGGAGATGTTTAGAAAAGTGGAAGTTCATCTTCCAGAATTATGTAACCCTTTCTAAAGAAATTGGTTATTAACATTTTTAAATATAAAATTCTGATATTGTCCCATTCATTTCATACTCTTAAAACATGCACAAATACATAGTTTAAAAGCAGAGTTTACAATTATTTCACTTAAAAATTGTTTTAAATTTTTGATAGGACCACTTAATAAGAGACCTACCTCTTAAAAAATTTAAGGGTACTACTGTAAAGCCACAGGCAAAATGTTGTACAGCAGATCTTTATTACTAATTCATCTTACATAACTAAAATTTCGTACTTGTTGAATAGCAACTCCCTATTCTACTCTCTGCTTCATTGAATTCCACTACTTTAGATATCTCAGTTAAGCGAAGTCATGCAATATTTGTCCTTTTATGACAGGCTTATTTCATCTTACCTAATGTTGTCAAGGGTTATTCACATTGTCATGAATAGCATTGTTCCCAGAACAACCCAAACCTAGTATATGAGAACTATCCTCAAGGTGCCATAAGACCAAAAAAAGAGGAAATCAGATACAGGATTGGAAAAAAAAAAAAAAAAAAAGCTTCTTTACTGCAAAGGATGCAAAGGAAACAATCAACAAGGTGAAAAGACACCCTACAGAATGTGAGAAAATCTTGTTAGCTATTCATCAAAGGCTTACTATCCAGAAGATATAAAGAATTCAAAAAAGTTAATACCCAAAGAACAAGTAATCCAATCAATAAATAGGCATGTGAACTGAACAGATGCTTCTCAAAGGAAATACAAATGGATACATATATATATGAAAAAATGCTCAACATCTTTAGCCAGTGGAGAATGCAAATCAAAACGACATTGGCATTTTTTTCTTATCCCAGTCAAAATGGCTATAATCAAGAAAACAAAAAATAACATGCTGGTGAAAATGCAAGGGAAAAAGAAACATTTATGTTCTAGTGGTGGAAAAGTAAATTAGTGCAGTATGAAAAAGTCAAAATGGCTATAATCAAGAAAACAAAAAATAACATGCTGGTGAAAATGCAAGGGAAAAAGGAACATTTATGTTCTAGTGGTGGAAAAGTAAATTAGTGCAGTATGAAAAACAATATGAAGGTGTCTCAAAAAATTAAAAACAGAACAAACATATATGATCCAGATATACCATTCCTGGGCATATATTCAAAGGAATCAAAGTCAGCCTATAAAAGAGCTATCTGTACACCTGTGTTTATTGTAGCATTATTACCAATAGTCAAGCCATGAAATCAGGCTAGAAGCCCATCAACAGATGAATGGATAAAAAAAATGTGATATATCCACACAAGAGAGGACTAGTACTATTTATTTGGAGTACTATGCAGTCAAAAAGAATGAAATCATGTCACTTGCAGGAAAATGGATGGAACTAGAGAGCATCATGTTAAGTGAAATATGGCAAACTCATAAAGATAAGTATCACATTTTCTCTTACATGTGGAATCTAAAAAACTAACAAACAAAAAACAAACAAAATCCCATGAATGTAGAAGAGGAATTTTTAGGGAAAGGGATAAAAGTTAGGGGGAGGAGATAGTAGGGAGTGTTAATACAATCAAAGCATGTAACATGCATAGATGGAACCCTAACAATGAAATCCATTAATTCACACAATCAATGTATACTAATAATTAAATTTAAAAACAAACTTCAATTGAACACAGTGATAGTTTCAAAGGTTCTGGTCTAATTTCAATTTGTTTCGGCATTTGGTTTTAAGGGTTACCATAGCTGAAAAGAATTCAGGCATCCTGCAAAAGAATAGCAAGCATCCTGGAACCAATTCCTTGCTTGGCATATTCTTATGGTAATATCTATGACTTCATTCACTGAGAACATCTCGAAAGAGGAGAATTGGTTCAGTTAATACAGTGTTGTACAGAGTGAGGACTGCCTGGCCTTCACAAAGATAAGGAGATCCAAAGAGATGCCTACAGCTACTACACTCATTTAGTATATTTAATTTTTAGTTCCATCAGATTTGCAAAGGTTATTTCTGAAGTATGTTTTAAAAAGTTCTACCCTCTCTGATGTCAACAGCTGTTCCTACAAAATTGCTACTTCAATACTTTTAACAGTAAAAAAGATCACTGTTTCCCAATTTCTTTCAGAAGAAAAAATGAATTTTTATAGATAACACTTTCATCACTTTCAGTACAAAAATTTTTAAATGGTGGAAACATTCCCAAGCATACATCATCAAAATGATTTTTACATAGCACAAGATTTTTTTGAAGTCATTTCCTCATTCATCATTAAAATGAACTTTGAAAATTGTTTTTTTCTAAAAAAGAAAAAATTTAAAAAGCCTCCTAGTTCACATTCATAACCACTGAGGCCTGCCAAATTTAAGAAATGCTTAATTCACTGTTATGTTCCACAACTCTTTCAAGAACTTTGCCATAATAAAACCAAGGAACTTGAAAAGATTTTTATGGTCCACTTCATCACTTAAAAGTTATAATCCCCTATAAATATAAACTGTAACATGCTGCAAAATTCTGAAGCTAGAAGTACTGCTTTGTCAATCCTTCACTCCTCAGTATATGTGAATTACCTCATATAGTAAGTGACTATTTAACATATAGCTAAAATGAGGGTATTCTAATCAATCCAAATACTATATAAATAAAAATTCACTTGTCTTTTAAGAAAGTATAAACTGAAATTCCAATTGCTTTTTTACCACACTGGAATGGATACCCCCAAAGCATCCATTTCTTAGAGACCTATGACCTACGGAATAAAGTTCAGTTTCCTTTCTGGTCTTCTACAATCTGACCCCAATCTACCTTTTTTAGCTTCAAGTTCTTTCTGAAGCTCAGTTAAAGACAAATAAGTTTACTCACTGTCATCTAAAATTGCCTTGTACTGTTCCACTTTTGAATTCTTCTATATATTAAGGCTTCCAACAGAACTTCCAACTTTTATTCTAACCTATCTAAGCCCTGTGTACCCCTTAAAAAGTCTAGTAAAATCTTGTATCTTTTTTTAAAATGTCTTCAGTGAAGTTTTTCACCTCACAATGATCCTGCTCACCTCTAAATTCATAATCCAGTCAATAAGAAACGTCAATTATATTGAAGGAGGACCTGCCATACAGCACAAGCACTGAGGATATAATAATTAATAAACTCACTGCATTTATTATTTAATGAGCCTTGTGCCTGCTAGGCCAGTACTCTACCACTGAGCTACATCCCCAGACCTCTCACTGCATATACTTAGGTAAGGTGTTCTCACACATATTAACTAGCTGCATCAGAATTACCAAGGGACTTTTAAAAACAGATTCCTCAGTGCTTACCCCAATACTTAAATACTTTATAAAATTTATAAGAAAATAACTCTTAAAATAAAAATGGAAGATAAAGACTACAAATGTCTTGTTTTGTTTTACAGAGCTCGAAAACTTCTAGTTTTCCATTTATTGCTCTTTCCATCAGAAAGTATAAATAGGGAGATGTAGGAAAAAAATAACTAGATCAGATGACTAAGAACATCTTAACACTGAGATTCTATGACCAGTCAGTCACAGGCCCATTCATTCAGACATTCATGAAGCATCTACTATGTGCCACATACTACCTAAACACAATGAATATTAAAAATGATTTTCCTTCTCTCTCCAAATACAGTCTGATGGGAAAGACTATTCATCAAAGTAAAACCAGAAGACATTATGGTAAACACTGACCAAGGTATAAAAATGTTATAGAAGAGGGCTGCTGCTATGGTGGCGAGCACATGCATAGAAGATTATTGTTCAAAGAAACCTTCCTAGACAGAGCAGCTTAACTGGGTAAGGGTGTGTGCCACAGGAAGTCTGAAAGAGAATGCCTGAAATGCACTCATGTTGGCAAGGGTGAATATAAGCTGCTTGTGGGAAAAGTAGTGACTGATGAAATTGAAGATGAAATAGGGATCAGAGGTTCAACGATTGAGAACAATCTCAAGTCTGACAGACAAACTTAATTTGCATTTCAGAAATACTCCTGTCTCATTTCTTACCCTGTAAACATACTGGAAGCAGGGACCATAAACTTACATCTTAGCAATACTCATATATATGTTGACAACTCTCTATTAATCAAAAGTGAAATATTGTTCGTCTCACTTTTAATAGCTTATCCCTCATTCGAACTCCAAAGACATGGCCCTTCTTTGTATGCCTTAGAAAGAAGGCAAAGCCCTAGCCTTTGCAGGTGCTATTCTCTTCACTTACAATGGTCTGTTCACACCAGTTTGGTCTCTAGTCATTTAGGTTTCATGACCAAAATCACAGTTCATAAGCGGTCGGCATGTTATTGAGCGAACGGGTCATTAAGGATAAATAAAACATTATTTTTACTTTACCCTTTCCGCACTTAAACTTTTCACAAGGGTTTCTGGTAAGCGAAAAGTGATGGCTTTAAAACCCATTTGTTCCTTTTCAAACGCATAAGTAATTACAAGAGGAAAAGTGAATACACAAGTTGCAAAGTTTTAAAGAAGACTGTTTAATCCTTAAACCCTTCAATACACGAGTGTGGCTTATTCAAGTTTCACTTCTCAACAACAGAAACCTGAAGAGAACCAGAGAACAGGAGATGGAAATGGAAGGCGGAGGCGGAAGCCTTTCTACCTCCTGGGAACTTTCAGTTATCACTAGAAGAAATTCTTAGGGAAAAAAAAGTCTTTAAAAAACACTACCCGCTACCCAGTTCCGCAACAGCACTATCTGAAAAAAGTTTGCCTAGGCGAAAGAGAAGTGGGAAAGAACAAGACTGAAGTGCTGGTCTGCCCACTCCTTTACTTTCGTTGAGGCCGGACCTAAGACTTGCAGAGGCGCCCCTTCCAATCACCTTCCCTCACCTCTCTGTAAGTCCAACTTGGTTTCGCGTACGTAGTTGTCCGGATTCCGGCTCAGCATCTTCACCTTCATCTTGGCGGCTCTTCCTCCCGGACTCCACCAGTCTCAGTCCGGTGAGAACCACCGCTTCCTCCCGCACACTCCACTTCCGCCTCTCGCTGACTACTTCCTGTCACGTGACGCCGCCTCGTGGCCACCAGCGAGGCTCAGCTGGATCCCGCGGCGCTCCGTAGTTGCGCCGGCAAAGGTTGGCAGGGGGCGGTTCTTCAGCTGTAGCTATCGTCCACGTCCTTTGACTCAAGCACGCCGCTTCAGCTGTGGAGGTAGGGCGGGCACTAGGTGGAGGCGTGCACCCCGCCTCCTTCACGTTTTCCACCGTCGTGACGTGCGGCCGTGCCCCCTCACGCCCCTGTGCACCGGGGTCTCCGGGCTTGGTTCCTGGGTCCCGGCTGTCAGAGTTTTTTCGCCAATCCCGGAAGTGGGCTCGCGCCCTGCGGTTCCTGCTCCCGGGCGGCGACCGTCGCCACGGTGGCGGCCACTGCATCTCGTCCCACCTCCGCGGCCCTGGGTGCCGTAGTGTCGACGGGCCCCGAGCCTATGACCGGCCAGGGCCAGTCGGCGTCCGGGTCGTCGGCGTGGAGCACAGTATTCCGCCACGTCCGGTATGAGAACCTGGTAGCTGGTGTGAGCGGCGGGGTCTTATCCAACCTTGCGCTACACCCGCTCGACCTCGTGAAGATCCGCTTTGCCGGTAAGAGCCCACCCAGACCCGGGGCGCTTTCCTAGCTGCAAGCACCGACTGGGTGGTAGAAACTCAAAAGGGGACCGTGGCTCTCCCCTGCTTCTTCTATACTTTGAGGAGGCGGGCGTTGAAAAAGATGCTGTTTACGTTGTCTCCTCTGGAACTGGATTTGTGAAAGTAGGACCTGGCCGCTGTCTTCCCCGCTCTCTAAGACTGGGCAAAGTCTGAGGGGAAAAGAAAAAAAAAAAAAAAAGAGTGGATTTGTCACTTTTTTAGGACTTGGCTGTCACACGTGTGAATCAGTAACTCTCTGGAGGTACTTTGAAATCGTAGGGCAGCCACGTGTTTGGAAGCGTAACTGAAAGTGTCAAGTGCTTGGGGTAGAGTGCTGTCCTGTGGATATATAGAAGTAGGTTTGAGATAGAATTCTCTTCAGTTTCTTTGGTTTTTGGTCTTTACAGTGTGGTACTATTATCCTTTGAACAAAAAAGTAGCCAGAATCTAGATTTTTTTAAAAGTGAATTAAGGATGTCGAATTAGCACTTTAGAAGTTAAACTCAACACTAAATTCTGGAAGAGATAGTTTTAGACATAAACTTTGGAAACTTAACTCAGAAACCTTTTTTCTGGTTATTAATACAAGTTAAGTTCTGCCCTGAGAATTCAATTTGCAGTTTCGGTTTATCTTAGAGTAATACTAGGTATTTTATTCTCTTCACTTTTTTTTTGTACCTGAAATTGAATTATGTATCTCTTAATATTTGTAGACTTAGAGCTCTCTGGGTTACAGAAGTGCTTTAAAAAGTTCTTGACCTCAGGGAACTTACTATCTAATTGTAAGATTTGAGACTTAGTCATATAAGAAAATTCCCAAAAACATAAAATCAAGGGCAAAGTAGAGAAAATTCAAATACAAAATAGGAATACGTGTAGACTATCAAGAAAATCATAAATTGCTGATGGCCACATGCATCTGTAAAGGTTCCTTGCAAGATTGGATTTTGAGGTTTCCCATAGAATTAATACTTTGACAGAAAGAAGACAAGAAACAGTTCGATGAAGAAAAATCAGTGAAAGTTATGGACTGTTCCCTTTAGAAAAGATACTACAAACACATAATTTCATAGAGTTTATGATGCATATATAAATAATTGTGATTATTATTGACAAGTAATCTTCTTTGAGCATTTACCAGGAACATTTACTAGAAGAAAGGCAATGAACAAAGAGCTTTAGATATGGTTTTTTGTTTTGTTTTGTTTGTTTTTTGGTACCAGGGATTGAACTCAGGGGCACTCAACCACTGAGCCACATCTGCAGCCCTGTTTTGTGTTTTATTTAGAGACAGGATCTCTCGGAGTTGCTTAGCATCTCCTGCATCAGCCTCCTGAGTGGTGTTGATGCATTTCATATGATCAAGGAGGAAATTAAAGTTCAGTAAGTGCTAAAGATAGAATTTGTACCCAAATCTGCCCAACATCAACTCTGTTCTTAACTGCAAAAGCAGTTGGATTGCTTTCTCATAATATCAGTATTATTGGTAATATCAGCTTTGTCATTAAGTATCAGTTTACCTTGGCCTCATCCTTTCCAAACTTCACAGAACTCAGAGGTATTTAATAGCTGAATCTCACAAGAAAGACCTCTGTGGTAAAATCAATTCCAGAAACATCAAGTTGTGTTTTTTGTTCTGTTTTGTTTTTGCACCTGTACTGGGAATTGTATTTAGGGCCTGAGCCACATCCCCAACCCTATTTTGTGTTTTATTTAGAGACAGGGTCTCATTGAGTTGCTTAGTGTGTCACCATTGCCGAAGCTGGCTTTGAACTTGAGATCCTCCTGCCTCAGCCTCCCAAGCTGCTGGGATGCATGCAGCACTGTGCCTGACCGAGCTTTATATACATTCTTGTTCACTATCCTGTGAGTTTATTATCCTCTTTATACAGGTGACAATAACTGGAATGACTTAACTTGCCCAAGTCACAGAATGTAAAGGTAGATCTGGAATTGAATCTATGTATTCTAACTCTGGATTTCTCTGGCGCTTTACTACTTACCATCCTGCCTTTATGAATCCCTGGTATATAGTGAATTGAACATGAATAAAAGAATTTGGGCTTGGCTGCAGAGGTGGACCTGTGTAACTTGGTGACCTTTTTCAGCAGCTTTGTTTAGGAGCAGAAAAGGTGGCAGTTGAGATGATCATTGAGAAATAGTGTAGTTGGTTGATTAATTTAAGACAATGCAGTGAAGCAGACTATACCTGAGGGAAGAAAATTCTTGGTATCTTGAGAAGATGATAATCTTGATGAAGTGGGAGAGTAGTGGGAAACTAGTAGGGTTTAAGTTACAGATAGGGGATTGAGAGTAATAATAAAGCCCACAGTGTGGCTCTGATATTATAATAGAGAAGAGGAAAATTTTAGATGAGTAATGGAGATAAAGCATCTGGTCATCAGCATCAATGCTTTAACCTGTGGTTTTTATGCTTTCATATAATTAAAACCATTTAATAAAATTAATATCTGATGATGGGGGTTTAGTCCTGAATGTATGTGCTACTAAACCAAACCTATAATTTTTCAATGAGTTCTAAATATGAATCAAAATTTCAGGGTATCCGAAGTTGGAAAGATTGGAAATCATCTCATGTGAGAAAACTGAAGGAACTAGTTTAGCTTGGAGGGAATGGAAATCCTTGAGATAGTTAAGAGAACTTCCATGTGGGAAAGAGAGCTGCCTCATTGTGGGTTGATCCTAAGTTCAGACATAAGTTGAGTTGAAATTATGGGGAGGCAAATTTTGGCATGGCAACATTGTGGTGCTATGAAATGAAACTGGTGATGACTAAAAGTGGTTCAGACAGAGGTTAGAAGAAATTCTTGTGTTGGGTGGAAGACTTGAATTAGGTAATCGTTGAGGTCTGTTCTGACTTTATGATATAATTTTAGATTTTCAAAAATGATAGGAATCCCAGCAAATACGAATGTGTAAAAATAGGAATTTCCTAAAATAACCCCATCTGTAAAGATTTGTGAGTTTTTGTGAGGAAAGAAGAAAGGAGAATATAACTAAATCTGTAATATTAATAAAGGAACAATAATGTACAAAAACAAGTCTAGCACATGGTAAAGTTATATTTATGTGGTATTACAAGACTCATTGGCATAAATGAACAAATATTTTTAGTGCTTACAGTTTTCTAGACATGTTTCCATGTGCTTTAAGTGTTTGTTTGGTCTGTAATCCCAGCGGCTCAGGCAGGAGGGTACTGAATTCAAAACCAGCCTCAGCAATTTATCAAGGCCCCAAGCAACTCAGTGAGACCTTGTCTCTAAATAAAATACAAGAAAAGGCTGGGGATGTGGCTCAGTGGTTAAGCGCCGCTGGTTTGAATCTCCCGCACACACACACACACGAAAAGTTTTGGGGGTCTTTTTGCAGTGCTGGGGCTTGACCCCAGAGTCTTGCACATATTAGACAAGCACTGTACAACTGAGCTACATCCCTGGCTCCACTATGCATATATCAATCCATTTAATACTGACTCATTTAATTGGTGTTAACATATTCAGAATTCATTTTGGTTTTTTTTCCCCCTCCATGTTGTGAGTGACAAAACTCAGGTATAAGAGTAATCACATGGCTTACTCAGGGGTCACACAATAATTGTTAACAATTGGGATTCAATCCCAGGAAGTCTATTTCAGTAACATATGCTGTTGGTCTGAAGCTGTGAGTGGGTAGTTTGGTATAGTGGAAGGGAAAATTTAAATGCTAGAAATGAAAGTAAAAAAAAAAAAAAAAAAAAAAATTCCAGAAAGTTAAGCTGCCAGATTGACATGTCTTTTATGCCATGTAAAAAATTATCTCCAGGAGTGGATGTTAGGAAAGAGATCAAGACTAGAGATCAAGAAACTGGAGCACAGGTATGGCAGTGAATCTACTTTGCAGTTGAAAGTGGAAAGATTGCCTGTAAAAATTAACATTTAAGGATGGGCAGAGAAAAAGGGGGCTGGGGAAATTTAGTGGCAAAGAAGAGGAAAATCAGGAGGATGTGGGATGAGGCAAGCCAAAAGGAGGTGTTTTAGAAGGTAAACAATGTCAGCTGCCACTAAGGGTGTAACCGAAAGCTTGGTCCTTGTCCCCAATGCCCATTCAATAATGAAGACACAGTTTTGAGAAAAAGGAAAAAGAAGTTTTATTGCTTTGCTAACAAAGGAGGAGCAAAGGGACTTCTGTCCCAGAGACTGTGATTTGCCCATCAGGAGGGACCAGGGGATTTTAAAGGAGCTCTTCAAAGGCTGTATTCCAGGTGTGCCCTGACAAGGGGTCCCAGTGTGCCCTGATGGTGTGTTAACATTCACTTGTTAATTTGGAAGATATTTACTTCCTAGATCCTCTGGCAGATAACTCAAAGTAATCTTGTTCCCCACCCCAGGTTAGGGAGGTGGAGAGGGAGAAGAGGAAAAGGAAAACATGTCCCTTTTAAAAATAAGCTTCAGAGCTATATTCAAAAGGTGAAGTGAACCACCGTTACAAGGGGTTCTTAAGGAAGAAAGGACTCCCAAAGTGTACTTGGAGGTCCTTAACTAGAGCACTTGAAGTAATAGGTGAAACCCAGACAGATTGCAATGGAGGTGAGAAAGCTGGATTGTTGTTTTCTCATTTGCAGAAGCTTCACTGATAGGGAGGCAATGGGATCAAAGAGGAAGTACTTCAAGAAAGACTTAAGCCTGTTTAAATTCTGATGTTAAGAACTGAAAGGAAGGGAGAGATTGAAGATGGAGACAGGGAAATAATGAGTGAGGTTTCTTTTCATCATTTTTTAGTGGTGGAATTAGTTGTTACTTACTTGTACATGCACACAATTTAACAGTATAATTTGGTTAATTTTGTTCCCCATGGGGTCCAAGGGAACATGATCTAGAGCAATATCTCAAAACTTTTTTTTTCCCATTTCAGACCTGGGGCCTTGTGGCTGCTAGGCAAGCTCTTTCCTGAGCTCTGTCTCCAGCCAACATCTTGCTCTTTTTGACCACAACCCGTAATAGTAAATAAATTTTACCTTTGCTATCTAGTGTATATATACACACACACTGAAACACAAGTCAGTGATTCTTATTTGCCATGCTTGTTATACACAGTAGAGTCAAGAGTACATTGAATGGGGCATGCTTATTTGTGGCTGGTGGACTGTAAATTCTCTCTGGAGGGCAATTTCAATATGTATTTATAACTTAAATTAGTACACTTTGACCCATATCATTTCTCTCTCCCCTTTTTTTGTGTATTGGATTGAGCCCAGGGGTACTCTGCCACTGAGTTACAATCTCAGCCCTTTCTGTTTTTTTATTTGGAGACAGTCTTAATAAGTTGCTGAGGCTGACCTTGCACTTGGGATCCCCCTGACTCAGCTGGGATTACAGGCTCCCTGGGATTACACCCATGCCTGGCCATGTCAATTCCCCTTCTAATAGTTAATTTTAAGGAAATAAGAATTCATACAAACTGTTATACAAAATATTCTTTAGAGAATTTTTTGTAATAGAAAAAAGAGAACATGTCAAATAGGGGAATGATAGTATAAATGATAGAATGTCTAGGAGATGGAAAACTATCACTTTTTTAAAAGTCTTAGTTTGGGAATCTACTTAATAGCAAGGGGGAATGTTTCTATAATTTCTTGAGTAGGGGAAAAGCAGTATAAAAAACTTCAGCTTGGTGTACTGTAATCCCAGTGACTCAGGAGAATGAGAAAGGATGTTAACAGGTTTTGAAACCTATTTACCTAAGAGATTTTGGGTTATTTAATAGCTAATCTGATACTTCCTAAAATATTACTTGGGTGCTTAATATATGCTCAATAAATGCTTGGATAAATTTATTAACATTAATTTTGAAGTATAGAACAATTCTAGGAAATATTTTTCTGCTTAATAAAGGTTTTCTTCTGAATTTTTCTTCTTTATATATCTAATTTATGAACCTATTTATATGTGATTCTGAACTAGAATTTTTTTTCTCATTTTGTGTATCCTTTAATGCAGTGAGTGATGGATTGGAACTGAGACCAAAATATAAAGGAATTTTACATTGCTTGAGTACCATTTGGAAACTTGATGGGCTGCGGGGACTTTATCAAGGAGTAACTCCAAATGTTTGGGGTGCAGGTTTATCCTGGGGACTCTACTTTTTCTTGTGAGTAGATCTGGGAGATTTCACAGTATTAAATAAAAAGGAATTTTTGTTTTGGTGGTTTTTTACATATTGTTTGGTGAAGAAAGATGAATCATTGAATCAGGTATTTTAAGTGGAAGGATTAGAGAGCAAATAGCTTATTAGTTTCCTTCACTTTCAGCTATTATCATCAGAAGCATTTGGTCTAGAAGAAAGTTTATAAAGGAAAGGATGAAGAAATGAGATGGAAAACCCTATAGAAGCCATTTTATGTATTCAGGAAGGCAAGGTGTTTAACTGATTATTTTTATAAGCAGAACACTCACAGATTAGAAGAGAACTTTTTATCTTATTTAAAATCATTTAAAAAAAATTTGGACAATTCAAAATGAAGTTTTAGGACATCCTCAGGATTTCTGAGGTGTTTGGGCCATATCAGGACTCTTGAGCATTTCTACCAGCCAAAATAGACTAGAAAAAGTTGAATAAACCAATTTGTTATTTATTAGTAGTTTTGTAAAGTATTGCAGAGATTGGAAGAACCTGGAACTCTTGTCTAAAATGAATCATGAATTTCAGTTCTCTTTGGTTTCTATTTTTTATAAAAGAAGATAACTTGTTATTTTCTCCACTAATAAGAGATTAATTACAAAATGCCCCCAAAATAGAAAATTTTATAAATTCTAAAGTATCCTGAGATTGTTGCTTATTTGTGCTCAGACAGATTCCTGAAATATTTGAGATGGCTTACAGAGATGTATTTGATTTGCTGTATGTGGTGTCTCATACCTGTAATCCCATGACTCAGGAGGCTGAAGCAAGAAGATGGCAAGTTTGGGGCCAGTCTCAGCAATTTAGCAAGATCCTGTCTCAAAATAAAAAAGTATGGGGTAAAGTACCCCTGGGTTTATTCTCAGTACCTAAGGAAAAAAAAAAAAAAAAAAAGAAACCCAGAAATGCATTTGATTCATAATGAACTTGGAAAGGAAAGAAAAGACAGATTTAGAGTCCTTATAAAAACACATCTTAGGAGAGCCTGATTGAGGAAAGAAAGCAAAAGCTGAAAGGCTTTGAAGCATATTGCTTCATACCTCTTATTTGACCTGCTTCATCTTCCCAGCTTGTTCATTTTCATTCTCTTACTCCTTCACCAGTCAGATAGCATCACTATTAGAAAGAACTTCTATCGCGTGCCTTCTGAAGAAACCACAGGAAGACCTATGTATGGCAGCCACACTCAGCTTGTTGAGTACATAAGAACAGAGCAACTTGTTGCTGCTGTGGAGAAGCATGTGCTGCTGTGAGCTTGCCTCTGATATTTGAGACTGAATCCACAAATGGGAAAGCTTTTCTTTAACAGAGGACATTTTTAGGAAAACCTCAATACCTGGTGCCTTTGCCTTTTTCTCCTTTGTGTTATATATGTTACTTGATCTTTCATAACTTAATGGCAGTATCCAAACCAATCTTAAGATACATTTTTAAAGTAAAAAACTAAAATTTAGCCTTCATTTTGTTTAAATGTTTTTCTTAATTTCACTCCTAAGACATACTTAGGTAAACCATATAGATATATTCATACACATATATGTTTGTGTTTGTTTTTGTTTTATAGCACTGGGGATTAAGCCAGGGGTGCTCTACCACTGAGCTATATTCCTAGCCCTTTTTAGTTTTTATTTTGAGACAGGATCTCTAAGTTGCCCAGGCTGGCTCTGAACTTGTGATCCTCTTGCCTAAGCCTCCCAAGTATCTGGGATTACAGGTGCTGTGCCACCTTGCCCCAAAAAAATACTTTATGAATTTGATTTGTATACATTGTCCTAGAGAGTTTCTAAGAACAAGCCTTACAAATGATGTTTATGTGATGAGAATTGCTTATGAGAAAAATTTGTTGCATGTTAGAATTATACTGGGAAAGTTTGAAAATACTGATTCAACTGTAGTCTTTTAAGAGGAAAGTAAAATTTGTGTTTAGAGAAAATAGGCCTGATTTGACTCCCCTGCAATGAAATGTTTAGTGACTATTTTCTGCCAGATAAAACTGAAATCTCTGTTACTCAATGTGGCTCAATTTTCCCTGTCTTTACCATCCACCGTTATCACTATCACTTTCCCCATGTTCATATCTTTCCTTACTGGAACTGTGCCCATCTCCATGCACAGCTTAGTGCCCCCTCCAACGTAAAGTCTTCTATGACCTCATAGTTTCTGGATCTCTTATGATACTGTCTGTGTCCTTTCTATATGATTATCATTTTATTATGTCTTTTACTGTTTATTTGTTTGCCACCTGTGGTCCTTGTTAATCTTAAGAAAGATCTATATTTGATGTTTCTCTGTCAGAAAACCAAGGGATAGTTCCAGAACATAGGTACTCAGCACACATATTTGTTAAGTGCCTCTTTGGTCTTGCCTTTGCCTGTTCTTCTCAATCTCTGCATCACAGCTACATCTTCCCATTCTCCCAGTTTTCCTGTCCTTTTTAATTGACTGCTGAATGTGTGATTAAAATATGTTACATATGTATTGCCAGACATATATATTTGTTAGGGAGAGGTGGTGTAATCCTATAGTAAACCATTTCTGTCATGTCCATTCTTTAAAATAAAGTCTCATTTGTGTTTGTTTTTCATTGACTTTTACTTTGGGGATAGTGCTATTAAGTTGCATATTTTTTGAAACAGACTTTACTGTTTTAGGACATCTATTTTAATTAACCTGCTCATGTTTAATTCTTTTAGTTACAATGCCATCAAATCATATAAAACAGAAGGAAGAGCTGAAAGGTTAGAGGCAACAGAATACCTCATCTCAGCTGCTGAAGCTGGTAAGGCAATGTGTGTAATATAAAACATCACCTTCCAAACTTGTTTTTCATTTTTATTTTTTGTCTTTTTTCCTTTGGATACCAGAATTTAAGTAAAGTTATCTAAGTATATTAATTAGTTATCACATAAAATTTCTTAGCAATTGCCCTTATTGGTTTCTCTGGATGGATTTCAAAAATTGTACTTATCACAAAGGGTGGAAAATTTAGAAAAGTTATGAATTCCTAATAGATTAAGATGATTTGGTAGATGTTTCCTTAAAATATTATTTCAGTTTTCAAAGTATTTAATTTAGTAGCCTTATTTCATTACCTTATGTTTGTATACTATCTGGAGAAAAAAACAAAGTGAGACCCATAAATCTTTATAAATCCTACTTCTTCGATCCTTGCTACCTTGGTTTCTCAGTGTTTACTGATTGTTTTTTTAAAGCAATAACTACTTCACTCATTTTTTGAATACCTAGCTACTAGCAGAGTCATGATAAGACTCAACAAATATTTGTTGAATAAAGGACTCCTTAGAAAATTTAGCAAATGAAAAACTTGACCAGTTTTTTTCTTTTACAGAGTTGTCACTTTCTGTAAGAATGTAAAATGTGACATTGTATCACACAGTTAATTTTTGAGGGGAAGTAGCTACTTTGAATGGATTTGGGGAAGATTGTGATGAAGGAGGTGAACGAATGTGTATATGTGCACAGAATATTGAGATGCTGAGTTCCTGGTTCTCGTCTAACCTTCAGCCCCTCTGGTTTATGCTGTCTTATGCTCCTAAGATCTGTATCTCCTTTCCATCTATTTTCTATACCAGGCCACATTGGTTAGGAGTCAGGGGACCTTTACTATCCCCAGACCTCAAAGGGAAGTATTTTACATCTCATTTCCCTTTTAACTTACCTCTCACCACCACATGAGGAATTTTTTATAACCCTCAAAAATTATGTCTATGCTCTGACCCTAAAAAGACCACATCTCTGTTGTTCCTGATACAGCCTCTAGATAAACTCCTCCTTTACATAATGGACTGTTCTTAGTTTGGATTAAGTGGAGAAGCACCTATATGCTGAGTAATCTTCTTTAAATCTGATTTTAGGAGCCATGACCCTCTGCATTACAAACCCATTATGGGTAACAAAAACTCGCCTTATGTTACAGTATGAAGGTGTTGTTAACTCCTCACAGAGACAATACAAAGGAATGTTTGATGCACTTGTGAAAATATATAAGTATGAAGGTGTGCGTGGATTGTATAAGGTAATGAGTTATCAATATATTTTCAATAACTGAGAATTGCAGTTTCTCTTAGCTTTGTTGTTTCTCTTCTGAATGACCTGGATTTGGTCCTAAAAGAAGCCACCCTTAGGCAAGAAGCAATTGAATGAAAACTGAAATCTAGCTTATAATATTAAGATTGTATTTTAAGCTGCTTATTCTAGTGTCATCATGACACTGGTGGGTGTGAGAACTGTCTAAAACTCTGTCAGGTGTCTTTTTAGTAAGTCAGGCAAGTTGGGATAACAGTCTGGAGAAGAGATAAGTGAGTCTGATAGCCTCTTATTTTATTGGAAATTTTATAAAGTTCAAACCTTTCATGTATTTTTAAAATAACAAAAATCCTATTCCCTTGCCTATTGTGATATTTTTTCAAATATTTTATTAGTGACATTAACATCTGTTTTTTTTATTTTATTTTATAACTCCTTTTCTCCCATTTTCTGCTTTTCTACCATCCATTCCCACCTGTCTTATTCCCATAAAATTTTCCCCCCACTATTGGGGAATGAATCCGGGGCTTCATACATGCTAGGCAGGTGCTCTACCACTAAACTACATACCTCTATATATCCAGCCCTTTTATAAAAATTGTATTTTTAGACAGGGTCTCACTATATACCAGGCTACCCTTTAACTTGTGATCTTCCTGCCTCAAAACTCCTCAGTAGCTCAGGTTACAGGCATGTGCCACCACACCTAGTCCCTGCATTTTTTTTTAGGCCATCCATAGTTTAAAATCAAAATTAGATACTTTCAATTTTTAACTTTTTTTTTTTAAAGAATTGTGTAATAGTTTTTAAAATCAATAACATGAGTTTGTTGTTATAAATTACTGGCCTATGGGCAAAAGTGTTGGACATAAATCATTCAATTCTGTGTTTTCTCCATCACTTTTTGCCTTATTCTTTTAGAATACCTATGCTTACTCCATTGAATTATTATTACCTTTCCTTTTTTACTTTTCCAGAATCTAACCTCCTGCTCATATCCTGGTTCTTGATGATGGTGTCTTCTTTATGTTTGTATGTGTATTGTTTAAAGAATAAATAACATGAAAATTCAAATTGGGGGCAGGTGGAAAGGAGCAGATAGTATTAGGGATTGAACCCAGGGACTTTACCCTTGAGCTACATCTCTAGCTGCCTCTACCCCCCCCCACCACCCCTTTTTTTGAGATAGGGTCTTGCTAAGTTACTTAGGGCCACACTGAGTTGCTGAGACTAGCCTCAAACTTGTAATCCTCTTATCCCAGCCTCCCAGTTTACTGGCATTACAGGCATGTGCCACCATACCTGGCAAAAATCCCAAATCTTTTTTTTTTTTTTGGGTGCTGGGGATCGACCCCAGGGCCTTGTGCTTACAAGGCAAGCACTCTACCGACTGAGCTCTCTCCCCAGCCCCCCAAATCTTTAACTAAAAAATAAAGTAAAAGAGAATATTATTTTAACCTCATATAAAAATGTGATATGTACAAAACTTAAATTTGCTTAGAGTACTACACTTAAGAGAGAAAATATTGACTTAAGTGTATCTTTCTTTGAAAGTTGTTTAGTTTTTGCTCCTTTTAAAATTCTTCCCTTTTAGGGATTTATTCCTGGACTGTTTGGAACATCACATGGTGCCCTTCAGTTTATGGCATATGAATTGCTTAAGTTGAAGTACAACCAGCATATCAATAGATTACCAGAAGCCCAGTTGGTAAGATCATTCTTGTAAAAATCATATTTACTTGAAGAAGCATTTAAGAGTTGGAAATTTTGTCATGTATACTTCAGTAGTATTGATGTGATAATGAATACTGACTCTGCTAATTTAATTTATATTTAAATATTTGATAAGCTAATGATGTGCGAATGTTTAAAGCAAAACCACATAATTACACAGAGCTTGCATTGAAGAGAGGAAACCATATTTTTCACATAAAGGTTCATTTAAATTTTTTTGTTCTTTATAGTTTTTACTTCTATATTTTTAAAGAAGTCCTGTCTACAAATGTTTCACATTGTCATTTTAGAGCACAGTAGAATATATATCTGTGGCTGCACTATCCAAAATATTTGCTGTGGCAGCAACATACCCATATCAAGTTGTGAGAGCCCGTCTTCAGGATCAGCACATGTGTTACAATGGTGTAACGGATGTAATTGCAAAGACATGGAGGTGAGAGTATGCTGAATATCAGAATTGCTGTGATGCCTTAATTTATCCTGTACATGTTGTATAACAAAGGCCAATTTGCTATGGTAAAAGCATGACTAGTGGTCCCTGCTTTCTCATTTACTACTGCCGTTGTGTAGGCATGGACTTAAATCTCTCTGAGACTTGATTTCTTCATTTTAAACTTAGACTAAATAGGCTGACAAGGTTGCTGTAAAAATAAAATGAGATCTGGGGGTGGTGGCACAGTTCCTTGAGAGGCTGAGACCAGGAGGATTATGAGTTAAGAGGCTAGCCTAGACAACATAGCAAGAGCCCCATCTCAAGAAAAAAATGAACTACTTGAAAAAAATAATAAAATTGAGGTGTTTTAAACATTTGGCATTGAAAGTAAGAAATAGTAAAGCTAGTTTAATACAATTTAGAAGGCCCCATACCTGCTACTGGTCCTATAACTTTTTCAGTACTTATCTCCCAGTATGGAAGAGATGCTTGTTTTTCACTATGAGAATAAATGATTATCTGCCTTTAATTCTAAAAGGCCAGAGCAGAATATTTAGAATGTTTAAATTTAGTTAAATACAAGAAATACTGAATAAGAACCTAAGTGTCAAGTTCCTAGGCCTTATTCCATATTAGAGGCATCAAGGAAATAAAATTTTATTTTTATATGTACTATATGTAGTGTTGTGGGCATTTATATAAGCTATAGGATTTTTAATGCTTCAATTAGATCAGTTAAAACTGCTGCATATCCACACAGTTGAAAGCATTCAAAGATTGTTAACTTAAAGCTACTTTCCAGCTCAGTTTTAAGGTGTCCCCACCCTCTCTCTTAGTCAGTTTATGAAAAGAATGTAGGCCCTATGAATGGCTTTAAACTATATTTTTTCAGGACATTCTAAACATGGACTTAAGTCAAAGTTAAACTCGACTATTTACTCCATACCCTTCTCAGTTAAAATTTGTGTTTTCTGGCTTTCTATTTAGGAAATTAAGCTTGTATCTATTTTTCCCTCTTAAGGAAAGAAGGCATCGGTGGATTTTACAAAGGAATTGCCCCCAATTTGATTAGAGTGACTCCAGCCTGCTGTATTACCTTTGTGGTATATGAAAATGTCTCACATTTTTTACTTGGCCTTAGAGACAAGAAAGTAAGCTAAAAAAAAAAGTAATTCCTGTATATTTTCCCAAGACAGCATCAATCTCCTTTGTGTTTGAGACATGAAACTCAGAAGAATGCTGCACAGCAAAATGGCTTATAAACAAAATTTGTCGTTAATCTTTAGAAGTCAAAGAGCTGCTAAGTCTTCACAATGTTTCCTGCTTCTTGTCTTCTCCATATATATGGGACTTGGCTACCTCTGTCTGTCATGACTGCCTTCTACATGTTAAAACTGACACCAAGTGTAGAGTTTCAGACATCTCTCCATTTCATTAAGTAGAAACTAATTTGCAACATTTGCTAAATGGATTGGAGGAATGTGCCCCTTTTTCAGAATTTGTTTGCCTGGATTGACTTTAAAATTGACCTTGTGCAATAGCAAGAAAACAGCTTCTTAAAAGAATGTTTGTTTCAAGGGTAATTAAACTTTAAGAATTTACTGAATAATGTGTTTAGAATTTACTGAATAAGGTTTTTGCCAAATCCAGATCATTTTGAATGGGGATATTTTAGTGAGAAAAGTCCACTGTAAACGTGCTTTAGTTTTAATTCATTTGGAACACACTAACTGTAGAAATTTGAGGAATTATGTAATTCTCTGAGAAATATCTAACATTTTTTTGTCATTCCATTGCTTTTTTCCCCCAGTGGCTCTTCCATAATTTAAAACATAATCCTGGACTCAGTTCTTGGTTTGGGGCATAAATACCTAGTGTAGATTAAAGTCGTAAAATCTCAACTTCTAGGCTCTGGCAGCCTTTATTTAGCATGTATGGCTGTGAATCACTTATGAGAAGTGCTCAGTAGATTGCCTTTCACAGATACTGTGTGTTGTTAACAAACTGAAAAGAGGGAAATTTTAACTTTCTCCTTTAATGTCCAGATGTATGGATCCAGTTCCCAATAAATGATTAATCTACATTGGTCGCTCAAATTCACATTGAAGTACAAATTATATTAATGGCTATTATTGATTTTACTTGTTAAAGTAATTGTAACTATCTGTAAGTATAAAGGCCTACCACAAAAGGCCGACAGAATAATACTGATATTGTATTTATCATAAACATCAATGCGTGCTGTTGCACTACCATCCACTTGTTGTAAATAAAATATTATGGTTTTCAGAGCCATATTTCTTTGAAAATAGGTCTATTTTTTTATATTTTGAAAGTGGCATTGTTTTTAAAATAAAGATGAAATGATAAGTATCTAATTGTATTTAATACATATAACATGCATAGGAATGTTTTGTAAATTAAGTATAGTGTTTTTTCATACTTCTGGATTATATTGTAACTTATATGAAATCCTGATATTAATACCTATATGGAAAGATAAACTATAGTTTATATTTGGAGTTTTAGAGGTAGCACCATCATTTGAATCTTGCTGTGTACCCACAAATTTATAAAACATAATTCTTGTCCTCCAAGAGCATATAAGCTAACATAATAAAATTTGCATTAAATAAGAACATTAAATTAAGAACATGCAGGGACATTTTTACAAAGAGTTTCTAAAAGTGTTTTGAGAAAAGAGCTCTTACTTCACTCATTCAACAATATTTACCAAGTACCAGTTGCCAGGAGCCAGTTACCAGGCTTCAGAAATATAGCAGTAAGTCAGCTGGACAACATTCCTGCCCTCAGGGGATTTTCATTTTAGTATGAGTCTCGGAAAACAAATCTATGTATAATTTCTGGTGTTGAAAGCAAATAAAATGAAAGCAGAATTGAGGATAGTGTTGGCTTCTTAGTATGGTTGGTGTTGGGCAGGGTGTTTTTGAGGAAGTAATATTTGAGAACTTTTAAAAGAAGTGGGAAAGCAAACCACAAGAAAATAGAGAAAACATATTCTAGGCAGAGAGAATGGGAATTACAGAGGCCCTGAGGCAGGACTTACCTTGAGTAGAGAATGAGTGACGAAAGGGGAGGTTGGAGAACTGACTACTACAGCATTGCAGGAAAGAGTGCAGGCTGGTAAATCAGACTGGCTTCCAGTTTCAGCCTCCTAATTTTCTGTTTGACCAAAGGCAAATCATTTCACCTGCCTCTTGGTTCCTCATCTGTGGAATGATGTCTTAGATCAGTTCCTCTAGTAATGCCTGAGATGGGGATTCTTGGGCACATGACTGAGGGAGTACTCTTAGGAAAAATCTGTAACAGAATAAAGAAAACAGAATAAGGCAGGGAAAGAAGAATAAAGGCAGTCCTCCAAATAAGGGTGGAGAGCTGTTGGCAGCCAACCTGTAGCAGCTAGGATAGGAGTGCACCAGCCCTGTAAAAGGAATCTAAATGAGTCACCAGCAGCATGTGATACATAGCCATAGGATTATTGACAGGATTAATTGAATTTATTCAAATAAAGAATTTAACACAGTTCTTGTAAACCTTAACAGAAGCCAGATCTTGTAGTCTATGGTAAGAAGTTTAGATTGTATGAGAACTCATTTTGGTGATTGGAGGAACAATTAGGAGACAGGCAAGAAGCAGGGATACTGGTTAAGAAGCTTTCTGGTGTCAAGAGTTGGTGGTAGCTTGGACATGGTTGATGGAGTCAGGTGGTGATTTACAGCTTGAGGGGAACTAGAACAGGGTTCATGAGAAAACATTTAAGCAGGACCTTGAAGGAAGATTATAAATGGAACCTCGAGAAAACTAGCAAGCAGGGAGT
Organism: Sciurus carolinensis; assembly: GCF_902686445.1. Lineage (NCBI taxonomy): Eukaryota > Metazoa > Chordata > Mammalia > Rodentia > Sciuridae > Sciurus > Sciurus carolinensis. Next base: position 35,650,174 of record NC_062213.1, read on the forward strand.
GGAGGTGGCCTGTCTTGAGCAGTGAGTCGTCAGTATAATAAATAAAAGTGCGAGCTGCAAGCCTGGTCAGTGCATAACCCTGGGCCTTACTAATAAACCTATTGGGGTTTTATTAGGTAAAAGAGAAATGAGAGTAATTAGTACAGAGACATGGCTAGGGGTGACAGGAAGACCAGTCAGAGAGAAGCAAACTTAAAACATATGTTATCAACCATGTAAATATTTCAGTAGTTTGAACATTGATTCGGTTTATAGAAGTTGAAGACAGGTTGCAAGCAGCTGAGGAAGTGAGCAAACTGTGAGGATGTAATTTACCATGGACTCTTCTTTCTGGGATTTCAGCAGATGAAGGAAAAGTAAAAGAACTTTATCATGAAAAAGTACTGTAAGTCTAGGAAGGGCTGGAAGTAGGAGAGGTTGGCAAGGGAAAAACCAGAATATGACTATAGAGAACTCTAAAAGAAGCCAAAAAATAAACAAGCTATGTGCCAGAGACCCATGATGAAAGACCCAAAGTGATGGGTTTCAGGCTTTATAAAGAAGTCCCTTTGATTTCAATATGTTTTTGTGGTCTGACAATAATTACGTCATGTTTTTTAAACAGCACACTATATAATAGGGATATCAACTAAAAAGTATATTTGATTTCAGAAGTCATCAGTTAGGTTTTCTTTTTTGTTAAATTTGTTTTGGAGTTGTAGTTGGACAGAATGCCGTTATTTTATTTGTTTATTTTTATGTGGTGCTAAGGATCAAACCCAATGCCTCATACATGCTAGGCAAAGTGCTCTGCCACTGAGCTACAACCCCAGCCCAGGTTTTCTTTTGAATGTGAATCCCACGAAAAGTCCTCCAGATAAAATATGTATTATTACCACTTTTGTAGCAAATTCTCTGTAGTGGTTATTGAAATAAATGTAATACTGCGAAATGATTTTTCTTAACCTTATATGTTAGGTAACATACAGAAAATATGTGGTTTTGGGTTATAGTTTTGAACTTCTTTCTATAAGATTAAATAGGAAATAGCCTCTGAAATACCTGTAATGAATTCCTGCTGTTGACTGCCCTGAATCCTTTTCTCTTTTTTTCTCGGAGAAGTAGCCTGAATTTCTTTCAAAGCCTACCTCTTCCCTTCATTCTCAGCTTTATGATTTAGAAGGAATCAGAGGTAAGTCCTGATAGGCAGAGCCAATCTGAATGTACCATCTCTGTTGATGATAATGACCAGTTTGGAAATGGCAGTTATTTAAACTGATTCAGAGTAAGTCTTAAAGATCTTTTTCCTGAGTATATTGACATAGATTTTTCTCTTTGCTGTTTCTTGAGTGAGAATGCATATAACTCTCATACCTCCTGGAAACCAATTTAGGATCATGAATTGGGTGAAGTTTGTCCAGAATAGAGTCAACATCAATGAAGCAACTATAAGAGATTGAAAGAAAGAAAGAAACTATGTTCTAAGTCACATGTATGGGATTCTGACTCAACTCACCATGTATCAATCAACATGTATCTCTGAAGTTTTCAGGGTGGACAATAAATTTCCTTTATTTACAAACTGATCTCAGTTGGATTTTTCTATTACTGGCTGCAACTGAATGCTTCCTAGGTTACACATTTGATATAGTTCCTAAACTTACTCTCCAGTCAGCTGTCATGTCATGGACTCCTTTTTCTATAGAAATTGATGCCACTTTATGGATAGTAAGCACTTTGGGACTGTTATGTGATTACATAGTATTTCTAAAACCACTGAAGTGGCTGGGAAAAATCTGAGACACCCAGTGTGTTATTTTAGCCCTCATTCTTAAGAGCATGCTCAGCATTGAATGCACCTTGGTAGTCATTGACGAGGGACGCAAATACCCTCAGAGAAATCCATCCACTACTTGTCGGAAATTTCCTATTACCATCTTTCATTGCTTTTCTAGTTCCCTGACCATCCAGCTAAGGCAATAGTAGTTGTCCATGAATTAGCATAGATCTATACTTTGTACATTTTTCACTCCAGTGACTGAGTACCCAGTGAATTTTCCTTCATTGTCCTTCAGGGTCACCCGTCACTGGGACTATAGTGCTACAGCTTTGGACTTAACATCAGCATACCTGCTTTGGGCTTGTATCATAGAGTAACATACAGACCTCAACATTTTTAATCAGTCAACTGTTGAACACACCAGGTCATAGGCATGAGGCGTGGGAGAGTTGGTATTGAAGGTACCTTCTAGACTTCCTAAGCTGTCTCTTATATGCCATTTCCTTACTATGATTGCTGCTACACATCTACATCCTCAACATTACAGATGGTTCAAACAACACCCAGGTAATATGGGGAACTCTGACCATATGGTCACCTGATGTCTACCAAGGCTCAGTAGCATGCCAGATGCTGCTGGTATTTGGGGTCTTGCTTTTGGAAAGAAAATATTTAGAAGAGGCCATAATTTTCTTAGAAAATTCTAGAGGTTCTGTCTTTGATTTTTCCTGTTGGTTTTCATTTAAGATGTCATTTACCACCTCTATTTGCTATAAAAACTCCTAATTCATTGACTCCATTGGATCATAGGTACCAAGTGGTATTGCCACTTCTACAGACTAAATTTGTTTCAGAGACTTCTCTTGCTCTGATTCTCAAAACTGGCAAGAATGGGGATGATTATATTTGGGTTAAATATAACACTCGGATGTTATATTGTGCCTGTAAGATCCAATAGTCTGCAGTGGTTTAGCTTTTTTCATGTAGGTGGCAGAAGGTACAGCAACCTGTGTCACCGTGAAGAATATGTATTGACCCTTCAGATTAATAATCCCCCAGAAATGACAATGAGGTGACAGTTCCCCAAATTTTTGTTGGATTTATTTCCCACCTGCTCATTCACATGTCTGTGAACTATCTTTGTGTTCTTTGCCCACTTTCTTTTGGGATTTGGTCTTTTAGTTCTTGATTTCTAGAAGTTATTTACAAATAAGGGCTGTAATACAAGTTGCAAATATTATGAACAGTTGTGTTCACCTTTGCTTATGATCTACTTTTCAATTTCTAGATCTTTACTAATGAGGGCTGTGATTGGAGTTACAAATACTGTAACCAGCTATTTTATTTGTATTTCAACTTGGCATATGATCTTTTTCACCTATTACCATCATACAAAATTTATTTGTATGTAACTGATACATTATGTAGTTGATCACACTTCTCTTCAGTAACTTCTAAATTTAGAGTTAGAAAATCCTCTACTTCTCCCAAGTGATGGTGCTATACAGCTAAGGTTGAGAAGTACTAGATTAGGAGAAGCAATTATAAATTTAAGGAAAGAATTGGAATTGCCACTAACCCCTAAACTTCCTTAATCTGAAAATTTCTCTGTCCTACACGGGTCTCAGTCTTCACTTTCTTTGCAATATGATCTCATGGCTTTAATTATCACTTCCATACTAAAAATTTCCAAATATCCATCTTCATCCCTAAACTTTCCTCTGAGCTCCAGACTCATTTCCAACTGCCTGTTGAGCATCTGTGATAGTTTCCTGTTAATGCAAATTCAGCATCTTCAAAGCCATCTTGCCCCCAAATCTGACCTTCCTATTTCTTTTTCTTCCAATATCCTAAGACTGAACGCCCAAAAGTGATATTTGGTTCTCCTGTGGTCCGTTTTCCCATATCGTTTCCTTTTGAGCCTCTTTTGGACATCTCTCAAATACGTTCTCTCTTTCATCCTAGGGTCATCAATCTCTGTAAAGCCATGCCATTCCAGTCGCTCCTTTTTTTTTTACCCCCCGTGGATAATGTATATGCTATAAGCTTGCCATTTTCTTCACGTTAAAGTCTACACATTTAGTGCATTCATAACATTATGTAACCATTACCACTACATAGTTCTAGAACATTTCATCACCTCTAAAAGGAAATCCTGTACTTAGTGAACAGTTGCTCCCCATTCTTCCTTCCTCAGCGTCCAGCAAGCACCAATCTGCTGTAACATTGCTTCCTCTGTTTAGTTTGTTTTTAGATTCATCCATGTTGTCAGTTTGTCTCAGCAATCCATTCCTTTTTATGGCTGAATAATATTTCATTGTATTCATACCCTACATTTTTATTCATTTTTTTATTTGATGAACATTTAGGTTGTTTGAACCTTTTGCTATTGTGAATGACACTGCTATGAAGATTCATGTTCAAGTTTTTGTTTGTAAACCTGTTTTTAGTTCTTTTGATTATATATCTAGAAATAGAAATTACTGGGTTATATGGTAATTCTACATTTAACATTGAGGAACCACCAAACTGTTTCTCATTTGTACCATTTTATATTCCCACTAGCAAGGTATCAAGAGTTCTGGTTTCTCACACCCTTATCAACATTTATTTTCCAGTTTTTTATTATAGCCATCCTAGTGGATTTAAAGTGGTTATCTCATTATGATTTTAACTTGCAGTCTCATAATGGCTAATGATGGTTAGTGTCTTTTTCATGTGCTTGTATCTTTAGAGTAATGCCTACTCATTTCTTTCTTTTGCTCATTTTTTGTTTGTGGGTTTGACGTTTTGTTGTCTATAGCCTCTTAATCTAGCCTTCTTTCAGTTTTTGGACCTCTAATTTTCATTTTTTTCACTCAGCTGTGTTTTTGTTTGTTTGGTACTAGGGATTGAACCCAATGGTGCTTTACAGCTGAGTTACATCTGGGTGCTTTTTATTATTTATTTTGTGGCAGGGGCTTGCTAAGATGCTGAAGCTGGCCTTGAAATTGCAATCCTCCTGCCTTAAGCCTCCCCAAGTTGCTGGAATTATAGGTGTGCACTACTGTGCCTAGCTATGTTTTTCTGTCCAAACTGTCAATAGCTTTCTACTGTTCTACAGACAAATCAGATATTGACTTCCACAGTATTTTCTCAACCTCCTTTACCAAATTTATCTCTTATTTTTCCTACGCACATGCCTTAAGCTCAACCCACTGTTCTCTAAACACAATTTCCTATCCTAGAATCTTAAAATGTTCTTTATCTCACCCAAAATGTTTTTAACCCCTGCCCTTTGTCAAATTTTTTTGTTAATATCTGCCTATCTTTAATATTATTTTATCTAGACTCTCTTACTTCCCCTTTCCAGATTATTTTTAAGTATATTTCAGACATTATCACTTTTTCTTCAGCAAACATTATTTTAAAATAACTATAATGCCATTACTGTATCTCAATAACAATTTTTAATACCATTAAATACCTAGTTAATGTTCAAATGTCAGTTATCTCAAGGAAACCTTCATTCTTGTTTTGTGTTTATGGTTTGCTTGAATCTGTCCAAATAAGCCCAAGCATTTTAATTGATTGTTGTAATCTTACGTCTCTTAATATGTGTTTTTTAAAAATTTTCTTGCAATTTATTTGTTGAAAAAGCCAAGTTGTGTTTCAAGTTTCCTACAATCTGAATTTTGCTGATTATGCCTCTGGTGTCAATGAACATGTTCTTTTATCTCCTGTATTTCCTACAACTAATGATTAGATATGGAGGTAAAAGCAGATCTGGGTTTGATTGTTTCTTGGAAAGAGTACTTCCTGGGTGGTGCCATGTAATTTTATTAGAAGGCACTTAACTATTTTAGGAATGTTATCAGTCATTGATGAACTTCGTTAAATCCCTTCATTCCTAAAGAATTGGAAAAAGGTACTGTTATCACTCTTCACTTATTAGTTATAGCAATGTATGATATTACTATAAGATACATAATACTGTGTGTATGTGTATATGTATTTCTATAAAGAGAAATTCCCTTTCATCAACAGTTTGGTTACAGTTACAGTTCATAAAATGGTGACAGAATAAATGTTTAGTTCTATTTACCGATTTTCAAAGTAACAAGTTGTTTGCTGGTATCCTATTAAGTTGACCAGTGAAATTTATTTTAATATAAACATATGCACTGAAACATGTTTAATAAGTTTCAAGCCATTGCAATTATTATTTTTATTCATGCTCAAATCATGTCATCTTTGCCAGTGGAACCAGTTCAAGCTGGCTCTTTAAAAGCCTTTTAGGTTGTCTTTCATAGTTGCCTTATTTTCAAGTATAACAAAGTGTTCCAGACCCAGATTATATATTTCCTGCCCCCAAATCACCCATTTTTCAAAGATCCTTTTAGTAGCAAATGGTATATTGGGATCACAATCTGATATCACTAGACTGATTGTTATTCCAAGGCCTTCTTAGTACAAGACTAAAAAATTATGTCCTTACTGTTTTCTAGCTTTGCTTAGTATTTTATTAGTTCATGCTAATAATTCCAATTCAAGAGTTCATCAGTCTTACACCTATCGAGCCTCCATGAATTCTTTCTGATCTTTCTTGTTTTGACCTACACTAGCCCTTCAACACTTTTCTTTTTGTGTAAGTCTGATCCTTTCTACCAAAGGGTAAGCAACTTGAGGTCAGAGTTCATGTCTTTTTACTGTTTGTTAAATAAACAAATTCTTAAAGTTCGGTTGTAATTTCCTAACAGACATCCTTTTCTCTTTGCCCTCAAGAATGGCACTATAATATACATGTCGTGAAATTCATAAAGTGTTAAATGAATAAATACAAAATTAGATTTATACTTAACTCTTCAGATATAAAGTACTAGAAAGTTCAATTTTAGTGGCAACTAGTTTAAAGAAATTTGTTTGAAGTGTTTTATTTAACAGATATAAAACAATTTTAAACATTTATGACTTGTACAAAAACTTGTAACTTTTGTGTTTTTTTAAAAAGGCTATGCTAACAGAATAGGAAAAACTAAAGACCACAATGACATTCCAAACTAAAGGTTCAGAGAATGTAAGTAGGAAGAAAGTATTCTAATCAACCCCAAAAATCCTGAAACCATTTTGATTGAAACAAAATGGATAATACTAGGTTTTAAAACAGTGTGAAATCACACTTTGGTCTGTAAACATTTTTAGCTTTGTTTTCACTCAAATATATATATGTATATACATATATATATATATATATGTATATACATATATATATATGTATATACATATATAAAGATTTTTAAATGTCATTTAAATGAACCAAAGGTATGATTTAAAAAAAAAAAAAAAGGAGGTAGGGAATGAAAAATTAAAGGATTTATTTGGGTAGTTCTTCAATAATGATGCGAGACACTGAATTCCATCCAGTAGAAGCATCTCCTTTTGGGTAATCTGAACAAGTACCAACCCAGATAGCAACGTCCACTAAGCCAGCACCAATTCCTTCACAGAGTCCTTCCACTGCAAAACAGATCACAGTTAACATCTTCAGAAATGAGAGCAAAACATTCACTTTGTATTACTTTAGAAAGCTAGATTATACTCCTGTTTAATATAAAGCTAATTAAAAATTCTTATATCTGATAAGGGTTTCATAATAAAGTTGTGTATTTTTATTTTTCTTGGTACATAAATACTTTAAAGAGATATATGCTTAGCTGTTTTGTGATACAAGCATAATAGGTACTTTTTCTTACAGGTTTCAATCATAAAACCAGAATTTATTTACTTACAGAGGTAGCCTAAAACCAAAAAGTAATTTATTTACTAAACAAAGGAAGCCTATACTTTTAAAAGTCAAGACTTCCCAACTTTGGAAGAGGTCTGAACCAAAATATACACGTCTTTTTAAAAAATTTAAGAAACCCCTTCCCAACACTTACCTGTACAGTACTTGCTACTCAAGTATAAGAAAAGACTTTTATATTAAAAGAAATTCTAGCATAATCATTATACCAACCCTTCAATCTGGGAATCCCATTTTATACAGACTTTCCTTATAGTAAGTAATTTCTTGTAAGCATTAATGTCAATATTCCTCAAATTATTCCATGAAATAGAAGAAGAGGGAACCCTTCCAAACTCATTCTATGAAGCTAGTATCACCCTGATACCAAAACCAGACAAAGACATATCAAGGAAAGAAAACTTTAGACCAATATCCCTGATAAACATAGATGCAAATTTCTCAATAAAATTCTGGTAAATCGCATACAAAAACATATTTAAAAGATAGTGCACCATGGTCAAGTGGGGTTCAGCCCAGGGATGCAAGGTTGGTTCAAACATATGGAAATCAACATACATAATTCATCACATCAATAGACTGAAAGACAAGAACCATATGATCCATCTCAGTAGATGCAGAAAGAGCATTTGACAAAATACAGCTCCTCTTCATGTTCAAAACACTAGAAAAATTAGGAATAGTAGGAACATACCTTAACATTATAAAAGCTATGTATGCTAAACCCAAGGCCAACATCATTCTAGATATAGAAAAAGCATTCCCTCTAAGAACTGGAACAAAACAGGGATGCCCTCTTTCACCACTTTTATTCAACACAGTCCTGGAAACTCTAGCCACAGTAATTAGTAGAAAGAAATTAAAGGGATACAAATAGGAAAAGAAGAACTCAACTATCACTATTGCTGATGACATGATTCTATATTTAGAAGATCCAAAAATTCCACCAGAAAACTTCTAGAACTAATAAATGAATTCAGCAAAGAAGCAGGATATAAAATTAACACCCATAAATCAAATGTATTCCTATAGTTCAGTGATGAATCCACTGAAAGAGAAATTAGGAAAACTACCCCATTCACAGTAGCCTCAAAAAATATATTTGGGAATCTAATGAAAAATAAAATACTTGAGAATCAATCTAACAAAAGAGGTAAAAGACCTCTGCAATTAAAACTACAGAACACTAAAGAAAGGAATTGAAGATGGACCTTCTAAGGACCTTCTAAGGACCTTAGAAGATGGAAAGATTTCCCATGCTCCTGGACAGGCAGAATTAACATTGTCAAAATGGACATACTACCAAAAGCACTACACAGATTTAATGCAATCTGTATTAAAATCCCAGTGACATTCTTCATAGAAATAGAAAAAGCAATCATGAAATTCATTTAGAAAAATAAGAGACCCAGATTAGCCAAAGCAATCCTTAGCAAGAAAAGTGAAGTAGGAGGTATCACAATATCAGACCTTAAAGTATACTACAGAGACAAAGTAACAAAAATGGCATGGTATTAGCACCAAAACAGACATGTAGACCAGTGGTACAGATTAGAAGACACAGACAAACACACATAAATACTGTTATCTCATACTAGACAAAGGTGCCAAAAACATACATTGGAGAAAAGGTAGCCTCTTCAACAAATGGTGCTGGGAAAACTAGAAATCTATATGTAGCAAAATGAAATTAAATTCCTATCTCTCACTCTGCACAAAAATCAACTCAAACTGAATCAAGAACTTAGGCACTAGAACAGAGACCCTGTGGCTAACAGAAGAAAAAGTAGGCTCAAATCTCCACCATGTTGGCTTAGGAACTGACTTCCTTAACAAGACACCTAAAGCACAAGAAGTAAAATCAAGAATCAATAAATGTGATGGAATCAAGCTAACAATCTTCTTCACAGCAAAGGAAACAATCAATAACAAAGAGAGAACCGACATAATGGGAGAAAATCTTTACCACATGCACCTCAAAGCATTAAGCTCCAGGACATAAAAAGAACTCAAAAAATTTAACACCAAGAAAAAAAAAAAACCCAATCAATAAATGGGCTAAGGATCTGAACAGACACTTCACAGAAGAAGACATTACAAATGGTCAACAAATATATGAAAAAATGTTTATCTAGCAATTAGAGAAATACAAATTAAAACTACTGAGATTTCATCTCACTCTAGTCAGAATGGCAATTATCAAGAATAGAAGCAACTGGGCTGGGGATATAGCTCAGTTGGTAGAGTGCTTGCCTCGCAAGCACAGGCCCAGGGTTCAATCCCCAGCACTGAAGAAAAAAAAAAGAAGAAGAATACAAGCAACGATAAATGTTGTTGAGGATGTGTGGGAAAATGTACACTCATACGTTGTTGGTGGAACTGCAAGTTGGTGCAACCACTATGGAAAGCAGTATGGGTATTCATTCCTAAGAAAACTTGGAATGGAACCACCATTTGACCCAGCTATCCCACTCCTCCTTTCATACCCAAAGGACTTAAAAGCAGCCTACTACAATGATGTAGCCACATCAATGTTTATAGCAGCTCAATTCACAACAGCTAAACTGTGGAACCAACCTAGGTGTCCTTCAACAGATGAATAGATAAATGGATAAATGTGGCATATATACATGATGGAATATTACTCAGCCTTAAAAAAGAATGAAATGATGGCATTTGTTGGTAAATGGATGGAGTTGGAGAATATCATGCTAAGTGAAATAAACCAATCCCAAGAACCAAAAGTCGAATGTTTTCTCTGATATGGGGATGCTAATTCACAATAAGGGTGGGGATGGGCTGGGGAAGAATAGAGGTTTGGATTAGACAGGAATGAAGGGAGGGGAGGGGTAGCAGGTAGGAAAGACAATGGAATGAATCAGACATTATTACTCTATGTGCACATATGATTACATGACTGGTGTAATTCTACATCATGTACAACCAGAAAAATGAGAAGTTATACTCCATTTATGTATGATATGTCAAAATGCATTTTACTGTCATGTATAACTAATTAGAACAAATTTTAAAAAGTAAACAAAAAAATATTTACTTTAAAACAAAACAAAAAACCCCATTCCCTCTCTGATCTCATGCTTTATAATTATGCACCTTTTTGCATGTCCTCTGGACTTCTTCACATACCAATACACAACTTGCATTCTATCTTACTAAGGGTCTTCACCTATATCTAAAAGGAAAACAAAATTCCAGCAGTGGTCATCATAACGGGCAAAGATATGTCTTTGTGAAAGGGGAAGAAGAACTGTAGGTTGGCAGATTCTTTAGTAAGACAATGAATCTTGCATAAAAGTAGTGTAGTAACTGGTTAGGTTTTCTATTCGAGGTTTTAGTGCTTTCATATGACTGGTTAGTACATTCCAGCAGCCTCGGGGATGTAGGTCTGAAGCAATCTGCTTCCATGAGTTGCTACATCAGCACATCTAGGGCAGTCCGTCAAAATCCAGGTAACCCGCTCTGGTTCAGGCCTTCTCTAAAGTTAGGAGAACTAAGCACCATGCAATCTAGTGTTCTCAGAACTGCACCAGGTGAAAATGCCCAGCAATACTCCTGTTTTTCCAAGACCTTGACATCCACAGCCTAGAAAGTTGTTTACTTCCTCCCACAGCCTCAGGAAGCCGGACAAGCTTGGGTCTAGCATCAGCCTCATGTGGGGAAAGTCAAATGGTCATTTCATCATCTTTAGCAAACCAAATATTGTTTGTTGAATGAGTAAATTTAAAATTTTTGCTGTGAAAATTAAAGTAGCATAGCTAGTTAAGCTCCTAAAATATGTAGGATTGGGCGATATTGATCTATTTTGACTCTGGTAACAGACGACAATCAAAGGTTGGTCAAACTCCCATGGGCATATCCAAGGCTTTAAGTCTTCCTCTGATGTGCTGTCTTTAAGTGCACCTGCTTCCCTTTCCCTCAAGAAAGAATTTCAGTATGCAAGGGAAAGTGATTTTATTATAGAGATAACTTTTAATTGACATTGTTACAAACTCTTATTAACAGCAAATTACTTGGACATGCCACCAAATTGATCATACTTGTTTCCACATAACGTTTGGGAAATGCTTTGTTAAATAATTTATATAATCGAAGTTCCTAGGCCTTAGACTTTACATTATAGCAAGGCATTAATACATACCTTGAAGATATATCATAGAAAGTCAGTTGCTTATATCAGCTACTGTCTAAACATACCACTTCCAAATGGAATTTTATATTTTATATCTAATTTTTTTTCTTGTTTTAGAGGCTGCCTCTCAGATAGGAAGCACTTCTTTCTATCCGTCACAGGTTTCAAGTAAGGGCTTAATGAAGAAGCCTTCTAGTCTAATCAAAAAGAGGGCTAGGGGGCTGGGAAGATAGCTCAGCTGGTAGAGTGCTTGCCTCACAAGCACAAGGCCCTGAGTTCGATCCCCAGTACCGCAAAAAAAAAAAAAAAAAAAAAAAAGTGCATAGCCAGAAGGTAAAAAAGAGGGCTAGGAGACTGGTTTCTGCTTTTCTGAAAGTAATTCTACTATCATGGGTAAGATGCTCAATTTCCCTAGACCTTCTTGATATGCAAAGAGAGGGGGTCAAAATATCTTTATGACCTGAGAAAAAGTGGAAGCAATGCCCTTGATGTCTTATGGATAAGTATCTGACTTCAATCCCTAAAGAATACTGAAATACTATTTCTGGTTAGCAGTGGGGGATCTCTTCCTTTTCCCTTAGCCATTTTTAAGCAGATGAGTAAGAAATCAGGGACATGAAGCCAACATTATGTGTCTTTTTCTGATTCTCCTAGTCATGTGCTGTCAGGTTACCACCTCCACAGCAAACCTCAAAACCCAAATGGCCAATGGTGGTATCTCTGGGTGATGAGGTTAATAGTTGTTTTTTCTTTTTTAACCCTTCTGTATTTTGGTATTTTCTAAACATTCCCTACATAAACCTTAAAATAAAACAAACTGTTTCCCCCCAACAGCCTAAGTGACCACTGGTCACAAATTCAGTAGACAGTATCCACCCCTTTAAAGAACAGGCAGAGAAATGAGTCTGTCTCCTTATCAATCTAAGCTAGTTGTTTTCTTTTTTTCTTTCTTTTTTTTGGGGGGTGTTGGGGATTGAACCCAGGACCTTGTGCTTACAAGGCAAGCACTATACCGACTGAGCTATCTCCCCAGCCCCTAGTTGTTTTCAACCTTGACTCAATATTAGAATAACTGGACACTATTTGGAAGTTCTATTGCCTAGGTGGCTGCATCCACACCCATGAGATCACACTTCCATGCATAGGATTTTTCCAAGTTACCCAGGTGAGCCCAGTATGTAACTTAAGTTTGAGAATCAAAACCAATGCTCTATGAAACAACTAGCTATTTTGCCATCGCAGCTAACTCGTCATTGATTCTTCAACCCTAGGACACATAAGAATCACTAGGGAATCTTTTGAAAGATACTGATGCTGGTTCTTACCCTAGAGATTCTGAGTCAGTTGGTCAGAGATGAGACCCATGTATCCATACATTTTTTTAAAAAGGTCCATGTGTAATTTTGAAGTGCACCCCAGGATGGAGAATCATAAACTGCAAATTTACTAGATATCCCTTTACAGCAGGTTAGTGACTTAACAGGATAGTGAAACTCAGTTAAAACCATGACAGATCTAAGGTGATGTCACTATTTTACATACCAGAAGAAGTACGGTGAATATTAATTGTTGAATTCAGTTCAGGGCTTCCTTGGTCCAAATAAATGATGGCTTCAATGGGAAGAGGTCCTGAACATTCAGCTCCATTGAATGTGAAGTACCAACGCTGACAGCATGCGTTCCTGCACTTCAGTCGAAGTGAGCCACTGAACAAAACTCGCAGAGCACTGTTGGAACGCATCTTTGTAAATGTACACTCCTGCCACAAGCAGAAAAATAGAATTTGATTAACACTGTCCCTGTTCATTAAAAGAGACTTTGAAATTACATTGTGAATTTTACTTAACTAACCTTCTCTCCAACATATTTAAAAAGCTTAACTTTTACAAAGGGAGATTCCTTTTGAGATAGACTTTGATATAAGAACTCTAAGAAAATCAAACAATGGCTTTCATAGAATTCACTCCATTAAATGTATTTTTCAGATTTACCAAAAACAGCTCGTCTTCAGTATTTTCAACCAACCATTTTATGTACTTTCCTTTTTCTATTCAAAATCACACTAAGCACCAACTACGTGCTAGCTGGTATGGATATAGCAGTTAACAAAATAGAATCCCTGCCTTCAGGGAACTTGCATTCTAGGCTAGTGCTGTCCATACATCTCTGTCTTAATCTCTCTATTTGAGCAACAGCAAGCAGCGTGAGGGGGTAAAGCATTAAACTTTACCTCTATGACACAATAATAAGTTCGAGATTTATTTTTTTCCCTCTAATTGGTCTTTGCAAAATTAGTGTTTTGGCTTATGGTCCTATCATCTGTTACTTGAAGAAATCAAGTAGTTTTTAAAAGATCCCGAAATCATTCTGACTACTACCAAAAGCACTCAAAAATATATTAGTAATACAGCATCCACTGGGATAGCTTTTAGAAAAAACTCAACAACTTGTGATGAGCAACTCTAAATAAGTGAGCATTTTATCAACATCAGATGTTTACATAACGAGGTGACATTTGAAAAAAAAAATACTTTCTAAGAAAGAATTACATATGAACAGAGAAAAGCTCATAGTCACCAATACTATGGCAGTTAGATGGAACTTCTATCATAGAAAATGAAGTCAGTCTCAAACTCTTTTTATAGAATACAGTAGAAAGTCTGAGATGAAGAACAGGGATAATGTGTAGATTGCTGGTTAAGAACTCTAATAATTAATAAAGATAAAATCTCTTTGGTAGTGGTAGTAGTAGTTAAAATCAGGAAGTATTGTGGTCAACAAAAGATGATGATTTATAAAACAGTACCAATTTCAACTCTGTTCCATCCCAATTACTTTCGAAGCAAACACTAATCAAAGTGACTGAATCATGCAGGGTGTGATGGCGCATGTCTATAATCTCAGTGACTTGGGAGGCTGAGGTAGGAGGATCACAAGTTCAAGGCCAGCCTCAGCAATTTATAGAGAACCTGCCTCAAATAAAAAATCTTGAAAAGGGCTGAGGATGTAGCTCAGTACTAAAGCAACCCTGAGTTCAAGCCCTAGTAAAAAAAGACAACTGAATGCAATCAAAATGCATCGTCAGACATCAGACATGCTATTTTGAATAATCCCCCTATGCACACATAAAACATTGCAGAATAATTTTAAATGGTTGTAGTAAACTCCATTTGATCCATTTCACTTCTCTTTAGCAATTTTAAGCTGAGCATACTACCTGGAATAAGGACAAATACCAATGGACTTCCCATTTGCAGACAATTCTTATCATGTGGTAATTCTTGGAAACTTCTTCCGTTTTTAGGTCTGAGGCCACAGCAGAACGTCTTCGACTGATTTAAATATAAAATCACTTTATGACAAGACTAGAAATTTGCTTACTATCCAAACCTATGTTCTCCTTTTTTTTGCTTGCATTTAAAAAAAAATAAGAGTGACATTTTAAATATTAAGGTGATTTGTCTTAAAAATACTTTTATGAAATTAACTGAAATGTTATCAAGTTTCTCATTAAGTTAAAAATTACATGTTACCTACTCCTTATCTTTTTTTAAAAAAAAAAATCTCTTGGTTTAAAAAAAAATAAAATCTACTAGAAAATTAACTTTCAAATATAAAACCCTTAAATTTGCTTCATCTTGAAAGTAATTCAGACTTTACTTACAGCAATTTTCCCAAGATCTATGCCATAATTCAGGGAACTCCATGAACACTGCTTGTAGTTAGGGGTCCAGGACTCCTCAAAGGTTTCCCTCAGGCATTCCCCCTTTTCTCCTTTGAATCCATCTCGACCTGGGATCCCAGGGGTACCTGGAATGCCATTAGCCCCAGGACTCCCATCTCGACCAGGCACCCCTGCTGGTCCTTGTAAACACATTCCATTGTACTACAGCAGGAAAGGAAAGGGGAAAACAACTCTCATCACTTAAGATTCAAAGACTCAATATGATTAAAATTGCATTTATTTGAATCCCTTCAAACCACTTGTCCATGTTCTAAGTGAGTTATTATAGATAACTCTTTTTAAAATTATTTCTAAAATATTGCAATTTCCTTCATATTTTTATTGCACAAACTTCACACACACATATGCGCACATGTGTGCAAATCAAAAAG
The DNA here is from genome assembly GCF_902686445.1 of Sciurus carolinensis. Classification (NCBI taxonomy): domain Eukaryota; kingdom Metazoa; phylum Chordata; class Mammalia; order Rodentia; family Sciuridae; genus Sciurus; species Sciurus carolinensis. Next base: position 35,665,981 of record NC_062213.1, read on the forward strand.
GAGGCAAAATTTTTTTTCATTTGCCTGTTTCTTTCCACTGCTCATTAAAGCACATAGAATTTTCAATAGCAGTATTCCAGATATAATATCATATTCTTTTTTCTTCTAACCTTATAGAGGTTATAAAAGAACTTGGACTTCAAAATCATACTCACACTTTCATGCAGTGTACCATCTTTGGATATTTAGTTTATTTCTAGTTTTTCCTGTCATTAATATTATAATCAAAGTCTTCACCCACATAGCTTTTTTCTTATGAATTATTTCCCTATAATGAATTGCTAGGGACAGAATTGTAAAATAAAATCTTAGCGTCAATAATTACCTTGTACTGGTAATAGCTCTACGTTGGATATGCATGTCCTCCACTTGCTGAAGTGTCCGTGCTGGGACCCTTCACTTACCCTTCTGGCCTGAACCCTCTGAACCATTTTTATATGTAGGAAGCAGTACCAGGGTAACACTTCTGGTCTCCAACCCACCCTGCCTCCCCAAAGAGAAGTAAGTAACCTAGTTAAATGTATCAAATGGTGTGTAAGGACTAGGATTCTCTATGTTCTGTGGCGGTTGTTTATGTGTATGTGGTGGGGAGTATTTTGTAGAGTATGAATACATGGATTTTAAAGCCAGTTTCTCTGGATTTTAATTCTGGCTCTACCCCTTATTAGCTATGTGAGATAGGGCCAGTTATTCAACATTTCTGTGCCTGTTTTCTTATCTGTGAAATGGGGATAATAACAAAGATTCCTATTTTGTAGGGTTTATATAAGATTTAAGTGCATCACATATAAAATGTGCTTAGAACAATGCTTGGAACACATGCCAGCCATTATCATCCAAACCCCCCAAAGACTAGTATGAGGCAGTGACTCAGGACAGATGTATCCACTTCCTTGACCAGACCCTACCTTGACCACTTCTAGATTTGAGGAAAGCGCATTAGCAAACCCACAGCTAGCACATGTGAGCCACAGAGCAAAGGTGATATTTTGAGCTTCATCTGTCCAATTCCTGTGCCTACCCCTGAATTAGTTCACAAGGGAACAGGAGTACCATTCATTAGACTTCCCAAAACTCAATGCATCCATTTAAATTCTTTATCATTTTCACTATTTGTATAAATCGTACAATACTATAATTCCATATAAATATACTATTCATTGAGAACAAATCCAACATTCCTTACATATTAAGATAATTTCAAAGCTTATCTTTTACCCTTGTAGTCTGGGATTGGGCATGATCAGATTATAAAATCCAAAAATAACACTATCTAGGAAGGATCCGACTAAACTGTTTGCTAACCAATTTGCTTCTTACATCACCAGCTTGATTTTGTTTTGGTCCATGATATTTTATGATTTAGATATTGCCATTTTCCCTACTATAAGACCAAATAAATAAATAAAGAAAGAAAGAAAGAAAGAAAGAAAAAAGACACTATTATTTATTTACTCTCAGAGAAATAGTAACAAAAGTATTTTAAAATTGCAAAAATATTTGAAGACATGCCAAAATAAAAACTGTTTTAAAGGTTTGGCATATGATAGAATTAATTTTCATTTTAATTTCATTCACTTTCACTGGCATATATATATATATATATACACATACATACATATATATACCTATATATACATATATACATATACATATATATAAATATATATATCCACATAGATTTAAAGTGTGAAGGAAGAAACAATAAAATTTCTTTTGGTATTCTTTTTTTCCCCCCCACAATTATCCTCCTCATGGCAAGATGCTACATAGTTTAAGGATTATTTTTCCATATTATCAATGATTCTCAACTGGGTACAGTTTTGTCCCCCAGGAGACACTTGGCAATGTCTACAGACATTTTGGTTTGCTACAATTTGCTTGGGGAGATTACCAACAGAATCTAGTGGGTAAAGGTCAGAGATGCTATTAACCATGCTACCTACCAATGCACAGGACGTCCCCACAATGAGGATTACCTGGCCCAAAATGTCAGTAGTACTATGTTTGCATGTAAAAATTGCATTTCAGAGACCACATAACTTTATTGGATTTGGTTCCACAGGTATTATTTTTGTCTTCATCCACCTTAAACTGCTAGCCCAACACTGTTTAGAATCTCAAAAAATGTATATAGATCAGTTGATAGAGTGCTTGCCTTGCAAGCACAAGGTCCTGGGTTCAATTCCCAGCACCGCAAAAAAAAAAAAAAAAAAAAAAAAAAGAATCTCAAAAAATGTCTGTAGAATGAAAAATGTCAACTGGGAAGCTCAAACTTACCCCACCCCCATTTTCTTTCACTAGCCACCAGGGGGCAGAACTTGGTGGAAACTTGAAAGGAAGGCTTTGAAAGATCCTATACAAAGAAGTTGCTTTACAGAATCTGTTGAAACCTTAATGACTGTGTGGACTTTTTCTATCACCAAAACCAAACCCAAGCCACAGGATGCACCTGAGCCTGGCTGCACAATAAGCTTTTCCAAGTTGGGCTAGAGTTGTGGGAAACCACAGGCACTGTAAATCCTTAGAAGGGGAAAAATTGCTAGCTTTATGGGGAGGAGGGGTATTTTGTGATCATAATTACACATTCATAAAATGCAAACTACACACGAACCACAGTCATTTGGTACAGTTTTAACAATTTAGACATTTAAAATAGAACTGTAGTCCTGAACACATAGTCTGCTTTTGTGGAGCAAAATTACACACCCTATCACCAAAAAGTGCTGTGTGAAATGGCAGGAATTTTTTCCAGTAATGTTGAATCCAGCTTAGAACTGGCTGCCAGGGAGCTTATTAGCTCAGTTTAGAATGGCAGTTTAACAAATTTGAAATTAAAAAAAAAAATCAATAAATGTCTCCGGTTTTGTCCTGCAGTGCCTGTCAACCATATTTATCTACAAAAGAAGCTGGTCTAAGGGTTGAAGTTTATGATGTGCCAAGGGCTCCCTTTATCTGTAAAAGACTTGCTCTAGCCACAGGACACTGCCTCCCCACCCCCGCTGGGTTTGTTGACTTTTACAGGGAAAGAGCTTTAAGCAAACAGACCTTCCCTCAGATTGGCCCCTCAGAAAGCCCTTGGGCTACTTATTTGTGCTTCTGGAAAGGGTCTTCTCCCTTAGCACCACCGTGATGCTCCTACCTGGTGGCCACAGGCTGAAGAATAGGCTGCCCATCTAATCTAAACAGAGCAAATGAAATGGATCTTCCAAGGGTCCATGCTGGGACCCTTCATTTGCCCTTTCGGCCTAAACCTTCTGAACCTTTCCTGGCCCCAGCTGTGGTTGTCCAACAGAGTAAATTGCAGCCTATATTCCCCAGGAAGATGACCCAATGTGACTCATAATCTTCAAGTTACAAAGAGTTGGACAGATGCTTAGTGGGGGTTGTTATTCTTTCCTTCAGGAAGACGTGGCCAACAGCCCCAACAAAGGACACGTTGCAAGGCCCTGGCCCAGGGAATCAGCCGTCCAGGGTCTTTTCCAGCCCACTTCTACCTACCCAAGGTCCTTATTCTACTCTCATTGACGCCCTAACCCTCTTCACCCCTCCCAAGGGTGTGGCCTCCCTTGAGACCAGAAATTACTGGGCGACTCCCTGGAGTACACAGCGTTCCACCGACCCACGTCGCACCTCCGCCCCACGATGGCCTCTGGTTTTGGTCTCCCCTCCAGTTCCAAGACTCCACTAAACGCATATCCCAGGTCCTTCCTTGTGCATAGACCCAGACAAAGCGGGACACCCAGGGGAACACAGGATACACAACAAACAGCTGTTCAGGCACCCTTCCCCCGACAGCTGGACGGACACCCTCGCCGTGCCCACTGCCCCCTCTTGTATCGCTGCAGACCCGGCCCAGTTCCCAAAACTCACCAGGTCCACCACCTCCCTCTGCCGGATCAGCGCCTTCTGCTTCCCCTTGGGGGTCTCAGAGGCGCTAGACGGTGCGGGCAGCTGCAGCAGCAGCAGCAACAGCAGGAGGCCGAGCCCCCGCTGCGGGGAGGTGGCGCGGCCCGGGGGGTGCATGGCGCTGGCAGCTGGACCCCGCCGAGCTGGAGGCAGAGGCGGAGAAGGAGACCGCGGAAGCCAGGACCCGGTCAGCGTCTGGCCCTGCTGTGCTCCGAGGCCGCCGCAGGCTGCATCAATGCGCCTTTCACCGCGCGCCGACCTCCCTTCTTTTTCCTCCCGCCCCGTGGACAGCCGGAGTTTCCATCCCGTAATAGGCCGGTGCCCCCACCCCGAGCCCGCGGGGCGGGCCAGACCCAGGCCCGCCCCTCCTGCCGCAGCCGCTCTGCCCGCCGGGACCCTCTCCCGGCTGCGCCGACTGCGCGCAGAGCAAGCCTGAGAGTCGGGGAGCGGGGAGGCGTGGCTGTGGTCAGGAGCCACAGGTGAAGCCTGCGAGGAGACTCAGTCAGGGAAGTTAACCAACATCCAGTGGTAGACGTTCACTTTTGAGTATTCATTCTTGATCTCTGGTTGATAGTGTCCTTTTCGAAACCCCTCTGTTCGTTTATCTGTCATTCCTCCATTCTGGAAGAAAGCCTCCTCAGGGACCAGGCTCCCCACCAGGGAGGATCAAATCCGAGCAGGCGAACCTTTGTACACCATGGACAAAACAGATCCTGCTCCATCTATGGCAACATGGAGGATGCCCTGAAAGGTAATCCTGCTGATGTCAAATAGGACTCAACCGGATTCGCTTTAGAGATCTGCCGGTACCCCAAAGTTAGTGGGAGCCCAACTGATGAGTATTAAAGAGAAGGAGCAGATGTGGAGGGAAGCAGATCAAAGCAGTTCTAGGATGCTCACTCCTGGCCTAACACCTAGCTACAGGTAAACTTCATTCCTGTTTGTCCGAAGAAGCAAAAATCTAAATGAGTTCTAAAGCCACGACTGGCTACATAATTTGCCCTGCCCAGTGAAAAAATGAGAATGTAGGGGCCTCTACTAAAAAAAGAGAGAGATAGAGAGAGAGAGAGAAAGAATCTCAAAACATGCCAACAGAGCAATAAGCCAAGTGTGAGGTTCTTATAAGTGCCATGCTCTGTGTGAATGTCTGAAAAACTGGCCCTGTGTAAAGCTGAAGGAGATCCTGGCTGATGCCCTTTGGCAGCCAAACCACTGTGGTCGCAGCAGCCTGGAGGCTGGAAGGGAGACCAGGGAACCACTGAAAAGTCTTTCTTCCAGACAGTTCTAGTTCCTCCTCCTCCTCCTCCTGCTGCTGTTATCTCCTAGTAATTTCACATGGTCCCTTTCTGTAAATCTGGGGTCCACATTAGGGGAACTTGCAAAGAACTAACCCTGCACTAACTAACATCCTGACATTTTTAAACTACATATTCACAGAATTAATCCAATCACACTATAAGATAAGTAAGTTGGTTATCATTATCTAAAGAGAATATATAATCAAGCAAAAGTGCTTTACAGCATACAGAGGGCTTTCACATATCTTGTCTCCCACATTCCAAAATTAGTCCCAAAGTACTATTGCTCTAGGTTTAGCTTAACTTCTTACTTCTATACCTCTGTGAGTTTGCAAAGGCATTTATCCTAACACCTCTGAAGGTTACTATCTTATCCAGATGAGTTTTTTTGTTCTAATCCTTAGGCCTGTTCTACCATTAGAAATTTTAGTTCCAGTTAAAGATTAGGAATTATTTAGAGTTCTGAGTGCTGTTTCCCCAGACTTCCTCAGCCACAGATGAACAAATGAGACTTTTGCAGATTCTATTTTTCAAGCCTAATTTTAGTAATGTCCTCTAACAACTTCAATGATATTTTTGTATACAATACACTTGAAAAATTTAACATATTAAATTTGCGATATTAATTTGAAACCAATAACTACATTTTTTCAAGTTTGAAAAGGTTTTCAATGTTTAATATAACCTGGTAACTACATTTATAAGCTTGATTGTTTAAACATTTTAAAAAGTGCTGGGGGCTAGGGATGTACCTAAGTGGTAGAACACTTGCCTAGCATGCTTGAAGCTCTGGGTTCAATCCCCAGCACCAGAAAAACCAAAACCAAAAAATTTGAAAGTAATATGTTAACTGGATGTAGTGGCATATGCCCATAATTCCAATGATTCAGGAGGCTGAGGTAGGAGGATCACAAATTTGAGGCTAGCCTGGGCAACATAGCAAGACCCTATCTCAAAAAATAAACAAATAAAAAAAATGGGGATGTAGCTCAGTGGTAGAGTGATTCTACATTCAATCCCCAATACCTCAAAAAAAAAAAAAAAGTGCTATGTGCTTTAAAAGTTTCTTCTTATTAGACCTTAAAGTTGTTCCCAATAGACATTTGGCATTTAAGAAAAATTGGATATATTAGATTTGTTAATGTATTTTAAATTATGTAAAACAATGTATTTTGACTCGGTTTCTAAGTAGAGCTAAAGTTTAGTGGAATTAAATCTTTTAAATTTATGTGTCAGTTGAGCCTACGTCTTCTATGTTGAACTTAAAAATTCAAGAAAGTCTTGATTTTCAAATTAAAATACTTAAGTTGTTAATAATTTAAATAGAAATAGCAGTAAATAGCATTTTCCATGCATATTCAGCACCTGTTCCCAAAACAAGACTCTTGAAAGAAATTAGTAAGGTGAGTAAATGGGTTAATATCATTGGGTGTGGTTTATCCCACTTCATTCATGTGGTGCAAATTCTAATATAATATCATTGATCTCTTCGGAAAAGTAGAATCAAAGACTTGAAGAGTTGGCATCAATTTAGCAATCAGCCAATACCAGCCACCTAATTTGTGATTGAGGCACACGACTAAGAGTAACTCAGAACACAGTGAACCTTCCAAGGTCATATAGCAAGTAAGTGTCAAAGAAGGGTTGTAATTGAAGTCAGAGAATTTTTAGTTCAGGTTCAGTGTTTAGTAATATTCCTTTTGAGTATTCCACCTTTACACATCTTTGCTGGTGGAAATTGAGGAAAGAATTGAACCAGAGGCTCAAAGTCAAGGAGGTGCTTTTAGGGTCAGGTACCATAGGGGCAGAAAAGGACCAAAGTAAAGGGACTGCAATGGAAAGGTAAAACCGAAGTCAGGAGCTTGGCCAGTGAGCTGCCCTTTCAAGGATTCTGGGCTGTTTTTAATTAAAGAAACTGTTCCTTTAAGTGCCTCCAGGTAGTTTTTTTTGTTTTGTTTTTTGTTTTGGGGACTTGAACTCAGGGGCACTCGACCACTGAGCCACATTGTATTTTATTTAGAGACAGGGTCTCACTGAGTTGCTCAGCACCTTGCTTTTGCTGAGGCTGGCTTTGAACTCTCAATCCTACTGCCTCAGCCACCCGAGCTGCTGGGATCACAGGCCTGTGCCACCGTGCCTGGTGCCTCCATGTAGTGTTCATCCATATGCCCTGGTTTTTCCCTCTAGACCACTCATAACAAATCCATTTTCTTATCTCCTTGGAAATCTTTCTTCTGTTTGAAAGAAGAAGCACACCATAGAGTGAGGCTATGAGCCAATAGATCCAAATTTGAATCTTAAGTCTGCCATTACTGCTGGATTCATTCATTCACTCATTGAATGAAAATTTATTGAGGTCTACTATATGTTCAGTTCTGTTCAGAGTTACAGAAGTTTATCAATGAATAATAAAGATAAGCATCTTGGCCCTCCTAAAGCTTATAATTTAGTTCATCATGAAAGACAGTAAACAATACACATAATAAATGAATCGTAAAGTCTATTAGGCAATAAATTCTATGGAAAACAATAGGAACGAAAAGTGGCAGTGGCAGTATAGAAGAAGCCAGGCACAATTTTGCATAGGGTAGACTAGTCTCAAAATGAGGTAACACGTGGGCAAAGGCTTGAATAAGGCAAGGGAGTTAGCTGTGCCACCATCTATGAGAAGACTACTCCAGGTAGAGGGCATCTTCAACCCCAAGGCCTGAAGTAAGAGTGCGCTGAGATCTTTCTATGGCTCCACTCTGCCATCTTCAGTGGGCCAGTTTTTACCCTCTGGCTTCCTTTCCTTATGATAGTCAGAAGGCCTCAGATGCCACATTCAGGCACAGAAACGTGCTGAAAAATCTGCTATGGTCTCCTATCTGTCATTTTAGGGGCAAAAACCCTCTGAAGTCACCTTATAAACCTTGGGTCATATCTTCTGCCAGGATCAGATCACATGTCAATTTCCAAACTCATCATTACTCAGGGAAATGACTGAATTTTGGCTTAGAACAATGGTCTTGATGGTTTGTTTTCTGTTGCTGCGCAAAATACCAGAGACAGGGTGATTTATAAAGAATAGAACTTTATTGGCCTCACAGTTCTGGTGTGGGAAGTCCAAGAGCATGGCCCTGGAGTCTGTTCAACACGAGGTGAGGGCCTTCTTGCTAGATCACAGCATGGCAGAGAGTATCACATGGTGAGACTGAGCAAGAGCTACAGTCAGGATTTTCCTCTTCCCACGAAGTCACTAATGTCACCAGGGGCCCCACTCTCATGCTCTCATGACTTCATTGAATCCTAATTATCTCCCAAAGGGCCCACCTCCAAATACCATTAACATATGAATTTGGGATTTAAATTTTCAACACATGAACTTTTGGGGGACACATGTGGGAAAAGTTATTATCATAGATTCTTTTCTGTCTTTCCGTCTTTCTTCTTTTTAATTTTTTTATTTTTAACTAGGGATTGAACCCAGGGCCTCATGTATGCTAGGCAAGTGCTGTATCACTGAGCCACATCCTGAACCCCATAGGTTATTTTCAACTTATAAATAATACTGCATTTGTCATTCTATGAAATTATTTTGCACACATCTAATTATTTTCTAAGGATAGAAAGTAGAAGTGGAATTACTACATCAGAGAGGATAGAATATTTAAGGCTCTTGATATATAATATAAAATTATATTTTACAAAAATCATACCACTATGAATACTCAGTAGTGTATGAGGCCTCACATCTGGATACACACATTAGTCTGAAATATTTCTGTATAAATGTTTGCTGCTTTAAAAACTGACTATATTTATTGACCATTTTAAAGAATATTGGCTATTTCCAAGTCTTTCAACATTTCTTTCACTGTCAAGTGGCATTGGAGGCCATCTGACTGTTAGTTGAAAAGAAAAACAAGTATTTTTATTTTTCTATTAGGTTATGAATATATTTCTTATTGTCATAAAAATTATTGGGCATCTTTAAAACATTTAATCTTTCTTCTAGGGACTTAACATATCTCCTCATTTTTCCAAATCCTCTTTCATGAATCAGCAAAGCTTTGCAATTTTTAAATTTAGGTCTTATATATTTCTTATTGTAGTATTTTGCTGCTACTGCAATTGAATCCCCTACATTTCTATTATTTTGTAACAAATTATAATAAACTTAGTGATTTAACACAGTAGAGATTTATTATCTCCCAGTTTTTGTGGACTAGAATTCCAGCGCACCTGGTTATATCCTCTACTCAGCATCAAACAAGGCCAAATCAAGTCGTCCTCAGGTGCTTCATCCTTGGAAGTTTGTCTAGGGGAATTCCCCTCTCAGGCTTCCGTAAGTTGTTGGAAGAATTTATTTCCTATGGTTGTATGATCGAGATTCCAGTTTTCTTGCTATCTATGGTCTAATCAACATCCTCGGCTACCAGTGATTGGTGTCAAGTCCTTGCCAGGTGGCCCCTCCAAAGGAACTCTATTTCACATATTAAAGCTCTGATTTCAGGAAGGGTGCAGTCCTTTATAAAGGCTCATACAGTTAAGTCAGGCCCACCCAAGATAATTTCCTTTTGATTAAGTCAATGTCAACTGATTAGGGACCTTAGTTACTTCTGTAAAAATCCCTTCTGCTATACAATGTAAAATAATCATGAGAGTGACATAGATCATATTCACAGGTTCACTGACACTCCAGGGAGGGTTTATATTGGGTTTATACTTAAGGAGGTGGGAAACTTGGATGCCATCGTAGAATTCTGCCTCCTATGTAGAAGCAATTAGTTATGACTCAAAGCTTTTGACTTTCATCTCTTGCCTCCCTGTAACATAAATTGTTATCAGGCTTGGCCAAAATAAAATGATCATTAAAAATATTCTAATTGAATTTTTGGCAGGAGTCAGCCTCCAAAATTCTATATATACGTCCTTTACAGGAAAGCAAATACAAATAGTTTTTAACTTTTAAAATATTACACATTCACTTAACTCTCAATCACTCTTTATGTGCTAAGTGCATCCTTTATGTATCAGTTAATGATGAACACTTCACATTTCAAAGTGTCATATGATTGCTACCTGCCAGTCAAAAGTTCAGTTTCAGCAGCATTTGCTTCGTATAGCAGTTTTTGCATAATTGCTTGACTATTTTGTATTTGGCAAGAAGAATCAAGAACAGTGGTAATATTAGGGAGAGGGTCTTGTAAACTTAGTGTAGTTAAAATATACATGGAAATAAATGGGCTTAAATTGTCAATTTTTTAAAGGAGCAATGGGATAATCACTGGAATTAAGACAGCAGAACTTGAGTAGTGACATAAGCCATACTGGATATTTTAATTAGAAAGCATTTAACATACAAAATTGGTTCCCCAGAAAGACAGGATGCAGAGAAAACCAGACAGATACCGAAGGAAGCGGCTTATCCCTGTTGCCCTCCCCTCCAGGCTGGAGAAACAAGAGAACAGGTGTCTGTGGGGAAGTTCTGGAAAGTTGGGCCTGGAGAAAGGTTCATGCCTGCCCAGTTGGTGCACGATCATTTCTTAGACTTCTTGTTGGGTGCTGAGTGCACAGGGTTTGAACTACCAAGGGAGAAAGGCCAGCTGGTGTTGGTACCTCTGAAGGGGCTGCAGCTCAGCTGGTGCTGGAAGTGGAAAGAGAAGCTGGCGGCTACAGCAGATTCTGTCCTCTGAAGTCAGCATCAGGCTAGTAGGACTCAGTAGCAAGAAGTTCCCTTTTTCTTCCTATCTCCTTGTAATGCCTCTAGTTATTCCATCACTAGACCATATCAGGAAGTCAGCTGGAAGGACCTCTGGGAAATGTAGTTTTTAACCTCCAGGCCCAGCATGTTAGAGTAGAGTACAAAGGAGGGTTTCCCGTTGAAAATAGAAAATAACTGTGAGTGCCAATATAAAAACTAGAAACGTACAAAATGAGGAAAATATAATTCAAACATCATTTGTGAAAGGTGAGGAATAACTAGGAATGTCATTAAATTTCTGAGGTCAAGGAGGAAAAGGGGACTCTCTTCAGTTGGACATTCCTTGCCTTTTGTCCTTTTAGAGCCACTTAGATTTCTTTTGGTGAAAGAATCTTTCTTTAGAATAAGGAGCCCATTCCATGTAGGTCCAGTGGGGGTTTGACACAGAAGTGGGGTATATTATCCAGGCCCCCAGCTATTAAGGACCTCATTCACTTTGTCACAGTAATTGGTTTAGAGATGAACAGAAGATCCCAAAAACAGCCTAATAAGAGGTCTTATTGGGACTTCTTTCAAAACAACGACAACAACAAATACTATCCTCAGGCCTGGCGTGGTGGCATACTCCTGTAATCCCAGCAACTCAGGATGGAGAGGCAGGAGGAAGTTTGAGGCCAACCTCAGCAACCTATTGAGACCCTCAGCAACTCAGTGATATCCTGTCTCAAAGTAAAAAATAAAAAGAGGTGGGGCTGGACTCAGTGGTACTTCTTGTAATCCCATCTGTTTGGGAAACTGAGTCAGGAGGATTGCAAGTTCAAAGACACACTTATCAACTTAGCAAGACCCTAAGAAACTTAGTGAGACCCTGTCTCAAAATAAAAATGAAATAAAATGGGCTGGGGATGTGGCTCAGTGGTTAAGTGCCCCTGGGTTCAATCTCTAGTATCAAAAACCAAACCAAACAAAACAAAACCATTCTCAGTAAATACTGGCCTTTCTGCTAAACTGGAGGAGTATGAGTCTGAATTTGGGGCTATCAAAGACCAATGACTATTTTGTCTGCCACTGGAAAGCGCTCTTTTCAAAAACTAAAGAAAAAGAAAGACCCTATCCCAAAGTGAACTTGTACTTTTCAGTTACATGGTTAACAAATTCTTTTGTTGTTGTTGTTGTACCATGTATGTTGGTTTTGATTTTAAGATATTTGACCTTTGTATATATTTTTTTCATAAATACAACATGTCAAAGACAATAGAATAGAATGATTAAAAGTGATAGACTGAAATTATATTCATCTCAGTTGAATTCTGACTATACTTCTTAAGGAGCATGACTTGGAAAAATTGTTTAAGATCTATTTGCACTTCAAGTTTCTCAGATGAGGATAGTGACAGTACCTTCTTCAAAGGATTGCATGAGGATCAATTGGGAGACTGCTGCCTTAGCACAATGGTTCTTGTGCTCAAGACAAATTAACCATTATTACTTTTATTAGTTTTATAATTTGAATATGATGTGTCCCCCAAAAGCTTATGTGTCACACAATGCAATAAGGTTTAGAGGTGAAATGATTGGGTTAGGAGTGAATTAATCACCTGACAGAATTAACTGAGTGGTAACTGAAGGCAGGTAGGGGGTGGGGCATTGGGGGGCATGCCTTTGGGGTATATATTCTGTATCTGCCTAATGGAGTCGCTCTCTCTGTGTCTCTCTGTGTCTCTCTCTCTTTCTCTCTCTCTCTCTCTCTGCTTTCTGATCATCATGTGAGTTGCTTCCTTCTGTCACACTCATCTGCCATATTGTTCTGCCTCACCTTCAGTCCTGAAGAGTGGAGCCAGCTGTCTATAGATTGAGACTTCTGAAATCGTGAGCCCCCAAATAAACTTTTCCTCCTCTAATTGTTCTTATCAGGTCTTTTAGTCACAGCAGTGAAAAAGCTGACTAAAACAATTAGATAGGTTAAGAATTCCATACAGAATGAGAAGAAGGCATGATTCATGGAATGGCACCTAATCTATGCATCAGTTGTTTCTCTAAGGGTCCAAATGGGAAACAGAAACAACTCTAAGAATTTAAGCAGAAGTAATTTTTTGTACAAAAAGTTGGCCACCCACGCAAGCTACATGTTAAATAGAGGACAGTTAGGCAACCCTAAAATTGGCCATAACTATAAGCTGCTACCCTCCCCTAAGCTAGGGATTCTTAAGGCTTCCAGTCAAAGCTGGAACTATGCTGGGCTGTCCACCAGAAGCTGAAATCACAAAAGAGATGAAGCCACTGACAGAAGAGCCACCTGTACCACAGAAAGATGAGCAATACCCTGGCTTCTCTCCTATTCCCACTGTCCAGTCTCTGATTGGTCAAACCCAACTGCAGGCCTGTAAAACAAAGGTCTGGCAAATAAACTGCCAAGGTCAGAGCAGAGCAGGAAAACGCGAAGAATGGATTCACAGGCAAACAGTCCTGAAAAGGGATATTGAATTCTGCCCTCCATTGACTCATGTTCACATGTACACACACAGTCAGCCTTAATATCCAGCAAAGTGGTGGCTTCTCCACATTCCTACATATCTAGGTTACCAGGCTGTTTAATTTGCTATCCAATGATTACCTACACTCTGTACCAAGTCTTACCAGGTCACAGTGGTTAGAAATGTTACAGTCTTCAGAGAATAGGAGGACTGGGGGTGTGGCTCAGTGGCAGAGCGCTTGCCTAGCATGTGTGGGGCACTGGGTTCCATCCTCAGCATCACATATAAATAAATAAATAAAATAAAGCCCCATCAACAACTAAAAAAAAATTAAAAAAAAATAAAGAGAATACAAGTTGATGGAAAAGTATAGTGCCTAAATCATTGGTGAAAGATGACCCAAAGTCTCTGGCCTTCAATTAAGTAAGAATAGTGCACAGCTATCATCTTTTATTTCTGCATATTTATATAACTGGAAGCTGACATCCTTTGCCATGCTGGAGGGCAAACTCTGGTCTGCTAGACCTGGAAGAACTGCATTTCATTTATTTTCAATCATAGCATGGTGCATGCTTTCAACTTGGGTAGTCTTTCATTTCCTGTCAAATTGTCTTCCTTTTTATTAAGTTACCCGAAGTTGGGTACGTTCTTCCCCTCTTCATTATGCCCTGTGTACAGAGGTTTTTTTTTTTTTTTTTTTTTTTTTTTTTAATCAGCATCCTCTGAACAGACTCTGTATTGTAAGAAATTCTCAGAAAATTGTTCACCATGGAGATCTGGGTTTGAAAATGGTCAAGATTAAAGGCATTTCTAGGCAGTTCAGATGACTCTTTGCAGCCTGTGTGTCTCTTTCAAGGTACAAAGAACCGCCTGTTTTATGATAAAAGGAAGCCAAAGTAAGCAAGGTTTTTGGAATTGCATCCCCATTTAGGTTTACAAAATACATCCAGTTCTCCAGTCTCCCTCCACAAATCTCCAACTGCATCAGCTGAACCATGGATTCTTGTTTCCTTCTTCAACTCCCCTGAGTGTTATCAATGTGATTGCTTTGTTGCTATAAAGTCAGAGCATTATAATAGAAATTATAACAAGTCAATAATATTTGCAAAGTTTTTAGCAAATGACAGAGCAAACTCAATACGGTTTCACCTCTCCCAAAAGTGTCTACTAGGGAATGGTAAGAAGTGACAAAATGGGAATTGACTAGTAAGAAGAGGGAGAAAGATCAATAGATTTGAATTGTGTTCGCAGCTACTGCCGCACTGCTGCCACTATAGCTGGTCAGGGCTGCCTTTACCTTGCTGAGCTCCAGCGGAAGGAGAAGCAGGTTAAGAAAGGTGGTCTTTCTACCAAGGCTCGCATAAATCAGAATGCCCGAAATCTTCCTGTGATAAAGCGCCCCGGAAACAGCTGGCTACAAAATGCGCCATCTACTGGAGGGGTGAACAAACCTCATCGTTATAGGCCTCGTACTGTGGCATTCTGTTATCCAAGTCCACTAAACTTCAGATTCGCAAACTTCCAGCGTTTGATGTGAGAAAATTGTTCAGGACTTCAAAACTGATCTGCTTTTTCTGATCGCAGTTATCCGTACTTTGCAGGAGGCAGGTGAGGTCTATCTGATTGGCTTCTTCACCTTGAATACATCAACCTGTGTGCTATTCATGCCATACTTGTAACAATTACGCCAAAAGACATCCAACTAGCATGCTGCATATTTGGAGAACATACTTAAGAATTCACTATGATGGGAAACATTTCATTCTCCAAAAGATTTTTTTCTCTTCTTCCTGTTATTGGTAGTTCTGAATGTTAAATTTTCCCCCCCACGGGGTCAAAAAATACCTAAGTATATGATTGCAAGTGGGAAAAATAGGGTACATAAGTCCATTTTGAGTGTGAATTTTTAATATGAATGTGGGGATGTAAAACATTAATGTAGTCAAATTGTTTCAGTGAACAAGTTTCAGCAATTCAACTTTATAACAATTATAAATAGCTGAGTGTGGTAGCACAGACCTATAATACTAGAAATCCTGTAATCCTAGAAATTTGGGAGGCCGAGGCAGAAGGCTTGTAGTTTAAGGCAACTTCAGCAACTTAGGGAGACTCTGTCTCAAAATAAAAATAAAAAGGGCTCAGTGGTAAAGCAGCAATCCTGGGTTAAGTACTCTGTATCAAAACTAAATTAATTAATGTACAAACAGAGAAACAACATGTATCCCATTTGTTTACAATAAAAAAAAACTAAATTAATTAAAAAAAATTTTCTGGACAATGCCAGGATTTGGAATTTTTAAAACAAATAAATTTCTTATTGACTTCAAAAAATATAGAAATGAATAGAATTTTGAAAGATCAAGAGGTTTGTGTACAAAATAAGAAAGAGGCAACTGTTCAAAGAAAAAACATGAATTAGTGAAACAATTCATTGGCAATTGTGGCACAGAAGTTATGGGTGGTGAGACCTGCTAACCATTATGTAGAAAATTTAAATGAATCTAGGCAAATTCCCTTCCCATGTTCCTAACCACGATTTCAAAAGAACCCGTTGGCAATACTTTGGCACTTTTATCAGAATTATCAGACATCCTCTTACTGTCTTTTCTTTCTAACTTTTGTCTAGATTGATAATTCTTATTTTTACTAACACTCTTGACCCCGTTATTTATAGGTTCTGTAGAAAGCACGCTTCCAATTTTACAGATGACTCTGAACTGGAAGAGACAGTTCTACAGTGCTCAAGCTGCTTGCACCAGAGCCAGAAAAGGATAAGGTGGGTAAGTGAGAGGATGGGAAGGGAAAAGGAGAACCAAGGTAGATATCAAGTTAGTCACTTGCTAAAAGAAAACCACTAAATTGTTTTTAGAAGAAAATCACCTGAGATCAGATAAGGAGAGATACTGAATATTCTCATGTAGCCATTAAACAGGGACAAGCATTGATATATGAATTTTCTTCTGGTTATAAATGCCCCAGGTTAGATGCTGCCACTAGTTGTATGTGACTCATACCAGGGGTTATAAGAGATGACCTGGTGTTTGATTCCTTTGGGGTTTCGTTGTGAAATCTCTTCATCAAGTAAATGGAATCCCTAGTACGTGCCTTAATTTGTAAGGTGGGTGCTCCCTTGCTCATCACAGGAAGCAGTTCTGTTCCTTCCTGCCCTTCTTTTAGGCAGAGTTCTTCCAAAAGTCAGTTTACATCCTCAGCATCTGCTTAATGTGTCTCCAGGAACTGTTTTTTCTTGGTAACCCTTTGTTAAGCGTTGATGACATTTCAAGGTGATGACTGGAATAATACATTCCTGGGCTATCTCCCCATAATGCCACCCCGCCATTATTCATGTATACAGACAGAGGCAGAGTCCTGTATTTCTGCACTGATTATAATTATATTGTTTCATATTTCACAATTATCAAGGCTGGTATGATAAGGCTATTAAAAATCAAGGAAGAAATGTTAATGGTTTTAAAACCTTTTTAAGAACTGTTCTTCAGGTTTAAGAATGTTACTGCTGCAATCCAGGAAGTGATGAAAATGGATGCTTTTGGGGGGCTAATGTTAGCTTTGCAGTATGAGTCCAGCTGCCTTGGCAGGGAGTGGGCCAGAGAACAGGCACCATCTGAATGTTCAGTGGCACCTTCATGAGGTCTCCCATCTGGGGGCAGTTTGCACACGGCAGCTGCTGTTGATCTTGGAAGACTGATGACATCCTAGAAGGAGGGTATGGATTGGTAAAGCCTAAACCCTGAAACTGAGTTTGGTCGGTAGTGCCCATCTCAGGGACTGAAATTTCAAGTCTACCCTCTAAACAGGCTGGTAGCACATGTGTTAAAGAGTGGCAGCCCAGTGGGGTTGGATCCTACGCTTTAAAAAGCAGGGCTCAGGGACATCATTTTTCTCTTGAATTTTTCTCAGGACTTTTCACTGTGAGGATGTCCCACTCACTTAACAACTGTGCTAGCCACCTCCTGCACTTCGGATTCTCTCTGAGTATACATCATTGTGTATCACAGGGGTTCTCTTCTCTCCTTCTGAACACTGCTGTGGAAGGACTCTTCACGCACCTGGTCCCACTCTCCCTCTCTTTTGGTAGAAACAATTGGAAAATTTAAGTCAACTGCTTTTCATTGCTCCCTTTCTCCTGCTCCACAGTCATCTAAATCAGTAAGTCTCAATAGTCCCTCCGAGGTGTTTCCCCCTCCCCCAGGGAGCCCCTCCAGTTAATCCTTCCTAGGAACATTTGCATTTTTATCAGCAAACTAAACCTGAGAGGACATAGATTTCTGAGCAGGGTGTTTCTAGAACCTCAGTTTCTCAAGTCAACAGTTTTCCCAGATATTCTTCCGTGAATAGCCAAAGAAAAGATCGTCACACTGAGATGCTGCTAAGAGTGGGCATTTGTTCCCCAACTCTACCCCCAAATTCGTTGTCGAAGACCTAACCCTCAGTCCCTCAGAATGTGATTGATTGGAGATGGCCTCTAAAAAGGTATTGATATTAAAATGAGACTAGTAGGGAGGGCCTTAACTCAATTTGACTGGTGTCCTTATCAGAAGAGGAAATTAGGATACACAGAGACACCAGGGATGCCTGTGCAGAGGAAAGACCATGTACGGACATGTCAAGAAGGAAGCCATCTGCAAGCCAAGGACAGTTCTCAGGAGAAACCAAATCTGCCAATACCTTCATCTTAGACTTCTAACCTCCAGAGCTGCAAGATAATACATTGCTGTTGTTTAAGTCACCCTGTTTGTGGTGTTTTGCTACAGCACTCCTAATATTCTAACACAGGGGCATAACCACAATGGAGCCATGATCTCTGGGGGTCTTGTTTTGGATGATTCAGGAGTGTGTGTCTGCTCATCTTGGATAAGTGATGGGGCTTTGATCCCTCAGAATGTGATTGATGTATTAACACAGCATATCAGTGCTGCAGTTATAGCTCAGTGGTTGAGCATTTGCCTAACCTGTGTGAGGCACTGGGTTTGATCCTCAGCACCACCTAAAAATCAATAAATAAAATAAAGGTATTGTGTCCATCTACAACTTAATTTTTTTTTTTTTAAAGCAGCATATCTCAAACTTCCATGTACAAGAGTGTCGCCTAGCAGGTTTGTCAAACAGATAGCTGTGCCCCACCTCCAAAGCTTCTGAGTCAATAGATCTTTGCACAAATTTCTTTGCTTGCTGAGTGTCTTGTCGGTAATATGTTTGCTTTCTACCTCCCCAAGGATTCTAGTTGTGGGAAGCCATCCTCATCTAGCAGAATCAGACGAAATTGAGTCTCAGGACACAGAGGCAGACAGGGAGATCTGTCCCAGATTGCTGGGGAGTATGTGGCACTGTGGGAGTGGTTCCCTGCCTGGTTCTATGATAGTTTCCCTGAGCAAATTGGCTTCCTAACTCCACCCCATCATGTTCATCACAGAAGAAGCCCCTCCTGTTCCAGGTCCCTTTACCCGTGTGACTATAAATAAAAGAGAGTTGGGCTACTCCATGTTGTTAGAGGCCAGAGCTGGTATGGCCCACCCGTCGTGCCTCCTCTCATTAAGAAGAGTATTGGCTCTTGTGTGTTTATTGATTAGATCAGTTTATGGGTAATTGATTGATTTATAACCAACATCGTCCTCCGACAGTTAACCCTTTTCTCATCCACGTGGGATGTGGCTGAGACCCCCATATCTAGTATTAATGGAAGGTGCTGCTTTTCCTCTTGGAATGATCATTTGTGAGGCTCCACTTACTGAGAAGTCTTGTGTAAGTAGGAAAATGTCACTGACAATGCTGGATTTTCTTGTCAGTCACTTTTCCACAAGCATTTTGTTATCTCTTGACAAGTCTTCAAACAAAATTTAGGCTCTGTCCCAAGCACATATTCTTTCCTATACTCATTACAGTCTTCAAATTCCTGAAACATTGGTCCATTGGTAGAAATTTATTAGGTCTTTGTTTCCAAAACACTACTAATAACTATCATTACAATAAACATTATGGCACTTTGACTTAGTGGTAGAATGAAACTCTTGTTTCTCCACTTCTGCTGGAGGAAAGGGAAGGATCTGCATAAGCTGCAGACCTCTGCAGCCGTGAACTCTTGATGGTGGGGTATGCCCTGCAGACCACAGCAGCCCACCATCAACTTCTTTCTGAGTTCTTGTCTTGCAAATTCAGAGAAAGAAATTCACTGACTAGGGAAGGCGAGAGTGAAAAGAGTAGGATTTAGTCAAGAATAGAAACAGAGCTCACATAGGGCTACAGGGGACCTGACAGCAGGTTGCCGCCTGAGTGTGCTAGTCTAGGGTTTATATAGCACTTGGGTTCATGCTATTGGTCCATATTTATGCTAATTAGGATTTGGAAAAGTACCAATGCTATTGGTTAACCCTTGAGTTTGATTTCCATTTAGTTCTGCCTGTTTTCATTTTCTCACAGCTAGCTGCCATCTCAGCTTCCCAGTGGTTGAGGTCAGTGGATCTTGAATGCTGGGGGTTCCAGGCTGCAGCACTTTGTGGAGTGGGCATCCCCACTGGCCCAGTCTGGCAACCACAGGGTGACACGTTGGCTCCCCTGACTTGCCTCAACCCTGGCTGGGAGCACCTGAGACCCGCACCTGCATGGTGGGGTCTGCACAGCAGTGGCCTGTTTGAATGCACAGCACCTGGGTCACCTGCTCATGCTTGGCTAAGAGCAGCAGCAGGTTGTGGACAATGTGGCTGGGCCCCAGGTGCACTCGCAGGGCCACCACTCTGTGGCTGCTGCTCCTGGGACAAGGGCTTCGGCTCAGTAAGTACTTAAAGGGGATGCCATAATTTGGAAATTTGCTCATGTCCTTCAGTGTTGTCTAATTTTTTCATTGCCATATTTATTTTTCCTAAAGAGTGTCAAGATATCAGTGACTGTATCTCACATTTTTTGTATCATTTATGCTGGGCATCTAATAGATTTTAAATAATTTATATTGCATTGAACTAAAATTCTAACTTGTCTCCATGTAAATTTCAGAGTATCTGGAGCAAATAGATAGAATCAGGTGGAAGAAATCAATCGCTTCTGAAATCTGTCACCAATATGAAGTGAAAATATTGGTTCAACAATAAGAACGTGAACAACCTCATTAAAAAATGGGCAAAAGACCTGAACAACTGTCGTGAGCAATGAGCAAGAGAGGAATCAGGTTTGGTTCCAACAAGTGGATTTTATTCATGCAATGCACACTCAACTTAACACTCCTAATAATAGCAAGTCACAAATACATTGAAGATTCACTCCCTTGTTCACCTAGAGTCCAATCCCCATGGACTTACTCAATGCAACACCTCTTAACCAAGAAGTCAGTCAGCAAGACTGAGGGGATTCTTCTCAGCAGTATCCTCTCTCAACTCCTCAGATGTCTTTGGATGTCCTTGGGTGTCCAATAAGCCAGAGGCTGGGTGGCAGTTGTCGCCGCTGGAGAGGTGGCCAGTCTTCTGGCCTCGGTGACAATGGTCAATCAGCAATCAGTGATGGAGTGGACAGCAGCCGGGTAGTCAAGAGACAGAGCATCGTGGAGTCCTCTGGTCATGGTGCTGCTGACAGTTTGCTCCAAAAGTCCAGGGGTTTAAGTAGTGATTCTCAGCCCAGTCACGCTCTGGTCTTCATTGATAAAGATCAGAACACGACTAGACCAGGAGCCCCACTCAGATCATAGATAAAGGTTCATATTGGCATTGTTCAGGAGTGTCATCCTGCCACACAGCAAGTTTGTCACCAGGTGCCTTTATTTTAGTTTTACAAGTCCAGGCAAATACCAAATACAGCTTATTATTACTATATAACACACAATTATAGCAATTCCTATCATTTCCTTGTCTCATTACAACTACCTCATCAATAAAGAGATACATATGGCAAATAAGTATATGAAAAAGATTCTCAATATCATATGTCATTATGAAATTTAAAATTAAAACCACAAGATTTCAGTACAAACCAATTGAAATGACTAAAACCCCAAACACTGACCACACCAAATGCTGGTGAGAATGTAGTGCAAAGGAGGCCTCTCATTCACTGCTGATGGGAATGCCACTTTGGAAGAGAGTTTGGCAGTTTCTTACAAAACAAAACATACTTTTACCATTCAACCCAGCAATTGTAGTCTTTTGTGTTTATCCAAAAGAATTGAAAAGTTATATCCACACAAAAAAACTGCACGTGGATGTTTACAGCAACTTTATTCATAATTACACAAACTTGGAAGCAACCATGATGTTGTTCAGCTGGTAAATGATTAAACTGTGGTACATTTAGACAGTGGACTATTATTTAGCACTGAAAAGAAAGGAACTATCAAGCAATGAAAAGACCCAGAGCCTATTACTAAGTAAAGAAGTCAATCTGAAAAGGTTGCATGCTGTAATTCCAACTCTGGAAAAGGCAATAGTATAGGGTGAGTAAAACATGAGGGGTTGAGGAACGAGGGGGATGAACAGGCAGAGCACAGGAGACTTTAAGGACAATGATGAGAATATCAAGAGTGAACCCTAGTGTAACCTGTAGATTTTAGGTGACTACAATAAGTCATGACGGGTTCAGCAATGGGACCAAATGGATTGCTCTGCTGGGGAATTTTGATAGTGGGAGAAGCTGCATCTGAGAAAGCTCTGCATTTCTACTCAGTTTTTCTGTGCATCTAAAATGGCTCTAAAAACTAAAGTCTGTTTTTTAAAAGTTGATAGGATTGGGTGGAATACCACAGTATTGACTAAGGTCCCCAAGATGCTGTAGCTCTGGGTAGTCTTTTGAGCAAAGACTTCCTAGATTCGTCATTGTCGCCATTGCAAAAGCCATCTTGGCTGTGGCAATATTCCAAGAGTATCCATGTGGAGTGGCACCAAAGAGCACAGAAATACTGAGCATAACAAAAAAATGTCAACATTTTGTTTGGGAGGCTCAGTAACTGATTAGTCTTCACCAGATCCCAGCTTATCCGTTGTCCTGTTCTGCTTTGTTCCCTCATGTTTATAGCAGAATTTTCAAGGATTTCTCACTGAAGGTTGAAGTCTCTGCTGGCATAAATCACACTTCCCAAGCCAGATGGCTACTGTTGCTACTCTGAACCATCACTGATTCCCAGACCTCCTTATTCCACACAAATCCTACCATGCCCACATACTTAATTACTCATTTTTTTTTCAGCATAACAAAGTTCAGATTTGGTGTACCTGTGTGGCATGATGCACTTCTAGTAGAGGTCATGACAATGTCTGATATGTACATTCTTATAATGTTTCAACAAACATTGTCTTTTATGTGACTTACATTGGGGGGTACATATCAATCATCTCTAAGGAGTTAGTTGATCGTTAAGTCAGTTAAGATGCTTTCAGCAGCAAATAATAGAAAATCAACTCATCCTGACTTAATAAGGAAATTTATATTTTCCTCTTAATAACAAATTCAGAAGGAGAGCATATCCAGGATTATTTAATTCAGTGATTCAACCACAGTGTCATCAAGGACTTAAATTTGTTCTCATCTTTATATTCTGTCATTCTTAGGATCTCACCTTTGTCCTAATGTGTCATCTCCCTAAGGAGAGAGCTGTCTCTGCTGAATGCCACAATATCTAGAAAAAGAAAAGGACCAGCTCTTGTCTTACCTCCTTCTGAAGAGGAAAAGAATCTTTCTTAGAAATCCCCATTCTCCCCACATCTCGTTGGCCAGAAGCCAGTCACATACACATCTCTGAAAGAATCATGAACAGGGGGACCAAGATAAGCACAGTAGATTTATAGGCAGATCAAGAAGAAACTCCTAGGACCATTTTCCCCATGTGGAATAGAATTGCTACTTGAGTAAATAGAGGTTCTGCAATGAATCAGTGTAGGGCAATAGATGGTGACTTGGACCCAACAGCTTTTGGTTGAGAACACAGGTGTGTTAAAGATGGTTGTTCCAGCTGGGCACTGTGGTGCATGCCTATAATCCCAGTGGCACAGGAGGCTGAGGCAGAAGCATCACAACTTCAAAGTCAGTCTTAACAGCTTAGCAAGGCCCTAGGCAACTTAGCGAGATCCTGTCTCAAAAAAAAAAAAAAAAAAAAAAAAAAAAATTAAAGAAGGCGTTGGGAATGTGACTCAGTGTTTAAGCACCCCTGGGTTCAATCCCTGGTCCAAAAAAGAGACGGTTGTTCCTTTTTCTCAGAGCTTTGAATGAAGTTCAAATAGGTAACTTACACCTGCACATTCTATGAAGAGGTGCCACATGTGTCAGTACAACATTTTGACCCCTTAGTAGTCCTACTTTTCACTCATCCACTTGAGGGACTCTTTGTTTACTTGTTTGTGTCTGGTCTCCTTAACTCATCATGTTTTTGAGACTCATCCATTATCTCATGGATCAGTAGTCTATTTTTATTAAAATTGATTGTCCATGTATCCAAGAAGATCATACCCTGTCAGCATTTGTAGTTTAAGGTCAATTGTATATCCGTTCCTTTCTAGAATAGATAGTTCAACCCTGGGGCTAAGAGCTCTGGAGTCTACCACTGTAAATACGCGACTCCCATGGTTAGGAATATGCTGAGATGTAAGATGACAGTGTGCCAGGGATGAACTCTCCCCTGCTTTGGTAGATTCAGAAGGTCCAAATACGAGTTGGATTATCTGGGGCTCCTGGGTATTCCCAAAGAAGCCTTTCCTTTCCCTTACAACTTGTCACAAGGACTGCTGTTGCTCCAAGATTCTTGGACTTTGCATCAGAAGTAAGAATCCAAATTGCACCATGAGCTGCTGCAAAGATATTTTTCCCCTCCTGCCTGACAGACTCTTGGAAAACTGAAAGATGGAGACAGGGAGGTTCCCCTTATGTCTCAGCTCAACAGGGTGCATTATTAGCAAACTCTTGGCCTTGAAGTTGGGAGTCATGTCCAGTATATCTAATTCAATCCCAATTTTCTGTTGGAATTATAGTAATCCCAGACCTCTGCACATCCAGAACTATGAGCTAAACACTTAATTCTTCAGTATATTTAACTCATGTGGTTATGAGTCATTGTTAATATGTTCAACAGATATGCTGGTTTCCAAGCTGCATATCCAAAGTAAGGGTTTTAATTATTTTTCTTAGTGATTTGCTCATGTTTGCATTCCAGCCGTCAGGCTTGGCTGACCAAAGCCATCTTGAAATATTTAACTAGAATTCAGTATAGGACTGAGACATGTCAAATATTTCTAAGATCTCTATCCAGAGACACAGGTCACTTGTCAAAGTTCTAAACCAAGTTATAGGAGAAGGCAAAACCAACTATATATTTATATATTAATTTCATATTTGAGATGAATGAAATTTCATGAATTATATTATGGAAATAAGCATGTTGTATTTTTTTACAGAATTGAATAAAAGGAAATTTTTACCTAGAGTGCAATAATTTTGAAAATTTTAGAGTGATATTGAAAATAAGGAAATTCATTAAGATCTATCTATATATCTGTATCTATATCTATATCTATATCTATATACATCTTGGTTGACCTGAATTGTCATATTAAACAAGTAATAGAAGTTTGCAAAATCTACCAATATGTAAACATAATAAATACAAAGTATTATCCCATGAGGGCTGTTTACATATGTGGTATTAGTCTAGTAAAATTTTGCAACTTGGCTTTTTTTTTTTAACACTTAACAATGTCTTGGGAGATTCCATGACAGTGCACTTAGATTTCATTTGCATGAATTCAATCTCCTCCACTACCTCAATCTCCTCAGTACACTTATGGAGTGGAGGCTACTTGTTTGGTCTCTTCATAGTGTCCAGGGGAGCTACCCTCTGACCAGCCCCCAAAGCCCTGGAACCACCCTCCTCCCAGTTTGGGAAGTGTTGTGCTCCCCTTTTGTGGTCTTTGCTTCCATGAAAACACCTTTGCAGGCTGAAGGTGTAACTCAGTGGTGGAGCACCTGCCTAGCCCACGAGAGGCCTGGGTTCTGTCCCCAGCACTACAAACAACATAAAAAGGTGTTTGGGCCACTTGGTGTCCAGGGTATGCCTGGAAAGCCTGCCAGAGTCTGAGGACCAGTGACAAAGAGGCAGTGATGACTGTCAGTCGAGGAAACAGCCCTGTTGGTTTGTTTTACTGTGCTATTTGCCTGGAGCCTGCCAACAGGGAAGTTCCAGAAACACAGTGGCCTTCTTTTGCACAGGGAGCCTACGCTGAGTGAGGTGGCTGTTAAAAGGTACAAAATGCCAGCAAGGGTTTTGCCAGTGGTCAGTTTTGTTTGCAGACCTGGGATTTTCTGTTTCATGAATGTTTTCATGGAAGCCACTGGTGTGACCATTAGAAGGACTAAAACTGCTAGGCTCTGTGTTTGCTAGTAAGTTTTCTGGATCAAGTGTGGAGTCTAACTCTTAAGATTTGCTTATTTCCTGACAGCTAAATGGATGAGAGCTTGGTATAGGACCCTGAGAAAGCAAACTCATAAACTAGAAAGATTTATTCTACTTAGTCCTTTGGAAAATGACAGAGAAGAGAGCAGATATTTTACTTTCTTCTGAGTTTAGGAAAAACTTTCTAAATCTCTGTTGATTCCATGCCTTTCTTCAAAATGTAATAGTATATTCAAAATGTAATAGTATATAATGGTATATTTATAAACATAGGTATTAAATGTTGGGTTTAGTAGACTTTTTCCACTAGGTATGTTAAAACCATGTGAGTGAAAATACTGCCCTTAGCAATCATTTTCATTTATTTTCATTTCTATTTAGTATTTACCACTCCAAATCTTTCCTGCTTTTTATTTCATTGCATTTATTTTCCAGTTGCTGCCTTGGGTCCCCTCCACCAGTCATGTTCACCGTGACCTTTATTGGGCCTCTTTCCACTGTCATCTAGCTCTGGGTCTCAAAGTCTTTGGTCATTTTGGATTAGCCTTTTAATTTTTCTTCACTCTCCTTATGGACACACTGCCATTGTGAGTCAATCAAAGTTTGATTCCTCTGCACATGACAGATCACAGTGACTGCTGTTAAAAGGTTTTTACCATCTGGAATCAAAGTCTTCTACTTTAGGCTGTGGGCAGTGAGGTATGAAAGATTATGCTTTCCAAGCAGAAAAGTAAGGGCAGGGCTTCTTGTGGTTATTACAAATTGTATCTTTCATTTCCTGAGAGGTGCCTGCCTTGGCAATGTTAAAACTTTCCAGCAGCAATAACTAGACACAACAGTGGTACATTTCTGAGTAAATGAGAGAAAGGAAGCAGGAAAACTCTGATTTTGATGATGGGTGACAATTACAGACTGGTTTTTGTCCAGTTTCACCAGGAAAGTTTAGTTAAGATGCCTTTGGAACCATTAACAGCATAATGGTTATAGATGCCAATGGGTGTTCTGTTTCCTTTTGAAAGATGGCTTTCTGTGAAATGCTTTTGAGGGCTTGTAGCAGACTCTCAAGGTGATATATCATGTTATCACACCTTTGCTGCCATTGGGTGTAGCTGCACACTGCTCATGCCAACTTTGTTATTGTAAATGTAAATCCCATAGTGTTGTGAAATTGAACTCAACTTTCTGGATTGAAAAATGCTACATAATTCTTATAAAATTAATTTCACCTTTTTCTGAGACTGTGGATTCACCCCATGCTTCTGGTCCCATGAAAAAGAAAAACTACTTTAAAAAAAATGGGATATTACTTTTAAAGTTTGCTCTTAAAAATTAATACTTTTAAAATTCAAGCTTATTGACTGTAAGTATGAAACTTAGGGTTGATAAACCATTTAGAATTTAGGTGGATATAGATGCAAATTTTTATTCTAAGTAAATCACTAGCAGTTCAAATCTATCTGTATAGCAAATGATTGTTCAAGGAAATTATTCAAAGAATTGAAGGATGGCATTATATTAGTAGATTTACTGAACACCTCACACTTGCAGATTGCAATGTTGACTGATGGTTCCTCAAATCTGTTTCTTCTCCCTACTAAATGCACATCTAGACTACATTTCTCAGTCTTTCTTATTCTTAGATATGAATTTGTGCCTGAATTCCAGTAAATTAAATGCAGCTGGAAATGACCACTTCCAGCTCTGGCCATGAAACTTTTCCTTGGCAATTTTTCTTTATGAGAAAGATGGCAGAGCCACAGATAGAAGAGTGGGCAGAAAGGTTGAATAATCATTTGGAAGTCTACCTCAATAACATCTGCTCCGTCACATGAGTGATAATAGCTCTTTTTGCTAAGATTCTGAGGATTGTTGGTTGCAGCAATTGGCCTAATACTAACTTAATTAAAAAAATTTTTTTTTGGCCATTCTGGGAATTGAGCCCAGTGCTCTACAATGAGCTACACCCCAGTTCCTTAGTTTTTATCTATTACTTTCCCCCACAAGATACCACATTACATTTAGCTACACGTCTTCTTCGGCTCCTCTTGGCTGTGGCAATTTCTCAGACTTTTCTTGTTTACAATAATGATGCCAATGACTCCTTTTGAGGAGTACTAGTCAGGTGTTTTGTAAAACGTCCATCTTCTGGAATTTTTAAAAATATTTTATAGTTGTCAATGGATTTTTATTTTACTTATTTACATGTGGTCCTGAGAATCGAACCCAGTGCTTCACACATGCCAGGCAAGTACTCTCCCACTGAGGTACAATGCCAGCCCCATCTTCTGGAATTTATCTGACATTTTTCTCATGACTAAACTGAGATTATAGGTTTTGGGGAGGAAGATCACAGAGGTAAGGTGCCATTTCATCACATCATATGAAGGTAAATACTTTTTTTTTTTCAGTACTGGGGATTGAACCTAGGTTCTTAGGCTTGCAAGGCAAGCACGCTACCAACTGAGCTATCTCCCTGACCTGGCAGATACTTTCAACATGACTTATCACTATTGATGTTGGCCTTGATCACCTTCTGAGTAGTGAGGTAACTTTGGTGGAGATAGTGTTTACTGGATTACTTCACCGTAGAAGCTATCTTCATATCTCCTCTGTTTTAAAATACAATTTAATTTTTTTTTCTATTTTGGTATGGGGGATTGAACTCAGGGGCACTTAACCACTGAGCCACATCCAGCCCTTTTTATTTTTTGAGACAGAGACTCATTAAGTTTGTTAAGGTCTCACTAAGTTGCTGAGACTTCTTTGAACTCATTATCCTCTTGCCTCAACCTCCTGTGTCACTGGGGTCATAGGCGTGCACCACCACACCTGGCTAATTTATTTTGCAGCTTGAGCCTTGCACATGGTAGGCATGAGCTACAGATTGCTTGGTCATATAATAAGACCATGTTTACCTGGGTAAGCAACTGCCAACCTGTACCATTTTTGCATCCTCATAAGCAATGAATGGGTTCCTGTTTCTTGGCATCTTCATTGAAAATTGATATTGTCAGTTTCTTGGATTTAATCATTCTAATAGGTATGTAGTACTTCATTGTTTCCTCTGCTGGTATTTTAAACTTACATGATATATGTCTGGTAATTCAGGATTACCTGTGGATCTTTTCCTTTTACCTGATGTTTGTGATAATTCTTATTCATTTTTTGATGATCCAAAAAATTGTTTTTCCATGTTTGATTGTCTGATTATAGGATGGATGCTGTTAAGTACTTTTAGGGTATGAAGAAGAACATTTTCCTCCTCCCAAGATTTTCACTTGCTTCTGCCTGGTGCCTGAGGGCTACTAATCCAGTACTACCTTTATCTAATATCAGGTTTTGGGCTTTTCTGACTCCCCCCAGATAACCTGAAGTAGAGTTGCTTTGTTTATAGTTCACACTTACTTGAAGGATCCAACCCTTTCAGTTTACAGTGCAAGACTTTTGTACACTCCTCTCTTCTTGTCCTCCAGTCTTGAGGCTATTGGTAACACTGTTCAATTTTTCAGCCTCCTTTTCCACATTAGTAAATTCTCCCTGGACAAAAGAAGTTCCAAATGTTGGGGTTGGCAGTGTGAATTTCTCTTTTCCCAAGATCTTAACTGGCAATTCCTCACCATCCAACTGACTTTTTAATGTTTTGGGGACGATATTTTATTTCATGTGTATATTTTAGCTTTCTTTTTCAGTTCTGTTCAAATTACCTAATATACTGCAAATGTAGTGTCCTGAGTTCCCTTTGCTCATCTGCCCATCATCCCAGGTCTCCTTATAATTAACACTTTGGGGAACAAACTGTGATGAAAAATAGAGTCCCGTCTTCTCTTTCTTCAGTTAAAAAGAAGTTTTTGGCTAACTGTCACTAGGGTGGAAAATTATACTACTTCCTAGGCCAGGACTATTATTATTTTTTAAAATATTTTATTAATTGGCAATGAACCTTTATTTTATTTATTTATATGTGGTGCTGAGAATCGAACACAGTGCCTCACACATGAAGCGCTCTGCCACTGAGTCAAATCCCAGTCCCTAGACCAGGATTGAACACCTAATCACAGAATTCTCTACAATCTCTTATACAAAGAAGATTTTATTAAGGAAAAGATCACATGAAACAAAGTTCTTGTATACAACATTATCTGTTTACAAATGTGGAAAAGTTAATATTTACAACATGTTCCATACAGTACATAATTTTCTTTATATACTTTAACAGTATGCTAAATAGACCAAAAGCATCAAAAAACTTTAATGCTTAATGAGAACCAAAATTAAGAAAATTCTTTAATATTTTAAAGTATGTTGTACAAAATCATTTTATCAAGACACTTTTTCCATTTGATTGGCACCAAAATATTGTTAACACACTTTTAAATGTTCAGCTACTTAGCTGCAGAAATGAATTCTACTTAACATCTGAGAAAGACACTATAGCACACAAAGTTTTGTAGTATGGAAATTGGTTAAAAAAAAAAAGTTAAAGTATAAGGCAACCTAAATAGTAAAAATGCAATGCTTGGTGGTCATAAACATTTAAAAAATGAAATAATTGCACTTGGCTTAATTTATAAAAGACTAAAGTTTCATTTATTAATCCTTCAGGACATTTTATTTAAAAAATGCAAAGGATCAGGGAGCAGCACAATACAATCAACATCAGACACTCTTCCAGTAAGCACCTTATTTCAGTTGCATGATAGATATGTGAAGTTCCTAAAATGAGACTTAATAAAGTTCATACATGTAAGATGATAATGCAGAATAAATGTTTTTTAAAAGTTGAATGCCTATTATAAACCTTTTGGTATTTTAACTATTTTTAACCTATAAAATAATACAATTTTTCAATTTTCTTAGAAATTCAGTGTAAAAGCTACCAAAGTAGTTCTAAAATATCAGAATAACATAATAAAAATATTTGAATTGATTTTCCAGGATTTCCAAAAAGTTCAAATATATATAAGCTTATTTTCAAATATATATGTGTGTATGTGTGTGTGTAAGAGGATAAGTTTTAAATATTTAAAACTTATGCAATGTAAAATCTTGATTTTCTATTTAAAAAGGCAAAATAGCATAATATCTTAAAAATACTTTCTAAGAGGAGAATCTTCAAAAACAGAAAAGGAAGATTCCTCTAACTCCTCCTCCCACACAATTTAAAAAATATTATTAACCTGCACATTTCTGTTTTCAGACATACTGCTGTCACAAATCTTTGTGGAAGTGAATTGTATTATTCTTGAAATCTTTTTTTTTTTTTTTTCCCTTACCAGTAAAACAGTAGACAATGCAGCTTTAAGTGCAAAAGAAGAATGTAACAGTGATTCTTTCCCCTGCCCTCCATGCTGGGGATTGAATCCAGGGCCTTATAAATGGTAGTCAAGTCCTCTACCGCTGAGTTATACCCCCAGCCCAGCAGTGACTCTCCTAAGACAGTGCATTGGTCACCTCCAGTGTAACATGGATTACTTCTAAGTAATGAGATAGTATGTTTTCAAGTATCTGAATGACTGCCAGCACCCTGCTCTTTTCTATCTTCGGAAGCTGAGTGAACAAGCAGAGAAGTGGAAGCTTTGAGGTTGCTCGGCTCTGAAGAACTGGGTGCCTGGGGATTGCTGCTCTGCACTGGGGCAGTTTCAGTGACATCACTCTTTGGACTTACCCTGTTTAGAAGAAAAATGTTGACATATATAAATAAGCACAAATATGTCAGGTGTCCTTATTACGGTATTCATTTTTCATAAGTTTATCCCCAACTAATGTAGACTTTAATCAGAGGAAAATCCATTAAAACTCTTAGTATATTCTAACACTTCAAAATACAAATAATTTTTTTCAAATACAGTTTTTGATGACCTTAGAAACTTCATCAAGTGCTATCCGTGTGTAGACTGAATGTTTGTGTCTCATAGGAGCACCATGAGGGCAGATGACTGTCCATAGTTCAACATGGTGGATTTCCTACCATGGATGAGACACCATATAAATCAAAAAGATGAATAAGATCTCAGTTCTGGCCTTTGACGATTTTCAAATATAGCGGAGGATAAAAGTATATATCCAACTACAGTCCAGGTATACAAAAGCTGTCAGGGGAACACAGAGAAGGTGCATTTGGCCCAGTTGTAGGTGGCAAGATAAGATGATCTTGAGACCTTAACAGTAATTAGCTGTCAGCATTCTGGCTAACTCAGTGTTGACCACTGACCTGTGTTTGGGTCTCTTATGATCATTTGGGAAAATTCATTAAAAATGTCAATATCCTTTCACGTCCAGAAAACAAAGATTTTATATTCATCTTTGTATAAAATGATACCTTTCAGACATAATTATAATGTAGTATTAATGAAAATTTAGTCTATATTTCAGATGAATGGTAAATGTTTACCTAAATGTACAAGCAACTCTAACAACTGCCATAGGAAATGGACATTATTTTCCTTCTTGAAAATATATATATTAAAATTCTTCTTCAAGGGACGAATCAAACCAATAAACAGATTTATAGCCTGAACCCCAAATCCTTATATTAAAGAGCAGACATATCATATCATAAAATGCTAACTTCCCAGATGTTATACTTTAATAAAAAATGGATAATGCAGTAATTAAAACTGTGATAAGCTTAGATAACAAAATTAAAATCTTACCTTCCTGCACTCTGAGAGTCCTCAGACACACTGCTCTTATCCTTCAGGCTGCCTGCCCAGCCATTCCTGTCAGCCTGCTCCCTGGAGAGTTTGCAGGTGGAGGCTGCTGGGGTGGCAGGCTCACCACAGTCCTGTTCTCTTAATTTGGGGTGCTTGCTCTGTCTGATCTCACCTCTCTCACTGATGTTTCTGGAGAAGTTTGAATTTCTGTCAAAGTTTCTTGTCCTAAGTAATCATGGTCCGTGATTGCTACTGCAGAAGTGCCATGATTTGTTGTAGCTCCTGTGCTGGTCCCCATGGACTTGGAAATGACTTTCAGCTTATGTGAACTTGGTTTGTAATGCTTCTTTTTGTGTTTCACTTTAGAATTGTGCTTTAAAAAAAATTCACACGACTCCTGTAGCACTCTTCGACTTTCACTGATTGGGCTGTAGGAAAATGGAAGAAGAGAATTTACTCAACAGATTTCAAGTATTACAGTAGGAGTCATAAAGGAAATGATAAATCTTTTGCCTCACTGTTTAAGTTAGAAGTTCTACATGATTTTTGTTATTTATAAAATCTTGCAATATAAATGCCATGAATAAGTAGATTTTTATGAAGTGAAATCTCTTGTGCACACTAACCTGCTTTTGTCAGCAGAAAACAGAAAATTGGCAAGAAATCAAACAGACAAAAATCAAAGAATGAGGGCAAGGGAATTCAAACCAGCATAAAATAAGGAACTCACTGACTCTGTATCATCTATAAATACATCAAATATAAAAGTAAACCACAAGAAAAGACATGGAATATAATTAATGGTCTTTGTTTAAATTTGTTTTCTTTCTAACATTAAAGTTGACAAGTTACAGTGAAGTTATAGAGTGGGTGTATAAATATGTGATAGTCATAATAGCACACAAAAAATAAAGCCTAGTTAGGCTGGACATGATGGTATAAGCCTGTAATCCTGACGACCCAGGAGGCTGAGGCAGGAGGATCGTAAATTTGACGCTAGACTCACCAACTTTGTAAAACCCCGTCTCAAAAGAAAAAAGTGCAGTGGTAAAGCACTCCCAGACTCAATCCCAAATACAAGGGGGGAAAAAAAAAGGCTGAGTTTAATGCAATTTTTCAGATTCTGAAAACACTTTTTTTTTTTTTGCAGTACTGGGGATTGAACCCAGGGCCTTGTGCTTACGAGGCAAGCGCTCTAACCAACTGAACTATATCCCCAGCCTGAAACTTCCTAATGAAAGGGTTTAGGGTTCTGAGATTTGTATCACAAAGAGTTCGTTAATCAATCAATCAAAAATAATTAAAAAACTCTACAGTATATTAAATACAATGTTCATAAAGAATTAAAATGAACTATAGGTATACATATATTATAGGATCTTCTGGAAGTTGAATTTTTACCATTTTAGGTAAAAGATCTTGGTATTTTGATCTATTTATTCTAAAACAATGTCAGATGATTCAATAGGTTCTTACTCTCTCTTGCGATTTCGTTTAAAAACCCAGCCCATTCTGTGCATGTTTTTTTGCTTCCAACCCAGAAGACAGCAGAGATACCAACGATTAATGTCATCAGATATTTTATCATAAATAAGGCCAATTCTGGTCGAGCTTCTGTTTTTACCTACAAAAGAAAAATAATTATACATTTAAAATGCACAGAAAAGTCTATATTGCCAATGTAAAACTACTTAAGTTATAAATCGTCAGTGTGTTTATTATAGAAGGTTTGAAATAACATATTATAATGAGCAATACTTTAAATACAACATATTTTTACCTAAGTTCTAAATGAAGAAACTTCATATGTCTATACCTAAATCTACATATCTTTATATCTAGGAAGGGAAAAATATTGAAATGTATTTAGGAATGACCTTTAAAATATTGTTATAATTTTTTGGCCTCACAGGCACAAAAGTCTCTTTTACCTCTAAATATTATCCATCTTCCTTCACTATAATCTACCGTGATTATAAAATATAAGTTATTATAACCCCTTATATTGTAGCCTGTCACATATTTATGTTTATGTTATAAAAACCTGGTTGGCTATAGTAAAATAAATATCAGTAAAATGTGAAAATTCAGACATTTCACAAAAATCAAAATCATACTTTTATTTTAAGCATAAACTCAAATACTATTTAAAAATGTTGTACAAGCATAAAAATATTACACATTCTGCTGTGTATCTTGCTTTTTTTGCACTTGCTATTTCTCAGAGATCCTTCTACAAGCAGTATAGAGTTTTTCTTTCCTTTGAACGATGTTCCATTATGTGGATGAACCACAGCTTATTCAACTACCTCTATTCAAGATATTCAGGTTACTTCTAACCTACTGGCATTTGTGAATAATGTTGAAGTGATTAACTTTATATGTGTAAAGTAATTTTTAATTTGATAGAATATAATTATTACCATATATCAATATTAAACAATATATCTAATCTATTTTAAAATAAAAATTATATTAAAAATATTCAAAATGCTTTAAAATTTTATATATTCATTTTATACATTTTATATAATACATAAATATATAATATATATTTTATATATAAATATATAAAAACAATTATGTATAAAATATATATGTAAAAATACATATATATAAATTTTATATATTTGTTTTAATCTTAAAAACACCACCCTTACACTAATCATAAGCATCAGAAACACATGAAACAGATTTTGTTTCAATTGTATTTTTTTTTTTTTTTAGTTAAGAAATAACAGCATGGACTAGGCAAAAATCAAATTCTGTTTAATAAGCATGTACTATGCAAAAAGTTTTAAGATAACACAATCAAATTAAACCCCTGCCCTCAAACAGGGGTTTCCTCTCCTGACTGAAGAAGTAAAAACGATCCCCAATTCAATAGAAGTTACTTCTCTTTTTCTCCCTCTGATGAGGCCTATAGCCCTGTGCTTCTGAATCTGTTCTTTACTACTGTTACCTGCCTTTGCATCCCAATTTAATTTTGAAAAGAATAAATACAAGAAGTATTTATACTATTGCAGCTGAAGCCACAGCTCAGGAAGAACTCCTGGGACACTTACCCCAGTTTTAGCTGATGCGCAGGGCATCATCATTCCCTATGTCTGTTGGATTTTGTCATCTGAAATCTAGTGCTCAGTCCTTGACTAATGTAAGTACATTTCTAGGAACATTTTGTACATTAAAAGTAAACAGTGACACAATCCAAGTGATAGCTCTTACCTGATAAGGACATGGGATGTGGTACTGACGACAATGATCAGAGACCCAAGTTATCTCCCAGGTAATCCGGTTCACTTGCTCATAGACATAACATCCAAGAAGCGTCACTAAGGGCACAAGATACAGGCCACTGAAGACTCCGATTCGAATCATAAATTTCTTTAGTTTCTCTTGGTTCCGGCCATCATGCTGTATAACTTGTCGCACATGGTTTAAGGAAATAATGCCAGCTAAAAGAAGAGACAGCCCAACGAACACACAAAGGCACAGTGGCAAAAGTACAAAATATCGAGAGGCATCCAGGTCGTAAAGGCCAACAAAGCAAACTCCACTAATGTTGTCTCCTTCGACTTTGTTCATGGCAAGAAGCATAACAGTCAGAAAACCTGGTATGCCCCATGCAACCGCATGAAACCACACTGCTTTTTGTTCAATGGCTTCACAACTCCATTTTCTTCCTGCAGCTAAGAACCAAGTAATGGTCAGAATCACCCACCACACAGTGCCAGCCATTGTGAAAAAATACAAAAACATAAATAAAACAGTACAAGCCTTATTTTGAGAGCCTAGAACAACAGTGTCACCAAGTTCTAGCTTCTCATCTGCCTTATTGCAGGCTGTGCTATTGCCTAGCAAAAATCCAATAAAGTACATAAGAGATACAATGCTATAACAGACAGAGTAATATATAATTGGTCTCTCTGGGTATCTGAATCTTTTAACATCAATTAAAAAAGTAAGAAATGTAAACAGAGTTGCACAAAGACAAAATATTGAAACTATCCCAATAAAACTTTTTGCAAACTCTAGCTCATCATTTTTAAAATACATGTTGGGACATGGAGGTGCACACTGATCAATTCCCAGAAACTTATATCCTTGCCCCACAGAAGTCTTAAGATGCCTTGGACACCAAATTCCAATGTCTCTTGGGATGTCTTCTGTTTTCTGAGGACCAAGAAACTGTGTGTGTGGATCAAGGGTTATAGGAACAGTCTCATCACAGTATTGCAATCTGTAAAGATTATAAAAAAATTAAATACATGAAGTCAATATCTGTACTAATCTGCTATTGAATCTGTGTTTCCCAACTATAAATATTACCTTATGCATCCATAATTGATGAGAAGGAATACAAACCTAAACACATTACAGGTTAGGGTTGAGTAGAAAGTTTTGAAATTGATTAAAAACTTGTGGTTGTTCACTAGACCTCAACACATGAATATATGTTAAATACAAAGCAGGTAAACATGAAAGCCCCCTAACTTGGAAAACACTTAGTCAAATAATTTTTAAAATAAATTCTGCTTTTAAGACTAAATATCTAAAAAATGTATCTCAATTAGTAGTTTTCAGACAAAAAAGTACTGACTTGCCTACTTATGGCATATGAAATGTAAGTCCTGGGGAAACTCATTCGTGCGTGTGTGCGTGTGTGTGTGTGTGTGTGTGTGTGTGTGTGTGTGTGTTTTGATGGGGGTTGAACCCAAGGCCTGTGCATGCTAAGCAAGATCTCTACCACTGAGCTATATTCCCCAGCCCCACTTTTGTTTCCTAATGCCAACAAGCAAAGCACATCAATCATGTGACTAAGGTGAGTATAACTAAAATGAATGAAATGAGATTCTTTCCTGGATTGACAGGGTAGAGTTCAAGTTCTTAAGAGAAGGGCAAGAACACCAGTAAGAGGCTGAGGACCAGCTCACCTCATATCACCATTTTATTTAGGTTTGGGTGTTTGCCTCCCTTGTTTATGGACAGACCTTAGGGATACACAGGGATATTTCTGTCTTGTGCAGAACTTTATCACTGGGTCGAGTTTGTACACGCCAGTATTATTTTGAAGGTTCTATGTAGTTAAAAGCAGGGGAAGTTTTTAATGATAAAGCATTTAAATGCACATTAGATAAAAATGGAGAATAATAAAACAAGTTCATAAGCCAAGCATGGCAGGGCACACTTCTAATCCCAGTGATTCACTCTGGAGGCTGAGGCAGGAGGATTTCAAGTTTGAGGCTGGTCTCAGAAACCTAGTGAGACCCTGCCTCAAAAGAAAAAATAAAAAGGGCTGGGGATGTAGTAGAGCATCCCAGGGTTCAATCTCCAAATATGTGTGTGTGTGTACAAGTATGTAATGTCCATAAAATGAACATTCATGTATCTACCAGCTTTATTGAAATGTAGAATTATGTAAGTTTTGCTATCCTTTAAAATAAAACACTACACAGGTTTTATTTCCTTCTCTTTCTTCTCAGAAATATTCATTACTAGAAATTTGATTTATATTCTCACACATTTTAAAATACTTAACTATATTTTTTGCTAACAATAACTTCGCACAGTATTGTGGGTTTTGAACTTTACATAAGTGACAAGCTGTATACCACACTGCAATTCCCTTTATAAAACTCAACACTACATGTTTTCAGACCTATCTATGTTGATAGATTTAGGTCAGCTACATTCATTTTATCAAGTGTATGGTAGTATTCTTGTGTGTATATCACAAATTGTTAATCATTCTTATGTAATGGATTTTTAGACTTTTTTCCTATTTTACAAAGAAAAATGATTACTTAATTGATATTTTAGCTGATGACTCCTTATTTGTGCAAGAGTTTCATAGAAGAGGATTCCTTGGGTGTAGCACATAAGCACCTGCAACTTACCATATATCATTCAATTATGCATCTACCAGAGTGTAGGTCCCGCAAAGGTTCTATAGTTTCTTCAATTTAGAAATAAACTGCCAGAAAGCTAGTCGGCTTCCTTCCCCAATTTATTAAATGAGATCTCACTATATGAACAGAATATTTAAAATTCCAAATCCCCAATGTCTGGAGAATAGAAAAACAGAAGTAATAAATAAAGACTAATGTGAAATTTAGTGAATTGATAAGGTTCATTCATGAGTTAACTGTGCTAAAAATTCCTATTTTTGTAATATGAACTCTTATTATAAATGATCAACCCAAGCATTGTTTATTATGTTTATTCACTATCATGGAAATGCCCAGACTGAATTTTCTTTAAGAGAAAAAAATATATTTCTGAGATTTTTATATGCAATAAAGAGAATTCACTTTGCCAAATATTACACTAACACCAATCTAAAGGCATATGTAATGAAAAGTACTTTGGCCTTAACATGGTAGACTATTTCACATTATAAGACTGCCTGTTAACAAGCACTTTTGCATCATTTTCAATTTGAAATGCACTTATTAATTTAAGAATTCGGCACACTGCAATGGGTGAGGAGTGATAAACCATACCAATAAAGTGTTTTTGTGAAAGCAAAGCAGATATACATTCTGGGGGGAAATGCTGGACTATTATAATAAAGACAGGAAAATGCGAGAAAGAAAAACAGCACAGTATAATAGACAATAGTAAGATCCCAAGACTCTCAGGTGGTATGGTGGATATGCACTACCATGGGTAGAGTGAGAAGAAGCACAACAGGTCACAATGAGAGGCATAATCTGTTAGAAAGCTGTCAAAGGAACGCAGAAAGCCTCATTTGCCAAGAGGCTCCTCCTCACATCCGAATGTGTGCCTGTGCTCTGACAAGCTGAGGAACCCACAGGCCTCAGAGAATTACCTTTTTATCTTTCCAAGACAAAGTACCTTCTGGTATCCAGAGCCACAGGGTCCTACTGCTTCTCAAACAGGAGAAGCTGTCATTATGTTTTTGTCACAAAGTTGACTATGGTAAACCCTTCATTATGCTAGAAACCTTTAGCAGGCTAGAATTAGGGTTTTAATCAGAAATCCCCTTTTTCATGTCTTCAAAGTTAGACGCCATAAAAACTTGAAGCTTTTATTTACAGAAATGAAGAGAACAAAATTTCTCTACTGTAGAGCACACCAGAATTATACTTATGTGTTGACCCAATTAACCTTTTATAGAGGGCATTGTTTATGGGTTTGCTTGATATGAGCAGGATACAGTTTAACACAGGGGCTTACACAGTTTTTTAAAACGAGGATTCTACTTCCAATCCTAAGTATCAAGTATTCTCATATGTGAGATAAATTTGGTTTGGTTTAATTATTAAAAAAAATGTAGTTTCTTAACAAAATCAAAATACAAAAATACAAACTCCAAAGGAGATGGTAATTACAGCATAGGCCCCAGAGTAAATTTCTGTAAGTTATAACCTCTTCTGCTTTGAAATTGAGTGGCAATTCCATAAAAACAAAGTGTTTTCTCCAATGGCCTTATCATCTTCAAATATAAAATTATTTCATCTTCCAGTTCCCTCTATTAAGTAAGATCCAGGACAACAGAAATTTATGAATGTAGAGTGCTGCATGACTCGCCAGTTTCTTCACCTCTTCTGCTGTCACCATCCTTGGTGGTTTGACCATCCATGTGGAAAACCCACTCTGGTTTCTTAGCTCCCCAACTTGCTAATTTTCCATGCGTATCCATAACCCCCCTGGGATACCTGCAATCACAAGGAACCTGCCACAGCCTACAGATGTACACTATCTCCAAAAGTTAACTCAAGTATCCTGCTCTTGGTCTACAAGCTCCTATCTTTGTAGTTTGTTTATTAAAAAATGTCTG
Organism: Sciurus carolinensis; assembly: GCF_902686445.1. Lineage (NCBI taxonomy): Eukaryota > Metazoa > Chordata > Mammalia > Rodentia > Sciuridae > Sciurus > Sciurus carolinensis. Next base: position 35,706,181 of record NC_062213.1, read on the forward strand.
CTGTGCCTTTTTTTGTAAACCTCACTGAAATCTCCTCAACCTTGTCTGCATACAGCACTCTTTCCATTTCTTCATTTCATTCCTCATCCATTTAGATTTTCCTGGACCATCATTTCAGTAACACCCTTCTAATTATCCTTCATTTTCTTCCTGTTCCTTTATCTTTGCATTGAACCCATCTGACAACCCCAACCACAGGTAAATCCAGTAATCTACTTTCCTGCACTTAGCCCCAAGCCACCTATGCTGCTGGAGAAGGTCTCAATAGGTCATACGAGATCCACTACAAATTCACCTGATTTACCTGCATGCAACCAAGTTTTTCCCCTCTACTCACTCCTCCCTTCTCTACACTTATCTCAAATTCATATCCTTTCTCCCCAGATTCTCCACAAAGGACCTTGACTCTTAGTACTTCAAAACAGAAATAGAAACTGGCAAGTAGGATTCTTCCAACAATCCTTACCAGACATACAACTCCACCTACATCTGTAGCCAACTTTTCCTCTTGCGGTTTACAGCAGCAGCTACTCCTATCCATGGCCAACACTGTGTCTGTGCTTGGGATCCTACCTCCTTCGCTGAAACTTCTATAGACAATCTCCTCTACTTCAGACATACTTGCCTGTTCCTTGTTCCCAGCAGTTCTTACAGTAGTTGGATCTTTCCCATTAAAATAAAACCTCCCCTGACCATCCTCTTCTGGCCCCCACACTCTCTTCCTCTGCTTTATAGCCAGATTTCCTGAGAAATATCCATGTGTCTTGCTTCGCTTTCCACTCACCCTTTCATGCACCGCAACCTTTCCTTTCCACATTCATCCAGTGAAAAAGAATTTTTTTTTTTTTTTTTTGGACTGGCAACACCTGACACTTCCTTTGCCTTAAATGCCTTTTTCTCTGGACACACATTTCCTAGCTTCCCTGTTCTCCAATGGCCTTATCATCTTCAAATATAAATATATTATTTCATCTTCCAGTTCCCTCCACTAAGTAGTAAGATCCAGGACAACAGAAATTTATGGATGTAAGAGTGCTGCATGACTCGCCAGTTTCTTCACCTCTTCTTTTGCTGTCACCATCCTTGGTGGTTTGACAATCCATGTGGAAAACCCCGACACCAACCAAATGACTGAAGGCTAGCCAGAACGAATGCAAATGGAAAATGTACAATACTTCCAGATAGAGGCAGTTAAGAGAAGGCATGTTTCCATCTTCTCTCTCTCCCATCTACGTGACTGTCAGCACTACAGAATGGGAACAGCCTGGATTCCTGAGATGAACTGCCACGGAGAGCTGCCAACAACACTCATGAGACTGTGATGCAAGTGCCCTGCTCTACACGGAAGCTAACAGCACGTGTCACCCACTGTTAATTTAACATACACAGAGACCTTCTCAATGCTCTCAGCATTAAAAACATGCAAGACGGGCTCCGAATGGTTCGACCGCTGCTTCTCTCTCCTTCCTTGTCTTGCACCAGTCTTTCTTATTCTCACCACTGTAGCCACACTGGCTTTATAATTCCCAAATATGCCAAGCTCCCTCCTGTCACAGGGTTTCTATTGTGAAAGTACTCCTACTGTCCAAACGCTCTTCTCTCCTCTCATTGCCCAGTTACCTCGGTCAACCTTCATCTCAGCAGTCACCTCCTTCCCTATCCCCCAGTTAGGCCAAAGGTACCACTATACATTCTCAAGGAACTATGTACATCTCCTTTGTTCTATCATCACAGTCTTAACTTTTCGCTTATTGGCATAATTATTTGATTATTTTCTGTCCATCCCACCTTACTCTAGGTTTTCTGTAAGCAAGAACAAAGTCTGTTTACTGCAATCATTATGTATGCAATGTCTACCACCATTTTTGCCTGGTGTATATTAGGTGTGCAATAAACATTATTGAATTAAATAACGAAAGCCTGTCACTAACACTGTGAAGAGTTAACAATATTAAAATACATTAGTAGCTTTTAGGGAAAAACATAATTTACCTGTCACATTCAAGTTCCTCAGGCCATCTGATCCCAAAAGTGTCAATTAATTTTTACAATCAGAAAATACTTTCTCACAAAATTTACGACAAGGTGGAACCACATGAATTTGGTCTGTGCAGGTAGGTACAAAGCTTTGCAAAGGAAAGTTTCAACATTTGGTGAACATTCCAGATTTGCAAGAGGAAGAAAATGCTGCAAAGGAAATAGCAAAACAAGGTTAGAAATATTTTCATCGCAAATAAATGAAGTTTATTTACTGTTTAAAGTATATACTTTTCACTTTACTCCAAAAGAATCTTAAATCTCCCTCTCAATACAAATTTTGAGGACATCAGTATGTTTTAGCTGTTAGATGCAAGATCCCTTTATACAAAATGGATGCTATTATTTTATTCAATTACACATTTTTAAGAAGACAAGGATTATTCTAGCAAAACTGCTTGTCAGAGTCACCAATAAACTCCACATTGTCAAGTCCAATGCTAAATTCTACTCAACAATCAACACAAAGGATCTTATCCTCTTTGTGAGGCACTTTGTTCATTTGTCTTCTAGGATACTAACTCTCCTGGAATTTCTACCTATTTTACTGGCTGTTTCTTTGTCTGATCCTTTTTCCTATCCTGATTCTAAATATTGAAATGCTTCAGTCCCTAGAATTCTCAAGCTATACTCACTCCTCAGGGGAAACTCGCTGGCCCCGTTCTCTCCTGTGAAGTCTAGACTCTAGTGAACATCTGCTTTCTGAACAACTCCACTTGGCTGTCAACAGGCATCTCAAATCCAATATATCTAAAACACGACTCAATCCCATTACAGATTTAACCCACAAACACTCTCTCCTCGGTCTACCCCACCTCAGTAAAAGTTACCACAATTCACCAAGTTGCTCAGACCAAGAATCTTGATTGATTTTTACTTCTCTCTTCTTTCATCCTATATCAAATCCATCAGCAAATCCTGCTGGCTCTCTTTTGGAAATATATTCTCAATCTAACCATTTCTTACTATTCACAACCATTCTAAGCACTGTATGTTTCACCTACATTACTGAAAAACCCTCCTAACAGGTCTCACTACTTCCCACCCTGTGAATCTTACAGTCCATTTTTCATATCAATCCTTATTCCCACCAATGTGATTCTTAAAAATCTAAGTTTGTCCTTTTTCAGAGACGTTCACAAAATACATTCTGAAGTCTTCACCAAGTCCTGTAAGGTCCCTAACTCTGATATATCGCCATATTCATTTTTTACCATTCTTTCTCTTTTTCACTCCACTGTCACCAAATGAAACTTTTGCTTCTCATTTCATGTATATTTCTGCCTCAGAATTTTTGTATTTGCTGTTCCGTTCAATTCTTCCACCAAATAATCACATGGTTATTGTCCTTATTTGAGTCTGTTTAACTGTCACGTTAGAGAGGCATTCTCTACCCAACCTACCTAAAAATTGTCTAATCATTCTCCATCCCATTGCTCTAATTTGTACTTCTTTTAAGCCCTTACCAACATATAACATTGTATTATATATAGTTTATTTCTAATATCTGCCTTTTCCACTAGGAATGTAATTCTATGAGGAAAGAGACTTTTGTCTATTCTGTTCCACTGTTTTTGTTGTTTGTGATGCTAGGAAGTGAACGCAAGGCCTTATGCATGCTAGGCAAGCACTCTACCTAGTTATATCCCTCGCCCTCTGCTCACTGATAAATCCCCAGAGCCTATAACAATGTATGCTACATAGTGATTTATCTATATTTACTGAAAAACGAATGTTTTCCAGAACAATGAGTGAACATGACAAGGTGTGTCAATAAAAATTTCAGAGCATTAAAATAAGGAGAAGATCCTAACTGCTTCCAGAGGGAATAAAAGGGCATATGGTTGAATTAAATTTTGAATACTTGGTAATATCACATGCTAGAAGGCAATAAAGAAATAACTCCAAAATTCTGAAGAAAGTTACTTTCAAACTTATACCTAGCCAAATATTTTGGTGAGGTTAAATCGTGATATTTTTGGCTCTATCAATTATTTTTAATTTAATTTTGAGTATCCCTTTTTAGAAAGCAACCAGAGAATGTAGTATTCCTGAAACACACTGAAGAGATATATGAATAAACCAAGAAGGAAAATAATATGAAACTCAGGAATTACTTCATCTAGTACTGAAAAACATCAAGAGGAATCCTCAGTAGGGCAGAATCTAGTCTAGAACACAATCAGAGCATATTGATAGGAGGACAGAGGCTGAAGGAAAAAGATCTCCAGGGAATGGGAATGGAGTACCGGAATTGACAGATTATATGATATTTAGACCCCTTGGGAAATTGTCGCTAGATGATTGACAAGTCTGTTAAGGCATCTGAAAAATGTCAGCAGTAGGTACATAAAGCAAAATAGGGATAAATAAAATTATTGCATTAACTGTGGGGGGAGGAGGTCTTTTTAAATAATGTATGTGAGTATACTATTCAACTCAGCAATGTACAATATTGATATATTTAGTAACGCTAGCACTGATTACTGATTTAGTTAAAACTGTCTTAGAAGATTGGGAAGAGAAATAAAAATGGAGGAAAAGAAAAATGAATTATCAACTACCACAGCAGGAAAGAACAAGAGCTACTGCTTAAAGTTCTAACTTGATGAATTAATAAATAACAAAGTAAACATACTGGTCTGAATATGGCTTACACGCCAGAACACCTAGAAGGGTTCAAAGTGCCTGCCGCTGGGGAGCAGGTCTGGGATAGATGCGGGCAGCGTGTGCAAGGACTCCTCCTTTTCTGTCAAAAGCCTTTTAGTATTGAGGGTTTTTCCCCCAGCTTTATTCAGGTAAAATTAATTGGTATATAATAAATGGAGTATGTATAAAGTGTACAATTGTATAAGTTTTGAAACCATCACCACAATCAAGGTAATAAATATAACCATCACCATCCAGTTTCTCCTACCCCTTTGTAATTCCTCTTTTTCCACTCCCTATACCTTCCTTTCCCTTATTCCCTCCTCAGTAATCTCTCACCCCTGGCAGGTACTGATTAGTTTCTATACTACGGAGTGGTATTTTCTTAAGTTTACGTAAGTGGAATGCATAGTATGTTCTCTTTTTATTGCTGGCTTCTTTCACCCAGAATCATTATTTTGAGATTCATCCATTTTGCTTCATGTATCAGTAGCTTATTCATCTTAATTGCTGAGTAGTATTCCATTGTATGGCTATACCATCATTTGTTTATCTATTTACTTGATGGACAGTCTGATGTATTCAAAGGACCTTTGAATATGACTACCTACTAGTAGACAGTTAATAAATAGAGCTATGCTGACCAGAGACTTTAGGTTAAGGATATAGATTTGAAAATCATCAGTATAAAAATGGACACTGAAAGAATCTGATTGACATTATGCAGAATGGATATTAAGAGAAGATGAAAATCCTGATTCAGGGGAATTGTACTAAACCTATTATTAGTATTTAATTCCTCCCCAAATGCCACTGAAAAAAGATGAAAAGGTTAAAGATGAAAAACTAAAATCCATAATTACATAAGAAAAAAAGAAACAGGAAAAATTCTCATCAATTACTATAAACTTGGAAACATTTCTGGAAGATATAAAGAAGGAATGAGGACTGATACTTCATCAGGATGGTCAGCACAATAGCTCTGGACATAAAAAAAATTCAGATTCTAGATACTGCAACATACACTTTAAGATGCATTGCTGAGCACTGGATAGACCTAATAAAATTTCCTTAAAATATATAAAGTAAAAACTGACAAAACTACAAGGACGATTTCATGATCATAATAAGAAATTTCAATATATCTTAATAGATAAGACAGAAAATTAATAAATAAATATGAGATATGATTAGAGTACTACAATTAACAAATGTGATTTAAAGGGTGCATACAGACAGAACCCATACACAATAATTAGAGGATGTTGGACCCAAGGAAGTTTCACCTGTCCACTACAGTTGGTATTCTGCATCTCTCTATTGAATGACTATCAGAGGCCCAAGTCTTTGCCACATAACAGGAAATTATTGGACAGCAAACAGCACAAGACTTTCTCAATTTCCTTTATCCTGGGGATGGCAGAGGGGACGGTGCCCAACTGTGCGACCAACCTCCTTTGGGACTGAAGTGGAGGGAAGAAGACATGAGTACCTGGTGCATTTACTTCTTTGTTTACTCTCCCACAAAAGCCTAGTTCCTAAATTTTTTGAGTATCCGATAATCAGATTCTTTGGTAGAAAGAATTAAAACATACTGTATTTTATTTTATTTATTTATTTTTTGTGGTGCTGGGGAGTTTGACCCAGGGCCTCATGCTTGCAAGGCAAGCACTCTACCAACTGAGCTATATCCCCAGCCCAAAACATACTGTATTTTAATTCTAACTCAGAAGACATTTTGCAATAGCCATGATAAACTTGATGTTCAGCAGTAAAGAACTAAATCATCCAGTTCGAGAGTTGGCAAAATGAAAATCTACACTAAAACAATTTTCTTACAAGACACACATGGAAACCATGTCCCTTGTTTAATTCTTATACAGTGCCAATGTTGGTTAATCCCATAATGCTGGTGTTCACACACTGTGCAGAGGACAAAACCAGATTGTTGAACACTCAAAATCCTTCAGAGGCCAGGCAGGTAGATTCACAGGGGTATAAGAAAATGGAGGTTTGGGGGTAGCATCTGCTACTCAACTCCAGTAAGGTGTTATTTGGAAAGGTGGGCACAGAAATTGTCAGATTGGGCACAAGAAAACAATGAATTTTTAGATTTGGGCACTTTAATTTACACATTTAAAACATGTATGGACAAACAAAATATATCTTTGTGTCAAGACTCAGTGAGATCACCAACTTCCAAGTTTTGCTGCAAACAAACAGACAAAAAATTCTTGGAAGGAAACCAAGAAGACCAAGTCAATTATTTTCAAAGTGCTGTGTGCCTCCACGTGCACATGCACATCTTGCCAAGAAACATTTTCTTTAAATAAGAAGTTACAAAGAACCTGAGTTATTAAATAAATAAAGGCACAGCTGCTCTGACTGAGGAGGAAGCCCTCCCTGCAGAGAAACCTCTCACCATTTCCCTCACTACCAATGACCTCAAAGCACCTCCAGAAATCACAGGTTGAAAACCACTAACATAATCCAAACCCTCAGATTGTAAGTGAGAAAACTGAAGCCAATTTCTTATTGGAAATTATTATTCAAATTCCAAAATCTACTCTGAATAGAATCTAGATATCCTTATTCATGATCCAGTGGTATTCTTAGCAAGACTACAGCTGCTGATAACAAATCAGAGCTTTGCTTATTCAGCACTTAACCATAAATGAGGCACTGTGTTTTTAAAATACCATTTACCTTTACAACAACCTTGTGAGATAGATGTTCTTATGTCCACCTTGCAGACAAGGTAGTGGGGCTTGGAGAGGTTAAATCTCTTTGTACAGCCATAAAAGTAGTAAGTAGCAAAGGAGGATATGAACCTGGGTCCACATGACTCCAGAGGACGCCCTCTTGAACCTTCACACGAAGGTTCTCCCTGAGAATCACCCTTCCCAGAGCACTGGACAGGCAAAAATGCCAATAAGAATGAGAGGAAGAAAAGATATCAAGAGAGAACTGTAAATATTTACATGAAACAAACTCTCCAGTTTGAAAAAACAAATATTCACAGGTCACAGATCAAACTATAAAACCTCAAACTATGTTCATCATTCCAGATAATATGCGTACTTCCTAAAGCAGGTAATTTTGAACACATAATTCAGAAACAAACAATGGCACTTTAAATAATAAATCAGCCTATGATTGAACTTAGTGTATCAATCAGTTGAAAACATAACTTGAAGAACATATTACCCTAATCTTTGAAGAAAAATCTTAATAGGAATCATGTTCATCCACAAAATGTCCAAGGCACCCTTCTCAGAATCAACCTTCAGATATAAAAACTACTAACCTGACTCACTGCAATATTTATGTCCATATAGTTTTATACTCTGAAATTCATCAGATTATTACACTAGTATTTAGCATACTTAGTGCATGTAAACTTGTGAATTGAGCAAATATTCAAACTTCCTGGTCTACTCAGTCTGTTCCCTTTCTTCCCACTTTGGGACACTCACTTACTGCCCTAGGGCCTTCATGATCTCACTTATGAATTGTTTGTTTTGTATTTCATTCTCAAAACAAATTCATCCAATAACTAACCACAATAAAAGTATCAAAATGCTTTTGAGAGTCTACCATTCAATAATAGACAAAATAGTCCTTTAATTTCAATTTTAATCCTCAGAGAAATAAAAGACTCCTTCAAGGAAATGGTCAGTCTCTGGCAGAAATCCCTAGACATGGTTGTTACTATTAGTACTGGTAGAATTGAAGGAGGAAGAGGCAATTCAGAAGGCAATTTGCACCTCTGTTCTGAAAAACAGCCTAAGCTAAACAGTAAAATAAATGGGTAATGAGAACCAAAATACATGGAGTACTTTATGTAATCTTTTTCTGGAAATAATGCTAGTATTTTAATCCTAACTGAATTCTAGGTACTCTTTACCTACCTGTGCCACCACTGACAGAAATTTGTTTCTGAATTTCAGAATCCACTAGTAAAATGAGAGCCACAAACTACTGGATGATTTCTGAGGACACTAACGACTCAATAGCTTTGAAGAGGGTAACAAAGACTTGAGTAGCAGACTAGAGATAAGTTTCAAATCGACTGTAGATACTACAATGAAATTTTCTCTTTGAAAATTCAGTGAACATTTGCTGTCTTCATCTGCCCAGCAGTCCTGTTTTTGGGGAATTCCAAAGCAGGGGAGATACTGTAGAAGATAATGAGGAATGTAGGGATGCAAATTGGCAACAAAAACATAGGCTTAGCCATTTAGATGCTCCAGGTATTGTGATTCCTTGGGGGGATGGCTGGGTGAAGAACAGGTACAATTTAGGCAGCTGGAGAGGGATCAACACTCTCCCTGCAGTGCCAAATTAAGTATCTAATGACAATGGTTCAGAAAGTGTCCAACGGTATTGGTCTTGGTGACACACTGATCCTACAATGTGTGTCTTGGTTCCCTCTGCCCCTCCACATATTTTGAATCTGTGAATCTCCAGCCTCCCTGTGAATTCTACAAGCTGTTTTATATCCATTAGTTTTCTGTTTAAATTAGCCAGAATTGGTTTCTGTTCTTTGTAGCCAAGAAGACCGACTAGTGTGGAAGTTACACAAAGAATACGTTGTAAGTGGCCTCAGCAAAATGGGTGAGTTCTAGGACTGGTTTTCTGGCCTAACTTGAGACTAAAAGCAGTAAACAGTCATTAAGATTTGGAGCAAAACAGTAAATTGAGTTATCCTTTTAATCGCTTAGATTCTACATACATCTTAGGACCCAGTGAAAACAATGCTTCTGGGAAATCAAATGACTGCCACCAGAGAAGAAGAAAACAGAATGAAGAAAATGAATTATTAAAAGATTACGGTGTGAGGTTAGGGCTTCTAATGGCACTGACTTAAGAAGAGAATGACAAAAGAGCATCCCTAGATTCTTGACTCAAGGTATGAAGTACAAGTACTCAGAGGACTCAAGACAAAGCTGAATACCAAATGCAGTTTGATTTTGCTGGCTGCCAATTTACAATGCACAATTTTTCCTCCACATAAAAGATCTGGTGATACTGTGGTTAGGAAGCAGTGAGACCCAGAGTTCTGAGGTAAGGATGAGTGACAAGATTCACAGTATTATACTCATAGTACTCTGAACCCACAGCCCTCAAGGCAGATCCTCCTCATGGAAAGACTTATTCTGTAAGAAAAAAATAGCTTCAAGCTCCAAATTTCCCTTCAAAGTCTCACCCTATAACTAGAGTTCCACCCCAGCATGCCCTAGGAGGGAAAAAACAAAATCAAATCTGGGGGGAAAAAAAGGCTTATAAATTAGTGGTAAGACACTGTGAAGATTGATCTCTGAGGTTTCTAGATTGAAGAAAAAAAGAAAACAATTTTGGATGGAGTTAATATATACTGATGGGTTTTATTTCTCAGAGATTCTAGATTCAGTGTGCCAGCTTTAGACAAAGGGCTTTTGGAATTCAGATAATAAATTGTGCTCTTGACAGAGGCTTAGTGGGACCCCCAATCCAACCCACTGTGATTTCCTAAGTCTCACATGTATACCTTAAAAGCTGTATTTAGCAAAAACACAATCTCCATATTGGTTTTCTGGATGTCACTATGGTAGGAAGGGTCAAACAAAAACCATTAGAGGTCTCCCTCCCTCCCTACCTACCACGACAGAAAATCAAAAGCAATACTGTAGACCAAGCAGGTTTTCCGTGATAGTGACACCATCAAAAATGTATTCACCTGCCCATTTTAACATTCCAGTGCAACTGGATATGTTGTTACAAACTGTCTGAAGCAATCATAATCAAATGGTTAAGGTGCTTTTCCAGATATGGTTTCTCTACCATAGGCAAATCAGTACAACCCTCCACCTTGTATGCACTTCTAATGTAGTCAGTACTCTCTTCTGTGAAAGTAATTTGCTTTTTACCAGCAAGGATAGTGTTATACCTTGGCCAACTTGCCCTAAGAAGCATTATCAAAGAGTGGTCCTCAATCAACCGCATCAGTATTTCTCCATCCCATCTCAGATCTACTGATTTAGGAAAACTGAGGGTAGGGCCAAAGATCTGTTTTGTAACAATTACTTCAGCTGATGCTGATGCATTTCAAAATTTGAGAGGCACTGCCTTAGGGTAACATCTGTTCTTCAGCTCTGTGCCTCCATTTCACTGTCAGAGATCATTTCACATGAAATAATGGTTCACCACACTGAAGACATAAAGTTGATAAAGCCATAGACACATACTCTAAATGCCACAGTATGCTACAAAGGCAAATGAGATTAACCCTACATAAGCAAAAGGGTCTTCTCACCTTGGTTCTGCTACTAGTTTCTGACAGAAACAGAACACAACAATGGAATATCTGGAGATAACTCAAGCTACCTCTCATGAACTAGGTATTATCGACCTCACCTACTCAAAATGCCAGGTGTATCCAATAGTATTCCATTTGCAAGAGGCTAAGCAGATCTTAGCTCATGCTAAAGTTGCATGAGCATTCTCAAAATGCCTACTTCTGCCATATTACCATCTTTTTCTTAAAACATCTATAGTTTCTTCTGACCAAATGACTGAAAAGGAACAATTATAGCCTGGTTTACACAAGGTGGCTCAGCCAAACTCAACTTAAAGGTGGTCCTAGTGGGCTGAATTTCAATTATTATGTCTATTCTGTATTGTTGCTAGAAACGTGGTCTGAAATAAGAAGTCACATTGATTCAAGAGATATATCTTATAGTACAACCAGATAGGGACTTTGTAAAGCAAAGCTGAAGAACTGGTGATTAGGAGTCTGGAAAAGCAGTATGTGAATGCACTTCTTCAAATAAGCCTATAATTTAAAAATATTTTTGTTGCATATGAATGTAAACCAAAACCCCTCCATGTGGAGGAAGCACTTAAACAAGAAGGCAAAATAATCTACTCTGTGGAGGTCAGTCAGACTTTTCTCTAGTTACTCCAGGATTTATTAGGCTTTGTAACAAGAGGGAAAAGGTAGCAGGAAGGGGTACCCCAATTTAATAGCATGACAACTTCTCCCTCAGGCTGATCTGGCTATTTAGGAGCAGTCAAGTTGTCAGAAGCAGAACAGCAGCCAACATTAAGCTCTCAAGCACCATAAAAAGAGGATCATCCACCTATCTAATTTCAGGTTAAGACTCTGGATCCCTTCCATTCAAGACTTGGCCTCACTGAAATTCCCTTTTTATAATGTCCCCAAGTAAATTGTTCCTGCATCAGAGTCTTAGTTACAGCTTGTTTCCTAAGGGTGAGCTTGAATTCCAGCCCGTCCATTGAGCCTATGAGCTGCCCATTAATCTTCTAATCAATTCTTTTTCCTTCTTTCTTTTTTAATCAATTAAATTTATCATCTCTAATCAATTATTTTTCTGTTTAACCCTATCTCAGGTGGAAAGGATGCAGAAAAAGAAGAAAATTATTCAAAATACAAGGAAAGGAGGCTTTTTTTTTTTTTAAAGAATTAAAGGACTTAAAGAGGTATATAAATAAAGGAATAACCAGAGCAAAATAATACTAAAATAGGTCTAAAAGTGTTTTCTGGAAATGAATAATATGGGCTAAAAAAGTAATCTACTAGGTCTCTGCTAAAAAATAGAGCTAAAAGTGTTATAATAAAAACAGATTGTCTTACATATTTCCTCCACCAGAGTGTAAATTCCATGAGGGCACAGAGGTCTGTTTGGTCCATTATAGTATGGCGAGTACCTGAATGGTGCCCCAGGTAGTTATTGATTTAGGCATTCAAATACTTGAACAAACGGACACCAGCTGGTCTGGTATATAGGGAAAGGACCATTGAGCTCCCCATGCTAATGTTAATGGGAGAAACCATACCATGGTCCTGGGGTTGGCAACAATAATATCCCAAAGAGAAAAACTAGGATAGGATTCTAACTGAGAGAGAATGAAAAAAGAAATGTGTTTGATAATTTCAAAATTATATAAAATGGAGTCTAAGCAGAGTGGTCCCATAGCAGCATCTTGGCTGTGTCTTGCCTCCACTAGTACTGAGATACAGGACATATACTTGTCAATTGAAGCATAAATCAGAATCCCATCAGTACATGGAAGTAAGGCACCTTATGAAAGCCATGTGACTTCAAAGTATCTGATTCTCAGCTCAGGATTTATGCTTTCTACCCCTGGTCTTCATAACCACTAAATCCCATGAAATGATAAAAGCCTTATACTTGTTTTACAAAGGTTTCAAAAAGAAAGCTGACTTTAGTGATGGTGATAAAAATGGAAAGCAAGTCAAGCAATCTTAAAAAAAGCGATTAAACAAACAAACAAACAAAAAAAAGTGATGAACCTCAGCAAGACACAGACTCACTGAAGTCTAAAGGGTCCTGAAATATTTTCAGTTACACTTCACAGAGCAAGTGGTTACAAAAGTGTGGTGTAAATTCTTTGAGAAAAATCAATGGGCTACTGCATGAAAGAGTGGTGTAAACTCTTGCATGTTTTCAGGAATGTGATGAATTTCAGGCAAGTCAGCTTCTTTTTAAAAAAAATTCAAGCCTGAAAAGAATAAAAGGCAGGAATTTACAATATTTCCATAATGGAAAACTTATTTTTTAAAAAAAATATTTCTTGGCAGGGAACATTAAATATTTTAAATTATTTCTCCCAAAGACCTTTCTTTTAGAAATCAGACAAATATACTTATTAACTGATTGGTACTACAAAACAATCTATTTAATGGTCAATGTTTTAGTTTAGAACTAATAACTTGAAAAGCTATAATTCTGTGGAAACTATACATTCAGGTACACATTAAAGCTATGCACTCAGGTACACAATCAACAAATGTTAATGAACACATGACAAATATACAAACTAGAATAATAAAGTCTCATTACCTACATGTCACACTCTGAAGGAGAGGATATGATAAGAACACAACGGTCTTCCCACGATCTGACAGGACCATGTACCTTTGTGACCAAGCTCTCCTGAGGGCACAACAATAACCACCTAGACCATGGAACACACCAAGGAGAGGAATAGGAACTCTGTGCCTATCAGCAGAACCTTCCAGGAGAAATATTAATTACCCTTTCTGTTCAATACAGGTCTACCCTTATTCTATAGATTCAAAGAAAGCAGGCAGGGTGCTTTCCCTACGTTTGCAACAAAGGAAGGTAAGCTTGCAGTTCTACATTTAAAACACCATGACAGTTATTATAATACTGACTTGGAACACTTTCAGTGTCATTTCATTTTATATGATTAATATCTGACTTTTACAGTAGTTACAGTCATTTTTTAGATCATATTCCCTGAAAATCAGGTTAATCACACTGAACATTTTTTCCCCTTATGTATTTGGACACAGGGTAGAGAACAAGGAGGAAAGGTGATAGGTGAGAGCAGGATGGGGTCCCTGCATTCTTCTAAAAGCAGAAAAATAAAAATGCCTAAAAGCCACTGGATAATAGGTTTTTTCTTAGAAGTCTGTTGATCCAGTTTTTCTCCATCCTTTTATTTTTAATTGAATAGAGACATTTCATAGTACATATTAACAGGTGGAAAGAAAAGCCTTTGGGGGGGGCAGGGGTGTGGGGGGGTTTATTTCTCTTTAGACTATTTAAAAGTGGAATGGCCACATGATGTTCCAAACACAATACATGACTTTGCTTTTGCCTGGACCTCCATGAAGGCAATTCAAAGGAAAAATACAATATTCCTGTTTCCATTTTCCCTAGATTGGTCTCAGCTTTTTATGATGAAATCAGTCTCTCAGGGGAGTCAAACCTCACAATTTGAGAAACAATGCCCTAGATATGAAACAAAAGGAACACAATGGAAAACCAGCAGCCATTTGTTTTTCCACTTGGGAGCCTTAGAATGTACAACATCCTTTTCATTACAAAGCCAAGTTACTATTCAGAATTGTAAATTAACTCTTTGTAATACAAATGATTTTAGTTTCAGATAATAAAGAAAAACTGAAGTCCCTTATTTCAAGTAATCTCTGAAACAAAACTTAAGATTTGTGATTATCTCAGACTCTTCTGGCTTGTGATAAGCCTGACTTCAACAAATGCATATAGAAAGTAAATGACATAAAATTCAGGTGACATATTGATAACAATGCACAATAATGTTCATTTATTACATGATATGGTATCCTTAAAACATTTTCAAGTACTATGAGGCTCAGTCAAATATGGTCCCCCTATTTTTGTAATACAGTAAAGTGTTACCAAAACATAGCACTCCTTTGTTCATATACTGTCTATGACAGCTTTTCTGCTATAGTTATAGAGATGAATAGCTGTGACAGAGACCATATGAACTCCAAAGTCAGAAGTATTTGGCCCTTTACAGAAAAAAGTTTGCAATCCCTATTCTTTTTTTTTTTTTTTAATTTTGATTCATTGTGCACAAATGGAGTACAACTTTCATTTCTCTATACATGAATTTTGTGTATCATATATGTACATAGAGTAACGATGCCTGTCTCTTTTTATTATCTTTCCTTTCCCCCTCCCCACCCCTCATTTTCCTCTACACAATCCATCCTTCCTCCATTCTTGCCTCCCCCACCCCTTGCCTCTTCCCCCTTAGGAATCATCCTCCACTTTCAGAGAAATCATTCGGCCTTTGGTTTTTTGGTGCGATCCCTATTCTTAAACCAATGGGTCTTGAACTTTAACATTCAAAACACCTGGACAGCTTGTTAAAACACAGTTTCCTAGGCTCTATTTTGAAATATCATGAATTAGTAGGTCGAGATGGAATCCACAAACTTGCATTTCTAACAAGCTCACAGTCACTGGTCTATGAACTAAACTTCGAAAACTACAGCTCTAAAGTATCTCATAAAATCACAGATTAATGACCATAAATGCCTAAACTCTACAAAACAGGCTAGTTGTCACAAAATGGAAACTGAGGGTTAAAAGAAGAAAGAGGTGGATCTCTTGACTTATATGGAATTCTTGGCTAAGAAAGTACAATTCATTGTCATAACCAACAGGCAATTCTTCAGAACCTCGCCCTATCATTAATTCAGTGGAAATTTAACAGGGACCAGCAGGAACCAAAGGCAGTTGGGTTGAAAGTGTAAAACCCAATCTATTTTTTACAGAAGCTATAAAAGATATTCTTAATAAAAGCTAAAGTACTCACAATCATAATCTAGTACTTGACTGGAGTATTAATTTAAGTACTCAAGCATAATGTTTGAAACATACCTGACACAGTTTATAATCCAATGGTCCACTCAAAAGATGAATTCCTTTAGTTTGTATAAAATAAATGATTAAAAATCAAATTCTTTAAACAAATCCTAACAAATATATGTAGAGCTAATATAGGAAAGAAAATAGAGAATATCAACTGATAAATTTCATTAGAGCTAGGTTCAGCAGAACAAAAATGGATGCTATGTAAACCACCTAAAAATATTAGAATGTCTCTCACTTGAACACTGTAGAGGTAGATAGAGGATAGAGGTGGAAGGTAAGAACTGGAAGAAAAATGCTCTCTCATTGACTTACTGGGACAGAAAACACCACCTTTTTCTTTATTTAGCTTTTATTGAGCATCTAGCATGCACAGAGACATTGCACTAGGCATTAAGAATAAAGATGAGGGCTGAGGATATAGCTCAGTTGGTAGAGTGCTTGCCTTGCAAGCACAAGGCCCTGGGTTCGATCCCCAGCACCACAAAAAAAAAAAAAAAAAAAAAAAAAAAAAAAGAATAAAGATGAATAAAGACCATCCCTCCTTCAACAAGTTCACCATCTAAAGACTCATAAATAACTGCAATACAACATGTAAAGTACATGAACTGTTATAAATATTAAGTGTCATAAGAGTATAGAATGGGCTCATTAATGCTTGGGAGAAAGGGGAAAGAAGGCCTCACTAAAAAGAGTCATTGCTTTAACTGAGACAAAGAAACCTAGGTGGAGAAAGAAGGGCAGGTAGAGGGCTTATCAGAAGACACAAAAATGTGCGAAGGTACAGAGATAAGAGTGATATGAATCTGAGTTCCACAAATGGGTCAGGCTGGCTGAATCAGAGTATGCAGTATGGGAAAAAGACAGGAAAGCAGGGTCCCACAAGACAAGTTTGGAAACACTCTAGAAGCAGGTCTTTATTTTCCTGACTTTAGGCATATGGTAAAGAATTTTAACCTCAAGGTGGACTGTATGCATTTGCATTTTAATAAAATCACTTTGGCACCACTAGAAAAGACAGAATGAAGGTTAGGGGTTTTATTTTTTATCTCATAAGACTTTGTAGTTAAGATCCTGATGAAAGGGATTAAAAAAAAAAAGGCAAAGCTGGAAAAAAAATCACCTCATTTTTATCTAAATGGAGTCTGCAAAAAAGTTGAAAAGACTGAAATTTACACATTATATTCTGAATCTTTGGAAATATATCTTGCTTATTCAACAAAATTAAAGGTATTTTAAAAAAAGGTGAAAGATAACATTATGGATTATGCTGACAGAGAAAACTGTGTCAGAGTCAGATCGCAGTGCTCAAACCTTGGACAAATCACAATTTCTCTGGGCTGAATAATGTAGGGTTCAGGGGTTCTTAACTTTAGCCCCAAATAGAAGTACATTTCAATATAATTGGCTTCTTTTATAATCCTACCCATCTTATTTATTTAAATTTTAAAACATTAACCCTTGAGAAGGGTTTAATGGCAAGAAAGTTTAAGAAGTTCTGCATGACCTTTTGGTTTATTTACAAGTCTCAAATGGTAGGATTTTGGCATTCAATATAGGAAGTAGGAAAGAATGCTCCTGGCTAAGAACAAACAGAAATGGGACAGTAGGAAAAGCACAACACTACAGACCAAAAAATTATAGAGAGATTAAAACTTTGACCCAGGTTGATATTATTTTTGCCTGTTCACGTTCCCTTCTCCTTTTGGAGACTCAGGTGAATGCTGTTATGAATGCTGTTTGATAGCTTTCTTCTTTTGTATCCTTAAGCCTACTGAAATGTGATTCATAGAAAATGTTGATTAGTGAAGCCTATGAGAAAGTTTATATAATGAAGAGATTGGTAATATCAGTAATCAAATAAAGAAGGTAAGACCAAAAAGCCTTCTTGATAATGTCTAGACACAAAACTACCTGGGAAAGAAGTTAGGTAAATAAAAACCAAAAAACAAACAAACAAAACTTCTCGTTTTTAAGTCAGAAAAGAAATCTTTTTTTTTTTTTTTTTTTTTTTTATAAAGATAGGAGTGGAACAAAAATAGTTGTCACTGTCTTACAATTATAGGCCTTTTTTAATAGCAGGGATACATCTCTCCCCTATCTTTACAATGGTATTCCAGATAAGGAACTCAAGTCTAAATGTTAAGAGCTTATAAAATCACTGTTAGCATTCAAAATGTATGTAGCTACTACACCGGAAAGAACCAGATTAAGATAAAATACTTTAAAAACACTACTGAAACATGAGTTATATGTATTATCATAAGAGGAAATGTGGATGATGGAATCATTGCTTGATGGTATTCCCACTGCATACTTTATTTTAATCAAATTAAACTATCAAAAAGGTTCTGATAAATCAATGAAAATCTTGCTGCACCATTTGTTCAGTGTCTAAAAGGACATCTCGCATTGGATTGAAAAACCACTGAAAGATGCTGATAAAATAATCTGTAGTATCTTTTAAAATGGTATCTACTTTAAAAGCTTTCCTTTTTTAGACATTAGTCTACAGTGAAGTAGTTAGACAACTGTTCAACTGAACAATGGAAGAACTTCAAAGTTGCATAATCAAACCTGGTCAGTTTTTAAAAAAATAGTACCTAAATTAGATCTGAAGGGATTTCATCTCTTAGAAACAATCTGAGGGGGAAAAAATCTTTACCACCCTCAGACCATTTATTTTTTTTTTACGGGAAAAAAAGACTATGAAAATAGCACATTTGTTCTTTCTTTCATGAGACTTATCAACCTAACAGATCTGTATGGGAGGGTAGGTTCCTGTCTCTACAGGTAGCTGTTTCTTCCCACGCCTCCCTAGCAATTTGCATATCTCTAAACCAGAGGCAAGTAACTGAGGCACCTAAGGCAATCTTTAGTGTCACTGCTCCTCACCTGATTTGTGGTTTCATTTAACAAGTATTTTATAAAGAATACTTAAGTACTGTATTTAAAAACTAGTCACTTTTAAAAAACTAGTTTTTAGTAAAACACTGTCTGCAGCCCCCAACATATTCCAATAATTTATTTGCTTTGGAAAAACTAAGCTGAGTAAACATTAAAACTACTTAATAAAACATGTAAGTTTCTTCACTTTCAGTCCAGGCAATATAGATTATATATTCAGTGAATTGGAAAATACAGAATTCATATTTCTAGAGCAGCTATTGTACTGAATTGCAAAAAGCAAAATATTTTCCAGGTGCAAGATATTTCGAAAGTCATTCAGAACCAAACTTCATGATAAAATAAACCTTATCTTAAGCAAATTACTAAAGAAGGCTCCAACTGTACACAAAATATGTCAGCAGGGGGACTGAATTTTCAAAAGGATTTTTCAAAATATGATTTGTACAAAACTTGTAAAATTCTTTGATGCGTTTAAAAATAAAAGTTTATTTTAGACCAAAGCATAAACCATTTTTCAACAAAGTCATGATGAACCACTCACCTCCATTTCCACAGCAGCAATACTCTGGTCATAATGACCCATCAAATTAGGGAAAAATGTCATGTTGTAGGCCATTTTCATGCATCTGGGAACGGTAATTGGTTCACAGGTGAAGAGACTATGCCCCCTTATGAGGGGCAGAAAAACACACATTAACAAAAATGGGTACAGTTCCATTTTCTTCGAATTCCTGATTTTACCACATGGCTTGGATTAATTGCTTTTCACCATCATCAGAAGGTTCCCATCTAAAGATAAAATGTTCAAATTCCTCATTTCATTATTTCGCCAATTTGAAGGAACCCGTTTTCCTGGAAACGAGTTCTGGGTCAATTGCTGTAAAAACAACCCAGAGAGTGTTATCATAAAAACATTTGTCATAAAATCAAATGCAAGTCAAAGTGCAGAGTTAAGATTTTTGTTCTAGGTAACATTGGGAAAACGACGGAAAATTCCATCCTAGCAAGATACTCTTTAATCTGCTTTGGCATATAATATATCATTTGCTGAGGAAATCTCATCCCTAGGGAACTGATGATTGAAGGTTTATGTTGTATGGAACATGGGTTTAAGCGGGGCAGAGAATGAGTTGGAGAAAAAAGGAATGCTGGTGTAAGTTAGGACCACGTTAAAAGGCACTAATACAACCATAAAATCCAAGGGTCCTTTTTGGTAATATTATTACACACAAGAAAACAGATCCAGGGAAATTCCTTAAAACCTAAGGAGTTGTTAAACCTTTAAAGACTCTAAAAAGCCAGCTTCTGTGGCAAGTCTTCTGGGGATATACTTTTCCTGTTTTTTCAAAAGGCCAACTAGAGGGAGACTTCTAGGATTCTTCCTGTGGAGGGGCGAAACCAGTTTTCATGGAATGGGGGCGGGTGTGTGTGAAGAGGGCGTAATGATGTCGTCGAAATGGGAACAGGAGCGAATCTGTCCCGGCCGACAGATTGCGATGGCGGTCCTGTGGGTTCCGAAGCATGATTTCTGTGATTCTGTTAATCCCTTTTAATTGACTCCTAATGGCCAGAGTTCCCTTTTTTCTCCACCTCACCCCTTTACCCCGTGTTTCCTACAGCACAAACCTTCAATCATCAGTTCCCTAGAGATGACATTTCCCCGCAAACCACAGCCCCCAACCCAGCCCGGGGCAGTCTTCCAGCGCCCCCACTCCCGGACACCTGTCCCAGGCCCGGAGCGCGGCAGCAGCGTCCCCGGCCTGCTCGGCGGCCCGGCATCGCATTTCAGGAGTTGGCTCTCACTTGCGAGGAAACTTTGGCTGCGCCGCCGCCTCCCCAGCACCTGCGGCTCCATCCCGAGCGCGCCGGAGCCCGCCCCGCACCGTCCAGGCCCCCAGCCCGCCCCGCACCCCCGCAGGCCCGCTCCGCTGGCCCAAGACCTGCCTCCGCGGCCATCCGCCCGGTCGGGGCCCGGGAGCCTCACCTCGGACGGCGCTGCAAGGCCACTCTCCCTCCCCGTCGCCGTCCCCCCCGCAACCTCGGACGGCACCGGGGAGTGTCCGGGTCTCGAGCTGCCTCCGGGGCCGCACGGGGAGCGAGAGCTGAGCGATCCCGCGAGACTGCGCCGCCAGGTCGGGCGGGCAGGTCCGGGCTCGCGGCGGCGGCGGCGGGGGACTGGCCCTCCGCCCGGCCCCGCCCGCACGGCGCCCGCCGGGCCTGGTTCGGCCGCTCGCCCCGCCCGGCCCGGCCCGGCCCGGGAGAACAGTCCGTCGGGGCGCGGGGTCCGGCCGAGCGCCGGGAAGGCCCGCAGCTTGCCGTCGGGTACGGTAGCTGAAGCACAGGGCTGCGCGGTAGCTCGCCCTCGGCCCGGAGGGCTTCATCCTAGGATTTTAAAAAAAAATTTTTTTAAGCTTATGGCGATTCTTAAAATTCAGCTCCCTTTGGAACCCACTTTGGCATTCCAGGAACCCTTAAATGGAGCCGAGGTGCTCTGCAATGTCACTTGCCCTAGTGACCCGAGTTCCGTAACGGATAACTTCCAGAATAACTGCCCTTTTAAAAAAAAGCAATTAATTCAGGGATCTGGTTACCAGCATTAAGTGCAGATGGCAGTGGGATTTCGAACCCTGGCAGATCCTAGGCTTTCATTGATGCAAAACTGTAATAGAAAGTTGTATTGCTTTAAAAGTCAAGCTAGTTTTTAGTTCCAGCTCTGCCACACATCATCCCAAATAAATTACCTATCTTTCAGAGTCTCTGTTCCTTCGATATGTAGAGAATATAATATTTGGAATGATAGTTCATGTTTTCTGAAGACTAAACCGGGATAGTGTCAAATCCTTTACATTCATTTACGTCTAATTCGTAGGACCCCTGTATGAGGTAGACAGAAATGTATATGAAAAAAATGAACTTGTGGAAGCTCTTTGACAAATGGAAAATGACTTAAACGGAGGCGATTGCCAGGTAAACCATCCTGCTGCAGAAAATGGATGTCACATTTCAGTACCTGGAGCAAGGGCATCACAGACTAACCAGAAGTAAGAGTTTTGAAATCTGCAAAACATGGAAATGTGGAAAGTCTTGAATTTGGAGAAGGGTATTCCTTCCCAGCTTTACCAAGAGCTTAGCACTCATGTTAGGGAAGAGGTGTGACTTACTAATCTTCTGTTTGCTTGTTTGTTTTGAAGTACTAGGAACTGAACACAGGGTCTTCCTCTAGGCAAGGACTGTACCACTCAGCTATATCCCCATCCCTTTTTATTTCGTTTTGAGACAGGTTCTAAATTGCCTAAATTGCCTGGGCTAGTCTTGAATTTGCAATCCTCCTGCCTCAGTCTCCTAGCTGGGATTACAAGTGTGCACCATCATGTAGGGAAGTCCATTTGCTAACCTTTGTTGAGTTTTACCTCTACGTTCATAAGAGATATTGGTCTGTAGTTTTATTGTAGGGCTTTGTCTGGCTTTGGTATTAGGGCAATGCTGCTCTCATAGAAGTTATAAAGTGTTCCCTCTGCCTCTATTTTCTGGAAAAGATTTTAGGGAATTGTCTGACATTAATTTGAAGAATCTCTCAATCATTATTGCTGTAAATATTTCTGTTGTTCCTTTTTCCTTTTTGTCTCCTCCTGGTATTCCCATTGGCTACATGTGATATTTTTGTAGTTGTCTTACAGTTCTTGTATAATATTTTTTTTCTTCAGTTTTTTCTTTTCTTTTCAGTTCGGAAGTTTCTATTGGTATATCCTCAAATCGAGATTCTTTTCTCAAACTTTTCCAGTCTATAAATGAGCCCATCAGAAGCATTCTTTATATCTGTTAACAGTGTTTTCATATCTAGCAATTCTTATTCTTCCTTAGAACTTCCATCTCTTTGCTTATATTATCCATTTGTTCTTGCATATTATCTACTTTTTCCTTTATAGTCCTTAGCATATTAATCCTAGTTATTTTAACTTTCTGGTCTGATTATTCCAATATTTATTCCATATCTGAATTTAGTTCTAATGCTTGCTCTATCTCTTCAAACTATGGTTTTTGTTTTATACTATGCCTTGTAAATTTTGGTTGAAAGTTGGATATGATGGAGTAGGAGAAATGAACTGTGGCAATAGGGATTTAGTAATGTGGTATTAAGGGTGTGTGGGGAGGGGAAACATTCTATAGACCTGTGATTAGATCTGTTTTGGTGAGCCTGTGTCACTGGGCTTTGAACTTCACAAGTACTTCTCAGTTTTTAGGCCTCCTTCAGTGGGATAGGATGGCTAGGGGGCACTGAGATTGGACATTTCCCTTCCCCAAGATTGATTATATGCTGATAAAACCCCTCAATAGATTAGGTTCTGGTAAAATAGTTTCTCTTGAGCACAGGCCTTGCTAAGAAAAACACAATCTTCAAGCATCATGTTAGTTAGCTTTCTGCTACTGTAACAAAATACCTGAGATAACTGACTTATAAGGAGGAAAGGTTTGTTTTGGTTCATGGTTTCAGAGGTTTTGGTTCACTATCTCTTGGCCCCATTGTTTTTGGGCCTGTGGCAAGGCAGTAAATCATGGCTGGAGAGTGGGGTAGAAGAAGTTACTCAATTCATAGTAGCTGAAAAGTAAAGACGGATAGGAAGGAACTGTCACTGATGAATTGCTAGAGGCTCACATAGACAAGTCTGAGAGTTCAAACTTCCAAAGGGCCTATTCTTTAGAGAGCATACTCATACTTCTGTGAGTTTTATCTCCAGAAGCTCTGCCAGGTTCTCTCAGTGAAGATCAGAGAAAAATACCCTCCTGTACCCAACATGGAGTGGGGAGAAAGTAATCATTCTGAAATATGACTCCTGTAGTTTGGGAATGTCCCCCAGAGGCCCATGTATTAAAGACTTGGTTGGCTCCTAGCTTGCAGCCCTATTCAGAGGTGTTGGTGGGTCATGTAAGAGGTGGTGCCTCTCTCAGTCACTTTTTTGTCCAGGTCTTGAATGCTCTATCCATGGTTCCAGTTCCCCCAGGTAACTTAGGGGAATCTATGAACATGGCATAGAGATTAGTCTTTATTTAAAAACTGACTTTTGTATGAAATGCATTATCCATTGCTCTCTACTCTAAAAGCTAACTGCTGCAGTGTTTGTAGCATAGCAATTAACCTTTCAGTTGTATCCATTATGATTAGCCAGAAATAATATAATTTCTAATTAATACCCCCAGTATTACTGGAAGAATAAAATCAGTATAGTAGTAACATGACACAGCAGGAAAGAGCCACATATTTTAATGACAGTTTGATGTATAAGACTGCCTCTTTGGAGCTCTGGTATTGTCATTTGCAATTAGAGATTTATAATGCTACAGAAAAACAGTCTTAGCTCTATTACTGCTTTGATTTATATTTTGTGCCTGTAATTCACCCTGCTAGGTTTTGTTTTTAGTAACTTCAATACCTAATATCTGGTCATCTTTACTTTTTAATAGCTTTTGTTTTTTAGCAAAGCAGCAAAGTTAAGTCAGATATTAGAAAAAGTATTTTCCTCAAAGGCATCTAGAAAAGGGCTCCCTAGGGGCTGGGGATATAGCTCAGTGGGTAGAGTACTTACCTTGCAAGCACAAGGCCCTGGGTTCAATCCCCAGCACTGCAAAAAGAAAAGGGCTTCCTACCTCAAATTTAGTTATTTGGAAAAAAATTAATTTCCTTTGATACAAAAATTCCAATTTTATTCCAATCATACCTGCTGCGTTGCTCCTGAGTATATATGATTTTTAAAAACTGTCTTAAAAACAAATGAGATAAATTAATGATTAGAGGAATTAATATTGTTAAATGTCCTTACTACCTAAATGATCTAGATTCAAAATTTCTGGAAGTTTTCACAGAAATAGAAAAATCAATGCTCTAATCCATATGGAACCAAGCAAGCAAGACTAAATAACTAAAGAAATCTTGAGAAAGAAAAACAAAACTTGAAACATTAGACTTCCTGATTTTAAACTGAATCACAAAGTTATTATAACTTAAACCGTGTGTTATTGGCATAAAAGTAGACATGTAGACCAATGGAGCAGCATAGAGATCCAGAATTAAATCTATTCATATAGTCTACTAATCTTTGATGAGAGTAACAAGAATACACAATGGGGAAAGGATAGTCTCCCAAAAAGTGGTGCTGAGACAAATCTTATCTTACCCATATACACAAATGAACTAGAAATGGATTTCATGAAAATCTAGGTGTCCTAGAAGAACACCTATAGAAAGACCGTTTGAAGTTGATCTTTGCCAATGTTTTTGGATATGACACCAAAAGCATAGGCGACAAAGCAAAAAGAGACAAGTGGAGACCAGGGAAGCAGAGTGATTCATGTGAAGTTTTTGTTGTTGTTGTTGTTGTTGTTTTGTTTTGTTTAAAAAAAAATTTTTTTTCAGTTGTAGATGGACTCAATACCTTTATTTTACGTATTTTTATGCAGTGCTGAGGATCAAACCCTGGGCCTCACATGTGCTAGGCAAGCATTCTACCACTGAGCCACAACCACGGCCCTCAGGTGAGTTTTGAGGCAGTTAACAACATTTAGAATAGTTGTACTGATTTCTCCTGGAACAGGGTGGATGATGGAAGGAGAATTAACTGATTTGTTTGTTTGTTTTACTACTAACAACCCTATACAGATAGTTAACATATCACTTTTATAAAATTTAAAACCCTTTGAAGGGAGATCAGACACTGGGAAGTCTATGCACATGCAAGTTTTCAAAGGAAAATCGTTGAACCAGGGCAAACCATGCCAGCCTTTATCCCTCCCTCCCTTCCTCCAATCCAGAGACCCAGCTTGCCAAAAGGAGTTCATGGGAAGAGGAAATTCTTCTCCTACATCGCTTTACCTTCTGCATTAGTGATGAAGATTTTCTTCTCATCAGGGGGGTTTCTCCACTATCCTCTTTTTTACTTTTATTTTTTGTATTTTTTCCCCACACAGTCATATTTGTAAGTAGAATTGAATTACCCTTAAGGTGGTTTTAGCCTTCAAGTAATTCCATTAAGGAAAAACTAAAACCACAATAAAAACTTGGGTCAGTTTTTGTTTCTTTAAAAATATAGTTTGGGATGATTACTTTCATTTTAATTTTAATACATGGTTCTTACTTAAATGACTGTTTTTGCTCAAGTTGAATGTATTGTAATCTTAAGGATAGTGTTTTTTTTTTTTTAAAGCAAGAGATGACTTAACAGGAATATCATGAATAAAATATTTCCATTTTAGTAAAAACTCTGGGTAGGATAAATGTTGCATTTTAATTTGATTAACAAATCCATTATAGCATAAATGGCTACAAGAGAATTACCTGGACAGCTTAATAACTTGAGATACCTGAGGTTGTAAAAGCCCCTCTATGTGCTTACCATAACTGTAGGACAAGTATGAGAGTGTTGGGATGTTTTCCTCAGTAAAACTTTAATTGATTTGAAACAAAAAATGCAATTGACAAGGTTTCAGTTGGGTGAGACCAGGATATGGGGGAAAGAATATAGAAAAAAAGATTTATTTCCAAGGAAACACAGAAACTGTAAACATTGTCTCTTGTGACTGATTGGAGTTAGTAGAGACTAAGGTAGAATCTGATGTGCAAAGGGGACTCCTATAATTTTCTTTTTTTTTTTTTTTACATCAAAATATGTTACCTTTAAAAATATTTTGAAGGTAATAGGAAAATCTCACAGCATAATGTGTATACAAGAGTAAAGGGCAAGAATGAAACCAAAACACAAAGGTGAAAACAAGATACAATTTCATATCTGTAAGAAAGACTAAAATCCCAAAGACTGACAATACCAAATGCTGGCAGAATGTATAAGAAGACATACTGGCAATTTCTTACAAAACTAAACATATTTTTACCATATGATCCAGCAATTGTGTTCCTTGGTATTTATCCAAAGGAGTTGAAAACTTATGCCTACACAAAAGTCTGTATGTAAATGTTTATAGCAGTGTGTTAGTTTTTCATTGCTGTGATCAAAATACCTGACCACAGCAACTTAAAGGAGGGAAAGTTTATTTGGGGATCATGTTTCAAGAGGTCTCAGTCCATGGTCAGTGAACTCCATTGCTCTAGGCATGAGGTGAGAAAGAATGTCATGGGGGAAGAACGTGGCAAAGGAAAATTCCTCAGCTCATGGCAGCCAGGGAGGAGAGTGAGAGAGGAGGTACGGACAAAACAATAGAATCCCATGGGCATGCACCCAGTGACCTACCTACTCTAGCCATGCCCCACTTGCCTACAGTTACCACCCACTTGGTCCATTAGAAATATTAATCCATCAAATGGATTAATCCACTGGTTAGATTTTAGCTCTCATAATCTAATCATTTCATCTCTGAATATTCCTGCATTAATACAGGAACTTTTGGTGGACACCTCATATTTAAACCATCACAAGCAACTTTATTTATAATTGCCAAAATTTGGAGATAAACAAAATGTCCTTCAATAGGGAAAATAACAAACTGTGGCACATTCGATGAAATACTATTCAGCACTAGTAATAAATGAGCTCTTAAGTCATGAAAGACAGGGAGAAATCTTAAATGTGTGTTACTAAGTGAAAGAGGCCAATCATACCATGTGTAATTCCAAATATATGGTATCCTGGAAAAAGCAAAACTATGCAAACAATGAAAATATCAGTAGCTTCCAGAGACTGGGAGGTGGGGGAAATAGGTAGAGCACAGAGTATTTTTAGTTCAGTGAAACTATCCTGTATGATAATACAATGGTAGATAGATGTCACTGTACATCTGTCAAAACCCATAGAAAGTAGGACATCAGGGGTGAACCCTATGTAAATTATGGACTTTGGATGCAATGATGTGTCAGTGTACATGCAAATGTACCACTCTGTTGAACATATCCACAGTGGGAGAGGCTATATATGAGTGCAGGGAATGTGTGGGAACTCTCTTACTTTCTACCCAATTTTGCTGTAAACCTATAACTGCTCCAAAAAGAAAGTATTCTTTTTTTTAAATTTATTTTTATTGTAAACAAATGGGATACATGTTGTTTCTGATTTTACATGGAGTAACAGCATACCATTTGCGTAATCATACATTTACATAGGGTAATGATGTTTCATTCATTCTGTTATTTTTTCCTTCCACCCCACCCCTCCCACCCCTCTTTTCCCTCTATACAGTCCCTCCTTCCTCCATTCTTGCCCCCCTCCACCCCCCATTATGTGTCATCATCTGCTTATCAGTGAGATCATCCGCCTTTTGGATTTTTGAGATTGGCTTATCTCACTTAGCATTATTCTCCAATTTCATCCATTTGCCTGCAAATGCCATAATTTTATTATTCTTTATAGCTGAGTAAAATTCCATTGTATATATATACCACAGTTTCTTTATCCATTCATCAATTGAAGGACATCAGGTTGGTTCCACAGTCTGGCTATTGTGAATTGAGCAGCTATGAACATTGATGTGGCTGTATCTCTGTAGTATGCTGATTTTAAGTCCTTTGGGTATAGGCTGAGGAGTGGGATAGCTGGGTCAAATGGTGGTTCCATTCCAAGTTTTCTAAGGAATCTCCACACTGCTTTCCAGAGTGGCTGCACTAATTTGCAGCCCCACCAGCAATGTATGAGTGTACCTTTTTCCCCACATCCTCTCCAACACCGATTGTTGCTTGTACTCTTGATAATCGCCATTCTAATTGGGGTGAGATGGAATCTTAGTGTAGTTTTGATTTGCATTTCTCTTATTACTAAAGATGCTGAACATTTTTTCATATGTTTGCTGATTTCTTGTAGATCTTCTGTGAAGCGTCTGTTCATATCCTTAGCCCATTTGTTGATTGGATTATTTGTATTCTTGGTGTAGAGTTTTTTGAGTTCTTTATAGATTCTGGAAATTAGTGCTCTATCTGAAGTATGAGTGGCAAAGATATTCTCCCACTCTGTAGGCTCTTTACATTGCTGATAGTTTCCTTTGCTGAGAGAAAGCTTTTTAGTTTGAATTTATCCCAGTTGTTGATTATTGCTTTTATTTCTTGTGCTATGGGAGTCCTATTAAGGAAGTCTGATCCTAAGCCAATAAGGTGAAGATTTGGACCTACTTTTTCTTCTATAAGATGCAAGGTCTCTGGTCTGATTTTGAGGTCTTTGATCCATTTTGAGTTGATTTTTGTGCAGGGTGAGAGATAGGGGTTTAGTTTCATTCTGTTGCATATGGTTTTCCAGTTTTCCCAGCACCATTTGTTGAAGAGACTATCTTTTCTCCATTGCATATTTTTGGCACCTTTGTCTAGTATGAGAAAATTGTATAAGAAAGTATTCTTGAAAGATGGAGAAAGAGGAAGGAAAAAAGAAAAAAGAAAAGAGGTCTGCAAAAACATCCCAGAAGACTCCCATCTGTCTTTTGAGAATCCAATGGTTAATTTGAAGGAATGTGAGGAGTCAAAAACTGTAGGCAAGAAAAAGCTAAGATTACAGAAGTGCCCTAAAACATTAGTAGACAGTGGGTAAAGCAAAAGGAAGGTCCATATGCAAAAACACAGGCATTCACCACTCTTCCTAGAGGCAGGTGTCAAATCCCTAACAGTGGGGTTGGGGCAGAGGGTGATAGAGAATTCCCATTCCCACATTAAGTCAGTATTTGAGTCCTACTGTGTGTGTGTGTGTGTGTGTGTGTGTGTGTGTGTGTGTGGAAATGGGGGGTGTGCTGAGAGGTGTCTTAAAAAAATTCACAATGACACCCAGCTGGGTGGCACACACCTGTAATCCTAGAGGCTGCGGAGGCTGAGGTAGGAGGATCATCAGTTCAAAACCAGCCTCAGCAACTTTGCAAGACCCTAAGCAACTTAATGAGACCCTGTCTCTAAGTAAACTATTTTAAAAAGGGCTGGGTATATGGCTCAGTGGTTAAGTGCCCCTGGGTTCAATCCTGGTACCAAAAAATAAAAAATCCACAATTAGTAGGAAAATGAGTGATACAGCCTACTCTAATGGAAAAATTAGACAAGGCAGAGGAAATTTCTAGAAAAGCATATTCGTCTTGATCATGTTTCATCCAGTTTGGCAAATGGAGTTCTTGTTTAAGAAGTCTCATAGCAGACAGCTATGCAGTGTCAGACTGTGAAGAAAATGTTGGCATGGACACATTCCTTGGCTTTTTTTCTTTTGGACTGGTTTAACTATGGTTGAGGTGTTGGCAGTGCATTGTATTCAACAAGAAAAACAGCAATTTGAGACGTTTTATAACTGTCGTGAGCTTCAAGGAAACTATATCTAAGAGAAAAAAAAATCCTAAATCATCTTGGATATTAGGCATGATTATTAGATTTGCCGCAATCATTTTACTTAGCATTTGATTCCCTACATAAACCTTTTTTGCATAAGCCTATCTCATATGTTTTTCTAAATCTGATTTGCAGACATTTCCAGTTCTGGGTAGGATGGAAATTCTTATACTGGGGAATCAATTCTCTTTTAGTAAAGGAGCATTTCTTCTACTTATTCCCATGCCTTTTTAAACATTTCTCCTGATCATAGGTTCTAATTTCAGACTTAATAGTGAGATTCCTCAAAAACAGACAGCAAGAAAAATGACTTTTAGGCCAAAGAAACCTAGAAAAAGAATGAGGTATTTGGTGATATCCCAGACTTTCTGAAGAGCACCTGGTGAAAACATCAGAAAATATAACCACCAGTTTTTGTGACTGTAAGTATAGTTCCTGCAGACAACCCTCCGCTTCAGAACAGAGCAAGAAGCAATGTAGTATAACTAATAGCAAGAGCTATAGCTTTAGTCTTCCTGGGTTCCTGGGCTGGACTTCTAACTCTGTGTCTTAGAAACCTGCCATTATTTCTATCTCTGTAAAATCAGTTCATTTTCTCACTAGCTATTATGAGACTTACAATTAATTTACCTAATGCATTAAGACTATTGTCTGTCAATAGTAAAGATGCCCAATTAATGTGGGCTATTACCAGGTTCGTTAGGGGAAAGCCTGGAGGCCTTCTGGAATATAGGCAGATGACAATGGTATAAACTATTATGATTGGGCCATCAGGCATTCCCTATACTTCTCCTTCATCTTAGGAGGTACTTTTGAGAATCACGTGGCAACCATGTATTGTTGCCCATTTATGTGGTGGTTCTTCTGGTCTCTGCTGAGCTCCCTCAGGCATCTGTGGTCAGCTAGGCCACTCTAATCTAGAGGTCGACTGATCATTGAGGGCAGTTCTCTTTTCTTCCATGAAGTCTCTCAGCCTCTAGTAACCTAGGGTTTGTTCACTGTGAGTCTTGGGGTTTCTGGAAGGAGATTGAAACCATGCAATGCCTTTTGAAGTCTAGGCTCAGAATTGGCTTAATGTTGCTTCTGCTGTATTCTTTTGAGCAAAGCAAGACACAAGGTCAGCCCAGATTCAAGGGAGTGTATCGCGTTCCCTCTGGCCGCAGAGAGAGACACGACAAATGTCTGAAGCTTTGGAAGTTTATTATGCACAGTCCCTCTCCTACACTTCTCTTACTCCCAGCTTCCGCGCACTCCCAGCTTCTCTTCTCTCAGCTTCTTCTTACTCCCAGCTTCCGCGCACTTCCAGCTTCTCTTCTCTCGGCTTCTTCTTACTCCCAGCTTCTGCGCACTCCCAGCTTCCAGCTCAGCTTCAGCCTTCGCCCCCCTACTCTCCCACCCACCAGGCTTATATACACTTCAACCAATCAGGGGAGAGTACACGAGGTAAACGTGGACAGCTGCAAGCATAGGATAGGTACACGAGGGGGGCATGCTCTAATCACATCGTTAACTAGCCAATCATTGGAATTCGCTGGTTGTTTACTGTATAGCTGGCCGCTTTTGGCTCAGCGTCAGGCGCCATCTTGACCATGCCCAAGGCTGGGGGTCCCGGAAACCCCGACAGGAGTGGGGAAATACCACCTCTCAATGGAAGGAATTTCAAAGTCATCTTACAAAAGGGAATGAATGGTAAAGGCAAGGGAATAACTACAGCCATTTTTGGAAACCATCTTTTACATTACCCAGTTTAATAATTTCTTTCTCAGCACACCCAGCAGGTGGTCATGTACCTGGAACACCTTCAAAGATGGGCAAGACACTGTTTTACTAGGTAGCTCTCATTGTCGGAATATTCCTCCTTATTATGCCTCTATAAAGACACTGACTCTTATAGAATCTTTGAATCAGAGATCTGAAGGTCATTTAGGCAATGAAGTCTTTAAAACCAGATTACTGCACAGGAAGTCTGCAGTTTCCAGTGATTTTTCCCAATTCTACCATTTGGAACAAAATAAAACATTGTGCATTTGTCACTCATTTGTCTTGAAGTCCTTGTAATCAAGGCTTGGACACTATGTAACAGGTACACTCCTTTCCAGACCATATTCATTCATTTCTTTATGCATTTAACATCTACTAAACAGTTCCCATGGTTCAGGTATTCATCTTAAGATGATTGAGTGTGGACTCTCAAGTCACTTAGATTTGAATCTAAACCTCATTTTAGCACTTGCCATTGCTGTGACTGGAGAAAGTTATTTAATTTCTCTAATTTTCAGTTTCCTTATCTGAAAATGAATATAATGATCCATATCTTGCAGAGAAATTATGATAATTAAATTAAATAATACATGTAAAGTGCCCATTTATAGTGGGCACTCAGTTAATGGTAGTTATTATTATTATTATTATTATTATTATTATTATTATTAAGGGATGGGTACTACTCTGGATATATTTCCTGTGATCCCACTGTCTTCTGGAATCTCAAATTATTCTCCATGTCTTAGTGATACTTCCTTCTTTAGAGTGAGTAATATTTGGCATAGACAATATTGTGTAGTGTAGCAGTTTGAATAAATGACCTTTGTACTCTGACATATCTGGTATTGAATCCTGGCTCAGCCATTTACTACCTCTGTGAATTAAGTTCTGTGATTTAAGACTCTGATTACAAATCTGCAAAATGAAAAGAATTCATAGTTTTGGCATGAGGGTCTGTGAAAGAATGTACATAAAACTCTTGTCATGGTTCCTACATTGCCCACTCC
This sequence comes from Sciurus carolinensis, assembly GCF_902686445.1. Classification (NCBI taxonomy): domain Eukaryota; kingdom Metazoa; phylum Chordata; class Mammalia; order Rodentia; family Sciuridae; genus Sciurus; species Sciurus carolinensis. The sequence goes on from NC_062213.1 coordinate 35,739,030, forward strand.
CCACCACGTGGAAGCTGGGAATTTTATCCATGCACTTTCCTTATGTGCAGCATGGTATCATGGAACAAATCAGAAGAAAACTGGGTCAAGTTGCTCTAGCTCTTGGAGTCTTCACCACAGTGTTCAAGGAAGGGACAAATTCTGTAGTCACCAAGTGTATTAGTCAAGTTTGTATTGCTGTGACCTAAGTATCTGACAAGAACAACTTAGGGGAGGGGAGATTTATTTTGTTTTATGGATTCAGAGTTTTAATCCATGGTGGGCCAACTCCGTTGCTCTGGGCCCAAGGGAGGCAGAACATCATGGTGAAAGAGCATGGTGGAGGAATGCTGCTCCATTGTTCATGACACCAGGAAGCAGAGAGAGAAGGGAAGAGGCCTCTGCCAGTGACCCACCTCCTCTAACCACACCCTACCTGCCTACAGTTACTACCCAGTTGGTTCATTCAAACTAGGATGAACTCATTAGGTTACCACTCTCACAATCCAATCATTTCACCTCTGAACATACCTGCATCAACACAGAAGCTTTTGGGGGTCCCTTGCTATCCAAACACCAGGGTACCTTCCAGCTCCAATAGCCCACGATTCATTCCCACCATGTTGCTTCCTTATTCCTTTTGTCAGAAAAATAATTATATGATGGTGTTGGGGTGACTGTAAAAAGTGCATGAAAAATGGAAATTCAAAGCCCATCCAGATTAGTTAGTTCCATAATTGTGACAGTCTTGGTTGTCCCTCATGATTAACATGACTATGTGGAAAGTCAAGGCTAGATTTTAGGCATTACGCCAGAGCTTTATGTGGTGTTAAACAGAACATGGGACTTCATAGTAGAAAGTGAAAGGACAGGCCATCCAAGATGGCGGACTAGAGGGTGACTGCATCTCCAGTTGCTCCAGAACCCAGGAGTCAAGAAGGGGAGGCATTGAGAGACTCAGACTAAAATAGAGCCACAGGTGAGTCTCGCCCACCAGGTAAAGCTCGGCCTGGGTGGCAGGCCCGGATAGAGGTGGCTTATCGGAGCAGGGCAGGGCAACTAGAGTCTTCCATAGGCAGCCCTGCGCACTCTGATGGTGGGTCCCTCCCACATGGCCAGCTTCTCCAGCTTCTCGGAGCAGGCCCCCCAGTGAGAGCCTTTCTAATCAGAACAAGCTCCAAGTCCCAGAGCCAGCGAGGCATGCTCCGGCCCACAAGCAGCTTCAGGGACCAGAACAGGGCAGCCAGGGACTTCCCCAAGCAACCCGGGCCCCTGTGGCGGGAGGCGCCTTTCAAGGCTAGCTTCTCAGAGCAGACTGCCCAGTGAGAGCCTTTCTACACAGAGCCAACCACAAGTCCCCGAGCCAACGGAGAGCTTTGATCGGCAAGCAGCCTCTGGGATCAGGGCAGGGCAGCCAGAGACTTCTCCAGGCGGCCCTGCCACCTCCGGCGGCAGGCTCTTTCCACGGGGCGATCCAAGATGGCGGACTAGAGGGTGACTGCATCTCCAGTCGCTCCAGAACCCAGGATTCAAGAAGGGGAGGCATTGAGAGACTTGGACTAAAATAGAGTCACAGGGTGAGTCTCCCCCACTGGGTGAAGCTCGGCCTGGGCGGCAGGCACGGATAGGGGCGGCTTATCAGAGCAGGGCAGGGCAGCTAGAGTCTTCCCCAGGTAGCCTTGCACACTCCGGCGGTGGGCTCCTCCCACACGGCCATCTGCGCGGTGCAGGCCCCCCAGTGAGAGCCTTTCCGAACAAAGCCAGCTCCAAGCCCTGAAACCAGTAGGGGGCTAGGGGCAGCTTTCTTCGGAAGCACTACATTCTCAAGTTCCTCCAAGACTTCAGGTTACTGAAGGCTGGGAGGAGATACACTGGAAATCTACAGGGACACTATAAGCCAATAGAGGAAATCTGCAATATCTCAGGGTCCCACTGACATTTGACCAATATGAGAAAACAAGGGAGGAAAATGTCCCAAACAAACCTAGATACTATATCAATAAAACCCAATGACAGCACAACAGAAGAAATGTCAGAAAGGGAGTTCAGAATGTACATAATTAAAACAATCAGGGAAGCAAATGAGGAGATGAAAGAGCAAATGCAGGCATTGAAGGAGGAGATGAAAGAGCAAATACAGGCATTAAATGATCGCACCAATCAACAGTTAAAAGAGCAAATACAGGAAACAAGAGATCATTTCAATAAAGAGTTAGAGATACTGAAAAAAAAACCAAACAAACAGAAATCCTTGAAATGAAGGAAACAATAAACCAAGTTAAAAACTCCATAGAAAGTATAACCAATAGGATAGAACACCTGGAAGACAGAACCTCAGACATTGAAGACAAAATATTTAATCTTGAAAACAAAGTTGACTAAACAGAGAAGATGGTAAGAAATCATGAACAGAATCTACAAGAATTGTGGGATATCATGAAAAGGCCAAATTTAAGAATTATTGGGATTGAGGAAGGCTTAGAGAAACAAACCAAAGGAATGAACTATCTATTCAATGAAATAATATCAGAAAATTTCCCAAATCTGAAGAATGAAATGGAAAACCAAGTACAAGAGGCTTATAGAACTCCAAATATACAAAATTACAACAGACCTACACCAAGGCACATTATTATGAAAATACTTAACATACAAAATAAAGACAGAATTTTAAAGGTCACGAGAGAAAAGAATCAAATTACATTCAGGGGGAAACCAATAAGAATATCAGCAGATTTTTCAATCCAGACCCTAAAAGCTAGAAGGGCCTGGAACAACATTTTTCAAGCCCTGAAAGAAAATGGATGCCAACCAAGAATCTTATACCCAGCAAAACTTACTTTCAGGTTTGATGACGAAATAAGATCCTTCCATGATAAACAAAAGCTAAAGGAATTTACAAAAAGAAAGCTGGCATTACAGAACATTCTCAGCAAAATATTCCATGAGGAAGAGATGAAAAACAACGATGCAAATCAGCAATGGGAGGAACTAGCCCAAAGGAATAGCCAAATAAAGGAGAAACCAAATCATGTCAAAAAACAAAAATGAGTCAAATGACTGGGAATACAAATCATATCACAATAATAACCCTGAATGTTAATGGCCTGAACTCATCAATCAAAAGACATAGACTGGCAGATTGGATTAAAAAGAAAAATCCAACAATATGCTGCCTGCAAGAGACTCACCTCATAGAAAGAGATACCCATAGACTAAAGGTGAAGGGATGGGAAAAAACATACCATGCACACGGACACAGCAAAAAAGCTGGAGTATCCATCCTCATTTCAGATAATGTGGACTTCAAGCCAAAACTAGTCAGAAGGGATAAAGAAGGACATTACATGCTGCTTAAGGGAAGTATAAATCAGCAAGACATAACAATCATAAATATCTATGCCCCAAACATTGGCTCATCCATGTACGTCAAACAAATCCTTCTCAATTCCAGAAATCAAATAGACCACAACACAATAATACTAGGTGATTTTAACACACCTCTCTCACCACTGGATAGATCTTCCAAACAAAAATTGAATAAAGAAACCATAGATCTCAATAACACAATCAACAATTTAGACTTAACGGACATATATAGAATATACCATCCAACAAAGAATGAATACACTTTCTTCTCAGCAGCACATGGGTCCTTCTCTAAAATAGACCATATTTTATGCCACAAAGCTACTGTTAGCAAATACAAGAAGATAGAGATACTACCTTGTACTCTATCAGATCATAATGGATTGAAATTAGAAATAAATGACAGAATAAAAAACAGAAACTTCTCCAACACCTGGAGATTAAATAATACACTATTATATGATGAATGGATAACAGAAGACATCAGGAGGGAAATAAAAAAATTCTTAGAAGTAAATGAGAACAAAGACATATTATATCAAAATCTCTGGGACACTATGAAAGCAGTACTTAGAGGAAGATTTATTTCATGGGGTGCATTCAAAAAAAGAAGTAGAAATCAACAAATAAACGACTTAACACTACAGCTCAAAGCCCTAGAAAAAGTAGAGCAGACCAACACCAAAAGTAGTAGAAGACAGGAAATAGTTAAAATCAGAGCTGAAATCAACAAAATTGAAACAAAAGAAACAATACAAAAAATTAACAAAATAAATAGTTGGTTCTTTGAAAAAATAAACAAAATTGATAAACCCTTAGCCACACTAACAAAGAGAAAGAGGGAGAAAACTCAAATTACTAAAATTCGGAATGAACAAGGAAATATCACAACAGACACGAGTGAAATACAAAACACAATTAAAAGCTATTTTGAAAATCTATACTCCAACAAAACAGAAAACCTCGAAGACATCAACAAATTTCTAGAGACATAAGAATTACCTAAACTGAATGAGGAGGACATACACAACTTAAATAAATCAATTTCAAGCAATGAAATAGAAGAGGTCATCAAAAGCCTACCAACAAAGAAAAGTCCGGGACCAGATGGGTTCTCAGCCGAGTTCTACAAAACCTTTAAAGAAGAGCTCATTCCAATACTCCTCAAAGTATTCCATGAAATAGAAGAGGAGGGAACCCTCCCAAACTCGTTCTATGAAGCCAATATCACCCTGATACCTGAAACAGACAGAGACACATCGAGGAAAGAAAATTTCAGACCAATATCCTTAATGAACATCGACGCAAAAATTCTCAACAAAATTTTAGCAAATCACATACAAAAATATATTAAAAAGATAGTGTACCAACATCAAGTGGGTTTTATCCCAGGGATGCAAGGTTGGTTCAACATCCAGAAATCAATAAATGTCATTCACCATATCAACAGACTTAAAGTTAAGAATCACATGGTTATTTCAATAGATGCAGAAAAAGCATTCGATAAAATACAGCATCCCTTCATGCTCAAAACACTAAAAAAAATTGGGGTAGTGGGAACATTCCTTAACATTATAAAGGCCATTTACGCTAAGGCCATGGCCAATATCATTCTAAATGGTGAAAAACTGAAAGCATTCCCCCTAAAAACTGGAACAAGGCAGGGATGCCTTCTTTCACCACTTCTATTCAACATCGTCCTTGAGACTCTAGCCAGAGCAATTAGACAAACCAAAGAAATTAAAGGGATACGAATTGGAAAAGAAGAACTCGAACTATCCCTGTTCGCTGATGACATGATTATATATTTAGAGGAACCTGGAAATTCCACCAGAAAACTTTTAGAACTCATAAGTGAATTCAGTAAAGTAGCAGGTTACAAGATCAATGCTCATAAATCCAATGCATTTTTATACATAAGTGATGAATCTTCAGAAAGAGAAATTAGGAAAACTACCCCATTCACAATAGTCGCGAAAAAAATAAAATACTTGGGAATCAATCTCACAAAAGAGGTGAAAGACCTCTACAGTGAGAACTACAGAACACTAAAGAAAGAAATTAAAGAAAACCTTAGAAGATGGAAAGATCTCCCATGTTCTTGGATAGGAAGAAATATTGTCAAAATGGCCATACTACCTAAAGTGCTATACAGATTCAATGCAATTCCAATTAAAATCCCAATGATGTACCTTGCAGAAATAGAGCAAGCAATTATGAAATTCATCTGGAAGAATAAAAAACCCAGAATAGCTAAAGCAATCCTCAGTAGAAAGAGCAAAGCAGGGGGTATCGCAATACCAGATCTTCAACTCTACTACAAAGCAATAGTAACAAAAACGGTATGGTATTGGTACCAAAATAGACAGGTAGATCAATGGTACAGAATAGAGGACATGGACACAAACCCAAATAAATACAATTTTCTCATACTAGACAAAGGGTCCAAAAATTTGCAATGGAGAAAAGATAGTCTCTTCAACAAATGGTGCTGGAAAAACTGGAAAACCATATGCAACAGAATGAAATTAAACCCCTATCTCTCACCCTACACAAAACTCAATTCAAAATGGATCAAGGACCTCGGAATCAGACCAGAGACCCTGCATCTTATAGACGAAGAAGTAGGTCCAAACCTTCAACTTGTTGTCTTAGGATCAGACTTCCTTAACAGGACTCCCATAGCACAAGAAATAAAAGCAATAATCTACAACTGGGATAGATTCAAACTAAAAAGCTTTCTCTCAGCAAAGGAAACTCTCAGTAATGTGAAGAGAGAGCCTGCAGAGTGGAGAATATCTTTGCCACTCATACTTCAGATAGAGCGCTAATTTCCAGAATCTATAAAGAACTCAAAAAACTCTACACCAAGAATACAAATAACCCAATCAACAAATGGGCTAAGGAAATGAACGGACACTTCACAGAAGATCTACCAACAATCAACAGATATATGAAAAAATGTTCAACATCTCTAGTAATAAGAGAAATGCAAATCAAAACTACCCTAAGATTTCATCTCACCCCAATTAGAATGGCGATTATCAAGAATACAAGCATCAATAGGTGTTGGCGAGGATGTGGGGAAAAAGGAACACTCATACATTGCTGGTGGGGTTGCAAATTAGTGCAGCCACTCTGGAAAGCAGTATGGAGGTTCCTCAGAAATCTTGGAATGGGAGCATCATTTGACCCAGCTATCCCCCTCCTTGGCCTATACCCAAAGGACTTAAAATCAGCATACTACAGAGATACAGCCACATCAATGTTCATAGCTGCTCAATTCACCATAGCCAGATTGTGGGACCAACCTAGATGCCCTTCAGTTGATGAACGGATAAAGAAACTGTGGCATATATATACAATGGAATATTACTCTGCCATGAAGAATGATACAATTATGGCATTTGCAGGCAAATGGATGAAATTGGAGAATATAATGCTAAGTGAGATAAGCCAATCTCAGAAAACTAAAGGACGAATGATCTCGCTGATAAGCGGATGAGGACATATAATGGGGGTGGGAGGGGTTAGCGTTAGGGTTAGGGTTAGGTTTAGGGTTAGGGATAAGGAGTGTGGTAAGAATGAAGGAAAGAAGGACTGTATAGAGTGAAAAGAGGGGTGGGAAGGGTGGGGGGGAATGGAAAAGATAATGAATCAAACATCATTGCCCTATGTAAATTTATGATTACACAAATGGTATGCCTTGACTCCATGTACAAATAGAGAAACTATTCCATTTGTATACAATAATAATAAAAATAAAAAAGAAAGTGAAAGTGCAAGGACAGGCAACTGGGTGGTCTGTTTTAGAAAGCATGAACCAATGACTAGGGGCTAATTTCCCTTCACTGGTTTAAATACTGTTCAGAGGTGGAAAGGAAGATTGTAGCAAATTTTTCACTTCCATGTTCTAATACCTTAGAAAACTAATAATCTGAGTCTTGGCAAGTGCTTTCAAAATAACTCCCACAGACATGATGAGTAGATGTAATGCAGAAGGGAGAGGGCTGCACAATTATGGATCTTGTGGGCATTTTATTTTCCTTTTATTTTATTTTTTTTAACTTAATGTAAAGAGCTCCCACTAAAGTAAATGTTGTAGCCACAGAAAAATGACAGAGTAATACATGACCTTGCCTGGCTTTGGTGAAAGGCCCGATGTGCCTCCGGGCATGTGAGCACATATTACTAAAGCAATCCACTGTAGCTGCATGCAGGCTATTATTGGGTTAGCTTCCATTTAGGACTCAACATTCTCTTGTGTTTATCCTTTTCTCAAAAGGCTCCTCATAAGTTATCTGAGAAATATGCCATGTTTTACAATGTAGTTGAGCAACGAAAACTTTTTTTTCCCCTACCCTCATGGGAGAATCACTTTACTCCCAGGTGTGTCTCATTAACATTGTTTCTGACTTGGACCAAGATAAGATGCTCCTTCAACACAATTGCAAGGATGGTTCTGTCTTGTGAAATTTCTAACATTTCAATGGGAATGTTGTTCTCTAAGCACCTGACAACATCTAGGCCATATCAACATTGTTTGTGTAAGAGATAAGTCTCCAGAACCTAGTCTGTTCTCTGAAACCTTTGAAAGAACAGAGGAAATTGTTAGAGACATGACTAGGTTTGGCACAAAATATTACATTTTATAATAATTTAAGCCTCTACAATGCATTGGAACTACTATAAAAATGTGTAAGCATTTATATATCTCTTATCTTTAAGAACATGATAAAGAAAAGTCAGACATAAACATGTAGTTAGAGTTAAGCAATGTGTTATAGTTAAAGCCTCTTAGACTGTCATAGTGGTGTCAAAAAAAAAATCGTCCCTGTGAACAAAGCAGAAAACAGCAAGAAAACTTGCATCACTCTCTCAGGTCCAATAAGCATTATTTAACATCATTGTGAACTTCCATAACATATGATAATTAAGTCAGCCTTCCATAACAGTATGCCTATAATGGCATGATAATTAAGCCAAGTGAAAAATACAGTCCATACTATAAGAAGAATGGAGATACAAAATACGTAGCAAATATATTCACAGAATTACAACTAAAAGGGCATTGGGAGACAAATTGAATTACCATCTCCCTATAGACTTTCTGCATCTTACCCCACCTCTAATGATCAAAGATTTGGAAATATTTATTTTGATGATAATTATAATGAACATTTATTGGGCACTTATAGTGAGTCAGGCATTTGCTGAATGGTTACATCATTTTTTTTCATTCTGCCAATAACTCATAATCCTAGGAGGTAAGTTTTATGGTCATTGACGTTTTTACAGATGGCTTTCATGAACTGAGTAGCTTGCCCAAGATTACATGGCTACTGCGTGACACAGCTAGGGTGGAAGGCAAATCTGAGCACTGAGCCTCCACAAGCCATTTGCCTGCTTGCTGAGCTCCAATCTAGTCCTTCCGTGCTCTGCTCTGCATTGTCAATGCTAAATCTGTGCTGTCCAATGTGGAAACCACTAGTCCCATGTGGCTCTTAAAATTAAACTAATTAAAAATTAAATAAATTTCAATTTCAATTCCTCGGTCATGCCTGCCACATTTTAAGCACTCAGTCGTCCCTATGTGGCCAGGACTATTGTAACGTCCCAGTTGCTTTGCCACACTCTATATCGTGCAGTATGGGTTTGCTAGGCCTGTATTCCAGGCCAAACTCAGGTTTGGTGGGGCCCACAGCTGCCCGCCCCACGTCCTTCCTCTGTCCTCCAGCGGCCACCAGGAGAGATGTGACTTCTTTCCCCACAAAAGGATATTGTGCAGTGCACCTTTCAGTTTAGTCGGGCAGTGTCTTTGATCTCTAAACTCTCTATACCCAGACTTGCCTCAGGCCTCCTAAAAATACAGGTTCCTTTAATTCCCTTATTGCTCCACTTTGCTTGCAGAGGGACCACTCTGGTTGGTGCCTCCAGCCGGGGCAGCAACTGTGGCCTTGGGGATTTCTTATTTTATTATATCTAGCTTGAGTCCCCGATCTGCTTTGAATGTCCAGTCTTAAATTCCAGTAAAGTCCTCCCTCCCTGTTTTTCCACCCACCCTGTGGAGAAGTCGCCTATCTGCTTTCTTGGTTTCACACCACAGAGCAGCCAGGTAAATGACCTTCTCTATTCTGCTATCTTGAACCCCCAGCCAGCACAGTTATGGACCATTTTCATTACTGCAGAAAGTACTTCTGGACAAAGTTAAATTCTAGACCCTGGAAACAACATTTCTTTTTAATAAACTTCCCAGTGCCAACGGAAGGCGATTGGAAGAAGCCATTGCTCTTCCTCTAACCTCTGATGACTACAAACTCCACGGTCCTTTGGCAGTTTGAGCATCAGTGGCAGTTTCAAGCGCTGGTGGTGTCTCAGTGGTTCCAGGAACACCGATGAGCTTCAGTAGTATCAGTGATGAAGGCCTGATGCGCCTGCATTTTCTTCTTTCTTCTCTAGCCTTAGTGTGGTAGCAGATTCCCCAGTTATTAACCTCTAACTTATCTTATCCCCAAATTTTGCTCCTTCAGCCCTTCTAGCACTTTTGTAACTATGCCCTCTGTTAAATCCCCTATTTGAAACACCTAGAATCACTAAGCTGTGGTGAAAGGAAATGAAGATTCAAAATAGGGTGACTATTATTTAGACCCAAACTAGAGTGATTATTAACTAGACTAACTGCCTAAACAATTAAAATACTCTGGCAAGGAAAGATATAACCTTTTTTTTTTCTATGATAAAAACTATGTACTACTTAAATAATTCAAAAACATTTTTTAGCAGGGCGTGGTGGCACCTGCCTGTAATCCCAGTGCCTCGGGAGGCTGAGGCAGGAGGACCACAAGTTTAAAGCCAACCTCAGCAACTTAGTGAGGCCCCAAGCAACTTAGTGAAACCCTGTTCCAAAATAGTAAATAAAAAAAGGCTGGGGATGTGCTCAGTGGTTAAGTGCCCTGTGGTTTAATCCCTGGTACCAAAACAAATAAATGAACAAACAAAAACCCAAACAAACAAAACAACAACAAAACATTTTTCAATGTCTGAAGTCATAGGTCTGCTCTTGAATTTTACACTCATGGTAAATTTTTATATATCAACCTAAAATAGATTTCTTAGGAAAACCAAAATAATTAATAAGCATAATTCCATGATTAATCAGCTGATGTTAACCCCACCAAAAATTACAACTTATACCTGCTGTTCTTAACATATTCAATGTTAATGTCACTTATTAATGGTTAAAGTGGTTGAGCACACAGAGGATGGGAAGATCCTAGAATCTTTCCATAAAGGGAAGATATATCATCATTGTCTTCCTACCTCCTCATGCTCCTTCTACCACCTGTTGGTTGGAGAAGGAAAAAATAAAGATGAGGCAGGGCTTCCAAAATGATGGAGCAAGGAGTTCAATTGATTCTCTCACCAGCAAAACAGCTATATAACTGGTAAAAAGGTTTTAAAAATCAAAGTCTCTAGAATTGCCTGAAGAACTTATGATAATGGAGAAACATTAATTCGAGAAAATCTACAAAATTTTGTTAAGAGCAGTGGGAATATGTGGCATTTGAGCTACAACCAGCTGCATTGAGCTTTTGCAACCAACTCTGGGTTGCAAAAAGCTTTACCCCAGGTGCTTGCAACAAGCTTTGGAACTATCCTAACCATGGTGAGGTGGTACCTGCTATAAAAAAGCTTCAATGTTCTTGAGAGAAGTAGAATAAATTAACTGCAGAAGAGCCTATCACCTCAAAAAGAGTGCTAAAACTGGCAGTCCAAAATATGTCGAACTGTTATAGAAAATAATATGGCACGAAGGAACGCTAGCGGGTGCTGAGTCAGAGTAAGTGAGATGGAGAGTCTATTGTGTCCAAGTCATGAGCTCGGCAGGTTATGAGGCTTAATTCCCTAGAACTCTATAAAGACACATCTCTGTAAAAACTGCTTCAATACAAACCATGCAAGAGTCAACTAATCAATAATAGAACTGATTTTTAAAAAGAAAACACAAATGCCTACATTAGAATACTATATGGGTATACTTCTCCAAGTCATCTCCTTAGGAGGCTCCATGCTCACACAGATTCCTTGCCAGTGGTAGATGCTGTTGATTACCCTCCTCTAGTAACCCATACTCATTTATTGTTCCTTTGCATACTGATGACATTCTACTGTGAGCACCTGTGGCTCTCTCAGGGTTTTTCTCATGGCCCATGCACTAGAGGATGGCAGTGCTGGTAAGTTTTCAGTCCTGGAAGCAGCCCCTACCCCATGGGAGGTGTCAGATAAAGATGTCAGCTTCCTTGCTCCTTGGATGGAGTCAACTCTGGCTGCTCTACACATCTCCCAGCAATCCCTGTGGTTTTGAGTCCTAGTTACTCAGACAATAATCTGATCCATATTGGCTAACTTTAATAATATGGGGAATACTCAAGATATAATGCCAAGAGAAAAAAATCTGATACAAAAATTGTTTATACAAGATGCTTTCTATCATATGCACACATATCAAAAGAAATACAGAGAGGTATCAAATGTTTCCAGTGGATATTCCAGGGTGTTGAGATTTAAAGTGATTTAAATTTTCCTCCTTAATGATTGTCTCCATTTTTCAATGTACCCCTGTATTGCTTTTTTAAATCAAGCAAATCATTTTAAGTTATTTTAAAATGCTTGTGAATAGACTATGATGTCATAGTCTAAAACAGAGGTTCTCAAGTGTGGTCCCTGCAGCAACATCACTTGGGGACTTGTTAGAAATGCATATTCTTTAGGACCTATTAAATGACAAAGTGGGACCCTGCAACCTGTATTTTAAGAAAGCACCCCAGGTGATTTTGATGCATGCTAAACTTTAGGACCACTGATCTAAAGGTAACTTTCATTCCACATTCCTGGAAATCCCCAGTAACATTCCATCGATGGGGTCCAAAATTTTCAGTCTTCTAAAATGCATTATTGTGGGTTAAGTGAAGTGATTGGGGTAAGCCTGCTGCAAAGGACAAAAGCTCATCACAGTTGTATGTCTGAATTAAACAGGGGCAAAAATTTGTTGAGTTTATGATAAATATGTTGGTCTTCAGGGCTTATGCACTCTATTGAAATCCAAGGTGCATTTATAGACTGAAGGCTGGACTCATTTAAATGTAATCTGATGGTCATCAAGAGCATTTAATGCCGTGATGTTTCCCAGGACTGGAAAACTTTGGTTTTCTTCATTTCTGCCGCTATGTGCCTGTTGGCTTCACTTCCTCAAGTTTGATTTTTCTTCAGTAATTTTCTCTTTTTCCCCTCTTTTGCCAAGATGGTAGATTTCAATATTTTGTGAAGAAGACCACCATCCACTGAACTTCGGAGCCTGTCCTCAGTTTTTCCCAAGGAATTTTCACCTATTCTAATGTATTACACTTAGTTATTTATGGTCTTTTGTCTCCCCCCATTAAATGGAGGACCCAGATACCTCGCAAGCAAGTCAGTGACTTATACCTCCTCACCTGCCTGGTTCTTAGCACAGGGCTTGGCAGACAGCAAGAGCTCAAGACACATTGCTGAGTGAACAAACAAATGCTATCGTTCATAAAATACATCCATTTTTTCAGCATCAAAATGTTTGACATAGCCAATTTGAATATAAGAAACTTTACCTACATTTATTTTAATATGCAAAGAATCCATGTACTTAAAATAGAAATGTGCTGTGCTGTTTATCATTCTGTTCATTTTTAACTTCATCAATTTTTCAGGAACTTCCAGCAGATGGCACCAATAAATACTGTCATGGGAATGAATTAGAAATTAGTAGGTATTTTTAAACATGAAATTAGAAGTCACAATAAATAAATCTTCTTTATTCAATTAATAATAACAACTGGCATTTATTTGGCATTTTCCCATTTGCAAAGTGCTTTTAAGTCTTTGTCTCAATTCTGCCTCAAATTCTGTATTGAGGATGTTTTATTATATCGTTGAGACTTCTGTTGACAGGTCATTTAGTCACAGTAGCAGGGTATGCTAGTTAATGAGAATGCTGCCATTTTGTATTTGTACTATGCCAATTTTTCCAAAGGCCAAAATTCTGTGTGAACAGTTTGGGTGTGATCCTACATGTGAAGACTGAACAGAAACTCAGACCACAAATAATTTTCTGAACCGTTTCTCTGGTTCATTAGACAATAGTGATTCCTCTCATTTGTTTGGTGCAAATACAAAGCCCTTACTCAGACACATCATACTTTGAGCCTTGCAGTAATCCTATGATGTGGGCTAAACAAGTATTAGGTTCTGGACAAAAATACGTTCCTCATCCCATCACACACCACCTCAGCTCCAGTGACTCAGGCTCACTATCTCATAGATCTTAACAACACTCAAATGATGTCACAATGGCAATTAATATTCATTTCACCTAACAAACTACAGGGAAATACTTAGAAAAGTTCTATCTTGTTTCTAAAGGCACAGTTATCTCATAATAGGTCCCAGATAGGGAATGTCCCTTTTCCCTCTCCTCCCATCTAAACAGTCATTTGCCAGGAAAAGTTGGCATCCCAGTCGTTGCCCATTTTCTGGAAACCAAAAATCCACTCACAGAGGAGTTAGAGACTTCATGTGGATTGCTCTTGAAGCAATTGATGTATGTTTTACAAAATGACCCAGGGTCATGGCAATATCTCAAAAAATGTAAATTGGTCACAGAGGAACTTCAGGCATCTTGAAGGATATGTAGTACACTTCTGAACCATTCACAAGTGAAAATAGCTGAAGGGTTAAGACACAAAATTACTAAATCCCAACCTAATATGATTTATTAATTGCAACTTAATTCACATACCATAAAATTCAACCCTTTAACGTGTATGATTCAGTTGATTTTAGTATATTTGAAATGCTGTGCAAACATCACCACTATTACATTCCAGAACATTTTTATCACCCCCAAAAGAAACCACACACCCATTAGCAGTCACTCTCCATTTACCTCTCCTCACAGCTCTTAGAAGGCACTCGTATACTTTCTGTCTTCATGGATTTGCCTACTCTGAATAATTTATATAAATGAAATCAAACAGTGTGATTTTTTTTGTGACTAACATTTCATTTAGTATAGAGTTTTCAAGGCTCCTTCATGTCTGTTAGGTCTAGCTTGTTTGTGTTGAATAATATTTTGGGGTAGGCCATGGGTTTGGACTAGGTACCTGATTGGGCCCAATAGGACCAACTCAATGTAGAGTTTAATTACAGTTACTGAGCTTTCATTGGTCACAGAAGGCCTTGTAGTCAATTAACTAACAAAGCTGTGAACAATTGACGGGTTAAGTTGTATCCAACTGACTAGTTGATGAATCTGAGGCCAATTAAGTTGTTTTCCATTTCATGTTTTCGTTTTTCTATAAATACTCTCTGACCACGTTGGCTGGAGTCCTCAGAGCTTTCTGTTGTTCTAGTAGCTGTTCACTTCACAAGTCATCATTTGTTCTGTCCAAGCTCCATGAGGTTTATCTGGTTGAAGGAATGTACCCCAATGGTTTTGATGTAGTCACAGAACGGCTCCCATGACTCCCCAGAACATCAAGTAACCAGAGGTAAGTACTCTCGAAGCCCACTGACTCAGTGTTTTCTTGTGGCAACTGGGACAGTGAATTCTCTCTTGAATTCTGGAGCTCCATGGATTTGTGTTTTAAGCTGAGTTGGTTTGAACAAATTTCTTGGTCCAAGTTGGGCTTGGAAGTTGTGACAAGAGACAGGACTAAGTCCTGAAGGGAGGTGTCAGGTGACTAACTGAATGAAACGAAAATGGAATTGAAATGGTTTCAGTAGAAACAGGACTGGATCTTGTAGGGCGGTCTTAAAGTCTGACTGGATCAGACAAAACAAATAAATTGCGCTGGGTTCAGTGCTTGGATGAAGTTGCTAGAAGACCAGGAATTATGGGTTCTACTGGATGCTGGGAGTCTAGAGCCACACTTCCTGGAACTCTATCCACTTTGTGAGAGGTCATAACCTGGGGATCAGACCAAGGGTTAGTTTGTGCTATGAGAGGGCATATAACCTGTTGGTTATGTTTTGGGGGTTGTGGTGACTGTTTGGCTTAGATAGGAATTGGATTAGGCCCAGGGTGATGCACCCTGAACTAAGTAATTTGGTTAAAGAACCCAGGTCAGGTTTCTTGTTTCTGTTTTGAGACCTATGGTTAGTGAAGGAAACCCACACCTATGGAGGAAATCTCCATTTATAAGGATGGCTCCCTCTGTGCACAGGGAGAGGGATGACTGAATCCAGGAAGCTTTACAGTGAAGAAGGCAAAGGCTCTTAGGTCTGGATAATGAGCCTTCCTTTGACTCCCTTTGTCCTAAGTAGGCTTCCTACTTGTGCTTTTCTTGTCTGGTAATGGTGTTTAGAGCAATGATTTGGCAGGTCCATCAAGAAAGGGGTGAAGGTCCCTTGACTAACCCCTGGTTGAAGTAAGTAGTCAGCAGGAGATCAATAACATAATCTCAGTAAATGGTTGGGCGTGGGGAGAATGGGTGAGCCTTGAGGAGAACTGATGGTTGGAACCGAGGTCTGGGTGAGGTGAAATGTCCTGTGATAAGAGTTAATCTTCAGAAGGCTGAAGTCAAGTCCCTTTGAGGATCTGTCTCTAAGTTATTGGAGGGGCTCAGAAAACCTTGCATTCTGTTCTGAAAGGTGTCTTCTACTTTAGATTGTGCAGAGGGGAGTGAGGGGAGGGGTGGGCAGTGGGGATGGGAAGGACGGGAGAATGAGACAGACATTATTACCCTCTATTCATGTATGATTCATGTATTCATGTATGATTACACGACTGGTGTGACTCAGCACCATGAACAGCCACAGGAAGGATTAGGCATGCTCCATTTGTGTACAGTGTGTCAAAATGCATTCTACTGTCATGTGTAACCAATTAGAACAAATAAAAAAATAAAAAAACGGGAAAGAACAGAAAGGTGACTTCTACTTAATCAATGTACTAAAGCAATATATTTTGGGGTGGTGCTTAACTCCTTCAATGACTAGCTTTGTTTATTGAACTTAACTATAATAAAGTAAGTTAGGGAGCTGGGATGTGGCTCGGTGGTAGAGTATTTTTCTAGCCCATATGAGGCCCTCACTTGGATCCCTAGGATACCACCCCCACAATTATAAAAGATTCTCAGAATTTCAAGAATCTTTTTCAGTAACTTGAGGTTTTCAGTTATGTTGGATTAAGTGGGTAGATACTTAAAAATGACTCAAACATTTTGTAAATATTTTAAAATTCTGAAGCTTGTTGTAGGATTCTGACTAGCAGAAGATTTCCCAATTACCTTTAATGATGGGTTAGGCTTCTAGAAATTGTTCTGAAGAGAAAATGGCTGTTATGGCTTTTATTGAAAGTGAACTGTATCTTGACTAATTAGAAAACAATGAGTAATGTAATGTGTTCATTTCACATATTTGACCATCCATGTGTAAATGCGTTGTATTGGGACCAGGGATATGACAACAAGGTAGGTGGAGCTCCCCTCTTTATGGAATATCATGGGAGAAGCAGGTGCATGCACACCATGCAGGTGTTATGATTTGGATAGGAAGTACCCCTGAAAGCGCCTGTTAATGCAAGAATATTTAGAAATGATTAGATTATGAGAACTATAACCTAATCAGTTCATCCTAGTTTGAATGGACTAACTGGGTGATAACTGTGGTCAGGTGGGTGTGGCTGGAGGAGGTGGGTCATTGGGGGTGTGCCCTGGAAGGGGTTCATCTTCCTGAGATCACATCTATCCCCCAATCCCCTCCCACCCCGACAGGTACTCTGAGAAGCTTTCCTCCACTGGGCCCTTCCCCCATGATATGGTGACTTGCCAGTCATGGAGTACACTATGAACTGGGACCTCTGAAACCATGAGCCCCAAATAAACTCTTCCTCTAAATTCTTGTTGGGTGTTTTGGTCCCAGCAATAAAAAAACTAACTAAAATAAGAGATGTAAAAAAATAGTAGAGAAAACTGGTAATTGTGTTAAACGCAATGAAGAAAACAATCATCCACTCCTGTTAGCTCTGTTAGTACCTGCAAAGGGATGAATTGTTAAATTCAACTCCTTGTCAGGTATTTTTGTTGCCACCTATTTAAAAGCAAATGTAACAAGCAACAACAGGTGTTGGCGAGGATGTGGGGAAAAAGGTACACTCATACATTGCTGGTGGGGTTGCAAATTAGTGCAGCCACTCTGGAAAGCAGTATGGAGATTCCTCAGAAAGCTTGGAGTGGAACCACCATTTGACCCAGCTATCCCACTCCTTGGCCTATACCCAAAGGACTTAAAATCAGCATAAAAGAGATACAGCCACATCAATGTTCATAGCTGCTCAGTTCACAATAGCCAGATTGTGGAACCAACCTAGATGTCCTTTAATTGATGAATGGATAAAGAAACTGTGGTATATATATATACAATGGAATATTACTCAGCTATAAAGAATGATAAAATTATGGCATTTGCAGGCAAATGGATGAAATTGGAGAATATCATGCTAAGTGAGATAAGCCAATCTCAAAAAACCAAAGGACGAATGATATTGCTAATAAGTGGATGATGACACATAATGGGGGGGTGGGAGGGGTTAGTGTTAGGGTTAGAGTTAGGGTTAGGGAGGGGGGCAAGAATGGAGGAAGGAAGGACTGTATAGAGGGAAAAGAGGAGTGGGAGGGGTGGGGGGAAGGGAAAAAATAACAGAATGAATCAAACAACATTACCCTATGTAAATTTATGATTACACAAATGGTATGCCTTTACGCCATGTACAGAGAAACAACATGTATCCCATTTGTTTACAATAAAAAAAATTAAAAAATAAAAGCAAATGTAATACTGGCATCAGTTTATTTTGATAATGAATTCTGCTAGCAGAACATCTTTTTGCAGTACAGAGAGAATAGGCATTTGTTCACAAAATGCCAACATAAAACAATTCAAAATTGCTTCCTAGAAATTAAGGTTGTTAGGTGTTAGGAAACCTAATATGTGGTACTTTTAACTAGAAATAATAACTCCTCACACATTTTGGGTGGGTGAAGCTATAGGGTATAAAAGATGTGAGTTTTTTTGGACGGGAGAAGAGGAATTTTTCTAATCTAAAAGTATGACTGACTGCTCTAAAAGGAAAAATGTGGGACAAATCACTGAATAGATAAAAGACTTGTAGAAAATGGTTGACTGGCGAAAGGAATCTTATGTGATCAAATTGGCTAAAATTTGAAGGGAATTAAAATTTTTATAAAAATTGAGCATTAATATCAAAGTATAACTATAAAAAATTAGAATTTGTTTTTTTTTTTAAGTTAAACAGGTTTTCTTGGAGAATTGATGTACTCTTACTAGGAAATAGAGATTAGTCTTTCTAAAGGAAGGACTGAAGAAAATTTAGTCCTCTATGGAAGAGCTGGATTTTTTTCAATGACAATATGGCTTTTTATGATTACTTTGAAAGCTTTGTCACTTTGGTTAGATAAGTGACTATTTTTGTAGTGACCTGTGATCTTATTTTGATGAAGATTTTTAATCATTTTTTATAAACTTCTCCCAAATCAAGTTCTGGAATGGTCTTTTGGCTTCAAACCAGCTTTGGACTGTTCCAGGACGGCCTCTGGAGCATCTGAAAGAGGGATATTAAATTGATTAGAAATATTTGATATGCTCAATTGTATGGAAAGATTTGTCAAATAAATGATCCTCTTTGAGTTGCATTTGTAGGAATGTGTCATTAAAATGTACTTCAAAAATTGTACGAGATCCATAGAAATTGGATAATCCTGAGGCAATTTTCTTGTCATTTGCATTCTTATTGTCGTGAACTCTCATCAGATCTTTAGTCCTTGCCATTTTGAGTCTTGTCATTTCACAGATGGTTAATTGTTCATTCTGGCCTTAAGTGTTTCATTTTCAAGGGGACTCATGGAAAAGACGAAGTACTGATTTAAAAAAAAAAATTTTTTTTTAATTGTAGATGAACACAATACATTCATTTTGTTTATTTTTATGTGGTGCCAAGGATTGAGCCCAGTGCTTCACACATGCTAGGCAAGTGCTGTACCACTGAGCTCCAACTGCAGCACCTCGCAGTATGGGTTTTTGATAACTCTGAGATCAACTCACTGGACTGGGTAAGAACTCCTGGAACTCTATTGGAGAGACTGATTGTTCACAAGGCTGCTAAGCCAACATCAGGCAGAACAGGAACTGATTGAGAAGCCGGGAAATGCTTAGTCAGACTTTCATGCTGGGTCAGCTACAGCTGAGATTGTTGAGATGTGCAGTTTGAATGGACTCTTTGAGGTTGGTTCAAATCAAATGCCTACGTAGGCTGTTCAGCTACATACCTGAGCTGGAGGAACATAACTGGTAACTGAAAGGATGTAAATCCAGTGTTAAGCTTGGACTCATGGATGGCCTGGACAGATACCTGCTCTGAACTGAGTCTTCAAAGCTTCCATCACTAAGAGCTCTGTATTGCATGACTCATCATGGAGTAGACAAAATGATACAAAGTATAGAGAAGTTTTGGTATGCTGACTGGTTAAGAGACTACCCTTGAACCGCATTGAAAGGGACTACACCAAGTTTTTGCCACCCACATTGAAATAGTTTTGGGGTCTCCAACCTGCAGTCCACACACCTGTTGGAGACTAAGGTAAAGCTGGATAAGGAAAGGCTTCCCGACAAGTAGACAATATTTTAGATGTGAGCAGCTTCTCCTGAGATGGTGAAACAGGACTCCCTGTCACGATACTTAAAGCCCTCTTAATTTTTCTTTGTCTAACCCTTCTTCTCTTGACAGAACTACACTAGTAACAACTGAACTTCTAGATACCTGTTTGAGTCTTGCAAAGCCCCTGCTGCTGTGTTGAAGGATCGGAGAGGTGTAAGAATAAAAATGAGTCATCACATTGTCAACCACCCTTTTGCTCTTGTCCCCATAACTTGAAGCCTTGTATATAGAGTGCCTTTCAATAAACGGATAGAATTATGACAGTAAGTTCATAGCAATTGCAACAGAGAAAAGTTGAGGTGAAAACGTAAGAACTCCAACATGTAATTTTCACCCATTCACCTATATTATAATTTATACCTCACAAGGTATAAAAGTTTCTAGTGGGATACGAATTCAAGTTTTGAGAAGAAAGCTTGTGCTGATTCTGTAGCCTTTTAAGAGTGGGATCTTATAGACTAGTAATCAAGTTTACACTATGAGGTTTAGCTGTGATAATTTTCCAAGTCGGATGATAATTTTTAAATTTTAAATTGACAGATAACTGTATGTACTTATGGAATTTTTAAATTAGGTGGTGTAAGTTGCCTACAATGGCATATGAGAATGAGGCTGAGGCAATAAGGTACTTCCCTGAGTGTGTGGGTGCACGCACGCTCTTGGATGGGGCTGATCAATCCGCTGAGTCCTAGCAGAAGCACTGCTTCAACGGCCGAACATTAACTTTAGTACCTAACGCTGGTTCCTCCTGCATGCATAATCCAATTTCAAGAACTTAATTGGCTTGCCTGCGTTAAAATCCAGAGTGGTCTACATTGAGATTCCATGGCTCACTTTTTCCCCTTCTGTGCTTGATTTAGCCAATTAGTGACCTTGCAGTGGAGAATGTCTGCCATCTTTTTCCTCTCTACGTGGCAAATGGCTTCTCAAGGCTTAAGTAAAAATTTGAAAGGGATGACTTTGAAGTTGGTATCTTTGGAGATATGGGAGAGTTTGGGGACTCCTAGATCATACCTAACCCTCTTAGTATGCCAGGATCTGCCCCTCTGGTCTTCACGCGGCTCAGGGTGTTTCACTGTGGCTAGTTGTATTCACCCTTGTGATTCTCTAGGGTAAGGTGTTTGTACAGGGAAGGCTCCTGAGACCACCATTCTGGGATCCCCACTCATTTCAAGCCCGTTCATTTCCGTCTGTTAGAGAAGCACAGCTTGCTTTTGTTTAGAGGTAGAGCCAGGTGGGCTTCTTGTTCTGATCAGAAGAGGAATGAGGTCGTCTCTCCCTAACTGTTCAGGAGTGAATTCATATGGTTTTCCACAGCTGGGTTTGTTTTCCCTGTAAATGGGTAAGGTGGGCAGGGGCATCTTGGTTTTAGACATGCCTTATATTCACAGGAAACCTCTGTGGTTCCTTCTCTAGTCCTGAAGTTTGCTCTAACTTCTTTCCCTTTCCTGTACCATTTCTCAAACCCCTCGGTACATTGTCCCGTGATGCATCAGTCAGGATTTAGTTTACAGGTAACAGAACATTTTTTGATAGTTCTAGTAGAAAGGGATTTAATGGTTTAGAAAATTAGGTGCTTACAGAACTTCTGGAAGGGTTGGAGGGGAAGGCTCTAGGCTTAGTCTCCCAGGGATGAGCTGTAGTACAGTTCCAACAACCTGTCTTGTCCAGGGAACTGGTGGAAGAGAGGAGAAAAAAATTGATCAAAGCTTTTTCTATGACTATATATAAATACATATACATTCCTATAATTATATTGCTATTGTGAGAATTGAGCTGCTATAAACATTGATGTGGCTGCGTTACTATAGTATGCTAATTTTAAGTCCTTTGGGTATAAACTGAGGAGTGGGATAGCTGGGTCAAAAGGTAGGTTCATTCCAAGTTTTCTGAGGATTCTCCGCACTGCTTTCCAGAGTAGCTGCACCAATTTGCAACTACCAGCAATGTAAAACTGCCTTTCCCCCCACATCCACGCCAACATCTATTGTTTGTGTTCTTGATAAAAGCCATTCTAATTGAATGGATAAAGAAACTGTGGTATATGTACACAATGGAATATTATTCAACTATAAAGAAGAAGAATATTATGGCATTTGCAATAAATTAATGGAATTGGAGAATATCATGCTAAGTGAAATAAGTCAGTCCCCAAAAAACAAAGGCTGAATGTTTTCCCTGATAAGTGGATGATGATATATAATCGGGGTGGGGGGATGAGAGAAGAATGGAGGAACTTTAGATTACATAGAGGGAAATGAGAGGGAGGGGATTATGAAAAATGGTGGAATGAGACAGACATCATTACCCTATGTACATGTATGATTACACAAATGGTATGAATCTACATCATGTATAACCATAGAAAGGAAATGATGTACCCCATTTGTGTACAATGAATCAAAATGCAGTCTATAAAAATAAAATAAATGATTGTATATATTTCACTGATTAATATGTGGATCAAAATAATTTTTTATGTTAATGTTTGGAAAAGACACATCAGTCTTTTCCACTTCAGAGGGCTATAGCATTGTATCTTGGGGAAACTGGTTACAAATGCAAAAATCTCAATGTCCCCACCTTTATTGAATTAGAAGTTCTGAGGATAGAGTCCAGAAATATTTGTTTTAATAAACCTTCCTGGTGGTTCTACTATAGTCAGGGTGATTGTATTAGTCAACTCTTCATTACTATGACTAAATACTTGAGGCAGATTGCTTTGTTTAAAAAAAAAAAAGTTTGGGCTAATGGTTCTGGAGGTATAAGGGCTGAGGGTTTCATCTGTTGATGATGCTTTTGTTGATAGAGTGTCAAGGTGGTAAAGAGCATAACATGACCAGAGACAGAGTGTGTGTGTGTGTGCCTCTTCAGGTCTGTCTTATAAAGCCACCAGGATTCAATCATGGGTGTTCCACCCTATTGACCTTGACCTTATCTAATCACTCTCCAAAGGTCCCATCTCTAAACACCATGCTCAGATTAAGTTTCCATCCCCTTAATACCTCAAAGGGGATTAAATTTCAACACATGAGGTCTTGGAACACTCTAACCATATCCAAACCATAGCAGTGACCATCCATTCTGGTTTGTCCAGGACTGTTCAAAAGGATTCTGGGATACTGACCTTTTTATTGTGAAAATCAGAGAAGTCCTGAGCAAGCTAGGACAAATCAGTCACCTTAGATGCAACTTGTTTGGAAAATATTCTTAGACCATCTGCGTAGGTGCCTGCTGGTGGGGCCAGAGAGATTATTTGTGAGTCAGAGATATGAGGTACAATATTATTGAAGTAATGTGACAAATTCTGTTCACTCAAAATAACTTCAGTTGAAACAGCAAAATGCTCATTTGTCACTGCTCTTCATATACCATTGAAGAAACTTGTGAGCTGAATGACTTTCCAAAAGTGAGATCTGCCAACTGAGAGAGTAAGAGTTGCAGATGAGGTTTTGCAAGTCATACACAATTGTACAAACTTTTTTTTTTTTTTTTTTTTTGATTAAAATTCTTTAAACAAACCTCTCCATTCTGCCTGGTGGCACAACTCAATCCTGGGCATTTTTAAAGCTGAGTCAAATTAAAATTTTTCTCACTCAAATCAAGATTTTATTTTTCAAGTGAAATTGGGACTTTCACACCTCCCCGCCCTCCCACTTCCTGGGTTGGGTAATTCTGGGGATCTTTCACAAAGCCAGCGTGGAGAGGGGGAGACATCTGTCCCTGCTGGCATCTACGATGAGGCACATCATCCCGGCAGGAAACTTCTAGGACATCTGGTTTCTCCATCTGGTCTCCAGTAGTTGGTCCAAGAAGGTCACCCTGCATCTCATTCTCAACTGGCAGACCTGTTGGCCTCTCCCAGCCATTTTTGAGTCCCTCCTAGTGGAGACTGAAGAGTTAGGGCACTTCCGATTCTCTTCTGCACTGCTGTGGGGTCACAGGAAATCTCAGACTTGTCCTAGGCTCTGTCTAGCTAGGACTGCTAGCTACCGTCTCCATTTTGGATGTTTCCGCAGACAGGTCTGGAGAAATGACATGAGGCTCGTGGCTTCCTGGGTCTTCCCCAGGGAGCAAGGTGTAGAACTTCTCTGCTTTTGTCTTCTCTCACTTCGTTGAGGTTTCTGGTAACCCTCCAAGGATCTGTTGATGAATCTTGGCTCCACTTCCTGTGCTTGGGAACCTTCAATATCTACTCCCTCCCCACTTCCTTTCTTTTCCTTCCTTTGTACCTCAGTCCAAACAACTTTTATCTGGGGTGAGAACTTGCTCTTGTGTAATCAAGGATTCTTCTCAATTTGTGTTTATGGTATAAACTTTACACCTTGGGTTCTTTGGAGACACATTTGAGAGTACTATTTTCAACCCTACATGCATCCTCCCTTTCTACTTCAGTAAAAGAATGCTGATTTTTCTTTAGATAAGCTGTGTGTCCTACTAAAAGATTATATTTTCTAGGCTCCCTTGATGCTAGACAAGGCCATGTGACTATATTCTGGCAAATGAAATATAAGCATAAGTGTTGTATGGGACTTCTGAGATGTCTGATTAAGCAGGAAGGGATGGGAACTCCTTGCCTTATTTCTTATTACCTCAGATGTGGATGTAATAGTTGGAGCTCTAGCAACCATTTTGTACCAGGAGGTCATCTTGAGGGTGGAAGCCAGCCTAGGATGGAACTGAAATATAGATGGAGTCTTAATCTCTGACCTCATTAGTTCTAACCTGTCTACCAGACCTTTTACAAGACAGAAATATTGTATTCAAGCTTAACATTTTCTGTTTTTATATAACCTACAATCTAACCATGGATTTGGCTTTAGTTTTCTCTTAATGTATTTGCTGTTCTGAGTTGCAAAGATCTGCACAGAAGCTCAAAAGCTCCTTTTATTTCTTTGCATTGGTATCATAATGACTCTTTCCTGAGAGCCACAGGGAGGACAGCTTCTTGTTGCCTGAAAGAATAGGAAGAAGGAAATGCTGATAGTTCAAAAGTTCTATCCTCGTACATGAAATTTATCCAAGCAGTCACCAGGCCTGGGATTAAAGTGGAATTTAGGGCTGTAAAGATGAAAGTGCGGCCACAAGAAATGAAAAGCTGTCAGTAAATTTGATATCTGAACGCTGCTTAGGAGTCTAAAACAGCAGCTGCTTCCCCGGCTCCTACTCAGTCCCGAGCATCCTACCTCAACAGATGCAGCAATGCATTTCTTCTCTCTCTCCTACTGAATTTCACAGTATGTCACCCCTGCCCCCAGCCTTGCCCACAACTGGGATTAAACCCAGGACGTTACGCATGGTACGCAAGCACTGAGCCACGTCCCCAGTCCTTCACAGTAAGCTTTTAGTTGTATTTCCTTATTGACCTAGGGTTTGTTAAGTTGACCCTTCAATGAAAGGTATAAGCCACCAATTTATGAATAACTTCTCACTCCTCTGTGTTGACAATTATGTGAAACTCTGTTCTTAAGAAAGTGTTACACGTGGGGAGCCATAGCGCATGCCTGTAATCCCAGCAGTTTGGGAGGCTGGGGCAGGAGGATCGCAAGTTCAAAGCCAGCCTCAGCAAAGACAAGGTGCTAAGCAATTCAGTGAGACTCTGTCTCTAAATAAAATACAAAATAGGGCTGGGGATGTGGCTCAGTGGTCAAGTGCCCCTGAGTTCAATCCCTGGCACCCCCCCTCAAAAAAAAAAAAAAAAAAAAAGAAAGTGCTAGTTATCACCATGATTAACTAAATTCAGTGTTCTGAAATAGGCACATGTCACAGGGCATGTCTTCTTTACTTTTATTTTTTGTAAGGCTGTGATTAGTTTGGTTATTGAAATTGATGGTATACAAGTTGATTTAGCTTTGCAATCTATAGAAGTGGAATCGACTCCAATGGAAGTTCAGCAAAGGCATTGATGTTGCATCTACAAGATATATCTCTGGCTTGGGAAACTGAGGCAGTAGGATCAGGAGTTCAAAGCCAGCCTCAGCAACTTAATGAAACCCTGTCTTTAAAGAAAATATAAGACAAGGGCTGGGATGTGGCTCAGTGGTTAAGTGCCCCTGGGTTCCATCTCTGGTACAAAAAAAAAAAAAAAAAAAACATAAATGTGTATATCTATCTCCCCATTCAGATCTAATCTTTTGTTAGATAAGCTGTAATTTTAAGATTTACAGTATCAATTTTAAAATGGATTCTTTGATCAGATACCACAGGCTCGTTCATGTTGGCAGAGGCCACATGACTTGTATTTTTTAGGTCCGTTTGATTTGTTTAATTTGTTTATATCTATTCTACAAACATTATACCATCACCTGTAAGAACATGAAGCATAATTTTAAATAAAACTCAAATGCAGCCTGTCATGGTGATGCATGCCTATAATACTAGGGGCTCAGAATGCCTAGGCAGGAGAATTCCAAGTTTGATGACAGCCTCAATAATAGCTAGGCACTAAGCAACTGAGTGAGACCCTGTCTCGACATAAAAAGGGCTGGAGATGTGGCTCAGTAGTAAAGCACTCCTGGGTTCAAGCCCCAGTATCAAAAAAAAAAAAAAAAAAAAAAAAAAAACCAAACAAAACAACAAAATGACAACAACAACAAAAACCCTCAATACAGAATTGGAACAAGGAAAATTTAGGCCAGGTTTTTTTAAAAAACTGTATAAAATGGCACCTAGTCCCCATTTGACTCTGAATTTCAGAAAGCCTAAACAGAAGGTGAGGCACACTAAGTCACAAAATTCTCATTAGCAAACAGTATCCTTAGGAGGTGCATATTTATCTTGGCACCAAATTCTCTTTATCACTTGGGACTTTATAGGGTTCCCCAAGTGGACAGAATTGTGACTCACTTTTATTTTAAACCAAAGCTGCAGAAATAATACTTACAATTCGGGGAGTAATCTTTCAAATTGTTCTAGGGAACAATGTTCTGAAAAATATGAATAGGAATGGCATTATTCTTTTTAACAAAGTGTTCTATGCCCAAAGAAGTTGAGGAACACTGAACCAGTCAAAATCAAGCAGGTTTCTTTGGAGGATTTTTCAAAAACTTTGTCATTTGATGTGCACTATGGTTCTCCCCAAAAAGGGACTATAGGCTGGGGATACAGCTCAGTGGAAGAGCATTTGCCTTGCACGTGCAAGACCCTAAATACAATCCCCAGCACTGGTGCAAAAACAAAACAAAACAACACAACTTGATGTTTCTGGAATTGATTTACCACGGAGGTCTTTCTTGTGAGATTCAGCTTTTAATTACCTCTGAGTTCTGTGAAAAGTTTGGAAAGGATGAGGCCACGGTAAACAGATACAGATATTATGAGCAAGCAATCCAACTGCTTTTGCAGTTAAGAACAGAGTTGATGTTGGGCAGACTTGGGCACAAATTCTACCTTTAGCACTTACTGAACTTTAATTTCCTCCTTGATAAAATGGAATGCATCAACTAAAAATGTTTTTGACTCCAGAAACAGCAACAACAACAATGCACCCTTCTTTGCATTTCAGTTACTAAACAGGAAGAAAGGGAAGTAATTTTCTTTTGAATAGTGAATCCACAGCATTAGCCATAGGGGGATGATAGACTCTCCCTCAAAGAATTATTTTGGGGGTTAAGTGAAATAAGGAAAATAGAGTGTTCACTTAGTGACTGGCACTAGCCAGTGCTCAATTAACAGTTATTACTATGCATAGTAGCCTTGAATTCTGGGTGATTCAAATCTAGCATTTTGAGTACATAGAAGGACTAAGAACTGTAAATTCTTCGGCCCATGATCAATAAATATCTTCTGCGTGAGGCTTTTGATAGAAGCAGGTCAGACTGTTCGATGCTACCTTTTCTTGCAACACAGGTAGGTAGAGATTCTGTTTAAAGCAGATGCTGCAGAAACCAGGTAAGTAGGAGAAAGGCTGGCATCCTGTAGTACCAATGAGCAACCTACCAGGACTCTCCCCCAGGAAAAGGCACATCCCATCTTAGCATGGAGGCATGCTGCAGGGTTCCTAGGCCAGAATTTGATTAGGAGGCAATTTTTCCACAATCCCACAGTGCTGGGGACTCGAACCCGGGCCTCCAGCATTCAAGTCAGGCACTCTACGTGATGGGCTATATCACCAGCACAGGAGGCAATTTTGATGACAAGTTTCAATCAATCCCAGTAAGTTTCTATGTCATAGAATACACAAGATTATTTGAGAAGTCTCAATTCTAAATGTTCTGTCACATCATCAGACTATGAATATAATAAGAAACTCTTGACTTTTGCATTACAAAATGCAGTAGCTATATGGTATAAATATAATGTTTTGAAATATCACTTAGTAAATACATATTATTTTATTTATTTTTGAGAAATTTTTATTTTTATAGACTGCATTTTGATTCACTGTACACAAATGGGGTACAACTTTTCATTTCTATGGTTGTACACAATGTGGATTCATACCATTCATGTAATTACACATGTACATAGGGTAATAATGTCTGTCTCAGTCTACTATGTTTCCTTCCTCCACCCCTCCTGCCACATTTTCCTCTATACCATTCAAAGTTCTTCTCTCCCCCCAACCCCAACCCATGGTTATGTATCATCTGCTTATCAGGGAAAACATTTGACCTTTGGTTTTTTTGGATTGGCTTATTTTACTTAGCATGATATTCTCCAACTCCATCCATTTACCAGCAAATGCCATAATTTTAGTCTTCTTTATGACTGAGTAGTATTCCATTGTGTATATATGCCATAGTTTCTTTATCCCATTCATCTATTAAAGGACATCTAGGTTGGTTCCACAATCTGGCTATTGTGAATTGAGCAACTATAAACATTGATGTGACTGTGTCATTGTGATCTGCTGGTTTTAAGTCCTTTGGGTGTAGACCGAGGAGTTGGATACCTGGGTCAAATGGTGGATACGTTCCAAGTTTTTTGAGGAATCTCCATACTGCTTTCCAGAGTGGTTGCACCAATTTGCAACCCTACTAGCAATGTATGAGTGTGCCTTTCTCCCCACATCCTTGCCAACACTTATTATTATTGCTTGTGTTCTTAGTAATAGTCATTCTAATTGGAGTTCAGTGAAATCTTAGGGTGGTTTTGATTTGCATTTCTCTAATTACTAGAGATAATGAGCACTTGTTCATATATTTGTTGATCATCTTTTTATCTTCTTTGAAGTGTCTGCCCAGTTCCTTAGCCCATTTATTGATTGGGTCCTTTGTATTTTTGGTGTAAAGTTTTCTAAGTTCTTTATAAATTTTGGAGATGAGTGCTCTCTCTGAAGTGTGTGTGTGGAAGAGATTTTCTCCCACTTTGTAGGCTCTTTTCACATTATTGTTTCCTTTGCTGAGAAAAATCTTTTTAGTTTGAATCCATCCCATTTATTGATTCTTGCTTTTATTTCTTGTGCTTTGGGTGTCTTGTTAAGGAAGTGTGTTCCTAAGTCAACATGATGGAGATTTGGACCTACTTTTTCTTCTGTTTGGTGAAGGGTCTCAGGTCTAATTCCTAGATCCTTGATTCCTTTTGAGTTTAATTTTGCACAGGGTGAGAGATAGGGGTTTAATTTCATTTTACTGCATATGGATTTCCAATTTTTCCAGCACCATTTGTTGAAGAAGCTATCTTTTCTCCATTGTATGTTTTTGGCATTTTTGTCTAGTATGAGATAACTGTACTTATGTGGGTTTGGTAGGAACATACATCAACATTGTAAAGGCTATCTATGCTAAGCCCATGGCGAGCAGCATTCTTAATGGAGAAAAACTGAAAGCATTCCCTTTAAAACCTGGAACAAGACAGGGATGCCCTCTTTCACCACTTCTATTCATCATCCTTGAAATACTAACCAGAGCAATTAGACAGACCAAAGAAATTAAAGGGATACAATAGGAAAAGAAGAACTCAAGCTGTCGCTATTTGCCAATGACATGATTCTATGTTTAAAGGATCCAAAAAACTCCACCAGAAAACTTCTAGACCTAATAAATGAATTCAGCAAAATAGCAGGATATAAAATCAACACACGTAAGTCTAATGCATAAGTCTAATTCATAAGTGATGAATCATCTGAAAGAAATGAGGAAAACAACTCCATTCACAATGGCCTCAAAAAAAAATACTTGGGAATCAATCTAACAAAAGAGGTGAAAGACCTCTACAATGAAAACTACAGAATATTAAAGAAGGAAAATGAGGAAGAGCTTAGAAGATGGAAACATCTCCTATGTTCTTGGATAGGCATAATTAATATTATCAAAATGGCCCGACTTCTAAAGGTGCTATTCAGATTTAATGCAATTCCAATTAAAATCGCAATGACATTCCTCATAGAAATAGAGAAAGCAATCATGAAATTCCTCTGGAAGAACAAAAGATCCAGAATAACCAAAGCAATCCTGGGCAGGAAAGTGATGCAGGAGGTATTACAATACTAGACCTTAAACTCTACTATAGAGCAATAGTAACAAAAAGGGCCTGGTATTGGCACCAAAGTAAATACATACTATTTACCATCAATTCCATGTCTTGTCACATGGAACAGAAGAGAATTTTTGTGATCAACTTTAGGAAATATTGGAATAAACATCACTCATCTTAGGAGGCATTTTGGCAACTAAAAGGGAAAGAAAGTATCATAAAGATAACTGGTACTTAACCTCATCAAAGGTGAAATCCAGGCCAGTTTGCTGTGGATGAGGAGGAAGGCAGCGACACTGGTGAGGGCTAAGGCTCAGTCAGTACCTCCCATGAGCCAGCTACCATCCTAAGTACTTTCACACCGATCCATCAATTCTAAATGTGTGCCTCTCCCCATATTTTAAACATCCATAGCTCACTTGGTGTGATTTGTGTTCAGCACCAACACTTCATCCCACATCAAATCTAGGGCATTCCTCATGCTACAGATGAGGAAACTGAAGCTTGGCAAGAGTGCCAGCTAGGTAGGTAGGCATTGAGAGCTGGGATTTGAACAGACATCTGTCCTGCTCCTGAGTCCAAGCTCTTAGACCTTCCAAGGCAACATAAGACATTTATAACTTTTATAAGAAAACTTTAACCCATTTTCATTTAAAATATGAACTGAGGATTTAGGAATTGAGCATTGCTCTGCTGACAACGTTAGACTAAATGACCCAGGTTCCCTTCTTGCTGCATGATTTTTTCCTTTTCTGTTTTATTATA
The DNA here is from genome assembly GCF_902686445.1 of Sciurus carolinensis. NCBI lineage: Eukaryota > Metazoa > Chordata > Mammalia > Rodentia > Sciuridae > Sciurus > Sciurus carolinensis. Next base: position 35,770,324 of record NC_062213.1, read on the forward strand.
GTATCTATATCCTTAAAGGGGAGAGAACACAGCACCAGGGTGAGTCATTCCCTGTGGGAGGCTAGTTCCTTATTCTTCCGTGCTAAGAGGAAAAAAGGCCTGACCCAGAATCACCAAACTGTCGCACTCTCAGCTCAACTGATTTCCCACACTGTTCCTGTAAGATTACTGCAAAGCAATCGACTATGACATGTTCTGTGTGACCCGGTTTATCTCAAGCATTGGATCACTTTCTTTCCTTCTTGCTCTTCAAAGCTTCTCTTCTCACTCCTCTGCCCTTTTGAATTCTTTGTTCCTACTGTCCTCAGCCTGCCCTGGAGGTTTTTCTGACTTTGAATTTATTACCAGAGCAGGTCACATTGAGCCCTTTGAGAAGCATGAATCACGTTCTCACGCACACGGCTTTGTTTCCTGATGGCTCATCTCACTCCACAGCTTTCACTGCAAGACACTTAGCACGATCCTGGGGCTCTTTCTTGACAGGTGGACAAAACCTATCTAGTTTTTCTTCTAGAGCTTAGAAAGAATAGGTGGAGTATCTTGGATAAATTATCTTTTCCAAAATAGAATGATGTGTCTTGTTCACCTGGGTATCTTCAAATAGTGTTGTAAATGACTGTCATGTTGTGAATTTCCTGCTGATAGCCACCACTGGCAAGCAAGCACATAAAGTGCATGGAGCATAGCATCCCACTAATTTATAATATCTAGAAATACCTCAGAAAACTTTCTGGATGTTCAGTTTAATGTACGATTCTATAGTATGGGGCCACAGGCTTAATTAAACCATGGCAACAGTGTCCTGGGTGTTATTTATGACCCTTACAACTACCCATCACAGCAAATTGCAATTTGACTTCCTTTCCTGTCTACTCTGATTAATTCCAAATCTTCACCTCCATTCTGAAGATGTTTGTGCCCTCCACCCCTTTTTTCTTTAAAGGATTCACTAGAATCTTAAGAACAAAATCATCAAACATGAAAAGGGAGGACAGGTCCACATTCAGCATATCTATTTTGGGCCTGGCAATTTCATGTTTTATTTATGCTGGTTGCCTCATTTAATCTGTAAGGTGAGCCCCTTAAACTCTGCTCCACCTTCCTTTTGACATGGGGGGAATTGAGGCTTAAGATCATGATATAATTCACCCCAAAATCACACACAGTATTTGGTAGAGCCGGGTTTGAACCAAAGTCTGCCCGGCTGCATTGCCAGTTTCCTCTCTACCAATGATCTCACATCCTGGTTTCATACTGGCATCCCCTGGAGTGGGGGGATGTGCTGCTCCTAGAGATGCAGCCAACATTGCTCTCTTGAATCCAAAGTAGGAAACTGAGCAGAGACCTGAATGATTTTCTCCAAGTTGCCTCAGTAGTAAATGGAGAACTTGGTAGGTGAATAAGAGAATTTTCAGCCTCCTAGGACTTAAATAAGTTTCCCCTTCCCAACTTTGTGTCAAAACTTAACCTGCAGTACAACAGGATGAGGAGGTGTAGCCTTTGGGAAGCAGGCTCTTTTATGCCTCCTACAGTAAAGAAACAACTCTGAAAGTGTCCCTGTGGGAAGGGACAATTGCATGCCAGCGGAGATGTCTGGAGCAGATGGGGCCTTGTTACTACCCTCGAGTCGTATAAATGGCACCACCTGTATTGCTTCCTTGTACAGCCAGGCCTGTTCTCAAATCCATCATGATGCTGCTGTGTGTTCTCGTGGGAGGCAAGATGTCGGAGCCTCAGGCAAGAAAGGACTATTACCAGGTTTGCAAGGGAGACTCTAGCCATGCTCTCTGAGTGCAGGGAGAATGTGTCCCTCAAGCTTGTGTGCCCACATGATGAACTGCCCCTCTCCCCAATACCTCAACACAAGCATCCTAATGACTCAAGGTCACTACTCGATTTCCTAAAGAGAAAATTAGTATTGGTAACTGTCAGAAATATGATAGATCATCAAGGATAAATTCGACTATGGACCTTTTTAAATGTCTCTAATTTTAATTTTTTTCCTTGGAAGAAGTGGTCATTCAGACTCAACAACAAGGCAGAAACTTATAAGTGCCCGTTGAGGGCAAACCTACCTACTTCCCCAGTGTTTTCTGCTACCCTACGACCTCACCTCCCCTTTGGTCACATGGTATCTTCCTGACCTTGGAGTTTTAATGGAAAAGTCCCAAAAGGGAGAGGGATAAGAGAACCCCAAGATATGTTTGTGGAATCAGGACAAGATAATAAGGGGTCTCCAGGTGAGCCCCTAGTGGGGAGGAAACAGCAATGGAGAACAGGTGGTATGGTCTGTCTGGGCAGAAGGGCCCAAACTCCCCAGAAGCATCTGAAGCCTAACATAGAACAGAGCAATAGTGTGACCTCAGGCGCCCCCAGACTGCATAGCAGCATTAGGGTCTTGGCAGCACAGAGTTCCTTTCCTGGACCCAGTGGGTCTTAGAAGCGATAAATATTTCCCATGTACTCATGAGATGATAAGACACCCACAAGGAAGGAAAGGACCTTGCAGACTGGGATGAGACAGCACATAGACCAAAGTCCAGAAGAAGTGCTGCACACCTCAGTAGATGTCAATGTGGGTAGAAAAGAAGATCCAGATGTTCTCGCACACACCCAGCCCACCCCACCCAGCCTTTTGACATTTCTGGTAGGCATATGTAGTTCTTAGGAAAGGTGAGAACCCTAAGTAGATAAGTTTCTTTCACCTGGAAGAAGGAAGACTATAGTAGAACTTGAGTCACAGAACTCAAAACGATTTGGTTATGTATACTGTCTATGGTCTACCATTGGTACCAACTGCAGAAATAAGCCCTATCCTTGCCACTTTTGCGTTTGAACTCAGAACAAGCCCTGGCCAGTCACAACTCAGCCATCTCTACAAGAGAAAGCATACCTTTAGTGGAATTTAAAGTCTTTGGGTAAAGATAGAAAAGTACCACATCTACTTTTTACTCCCTCACTCTTATAGAAGTAAAATAAATAAATAAATAAATAGTTTATAAACACTCTCCCCCCCCCCATCAAACTGCTTTATTTTATGGAAACAGACATAAGAAAATTCATTTTAATAAAATATACTATTACTGGCTTAGGGGGAGTGTCTCAAGTGTGGTGGTTCAAATATCCTGGGATAGGAGTAGATGATCATCAGGGAACATTTCCTAAGGAAAAGAGGTATAATGTAAGTTCTGTGGTTGAATAAGCATTTTTCCTGGAAGAAGTTGTTGAATAGAACATTCCAGCTTAAGGAAATAGCAGGTGCAAAGATGTGGTCTGAGGGAACATGCACTTTTGGAAAATTCATTGCTAAAGCTTGTCCTTGATTTAGCAATAAGGGCCAGAACATAGTACCCTGAATGTTGTGCATGGTCATTGTTGATCAGCAGCTTACCAGTTATTTCTACTTTGAAATATCTTTTTTAAAATTTATTATTTATTTTTACAGACTACATTTTGATTCATTCTATACAAACGGTATACAACTTTTCTATGGTTGTGCACAATGCAGACTCACACCATTCATGTAATCATACATGTACATAGGGTAATGATGTCTGTTTCATTCTATCTTTCCTTCTCCCACTTGCTCTTACCTCATTTCCCTCTACACAATCCAAAGTTTCTCCATTCTTCTCTTACCCCCACTGCCTGTTATGTATTATCATCCACTTATCAGAGAAAACATTTGACCTTTGGTTTTTTGGGATTGACTTATTTCACTTAGCATGCTATTCTCCAAATCCATCCATTTACCAGCAAATGCCATAATTTTATTCTTCTTTATGGCTGAGTAGTATTCCGTTGTGTATATATACCACAGTTTCTTTATTCATTCATCTATTAAAGGACATTTAGGTTAGTTCCACAATCTGGCTATTGTGAATTGAGCAACTATAAACATTGATGTGGCTGCGTCATTGTGATCTGCTGATTTTTAAGTCTTTTGGGTGTAGACCAAGGAGTAGGATGCCTGGGTCAAATGGTGGGTCTGTTCCAAGTTTTTTGAGGAATCTCCATACTGCTTTCCAGAGTGGATGCACCAATTTGCAACCCTACCAGCAGCATATGAGTGTGCCTTTCTCCCCACATCCTCACCAACACTTATTATTGCTTGTGTTCTTAATAATAGTCATTCTAATTGGAGTTCAGTGAAATCTTAGGGTGGTTTTGATTTGCATTTCTCTAATTACTAGGGATGATGAGCACTTGTTCACATATTTGTTGATCATCTTTATATCTTCTTTGAGTGTCTGCCCAGTTCCTTAGCCCTTTATTGATTGGGTCCTTTGTATTTTTGGTGTAAAGTTTTCTAAGTTCTTTATAAATTTTGGAGATGAGTGCTCTGTCTGAAGTGTGTGTGGAAGAGATTTTCTCCCATTTTGTAGGCTCTTTTCACATTATTGTTTCCTTTGCTGAGAAAAATCTTTTTAGTTTGAATCCATCCCATTTATTGATTCTTGCTTTTATTTCTTGTGCTTTGGGGGTCTTGTTAAGGAAGTGTGTTCCTAAGTCAACATGATGAAGATTCGGGCCTACTTTTTCTTCGACTGCATATGGACTTCCAGTTTTCCAGCACCATTTGTTGAAGAAGCTATCTTTTCTCCATTGTATGTTTTTGGCACCTTTGTCTAGTATGAGATAACTGTACTTACATGGGTTTGTCTCTGCATCTTCTATTCTGTACCATTGGTTTGCCTGTCTATTTTGGTGCTAATATGTTTTTTGATTGATAAGTTTAGGCCATTAACAGTCAGGGTTGTTATTGAGATATGATATGTATTACTGGTCATTTTGGCTTATTTTTGGTTTTTCACTTGGCTTGGTTTCTCCTTTGATCAGCTTTACCTTTAGAGTAGTTCCTCCCTTTGCTGACTTACATTGTTGTTTTTCATTTCCTCCTCATGGAACATTTTGCTGAAGATGTTCTGCAGTGCAGGCTTTCTATTTGTAAATTCTTTTAACTTTTGCTTATCATGGAAGGATTTTACTTCATCCTCAAATCTGAAGGTTAGTTGTGCTGGGTATAAGATTCTTGGTTGGCAACCATGTTCTTTCAGAGATTGAAATATGTTGTTCCAGGCCCTTTTAGTTTTTAGGGTCTAGGCTCAGAAATCTGCTGATATCTGTATTGGTTTCCCCTATGTGTAATCTGATGCTTTTCTCTCTCAGCCTTTAAAAAATTCTATCTTTATTTTGGATGTTAGGTATTTTCATTATAATGTGTCTTGGTGTAGATCTGTCATAATTTTGTACATTTGGTGTTCTGTAAGCCTCTTGTATTTGATTTTCCATTTCATTCTTCCAGTTTGGGAAATTTTCTGATATTATGTCATTGAATAGGTTGTTTATTCCTTTGGTTTGAATCTCTGTGCCTTCCTCAATCTCAATAATTCTTAAATTTGGTCTTTTTATGATATCCCATAGTTATTCATGATTTCTTACCATCTTCTCTATATGGTCAACTTTATTTTCAAGATTAAATATTTTGTCTTCATTATCTGAGGTTCTGTCTTCCAAGTGACCTACTCTGTTGATGATGCCTTCTATTGAGTTTATTTGGTTTATTGTTTCCTTCATTTCAAGGATTTCTGTGTTTATTTATTTTTTTTCAGAATATCTATCTCTATTGAAATGCTCTTTTGCTTCCTGCATTTGCTCTTTTAACTGTTCATTGGAGTAATCGTTCATTGTCTGCATTTGCTCTCTTATCTCATCCTTTGCTTTGCCAATCATTTTAATTATGTATATTCTGAACTCCTTTTCTTTTTTTTTTCTTATGTTTGTTATTAATTTATTATTGTAAACAAATGGGATACATGTTGTTTCTCTATTTGTACATGGAGTCAAGGCATACCATTTGTGTAATCATAAATTTATATAGGGCAATGTTGATTGATTCATTGTTATTTTTTTCCCCTTCTCCCCACCCCTCCCACCCCTCTTTTCACTCTATACAGTCCTTCCTTCCTCCATTCTTACCACCCTCCTTATCCCTAACCCTAAACCTAACCCTAACCCTAACGCTAACCCCTCCCACCCCCCATTATATGTCCTCATCCGCTTATCAGCGAGATCATTCGTCCTTTGGTTTTTTGAGATTGGCTTATTTCACTTAGCATGATATTCTCCAATTTCATCCATTTGCCTGCAAATGCCATAATTTTATCATTCTTCATGGCGGAGTAATATTCCATTGTATATATATATGCCACAGTTTCTTTATCCATTCATCAACTGAAGGGCATCTAGATTGGTTCCACAATCTGGCTATGGTGAATTGAGCAGCAATGAACATTGATGTGGCTGCATCTCTGTAGTATGTTGATTTTAAGTCCTTTGGGTATAGGCCAAGGAGTGGGATAGCTGGGTCAAATGGTGTTTCCATTCCAAGCTTTCTAAGGAATCTCCACACTGCTTTCCAGAGTGGCAGCACTAATTTGCAACCCCACCAGCAATATATGAGTGTACCTTTTTCCCCACATCCTTGCCAACACCTTTTGTTGCTTGTGTTCTTCATAATCGCCATTCTAATTGGGGTGAGATGAAATCTTAGGGTGGTTTTGATTTGCATTTCTCTTATTACTAGAGATGTTGAACATTTTTTCATATTGATTTTCATGTTGATTTCTTGTATATCTTCTTCTGTGAAGTGTCTATTCATTTCCTTAGCCCATTTGTTGATTGGATTATTTGTATTCTTGGTGTAGAGTTTTTTGAGTTCTTTATAGATTCTGGAAATTTAGTGCTCTATCTGAAGTATGAGTGGCAAAGATATTCTCCCACTCTGTAGACTCTCTCATCACATTACTGATAGTTTCCTTTGCTGAGAGAAAGCTTTTTAGTTTGAATTTATCCCAGTTGTTGATTCTTGCTTTTATTTCTTGTGCTATGGGAGTCCTGTTAAGGAAGTCTGATCCTAAGCCAACAAGTTGAAGGTTTGGACCTACTTTTTCTTCTATAAGATGCAGGTTCTCTAGTCTGATTCCGAGGTCCTTGATCCATTTTGAGTTGAGTTTTGTGCATGGTGAGAGAGATGGGTTTAGTTTCATTCTGTTGCATATGGTTTTCCAGTTTTCCCAGCACCATTTGTTGAAGAGGCTATCTTTCTCCATTGCATATTTTTGGCCCCTTTGTCTAGTATGAGAAAATTGTATTTATTTGGGTTTGTGTCCATGTCCTCTATTCTGTACCATTGATATACCTGTCTATTTTGGTACCAATACCATGCCGTTTTTGTTACTATTGCTCCGTAGTAGAGTTGAAGATCTGGTATTGCGATACCCCCTGCTTCGTTCTTTCTACTGAGGATTGCTTTAGCTATTCTGGGATTTTTATTCTTCCAGGTGAATTTCATAATTGCTTGCTCTATTTCTGTAAGGTACATCATTGGGATTTTAATTGGAATTGCATTGAATCTGTATAGCACTTTTGGTAGTATGGCCATTTTGACAATATTAATTCTGCCTATCCAAGAACATGGGAGATCTTTCCATCTTCTAAGGTTTTCTTTAATTTCTTAGTGTTCTGTAGTTCTCATTGTAGAGGTCTTTCACCTCTTTTGTGAGATTGATTCCCAAGTATTTTATTTTTTTCGCGACTATTGTGAATGGGGTAGTTTTCCTAATTTCTCTTTCTGAAGATTCATCACTTATGTATAAAAATGCATTGGATTTATGAGCATTGATCTTGTAACCTGCTACTTTACTGAATTCACTTATGAGTTGTAAAAGTTTCTGGTGGAATTTCCAGGTTCCTCTAAATATATAATCATGTCATCAGCGAACAGGGATAGTTCGAGTTCTTCTTTTCCAATTCCCTTTAATTTCTTTGGTTTGTCTAATTGCTCTGGCTAGAGTCTCAAGGACGATGTTAAATAGAAGTGGTGAAAGAGGGCATCCCTGCCTTGTTCCAGTTTTTAGGGGGAATGCTTTCAGTTTTTCACCATTTAGAATGATGTTGGCCACAGGCTTAGCGTAGATGACCTTTACAATGTTAAGGAATGTTCCCACTACCCCAATTTTTTCTAGTGTATTGAGCATGAAGGAATGCTGTATTTTATTGAATGTTCTTTCTGCATCTATTGAAATAATCATGTGATTCTTAACTTTAAGTCTGTTGATATGGTGAATGACATTTATTGATTTCCGGATGTTGAACCAATCTTGCATCCCTGGGATAAAACGCACTTGATCGTGGTGCACTATCTTTTTAATATATTTTTGTATGCGATTTGCTAAAATTTTGTTGAATTTTTGCGTCGATGTTCATTAAGGATATTGGTCTGAAATTTTCTTTCCTCGATGTGTCTCTGTCTGGTTTAGGTATTAGGGTGATATTGGCTTCATAGAACGTGTTTGGGAGGGTTCCCTCCTCTTCTATTTCATGGAATACTTTGAGGAGTATTGGAATGAGCTCTTCTTTAAAGGTTTTGTAGAACTCGGCTGAGAACCCATCTGGTCCCGGACTTTTCTTTGTTGGTAGGCTTTTGATGACCTCTTTTCTATTGCATTGCTTGAAATTGATTTATTTAAGTTGTGTATGTCCTCCTCATTCGGTTTAGGTAATTCATATGTCTCTAGAAACTTGTTGATGTCTTCTAGGTTTTCTGTTTTGTTAGAGTATAGATTTTCAAAATAGCTTCTAATTGTGTTTTGTATTTCACTCGTGTCTGTTGTGATATTTCCTTGTTCATTCCGAATTTTAGTAATTTGAGTTTTCTCCCTCTTTCTCTTTGTTAGTGTGGCTAAGGGTTTATGAATTTTGTTTATTTTTTCAAAGAACCAACTATTTATTTTGTTAATTTTTCCGATTGTTTCTTTTGTTTCAATTTCGTTGATTTCGGCTCTTCTTCTACTATTTCCTGTCTTCTACTTTTGGTGTTGGTCTGCTCTACTTTTTCTAGGGCTTTGAGCTGTAGTGTTAAGTCGTTTATTTGTTGATTTCTACTTCTTTTTTTGAATGCACCCCATGAAATAAATCTTCCTCTAAGTACTGCTTTCATAGTGTCCCCAGAGATTTTGATATGATGTGTCTTTGTTCTCGTTTACTTCTAAGAATTTTTTAATTTCCCTCCTGATGTCTTCTGTTATCCATTCATCATATAATAGTGTATTATTTAGTCTCCAGGTATTGGAGAAGTTTCTGTTTTTTATTCTGTCATTTATTTCTAATTTCAATCCATTATGATCTGATAGAGTACAAGGTAGTATCTCTATCTTCTTGTATTTGCTAACAGTAGCTTTGTGGCATAAAATATGGTCTATTTTAGAGAAGGATCCATGTGCTGCTGAGAAGAAAGTGTATTCGCTCTTGGTTGGATGGTATATTCTATATATGTCGGTTAAGTCTAAATTGTTGATTGTGTTATTGAGATCTATGGTTTCTTTATTCAATTTTTGTTTGGAAGATCTATCCAGTGGTGAGAGAGGTGTGTTAAAATTGCCTAGTATTATTGCATGTGGTCTATTTGATTTCTGGAATTGAGAAGGATTTGTTTGACGTACATGGATGAGCCAATGTTTGGGGCATAGATATTTATGATTTTTATGTCTTGCTGATTTATACTTCCCTTAAGCAGCATGTAATGTCCTTCTTTATCCCTTCTGACTAGTTTTGGCTTGAAGTCCACATTATCTGAAATGAGGATGGATACTCTAGCTTTTTTGCTGTGTCCGTGTGCATGGTATGTTTTTTCCCATCCTTTCACCTTTAGTCTATGGGTATCTCTTTCTATGAGATGAGTCTCTTGCAGGCAGCATATTGTTGGATTTTTCTTTTTAATCCAATCTTCCAGTCTATGTCTTTTGATTGATGAGTTCAGGCCATTAACATTCAGAGTTATTATTGTGATATGATTTGTATTCCCAGTCATTTGACTCATTTTTGTTTTTTGACATGATTTGGTTTCTCCTTTATTTGGCTATTCCTTTAGGCTAGTTCCTTCCTTTGCTGATTTGCATCGTTGTTTTTCATCTCTTCCTCATGGAATATTTTGCTTAGAATGTTCTGTAATGCCGGCTTTCTTTTTGTAAATTCCTTTAGCTTTTGTTTATCATGGAAGGATCTTATTTCGTCCTCACATCTGAAAGTAAGTTTTGCTGGGTATAAGATTCTTGGTTGACATCCATTTTCTTTCAGGGCTTGGTAAATGTTGTTCCAGACCCTTCTAGTTTTTAGGGTCTGGATTGAAAAATCTGATATTCTTATTGGTTTCCCCCTGAATGTAATTTTATTCTTTTCTCTTGCAGTCTTTAAAATTCTGTCTTTATTTTGTATGTTAGGTATTTTCATAATAATGTGCCTTGGTGTGGGTCTGTTGTAATTTTGTATACTTGGAGTCCTATAAGCCTCTTGTACTTGGTTTTCCATTTCATTCTTCAGATTTGGGAAATTTTCTGATATGATTTCATTGAATAGATTGTTCATTCCTTTGGTTTGTTTCTCTAAGCCTTCCTCAATCTCAATAATTCTTAAATTTGGCCTTTTCATGATATCCCATAATTCTTGTAGATTCTGTTCATGATTTCTTACCATCTTCTCTGTTTGGTCAACTTTGTTTTCAAAATTAAATATTTTGTCTTCAATGTCTGAGGTTCTGTCTTCCAGGTGTTTTATCCTATTGGTTATGCTTTCTATGGAGTTTTTAACTTGGCTTATTATTTCCTTCATTTCAAGGATTTCTGTATTTTTTTTTTTCAGTATCTCTAACTCTTTATTGAAATGATCTCTTGCTTCCCATATTTGCTCTTTTAACTGTTAATTGGTGCGATCATTTAATGCCTGCATTTGCTCTTTCATCTCATCGTTTGCTTCCCTGATTGTTTTAATTATGTGCATTCTGAACTCCCTTTCTGACATTTTTTCTGCTGTGCTGTCATTGGGTTTTGTTGATATAGTATCTAGGTTTGTTTGGGACATTTTCTTCCCTTGTTTTCTCATATTGGTCAGATGTCAGTGGGACTCTGAGATATTGCAGATTTCCTTTATTGGCTTATAGTGTCCCTGTAGATTTCAGCCTTCAGTAGCCTGACGTCTTGGAGGAACTTGATAATGCTGTGCTTCCGAAGAAAGCTGCCCATAGACCGCTACTGGTTCCAGGGCTGGGAGCTAGCTCTGTGTGGAAAGGCTCTTACTGGGGGGCCTGCTCCGAGAAGCTGGCCATGTGGGAGGAGCCCACCGCCGGAGTGCGCAGGGCTACCTGGGGAAGACTCTAGCTGCCCTGCCCTGCTCTGATAAGCCATCCCTGTCTGTGCCTGCCACCCAGGCCGAGCTTCACCCGGTGGGGGAGACTCACCCCGTGGCTCTATTTTAGTCTGAGTCTCTCAGTGCCTCCCCTTCTTGAGTCCTGGGTTCTGGAGCGACTGGGGATGCAGTCACCCTCCAGTCCACCATCTTGGATCGCCCCGTGGAAAGAGCCTGTGGCCAGAGTGGGCAGAGCCACCTGGAGAAGTCTCTGGCTGCCCTGCCCTGATCCCAGAGGCTGCTTGCGGGTCAGAGCTCTCTGTTGGCTTGGGAACTTGTGGCTGGCTCTGTGTAGAAAGGCTCTCACTGGGTGGTCTGCTCTGAGAAGCTAGCCTTGAAAGGTGCCTCCCACCGGAGGGGGCCGGGCTGCTTGGGGAAGTCCCTGGCTGCCCTGTCCTGGTCCCTGAAGCTGCTTGTGGGCCGGAGCTTGCCGCTCTGGCTCCGGGACTTGGAGCTGGTTCTGTTCAGAAAGGCTCTCACTGGGGGGGCCTGCTCCGAGAAGCTGGAGAAGCTGGCCTTGTGGAGGAGCCCACCGCCGGAGTGCACAGGGCTGCCTGGGGAAGACTCTAGCTACCCTGCCCTACTCTGATTAGCCACCTCTATCTGGGCCTGCCGGCCAGACAGAGCTTCACCCGCTGGGGGAGACTCACCCGTGGCTCTATTTTAGTCCGAGTCTTTCAATGCCTCCCCTTCTTGATTCCTGGGTTCTGGAGTGACTGGAGATGCAGTCACCCTCTAGTCCGCCATCTTGGATCGCCCTGAACTCTTTTTCTGACATTTCATCTACCACGCTGTCATTGGATTCTATTAATATAGAATCTTGGTTTGTTTGGAATACTTTCTTCTCTTGTTTTTTCATGTTGTTCACGTTTCTTTCCCTCTAGCAATGGGGTTCTGGGGTATTGTACTTTACCCCCTATAGACTTACAGTGACCCTGCATGTTTCCAAAACCTCTCCTTTAAAGGGGAAATCAATAATAGCAGCACCCAGTATCGACAATATGCAGCCTTAAACCAAATAGCCCCTATGAAGATGTTAACAGTGTTGTCATAATAAACAGAGAGAATGAATTCTATTATTATCTACAGTATAACCAATAGATTTATAATGAGGTCTACAGTTTCTAATGGTGGACAAAGAGGATGGGGAGGGGTGTAGGATGTAACTGTTAATGGGATAAGAAAGAGTATATAGAGGTACTAGATGGTAGGAAGAGTGAAAGCAAAATCAAAAGAAGTTGTTTGTTAGGATGAAAAAAGGGAGAAAGGGACTTCAAGGAAACAGGTAAACAAAAGAAAAACAGAAAAATGAAGAAATAAAAACTTAAAAATTTCAAAAAGGAGAAAAAAAAACTACACTATAACAGTCATTTACTGTTCAAACCTCCCAGTCTTCAGTACCCTGATGCATGAGAGATACCTGACAATGAGCTTCCAGTCTCAAACTGGCATGTCAGGATGGGAGTTGCCTAAAGATGGCAGTTTCTGCTTCCAGGATAATCCAAGATGGCTACACTGGCTTCTAACGTGTTAGCAAATGGGGAGCCACTGTGCAGGTGCTGACCAGGCACGGGGGGCCAAGTCTGTGCAGGGTGTGGGCTGGCCGGGGGTCCTGAAGGTGGGGCATGGTCAGTCAGACCAGGGGTCCTGCAAGTCCTGACTGTTGTCCCAAAATGGCAGCAGCCACATGTAACCAAGCCTGCAGGTACTGTGATATTGGACTTCCAGACAACAGCAGGCAGCAGGTGGTCTGTGGGTGACCTGCAGGCTAACAGTGAACAATTGACAGGTGGACCTTGGGCAGTGGGTGATGGGTAGGTGAAAGGCAGGCAATGGGCAGGCAAGAGGCAGGCAAATGGGTAATTGGCAGATGATAGGTAGCAGTCAATGAGCGATCTGCATTCAAAAAGTAGGTGATATGCTGGCAGACAGCAGGTGATTGTGGTGGAGGAATGGGGTAAACAGCAGGGGATCGATGAGCAGCAAAGACTGCCTCATAGAGAAACAGATTTTCCTCTGCTTGAATCCTGAGTTATGGAGCAACAAGGAAAGCAGCCTCCCTCTAGTCTACCATCTTGGATCTCCCAATTAAACTTCCTTTCATCATGTAATTTGGTTCTATTTTATGGCAAAAACATTTGTTGAAGGAATTTTAATTCCCAGAAAGTTATCTTCATAATATCACCACCAAGTCAGAAGCTGTTTAGCTTCCTTTTCTTGGAAGTCATAGCGTGGCACATCTCTTGGCAATACTCTGGAGTCAACATCGTCATCCTAGGCTTAGTCTCTCTGAATTCCATGGCTCTTATAAGATGATTGAATGGAAGCTGAGTTTAGTTGATAAAATTTAGACCAGGAACAGGCTCCTTTCACAGGCCCCTGGATGGCGTTTCCTGGTTTTAGGGTATTCCACCTCTTATCTTCTCCAGGTCAAATATCCCTGGTTCCTTTAATACGTCTTCTGGCTGAGAGACAAATCCCTGTGGCTCCAGGCTAGCATCTTGGTTTCCTAGAACAGACACCTACACCAGGCCCAGGCTATCCATGGGCCCTCAGGTTACTGTCCCATCATCCAGGAAGGTGACATCACTGTCCTGGGATTAATAACTGCTCAGAACTTCTAATTGTATGACATTACCTGGATTATGTGACAACTCAATCTAAACTTCCCCGTCTGTAAAGTGGGACTTATAATATCCCACAACTCCAATAGTGAAGTCATGTGTATATATTGTTTGGCACCTAGTAGGCATTCAATGGGTACTAATTCCTTGATTCCCTATTCTTAAGCTAATATGACTGGATTCATGTATCTAGGCAGTGTTTTTCCAGAGACTAAAATGGACCCTCTCAAGGTATTTCACTATAGTTAGTAATAATAAAGTATTTGTACTCATGTTTGTCAACTGATTTCCTATTATGTCTTTATCACATTGTATTTCAGCTGATTGTTATAAGATCTTTCAGTGTGGGAATCTAAAATTCTCTATGTATCTCCAGGACCTTAAAAAAAACATCCAGTAAGTATAGATAAATGAACAAATGAGTTAATGAATTTCTAATTAAGCATTTAGATCATGGACTTTGCTGGTGTCCTATGTCTCACAAGTAATTCAATTTAATAAGCATATTTGAACATATATAATAACATGTCATGGAGTTAAGGTCCTTACAATTTATCAACTACTAAGATGAACACAAGAACTTCTATCTCTTGGATACATTGGTACCATAAGCTATATATATATAGAGAGAGGGTGGGGCATTTACTGGAGGGAGAGTTTATATTTGGTTAAGAGAATTCAAAGCTTCAATGAGGATTGAGGTAGCTCTGGAACTGAACCTCAGAAGAAAAATGATTAACAACAAAAAAAAAAAAGTGATGGAGAGAGGGCTGCACTAGTGAGGACTAGTGCCAAAGACAGTCAGAGGGTGGAGAGTAGCAAGAAGAGGGCTGTTTACATCATAAAATAAGTGCAGGCTGGTGAGAGCTGTAGTGACCGGGAAGGTTTTGAAAATCAACCAGAGAGAACTACTGAAATTTAGAGCAAGGAAGTTTCACATTTAATGTTTATTGAGTGCCTCCCCTTGACAGATCAGGCAAAGGAGATTCAGTTTAAATGACTTGTCGAAGGTCTCACACAGAGATGGCATTCCACTGAGGTCTCTTGGCTCTGATTTACACTCCTGCCACACTCAGCCACTCCTTTGGTCAACTTTGTGCAGCAGGGTAAGTGTGGTTGCAGGGACAGGGGCTATGCTAGGGCCCAGCAGAGAGGAAGGAAATGAGGGCTGTCTCTTTTAGTCACTTACTGAATCACTGCCCCCAATAAAGCAATCCCAAACATAAGGTGAGTTCCCCTTTTTCTAATGAGAAGATCTAAGAAGATCTGTTCTGAATATAGAACTGACTCAAGCTGACAGAGGGAGCCAGATTTTGATGCAAGCATTTAGTAAGCCAGTCTTATTTGAGTCTAAATCCTGAACAGCCAGTACTGAAATCAGATTTGCATTTAGGAAGATAATTTTGTCAGAAACGTAGTGCCTACATTTTAGGCAGGTCAGGCTTCTGCAGAAATTCAGGAGATTTGACCACCAGAGCTAAGGGGGTCAAATGAGAGGGGAAGGCTGATGTGAGAGGCATTTCAGAAGTTTATGAGACATGACTCAATAATAGGAAGGACAGTCATGGGTGACCCTAGAATTTTGAGCAATATGATGGACAGTGGGCCATTGACTGTTAGATATAAGGCCCATGTAAGATACATTGACAGAGCTAGGAAATGAGAGTGGTTTCAGGAAGTGGGGAGGGGAAGAGACAAAGAGTTGGGTGAATAAGATATGATGGTAATATACACTGAGGAGTGCGAGGTGTGGCTGAGTTGGGGTGATGCTGAGCTCCATTGAGGACACCTTATTCTCTCCTGCCCTTTTCTCACCAACTGAGGTTTGAACTTTGTCTTGAGAGTTAATTGTGTGGCACTTTCAGAAAGATTGTCTTTCCTACTGATTATTCCAGAGGATCAAGAAAACATGGTGCTCTGTGCTTTCCTCTTGGGTTCAATCTTCAAAGTAAACATATTTCATGAACGTAGAAAAAATGAACAGAATGAAAAATCTTTGAAGACAAGAATAAACAAAGTCACTCGTTATAATCACTTTCATCTCAGCTGAAGTCACCAAAGGAGAACATGGGTCGGTGAGCGCTGGTCTGGGTATAAGGCGACCAAGTTGCCCTTGGCTGTCTGGCGCTGTCCTGGTTTTAGCAATAGAAGTTTCCTGTCCTAGAACTCCTTCATGCTCACCCTATCTAAATGCTAGCTTTGAGTTCTAATCCTGATTTTATTATTTATTTACTGTGAAAATTTGGGACATGGAATTTCTAAACACAGTTTTCTAATCCACAGACATAGTCTCTGAAGGTGAGCTCATATAATCCCATGAATTAAAAATCATGTATTACAAGTGTATCTCTAGGCCTGACCACTCCTCCCACCCTAGCTATAGACTTGAATCTCCAACTGCCTCTGGACAGCTTCGCTCAGATATCTAATAAGCACGGAACACCTTCATTCCCAAGCAGAACTCTTGATTTTTCTTTCCCAAACCTTTTTTTCCTCAGTAGATGACCCTATTAACCAGTCAGTTGTTTAAACCCCAAATTCAGGAATTGTCTTTGATTCTTTGAAGTCCTCATTTGTGATCTGCACAAATGCCAGGTCAAAGAAGGCAATTCTAGCCTGACATGGTGGCACATACTTGTAATCCCAGTGGCTCAGGAAACTGAGACAGGAGGATTGTGAGTTCAAAGCCAGCCTCAACATTTTAGCAAGTTCCTAAGCAACTCAGCAGGACCCTGTCTCTAAATAAAATACAAAAAAGAGCTGGGGATGTGGCTCAGTGGTTAAGCGTCCCTGGGTTCAATTCCTAGTACAAAAAAAAAAAGGCAATTCATAGTCTCAACCTCCGTAAAATATATCTCAGATCCATCTACTACTCAAATAGTAACCAGAAAGACATTTAAAAAATAAAAACCCACAGTGAACACACACACACACACACACACATACACACACACAAATCCTGTCTCTGCCATATCCCATGAGACCCTTCTGATCTGGATTCTATCTTGCTCTCCTCTCTCTCTCTCCTGTGGCTCCTCTCTCCCTCTGTCCCAGCCTTGCTTAGACTCTGCAGGTGTCCTTCATTCTGCCTGGACTTTGTTGTGCTTAGGTCTTTGTGCAACTGGCTCATTCTGGTCACTTAGGTCTCAACTGTCCCATCTGCAGAGGTCTGCTCTGACCTCCTGCCCCAGGTTGGGGTAGATGCTGCCCACGGGTACGAGAACTGAGTTGGAGCCATTTGGGAGGGTCATGGGCTTCACCAGAGTGAGTCTGTGGGGAGTGGAGCACTTGAACTCATGGGCAAAGAGGGTAATGGTGGCCGTGTCATCTCTATCACAGGAACTAGTCAGAGGTGTGGGGGAGTTTATGAGGATCCAGAAGAACACTCAGGTAAAACAATTCCAAAGAGGAAAAAAATGTAGAGTTCTAGAGGACCATGAGAACTGAGGGAAGCTCCTGACTGTCAAGGAAGAACTCTGGATTCCCTTTCCTGCCATCCTTTGGCAAAATTCAAAAGGGAGGAAAGAGGAGGTGAGCAAAGCAGGGGTAGGATCTGATCACAGTCGGCCACTTGCAGGCCTGGAGAAGGGAGGGAAAGATCTTAACCTTTGAGTAAAATTTGACACAGATGAATTTCTAGGATTCACTGTTTTAATTGCTAAATTGAAATCATGTTTGTAACTTCCAGTGACTCCAAGGCTTTCTCTTACCTATGAGTGTCCAGAAAAGTCGTAGGGCCGCTGGAGGTGGCAAAGGATAAACTTCCCCTTTTAGAATACATCTTAAAGGAACAGTAAGAGACAGAGCTATATATTGTGATCATGTCCCATGGCAATGTGTAAAAGTAGCCCAGCTTGGAGCTGAGCCTGGAGTTGTCCAAATCCCAGGCCCATGGCCTGAGGCTGGCAAGTGTGATCAAGGCAGTCATAGGAAGGGTGGGATCACCAGAGTCTAATTCATCCTGTCATCTTTGCCCAGAGGATTTCTTGTATCTCAAAAATGTACTCGGCTTTGCTTAAGTGACTCATCCCTATTGCTCTTTAGGGATCTCAAATCTATTTCAGATCCTTTCTTAAAGGATTTAATTTTCTATGCCTGCTCAAATGTTGTGTTTGAATATACATGTTCACTTGGGCCTTTTCTGGACCTGCAGAAGGTACTGCCAGCCTTGTCACATAACTGGGGCCAGGTATTCTGCTTTCCTAGAGGACAGCACTTCTTCTTTGAAGTCCAGTTCTGGACAATTCATTGGTGCAAGAGAAAAATGTAAAAAGCCCAAATCCAAGTCTCTCTAACTCCTCACATGAGATTTCTTTCTATCCAAACTCACTTCTCACTTGTCAATTACCAATTTAGGGAACACTATCCTGCAGTATTTGTGAATGAAAGGACTATCAAGTTTAAATGGACATTGTTAAGAATCTCTAGGGCTGGGGTTGTGGTTCAGTGGTAGAGCGCTCGCCTAGCACATGTGAGGCCTTGGGTTTGATCCTCAGCACCACATTTAAAAAAAAAATAGTCTTCAAATATCCAAAACCCACTAGGGAGTTCTTACTCTGTTACCTATCTATCTATATAATTTTTTTTTAGTTGTAGATGAACCTTTATTTTTATTTATTTTTATGTGGTGCTGAGAATCGAACCCAGTGCCTCACACATGCTAGGCAAGCACTCTACCACTGAGCCCCAGCCCAGCCCCACTCCATGTTATCTTGAGCCAGTGTTTCCTAAGAAACCTTAGGAAGGTTTACTTTCCCCTTCCCAAGGTATACTTCGTATTGTAAGAAGTGCTTATCTTGAAAAACAGTACATTTTGTGGTACAGGAGAACAAAGTACTTAAAGAGCCATCCCTCTGTACATTTACCCTTGAGAGCTGCATTTTAGATGCCAAGTCTTGCTTTGTTCTGGAACTTTCATGGTGGGATCACAGTTTAATAATTAACAACTTTGTGTCTACCTTCATATGCTAGGGATTGGGCTAAGCACTTTCCCTACACCCTTACTAAGCCCTCCTGGTGCCATGAGTATTATGAGTCCCCAGGATGTACATGGGCACAAAGGAACCTGGTGAGGTCAAATGACCTGCATGGGTCACAGATGCTGCTCCACACCCAGGAAGTCAAATTGAGACGTTCTCAGAGAATTTTTGAGACACTATTTGTGTCGGTGATTTGCTAAGCCATTGGTTCTCAACCCTGGCTGTATGTTAGAATCTTCTGGGGAGTTTTTGAACACCTTCATGCCCAGATTTCACACCAGACCAATTAAACCAGAATCTGGTTTATGGAGACCCAGGCATCCATAGTTTTCAAAGCTCCACAGATGATTCAAATGTGCAGTCCTATCACCAACCAGTCTGCTAAGCAATCGTAATTCTTCCTATGGGTAATTTTTAATTTGAAAACAATTCTATTTCATTCCTGTCCACAATGAATGGTTGAAAGGCCACCATGGTGCTCACCACCAGCTCTGGCATTTCATTCCTTTTTTTTCTTTTTTTTAGAATGGGGTCACAATATGTCACCTATGCTGACCTTGAAACCCTGGGCTCCAGTAAGCCTCCTGTCTCCGCTTCTGCAGTAGCTGGGACTGCAGGCTGGCATTTCATTTCTCCTTGGGACCCAGCCAGTTCAGACCTTCTTTTATTCAGGAACAAAGAGGAACGAGCAGTTACTCCTTAATGTTTTTAGATTTTAAGAGATCCTGAATGTTCAAGTAAAAAATTCCGTGCATCTTAAAGACCCTCAAAGTTTATTAGTAATTTTAATATTGTGGTATACCTCAGAAGACTGCTTCTGTTTTATTGCAGTTAAGAAAAAGTTAAAGGTGAAATTTTGCAGTTTTGCATCTAGGGTGCTATAATTTATCCTCAATTGGCACTGACAACTTGGAAGTGCTGAGATACTGATGCTATAAAAAGAACTGTGAGGCTACTTTATTCCCTCATGACAGGAAGGAAATGAACATTTACTGAGGATTTACTCATGGCACAAGGGACAGAGCGAGAGTATTTACACAATGGCAAATAGGTTCAAACCCTAGCTCTGCCACTTCCTAGCTGTCTGGCCTTGAACATTTGTTTCCTCATCTGTAAAGTGGAGTTGTCAGAGCTGTTGAATGGATCAGAGATAGTGTGTGTGAGCGCCTAGCATGGTACCTGACATAAAGCAATGATTAGCATATGCAGACTCCACGCTATCTGCATGTTATCTCACTCAATCCTCACCCATAAGCTCTCCAAGAGATGTGATTTCCACTAAGGAAGTGAGTCTCCGAGACCCTACAATATGCCCCAGGGCACAGCTGGAACAAGTTAGGGTTTGTCTCCTGCACTTGAAGCCTGTGCTGTTTTTCCAAGCCCTCTGGCTGTCACTGCTTGCTTCTCAGGCCATCCTTGGCTATTTTGTTCTATTAGAACACAAGCTGGATAATGCAATAAAATTTAAAAGGCAAATAAAATTTCATGCAAAAAATGTTATGAAAAGGGCTATTTGGATCAAAGGGTGATCTTATTTACTTTCTCCTTTAAAAGAAGAATTGTACCTGAAGAACACCTAAGAAACAAAAACTGCAAAGCTCAATCTAGCAATAGATAACTAGAATTTGCTGAGTTAAATCTGGATGATCCATTGTCTGATCATGTCACATCCTTTAACAGTCCATATTCCCAAGAGAATTAAGCTGAAATTCTTCTGATGCTGGACTTTATTGTCTGGTTTATGAAGGACAATTTGAAATAATTTAAAGTCAGCTCTTGCTGAAGTGGCTTAGGTGCTCACCTCAAAGGGGATACTGGGTAAAATAGCCCAGCTTGATGCCCAAGAATACAGGAAAGATGTTTAGAGGACAGGTGACAAAACTGTGCAACACAGGCCATCCAAGTGAAGGTGTACAGTGGTCACTTGATGTATGGTGCAGGAGCTTGGGACAGAGAATAGACCTGCATGTAAATCATTGAGGCCACAGGATCAAGTAGATTAAATTTTCCAGGAGCTTAAAAATAATGGTAGTACCTATTGGGGAAAGGTTGAAAAGGAGATATTGAGGAATATCAACATTGATGGAGAAGGTGGAGAAAGAAATTGGCAAAGGAGAATGACAAGCCTAGACTCATAAAGGTAGCATAGTAAAGATTGATAGAACTTTCTTTTTTGATACCAGGGATTGAACCCAGGGGTACTCTACTGCTGAGCTACATCCCCAGCTCTCTTTATTTATTTATTTATTTTTAATTTTGAGACAAAGTCTTAAACTTGCTATACTTCAGCCTCAGCCTCTAAATAGTTGCTGGGGTTGCAGACATGTACCACTATACCTGGTTTAATAGAACTTTCATGAAGGACATTAACAAGAAACTGACACAGAGAAGTCAAGCAGGATGAGGATTGAATTTGGTGGTTAGTGTATGGTGGCCCTAGAAAATACAGCTTCAGTGGAATTGGAGGTGAGATGGTGGAGGCCTGAGAAGGAAATGTGAAATGGTGACCTGGAGCTGGAGAACCCAGCCTACTTCCTGACAACTGAAGACTTTTCTGTCATTCCAAGCAACTACTAATTACATGTTCTCTATTAATAAATGTGCTGGACGTCTTATTTCCTGGATGCCATCTTAGATTCTTAGTTGGGTTAACTAATGCAAATACCTTTTTCATCAGGGTGAATGAAGCAGGGTCCTTGAACAGCTCATGATTGGGTGCAATTATTTTCCCTGAAATCCTCTCCTTACCCATGTTTGCTGTGGGTGCTTCAGAGGAGCAAGTGAGTCACGGGTAGGCACAACACTTGAGTAGAAGTGTATCATGGGC
Source organism: Sciurus carolinensis (assembly GCF_902686445.1). Classification (NCBI taxonomy): domain Eukaryota; kingdom Metazoa; phylum Chordata; class Mammalia; order Rodentia; family Sciuridae; genus Sciurus; species Sciurus carolinensis. The sequence goes on from NC_062213.1 coordinate 35,791,995, forward strand.
AGAACAAGTCAAACAGCAAAGGCATTTTGTTAAAACCAATTGTAAGCAGGTATCAAATACTATCAGTTGGGGATCTGGAAAAAAATTCCTTGAATAAGTCTAATTCTGAGCCTATCACATGGATTGCAAAATCTTGATGAAATTATCCTAGTAAAAGTTTTTGGTCTTGATTTTGTTTTCAACTTTAATGCAAGTATCCTTCTCATCTCAGGTCCCACTACCTGCTGTGGTGATCTACAATGTTCATTTCTATCACTTGCCTGTCCCTGAAACCATGTAGTGTGACTTCTAAGGCGTCTCTTGGGGGCTCCTTTCCAAGTTGCTTCTTGCATCTGGGATATGTCAGAGGTTACTTCCAAAGCAAAATAGGCCATTTATCTATTTTTATTTTAAAGCCCATTTTATTATTGTACTATATATAAAAAGAACATTTATAGATCCATGGCAGCAGGATGTAGATCCCCTGCTAGGCAGGAGAATTATCTATTGGCAGAAACCAGGTCTTAGAAAAGATATTAGACTATGATATTAACAAAGAGAAGAGAGGCTGCTGCTCACATCAATGCCTGCAACACCAGCAATGCACCTACCCTGGAGATTGAGAGAAACATTCAATAAAGGAGAATGTTCTTCAGCCAGCTACCCGCTGGGTAACTGGAGCTTACTACAGCTGGGAACACCCTAGGAGCTTGTTTAAAACACAGCTTAGCATCACCCCACCCAAGGTCAAGGCAGCTCCCATCAGTCACTGCCTGGGGGATGCTGGGATAGGGAAGGAAGGGAAAAGCACCAGTAACACCAGTGCCTGGAGGTGACAAGAGAAGCCCAAGGAGAGCAGGTGGCAGTTGCTGGAAGTCTGCAGGGTGCACTAAAGGAGTTGAGGGGGAAGGGAATGCCGGGGCTGAGGGGAGGCAGGGGTGCAGCCGTGGTGATGTCTGCTGCTGAACTGTGTCCTTCTGTCCTGTTGTTCCATTCCTTTGAAACCAAGTTAGAAAAGACTGAGTACTGGCTCACACATATCTGGTTATAAAAATATGCAGGTATTTTTCCGGGGTATTCATTTTCTAGGGTTGCCATAACAAAGAACCACAGACTGGCCTAACCAACGGACTTGACTTTATCACAATGTGGAGTCTTGAAATCTGAGATCAAGGCCGTTTTTTTTCTGAGGCCTCTCTCCTTGACTTGTAGAGGATCATCTTCCTTTGGTGTCTCTTGGGGTCTTCCCTCTGTGTCTGTGTCCTAATTTCTCCTTTGTATAAGGTTACCAATTAGATTAGGGCCCACTCAGATGACCTCGTTTTATCTTTTATTTATTTATTTTTCTGGGGTGGAGGGTACTGAGGATTGAACTCGGGGGTACTTGATCTCTGAACTACAACCCAGCCCTATTTAGTATTTTATTTTATTTGGAGATAGGGTCTCACTGAGTTGCTTAGCACCTCGCTGGTGCTGAGGCTGGCTTTGAGCTCGTGATTCTCCTGCCTCTGCCTCCTGAGCCACTGGGATTACAGGTGTGCACCACCGCACCCAGCTCATTGTATCTTAATACCTCATTACAGATCCTATCCACAAATACAGTCATACTGTGGGTATGAATGGGAGGGGGTCATTGGGATACAATTCAGTCCATAACAGATACCCTGTTTGAAAATGGAAATATTTGGCCAAAGAATATGTACATTTTAAATTTTAACAAATTGATCAAATCGCCATTGGAAGAATGGCAGAACCACAAAATGCTACTTTGGCATAAGTATTATTTTGAGGTCAAGGTGCTTATTAAAAACAACAACAACAAAACAGCAGGTCCAACAAGAACATTCAGGTCTTCCCTTTTCTCCCTGTAAGCAAGAGATAAAGCTCACATATAAAAGATGTCCTCCCTACTAGGATGAAAGGAACATGCTTATCAGCGGAGATGGGGACTGGAAGCTGAGAAAATTCTGTACAAAGAAATCTTGCTAAAATAACTCTTCCTTTGGTCTTCCCGTGTATTTTTGGCTACCTTCCACCATTGCTTTTCTTTGTTCAGCCTACTATAAAAGCACATGGTTTTTTTCCCACCATTCTTTGGGCCATTTCTTCATGAGGGTTCCTGAGTCTTATAAAACTTAAATATATCTGCATGCTTTTCTCTTGTTTCTCTGTCTGATGTCAATTTAATTCTTAGGCTTTGCTGGGGAGCCCAGGAGAGTAACGTTTCACCTCACCTATGACATCCTAAGTGGTCATCACTGATCTCTTTCAACCAGCAATCTTTGTGATTCTTTCCCACACCCTTTGCAACATGCATATTATCAACTTTTAAAAATTTTTGGTAATCATGTGAAAATGTAGCATCTTTGATTCAATTTGCTTAATTGCTGGTGAGACTGAGGATCTTTTGATGCTTTTTTTAAAATTTTTTTATTTTTATTTTTATTTATTTATTTTATTGTAAACAAATGGGATACATGTTGTTTCTCTGTACATTGCGTAAAGGCATACCATTTGTGTAATCATAAATTTACATAGGGTAATGCTGTTTGATTCATTTTGTTATTTTTTTCCCTTCCCCCCACCCCTCCCACCCCTCTTTTCCCTCTATACAGTCCTTCCTTCCTCCATTCTTACCTCCCTCCCTAACCCTAACTCTAATCCTAACACTAACCCCTCCCACCCCCCATTATGTGTCATCATCCACTTATTAGCGATACCATTCGTCCTTTGGTTTTTTGAGATTGGCTTATCTCACTTAGCATGATATTCTCCAGTTTCATCCATTTGCCTGCAAATGCCATAATTTTATCATTCTTTATGGCTGAGCAATATTCCATTGTATATATATACCACATTTTCTTTATCCATTCATCAATTGAAGGACATCTAGGTTGGTTCCACAATCTGGCTATTGTGAACTGAGCAGCTATGAACATTGATGTGGCTGTATCTCTGTAATATGCTGATTTAAGTCCTTTGGGTATAGGCCAAGGAGTGGGATAGCTGGGTCAAATGGTGGTTCCATTCCAAGTTTTCTAGGGAATCTCCACACTGCTTTCCAGAGTGGCTGCACTAATTTGCAGCCCCACCAGCAATGTATGAGTGTACCTTTCTCCCCACATCCTCGCCAACACCTGTTGTTGCTTATATTCTTGATAATCGCCATTCTAATTGGGGTGAGATGGAATCTTAGGGTGGTTTTGATTTGCATTTCTTTTATTACTAGAGATGTTGAACATTTTTCCATGTTTGTAGATTGCTTGTAGATCTTCTTCTATGAAGTGTCTATTCATTTCCTTAGCCCATTTGTCGATTGGATTATTTGCATTCTTGGTGTAGAGTTTTTTGAGTTCTTTATAGATTCTGGAGATTAGTGCTCTATCTGAAGTATGATTGGCAAAGATTTTCTCCCACTCTGTAGGCTCTTTCTTTGCATTGCTGATAGTTTCCTTTGCTGAGAGAAAGCTTTTTAGTTTGAATCTATCCCAGTTATTGATTCTTGCTTTTATTTCTTGTGCTATGGGAGTCCTGTTGAGGAAGTCTGGTCCTAAGCCGACATGTTGAAGCTCTGGACCTACTTTTTCTTCTATAAGATGCAGGGTCTCTGGTCTGATTCCGAGGTCCTTAATCCATTTTGAGTTTAGTTTCGTGCATGGTGAGAGATATGGGTTTAGTTTCATTCTGTTGCATATGGATTTCCAATTCTCCCAACACCATTTGTTGAAGAGGCTATCTTTTCTCCATTGCATATTTTTGGCGCCTTTGTCTAGTATGAGAAAATTGTATTTATTTGGGTTTGTGTCCGTGTCCTCTATTCTGTACCATTGATCCACCTTTCTATTTTGGTACCAATACCCTGCCGTTTTTGTTACTATTGCTTTGTAATAGAGTTGAAGATCTGGTATTGCGATACCCCCTGCTTTGCTCTTTCTACTGAGGATTGCTTTAGCTATTCTGGGTTTTTTATTCTTCCAGATGAATTTCATAATTGCTTGCTCTATTTCTGTAAGGTACATCATTGGGATTTTAATTGGAATTGCATTGAATCTGTATAGCACTTTAGGTAGTATGGCCATTTTGACAATATTAATTCTTCCTATCCAAGAACATGGGAGATCTTTCCATCTTCTAAGGTTTTCTTTAATTTCTTTCTTTAGTGTTCTGTAGTTCTCACTGTAGAGGTCTTTCACCTCTTTTGTGAGATTGATTCCCAAGTATTTTATTTTTTTCGAGGCTATTGTGAATGGGGTAGTTTTCCTAATTTCTCTTTCTGAAGAATCATCACTTATGTATAAAAATGCCTTAGATTTATGTGCATTGATCTTATATCCCGCTACTTTACTGAATTCACTTATGAGATCTAAAAGTTTTCTGGTGGAATTTCCAGGTTCCTCTAAGTATATAATCATATCATCAGCAAACAGGGATAGTTTGAGTTCTTCTTTTCCAATTCGTATCCCTTTAATTACTTTGGTCTGTCTAATTGCTCTGGCTAGAGTCTCAAGGACGATATTGAAAAGAAGTGGTGAAAGAGGGCATCCTTGCCTTGTTCCAGTTTTAAGGGGGAATGCTTTCAGTTTTTCACCATTTAGAATGATATTAGCCATGGGCTTAGCATAGATGACCTTTACAATGTTAAGGAATGTTCCCACTATCCCTATTTTTTCTAGTGTTTTGAGCATGAAGGGGTGCTGTATTTTATCAAATGCTTTTTCTGCATCTGTTGAAATAATCATGTGATTCTTGACTTTAAGTCTATTGATATGGTGAATTACATTTATTGATTTCCTGATGTTGAACCAACCTTGCGTCCCTGGGATGAAACCCACTTGATCATGGTGCACTATCTTTTTAATATGTTTTTGTATGCGATTTGCTAAAATTTTGTTGAGAATTTTTGCGTCGATGTTCATTAAGGATATTGGTCTGAAATTTTCTTTCCTCGATGTGTCTCTGTCTGGTTTAGGTATCAGGGTGATATTGGCTTCATAGAATGAGTTTGGGAGAGTTCCCTCCTCTTCTATTTTATGGAATACTTTGAGAAGTATTGGAATGAGCTCTTCTTTAAAGGTTTTGTAGAACTCGGCTGAGAACCCGTCTGGTCCCGGACTTTACTTCGTTGGTAGACTTTTGATGACTTCTTCTATTTCATTACTTGAAATTGGTCTATTTAAATTGTGTATGTCCTCCTCGTTCAGTTTAGGCAATTCATATGTCTCTAGAAACCTGTTGATGTCTTCAAAATTTTCTATTTTGTTAGAGTATAGATTTTCAAAATAGCTTCTAATTATGTTTTGTATTTTAGTCGTGTCTGTTGTGATATTTCCTTGTTCATTCCGAATTTTAGTGATTTGGGTTTTCTCTCGTCTTCTCTTTGTTAGTGTGGCTAAAGGTTTATCAATTTTGTTTATTTTTTCGAAGAACCAACTATTTATTTTGTCAATTTTTTGTATTGTTTCTTTTGTTTCAATTTCGTTGATTTCAGCTCTGATTTTAACTATTTCCTGTCTTCTACTACTTTTGGTGTTGGTCTGTTCTTCTTTTTCTAGGGCTTTGAGCTGTAGTGTTAGGTTGTTTATTTGTTGAGGTTTACTTCTTTTATTAAAAGTGCTCCATGATATAAATTTTCCTCTAAGTACTGCTTTCATAGTGTCCCAGAGATTTTGATATGATGTTTCTTTGTTCTCATTTACCTCTAAGAATTTTTTAATTTCCTTCCTAATATCTTCTGTTATCCATTCATCATATAATAGCATATTGTTTAATCTCCAGGTGTTGGAGTAGTTTCTGTTTTTTACTCTTTCATTTATTTCTAACTTCAATCCATTATGATCTGATAGAATACAAGGTAGTGTCTCTATCTTCTTGTATTTGCTAACATTAGCTTTGTGGCATAATATATGGTCTATTTTAGAGAAGGATCCATGTGCTGCTGAGAAGAAAGTGTATTCGCTCTTGGTTGGATGGTATATTCTATAAATGTCAAGTCTAAATTATTGATTGTGTTATTGAGCTCTATGGTTTCTTTGTTCAATTTTTGTTTGGAAGATCTGTCCAGTGGTGAGAGAGGCGTGTTAAAATCACCTAGTTTTATTCTTTTGATGCTTTATTGGACATTTAATTTTCTTCCTGCCTATTCATATTCTTTTTTACCTTTGGTTGTTTCTTTCTATTCTCATTTTTTCAAAAATGTGTATCACTGTATAACTTTGTCTTTAAACTTGATTTATGTACATCTTTGCCACAGAGAAGTTTTAAATTTTCATGTAGGTATCTGTCTATTCTCTTCTCACCTTCTCAAGGATAGTTTGCTCTGTGGACAATGACCTTGTCCTTTCAGGATCAACCTTACCCTCTATAGAATCGTTGCGATAGACGAGAAACAGACTGTAGTCTGTCCCCACATTTTAAAAACTCTCCTTGACCCTTCATCTTTCTCTACTAGTCTTTTTTGAGAAATTTTGCTATGAAGTAAAGCAAAAAGAGGTTTTCCATTCTACTTCCTTTCCTGTTAGCACTCCTTTCAGTATTTATCACCTTAAATCATCTTAAGTTGTGATCATTCTTTTTTTTTTTTTTTGTCTATTTCTTCTATTTAAACATCAACTCCATGATGATAAGAACCAAGTCTGCTTTATTCCCAATTTCTGGCACATTAAAACTTCTCAATAAATATATTTAGAGTAATGAAAGAGCAAATAAATGCATAATTTTAAATATTAGGTCACACTTGTAATTTGCTTACTTAAAAAAATTTCCTAAGGTTACTACTTCTCAGGTGGGTGGGACGTAGAGGATCGTCTATATTTCAGTAAAACATGAAAACTAGACATTTGGGAGCACAATTTGGAGCAGAGTTTATAAACTTAAATGTCTCCAGCAGGTGACAAAAAATGCAGAGGTTGCCATGTGCAAGCCACAGCGAGTGGTCAGTATCATCACCATCTAGAAGCCCCAGCTCTGACCAGTGCAGACTTAGCAGCTCCAGTCAACTGTAGCCAAGTGGCATGGACAGCACAAGGGGAAAGAGCTTCCAATTTTTCAAGGGAAAATGAAAGTTTGTGTATCAATTAGAATTGGGTTTGGCTGTGAATAGTAGCTTGCAGCAGCAGCTTAAGTGAAGTAAAAGTCTCTTTCAAACACAGAGAGAGAGAGAGAGAGAGAGAGCGCACACTGAGGGTGTCCAGGGCTCATGGAGGCACGAACTTGTTGCTTGGCTTGGCGTGGCCTTCATTCCCCAAATCACTTCCTGGCCTAACGGGCAGCTGTGACTCCAGCCATTACCATCTCATTCCAGGCTCAGGAAGCAAAAGGGAAAGAGGAACCCTAATGTTCTTTTATAAAGAGACTTCCACAGAGCTTTCATGCCTCATTTTCATTGTTTCATTTGCCAGAACTTAATCATGTAGCTACTCCTAGCTACAAAGGAGACTGGCAAATGTAGACTTTATTCAAAGTGAACTAGCTGTGCCTAGCTAAGGAAGAAGGGGAGAGTGCACAGCAGAGTTCTAAACTAGGAGTCTCTGCCAGAGCTGGTGATTTATGTGAAATTCCCAAGTTTTCCCTGTGAAGCAAAGCATGTCAAACACAGCAAGTCCATCATCTGGTCTCAGCGGATGAGCTGCCAGCAGTGGAGAGTGGTAAACCTCTTAGAGGAGCAAATGTGGATGGGGTGCATTTCTGTGACAAGTGGTACAGCCAGCAGAGTGGACTGAGGAGGGTCAAACGGGAAGTTTAGCAAGGTTTAGACAAATGTATGCAGGTAGCCTGGAGGGTGGCAGTATTGTGAAGGTGGGGAAAGGGTGAGGAGGTACAGCCTTCCACCTGAGCATCCTAGGCAGCAGCCTGGGACCACCCTGCTTCCCTCCCTTTTAGTCTAGGTAGTTACTCTAAGGCGTATCGCGTTCCCTCTGGCCGCAGAGAGAGACACGACAAATGTCTGAAGCTTTGGAAGTTTATTATGCACAGTCCCTCTCCTACACTTCTCTTACTCCCAGCTTCCGCGCACTCCCAGCTTCTCTTCTCTCAGCTTCTTCTTACTCCCAGCTTCCGCGCACTTCCAGCTTCTCTTCTCTCGGCTTCTTCTTACTCCCAGCTTCCGCGCACTCCCAGCTTCCAGCTCAGCTTCAGCCTTCGCCCCCCTACTCTCCCACCCACCAGGCTTATAGACACTTCAACCAATCAGGGGAGAGTACACGAGGTAAACGCAGACAGCTGCAAGCATAGGATAGGTACACGAGGGGGGCATGCTCTAGTCACATCGTTAACTAGCCAATCATTGGAATTCGCTGGTTGTTTACTGTATAGCTGGCCGCTTTTGGCTCAGCGTCAGGCACCATCTTGACCATGCCCAAGGCTGGGGGTCCCGGAAACCCCGACAAAGGCGTACAAGTTCCGTATCCTTTGACTTCTAAAGTCACTTTGCTGAAGGTGCCTTCTTATACATGGTCAGGGTCACCCTCTCTGGAGGGATGATTGAGCTTGGGCCAGACCCAAACTCCCCAAGAGCTCCCCAGTCCTCTCCAATAGCCCAAGTCACCCTGTTAGTTCTGGGCTTGGCCCAGTCTCAGGCTTGCTGAGAACTCACTCTAAATGCTAACCCTCCCAGCCAGGCTGACTTTGTTTCTACATAGGAGAGGCATCAGATTATGGTGGGAAAACACTGATTTTGCAGGTACATTTCTTCTCTCATGTCCCAGCATGATCACCAACTGGTTGAGCAGACTATAAATACTTAAATTGCTGCTAAGGGCATTCCTCTTACCTCTACCTCACAAGGTTTTCTGGAAGATTCACAGGAATCACTTATATAAAAGACTTGGGGATTTGTTTGTTTTGGTACTGGGGACTGAACTCAGGATCATTCTATCACTAACCTAAATCCCCAGCCCTTTTTATATTTTATTTTGAATCAGGGTCTCTCTATATTGCTAAGGCAGCCTCAAACTTAGGGTCTCCCTGCTTCAGATTCCTGAGTTGCTGGGATTATAAGAGTGTACAAACTCACTCTGCCTGTAAAAAGGCCTTTGTTGAATCTAAAAAAAAAAAAAAATTGAATAGCTCTACATACATATTTAAGGTTCCAGTAAAGATTCTTTTTTTTCCAGTAAAGATTCTTTATAGCCATCTGTATATATGTGAAATTAAGGACTTTATTGACACAAACTTTGCAATGGAAAGTATTAACCCAGTAGGACAGATAGTAAAGAATCGGCTCCTGTCTTAAACACACACCAGAAAAGATGAATTTTCAGTACCATGGTTCAGCTTCTGGCCACCACCCTGGTGGAATCCAGACTGTTCTGCAGAGGGCCAGATCACATGCTCTCCGTGCCCTTCTCCCCCAGAAGTGAGAAAGTGTTTTCGATACATTCAGAGACACCTCAAGTTGATAAATTCCAAACAATGTGCAGCAGTGAACTGAGAGGAACAAAGTTATAAAGAGAAGCTGGGCTTAGCCAGGGCCCATAGCACAGTGACTGGACAGCACGCATGCCCTGGGGGGACGAGCCCTTGAACTCACAGGACCATGGCCAACCTTGCAGTTGGGTGTGCCTGTTGAGCGATACTGCCACGCACATAAAAGTCACACGTTTTGCTTGTTTTTAAAAATTTCAGAATGTGAAATTCTCTAAAAGCCCTTTAACAAGGAATCAAAATGACTGAGGGTTAGGAAAAGCGCGGTTCTGTGTATGGTAAAGGCTTGTCCAGAGATGAGGAGAACACCTAGATCTGTGGTTTGACATAGATCCACCCTCAGTGTAAAAGAGAGATTCCGCTGCAGAGTCATTCACAGCGCACACTGTACCTTAGGGTCTCAGTCAGTCTCCTAATTAAGTTTGCTGTTAGAGTCAGGATGTACAGTTGTAATTGGCTGAACTCCAAATCCCTCAACATCTGCACACTAGCTGGAACAGGTTTGGTATTTAATGTTTAATTTCTAAAGATGTCTTCTATCAATGAAATGATGAACAAATAAAACAACTAAGTTGTGTTTGAGGAGTCATAGCAGATGAAGGTGGAGTATCTGAGTTTTAGTCTGTTTTAGCTCATGTTAGTTCTCTGGACTATCTTACATAAACACACCATCAGGCTGCCTATTTCTGCTAACTGTGGTTTATTGGTATAGTTTGGTACAACTTGAACCCTTCCTTTTCCAATCTCAGTCATGTTAATAATCCTTTAAAAATCATGCTACATTATTTTAAAGGAAAATATGTCAAGCCGAACATGTTTTTAAAAAGTGCTAGAAAATGATTCCTATCAAAACACCACTTCACTGTGTTAACTGCCGATTTTCTAACACAGTGCGTAGCAGTCTGATGTCAATGTGAATACACATCAACCAGGTACTGGTTTTCTAAAGTAATTACTTTGCAGATACCAAGATGATACAGTCCTGGGGCTGTGCACAGAGAGGCCAAAGGGAAGCCATGTGTGCCACCGCATGTTCCTGGGTGACCTCCCTCCTGTGAGCAGTGTCCAGTCTTTGATTAAAATTGCAAATGACCCAAATGGAGCGGAAAAAAAAAAAATCTTCAAGAGGAGGAAAGGGAACTGGAAAGCTCTCAGAAAGTGCAATGTCAGGCTAAGCCCTGATGGGGGAGGTGTCCCAGGTTGGATGCGGGGGCCACAGGGATCATGACGTTACAGTTTGGAGGCCAACATATGGACACCAGCTTAGGAGGACCTTTCAGGTCAATGAAAATATGTCTGTCTGGATCAGAGACCTTCCAGAGAGACTCCAGTGGAGTTAGTGTCTGTGAAATTGGATCTAATCTGAGCTAAGGAAACAAGAATAACAGAGTTTTCCTGTTTCTCAGGTTCTGATATTTTTGGATTGGGATTTGGGTGAAAGCCAGCTTTTAAGTGAAAACAGTATGTTTTGTTATGACACTATTTAAAAAGAAAAGATGAGCTTGCCTGAAACTGTTCCCTGCCGAAGCCAGGAGAGCTTGGCACTGGCATGTGAATCTTTCACCCAGGAAATCCACTCCTCCTACTGAACTGTTGGATAAACCAACCTGTGACTTTGTCTCCCTGCTTCTACATCAGACCCTCTTACAGGGGTTGCAAAGAGCCAAACCTAACCATGCATTGGCAGCTTATTAACAGATTCGTGAACTGTTCAATACAATCGCTGTATGCGACTAAAAGAGGCTGGGAAAGTTCCAACAGCTCAGGTAGTTGTTTGCTGCCAGGTAAAACCGTTTCTCAAGGCATTCAGCAGTGTCCACATTGAGCAAATGGGGCCCGCTTCTTCAAGGCTGCTTGAGGGGATCCAGTAACATGAAGGGCACCCACAGAAGTCCCTCTGTTCTTCTACTTGGACACTCTGCTAATTGACACAGTTCTTTGTGATTCTTTTACTTCTGTCCATCTGCCGGATGCTGTCTGAAACATTAATGGTGACTTCTTTTGCAGACATTCTCTTGGTATCTCTTTTGGCCTGTTAAAAAGTTTGAAACAGTGAATTGAGTTACTAGGAGATATCCAAAGATCTTCACTTTGACATTAATTTCTGATGATTGTTACAAACACACAGGCTGGAAGAATGACCTATAAGAACACATGTATGCAAGTTCCTCTTCAGTGGCATTTTAAGTTAAATTTATTTAGTACACAAAAGCACAATAATTGAGCCAGATGCAGCGGCACATGCCTGTAATCCCAGTGGCTCAGGAGGCTGATGCAGGAGGATCTCAAGTTCAGCCAGTTTTAGCAAAAGCATGGTAGTAAGCAACTCAGTGAGACTCTCTCTCTAAATAAAATACAAAATAGGGCTGGAGATGTGACTCAGTGGTTGAGTGCCCCTGAGTTCAATCACCAGTACCAACGAACAAACAAAAAAAACCCTCATAATAATTGTACATATTGATGGGGTAATATGATGTTTAATATACACACACTTATTTTCAGAGGTTCCTTTGTTGACTCTATAATGCTAGCCTAACACAGAACCTGGCGAAAGACAGAAACATTATTGAGTGAATAAATTAGTTCAGGTTCATCAGAGGGTAAAAGTGTTCACAGCTGGCTTTAGTAGGATGCTTAAGTTTTTGATCTGTGGAGTCAGACTTTGGTTCAAATACAGTCTATATAATTTCACCATGGGGAAGTATTTTTTTAATCTCACTAATCTTAAATTTCCTCATCTGTAAAGTGGGAATAATATTACCTCATAAGGTTGTTGTAAAGATTAAGACAATATATGTAAGGTACTTAGCACACTACCTGTTACTAAATAAAAATGGTGGGGGAAAAACTGTATAAAAGTAGAATTACCCATGTCTAGGTGAAGACAGATCAATGATAAAGCCCAAGATTAAAGCATTAACTAAACTCTAAGTTCTTCAATATGTACCTACCCACCATTTCTCCTGAAGTGAACATGACTGACTAGAAGAGGGGGTTATTTCCTGCCCACTCCAATGAATGACTGTGAGCTTGGAGTGACTTGAGATGAGCTTTCCAAGTGGCCTCCCCAGGATGCATGTGCTACTGTACTGCCCAACTCCCCCTCCAGGAAGGACCTGCTGCCCAGCTTCAGGGAACACGGTCAACAAACAGCTTACAGTTGTCCCTTCAGGAGTGGTCTCAGCTTCAGAGAGTCACCTCATGCAAGGTTGTGCCTTCTGGAGGTGGCCCAGTGTGGTGACAAAGGGAAGGACAGAAAGACCCTGCCGTCTCCATCTAAGGCAGGCCAGATCTGGTGCGCCACTCAGCTGTAGAGTGCCCAGGGGCCCGGAAGGTGGAGGTCGCTGTCTGCCTGCACTGTGGCTCATCGTCCCCCTCTGCCACCTCCTGCTTCCACTCCTCCCTTCCACAGGTGGCAACCCCAGGGGCACTTCCTAATGAACATCCTGTGGAATGAATGTCCCAGTCTGCTTTCTGGAAAACAGTGTCAGATCCTGTGGGAGCAGCTCTTACAGAGCAAGGATCTCCCCATGCTCGGTGCGAGTCAGGGGTTGCTGGATGTCTGATTTTCATGGCTAAACACAGCCAACCATGTCATCTGTGGTGCATCTGAAGAATGCGGACTGTTCCACCACTGGACAAAAAAATAAGCTGCTCTATTGAATTTATCGATAAATGATAGGTAGGTTTCTGTCGTGTCACATAAAACCTGTGTTCTTGTAGTGGCTGCTGGTGGTGCCCACTACTTTCCCTTTAGTCAGCTGATGCATCTGTCTCCCAGCTACTGAGTCTTGGCTCTTAAATACTTATAGCAGGGCTCTTCTGAAAACTGTCCTCATCTGATTGGAGCCACCTACCCCAGAAATGCCAAAGAAGTTACACCTTATTTCCTGGATAGGATCCCTATTCAGTGTCTGATTACTGGGGATAGAAAGGCTACCTCTTGGGCCTCATGGAGCTGCAAATCTACAGCCACTCATGCTCTAGAGCTCCTTGTCGGATGAAGATGAGTCCGTACTGCAACTGTTCAGCTCAGCTCACATGCCTGCTGAACTTGCTCCTCAGCCCTGACCTTCTGACCTGCACTAACATGCAGGTTTCAATCAATTCCTTGCACAAGTCATCTTCTTAGGCTCTGCTTCTGGGGAAACTGACGTAAGATCACTCATTTATAAGTGATCTGAGGGGCATTCAAGGATAATTTCAACTGTCACTTTAGACTTATTCATTAATTCAAGAATAGGATTTCATTGTTTTCCTCTTAATGTTCCTGGTGCCTCTCATCAGTTCTGAGACATAGTAGGCCCTCAGTTAAACTTTGAGTAAATGGATGGATGGATGAATGAATAAGCACCCTGCCCTTGTCCAGGTTCTCTTGCTTTAACCACCATCAGCCAGTACTGTTTAGGTTCTGTCTTACACCTAGGTCTGTGAAGCTAGAACTGGCATCAGGGCTGGCAGTGACTTTCATGGGTTTTTCTCCCCTGAGAAACAGAACTCAACCTCTCATCCACTAGACATCTCTGGTTGTCCTTCTGTAACTCCTCCTGTATGATCCTTTGAAGCATTCTTCCTAGGCGACTTCATCTTCCCACTTGCCACTGAACTTAATATTTACCTCCTGCCTGCTCATCCCACAGGTGCTGTGCAGGAAAAGAAGGCACCTAAAGGTGTGGCGATGGCAAGGCCAGTCCCATTGGACTTCCTTGTAAGGTGTTGTTACACGAAGGCTTTGAAAACAGGAACAGGGGAATACGTGGAGGCCATGATTGAAATGAGCCAAATTGATGTCAGAGTCCCTGTAAGTTGATAGAAGGTAAAAGAGCTTTCAAGAATAGAAATACAAACTTTCCAAACTGCAAAAGTACTTATCTTTAGAACAGAGTGTTGGCAAGATATTACAAAAGATTATTAAGATTTTACACAGACAATGTTCTGCTATATTTTGATCAATTTTTAGATCCTTAAAAAATTTAAGCCAAAATTCAGTAGTTGGATGATTCTGAATTTCTAAGCTGTGTAAAGAGTGAAAGGGTACAAAATTCTTGGAGCAGCCGCTGAATCCCAACTATAGTGGGGCAGTTTCTTAAATCTGCATATCATAAGCCTGTACCATGGAATGCTTAGAGCATCAGCCTTGGGGTCAGAGAGAGCTGAACCTAATGGGAAACTGCCACCAGCTAGCTGTAACAAGACCCTGTCGCTTTAACCTAAGTCTCATTCTCTTAATTGAAAAACAGGAAAATGATGCCTGCTTCTTAGATATTTGGAGAGAATTAAGTGTGTCCCTCAGCATTGGAAAGAGTGATCAATTTCTGGTTTTCCCAGGACTGACCCATTTTAAAATAAAAGTCCCACACTGCAGAATCTTCTCCAGGCCCTAACAAATCAGGGCAGTCAGTAACCCCAGGTATATCTATTGTCATTAATTTCATTTGAAAGCTGTGTCAGTGAAACATCAAATTGACATCAAAAACCTTATCCTAAAATGATGACTACAACTACTACTTCTAAATGGCAACAACAATAATAATGATTCTAAAAGATACACTTTTGGATAAAGAAAAACTAAAGTTCTGGGCTGGGGAGATAGCTCAGTTGGTAGAGTGCTTGCCTTGCAAGCACAAGGCACTGGTTCTAGCCCTACCACCGCAAAAAACAAACAAACAAAAAAAATAACTAAAGTTCTGTAGTTTAGTGATAAGCCCAGAAAGTTCCAAGCCACAAAGAAGTTCACTTTCAAATAATTATTAAGTTTAACAAAGTAAACAATTAGAACAACAAGGTGTTTTCCTGGAAACTTTTTTTTTTTAAAGAGAAGCTTTGGAGTCTGAAAGCTTTGAAGTCAACTGAAAGGTACCCACTCCATTTACAGCTGTGAGGATAGCAAGGTGGTTGGCAGTCACTACAGCCCAGTTACAGCTTGGAAAGCTTAGAATCCAACCCCAGAGGAGAACAAGAAAGACTACAATGCTAGTACCCTCTCTAAGGGTGGGGTTGTAGTTCAGTGGTAGAGTACTTGCCCAGCATGCAGGGGGCCCAGGATTCAATTCCCAGGGTAACAACACAAAAAACGGGGAGAGGGTGGGCAGGGATCTTCCTGCCTTCCCCCCACACCAAAAAAAAGAGCTACATAGGTACAAGGAAAAATTTTCATTTTGTCTCTCAGGACACTTTGTATAACAGATATGATCCCCCTTTTATGTGGTTTTCAGCAAGTTAAACCTCATTTGCATATTTATTCCCACCCCTTTTTTAATGACAGGAAAAGAAAATATGTCCCTATTATAATCACTGGCTTTAAAAAGTCCTGTGGTTCTCAATATGATGACGAGAAACTCCTATTTGGCACCTTTATCTTTTACAGCTGTCTGCTAATTCAATTCTTTCCCCACTTCTAATATTCTTGTTTTAATTAAGAAAATTTTAATTTGTTCGAATTAGTTATACGTGGGAAGGGGGGGAATGGGGTGGGAAGGGTGGTGTAATAGTCTTGTTTTGTGATCTGTCACCATTGACACCTCTTGTGTCTCACCTAGTTTGACAGCTTTTCTATTCTCTTGCCTCATTTTCATTTCTGCAAGTTTTATATCCTGTGAATCATGAATTTGTCTTCCTGATACTGCCTCTTTAATTAAAAGTCATTTATTGGCTGCCATTTCTCAAGGGTAACCAGTTGACTGTGATCACTTCTTGGCAGTCTCCAAACCAGATGGACCGGTTTCTCTTGAGGTTCAGAAATCAATGCTGCAGCTCATTCCCCATGGTGACAGGGACAGCCTGGCTGCTCTGTGGAGACCTGGACTCAGGACAGCTGTTAAATTTGCTCAGTCTTTTCTCAGTTTCCCTCTAAATGGAAGTAGAGATTTTCTCAGCTTTGTTAGGATTCCACAAATTTGTCTGTACCTAGCATGGAATTGTACAAACCTTTTCACAGATCTTTGCAGATAACAAAGAAAATCAGGGCTTCCTGAGATTTGATTTATCAGATGCTATTTTTTTTTTCTATATTACTAATATATAAATTTTTCGGAGGTTCTAGGATTTGAACCCAGGAGTATTCTACAACTGAGTTATATCTCCAGCCCTTTTTAATTTTGAAACAGAGTTTCACTAAATTGCTCAAGCTGGCCTTGAACTTACAATCTCCTGCCTTGGCCTCCCAAGTAACTGGGATGACAGGCATTGGTCAACACACCTGGCCATATTACTAGTGTTTTTTTTTTTTTTTTTAATTATAAAAGCAATACATAATTACAGTAAAAAATTAAAGAGTAGAGAAGGGCACAGTGAAAAGTAACACTTGAGTGCAGGCTCTGGCCCCTAGAGCTGTCCCCACAGGTAATACTGGCTACTAACTTTCCAGGGAGTGTTGCAGGGATTTTCCAAGTACACACCATCAGAGTGCTATTATTCTCTCTCCCCACACTCTACTTTCATCCTGGCCTTTAACCACAGCTTGAACTGTACCTTTATTTGCTTACTCATTTATTTTCTATCTTCTCATCAGATTATAAACTTTAAGAAGGTCAGGGCCCAGTCTGTTTTTCTCACTACATTATCCTTAGCATCTAACTTAGTGTCTGTCACATAATAGACACCTCATAAATAATTGGAGGAACACATGTGAGAAGGTAAATCTGCACAAAGAAAAGAAAAATTCCAGGAAGAGAACCTGTTTGCGTTGCCCTGCCTAAATGCCCTACAACTTGCCTCCTGGATTTCAATTATACTCTTAATTGATTGTTCCTTGCAACATCCCTGAGAAACAGGTGAGAATCTCGCTGTGTTTGATTTTGCAGTGAGATAGCTGAGGTCATCCGGGTTAATGCAATTTGCCCAAGGCCAACATCATATTGGTGAGTCAAGTTAGAGATGGTGGCCCCAGGTTCCACATCCAGCCTCCCACAATTTTGCCAAAGCTCACTCTAACTTTTCCACCATGATGCTTCAGATAATGAGAAGGAAGGACATGGGGTTTGGAGGCAGATAGATGGGAGGTAGAATTCTAGCATAGCCAAGTCATTTCTCCCTGGGCCATATTGGTCAAACATCCAGCTTCTGAGCCTTTCTCTCAGATGGGGAAGGACACCTTGCCTTTCACAGTTGTAAGGGCTAAAGATAATGTCATACATGGTGTGTCTGGCACATAGTAAGCACTCCAAACATGTTTGCTCTTTGCCTCCTCCTCAGAAGATTAAAGATCAGAGCCTTATACATTGCAACTCAAGATGTTTGACTTCTTTCAAGTCAGGTCTCCATTAAAGGAATACAGACAATAAGAAACCTCTAGTTGTTCCCAAATTCCATAAAGTGGTTTGCTGTTGTCTCATGATTTTCATAGCATTGATGTAAAGCTTCAATTGGCTTCAACTGGGAAATATTCCATCTTAGCAACTCCATCAGGGGCCAGCTGTTGGTCTTGGAAGGCAGGGATCAGATTCTACTTCAAGGCAAAAGTCTCAAGAAAACCCCAAGCCTGGAGGGAATATTGAGCTCACCACAGCACCCTGCCCAGTTCTCCCTTAAAGTCACCGCATCACAGTGCCCTTCTAACTACTTCCCCTCTGGCTTTACCCAATGGTTCTCTCCCTCCTTTTGTTCTCTCCCTCCTTTTGATGTCTGGAGTTTGTTTTCCTAGGAGAGACTCATCATAACTTTCCAAACTCTTCCCTGATATGGCTCTTATTACCGCTGTCCAGGAAAAATTCCAGGCCCATCCTATTCCCGCTCTCTTGACCTCTTCTTCCAGCTCTGTGAGGCTCCAGCCGTCCTTCCAACTGTTGGCCAGACACTGGGAGTGGGGCAGAAGGGGGAAGCCCTTTAGCTAAGAGCTCAGTCCAGACAAGGGCCAATTCCTTTAACTCAGTCTGGGCACTTTGCCAAGAATAATAAAGCAACTGGAAAATATGCAGCTTTTGAAGACATGAAGGCTCTCTGGGAGGCTGGCCACATACTTGGAGCTTTGTCTACTTAGAGTTATGTTCACATATATATTTCTACCTTCTCTGAGGACTTGAGGTAGTTTTGTTTGGTTTATGAAACGTCAGGGCTGGAGACAGGCATTCTAAGCCCAAGGAAATGGCACATTAGGGCTAGAGAATTATGGGAGGCAGCCTTGAGTTCCTGAACAACTAATTAGCAGAAGATGAGCAACTGCAGAGCCTCCTCTCCTGTTTGAGCACAGCTCGGGGGCTGGGTGAAGGAAACTGAGCTAATAAATCATCAGACACTGCAGAGTCAATAAAGTCCCAAATGACTGGGGAAACCAAGGTGCAATAGAGAAAGAGCTCCCCACTGAGATAGTTGCATCCAATTTGCAAAAGATCATTTTTGCCACAGTTGTTTTGCCAGTTAGCACCTATTAACACTAGGCAGAAGGCAGGGGCCAGAGGGAGTTGAGAATGCAGGGTATGGTCTGTTTGATGGCACACGAAGTGGAGAAGGACTCAAAGCAGCGGGTGCTGTTTGCTCCCTGTTGTAGGCAACGCGAGTTGTGCCTCATCACCCTTTAGAAAGCCATCTGAACTGTGAGATGCATCTGTGCTAAATAGAGTCGCTACCCCTATTAGTGACCTTCCAGTTCCGTCAGAGCACCAGTCTGTTTGTAACTGCTTTATTTATATTATCTGCTCCAGTCCTCAGCCCAGTTAAAACCGGTGGCTACTCCAGAACAAATGCCACATCTGCTTTGCTCCCCTCCTGGAACCTTGGAACTAGAACAGTGCTTAATGGACATCGATGAATGGTTCTTAAGAGCACTATAGGAACCAATGAGGAAATTTTCCAGACCTAGCAGGGTTGTCTTTAAGACACACACTTGTCTGAATGGTAGGGCCACTGTGGGCATGTGGATGGGGCCGCAAGCTTCTCCAGAGGGGTCTTCTGGAGAAGGAAAGCTTTAAAAAGAAAATGCCAAAGAACCATCAGCCAGACAGCCTGATGGGGCACAAGGGAACACTGTGAAGGGCTAGCACAGTTGCTCCTCTGCTTACCATGGGGTTCTATTCCAAGAGACCCATTGCAAGTTGAAGATATATCAAAAATGTATTTAGTACACCTAATCTTCTGAATATCATAGCTTAGCAATGCAGTCCCCTTGTGATTGTCAGGCTGAGTGGGAGCTGAGAGGACTGTACTGTCTTGATAGTTCAGGAAAAGATCCAAATGTAGAATTCAAAATGTGGTTTCTACATAATGCCCATTGTCATTGTGCTTTTGTAAAGTTGAAAAATCATTAAGTCGAAGCACTGTCACCTGGGGACCATGGGTATAGGTCATCTTGGTGGTGGGGGTATGCAAAGGAAGCCCGGCAGATACTGAAAATGCATGAAGCTTTGACCCAGGGTAAAAGATGAATTAGAAAGAAACCATAAATCCGAGGCCTAGGAGGCAATAAAAAGAACACTCTTTTCTTTAGGCAGATCTAGATAACCTGAAAGCCCTCTGGAGTGTTGGTATAAGAAAGCTCTGCAGCAGAAGCCTCAATCAGAGGCAAACTTGCCTTGTAAACTGACACCTTCAATAGAAAACCTTTGCCTTGGGCTTCGAAGGACTCAGGATGTCTGATGATTCGCCAGATGCAAGGACCCCTGACAAATTTCAGCAATTGTCTGAAATATTAAAACCAAAGCTATCAACTTCCTGATCTTATTTTGAAATAGTTACAACACAGCCATCCTTAGTTGATTTGTGAAAACAAACAAAAGCTGCACAGAGAACTTACTGCTGTGTGCATCTACCTGGGGATGCACTGGTCGGTGTGGTCAATGGTCTCCTGCGACTGCATCTATTGCTGGGGAACCTTGCAGGGGCTGGCTCTGCCTGGCTCTACTTTAACTACCACAGAGGCTTCCAGAATTTGGGGGTAGATTGTGTGGAGAAGAGCTTTCCTCAGCTATCTCTGAGTGTTAGTTCTCAGCTGTAAACTAGAGATGACGATATCAGCATTTTAGATATTGATCCAAATGTTGTGAGGGTTAAGTGAGGTGATACACTGGTGTTTAGGCCCTTATGTTGTACCTAGAACACACAAATAGTTGCTATCATAGGCCTAAGGAAGTCAGACTAAGTACAAATCATTGATTTTTAATTCTGAACTGAAACTCAGTTCACTGCTGGCAAGAGTGTAAAATGGCACAACCACTTTGGAAAACTATGTATCCGAATCTATTAAAGTCGAATATAGACCATCCTACAATGTAGCAATTCCACTCCTAGGTATATAACTCAAGGAAGTGATACCCTACCAAAGAGTATGTGCAAGAATATTAATAGGGCTGGGGTTGTGGCTCAGTGGTAGAGCACTTGCCTAGCATGTGTGAGGCACTGGGTTCAATTCTCAGCACCACATATAAATAAATTTTTTAAAAAGTTCATCAACAACTAAAAAAATTTTTAAAAAATATTAATAGCTGTGTTGTTCAACAACTAAAAAAATTTTTAAAAAATATTAATAGCTGTGTTGCTCAATAGCCCCAAACTGGAAATGACCCAAATGTCCATCAAATAGAATAGTTAAATTGTGATATAGTCACATAACAAAATATATAGAATTAAAATGAAGAAATTGTTGCAACTCACAATGACATGGGTGATTTTCACAAGAATAATGTTGAACAAAAGAAGCCAGACACACACGGGTATACACTGTATGATCCCATTTATGAAAATCTCAAAAATGAACTGATCTATAATGCTAGAAGTCAGAAGAGTGGTTATGTTGTGGGGGATGGATGGTGACTGGGAAGGGGCACAGCGAGGACTTTTGGGGTGGTAAGGTTCTGTCTTCATCTGGAAGATGGTTGCACACCTGTGTCATAACAATTCTCTAAATTTATGACTTGTGCATTTTCTGTGTGTATGGTATGCAAGATAGACTGCATTATTGCTCCTAATCTTTCATTCTCCTCACTTCTCTCCTTGCTGTATTAATGTTGGGCTGGTCCATTTGACTTGCTTTGACCAGGATGCTGTTTGTGAATGTGATGTAAACAGAGATATGAAATGTGTTCAGGTTGTTGGCTTTGCCCTCCTGAGTTTCCATCAGAGTTAGGAGAAAAACATGCCTTGGAGAGGTGCTGCTTCCTGGCATAATTTCCAGAGTAATACACATGAAACAGACTGAGCCAGACCTGGAAGCTAAAGTCAGATTAGCCCATTTAAGTTGCAGCTGACCATGAGGGAGGGAGGGAGGGAGGAAAGGTGGTTGTTTGAGCCACTGAATACTGACATGCTTTGTTACACAGCATTATGCCATTAGTAGTTAACTTATATGTTGTTATTCTTCTAAAAAAACATATTTTAAGATCTTCTGGTCCACCTTAATATTAGTCAACTTTCTCATTGTAAAGTTATGACACCATCTCTAGCATTTCTACAGTTTTATCCAGGTTCTGTATTCATGTCACACACTCAAATGAACATGCTGCTGAAACCCCACAGGGGCTGGCTCTGCCTGGCCCTACTTTAACTGCCACACAGGCTCCCAGAATGCCTTGCCCACAAAATGGGAATGCTGCTTGCTTCACCAAGCTCTTCAGAAGATTCAATGAGCTAGGTGATCTAAAAATACCTTGTAAAGTGCAAAATACAGCTTGGAAGTGATGGATGATGAGGGCAGAAAGTAATGTGGGGAAACAATGCATGGATCATTACAGCCACCAGGCAGTTGTGCCTCCTCCCTGCTGTGGCCCATCCTGGCTTAGAATGGGGCCATGTGTGTTGGGAGGAAACTAGGGGACAAATGTCTGGGTCCACACTACAACTGTCACCAAGCTTTTGAGCATGGTTCTCAGACCCAGACTGCCTTGAGAGATGGCAAAGTGCTTAGGTCTACAGAAGGCCAGCTATGCACAGGCAAAGTGGACAATAAAGGACCCGAGGAAGCCTCTGTTGCACTCAGATCCAACCCCCATTTCCTCCTACAGTGTCTGCAGGACTCCCATTAGTGTTTCTTTAATTGGGTCATGGTGTCACGTATTGAACTATCCTTTGTTAATCCTTAC
The DNA here is from genome assembly GCF_902686445.1 of Sciurus carolinensis. Lineage (NCBI taxonomy): Eukaryota > Metazoa > Chordata > Mammalia > Rodentia > Sciuridae > Sciurus > Sciurus carolinensis. The sequence goes on from NC_062213.1 coordinate 35,814,401, forward strand.
TGCCATTGTTGTGTACATCTTAGTTTATAAGAGCAGGCCCATCTCTTTACTCATTTTGGTACTATTTAATTTCCATTATGTGGATAAGGAGCCTCAATTTCAGAAAGATTGATCTCTGCCAGGTTCCTTGGTTAATGAACATTAGAGCTGAATTGGCAACAAGTTTTTGACCAAAGCTTAGACAAGAAGCTCATTGACATGAGCAAGAACTCTATCATTAGACAGCAAGTTGTACGTTTTAACAGGAGAGGGGAGAAGATGAGGCATAAGGAAGATGAAGTGGGAGGGAGGAGAGGAGGAAGAGGAAGACTGCAGCCCCCTGAATCTGGCCTGCCATCAAGATCCTGGCCTGTGCCCTCTCACACCCATCGGAGGACCTGATGGTGGCAGGAGAAACACTTCTCAACAATAGCTCTGGGAGGAAAAGGATCAGAAAGGATGCCAGCCAGGTTCAGAGATGCCATAGTCCTGCCTTCTTTCCAACAGCAACTGCTCTGGAGTGACGCAGTCACCACATTCGAATGAGAACCATCCTTGGGGAACCTTCCACTGCCCACCTGATTGGAGGGAGTGTGAGGCAAAATGTCAGACTTGCTCCCTACCACACTGATCTTCCAGCTTCTTCCTCTCCCTGCCTGCCAACCTGAGACTGGACTGTGACCTGGACTTAGACTGGTTCTTGTAACCAGGACAGTCTTCACTGTCCCAGAAAATATATTTGAAACAAAGTTGTGCTTAAACACACACTTCCTTTAAAGTAGAAATATCAAGGACCCATTTCTGCTGTTTCAACAAAAATGGCAGGGGTTGGGCTGAGATTTACAGCAATTTTTATAAGGAAAGGTAGAGGGTATCTATTGCTGAGGTGCTCCTTCCCTGGACAGTTTGGGTGGCCCTGACCTAGAGCAAGTTCCACCTCTGTTCTTCAGTCCCCAGTCAATCCTGTGGTCGCAGCCCTACCTCTGTGGTCCAAAGGCCATTCTGTTTCTGGGTCAGCGGGCCCGAGCTGAGGCTCTGGGAATTCGGGCACTGGGTTCCACAGTTCATCTTCTTCTCTTGGTTGGATATTCCGCCTGGGGCTGCAGATCTGGGAACACCATTAGAGGACAGTCCATCTTCCAGCACACCTGGGAAGGTAAGCAGAAGGTGGCACCAGAGGCTTTTACATGGCAGTTTTTGTAGATAATCCCAAGATTTTGGAGAAAAAGATAGTAAAAAAGAAAAAAAAAAATCACCAGAAATCCCACCATGGAGAGCTGTCCTTTTCTATAAGAATGTGTTTTTTATAAAAATGAAATTTAAAAATAGATTTGTAACCTGAAACTTTCATGTAAGACATTGATGTTTTTCCATATCATGAACTATTCAGTAATATTATTTTAAACATGTTGTATGGATATATCACCATTATTTAACTAGTCCTCTCTGATTGTATATTTGTTTCCCATTTTTAATAAGCGTTACTAGGATGAAACTCCTCCTGATTTAAAGTTTTTTTTATATTTTTAAAGTTTCTGTGGTGCTGCTTTCTAAATACTTTATTTTTTGAGACAAGTTCTCAATAAATTGATTAGGGCCTCACCAAGTTGCTGAGGTTGACCTTGAACTTGTGATCCTCTGGCCTCAGTCTTTTGAGTAACTGGGATTACAGGTATATGCTACAACTCCTGGCGAAAGCTTTATCCTTAATTCCTTGGGATCAATATCTAGAAGAGAGATTACTGACTTGAAAGTTATTTGGAGATTGCTGCATAATTCCATCTCAGCATTGAACTATGCATGTATGCCTCCCATAACATGCCAAGAAACTTCAAAAGTTTAAAAAAATACTCTCACTGAAAAGCAAGCAGAGGATGACATTGAAGAATTCATGAAGGATGAAAAATATCTGATGGGGCTCAGAAAAGGACCCAGAAAGCACACCCCACGTGGGGGAGGTGCCACGTGGCGGGTAGGAGCAGCCAGGTAGGGAGCCCAATTTACTCCACTAGCAAGATAACAGTGAGTCCTCTCAGAAGGACTGTGTACTCAAGGACTTTGAATTTCACTCAACAAAACTCAAATTCTGGGCTGGCCTAAAACATGTGAGGCACTGGATTCGATCTTCAGCACTACATTAAAAAAAATAGTTATTTTTAAAAACCCTCAAATTCAAAGACAAAATTTCTAAAAATTTTAAGATGCACCTGCAGAACATTAAATTCAAACCAGGACCTCTGCTTAACCCTGTGGGGTTGGGTGGGTCCCTGTGCAGCTGAGTTGGTTGCACTTTCATGAAGCTGGCCGGGCTGAAGCAGATCGGCTGTGACTGAGAAGCAAATGGCCAGTACTTCCCTCTCAACAGCTCCTCCATTCCCAGGGGCTTCTAGAAAAAGACTAAAAATCTCTCATTTGGTTCAACATTTTCACTTTTCATTGATGGCTGAACCAAAATTATAACTGATTTCTTAACCCCCCAATCCAAGAATTTGTCTTTTTATTTTATTTTTATTATTTTTTTGGTACCAGGGATTGAACCCATGGGTGCTTTACCCTGAACCACATCCCCAGCCCTTTTTATTTTTCATTTTGAGACAGGGTCTTGCTAAGTTGCTGAGGCTGGCTTTGAACCTGTGATTCTCCTGCCTCAGCCCCAAACCCCTGAGACTATAGGTGTGCGCCACCATACCCAATCGGTGCTACTTTGGGAGGACATAGTTTTTTTTTTCTTTAAAAAAAAATTTTTTTTTTTAAATAGCCTCCTTAATTTTCTTCAGCTCTAAAACAGCATATTTTTGAAATGGCTTGTTCTGTTCTACACAGAGCATATCTCTGGATGATGAAAGAGAAATTATTTTTCTTTTGTGTTTTTCTGTATTTTGCAAGTTTTCTAAGATTGAGTCTTTAAAAAAAAAAAAAAAAAAACTAGGAAATATAATTTAAATCCATGTCAAACACCTGGTTGGTTGCAGGCAGAAGTATGGGTTAATGACCCCCAGATTCCTGACCCATTGGGGTGACCTCTTGACCACACTGAGCAGATGACCCCTGCTCACTAGATGGCAATGCTGGTCCCTGAGCTGGCCCTATTTTTCTGCTTCTCACCAGAGCTTCTCTGCTTCTCACCAGAGCTTCTCTGCTTCTCATCAGAGCTTCTCTGCTTATTGTAAGGCTCAGTGTGCCAGCAGCTCAGCACTTGGCTCATTGCTGACTCCTAAGTCAAGAATGTAACTAATGTTGCTAATGAGAGGGGCATGAAATGACAAGGCAGCTGGTTCTGTGCCATAAATAGGTAAAATGCGTGTACCAGACACTGTTAAAAACCTTTCGCATGTTGTGCGTTTCATCTTTATAGGGGTCCCATGAAGCAGGAATCATTATTCATTGGCTTCATTGTCCCACACCCTGGGCTCCATCTGCAAGTCTACTGTATACTACTCCTACCCCCTCTCAAGTCGGGGAGGTGGGAGAATCGCACTTATTTTATAGGTGAAGCCATTCCCCCATAATTCTTGATTCCATGGGGACTCAGGAATATGGATTTTTGGTAAGTCCCTCTACAATCCAGAGATTCTGATACAGGAGATTCTAAAGACTGAAAAGACTTGTTTATATTAGGGATATAGATCTGTATATATCTGTCTGACCAACTGATACCTATACTAATTTTGAGGGTTGCATCTACAGTCTCATCCATATTTTTTCCACAATGAATCGTATAGCAGTAAATTAAGAGACATTTGTGTGCCCCTGGAATGTGTCTTTTTTGACACCTTCCACAAAATTTTTATCCCATCCAGGAGAGAAGCCAAATCACTGACTTTGCCAAAAGATGGGAAACAGCTGTGTCCAAAGCTTGTTGGTAAACTGCAACCAGTGACTTCTTGCCAAAGCTGCCTGCTATTTTTGAAGTAGAACTGGGCAGGAGGGCAGAGTATAGAAATTGAAAATGGTAGCTGGGAACCACATGGAGAGAAGGTTTTCTCCTTGACCCCAGCAACTGGTTCTCCTTGGAGAAGATGATCAGAGTCTGTCCAAAGTCATCAAAAATTAACTGCAAGACATTCCCCTCAATGACAGAAAACCAAAGTATAAGACATTAACAGTCTACTTGAGAAGAATCTCCTAAAGTCACATCAAATGAGAATCTGGCTCATCAAACTCTGTCTGGGCTCAGGTCCAAAATCACATGGCTGATGATAATTTTGTCTGAATTAATGTATAAATTGTGACTACATAACCACTTAGAATTTGTCTCCTTTTCTTTCAAAATGAACTAGAATAGAAAGGTGTCTGTCATTTCTTCAATCTGATGAATAATTGTCAGCAGCATACTATAATATGATGTGAGCACTATTATAAAAATATTCTTAGAAAATGTTAAGTAACCCTTACATTTATGGCCAATTGACTTTCAACAAAATAATAAATTTTTTTTTCAACAAATGTGCTGGGATAACTGGATATCTGCATGCCAAAGAATGGACCCCCTACCTCACACCATACACAAAAGTTAAAAGGAATCAAAGATCTAAATGTGAGTGCTAAAACTATAAAATGCCTTTTAAAAACATAGGTACAAATCTTCATGATCTTGGATTAGGAAATGGTTTCTAGAAATGATCCCCAAAGCACAAGCATGATGACAAAAAATAGGTCTGCTGGACATCATCAAACTTGAAATATTTTGTACTTCAAAGGGCACCATGGAGGAAGTGAAAAGATAACTTATGAAATGAAAGAGCATTTTTGCAAATTGTTTACCTGATAAAGAATTCTTACTTTCAAAGAACTCTTTCCACTTGAAAAAGTTAGCCCCATTAAAGCATGAGCAAAGGATCTTAATAAACATTTCTCCAAAGAAGATATGCAAATTACGAAGAAACCCAGGAAAAGATGTACAGCATCATCAGGTATCAGAAAAATGCATATCCAAAGCCAAGATGAGACAGTGCTTTACACCCACTAGGATGGCTGTAATAAAAATATATATGTGTGTTGATGAAGAGATGGAGAATTTGAAACCCTCCTACACTGCTGGGGGAATGTAAAGCGATGCAGCTGCTTTGAGTCTGGCAGGTACTCATAATGGTTAGACACAGAGTTACCATGATCCAGCAATGGTACTCCTAGGTTTACACCCAAGAGAAATGAAAACCTCTGTTCATGGTCATATAGGAGCATTATTTTTATAGCCAAAAAGTAGAAACAAATATTTATCATGGATGGGTAAATATTATTGGGCAACACATAAAAAAATGAAGTAATAATACATGCTACAATAGTGATGAAACTTGAAAACATTATGCTAAATGAAAATCCAGATATAGAAGTTTATATATTTTATGCTTGTGCCTTATAAATTGTTCATAAATGAGTAAATCTATAGATAGAAAAGTGAATTAGTGGTTGCCCAGGGGTGGGCGTTTTGGAGGAAATGAGGAGTGACTATTAGTAGGTATGGAGTTTCTTTCCTAGGTGTTGAAAGTGTTCTAAAATTGATTTGGAGGGTGGTTGCAGAGCCCTGACAATTAAAAAAAAAAAAAAAAAGTTTAATTGTATGCTTTAAATAAGTCAATTGAATAGTATGTGAATTATAGCTCAACAAAGCTAGTATTTTTAAAATGGTGAGCAATGCATTTTGGAATGTTTTATTGACCAAAGAAAATAAAGAAGCATGTTTGGACTTGAATAGCAAGTGGTCTAGAGAAGAGACCAACTTGTGAACTTGTACGGTCAGTCCTTAAGGACCCTTACAGTATTAGCAACAGCCCCCTGAGGCCATGGGTCCTAATCCAGGAGAGCATTAGAAACCTCTTTTCCTTGAGATGAATCACCAACTGCTTACATCTGCCCTTGGTCACAAGAGTTGGTAGGGAAATGGCTTTCCTATGGTGCCTAGTGGCAGGTGAGGACACCTGCCGAGAGCAACAGCTAGAACTGAGGACAGTGAACAGAAGCAAGGACAGAAGTCTATGTCTACATGAAATCTGACCTGGATTTGTCTAAGAGATGCCCAGGAGGTAAGCTAAGCAACTGTGAGATGGTCAAGAGGGGAAGTCAAGACCTCACTCTCCTCTCTGCTGCTATCCTTGGAACCCATCAGTCTTCTCCAAAGCTGTACTTGGTTCCCTCCCTCCCTTTGATCCCTCAATGGCAACTCCCTTTTGGAAGCATCACCTCTGCTCCAAGATCCCCACAGAGCAGGTTCTTGGGGGCAGGTACTCAACCACATTTCTATTAGCTACTGCTGTTCTCAAGTTCAACGTGCTCTCACATCAAATGCGCTTTGTGTCTGTTTCTGAAGTGTGCAGTATTGCTGTGACCATAGCAGTACCCTATTTTCCAGAGCCTTTCTCTCAAATTGCCTAAAACACTTCTTTGGCAGTCTTTCCTTTCCTCTTTGCCTTCCCTTGAATTATTCTCTTAACTGTTTAAAGTGTGTGCCTCCGTTTGCTAGGACTGTCATAACAACAGTAGGGCAGGAGAGGTGGTTTAAACAAGGGAAATTTATTTTTCAGTCCTGGGAGGCTAGAAAGCCAAGGTCAGAATGTTAAAATGTTGGTTTCTCCCAAGGCCTCTCTCCTTGGCCTATGGATTGATGTCTTCTCCCTCTGTCTTCAGGTGGCCTCCCTCTGGGTGTGTCTGTGTCCTCATTTTCTCTGTGTGTAAGTACACCTGTCATATTGGACTAGGGTCCATCCAGATGACCTCATTTTATTTAATTACCTCTTTAAAGGCCTTATCACCAAATGCAATAATATTCCATGGTACCTGTGGTTAGGATAGGACTTCAATATGTGAATATTAGGGGGGACACGATTCAACCTATAACCCCTTGTTTTTCCTTTTATAAAAAATTTTTTTACATAAGAACTAGATGTTTCATGTAGAAGACTAGACTAAGAAAAAAAAACAGAAAATGAAAGTTATAGTCTAAAACCAGGAATAATTGGCATTTGCCTATTATGTTCCTCAACTGTTTTCAATGCAGATGCCATGTATAGTTTTTAAAGAGACACTAGATAATAATAATGATCTGTTTTCCACCCTTATCTACGAACATTTCTACTCATCTTCATTCCTCCTTCATCTACTTCTTCCTTGCCACAAATGACTTATTCCTTTTTTTTTATCATTTGTCTTTTAATCAGCCATTAAAAATACTTTTGGTGCCTACTGAGTACCAGGCACTATGTTGGGTGCAGGGGTTACACCTGAGACTTAAAAATTTACTAGGATTTTATTCTCTCAGCTTAATCCTCTCTGCACCTACCTTCCCTTTCTTCCTGCCTCTCCATCGACCCTGGATGTGGATAGGTGGAAGACAAAGATTGACTTCTCATTGACAAGGAAGATGATGATTTGGTCCAGTGTTGACACAATTCTCTTTGAGAGAGAGAAGATGAGGCAAGTTGCAGAATACTCAGAAGGTAATGAATCTTATCTGTCCTTGTGTCTAACTCCCCTTTTTTCTTCCATAAGACCCAGTTTGGATCCTACCTTCTCAGACTCAAATGGCCTTTCTAGGGAATTGTCTACCTGTACAACCCTAGATATCCCACCAAGCTGCCACCCTTAGCATGGAATGCTCTCCTAGGATGATCAATAGATGCTCTCCTAGAATGATCTCCTAGGAGATCAACAGATGCCTGGGCAGAAAGTCACAGGAGTTGGATGTGAGAAGTGGCCCTCAGGGTTAATCTGTCCCTCTAGTGGATTTTCTGTTTGGATATGGAGGGTTACGTTGCTCATCTCATTTATTTACATGTCCAGACAAGATGTCCTGCTTGTGATCTGGCCTCTTCCCATAAAGTTGGCAGATCTAAATAGGAAAGAGACTCCCTTAAACTGTTTCAAAGGTGTCTGGAACCATGCAAGGCTTGATGGCCTGCCCTTTAGACTTTCTTTTCCTTCTTCTGTACTGGGAATGGACGGAGGGGTGCTCTACCCCTGAGCTACATTCCCAGCCGTTTTTATTTTTTACTTTGGGACAGGGTCTTGCTAAGTTGCTGAGGTGCTCACTAAATTGCCCAGGCTGGCCTCACACTTGTGATCCTCATGCCCAGCTTCTGAGTTGCTAGAATTACAGGCATACACCATGGCACCTGGTTTAAACTGTTTTCTTAAACGGTGAAATTTTCTCAAAGGGAATCAATCTTCAAATACAATTTTCCACTCTGCTATGGTCTGAATGTAGGTGTCTTCCCCAAATTTGTTGAAACCTAACCCCTATGCAATGGTATTAAGAAGTGGGCCTTATAGAAGTGATTAAGTCATAAGGGATCTGCCCTTAAGATGAGTCTGGTACAGGGATGCATACCTTTAATTCCAGCTATTGAGGCAGGAGGATGGCAAGTTCCAGGCCAGCCACAGCAACTTAGCAAGACACTGTCTCAAAAAAAAAAAAAGCGGGGGGGGGGGCAGGGAAAGGCTGGGGATGTAGCTCAGCAGTAGAGCACCCCTGGGTTCAGTCCCTAGTTCTGCAAAATAAAAAGGAAAAAAAGGGAGTGATGCCTTTATAAAATATTAAAAGGAGCCTTACCTCTTTGCCAAGTAAGGAAGTAAGGAGAGGCACCATCTTTAAAGCAGAGAGCAAACCCTCACCAGACACTAAATCTGCTGGTGTCTTGATCTTGGTCTTCCCACCCTCCAAAACTCTGAGCAATAAATTTCTATTGTTTATAAATTACCCAATGGGGGCTGGGACTGTGGCTTAGTGGAAGAGTACTTGCCTAGCATGTGTGAGGCACTGGGTTCGATCTTTAGCACCACCTATAGATAAAAGTCCACTGATAACTAAAAAATATTTTTAAAATAATAAAAATACCCAGTAGAAGTTATTTTGTAATAGCAGCCTGATTCAATCACTTTTAGAGTGGTTAACCCTTAAAGCCAGGGGCAAGTGATTTCCTGGTTAGTCGTTTTTTTTCTTCTTGACATTTTCTGAGTTTAGTACAACTGTCTTCTTTATAAGGCTTTTTCCACATGGGATGTAGTCAGCACTAAATTGTCCTCCAAAGTGGACATTAGAAATAAGATGATATATCTTTATTAAATCCAAGAAATATATTGGGGTCAATAAAAATTAGAAGAATTTGGTCAATTGAATTGTTCTAATTTTTAAAATTTTTAAATCTTCCCAAAGGGAATCCTAACCTATACCATGCATTGGAATATTATTATTAGAGGATATAAAACACAGACCTGTCTGAATCTTTTTTTTTTTTTTTTTGGTAATTCAATTTGGTAACTTATGGCTTACTTAAGAATTTCTGAAATAGAGTTATGCAAAATTAAATAATAGTTTCTTATCCATCAGAATGGCAAAATCTAGGAAGTCTGACTATTAAGCGTTGAAAGCATGAGGGTTAATGAATTCTCTCATATACTGCTGGTGGAAGTGTGAATAATGATTTTATAAGGCAATTAACAATATAGCCAAATTTGAAATGGGCATACCATTATGATTCGGCAATTTCATTCAGTCCTTAACATCTACTTTAGAAAACCTCATGCCACTGCAGAACCAGGCCTGCTGAGGATGCTCTTCATGCTGCTGCAATAGTGAAGAATGTCATCAGCATAGCCACCAATCATCATTTGGATTATTACTAAATAAATTGTGGTTTGCCTATTCAGTGGACTTCTATGCAACCATTTAGAAGTAAGAAGTAAATTTATAGATGGAAGTCCAACATATAATGAATGGAAAAGCAAGTAGAGCATAAATTATGTCCTAACGATAGTTTTTATTTTGGAAAATCATTGCATGCTATCTTATTGGGGTTTGGTGGGGGACAGTGCATGGGTGTGGGGGTATTCGTGTGAGTGCATGTTCACAGAGAATGGGCCTGAAGGATGTCCAACAGACTGGTAACAACGTCTGTTTCAAGGAAAAGATAAAGGACCAGGATCATGGGGTGGTTTAAAGACTGTTCTTTATAACATTCCTACATATTTTCATTTGTTACTTATGAAATAATGTTTTGTAAAAAATAGAGGTATATCATACTCTGCCTCTTCTCATTAGTAATAGCTTTGGACCCAAAACTATTTTATATTTTCATTAGACTGCACTAAATCATCAAATATTCTATCAAAAATAGCCATCTAGGGCTGGGGATATAGCTCAGTTGGTAGAGTGCTTGCCTTGCAAGCATAAGGCCCTGGGTTCAATCCCCAGCACTGAAAAAAAAAAAAAAAAAAAAAAAATAGCCATGTATAATAACACAAGGGCAAGAACAACACACAAGGATTAATTCATAGCTATATGTCCTGTTCTATAGAGAAATTCAACCCTTCAAAAATCAGGAGATGAGAAGTCCAACTCTCTGGTTCGGTCAGACAGGTTTACTGAGGCATTCCAACAATATGTGTGGATGGGACAAATTGTAGTTGTTTATAAGAAGCTGTGGGTTACTTATGTGACTGAAATAAGGCATGGTTAGTTCTAACAGAGCTGGGATTCTTTTAAAACAATTTTTTTTCTTTTTAGATTTACATGACAGTAGAATGCATTTTGACATCATACATAGATGGAGTGTAACTTCCCATTCTTGTGGTTGTACATGATATGGAGTTACACTGGTCATGTTTTCATGTGTGAACCTAGGAAAATAATGTCTGATTCATTCTACTGTCTTTCCGACTACCATCCCCCTTCCCTGCCCTTCATTCCCCTTTTTGTAATCTAATGAACATTTCTTTTTCCCTTCCACCTTCTCGTGTGTTAGCATCTGCAAGTCAGGGAGAACATTCAGTCTTTGGTTTGGGGGGATTGGCTTTTTTCACTTAGCATGATAGTCTTTGGTTCCATCCATTTACTGGCAAATGCTATAATTTCATTCTTCTTTACGGGAACATTCCATTATGTATATATATCATATTTTCTTGATCCATTCACCTGCTGATGGGCGTCTGGGTTGGTTCCATAGTTTAGCTATTGTGAATTGAGCTGCTACAAATATTGGTGTGGCCACGTCACTAGAGTATGCTGATATTTGTTCACCATTCATATTTCTTCTTCACATCCCTTTTTATCATTTTTTTTGAGACAAGGTCTTGCTAAGTTACCTGGGCTGGCCTCAAATTTGTGATCTCCCTGCCTCAGCTGGGATTATGTTCATGTGCCACAGAACGGGGATTCTTGAGCCGTGTTTAAAAGGAAAGATTGAGCATTGTTGGCATGAAGATTAATTTAAAAAAAAATGAGATTCACATCTGTGGGTGCATGCCAGCCCCATGTTGAGAGCTAAGGAGGGGAAGACAAAAACTCCTGATATGACTCATAGCTAAAAGCACGGCGTCAGAGTGTGATTCCCAACTCTGCTTCATTGTCACATCAACGTGGTAGATGGATGGTAGTATTCCCCCCTCTCGTTTTCCCAGAAGAGGAAACCCAGGGTCAGATAGGTTAAGTAACTTGTCTGGGGTCCTGTGGTTGGTGCCAGGGCCAGGACTCCATTTCGGGTCTGCCAGAGTTGGAAACCTTTGCTTCTGCATGCATTTATGTCTACTCACATCATTTAAAAAAACACAAACCTACAATGAATCATATTCTCCCTTTTCAGAGTTAGGCAACAATGAGTGGATGTATGGTGTCATCAAAATAAATGAAAGGCTTGTTGTTTGTTGCTTTAAAGATAATCTGTAGCTCAACTGTCTTATCCTCAAGGGTGGAGCAGATCTTTAGAATTCAAGTAACTTGCTTTCCAGAATCGAGCATGTCACACTGCAGGGACCAGTGAGGAGATGAATGCAGTCTGTGATGCGCTTCCTCGGCTCATTTTCTTTCTTAGACAAGTGAAACTGCCCTCTGGCCATGCGCTTGGCCCTCTGGTCCCCAGCTGAAGATCAGACATGTATTCCATAACACTAGGGAGACACTGCCAGGCTTATTTCTGCACTCAACACTCTCATGTCAAGAGTGCAGTCAGGTGGACTTGGTCAGCTTCCACTCTAGAGAGATTGTGCTTTGAGAGAGAAAATAATTCCAGAGAAGCTCACCAAACCAGGGTGCTGCAGACATTTGGCAGTGTGACCAAGGGGACAGAGAGAGGCTGCCAAACCAAGAAAAGGAGAAATGGCAGTCTGTGGATTCCATTCTCCACGGGCAGTCAGAACAATCTTTTAGAATCTGACATGGGCCCACCCCTTCCCCAGCTTCTCCAAGTGTTAGGATACAGACCCAAGTCCTACATGCCTCCCAGGTTCTCTCTTGCTTCTTCTGGCCTTGGGTTTATGCCCTCTCCTGTCCTCTGCTCCCAGGGCTCCTTAGGGCACCCGTAGCCTTTACTGCACTCTCTTCTGCTCCCACGGCCTGGCTAATTCTCTATCTCAGCTGCAACCCGGCTTCTGAGAAGGGTCTTCCCACATCTTCCACCACGTAAGGCCAGGCCCCCCTGTTCCTCACCAGTGCCGTCCCTCCTCTTTGGAGAGTTATCACCGTTGGAATGATTCTTCCATGCCTGCCCGCCCCAGTAGCCAGGAGCTCCCTGAAGACAAAAGACCATGTCTGTCACTTTCATTTTCTTGCCTGGTGTACTTTAGGCAGTCAAGAAATGTTTGTTGAGTCTCAGACTGTTGAGTGGGCTGCCAAAGTATTATCTGTGCAAAAAAAAGCTGCCATGTGAACCTCTAGGTGTTAAAGTGCTTTTTTCTCTTGATGTACCAAACAGCTGAGATTCCCAAGGAAGCGGGGCAAAGGTGCACCATGCTTGCTGTTCCGATTAGGGTGGAGGACTGGGAGGGAGAGGACCAGCTCGTGCACAGTGCAATGGCCCCAGCAAGTCCTGCCATGGGCCCCTCGTTCCTCTTCAGCTCGCCTCGGCTCCCCACAGTCTCCCAGTCAAGGCTGGAATCTGTCTAGGATTTGTTTAGAGCTGAGGGCAAAATGGGGGGCAGAACTGACAATCTTCTCCAGGTCGTTCCTGAAGTCTTGAGTGGTCATGTTTATCTGTTGGTTCGAGCAACAGAAAGACAGAACAGAATTTCATGAAAGTCAGAGCCCCCTAGTTAAAGCAGTTCTCCAGTGATCTCAGCTGAGTAAAGACCACCCTGAATCCAACCAACAGGAGGCTGGTGACAGCCTGGGGATCCTGTGGGGGCGCTGGTGAGGAAGCTACAAGAGTTGTGTGGACTTCTTGTCCCTCTTGCCACAGGTGGCTGCATGGCTGCTGGAAAGGGGAGCTTTGATGTGGAACTCCAGCCAGGTGCTGAGGACCTGACCTCTGAACCTTTGATACTGGGGCTGGAAGGCCTATGGGGTTGATTTTGTGCCAACAGAAAGGGGCCCGAAGCTCAAAACTGCTCCCTCCTTTTTGCTGATGCTTGAAATTCCTTACCCAGGTGCTATGGTTTGACTGTTTGTGTTCCTCAAAAATTCATGTTGAAACAAGCCCCAAGTGGTATTGAGAAGTGGGGCCTTTGGGGAAGTAACCAAATCATGAGGGAGCCACTCTTGTGAAGGAATTGGTGCCTCAAAAAAGCGCCAGCTCTGGCCTGTTTTGCCCTTCCGCTCTTCTATCAGCTAAGAATACAGCGTTCTTTCCCTTTTTGCCCTTCTGTCCCTTCCGCCATGAGAGGACACATAGAAGGCTCTTTCCTTGAGGAGCATGTCTCCACTGATGCCTTGGTCTTGACTGCAACCTCCAGAACTGTGAGAATTTCTGTTCTTTATAAATTACCCACTCTGAGGTATTTTGTTATAATGTTATAAAGGCTGATACCAGGGAACAGAATCTTCTACTCTGTGATTAGCACTAAGTCTTAAAATTTTAGTTAGCTCCAGAGTGGGACTATGGTAAATTAAATTTGCCCTTCTCCACCTCCCAATCTTTTAGGGCAGAGGGTTTTTGTTTATTAAAACAACTTCACAGCTTGCATTGGGTTGAAAGGGAACATGTCAAGTCACATTCTTCCATGCCAGAAATTAATAGCATTACGTTATGTTGTATGTACTTGCAACCTCTACTCCCCCAATCTTTTAAAGGCCCGGAATTTTTGTTTGTTAGAATGATCCTGTTGCTTATTTCTTGGTTGAAAAACCTAGGTAAATCACCAGTGGAAAGGAAGCTTAAAAAAAAGACAGGCATTAAATGGACAAATTTGGAGAAGGGTTGGAGCACAGGAGAGTGGTTATCAGTGGGAGAGGAAGGAGAGTTTTGGGGGGAATATCTTCTGGGTTGGTTTAAAACAAAAATTTTGAAGAGGTTTCATTGCACACCAAAAGGAAAGCTCCTTCCTTTCGATATTTTTCCTGTGGCATAGAGCAGCGTTTGAGTTGTGCTCCACCCCCCTTTCATTGCCTTGTATCTGAACTTGACCCCGTTTTGAGGATGATCTTTTGAGGCCCTTAAGTGTCTGTGAGTTCATGACTTAAATTCATGTTCATTCAACAGGTGCCTTGGTGGTGGGCTGACAGTGATAGAAAGGGTGTGCTTCAGTGGGGTGGGAGTCAAACCCCAGCTCTGCCTCTTGCAAGCTGTATGATCTTTCCAAAGAGACGAGAATCTACCAGGTGTCTGTCTACCAAGTGTGCAATGCTTCACTGTGTGCAGTATCTAAGCAAATGGGTACTGTTACTCCCCTCTTACAGACTGGGACACGGTGGCTCAGAGAGGCTAAATAACTTCCTCAGAGACAATCAGCCAGTGGTGAAGCAAGGACTCAAAACCCAGATCTTTTACTACTCCAAAGACATCCTGTTCCCATCCACTGGTTGGGTCATTGCCCTACTACTTAACATCACTAAGCTTCAATTTTCTTGGATATAAAATGAGAATCATGATATCTACATCAAAGATCGGGGATCAAAGAAAAGAGTAGGTGAGCTGGCACATAGTCAGGGTTAATTTCACACCTTCTCACCCCTAGGCACAATGACATGCCAACATTTGATTTCAAATTCTTTCCTAAGCGCAAAGGCAAGTCATGGAAAAAAGAGTCCGGACAAGAGAGTATCTAAGGTCAACTTTGCTAGGGCTATAATTTTGTTCCCTATCTATTCAGTGGATAGCAATGCCTACAGGGACTTAGACCTAGAGACTAAGGGGCCCCAGGGAGCCAGTCAGGAAGTGAAAGGCTAATCTGAAGTGAGAGATGCTGATTGACAGGACTGACTGCTCTCATTGACAGTCCCAGGGTCTGTTTACTGCACGTGATCAGAGGGCTGAGATATGATTTGTGACAGGGTGAAGAATGAAGCATCGTGTTCATGAGGTGTGTGGGCACCCTACCTTCTTTAGAAGGACAGTTTAGGGCTTGGCTACCTACTGAGTCTTTTGTCATGGTGAAGAAAAATGAGCAGGGCAAAGAAAAGCCTATCATGGGGTACATCATGTAGTTCTGCACCAAATATTTACTGTGCCTCTCTGATATGCCAGAGGTGAGAGAGAGGCTCAGTCCTTGCCATCTCTGGAGGTGGTATTTGGAATTTGGAGAAGTCTCAGGGGTAATGCTGTGGGTGAAGCAAAAGGCAGGCCAAAGAGACAGAGGCCAAATTATGGGTGTCCATATGTTCCTCGTTAAGTCTGAACACTGTCTTGGAATACTGTGGAGAATCCCTTTGAAGAGTTCAGGTGTGGAGGCAGGGAGTCCACCGGGAGAACCTGACTTTGAGGTTCATCACCTTCTGGAGTTTCCCTTAACTCTTTGAAGGTATTTTTAAGATATTATCTTCCCAGTTGGATTCTTCAAATTGAAAGCCACTCTTAGCAGACTGTGACTCAAAGTGATACCATTTTGGAAAGGTAGCTTTTGCCAAAAATCTCACCTAAGGAGTACAATTAAATATTTGGAAAGAAAGAAAGGGAGACTTCAGAACAATAGTTAATTAATTAGGCTAATCATCTGTGACCACACTATAGATGAAAAGGTTTGCAATAACAAGTTCAAAAGCACCTGATCAGAGGGAACAGGATGATGCTTAACAACCTACCCCTGTGTAGCTGTCTGGTAATGTGTAAGTGGGTGGTGATATCCAAAATCTCTTCTGCAGGAGTCACATAAGACAGTGATGTTTGGGACTTTTTATTGGCAGTATAAAATAAAAACTCCACTTGGACTGACTTGATTTTGTATTTCTGATATATAGTAATTGACTCTTAAAATATTTTTTTAGTTGTAGATAGACACAATACCTTTATTTTATTTATTTTTATGTGGTGCTGAGAATCGAACCCAGTGCCTCACACATCCTAGGAAAGTGCTCTACCACTGAGCTACAACCCCAGCCCCAGTAATTGGCTCTTGATTTCCCAGTTCCTATCCTTTAGCTTTCCTGGAATAGATTTAAAGGTGGTTTAGGCTTACTTTTCTGAGATATCAGTTTAAGATCTTCCCTTTGGACAAATTCCTGCAAGGATTTGGGAATAGGTACAGTTGGATTTGCTTTAAATTACAATACCATTCTTGACATTCATGGAAGTGGCTGTCTTTTCCAACGGAAGTATTTGGACATCATGATCATCCACATAGTCAACAGCTGTGATCCAATCCCACCTTAACTGCACAGACTCCATTTTGAAGCGGAACTGGCTCTGACCTAATAGAACCGGGAGATGCGAAGACTGAGAAACATCAAAATCCCTCCTATGGTCCTTCCTCTCAGGCAGTTTTTCTTCAGTGTCAAACAACATCAAAATTGATATTTCTTCAAGGTTGCCATTCAGAATATGTGGATCAGACCTCAGGTGTACACACGAAGACAGGCAGCCCTATGGAAAACCTCCTGAGCCCAAGGTCACTCAGGAGCTTACATGCAATACTGGAACTGGTCTATCCAGGCTCTGCCAACCCAGGATCTTAAAATTTCTGTCCCCCCAAAATCACATATGGCTCATGACTACTAAGGGAAAAATAACCTTTGAATTTTCTTCATTTTTTTGTTCTAATGTTTTCTCTCAGAAACCATTATCCATCTTCAGTGTTTTTGCTCAAATCTGATACCCAACTCTCTGCTCCTATTAGTTCATCCCAGCAAGTATTTGCTGAACCCCTACACACTCCAGACGTTTCATGGAGGCATAAGTTAGCATCTTCACCCTCCAGTTACTCCTATCTAGTGAGAGAGCTGGAAATAGAAGTTGGTGCAATCCTCACAAATCAAGTGGAGGTCCAATCTTAGAATGGCATTAAAGGAAAGACTGTTCAATACTCTCAAGGATACAGATTACTCTCTAACTTTATTTGCTTTTAATCTAGTGCAATACTTTATATGATCCCTACATAAACACCAAATTAATAACCAGGAAAACAAAACTATGTGCCTAATGAAAACATGAGAGAAAAGACTGAAGATAGGAAGGAGGATGGATTAAAGGGGAGGAGACAGGAGAAAGGAAAATTAGCGAGGGCTATCACAAGAGTGGAGACAAGGGTCGATGAGACCGTCCACTCTAGTGAGCAGAGGGGTGGACTTGGGCAGGATGGATTCAAGAGAGGTTTAGGGAGAGATTCAGGAAGCCATGTGGACAGCCCTGCAGAACCAGCAGGTCTCCCAGATAACTCCAGACTCCACATGTCCAAACCTGTTGCATTCATTACCTTCAGTCAGTTTCCCTTCCTGACTGCCATCTCTGCCAACTGTGCCCCCAATTTTCTAGCCTCTGGATAACAGACTATGAGCTTCCCCTCTACTCCATTCTCTATAGTCGAGTCTGAGGCTGATCCCTGTGTACCTCTTCAGGTGGCTTTGTGCTCCCCATTGAAAGGGTCCAGGTCACCTCACCTCTAGATTGCTGCACACCTCTAGCTGGCCTCCTGACTCCAGTCTCTCTCCACTGCCCAGTACATCCTGATCATGATCAAGGTTGACTCTTCCAAAAACCTTCCTTTCTCACACCATATTGCCCCGTTGCCTCAGATCCAAGCAGCTCTGCCTGGCTTGCAAGTGCTCCCTCTTTTGGGCTCATGATAATTATCCAGGCTTGGTTCTAATTAAAGGCCTTACCCACCTCTGAAGGTACATCTGCCACTTGACGTCAGTATCACACAACTGAGCTCTAAACAATTCTTGTTTATTCCCAGTGCCCCAGTTCCCTCAAAAAAAGTATATTACTTTGTCTAGCCATCTCTGCTAACCTGGGAAGAAGCAAGGTCTTGGGGGAGCTCTGGCATTTTAGTTTTCGATCCCAGTTATATTATTTCTCTTAAAGCATAGAAAAATGCAACAATGTTTGAAAATTCTCATTATTTTCTGATGCATGTTACGTTATTTAAATTACTGGCATATATTTTGAGGCCAAAGATACTTTATTTAACATGAAGATAGTCAGGCACAGTGAAGCTCACCCATAATCCCAGTGACTCAGGAGGCTCAGGTAGGAGGATCACAACTTTGAGGCCAACCTGGGTAACTTAGATTCTTCTCAAAAGAAAAAATAAAGGACTGGGAATGTGGCTCAGTAATAAAATGTCCTTGGTTTCAATCCCCAGCACCAAAACAAAACAAAAACAAAAACCTGTATCTTAGATTTATATCCTAAGCATGAAAATCACCCGTCTACAAACTGGAGTGAATATTCTATCTTTTGAGAATTTTTAAATTTTCTAAAACAGAAGCAGAAAGCAGTTTTTTACTTATAGGAAATCTGTTACGTCAGGCACTGAACCAATTGCTTTATTTTATTTAATCTTCACTACTGAACTGAAAGGCAGATAAAAGGGCAATTAAAAAAAAAAGGTTTTCATTTAAAAATCATGTTTGAATATAGGATGGGGATTGGGGATGTAGCTCAATGGTAGC
The DNA here is from genome assembly GCF_902686445.1 of Sciurus carolinensis. Classification (NCBI taxonomy): domain Eukaryota; kingdom Metazoa; phylum Chordata; class Mammalia; order Rodentia; family Sciuridae; genus Sciurus; species Sciurus carolinensis. Next base: position 35,833,128 of record NC_062213.1, read on the forward strand.
ACTTGCCTAATCATGTCAAGGCCCTGGGTTCAGTCCCAGCACGGCAAAAAAAAAAAAAAAAAAAAAAATGTGTCTATATATGTTGAAAAATGTACTTTGAAGTCTAGTAGAGGGGAAAAAAAGTACTTAAAGTATTTTTGACATTTCAAAAAAAATTGTGGAACAGTTTTAGAAGGTTGCCTATTACACAAAGATATGCTTCCACAGGGAATTTTAGTTAAAATCTAAAACATGAATAAATCAATATATAGAAAAACATACATGTCTGTATTGGATACATCTTGGCATGCTATCAAGCAAAAATCTAAGTGTTTATAACCTTTAGAAATTGAAAGGTCGAAATCGAGATGCGTGCCTAATTATGGGACTGTAAAAACTAGGTCGAGGAGCAGACAGACATATTTCTTTCAGAGATTCCTTTAGAAATTTCTACATTTCTCAGACCCCTTTCCTCCACAACATGCATTCTGATTTTCTTAAACACAAAATTATCATTGCTTTCTCCTTATTTTAAAAGGAGGCATCGTTCATTAGATATCCCATTCCTGACACACCCAATATCATCCGGTAGCCCATTAAACAGAAACTAGATCTAAACCACATGCAGTGGGCTTGTCCTTCAGCATTTCCTTTTCCCCAGGACCCCACTCACCCACTTTCAGACCATGTGGGCTGGGTTGGAGCACATGACTAAGGGAAAACTAATGAATCTCCTGGACTGTGATGGATTCCAAGGCATCACATGGCCTGAGTCAGTAAATCTCAGGGCTTTTGCAGCAGTTATTGGGAAAGAGGCTTACCATCCTTTTGGACTTGACTCTGGGATTTGCGAGGTGGGGTTGTGGCAGTGGTCTCTGTCATGGTGAGGCCTTTTAAGAATGAATCCAGCATAGGAGGGAAGAGGGAGACATGGAATGTGACATCACTTGAGCCTTAAATCTACCCTCTCTCCAGGGCATCCCTACATTTAGTCTTCCTGTTAACCGAGTCAAGACAGTCCCCAACCCACCCTCTTTTTCAGAAGGGTCTTGTTTTTTTGATGTGATGTGTTTGTTAATTACTTGCCACCAAAAGTCCTGACACAGTATAAACCACAAGCCCAACCTTTCAAGAACTTATCCAAGTTCTGTACTACTTGGACATCAATTCACAAAAATTCTCTATCCTGTTTGTATGGAAGCTGCTCTGAAGTTCAGATGTGTCAGGACAAACTCGTGGGTGCTGACAGGGTGCTTGCATTAGGGACCAAAGAGCCTCCTGAAAATTAAACACAGCCAGGGAAAAGCTGAGCCCAGCAAGCCTCACCCAGGAAGGAAGACGGGCAGTCTTGGCAGCTGGAGGGGAGGAACATTTGAAAGAGAATCAGCATCTGTCCTTCAGATCTGTCTTCCATTCACAACTTCATCCCACGGAGATTAGGGGGGCGCATAAGTAAGACTCACAAACTTGTGTGCCAAAATATTGCCTGAGATGTGGGGCCCCTCGAGGATCACAGCAAAACACAAAAAAGGAGAAAATTCTTCTTTCCTACTTTACGATATAACCCCAGCTCTAGAGCAGGGTTTCTCAAGCACAGCACTATTTTTTAAAAAAAATTGTATTCATTCTTTTTAATTATGTATGACCGTAGAATGTATTTTGACATATCATACATACACGGAATATAACTTCCCATTTTCATGGTTGTACATGATGTGGAATTACACTGGTTGTGTATTCATATATGAACAGGTTAAGTTATATCTGATTATTCTACTGTCTTTCCTGTCCCCATCCTCCCTCTGTTCCCTTCATTCCCATTTATCTAATCCAAAGTGCTTCTATTCTTCCCCTATCCCTTATTTTGTGTTAGCATCCACATATCCACATATCAGAACATTTATCCCTTTTTTTTGTTTGTTGGGCTTGTTTCACTTAGCATGATAGTCCCCACTTCCATCCATTAACTAGCAAATGTCATAATTTCCCTCTTCTTTGTGGTTGAGTAATATTCCATTGAGGCACTGTTGACATTGGGGAACATAATCCTTTGTTGTGGGAGCTGTCCTGAGCATTGAGGCTGTTCAACAGTGCCCTTGGTCTCTACCTACTGGATGCCAATAGTATCATTATCCCCCACTCCATTTATGACAACCCAGAATGTCAAATGTCCTTGGGACTGGAGTGGGGGGGTGGAGGGGAATCATTCAGTTGAGAACCACTTCTCTATGACATTATAGTCTGTGGCATAATTAAGAGGGATCTTAAATACCCCTTGCAAATAATTCCAGTGCAAAAAAAAAAAAAAAAATAGGCCTGGAAAATATATCAGCACCCAGGATATGTGTCAGGGAAGAAAGGGACGATAATGAGGAGAGGTATCTGAAACAGAAACCAAAACCAGGACCCCATAGTGACAGAACAGCTCCTGGCCAGAATAATTTGTGAGAGACACTCTGGGGACTCCCTGAAATTTGAGAGACTTTGCAGAATGGCTAGGTCCTGAGAGAGTAAAGTGGCAGCAAGAAGTGAATCGTGCTCATTGCTTTCCATGCGAGCCTGTTTGTATCCAGAGACCCATGAAACTCAAGTTTACTCATTTGGAGTAAACTTGGAAAATCCCATCACCTCAAATCATAGAAAATACATTGGCTCAAGATCACCCACTGATGTTCTCTCACTCAGAAGTGCATTTACTTACAGCCACAGGATAATAAAATCCAGAAACCAATTTCCGCTGTGGGTCCCTTTTCTGGGGCTGGGGACACTGTAGTATGGGCATTAGGAGGCACACACTGAGAGCACGGGAACTTAAACGAAGGGTCTCCAGCGGGGACAGAAAGAGCAGCTCTTGAAGGAGAAACCTCGAGACAGAAAACAATCCCCGTGGGCAACCGGGGTGGGGCTTGGTGAGAAGAAGCAGAGACTTTTGGGATCTTCAGAAAGAACCAGGTTGATTTATGCCGCACATTTTTATTGGCATCTTCTGTTGAATGCAGTGCGATGAGCACTGGCTTGGCCAGCAAGCAGCTGGCCCAGTACCTTTATCACCAGCTCCTTGATATGTGATCTTAGGCCAGTTATGACTCTGAGCCTCCGTTTTCTCATCTAATAAGATAGAGACTGTAGTGCCCCCGTCGTGGGGGGAGAGCGAGGACAGCAGAGAGGCTGGTGCAGGCCTGACCCTTGGCAGGTGCCTTAGATCGTGCCAGGGAATCCTTCCTAAAGGGACACAGGAAGTGGCCCCCAGACATCCACTCGGCAGACATATACTCACTAGGTGCCAGGGCTCCACGGGCCCAAGGTTCAGAAGGTATCTTTGTACTGTGCTTTTGTCCCTTATTCCCACAAACACTGTGTTTTGAGGCCTTCCAGCCTGTTTAGGAGGGGGCAAACGGTAACATGGGGTAGCATGGATTCGAGGACATGTGGACTGAGTGCTGTGGTCACCAAACCTCTCTGAGCCATTTTCTCACTTGTAATAGGGATTGAATGTTGAGGCATTAAACCAGATAACCCATAAAGTACCCACACTGCCTGGCACATAATAGGTGCTGAACAAATGTCAGATCTCTTCCCTGAAACTCTTTATGTATTGAGTACGATTCTGGTGACATGATATAGTAGGCAGAATAACAGCCCCTTAAAGATGTCCACTCCTAGCCTTGCACAGTGGCACATACCTATAATCACAGTGGCTCTGGAAGCTGAGACAGGAGGGTCACTAGTTCAAAGCCAGCCTCAGGGGGTTGGGGAGATAGCTCAGTTGGTAGAGTGCTTGCCTTGCAAGCACAAGGCCCTGGGTTCAATCCCCAGCACTGGGAAAAAAAAAAAAAAAAAAAAAAGCCAGCCTCAGCAACTTAGCAAGGTCCTAAGCAACTCAACAAGACCCTGTCTCTAAATAAAAATATAAAAAAAGAGCTGGGGATGTGGGTCAATGTTTATGTGTCTCTGGGTTCAATACCCAGTACCAAAAAAAAAAAAAAAAAAAATTCACTCCTAATCACTGGAACCTGTGAATATGCTAGATTATATGGTAAAGGGGAGCTAAGATTGTAAATGGAATTAAGGTTAATGACCAACTGGCCTTAACATAGGTTATCCTGAAATACCAGACAGGCTCCATGTAAGCTTTGGTGTCCTTAAGGTGGAAGAGAGAAGCCAGGTGCATAACTGTAATCCCAGTCACTCGGGAGGCTGAGGCAGGAGGGTCATAGGTTCAAAACCAGCCTCAGCAACTTGGTGAGACCCTGTCTCAAAATTTTAAAAAAGGGCTAGGGATGTAGCTCTGTAGTTAAACTTACCCCTGGGTTCAATCCCTGGCACCCATCACCCCCAAAAGTGGAGAGAGATCTAGAAGATAGAGAATCTAAAGGAGATAGGATGGGATGAGCCTAGTATGTGTGAGGACCTGGGTTCAATAGATTAACCCCTGGGGCTTCAGAAAAGAACGCTGCTCTGTCAACACCCATCAAGTTTCTGACCTACAAAACTGGAAGAAAATAAGTTTGTGTTGTTCACGTGACTCAGTGTGTGGCCATTTGTTATAGTGACAACAGAGAATGAATACAACTGACCTCACTGTGTTTTCCCATCTTGTTTTCAGGGCATGCCCAGAATTCAGTGAGTACCTCAGAGCACTCTGCAACTTAGGTATTTCGGTGACACAACCATGACTTCCATGTCTGGGATCAATTTCAGTAATTATGCCTAGGTTCATGGGGCATGGATTCGAGGTCACGGAGTGGATACTCTAACCTTTGTGTCAGAAAAGAACTGACCACTGCTATCAATTTTGCAGAAGCTTTTGTGTCCACTCACTGTGGGAAACACTCCTCATAACCTTTGGGCCAGTGGCCCCAGTGTGGATCACCTGGACCTCACATGGCTCCCTTGCACCCCTCCCTGGATCCGGTTTTCCCAGGTGGTTTTCTTCTTCCTCAGGCTCCAGTTGTCATGTTTCCTCAGTCCTTTGAAATATCCTTTTATACTGGGTTGCAGTGAGACACTTCCTGGATCCTGTCTGGGGAAGATAAAACCTCAGCCAATCCATGGCCTAGGAATTGACACAGTCTGTCCCGTCTCGCAGGTCCCTCCCATCTCAACCTCTGTGAAGCTAGGAGAGCACAGGGCAGAAGTTTCCAAAGGTTGGGTCACAGAGAAGATTTCCCCAGGGCGTAGTGCAGTGAGAACCATGAGAAAGCATATTGTGTCTACGTGGGCATAGGGGGAGTCCCCGTCCTTAGACTGTGTGCTTCCCACCACCTTCAGCCAGGGCCTCCTGCCCCACCCCCACTCCCGCTTTGTTTTTCCCCCATAGCACTATGCTGGCTCGCTTTTCTTAATCTATTACCCTATACTTAGAATTCAAGCAGAGGCAAGGATTTTTGTTAATTTTGTCACCATTGTATTCTAGCCTAGCATAGTCCCTGGCACATAATAGGCAGTCAATAAACACTTGTTAAGTTCATTTAGAAATCCTTTTTTCTGTGTGTGTGTGTGTGTAAGAGAGATTCTTTTCAATGAGATAGTAGTAGTAATAAATGACAGCCCTTTTCCACACCTTGACAAATCAAAAGTTAGTAACTCTATTAGCATGTACACACACACACACACTCTCTCTCTCTCTCTTTTTAAATGTACACAATTTGTGTCCTTTTCAAACTTTACTGGTTGATGAATTTCAAAAGCGTTGGGCTCTTTGGTCTCTTTGCCAGTGATTGATTCACGTGGAATTAATAACTTTGACCATCGAAACCACTGGGAAGTCAGCCAAGGGTGGGCAGGGGCTTTGGAGAGGTGGGTCTTCACCTACAGAGATCTTCCTTCAAGAGCAGTCTCTTCTTCCTCCTGCTGCTGGTGCGTGTGGCCACCGTTCCTGGGATAGGCGTGGAGACCTTGTTCTCAGGCTGAGGGTGGAATGAACTAAACCCTGAATCATTCAACATCAGCACTATCACGATGTGAAACTGTGCATTTCCCTATTAGTTAATCCAGTTTAAATTTGGGTTTTCTATTACTCACAAGTGGAGTGTGTCCTGCCATAAGTCCTTCCAAGCCTAATTGGTCCTGTCATTTGTCACCATCCATTAAGTCACAATATCAGGAAAATCCTTCCATGGGGTCCTAATCTGTTACTCTTAACAAGTGATGTGGGTTTTTTTTTTTTTTTTTTTTTTTTTTTTCTCTCTCCTTAGGATTGTTTTTCTCCCTGCCAGGGGCCATTGACCCATTTTTCATTTTCCATGTAAAATTCGGAAAAGATATCTAAATTTTCCACTATAAATTCTTGGTGTGGAGACCATGTCAGTTTCTCCCTGTCGAGGCTACACTCTCTAACCTATTTGCATAGTTCCTTGTCTGCCAGGGTCCCCTGGGGACATTGTCTTTGACAATTTCTTTGTGTCCACCCCCCCACCACCTCCTTCATATCATGGATTGAACACAGTAGTGCTTTACCACTGAGCCACATCCCCAGCCCTTTTTAATATTTTACTTAGACACAGGGTCACCCTGAGTTGCTTAGGGCCTCAATAAATCGCTGAGGCTGGCTTGAACTCCCCATCCTCCTGCCTCAGCTTCCTGAGTCACTGGGATTATAGGCATGTGCCACCACATCCAGCATCTTTGGCAATTTCTAATGAATTAATCCAGGGGTTTTGGAGTGGAGTTTGGGAGAAGGCTGAAAATGTGGTCAAAACCTCTGCCCTCAGAACCCATGAATAGTATTTAAAGGGGACAAGCACTGAGTAGGTAATCCAGAAATCCTCTGCAAATATCCAACCACGGGTCAGATTCCCCACTTGGAAAGGCACTGAAGCTTAGGATCATGAATTCCCTTTATGTGGTCATTTCCAGGCAGAGAGTTGAAAGCAAAATAGGTAATACGTGAGCACAGGCTAAGCCTCAGCTTTAACAGGAAATAACAAACCGTGTGAGACCCTCTAATTTCTGTTCCTAAGCATCCTGATATTCTTTGTGCAGTCCAGCAATAGAAGACTCCCTCCAAACAACCTAGGAAGAGATCACAAAAACATTCAAGAGGCTGAGACAGCACATCTGTGTGACCTGGTAGGAAATAACAGCATGCTTTGCGTATGACATCCCACAGACAAAACACAACTAGATTAGAGGTAAGAAGCAGCAAGGAATGACAGGATGCCTTCTCTGATGAGAGAATCGAAGGAAGGCACATGGCATGACCCTAGGCTTCTGGCCATCCTGCAAACTCTAGTGTGCTAAGAATGGATCCAGACTTGTAGATTTGGGTCAGTCATTCATGAATTCACCACAAGTGTTGTTTCCCAGAGAAGATCATTGTGTTTACATAAAAACTAGTGTCCTATAAAAAGGTTACAATAAATTTGTAAGTTTGGTCAACTTTGCACCAAACAAAAGAGTATTTGTTCCCTGAGGCTGCTGTCACAAGTGACCACAGACTTGGTGACTTAATAGAACTTCATCCTATCGTAGTTTTGAAGGCCAGAGTATGAATCGGGGTGTTGCCAGGGCAGAGCTGCCCTCTGCTGGTGTTTCTTACCTCTGTGGCTTTTGTTAGCTGCCAGCATTCCTTGGCCCATGGCCATATCATCCCCACCTCTGCCTCTGTCTTGACATCACCTTCTCTTCTGTGTGTGGTATAATGTTGAACTATCCTCTGTCTTCCTCATAAAGTTACATGCGATTGCTTATAGACTCCATCCTGATGTTAGGGTTCAGGATACGCTACCCCAAAATATGCTGCCTTGACACACTGAAGAGCAGCAGAAGCAGGAAGGTCTCTCTAACCTTCCCTCCCTCCTTCTACCCTGAAGCAGGTCCTGAAAATCTAGGAAAGACTTTCTAACCTTCCCCTGAAGCAGATCATAATACCCTTGTGTGAGAGGCACCCTCCCTCTACCCAAAGAAAAAGAGACTAGGAGTCTCCTTTTCTGAAGACGCAGGAACATAGGAGAATTTGAAGAAAAAGACCTTGCTAATTTTCCCTGGTTTGTTACCATTAGAACATGCCATTTCTCCATAACTATGCTCTCTTTCAGCAAACCTAGCATCAAAATACACAGGTTTAACCATTTCTTTGGGTCTTCATTTTTGTTTAAGGGTTTTCATGTCATACATAACTTAAATAAATATAAAGACGTTTGTTAATCTGTCATTTGCTAAAAGGGCCTAACCATAAAAGGATAGGCAGAGAAAAGATATTTTCTCTCCCTTACTCTGATAATCCAGGAAAAACTACTACTTTCAAGGTCTTTAACCCCAGCTTTGTCACCTAACTCACTCTTTTGCCTTGTAAAGTAATATATCCAGTTTCTGGGGATTAGGACTGTTGCCCTAGCTTTGGGGCCACCATTCAACCCACTGTACCTGGTGAACAGGTCTATTTGCTGTAAGTTTCTCACTGCCTTTAATATCCTATCTACATTGACTCTAATAGGAGTTCATGGTATGGAGCACTGCCCACGCTTGCTGAGTCCAGGTGCCTTCCTGGAGTGACTAAAGAAGTGGCTGACTGTATACCCAGGTCTCTTCTAGGTTACGAATCATCCCTTATATTTTATATATTTGTATAATATATTTTCAAGTTCACTCACCCAGTTTCCTCTACACAGTTTCATCTCCATCATGCATTTCATAGGTAAGCTGGGAAAATCAAGTAGCTGGCATCCCAGTAGCAGATACCCAAGGTCTCAGCAAGAAGAGTCTGCCTCATAGCAGACCATGTGTAGGAAGCCCTTCCCAGGACTTCGCATGAGTTTTGCCTTATGGTTGGACCCCTGGCCGTGCCTGGCGTGAGATGGTCCATTCTCACCTGTTTTTCTCAGCAAATACAAATGACTTTCTCCTGCATTCCCAGAATGTGCTGGTACTTGTGTGTGTGTGTGTGTGTGTGTGTGTGTGTGTGTGTGTGTGTGTGTCAGAGAGGGAGAGAGAGAAGACACCAGAGAGGTTTCCCTGACAACCAAATTGGAATTTCCATATTTGTACTTTTCCTTCGAGAAGTCCATCTTGATGGAAGAGGTGGGATGAATGGATTCAGAATCTAGACCCCTTTCAGAGTCTAACCAGCTTTCAGCTTCTGGAATTTGAATCTTTTAAAAGGGACTCTGAATAATTTTTATGTAATTTTTTTGTACCAGGTATTGAACTGAGGGGTGCTTAACCACTGAGCCACATCCCCAGCCCTTTTTAGTTTTCATTTTGAGACAGGGTCTTGCTAAGTTGCTGAGGGCCTCACTAAGTTGCTGAGGCTGGCTTTGAACTTGTGATCTTCCTACCTCAGCCTCCCAAGCCTCTGGATTACAGGTGTGCGCCACCATGCTCAGTTATAATTTTTATCCTCTAGGTTGTGCATGGATCAAGGTCACCTGTGTTCTCTACAAGGTCGGCCTTGCTCATTATGAGAGTGACTGCCCTTTCCATAGCTTCTTCCTTCCTTCTGTGGTAGATCTTAAAAGGAATTTCTTGAGGGCCTTCTGGTTCTCACGGAGACTGCAGGACTGTGGGCAGAACCATGTTAACTTTGTATTCTGCAATCACTTTACTCACTTCTGGCACCACGGTTACTAGTTACTTAGATCCCGGTTCAACTTGGTCACAATTAAGTTGAGTAATTTCCCCTATCTCTTTTAATTTTTGAAACATGGAATCACTTAAATCTAGTACTTTGAAATATGAAGTCACTGAAATCTAGTTAATTGAAACTTAAATGTAGCTGGGCATGGTGGTACACATCTATAATCCCAGAGACTCGGAGAGTGAGGCAGGAGGATCACAGGTTCAAGACCAGTCTCAGTGCCTTAGCCAGGACCTGTCTCAAAATATAAAATAAAAGGGGGGTGAAAATGGGGGTGAGAATATAGCTCAGTGGGAAAGTGTCCCTGGGTTCAATTCCTAGTACCAAAAATAAAATAAAATAAAAATTTAAAACTTAAACATTGGAAGTCTCTGTCCTTAAGGGATAGTTTTGGAATAATGTTTATAAAAACTTATTTACCAAATGTCTACTATATGCATAGCTTTCCTCCATGTTGCTCAATTTGCCTAAAAACACAGTTGTTAGCAAACCTCTGAGGGACTTAGGATATATTATCATGCTTCCATTTGGGTGATAATTGTGAAAAAATTATAAACCAATTTGGGATCATCCAAATGATCTCAACTTAGTAGAATTCCATGATTTGGTGATCACGTTTGTATTTTAAGGGCTAAATTGGTACTAACTCCATTAGTGATCTTGGGGTATGAGAAAAGACAGGTAAATGAGATCTCTGTACTACATGAAGGTAAAATGGCCCCATGGATGACTGTTTCAGAGTCATTTCAGGAGAGAAAGGGTGGTATAATTGACATCCAACATCAGGTAAGGCAGAGGCTCTGTGTGGAAACGATGGAATTTATATCTGTGTGGCACACGATTCCCATCTTGAAAGTTTCCAATGCAATGGTGGATAGTTAATATTGGCATTGCTCCTACAATGAAACTGATGATCCATCATGCTCAAAAATCAAAAAAGAATCCAGTGGGTGAAAATGAGATAAAAAATAAGCGAATGTATCTTTCTACAACTAAAACCAATTATTTGCATTTCAGTTTCTACAAAACAAAGTTATTTGGTGTATTAAAGTAATGCTATTATTCAGAATGTTACTGGATTTCCAGTTTGTAGGTCTCTCCTTTATAAACTATGTTTTGCTTTATTGACTGCTTATGAGCTGTAAGGAATAGCTTAACCAAACTTAATATGCACATTTTAAAGTAAATAGTTTTTTATTATTTTTTCTTTTTTCTTTTTTTAATTTTTTAAATTTTTTACAGACTGCATTTTGATTCATTGTACACAAGTGGGATACATCTTTTCGTTTCTATAAGTAATCCTTGGAATCATTTAATCCTTACACCTGTGAAGTTGCCATTATTGTTCCCATTTTACAGGAAAACTAGAGATATAGAAATTTGCCTCTTAGAGTAAGAAGTATGCCAGAATAGAATTTAGGCTACCTAATCCTAATGAACTTCTATTGCTTTCCTAGAGCAAAGGAGGTTTTCTTGAATAAGATGTCTTATTTCTGTAACATTTTATCAAATTCTTATTCATCAAAAATCATTTTCATTGAAATATCCATTTGTGAAATATCCATTTGGGAAAAAGTCAAAAGATAAATACCCCAAGCTGGGCATGGTGGCACATATCTATAATCCCAGTGGCTTGATAGGGTGAGGCAGGAGGACCCCAAGTTCAAAGTCAGCCTTAGCAACTTAGACTCTAAGCAACTTAGTGAGACACTGTATCAAAATAAAAAGGCTGGGGATGTAGTTCAGTGGTTAAGCATCCCTGAGTTCAATCTCTAGTGCCCCTCCCCCCAAAAAAAGAAAAAAGGAAAAAAAAGATCAATACCCCCAAATTAGCCAAAATTACTTAAAATTCAGTCTACAAAAGTTTTCTAGAACTATATGCTGTCCCATGTAGAAGCAGAAGCAGACAAGAGTGGAGTCTGTGGTTACAGCAGGAAGAGGAACACAGCAGTTTTATGAGAATCTGGGATGGCAGAAGTGAATTAATGGAAAGACTAGTCATTTATACTGAAAAGAACCTGGACTTTAAGGGGATGGAAATGCTAATTACCCTCCATCAATCATTACACACTGTACACATGTATTGAATTATCACACTATGCCCCATAAATAGGTACAATTATATCAATTAAAATTTTTAAATAAAGTAAAAAAAGTTCTTGAAGAAAAGAGAAACTAGGAAATAAGTAATTTTGGATGGTTTGCTATATAACAATAATTTATGAATATATATTTATAATTTTAAAAAAATCCTGAACTAACACATCCCAGGAAGGGGCTGCTGTTGCAGAGTCGATGCAGAACCCAAACTTGGGGAAAGTGCTCAGGTATCCAGGCAGATTCACCCATGGGCAAGTTTATTTGTGAAGCCTTGACCTTTGGACTGACATAGAGTTGGTTCTTTTCTCGTGTGAAGTCTAGATTTGGGGACACTTTGTCAGCAGTAGTGAACTCTGACAGGAAGCCAGTCTTGCCTGGGTCGCCTGAGTTCTCCAGGTGCCACGCTGATGGGAGGGCGGTGCAGAGGTGGGGAGACAGGAAGTGTGCTGGTGAGTTCTTACTGTGGCTGCTCCTTTCTCATGATGGCTCTTTGCTATACACAGGTCCCCATAGACCCAGTGTTTATGAATGTATCCTTTAGGACTAGAGTTCCCTGCTGGACGTGGTGGTGCTGCCTGTAATCCCAGCAGCTTGGGAGGCTGAGGCAGGAGAATTGTGAGTTCAAAGCCAATCTCGGCAAAAGTGAGGCACTAAGCAACTCGGTGAGACCCTGGCTCTAAATAAAATGCAAAATAGGGCTGGGGATGTGGCTCAGTGGTCAAGTGACTGAGTTCAATCCTTAGTAAACTGCACCCGCTCCCCACCCCCCAAAAAAAAAAAAAAAAAAAACCTAGAGTTCCCATCCTCTGGGAAAAGCTACAGCCCAGGGGCAATTGGAAAACTGGTGATAGCCACAGCTGGGGTGAGAGCTCTCGAAGTGGGTGGAGGATTAAGTAACACAGAGAAGAGGAATTCCTCAGAAAGAGGAGGGAGTTCTTTAAACGTAAGCACTTTTGTGAAAGGACTAGAATCTGGGTGGCATGGAGTTGGATTCTGGGGGATTCTGGTAACCTTGGGAGGTAGGGGATAGAGGAGGAAATCCTCTGGGTTCATCGTTACTGGAAAATTTTCCATTGTTTGAGTCAAAATTATTGGAGATGTATTTGGACTCCTTTTCTTCTTATTATTAACGCTCCTGGCTCTGTCTGGTTTGATAGTTTTCTGAAGGAGTCAGATAAGCTTCTTAAAAATTAACCAGAAAAATAAGACATGTACAGATACAGGCTGCACAGTCAATTTTATAGTGTTGAGGGAAAAATTAGGGCATTTACTGAAAGAAATTGCCAGATAACAAAATGATATGCACTTCCATTTCTTTTTCTTTTTTCCTTTTTCCCTCTGCATTTTTAATAGGTGCATTATCCATCAGAGTCGTACATACTGATGGGATGTGTTGTTGCATATTCACACATGCACACAATATAACAACAGAATGTGGATATCACTCCCCAGCACTTCCCCACTCCCTTCCATCTGCCCCTTGGTCCTTTTCCTCCACTGATTTCCCTTTGATTTTTTTAAGAGTTCCACCCCCCACCTTTGTTTTCCTTTTTCCTCTCTAGCTTCCACTTAGGAGAGAAAACATGACCCTTGACCTTCTGAGTTTGACTTATTTTGCTTTACGTGACAGTCTCTAGTTTCATTCATTTTCCTGCAAATGCCATAATTTCATTTTTCTTTATGGCAGAATAAATCTCCATTGGGTATATACACCACATTTTCTTTATCCATTCATCCATTGATGGACACCTAGGCTGTTTCCAGAGTTTGGCTATTGTGGATTGTGCTGCTATACACATGGGTATGGATGTATCACTGTAGTAAGATGCCTTTAATTCTTCAGGGTAAATATCAAGAAAGAGGTATATGGTGATTCTATTCCTAGTCTTTTGAGGAATCTCCATACTGATTTTCATGGTGGTTATACTAATTTACAGTCCCACCAACAGTATAAAGTGTTCCTTTTTTTCTACATCCTCTCCCTCATTTATTATCATTTGCATTCTTGATAACTGCTATTCTGACTCGTATGATATGAAATCGCCATGTAGTTTTGATTTGCATTTCCCTAATTGCTAAGGATGTTGAACATTTTGTCATGTACTTATTGTCGAAGCACCACTATTTCTAAGAATACTAAAATGCATAGTTTGATACTCATCTGTATTAACTTCATAGGACTGTGGTAGCAGAACCAAAAACTAAGTGATTTAAAACAACAAACACATTCTCACTTCTGGAAGCTAGTGTCTGAAATCCAAGTATCAGCGGGTTGTTGGTTCCTTTTGAAGGCCTTGAGACAGAACCAGTTCCCTGTCTCCTTTCTAGTTTCTCATGTTGCCAGCAATCCTTGGTTTGTAGACGTGTCACTCAAACCTCCATCTTCATAAGACTCTCTCCCTCTATGTCTGTGTCCAAATTTCATTCTTCTTATAAGAGGATGAGTCATTTGATTAGGGCTCGCCTAATGCAGTATGACCTCATTTTAACTTGATTACATCTGCAAAGACCCTGTTTCCAAATAGGGTCACAGGTACTGGGAGTTAAGACTTGAACGTATCTTCCTAGGGAATTCAATTCACCCCCTATGCCATCAAAAGCACCAAGAATCATCAAATCCTTTTTTTTTTTTTTTCTCAATTTTTATAAATAAGGTGCTTTATTTTTTAAATAGGCTCATTGAATCCCAGTTCTGAAATGACAATTTTTATAATTGCAAATGCAACTAGTTTTGTTTCTCAAATCCCACTAAGACAGATGTAAGAAAATTTTCAAAGGCATAAATTCACAAGGACAAAGAGAAGAGAGACTACACAATTTTGGAAGCCAGAAAGGAGGTGAGATAGTGCTTTACTATCTTAACAGCTCAAGAAAGCTGAATCCAAACAGTAAAGGGGAAAGTTAAGAAGTGACATAGTTTATATCCCTATATCCCCAAGGAACTCAGGAATCGGAGGCACTGGATATTTTTGGAAGGAGGAAAGTATTTGTGCAGAATCTGCTTAGATAGCAGTTAGAACTCCACATTCTCTTCCCAACACAGAGAGTCTGAACGATTGCCCTTCTTCCATCCTTAAAGAACTTATAGTTTTATATTTTGCACAGTTTTTGAACTGAGAATCACTTAGAGCAATTGAGGTCAGGACTATTGTATGGAATATTAAAGATATTAGTTTTCTATTCAGGCAGCCAGGTGGGAAGCTGGAAGAATCTTCTTAGTGGAATGTAATCACCCGCCTCCTCAAAGGCCTAAAAAACAGATTTCCAGCTCCATCCTCCTATGAGAGATTCCAACCAACATCCTAGTGTTCTCTCCTTAAATATGAGAAAACAGTCAAGGCTACCAGATGTTTGAGAAAAGCCTCCAAATAAAAAAAAGACAGCAAAACAAAAGGGGGAAATAAACTTGAAGAAACAAACACTATAAAGAAAATCTAATTGATATCATCATCAGAGACATAGTGCACCTTGAAAAATGAGAATGGGAATGCTACAAAAGGGAATTCCAAAAAAAGAGTTCTTGGAAATTAAAGGAGAAATGAAAAATTCAACAGAAAGTTTGGGAGATAATGTTGAGGAAAACTCCCCAAATATAGAGCAAAAAAATCAAGGAGACGGAAAATAGGAGAGAAAAGATGTTATTTTTTTCTCCTAAACTAGTACTCTAATTTTCTTAAGAAAATGTTTCCATAATTGAAGGCTATTAGTTTTTTTTTTGTTTTTTTTTTTTTTTTTTTTTTTTTTTTTTTAAATGCTCGCAGAGACAGGGCAGGAGGGATGGGAACAAGGAAAGATAAACTTTATACAAAGAATAAAGAATCAGAATGAGACCAGACTTGTCAATGGTAACATTGGAACCTAGAAGAAATGGAGCCACACCTTCGGAATTTTAAGGAAACACAAGTTTCATTCTAGACTTTTATACCCAGCCAAAATACCAGTGAAATGTACAAGGCATGAAGAAAATTTTGAGATGCAAAGTCTCAAAATATGTCACCTTCTACCCAGGAAGCTACTTGAGGATATTCTTTGTTTGCACATGTATAAATTTATTACATGTAATAAGACTGGATCAAGGCACTTTCCTGCCTAAAACCTTTCTTCAGCTTTTCATTACTATTAGGATAAGTCCAAGGTCCTATGACACAAGCATCCTATGTGATTCAACTTCACCTTGTCCCTAGTCCTCCCTCCTTTCCTCACCACTATGATGAGGCTCCTCCAATCACAATGGCTGTCCTTCAATACCTGGAAAGTAGAACTCTTCCTTTGGGTAGCATAACAATTACAAGTAATGAATTGTGTGAATCAGTTTATTTGAATCTTCTACTTGTGTTAATATGGTAGTCACTAGCTACCATGGGCTATGTAAATTTAAATTAACATTAAGTAATACGAAAAATTCATTTCCTCAACAGCACAAGTTCTATTTAAGTAATCCATAGACCACAGCTATTGTACTGGATAGTGACAAACAGAACACTCCATCGTCACAGAAAGTTCTATTGGACAGCACCACTCTAGACTGTAAATTTGCATAGGGCTCATCATAGATCTATCCTTATTGCCTGGGACAGCACTTTGAAAGTGCTCCTCAAATACCTGGTTGAGTAGCAAAATTCACTCATTCAGGGTCAACGGTGAGACTACTGCCCTGAAAGGCCATTATATTTGGACTTTCTTAGTCTCTTGAGCTCTTCAATAATATCTATTCTTTTATCCTCCAAAAGCAAAACCTGCATCAAACAAAATTAAAACTTAGGTCTTGTCTTAAGTAAACACAGGCACCATTTTGGGTATAATGGTGGACTTAAGTGACTCATGGAGGCCAAAGGACTATATTTTGCCTGTTACTAAAATGAGTTTCCACATCTGTCTTATGAGTCAATCATGAAAATTAGCCTGGAAGGTGTGTATTTTGAGAGTCCATTTAGATTTGATGCATCCTAATGTGTCCTTTGTACCAAGTTAAGTCACTTGGGGCACTGTGAATTAGAAATCCAGTTTAGATGCTGTGTTTAGCATTACACACAAAGAAAGAGATTAAATAGGTACAATTTCCTTTTAAGAGAATGATTACCAGGTTTTCAAAGAGGCACAAGCACCTAATTAATGGTTAATGTGTTCACTGGATTTGAACAAATTCAACAACGCAGTGATGCATTCAAATGTATTTAAGTAAATTTTAAAATATAAAAATTTTTCAGGACAATAGTAAAACCACTATTCCCCTCTACCCAACATACTGGCCACAGAAGACTCACCTTGCTAGTGACCCTGTCCATTCCAAAACAGGGAGTCTGTCCTCAGGTCTCCCTTCTACCCACACATCTTCATTTTAAGCCCTGATTCAAGAAGTTCCCTGGAAACAAAATATTTCCAAAGCCAGGAAAAAGCCGTTCAAGGAAGCAGGACTCTCTGCTGCTCTCTGTCAAGAGCACATTTTCATCTCTCCTTTGTATCGGTCACCTGTCCCTCTTGTTCTCCACTCACCATAACAAAACAACCAAGAGCAGGCCGGCAGCATTTCGAGATCAGAGCCTGACAGAAACAAAGGTTTCAGAAGCAAGTGTACTTGAAGAAGCAAGCAAGAAGTGGAGTGGTAGAAGCTTAAATTCTGAGTCATTAAAAGACAGTGGACAAAGATGACCTTTCCTCAGGACATGTCCTCATCCTGCACTGACAGCGTGTGGTCACTGCATGGAAGGCAAACAATGGAGAACCTGCTCTGGTGATCGACAGAGGATAGCTGAAAGGAGTGAGCCCCCATGCTAGATGCAAGGGAGAATTTTGGGGGGGTAGCAGGAGGACATGTCATGTGGTCACGATAATGATAGCTGGCATTGATGAAACACTTCCGAGTCTTTGACATACATTACATCATCCATCTGTACCTCTGTTGGGAAAGGCAAGTATTATAAGAAAACTGCAGGACAAAGAGGGCAAGAGCCTTACCAATTGTGCAGCACCTTCTGCAAAGTGGGGGTGATTGACCACTAAGTTGTCACAAGTACCCAAGTGGGTTTTGTAGCCGGGCGTGGTGGCATATGCCTATAATCCCAGCAGCCCAGGAGGCCGAATAAGGAGGATCATGAGTTCAAAACCAGCCTTAGCAAAAGTAAGGAGCTAAGCAACTCAGTGAGACCCTGTCTCTAAAATAAAAATACAAAAAAAGAACTGGGTTGTGGCTCAATGGTCAAGTGTGCCTGAGTTTAATACCTGGTACGTGCCCCCATTCAAAAAAGTCACCATGTTATACAGGTAGAACAGTGGCAGGCCCACAGTAAGTAGAATACACAAGTGTTTGTTTTACAAATTCCCAGTGTACAAATCAGAAAATGGGTTCTAGTTTGGGTCCTATTGTTGATAAGCTGCAGGGCTTTAGGCAGGCCTTGAAACTCTTGTCTTGATTACCTCCTAAAAAATCTCAGTTTGTTCTCAGTGATTCCTTACAAACTACAAGATGCTTCTAATGAACACGACTCGTTGGTAGCTTTTCCTTCATATCCTCCCCTGTGCTCACAATCTTCTCCCCCTTGTACTCATTACCAACTTAACAGGTGGGAAGAGGAGGATTTTGGAAAGGGTCAGGGACATTCTTGGTTGCCTTGATGACGAGGGAGCCATACTGGTTTTGGTCCCTGAGTATAGGGACATGTAATGTTGGCAGGATGTGCTGCAGTCACACAAATGCATAGTGGCTCCCTATGGGAAACGTGATCCACTTTGGAATGTTGGAGGAAGTGATGATGTAACACGTAGGAAAACAAAAGGAGGGTTTTCAAGGTTCTGGAGTACATAGCCATGGAGCCATGCAGTCTGTGGCCAGAGAGTGAGATTCCACACATTCATACAGCTAATGGTCACACATTTGTATAGCCATCCAACCACCCAGCTGACTGTCCATAGAGCCATGTCTGAAATCCCACAGTTTTGTAGTCAAGCAATACTCCATTATGCAAATGTAAAATGGATAACAAAGTAGGTGTTGGTCTGTCTTACCAATCTCAGAAAACATGAATGAAACTCCTGTTTCATGTAAGCTTTCATAGGGGAAAGACAACGAGCAAGACACAATTTCTGCTCCCAAGAAACCCCTCTTGTCTACAGAAGGGCAGACCTGTGTACATGTACTAACCCTATAGCAGTGGAAATAATATTTAAAAGAAAAATAAAATAAACAGGGAAAACAGAGTTCTGTGTGGGGCGAGCCTAGGGAGGCTTTGCGGAGGGGTTGGCTTTAGGTTAGACTTGCACAATGTGTGTGAGGGTCGAAACATGTTCCTTCTGAGGAAACTGCAGGACAAAAGAGAAAAGATGAAAGGAAACAGTGAGGGCTCAAGAGAATGGAACTGCAAGCCCGGCATGATGGTGCACACCTGTCATCCCAGCTACTGGAAGGCTGAGGCAGGAGGACTGAGAGTTCAAGGCTAGCTTTGGCAACTTACTGAAAACTTGTCTCAGAATAAAAAGGGCTGGGGTGTAACTCAATGGTCCAGTGCTTGCCTAGCATGTGTGAGGCCCAAGTTCAATCCCTAGTACTATACCCAAAAAAAGTGTGGAACTAGTTAGGGGCAAAGACCTCTAGGTAGAGGGGAACATATTTGGAAGGTGTAAAAGAAACCCAATCTATAGACATATATTCAATTAGGAGCTCCATAATGTTTCACATTTTAACCATGAAAGTTAAATGACAAATAGCAACAGTATCCTACTACTGAACTCTAAGAAAAGTATATTGAGATAGACATGCTCCTATGCTAGTAATGTACTTTGCTCTGGAAAGAAAACTACAGTATGTTTCAGCTGTCTTATAGACTATATATGCCATTAATCCAGTGCAGGTATATGGAAGGGGGAGGGGTGGGTGTGGGGAAGAAAAGGCTAATTTGATTGGGATAAATTGAATTTGAGGCTGCTGGCTAATAATCGATGTCTTACAAGTAGTTGGAAATGAGGGTCTGGAGCCTGGAGGAGGAGCAGTGGGAGGTGTCTAGGGACGGCTCACCAAGACAGAGCCTGATGAATAAGGAAAGAAAGCTGGGAAAAGGATGTGACATCATGGAGCCTTGGAAGGGGTGTGGGGGAACCAGGAAGGAGGAGCCAGCTAAGGAGGATGAGGCAGACAAAACACCCTCAGAGGTGGGAGAGAGACAGTGTTATGGGAGATGGTGGCTTTCAGAATGGGGAGGAAATGGTGGGCAGAGGATATTGGCCAGATGAATGGTGCTGGAAACCGCAGGCAGGTCAAGGGAAATGAGTACCTTCAAAGGGTCACTGGTACTTTTATGTGGAGAGTTTCAGTGACTATAGAAACAGAAATCTGTAACATTTGTACAGGAATCCACCTGGACCCATCTGCTTCACCCTGTGAGACTCGTGGGAAATAATGCTATTAATCAGGAAGTTCGCCACCCATAGTCCTTTGTTTCTGACCCAGGAGTTTCATGTCTCACTGGCATCCATGAGACAATGACGGGTTAACTGTAGAGTAAAATTTCAGGTCACTTACAGTTCTTAAAAACTGCAGTGCCTTTGTAGAACCTTGCCATGCCTCCATCAAGTGGAATCTAATTCCCCTGTGCATCTGAGCAGGCCTGTGACTCACTTGTAACCAAGAGAACACAGGCAAAGCGATGCTACGCGACCTCTAAGTCTAGGTCATAAAAGGCAAGGCCGCTCCTCCCTTGCTAGCTGAGGCACGCAGTGGGGCTCGGAGCGGTTATGTAAACAGTCTAACTGCCCTCAGGTCAGCACGCTGTGAGCGCCTGAACTAGCCCATGCAGAAAGACCATATGGAGAAGCCCTGGAACTGTGCTGAGAGAAAGATGCCCAGCCAGTCCCAGCTGCTCCATCTGACAGCAAAACCCAGCAATTTTATTCACTAAATAACCTTAGGGACTTTCTGCTTTTCAAAACATCTCAGTCATCCTCAAAGGATGAAGATTTGCAAGTTGTGAATATGATCAAAAGAACAGGCCTGGAGATGTGAACAGACTGCATGGGGGGGCAGGGAGGCAATTTACCCACAATCACATGAAATGACATCAACCTTACTCACACACATGCACACTAAAACGAACAATTTCTCACCTATGAAAGTGACAAACATCCCTAAGTTTGACATTATATATACATATATATATATATATATATATATATATATATATACATACATACACACACACACACACACACACACACACACACACACAAGCTGTTGGCCAGGCTATAGGGAAACAGGCATGTACTTAGACACACTGCTGACGAGATACAAAATGGTACAAGCTCTGTGAAGGGAAATTTGGCAAGATCTAGCAAAATTACATTCCCATGCAGCAATTGACCCTGTCATAACCTTTTTAGGAATCTATCCAAATAGACACTGGTAAAGACAAAAGGACATGGACAGGACTAAAAGACTGGAAACAATCCCAATGATCGTCAGTAAGCAATTGAGTTAGGAAACTAGAATACACCCATACAACTGGGCACTATGTAGTTGTGAAAAGAATGAGGAACTTATCTACATAGTGCTTTGAAGTGATCTCTGATATATTGTTAAATGAAAAAGTCAAAGTATGGAACAGTGAGATAGAATGCTATCTTTCAACTTAAGGGACAGCATATGACTATATAGTGTAACATGTATATATTATGTATGCTATATGTATATATTGTATATATATTTTGTGTGTATATGCATGTACTTATTTTAAAAAAAAAAACTGATGATTTTCTGCAAGAGGAGAAAAGGAGCAGAGTAGGGGGGCAGAGATGAACGCTAGACTTTGTAAATGCAGCTTATTTTATAGATTGGTCATTGGAACCATGGAAGTATTTGACTAATACAAAACAAAATTAAACTGAATGAAAGAAACAGCAATTTTTCCCCAAAAAGCAAAAAAGAAGCAGTGAACCTATGTGTATGGCAAGTTGATGGCTTAACCACACAGTAAGACATTATTTTAAGTAATTTTAAAGTATAGTGATGTAGCTGGGTGTGGTGGTGCATGCCTGTAATCCCAGTGACCCAGGAGGCTGAGGCAGGATGGTTTTGAGCTCAAGGGCAGCCTCAGCTACTTAGCAAGACCAACTCAAAATAAAATTTAAAAATAAAAAAGACTGGGGATGTAGTTCAGTGGTAAAAGCATCCTTGGGTTCAATATTCAGTACCATGAAAAAAAAAAAAAAGAAAAAAATAGTAATTGTAATTTAATTATATATTCCTATTAGGATTCACCCTAAGGATAGAAATAAAAAAAAAACTTTAAATTTTCAATAATTATACTGTTATTTACATAACATAATGCAAATAAGTACTTATAATGGTTGGTAGGAATCCAGGATTTTAGCACAAACACATTTTTTAAAGATGAAAAATTTGAATCTGTACTATCAATGCAAACATGTTGTTTCTTTCAAAATAAATAAATTATTCCTAGTTCTGTTCACTGAAAAGGCATATAAACAACAACAAAACCAGTAGCAACAAACATCCCAGTGCCAGGTTGTAGTGTATGAATATCATAGTTCAATTAAAGGAATGAGGCTCCTTAAAGAAATGGCTAACTTCAAGTCAGTCATGGTGGCGCATGCCTGTAATCCCAGCGCCTCGAAAGGCTGAGGCAGGAGGATCGAGAGTTCAAAACCAGCCTCAGCAACTTAACAAGGCCTCAACCAACTCAGTGAGACTGTCTCTAAAATACAAAATAGAGCTGGGGATGTGGCTCAGTGGTTGAGTGTCCCTGAGTTCAATGCTGGTACCAAAAGAAAAAAAGAATTGGCTAACTTCAGGAAAAATAAAAGCCTAAAAAAATGTACCATACCAAGGAGGAAGGATTATTAAAATTATTAGAGTTCTGCAAAAGGAATCAAGAGTCAAACTGAGAAGCTCCCCATAGCCAAAGATGGGACATTTTGAGTGCAAAATTAATAATAAGTGTAATGAATTAAAACATGCTAAATCCCATGAATTCACAATAATACCTTAATACTTACTGGTCATTTGGAGTACTAGGGAAGAAAATGAGAATTGATAATTAAAGGAAAAGAATTAGACATTTATTCAGCCTTTTCAGCACAATGAGGAAACGTTGTTCTTTATAAAAGAATCGAAATTGCTTCTTGGCCTTTTGGCTAAAATCAAGTGTAGTATAAAGGAATTCTAGCTAATGTTGAAGAGATGTTAGAATATCACAATTTTGTGATCCTTAATGAAATCATTAATTGTTATCAATAACTCCTAAAACCATTAGGTAGAAAACTGATAAGAAACTTTAAAATGGATGGATCAGATTGTATATGCCCATATTAACCAAAAAATGAGAGAGAACCAGGTACCATGTGGTTCCTGGTATGTCACAATGGAAAGAGTACATCATAACCCATGAGGTCTTCCTACTTAAAAAAAAAAAAAAAAAATCAAACCTGAACTTCATCAAGCCTGTAGTTCTAATCACCAGTTTACAGGGAATCTGGAACATTCTGTCCAATTAAATTTTTAATTGACATATAAAAATTGTATCTATTTATGCTACACAGCATGATGTTTTGACATATGTCTACATTGTGGAATGGCTAAATCAAGCTAATTAACGTTTATTACTTCACGTACTTTTTTTGTGATGAGATTCTTCAAAATCTACTCTTAGCAATTTTCAAGTGTGCAATACATTGTAATTAACTATAATCACCATTTCCTACAATAGACTTCCTGAAAATTTCCGTCTGTCTAACTAAATACTGGGACGTTTTAAACAACCCCATAGAGATGCAAAATCCAAAAAAAAAAAAAAAAGAAAGCAACAGTTTATTCAAAAACAATTTATTCAAATAAATTGAAAGAGGAAGGAAGGAAATGGGAAATCCATAAATTAAAAGAAACCTGAGAAAAATATCAAATACAATGATGGATGGACCTCATTTGTCCATCCTGATTCAAACAAATTTTAGAAAAAACACTTATGAAACCTTTAAAGAAATGTGGACACTGATTGAATTTGTATATCAGAATGAAGGCATTTCCATTAACTTTGAGGTCTGAGATGGTATTCCAGTTGTATATTAGGTTGAAGCATATGGGATTGCTTATATTGCACAGTAGGAATCTATAAAAATAGTAGTTTCATATGGTCAAATCTAACATCTTGTTTAAAAGAGCCCCTACCTCTTAGAGATTCATACTGAAGTATTTATGATGAATTACATGAGTTCTAAAATTTGCCTAAAACTTATCCAACTGGTGAAGGAGAATAGAGGCAGAGATAAAATAAGATTTGCCACGTGTTAATTGCTGTAGCTAGGCGATGGTACACAGGTTCATTATACTCTGCTCAGACTTTACATATGTATAGTGTATGTGCTTGAAATATATGGTATTGCTTTAAAGTTGTAAATGCTAGTTTGAAATGCTAGGAAAATAAATGCCTGAGGTTATCTATGATTAAGGGGTTCCAGAACTGCACCGAGCAACAGCAACCAGATGGTGTCTGCTGCTCAAATGAAGCTATCATGTCGAATCACCTTCTCATGTAACTTTTTCTTACATTTTCCACTGATTTTTCTTTTACATATGGTTATGAGATTTGTAGGGGGAGGGGTCCCAAAAATAGTATTTGAATTTTCAATTTATGTACAAAAGAAAAAAAGGGGACTAAAGAGCATGGACACACTCTGGGTCCCTTTCTTAACATTTTTAGCAGATTCTATTTAAATGATGCCTTTTCTAGGAAGTTCACCGGGTGTTTTCTTATGTAATGGCTGGCAGCCCCCCTACCTCTGCAAAGGAACACCTGATTCAGTAAAGCAAACATCATAACAGAACCCCATTCATCGCCTGCCCAGACTCAGAACCAACCAGACGTGCAGCGACTTTCTAAAAACCCTCAACCCTGGCGTTCCAGCCTGTGGCAAGAACTGAGAGTTCAGGAAAGGTGAGGGGAGTTCAGACACGGGGAGATCATCTCCTCACACCTCCTAGGGCAGCTAGAATGGGGACTGTCTGAATTAAGGTCAGCTGGGAAAACAACTCAGGCCACAGCGGCTGCTCCAAACTGGTCAACAGTGACCTGTGCTGAAGGGGCACAAGAGCCCCAATATTTACGCAGGGAGAGCTCCTTTGAGAACCAGGAAGGGGATGAAATTAATCTTCAGGCGCCCTCTGCCTTCCTCTGGGTGATAGCATGATATTCTTCTCAAATCAAGAGCATAATTTGCATAATAAGATCTCTGATTAGGGTACCTTAATGACCTCATATCATCAGAGAGGATTTAATAGCTTTTAAGGGTTACCTTTAAAATGAGAAATAAGTTTATCCCATGTCTTCATTCCTTGTTCATTTTCTAAGCATGGAGTACAAGGTTATGTGCTGAGCTATTTACAGGTGTGTTTGAGGGCCGGCACTAGTACCTGCAAACTGGTCTTTTCTGTCTTTCACACTGCCTTCGGCTTTAAAGACAGTGAATCCTAAACTAGTTGTGCCCACAGTGACCTAAGACAGGAGTGGGCATGAACACAAACATGCTCATCAGGCATCCAGGGTTTAGTCTGCTTTGACACTAAAAATAGCAACAATGAGGAGAAAACATGGCCCACAAAGCCTAAAGTGTTTACCACGTGGCCTTTACTCAAACAGTTCGCCAACCTTGATCTAGGGCCTCAGGCAGCTCTCTGTTGCATCAGCATCACTGTGAGCTTGTTGAAAATGCAGAATTTTGTGGCATCCCCGACCTGTGAAACTTGTCTCTTCCCTGGCCTAGAGAACCTGTTAGACATTCAGGCTTTTTGTCCTCCCTCACCTACCAAATCAGAAGCCCCAGGAGTGAAGCCTTTGTCTGAGGTTCCCCTGGTGAATCATTATGGAGCTAAACGGGGGCACAGAAAGGTGAATATGCTGATGGTGTCTCCTGCCTGTAGAGGCTACTGGAGCGCCTGACCAGGTCTCCCTGCTGCCTGCAACACAGATCCTTCAGTTGTGGGGTGCCAGGAGGTGGGTAGATTTGACTTCAGCATGCCCACAGTCAAGTTCCTCTCTAGGAGTCACCCTCTGTGGAAGGAAGTGACCCCACCCACCGTCTTGTCCTCTTGCTGGGGGTTGCCTGTGTCCATTGCCTGGCTGATGTAGGGTAGAATGGCCTGCTCAATTGCTGAGGGGCTGTGGCAGCTCCTGAGGGACCAGCCAAGGACCCTGTTGCAACAGCCATTCAACTTCCTCTGCCCCAGCCATGCCCCTTACCCCTTACATCTGGTGTTCCCTGGCACTCTCCCCAGTAGGAATCCATCAGATTCTGCTAACCAACTCTAGAGAATATGGGTTGGTAGCAAAGATAGGTCATAGCTGTAAATGAGAAAATTCAAAATGGAGTAAGTATCCTAAAAGGCATGCCCTAGAAAGGAGCACATGGCTGAACTGGAGGGCGGGACTGGAGATGTTTGGGGCAGAGGCAGTGAGTGGATAGGGTGCTTCAAAGGCCAGCCCCAGTCAGACTGAGTGGAGAGGATTTGCAGAGAACTGACGGAAAGAAGGCCTAAAATGGCGGCACATTCACATTTTGTAGATGATGGAAAATCATGACCCTCTGAGCAGAACAGCAGGACAATGGTCCCAGCTTTGGCTCAGGAATGTTCCCCAGGCAAGAGAGTGAAAGAGATTGGAGTGGACATGAATGGGGTGAGAGGGAAGAGTCCAAAAGCTATTGCAAATGTCAAAGTGAAAGACAATGAGAAGCAAAGCTAGTAGCCAGCCAAGGAACTGTCACAGAGGAAAGGCCACAGGGCTCAGAATGAGACAGATCTGGGCTTAAACCCCACTGACTACTTACAACCTGTCTGCCCTTTGGCAAGTCAGCTCACCTCTTGGACGCCCGTCTTTGTAAGATGAAGCTAAGAGAGGTAATAAATCTGCAGCACCTGCACAGGCAGAGCAGCTGATTCATGAAGCCAGGCTCATGAGGCAGAGGCTGTGCGCATACATCACGGATCAGCCCGGCAAGTCTGAGCCTGGCTACTGTAAAGACTGTCCAGAGTGTCCTTGGGAAGTGATTCTTGAAGGTAATAACTTGATGAGGACTTGGTTTCAAACACACTTATTGTTTATTGAGGTGCTTAAACCTGAATCCTTCCTCTTTTGAAGGGTACACAGGCAATTTCAGGTTCATTGTAACCAATGCCTTGCCCTGTTGTTATGGTGACTGGTTCTCCAAACAGCCCTGCTGTTTTCTACAAACCCCTTTGGTTTCCTCGTATGCTGAAGTCTACACGCCCTGGAGACAGCAGCAAGGGGATTTTTTTTTTGAACTTCCACAAGAAACGCTGTCAACTCTTTTATATTTGTCAATGGACTGACTGCAGTTTTTCCCACAGAAGCCCCCAGGCTGAGCAGATGTGTGACTCTGCACAGGGAACCTCCTCCACAAATATTCTCACTAATTGGAAACGGGTGCCATGGAATATGAGCTGCACATCAGTCTCTGGCTGGCATTAGTCTTACAGGAAAACAAAACAGAAAACAAGGTCAAAGATTTAAGTCTTTAGGGTGTTGTTGCATTATTTTAAGAGATATTTCAGTATTAGCACATGTAATATGTGAATATGTAGCATATGTTTGCATTAAGCACTCATTGGACACATTATTATTAAATACATTATTATTATTAAAGCAAAATCTTAATGCAGCAATCATGTTGGCAGACTTCTCCCTCCCCACCTATCTACTTCCTTTACTCCTTGCTCCTGCTAATCTCATCTGCTCTCTGATCACAGCCTTAGGATGAAAGACGCAGCCACTCTGTTGGCAACCTACCCAGGGTCTGTTCTCTCTTTCTCCTTTGCCAAAAGGACCCTGATGCTTTTAGGACGGCATGTGCTCAGTTAGAAGTCTTGATTCTCTAGACTACTTTGCAGCCAGTAGGATGTCCCACAGCTCTGGTCAGTGAGACCCAAGCAAAGCTTACTGGGTTTTTCCTATCTCAAATAAGACAGTGCAGCATCTTAAAAAACAGCCATGAGGATGAAATCCACACACGGACTGCAGAGCAACAGACTCAGAGGGACCCAGATTCTTGAGAGCATCCTTGAGCAGGTGCAGCATCCACCTCCAAACTTGGGGTGCAAACTGTTAACTTGTTAAACTTGCCTTCTGTTCATGCAGCCAAATAAAAGATGAGAAGGGTTCCCTCCACTCAACAAATATCCACTCTGTGCTGGGTGCTGTGGTTACGCACTTGGGCTCCAACAGTGAGTGAGTGATTGGGGCCTTGCCTTCATGGAGTGAGGAAGTTCAGAAATAACAGGAAAAGAATAAGATAATGACTGTGGTGTTAGGAAGAAAATAACCAGACAGTTACTGGGGAAGGCTAGTGTCACTGAGAGGGTGACATCTGAACCCAGAGCTAAAGGGAGAGGTGGGGTTAATTATGTAAGGGGGTCTGACCTGTGGAGAGAAAGCACATTCCAGCAATTGCCAAGGCCTGGCAACTGGAGAGGGCTTGGTGTGTTCAAAGAATAGAGAGGAATCTGGTGCGACTGGAAAACTCTGAGTGAAGAACAGAATAAACAATGCTGGAGAGGCAGCAGAGAATGAGTCAGGCAGGCCCCTGGAGAACAAGGAGAGGGATTGGGGTTTATTCTACCTCTAGTAGAAAGAGAAGCCATTAGAAGGTGTTAAGCAAGGCAGAGACAGGATGTGATAAATGTGCTTAAGAGATTGTTCTTCCTGTGCTATAAGGATGCATTGTCAAGGGCAAGAATGGGAGTGGGCTGTTGCAGAGGTCCAAGTGGAAGGAGATGGACTCAGGGAGGGTCAGTGGAGATGTAGAGGAGACTGGCACCCAAATGGAGCTGCCTATGAGGTCCTCGCTGTGGTTACAAGGAATGGCGTCATCTGTGCACTTAGAGTCCTCTCCCTTCACTTAGGCTGGAGGAAAGGATGGCTAAAGATGTTTTTAAAACTATGAAGAGGCAAGAAGTAGGCACAGTGGGTGACTGGAAAGAATGCGTAGTATGTCTTTGATTTATTTTGGTATTCAGGGGAAAGAATAAGGTAGCACTGGGGTTATTACATAGCGACTGTCACAGTGTACTAATAAGAATTAGAATTGCCAAAGATGGCAAGACCCTCCAGGTCACTCGTGACCCTTTCCAGCAGTGCCAGGCAACTCAGAAACAGAGATGTAGGGAGCAGAAGGGAAGGGTGACCCGTGGCTTAAGATTGGCATGATGAGCACCGTCAAGCCCAGGGAGGCAAATGATCGGCTGCTAGCATGGGCAGCACGAAACTGGGCCCCTTAGGTTTGTGAATGCACTAATTCTTCTATGATTCCCATCTGCCTGAAAATCAAAACCAGAACAGCTAAGAAAACCTCAAGTTTACACAGCTGATAACTGTCCCTTGTTCAACACCAGCTTCCTTAACCACAGAACTATCCCATCTCCAAGCAAAGTAGCATGGATGGTGTTGCATGAAGACAGCAGGGAGAGGACCAAGGGCTTGAGGCTCTGAGGCACAAGGAGAAATGGCTCATGAGGAAGGAAGTGTGGGAAGTCTAATCAGAAAGACCAGATCTGGCTTGGTCCTGGGGGTGGGGCTGCATGGAAGCACAGCACAATGGCTTGCAGAAGGTCAAAAGGCACTGGGTGGGACTTCCCAGCCAAAGGGCATCAGGCCAGCTGCCACTGATTCAGCTTTGTCTAACTGCCCACCAAAATACTCATGAAGACACAGAGGAAAAATGACAATATTGCCACCAATGAAGGTTAACAGGCAACCTAATCCTGGAATCCAGGAGAAATTTGTACCATTTGGAAAGCAGATGGAGCCAGATTAAGAACAACCTACTCAGGCTTCTGGCTTTACTTCCTTACACAAAAACCACATGATAAGATGCAGGCAGACACTCCATACTTAGTCGACTGGACACAGAGACCCAGGGCTGGGTGCATATGGAGGGGGGCCAGCTGGAACACTGGAAAGCCAACCTGCCTGACTTCATAGGCATTTGAAACTCAGGAAACTGGTTCCTACGCCCGAACCCCCTACACGCACACATGCATGCATGAATGCACGCACGCAGAGACTATGCCTCAACATCTGTAAAGGATGTACATTCCAGAAAACTGCTGGGTAGAACATAAGACTGCATGATCATCGTGAGCCCATTGCAGGGGGTGGAGGGGATGTAGGAGGAACTACATTCACACAGTATGTGTTTATCATAATAAATATTAACTGCGTAACTGGCCAATGGTGCCTGAAGCCTTTCCACATAAAGCTCACAGCCTCTGGCTACTGTCAGCAGAGAGTAGCTGAATTCAATGACATTTGCTTAGTATGGAAAAAATAAAGGTTGAAAAGTTCCCTCCCTTATCCAGGGCCTTGCTCTTCCTCCATTTAAGAGAGACTTTGGTTCCAGCTCTCTCCAAATATTTTTGTAAACACAGGAGAAACAATATTTTGTCTTGAACCTTGAGCTTCCAAACACTTTGAGCGATTTCCCCACACCCACCGAACTGTAAACATCATCCCCACATCAAATGGATCATGCAAGTTGACAACCAGGTGCAGGATCTGAGGATGAAGCCTAGATGCTGACTGAGGTGGTATTTTCTCCTGCGTGCTTTTCTATACTACTTAAGTTTTATAAGGAACATATATTGCATTTGAAACCACAGACCACATTATTCTGTCCACTGGGATCCAGCTGATCCTCAGA
The DNA here is from genome assembly GCF_902686445.1 of Sciurus carolinensis. NCBI lineage: Eukaryota > Metazoa > Chordata > Mammalia > Rodentia > Sciuridae > Sciurus > Sciurus carolinensis. The sequence goes on from NC_062213.1 coordinate 35,863,495, forward strand.
GCATCCCTGCTCTGCAGAGACTGGCACAGAGAGGGGGTGGCCTAAGAGCCACAGAGCTGCAAATTCACATCCTCAGCCCTGTAAATGCTGGCAGAGGCTCCCACACCCGGCAGATGGGTGGAGGAGGGTGTGCTAGATGCGTGCTTAGCAGTTGCACAATGGACATGGCCCTGGGTTTAGAAAGGAGGGATGAATTCCCATCCAGGCTCTTTCACTCCCTAGCTGCGTCACCTCGCTCAGTTCCTGAAACTCACGGAAACTGAGATTTCTTCATTCAGATTACGGTTATAACGATAGTTTATGAGGTTACTTTGGAAAGTAATGTGAACTGATATCCAAAAGAAAAATTCTCACATATAGTAGATGATCAGTAAAAACTATCTGACTCTCAATGTCAAGGAAATAGACCCAATCTCAGAAGGGAATGTGAGGGAGCAGAAATTCTCTTTCATTATTTCCAAATGCTCACATTTGTGCTCACAAATACACTCATGAGTTTTCTAAGGCTACTATAACAAAGTACCACAAAAATCTATAGTCTCCGTTCTGGAAGTCAAAAGTCCAAGATCACGGCAGCCGAAGGCTTGGTTCCTTCTAAGGGCAGAGAGAGCTGATCCTCTCCCCTAGTCTCTAGCAGTTTTCTGCCACCTTTGGTGCCCCTTCGCTTGTGGAAGTGTAGCCATATTGGCCTGTGTTCTCCCTGTGTATTTGTTTCTGTCTCTATAAGGATACAGTCATACTGGGTTAGGACCTCGATGACTTCATTTTAACTTGATGGCCTCTGTAAAGACTATCCCCAAATTAGATCATATTGTTATATATTAGGGATCAGAACTTCAACATCTGAATTTGGGGTGGGACTGGGGTAGACACAACTCAGCCCATAGCAACATTCTAAAAGAATTTCATCTCCATGGGGATGAAGGTGACTGGGTGTGGGGAAGACGGGAAGAGAGCATGGGAAGAAGTGAGGGCTCCTGGTAGCTAAACTAGAAGGGGCTAGATCACAATTTGAACTAAGGCACAGGGTATACCCATCAAATCTGCAGTCTAGGGGGAGCCGAGGTGACACTCAGAATGGCCAAAGAAACTGTGGGAGTCCTGACAGGGACAGAATTTTGCAGCAGAAATCAACTGGTCTACTGGAAGTAGCTGGAGGCCGGAGGCAACACCAGCCAAGACCAACAGGTTCAGACACCCAAGTTCGCTAATAAGTCAAATGGTCTTAACAGCAGGAAAGTGCTGTGGGTCACAGGGCACAGACCCTAAAGTGAAGGCAGGACCTGAGGGGTCCAGTTTGAAGTATGCTGAGCACAGGAAAAGACCCCTTGATGTCTGAGAGGACACTATCATTCCCACCAGGTCCTCAACCATCAGAAGGGAATCTGGAACGTGCTTAGGAAGCTATTATACCCAGCCATGGAGTCACCTTAAACTCATCTCAGGTGAGGGTTGGAATAGCCTTTCTGGAGTACAACAAAGACAAGGTTCCATGGACCAAGTATCTAAGACAAAAAACACCCAAGATGAGACCCAGGAAAGAGGTTGTAAGACAGACAGATCAAGCTTCATGTGCATAGCTAGCTCATTAATCCATTTACTCATTTTCATAGTCATTCAACAAATGTGTGGTAGATGCCAGGTATGCAGATATCAGTAAGGTGGTCCCCAACCTGGAAGAGCTCACAGCCTCCCTGGACAGGCAGAGCACAATCGAGCTTGGGCAACGTGATCCAGCCAGTGTTGCTCCTGGGTTCACAGAGCAGGCTGTGATGCTCTGCCTGGGAGACAAGGGCCAGAGGACATGAGATTTCCTAAAACTCCATAAACTGCACAGTAACCACCTGTTTCTTTTAGTTTTTGCAAAACAACACTTATAACAAAAAGGCTGGTGTTTGGAAAAGGGGCATGAGGAAGGTGGGGACCTTTTCTGACTGTGTAACCAATCACATGGACAAGAACCCAAAAAGAGAGAAGCAGATGGAACTGACAAGGAAGGACATCATCAGCTCAGAGGTCTATGGGGGGAAAAGACACTTAAAAATTTTAGGAGATTTATTCAAAAGAGTTCACTCAAAGTCATACCATCGTCAAACACAGGGGATACAATGGTGAATGAAAAGACCCCTTATCTAACTTGACAGACCCCTTATCTAACCTGACAGCCATTGGTCATTGGTCATTAAGCATTTTAAAATATAACCACATGTGGTAACCAATATATAGAAGGGGGTTGGAGTGGAGGGTTGTCCCTCGGGAAGCCACGACACTTACACAGCCTGAGCTGCCTTCCCCCACCTCTCCTGGCTAGAAAGGGCTATACACACACCTGCTTCCTGAGCTGGGCTCCTACAGATGTCTGTACACACACTACCTCCTTCCCAGGCAGAATGAACTGCTTGGTCCCCTGACACCTCTGGCACTTTTCCTTCATGCTGTTCCAGTATGAACCAGGCTCACCTGAAGCGTGTCCACTTTTGTGTCTGTGTCCCCTGTATTATTAACCTCTTAAAGTCAAGAAATGTATCTTACCTATCTTTGTGCCCAATGTCTGTTGAAGGAACAGAGAGCAAATGTCTTTCATCTTCAGTCTGTCAACACAGGGGAAAAAAACCCTGGAATATTCTCTTTATAGCACTATAACCTGAATCAAGATCAGCAATGTTGAACATTAAAGGGAACCCAACAAGATGAATTTTAACAGGAACAAATGCAAAAATCTCAACTGGTGATTACTGAAACCAACAATACTAATGCAAGATTCACAGGGGGAAAAAAACTCATTCAATATTTATTGAGTGCCACTTATATTTCAGTCACTGTCCCAGGTTCTGGGAATATAGCAGAGAAAATACAATGTCCCTAATGCCACAGAACTTCAATTTAATTATAAAAAAAATCTCAGGGTTTTAACTAATCACAAGCTTAGTGTGAGTCATCTAGGTAACATGGCAACAAGAACAGAAAAACAATCCTAACCTGATTTTTACCTGCAGGAGGAAAGAGGTTCCTTCTGCAGCCACTTCAGAATGTGCCAGGTGCCCTCTGCAGCTGAGTTGACAGCAGGAGTTTGGAGGTAACCCTAGGTTCCTTGTATGTAGAAAGACTTTGACAAACCTAGTGGTATGTTTACAGGAATATGGTCAGACCCATAAGAGACATGAGAAATGATTAAGGAACTGCACGTGTTTGGCCTGGAGGAGGTAAGAGGAGATGGAAAGCATCCTCCAGGATTGAAAGGAGCTATCTGTGCAAGTTCAAATTTCACCAGTGGAAATCCCAGGGAAGATACTCTGCAAAGGCATGAGGAGACCCCCTATCCTAAGAAGAAATAGCCCATCCTCAGGAATGATGCAGGGAAAATTGTGAGAGACTGGACCATCTAGAGGATGCACTAAACTTTGGGTACCATCAGTTGCCGATCAAGAATTCTACAGCAAATCTCTATTAACAAGGAAGGCAGTAGTTAGGAGTGTGGGCTTTGGAATCTCAGATGGATACCAGCCTGAGCTGGAAAAGTTACTCAACTCTAAACCTCAATTCCTGGCTTGTAAAAGGAAGGTGGTAATGGTGCCTACCTTATCCTGGGTGTAAACATTAAATGAGATGCATTACATAAAGTGCCAGGTACGGTGCCTGGTCCCTGATAAGTAATATTCAAGTTTGTCATTTTATTTGACTTTTATTTAGGTAAATCATTTTGTTGTGAGTCTCTAATTCTTCAAACTTTATTATACTAAAGTAATTTGTATAGAATAATAATTTGAAATGTTGTTTTCTCTCAAGATATTAGAGAAAAAGTTAAAGGGAATATTTACAATTTTAAAAAAGGGACTTGCAATTAAATTGAGACCAAGCTAGGAAGTTATTAATGTATGGAATGGCTGAGTGAGGATGGGTCATGACAACCTCAGACTCCCCATCACCTTGGAGATTCCCATCTGACAACAGAAGTAAAAATCAGTCTAGCAAACTGATTTTATGAGGATTAAGTCATGTCAGACCAACTTAATTTCCTTCTTTGACAGACTGACTTTGGTAACAGAGACATAATGGATATCAGACACTGGCCTCAGCTAAGTTTTAAATTCCAGCCTACAAAATAGTCAAATGTAAAAATTTAATTCAATTCTGCTAGCTAGTGGAGATGATCTCCAAGGACAGGGACCAGGAACTTAGGATCACTTTTTGAGTGAGGAGGAGGGACAAGACACTCTGTCCTTCATGGAAGTGAAAAACATACCCATCCCACAGTGAAGTGCAGAATTCATTCAACAAAATTTTACTGAACACTGTCATATGACACACCTTCAATCTGGATAGAATATAAGAAATTAAAGTGGGATTTAAAAGTAGATATGCCATACCACCCTAAGATTTCATCTCACTCCAATTATAATGGCTATTATCAAGATTTCAAGCAACAATAGGTGTTGATGAGAATGTGGGGAAAAGTACTCGTATGTTGCTGGTGGGATTGCAAATTGGTGCAGCCACTCTGGAAAGCATTGTGGAGATTCCTCAGAAACTTAGAATAGACCCACCATTTGACCCAGCTATCCCACTCCTTGGTTTATACCCAAAGGACTTAAAATCAGCATACTACAGTGATGCAGCCACATAATGTTTATAGCAGCTCAATTCACAATAGCTAGATTGTGGAATCAACCTAGATGCCTTTCAATAGATGAATGAATAAAGAAACTGTGGTTTAGATATACAACAAAAAATTACTCAGCCATAAAAAGGAATAAAATTATGGCATTTGCTGATAAATGAATGGAACTGGAATATCATGCTAAGTAAAATAAGTCAATCCCCCAAAAATAAAGGCTGAATGTTTTCTGTGATAAGTGGATGCTGATACATAACAGGGGGCTGAGGGAGTGGGTAAGGGAAGAATGGGGGAACCCTGGATTGTGTAGAGGGAAATGAGGGGAAGGGTAGGGCAGGGGGGAAGGAAAGATGGTGGAACAAGATGAACATCATTACTCTATGTACATGTATGATTACACGAATGGTACGACTGCATCATGCACAACCAGAGAAATGAAAAGTTGTACTCCATTTGTGTACAATGAATCAAAATGCATTCTGCTGTCATGTATAACTAAATAGAACAAACAATAAAAAAATAAAAGCAGATATGCCTATTGGGGTTTTTTCAGTCGACATGGCTATGGAGTTGGGGACCTATGGAGTGTTTGAACTGGGCCAGATGTTTCAGCAGTGTGTGATAAAGTTGGGGCTAGGTTTTTTTTGTTTGTTTGTTTATTTGTTTGTTTTAACAGAAACTGTGGAATCAGAAAGGTACTTGGAGGGACTGATATTAAATAGATTTAAGTGGGGAAGTTCAATGGCAAGCAAGACAGGGAAAAGCTGAAGAGGAGGCTTCTAGGAAGAGTTGATGGGAATGAAGAGCAGCATTGGACAGATCATCTGCTTATTTAGAAAATCTTCATGAAACTCCAACCTATGTCACACATGTGCTAAGCATGGAAGACACAGAGAAGACTTAGGTCCACTCCCCACCCACTAAGGTCCTGAGGTTGAGGTAGCCAGAAGAAAGGTGATTTCAATCTGATAGAGTGACCAGGGGCCCAGAAAGAAAGTATTCTTGAGGACTGAGGGAACTGGGCATAAGTAAGAGCTTCAGAGTGTACAGACTGGGACAATTCACTGAAGAGTCCATTTGATTGGGTAGATGACTTCCAGAGACCCTCTCTAGCTCTAGAATCCAGTGCAAAACCATTGTACTGGACCGGGTGGATTTTTATAATCCGAACTCTCCTGAATCCAGCTCTTTCATTTGTTTGTCCTCCCTGCTCCATCAGAAAACGACTGCTGGGAACAGGAAAAACTGGTCTTCTAGTTTCCTACGACCACATAGTCACAGAAGTCCGTTAGAGGTCCCCAATGGGATTGAATTCATGGTTAAAGTACTGGCAGGAATGGGCAAAGCAGGGAGAGCTGAAAGAAAGGAAAAATAAAGAAAGAATGAATCCTGGCTAATTTCCCAGGGTGGCAGAAACCCAGGAGATTAGTAGTTTTCTCGGATGTCCCACTACTAAAGAGGACCAGTTTTCAGGCTGCAGAGCCACAGGAATCAAGTCACTCTTCCAGAGACCCCCGAGAATACTAATGTACTCCAAGAAAAGTCTTGGCTCAAACTGTGTCTTCAGAAATGTCCCTCTCCTCCAAGGCTGATGGAAATTTCTAGAGAATTGAAATGCTTCTGCCCATCGACGAGTCTTGCCAATTTTAGCGTGATGTCCCGGAGCTACAGCTGAGTCCATCCTATGAATGATGCAGACCTTCAGGACCATCTGCCTGGCAAGGCTGTCCCATGTTTGGCAAAGTTCCATGAACAGCACGCCTGTCCCAATCCCCACCTGTTGAGGGGATCAGATCTCCTGATAGATGGGATCTGAGTTAGGATGGCAGAGAAATGAGTGAATAAATGTTGGAAAAGACTTGAGGAGCATATATGTACATATTTAGCCAGTCCATAACTCTCACACCCATTCATATTCTCTCCCCCTCGCTCCCTCCCTTTCACACCATACACTCCCTGTCACCACGGCAACCATTCCCTGAAGCTGTACTTTGTTCTTTTTCATGCTAGATCTTTTCAATCTTATTTCTTTGCTGTGCAGCCCTGGCCTCAGTCTCTGCAGAGAAGTACCACCACTTCCTTGGGAAATGCTGTTACATCCAATGTGTACCAATCCCTTTAGAGGTTCATGTCTTATCTTCATCTTGACACTGAATTTGACCGACCTACTACCACCTGGTAACTTGCTGAAAGCACTGGCCACACAAAATAATCATTATGATTGCCTCTCTGAGTCACGAAATTTAGAGAGAAATCCAGTGTTCTGACAGCTTTCACAGATTGTTCTCAGTTAAAAAAAAAAAAAAAAAAGCCATTTTCTTATGTGGAAAAAGAAGCCAGACCAGGCACATGCCTATAGTCCCAGCTACTGGATAAGCTGAGGCCAGAGGTTCATTTCAGCATCGGAGTCCAAGGCTAGCCAGGGCAACACAGCCAAACCCTCTTGTTTAAACAAACAAACAAAACCAGCATTGGTCCTAAAAAAGATGGAGAGTCCTATTTGCAAGGCTAAGGTGGCAGCTCTTATTTAAGAGGCATTGATTGAGTGTTATTAGTCCTAAAAGTAGTTCACATGTCTTTCCTCCTCCATATAATATGCATTATGCTTCAAATTAGCCTTATTTTTAAATTTCTTCATTCAAAAATGCCTACATAATGCAGTCAGAAAACAACTTTTTAAATCTAGTTATCAATCTGGCTTGTGACAACATCCATGTAATAAGTAGTGATTTTTTTCCCTTTTAGTGTCACCAACACATTTACAATCAAAGTTTAGTACATGGCAACAGTTTTCATCTCTGTAATTATTAGTGTTTGCTTAAAAACAATCCTTTCTTGTGACTGGACTAGAAAGTTCTTTTCAAATCCTTCTAAGAGATTTCTGGTGGCTGGAGAATGAATGACCTAAGTAAGAGTATTCAAATTATAAACATTTTTATGCCCTGCCTTATAATTGAGACGACAGGGAGTAGGGAAGGAAGTTCTGCACTGTGAAATAACTGCTTGAAAAGTAAATTAAAGTCATGATAGGGCAGGCATGCATTTATTTTGCCCTGAATCAGGATTCTGATTTTTGAAGCCCAACAGGAAGGATAAGGGAATCAACAAGAAGACTCCACCCAGGCAATCCCAGTCCGGCGTCTTGTCTCTAAATCAAGCAAGAGAGGGTCCAGGTGGCCAGTGGATGAAGCCACTGGATACACAGGTGACCAGAGGGGAAGCTGGACCAGAGCAGGGCAAAGGCAGACAGGGTCGGGTGGGAGCCCTGGCGTGGGCTGTGAGGTAGGTGTCTGGACCAGATGGGTAGTCCTCCCACCCATCCCTCCCGGGTGGGCGCCATGCACTGGCCAAGGCAAGGAAGCGCTGGGTGGTGGGCAGCTCAGGATTAGCTCAGCCCTCTGTAAGCGGCTCTTGTTGACCCCGACCCCGACCCCAGCTTGAGGCAGCCAGTCCATCAGTGGGCAGTCCTGTCTGTCACTGCCCCCCACCCGCCATGGGTCCACCAGGGTCCTGTGCCACACTCCTGCCGCCTCGACCCCTCCGGCTTCTCTCCGGGTGGCCAGGGCCGCGCGCAGGTTCAGGGAGCGGCCGGCCAGGCGGGGGTCTGCAGCTCACTCACCCGCGTGCAGGCCGCCGGCCTCGGGGCCGTTGTCCGGACCAGCGGCGCTGGGCTGCGCGTCCGAGTCGGTGTAGGTGAGCCAGGTGGACTCGGTCTCTCGGGTCCAGCTCTCGTAGTAGCGGGGCTCGATGGCATCAGCCCTGCTCCCGCCGCAGCCCATCCTCCCGCGCTGTGGGCGCGCCTGGCGGCCGCTCGGCTCACTGCTGGCGCTGTGGCTCAGCCCGGGCGGCGCAGCCCCGGCCCGAGAGAAGGCGGCGGCAGCGGCATCGCTTGGGAGCCCGCGCGGAGCTCCTGCTGCGCCTCCTCTCTGCTTTGAGGCCCTCCCCCTGCCCACCTCCCCTCACCTCTCCCCCACCCTGTCCCAAGTCCCCCGCTCTCTACACCCTTCCTTAGTGCTCTGGAGCAGGCCTGGGTGCAGGAGCCACCGCAGCGAGAGGAGGGTCTCTGGAGGGACTCGACCCCTCCTGCCTGGATTATGGTTCCATCCATTCACGCATAATCCACCCATCCACCCACTTGTCCCTCCTTCCTCCCTCCCTTTCTTCTTTCCTAGAAAGGGGCTCACAAGCTTTCTGGCCACTTGTTCTAGAAGCAGCGAAGCTGGGCACAGTCCTAGAAAACTGAGACAGGGTTACCACCAAGAATTAAGAAGAGTGAATGCCTGGTTGGGCTGGTTTGGGGAGTGGGGCCTATGATTTCAGAGACTTGAACTAGACCCTGTATATAACACCCCTTTCAGTGCTGTAACTTCACGATTCTTTGAACTTTGTTCTCAAGGGAAAGAAAGATCACCAGGACCGTCCAGGACCCCTCCCTGGGTGGTATGGGAGCCATGGCAGGCTTCCCTCCAAACCCAGGAGTGAGCTTGACCAGTTCTTCAATTCCACCCCCGCAATCTTCTGCCTTTCTTCCTCTGGTGCACTCTAAAGTCCATAGGGATTCAGACCTAGAGCTCAAACTTGGATAAACTGATGAATTTGTCCCAAAGAACCTAGAACAGGAGGTAAAAGAAGGAAACCATCCTAGAGGGCTGGGAAAGGTGAAGGGTTTGACTAGTCTGTGCTAGAATAGAATATGGTGTTAAATATCATATTCATTTATTCAAAGTATGTTTGCTAAATTCTTATGGCAAGACATTGTAGCAGTATATATAATGAGCTGTGTAATAAATCATATATTACTTATTATATTTAGATTGTAACACATTCTGTTTAACACAACAAAGTATATAGCATATAGGTATGGTATTTATTATATTCTACATAATGTGTAGAATGTACATTAGAGGATATTGTAATATTTAACATGTAATTGGTAGCTAGGCCAAGTCCAGAGCTTCACCAGGCACATAATAAATAGGCCCCCAATAAATATTCACTGGACAATAATGAAGTATCCTTTTGTAGTAATGAAATTCACTTTAATTATTGCAATTCAATCCTAAAAGCTTAGGTTGGAGCTGTAAGAGGCCCTTGAGGCTGGTACTAACAAGAATCCAAAAGGCAGACCACTATGGAAAGCAGAATGGAGATTCCTCAGAAACTTAGAATAGACCCACCATTTGACCCAGCTATTCCACTCCTAGGTTTATATCCAAAGGACTTAAAATCAGCATACCACAGTGACACAGGCACATCAATGTCTATAGCAGCTCAATTCACAATAACTAAACTATGGAACCAAACTAGATGCTTTCAACAGATGAATGGATAAAGAAAACGTGGTATATATACACTATGGAATATTACTCAGCCTTAAAGAAGAATGAATTATGGTATTTGCTGATAAATGGATGGAACTGGAGAATACCATGCTAAGTGAAATGAACCAGTCCCAAAGAAACAAAGGCTGACTGTTTTCTCTGATATGTGGATGCACAATAAGTGGTGGGGGCACCTAGCGAGGAATAGAGGTACTTTGGATTAGACAGAGGGCGTGAAGGGAGGGGAGGAGATATGGGGGTAGGAAAGATAATAGAATGAATTGGACATTATGACCCTATATGCCTATATGATTACACAACCGGTGAAATCCAGCACCATGTACAACCATGAGAAATTATACTCCATTTATGTATGATGTGTCAAAATGAATTCTATTGTCAGGTATATCTAAGCAGAACAACAGCAACAAAAGAATCTATAAGGTAGAGGAGAGCACGGACTCATAGCACCAAGACCAGGGGTTCCTTCTCAGGTTGAGATCACAGTCTATATGGGAGTGAGCAGTCAGGATAGAGAGAGTGCCTGAGTTGGAAGATGCTCAGGGACTTCCAGAAAATAAAAGCCCTGGAACTAGAGCCTGGTAAAAAAAGGACCAAGTGAATGTGAGGTGAGGTGAAATAGGCTGGAGCCATACAGGGGTGGAAAGGATCTTAGAAAAAGATTTGAACTTTGTACTTTAAAACAAACAAACAAAACCAGGACATACCGGAAGACTTTAAACCACACACTGCCAACATCAGATCTGCTTTAGAAACCATCACTTGGAAGGCAGATGGAAAATTGGTGTGCAGAGAGCCCAGAGTGGATTCTGGAGAGCACTAGGCGGCTTTTAGAAAGAAGACATGATGTTGGAGAATACAAGAGTTTGAATTGGTAGGATTGCCAATCACTGAGGAAGGAAATACCAGAGGTGGACATAGTGACTTGGAGAGATCTAGAAATGGTAGGTAGAGGAGGAATATTGGTTTCACTTTCGCAGTTCATTTACCCAGTCAACTGAATTCCAAAATTTTTATATAGAAAATTCCAGAAACATTATTGGCTGCATCTGTTTCCTACCACTCCAACACTTGACACGGTTCTGTTGGAGTAGAGGGTTCAACACTTAACACTGTTCTGTTGAAAGATCATCCTCCCTCTTGGGGGCCATAGGCATGGCATGTCTCTATGTGCAGTTGCTTTTAATACTAATAATCAATATATCCTTAGATTCAGATTATAGAGCATACTAGGGAGAGTTCATGGTGCTGGGACACAAAATAACATACAATAAAGTTTAATATTAATACTTAGATGAAATTATAAATAAGCAATATGATTTGCTCAAATTTGTAAGGAGCCTGTGATTTCTTTTAGTATACAAATTCTCTAAAAGTTATATATAGGTATATGAGAGTATATTCCTCTGAGCTTTGATGTGGTGTTTGGTCTTCATTGCTTTCTTAGTGTTTATGAATAAGTTTAAGGATATTTTTCCCACTTAATAAAATAAATAGGTTGATCATAAGTACAATTTGTATTCTTCCTATGTCTAGTTCTTTAAAGATCAAAATAGAGTTTTAGTCCACCATTGAGTACATGAAATAGAATAAATATTAACTATAAGTTGATTCCTCTATTCTCTGTTAGTAATAACAAAACCTTTCCACTGTTAATAACTAACATTAGAGTTCTTGGAAGGGGTAACTGCTATAGAAACTTAATGATGTATTCTTTCAGGGAAATCAAAATTAAACAGAGCATGGTACCCTCTACCTTGCTGGGAACTGGGTTTTTTTTTTTTTTTTTAAAGTTATCATACAGTAAGAATATGTTTCTTGAATAAGATCATTAATTATACTCTTGAAGATTTTTTACTTAACATTTCCTTGTATTAACCATGAAATGATGTAATCAATACCAAAGAAAAAACAAACAAAAAGAACAATAAAGATTCAGACTCAGCCTCAGAACACTTGGTGTCTCTGTGTGCTGTTTTTCCACCGCGCTGATGCCTCCCATCCACCTTGGACCCCCGACAGCTACTAGGGCTGGACCCCAGCAATTATTAAGTGTTATGAGTTCATAATACTGTCCTCTGCACTTTCTCTTCTATTGGAACAAAGAAATTTTTTGAGTAATTTGCTAAAGGGCACTATGAATGTCAGGGACAGAAAAATTAGAGCCTAGATCTCTTAGTTTATAAACATGGAATCTCGCTTAGAGAAAGAGTAAACTACAAGTTCTCCCCACATTTGGAGAAAGAGCACTTTTTATGACTCCAAGTATTTGTATGGCATTTTTGAAGAGCAGTGGTTTCAATGCCAGGTATCAGCTCTCTACGCACACTCCTATTAAGAGTTTAACAGCGTGCATCTTTGTCCATTCCTGTTGCTATAACAAAATATATTAGACTGGCTAATTTATAAACAACAAATTGATTTCTCATGGTTCTGAAGGCTGGGAAGTCTAAGAGCAAGGTGCCCACAGCTTGAGTGTCTGGTAAGGGTTGCTTTCTGCTTCCAAGATGGCACCTTCTTGCCATGTCCTCATATGGTAGAAGAGATTGGAAGGGCTTGCTGGCCCATCTCCACTCTCTTTTATATAGACTCTAATTCAATTCATGAGCATTGGACTTAATCCCTCATGATTTGATCACTTTCCCAAAGACCTCCACCTCTCAATAGTATCACAGTGGGGATTAAGTTTCAACATATGAATTTTGAGGGGATCCACAAATTCAGAATATAGCAGTTCAGTAAGTGAATCTAAAATTCAGTATGAGAATCAATAGGATGACTGTAGGAATATAATCTGATGAAAAGAGAAGAACTGAAATAGAATACAAAAGATTTTGGAGGTACATCTTAATGATAGAGCATTTGCTTGGATACATGAGGCTCTGAGTTCCATCCCTAGCACCACAATAAAATAACAGTAATATGATTTTGGCTGATGCTTTTGGCAGAAGATTGCTATCTTACAATGCCAAGAGTACAGGAGCACAGGCTTGGGTTTCTAAGGTAAAGCTCAAGGCATAGAACAGTGTTCTCACCTCTGAACCATGCCTGGATCTTGAAGGCAAACTGTCTCCTGGAGCTCTTGAAGGCTCTCAGAAATGTTCATGTAGCACAAAGTAGGTCAGATAATTGACCTTCTTGCTCTGAACAAAAAAACACTTGCAGAACACTGATTCTGTCACAGCTGGGATGGGCCAGGCTGCTAGTTGTATTTGTGCATGAAGTCAGACCTTGCACAGCAGGGTTTGGGGAAGCAGTCATGATACTTATCATTTCCCAGGGTAGAGAACAGACCAGATCACTTACTCTCCCGATGCCATCTCAATGGTGGCTATTGCAATGGTGGCTTAGGTCGGGTACGGTAGAGACGTAGAAGAGAGGAGTGAGCGGCTGTGAAGTTGGGCCACCTCTCCATTCTGTCCTCATGACATAAATGTGGAAATGAGGTTCAGTGTGCTTTTTGCTGGTATTTAGTCACCAGAAGAGTAATTGTTTTATCCTAAGTGACAAACATGACTTCCTGATTAAAGTAAGCAGGGACACGGGGAAAATGAGCAGGGTAGACAACCCTGCGAAAACATGGCCTCCCAGGAGAGCCCAAGTGCAGCAGCAGGTGGGAAAGAAGCAGAGGTAGCTCATGGGGCGTCTTGAGATGAGTGGTGTCCACAGGCATGAAGCCCCTGGGATGCTGCCCGGTTGGGTGGTTTGATCTGACTCTGCCTGAATTGAGGATGATTAAATCAAGCTTTAGAATTGGTTTTGTTCCCACTTCCTGCAGATAAACCCATGTTCAGAAACCCTTGATACCTGCTTGACAGTTTTGCTGGAAACCAGGACCGTGCCCGGCAAGCATCAGAGACAAGTCCCACCCAACACACAACAGTGCAGGGGGGAGTGTTTTACTCTTTAAATCTTTAAAGGTGTTGTTCTGGTCATCATTTTTCCTTGACTGAGACAGTTGAGTCTTCTTTCTGTCCTGCCTTGGATATTGTAGCTTATGTGTTACTGCCAATGTCCTTAAAGTCCGGACATTCTCAAAGCAAGACAAAGAACAGGGACAAGCGAAGGTGACCCTCGCAGGGGAGCTTTGAAAGTGTGGAGGACTCTCTCCTTTTCTTGGTGTCTCCACCTTGGGCCAGGGAAGTGAAATTCAATAGAAAGATCTGGTTTCTGGGTACAGTTGTACTTTGTACCCAGGGGTGACCCTTGAAACCAACTGAGGTGAATTGAGGGAACACTGAGGGACCCATCCTTGCAAGGGTACACTGGCTTCCCAGGTTTGGAATAGGCAGATTTAGAGGGAGGCAGGACATCTCCCCCAGCTCCTGTGGCTAATAGCTAACCTTTATGCAGTACCAATGAGTGTCTGCATAATAAGTGTGTTCAACATGGAGTATTTCCATCCTCACAGCCATGCTAGGAGGTAGATTACTTTAAAGAGCCTCATTTTCATCAGAACGCTGAGACTTAGGTTAAATGACTTATCTAATGTTGACCCCAAACACTGAAGTCAGGACTTACACCCAGGTCTATAAGACACCAAAGTCCATGCTTTCAGTTACAACATCAGTCCCCCACTTTAGAGCAGTTTCCATGGGACCAGTGACCTGCATGCATCTAAGAAATGGCTACGTCACAGGGCCCCCTGGAAAGTCTGTGAGGACCTCTTAAATGACAGACAGCCCCATTGTGGGAAATCTGCGTGAGCCCCCCTGTAAGTCACGGGGTTGGGGGTGGAACAAAGATTATTAAGAATGCTGGGGGAAATTTTCCAGTTTCAAGCAGTGTCTATGCTGTGAGTAATCCTGTTCAAAATTGAGAAAAATAAAACACTGGAAAGAGAGTGAAAAATAGTACCTCCACGGTTTAGAGCTCCCTCATAAACAGTCATATGGCCAAATCCAGGAGCAAGCTGTGAATATGAATGGTGGTTTGATTTCATCTCTCATCTGTGCTGCATGGGGTGTTATTCTGGCAGCACCAGGGAGAAATGAGCTAGTAAAAATTATGTGTGGGCTGCTAGAATGTCGGAACTATCCACATTGTTGATTTTGCCTCCTGACAGATTCTTTTATCAGGTTGAACTAACTGATGTGCATTTCCATTTCTCAGCCATCAGCAAGAAACTTACTTAATGAATTTCGAAGATCCACTGGCATCATGCACGTCAAAATGCAGGGTCCTTCCCTCTTATCAAAGCATCTCCAATAAGAATAGAACTTTAGGATTGTTAAAAATCAAAAAGAACAACTTTCTAAATAAGCCTCATGTTAGAAAGAACAGTGGACCTTTTGGAGTCCCACAGGAAGGCAGGCAGATGTTCTAGGGAGAAAAGAAGGTGGTGATAAGAATTTTTTAATTGGAGGGACAATTTAAAACTAAATTGTTCAAATGTGTGTGAACATATCTAGACTGATGGGCTAGATGGGCTCTATTTGTTTGAGATACTGAGAAGCATCCTGGGAGGAAGATTTCGGGAAAGCAGTCTCCTCGCAAAGCCAGGCCTTGGCTGTCAGAAACAGGGAAGGTTCTTGAGCAACCTGGTGCTGGTTGCTCAGTCTGGCCTCCTTCCCCAGCCCTGAACCCAGTCCAAACTCCCTTCCACTATGAACTTCTCCCAGATCCCATAGAAAGGAGGAGACGGTGGCAAAAGTTAGAAAATAGTTTCATTCAAAGCTGTTTGATGTCAGGGCATAGATTTTACCCCCTCAGCAACCTCTTAGTCAGATGAAACATTCAAAAACAGGAAAGAAATTCACTTTGGCACCTCTAGGGCTCCCAGTACTGGCAGAGACTGAGGTACCCAGAAGGAACAAGAGTGCCCAATAGAAAAGCCAAGGTGCCTGGTACGGACCAGGGTGACAATTTTGATTTTTTTTTTTTTTTTAAAGAATAAGAAGTAGTGTCAGAAGAAAGAATAATCTCTCTCCTCTTTTTTTTTTTTTTTTTAAGATCAGTTGTGTTGAAAACTGACTTTAGATTCGAGAATTGACTTACTACAAAAGGATACTTTATTATTTGTTCAGTGAAAATTTATTGGGGGCCTGTTTAATATGTGCCTGGTGAAACTCTGGACTTGGTCTACCTACTGATTCTACGTGCTAAATATTATAGATGATGCCCTCCACTGTGCATTTTACACACTATGTAGGATGTAATGAGTACCGTATCCCTATGAACAAGAATGTGAGATTCCATATAGAGAGAGTAGTAGGTGCGGAGAGATAAGGAATGACCCAAGCTCAGGCCTGAGGAAACCACCCTTTAGAAGGCTGGAAGAGAAAAATGGATTCAAAGAGAAAGCTAAGAAGAATGCCTGTAATCCCAGTGACTCAGGAGGCTGAGTCAGGAGGATTGCAAGTTTGAGGCTAGACTGAGCAACTTAGACTCTGGGAAGGGTGGACTATGACAAGATTACTATTAGACAGGCATTGCTTTTTTTTACAGTAGAGAAAACAATTCAGAGACATTGAGTCACCTGCTCAGCATTACACAGCAATAAATTATAGAGCCAGTTTCAAATCCAGGACTTCATAGGCTGTTCTTAATATATATTTTTCTAATTGGCTGGTTTAAGTAGTGATTTAAAGATTTAGAAAAAGTACTACAGATTGGTGAAAATTCTTTCTCCTACCACAGCCCCCAGTGCCCCAGTTTCTAAGATTGCTTCCTCATAGACAGCCAGGGTCATTAGATTCTATGTAATATTCCAGAGATATTTGATGATTTCCATGTTGTACACAAGTGATGCAGATTATACATACCATTGCAAAACTCATACTTTTCAATTAGGAAATGCCTTGTGGATCACTCCACATCAGTACCTAAAGTGTGTCCTTGCTCTGCTTCTGACTGCAGGTTTCCGCTGTTGTTTACCAGGCCCCAAGCAGTAGACACCAACAGTTCCTTACTGTGAGCTAACTCCATTCTCTCCTTGGGATCTTGAGATTCTTCCATGACAGGCTCCTTTAAGCTAAGAGACACAGCCACAGCCTCCAGTTACCTTAACAAGAGGGAGTTTATGGAGAAGAGCCCAAGAAGACGGGCAGAGGTCTCTACAGGAGAGGGGTGGGTGTCCAACACAGGACCCATAGCTGGGCTGTTCCTCTGAGTGCCTGGCCCACCCCTAGTCCATCCAGTTGCACCCTCAGCAGGAACATGAGGTGCTCAGAGCAAAAAGACCCCTGGGCAGTAAGTGCTTCCTGCCTAGGAGTCTCAGTATGGGGAGGAATTTGAGTGAACTAGAATTCACACTAAGAAAGTGAGGTCAGAATCAGAGAGCCTCTTAAAGTAACCCAGGCTGATTCAGTCTTGGGGAAAAGGATCACCTGGACCCACTTATACAGTTCCCAGTTTGAAAAACAACGTCACATACCTTAGTTCTCTGAACGCTCAGAAAGTAGGTATTATGCCCATTTTACAGATGAAAAAATTGAGTCTTAGGGAAGTTACATGAGTTGTATCACACAGCCTGTAATCAGTGGAGCTGTAACACAAACTCATGTCTTGTGACTTAGTTGTACCTCTGTCCAGTGCCTCAGCACTAGAAGCCCCACAACTATGTCTGTCTTGCTGGCTCTCCTTCCCCTAACCAGCTGTGGAATATTATCCCCCTGGTATGATTAATGAAAATGGGCTTGTTTGTTTGGAGTTTCAACAAACTGAACCAATAATACATGTACACTCTCATTGTACATGGCAGTAATCCAGCTGTCTACACTGTATTCCAATGAACAAATAGTGCCAAAAGTCATTCATATGCAAAGCAGAGAGAGGCTGAATTAGGACAGAACCATTGACAAGTCTGCAGTCATCTACCATGCCAGTGTTCGCCCCAATAGATGTGTTTATATCGTGTAATTTGTTTTGACAACAGTATAGCCAATTAGACCTGGGATGGCAGGACTTAAGAGTTACTGAATCATTTATTACTCCACACCTCAATGAAAAGTACACTTCATAAACTTTACAAAACCCTTCCACACAGGGCTCAGAATCTGTGCTCTACAGACAAAGCATGCTATTGTTGGATGCACATTAACATATTAAAGGCTCAGAGAAAACCAGCAGAAACTAGAGCAATTTTCTTCTCAGGAGACTGGTTTTCTCTCTGTACATCTATTAACATCTGAAGGAGTCTTTCCTCAACAGAAGTTGGGGGAAGCACTGGAATAGGGTGCTGGCCCCTCCACCCCCAATCCTCAGAAGGTTCTGGAATCTCACCTACTCTGCTATTAGGAGGCAGGCGCAGACCTGCCACTCTGCCTGGAATTACTCTGGTTAATTCCTGCTGGCCTTTCAAGATTCAGCTCAGGTTCATCAAACGCTCACACGTGTGCACACACACACACGTTTGGGATGTGTAATTGTACGTGACTCCCTAACTTCCCCCTCTGAGTTAAATACCTCCTTGTGTTTTCTATTGGTCAAGACTGACTGAATTTCTCTCTAGAAAAAGAACTCACAGTTTAGTCATAGGAAAGGACTGCAGTTGCCCCCACCTCACCCCTTCTAGCTTCCTGTTAAGCCAGAAAGCAGAGTTCTCTCTTGCCCAGCCCTGGGATAATCACTATATGACTGCAGACGTGAGTGCAGGTTGTTAAAACCTAGACCAAGAGTGCCACTTCTGAACTTGGGAGGAGGGAGTCTTCAAGAGAAAAAGTAGGAAGATAGGTTCAGAATGGTTCCAAACCACAGGAGTCCAACACAGCTCAAGGCCGGAGCAATCATAGGCCAAATCATCTTGCCATGTATCACTTGACCACAGGGATGTGTCCTGAGCAACACACCACTGGGTGATTTCGACTTTGTGCAAATATCATAGAATGTACTTATGCAAACCTAGATGGTTACACAGGCTGACCACTTGATGTGGTTTCTTTTATGGTTTTATTTGTTCATTCATTTTTTGTGTGTGGTATCCCGAGCTAGCACATGCTAGGTAAGGTTGTATCACTGAGCTACATCCCTAGCCTTTGGTGTGAACTAAACGTGAGATGGATGAGGCTGCTCCAGAGTAACACAACCGACTGCCTTACAGTAAGCTGTTTATAAGTAGGAGCACAATCTAAAACAATGGAAAAAGTAAATACATAAACAGTAAATACACAGTTTAGTCCTTTATTCTTGTTATCAAACAGTTTGTACTATATGCAATTGCATGTACGTGCTGTGCATTTGCATGACTGGCCATGCGGGCGTTGTGCTAGAATAGTGAGAGCTAGGACGTCACAGACAATAGGGATTTTTAGCTCTGTCATAATCTTAGGGGAGCATGGCTGTATATTGGTGTGTCATTGGCGAAGTGTCACCATGTGGCATGTGACCGTATTTCCCCTTCTCTATCTGCCCAAGCATACTGTGGAGTCACTGAAGTTGGACCAGGATCTCATCTCCATTTCCAGCCCTTGCACCTGACCTGGAATACCTTATTTTGAGCAAATTATAAATGGGAATACAAATTTTTCTAAGTAAGTCTCTTACCTAGAAGGAATTAATGATCTAGTCCAGGAGTTAGTATTTAAGTGATAAAAGTCAATCACTGATACTA
Organism: Sciurus carolinensis; assembly: GCF_902686445.1. Classification (NCBI taxonomy): domain Eukaryota; kingdom Metazoa; phylum Chordata; class Mammalia; order Rodentia; family Sciuridae; genus Sciurus; species Sciurus carolinensis. Next base: position 35,883,002 of record NC_062213.1, read on the forward strand.
GGTAACACCATCGAAGTGCCCAATGAATGGAGACCTTTTGGGGGCTCAGCATCACCCACAGGACGCCGTCTCCTACCTCCAGGCCAGGCTCATCTCTCGAAGCTCCTACCTTGCTCTCTTCCCTCAGCACTTGAGAACAGTTCCAGGCTCTGGACTTGCTCCTGCTGTCCCTCTGCCTGCCTTCCACTGCTTGTTGGCCTGGCCACTGTCATCAGCTCAGCTGCTGCCTCTTCCAGGAAGCCTCTGGTCTCTGCCTGTGGAGGAGTAGGATTCTGCAGAACATTATGTTCAACTCTATTCATAGGCGCTAACTGAATGAAGGGCCCGGAATATCGTAGACATCCAGTACAATTTTTGAATGACAATGAACATTTGCTTTTGGCACCTCAGCCTCCCATGAATCCTTTCCCTTCTACATGCTGTTCTCTGCCTTCACTGCTGTTTTTCTTTCCTCCTCCCTCCCTCTTTTTTCTTTCCCTTTTCTGCCTCCAGCTGCCATTAAAATCTCCCAACGGGAAAGCTTCCTATATACTCATCCTCGCTAAGTATAGTGACTAATATGAGATAACAGGTATCCACCCACCAGCGCCACCGCCAGTGGAGATTTTTTAAAAGCAACTCACAGTCTTAAAGCTAAAGGAATAAAACTCTAATATTGGGGTTCAGGCATTGACTGGATGCATGAGAACAGTCTTTCTGCCCACTCATGATGCTTCTCTGCTTCGGGGAACAGGGCAATAAAAGCGTGAGTCAGAGGACATGCTGTTACCCAGCAGAAAAGCAGAGATGGGCATACTGCACTCTAGGGTTCAGTGGTCGGGTGTTTGGGCTCTAGAGCCATCCTGGCCAGACTGAAATCCCAGATTCACTATAGTTGACCTCGTCTACATCCTTGCTCTCACTGTGAATAAAAATGCTTCTCTCAGGGACAGTCAGGATTAAATAAGGAAATCCCTCCAAAGGACTTAACACCCACTTAGGTATTCCTAATATAACAGTCATTGCCAATATAACAAGTCAACCCCAAACTTAGTGACTTAATAACAATAATGTGTTATTGCCTTGTAGATCAGGGGCGGGGGGGGGGGAGGGTGGTTCTCTCTCTCATGCAATAGCAGTTACATGGTGACTGGGGCTAGAATCATCTGAAGGTTCATTCCTGTGTCTGATACTTCAGTTTGGAAGCCTCTGGTGCTGGATTAGCAGGACTCCTGGAGTGTATATATGTCATTTTGCTGTTAGAACTTTCCATCATGGTGGGCTTTGGGTAACTAGATTTCTTACATGAAATCTCAGGGCTCCAAAGAAAAGCAGGGTGGAAGGAGGGCTGACAGGAAGAAATACTGTCACCTTAGATGACCTAGCATCAGAAGGCTCAGAGCATCATGTTCCCCATGCTCCATGTAGCACCGTAGTCACAAAAGCCCATCTGGGTGCAAGGGGAGGGAATGTAGACTCCACCTCTTGACGGGGGAATGGCAGGTTTCTTAAAAGAATGTGTGTCCTAGGAGAAAAGATTGTCATGACCATTTTTGGAAAATACAATCCTGCACAATATTCTTGTAGCTACCATTTACTGAACTATATACCTGTGACATGTGTGTGTTATCTTGAATCATCTTAAAGCATCGGGTCGGTTGATTAAATTGTATGGTTAGGAGAGTATTTCTAAGCTTGGAAATCTATGTGTTATGGGACATCTGAGTCACACTACATAAAGTCCTTTTCCACAGAAAGTAGGGAAAGTTGTTAATTATGAAATATACAGGAGTTACACATTATCTGTAACACAAATTTCTTGAAGCAAAGTTTAACTGACTACCTGAGAAAATCAAATGAATTTCTTTGTACCAGCTAAAAACGAATCGCTGTATTTCTCCTAGCATCTGTGAAGCTCTAGAAGCCACTCCATCATACAATGCCATGTTGGAACATGTTAGTCTGACTTTGCTCTGACTCATGAGCATCTTCAACCTTCCCACTGGCTCAGGAAAGAAGATGTCAGAGAAGGAAGGAATAGCCAAGCTCCTGCGTGGACAGAGCAGATGACAGGGTCAATACCCATGGAAAGATACTGCTTAACCACTCTGTCCAAGGTTTTCTAAGCATGTTGATCTAAGTCAAGGAGGTAGGTTATCAGGAGGTGGATACTTTACCTGGCATACCAGGGAACTAGTTTATCTTATCAAAGTCCATGACTGCTTATTGCTACTATCAGATGTGGTCCCTGAGGGCCTGGGAGTAGAATGGAGGGGTACAGGCTGGCAGGGGCTGTGGACCCTGGGGCCTCCTAAGATTGTGGTGGGTAAGAGACCTGAAAGGAGGCATCTTGGATCCATAACAAACTTTGTCTTTCACAGTCATCTTCCACAGTCAGCTTTATACATGACAATTTGTCTTAAAAGGGATGTATGTCCATTGAGGAAATGGACAATTTGTCTTAAAAGGGATGTACGTCCAGTCAGGAAAACAGAAACCAAGTGAGTCATTTTAACAAAAAATTTAAAGTGAATATGAGAAGACTGAAAATTTCAAAAGGAAAACAGGTTAACACACAGGAAGTGCAGGAAGCAACTCTCACCCCTGAGGTTGAGGGAATAAAGGAAAGAGCTTGGGGTTATCAGGAATTAAATGCAAAAAAGAGGGGTCACAAAACTGGCACAATACACCTCTAGAGAGGAGACAGTGAGAGGCCCAGTGGCTGCTGGTGCCCCAGAGGAGAAGTGGAGACCAGAACTAGCTGGAACTGCCAGAAAACGGGCTAGAGGAAATGCTAACAGGAATGGCAAGTATACAGAAAGAAACCACTCCCTGTCCTCCTACCTTCCAGTCTCCTGTTGCCCTAAGTGGAAAAAACTAAAAAGAAACAGCTGGCCAAAAAGAAATGCAGTGTGCAGAATACCCACTCCAGCAGAGTGGAGTGCAGAGCAGAGTGTGGAAGGACGTTGGAGTGAAGGGAGAGCAGATTAATTACTGGCATGAAGTGTCCTCCAGATAGGTAGGGACTGGCCGTTAGAGCCTCTTGCAACCTAACCTAACATAACAACTCTTCAGGGAAGCAACACGGTCCATGATCTATCTGATTTCCCTTTGTGCTTTGGTGATAGTAAACTTATGACTGACCTTTGCAAAGTAGAAGTCGAAATTCCATGAGATAATTTCTACTCTCTTTAAATTGACTTTTTTCCTCTTTAATCTTCATTTTGCTATTAACCCCATCAATGACTTTATTTTAGATATTGCATTGTTTCAGTTTTATGGCATTGATTGATTGATTGATTATTGTACTGGGGATGGAACCCAGGAATTTGTGCATGCTAGGTGAGTGCTCAGTCACTGAAGCCATATCCCCAGCCCCTTATTTGATTCTTTTCATTGTTTCTATTCTTCTGCTGAGTTTTTTTTTTTTTACCTCTAAGTTTTTACAAACATGTTTTCCTTTATGTCATTGAACATTGTTATAATAATTGCTTTAAAAGTCTTATCTGTTCATTCCAGCATCTGGGTCACTCTGATGAGGCTCCACTGACGATCATTTTTCTTGAGAGTGTATTTTTCTGTTTCTTAGTGTGTGGATGATTTTGGATGATGTCCTTGATATTGTGAATGCAATTTTGTGGAGATTCTGGATTCAGATATAGTCCTCTAGTAAGTACCAATTTTAAGACAATTCACTTGGTTGAATTCTAACTGCAAACTCTTTTGGGCTGAAGCTCAAATCTCAGTTAAGTTCTCTTCACTGGTTTTCTTGAACTCTGCCCCATGTATACATGATTTAGTAGTGAGAGATTTTATATACAGAAATTTTATATACAGATTTCATATATAGGCAAATTTTATACATAGAATTTGGGACTCTCTGGCTCTTTCCATTCCCAAATTACACACACCCCTCCTTCAGTTTTTCCCTAAACCTTCCTTAAGTGTTATCATCTGATTCTTCAAGTAGGAAAAACTATAGTTTTTTTAAATTGGCATTTTAGCCACCTTGCATTGGGCAGAATAAGGCCTGACCTCATCTAAAAGCCCCAAAACTCTCTTCACGCCATTCCCATCTTCCAAGTATTGATTGTCTAGAGTTTATAGGTATAACTTATAGGAGGGTCATCTAATAAGAGCTTATTTAGACATAACTAGGAGTAGAATTGTAAGTAGTTATCTTTAGCCTCCTTTTTTATTGTTGTTTGGTTGGGTGGTTTTGGTTTTTGGTTTTCGGTTTTTGGTTTTTCTTTCTTTTTTTTCTTTTTTTTTGGATGATTTACTTCCCAGTACCTCTCCTACTTGGTGTTTGCTGGGTTTTGCCCTCATTCAATTCTTTAAACTCTGTTTGTGTTATTATAAGATGTCTTAAATACTCTTTAGGATGTATTTATACACAGTATATTAATAATTTATACATAAATGGATAAAAAGGCTAAGAAATAATCTCTACTATCTTAGTTCAGAGAAAACTACACGTACTCAAAATAATTTCTATCTCCAGACCAGTAGTTCCATGATTCGGTCTCCGACGGGAAGGCTGACTCTAAGCAGAGGAGGGAAAGTAGCACAGGTTGAAGGAATGCCATTTTAATTCCAGGTAAGAAAGTATCAACTTTGTACATAAAGAAGAAAATGGGACTGGTATTGGCTGAGGTCGATGCTGTTCCATCTCCTTCTACTAGTTCCTCAGGTTGGGGAGGGTACTCTTTGTCCATTCTGTGAGGTCCCAATGAGACTGTCAACCATTGTGCAGCAGCCTCCACTGCAGAGATAGCCACATGTCACCAGCTGTCAATCACAACTTGCCATAACTTGGATAGCATCTGGTCATTCAGGAGTAGAATGTGACCTGAGTTGTCACGGGGTTTACTGCTAGGTGGACTCTGCTGGAATGGGCCAGTTGCGGTTGCTGGGCTGTGAAGGAGGGAGAATGGGAGACAGACGGGGCCAGCAGACATCTTGCCCATCCTATGAGGAAAGTTCATTGAATGAACTGAAACTTAACTAGCAGAGCCAAGACACAGAGGGAGAGGCAGCTCTGAAACCAGCCATGTCTAAAACCAAATATGGCCCCAAACCGCCAAGTTACATGACCAGCGTGTTATCTTTTAGTTTGAACTAGTTTGAGTTGGGTTGCTTTTACTCTTATGCCAAAAACAATGTACAGTCATCCTTTGGTATCCCTGGGGGATTAGTTCCTGAATCTCTATGGATACCAAAACCCATGGATGCACAATTCCCTTATGTAAAATAGTGTGGCATTTACATATAACCCACGCACGTACTTCTGTATATTTGAAATCTTCTCTAGATTGCGTATAATATCTAACACAATGGAAATACTATGCAAATAGTTGTACTGTTTAGGGAATAGGAAAAATGCCTGCACTGTTCAGTACAGATGCAATTTTTCCCCAAATATTTTTACTCCGTGATTGGTTGAATCTGTAGATGCAGAAACCATGGATATGGAGAGTTAACTCTATGTCAGATTCAAGCACCAGAATCTGGTATTCATCCTGTATCATATTCTTTCTATACTATATGACTGTTCTATTAATATGATTTAATGCATTCCTAAAAGTTCAAAGTGTCCACCATCATATATGATGACACTTAATTGCAATCTCTTCCAATTATCTCAATTCACATACAGAGCACAGCACAATTTAAGGAATAGACTCATTTATTTCTTTGAAGGAGAAGAGCATTTCCTAAGTGGAGATCTGCAGTTTTATTGCTAAATTAGAATTTAATCTAAATTAAATTAATGACAGAGAACGATGGTTTCTCACACCCATGTTTGATAACTGTTTAACATACGTCCCTTATGTGACTATTTATGTGGCTACAATGGGACAGGAGGGCTTGACCAATCCTTTCATTCCCAGAAAAGGAGTTTCCATGGTTAGTACTCATCGAACTATAACTGTGGACAGACTAATTGGTATGGTATAGAGAAGAAAAGAAGAAAAAACTCGATTCTTTTTGACTACTTCCTCTTTAAGCAACTATTGTCAAATCATTCTTACCTGCCCCTGATGAATTCTAAGAAAGGCCCCATGACATTTCCAGTCACTCTATTTATTAAGGTATAGTATCCTTTTTCAGGTATTAGTGTATTTGTGGGGAGAAGGGTTCGTTCGTTTGTTTTGGATTTGTACTGGGAATTGAACCCACAGGCACTTTATTACTGAGCCACATCCCCAATCCTTTTTCTTTTTTGAAACAGGGCCTCACTAAGTTGCTGAGGCTGGTCTCATACATGATTCTCCTGTCTCAACCGCCTGAGTTGCTGAATTACGGGCATGTACCTCTGGACCCAGTCTTCTTCAGCAATTGGAAAGTCCAGTCCTTTTGACTATCAAAGCTATCTCACACCAATTTAAAATGTGGGCCTCCAAATCATACTGTTATACCACATGCAAGTATGAATATGTAACAGTAAATCCCATCACTAATTACTACTATAATGCACCAATAAAAAATGTGTGTGGGGGGGAACTACCCCTTACAACACCACTAACAACAATGACAAAAGCACCTCAGGCCTGAATCAGACTCAGAAACTCAATGGAGAGAAGGAGGAATGGTGGACTTCTCATTGCCTCAGTTTGCCCAAGTACTCTTCTGGCACCTCTAGACCTGGAGTGGGGAGGGATGGGTGGCAGGAAGTTAAAAGGTAGGAAGTCCCAGTAGAGTACTTTGTTAGATATGAGTTTTCCGGAATTGGTGCCTGGGAATGGCAAATGCTGACTCTCTCCCATGTAGAGTTTTTGCAGGTCCCTTGGAGACCCCCCTGTGAGCGGACCTGACTATAGTTCCCTGGCCCAGAGGATGCGTCTCAAGCTGCCCACTGATGACTGCCCCCAGGCCCTGGCTTCTGATATTCAGACCCAGGCTCACTCTGCTGGGTCACCTGCCTTGCAGAGAGTTCTATGGGGCAGAACACATTTCAAAACAGATCAGTGCCAGCCCTCTCCAGTGGGGTCATCTTCTCGCCATGGGCAGGCCCACCTGAGTCCTGCGGCTGTGAGTACAGCCCCCTGAGCATCCTCGTTCTGCTGCCACAGGCCACCCCAGCCAGACTCTCTCTTTGTGGTTTAAAATGCGGCTCAAGTGTCAGTCCCTTGATCCCTCCAGCTCCAGAGTGCCCCTGTCGGGTATTTGGCAATCTCGAAGTTCCCTAGGCTTACTGTAAGGGTGGGGATGGAATGGGAACAGCAAGAGGGTGTGGGAGAAGGTCTGACCTCATCCTTCCATCAGCTCTCATTGTAACAGCCTCTTTGCCTGTCCCCTGGCTCTGTCCCCAGCCTCTTTTGATGGAGCAGTCTCCAGGTGGTGAGAATTTTGTTATAACCATAGTAAGCGCTGCTCAATAAGCAGCTGCTGCTCTTTTTTTCCCCTCAGGAGTCTCTGCTGACTATGGGGCAACAGGAGAAGGTGCACCTAACACTCCAGTGCGTGTGATTGATTCACAATGAACTTTCCAACAGTTTCTCCTATTCCCACCAGCACCCCAAGAGAGGCAGCCCAAGGACAGTCGTCATCATCCTCCCCTGCGACAGTGAGGAAGGTGGGAATTTAGTTCCCTAGAGGCAGAGATGGGGAGGTTGAACCCAGCTCCTCCGACTCCACTGAAGGCTCCTTCAGGGCACAGGTCAGCGAGAGGCTGGGAGCACCTCACAGTCCCCCGCACCTCGGGGCAGTGACCAGCACACACAGTGTGTGTGCTAGAGGCGCAGGAAGCCTCCTCTCTTCTCACTTGGCACAGGGCTTGCCAATGGTTCTTCAGAAACCCCAAGCTCTTCCTCATATTAGCGCTCTGTGTGAGCCTCCTTGGGCTGCCACACCAGGTACCGCTAATGGGCCACTTAGAACAACTGCAGTGCGCTCCTCTTGCAGTTCTGGAGGTGACGAGCCTGGATTCCAGGTGCTGGCAGGGTTGGTTTTGAGAGACGATCTCTTCCATGCTTCCTGGTGATGCGCAAGAGTCCCTGGCGCTCTCGGCTGGAGGACGCCGTGCTCACCACAGTCTGCGGCATCACCACACAGCCGCCTTCCCTCTGCGTGTCCCTCCTTCTCTTACAGACACCAGTCGTCTTGGATTAAGAGCCTACCTCACTCTGGTATCGCCTCATCTCAATTCCTCTGCAGCAGCTCTATGTCTATGTAAGGTCAGACCCTGAGACACTGGGGTACGCACGTGGATTAGGGGGCACCCTCTACCCATGACCGTTTTCTGTGCCCAGAAATCTCTCACCCTGTCCCACCTCCCTACTGTGGATTCTTTGCATCTTCAGGTCCCAAGCTCTGCATCGGCTTTTCTTTCTCTTGAGTCACCCCCAGGATCAACACCAGTGCAAACAGAGAGAGCAGGATCCGCTGGGGCTCGGCACACTCAGAAGCAAGCCACAGGGCTGCTTCCTCTCATAGGGATGCCTCTGGCCCCCAGGGGACAGTGGGTTGGTCTTCCCAGCTCGTTATCACTATTAGGGTTGGGTTTCTGCATCTGCTTCCCCTACAGGCCTGAGAGCTGTTTGACAGTAAGGACCAGGTCTTAGCCTCCTGGGGCCAACCCTACTTCACAGCAAATGAACAGATTTTTTTTCCTCCTTTTAATGAATCAACTTTTCATACAGATAAGATAATATGGAAAATTTGAGGCTGCCATTAAGTCTAGGAAAGTGGGGAGCGCACGTCTTTCCGGAGGCCTTTGCCTTCCCTCCCCATCACCTTGGCCTGCCTCTGCCTTCAGGTCTTTGGGAAGGACTGATCGGTGTGACTGTGAAGCACATGCCACCACTCTGCAGAGTTTCCGGGGTGTCCCTGATATCATAGATTCTAAGTGTCAAAAATCCCAAGGAACCTCAGGATAACAACAGGGAGTGACCCCTGTCGAGCCCGGTGACTGCATCATAAGTACCCAGCTGGCAGCAAACAGAGGGCTGTCCACAATAGCACGCAGCTGGGAGCCGTGCGTCCCCAGCTCTCCCTGGGGAAAGCCTTGGTGGGGAGAGTCGTGTGCAGCCACAGCTGGCAGGGTGGTGATGAGTCAGGATGCATTTGTGTGTATCTTATTGTTTGCTCTACTTCCTTACACATGACGCAGACTGCATTTTGATTCATTGTACACAAATGGAGCACAGCTCTTCATTTCTGTGGTCACGAGGCTTTTATAGGAACCAGAGGACTGTGATTCACTCATGTCAATGCTGATGGGAATATTAAGGGGTCTCTTCCCCAGGGGAGAGAAATAGAAAACGCTGTCTTTAAATATTTCATTGCTTTTTTAAAAAATTGTCACTTCAACTCCGCCCTGCTGATTCATGTAGAAGAAATTCTTGTCAGGTTTTGTATTTGGTTAAGCACAAAAATTCTTTCTCAAAACAAGACAGTGTTGGGTGTAGGAAAACACCTTTGTCAGTGGTAACTAATGTGGAGAGAAAAGCTGCTTCTCTGTCACACAAGTCATCACTCCTGTTCCCTGAAGGCAGTGACATTGCCCTTGAGTGTCATCAGCTGGGGGAGGTGAGTGGGGGGGGTGACTATTTTCCCCGTCCCCAGCTCCAGCAGGGAAACATTGACCTGGATGGATTGTAATTCAGCGTTTTTTGTTTGTTTGGTACCAGGGATTGAACTCCGGGGCGCTCGACCACTGAACCACATCCCCAGCCCTATTTGTATTTTATGTAGAGACAGGGTCTCACTGAGTTGCTTAGTGCCTTGCTTTTTCTGAGGCTGGCTTTGAACTCAAGATCCTCCTGCCTCAGCCTCCCAAGCTGCTCCATCCACACCCGACTGTAATTCAGTGTTTTAAATGGACTCCATAAAGTCAGCAAATATCAATAAGGGATCCCAGAGAGATTTTCAGAGAGACTCTTGTATACTGATTTGATTTCCATCCACCTTGATCGTGGGCTTCCTCCAGGGCTCGAGGGGTGAACGTGCACCAACCTGGGGTTTCTCAGTCCAGAAATCCTGACTCAGGTGACCTAATGTCTCTGCCAGCCACTCCAGCAGGGAGGGCGTTGGGGAGAGGACAAGGGGCTGAGCCAGAAGCGAATGTGTGCGGTAGGCCTCCCTGATCAAGACAGTGTGTCCATCATTCCAAAAACATTTGTAGTGAGTTCCTCCCACTCCGATCACCGGCAACCACCAAGCCACTTCCGGTCACAGTAGGTTAGGTGGCCTGTTGTAGAATTTCACATTGGAGGACTCGTGTGCTGTGTAGTGTTCGTGTCTGGTGTCTTTAGCCTCTTTGGCTCAGTATAATGTCCTTGAGATTCACTAATGCTATTGCATGTATTAGTTGTTTATTTTAGTGGCAGAGTAGCTTGTATAGATACATCAAATTCGTTTCTACATTTGCCTGTCAGTGGGTGTTTGGTTTCTTCCAGGTTTTGGTCATTATGTGTCAGGGACCAAGAAGTTCTCATTCTGAGAACATTCTGACCTTTACAATAAGCAGCAGCGCCCCTCCCCCCTCCTGGCTGATAATTCTGACAGTATGGCGCCTATGGTGCCGTCCCTGCTTCTCTTCCGGGACTTCACCTTCCCGCCGCTGGGAACCTCACCTTCCCGCCGGCGCGAACTTGCAGCCTATCAGGAGCCCAATAGAAGAACACAGCCAACCAGGCTGCACCTCGTCATACCCCTCATTCCCTGAGCATATAAATACCCCTGTGTGAACAATAAAAATTTGCAGCTTGATCAGAATTCCTGTCTTGCTGCCTCTCCCTGCGTCTCTTGTCCCTTCATTCCTTCTCTCTTAGGTTTGCCGTTCCGCGTTGATGTCCCGCGGGTCGGGACAATTATGAACATTAACTCACAAGTCCTCCTGTGGACACGTGCATTCATGGTTCTTGCTCCGACACCCAGGAGTGGAGCACACTCTGTTTTTAAGAGTTTATCAAATGGAAGTCTGGGGTGTGGCTCAGTGGCAGAGCACTTGCCTAGCATGTGTGAGGCACTGGGTTCAATCCTCAGGACCACATAAAAAAATAAACAAACAAAATAAAGGTATCGTGTCTATCTACAATTTAAAAATATATATTTTTTAAAAAGAGTTTATTGAATATAATGCTATTGACCATGACGGGGATTTGAGAGAAACATGGATGTTGAAGGTGATTAGAATAGAAAGATGGTGGGGATTCCTATGGGAGAGGTATGGACCGAGCATTCTCAAGTGCAGGGATTTAACAATTCTTTGCTTTTCTCCTGATTCCATAAGCCCCTTTCTCCAATGAAAGTAGGATATCTGATCCTTAATTTCAATCAGCTTTAAGACCATCTCTTATAAATATCTGAGTCCTGAAAGAGAACTTTTGCTGTAGGAAAGCCAAAGTGACATACAACTTGTACTCAGAAACCTGGAGTGCATTTAGGAGCAGTGGTGCACATCTGTAATCCCAGTAGCTGGGGAGGCTGAGGCAGGAGGATTGCAAGTTTGAGGCCAGCCTCAGCAACTTAGTGAGGCCCTGTCTCAAAATAAGAAATAAAAAGGACTGGCAGTGTGGTTCAGTGGTAAAGTACCTCTGGGTTCCATCTCCTGTACCAAAAAAAAAAAAAAGAAGAAGAAGAATCTGGAGCGTGGGCAGGAGGCCAGAACAGACCCTGTGGGACAGTGGGATCGGCTAGGGAAACACTGTTGTGAATCTCCTATCCAGGAGTCCTGTCCACAAAGGCAGCAGAGAATGACATGCTTCTAGCACTAGATGAGCATTAAACCCAGAATGTGGTGCACATCTCGGGCAGTCAGGGAGATCACAAAGGCAGAAAAGGGCTCCGACTCCCTCATACAGTCAAGCAGGTGCCACGGTCCAAACATGTTTTCAAATTAAACAAAAATAAGCCTTCAGTGAAAGGACTGGACAGCAGCTCGGATCACACACTGAGCGGGCTGCTTCACCTGGCAGTCGGGTGGCATCTGGGTTAGCTAATGAGCTTTACAGTAGAGATCTGGACTTGAATCTCCGGGAGAAGGTAGTTTTGCAACTCTGAGGGGGCCACTGAAGTTTGACCCTTGTCATCCCTCAGAAACTGGGGGACGGTGCTATTCACCTTGATGTGTGCGTCTCTCCTTTTCTTTTCTATTTTTTAGATAAGTGTGATTTTATTTATTTTTTGGTTTTTTATTTTTTATTTTTTATTCTTTTCAGATATACATGATGATAGAGTATATTCTGATAGAATCCCATTCTTGTGGTTGTACATGATGTGGAGTTTCACTGGTTGTGTATTCATATATGAGCATAGGAAAGTGATGTCTGATTCATTCCACTATCTTTCCTAATCCTCTCCCCCCTTCCCTTCATTCCCCTTTGTATAAGCTAATGAAATTTTATTCTCCGCCCCACCCCTGCCATTGTGAGTTAGCATCCACATATCAGAGAGAACATTGGCCCTTTGATTTTTTGCTTAGCATGATAGCCTCCACATCCATCCATTTACCGACAAAAGTCATAAAGTCATTCTTTATGGCCAAGTAATATTCCATTGTGTATATAGACCATGTTTTCTTTATCCATTCATCTGTTGAAGGGCACCTAGGCTGGTTCCATAGTTTAGCTATTGTGAATTGAGCTGCTATGAACATTGATGTGGCTTCATCACTGTAGTATGCTGATTTTAAATCCTTTGAGTATAAACCGAGGAGTGTGATAACTGGGTCAAATGGTGGTTCCATTCCAAGTTTTTGGAGGAATCTCCACACTGCTTTCCTGAGTGGTTGCACCAATTCACAGTCCCACCAGCAATGTATGAGTCTGTTCCTTTTCCTCCACGTCCTCTCCAGATGTTTACTTTTCAAAGAGGTGCCTCTCTGGGACTTCAGAAAGATATTCACATGTCACAAAGCTGACAGAATGCCAGTCAAGAATTCCAAAGCATTTACATACGTTTTAAAGAAGAAAGTATTTACCATTTTGAGTTTTCTCGAAGTGGGACAGAAGAGATTGAACACCCGAAGAATTTTCAGGAAGCAGGTTTATTGACTGCAGGGTTCAGAGGTGGCTCTCGCCTAAGACTTCTTCCTCTGAACAAAGATTTTGGAAATTCTTTGAACTTTATGACCAGCGGGGGTCGGGGGTCAGCGATGATATCTTTTTGTACAACAAGCTTGCAGATTAACTCATACCTTTTGTGTGCAAACCTGACATGGATAAGAAAAAGGAAACTACTAACCACAATAACCTCTGCAGACATCCTGCTGATCTGACAAGAGAAAAAGATGAATTACGGCAAGGGTCTTTTGGGTGGGGGTACCTGGTCTGCTTCATTCTAAGATAAATAAGTGCTCAAAGAAAAGAAGGATAAGAAAATCACTTATTTTTGACAAGAATTAAGCTTCATTTTAAATTTGTACTTGTCCTTACAGTTCCCAGTAAAATAATTGAATAATTAATTAACTAATCAATTAATGTAGCCTGGCTGGGGATGGAGCCCTGGGCCGGGAGCACAGTAAGCACATGCTTTGCCACTAAGCCTCGCCCCAGCCCACGATGAATATTTCATAAAACGATGCACATGAAACAAATCACTTTTGGTCCCAGTTCTCCATCTGGCGCCTCACTTTGGGAGGGGCCCAGGTGAGGGGTGGAACCCAGGCTTCACCCCTGCAGGCTTTGGCTGGCACAGTGGACGGTTGCACTCGGCAGTTCTTTCCCAACACGACCCTTTCCAGCTCCGACTCACTTCTGTTCCCGAGTGCGCAAGCAACCCCCCTTCTCTTTCCTCCTCCAACTGGCTCCAGGGCTCTGGTTTTTGTTGGGGTCACAGCAGTCCTGTGGAAACCCTGGTGAAGTCCTTAATTGACCCCTTAGCTCTGGAGGCAACCAGGGTCAGAGAGGACACAAGACTGCCACTGGGACGAAGCACTGTTTGGGTCACTCATTAGCTCCAAACATGGCCACGACCTGCACTCTCTTTCCTGAGCTGATTTCTGTATTGTTCTGCCTGAAAGGGCATCTGTAAATGGCCCAACACAAATTACCGCAGTTTCTTTCTCAAAACTGCCACCAATTTCTAAATGTTTTTAACTGTGTGGCTTCCCTTTCTAATTAATTCAAGTGGCCTCTTCCCTGGTAATGGTGCCTATAATTACGCCTCAACTCCCAGAGAACTGTTTAAAACTGGGGGGTGTACAAGGTGATCTTTTTTACCACTGTTGTTTATCTGGGCTTTGTTCTAAGGAAGAGAAAAACATTGCCCAGAGAGGCGCTGAGGTCCTCATGGCTCAGAGGGATGTTCCCTGACATGCAGGTCCACTCTGTTCACTTCAGCCCTGTGGACAGCAGCTGAGTTAGTGGGTTGAGGGCCAGTGAGCATGTGTTTGGTGATGTGTGACACTGTAGGAGGAGGAAGACGGCGATACTGTCATTATTGAAAATCACTTCCACCCACGAGGCTGAGTCACTGGGACGTCACTGCTTGGGATTTTGCATCAGTCTCAAAAATATCCTTCTGCAAAGCTTTCCTTGCTGGGTGGCGTGCTCTGCCTCACTCGGGAGGAGGGCTGAATGCGTCTTCTACCCAAAATGCTCCCATTGCCCTGGTCACACGTTGCAGGTCGTGTGTGACGCCCTGGACGTTTCTAACTTGAGTTCTGAGGGAGGCCATGAGAGTGTCCCCACTTTCCATTCGAGAAAAGGAAGATTCTAGGAGGCCAAGGGCTTGACCCCAGCTAATGAGAAGAACTGGGGTAGGATCCAGATTTCCTACCTGCTGGCCTAATCCTGAGCAGATGGGACAGAAAACATGGCTTTCTCCGAAATGTCATGATCCTGCCACTACATTCAATGACAGATGCCTGAACAAATTGCACCCTTTCCTGGGCCCCTCTTTTATTTCAGACCTCGAGTAATATTCTCTCCCTGCTCCTCCAGATCTGAAACAAAAGTCTTCCTCTAAAGGTTTGACTGGTTTCCAGAATTCTAGTTCAGAATTGGGGCAATGTGGCCCAGTGGTTCCAAGAACACAGCTGCAGGTCAGTCAGACTTGCCCGAGAGGCCCGGGGCTGTGAGCAGGTGACTGACTCCAACTCTCCAGTCTTACCATCATTGTCACAGGGCTGTTCTCAAAACTAAATGAGACAATGACAAAAGCATTTGGCACAGGGCCTGACACTATATAAATGCAGGTGGCAGCATTGTGAACTTATGATAATTATCCACGCTGCATATCTGGTAGATGCTGGATACTGGGAACAATGGTTCTGGGCTCCCTTTGTAAGCATTTCTATAATGGTCGTTCTGCTGTTGCTGGGGATGGAACCCAGGGTCTTGGGATGCTCTACTGCTGACCTACAGCCCCAGCCCTAAGTGTATTTTAAAACTTTGTCCAGTTAGGCTACCAAAACAAATCTATAATGAAAACACTTATTTTACATGTATCACATGGGTGCCTGGAGCACCCTACTGTCAGCAAAGTCCCAACCTACCTGTTTTTTGTTCTTTTTGGTGTTTTTTTTTTTAATTGTTTTTCATTCAATTTCCAGATAAACTCCTGGGGTCCTTCTAGGAAGAGTCCTAGTGAGGCTCAGGAGGATTGGTTAACCCATCCCATAAACACTAAGGACATGAGACCACCTGCCATCTCCATGATAATGGGCATCCCCTACAGCAGTAGGAAAAAATGGTTTTTCTTGTTGCTTTTTTATTATTCTAGTGTCTTTTCCCCCACACCCCAATAAGCGCCTCCATCCTCCTTGCAATTAGTTGAGAATCCTCTTGCTGCACCTCTGTACAGGAAGTACCTTGGGGCTCTTTGCTACACAGAAAGAACCAGAACTACCCAAGGCAGACATCTCATTGTCCCCATTCTCCCCTCTTTCGTGCCTCCCAAAGCCTGGACTTTCAGAAGCACACTCTAATTGCAAGTAGCAGAGGGACTCTAGTCCCATGACGCTGGAAAGGGTGGGCACAGAGATGTCCCGTCTGCCAAAAGGGGCCTGCAGAGAATTCAGACCAGCATTCCCACTGCTGATGAACCGCTCAGATGAAAAGCTCAGGAGTGGATGTCTGATCATCTGGGAACTGTCACACAGCATGACAACCACAGACGGACACGGACGTAGCTCTTGCTCTGTGCTAGTTTAGGCTCTAAGCACACTATGTTTATCAACTCTTGTTTTCTGTCCTAAGGACCCAGAATGAATAGAGTCTGAGCTCCCTCCAGGTTCTGGGGTGAAGAATTATACCAGATAAAAGGAGGTAGGAGTGGGAGAGCTTTCTCCATCATGGAACATGGGTGGAACCCTTCCCCACCTCCTCTGAGATGTTCCTGCTTCCCAGCAACTCAGTCTTTCTTCTGCTTCTGAACCCGGCATCTCTAAAATATATCCTGGCAACGCCAGTTGTCCCTCCCTAACATCCTCACCAGATCTTCAGTTGGCGCTGAGGTCGCCTCACTGTTCATCATCAGGAGTATCCCTAACTTAAGCTGCCACTTTCCATGTCCTCTGACTGCAGTAGAACAGAAAGGTCCTCAGTTTCAAGGAAAGGATCAAAAAGGACCCTCGGACTACCGAGTGAACCATCTTCTGAGTCCTTTCGATATTGCTAAACAAAAACAAACCAAAAAAAAATATCCATGAGCTTCTCTGGGGTCAGAATTTTTTCTTTTCTTTGTCTCTCCAGCCACTAACTATGACCAGCACACAGCAGGCACTCAACAGGTAGACGTCCATTCCGGAAATGGATGGATGATGGAATCATCCTACTCAGACCGCCCTTCAAAGGTTCCCAGTGTAGTTGATGAGCAGCTGATGGGTATTTCCAACTAGAACACAATAAAAATAATCCAGTAGATATCAACTGAATAGATAAATTATGAAAAAGAAATATGTTGCCGTGGTGGGATTAATCTTTTGTCCATCTTCTGAGAACAGCGTGAGGACAGCTGTTGTTGGTCCTGAAAGGCAGTTGTTCAGAATCCCTCTCGGGTCAAAGATCTCAGAACAGGCCAGAATTTCAGAAGCATGCCCAGTGGGGCAGCTCCGGATGATGGGAGAAGAAATGAAATTCTAGCTGTCCCCGGCGCCATCCAACCTCTGCGGTTCCCAGAGTAACCGCCACTCTACCCTGAGCCCCTCTCTTGCAGCCAGAGCCCCAGCTGCTACTGCCACACCCAAGGGAAAACCCCCAGGTGACAAGATGCTAAGGGGAGGCGAACCGATATAAGGCTGCTGGTCTTCCTGCTAAATCTGTTCCTCCACAGTGGAGGGAAATTGCCCAAAAGGAAACTCATGTAGCTGGGGCAATACCCCATCAGCCCGTGAGAAGGTGGAGGTGCTGCAGAGTCCACTGAGGTGCATGCTTTTTAAATGACCTGTGATACATGGATAATTTTTATGAGCTATTATTTTACCGAGATTTTTAAAGACAAATGCTAATTTCCTTTCATCCGCAATGGAGATGAAGACATGTGCCATGTATTCGATATCACTGTTGCTTTTGCGGAAGGGGAAGTATTGCCGGATAACGTGCCAATTTCAAATGAGATAAGACAAAACCTGTAGTCTGAAAACCAAACAGACTCAAATTTCATTGCCTGAAATTGAAACTCAAATGAAGTAAAGAAAAATTCTATTGTCTATGGGAATGTCTTTTGAATTTTCAGGTTTTTCCAGAAATTTCTTCATATCAAGTGCATGATATACAGGCAACTTGAAAGGCAGTCCTCTTCTCTTTGCTGTCTACCACAGCACAGAGTAAACCCAGAGGCAGGATGGGACCTCCTACGACCAACTATATTAATCAAGGTTTCAGTCAGCCAGGCGTTTGGAAGGACATTAGAGAAAAGGCATTATCCTAAGCTTTCCTTGTCCAAAGCAATTTGGTTCTGCAATCTGGCTGCCCATTAACTCTGGACCTTGGTCTCCCCCACTTGTGCCTGGGAAGGGCTACCTGGAGGACATGCTCTGGATTTAACTACTTCCTTCCCCTTCAAGTCAAAACCATGGGTGATCCCCAGTTCCCACAACATGAGCCATCACACCACGACGTGGTGGGCTTTTAGCCAACCAGGCCCGCCATCCAAATGATCACTGGCAAAATACCAGTGATTTTGGAATTGGCTGAGTATCCCAAAGAATAATATGGGTTGGAAATAGAACTCAAGTCTAAGAGTGCTGGTAGGTGGGACTTAGTTCAGTAGTAAATAAGGCACGGCCAGTTGTCACTTTCCTATTTAAGACTCACTTTCTGATAGCCAAACAGCAAGAGCACTGCTACTTATGAGTAAAAATAGATTTGAATAACATGATCATCTTTTTCTGATTCTACTTCCTTTTCCATTAAAAGGAAATAGCCCAATACTTACAGTAAAATGAAGAATGAATAATTAAGCACACTAAATAAGAATGTACTAAATAAGTAAAAACAACACCAAACAGGACATAAGAAAATCAACTATATTTTACACACATATAAAATGCAATGTGTTATGAAAATAACACATGGGATCAGGAATACTGGAACTGTGTTCTTTTATGGGAAACAGAATGGACAACAAAACTGATTTGACTTCAGACACACTGAAGCAAGATTTCCCCAGCGCTCAGTCCCGACCGCACACTGAAGCACCTCCAGGCCTGAGTCCTGCACTAAGCGGCCTCATCAGCTAACTTATCTCCAGCTAGCATGCTAAGTGAAAGAAGCCAGTCCCCAGAAACCAAAGGCGGAATGTTCTGTCTGATATTCAGATGCTGACTCACAATGGGGGAGGTGGGAATTCACTGAATTGGACGGGGGGAATGGGGGAAGGGGTGGGGAATGGGAAAGACGGGAGAATGAATCAGATTAACTTTCCTATGTTCATATATGAATACACCACCAGGGAAACTCCACATCATGTACAACCACAAAAGTGGGACGTGGGGTGATCCAAGATGGCGGCCTAGAGGGGGGCGATCCAAGATGGCGGCCTAGAGGGAGACTGCACCCCCAGTTGCTCCAGAACCCAGGAGTTAAGAAGGGGAGGCATTGAGAGACTCGGACTGAAATAGAGCCACGGGTGAGTCTGCCCACTGGGTAAATCTCGGCCCGGGTGGCAGGCCCAGATAGAGGTGGCTTATCGGAGCCGGGCAAGGCAGCTAGAGTCTTCCCAAGGTAGCCTTCCACACTCCGGCAGTGGGCTCCTCCCACACGGCCAGCTGCACGGTGCAGGCCCACAGTGAGAGCATTTCCGCACAGACCCAGTTCCAAACCGTGGAACCAGTAGGGGGCTAGGGGCAGTTTTCTTCGGATGCGCTGCTTTATCAGATTCCTCCAAGACATCAGGCTACTGAAGGCTGGGAGGTGATACACTAGAAATCTACCGGGACACTATAAGCCAATAGCGGAAAACTGCAATATCTCAGGGTCCCACTGACAACTGACCAATATGAGAAAACAAGGGAAGAAAATGTCCCAAACAAACGTAGATACTACATCAATAAAACCCAATGACAGCACAGCAGAAGAAATGTCAGAAAGGGAGTTCAGAATGTACGTAATTAAAACGATCAGGGAAGCTAATGAGGAGATGAAAGAGCAAATGCAGGCATTGAAGGAGGAGATGAAAGAGCAAATGCAGGCATTAAATGATTGCACCAATCAACAGTTAAAAGACCAAATACGGGAAGCAAGAGATCATTTCAATAAAGAGTTAGAGATACTGAAAAAAAAACAAACTGAAATCCTTGAAATGAAGGAAACAATAAACCAAGTTAAAAACTCCATAGAAAGCATAACCAATAGGATAGAACACCTGTAAGACAGAACCTCAGACATTGAAGACAAATTATTTAATCTTGAAAGCAAAGTTGGCCAAACAGAAAAGATGGTAAGAAATCATGAACAGAATCTACAAGAATTATGGGATATCATGAAAAGGCCAAATTTAAGAATTATTGGGATTGAGGAAGGCTTAGAAAAACAAACCAAAGGAATGAACAATCTATTCAATGAAATAATAACAGAAAATTTCCCAAATCTGAAGAATGAAATGGAAAACCAAGTACAAGAGGCTTATAGGACTCCAAACATACAAAATTACAACAGACCCACACCAAGGCACATTATTATGAAAATACCTAACATACAAAATAAAGAGAGAATTTTAAAGGCCGCGAGAGAAAAGAATCAAATTACATTCAGAGGGAAACCAATAAGAATATCAGCAGATTTTTCAATCCAGACCCTAAAAGCTAGAAGGGCCTGGAACAACATATACCAAGCCCTGAAAGAAAACGGATGCCAACCAAGAATCTTATACCCAGCAAAACTTACCTTCAAATTTGACAATGAAATAAGATCCTTCCATGATAAACAAAAGCTAAAGGAATTTACAAAAAGAAAGCCAGCATTACACAACATTCTCAGCAAAATATTCCATGAGGAAGAGATGAAAAACAACGATGCAAATCAGCAACAGGAGGCGCTAGCCTAAAGGAATAGCCAAATAAAGGAGAAACCAAATCATGTCAAAAACAAATATGAGTCAATTGACTAGGAATACAAATCATATCACAATAATAACCCTGAATGTTAATGGCCTGAATTCATCAATCAAAAGACACAGACTGGCAGATTGGATTAAAAAGAAAAATCCAACAATATGCTGCCTGCAAGAGACTCATCTCATAGAAAGAGACACCCATAGACTAAAGGTGAAAGGATGGGGAAAAACATACCATGCACACGGACACAGCAAAAAAGCTGGAGTATCCATCCTCATCTCAGATAATGTGGACTTCAAACCAAAACTAGTCAGAAGGGATAAAGAAGGACATTACATGCTGCTTAAGGGAAGCATAAATCAGCAAGACATAACAATCATAAATATCTATGCCCCAAACATTGGCTCATCCATGTACATCAAACAAATCCTTCTCAATTCCAGAAATCAAATAGACCACAACACAATAATACTAGGCGATTTTAACACACCTCTCTCACCACTGGATAGATCATCCAAACAAAAATTGAATAAAGAAACTATAGATCTCAACAACACAATCAGCAATTTAGACTTAACAGACATATATAGAATATACCATCCAACAAAGAACGAATACACTTTCTTCTCAGCAGCACATGGATCCTTCTCTAAAATAGACCATATTTTATGCCACAAAGCTACTGTTAGCAAATACAAGAAGATAGAGATACTACCTTGTACTCTATCAGATCATAATGGATTGAAATTAGAAATAAATGACAGAATAAAAAACAGAAACTTCTCCAATACCTGGAGACTAAATAATACACTATTATATGATGAATGGATAACAGAAGACATCAGGAGGGAAATAAAAAAATTCTTAGAAGTAAACGAGAACAAAGACACATCATATCAAAATCTCTGGGACACTATGAAAGCAGTACTTAGAGGAAGATTTATTTCATGGGGTGCATTCAAAAAAAGAAGTAGAAATCAACAAATAAACGACTTAACACTACAGCTCAAAGCGCTAGAAAAAGAAGAGCAGACCAATACCAAAAGTAGTAGAAGACAGGAAATAGTTAAAATCAGAGCCGAAATCAACGAAATCGAAACAAAAGAAACAATTGGAAAAATTAACAAAATAAATAGTTGGTTCTTTGAAAAAATAAATAAAATTGATAAACCCTTAGCCACACTAACAAAGAGAAAGAGGGAGAAAACTCAAATTACTAAAATTCGGAATGAACAAGGAAACATCACAACAGACACGAGTGAAATGCAAAACACAATTAGAAGCTATTTCAAAAATCTATACTCCAACAAAACAGAAAACCTCGAAGACATCAACAAATTTCTAGAGACATATGAACTACCTAAACTGAACGAGGAGGACATACACAACTTAAATAAACCAATTTCAAGCAATGAAATAGAAGAGGTCATCAAAAGCCTACCAACAAAGAAAAGTCCAGGACCAGATGGGTTCTCAGCCGAGTTCTACAAAACCTTTAAAGAAGAGCTCATTCCAATACTCCTCAAACTATTCCATGAAATAGAAGAGGAGGGAACCCTCCCAAACTCGTTCTATGAAGCCAATATCACCCTGATACCTAAACCAGACAGAGACACATCGAGGAAAGAAAATTTCAGACCAATATCCTTAATGAACATCGACGCAAAAATTCTCAACAAAATTTTAGCAAATCGCATACAAATATATATTAAAAAGATAGTGCACCACAATCAAGTGGGTTTTATCCCAGGGATGCAAGGTTGGTTCAACATCCAGAAATCAATAAATGTCATTCACCATATCAACAGACTTAAAGTTAAGAATCACATGATTATTTCAATAGATGCAGAAAAAGCATTTGATAAAATACAGCATCCCTTCATGCTCAAAACACTAGAAAAAATTGGGGTAGTGGGAACATTCCTAAACATTATAAAGGCAATCTACGCTAAGCCCATGGATAATATCATTCTAAATGGTGAAAAACTGAAAGCGTTCCCCCTAAAAACTGGAACAAGGCAGGGATGCCCTCTTTCACCGCTTCAATTCAACATCGTCCTTGAGACTCTAGCCAGAGCAATCAGACAAACCAAAGAAATTAAAGGGATACGAATAGGAAAAGAAGAACTCAAACTATCCCTGTTCGCTGATGACATGATTATATATTTAGAGGAACCTGGAAATTCTACCAGAAAACTTTTAGAACTCATAAGTGAATTCAGTAAAGTAGCAGGTTACAAGATCAATGCTCATAAATCCAATGCATTTTTATACATAAGTGATGAATCTTCAGAAAGAGAAATTAGGAAAACTACCCCATTCACAATATCATCGAAAAAAATAAAATACTTGGGAATCAATCTCACAAAAGAGGTGAAAGACCTCTACAATGAGAACTAGAGAACACTAAAGAAAGAAATTAAAGAAAACCTTAGAAGATGGAAAGATCTCCCATGTTCCTGGATAGGCAGAATTAATATCGTCAAAATGGCTATACTACCTAAAGTGCTATACAGATTCAATGCAATTCCAATTAAAATCCCAATGATGTACCTTGCAGAAATAGAGCAAGCAATTATGAAATTCATCTGGAAGAATAAAAAACCTAGAATAGCTAAAGCAATCCTCAGTAGCAAGAGCGAAGCAGGGAGTATTGCAATACCAGATCTTCAACTCTACTACAAAGCAATAGTAACAAAAACGGCATGGTATTGGTACCAAAATAGACAGGTAGATCAATGGTACAGAATAGAGGACATGGACACAAACCAAAATAAATACAATTTTCTCATACTAGACAAAGGGGCCAAAAATATGCAATGGAGAAAAGATAGCCTCTTCAACAAATGGTGCTGGGAAAACTGGAAAACCATATGCAATAGAATGAAATTAAACCCCTATCTCTCACCCTACACAAAACTCAACTCAAAATGGATCATGGACCTTGGAATCAGACCAGAGACCCTGCATCTTATAGAAGAAAAAGTAGGTCCAAACCTTCAACTTGTTGGCTTAGGATCAGACTTCCTTAACAGGACTCCCATAGCACAAGAAATAAAAGCAAGAATCAACAACTGGGATAGATTCAAACTTAAAAGCTTTCTCTCAGCAAAGGAAACTATCAGAAATGTGAAGAGAGAGCCTACAGAGTGGGAGAATATTTTTGCCAACCATACCTCAGATAGAGCGCTAATTTCCAGAATCTATAAAGAACTCAAAAAACTCTACACGAAGAATACAAATAATCCAATCAACAAATGGGCTAAGGAAATGAACAGACACTTCACAGAAGATGTACAAGTAATCAACAGATATATGAAGAAATGTTCAACATCCCTAGTAATAAGGGAAATGCAAATCAAAACTACCCTAAGATTTCATCTCACCCCAATTAGAATGCGATTATCAAGAATACAAGCAACAATAGGTGTTGGCGAGGATGTGGTGAAAAAGGAACACTCATACATTGCTGGTGGGGTTGCAAATTAGTGCAGCCACTCTGGAAAGCAGTGTGGAGATTCCTCAGAAAGCTTGGAATGGAACCACCATTTGACCCAGCTATCCCACTCCTTGGCCTATACCCAAAGGACTTAAAATCAGCATACTACAGAGATACAGCCACATCAATGTTCATTGCTGCTCAATTCACCATAGCCAGATTGTGGAACCAACCTAGATGCCCTTCAGTTGATGAATGGATAAAGAAACTGTGGCATATTTATACAATGGAATATTACTCCACAATGAAGAATGATAAAATTATGGCATTTGTAGGCAAATGGTCGAAATTGGAGAATATCATGCTAAGTGAGATAAGCCAATCTCAAAAAACTAAAGGACGAATGATCTCGCTGATAAGCGGATGAGGACATATAATGGGGGGTATGAGGGGTTAGCATTAGGTTTAGGGTTAGGTTTAGAGTTAGGCTAAGGAGAGCGGTAAGAATGAAGGAAAGAAGGACTGTATAGAGGGAAAAGAGGGGTGGGAGGGGTGGGGGGGGAAGGGAAAAAAATAAACATCATTACCCTATGTAAACGTAAAAAAAAAATAATAAAAAAATAAAAATAAAAAAAAATAAAAGTGGGACGTTAGATTCCATGTATGTATGATATGTCAAAATACACTCTGCTGTCATGTATACCTAAAAAGAACAAATTTCTAAAAAGACGGAGTTTTGCTCTATGTTTTAATAACATAGTTGGGTAGAGTCCAATAGTATGCTACCTCCCAAATAGGGCACATTGGCACCTGAAGAAACAGCAGAAGCAGTCACGTCACCTGGCAGGAGTCTAAGGAGGTCCTTGCAGTGAGTCAGTGGAACCTCAAATTGGCCTAGGCAGGTTCTTGACTCAAGCCTCTGAAATAGAATTTCAGTGATGCTTTAAAAGCAAGTACAGGCCAAGATTTATTAAAGACAGTGCAACAGAGCAAAGGTATACCCATCCCCAGGCAGGGTGCTGACGTCACTCGCCTCTCAGGGAAGGCAAGTGACTCACCCAGGGTCCAGCTCAAGCTACTTATGTGATTTTCCTGGGAAGAAAATGCAGGTTCCCAGGCAAGCTTTTGTGAAAATCAAACCCCTCGTCAATCATTTGATAGTTGGGCTTCAGACTGTTCCTTCTTGGTTAAACAGTGCGGCCACAGATCAGTTGTGGGCACCTCGTAGGGGTCTTCTTTGAACCTGGTGCTATTTCAATCCATCAGTTTTTCTTCTAGTTGATTGGGTTCAAGCATACGCTGGAGGTTTTGTTCCTCTAACTGAAGGGACAACTGTGACTGGCCTGGCAGATGCGGGGCTCCTTCTAGGAAGGGGCTCTTTCTCTCCCCGAGAGTCCACCTGTCTCCCTAAGGTCCCTCTCAGCTTCCTCTGCCCTTCTCCCCTGAAGCAGGTCATAATTCTGACCTGGTGCTGAGGAAGGTCTTGGGACCCTGATGTGAGAGATGTCTCCTCTGCACCCGGAGGCGAGAAACATCCCTCTCCCTGGACAGGGAGCAGAACCCAGTCAAACAGGCCTGCGGAGCCTGCCCTGGGTACTACGGTGGGGCCATACAACTGCATCTCTCCACGGCTGCGCACTCGTCAGCAAACAGCATGAAGGGACGCAGCTTGTTCGTCATGCAGACTCTGAACACCTGATTTGTTTCCTGCCATACTTATTTTTCTATTTGTCAGCTTGATATGTCCCAATTCCCTTGGGGCTTTTTTTTTTTTTTTTTTTTTTTTTAATAGAACTGAGGATTTTTTTTTTCTTTTTTTCCTTACATACACATAAAAGGGAGGAAAAACTGGAAATAGGAGACTATTACAGAAGCTAATGAGGTGCCAGAGGCCTGTATGCAGAAAGGCAGGCATTAGATGGTAAGATCAGAGCAGAGCATTCATATGAAGGGTGGGCACAGGCCAGCTGCAGGAGGGCAGAGTTTTCCAGAAATGAGGACAGAGGCATACAGGAGCCTAGGATATTTGGAGATGAGAGTGTTTAGCACTTGGCGAGGCATCTAGCACCCAGTGGGCTCCCAGGACTAGGGAGGCAAAATGCTTCAAATTAATCCCACTCACAAGAGATGTGACCTTAGCAAGCCAACTAGCTGCTGTGGTCTTGGTTTCTCCCATCTGTGAAGAAGACAAGATCTTAGGCAGAGAAAGAAGGGACAGGGGCTTGAGGAGTGACCTTGTGAAATGGGGAGAAGAGCTGGAACCCTTTCTGTGGGGAATGGGAGAGAGTTGAACAGCGACCAGTAAAAAGAACATGTACGACACAGCACAAGGGAACGTACTCCCCATATAAAGCCAGAGTGCTGCAAAACTCAATACCCCTGGGGCGGCAAACTGAGGTTTCGGAGCTCTTCTTTGGCTTAGTTTCTGTATACACTGAACAACAAATAATCCCAAACCCAGGGCTGGGCTGTGTGGTCACTGAGAAAGCAAGAGATGCCTCTGATGGTTCATTTATGCATCAACTTGACTGGGCCACAGGGTGCCTGATGGTCTGTCAAACATCATTTTGGGTGTTTCCGTAAAGGTGTTTTCAGGTAAGATCAACATTTAAATTGGTAGACCTGAGTAAAGCTGATTTCCCTCCATAAAGTGGGTGAGCCCCACAAATGAGTTGAAGGCCTGAAGAGAATAAAACGCTGATCCTAGGAAGAAAGAATTCTCCTGTGATGGCCTTCAGGTTGCAACATTGGCTCTTCCAAGTTCTACAGCAGCTTCTGGCCTTCAGACTCAGGGATCTGCATGACCCAATTCCTTGTTAATGTAAGTGTGTGTGTGTGTGTGTGTGTGTGTCTATATATATAACATACATATTACATAAATATATATACGTATGTATGTACACACACATACACACATATATACATATTCCATTTCACTAGAGAACTCTAATACATGACCTCACTGCATAATTTTATCATTATTTCCCTCAAATTCAGAAAATATCTGAAATGACTGCTTAGCTGCATGAAGTTTCAGACAAGCATGCTTTATTTTTTATTTATTGTTTACTGCAATCCTTATAAGTAAAAAAGGCTCATTGGAAAGGGACCCCAAAATGAAGTAAAGAGAAAGAATAAACAGAATTACCAAGGTGAAAAAGTCAAAAGGGAGTCAGAATGTTAAAAAAAGATTCTGACCAAACAAAATTAAGTAGCAAAAAATAGGGTGTTGAAAGAAAAAGCCTAGAAAAATTAATAAATTATGACATACAAAAATTTTTTTAAAAAGCCTAATATATGTGATTGTCCACTCTGTTCCAACGCAGGATTGACGAGTTCTGGAAGCTGACAGGAACAGCAGTGTGTACCAGATGGTGGCTAAAGAGTTAACTTGCCTGGTCAGGAGCTGGAGTTGGGTGTCTGGCTGTGCAGATAAGAGCCTTCCAAAATATTTATTTTAGAAAAGGAACTCTGATGTGAGGGCAGGGAGCCAATGAAAATCTGGATAGTTCCAACTATGGAAAATTTTACATTTCCTTTCAACCTAAGTGCCTAATGATACCCACCCCGATTCCAGAAGGCAGGCTAACATTCCCAAGCAATCAATTCAACACACCAGGGGGTCATGTCTCCCCAAAGCTGTTATATTTCCCCCAGAAGAATGTGAGGGATCCAATAGAGCAGCAATGTACAAGATACTCACACTCTGCTGAGTGACCAGAGGTTGCCTCTCGTCTCTCACTGCAAGGTTATAATAGTTTGAAGCAAAAAGACAACTCTTCCCACTAGGGAAAGTGGAAGTAAGCAATAGAGCCGTACTGGAAAAATAAAAAGGAAATGAGTGTCCCTGCCCCACACCCCCCAAAACCCTGTTCTTTTGTTGGCTGTTACCAAAAGACTACGGTGTGACTACAGAGTCAGATGGACATTTGTCAACTATTATTTAAAATGCCTAATGATTTTATAAACAGGTGACAATCACATTTTTAAAGAAATCAGAGCATCTACCAAAGAATTTAATAATAAAGCTTACTAAATGACTAAATTTTCGCTGGATCTTTGTATTTGTAGGACAGCACTAAATATGTTTGTAAAACACTCTTTAAAAAAGTGAGAAGGTACCTTTGCTTAGCATGTGTGAAGCCCTGGGTTTGATCCCCAGTACTACAAGGGGAAAAAAAGGTGAGTGGTGGCCAGCAAGGTCCCCGGGCAGGGCTGCCCAAGCCCTCAGGGTTCGCATCATGACCCTGTGTGCCCCAGGTGCTGGGCATGGAGCTGTAGGACTGAACGCTTGCCCAGCTGGGCTTCAATCTGTCTTTGGTCTGACTCCTCCTTGCCCTTTTCCTTTTCCTTCCTTTTGGAATGGGAATGTTTGCTCTGTGCCACTGTATGTTAGAAGTGTTTAACTTTCTCTCTGATTTTTACAGGGCTCACAGCTGAGTTTACCTCGAGTCTTGGAGACTTTGGACTTGGACTTTTCAGCAATGCTGAACAGTTAAGACTTTGGGGACTTTTGGAAGATGAACTGAATGCATTTTGCATTGTGGGATACTCATGAGCCTGTGGTGCTAGAGGTGGAATGTTATGCTTCAGATCTTCAACATTCTCCAAAGGCTCAAGACTCATGGCTCACAGCTTGGTCACCATCCAGTGGCACTATTGAGAGGTGGTGAAATCTTTAGGGGGTAAGGCCTGTGGGAAGAAGTTAGGTCATTGGGGATGTGCCCTTGAAGGAGATATTGGGACCCTGGCCTCTCCCTTCTCTCTTTTCTTCCCAGTGGCCATAAGGCGAACAACTTCACTCCACCATACATCCCTATGATGTTCTGCCTCACCACAGGCCCCCCTAAAAAACAGAAATAACAAAGAACCAAACCCTCTGAAACCATGAGCCAAAATAAACCCTCCTGTTAAGAAAATCAATTTTCTCAGGTGTTTTGTCACAGCCATGGAAATCTAACATTCATCGTATCTTGTCCACTAAGTGTTTATTGTCTGTTATACACTACTAGGTAAGCTTCAGGTGGGCAGCAGGGTCCTTTTTGTCATTTAAGTGCTTCTGTCCCAGCATCCAGGTATTCAGCAGTCATTCAACATTTGCTGAGTGACTGAGGATTCTGCCATCAGTAAATGGTTGTTGAATGAATGAATGATCTAAGGGCACTTTTATCTAAGCAAGTTGTGATTGACATTTACTAAACCAAGGAGATCATCAGACCAGCAGCCTGACAATTTATCCTCAGTCAGCTGTCCTCTCTTCAGCGACTGCTGGGGATGAATGGTGATTGTTGATGTGATAACCAGTGAGTGAGCTCTCCTGGGACAGATCTGTAACAGTCACAGAAGTGGAGGGGGCTCTGCAGATTGCCACAGCCAAGACGGAGAGACTGAGTGGAGCAAGTGCCAACAAAAAGACAAACCAATGGAATAACTGGTGAGACCCTGAAGTTCAAAATTCTTTGTCTTTCAAAAAGGGATTTCAAATTAATTTTTTTAAGCACATAAACATTAAAGAAGAGAATTTCAGATAATCCCTGATAGGTTTAATGGGGAAATAATTCACATACTAAAAAACTGACCCTTGTGAAGTATCTAATTTTTTTTTTTCTTTTTTTAGTGTGTTTACCAACTGTGTAACCATCACCACGAACTTCACGGCATTTTTATCACTCCCTAGGAAGCCCTGCTACGAATCCCTCCCTGGTACCTGCCAACGACTAATCTTTCTGAATCTCTGGATTTGTCTGACATTTCTTATAAATAGAATCATACGATATGTGACTTTTTGTGTCTGGTGTCACTTTTTAAGGTTCATCCACATTGTGGCGTGATCAGTACTTCCTTCCTTTTTATGGTGGAATATCTATTACAAGGATATGTCACGTTTTGTTGTGCCACTCACTCTCCTCTTGATGGACAGTGGGGTTGTTTCTACTTTGGTGCTATTACTAACAATGCTGTTTTGGACCTTCATGTTCAAGTTTTTATATGGACATGTGGTTTTCAGTCCTCCTGAGTGTACACTTAGGAGTAAAACTGCTAGTCATGTGATTCTGGTAGCTGCCTTCTAAGTAGATGTAGTTAAAGGGGAAATAATTTCAATCACTTATCAAAGACAAGAATCTTTTTTGATTCCTTTGATCACTAACAGAAAAAAAAAAAAAAAGCCAGTTACTATATTGAGCCTCTTCTCAGTGTCAGGGCCTTGTTAGAAAACTTGAATCTAAGGATTAACCCCCATTGTCGCAATTACCCTACAGCATTATCCTCATCATCCCTTTCCTATAGATGAAGAAATGGTTTAGATCCCAGGATGTTAAGCTGCCCAAGATCACACTAGCACAGATCTGATGCCAGTCAACATGGCCAGCTCCAAGAAGGCAGGAGAGAAAGCAGACCCCTGGCCATTCCTCACAAACACTGCTCCCATCAAAACAAAAAAGAAACAGTAAACATTCTGCTTTTAGAAAACACAGAGAAGGCAATTTCAACAAATAAGCAGGGGAGGGGAGAACCCAATTTTAACAAAGGGACTCTATCCTGTGCCTGGAGCGACTAGCCCATCCTCTGGTTGCAGACTAGGGTGAACTGAAGGGGAAGGCAGGTCAGGGACATGGCAGCCCATTTGGAAGCTGTCAGATGAGAAAAGCCAGGAGGAGGAGAGGGGCTTCCAGAATGTGCCACTCACCTGGACACAAAGGCTGAGAAAGAAAAGGGGCAATGAACTGGGGTAGGGGGAGTGCAGGGCTGCAGTGAGGAGCGTGGTCTGGTGCCTGCTTTCCTGGCCCACAGTCCTACAGGACAGCACCTCTGACTCAGGAGAGAGGCAAGACTCATGCCAACACACCAGTGCTCAACTCAACCCCTTTCCTATGCAATTGGCCTCTTCCTGCGGGCACCTGTGAGTTGACAGGTCTTCTTTAGAGAACTGAACTGCTTCATCATTTTATGAACCTCTCAGATCCCTGGGTCGGTAGATGTAAGTAATGTCATTCAAGAACGTTTGCTGAGCATCGTCTCCTTAGAGTCTGGCACAGTGAAGGCGTGTACACAATGGATGCTAAGTGAGCACTGATTGACAGAGGAAATGATATTCCCATTAGAACCACACAGCTGTGTTTTCAATTCTGCTGATTCAATATTTCCCATCACAAACAGCTTTTTGGTCTTTCAATATTGTATCCGGTTTATCCTCATGCACATAAAGTGTCTTTGTGATCAAAGGGAATGCTGTCTGTAGCAATCTGAGGCACATCAACAGTGATTCAGAGAGCAGTCCTTCCCTTATTTCTCTGACTTGTTGGGAAATTCAATCTGGCAATCCAAGTGAATAGAAGCTGGGCTGGTTCTTCCAGTTATAGGGACAATAAAAGGCCAAAGGATATGGAGTATATTGGAAACTCAAGGATAAAAGAGCTCATTACCTGTAGCTGACCACTAAACCTGTTCAATGCAGTAGCGACCAGCCATGTGTAGCTATTTAAATTTATTAACAATTCTAGTTTTGGGTCAAACTAGCCACCTTTCCAGTGAGTTACAGCCGCAAGTGGCCAGGGGCTCCTCCAGTGTGTAGCACAGGCATAGAAAGTTCAACACAACAATTTATTTTGGACAGTGTTCAATCACACCTATGTGATCATAGTAAAAAACGGATTACTCTTTAGCATAAACTGATACTATAGGTTGACTTTTCTGGACAGATACCCATAATTAAGTATATTTTTAGATTACGAATTTCACTGATCATAATTGGGGCCAATGAGTCAGCAGTTTTCATGCAAGGCTGCCATCAGATTACTAAGCTGTAAGTCTCATGGAGATAGGTGCTATGCCTCTCCAACTGTTCAGCTTTGTCCCCAGTTCCTAAAATACTGCCTGGTCCATAGTACGTGCTCAATAAACTATCTGCTAAGTAAGTGATTATATATGCACACATTGCACAAACATACATATGTCTACCTTTATCTCATTCTTTTTGTTGAAAACTTTGCGACTGGTTAGCATAAGTATGCTGAAATGTGTTGTGGGGTACACACACACACACACACACACAATGTATTGTCACAAGATAAACACAGGCCATCTAACATTTTCTGAGAATTTTATATTAAATGGTTATAACAAAAAACTCCAAACTGGAATGCTTCTGATTTGTTGGGTGTGTGGGCTTTTCTCAATTGTGTATTTCAGAACCAACCACCAGAGGGAGAGGAGGAAGAAACTACCTGCTTGCTTTTCGATGGTGCCAGAGTGCCCTCTTGTGGTAAGATACGGTACTGTGTAGTCACAATTTTTATTTAAAAAGCAATTTATGCTTCTACACATAAAGCTTATTTAAAATAACTGCTTTAAGAGTCGCTCCAAAAATGTACCTAAATAAATATAAAATATAGCAAGTTGTGTTGGTGAAAAAGATAATTAAAAATTCTCATTTAAGAGGTCATATCCACCTAGGTAGGAAATGGCAAAGTACAGAAAACATGCTCTTGGGATTTAATATTCTGAATAGTTTCTATTCATCCTCTGGATAAACAACTACCTTCAAGTTCAAGGTAATATTATACATGAAATTTATTGTTTAATTTGTCTAACATCCAAAATAATCTTTACTGTCTCACTTTCATCTTACCCTTTTCTTGATTTCCTCACACCATTCTTTCAAAGTCTGTATTTTGGTTGTTCTTTTACACTTTATAAATAGTGAAAAACTATGCCAAATGGGTTCTCAACTAAGAGATAAAAATGTGACCTTGATCACGGTGGACAGTTTTTGTAAATATCAACCCATATTCTGTGATCTCAGGGGTAAGGCCATCTGCACAGACTGGCTCTGATGGGGTGCTTCCTCAGGTGACAAAGCAGGGAAAGCCAATCACAGGAAATCACCCTATGGCATGTGGTCTCATGAAACGGAGAATCACTATTTGTACAGGCCTCAAGATACTCACAAACTGTAGTCAACACACCAGCTTGAGATTCAGAGGAAAAATTTCTGGGTGAGATTCTCCTGGGTGCAGGTTAAAAATGCAGATTATTCCTCAGACCTATTCAAGACTAGAAATCACATCTCTATAGAGTTTAGTAACAAATCTGTACTTTTATTAAATTCCTCAAGAAAGAACCACTGTGGATAGAATAATCAGTTTCAGTACTGAGCAACTGCCAGGAAATATCCCTCTGTGTGTGTTGACCACCTTCTGTTTTGTTTTAAAGCTTTTCTCTTCTTGCATTATTTCGCCCATTCCTGGTTGTCTTGTTTTTCCTACATTTTACCGTTCATGAATTTCTTGGTTTTACTGTTCTCTTTCCCTCTCATATGTTATAGGAGTCAGATATAAAAATAGTCTAAAGGTTAATCTGCTGGTAAATGAAATGACTCCAAAGTACCATAATTTAAAAAAAAAATATATATCCAGATATTAGTCTGAAGGTTCTAATGCTATTTATCCTAGAAAATAAACACCATGTGTGAATATACATTATTGAAATGAGTGAACTTCAATTTAGAGACCAGTACTCAATCAGGAAAGTTTTCTCTGCTTTCTCTAGAATGTAATACTGTTATGGATCTTCCCCAACACACCATCTTTTATTGACGTTAACAAGATGATCACTGATCACTGCCCTGATCCTAAAGTCAGGCAAGGTTTGCACTGTAAGCTGTTAAATTTGCATATGTGGTTTTTAAGCTTGTGCACATGTTCTCTAATTTCTTCTTAAGATGAAAGAAAAGGTAGCCGAGAATAAAGGAGAAAACCCTCATATCTAGATCAATTTCTTATACTTTATTTCCAACATTTGGAACTATAATTTTGAACTGAGAGCAAGTAAAAGTTCACATTGCTGAATATATATATATATATATATATATATATATATATATATATATATACACAAAGTATTACTTTAAAGGTACTACTTGATATAAGCTCATTCAAACCACATGGAATATGGCCACAAAGAGTTTCTGCTTTAAAGAGCAACTTCAGCAGGAGGGTATCTTCCTTGGCTGAAGACTGCAGACTAGTAAATTAGCATGCAATGGTTGAACACACCATCACCCATCACTGGGGATGTTCTGGGCTCCTGCCAAATGACAGCACAGTTTAACACCCAATTATCCATGCCTAAAACCTCTCCTGTATCACTGTCTTGGACGAGGGTTAAGGGATGGATGTGTTTCGCTCACTCACACACTACCTGGGGGAGGGCAGGTGGCATGACGAAGAACCCAGCAGTCAGAAATCGTAGGTTCAAATTCTGACTCTGACTCAAAATTTGTGACTTCTAACACAGAAGTCACTTAACTTGTTTGACCCTGAGTCTTTCCATACATAAAATGGGGACAACCAGTCCTCCCATCCTAAACAACACAATGAAGGGCTGAGGCAACATGTTCTCCACATGTTTAGTGAATCTCAAAGTTAGCTGAGTTCCAGCCTCAAAGAACAGGACACGCCTCAGTAAGGCAAGTGAGTCCTTTCCCAGGAATGGTGGCCACCCTGAACAACCGAAATTCTCCAACACAGACTGAGGCTCAGTGACATTCAAACTGTCATAGTGTTATGTTTCACACACAAACTATCATTCCTCCTCTACACACAGTTACAACTAACCTTCAGACTCTATAATAATGTGTTCCTCAAAATTACCAAATTAGACAGTGAAAAGGAGCTACATATATTCTTCAAGGATATTAAGTACGTGCATCAAGCTCCCACCAGGCACATTCTGGGCTCTTCGGTGGGCAAGGGGTCTCCTTTACTCATCATGACGGCCCTATGCCAGACACTCTACTCGAAGGAGTTGAACAATATGCCCAGAACTGCAGAGTTCATCAGTAGCAGAGCTGGGGTCTGGTCCCAGAGTTACTCAGTCCCTCTGCTGTACTGCATTCCTGATAGAAGCTATGCGAAGTCCCACGGCGTGAAATATATGCTGGGATTTTAAACCTGACACAGTCCCTGCCTCTCTCATCAGAATAATATTACAGTCAAAATACGACCTTAAGGCATAGTGTGGACCTAGCAATCACAGATTGTCAAAACCGCCCTCCTATGGTATCCCCATTTTACAGATATTAAGACTCAAAGAACACTTGCAAGAAACAACCAGAATTTTCTGACATCAGAACCAAAAATTTTTCTCTTGTTAAAAGGAAAACTGAAAATAAATCTGCATTCCAAATACATCTGGAATTTAGAATTCTAAATGGTAATTTGGCAGTATGTCAAAATTTCAACTATACATACCCTATGACGCTACAAAGTCCACTTTAGGGTCTCTCCCTCCAGAAATATTAATACAAGTATACTGCAATCTGTAGGAGGATGCTTATTGCAGCGGTGTTTGTAAGAAACAAAACCAAACAACCTGAATATCCATCACTGACTAAATACATTATGGCAAAGACACATGATTTTGGTCAAAAGAATGAGGTCGCTCTAGCTATGCTGACATGTGCAGGTATTTGGGATGTAGTATTAAGCAAAATGAGTGATAGAAAGTGTGTAGTATGATCTTAGTTTTATTAAAAGAAAGCTCCGTATGTTCTAGAGATATAAAGGATGGCATGGAAGAATGCAAAGTTTCCCTTGGGAGTTAGAAACTGGAGGCAGTATGGGTTGTTTCCCATGTTCTGTGTTTGCTTGAAGTTAATATTAAGTGAAATAACAATATAAAATTCCATAATAAAAAGAAATTTAGAGATTAATTTCCTAAAGGGAATGGACTGTTCAGAGACGCCCTTAAGATGCATACTTCTTCCTCCCATTTGGAAGACTATGAGTCCACAGGAAGGGCAGCATTACCAGAGAACCCTGCTTTAAAAGCCAGCAATGCCTCTATTTACAGAGGCTGTCAGAAATGACATACTGTCAAAATGAAAGTTTTTATAATTACAGACCTTAAAAAAGAAACACGTGCCAGGCACAGCAGTGCACACCTGCAACCCCAGCTACTCAGGAGGCTGAGGCAGGAGGATCAAAAGTTTGAGGCCAATCTGGGCAACTTAGCAAGACCCTGTCTCAAATAAAAAAGGCTGGGGATGTAGTTCAGGGTAGAGTGTCCCAGGGTTCAATCCCCAGTACAAAGAAAAAAAAAAAGAAAAAAAAGTTGTTAAAGTTGTTTAAAAAATAAAGCAAAATACTTAAGACAAATTACAAAACTGCATAGTTTCGCTATACTTTATTCAAAATTGGTCCCACTTATTTGCAAGAACTAAAAGTCTAGTGTCCAAATGCAAATACTCATCATATGTTGAAAAATTATCTTCAAATCTGTGCTCTGACCCAAATTTGGCACAATTAAATCATACATAGGTCAGACACAAATAGTCACACCTCAGCATATGACAAGATCCTGAAAGTAGCATAGCAAGTTAGCTATGACATCATTTATTAAACTCTCACACTGAATTGTAATCTGAAGTTACACACACCACAATACACCTTTGCACAGGTAATTTTATTCTCTCCTGTGGGTGTCAACAGTGCTCACAGATTGTAATTTGAAACATTCAGAAAGCACATACCTGAATATCGTCACATTTCTTTACATCACGATTCAATAACTATGAAACAGTTATGTTTACTACATACAGTGAACAAAATGGTATAAGTGTTTACACCATTCCCTTGTAAACAAGGCTTTTGTGCACAATAGGTAACAAATGGAATTAATGCATATCACAATATCAATGAGGAAAGACCTTCTCTTTAAATAAACTATTCTGTTTATAAATAAACTCTGATTTTTTTAGTACACATTTACAGACCTGATCAATAAAAACAATCAATATATATATTTTCCTTTAAAAAGAAAACACTGACATATGGACCACTGTGGGAGAACTCACTAGGGACGGGGTGGGAGCAAGCAAAGGACAAGAGTTAAAAGTATTATGAGACTGCAGCCTGGTTCTGCTAGTACACAAACAAGCACAGGGCTGTACGAAGGGCTGCAGTTTTACTTGAATTCCAGCAAGTTGCAATCAATCTTGTAGTACACGTAGGGGTAGTATTCCTGCTGGCTCAGGTTTAAGCCAGGAATATCCATGGGAGCCTATGGAAAAAAAACAAAGACCAGGCATGTACTTACAGAACTCGGAAAACAAAAAGTATTACCCTTCACCTTTTACTGAAAGACCGTTAGTGCATTTATGTTAATTCAATCAGAATTAGGGGCACTCTCCATTTTGCAAATGAGGAAGCAGTATCTAAGAGGCTGACTCAGGAAACAGTGTGTCCTAGTAAAGCCAGGGTCAAATGCTGCCTCCGAAGCCCGGGTGTCTACCAGTCTACCATCCTTTTCCATGCATGCTGCAAAAGTGACTTAATATCTCAGGCTTAGGATAAGGGCTTATGAGAAAATGTTGTATAAAAATAAATGAAGTAAGTCTTTAAAGGTATCACCTACGTGTAAGAATTTACTGCTAGAAAATTATGTATCAGAGTTAGACCTCACATTTTATCCACGATTCCATGAAAATGTAGCAAGTCATTTCCCCCTTTTCTTTTGTCAAGAAAAAACTGCTTTTTCATAGTTTTAACTAGTGCACATATAGTATACTACCATCCTAAACTAAAGAGAAAAAAAAAATCAGCAAGATACATGAAATCAAATATCTAAAATAAAAACCCACTAAAAGGTTTAACAATTGTTTACAATTAAAAAAAAAAAAAAGGTTAAACAACAAAACACTCCCATACTGTTTATATCTTCTTCTGGTTTAAACCATTTTAGAAAACTGATAGTTCCCTTTAAAATGCTTATCTATTGACTCCATTTCTTCTACCAAATAAAATTAAAATAACTACTTATTTTCTTTCTCTCCACAATTTATAGTTCTAGCAAACAAGTAGCAAGGTTATTTCTGTATTTCTGCAGCTATAAACAGCTGATATTCAGTCAGATAATGACTGGCTTTTAGAAATATCAAGAAGCAAAGCACGGTTCTAACTAACAGAGAACAGGGTAAACACCTAAATTACTTGCTTTGTTTGTCTAACAAACTGAGAACTTCAAAGTAATAAAAAGTGATTATCATGATACATATTTACCTCCCCTTTTCTATCTTCTAATAATGTTTTTTCGTCATTCCAATTCCCACTCTGCCAAGCTACCTAGTAAGTACTTACATCAATAATAGCTGCTGCACTGCTGTCTAGATGTTTATACAATTCATACAATACTTCTCTCAGTTTCTTCATTGTCTTCTTATTAGGCTGAAGTAGCATTGCTTGGAAGTTCACTGGCAAACCATACCTTGTAAAAAAGAAATACAGTGTGCAACACAAGTTCATAGAGAGATTTCCTTTATAGAGTAAATATCCTACTAACTACCCTTTAATCATCATTAATGGGTAGAGGGCATCTCATTTTAATGACTCCCTTCACAAGTTCGAATAATAGTCATAGAAATTTTTGTTATTTTTTTATTTTGGGGTACTGGAAATTGAACCCAGAGGAGCTCTATCACTGAGCCACATCCCCAACACTTTTTATATTTTGAGACAAAGTCTTGCTAAGTTGCTTAGGGCCTCATTAAGTTGCTAAGGCTGGTCTTGAACTTGTGATCCTCTTGACTCAGTCTTCTGAGTCTCTGGGATTATAGAAGTGTGTACACAGCAGTCACAGAAACTTTTACATAGAAGCACAAACCACCTCTGGTCCTCAATGCCCACTAGAAACTTCTATTTTAAAAATGAGTCAATTACTGGGAACTACTTTAATACTATTCCATTTTTAAGGTAATCTATGAATACTCTCAGGAAGTAAAGATAACATGTAAGGCTACCAGATATTTTTATAATAAACAATGAGATTACCCACATACACTTTGAAAAATTTAAGATACCTAAAAATAGTGAGTATGGCTACAGATAAGTTTTTTAAAAAATATATATATTTCTAATCTGAGTAACATGTACAGAGGATCACAAAATGAAATTTTAAATATCTCAAAATAATAGAGTATTTCAGGTTAATATGAAATGATTTCAATAAATCATTAATATACTATGTACCCAAACTACATGTAAAATAACTGAAGTATCTTCCTTTTAAACATTGGCTAATATTTTATAATCTACTTTTAACTAAAGTCAAGCGCTGCAGATTGATGCTTTCCATCAGTGACAGTTCATGTATGCTGTAGTCACATAAGATTACAATGTAGCTGAAAAATTCCCATCACCCAGTGATGTCACAGTCACTGTGACTCATGTCTGTGATGATGCTGGTGCAAACAAACCTGTGCTGCCAGTCATATAAAAGTACAGCACATGCAAGCATGTACAGTAAACAAGATGCGATAAAAAATGACTGCTAGTGGTTTAGTGTTTATTATACTTCTTATCACTATTTTAGGAAGTACTTCTTCTCATCAGAAGTTTAAAGGAAGTTTTCTCTACCACAGTATGCCCTGTACAAGCAACAGCGCTTGTTTACTGGATCTCTGGCCCCCATCAAGGGGCCATGTCATGTGACTGACCCGTACCACATAGGCCTGTGTAAGGGCATTCTGTGGTATTTGGACAAGAATGAAATCAAGAATTTTTCAGAACTAAGCTTGTTGTTAAGCAGTGTGTGATACACCTAGAAAAAGAGCCAAGGAGTAGAGCAGCATGTGTCACTTTTTCTAAACCTGGTATTAAAGGATGAAACGACGTGCACTTAAAACTGTGTAACTCTGACAGTATTCCCTCACAACTGGCTTTTTGGTTTTTCCAAATCAATGTCATGGTGCTGGACTGTGTTATAACAAAAAGGTTCAAAGTACCCTTCAGCATCTATGAACTCTTCAGTTCCAAGTTTCCCAACTTTCTTTACCTTAAAACAGACTCAACAAAAACCCTTAATGCTTTCACATGAATCCACGCAATAAACGCCTCACTGAAATTCACTTTCAGCCACCGCACAAGTGGTCCCTTTAAAAAGAAAAAAACAACACAAAGTTTGATCTTACAATTAGATTTTTTTTTTTTAACTCAGGGGTGCTTTACCACTGAGCCACAACTCCAGCCCTTTTTATTTTGAGGCAGGGTCTCACTAAGATGTTTACGGCCTCCCTAAATTGCTGAGGCTAACCTCAAATTTGTGATCCTGCCTCAGCCTCCCCAGTCACTGGGATTACAGGTATGCACCGCCACACCCAGCTAGATAAAATATTTTTAGAGTTAACTAGCTACTGAGAATCTATAGGAGAATTAAGTAATGTAATTCACTTTTTAAAAGTTTAAGTATTATTTTAGTTATATTGGATATCAAATTATCTTATGTCACTATCCTAAATTAGACTAAAAGGTTAGCCAGCACTGAGTAATCTCAAAAGACATTAAAATGAATTGAAACAACTCCCTAATATAGTGAGTGACCCTCTATTTTGTACCAGTTTAGACTACTTTCATAAACATATAAAAATATAAATATTTTGTGAAAGTAGTCTGAACTGGTACAGAATAGAGGGTTACTCTGGATGTGAACACCAAAACATAAAAAATCTGAATTTACTATTCAATACTCTACAACATTTAATATATTTATATAGAATTTAACTTACAAAGAACTTAGGTTATTAATAAAGATAAACAATTATGTAGGCAAGTCATTCAATATCCTGAGCTCTTAGTTTTCCCTAATAATAAGGGAATTCACCTAGCTCTCTGAAACCTCTTCATGTGCTAAAC
The DNA here is from genome assembly GCF_902686445.1 of Sciurus carolinensis. Taxonomy (NCBI): domain Eukaryota; kingdom Metazoa; phylum Chordata; class Mammalia; order Rodentia; family Sciuridae; genus Sciurus; species Sciurus carolinensis. The sequence goes on from NC_062213.1 coordinate 35,923,554, forward strand.
TTTCAATGATTCTATGATGTAGTAAATTTCTTTTTGAACTTAAAATATTTATTATGATTAAATGTCTCTTTAAAGAAAAAAATTTCAAATAATAAAACCTCTTCTCCACACTGCAAAGACATACTATCACTCCAGCTAACAAATACTTGGATAACATTAGGAAGCTCATTGGGATATACCAATCAATTAATTTAAGCAATGAGGACAAGAAAAAATGAGATCTTTGGTCAAGACATCTATTCTTTAAGGAGGGTCAGGATCTTCCCTAACAAGTTGGTTATGCTGAACATCGCCTGGTCAAGGATGGTTTTCTCCCATTCGAGAAGGTGTGGTTTATGAAGCACTAGGAAATAATTTTCAATGAAATCTGCCTCTATTTCTCCTCACTTTACCAGAGCAACACACTTTTTAACTCATCACGCTTCCCTCTTCTTATAAGTTTTTAGTATTCAAAATAATCCTGCCCTTGAAGATGGCAAGAAAGTTGGTGCCATCTTTATTTTCCAAATCCAATCGTCCCTGTTCTCTGTTATACCTAGAACATACCAGCTCTTAACAGTTTAAATACAAACTGCTTCATAAAAAGACTGAAGCACTGAAAAAACTTCCCTTAAGAAAATGAATATTCTTACTGAAAACAGAACTTCATTACTTAAGAATCATCCTTCTCTACAAATACATTAACCAAAACACTTATATATAAAATTAATTTCTGACATGAATATAGTTGGACTATTTTGTTTTTGGTAAGTATTTTACGATAACTACAGATCAAAGCCTATTTAGAGGAAATGCATTCTGATTATTCAACAGAAAAATAACTAAAAATGTCTTCAAAACAAAATCAAAGAACTTTTGCTTTTTTATTTTAAGTAAAAGAAAACAGAACACATACAAACTGCTTTTTCTTGTCAGTAGAAAGCCTATTCATTTCTTCTTTATCTGCTTTCATCTCCTCTTCATTATACTGGAAGTCACGAACGATGAATCTAAATGTGGGGATGAAAAAAACTTGTTCACACCATATACAGCTAATCTAACAAATTAAATAAAACAAAAAATAATCTTACTTGTTTTCCCTGGCTTTATGTCTGAAGTCGTCAACTGCCTTCCTAAACAGGGTGACATTACAAAGGTAACTGTCTTGGTCCTCTGAGAGAACACTAAGGAAAAAAAGAAGTTCACAGTTTATTTGAAGTTTGACACTTTCTGCTCTCTTTCATACCAAGGGCAGAATTCAGAAACAGGAGGAAGAGGAGCGGCAGTGGGGGAAATGGCCCTTCCCAAACCACCTGCATGTTCTTATCTGTACCACCTCAAAACACTGAGGACACTGTACATTTGCTTTCTGGTTATGATGCCTTTACATCCTGTATTTCATTTACTTCCTTTTAACCAACAGAATTAAACATTAATTCAATAAAGCATCCAAACTCTGAAGAAGCACAATCTTCAGTCTGTCAGGAGGGCTGGTTAGGACATCTCCTTGCTGAACATACTCATCACTTCTAGAAGCCTAATTCTCTCCTCTCTTCAGCACAACCCAGCCAGCCCCACAGAGGCCTGGCCCAGCCTCTCTGCATGACCACTACCTCATACCTCAGATTCTTTCCTTTTCTACCATCACGACCCAAGTCAAAACCATAAACACAACTGTCTAAATAACCTGGGAATAAAAGCATCCGGGTGCATCTGAGGCTCCACTTCAGGCTTTAAAGATACCCCTGAGGTGGAGCTTCTATTTAGTCACAGCTCTGTGGACATCACTGGGAAGACCTTTCAACACAAGTGCCAGGAAATTTTAACTGTCATATAAATTTGTAATGCGGTGGGGAAAAGTCCACTATTTGGAAGGCCAACCTGTATGACTCACACGACATGTAATTTGGCTTTCAAAAACTACCAGTAGGAAAAAAAAAAAAATTATTGTTGATAGCTCTTTCGCACAGAACCCCCACATGTAAGGTCTATGAAACGGTACACTAGACCGTCAACAGTGATGACCCTGGGGGCAGGGGAATGTTACAAGAGGCCAGGGGCTCCTTTTCTTTCCTGTATTGAGGGTTTACTCATGTTTATGTCTTTTCTTAAAAAAGGTGCAACACATAAGTCTGGACATATACACATAACCAGGAAACCAACACCACAATCAAGGTAATAAGCACATTACCTTGGACCTTTTGTTATTTTAATGTTTAGTTTTTATGTAGCATGTGGTACTCTGGAAATCAAAAAACTGTTTCACAAAACGAAGGGAATGCTTATGGAATTTAAAGATGACTTATTAAATTTTATTTTTTAAAAAAGCAAGTTTTGGAGGCTGGGGAGATAGCTCAGTTGGTAGAGGGCTTGCCTCGCAAGCTCAAGGCCCTGGGTTCAATCTCCAGCACCATAAAAAAAAAAAAAGCAAGTTTCATTTTTCCCAGATGCCTTCGAACTGCCTGGTTAGCTGAGTAAATTTAGGCAGCAACTACAGTGCTTAACTAAAGAATGGCTTTCAGACCTGAAACCTTGCTGGCTCTTGGTGGGCCAGTCAGCAGGGGCCACCTCCCAAGAGTAAGACCAACAGACACTGTGATCACTGATATGCTGAGGAACTCAATTATACTGGATTTAGGTCCTTTAAAACTTTTAAACTATAATTTAAAACTGTTATCCTTAGTTCTTGCTCCTAAGTGCCTTTTAACCCCAAAAGCAGGGCAGCTACCAAGTGGACAGAACTCAATTTAAAAAAAGTTTTTAATGATCTTTTGGTTTGCCAACATTGACTTGGTGATGTGCAAACTGGTTGGGATGAAAACAAATCCAAATCTAACTTGACAGGCTATTTCAGAGTCATAAAAAATATTCCACCATTAACACATCAATCTTATGCAATACTCTGCAAACTGAAGGCCCCTTCTAGAACATCTGATGCTTGACAACCAGCAGAGTTGTACTTCTTACTTAAAATCCTGACAGAAAAACCAAGATAAAAACCCAATCTTGTTTTATGATGAGATCCTACTGTGTCACCTTATCAAGAAAAAAGTCAATAAAAATGACCTGGCTTTCCCTCTCTCCTCCAGGAAGGATATTTCTTAAAGCCTTATAAAAAATAAACAATGAGTCCTTAACATAAGGAACTTTTTAGTTGTTAAGCATGTACTGGAGTACTACACTGTACCAAGCTCTAATTAGCTAGGAGTAAAACCAATTAAGACCCCATTCCCTGACCTCAAGGGAAGGGTTCAATGAAGGAAAGAGACGTACGACACAACTTTAAGTGCTATAATAGAGAATGTGCATGGGATTGGGGGAATGGTACTTTTATCTGGGTGGATATAAGAGATTCACAGAAGTGGTGCCAAGCGGAAATCTGGAGGACAGGCAAGAGAATATTCCAGGTCAATGAACACAGGTAGAGAGCAGCACAGCGTACTTGGGGAACTGCCAGAAATAAACATAGCTGAAACTCCACATTGGTGGTGAAGGGGGATGTTGAGTAGGGGCAGTAAAAGCAGGGAGGAATAAGAAGAGATTTAAAAGGGCAGCAGGGAGTGGGAGGGTAGTTCAGTAGTGGAGCATTTGCCTCGTATGTGGGAGGCCCTTAGTACGATCCCCAGCATTGCAAAAAATAAACAGGGCAGTAACAGATTTACATATCACAAGGCGAAAATGGCAGTATGTGTGAGAGGGAAAAAGGAGAACAGCTGATGGCCATTAGAGTGTCCACGACAGAGATAAGAGGAGTCTGAATTGAAGCAGTAGCAGGGGGAAGGGTTGAAGTAGAATAAACCATATGAAATTGGAGATGTTTGGCCATTTTGATTTACTGAACAAATTTCATATGGTTCAACCAACTACCACAGAAAGTAGAAAGGACATGATTGACTGGATTAGGGAAAGGGGTAAGGGAGAAGAGTCCAAGGTGGCTGACTACCATGCTTTTTTATCTGAATCAATTCTGGACAGGTTAAGTCCAACATTGGGGAGATCATGTTGGTTGTTTTCTTATACAACATCACATGGGTACCAGTGGGGACCCTGTATGTCTGTATGTGAGCCTGAAGCTACAGGGTTCGTGCAGGACACAGGTGGAGCTTTAAAAATTCTTAAGTTACAGTGAAGATAAGAGCTATGGAAGAAGGCTGCCCTGACACAGAACAGCATGAGTCTGGAGTGGCTACCAGAGTCTCTTCAGCTCACTCAAACAACTCCAGTACCGAAGCCATCGGACTGCATTGAAGATTAATTTAGGGTGTGAGTTTGCAGAGCTGAAGGCTGAAGGCTCTGCAGATGAATGGCTAAAGTGATCAGCAGAGTCCAGGCTAAACAGGAGACAAAGCCTGATCAGAGGAAATCAAAGTCAATGCAAACCCAGGGTTAGAGGTTGAGGAGGTGAACAAGGTAAAAAAGCAGAAGGAGGAGTCAGAGAAGGTCTGGTAAAGAGCTGGATAAAAGATCTGACTCCAGAGGTAAACCTTTCTAGATGTCAAGGGTGAGGCAAGAGAACAGTTTGCAGAAACCAAGCGGAAGTGATGAGAGCATCAAAGAGGAGAGTCAGCAGATGACAAATGGATTTCAAACCAAGGTAAATACCATAAAAATCTTAAGTGATATGTGAAACCAAAGTAAAGTAACAAAATGAAAGCCACAATGAGAGAAAAAAGGTAAGAAAATCACATTTCTTCATGAGTCAACATGAACCTGAAGTATCCCCAGATACAATGTTGGACAGGAGGCTCAGTCTAACTCACCTTGAAAACGCCCTACCAGATTAAAATAAACGAGTAAACTCCCTCCCTCCTGAGGCTTGGACCAGTCATGCTCTCTGCTCCCTGACCAACCCACCTGTTTCTTCCCTGCCCCGTACTTCATACAAGTTACCTTTGCAAACCCCCAAAAAGAGAAACGTCTCTGCATAATGGCTGGTGTAATTCTTTCTTCACTTCCTAGCAAGGTTCTTCTGCAACTCTAGCTCACTGAACAAATCTTCTGTGAAGCTCCACTGACTTTGTGGTGGTTTCCAAGGAAAGGCAAATGTTAACCCCTGATCTGACCCAATCAGTGCCCCGACCCCCAGTGCTGGGTGTTACACCAAGAGCTCTGTGCACACGAGCCAAGTGCTCCACCTCAAACTTTACTCCCAACCTTCAATCAGAAGGCTGTTATTTTTGTAATAAGCAAAAGTAGGCAGAAAAAAAGGAAAGTGGTAATTCTGAAAGTACAAATAAAAAGCACCCCTCTCTGAAATATTCCAACAAAAAGAAGCAGAAGAGCAACCCAGCCTCTACTTCCTGGCCATGGCCTTGACAAGCATTCATATACATCCTGTTTTTCACCACACAAAAAAAGCAATATTTCAAATTGTACAATGATTTTATGATTCATGTAAAATACCTTATAAATACCTAGATTTATAGCCTCCTTATTGGTACTGGGGATTGAATCCCGGGCAATTCACCACTGAGTTACATCCCCAGCACTTTTTTGAGACAGAGTCTTGCTAAGTTGCCCAGGCTGGCCTCAAATTTGCAATCCTCCTGCCTCAGTCTCCCAACTCACTGGAATAGCTAGATTTTAAGCACTTTAAAAATGAAATCATTTCTTTCAGGGTTGAGGATGATATTTTTTTCAATCTATTCTTATACCTCAAAATTCCACTTTCATCTTCACTACTTCCAAGACTCATCATCATTCAGGTACCATGATAAAAAGTATCAAATGAAAGTGTCACCACATATAATTATTTGACTTAATTTGTGGAAAGCACTGAACAATGACTCAAAAATGTTAGTTTTCATGAAAAAAAAAAAAAAAATCAGCATCAATCCTAAGTTGTTCCTAAACAGTGGAAGAATGTTGAGTTGACCCTGCAGCCTATCTGTTCTACCTAAGCTACAGCTCTTCCTGGTGCTACCTGAGCTCGTGCCCTGTTCTCTATGATGATATTTAAACAGCTAGGTTTTTGAGTCAGTGAATCCATTTGTACTTTGGACTGAGAAATATGTAGAACAGATGTTTGCAACAAGAGAGGAAGGGCTGGGGACTCAGGTCACCATTGTGCACTTAGAAGTCTCTCAGAGGCCTGCATTAAACTCTTCTTGCCTGGCGTTTTTTCCTTTAAACTACTATGGTGATTTGCAAGAGGTAAATTTCTGAAGTAATAAGTTTAGTCCCCCTTTCAGAGTAAATTTGGAGCTACTTAGCTAGCCTACACACCAACCCCTGGAAACCTGGCTGGTATGTGTTCACTTGGAAGGCAGTCTGTGCACCAAGTCCTCACCCTCCTCCTTCACTGACTCCTGGGCACAGTCAACCCCTACAGTCTGAATCCTCTATAGATAAGAAGGCGTTATCTGTCAGGATAGCCAAAATTGAATCTAATACCAAGACACCACTGTAGTCTCTAGTTATCATGTGAAGGGGCTGGTTTGCATAAAAGGTATTCCCTCCAGTAGGAAAAAAACTCATGATAGGCGCAAGTTTGTGGTTTAGTTCTCAAAAGATCAATATTTGTGAAATGACTGCAGTACTATCTTATATATCCTATCAAGCTCTAAACTAACTTACTTCATAACATATACAAAGAAGGTGCTATGCTCATTTTACAAAGAAAATGAGGCCCAGAGAAGTTAAAAGACTTACCCCAGGTCACACAGCAAGTTGGTAGCAGAACCAGCAATAGAACTCAGATCCCTGGGTCCAGGCCTCTTTCCAAAATACTAAGCTACCTCCCATATGACACAATGAAACTGGAAAAGAAAATATTTCATGGGCCTGACCTTACTAATTCCAATTCTTTTTTTTTTTTTTTCCTTGCAGTACTGGGGATCGAATCCAGGGACTTTTTTGCACTCTACCAACTGAGCTAATCTCCCCAGTCCTTCACTATCTCCTACACCTTTTTTTCACAAGGTTATCTCCTCTTCAAGCATTTACATACAAGGAATTCTTTGGGTATATATACACTATATTGAGTATTTTCTCAAAGAATGTCTTGAGTGATAATGGCAGAATATAGGGAATATGACATGGAATGGTGTAAGAGAATATGGGACCTAGAGTTCAAAGATCTGAGTTCTGGTCCTAACTCTGCCACTGTACACTTACACAGCCATATGCTCTAGGCAACAATTTATCTTCCTCATCTCTGAGAAAAAAGGGTGACTGCCCAAACTGCTTCACAGAATGAGTTTAAATATCAAATTAGACAAAGTAAATTTAAAAGAATTTAATAAAAAGAATTTTTTACCCAGTAGTGGAGATTGAACCCAGGGCTACATGCTAGGCAAGTGCTCTACACCCCCAGCCCTTCCTTTTTATTTTGAGACGGGGGTCTCACCAAGATGCTTAGGCTGATTTCGAACTTGTGATCCTCTCATCTCAACCTCCTGAGTGGCTGGGATTACAGGCATGCATCATTGCACCTGGCTTCAGTTTTTTGTTTTTTGTTTTTTAAGAAATGTACAGATTTGGCAAAATCTATGCTCAAAGTGTTGATGAACATTTGGAGATCAACAGCACTCTAAAAGTTACCTGGAAGGTTTTCTTTGCAAGGTAAAATGAGGAATTACAGTCACACAGTGAATGAGGACTGTTACAGCAGAAAAAGCACCACACCAGAGACCTGGTTCCAGTTCCAGTCTGCCACTAATGACATGTGTGACTCTGGGCAAACTACTTCACTTCACTGGCCTCAAATTTCTACGTCTATAAACATGAGTGGGTGAAACAGACTGTGCCAAGTCCCTTCCAAGTCTAACATTATGATAGCTACTGCTAATATATTTCACTTATAAGCTAAAAATGATCATTTTTAAATTATAAATCTACCATAAAGGAAAGATGCAAAGATATTTCCTAATCTAATAACCAAGCTCTCAGAGGAATTCTAGGAAATAAAGTTTTACAAAGACTGCTACTTACTTGCTAGACCTTGGAACTACCATTTCAGCTAGAGTTTCATACTGCTTGATCCAGTCATTGTGGTTTAACCTGCAGAAAAGATGTAATAAGCACTGGAAAAGAAAAACAAGTCCTACTTCCTGCTACATCCAGGAAGAGACAAACTTATGAGACAAATAGGAAATGTAGCTACAGTGAAATACATCAAATATACGTAACAAAAAATTTCAAGTTTCCTACTGAGAATGAATTTCAGATACACTGAGTGATGCAGGAAGTAGGGATCACCACCCTCTTATATCCAGTAACTATTGCAAAAGCAGCACACCCTAGAACTAAGTATGGGAAGGAAGCAAAGCATCATATACATTCTATATTACTTTCAAACTATATGGTTGCTAAGTATTATGCCTCATTTAAAAAACAAGAAAAAGGCCATACTGAAATCACTGTCATTTCTATTCAGTGGCCATTACATATGACTGAATAAAACTACAGTGAGCAAAGAGTACCAGGAAGTAGCAAATAAATGAAGTGACAGTAAATTATGTCACCACAGAGTATTGTGCAACCACCTTCTCTAGAGGCCACTGGCTTCTGGAGGTGTGCAGAGAGACAACTATGCTGGAAACTTAAAATATAGTGTTTGTAGGCCAGGATAGAGAATAATTCATTATGTAAAGTGCCCTATGTAAGTTTAGTGTTTCAAATATAAGGTATGGAAAACTATAAAAAGTTCTGGTTTCAAACACAAAATTTAAATAAAGGATGAGAGAAATGTATAGGCAAAGATTATTTTCTTATATAGTATAAATTTTTCTACACAGTGTAAAAACACAGATACACAGAAATTTACTACAAATAACAGTGCTCCAATATAGCAAGGGAGTTATGTAACTAAAACATGAAATTAAAAGTTTGAAGCCAAACCCCCTTAGTTTTAAGCTTTTCTCCACGTGTAAGGAAAAGTCCAAAAGCCTAGTTACTACAGTAACAGGGAAAAAGTGTACAAGAAAGGTCAATGTAGCCACTGTGAATTCCATGGAGGTGCTTTGTCTCTCTTTTCTAGGATCCATTATGGTGTTTGTGGCTGCTTCAGCTATCACCACAAAGGTGACATGGTGAAGTTGAGTAGTTGTGACAGATCAGACAGCTGGCAAAGCCCAAACACCTACTATCTGACCCTTGACAGAAAAAAAAAAAATTTTGCAGATCTAATCATTTTGCTGTTGCAAGCTACTATTGTTAACTGCTATTGTCTATACTGTTATGTGTAAGAGTATACATATATTTATTATGTTTGTAAAATTCATTCTGTATAACTGCAGATCAAGAATACTCTTCTATGATATACAGGTTGTTATGTTTTAAAGACTATCTTAAAATACAATTAGAAAACTTAGTATGTTCATGTACTAAGATCTATTTTAAGTTTGATATTTTAACTGCAAAAACTTTAAAGATGTTATTTTAAAAAGTAAAACAAAAAAATTTTGCTCACCCCAATCTAACTCATTCTTTGCTTCCTACAGGGTTTAAATTCATCCTAACTAGTCATATAGATTTTTTTGAAAAACAAATCCAAAGACCTAATTTGAAAAAAATATAAAATCTGTATTCTTAAAAATCCAATAACTTGGTATTAATTTTTTGATGATTCAACTATACCAATCTCAGTTTATAATTGGTATCTCTATAACCAGGTTATAAATGAAATTCAACTTTATGAGAAAATGTTGGTGGACAGAATGAATACCAGGGTTATACTTGTTTTACACTTGGGTTTTAAGGAAAACTTCATATTGCAATACCAGATACTAATCTTGTATTTTAACAAGTAAAATCCTTTATAATAGAAAAACATACTTGGGAACTACAACCAGTAATGTGACGAGATATTCTGAATCAAGGACAAAGTCATCCTTCTTCACAATTTCTGCCAGACTTCGAGTTAGCAAACTTCCTCTAAAGAAAAAAGAAGCATTAGGTGGATAATTATGTGCTTCTGTAGTACAACAGCAGACTGGTCATATTCACATTTGCTACATATATATCTCAAGAGAAATTAGTCTTAGCATTTTTGCTTTATAAGAAGTCAACAGTTAGACAAATATATCCCAACCTTACAACCAAAGAAATGGCAACATTTATCAAAATTTCTCTCCAGTGTCTACCTTTGTGTTTGCTTTAATTATCCTAACCCAGCTTTTCTCTTGATTACATCTTGACTGGTAAGGGGCTATTCACTAAAGTCTATTTCATCATAATTATGAAATCATGCCATTTAAAAGCCTGGCCTTTAGTTTTCTTCCCTCTCTCTATGCCTCATTTGAAACCAGGCAATTTTGGTTATTAAACCAATAATCAACTTTTGGTCTTCATTTGGTATTCTAGTAATGAAGAAAATATCTTGTCCTATTTGCTTCACTGATGGTCTCCCAACCAACTTTCCTTCCGGTCTATGAACATACAAGTTGAATAGTTATATATGCTTAAAACTACCCTTGTCTGTATGGTCACAGTACAAGATCAACCAAAACAAGGGTGTCCTATTTTAAGAAAACCTAATGTGAAAAAAAATCTAAACTTAGAAAACAGAAAAATCAGAGAATTATTACATCATAAATGGATTCTTCTACAGAATTAAGCAGTTTATTGCTAAGCAATGACTACAAACTTGATTTAAAACAATTAATTTTAGAATTTTTCTGAGAAGTAGCAAATGGATAAAGACATAAACCAGAACCCAATTCACAAATCATATTAATGAAACAAATATAATAAATCAGCCTCACATCCATTTTCAAAGTTAAACTTAATCAACTTTGTGATATTAAAAGAACATCATTTGATTATAGAAACAGCTTACACTGGAACTTGCTAAACCCCAGCCACACCTCATCAGTGCACGCTAGCATACTGTCCTACGCTTAATATTCACATATACTCGCTATGCTTACGCATTCTTTCGCTCCAAATTCTGAAGATTTCCTTTCAGGTTATTATACGCAGATGCTCGAGATTTCAGGTCATTGTCAATCTGAGTTACTCCCTTCAAAAAAGAGGAGAAAAATAGTCAAAATTTTCCTAAGCCTGCTTCTACTAATAAAATTAAAGTAGCTGAACTTAACTTCCACAAAATACATTAGTTTCTGATGTAAGAATATCTTATTATTTTAAAAGCACAACCTTAGGGTAATTTTTTAAACAACCAATTTCATTTTTAATAGGATAATTTCCATATGAACCTTTTTTATTAATGTTTTAATCTTCATGTGTATCAGCTTATTACTATATTACTTTGTAAACCATATAAATGAATCTAGGCCACTGGGTTTGAAGATTACTAATTACAAGGCTTCAATTCACAAGGCTAAAGAATTTTATGGAGTTTTGTTGTCAAAAATTCCACTATAATTACCACAAAATGTTTTCTCAATGAAATTAATTTAGTTGAATTTATAAATGTTAAAAAAGTTGATTTTTCCAAAAAGGACTAAAATTATTAACTACTTAGGGAGAAAATACAAAGTAGGTTAGTATCTGAAGAACTGGTTCTGACTCAGCTCTACCTTGTGTACCATGAGGTTAAGTCACTTCACCTCTCTACAATATCTATAATAGTATCAGGAAGCAGATTAAATTCTTGATAAGGATCCAAAGAGAGTCAAGGTTCAATCCTGTAAGAGAATCACTTTCTTTAAATTATATAATGACTTTAGCAGGGCGTGGTGGTGCAACCCTGAAATCCCAGCTAAGGCAAGAGCAAAACAACTTTGAGGCCAGCCTCAGCAATTTAGCAAGACCCTATCTCAATATTACAACAACAACAACAAAAAAAACTCACTGGCAGAGTGCTTGCCAAGTACCTACAAGGCCCTGGGTTCAAGTCCCACTATTGCATTAAAAAAAAATTAGTAAATGATAAAATCTTTGATAGTCAATTCATTTTCATTTAACTCTACAGCAATACTGTATAACTAAAGTCACTGGGAGCCAAGGTGTATCTGCCCAATAATTTAAACCATATTTTCCCTCCAACCAGGTCATTAAGAATATTGGCAAATTTAACAGGTCCTTGTCTACTTGTTTCATTAAGGTCTGTGCTAAGACTTTTACAAATTCTCTCAAGCTCAAGGACATTTCAATACAAAGGGGCTCTTGGTGAGTTAATGGATGGGCTTCAGTGTCCATGTGCTCTCTGAAAACTGTACATAAAATCATGTGGTACATGAACATAGGCACTTTGGGGCACAGGGTCAATATTATTAGTCAGAAAGAGTCAGAGAACCCATAAAGTTTAATGTTTGAAAAAGTACTGCATACATACATACCTAAGTGGCATTATCATTTATTTGGATAACCCATAAATCTTTACTAGATTCCAATTCCTTACTCTACATGATTTAAATTATCCTTAAAATTTGTATAAATAATAATTACATAATTTTAAAGTTTCTTCTTGAAACCCTGTTTGTGCCATATTTAAATCAGCCATGTAAATAAACTATCCAACTTAGATAATTTATATACTTACATTACTGACATTATACTTTATAACATCTTTAAAATTTAAATGCCTTGCCTCATGAATGTGAGATCCTAGATTAAATCCCCAGGATCACAAAAATAGAATATATTTTAACATCTCGTACTGTAATAGGTATACATCTGGTTTACCTGTGACATATAAGTTAACTGCTTATTAAAAGCCTAAAAAGTATTTCATAGCTAAATTATAAAAGCCACTATAAAACAGTATGTACCACCTGTTCTAATTTTTATCTTACCTTAGCAATTATTTCAGAAATATTTTTCAGGGACTGCTTGATAGGATATTTGGCCATATCCCACTGGAACCTGGTTATATAAGTAACCAAATCAACTGAAATAAGGGAATACATTAATTACTAAAGAGAAGCAACAATTTTTTTTACAGGTTTTTCATACAGCAATACATTTTAATGCTGAATTCAATACCAAGAACATCGGCAAAGACGTTGTTTCTGAAGTCCTGATTAAATAAATGTGGAAATAGATTAAGCAACATGGGTTAATCAAAATTTACCTTCTAGTCTCTTCTTCTGACTCAAAATTCAATGCTCCTAATTTGACAACTTAATAAGTGGAATATGTACATATCCATGATGTGCCTCATACGTAGGTGAGACAAAGATTAAGAAATGACTTTGAATTGTCTCCTTGATAAGTTTGATTTGACAAAAGGATTCTTTGACAACATCCCCAAATTGAAAATAAACTTGTCTGTAAAACCATGTGATGACTGTTTCTAAGCCTACAAATCAACAAACTTTGAAACATGAAGTCTTTCACTTTCAAATGAAGGAATAAAAAATATAAAACCAAAGAGACACTTAACAACTGTTGAGTTAGTAATCAAAATAAATTTACCTCTCAAGTTCAACAGGATCAAGGCTAGGAGAAATAAATGTCAAGAGTGACAAAGCTAACTGACAAAAGTAATTCATATCAAAGTATCTCTCTCCTCAACAAGTCTTTACATAATGCCAAGGAGTCAACAGCAGGGATTGTCAACTGCCATTCCATCTACTAAAGATCAATGAAGGTGTCATAAGTTAACATATCTACCTTCTATTCTGTTCTAAAAGATTAACAGAAATAACAAGCAATTGGATTAAGATAATTACAATAACAAAAATCAAGAATAAGTTACTATATTGTAACTGATTAAATATTTATTGAGCATCTATTACTTATAAGGAGAATAAGACTACAGGAACAATAGACTAAAAAACCAGTATTCTTATCATTGAGGGCAATGTAGTTTAGAATTCAAGTAAAAATATCAACAAGGAGGTCAAAGCTGTCTGTATGAAGTCATTATTATACAAAGCAAACTGTGTAAATATTAGCTTGTAGCTAGAGAGATGCCAGTACACTATTTTATGGGTACTAAGAAGTCATACTCAAATTTGAGGGGAAGAGGCATTGCTCTGTAATAAAAATTAATAATTTCTATTCTGAGGCCTGAGCAGTTAGATGCTATTAAATATAAAAAGCTAGGGAAGGGCTAGGGATATAGCTCAGTTGGTAGAGTGCCTGCCTCGCAAGCACAAGGCCCTGGGTTCAATCCCTAGCACCGCAGGAAAAAAAAAAAAAAAAGCTAGGGAAGACAGCAGGTAACCAGAGAACAATGCTGATATATATAATGTGAAAACCTACTTATAAACATAAGTTAGCAAACATTCCAGAAAGAGTGAAGATACAACTTTGTAATACTGCTTTTGCAGAAAAATCAACATCATATCATAGATTATATATTATGTAAGATTATCTTATATGAGATTGTATTTCAGGGGACAGGATATAACTGGCAATATCAGTAGTAACAACTGTATTTTAATGGCTTTCTGTTGTATTTAACATCCTTATCTATAGATTGGTTTTACATTTTTTTGTTTTTTTAGCTATGTCATTCATTTTACCTAAGTTAATAATTACAGAATCATGAAACATTAACTTACCTCCATTAGCCAACAGATTCTCCTGTACTTTGTCTTTACTGTCCTCCAATACGTCAGCCATGTACTGAGCCACTTTCTTAACCACCCTGGGGAATAAAAAAACCAACACCACCATTTTCAGGGAAAAAACTATAATCCATGCTATACAATGAACACATTACACAAAGACATGAATTTAACTGTATATATATTCCCATTACATACATCTATATAACAGAGAAGAAATGGTTGTACTTTACACGTAGTAGTTTAAGGATAAAACAGACCAAGATTTTGTTGCATGCAAATATCAATTAAGTAAGTGTAGGGTTTTAAGGAGACTATGGGCAGTGGTTATTAACCTGGAAAGGAAGTAGGGGAAAACTAGAGAAAAATAGTCTGTAAATAGCCATAAATTATATGCTGAGAAAATGAACAACGGATCTGACTGCAAGGGTCAAGAACAAAAGAGGAGGCAGGGAATTGGCATTAACTGACAATCTACTACGAGCCGGACACTGTACTTTCACTCAGAATGAAACGACTATGTGAAGAAGGCTGGGGTCCTACATTTACTTATTCAGAGCAACTACTATTTGCAAGGAGTTACACAACAGAAGAAACCATACTGCCAATGTCACAAAGGCACTTAGATCTGACCTTGTCAATCTCTTATAAGAAAGATAATGAAGAATAAAGAAAACAAGTGACTTGTCCAAAGTCACAGGACCCATGTTTCTATTGGTCCTTGACTCTTGGGGTTCTTTTTTCCTTTCCTTGGCAGCTTCTAGATCCTGGTAGAATTCAAAATTACAAAATCACTACTTCCAGTGCTTAAAATCTAACTGGAAAGATACAAAGATACATAAATGACTAACAATTTGAGTTAAGTGCCAGTTGAGGTTACAGACAGAGAAGCATTAAAAAGGGGGGATCAGTTCCAGTTACTATAATCGAGAAAGACTAGCAGTTCAGGATATGGGCAAGGAAGGAAAGGATGGCTGCCTGGGAACAAAGAGCATTGTTGTCACAGGGTATTATCTGCATCAAGACAAGAAGAGGCGAAAAGCATGGGCATTCAGAGAATGGTGAGGGTAAGATTGACAGGAGCCAACATGCTGAGGAATTGAGGGCTTATGCTAGGAAGTAGGAGGAGAAGAGTGCAGATAGCTCTCCTCAATGCAGACTCCAGACAGGGAAACGACATGATCAAAACAGATCTTAAGATACACACTAAGCTCAACTGCTGGGAGAGGAAACTGGAAGACTTGTAATGGTATAAACATGAACCAGTAAGGGCCAGGAAAATATGACAAAAGGACTAAACTTCAACGACAACCCTATACTGAGTGATCTTCAAACTTAAGTAGAACAATTTCAGAAACAATGAAGCAAGCCCCAAGTCTTCAATATGCTGAACGTGGGGCTATGTCTCCATGATCGCCCTATGCATCTCTAAGAGTATCTATGCCAATGCATGCAGTCACCTTTAAAAAAAAATCTAATGACTAGATTACTGAGAAAGTATAGACTATGGCCTTCTCAACATATCACTATGTTCTGACTTAAAAGCTGAAACATTTGGGTCACTGGGCTACCATCTGTCAATGCCACCAAGGTCTAACAACCATAGGATCTTTAAGATTCTCATATCTTTCAGGTAGAATAAAAAAGATGGTGTTTGCAGAGCAGCATAGAAAAGAAGAGCTGACAAACACTGCAGGTAGCTTTCAATTCTACTGACCAAGCTCACTACATTTGCCCCATGTTGACTTTTCAGATCCCTTTTCTAAAAGATTTTGGCAAACTTTAAACTATACTTAGGATACCATTGACAAGACCTATATAAAACCATCAAGGTCAGTCAGGTATAATGGCAGATGCCTGTAATCCCAGCAACTCAGGAGGCTGAGGCAGGAGTATGTCAAATTCAAGGCCAGCCTTCATAACTTAGTGAGACTTTATCTCAACATAAAAAATAAAGAGTTGGGAATATAGCTTAGTGGTAGAGCACTCCTGGGTTCAATCCCCATAACCAATTAAAAAAAGAAGTCATCAAGGTGATAAATATAGTTCCATATATAATGTTAATAATTATATTACCAGGAACTTCCTTTCTCAGTGTCTCTGGTTGTCATGACCTGAAACTACAATGAATGAGGTAGATGGAACCTCAAGGAAGACAACTGCCTCAGGGATTGCAACTAAAAATAAGTTTCTTCATGCTCTTTTTTAATTAAAAACCTGTAACTGGTCTAGAGGTATAGCTCAGTGGTGGAGTACATGCTTAGCATGCTCAAGGTCCTGGGTTCCATCCCCAGCACCAAAAAAAAAATTAAAAAGAGAGCCCTTATAATCCAGAAATCAAGAGACTATTTTCTTTTGTCCTTTGAGTATATCATCAATAAGTATTTTCATGACATTTACAATAATTCATAAATTTACTCTGTATGAATATATGGAATTAAAATCCTAAATGTAATCTGCTACTTTTTAACTTCTCTTTTCCATTTTATAACCAAGAGCCTGGCCTCATTTAAGGCTTTTAATATCTCCTGACTAATCTACTGTAAATCTGTCTCCTACAGGACTTTCTTGCCTCCAATATTAAAGACCACCTCTTCAACATTAGGTCTGTTTACCTCCTTAGGTTAGGTTAAAAGATTCTCTCTGCAACCCTGATGTTAGCTTCTATGGCCAGAGCGGTTGCTTTATGATGATTCTAATTAATTCAGAAAAGTATTAACAGCATAAATAAGAAAATTGCCTGCACAGAGTTCTAGGAAATATTCCTTCTATTCAAGTCTATTCCCTTAAAAATCTAAATGATTCTCCAAAATTCTGAATTTTACAAATGACAAAATTTACCTAAGCCATATGTATCTGAATGATCTGTCAAAGGAATTCTTATTGATTCCACCAATTAGTCAAAATGCAAAAAGTTATACCCATGCTAAAATACAGTTTAGAAAACTTCTACTCATAAGTCTCCCTACTATTTAACTACATAGATGAATTTACTCTTTCAGCTGCTTGTGAGTAGTTCAACTGGTTTCAGAGTTCTTAGTTTAAGTTCTTTATGTGAAGGTCTGTTTAATTCATTACGCTGTTTTGTGCTTTTGTACCTTTTATCCTTCCCTTATGGTATTGTCTCATAGCTCCAGTAAATAATTTCTATCTCCTACATTTTTATTGGGTACAAATGTTTTGATAATTATAGTACTGGAATTTATAAGGTTGGTGGGCTAGGATCAGTTCAAAATGTTCAAATTATCTTGTTCCTAGTGACTACACCCAGTATATTGCAGGTTCTTAATAAATATATGTTAAATGAACAGACCAAGATAACATAAAGTTTTTCCTTCACTGTAGGCAACCCATTACTGAGACTGAGATCTAGCCACATCTCTGAACTGCTTCTTTGCCCCAGCAAGAAGCCACAGATGTTGACTTCATCTAGCATTCCTGACCCACCCCTTCGCTGGTCTTTGGTTTGGATTGTGTCCCTCCTTAGCAGCTCTTCTGGCATGCCACTGTCATCCATTCTCAGCACTTGGCTGACCCAGCATCTGTTCTGTTCTTATTGAATGTTGTGTGAGGGAGAAAGGCAGGCAGGAAATTTACTATTTCCACTCTATCACAGGGTTACCTTTAGGGAGTGATTGAGTGGGTATCTAGAGGAAGATAGAGAATGAAGTGGGTGGAGGTGTTTGAGTTGTTTGTATGAAAGACTGAGCAGATCCAGCAGTGATTGCCAATGGGAGTCACAGTTATGCACCACAGTGTCCCCCTGAGTTTTTAAGATCAGAGGGCACCATCTACTAAAATATCAAAAAATGAAATGTTCCTCCCATGGGGACTTTTATACTTTGAGAATAATTGTTCTCATTCGTGGGTAACATGTAGTGTGGAAATGAAGAAGTTAGTTTCAGCAGTCGCATCTCTGGATTAGTTTCTTTTGCACTTCTTGGATTGTAGCCTGTGTTAGTAAAACCAGCACAAAGATGTCTATACTGGTGAACACTTGCCAGTTCAGATCATTTTAATTTTTTTCCTGGAGCTGTACAAAAGGTAGTTAGAGGGTGAGAGAGTGAGATTAACTTTTGTCTCATTCCATTTTTTTTTTTTGTACGTATGTGTACCAGGGATACTTTATCACTGAACTACATCCCTAGCCTATTTTATTTTTAATTTTGAGATAGGTTCTCACCAAGTTGCCAAGACTGACCTCAAACTTGGAATCCTCCTGTCTTAGCCTCCCAATTAGCCGGCATTAGAGGCATGTATCACCATGCCTAGCTTGAGATTGACTTTTTGAAAGAACTTACAAACTGTGAATTTTGGAAAAAGAAGTTTGGGTTTGTTATTTTGTTTCAGTTACACAAACTTAAAGTATGGTTTCAGGTAAGCATTCCACTCCTACCCCCCCAAAAAAAGAAGAGAAAAAAATGAAAATATGACTTTCAGATGTTGTGTTATATCCTTTTAAGCATTCTGATTTCACTAATGGTATTTATTGGGTTACTGACAAGATAGGTTTACTAAATGGGGTATGTTGATTGTTATTGTAAATGGAGTTTAGATAAATAATGGTATAAACATAACAGAAGCATATTTCTTGTTCATGTATCATTTGTGGAGATGTGAACAGGTCAGCAGACAACTCTCCTCCAGTCATTTGGACATCCCAGCAGCAAAGACTCTGCCATATATAGACTTCCAAGGTGGCCCTGGTTTTTCCTTTTTCTTTTTTTCCTCCTTTTTAGACAGTTCTTCTATAGGAAAGAGAAGAGCTGAGCATGATAGAAATTTTATGAGCCAAGTTTGGAAGCAGTATGTATAATTTCTATGTATATTCCATTGATTAGAATTGAGTTGCATGGTCATATCTAAATGCAAAAGAGTCTAAATAATGTAGTTGTTTAACGTGGATTCCTTAGAAAATAGAATTAGAGGCAAGGATTAAATGTTAATGATTTACTTGAGAGAGAGAAGTATGCCAAATAGGGGCAGCAAGAATGAGAGAAAAGAGAAGTGAGGCAGGAAGTAGGGTAAGTAATGCAAGGTACCATGCTCACTATTCCTTCACAACAAGCTAAAAGAGATAACATGTTACTCAGCAGGCCAACCTACCTGGACAGGCTGCATGGTAAAATCATGATTCAGATCATTCGATTGGAATAAGGAAGGGTCCTGTGATTTGAATGTCCCCCCATTCATGTGTTGAAACTTAATTGATAATGTGATAGTACTAGGTCATGGGGCCTCAAGAGGTGATTACGAGGGCTTTGCCCTTATGAATGGATTAGTGACCTTATAAAAGGGCTTGAGGAACTAGCTCGTCCCTTTTACCCTTCTCTCTTCCACCATTTGAAGACCCAGGACTTATACCCTCCAGAGAAAGCAGTGTTCAAGACATCATCCTGGTAGCACAGACTAGTGCATTGAGACTAGACACTGAACTTTCTGGAACTTTGATCTCGGGTTTCTCAACCTCTAAAATTGTGATAAATAAAATTTTCTACTTTATAAATTATTCCACCAGTATCAAGTATTTTGTTAAAGCAGCATGAGCCAACAAAGGCAAAGAGAAATAGAATTTATCTATTTTACTTCCTCATCTTTTATTTCTTTGTATTGAAAATGGATTTTCTTTATTGAATGAATAAAAACAATTTTTTGTCAAAAAAAAAAAAGTTCAAATTATGTGAAATCTTCCAGGTGTAGGCTGTGTGCTTTAAATTAAGCCATATTTTGGTTATTCCAAACACACTCTCTCCAGTAGGTTCACCTTACTACAACTTATCTCTTCTTATGTTAATAAAATTATATTTTTAGTTTGTAATATTTGAGGAGGGTGACAGGTGGTGTGTATGAGCTTTATATCTCTACTTACTTAGGCTCTCTATTCTTACTACTAAATCTGCCTTTGACTCTTGGATTTCATAAGAGCTATTTTGAAATGATCTAAGATAGAAAATGTAGCCCCCTTCTTTCCACCTTACAGTCTCCACCTTGATTTAACATTTTTATGTATATAACTGTGCTTAAAGTTAAGACCTTATTAGAGTTTACTGAAGATGGTGGTACCTGGGCTAATACTGCACAAAGTGCTGGGATGAGTCTGGGTTTATTACTTATAGAACAGGTTCCTCTGAAGGGATATAAAGTACCATCAAGCACTTTGAGTTTTAGGCTGTAGCCAATAGTTTGTACTCTGGTGAGTAGTTTTGTTATTTAAGTATTTGTTTATGGTTAAGCATAGTGAGGTATCTAATTCCAGTTTGTGTCTTAGCTATTGTGTGTTCACATATATTAAGGTTACTCTTATAGTTTTATTTTAACCAAAGTTTTCCACAGCTTACCTAGGGCTTAACTTTACTGTGATACATTTAAAGGACATTTTATGCCAAGTTGTATTAATTTGGATTACTTGTATGACTGCAGGAGCTAGCACAAAGTTTACCACCCTATTATAGTATGACTTAGTTGAACGTTTGTTCATATTGCTTAATCTTAACCACTGCTGTATCCCGTGAGGGTGTGATTCAGCAAGGTGTTATGAGCCACTACAATAGTGGACTTGAAACCTGCTCATTTTGATATAGAGAAAATTCTTATTGAGGTGAGAATATTTGCATGTATAATTCTACTATAAATTAATAAAAAGTCCAGGATCAAAATTTTATGGAGTTAAAATACTCATCTAAACGTTTTCATGCTTTACTTTATGAATTAAGCTATTTTAACTATCAGAATAAATATGGTTGTCATGAAGTTTTAAATAATCTTGTTTGAGTGCTACGTAAGTATTGGGGTAAAAGTTGGTAAGACTATATATAAAAAAGGGTATGTTCTATTTCACTAAACCTAAAAATCTTGGGAGTTTTTGCAATTTGTAAAGTTGTTTGAGAGTAATACTAGAAACTGCATTATAGTTGAAGTTATAATTAAATTAGAGGGCACTGGTTCACTCCCCCAACAGAGGGTTTGAATTCAAGTACTATGTAAGTATTGGGGCAATAGGTGGTAAATACACACACACACACACACACACACACACGCACACACAATTACACATATACAAAGAGGGTATGTTCTACTTCACTAAGCCTAAAAATTTTTAAATTTTGCAGTTTTTACCTTACTCTAATTGAGGGTTAGACTAGAAACTATATTATAATTGAAGTTATAATTAACTATAAGCTCTTCAAATAGTTAACATGTAAAAGTTCTTGTTTTAGGGATTTGACAAGCATATAGCTTACATGTATCATATATTATTTATATACATTAATGTCACTTTAAGTATTATAAGTAGTATATGAAACTAGACATTAAGTAGTAAGGAGGGGTACAGGGTTTATGGAATAAGCATTATATTAAATAGTTATAACTTAATTTTGAAGAAAAAAGTATCAGCATCTTCAAATAAAATGAATGACATCTCAAGTTCATGGATCAAAGACAACATTGTTAGGATGGCAATACTCCCCAAACTGAATTACAGACTAAACACAATTCCCATCAGAATTTCAGATGACTTCACAGAAACTTGATGTGGCAATCCTAAGATTCATATGAAAATGCAAGAAACCCAGAATGAACAATCTTGAAAAGAAAAATGAAGTTAGTGATTTACACTTTAGGTTTTCAAAACTTACTATGCAGCTACAATAATCAAGATAATGCAGTACTGGCAAAGGATAAAAACAACAGATCAATAAAACAGAATTGAGAGTTCAGAAACAAGCCCTCATAATTATGTCCAACCGATTTTCAGTAAGCGTGCCAAGACAGTTTAATAAACAATAGCAATTTTCTTTTTTGTTTTCTTCTTGGGTGGGGTGGGGCGGTTACTGGGGATTGAACTCAGGGGCACTCGACCACTGAGCCACATTCCCAGCCCTATTTTGTGTTTTATTTAGAGACAGGGTCTCACTGAGTTACTTAGTGCCTCGCTTTTGCTGAAGCTGGCTAGGAACTTGTGTTCCTCCTGCCTCAGCCTCCTGAGCTGCTGGCATTACAGCCATGCATCACCGCGCCTGGCTAACAATAGCCTTTTAACACAAGGAGCTTGGACAACTATTACAGAGATACACATTAGCCCTTATACTTTTTTTCTTCCTTGAACTGCTGGGGATCAAATCCAGGACATGCTAGGCAAACACTCTACCACTGTTGGACAACAGATGTTCACAAACCAGAGAATGAACTTGGACCTCTATCTTACACAATATACACAAATGAAATCAAAATGGAAAGACCTCAATACAAAATCTTTAACTATAAAACTCTAGAAGAAAATATAGATGTACACTGTGACTGTTTTCTAGATATAATACCAAAAACACAAGCGACAAAGGTAGACAAATTAGACTTCATTAAAAACTTTCGTGCTTTCTAGGGCAAAATCAACAAAGTAAAAACAAGGTAGGTGCAGTGGTGTACACCTATAATCCCAGCCACTCAGGAAACAGAGGCAGGAGGATTACAAGTTTGAGGTCAACCTGGGCAACTTAGGAAGACCCGGTCTGTAAATAAAAAATAAAAAGGGGCTGGATGTGGTGGAACACACCTGTAATCCCAGAGACTCAGGAGGCTGAGTTAGGAAGATCTGAAGTTCAAGACCATCCTTAGGAACTTAGCAAGGCCCTAAGCAACTTACTGAGACCCTGTCTCAAAATAAAAAATAAAAAGGGCTAGGGATGTGGCTCAGTGGTAAGGCAACCCTGGGTTCAATCCTTAGTACCAAAAAATAAAAAGTAAAAATAAAATAAAAAGGGCTAGGGATATGGCTCAGTGGTAGAGCATTACTGTGTTCAATCTCCAGTATAGATGAAGAAGGGGTGAGGGAGGAGGGGAAGAAGGGGGAAGATAAGGAGGGAAAAGGGGAAGAAGAAAAGAAAGAAAAAGAAAAAGAAAAAGAAGACAACCCACACAGTGGGAGAAATTATTTGCAAGTCCTATCTCATAAAGGACTTGTAGCTAGAATATGTACAGAAAACTTACAACTCAATAATAAAAAGAAAAATAAACCAATTAAATATGGGCAAAGGATCCAAATAGACATTTCTCCAAAGAAGAAAAAAATATGGCAAATAAATACATGAAAAGATACTCAGTATCATTAGTCATCAGGGAAGTGCAAATCAAAAACACAATGAGACACTACTTCATATCCACTAGGAAGGGTATAATCAAAAAGACTGATAGTAGCAATATGGAGGAATTACAACCCTTAAACACTGATGGTGAAAGTACAAAATAGTGTAGCCACTTTGGAAAATAGTACAGCAGTTCTTCAAAAGGAACCAAGTGACATAGAAATTCCACTCCTAGGTATATACCCAAGAGAAAAGAAAACATATGAGCACATAAAAACATTGCATGCAAATGTTCATAGCAATATTGTCCATATAAATCAAAAAGAAGAAACAAACTGTCCACTTAGCTGATGAGTGGATTAAAATCAAATGGATTATTTGATAATATTATTTGATGATAATGGAATAGTTTTATTTGTTAATAAAAAGAAATGAGATGATGATATGTGCTATAGCATGGCTAAGATTTAAAAACATTATGCTAACTAATAAAGCCAGTCACAGTCAGGTGCAATGGTACATACTGTAACCCCAGACTTGGAAGGCTGTGGCAGGAAGACAAGAGATTCAAGGCCAACCTGGTCAACTTTAGCAAGATCCTATCTCAAAATAAAAAAAATGTTTAAAAAGACCAGGGGTACTGGGGATGTAGCTCAATGGTAAAATGCCTGCCTAGCATGTACAAGGTCCTGGGTTCAATCCCCTGTACCACCCCCCACCAAAAAAAAAAAAAAAAAAAAGTGGGAATGGGTGGGGAACAGCCCCATGGGGCTATAGTTCAATAGTAGAGTGCCCCCAGCTTCAATCCCTAGTACTACCAAAAAACAAACAAAAAAACACAATCACAACAGACCATGTACTACATTCCATTTATATGAAATGTCCAGAACAGGCAAATCTACAGTGTCAAAAAGGAGATCAGTGGGTGGTGGGGGCAGAGAATGAGTACTGATGGGAATAGGAGCATGTTTTACTGAAGGAGAGAGAATGATAAAAATGTTTTAAAACTGATTGGAATAATAGTTGCATAACTCTGTGAATATATTTAACAAAACTGAAGTGTACACTTTAAATAGGTAAACTATATGACATGTAAATTACCTCAATAAAGATATTAAAATATTATTATTTTCATTCTCCAACAGGTATATTTTCTTGTATATAAACTTCACCTTCATAAAATTGCTTTATAAAGGAAAAAAGTCATTACTTTCTAAAACCATTTCTATAAACCAAGTACACATGTGATGACAAGTCCAACATCCAGGGAGTTTGATAATAATGTCTCTCCTTTTGCTCTACTACATGCATATAAGTACATTACCCTTCTACAAATGCATCCAGTTTGGCCAGTTCATCTGACAAGCCAACTAAAACATCCAGTGTGCCAACCTGGAAAGGAAAGATAGCATTTTGTTATTTAGCTTTCATCCCTCCCCACCTTTTTTACAAGATTATACAATATCTTGATTTTAAGGGTCCACAAATCTTAAATTCTTTATGTTTTATTTTAAAACATGCAAGTGTAGTAAAAAGATGTTTGTCAGACATTTCAAATCTATTTATATGTATAAACTAATACTTGGATTCATGGGTACAAGCACCATTTAGAATGTGAAGACTTTTTGAGGCAGCCTATACTGGTGACAATGGGTCATTCGAAGTCCTGCTCTACAACATGGATCTTTAAGCAAGAGGTCCATGGATGTGAGTCAGAGGGTCTGTAGTGGAACCTCTATGCAAAATTGCATGCAAAAGATCCTATCTTGGAGGAAACATCCTATTCAAATGGAATGCAAACTCCAAAAAAATCAAACACTGAACACATTCAGTATGTCTTCGATGAATTCTGCATATGATTGCTTCACTTGGTTAACTAGCAAACTGTAAATATCACCATCTTTTCCATTCTTTACAAAAGTCCATTAAACTAATTACCAGCAACTTGATCAACTGATTACTGGCAGCCTGTTTCACATTGAAGTTGCTAGATTACTGCTCTAGCATCAGTAGATCAATCAGATCAGAACAGAATTGTAAACAGATTAAATGGATTAAATAATGAGGTTAGATTTGGTTAATTAGTATGATTAAGTAGGTACCACAGTAACACATTTACAGTGTTAGCAGAATATCAATTTATTAACAAAAAATTAATTCACTGGGTTATTTAAAAATATATATTATTGGACTGGGGCTGAAGCTCAGTGGCAGAGTGCTTGCCTAGCATGTGTGAGGCAGTGAGTTCCATCCTTAACATCACATAAAAATAAATAAAATAAAGGCATTCTGTCCATCTACAATTACAAAAAAAAATGTTAAATGTACATATTACTGAGATTTTCACTTCTGAAAATCATATTTTAAAAAGCACAAAAAAGTCTAGGAAGAAAAAACTGTTCTTTAGTTTTGGCAGTTATAACATCTCAAAGAAAAAGAAACACTTTAAACTATGTCAATAACTAGAGATGAGAGGGTTTTCTCCTGAAGGAACTGGGTATCTCATTTCTACCAAAAAAAAGAACTGGCCCCTCCTGATTACAAACTATTTGATTACACTCCTGATTACATTTGCACAGTACAGCTTTACCTTTAAGTCAGGAATGTTGAACTTGGAAGAAATAGCAAGATTATTGTTCTTTGAAGTCGCCGCATGCAGTTTCTCCCATGTTTGCTGACAGGTTTTCTCCCCAGGAGCCGATATAAGCCAGAATTCAGTCATGTTTGTTACCAGGTACTTCTTTGGAAATCAAGAAAAAAGCTATAATGTAAAATAAAGCAAACAAACAAAAATCCTTTAGTATCATTCATTTCTAAAATGTTTCAGTCACAGGATAAATGATAAAATGTACCCCACAGACCACAGCCCATGGTGCTACTGGGAGGTGATGGAAGCCTTTAAGAGGTAAGGCCTAGGGGCTGGGGTTGTGGCTCAGTGGCAGCACACCTGCCTAGCATGTGTGAGACACTGGGTTTGATTCTCAGCACCACATATAAATAAACAACAAAAAAAAAGGTCCATTGACAATTAAAAAAAAAAAAAGAGGTAGGGCCTAAATGGAGGAAGTTATATCACTGGTGTAGTGCCCCTGAAGGGAATATTGGAACTGTGGCCCCTCCTGCCCTTTCTCTCTCTCTAAACTGGTGTCTTGTTAAGTTGCACAGGCTAGCCTCAAGCCTCAAACTCCTAGACTCAAGCAATTCTCCCACGCAGCCTCCCAAGTGGATGGAACTATAGGAGGTGCCACTGTGCCTAGCTTCTCCCTTTTTGCTTCCCACTGCTATGAACTAATCAGGTCTCCTCTGCCATGCACTCCCACCATGATATATTGTGCCACCACAGGCCAAAGCAATGGGGCCATGTGACCATGGACTAGAACCTCCTAAACCATGAGCCAAAAATAAACCTTTCCTCCTTTTAAACTGATTCTCCCAAGTATCTGTCATAGTGACTAAAAGCTAAACAAACCTGTTTCAAAACTAATTCAACACTGGCATATGATATCAAACAAATTTACTTATCTGGAAGTAAATAATATCAGTGATTTATTTGTGATACTAAGAAAAAGAAATGATAAAGACCTAATACAAGGGGCTGGGGATATAACTCAAGGACAGAGTGCTTACCTAGCATGTGTGAGGACCTGGGTTCAATCCCCAGAACCAGGGGGAAAAAAGACATAATATATAAATTACCTAACGTGTTTAAAATTATATAACATCCTAAATAGGATTATTCAAGAAGTGAGACTACCCAAAATACCAGCCAGCAAGGTTCATTCAACCAAATCTGAGGGCCACAAATGTATAGGTCTACCTTAAACTTAACATATACAAACAAAATGGGAAAAAATTTTTAAAGCTGGGCATAACTTACCTCTGAGAAAGACTTAATTGAATCAGTGCATTTGAACAGTAGTTACCAAATAAATCTGCCACACTAACTTAGAAGTAGTCAAATTGATAATTATCCATATTTGACCTAGAGGAATCTCCTCAAATCCCCCACGTTCTTAGTTACAATCAAACATTTGCAAAAAAATAAAAATTTTTTAAAAAGTCTTGCTAATCTACCTGGTTTTGTTCAAATATAAGGTTGGAGGGAGGAGTAAAAACAATAGTACTGAATCTGAGTGACAGAAGCAGTTGTGGATACTCCTTCACAAAGACTCCCATTAAAAATACATCCAACTCTTTTCTATAATCTTTTTTCCTTCCTCTTCCTTCCTCTCCCCAAAAACACACAGGATCGAGGAGTGGGGATGGCGGGACAAGATAAATCTACTTAGAATATAAGTAGGTAAAGCACACATCACAAAATAACTCATAAAAACGAAAAAATTACAGTATCATTTTCCACTCCAAAGCCTTCATGAGAACTAGCATAAACTCCCTACCACCACTGCCCATTTAACCTCTCCTGAAACTGGACTCCATCTCTGTAAATTAAACATATAGCTATCCTAAGAACAAAATCAGATAATGAATGAGAAAGAACTTTATATATTTTCTTCAAAATATAAAGGATTATAGTTAATCATAATGGACTTTCATAATTTCAGTAGCCCATTTTTTTTTTTTTTTTCCTTTTTGGCAGTCCAAGGGATTGAACCCAGGGCCTGTGCTTGTGAGGCAAGCACTCTACCGAGTTACATCCCCAGCCCCCTCAGTAGCCCATTTTAATGAAAGTAATGTTGTCTACTCTTTACGGCATCATTAAAATAAAACTTAAGCTGGGTGGGGGTGATGCTCACCTGTACTCCCAGCAACCCAGGATTTTATGTAAGAAAAACATCTGACTGTAAGTGTAGCTCAGAGGTAGAGCACTTGCCTAGCACGTCCAAGAGCTCAGGGGGGAAAGGAGGGAGGGAGGGAAGTAAGGAAGAAAGTGAGGGAGGGAGGGAGAGAGAGAGAAGAGGAGATGGATGGATAGATGGATGGATGGATGGATGATTGATCAATCTGGGGCAAACAGCAAAATGTTAATAGCTGTTAAATCTAAGTAGTAGATGCATGGATGTCTGTTAATCTGCAATATTTGAATTGTTCTGTATATATGAAATATTTTTAAAAATCTCAAACTGTTATAAGAATGTAATCATGAGATAAATTATAACAGCTTGGTAAATTTATAAAGAATAAAATTTTAGTGAGTATCAAGTGGAATATTCAGAGACCAGAATAATCTACCAAATTAATTCTCCTTTAGGGCCAATATGTTCAATAAAACTAATTGTACAATGTTGCAAGGATAGAGGCTTAGACTATACCTATATTAACTCCAAAACCTATTCAGGAAGTTGCCTTTTACAATTAATTCCTGATGAAATCAGGACCTATTTGCTGCCTTCCTGTCATCTGGTTTCTATTCTCCACTATACCTGAGTCACCTTACCAAAGCTGCTCCAATAACCGCTACCCTTTTCACTTTCCTTTGGCTATTTTGGCCTTAGCTATTTCCCTCTGGTTTCCTCTATCTAATACTCTTGCACTTAACTGAATCTAGCTATTTAGCTCAAACACCAATCACAATATTTTAAATTTGTCAGTTTATCAGAGGATCCAATGGCATCTTTAAATGTCTGTTAGTAATTCAGATCCTCTAAAGTAACTATGATTTTTGGAAAACTGAGTTTTTACTACATTATTTTATACAACTAGTTCTGTTGAAATGTATTTGATGACACATTTTTATACCCCTCCTCCCCATTAAAATGGCAGATAATGAAGTCAAGTGTTACAATTCTTCCTGACAACAATATTAAATTATTTAAACTGCAGCTTCTTCAAAGACTGTAATAAGCAGGACAGAGGGGCAAAATCCTGCAATCCCAGCAATTTGGGGGAGTTGAGCCAGGATGGCAAGCTCCAGGTCAACCTAATGAAATCCTGTCTCAAAATTAAAAAAAAGAGAAGAGCTGGGGATGTAGCTCAGTGGTACAGAACACATGGGTTAAATTCCCAGTACCACCACCACCACCAAAAAAAAAAAGGTGCCCCTATGTTTGGTACTGTGCTACATACTTCTCATACATTACCTTAGTTAATTCTTATAACCACCCTATGAGACACTCAGAGATTAGTAATTTATCTAAGGCCACACAACTGGCAGATGGGATTCAAATCCAGCTGTGTTTGACTATAAAGGCCACATTGTCTTTATTGTGTCAGGCTAGGAAAGAAGAGTGCTCTGCAGTCACACACGCCTGAAGTCTTCCATTTGAAGAGAGATCTACAAGCAAGGTGGAACCCCTTCACTCTATGTTTAGCTCCAAGTTCAGAGCATCCTGGAAGTCTAATGAATTCTGCTACATAAAATGTTTCCAACTCCTTTCCCTTTTATTTTCACCCAGGAGCATTACAAGTTCTAAAATAGTTCAGAACCTGGCATCCAAAACTATCCTACCTCCTAAAAGGAACACAACAGTTACTCCACACAAAAAGACAAAACAATTTAGAGATTCAAGGGACCTAAACTAAGATCACAGAACAACATAAACTTTGGAGTCTCACAAGAGTTAAAATCCTAACTCTACCCCTTAAAAAGTTCTCTCATGTGCAAATGGAAATCCCACAAACCTCTTCGCAAAACTGTTGGAAGGAATAAATGAAATGATGATTAGATCTTTCTGGAGGTAACTGTATTAACTGTGTACCTACCCCATTCTCCCTCTCAAGCTCTCCCCAGTGCCCCTAGAGGAAAACATCCTGTTTACTTACACCTTATAAATGTGCACTTATCACATATCCCCCCACCGAGCTTTTTTTTTTTTTTTTTTTTTGGCGTTGCCATGGAACCCAGGGCCTCACACTTGCCAAGCACATGCTCTATCACTCGGCTCCACCCCCAGCCCTCCCCTCATTTTTTATAAAGCACTTCTTTTCTACCTGACTGGAAAATGCTAAAAGGTCATCAGCGTATCTTTTTTTCTGTAAACCCAAAGAGCCAGTAAACACAATTCTGGCCATGATGAAATGCTGTGAACCTATTTGCTGCCCTCCTGTCATCTTGTTGAATGAATAAATAAAATGCAAATATAACAAAGACTCTGAATCAATTAAAACATCTGATTAGCCAAAGAATAAAGGCCAAGAAAAATATTCAAATCATATATTTTTAAGAGGAGTTTCTATTTTTATTTGAAGTCTTTTAAAAAACAAATTCTTTTAGTTTCTAAATTTAAAAAATATAAAGCTGCAGGTTCCTAAGCCTTTGTCTCCCCGCAACCCAAGGATGAATGTAGTCAAATATATAAAAGAAAGGGTCTGAAGAAAAAATTATCGGTACTTCAGGCAAAGTCCATGACCTCAGTTCTTAGGCACTAAGCGCCTAAGATCAATGAACTTAAGTGCCTAAGGATGAATGATACAAGAACTGCCCAACACAATAGCATCCCTAACGCTTGCAAAAACATATTTTTTTGGTTAGGTTTTGTTTTTCTTTTTTTTTTTTTTTTTGGTACTGGGAATTTAACCCAGGGGCGCTTAACCACTGAGTCACATCTCCACCCCTTTTTATATTTTACTTAGAGACAAGGTCTTACCGAGTTGCTTAGGGCCTTGCTAAATTGTTGAGCCTGGCTTTGAACTCGAAATCCTCCTGCCCCAGCCTCCTGAGCCACTGGGGTTACAGGCATGCACCATGCCCATCTGAGAGTCTTACTAAATTGCTTAGAGCATCACCAAGCTGCAGAGGCTGGCCTCAAACTTGCAATCTTCTGCCTCAGCCTTGGGAGACACTTGGATTAAAGGTGTGTGCCATAGTGCCCAGCTTTATTTATTAATTTTCTGTTTTTAAGCAATGCCCATGGTTAAACTCTTAACATGAGTTGCATTTAAAAAAAATTCTTGAAATTTAAGAACAATTTAGGGCTTGGGTTGTGGCTCAGTAGTAAAGCACTTGCCTGGCATGTGTGAGGCACCGGTTCAATTCTCAGCACCACATATAAATACATAAATAAAGGTGAAAAAATTTTAAAAAGAACAATTTAACCCAGTTGCAAATAAAATTTATCTCTGTAGATACATTTTACTATTTGGGAATACATTTTACTATTTGGAGGTATACTGAACTATTTGGGGAGAAGGGGTGTCAGACAATAAAATCTATGTTGTCAAACATATTTCCCTTTTTCTCTCAGATGCAAGGAGAGAGTCAAAATAGATGGTCACTGGTTATCAACTCACAAGACCTGAACACCTCCACTGTTTCAAATGACTTGTTTTAATTAATAATTATTTCCTTTTGTTTCATCTTGCATACTGGAAATCAAGCATAAATGCACATCATATGCTAAACAGAGGAAAAAATTATCAAATAGGCACAATGATGACAGGTTGGAGTTCTCAAGACTCAGACCCAAGTCTACATTCCTCTCCTGTGTATGTGTATGTGTACAAATGTGTTTATCTCCTGTTGGTTTTCTCAACACTCTAGGCAATTCCAGGCTAAGTGCTGGACACTTCCAAACTGTAACTTCCGCCTGGGCTCTCCTGTAACACAAAGAACTGTACCCCACCAATATCAGTCACTGACTACCTTTCCACTCTGATGTCTCAAAGCACCTAAAACAACATTTCTAGTGAGCTCATCATTCTTTTCCCCAAACCTAGTTCTAATCCAGAGGTCCCTGAGCTAGCACAGGTGTACCTCTGTAACATCAGACAATTAAGATTGTCAAATATTCTAAGTGGACACTGTGGCATGCTCCTATAATCCTGGTGGCTTGTGAATCTGAGGCAGGAGGATCATGAATTCAAAGCCAGCCTAAGCAAAGCAAGGCGCTAAACAACTGAGTGAGACCCTGCCTCTAAATAAAATACAAAATAGGGTTGGGGATGTGGTTCAGTGTTTGGGTGCCCTTCGGTTCAATCCCCAGTACCAAAAAGACTGTCAAATATTCTAAAGGCAGCAGCCAAGACTGATCAGACACTTCCTATCTACCCGCACCAAAGTACTACTTCTCATATATTAACTCATTAACTTATTTAAACAACCCCAGGAGATGGGTAGTAATTACAAGAAACCAAGACACAGAAAATACCGCAGATGAAATATATTATGTAGCATTTTATATATTATGTAGCAAGTTATATACTAGATGAGAGCATATATTATATGCACTTTCTCTATAGACCACTTTTTACTAATATCTGTCTTCTAAATAAACTGCCTGAGAAGGTAAGTAGAAATCATGGTAGTTTTTGCTAACCATGGTATCCTCTCAGTATATGACATAGAGGCTGGCACAGCAGAATCTCAAAGTCTTTGTTGAATATTCTTGAATAAACAAATAATTGTGAGACTTAAGAAAACATAAATTACTTAACTCATAACTGGTGGGCTTCTCAATTTATTTCTTAAATCAACTTTATTGAAATATAATCTATATACAATCATACATATCCATTTTAAGAGTTCGATGAGTTTTTGGCATACATATAGATCTGTGTAACCACTGCTAAAACTAAGATTAAGAACATTTCGAACTAGGGTTGTGGCTCGGTGGTAGAGCACTTGCCTGACGTGTGTTAGGTACTGGGTTTGATTCGCACACATAAATAAATAAATTAAATAAAGGTACATCAACAACCAAAAATTAAAATTAAAAAGAACATTTCTATAGGAGGCCCTGGGTTCAAACCCCAGTATTGAAAGAAAAATAAAATCTATCATTTCTATCAACTCAAAACCTTCCTTCACATCCAGTCCCTCACATCCAGTCCCTGCTCAACTGCCAGCTCTAAACAATGCTGATCTACTTTCTGTCACCACAGATTAGTTTTACATGATCTAAAATTTCACTATTAATGGAAGCATACATCATATACACTTTTCTATCCAGCTTCTTCTGCTGAGCATGTCCTTGATGTTTGTCCATGTTGTATATATCAGCACTTCATTCTGTTTGATTGCTTAAAACAGCACTGCATGAATATACTACAATTTATCTGTTCAGTTATCGATGGACAGCTGGATCATTACTAACTTGATACCATTAAGGAAAATGACACTGCCAGACATGGTGGTGCACACCTGTAATCCCAGTAGCTCAGAAAGTTGAGGCAGGAGGATTGCCAAGTTCAAAGCCAACTTCAGCAACGTAGTGAATCCCTGTCTCTAAACAAAATACAAAAAAGGGCTGGGGAAAGAAAAAAAAAAAAAAAAAAAAAGGCCAGGGTTGTGGCTTGGCTCAATGGTTAAGAGTTCCTGGGTTCAACCCCTGGTACAAAAGAAAAAAAAGAAAGGCACTATGAATATTCCTCTACAAAGTTTTTTTGTAAAGATATGTTTCCATTTCTCCTGAGTAAACTTCTAGGAACAGAATTTTTAAGTAGAATGATCACGGTATATTTAACTTTATAAGAAGCTGCCAAACTGTTTTCCGGAGTAAATATAATATTCTATATTCCTACTAGCAAGGTATGCAAGCTCCAGGTGTTCCACTTACATTTAGGGTTCTCAGTCTTTTTGTATTTAGCCATTCCAGTGGCTGTAGAGGTATCTTGCATTGTCATTGTAATAATGAAGTTCAGTACCTTTCCATGTTATCAGCCAGTTGCAGATCTTCTTTTGTGAAGTCTCTTTTCAAGTCTTTTGCCCAATTTTTTAAAAAATGGGTTGATTTATTACTGAGTTGTAGAAATTGCATATTGATACAGTTTCTTTGTGATATACATATATGGTATTAGTAAGCTTTATGCCATTATTACAAATACCTGTAGGCTGGGAGTATTGCTCAGTAGTACAGCACCTGCCCAGCAGGTGCAAGGCCCTCCTGGGTTTCAATCCCCAGTACTTCAAAACAAACAAACAAACAAACAACAAAAAAAAAAAAAAACTGAGATAATCAATTTAGAAAAACAAAAGGTTTATTTGGGCTCACTTTTGGAGGTGCCAGTCTATGATCAGTGGTTGGCCACATTGCTTTTAGGCCTGTGATGACACAATGGATCATGGTGGGAGCATGTGGTGGAGCAAAACCACTCACCTTGTGGCCAGCAACAGAAAAAGAGAAAAAAGAAGGAAGGAAAGGGGCATCATTTTTCACAGCTATACCCCACAAGCTAAAAGCCTCTCACAAAGCAGCACCTCTTAAATTTTCTACCACCTCCCAACAGTGCCACACTGGGACCAAGTCTGTCCACATGGAATGTTGTGGGGCCCTAAATATCAAAACTATACAGCCCACACACACATTTATATATTTTCCTCTCAATCTGAGGCTTGCCTTTACTTAATGGTGCTTTTGAATAGAAATTTTCAATTCTGCCAGTGTCTAATGTATCCATTTTTTAAAATAATAGATGCTTTCTGTAGTAGATGAAAAATTTGTCTACCCCAAAGTAACAATTATTTGTCCTGCTTGAAATCTGTTGAGCTTCCTGGGTCTGTATTTATAGCTTTCATCAAATTTGAAATTTTTTCAGCCGTTGTTTTCTTCAAGTATTTCTTCCTGCTCCCCCTCCCTTGAGATAAAATCACTTGTTAAACAACTTGATATTATTCAACATGTCACTGAGCTTCGATTTTTTGGTTTTTTCATCCAGTGTTTCTCTCTGCATCGTTTGGATAGTCTCTTGCTCTCTCTTTCACTTTGCTGAACTTTTCTTTACAGTCTCTAATCTGTCATTC
The DNA here is from genome assembly GCF_902686445.1 of Sciurus carolinensis. NCBI lineage: Eukaryota > Metazoa > Chordata > Mammalia > Rodentia > Sciuridae > Sciurus > Sciurus carolinensis. The sequence goes on from NC_062213.1 coordinate 35,958,671, forward strand.
ATCTCATCCAGTGCGTATTTCACTTCAGGTGCATTTTTCTGTATTATAAGTTCCATTTTTAAAGATCTTCCATTTCTTTCTTCCTTATGTTCATGTCAAGTCATTGAGCATACTTATAATTCACAGTATTATATGGCTGATCACTGGATCTTGCCGTCTTCCTTTTAAAAGTGTTGTACTTTGTTCTGGCAGGCAGTTAAGTGACATGAGGATCAAGCTTGATCTACTCAAGGTTTGTTCTTAAACTCTGTTAAAATAAGTACATGGCTTTACTAATTTAACTTTATTATTGACCTTTGGGGATTCTATTGAATGTCTCAATCCTGTGAGGTCTAGCAATTGTTCAGTTTAAAGCTCTGTAGTCATTCTTTGTTGACCCTCCTCAAGAGAGACCTATATTACTTTCTGGTGTTTTTATGCCCTCTGACAATCTGACTTGCAAATTCTAGCCAGATAAGCCTTCCCCAAACCTAATCTCCTTAAATCAGTAAGACTGACATGCTCTTCTTGGGTTTTGCCCTTGCTAACTATGGTGCAGAGTATGTACAGGAGGGATTGCAGAGCTCACATCACTTGTTTCCTTTCTCTCAGTTCCTCTACTGCTTGCTGTCCACTATCTAAAAGCAGTTTCTTCATAAGTCTTGTCCACATTTGCAGTTATGGTGGGAATCACATCTGGTATCAGTTACTCCACTGCAGTTAGAAACTGAAGCCTCAGCCAGTTGTATTAAATGTATTATTCATGAGGGCTTGGTTTTGCTCTCTAATTGCTATTTATTTCTGAGTGGGAATTCTGCCTCAAACTCCTAGCCTCTCTCAGTCCTATGTTTTACATTTAATAGAAAACAGAATTAATAACAATGAACACCAAAAATTTAACAAGTCTAGGCCGAAAGACTGAATACTGTGTGTGTGAAAAATGGAACAAAACAACGAACATGTATTACTTTGGTAATAAGGGGAGAAATACTCAATTTTCTTTAAAAAACAACAATGGATGCTGCCTGAATAGATGTCACTCATACTTATATATGTGTCTTTAATTTGCAAACATATGGCAAGATATTTTGACTGGCATTCATAAAGCAGGGTGCAGTGACACATGCCTGTGATCCTAGCGACTCAGGAGGCTAAGGCAGGAGGATTACAAGTTCAAGGACAGCCTCAGCAACTTAGTGAGGCCCTAAACAACTTACTAAGACCCTGTCTCAAAATAAAAAATTTTCAAAAGTACTGGCAATATAGTTCAGTAATAAAGTACCCCTGGGTTCAATCCCGAGTACCTAAATAAATAATAAAAGTATTAATGAAGCTATAATACTTTGACATCATTAATAAAAGCTCAAAAATGTGTTTCAGAATATACTGTATCATCACTATCTAAAAATATGCATATCCTTTGACCCAGCTATATCAACTTTAACAAAATAAATAAGGATACAGATAAGCAAAAAACATTAATTTATATATTAAAAAAGTTGTTAATGATTACCTTTTGGGAGTGGCTCATGAATGTTTTTATTTTCATTCTTTGTGCATATTCCTGTTTCCCAATTTTTAAATGACTTATTATATGTAAAAACACACACATAAAATTAACAACAAAGAAAAAAAACCCCATATGAGGGCATTACTCTCATACCTGAAAACAGTGAAAAGTTTAGAAATTATTACATGGCATTATAACAAAGAAATCTGAGGATGATACAAAGCAGAAAGGTAAAGTTGGTTAACAGCAGCTACATCTCAAGCATGAGATCAAGGTTAGTCAACAATCTTTTTATCTCACTAGGAATTATAGCCAGAGAAACCCCAAATGCTAAACTCAGAAAGCACAGTGTAATGGCCAGAGTGCTGCACTGAGAAACTGAAGCCTTGGGATCTAATCCCAGTTCTGAATATTATTGTCTGCAGAAATTTCCTCATTTGTAAAGCAAAAGGATTAGATTACACTATCCAAGATCCTTTTCTGTTCCTATACTCATTCCCTGAATCTACACTGTTAGGCCCAGGACTTTCCTTTTTTCTATTTTCTTATTAAATCCTTCAGGTAAATCAGATGATCAGTCAGGTTTCCAAACCACTATACCAAAACAAGCATTTCCATTATTACACAGTGAGTTCAGTGTGACAAGAAATGCCAATATGCCTTAATAAAATATAGCTAAATGTCCTACCATCATCAAGAATCACACAACAGGAGCTGGCACTGCTGTGGACTAGTGGCAGAGCACTTGCCTAGCATGTGTGAGGCACTGGGTACGATCCTTAGCACCACATAAAAATAAATACATAAAACAATCATTTAAAAAAAAAAAAAGAATCAGGGCTGGGGATATAGCTCAGTTGGTAGCGTGTTTGCCTCTTGAGCACAAGGCCCTGGGTTCAATCCCCAGCACTGCCAAAAAAAAAAAAAAAAAAAAAACATGCAACATCATTAGTTCCATAAACATAAATGATTTTTGTGCTATGAAGTTTAGAAACCATAAACACACACACACACACACACACACACACACACTCCAACATATGCTTTTGAAGCTGAAAAAAAAAAATAAGTCAACAACAATACGTGAAATCAAGTATAGAACAAAATGAAATCTGGGTAAATTCTTGCTTTGCTCAAGAATGTATAACTTAGCCAGGAACAGTAGTGCAAGCCCATAATCCCAGCCACTTGGGAGGCTAAGGCACGAGGATCACAAGTGTGAGTCCATCCTTTGTAATTTAGTGAGATCCTCAAAAACTTAGTGAGACCCTGTCTCAAAATTTAAAAAAATAAAATTAAAAAAAAAAAAAAAAAAGGAACGGGGATGTCACTCAGTGGTAAAACATCCCGGAGTTTAAGCCCCAGTACCAGAAAAAGGAAGAATGTACAATTTAGCTGAGTGTAGTGACACACTGACTATCATCCTTGCTATTTGGGACGCTGAGGCAAGAGGATCACAAGTTCAAAGTCAATATGGGTAACTTAACATCTCAAAATTTAAAAATAAATAAAATTTCTTAAAAGCATATAGAATTTATCAGAGAACAGAATACAAAGGATTTTAAAAGCCCAACATATAATATCAGGAGGGTTTGTGACCACAGTGTTTCCTCTCCAAGGGACAGATGACTGAATAACACAAAAACATATGCCCCTAGCCCTACTTCTTAGAAATAAAACACAAATCCGCCAGTCTCCACTGTCAACACCACTAGTCCTTGTCTGAGTTGTTATCCTTTATCCTTACAATCTTCCTGGACTCTTTATCCATGGGAAGGAGAAAAGAAAGGAAAACCTGGGTCCAAACCTCAGGGACTGCTTACTTACTGTCTCTCTCACTTTAGGGAGTTGAAGGCAGTGAATTATTTTCCTACCACAAATGATTAAAATGTAAAATAAAAACAGTAATGTAGTAACTCACTCAGCAACACAAAAGGTGGGGATGCTAACCCTGAACAGATCTGCTAGCACTGCTTCTGTGAATGGAAGGTACAAGCCTAATTCAAGACAGAGGCAACTGCAGAAAACAGCAGCACCCCAGAAAGTGCCCAACCCTTGACTGATTTTAATGCTTTCAAGAATACTGCAGTCTCTGAAATGCAGTCATCTTTCACAATAAATTAATTTCACAGTAAAATAAGCCTACGAAGTGCCCAATATGCAAACAACATCCTTTCCAGTCCTTTAAAATAGTTAGCCCTCCATATCCAAAGAGGCCACATCTCATGCACTGACCAACCATTGAATGAAAATATTTTGGGAAAAAAAAATTCTGTCTGTGCTGAATATGTACAGACGCTTATCATTATGCTACCTAGGACAGTTAACCTAGAAATAAAGCATATGGGAAAGTATGTGTAGCTTATATGCAGACACTACACCATTTTAGACAGAGGACTTGAGCATCCTTGGATTTTGGTATCCACCAGGGAGTCAAGGAGAGGTTTCTGGAACCAAGTTCCCTCATACACCAAGGGGCAACTGTACCAAGTTTACTAAAGCAGTTTATTTCAACAAGCACGAAGAAAAGGCATGACTCAGATAACAGTAAAATATTACATTGCCTTCCAAATATGTACTTCAACTTTAAATGAAACTGATCAGTATGAAACATTTAACACAAAATACTTATTCATTTAGGTACTGAGGAATGAACCCAGGGATGCTATCACTGAGCAACGTTGTCAGCCCTATTTATGCATATATGTATGTATGTATGTATGTATGTATGCATATATTTAGGTACTGGAGATTGGACCCAGGTGCACTTTACCACTGAGCTATATCCCCAGTCCCTTTTGTTTTTTTATTGTGAGACAGGGTCTCACTAAGTTGCTGAGGCTGATCTCAAACTTGTGATCCTCCTGCCTCAGTTCCCAATCACTAGGATTACAAGCATGCACTACCACACCCAGCCCTTTTTATTTTTTATTTTGACATAGAGTCTGGCCAAATTGTCCAGGCTGACTAAACCTGCAATTATCCTTCCTCAGCCTCCCAGATCATTGGGATTACAGATGAGAGCCACCATGCCCAGTCAAGCCATTCATTTTAAAATTTGGTTGCCATATCCTATCCTAGAAATCACTTACACTGTATAAATGAAAGTAAGAATAACCATTTCCTCCCTAAAGGTAAAAATTTCACCCTTCAAAACAAGCATCTTAAATGGGATTGTGGGAGAGGCTTGCTTTTACTGTAACTTGCTTAAATGTTTCCAATAACTAAAAGGGGAATTTTACCTTTCAGGGAATATTTCCATGATTCATATGGAATGAGATTTTAAAATTGGCACAACATATATTTTCATTAAACAAATTTTAATTCCTATATATGTTGTTTTCAACTGTAACAGTATTTATAAATACTCTATTTCCTACTAAAGACTACCTCAAGATCACTCAATAAATATATTTAAACATGAAAGAAAACTTAAATCTTTAATAGATACATTTTATAAACAACTACAATCTTTTCATACCACAGATGAGAAGAAATAAACTTGTAAAAGGAAAGCCCCGCTTTCACACAAAATGCCTACCATAAAAACTGGAGCCGGGTGTGGTGGCTCACACCTGTCTCAGTGACCTGGGAGGCTGAGACAGGAGGATGGAGAATTCAGTCAGCCTCAGCAATGGCAAGACACTAAGCAACTCAGTGAGACCCTGTCTCTAGATAAAATACAAAATAGAGCTGGGGATGTGGCTAAGTGGTCGAGTGCTCCTGAGTTCAAAAAAAAAAGAAAAAAAAAACGGAAACAAGAGCTAGGGATGTAGTCCAATGGCAGAGCAGCTGCTTGCATGCATGAGGCCCTGGGCTCCATTTCCAGTACAGAAAAGAAAAAAGAAAAAAGAAAAACACACACACACACACACACAGCTGAAACATGTTGCAGGGAGTAATTACACAAAATACAGTGTTGGAAAGTTTCTAGTAATTTCTGGCAAAGCTGGTTGAAATGGCAGATACAGCCAACAGGGAAGAGTTGTATAGCTATTACTGAAAGTCATCATCAGAATCTTCTCAGCTCCCAGAAACTCCCTCTCTGTACAGGCAACTCAGAATGACCCAGGGAGCAAACAGTTCCTTCTGTGCCAGGGGATTCCCTGAATCTACATTCATGGCTCCCCAAATATTACTTCCCTTTTCTTTTGGGTTGGTCATGTATAATCTTGACTGAACCACAGTATGAGAAGGTGCTGGTGTCTCTGTTACAATGTATTTAGGTCTGAAATTTATCAAGTTAAAGAGTTAAAATAAATTTTCCCCTATTCTTAACTCCAGTAAGCTTGAGATTCTGTTAAATGGTTAAGGACAATCACTTATTGAATATGTACTATGTGCAGTGCCCAGCGACAAGCATTTTAATGTTAAGCTTTTTACTTAATTCCTTTAAAGTAGATATAACTGCCCCCACTTGCAAAAAAAAGGGAAGAGTTAATGAAATTGCTTACCCAAGGTCACACAGCTAGTGACTACATTTTATCAGGACTGAAGGGAACATATTTGAGTTATTCAAGCAGCTTTTGAAACAGACAAGTTTCTCAAAGAAATATCAGACTAGTTTCTGTAGTTTCATACTAAAGGGGTTACAGTAAAGTATCAAGAACTGGGCTGGGGATATAGCTCAGTTCGTCACGTGCTTGTGCTTGCGTGTCAAGTCAAGGCCCTGGGTTCAATCCCCAGCACCACACACACACACAAAGTCAAGAACTGAATCTATTAAAATATTACTCTTAGCCTCTGTATTTTCAACACTCAATATTGTTCAACAAGTAAATGATGGAACCACATGCATGTATCCATCTGCAACCAAATGGTAACCCTCTCCTCCAGAAGTCTGGAAGTAAATGGGAGCATTTTGGGTTGTCCCAATGTGAGGATCATTAATCAGCATTTGGTGGATGACATGAGCTACTACTGTCCAAAATGCCAACAGCACCATGCAAAAACACTGAACTATAGGCTGGTTCAAGAAGATAACCTTTCATGGTAAGGTTTATCCATCTGCTAATTAGTTTAATACACAAACAACTTCCCTGTTCACTGATAAGTCTGCTTAAAATACCTCAGAAGTTGTATTAATCTCTTTCTATAAAATAGCACTTCTGCATTCACCTGGCAAGACACCCCTCACTTTTTAAATACCCAGCTGTTATTCTGTCTTTTATCTCATGATATAACCAGAGCACCTAACCTCCTGTCTACCTGGCTCATTTTTAAACTCAATAAATGTATAACATACGTACATATTCACATATCAGAAGCAGTTTTTTCCCCACTGGAAAAGAATTTTGTTTCATTATCAAAAATATAAACTAAAATTCCTAATTCCAAGAACCACTCATGTCAATAGGAAATTTTATACTTCCCGAGCTCTTTCCACTATTTTCACTTTTTTTTTTTTTTTTTTACTTGTAGATGGACACAATACCTTTATTTTATTTATTTTTATGTGGTGCTGAAGATCAAAACTAGTGCTTCACACACGCTAGGCAAGCGCTTTACAACTAATCTACAACCACAGCTCATTTTCATTGTCTTAAAAAACACTAATGACATGAAATGTAGAGCTAGGGATGTATTTCAGTGTTGGAGTGCTTGCCTAACAAGCAGGAGACCCTGGATTCAACTCCCAATACTGAAAAAAATAAAAAGAGAGAAAGACAATTGAATAGGAATTGACTTATAACTAAAATCACATATATTTCTACATCCAAAAGGTAAAAAAGAGCCAGGCACAGTGGTGCACACCTATAATCCCAGCAACTCGGGAGGCTGAGGCAGGAGGACTGCAAGTTCAAACCCAGCCTCAGCAACTTAGGGAGACTCCCTAAGCAACCGCTTAGTTGCTCAGCCCTAAGCAATCAGGGAGGCCCCAGGCAACTCAGGGAGACCTTGTCTCTAATAAGATATTTTTAAAAAAGGGCTCTAAGTGAGATAAGTCAATCTCAAAAAACCAAAGGACGAATGATCTCGCTGATAAGCGGATGACACATAATGGGGGGGGTTGGAGGGGGACAAGAATGGAGGAAGGAGGGACTGTATAGAGGGAAAAGAGGGGTAGGAGGCGTGGGGGGGGGGAAATAACAGAATGAATCAAACACCATTACCCTATGTAAATGTATGATTACACAAATGGTATAAGCCTCTACTTCATGTACAGAGAAACAAGATTATCCCATTTGTTTACAATAAAAATAAATTTAAAAAAAAAAGAAAAGAAAACCGAGCCAAAAAAAAAAAAGGGGGGGGGCTAGTTAAGAGCCCCTAGGTTCAATCCCTGATACCAAAGTGGGGGCGAAACAGAAAAGATGTATCCTTCAGAGAGATCAGAATATGTTCAAGAGGATTGGGGATATAGCTCAGTTGGTAGAGTGCTTGCTCATAAGCACAAGGCCCAGGGTTCAATCACCAGCACAGGGGGAAAAAAGAAAAAAAATAATAATAATAATATGTCCAAGAACAAAATTTAACTAGGAGGTGCTCAGTCAAAACTGTTTTCAGTCAAAACTGTTACTCCTAAGCAAAATCAAGTTCAAAGGAACACTTATGCTAAGGACAGGTTGGCTGCAAGAAGACCCTTTTGCAAATGTTTATATTTGCAGTTTTGTTGTGGGGCCAGTTTTGTTCTTTGACCAACAAAATTATTTCACAAGTTGTGGAAATCAAATTCGTGAAGCCCAAAAGCTTCTTTCTGGATTGCAAAAATGTAAATGATGGTCCTAAGACTTATACACCAAAAAATGAGCATTTCCTGTCCAGTTTTAAAAGCACTTAGTCTAGCCACAAAGCTCTCAACATTTAGTTAGATCCCAAGTACTAACTAAATATTTTGGTTTCTTGAAATTTTATATAGTCTCTGTAAAATATAGCAAAAAGGGAAAGAAATCCCAGAGTTCTGCAATACAACCCTGAGGCTCCATCTTCAGTACAATTTGAGACTCACTTGTTGCCAAAGAACTGAGATTGACAAACTGAGTACTTTCAGTTTACCTTGCTGCTTATTATCTCCCCCGACTGGATTATAAATAGTGCTTTCCCCAAGCTCCTAGAGATGCAGTTTCTAAAGTACAGACTGCCAAATCCCTTGAAGCTGTCCTAGAGAAAACTTCACCCAAAATGCTGAATCAAAGATTAGAACGCACTTCAAAAAACTCACCCTGCTCTCTTGATGTTGAATCATAGTAAGTACTGGGTAGGTAATCAGCAGGAATAATCTATCAGTAATAAGAAGTCTGTGGAAGTTATGCCAGGCTTAGACAAATCACTTTACTTCTGTTTTTAGTTCCAAGAATCTAGACAGGTCCCTATCCACCCAATGACAGCCTGTTCAACTACCATCCCTTAAAGACCTATAAGAACAAAATAAAATGAAAGATTAACTGATTCCTTCCTGTGACTATATTTCAACAAAAGTTATTCCGAAACAGATGACATTACTAAGGGACAAATTTTAAAGGTCAAAATAGATTTCTACAAAGAAGTCTCCCATCAATTCCAAAACGATCCAGCCCTCCCTGTGTATTTCAGGACTGCTTAGGTAGTAGTTACAACTACCTTCAGGGAAAGGGGCAAACAGAACTATCATTCTTTCTCTTTCCCAACTCCTTAACCCTCTCAAGGTGAGTGTTAAAAGTTCTCCTTAAATTCCCAGTGAAGAGAGAACTATTCCCTCAAATCCTTCAGTGGACTACAACAAAGTTTTCCTGAGTTGGCTTGTCTCATTATGCATTTTTGCCACCCTCCATCTTCACAAAATTATCTCTTCAAAAGCCACAATCTGACTCATTCCACTGCTTATAATCATTACTGGCTTCTTTACTTTTAGGGTAAAAGCCCTGCTGGGCCTGACCCCAACTCCCATAAGCACTACCCACTTTTCAGCCACTTACCTCTCCAACAACTTTTCAAAAGCTTTATTCCTCCTCACATCTCAGGGCCTTAACATATATTGTTCTCTCAGTCTAATGTTCTTCATATATATATATACATACATACACACACACACACATATATATTATTAGTTGTTAATGAACCTTTTTATTTTATTCATTTATTTATATGCATTGCTGAGAATTGAACCCAGTGCCTCACACATGCTAGGCAAGCACTCTACCACTGAGCCACAACTCCAGTCCTCAGTCTGTAATGTTCTTGCCACTGGTACCATCACATCCCCTTTTCAGTCTCTTTGCAGAGGGCAGGTCAAGTCACATTCTCAGCAAAGTCTTCTTTGAATCTTCTTCCATAAAGGTCATATTCCTGGGTGGGGTGGTAGCTCAGTGGAAGAGCACTTGCCTAGCATGTGTGAGGCACTGGGTTCGAGTCTCAGCACCATACATAAATAAATAAAGGTCCATTGACAACTAATATATATATATATTTTTAAAAAAAGGTCATATTCCTGGTAAACTCTTTCACACCACGGTGGTACTCCTTCAAAGCACATTTCACCCTTGCGTGATCATCATTAAAATCCATCTCCTCCAATTTGACTGTTAAGTTCTATGTAGGCAGAAATCCTACTTTCTGAACCTCTGAATCACCACAATGCGTAGCATACAGTACACACTCAATACCTTAGTTGAATAAGTAAATAAAAGTCATTCAAAGTTCTCAATACTTGACTCCCAATTTTATTTCCTACTGTTCCATAACACAACCCACCATAAATCTGGTCTTTGTCCCCCACCCCAGAAACTTTTCCCTTCATTTTCAGGTCTTCAAATCCTATGGCTTTCCACGCCTAGAAAGTTATCCCCATTTTCCTCAACCTGTCCAAATCCCACTGGCTTGACAAGACCTAACTCAAGTTCCCTTGCCTCCAAGGTATTTTCCCATAGCTCTAGTTCATACATTTGCCCCTGCTCCACACTTTCAAAACACTTTGCATTCTTTCTGACAATTATATATAACCTTATAGAACTTTAATGTGTTACATGTGTGACTTTTCTTCCCAATATTATTAGTTCCAATTCCTAAGGTTGGACTATTTAAACCCGTTGCACTCTCGGGATAGAACTTACTTTTTTCCCCTGACGTATCAGATTTTTCCTCTGAAAATAATACTAGCTTCCCTCTTACTCTTGTTTCTCAGGTGATTCAATATGCCTTAAGAGACTCCAAGCAAGTTCCCTTTCGGAGATTTTTGCCTACCCTTCCCCCATTCTAATAGCAACAACAGAAAGGTTTGCGTTCCCTGGATTTCTATTCTTTGTCCTGCCTAGACCGACCCTGTTGTCCCGTGACGATGCCCTGCGTGCAGAGAGGGGCTGTTAGGCCCTTTAACTGCCATCCCCCTACTCACACACAAGTCCATACACCCAGTGAAGGGCTCTAGCGCTGGCTGTGACCTCCCACAAACCACCCCGGATCCTCACTTGAATCTGTCACCGTCCACCCTCCATCAGACCGCGTGGATTCTCTGTAACCCTTGCCTAAGCAGAAAGGTCCTGAGTCCGCAGTGCCTCTCCTTTCGGCCTCTGCCACTGAGTAGCCCCTCAGGTCGTTTCTTTTCCCCTCCTTCCTCCTCCTTAGCGACTGAACCTAGGCCCAAAGCAGTGACCAACCGACGCCGAGCAGACACAGGCGCCAGGCCTGCCTGCTCCAGCTCCAACGCCAACGCTAAGGTCTCGGCCCCACAGGCACCCCCATCCCTCCCAAGCGGCGACAGCAGAGCAAGCTTCGGCCAGGCCCGGGACCCCTCCCGGATAGCCATCGCTCACTGACCCAGGAAGGTGCCAAAGGAGGAAGCGGCGGCGGTAACAGGTGCGGAGGCAGGCGGCCTGGCAGACGTTAACGGCTCAGCGCTCCATCGCTCCCGGACCTAAGCTCCGGCCTCACAGCTTCCTCGACCCCAGCGCCCACAGAACAAGTCACGTGCCAGTCGGAGCAGTCAGCTGACCGACGCGCGCGCCACTGCGCAGCCGCGACCGCGGCCGCGCCGCCGGAGAGGGCGGGGTCCGGAGGCTCGGGGAAGCCTGGGAGCCGGGTGGGTGGGGCTTGCCGCGGCCGAGCCGGGTGGGTGGGGCTTGCCGCTGCTGCGGGTGTTGCGGGCGGCGTCGCGCGGGCAGCCTGGAAACGTCGTGAATCCCATCCCTCAGGTTGTCCCACTTGAGGTTTCTGGGGATCGGAATTTATCTCCAGCCCTCTTCACAGGCTTCTTCACTCGGGGTTTTCTTCGACAGGCCAGTTTTCTGAGTAATATCCTGAATAGTTCACTGCAGCCGATTCATAGTTTCCTTGCCGTCCAATTCCACTTAGTTCCATAAATGTCCATAAACTGTGCGCCAGGCATTGCTCTGGTTGGTTTTTTCTTTTCGTTTTGTTTTGTTTTGTTTGGATTATGTACTGCAGCCAATCACCCCTTACCTCGAGCTTCTTATCAATTTGGGGAGGGGGAGGGTATGTGGTGTGTGGTAATTATAAATGGTTCAAACCACTTTAGATAAGGAAAAGCAAGCAAGGAATCAGGATGGGCATGGACAGAGGAAAGTATTCCCATTTGGGGGGAAGATAGCAAGCTGCTCTTCCTACCCATGCATATTTCATTAGCTTGGGTAGGTGAGTGGTATTATTCTAATTTAGAACACAGAGTTTTAGAAGCAGTAGAGGATTTTGAGGTTTTTACTAAGTTAATCCTTTTAGATTTACGGTTAAGGAAAGTGAAGAACTAAAGGGTACAGAGCTGTATAGCACAATAAACACCTGGTGGTAAATCCTGGACTTCCTTACTAGCAATGTGACCTTCCACCTCTAAACTTCAGCTTCTTCATCTGCAGAGTAGTGATTAACACATACACCAGATAGCCGGGCGTGGTGGCTCACCCTTGTAACACCCCCCCACACCTCACCGCCACCCCCACCACCCACTCCACCCTGGCTTGGGAGGCTGAGGCGGAAGGATCACAAGTTCAAAGCCAGCCTCAGCGATTTAGCGAGGTCCTAAGCAACTCAACGAGACCCTGTCTCTAAATAAAATATTAAAAAGGGCTGGGGATGTGGCTCTGCGGTTAAGCGCCCCTGGGTTCAATTCTCGGTACAAAAATAAATAAATACCCGATAGAGCTATCCTGTGGGTTATATGAAGTTGCATTTAGCATGGTGCTTGGCACATAGGAAATGCCGGTGGCATAGGTTTTCTGACCCGTCTTATGCATTTTCCGTTATGTATCCCTGCAGAAATTCACCACAAAATTCCTTAGAATTACAGAAGTAAGTTGAACAGAAAGTAAAAACATAATTTTGGATGAATTTCAGTTCATATCACAGCTTTGGAAACTTGTCAGAAATTCCAAAGACTTTCTGGCATCACAAGGTGAACCTAAGGCAATTTTTCGTTAGTTCCACGTTGTCAAAACTTCCAGTGATGATGGAAATGTTATTCTCTGCTTGCTATTCATACAGTACCCCTAACTCCATGGGTTATTGTGTACTTGAAAAGTGGCTAATGTGACTTGGGAATTGAATTTTAAAAGTTTTTTTACTTCAGTTAAAATTTAAATAGCTAGATGAGGCTGGTGATAGTAGCTTTAGACCCTGAAATTTTAAGGCCTGCGTTTGAAACCTCTTGGTTTCTTCTTGTTGTGTGTGGTCCTAGGCAGACTAATCATCTTGGATTCTTGAGTTTTAAATTCAAGTGCATTTACTTCTGACCTTGCTGCATTTTCCAACATTTTAAAATCCATGTAATACATAGAGACCGAATAATGCTCAATAAAAATTAGGTCTAATCATTATTGGCCTAGAATATCTCACTTAAAAACCTAGCAAGTGTGTTTAACAAAAGCAGGACATAATTGCTTTTCATCGGTTTATAACAGTAAGAGAATGTGTTTTTACAAAGACAGAGGAGGCTCATTTCTCTGTGCTGTTAATAGAAGCATCCATAGTTATCTGAGAACGTTACAAGTATGCCACACATTTTCCTCTATTCCAACTGTAAATACTACCAAGATGGAAGCGCTTTTTAAACTTAAAACAGGAGGCATAGAGTCAAGTGAGTGGCACAACTCTGTAACCCCAGCTACTCCAAAGACTGAGGCAGGAGGACTACAAGTTGGAGACCAACCTGAGCAATTTAGCAAGAGCCTGTCTGGAGAAAAAAAAAAGACAGACATGTAAAGATTATTTTTTTCCTAACAACATTTTTAAAGGAAAAAAAATAAAATTTTATCTATTATCCATGTCTGACCACTGCTGCTATTATGTCCTATCATAACATTCCTTACATTAAAACTAAGCAAAGAGTGGAGCTCCATCTTTCAAACCTAAACTGGCATTTTAGATGACACTTTCTTGGCAATGGAACCTGAACAACATTTATCAAACATGGTAGAGAAAGTTCTCTCTGCATTCTAAAGAGGACAGCCGGATATCAACTGTTACAGAAATGAAACAAGACAGAAAAATTTCCTCCACTTTTGTACTGGGGATTGGAGTGCTTTACCCTTAACTACATCCCCAGGCCCTTTTTTAATTTTGAGGACAGGTTTTCCTACATTGCTAAGGCTGACCTTGAACTTGCCATCCTCCTACCTCAACCTCCTAAATAGCTGAGATTATAATTCTGGACCATCATATTGGGAATGACAAAAAAATTTAAACTGTTTAAGCTATTTTCTTATAAAGACTTCTACAGCCAGAGATTTTGAATAGTCTCTGCTTGGTCATACAGAAGCAATCTGTCACATAATAGATTAACCTGTTTGTGAAAAGAACCAACTTTTTCTTTTTTTTTTATTTAGCTTTTAATTCTTTACAGACTGCATTTTGATTCATTGTACACAAATGGGGCACATCATTTCCTTTCTAAGGTTAAACACAATGTAGATTCATACCATTCCTGAAATCATACATGTACATAGGGTGATGATGTCTTAAGGGTAGGGAAAAATGAGAACAGGAAAGGTGTGCTCACAGACCCTGTCATACTGCCTTGTCTGATACTACCACTTGCCCAGGCAGCAGATGATCTCTGGAAGAACCAACTTTTTCTATTCTCACTTGCACATTTGCTTTGTCTTCTTCAGAATTATGTCCTTTGCTGTTTTAGTCATTCTTTTTTTTTTTTTGGGGTGTTGGGGATCGAACTCAGGGCCTTGTGCTTACAAGGCAAGCACTCTACCTGCTGAGCTATCTCCTCAGCCCCCTGTTTTAGTCATTCTTTTAGTCATTGTTTTTTTTTTAAAAAGATTCTTTTGATCTTTGATCTTATTGCTAATTTTGAGTCTTTTCTACCCTGGCTTGATTTTTGTGCATTTTTGACTAGAATATCTGATATCTCATATAGATTTCTTCACTGGAGTTTTTTCTTCATTTGTATACTCAGTGAAATCATATTCTTCATCTTCATCAGCAGCAAATCTTACTTTTGTTATTTGAAAATGCTACCACTTCCAGCAGCAGGTCAATTTCCAGATAAACTTAAAGAGTTTTACATTCTCCTCCTCTTCATCTTCCGACTCTGCATCTTTCTCCACAGTTGTCAAGTACTGTCACTGATGGGTCTGGGCCCTGAATCACGCTTTAACCATAAGGCCACATGCAGTGTTATATTAAAGCCCCCAAGGGAAACCCTTGGCTGTATAGACTACTTCAAAGTTGCCAGCATGACTTTAATCAGACTGCCTTTATAACTTATTGCCTCTACTTCAACAATGTGCAATTTGTCCTTTGCACCAGCCCCTAAACTGATCATTTTTGGTACTCATTTTCATCATTGTCCACTATAAAGTGATAATCTCTATCAACCTTTAGTTCACAATGGAAAAGATAGTTCCGGGATCTCCGGAAGCTCATGTTCCTGTCTATTAACTCTTCCATGGAGTGATGGCATGCACTTAGATGGAACAGAAGGAGGATGGAGATAAACAACCACATTCCAGAAAATTTCCTTGCAGAATGGAATGATACCCACAATAAAATGTTTAAATCAAAGTGGGGAAAACACTTGAAGCAAATAGAACAATCAAATTCATAACTTTTTTTTTAACTGTCCTACAATGTTAAAGATATTGGTACTGGTATTCCCCTTAGAAAAGGAAGTGTCCTTGTTTAGGAAAGTACCTTGATAAACTTCTAGGGCAGAAGATAAACTACTTAGGTAAAAAGAGACAAAGAAACCAAGGAGATACCTAAACTGGTCTCCTATGGAAAGGAATAGGAATCAGGGACCAGGGGTGGAGAGGTGGAAAGAAGGAATAGGGAAGAAAAGGAAAGAAAAAGGAGAAAGACAAAAGAAAGATGACCAAGGACTTGTAAAAAGGTGAATGTTTAGAACTTCATTGGAAAATGCTTCAATTGCAATAATGTAAATCCTTTGCCATCTGTTCAACCTTTAATAAAGTCTCAACTTAGATGCTTTATGTGAGCTGTTTTGTGGATAAACTTATGACATCCACATTAAATTACATAAAGACCTCTGCAAATTGATGAGAATAATACAGAGACCCCAACAAAGGAGAAATAAGTATGAATAACTGAGGAAAGAAGATATACACTGGCTAAAATATATGAGAAAATGTTCATGCTTACTAGAGCTCAAAAATATAACTAAGAACTGGGCACAGTGGCGCATGCCTGTAATCCCAGCGGCTCAGGAGGCTGAGGCAGGAGGATTGAGAGTTCAAAGCCAGTCTCAGCAACTTAGCAAGGCCCTAAGCAATTTGGGGAGACTCTGTCTCTAAATAAGATATTTTAAAAAGGCTGGAGATGTGGCTTAGTGGTTAAGCACCCCTGGGTTCAATCCCCAGTACAGAACACGCAAACACACACACACACACACACACACACACACATAAGAACAATATATTTATACACACACACACACACACACACACATAAGAACAATATATTTATATATAATTTAAGAATTTATATTAGCAAAAAGATACAAACATACACATACAATGTTGGTGAGGGTGTGCTCAGCTAGACTCCCAGGGCAGGTCAGTGGTACAGCATATGCTGAGCAAGGCCCAGGGTTCACAATCACAATAAGGAAACAATTGCTAATGGAAATGGAAATTTATACAACTTTTGTTGTCATCAATTTGACAAGAAGCCTGAAAAATGTTGATTCCATTTGATCCTTTTGAGAGTGGAAATAATATACAGAAGATAGGGAACAATAATTTTACACAAAATACATTAAATGCATCACTATGAACATAGTTGTATCATCATGTGTTAAAGATTTAGTCGGAGAACTAAGCCCCTATGAAGGTTAAGTATTGAAAATGGTGTGAGGTTTGTATCTTGAATTTTTATAGTTTAATGCACAGGGTTAATGAATAGAAATACTAGACAAGTGGTTCTCAACCAGGGATCATTTGGCAATACCTGGAGACATTTTTGGTTAGCACAGCCTGGAGGGAGGGATACTATTACTATCTGCAGGGTGGAAGCTAACACACAGGAAACCTCAAAAGAGAATTAACTGATCCAACAGCAGTCAGGCATTGCTCCCAGCTGCAGTCACCTCTTCCTTGCTGCACTCCAACTTGGAAAAAATGTCCCACCCCACAGAGACGGAGTGGTGCCTGGAGTCCCTGGCTGCTGTTTTCCAGAAGTATGCTGGACAGGTTGGGAACAGCTGCACTCTATCCAAGAGGGGGATCCTAAGCTTCATGAGTACAGACCTGGCTGCCTTCACAAAGAAGCAGAAGAATCCTGATGTCCTCAACTACATGCTGAAGAAGCTGGACTTCAACAGTGATTGACAACTAGATTTCCGAGAATTTCTTAATCTTAGCCGTAGCTTGCCATGACTCCTCATGAAAGTTACCCATTGCCAGAAGCATATTTGAGGCCCCCGGGTGCCTGGCCTCAAAACCTCCCTCTTCCCTTTGGCCATCCCGTCATTCCAGCCCACACATACCCTGAGCCCAGCGAGCCTACCACACCATGCAGCAGCTCCTTATTTTTTAAAAAATAAAAAAAAAAGAATTAACTGATCCAAAGCATCAGTAATGCCAAGACTGGGAACACTGGTACTAGACCCATGATATTCTGATTCTCAAATTCTTGATTACCACAGTCATATATAATACCCTCAGCTTTTTTTTTTCCTGTAAAATTGAGACCATACTATCTCCCGCTATTATTACTCATAAAATGTAATCATGTAATAAATGATGGTCACTTTGACACTTTGAGATATCACCCAGGCTCACTCAAAAGGCTAAGGAATTAGCTTCTACATGCCAGCCGCATAGTGAAATCCTGGCTTGTCACAGTGACAAATTTTCACATATCATGGCCCTTGCTTGAGAAGAACAGAAACAAATGTTTCTATCAATAAATGTAAATTACTTAGTAAATAACAGCTTTTTAAAGCATGGTTTTTGTTTATTCCTGTTATTACAGTTAATACTTATTATTTAATAATTTGAAAGTATAGGTAAGTAAAAAAGAAGAAAGTAAGCATCACACATCATTTTGCCACTCAAAGAAAATCACCTGAGGCCATTTTTTGAGAATATGTCTATTTATATGGTTGCACTATATATGACCTGTGCCACAGGCCCAGGAAGTTAGCAAGCCCCAGATGTGATTTTTTTTTTCATTGCTGAGAATCAAACAAGGCCTCATTCATGCTAGACAAGTGCCCTACCACTGAGCTATACCCCAGCCGCAGATGTGGATTCTGAACATAGACTACCTAGCTCCTGACTTTCAGGCTTTTAATACAGACCCATGACCTTCGCAGTGTAAAACCTCTGCTTGTGCTGTCTCTTGGACATGCTCTCTTTATACTCTGAGTTCTCATGGCACTCTCAGGGCATTCAGCTAATTTCATTTGTGTTATTTTTTATTTTTATATTTTTGGTACAAGGGATCAAACCCAGGGGTGCTTTGTAACTGAGCTACATCCCCATCCCTTTTTTATTTTTTATTTTGAGACACAGTCTTGCTAAATTGCCTAGGCTAACCTGGGACTTGCAATCCTCTTGTTCCAGCCTACACAGTAGCTGGGATTATAAGTGTGCACCACCAAACCTGGCACAAATATACGCCTTCCAAAACAGTTAATAATACATAATAGTTAATAATACAAAAATTATCAACTGAAACAATGACCCATTCATTTTAAGTGCTACTGTACTTTGGATCTGGACTGTCTCCCAAAGGTCCATGTGTTAAAGGCTTGTTCCTGGGCTGGGGAGATAGCTCAGTTGGTAGAGTGCTTGCTTGTCAAGCACAAGGCCCTGGGTTCAATCCCCGCCACCGCAAAAAAAAACAAAACAAAATAAAAAAAATGCTTGTTCCCACTTGGGTGTGGTGGCTCACATGAGTGATACCAGCTACTTAGGAGGCTGAGGCAGGAGGATCATAAGTTTGAGGCCATTCTGGTAATTTAACAAGATGTCTCAAATAAAAAAATCAAAAAGGGCTTGGGGGCTGGGGTTGTGGCTCAGTGGTAGAGTGCTTGCCTAGCATGCATGAGGCACTGGGTTCAATTCTCAGCACCTCATATAAATAAAGAAAATAAAGATCCATCAACAACATATATATATATATAAATGGGGGCTTGGGATGTAACTCAGTGGTAGAGCACTTGGCCAACATATGCAAGGTCCTGAGTTCAATCCCCAGTTAAAAAAAAAAAAGAAGTAAATAAAAATCTTATTCCCTAGCATGGTACTATAGGAAGGTGGTGTATTTCTTTTTTTATTATTATTTGGGGGGTGGTCGGATAGTGGGGTTCTACCCAGAATATGGACATGGCAAGATGGTGGAAATTTTTGAGAGGTGGGGCATAGTGCAAAGTTTTTTGGTCACTGGGGACATTCCCCAAAAGGGGATTGTGGTGGGGCACAATGGCAAACACCTGTAATCCCAGCAGCTCAGGAGGCTGAGGCAGGAGGATTGTGCGTTCAAAACCAGCCTTAGCAATTTAGCAAGGCCCTCAGTAATTTAGTGAGACCCTATCTCAAAATTAAAAAAAAAAAAAAAAAAATTACAAAATGGGCTGGGGATATGGCTCAGTGGTTAAGCGCCCCTGGGTTCAATCTCAGGTACAAAAAAAAAACAAAAAACAACAAAAAGGGAGGGATCATTTGTGGAACTCCAGTCTCTTGCCCTCTCCCTCTCTCTCTCTCCTTCCCACCCACCATGAGGTTAACAGATTGCTCCACTACATACTCCCTATCCTGATGTCTGCCTGACCATAGGCCCGAAAGCTTTGGGGCCAACTGACCTCCAAGTCTGTGAGCCAAAATAAACCTTTTCTTGTCATAATTTAATGTATCTCTGGTATTTGTTGGACTGACAGAAAGCTGACTACCAGTCGGGTCAATCAGAGTGGTGAGCAGAGTGGGAAAATTCACCAGAAGCCAAGACAGTGCAGACAGAGTAGGCGTTATTGGGAGACAAGTACGCTATGAAGTGCTCACATTTCTGCTTTCGTTCTGGGCCCACTTCTCATGAATGTTTGTATAACAAGCAGTGCTAGAAGATAGAGATGGAATCTCCCTTCAGAACAAAGGGCAAATAAGCTTCTTACAAACTTACACAGATTTATTTTAGAATAGTTTTAGATTTATAGGAAAGTTAGGAAGGTAGAAGAGTTCTCATATATCCCACGTTCACTTTCCAGTATTATTACCATCTTACATCTGTTTAGGTAAAATTCAGGTTCCCTAAACTCAGAGTTTCTCTCCTATACTACAACCCACTGTGTCCAGGTATCTGCCCAAGTCTGTCTACACCACACCTAAGGGGCTGGAAGGAAGGGCAGCTGAAGTGAATATGCTGATGCTCATTCTGCTTGTCATGCCATAAGAATTAAGGTCCTTTTCTCTGACAGACTTGTGTCTTAAACCCATATCCATTAAAATATGGCAAACTAACTTGCTAGCTTGCAAGCAGGGTAAAAATCCCAACCCTTCACCTTTTTAACAATCACTACTCCACCAGTACCACCAACAATTATTCCCCAGATGTCTGTAAGCTCCTTGAAGACATGGAACACATTCCTGTTTGATAAATACATATTGAACTGAACTGAACTAAAACAGGCCAATAATTTAATAATGTATAGAATGAATTTGAGCCTAGAGAGGTCAGGTGATTTCTGCATAGAACTTGGTCATATCAACAAGTCTTTGTTTATCAATTGAAAGAAAATAAAGGATGTTATCCAAACCCAAGGAAGCAAGGCTACCATTGTAGGGACGAAGATGAGAGAAAAATGGAGAGTTAGGGAATTGGACTGGTAAGAACTATAAGGTCTGAAAGACATCCAGACCAATTCATACAACATGGTGTCCAGAGAATGTAGGAAACAGACCTCAGGTTTTGCAGGAGAGAATGTGAAGGACTGCAAATGGAAGTAAGTCACTCCAGCAGAGCATAGTGAAAGGATATTCCAGAAACTGAGTCATTAGAAGGCCCCTGGCTCCTGACTTGAAGTTCAGCAATAGGAATCAAGTCCTGAACTGATCAGCCGCAAAAGGCATGCAGGATGTAGGCCTGGAATCTATGGTAAGGGCTCTCAAATAGTCAAGGGATGGATGTATTCTGAAAACTAAAATTAATATTATGATGTGTTTTTGGATGAGGGTGACATAGGTGAATTGACACTGTTTAATACAATTTATAGAAATTAACAACTGATGAGATATTCTTGGCATAAGTGATTGTCAGGGGGATGAGAGTTTTCTGATTATACGAGGGAGCATGAACTCGGGAACTCAGAAAGACTGTTGACATGACTCTAGAGTGGCAGGGACATGGACTCATACACAAGTTGTGTGGGCCTGGTTCTGTCAACTTGCTAACGTGTATGAAGATCAGTTTTCTCAACTGTGAACCCTCCAGTGGGCTTATTAGGAGGAGTAAGTAAGATAATGCATACAATGCATTTAAGCAAGCATCTGGCATAAGATGACTCCTTATAAAACGCTAGTTATAGTGTTCATTATCATTTGGGGGTTGGGGGATGCTTAACTCCTGAGCCACCTCCCTCCCCAGTCCTTTTTATTTTTTATTTAGAGACAGGGTCTCACTAAATTACTTAGGGCCTTGCTAAATTGCTGAGGCTGGCTTTGAACTCACAATCCTCCCGCCTCCCGAGCCACTGGGATTACAGGCATGCATCACCACGCCCAGCACAGTATCGTTTTTATGACTAGAATTAAAATATAACAAAGAGAATTTTAAAAACATATTTTCAGTTGTAGATAGGCACAATACCTTTATTTTACTTATTTTTAATGTGGTGGTGCTGAGAATGGAACCCAGTACCTCACACATGGCAGGCAAGCACGCTACCACTAAGCTACAACCCCAGCCCGTAAGAAAGGGAATCGAGTCTCAAAAAAGTAGTAACCAAGTTATCTGAACAGAGGCACCTGGTCAGTTAGGTCCGAGCATGATGATCATGCATCTTAGCTTGGCGAGCTAGAGGGCCTCACTTCTCTGCTCCATCAGGGTAAGCCTCAGAGATGGCAGCAAACCCTGAGCCTTCCGGGAAAAACTGCTGCAGATCCTGTACACAAGTTGTGCCTGAAGAGCAATCACAACCTGTTTTCTGTTAATACACACACTTTTTTTTTTTTTTTTTTTTTTTTGTGGTACTGGGGATCGAACTCAGGGCCTTGTGCTTGCCTCGCTACCAGCTGAGCTATCTCCCCAGCCCAATATACACACTTTTAAGACTTTTTAAATGTGTGCAACTATAATGCACCAATTAAAAATGTGGGGAAAAAACACACACAAACACACACAAAGGAAACCTTTTTATTTAACTGTAGTTTTTAAAAACTGATGCTGAAGCTTAACACCAGATCTCACTAAAACAATCCCTGATATTAGTAACACCCTCAAAGTATCAACTCAAATCCACAATTGTATAAATAAAATAATTAACCAATTAATTAATTAATTCCATGGTTTCTCTATTTACTAGTCCTATGAACCTGAGAAAATATCAAGTACTAGCCTGTTAAATGGGATTAATGTCAGCACCTCCCAAGTTTTAAGGTTAGAGATAATGAGGGGAGAATGTTTTGAAATCATAGTTACTACATAGTTTTACTTATGATAATGATCATAAGATACATTTCCCATAGACTTTATAATACACAGTCCCAAATGATTTATTAATACCAGTGGATTCATTGAGAAAATATAGCACTCTCGAAGCAAAGGGAGTGACTTCAACCTAGAAGGAAAAGGCTGAATTAAGAGAGAGAGAGAGAGAGAGAGAGAGAGAGAAATAGTAATGGGAAAATTACTGTAACTGGTGACATGAAAGCAAGCATACATAAATCTTATAGTTGGAATTTAGACTCTATTCTTCATTTTGGACAGCTAAATAAGAAGTATTGAAAACTCAAGTTTCTTTCTTTTTTTCTTCCTTCCTTCCTTCCTTCTTTCTTTCCTTCCTTCCTTCCTTCCTTCCTTCCTTCCTTCCTTCCTTCCTTCCTTCCTTCCTCCCTCCCTCCCTCCCTCCCTGCCTCTTTCTTTCTTTCTTTCTTTCTTTCTTTCTTTCTTCCTTTTCTGTTCTGGTACTGGGGATTGAACCCAGGGTTGCTTTACTACTGAGCCACTTCCCCAGTGAGCTACATTTTGGTTTTTGTTTGTTTGTTTTGAGATAGGGTCTCACTAAGTTGCTGAGGCTAGCCTTGGACTTGCAATCCTCCTGCCTCCGCCTCCTGAGTTGCCTAAAGTTTTCTTTCAATAAACATAAATCTTGTTAATCAAGGAGGAAACAATAGTCTCCCTCTCTACCTGTCAGTTTTCTGGGTACAATAAATTATAAAGAAATTCAATGGAACAACTTGGTGTTGGGGTTGGAAAAACATGAGCAAATGTTTTCCATTCATTATCAAAAAGCAACCTGATAATTTTGTGTGATTGTATTCTAAATTAAAACAAATACTTTCAAACTTGGAAACATTTTTTAATTGTTAAGGTATAATGCACCTTTTCCTCATCAGGTAATTACTTTAGGCCAACAAGGAAAAGTTGTACAACTCTTTGAACATGTGGTTAAGAACTATAAATGTGCTTTTGTTGATCTTAGCAATCTCTTTGTAAATATCAGAAGATAAAGTGTTAGTTCTTTAATTTGATGATTCATTAAATGATTTTAGGAGTAGGGGTCTGTCCTACTACAATGGTTTGAAAGCTTCCTCCGAAACTCCTGTTGGGAATTTAATTGCCATTGGGACAGTTTGAGAGGTGGAATCTTTCAGAGGTTTAATTAGGTCATCACCTTGTATGGTATGACTCCAAATAAGTCTGTGAACAAACTCTTGAATTCAGACAAATGAGGTTTCTCCTAATTACCCTCACAGCTTTGGGTTTATTTTAGCTGGCTTTCTGCCTCCTTTCTACTAAAACTGAACCTGTATTCTGAGGTTCATATTGAAATTTAAAAATTTCCTCTAGCCTCATATGGAAGTTATTCATGAAAGTAATGACGAATTAAAATGATAGCCACCATTCCTTAGGCGCTGATTCTATGCCAGCCACTGTAAATTCCCTTCTGTAAATTGTGGCTAATACCCACCTAATGGGATTATAGTGAAGCGTCAATGGGCCTGTGTACATAAAGGGCTGAACCCAGTCCCTGAGGTATGTGGAAGACACCCAATAAAAATTGGTTGAATTGTCACTAATTATGTCATTAAGACGTCACAATGACATTCTGCTAGCAGTTAAAATACCATGTCTTGGCCACCTGAAAAGAATGAGCCAAGGAAGTGGTTTGGAAAAGGAAAGACCAAACCAGTTCCTCCAGGCTTTCCTTGGCATGACTTTCTGAGCCTTAGGCAAATAAAAATGTCTTTGTTCCAAATTACATCTATTGTCTGGTGACATGCTTGTCTCTTACTTATCCTTTCACTTCCTGAGTCTGGGCCCCAAAACACAGAACTCAGACAGCACTAGGAAAAAAGAAGTTATTTCCAATGTGATCTATGGTATAAAATCATGTGGGAGACTAAAGAAAAATATTTTTTCTGACAGGCAGAAGTTCTTTATCAATTTTTATTTCCAGTAAAATAAACAACAAAGTTTCCCCCTTGTGCTGAATTTATTCTTGGTGTTTCTCAAACCCAAATGTAATTTAAGAGAGGGTTATTACACAGGAATGTTAAATATGTGGCTTTCATGCTAAATCTGTGACAATCCTTCCTCACATTCCAGTGCTGGGAAATTAGCAATTTAAATCTCCCTTTGAACTGTGTCACGGATTTTCTCCTCGGAGCTTCTAAAAAAAAAAAAAAAAAAAAAAAAAAAAAAAAAAAATCCTGCATTCAATTACATCAAGGTTAGAATGTTGTGATTTACATAAGTATTAGTTAATAAGTAAATACCTCACTCTTTCTAAATCTGGATGGAAATTTTAGTTAGAACTCAGACCTACTTACTAAAAAGGATTCATCTAGTTCAAAGAAAGCCCCAAAACTGAGCTCTGAGAAATATAGTAACTCACCCACATGAATGACAGAAATTAAAATTCAGGGGAGTGGAAAGCGAACCTGTCCCAGTAGGGGGCTGGATTACAACCCAGCAAGGGTTGCAATCTCCATTTCTCTGGAAGTCAGGTACAAATTAATATGTCAAGGACAGCTGAGTTGTTCCCTGGAAAACTACAGTATTTTCTTCTCTCCCCAACAGTCGTAGGTAGGCAAGATCCCCTACTTAAGCTTTATTCTTAAATCACTTGAACTGCTTGTTAAAAATACAGATTGTCATGTTCAGCCAAGACCTGGGAATCTGTATTTTTAACAAACACCCATGTTTGGGGTGACCCAGCTTTCAATCCCCAGTCACCTTGTACTAAGCAGGTGGTTTGTTTGTTGTGTTTTTGTAACAGGTCCTCTGTCTTTCTCTTTTTGAAGTATATCCTTCCAAGGGGCTGAACATTCCCCAGATGCAGCCCACCCAGCCCTGTCCTCTGCTCCCTACGTTTATCACATTTTAAAATCAGACTTCACGTTTTTCATATACACTTTCTTATAGGTTCTACGGGTAGATGACGCTCATCTGATGGAGAGTTAAAGAAAAAACTATTATTTCCATGAGCTTTTTCTATGGCCTTCAATATCATGGTCATTTTTTTTTTCCTTCCGTGAGTCTTCTTCAGAATGGTTTTAAATGCATAATTTAAAAAAACGATATTGAAATCTTGCTGTAAAAATGTTGTAAAATATGAAGTAGTAAGATATGTTCTTCATTAATATGCTAAAAATAAGATCTAGAGGCAGATCTGGTAGCTTTCTTAATTTCAAAATATGGTACACGTCAATATTTTGAAATATCCACAGCAACGGTAATGTTATGTGAAAATATCTGTGACTTATATTGGTAACAAAGTCATGGGTAGTGCTAAATTCATTGACTACAAATCATAATTAAATTTTTAGTTCAATGATAGTGAAAATATAATTTACATTATGATTTGGTGATAACAAAGAGATAATTTTTTTCCTCATCCAAGCTCCCATACCTGACTCCAAGATCCTTAGGCTCCAGGTTAAGATGTCTTGCCCTAAAAGATTGCTGGCTGATTAATTATAGGAATTTCAGGCATCTTAATTGGCCATCGCAGGCTCTTCCTGTGCAAATAGGATGTGCGCAGGGTTGTTTAGCTACAAGTCTCTGACGGTCCCTTTGCCTGGCATTTTGTAAGTGAGTAAACATTTTTGGAAGCTTCTCTGCCTTGGGTGTTTGTGTGAGCTTGTGCTCCCACCAGCTTCACCCACTCCAGATCATCCCACCCCCATGGCCATCCTCTTTTTCTAGAATCTTCGGCTGCTCCCTAAGAATCAAGGTCCTGGGCCACTTCTCCTCCGCCTGCCAGACTCGCTGCTTTGGCTCATGCCTATTCTATTCCCTCCACTTCCGTTTCTTCTTTGCCTGTGTCCTCTGGGAAACTCTGGGAGATCACTTGACTGTGGGACCCAATCCATCAACAAATGCTTACAAAACCCTTCAGTGGTCGAGTCCTGTGAGGGATGCAGAAAAATGCTATTTCTCTTGCCCCAGTGATCAGTAAAATTTTGAAATAATTTTTTTTTTTTTCACTCTCTGGTCACAAGTACTTAAGATAGACGCTGGGTAAGTTACTTAGCTGCAGACTTACTGCCTGCTAAGGCAGTGCCCTGACCTTCTATGAGTGCTGAGCCCCGGGCACACTCACATAAAAACAGGCACTTAAGATGCTCGAGAGAAAGATTCTTTTCCATGTCTTACAAGAAAACTTAGAAGAGGTTCAACAGTGTGTCCTGAGGCAAACAGTGAGTCAGTCGTGAGTCCAGGATTTTAACCAAAGATTTCTGAGGCCCATATCCAGACAGCCAGTGTTCAAGAAAGGGTGGTTGGGGCTGGGGAGATAGCTCAGATGGTAGAGTGCTTGCCTTGTAAGCCCAAGGCCCTGGGTTTGATCCCCAGCACCCCAAGAAAAAAAAAAAGAAAGGGTGGTTGTGATCATAATTTCAGAGTTGGTTGTGTTTTTTCATTTGGATTCCCCAGAAGCAAATTTCAGGAAATTCAGACGCAAATTCTGAGAAGAAAAATTTGTATGAAAATGACTTATTAAGGAGTATTCCTGGGGGAAAATCATGAGAGGAATACAGAAGTGACTCAGGAAAGGGAAGGGACCAAATAAAGAAAAGAGGCGATATTGAGCAAGGTCGACCTGGTGACAGAGCAGGTCTCATCTCAGAGTTGTCTCCTGGGAGGAAAGGGGGTAGAAATATATCCCCAGACCTGCCAGTCATTAATTAAGGACTGCCGGGAGACAGGGACAGGTAGACTCCCCAGGCACACGGGATTCCCTTATGCACACAGGTAAAGTGGCTCTGATAGAGAAGCTGTGGCCTGAGGGCAGAAAGCACACCCAGATTCCTGCATACACACAGCATCTGCCATGGGGATCTTGAGAGTGGAGTGGGTCATGAAAAGCAGCAAAGCTGCCATTTTTGCTTTCTTTATATCCATGAGTACACCAGACACATCACTGAGTGCTGAAGAGAGGAACCAGCCTTACTGTAGGGGTTGGGAGCTCTGTGCTTTAGTCCCAGTTTTGCCAGAAAGGAGCAATGTGACCTTGAAGGGCTTATTTGGTTCCCGTGGTTCTCAGAGTCCCCTCAGGACTCGGGACACCTAAGAGGCAGTACTGCAGATGCTAAGCACACACTCCTTGGCAGGCTGAAATCACGTGACCAATTTAGCACCTTAGGAGTTCGGGTCATGGCTGACCTCCAATCCCCCTTCCTGCAGGGTCTCTAACAGCAAGGCTTCCTCTCTTTTTCCATGTTTCCATTTTCCTTCTAAGGGAGATCGCTTTTGTATATGTGATTCAACTCCTCAGAGAAAACCCATGACGGTCATGTGAGATGAGTTTAGCTTTGTACTGTTTAACCGTATATTAGTAACAGGATTTGCCAGATGACTCTGTCTTTCCAGTGAGACTGGAAAGGAAAAATCATTCAAGATTTTCATCTAGGAGACTTAAAAGAGAGAAATATAAACCACTATTCTTTGTGAGTATCCATGTTGTAATAAAGACATTGCAAAAAGGTGAGTTTTTTTTTTTTTTTTACCCCAAATATGAATGAATAATGACCTCCCATCCTTTTTTTCCTATCTGGGGAAGAGACTTATGCTGTTAGACTTTTATTCTGGTTTTATGGTATTCGACAATTGGTTTACAACTGAAATGACCCTTTTGTCAATTTTTCTATTTAAAGCAGAGCTGGGTATGAGGAATGTGACCCCAAAGATATGGTAGACACTAATGTGTCATCAAAATCCTCCCTCAAGGAACAGCATGCTGCCCAGCTGTAGCAAGTGTGGTCAACCAGCAGCCTTAAGTTGTCAGTTCCTTGAAGGTCCTCAGTTGCTTCATCTGAGGTCATGCCCTCTCCAGGTCAGCCAATGACTAAGGAAGTGTGGGGAGTGGCGGGGATAAAAAGGCACAGCCATTTTGACCTGGGGAAAGTCGATGGGCAATGCTGGCTCCAGAATATCCTGCTAGTTTACCAAAGGCTTGGTTGGGCTGACATAATGGTTAATTTCTTCCTCAGTACAGTCCTGCTTCCTCTCACACCCTTTTACAAGTGTCGATCACTAATAAATACCTTGCACCCCAAATTTCCAGAGACTCTAATCTGCCACAATTGATGTTGGATATGGTTCAAAAAGCAGGTGATAATGTGAGGTTTGGGAAGTGGACCACACACCAACAGGCTGTCCACGGTGACCCCATCATGGTAACCCAGACACCACTAGCACAGGTGGTCATTCAATTGTTAAATCTTTCTCAGGGGTAAATTGGAAGTGTGTACCAACGAGAATGAATGTCGAGCAGGTACAGTGTATCAGGCATTTGGGTTTGGAAAGAAGAGAGAGATATAAGGACAATGGAATTGGGTGTCTTGCTAAGTGCTGTCGATGATCTACAGAAGGGTATGGAGCATCTGTGAGTAAAAGCCAGATATGAAATCCAGAAGCTTGTTGTATACATATAAAACTCTTGCAGCCCTGAAATGGCAGCACAAAAAAAGTTTAGAACTAATAATTTGAGCAGCCGCACTTCAAAAAAAGACAGATCTGTGCTAAGACAGATCAGAAAACTTTTAACCTGATAAATAGAATGGAGACGTCTTGTGTGTATTCCCAAAGATTTTAACATTTCAGGCTCTGACCTTCCTAAACCATCATCTAGGACTGGTACAATGAGCACATGAATGGAGTGGTGACAGAGGCCACATAAGCTTCCAATAGCACAGAAAAGCAGTCCTCACCTTCCATAGTAGTTTGGGATAGTAAAAACGACAGCACTATCATTGTCTTTACCATCCCCAGCCTTCTGGAAAGGTTGAATGAAAAAAGGCATTCTAAAACTAAAATTGACTAAACTAATGGAATCTACTAGATTTCCCTGTCCACCCCTCCTCCCCAAATAATCGTACTAGTATTGAACCCAGGAGTGCACTACCACCCAGCTATACCTAGGACTCTTCTTAAATTTTATTTTGAGACAGGGTCTCACTAATTTGCCCAGACTGACCTCAAAGTTGTTTCAGCCTCCTGAGTTGCTGGTATTACAGGCATGTGTAACTGCACCAGGCATTCTGTAGTCAAAACATTTACCGCTGGTTTTAATGACAATTGGGGTAGTCCTGCTGGAAAGCACAAGCTGACATCTACGAATAATGACTGGAAGAATTGTGCCTTAAAGATAGAACCTCATGTGTCCCCAGTACTTTTATCCTCTGACGTGACTCAGACCTTCATACATTATGCCAAATCACATTTCCACCATTAAAAAGATGTTTTCTGTGACCCACTAATTGGTGATCAGATTTTCCATGACCTAGAAGAGGAAATTTGGTTTTTCAGAAAAGATATCAAAGACTGCCCTGGGCTGGGGTTGTGGCTCAGTGGTAGAGTGCTTGTCTACCATGCTCGGGGCACTGGGTTCAATTCTCAGCACCACATATGAGTAGGTTAATTAAATAAAAATCCATCAACAACTAAAAATATATTAAAAGAAAGAAAGAAAGAAAGAAAGAAAGACCACCCTTGAGCCTTATTGGAAGGGATCATACCAAGTTCTTCTCACCACTCATGATGCAACAGTTTCAGGGCCTGGAGTCTCTGGTCAACAGGGCCCTTCCAGACTTTCAGAACTGTTTACCAGTTGGAGACCTCAAGGTAAAGTTGATCAGGGAGGTCCCTCCTCAGAAGCAGATGGCATCGTGAGTATACGCAGCTTTCCCAAGATTACAAATGAAGAGCTTCCTCTCCCTATCATGAAACCTTTTCCCTTTTCTCTCCTGATTCTCCCTCTTTCTTTCTATCCATGCCTGGTAATGAAAGTCCATCATTAGAATCTCATAGTCATTAGCTTTTGCAGGAAATTAAACCAAAATATACATAAAATTTTACAGATCCTTTGGTCTGCCTTATGAGTGATTTACCAGAATTTCAAAGGCAACCATCTGTTTATATTGTTATAGAGTTAAAGTTCTAGACCCATTTATTCTGATTCCTTGTTTTAATCTAACCCAACCATGGAATGGGGTGAGTGGGTCTGCTGACTACATTGAAAGGAGACTACAGCAAAAGGAACTTAAATAGAATTATTTGCAAGAATGCCTATCTATGTATGTATTTTGGCAGCCTTCTAACATGTAATAACTCAGCATTAGTCTCTTGGTTAGAAACTGAAAATGTTTTTGTTCCAAATAATGGCTCCACAAATGAAGTCACCCAAGGAGGTACCTTATGTGTATTCCCAGGGTACATCTTAGTCTGTGGAGGATTTAACTTAGCTACATGCTTGGGCCATTCTATTCCTTGATGGAGACTAGTGATTTGGTGGTGCCACTATTACTCCATCACCAACCAGAAGCTAAATATTGGTCCATCCCTCTAAACCTGCATCATCTGAGAAAAAAAGTTTCCAGCAGATTTCAACACTGCTGGGTGGGCATTGTTTGTTAGATCCTTTTCCCCAGGGTTTGGGGTGAATACAAGTGAAACATGATCAGAGATTTGTCTTTGACTTTGGCTACTATGTTTGGTTCTACAGCTAAGGCTGTAGATGCCCAGCACGAGTCTCTGAATTCTCTTACTCAAGTAGTGTTAGGTAATGGTATTGCATTGGACTATCGATTAAGCTGAATAAGGAGGAGTCTGTGTGAAGGAGGATTCAGTTATTGTCCTAACTCTATTTTTGTTCTTCAAAACTGATTTCTCTTAGAGCCACTTTCTCCTCAGCTTATCTCAGGTTCCAGGAACATCCAGTCTTGTAGGCAGATTACTTCATGATGGAAAATAAATTGCCCCCTACAGCAACCAGAACTTCTGCAGCACCATCAGGACCTCACAGAACCAGATCTGAGGTGGTGATCAACGAGACCACAGTGTGACCAAGACTGATTGCTATACATCTCAGTAGACCCTGATTTTGTCCTTCTTCTGTACAATCCTAGAGCTAATGTCAGACCCCAAATGTAGGACTTAGGATGCTGGTTCGCTCCTGGACCCTGTTGTTGGTATGGCCATACTGAATACATTTCTTTCCGACTTCACCACCATTGGTGTCTGATTGGACTCTCAAGGTGGCAGGCAGCCGGATCTGGTTCATTGGGACCTGCAGAGTCAGACCTCTGGCTTAGGACTCTGGTAACATGCGTAGTAATTAAGGACTCTTTTTGTACCTGGATAAATGCCTTTTGTTTTACAGAAACTCAATTGCAAGACATTAACAAACAGACCACCTGGTTAAAATAGGTTGAAAAACCCCTCTGGTTGATTTGCTTGATTTTCAACTTGTTTAGTTCTCAGGGACCTTGGCACACTCCAGTCTCTTGTTAAACGCCTGGTATAGTCATCATTGTAAATTCCTTGGTGCATTGTATTCCCCCAGAGTCTTCAATTTGTGTCCACAGCTATTAATGGTACACCAAATGGTCTCACAGTGATTAGAGTGATTAAAATGAGATGATCAATAAAAGAAATCTTTCCTCAGTCAGCCTGATACCATGATTTGGTCACAAATGAGAGGGTGAACCAAAGGGGAATAGTTGTTTTAAAACAGCCTAACAGGGAGCCATTAGACAATCCCAGCCAAGCATGATGGTGCTTTCCTATAATCCCAGAGACTCGGGAAGCTGAGGCAGGAGGATCTCAAGTTCAAGGCCAGCCTCACAACTTAAAGAGGCCCTAAGCAACTTAGTGAGATCCTGTCTCAAAATAAAAAATAAAAAGGGCTGGGAATGTGACTCAGTGGGTTAAACATCACTGGGTTCAATTCTTGGACCCCCCAAAACAAAAAGGAAGATGGTAGATGGAGTCAGTTCCAATATTTCACATTCCTAGATAAGCAAATGTAAATAGTAAAACAAAGCTACAGACTACCAATCAGAAACCACCAACTAATCTCTAACTAATGTCTTTCCACTCTAAATCAATCAAGTCCATTTTCTTTGTCTTCCCTTGGCATAGCAGCCTGCTGCTGCTGTGGAGGCCTCTGACTCACTTGATTCTGAGTACTACCCAATTCATGAATCATTCTTTGCTCAAAATAAACTATTAGGGCTGGGGTTGTGGCTCCGTGGAAGAGCCCTTGCCTAGCAGGTGTGAGACATTGGTTCAATCCTCAGCACCGCATCTAAATAAAGTAATGGTCCATTGACAACTAAAATATATTAAAATTAAAAAAAAAAAAAACTATTAGATTTATTTTATCTAAAATTGTTTTGTTTTGTTTGTGATCCTGGGGATTGATTCCAGGGATGTTCTACCACTGAGCTACATCCCCATCCCTTTTTATTTTTCATTTTGAGACAGGATCTGGTTAAATTGCCCAGTTTGGCCTTGAACTTGTAATCCTCCTGCCTCGACCTACCCAATAGCTGTGATTTCAGGGATGTGCCACCAAAATGTCCGCAGAGAATAACAGCGGATGGGATGGACGGCGGCAGACATGAAGACACACCACCCAAGATCTTTTAAGGAAGGTTGGACATGCTGCCTACCCAGGGAAAGGAGCCAGCAAATAGCTTCCAGCTGTTGTTTGCCTCAGGGCTGCCATGGCTGCAAAAACCCACTTCTTCTGAGTTTACACCTTCTTTACTGACCCAGCAAGGAAGGAATATAAAGACCCAGCCCATTTCAGCCCAACTCAGGGCTCTGATGGGCTGTATCCTCATCACGCTGTACCCTGGGTTCAAGCTTTGTGGGGTCTACACCGCAGTTCAGCTTCTGGCCTACCTTGCTTTTTTTCCATCCAAGGGTGTTGATCCCTTATAAACATCTTACACTCCAGATTCCATCTGTGCCCGCTTCTGAAAAACTCAGCCTGCAACAATGTGTGCTGTCTGTATCCTTGAGACCTTGTTGAATAAGACAATTTATCATGTAATCTTCATATTTGAATTTTATTTTTCAAGTGATTTTTTTTTAAAAAAACATTTATTCTGTGATAGTGAAGATGTTATGACTGGAAGAAAATTGAAGTGTTCCCTAAAATATGCCTGGTCAGAGAGCTCCAGTAACTTAGATAATAAGGATCACTGTAGTAGGTTGTGCAAGATGCTGTGTATTTATATGATGTGAAACAATTTACAAAGCAATTTTATATTTACAGAGTTTCTTATTCATCACAGTCATTCCATGCACTGGGTAGATATTTGTCTTCTCTCTTTAGAGAAAAAAAAAGTTAGACTGCAAACAAAACTAGCTATAAAAGATATCCCATTTTTGCTCATGGAGAAAATGCAAGGTTATTCATGTAGGATTTTTTAATATGCAAAATTGGAACAACCTAAATGATTCTTTTATGTCCGTGTGTGCTGAGGATTGAACCCAGGGCCTCGCCCATGCCAGGTGAGCACTGTATTACTGAGCTACATCTCCAGCCCTTAAAGGATTCTTAACAGGGCGTGGATAAGTAAAATGTGACACATGCATACATTACAATACTGTACAGCATTAAAACAGGTAAGATATATAATTTAAAATACAGCCAGGTGCAGTGGCACTCACCTGTAATTCCAGTAACTCAGGAGGCTGAGTCAAGAAGATCCAAAGTTCAAGGCCAGCCTCAGCAAATTAGTGAGGCCCTAAGCAACTAAAAAAAAAAAAAAGGAAAGAAAAAGAAAAAAAGACTGGAGATGTAGCTCAGTGGTAAAGCACCCCTAGGTTCAATCCCCAGTACCAAATAAAATAAAATAAAATACATATAAAACCTCATTATAAATCTAAAAGTCTAAACATACTATTGAGTTACTAAACTGAAAGCTTCAGAATATATGTACTATGATAAAACTTAGGTAAAAATTTAAATATTTTTAAATTACTTAAATAGTGAAATAATTGTTAAATAGTGAAAACAACATTAAGTATTTATACATATACATAATTTTTTTCCTCGTTACTGGATAATGAAACCAGCGATGGTTTGCCACTGAGCTGTAGCCTCAGCCCTTCTTATTTTATTTTGAGACAGAGCCTCACTAAGTTGCTGAGGGCCTTGCTAAATTGCTAAGGCTGGCTAGTTTGTGGTGGTGCACTGGTGTAATCTTAGCAGCTTGGGAGGTCGAGGCAGGAGGACAGCAAGTTCAAGGCCAGCCTCAGCAACTTAGTAAGACCCTAACCAACTCAGACCCTGTCTCAGAATAAAAAAGGGGTGGCGAAGTGGCTCAGTGGTTCAGCCCCTCTTGGTTTAATCCCCTATACCAAATAAATAAATAAATTGCTGAGACTGGTCTTGAACCTATGATCCTCCTGCTTCAGCCTGTGGAGTCTTTGGACTCAGGAGCGCTTCGGAGACATTTTTTGCTGCATTGGAAGCTGGCAGAGATCCCATTGAATCATGGTTGGTAAGGAAGAACAACCTGATTTTTTTTTTAGCTTCCAGCTCTTTGCAGAGAACCCTGTCCCTCATTTCCCTTTCTCCAGGACTAACCCACTTCTTCCCACACTCAGATTTCCAATTCTAGAATACAAAAGGTGCACTGTGAAAATCTGAGGGAAAGAAATGGCCACACCCTACCCCATTCCTTCCCTGTCCCCTTGCTCCCCACCCCCAGCACAATGAGATCTAGCTCCGGGCTGTGCACAGTGGCTGTGAGCACTACCACCCAGCCTTACACTGCACTTGAGCTGCTTCATAGCCCCTGATTGTAGGAGGTCAGGTGGGCGGAGACCCACAGAATCCTTACTGAAAGGACTTTAGTCAGAATGGCAGGCCTGCTGAAAACCAAGGGAGGGCGGGAGGGAGGCCGTGCTCAGGGCGCTCCTGTTGGGCTGCAGAAGTTCCTTCTCCCCTGTGCAGTCTGCCCTGAGCACTGGGTTCAGGGAGGTGCAGGAGGGACAAAAAATAATTCTTTGCAGGTCTGGGCAAGGCAAGGACAAACGACCTCAATACCTGCTTGGTATTGGTTTAAACCCTCACCCTCCTTTGTCTGTGGGTGTGGTCAAGGAATTTTTTTCCCCACATTTTTTTATGGTGCATTATAGTTGTACATAATGATGGGATTTGTTGTTGCATAATTGTACATGGCCTCCTCTTTTTTGATAACTACTGAGGCATGCAGCTCTGTAAGAGTACCCAACATTTATTCCAAACTCTTCAAGATTTGGTTTAACCTGATTTATTAATACTAAATTCTACTTACTACCATGTATTTCTTTTAGTGTTTAACTTCTGTCCTAACCATAGTGCTTTTTGAGTGGTGCCTGCTTTCTTATAGGTTGAAATCATCAAGGATCAGAGATCTTCCAGCAGTAAGTTTGCATCCAGAGAATAAAAAGAGCGAAGACATACTATGTCAAAATATCTTACATATTGAATTCTGAAAAGTGATTGTTTTCAGAGTTTCAAGACACTGAAGTATTCTTTATGCCAGCTTCAACAAAAGGGATCACAGAGAGCAAAGAAGACCGTTTCATCCTAGATAGTAAAGATGAACTCTATTTTACAAGACCAGGATGTTGGAAGCAGGTGCACACCTACAATCCCAGCTACTGGGGAGGCTGAGGCAGGAGGATGGCAAGTTCGAGGCAACTTAATGAAGCCCTGTCTCATAATAAAAAATTTAAAAGTGCTAGGGATATAGCTCAGTGGTAGAGCGCTTGCCTAACATGCTCCAAGCCTTTGGTTCAATCCCCAGTATGGGAGGAAAAACATAATAATAAATGTGTTGTGTTTGTGGTAATTTGCTATAGCAGCCATGGGAAATCAATGCAGTCCCGTGTCCTGCTCCTGAGAAGCACTGAGCACCATGTGGTGCTGAGGAAATGTGTTCCCATGTTGGGTGACTGCAATGAGTGAAGTTAATTTAAATGTAATCTAGAACTGCATTTCTGTGTAAGAATCACCCTCCTTCCAAGGACACAGAATTGAGGAGGGACAACTCTCCCCAAAGAACTCAGTGCTTTTAGCAATGGAAAGAACATAGATGCTGAGTGGCCTCCATACTCTTCCTCACATAGAATGCCAGACGGTAAGAAACCCACCAACGTTTGTACATTTTTCAGTCATGTGACTGTGGAGAGGTATGTGTGTGTGAGAGAGGGAGGACACAGTGATCAGGAAGTCAGAAGGCCTGGGATGTGGCTCACAGCATTGCCTAGGATGCATGAGGTTTGATTCCCAGCACTTAAAAAAAGAAAGAGAGAGGAGAGAGAAGGAAGTCAGAGTCCTAGGATGCCAAGATGTTACAGGCGACCATATCTATTGTGCAATGGAAGAAACTGAATCCAGAGAAATTAACAACTTCCACAGTGGTAAAAAATTTTATTTTTTTTCCTGCAGTGCACGAGATCGAACCAGGATCTCCTTCACACTAGACAAGCATTCTACCTTGAGCTACACCTCCAACCAGGTTAAAACCTTTCTGTAGCACCTTAAGGAGGAAAATGCAGATATCTGGACCCCTTATGCAGACCATTCCACTAAGTAACCCTAGTGAAAAGGATTAACTAGTAGAATTTCCTAAGTGACTTAATAAAAAAAATCTTTCTTAGAAATGAACAAAGATCATAACCTATTTTCTGTGCCTCCCCATATGCCTAATGAAATGTTGATATATACATAGATAGATATATTGATATATATGTATGTACATATGTGTGTCTATATAGATCTATGTATGGATATAGGTGTAGAGATATACAGGTATATAGATACACGTGTGTGTATGTGAGTGTTGTAGTTTGGATGTTAAATGTCCCTCAAAGGCCCACATATCAAAGGCTCGGTCCCCAGCATGGTACTGTTGGGATGAGGAGGAACCTTTGAGAGGAGGAGACTAGTGGGAAACTTTTAGGTATTGGGGTGTGCCCTTGAAGGAAACTGAGGGACCCTCACCTCCTTCTCTTTATCTTTTGCTTCCTAGGGCATGAGATGAGTGATTATTTCTACCATGTGCTCCTGTCAGGATGTACTGCCTTGCTCTAGGCCCAAAGCAATGGAGTCAATCAATCATGGACTAAAACTTCTAAAACCAAAACCCAAAATAACTTTTTTCTCTTTACCTCAGGCATTTTGTTATAGTTGTGGAAAGTTAACACACTGTGTTGTGTGTGTGTGTATGTGTGTGTGTGTGTGTGTGAAGAGAGAGATTGCATTTTAGACTCATGTCTGATTAGAAACCCTAAAAAGTTCTGTTTTGTTTCCTTCAAAATGTAAAGTTATAATTATTGTTTAACACCAGGGAGAATGCACTGATTGTCTTGAAGTTTCTCTGCAGCTTGCATTATTTTTATTGATTTTTCTAAAGCTTACTTCCAAACATCTGAGAAAATACACAAAATAAATACTCTTCTGAAGTCGTGACTAGTGCTGCAAGCCAGGTCCTTGCATCTGTGCATTTTCACACAAGCATCAGCAAAGTGCCAAAGGCACAGATGGTTTGTGAGCTCTGCTGAAACATCTGGCAAGCTTAGGCCCTGCTTGGCTAGAACCATATATGTGGCTGGCACTGTAGTACGCCAGACACTAATCTAGGTGCAGCTTCTTTTGACTGTATCATACTGAGACAGCACTAAGACCTAGAGCCGAGGTCATGAATGCAGAAATCTCACACTTAAGACAGAGGACTACATTTTCCTGTGACTTAAGAAACACCAGATAAATTTAATTCAATAACAACTTTGGTATTAGGCCCAATTTTTGGCATTCCCCCCCCCCAGGATAATCCAATATGCATCAGACCCTGCCCAAAACAAACCTTGTTGAGACCCCCCAGTTAGAAGTCAGCAGCTGACCTGGCCCTTACACTGTGCTCTCTGTGCTTGACTACAATTGTTAGATGTAGTTCACATGTTGCATAACTGGAGGGGTTCTTTGGTTTACAGTTTTATAAATATATGTTGTAAAATGAACTCTGGGTTGGGGCACTCAATGCTAGAACACTTGCCTAGCATGTGCAAGGACCTGGGTTCCATCTGCAGCATCACACACACAGACACACAGGAACAGACACACACACATGAAAAAATAAACAAAATAAAATCTGTGCAGTAGTCAGCCTTTATTTATTTATTTATTTATTTATTTATTTATTTATTTATTTATCGGTACTAGGGGTTGAACCCAGGGTCACTTTACCACTGGGCTACATTGCCCGCCCTTTTTATTTAGAGACAGGGTCTCGCTAAGTTGCTTAGGGTCCCACTAAATTGCTGAGGCTGGCCTCAAACTTGTGATCCTCCTGTCTCAGCTTCCGAAGTTGCTGGGATTATAGGCATGCACCACTGTACCCAACTCTGTCAGCACTTAATTTAAGCTACTTTAATCAAAAAAGATTTACTCAGTGTTTCCTATGTTCTAGGCACTGGGCTACTGAGTCAAGGACAGGAAACAGTCCTACAAATAATATACAGTGTGTTTTTTATATAAACTTATTCTTCTGCTGTAGTGGATTGGTTAAAAATCCTTAGTCTTATCCAGAAGTCTCTCTGTGTTTCAACTCAGCTCCTTTTCTTCTGTTGTCTAGAAAACCTTTTCTGCCTTTCAAGAGTTTGTGTTGGTGGTTTTCAATCTCAGTTACAGAAAATTCTGTCTCTCTACTTGTACACACACAAATTTCACTCTCTAAGTTCAGCTGTCTCTTTATTAATAATAAATTCATGAAAACTGGTTATAGTAGGACTCCATATAATATTAGAATTTAAGGAACTTCTTTTTCACGGGGCAGGGGGGACGGGTACCAGGGATTGAACTCAGGGGCACTCAACCACTGAGTGACATCCCCAGCCCTGTTTTGTATTTTATTTAGAGACAGGGTCTCACTGAGTTTCTTAGGGTCTCGCTAAGTTGCTGAGGTTTGTTTTGAACTGGTGATCTTCTTGCCTCACCTTCCAGAGCCACTGGGATTACAGGAGTGAGCCACCATGCCTGGCAGGAATTTCTTTTTTATCAATACATATTTTTCACAGTTCAGGTTGAAACCAAGTGTCCTGATGAAACCTGGCTTTCACTGTCCATCTGAACTGTGGTGAGTGTTCAGAGGGGTTTCACAGTCACACCCTCTTTGAAGGAAGTGAAGAACTTCCAAGTTGAGAACAATTCCAGGTACTTTAATTACCTGGAATAGTTTCCTTGATTGCTCAGAAGTTCTTGAGCTCTACAATACTTCCTGTTCAGCATCATTAGACGCTTCCTCTGAGATGGTCATTCCTCTCGACTCCCCCAAACTGCCAGGATTCTCTTCCATCGTTACTACCTGAAGTCAGGGATTCTTACTCTCAAATACTTTGCCTGTCCTACTAAACAGGGGCTGGGTGAAGAGAAGGTCAGTGTGTCTCATTATGAGCGTCCCACGAGACGCAGAGGGCCTTCTGCCAATCTTCCTCCTCTGACTTGCTCAACTGGGCAGACTGTTCAGACCCCAGCTTTTGGTCATTTGCCATAAATCTATAACTGTTCCTTCTTTTTTTTTTTTTACCCTCTCTCTCTTACTGTGTGTGTGTGTGTGTGTGTGTGTGTGTGTGTGTGTGAGAGAGAGAGAGAGAGAGAGAGAGAGAGAGAGGCTGGGGATTTAACTCTGGCACTCTACCAGTGAACCAAATCTCCAGTACTTTTTTACTTTATTTTGAGACAGGGGTTCCCTAAATTACTGTGTGGGGCTGACCTTGAACTTGCGATCCTCCTGCCTCAGCCTCCCAAATCACTGGGATTACAGGTAGTGCACCCTTGTGCCCAACTTTCTTAGATTTAAAAAAAAAACTTTTATTTTTCAACCATCATACTTTAAGGTCAGGGAACCAATTTTGAAAGCTGGACAAAGGTAATAGTTTTGAATTCTCTGAGGCAAAAGACTTTTAGTTCCTGTTCTGTTCCCCAAATGCTGCTGCTTCTGAAATTTACTCCTCATCATTCTAGAACTTGATCAGGTCAGATTGCCAAAATAGGCCAGGTTATTTATTTAAGAGAAGAAAACTCTTCAAACCCAAAAGTAGTGACTATTTTTCTGTCCTGGTGCCCAAATCTCAAAATTCCAAACTTGGTGTCCTATAGTGGAGGAGAGATGAATAACTCTGGTGCAGTGATAAAAAGAACACACAAGGACCAGAGGGTAGCACAGTGGTGGGTACCTTACCTACCATGCACAAGACCCTGAGTTCTGTCCGCAGCAACACCACCACCTTAACAAAAACAGATGGCATGAACTCATAACAACCAATGCAGTCCTTTAAAATGTACTCCTGGACCCAGCGTGGTGGCAAATACCTGTAATCCCGGTGTCCAAGGCAGGAGGATCCCAGATTTTGAGACCAGCCTGGGTAATGTAGCAAGACCCTGTCTCAAAATAAGAAATAAAAAGGACCAGGGATGTAACTCAGTGATAGAGAGGCCCTGGGTTCAATTCCCAGTACCCCAACATAACCAAATAAACCGAAAATAAAATGTATAACTGCATGAGCAGGAGTAGTGACTCACACCTATAATCCCAGTGGATTTGGGAGGCTAAGGCAAGAGGATTCAAGTTCAAGGCCAGCCTCAACAACTTAGTGTGACCCTCAGCAACTTAGGCAGAGACCCTGTCTCAAAAATTTAAAAATTAAAATAAAAAGGGCTGGGGATGTGGCTCAATGGTAAAATTCCCATAGGTTCAATCCCAGTACCAAAAAAAAAAAAAAAAAGGTATTATTGCATGAGAAAAAATTGTAATAAAGAATAAAATTTATAACATATACACATTAAGCAATATATTATATTTGGTATAATAAAGGCATGTTTAGGGAAACATAGGAAACATGAAAGAAAACACGGTTCAGGAATGAGGGAGGGAATGGGGAATGAAATAGAAGAAGAGAAACCTTGCTAAAAATGTGATGATAAAGTAGTGTGAACTGAGAAGTGAGATCAACTCTTTTGAGGCCTCAAAAAAAAAAAAAAAAAAAAAAAATGCACAAGCCAGGTGAGGTGGTGCATGACTGTAATTCCAGAGGCTCAGGAGACTAAGGCAAGAGGATGGCAAGTTCAAGGCCAACCTCAGCCATTTAAGGAAGCCTAAGCAACTTAGCAAGATACTGCCTCAAAAATAAAACATAAAAAAGACTGGGGATGTGGCTTAGTGATTAAGCCCCCTTGGGTCCAATTCCCAGAACCAAAAAAAAAAATTTAAGGGATAGAACTACCATATGATCTGGCAATCTCACACTGTATATATGTCCAAAGGAAACAAAATCAGTATGTCAAAGAGACATTTGTATTCCTATATTTATTGAAACACAATTCATGATAACCAAGAAATGGAAGCAACCTAAGCGTCCATCAACTGAAGAATGGATAAAGAGAATGTGGTACCTATGCATAAGGAATCCTATTCCACCTTAGGAAAGGATGAAGTCTGTCATTTGTGACCACATGGATGGAACTGGAGATCGTTATGGGAAATGAAATAAGCCACACATAGAAGGACAAGTACTGTTCAATCTCCCTTGTATATGTGGAATTTTAGAAAGTTGATCTCACAGAAGTTGGGAGTGGAAGGGTGGTTACCGAAGGTAGAGGAGAGGAGGAGGAGGGAGTGGAGGCGGGAGGTTGGTCAATGGTAGTAAGATGCGGTTAGACTGTAGCGAGAAGTTCTGCTGTGTTATTGCCAGGAAGATGACTGTAGATTACAACCATGTGCTATACAGTTTTAAAAGCCAAAAGAAAGGATTTTGAATGTCTTCACCATAAAGAAATGATAAATGTTTGAGGAGATAGATCTGTTTAACCTAATTTAAACATTACATAATGTATACATGTATTGAAACATCACATGGTACCCTATAAAAATGCACAATTTCAAAAAAATTACTTAATTTTTTTGGTGTTGGGATATAACCGAGAGTCTTGAATTTCTAAGTACATACTCTGTCACTGAGCTACACGCTCAGTCCCTGTTTTTATGGCTACATTTTTTTGTTTTTAAATTTGAGATAAGGATCTTGCTGTGTTGCCCAGGCTGGTCTTCAACTCCTAGGCTCAAACAATCCTCCTGCCTCAGTCTTCCAAGTAGCTAGTATTATAGACAGGTGCCACCATATCTAGCTAAAATAATGAATTTAATTTTTTTAAAAGTTATGCTATAAATTAGTATTGCCCAACAGTGTTCCATGGAACATGAATATTCTGAAAGATCTTAAAGAGTGTTAGATGATCAAGCACATTTGGGAAACTTAGATTAAACAAAGCTAAATAGGTTTTTTTCCTTTAGGTCTTCCCAGAATCTATAATAGTCTAATCTGAGTTGGGTATTTGAATTTCCTAAATGTCTGTGGTCTTGGACGGTCTTTTGCTAACTGCTGTTCTGTAAAACACAGAGCAGGGAATGCTGTTCTGAACATTTGCCCTAGTTACTTTCTTCCCTTAGGACAACATCCAAGCTCCTTGCCTAGCTGTGCTTCGGGTCTCATCTCTTCAATGAAGCTACCTCTGCAGTCCACAATTATCTCTGTTCTGATCTTATTGCTGCAACACTCTGCCTTTAGGGAAAGACCAATAAGATCGGAATACTTTACTATTGCAGCAGAAAAGTTATTATGCGGCTGTAAGTTCGGAAGACAGAAGACAAGTTATTGCTTCTATATGTATTATTGTTTTTTCTTTCTTTTTTTTTTTTAATGTTGAGATTGGGTCTCACTAAATTACCCACAGTGACCTCAAACTTGCAATCCTCCTGCCTCAGCCTCCTCACCTGGGATTACAGGTGTAAGCCATCCTACCTTGCTTTACTATTTCTTTTTTAAGTATGAGTATGACACAATTTTTATCTACACCTTAACTTGTAACCAAGTTAATCTGAATAAATTAGAAGAAAGAAACTCTCAATCATTTTACAGCTTCTATTCAAGTCAGGTTAAATTAGTATTTACTGTCTGCTTCTCTCACTGGAAGGTAAGGGTAGACAAATCATATTTACAAAGCATCTCTTTTTCTCTTTGGGGTGCTGGGGCTGAAAATAGGGCCACCTATATGCCAGGCAAGGGTTCTACCACTGAGCCACATCCCCAGCCCTACAAAGCACCTCAACACCACAAGAAAACAGATTTCTTCATCATGTTTTGATGCTTTAATAAATTTAAGAAGTGAGAGAGTGAAATAAGGAGAATTACCAACTTCCAAAAATAGTTTCAAATCAGTTGAATGGTTTCTTAGCTTTGCCTAGCTCTGCTCATTACCAGTATCTGAGGAGGAGAAAGAAGACAAGGTAGTGGTGGCAATGGGTGCCTTTGTAAAGGCCCTATTTTAAGCCAGGAACCATGTCCCTAAGCAAGAAGTTATCAGTACCAGAGCTACACAGTACACCTCTCTGGTCTGACCAGTCCTGCAAAAGGCCAGACCCTGTTTGCTGGTTCAGTATGGACTGCCTGGTATAAGCGTGGCAGGTGGCCACTGGTACTAGAAGTTTATGGAAAAGCTTCAGATATAATAAATCAATTTTAAAAAGCAATTTTTTTCTTAAAGCGTGGATCCTATAGCCAGACCACCTGATTCAAACTTTGCTTTGCAAGGTGACCTTCCTACGATTGCCAAAATTAGCAAATCAAACAAATGCAATAGGGCATCTCCTCTACCTTAATGTTTACCAAGAGTGGTCACTGAAAGGTCCCTCTTTTCAAAAATGCCTTCCTTACCTGTTATTCATAGACCTAACATTTCCAACTTTGTACATTAGTTCCTGTAGCCCTTTTACATCTGTAAACACCCCAGAAGTATTATATTGGTGATACCTTAGTATGGATTTGTTTATGGAGATTTTTTTAAAAATCCATCAGCTGGGTGCAGTGGAACGGGACTGTAATCCCAGTGATTTGAGAGGCTGAGGCAGGAGGATCACAAGTTTGAGGTCACCTTCAACAACTTAGTGAGACCCTGAATAACTTAGTGAGAACCTGTCTTAAAATAAAAATTAAAAAGGACTGGGGATGTAGCTCAGTGGTAAAGCCCCCCTGGGTTCAATCACCAGTACCAAAAAAAAAAAAAAAAAAAAAAAAAAAAGAAAGTCAACCATCTGAAGACCTTGGGAAAATGTCCAACATTGCTTATGATATGATGGGGGCTCTCTGGGAGAACAGAGAAAGATGAAACTAAGAAATGCAGTTTTTCTTCCTAGTTTCTACTTAAACAGTATGGCAATCACTAAACTCACTATTTATGAGATACTTTGAAGGCCCCTAGGATTTTACACATCCATATAGATAGTAATCTTTGCCCTTAGCACTGACCAAGGAGACAATCACA
The DNA here is from genome assembly GCF_902686445.1 of Sciurus carolinensis. NCBI lineage: Eukaryota > Metazoa > Chordata > Mammalia > Rodentia > Sciuridae > Sciurus > Sciurus carolinensis. The sequence goes on from NC_062213.1 coordinate 36,003,382, forward strand.
AACAAATGCTTACAATATGACACAACTCTTTTAATGGAGGCATGAGAATATGTATGTGAAGTACCCAGACCAGATGCTCAGCAAAGAGAAGTGGCTTTTATCTCTCTGTTCTCTGTGGGAGTCCAAGAAAGCCTCAAAACCTCTTGACCGTTCTCACAGAGAACCATCTTGGAGGATAAATAGGAATCTTCTAGGCAAAGAGTAGGAGAACTCAAAGGTGTTGTTCAATGTTAAACAGCCAGCACTCGGTGTTTAACAGGGAAAGAGAGCCCAGATGTGTAGAATTTGCCAATTTTCATGGTGTAAATATTCTTCCTGTGGCAGATTTTAGGCTACCAAGGTTATTTCACGGAACATGGGTACTAGCTGTGCACAACAGTGGGAACAGCTCCAGCTGCATTCCCAGTCCTTTTTAATTTTTAAGACCTAGCATGTGTGAGGCACTGGGTTTGATTCTCAGCACCACATATAAATAAATAAATGAAATAAAAGTCCATCGACAACTAAAAAAAACAAAAAAAACAAAAACAAAAAACAGGTTCTCACACCACTAGAGGGACCAGGTGAAAGAAACAGCACAAGCAAAGACATAGAGGGTTGGAGATTAATCGGGCCAGAAGAGACATGGAAATAGAGCAGCATGTGTAGTATGAATCAAAGATCCACAAAGAAAAGACAGGTGTAGCCTGGGAGGGGAGAAATAGATCATGAAGGAAGAATCTAGAAATCAGTTTGGGAAGAGATTGCAAAAGGCACTGAATTTCTGCAATCTTCTCTTTTATGCGATTGATAGTGATCTAAACCAGCCATGTTTTAGAGGGGTAACTCTAGAGGAAGCATGGAAGAATAACCGGAGGGCAGGGAGACAGAAAGTAGGGCAACTGAGTAATAAATCTTCAAAATCGTCTTGGAACGAGATCTAAGCTGACAATATCTGGTATCTTTGGGCCATAACTTAACCATTTCCTTACTGCTTGAACATATTCCACCTCAAGGAGTTTTGTAACTTTTAACTTGGACATTTAGTAAAGAACGAAAGGAAATAATAAAAGTCATTGAAAACGTTAAGAGTTTATGTTTTGCTAAATATGAACTCTACAATATGCTGTAGAACTTTGCCAAGCGTAGGTGTGTGTGTACGTTTTAATATGTGGGGATTTGTTTATGAATCCCTATTACTCCACAATAGGGAGCAGTTTTCCTGCTTCTGCTCATCTTCTTATTGCTAATTCTTATTGCTTCTTCCTGAGTGTCACTTTGGTCCCATTAAGCTTTCAGATCTGTTCTGTTTGTTTGCTGTTCAATTACATAAGTGCTCACCCCCTTTAACCACAGCCAGGGTTGTTTCTGCAGCTGCAGAACCCTGCTGCTCCCTAGGCTAAGCCAGATTTCCGCGGCGGGAAGTGTTGGAACTGAACGCTACATTTACTCTGGAGATGCCACGTTTTCTCAGGCCTTCTTCTTCCCTAAGTGATACTCTTGGCCACATGGCCATCTGGCTGATGGCCCCTAGGTCTAAGTTAACTGATTAGTCTGAATAGTTCTAGTTCCCTACAGATGGTCACAGAACTGCCATTGCTGTGGTCGTGCCACAGTTTTCTGTGAAGGTGTTGGAAATAGTCAGGTCTGTCCTGTGGGTGGTTCTGCAATGTATGCAGGAAGTGGTACCTGTCATGTGTCTGCAGAACCCCATAACGACTCTCTCTCTTTTTTTTTTTTTCTGGGCATCAGAACCAAGCATGTGTTACCAGAGCCTGGAACTGTGTCGCCCGACACCTTTAAGGATTTTAACCTTTGGGTGTGGGTGTCAGCAACGTCATCTGAACACAGGGGAGGGGAGGGAGGGAGGAGAGTCCAACTCCTCACTTCTCAACCATAAAATCAGATAGAAGAAGGCAAAGAAGCCCACTTACTTCTTCCCAAAGGCGCTGCTATTATTGCCAACCCAGCATCTCTAGCCAAACTGGAACGCAGTAGCTAAGTCTGTGAGCCCCCATGGGCCACGTGGACTATGAGGACACTATGACTGCCTCTCGGGATGGATCCCTCTGCATCTGGAAGCGAGACTAGCCAGGCCATGCTATGGGATCTCAACCTTCATATGCTAGATGTTGGGGACGTTATTGATGCCCTGTGCTTCAGCCCCAATTGGAATTGGCTCTGTACCAGCAGAGCCTTGGCATCAAGACTGGGACTTGGAGGGCAAGATTGTCATATATAAATGGAAGTAAGAAGTTATGGGTACCAGTAGGAAGGCAGAGCCCCCCCAGCGCACCTCTCTTCCTGGTTTGCTGATAGCCAAACTCTTGGTTGACACAAACCACCTCCTGGGAGTGTGACAAGTGACCATGGGCACCCAATGGAAATTTATGGTAGAAATTCAGACATTAAAAAACTAGCTAAAAAAATATAAGTAGGCCTAAGTGTGTAACTCAGTGGTAGAGTACTTACCTAGCATGCACAAGACCTGGGGTATATCTATCCTTAGTACTATAAGAAAAAAAAGGTATGGACCACCTAATGTAATCGGACCATTTAATTCAAACCTTGCTTTTTAGCAAAATCAGACACAAACAGGATAGACATTAAAATGTAAATTTCAGATAATTTTTATTTTTTAATTTTTAAAAAATATTTTTATTAGTTGTTGATGAACTTTTATTTATTTGTATGTGGTGCTGAGAATTGAAACCAGGGCCTCACACATGCTAGGCAAGCACTCTACCACTGAGCCACAACCCCAGCCCACAATGAATTTTTAGGATAATCATGTCCTATAAGATACTTATACTAACATGTTTATTATTTAACAAATTGTAGCTGCGTATGGAGATACACACCTATAATCCCAGCTACTGGGGGTGGGGGACCTGATCCAGAGGATCACGAGTTTGACGACAGCCTTGGCAACTTGGTGAGACCCTGTCTCAAAATTTCAAAAAAAATTAAAAGGGTTGAGGATTCAGCTCAGTGATAGAGTCCCCCTAATTCAATCTTCAGAACCGAAAAAAACAAAATTTTTTTAAAAATTGGATATCCTGTATTTCATCTGACAACCTAGACCTCAGGCAAGTTACTTAATGTCTCTATACCCAAATTTCCTTATTTGGAACTCGAAAATACTACTGCCTACTGGAAGGGGTTGTCTTGAGGATAAATAAGTCATGTAGAAGGTTAGGAACATACCGGCGGGCATACCCTTAGTGAGTGTTAAGTGGGCGTTCAATATAGCAGAGTGGCATAGTGCCACAGCCTGGTCTTGGCAGTCATACAGATCAGGCTCGAACCCTTTCTCTGTCACCTCCCTGCATTGGGACATTAGATAAGTTATTTGGCGTCTGTGTGCTTCAGTAGCATTATCTACAGAATGGGAACAATTATTGCTCTTTCGTGGTGGGAGGCATAAATAAGACTGCACGGAAATCATTTAGTACAACACCTGGCTCATAGTAACAAAATAATGTTCTGTGGAACGAATAGACAGAAGAACATCATAAAAATTGTCCACCTCCTCCAAGACCCTCCTTCTCTTCTCCATGAGCCATCTTACCACCTTGGTTGCAAAGCTTCTCCGTTCTATTCCAACGGGCACTGCTCTCTCTTCCTCCAAATTTCTGCAGTCCTTGCTGATTTTACCATCATCTCAGCCTTGCACTGTTTGCTCACTGTCCCATTAATGGTTGCCTTATCTCATTGGCAGAGCCTGGAGGCCTCAAAGCTTCTTTATCAGTCCTTCCCTGAGGTGCACTGGAAGGCATTTTTTAGAAGATATCTGTTAACTAATCTTTCTCCTATTTTTCTAGGTACAGGGATTGAACCCTGGCTAGGCAAGCACTCTACCACTGAGCTACACCCCCAGCCCTGCTAATTAACTGTTTAGTACCACTACGTTATTAAACTCTCTATGGCTATGACAAAATAACTGAGAAAATCAACCTCAAAGGAGGAAAGGTTTGACTTTGACTCGAAGTTTCAGAGGTGTCAGTCCATGGTCTCTGGGCCTGTTGCCTGTGGGCCTGTGGTGAGGCAGTATAGCAAGGTGGGGGAGGGGGAGGGCTGGGTAGCAGGAGAAGCTGCTCACCTCATGGCTCTCGGGAAGCAAAAGAGAGAGAAAGAAAGGAGGAGCAGGTCCCAATATTCCCTGCAAAGGCATGCCCCCAGTGACCTTTCTTCCATTTGACCCCACCTCCTAAAAGTTCCTAGTAGTGCCACAGGCTGGGGACCAAACCTTCAGCACATGACTTTTGGGGGACATTTGAGATCCACATCATAACAACTGTTGTCATGTATTTGAAGATCAAGAGAGAATCAAACCTACATAGTTGATAATATAATTCCTAAGGAAAGGTCTGTCTTAAAATATCTGTGTAGGCCAGGCACGGTGGCACACACCTGTAATCACACCAACTTGGGAGGCTGAGGCAAGAGGATTGCAAGTTCGAGGCCAGCCTCAGCAAGACCCTGTCTCAAAAATAAATAAAAAGGTTTGGGGGCAGGCTGGGGATATAGCTCAGAGGTAAAGCACCCCTGGGTTCACTCCCCAGTACTACAAAAAATAAAATAAAATAAAACAAAACATCTGTGTAGACTTTCCTGTGCATATGGAACCCTGGAGAAACAATACCAAATGACAGGGCTGCTAATGTCCTGAGTATGGCCATGCAAACAGTCGTGGTGCTAGCTTTCTCTAAGCTCTGTATATTTCTCTTTCCTGATGGGTTCCTTCTCTTGAGTCCTGCTGTTGGTGATTAGGACATTAGGATACTGTTCAGCATAAGGCTATGGACTCGATCAACAATAATGCATTGGAAATACAACTTGGACTTTAAAGTAGGATTTTTTTGATACATCTAAAACAGGAAAAGAGTAGTCAAATATACCAGTGTTCCTCAAATTTGACTGACTGTTAGAACAACCTGGGGAGCTTTCAAAAAAATACCAAGCCGGGCATGGTGGCACATGCCTGTAATCCCAGCAGTTTGGGAGGCTGAGAAAGGAGGATTGCAAATTCAAGGCCAGCCTCAGCAGTTTACCAAGGCCCTAAGCAGCTTAATGGGACCCTGTCTCTAAGTAAAATATAAAAAGGGCTGGAGATGTGGCTCAGTGGTTAAGAGCCCCTGAGTTTGATCCCTGGTATCAAAAATAAATAAATAAATAAAAATACCAAGATTCTGGTTTATTTGGTCTGTGTGGGGGCCCTGCGTGCTTTTGTATCGGGGATAGAACCCAGGGGCACTCTCCTAGTGACCCTGAACTATATCCCCAGACCTTTTATTTTTAATTTTGAGACAGGATCTCCCCAAAAAGGAGTTTTAAAAGGTCTCCAGGTGGGATCTGGGGGTGTTGCTCAATGGTAAAGCACTTGCTTGTATGCTGAGGCCCTGGTTTGACCCCCAGTGCTAAAAAAAAAAAAAAAAAAGGCCCCAAGCCATTGTCATGGGCAGCCGAAGCTAAGGGCCTCTGCTCTTACTGCTTCAAATGTAAACAGGGTGGCTTTCCTGATGTGTGATTTATGCAAAGTACAGAATGCTTCAAAGCTGTCTACAGGTTGAAACCTAAATACCTTTTTTTTTTGCTTCTGGACAGTAGATAAAACAACTCTAAAATGACTTGATGTTCTTCCAAATTACTGTGTAATTAACTATCACTGAACAAACTTCTTGCAAACTTTGCCAATGGCATATTCCAATATCCTGTTCAGCGAGCAAACTGAGAGCCAATTTTCCAGTGTGGGGTAAACTTTGGTTTGTGGAAACCGATTACTAATATCACCTGGTGATTCAAGAAGAAAGGAGCCCAGATCACAAAACTGCAGGACTGTGGAAACCAGGGGGTACCTGACAGCAGGGCTTTCCAAATTTTAGTGCACCCACAGTCACCTGAGGGGTCTTGTTAACATCAAGATGCTATTTCAGGAGGCCTAGGGAAGGAATCAATTCTCCTGGTCCAGGGATCACATTTGGATAGCAAGATTATGGAAAACATCTGGTACAGAGATGTTCCTAAAGTTTTTCTTTAATTCCAATGCCTCAGCCTCAACCCAGATCAAGTGAATTAGAATCTCTGGAAGTGATATGTGAGCATCAGAATATTTTTTGAGTTCACTGTGTCTAACATGCAGCCAAGACTGAGAATCCCGCATCTGGCAGATGAGGAAACAGAGACCCAGAGAGAGATGAAGTGAAAGATCCAGCTGAGGGGCCCACATTTTGATACCATCACCCAAACTTCTGGCTATAAAAACCTTCTTTCTCAATTCCATAGAGACAGAAAGTAGTTTAGTGCTTGTCAGGGGTTAGGGAGTGGGGGCAACAGAGAGTGACCGTGGACACGGTTTGTTTCTGGGGTGTTAACAGTGTTCTAAAATTAGAGAGTGGAGATGACTCACATCTGTGAATATACTAAATGCCATGAGGCTGTATACTTTAAATGAGTGAGTTGTATGGTATTATATGAATTACATCTTAATAAACTATTATATGAAAAAATTTATGAGCTGGGTGTGGTGGCATATGCTTATAATCCCAGCAACTCAGGAGACTGAGGAAGGAGGATCAGAAGTTTGAGTCCCTTAGGGCCTTAAGCAAGGCCCTAAGCAATTTAGTGAGACCCTGTCTCAAAATAAAAAATTTAAAAAGGGCTGGGGTGTAACTCAGTGGTAAAGCATATTTTTTTTTTTTTTTTTTTTTTTTTGTACTGGTTCAATCCCCAGGACAAAAAAAAAAAAAAAAAAATTATGCTGGGTGTAGTGGTGCATGCCTGTAACCCCAGCTACTTAGGAGACTGTGGCAGGAGATTGAAAGTTTGAGACCAGCCTGGAGCCCTGTCTCCAAATAAAAATATTTGAAAGACTGGGGATATAATTCAGTAATAGAGCACTTGCCTAGCATGTGTAAAAAAAAAAATAAATTAAAAAAAATATATAAAACTCTCTGCATTTCCCCTTGCTCTCTATTACCTTTCCTTCATACGAATAAAGAAATTCTAGGAAGAGCATGGCTGGGAGAAGGGAAGGGAGTAGGATGCAGGGACATGTTATAAAGACATGGGCACCGAGTTGGATGTGGACTAATCAGGGGGTGTTTCCAGCTGAGCCTCCTAGTCTCTTGAGAGTCACCCCCTCCCCATACCACAAACTACCAAGGTTTTATAGCTTCCCGGGTTTCCATTCTGTATGGGTTTTCAGTTGCCTTCTGAAATATGGAGTTGAGTCACAAGTTTCAGTCCCTGTCAGGTTACTTGAATCTCAAACTCATAATTACTACTTTTAGGAGAAGACATTTTTTTCTATGCAAATTGGGGCTACAATAAGATAATTTCCTTGAGGTGGCTTTTTACTTCAGGTAAAAAGAAATAGGAAGTGAAAATTTTCTCCATAGAATGAATTAGTATCATGTTAACATACTTAAGGCTCATGCATATTTATATTTCTTAAGATTAAGCAGGTCCCAGTAGCAAGTGGGTTTAGGGTGGTAAAGGCTCAGGTGTTTGGGAGGTGATTGGGAGGCAAAAGTATTTAAAACGCAGTGTATTTCTAATCCACCAAACTATCAATGAGATAAAGAGATTTTGAAATTCCATAATCTTACTCTTCCTCATAGCAAAGCAGGGAGAAGTTAGGGGTAAAATGTCTTGTAAGATCTGATTGGGCCTTCCTTTTCAATTTCACTAGCAAAGTGTTTCAGATGACTCAGCTGAGAGATTCCAGAGCAATCCATGCCCGGAAGGACATTCTATTCCTCCTAGTTAATTCCTAAAGTGCAACTATAGCCAGTGGGGGAAGCATTTCTCCCATTCACTGGACTCAGACTAATTGACAATCCACACACAATTTCAAGGCAGTTAACCAACAGAGGATTTCTTTATGCACACTCCTCAAAAACTTCCCCCAAGGAATGGGAGTGTGAGAGGAGAAAGCTGTAATTATTCTTTCATCGAAACAGGAACACATGAAGTTTTAAAAGATTGAGGTTAGGGCAGGTATTCAAAACCTTTATTTTTTATTTTTTTATTTTTGGTACTGGGGTACTGGAAATTGAACTCAGGGGCACTTTGAGTCACATCCCTAGCTCTTTCTATTTTTTTTATTTTGAGACAGGTTCTCACTAAATTACTCAGAGACTTGCTAAAGTGCTGAGGTTGGCCTCAAATTTGTGATTCTCCTGCCCTGGCCCTGGCGAGTCACTGGGTTGACAGGCATGTGCCACCACGCCTAGCAAAACCATTTGTTTTCTGAGAAAGGAGCAAAATCCCTTTCAGGGGCAATTTTCGGTCCAGTGAAGTTGCCTAAGAAGATCATGATGGGACCCATATTTGTTTCGTAGCATCTTTTAACCTAACTTTAAGAGAAAATGAAAGAGGCTACAGCTGGGCCTATGGTGCACACCTGTAATCCCAGTGATTTGGGAGGCGAAGGCAGGAGTATCAGAAGTTCAAGGCCAGCCTAGGTAATTTAGTGAGACCCTCAGCAATTTAGTGAGACCCTGTCTCAAAAAAGAAAGGACTGAGCTGGGCATGGTGGCACATATCTGTAATCCTAGCAGCTTGGAGACTGAGGCAGGAGAATCACAAGTTTGAGGTCGGCCTCAGCAATTTAGAGAGACCCTAAGCAATTTAGTGAGGGCCTGTCTCAAAAATAAAAAAGGGCGGGGGATGTAGCTCAGTGGTTAAGCACGCCTGCACTCAATCCCCAGTATCAAGAAAGAAAGAGAGAAAGGACAGGGTTTGTAGCTCAGTGGTAAAGCCCCCCGGGTGTAATCCCCACCCCACTTCACCCCATCTACCCCCACAAAAAAACAATAAAATTATACAGGCTACTACAGATTCTTTATATTCACCGTGTGGCCCAAAGATAAGCAGCCTTCACACCACTGGGGAACCTGAGGTCCCTCCCTAGAATTACCAAGTCAGAATCTGCATTTTAACAAGCCGTCAGGTGTGCACAACACCTTAAACATAGAGAAATAATGGGGTTAGCTCTTGTTGAGGTTGGCTGCACATGGTAATCACTTTTAAAAGAGTGTTTAGACGAATTAATCAGCATCTCTGAGCTCAGGCATCAGTAGCTCAGTATTTTTTTTAAAGTTTTCCAAATGATTCCAAAGTGCAGTCAAATCTGAAATTAATGGTCTAGGTCAGGCGTCAGCAACATGGAACCCAGGGCCCCGTGCATACCAGGCAAGTGCTCTGCCATGGAGCTACACCCCAGCCCCTCCCCACCCCATTTTATTTTTCTGTAAATAATTCAATAGTAAGATGAGGGTTCTCTGTGGTTCTTTGTCTTGTGAATTCAAATAAGATCAGAGGACATAAAAAGTGAGAGCAAAGTAACAGGACTTATTAAAGTAATAGGAAGCAAGCTGAGCCGTTCATAGTGGCACACAGTCGCAATCCCAGCGACTCGGAATGCTAAGGCAGGAGGATGGCAAGTTTGAGGCCAGCCTCAGAAACTTCGTGAGACCCTGTCTCAAAAAAAAAAAAATTAGAAGGGGCTGGGATGTTGCTCAGTTGGTAAAGCACCCCTGGGTTCAATTCCCAGTACGAGAGATAGAGAGAGAGAGAGAGAGAGAGAGAGAGAGAGAGAGAGAGAGAGAGAGAGAGAGAGGGAAAGGCTCCCACAGTGGAAGGGGTCCCAAGAGAGGGTTGCCCACCAGTGTCTAGGGGTTTACATGATAAGGTTCGAGGGGAGTTATGTGGCCTTGAAGACCATAGGCTAGAGATTTTAAAGAAGTGGGTCTTTGAGTCCAGTTACATTAGGGCCATTGGTGTTCACAAGCCCCTGTCCAATCAGGATGTTGATCACACCTGTTTCACCTCAGGGACTGATGCAGGGTTCCTACACATACTTTCAGGCTCCAGCGGAGTCACTGGTCAGGAGCTGTCCACCCCATTTATGAACACCCGGGGTGGCCGTCTTAACCCCGTCTGCCTAGCACATTTCTATCTCTTGCTCTCAATAGTAAATATTTTAGGCATTATCTCTAGCCCAACTACTCGACTCTGCTATTGTTTGAGTGTATTCCAAAATAATCTACGAATGAATTTGTGTGGCTGTATCTCAGTGTCAATCATAAAACTGACACTCAAATTTGCATTTCACATAATTTTATGTGTCAAGAAATATTATTTTTTATTATTTCAACCATTTAAATGTGTAGAAATAATTCTTAGCTCAAAGGTCATACAGAAACAGGTGGTCCATTGGTATTTGGTCCTCAACCCCTAGTTTATTGACCCCTTAGCTAGGTTCCAAAGGAAAAAGGAAAGCCCTGAAGATATTTCTACTTAATTACTTACCCAAGGTCAGCCTCCCAGTATCAATTAGCATTTTAATGTACCAAGCTGGAGAGAGGGCTGCTCTGTGGAAGATAACCTTACTGCTCCTGGGATGACTTTAGTGAATAAAGAGAACCCAACCAAGTGAACCTCCCCCTCCATACCACTTCCCATATAGCTCTGAAGATCTGGGTCAGCACAACTCAGAACTAATCCAGTACTCGATGTCTGTGGGGACAGTTCCTCACTGGGTGCTTCGAAGAGTTTCATAGGAATTAGAAAAGCCTAACCTGCCTTTGAGGATTTGTGTGTGTGTGTGTGTCTGTGTGTTTAATACTGGGAATTGAACATGTTTTGGGGGGTGGTCTACCACTTAGCTCTATCCCCAATTATTTTTATTTTTTATTTTGAGACAAGCTCTCACTAAATTGCCCAAGCTGGTCTCAAATTTTGGATCCTCCTGCCTCAGCCTCCTGGGTAGCTGGGATTATAGGCATGTTCCACCATGCCCAGCCTACCCTTGAGAATTTTTTTCCATATTTTTTATTGGTGCATTATAGTAGTACATATTGATGGGTACCCTTGAGGATTTTGAAAGATCATCGGTGACAGGACAAAGGAAGTTGTAGGGCTTAGCTCCTTTCTTGTCGTTGTTGTTGTTTCAGCATTGGGGACTGAATCCGGGAGTGCGCTACTGCTAAGCCACATCCCCAGCCCTTTTTATTTTCTATTTTGAGATAGGCTCACTAAGTTGCATAAGGCCTCATTTTGCTGAGGTTGACCTCAAACTTGTGATCCTCTTGCCTCAACCTCCCAAGACCCTGGGATTATAGGTGTGCACCAACATGCCTAGTAACTTACCCTTTCTATATAGCCACAATGGCTTCCTTGTTATTCCCCAAGGATGCCTGGCACACTCTCGTCAGGGCTCTTGCATTTGCCATTTCTTCTGTTCAGAAAGGTCTTCCTCCCAGCTTTGCAGATGGCTGTTTCATCTTTTTTTGGATGGGGGATGCTCATAGACCATCTTCTCAAAAAGCCTTTTGCTGAATGTACCATTTAAGTCGCAACCCACCTCCAGCTAGGATCTTCTAGCAGTGTGAGACCAGCATGAGCTAAGGCATGGGATGTGGTGCTCTAGATGGTAGTGGAGGGACTGGGGGTGTGGCTCAATGGTACAGCATACACTTCACATGTGCAAGGCCCTGGGTCTGATTCCCAGCACTGGGAGGGAAAAAAGATGTAAAGTGGAGGTGGGCATTAGCTCAGGAAAGATTCTGCTAACTAGATGGATCTAGCAAGTGGTGGAGATGAGAAGGGCAGAAAACAACCAGGAACCGTGAAGCAACACAGGTGTTCCTCCACAGACAGGAATCAGACATGGGAGGTTTTGAATAAGAGGAGGTGTGGCACAGTGAGTGGTTAAGCATGTACATGCATATATTGTGTGCAGGTATGAATATGTGACAACAAATCCCCCCATTCTGTATAATTATAATGCACCAATTAAAAAATTAGATTGGGGTCAGGCGGTGTGGCGCATGCCTGTAATCCCAGCAGCTTGGGAGGCTGAGGCAGGAGGATTGCAAATTTAAAGCCAACCTCAGCAACTTAGGGAGGCCTTAAGCAACTTGGCAAGAACCTCTCTCTAAATAAAATACAAAAAGGGCTGGGGATGTGGCTCAGTGGTTAAGCACACCTGGGTTCATTTCCCAGTATCAAAAAAAAAAAAAAAAAAAAAGAGTGGAGTGTGTATGTAAAACCCAGCCTGCCTCATTCCCACCCCAGTTCTACATTCATCAGTGTGAGCTTGGATGAAGTTCTTAACCTCTCTGGGCCAAAGTATTTATTTTCATCTGAAAAAATGAAGCTGAAAGTATCTAACTCAGAAGGTGGTTTTGAGAATTAAATATGTTAATACATGCAAATCAGTCAGCTTGGAGCTTGAAACAATGTAAATGTTCATAAATGTTAGCTATTATCATTATTGCTAACTTGTCCAACTCTGACACTCAGTTGATAGGGGCACAGCTAGGATGTGAATGTGGGTACATTTGTCTTTCTTCCTGTGCCAATCTGTCTTTTAGGATTATGAATATTTCTGCAGCATTCACATGGTATGCTTCTACAGGATTTCTTTCTTTTTGGCAAGGGGCGTTTACTGGGGGGCACTTTATCTTTGAGCCAGATTCCTAGACCTCTTTATTTAAAAATTTGAGAGCCGGTCTTGCTAAGTTACTGAGGGCCTGCTAAACTGCTAAGACTAACCTCAAACTTGCAGTCTTCCTGCCTCAGCCTCCCAAATTGCTGGGATTACAGGCATGCGCCACCACACCTGGCTTGCTATACATTTATTCACATTTCTTGTATTTTTCCTTCTTTTTTTGGTTTTTTTTTTTTTGGTACTGGGGATTGAACTCGGGTGCTTGACCACTAGGCCACACCCCAGCCCTCTTTCGTATTATATTTAGAGACAGGTTCTCACCAAGTTGCTTAGCACCTTGCTGAGGCTGGCTTTGAACTCTCCGTCCTCCTGCCTCAGCCTCCAGAGCCACTGGGATTAAAGGCATGTGCCACTGTGCCTGGCTTTTCCTTCTTTTTTTGAAAAAAAAAAAAAAAAAAAAAAAATTAGAGTTGTAGAAATTCTCATGTTCCACAGTAAGAACAGGTTTGATTTCAGCCCAGTATATGTTCTCATATAACATGCAAAATACAATGCAGGAGTACTCAGGCCATGTGCCTTGTACTCTGATACGTGTCTCATATTAAACAAAAAATAGGTGGGGCATAGTGGTGCACACCTGTAATCCCAGCAACCAGGGAAACTGAGGCAGGAGGATCACAAATTCAATATCAACCTGGGCAAATTAGTGAGACCCTGTTTTAAAAAAGGAAGGAAGGAAGGGAGGGAGGGAGGAAAGGAAGGAAGGAAGGAAGGAAGGAAGGAAAGAAGAAAGAGAAAGAAAGAAAGAGGGTTAGGGATGGATGTAAGCCAGTGGTAGAGCACTCTGGGTTCAATCTTCAGTATCGAAATAAATAAATATTTAAAAAAAAATTGGAAGTGGTTTTACAGCTCATGTGTAAATTTAGACTCAATTTTAAAGAATACTGTCCTTTAGAAATGTCCAATTTATGTTCTATTCCAAACCACCAAGCAACCTTCTGTTTACTAATAAACAGAATAAAATCATCAAAAGTCACAGAAAACAGTGATGTCACCGGATTTGGTGGCTCACATCTGTAGTACCAGCCACTCTGGAGACTGAGGTCAGAGGATCACTTGAACCCAGGAGTTTCAGACCTGCCTGGACAACACAACAAGACCCCATCTCAACAACAACAAAACCAAACCAAACCAAATAAAAAAAAAAATTTTTTTTCCAAAAACGAAAGTGGTGAAGACTTGCCTTCCTGAAAGTTAGTGTTGCTGTATTTTTAAATGATTTGTTTACTTATTTATTGGTATTGGGCATCAGACTCAGGGCCTTGCACATGTGAGGCAAATGTTCTACCACTGAGCTATGTTCCCAGCCTCATTGTTGTTTTAATTAATCCCTTGTATCCTTGGAAAGATAAATTTTGGTTTACAAATGGGGTTTTGTTTAGCAAGAACTCATTCCTGCCACCCTAAAATAAGTTATCTTCTCTCCCCATCTTTAATTTTCTACTTCAGCCTCTTAATTACTTCCTTGCAGTTGAAAATGAATTTGTTTATCCTAGTGAATGTAAGCGGCCCAAGGCACAATCTGACTCTCCTGTTCCTGTTCCTCACCGTTTCTCCAGGACCCACACAATGCCTGTAACAGGTTAGATACCCAAGAAACTGAGGACCCCTGAAATCTGGTGAGCCCACTAGATTACATCTACCCATTGAGACCTTGCCTGAAACAGCTCCCGTACACCTTTGCTGTGATGTGTTTCTGAGTTCACTTATTTATAAAATATATTCCATGTGTTAAAAATTAATATTCTTTATTGATATGCTACATCAGCCTAAAAACTTTAAAATGTTTCTTAAACAAGGGACAGGCCTCATCTATCATTTGGAGGAGTGATCTGCCTCCTCTTTCTTGTCCATAGGGACTCGGATTTGAAATATGACACTGATCACTACTGCCACAGACGGTAAGTTCCACACCAGAAAACACTTTTCTCTGCATTGGAAAGTCACCTCTGTGTTTGGGCAAAGTATCTACATAATTAAGTCATTCCTGTTCCAGAGTTATTAGGTTATCCTATTTGCATATCATATTTGAGAGAATCAGATCTGTAATCACTTGTGAGTTTCTCTCCCATGTCTGGTGGTCACAGTCCTTGGGGCCAGTCAAGATCAATCTGGACCATGATTCAAATTGCTGTGCAGTCCTTTTAGAGATATCACCTGCTCCTAATGTCCCTGTCACTGGCCCTGATGTAGCCTTTTAATCTTTTGGGGGGGGCACCGGGGGTGGTACTGGGGATTGGACTCAGAGGCACTTTACCACTAAACCATACCCCCAACCCTTTTTAAAAATTATTTCTTAAGATAGAATCTCAATAAGTTGCTTGAGGCCTCGCTTAGTTGCTGAGGCTGGTCTTGGACTTATGATCCTCCTGTCTCAGCCTCCTGAGCAGCTGAGATTCCAGGCATGTGTCACTGTGCCTAGCTTAGTCTTTTAGTCTTTTGGAAGTTTCTCCATTTGAGAGATTCCAGATGAGAGGTCACAGAGCTAGAGAGTGCAGTGACCTAAATCAGTTGATCAGAGGCTTGAACCAGGACTTGGCACCTTGAAGGACTGACATAATACTGAAGAGACATTATTCAAGATGGCAGCAGCAAGGTCAAGAGTCTCCTAGCGAATGTGGGGTGTAGGTTGGGGTACCCGCAACAGCATCTTGGTCAGACTTTTAGTGTAACTTTGGCATGCTTTTTCTGCTGCTTTTCTCCCAACTCATGGTACTAGGATTGTACTCAAGGTTGCTCCTCCACTGAGTTACATCCCTAGTTCTTTTTCTTTATTTCTTATTTTTATTTTGAAATAGGTTCTTACTGAGTTCCTCAGGCTGCTCTTGCATTTGCAATCCTCCTGCCTCAGCCTCCCAGGTAGCTGGTCTTTGTCTGTTTTCTGATGCTGATTCTCCAACCCTCTGCCTGATTCTGTGCCAGACAATATCCTTCCGGTACATTCAAGCAAGTGGGTTATGGAGAATGAGTGTGTGTAGTAGACACTGTGAGAGGCACTCCCAATTCTCTTCCAAGTCTGAGGATTTACTCCCTCAGTTGTTGAGTGGGTTGCTGGCAGGCAGCCCTCAGCTGACAGTCACCTGAGAATTGCCTCGACTGAAAACAGTCTCATTACCTAGGGTTAAACCTCATTACTGGAACAATCTGAAGTCAGGGATTGGTCAACATAGGGCATAAAAGGCTGATCCCCTCACCCCATGGCAAGAAAACATACATGATGCTCAGTTAATTTGAATCCAGATAAACAATGAAAAAGATATAACTATGTTACAAGTTTCTATGAGACATACTTCCATTAAGAATTATTCATTGTTTATCTGAAATTCATATTTAACTGGACATCCTACATTTTTATTTGCTTATTCTGACAGCACTTAACTCCAGGCAACTCTGACCAAGTCAGCCTCAGAGTCTTTCTGGCCTCTCCACCGGCTCCCCTGGTTTGTTTATTTATTTATTTATTTTTGGTACCAGGGATTGGACCCAGGGGTGCTTAACCACTGAGCCACATCCCCAGCCCATTTTTATATTCTATTTAGAGACAGGGTCTCACTAAGTTGCTGAGGCTGGCTTTGAACTCGTGATCCTCCTGCCTCATTCTCCTAAACTGCCAGGTTTATAAGCATGCACCACTGCACCTGGCTGGCTCCTGTATGTTTGTTTACTGGGATGAATAAACCTAGCACTTTCCAGAGGCCTACTTGGGAGTTTATCCCTGCCTACCCCAGTGTCCTTACCTAATGATTAAGTGGTGTGGGAATACAGTGCTTCAATTTGGGATAAATCAGAGGCAAAATTTATACTGCAGGGCTCCCCCATGGGAGGAGATTGAAGGGAACTTGACCTGAAATCCCACCCTTATTGTCCTTCTTCCCCCCTCCCTTACCAGTTGCCCTTCGGGAACATTTCCTAAAAATGAAAATTACCAATCACTTGTACGTGTATCTTTGTCTCAGGATCAGTTCCCTGTGTGCCTGACATAAGCCATCAAGTGAATCAATAATGAAAAGCTGCGGTCTGTCTAAGGAGAAAGGAGTATTGTGGTAGAGGAAGAACAATGGAAGAAGCTGCTTTAGGCAAGGAGGGCAGGCAGGAACCAGGTATAGGAAAGTCAGGGGAATGGAAAGGGCATGAGAGAGCTTGCCACTTGGCATGTTCTAGGAGTTGTACCAAGACCAGTAAGGATGGGTGGCAGGAAGTGATGGGAACAAGGGACATGGAAGGTGGAGGTCAGCTCTTGCAGGGTCTTATAGGCTGCGATAAAGACTATGGAGTTTGGGGGAGAAGAAAATGACTGGAGGGTTTTCGGCTGTGGCACGAAGCTCTGGCCACCCTGTGGAGGTTACGAGTGGATGGAGAAGCAGCCAGAGATCATGATCCTCCCACAGTGCAGTGAGTGACAGTCTTGGCTAGGATTTTGTGAAGTGCCAGTGGAGAGAAGAAAGGTATATTGTGGGGGGATCTATAGGACCTGCTGATGAATATTAGCAAGAAGAAGTTAGACTGACTCTCAGGTTTCCAGTTTGGATAGTTGAGTGGATGCATTTCACCAAGGTAGAATCACTGGGAAGGAACCAGAATTTGGGAAGCCTACATATAATCTAGGTTAGTTCTCACAAAAGCCCTTTTGCCAATGTGGCAACTGAGGTTGAGGGAAGTTGAGTAGTTGGCTCCACTGTGTACACAGTACTGGAGAATCAAAAACCTGATCTAAATATTGACCTTGGTAACTGTGGGCCACCAGTCCCTTATTTGCATGAGAGGCCCTCTGTCCCCAGGGAGAAAGACTGAGATGCTGAGGTTAAAAGTCTGGGATGGGGGGATTGAAGCCACCCATCTCTCAGAAGACTCAGCAGAACTTATCTGTCCCTGTGAGGACTGTGATTCAGTTAGATGTTCTTTCAGCCAACTTTTGATAAGAGTTAAAGTCATTTTCAAGATAACTCTTCCTGCAGTTGGCAGAGTTGTGGGGCAGAAGGTGGCTGGGGAAACAGGCCCTGGGGCTGGGCTTAGGCTTGCTCTTCCCAAGCTTCCCTTCAGTTTAGCACTTCCAGGCCCCTCCCACCAGGCCACTCTCACTGCAGCCAGGATCACTTCGTGCTCTTTCCAGAATACAACAAGCTCTTTCATGCCTTTGTCAAAGGCACACACTGTTCCCTCTGGGGGCACAGGGAGCGGGGTTTCTCTGCAACCTTTACCTTCTGGCAACACCTCCTTCGCCTTCAGTACTTTGCTCTAAAATTAGCTTCCTTGTGAAGTCAGCCCCCTCCCTGGGCAGTATTAGTCACCTCTCTGTGTTCCCTGAGTTTTCTGTTGAGACATGTGTTACAGACTTAACTATACCCATTTTACAGGCAGGCAAAATCTAAGCTTATAGAGCAACAGCACTATGGGAAAACGTGTGGGGCTGGCCAGAGATGCTAGAAAATTCTGTATCATATGAGCCAGGTGGGGTAAGAGTATCCTGATGGCCCCTCTAGACCTGGCTGAGAGAGGGCAGGGATCCAGCAATGAAGGCAGGACAGATGGAATAAGGGAAGGCCCAGAGAGGCAACATGGATCCTTTTAGTCTGCTTCTGAAAACTCCTACTGAGCTACACAAATTGCAGCTATTCCTTGATGTGTCTTATCTCTGGAACTTCAAGGAGGGACTGTGGCCACAAACAACTGACTCCATTTGTCTGCCTTACTTAAGAAGATTCTTAGTGTGACTCTTCACCAGAGTGTCCTGAATTCATCTTGTCTGTCCGCACATGGCACTGTGCAAAGCATATTAAAGAGGACCATCCCTTGTTTTCTCTCCATCATGGGATTCCTATTTAAGCTGACACTATGACTCTGAAGGCTGAGGCAGGAGGGTTGCAAGTTTGAGGTCAGCCTCAGCAATTTAGTGAGACCCTGTCCCAAAATTTAAAAATTTGAAAAAGGATGCAGGAGGTGGGGTAGGGATGTAGCTCAGTGATAGAGCACCCCTGGGTTCAAGCTCTTTCACCAAAACTAGCATTAATAGCATCTCCCACTTGTGAACACTTTACCACTTACAAACACTTCACCACTTACAAACTACCAGCTTGTCTCAGTTTGATTTTCATGCAAAATCAAGGTAATACTGCTGTAAACCTATGTTATAGATGAAGAAATCAAGGCTCTGAGATGTAAGGTAGGAGGAATAGCAGAGCCAGGACTAGCACCCGGGTGCCACCTTAGGTCCAGTTCCCACCTAAGGAACTACCGCCAGCAGATGCTCCCCGTGGGGAGCAGGCTCCGTTCCAGAATTCCACTCTTCTAAAGCCCTGAGAAAATTCTAATTGCTTGACCTTCAGAACTCAGGAAGACCTTTTTGATTGTGGTTTGTGTCCTGGCCAAAAAAAGCATTATTGCAGGGACTGGCAATTATAGGGGCCATTTGCAGCATGCCCTAACCAAACCAGGAAGAGCTCCATCCTTGGCTGATAAATAATCTTGCTTCCATAATGAGGAGATGATTCCAAAGAAAATAAACACACAGCAAATTGCTCCTTGTAGTAGGAAAGGTCCATAAAAAGGGGGCATAAAAAGAAGCATGGTGTTGGGGTTAGGAGCTGAAGGTATTGTGAAGAAGAAATATAGAAAGAACAATAAGCAGGATGGAACCATTAGCAAAAAGAAAGAAGCAGAAAGTGGTCCATGAGAAAGGCCATGAAATATCAAAAGTAATTTTCTTAACAATCTAAAAGTAAAAAGATAGAAGAAATCTGAGCCGGGTGCAGTGGTACATGACTGTAATATACTGTAATACCAGCAACTCGTGAGGCTGAGGCAGGAGGATGACAAGTTCAAGGTTAGCCTTGGCAACTTAGCCAGGCCCTGTCTCAAAATAAAAAAATAAAAAGAGCTGGGGATGTAGGTCAGTGGTAGAAGGCCCCTGGGTTAGAGTTCCAGTATCACAAAAAAAAAGAAAGGAAGGAAGGAAGGAAGAAAAGGAAAGGAAAGGAAAGGAAAGGAAAGAAAGAAAGAAAGAAAGAAAGAAAGAAAGAAAGAAAGAAAGAAAGAAAGAAAGAAAGAAAGAAAGGTGAGGTCCTGGAATGAATGACTGTATATGGAATTCTACAGAGAGATTGTGCCATGGAAGACATCAATGACAACAGAAGAAAGAGATCATAATAACTCTATTTATTGAGTTCATGTTACACTCCAGGTGCTGTCCTATGACTTCAAAAAATACAACCCATTTAAAGTGCATAATGCTTTTAACATTTCACAGTTTGCCTAGATGAGATGCTGAGGCACAGACCATTTAAATATCTATCCCAAGATCACTTAACTACTTGGTAAGGAAGGTAGGATTAACCCAAGGCACTTGAGCTGGTGACCTTTACCCTATGCTCTATCACCTTGTGAAGGTTGACCTGCAATGAACCTTAAATTCCAATGGCAAATGTGTGGGCGAGTGTGTGTCAGGGGCAGGGGATAGGAAGTGACAGAAACATAGCTTAAACTCATTCCTGCAGAATGAAGATTTCTGACAGCAGACTTTGGGGACTGCAGAATGAAGGATGAATTGGACAGCTAAGCCTTGGGAGGTCAGGAAACAGCATCCTAAGACTTTAGCTCCTGGAATCAGGGATTTGAAAGCCTTCAGGACCCTCCCACTTCTCTCCTTGTTACTTTCCACTGAGGTTGACTGCATCGTCTTCTAGTACAAAGTTCCTTCCTTCATGGGGTAGGGGATGGTCTGAACTCCTAGCCTAGCAAGGAATTCCACAGATAGAATATCAGCGCTCTTCTTTCCCACTTTTCCTAAGGTAGAAAGTTCCCAGGTAAGAACAATAATCAATCCAGCTTAAGTCTTGTGTCCAGTGGTGGGCTAATCACTATGGTCCTGGGAGCAAGGTTCTGTGATCATCAACTACCCCCACAAGGGTCACACGGGGCTTATGTGTGTGTGTGTGTGTGTGTCTGTGTGTGTGGTTTTGTGTGCATGCATGTTTGCTTGCTGGGAATGAACCCAGGGCCTCACACATGCTAACCACCTGCTCTATCACTGAGCTACAGACTAACCCTCATATTGGCTTTGATGGAGACTTTCCCAGAAAAGAGTTGTTGTTTTAGTTAGTCAAACAATGAATGTCCATGGGAAATAAGGCCACTGGAAGAAATTGGAAACATCTGAAGAAATGCAAAAACAACCAGTATAAGTTTGAAAACTAGGGATGTAGATCAGCAGTAGAAAACTTGTCTAGTGTGTGTGAGACCCTAAGTTTAAAACCCAGAATCACACACACACACACACACACAAGGAGGAGGAGGAGGCGATGATGGAAGAAGAGGAGGAAGAAGAAGGATTAAATACTTAGTAAACTTTGGAAACATCATAAAAACTACATTAGGCAGAAGAGATTTATGTAACAGAGGGTCTAAAAAGCAATTTAAGAGATTATATTAGTCCATTTCTTTTTATTGCTATAATGAAATACCCAAGGCTGAGTATTTATAAATAAAAGAAGTTTACCCTACTATGATGGAACACAAATGTAATTCCAGAGACTCAGGAGGATAATGCAGGAGGATTGCAGATTTGAGGACAGCCTCAGCAATGCAGAGAGGCCCTAAGCAACTCAGTGAGAACCTGTCTCAAAATAAAAAAATAAAAGAGATTGGGGATGTGTGACACTAGGTTCAATCCCCAGTACAAAAAAGAAGAAGGAGGAGGAGGAGGAGAAGGAGAAGGAGAAAGAGAAAAGAAAAAGAGTTTCGTTTAGTTGAAAGTTTTGGAGGCTCAAAGTCCAAACAGCATAGTGCCAACTCCAGTGAGGGCCCCCTTGGCTGCATCAACTCATGGTGGACGGTACCAATATGGTAGGAACATTTGAGGAATGACCATATCACAAAACAGGAAGCCAGAGAGAGGGAAGTAGGTCTTGCATCCTCCTACTAGACTCTGCCTCTTAAAGGGCCTCCACCTTAACACCTCCACATGGAGGACCAGGCTTCCAGTGTATGAACCCTGAAGAGACAAATCACATCCAAACCACAGCAGAGATGAATCAGGATGCCAGTGCTGAGACCTTTTAATAATTCTACTATTAAGGAAGAGACATTTTGGGAGAGTTAACTAATGCAGGGTCGTGCTTCTAGTTCATGCCCACTAAATATCAATTCATTTTGATGACAGGTTTTGTTAACAATTATTGCTCAGAAGGTTTATATATTCATAACATATTCTTAGCAGAATTTTTCCATATGTAAAGTTCTGCATAGGTGCAACCAATTAAGCCCAATATTGTTGGGGTTTTATTTACACCCCCATTCTTTTTTTTCTAGTTCTGGGGATTGGGGCTCAGACCACATACTAGGCAAGCACTACACCACTGAGCTACATCCCAAGCCCCTTTTCATTTTTTATTTTGAGATAGGGACTTACTTGCCCAGGTTGGCCTTGAACCTCTGGTTCTCCTGCCTCAGCCTCCCAAGTAGCCAGGATTAAAAGTGTGTACCACTGTTCCTGGTTTATATTTACTCTTACTTGCATGTGTCTATTCATTCATCTACTAATTGGGTACTTAGTTCCAAGCATTCATTGGACACCCCTTGTTTCTGCCTTCAGGTTGTAACTTAGTTTGTAAAAGCTGCTGTAATGACATACAATAGATTTTCTGGCTTAAACAATAGAACAGATATCTTTCTTTTTTTCTTTTTGTACTGGGAATTGAACTCAGGGGCACTTTACCACTGAGCTACATCCCCAGTCCTTTTATTTTTTATTTTAAGAGAGGGTCTCACTAAGTTGCGGAGGTTCTCAGTCAATTGTCACGGCTGACCTGGAACTAGAGATTCTCCCGCCTCAGGCTCCTGAATGGCTGGCTTACTGTAGGTGTGCACTATCATGCCTGCTTTCAGACATCTTTCTTTCTCTGTTTGTTTGTTTGTTTGGTGTTGGGAGCAGGAGCCAGGGCCTTGTGCACTGGGCTTTGTCCACCAACCCAAAATAGTTATTTCTTACAGGTATATAATCTGGGAAGCCAAGATCCAGGTGCTGGCAGACTCAATGCCTGTGAGGACCCCCGCTCCTGGGTTTGCAGTTGGTGCTTCCGTCTCTCTCTTTCTCTTTGCAGTGCTGGGGAATCAAAGCCAAGGCTTCAGGAACATTAGGCACATGATCTACCACCAAGCTACATCCCCAGCCCAGATCAGATCACATGACTGAGAGAGAGTGGAAGCCTGGGAGTCTCTTCTGACAGGGGCACTAATTCCTTCATGGGGACTCCACCCTCATGACCTAATAACCCCCAATACCATCATACTGGGATTAGGGCTTCAGCATATGAATTTGGGGAGAAACAAACATTCTTTTCACAACAAAGTGCTTTGAGTACAGTGGGGGAGAAAGAGCTGTAACTAAGTTGTGCCTGGACAGGGGTAAAATGTACCCTGTGGTGTACTGCCCAGAGGTTCCCTTGGAGTCTGAGTCATTCTTCCCCCGCTCGTGAAGAGCTGCCTAGTAAGGGCTCACAGATGAGAGGTTGGTGCAGCTCAGGGGTAGAGTTCTTGTTTAGCACACACAAGGCCCTGGGTTTGATCCCCAATCCATCGCGCCTCCAACAAACACACAAACAGACCCATAGGTAAGTCCATCCCCAGAAATTAACCTTGGCTGAAGGGACCTTGCTTCCCCAAGGTTACAAATCTGGGGCTAGAGCAGTCTGCATTCAAGGGTTGCTCAATGACTAACTATTGAGTCAGTACAAAAGCTATCCTTGTCTTTTTTTTTTTTTTTTTTTTTTGGTACTGGGAATTGAACCCAGGGGCGCTTAACCACTGAGCCACATCCCCCACATCTCCAGCCCTTTTTATATTTTATTTAGAGACAGGGTCCAACCAAGTTGCTTAGGGCCTTGCTAAATTGCTGAGACTGGCTTTGAACTTGTGATCCTCCTGCCTCAGCCTCCTGAGCTGCTGGAATTACAGGTATGAACCATCCCACTCATCTTCTCCTAGTCTTAATGGGAGACAATACTGTAGGGTCATCCCAGCACCAGAGGTCCTTGTGGGATGAGCTGATGCATCTGCTTCAATTGCAACACAGTTCAGCTCCTTCCTTTGCTCTGCGCTGCTTCTGTCCCTTATGGGTGTTGCTCCTGAGAATATGCCAATCTCTGTCACTGAGTCTATTTTATGGGGAATCCCACCAAAGCAAGGTGCAACTTAGAAATATCTTATAGTCACAAGCTGCCAGAACATTCTTTCCAAAGAGAATACACTGGTCACCTCGGAGCAAGTCTTTGGAGAAGAATAACATGGAGAGCCCCTCTGCATTGTATAAATATAAAACAGAAGGCACTCATTGCCCTGGAGGAAGAGAGTAAGAGAATATTTGTTGTGTGAAAAAGCTGCACAGGCCTTCCCAGCTGAGACCTCCCCAGCCCCTTTTTTATTTTTTAATTTTGAGACGGGGTCTTGCTAAGTTACTGAAGCTGGCCTTGAGCTTGTAGTCCTCCTGCCTCAACCTCCCGAGTTGCTGGGATTACAGGCATGCGCCACTGCTGTGCTTTTGTCCGGGGAAGTCTGACCTGCTTCTTAATGAACAGTCACACCTCAACGCCACCTGAGGCCTCCTCTTCAGTCTGCAAGTCCTAGCTTGGGTTACCTCCTCTGGGAAGGCTTCCTCCCTGAAAGTATTCATTCCTCTTCTCTCTTTTTTTTTTTCCTTTGGTACTGGGGACTGAACCCAGGGGTCACTGAGTCACATCCTCAACCCTTTTTCAGCTTTTATTTTGAGATAGGGTCTCACTAAGTTGCTTGGGCTCACTAAATGCTGAGACTGGCCTTGAACTCACATCCTCCTGCCTCGGCTTCCTCAGTTGCAGGGATTACAGGTGTACACCACTGTGCCTGGCTTCATGACTCTTCCTAATGTAGTCGTCACATTGTTTTGGAATTATTTGTAATCTAATGACCCCACCCCCCCCACACACTAGATTAAGATACCAATAAAATTGCATCTCTTTTGAGTATTAAATAAATTGATGACAGTCTCCCTTCACCAAGTTAGTGAGAACTCCAGTAGCTCATGTTGGAGAAAGAGAACTGAAAAACCTCATCCGTGCCTATTATGCTTCTGGGTTTAATCTGCATTCCCCCATCCCTCATAAAAGCACAGTGGGTAAATGATCTATGTGGAGCTGAGCCCAGGAGGCACCTTAGGAGTAAACATAGGCAGGAAGAGATCAAGGAAGGTCCCAGAAGCTCAAATAAGACATTCAAACTTGATTCCCTTGGCCTTGAAGTCCCAGAGCTCAAATGCCTTGAAGGTCCAGGATAAACAGGGGAGTGCAAAAGACACAGCTGGGATCTTGGCAAATTCAACCTGTTCCCAAATAAAGAAAGAAAATAACTGCCCCTCAGTTTTGACCAGGTGTTGCTGTGGAGTTATGCAGACCCAGAGATACCAAATCTTCAGAGTTATAAAGAAAAGCTGGAATTTCTGATTTTTATCAGGCAGATTCAGATTTTTAAAGTTGGCAAGTATTCCAATGTTTATAAAAACACTGAGAGCTAAACAAAACATCTTTAGATGTGGCCATAGTCCTCTAGCTCCCAACTTCTGCTAGACTGAAGGGAGCTTTTAGACAGGGCAGTGGAAAGGCCACATTTGCATATTAAATGCTCACCCTGGCAGGGGACTTTGTACTAGCAGCCCTGCCCCTGCGAGGTTTGGACGGTGTCTAAGGTCGTCAATGCTAGATAGAGTACTTTATGACTTCCTCCTCCACACGTAGTCTAGTCTAATAAATATTTACCTATATTCAAACTCAAAAGTATATTGATGGAACACGTAGAAGCACACATAACCATATAAACATACGGAAATTTATATATATAAAATATGGAAATTCATCCACAGACCTATGTGGTTCTATTTGTCAGTCTGAGGTGCCTCACCGTACCATGTAGGAGAAAAGTCACTAACACACTTTTTTTTATAGAACTGTTTACCCACACAGGTACAAATATCTCTTATTAACAAATAAAAATGGATACATATAAAATATATCAATTTATTAATAAATGCAAAATACATTGAGAAAGGTCACCTTTAGCTGGGCACAGTGGTATCTGCTTGTAATCTCAGTAACTCAGGAGGCTGAGGACGGAGGATCACAAGTTAGAGGCCAGCCTGGACAACTTAGTGAGACCCTGTCTCAAAATTAAAAGGGCTGGGGGTGAGATAGATGTTTAAGGACATTAATATGGTAGAGACAGGACATGAGCAAAATGTTGGCTGGAGTATAAGACAGACAGATGAGTCATCGTGCCTCTGTTTATGGTAAGTCCATGACTGTGACAACTCGGCCACTGAAGGCTCATTGCCATGGTAACTCTGCCACAGGTCCTGTATTCTAATCAAGTATAAAGCAAGTAAAGAATGTAAACCATTTTCTAATTAGATGAAAATAGAGAAACTAATGGGACCAAATGGAGTAGGTTGTTCAATCAGAGAGGGGACCAAGGCACAGCTCGGCCTATGAGACAAGACTCCCTCAGACACAGGGCCTTGAGTCACCCTCTCACTGGGCTCATTTTGCTTTACTTAACAAATGTTGCTTTCATTTTCAATAAATGTATACTCTGCCTGTTACTTCTGCTTGTCTTGCTTAATTCTTTGTTCGAAATGCCAACCGGCCCCCAACTGGACACCCCACCCATATCTGTATCCGGGGAGTAGCTCAACGGTAGAGAACCCCTGGGTTCAATCCCCCTACTGAATTGAAAAAAATAAAAAAAGAAGAAAAAGAAAAGAAAATGTTACTTCCCTGCTGTAGTCAAGGTGACTGGTTTCAAACCTTGGATGACAGTGCTAATAGTTCAATGGAAGAGGAGTTTATTGAAAGTAACCAGGGAACTCAGAGAGTCAAGGGGAAGACTGAAGAGAGAATAAGGTACCAAAGAAGTTTTAGACTGCAAAGCACCAATGGTTTGCTGAGAAGGATCTCCCAGGAAACATTTGGGCATCCAGGGGTTAATGGACATTGGTCACCATATGCTGAATCTGCTGCCCATGCACACTCATCCCTGGGCACTGATTCCACCATAGCCACCAAACATTTCTCAGTGACCTTACATCTTTGCAATTGCCCTTATGACTCAAAGCTCCTGGTGGGAACTCCTGATTGACCTGTTCTAAGTGCCCTGGGGTGGTTCTCTTGTAAGCATTGGCTTCCCTAGTGTGAAATGGGTCTTCACCTCCCATAAATTCTGTGATTCTCCACAATAAGAAGGACTTTGGAGTGCTGGCCGATCTGGAGGATAAATGTCTACCATATTGCTCAGATCCTTTGTTTTAGTCAGCTTTTTCACCGACTGAGAGACCCAACCAGAACAACTGTAGAGGAGAAAAGGTCTCAATCCATAAGCAGCAGACCCCCTTCCTTGGGGCTCAAGGTAGGGCAGGACATCATGGTGGAAGAGAGTGGCAGAGGGAAGCCCCTCACATGATGATCAGAAAGCAGAGAGAGAGAGAGAGAGACTCCACTTGCCAGATACAAACATATACCCGAAGCCACACCCCAATTCCCACCTCCTCCAGCCACACCCCACCACCTCAGTTACCACTCAGTTAATCCCTATCAGGGGATTAATTCACTGTTTGGGTTAAGACTCTCACAACCCAATCATTTCTCCTCCAAACCTCCTTATCCCACTTGTGAGCTTTTGGGGGGACACCTCACATCCAAACCACACACCTTTTAATACCTTTTCCTCTTATCTAAATTCCCCAAATCTGGCATTGATGGCAAACTTGATCTGACCCCATTTCACTTTATGACCTCACCTCATGCCCTCTTCCCTTGTTTCCAGTACCAAGCATTGAACTCAGGGTTGCTCTACCACTGAGCTGCATCCCCAGGCACTGCGCCCCCACCATTTGAAAATTTTCAGCAGGGTTTCTCTAAGTTGCTGAGGCTGGCCTTGAACTTGCAATCCTCCTACCTCAACCTCCAGAGTAGCTGGGTGCCAAGTGTGCACTGCCACATGGGCAGAGTCCCTCCATTTTCAGAATTCAAGAGGAAGGTAGTGGCCAGACAAAGAAATCCATGAAACATACCACATTCACAGTGAATACGTCAGAGGCCAAAGACCATAACTGCTACAGCATGAATTTGGGTGTCCTAGGGAACAGAATTTTACTTCCACTTTTTATTATTATTAGCTGCATTTTTTTTTTTTTTTTTTTTTTTGGTACTAGGAATTGAACCCAGGGGTGCTTTACATCCCCAGTCCTTTTTACTTTTTTTTTTTTTTTTTTGAGACAAGATTTCACTAAGTTACTGAGGCTGGCTTTGAATTTGTGATCCTCCTGCCTCAGCCTCCCCAGCCGCTGGAATTATAGGCAGGAATCACCACACCTGGCTTGTTTTGCTCTCTGTGCACTATTCATCCCATGACCCTGGGAAAGTTAAGCTCTCTTTGCTTCAGTTTCCATATTTGCAAAATCAGAATAATAACAGCATCTACATCCTATGGTTGTTGTGAGAAAGAAATGAGTTAATGTATGGAAACCATGTAGAAAAACATCCAGCATGTAGTCAGTCTTGATAAAGAACAATGTAAGCTTAAGCTATGATTATAATTGGGATCAGATTTGTTTATAAAAGAAAGTTTGACAAGATATGAGTTTATCTTTCGAATAAAATAAATCAGAGATAGGTAGTCCACACTCACTGAGGACTAGAGCTCCTTCTTTCCCCACCACCAGTGAATGCATGCTCATGTCCTCAAAGTCCAAGACAGCTGCAGAAACTCCTGTCATCATGTCCACATGTTAGGCACCAGGAAGAAGGAAAGGAAAAGGTAAGTAGGGGTGTACTTCACAGTGGAGCCAGTACCTGGAAGGAGTCTTCTCGGAAGACCCACATAGTACCTCATTTGCATGTCAATGACTAGAACAGTCACCTGTTATTTACAGGTGCTACCAGAGCTACTGGGAAATACAGTGTTTTCACTGGATGAGTTACCATCCCAAATAAAATTGGCATTCCGTTACTAAAGAAGAAAGGGAAAATAGATATAGCATCTTTTTGGGGGTTGGGGGTGCCAGAGATTGAACTCAGGGGCACTCGACCACTGAGCCACATCCCCAGTCCTATTTTGTATTTTGTTTAGAGACAGGTTCTCACTGAGTTGCTTAGCACCTTGCCATTGCTGAGGCTGGCTTTGAACTCATGATCTTCCTGCCTCAGCCTCCTGAGCTGTTGGGATTACAGGCGTGCACCACTGTGCCCAGCAGATATAGCATCTTGTACAAATTGATTAACTTCTCCAAAAACATTTTTTTTTTTTTTTTTTTTTTTTTTTGGTACTGGGGATTGAACCCAGGGACCCTTTACCACTGAGTTACTTCCCCAGTCCTTTATATTTTTTATTTAGAGACAGGGTCTCACTAAATTTCTGAAGACCTTTTTAAGTCCCTGAGGCTGGCCTCCAACTTGAGATCCTCTGGCCTGGGTCTTCCAAGTCGCTGGGATTTCAGGTGTGTACTTGCCCAACTTCTCCAAACTTTAATTTTTCCATTTCAAAGATGTGAACAATAGTTTATACCTCATATAGTCGTCTGGAACTTTGCATGAAACAAAGGCTACACATTGCAAGCACAATGCCTGACAAAAATTAACCATAGTTGTTAGCAAAAGGAGAAAAAAATGTTTCTCTGAATGCTTTTAAAAATGAGGTAGCCAGGTGTACTGGTGCAAACCTGTAATCCCAGTGGCTCCGGAGGCTGAGGCAGGAGGATCACAAGTTGGAAGCCAGCCTCAGCCATTTAGAGTGACCCTAAGCAACTTAATGAGACCCTGTCTCAAAATAAACCATAAAAAGGTCTGGAGATGTGGTTTAGTGGCTAAGTATCCCTGGGTTCAATCCCCAGTCTAAAAAAAAATAAATAAAAAATTAAAAAGGTACACAAAGCCATGAGTGATGTTATACACCTGTAATCCCAGAAACTCAGGAGGCTGAAGGAAGAATTGCAAAATCCAGGTCAGCCTAGACAATTCAGTGAAACTCTGTCTTACTTGCTGGAGGGGGGGGTAGTCGTTTTGTTCTATTCAGACCTTCAACTGATTGGACGAGGCCCACCCACATTTGGTCACTTTTCTGAATCTTCTGATTCACATGTTAATCTCATTGAGAAACATTGTCAAGGACACACCCAGAATAGTGTTTGACCAGATATCTGATTATCCCTGGCCCAGTCAAACTGACTCATAAAATGGACCATCACAGAGAGATAAGGCCAAGTATGACTGCAGATAAATCTGTTTTGGAAAACAGACAGTACTGAAGATGACAAGTCATTGCCTTTCCCAGGGAACAGGTCAACATCAATCTAGAAATAATGCTTAAGCCAACTTTGGCTGAATCCCTGAGGCCAGGCAGACCTTTTCCATTTCTCAAATCTCTTCACTAGAGAGGATGCCAAGCTCAAATCAGTAAATCATTAACCAAGTTTTATTATTCAAAAATGCACCAGTCTTGTGATTGGCATTTAATAACTCTGAGTTTTGTTGCAATGATGACAGACTCTTTCTAACCATAACCACTGTCTTCTCTATCAGGTCTGTCAACAATGTGTTCAGCCCTGCTAAATGCCCCTGACCCCTGCATCTTCCCAGGGAGACAGCAATCTAGGAAAAAGAGAGATACTGAATTCTAAAGAAAACACCCGCAGCCACTGAGGTGCAGAAAGCGCAGTTGCGAATCTCCAGGGACGTGTTCCTGCTCCCTGCCCTTGCAAAATGAAGGAAGTGCTTAAGCAAAGGGAAAGGTGGCATGGAATTGTATAGCTGTATAGCTTCACCTCTCATTCAGACCCTAGTACTGGCTTTCTATAACTATTAACATCCACACCAACGGGTGACTGTCTCTCTCTCTGGAGGTGGCCCACGTTCTCCCTTGAATGTGGATCTACTTTCCTAAACAAACCTCTGTCTAAGCCTTTGACTGGAGCATGCTCAAACTCTTCAGCCATGCCTGCCAAGAATCCTGATGGTCTAGTTTCCCCTTTCTCTGGAAACTCCTGGAACCCTTCTTCTGGGACACCAGAACCTTCCCACAGATAGAACATGAGTGAGACTGGGTGGTTCTGTGATCTTCATGACATCTGTCTCAGTCAGGAAGTGTCACACCAACCTTTAAAACCACATCCGTTAGACTAAAACCAATAGCTTCGACACTGTGCAAACGCACCTGGAAGCCGGCACTTTTGTCAGGTTTCCTTTTAGAAGGTCTTAGGAGAAATTTCTTTTTCTTTTCTTTCTGTACTGGGGATTGAACCCAGGTGTGCTCTACCACTGAGCTACACCCCCAGCCCTTTTAATTTAAATTTTTTTTTATTTTGAAACAGGGTCTCCCTAGGTTACTGAGGCTGACCTTGAACTTGCCATCCTCCTGCCTCAGTCTCCCAAGTTGCCGGGATTACAGGTGTGCGGCAGTGCGTCCCACTTCATCACCATTTTGATGTCTGTCTTAAAATATTTTTACAATAGACTTATCTGTGCCACAATGTTCTTGTGAAAGTAAATGGTTTTGAAGAAGAATATCTTGACGTTTACTTAATAGGTGCTTGGAGGAAGTCTGTGTTGTTTTTGGAATCTGCAGTGGTTTGGTCTGTCCATCCCTATAGATTGGAGAGTGGTGCAGTACAGGATCTCAGAAGTCATATGATCTAGGCTGGGTGTGGTGGCTCACACCTGTGATCCCAACTACTCAGGAGGCTGAAACAGGAGGATCACAAGTTTGAGGCCAGTCTGGGCAACTTAGTGAGACCCTAAGAAACTTAGACTCTGTTTCAAAATAAAAAAGTAAAAAGGACTGGGGATGTAGCTCAGTGGTAAAGTGCCCCTCGGCTCAATTCCCAATAACACACACACCCACACACACACACACAAAACATAAAACCAGGGCTGGGGAGATAGCTCAGCTGGTAGAGTGCTTGCCTCACAAGCACAAGGCCCTGGGTTCGATCCCCAGTACCGGAAAAACAACAACAACAACAACAACAAAACATAAAACCAAATGGAGTTAAAAGAAGAAAAAATATCCCTGCGTGAAGTACTGGCTAACCGCAGAAGGAAACCTCCACCTTTCTGTTGCTTCGGTCCTCTTTATCTCAAACTGGCTCTCCACTGACGAAGTTCCAGTTTTAAATATCACATCACTCTGCCTTGCTCTTTACAAAGGGCCACTGTGTCTGAGCACACTGTCTTGAACTCTCTCTTCTGAATCCTCCCAGTCTCACCCTCCATCCAACTTCCCTCTGTGTGCAACGTTCTAGATCAATGCCTCGGAAACGTGGCTGACTTGAAGACTCACTCACCTGGAGAGTTCTATAAAAATACAGACTCCTAAGCTCCCACCTGGGAATCAACTGGAAAAAGTTCTATATTTGCCTCAGCTGAGTAAAATTTACTCTGCATTTTCTTGCAGTAAATGATTCAGCAGCTTGAATATTTTCAGAGTACAGATGTGTACACCTGAAACACAAACCTGCCGTGACTGCCTCTGAGCTCTTTCCAGGAGCTGACTCACTAAGGACCATGATTCCCCTTTATATAGACCAGGAGACTGAGGCACAAAAAGGATAGCACCTTGCTCAATGTCACACAAATGTGGGGACTGGGAGTTGAGGTTCAATCCTAGGCTTGCTCCTCCCCGCCCCCCCGCCCCCCGTACTGGGGATGGAAGCTCTTATGGGCCAGGGTATATGGGCAATCACCAGACAGTCTCCACTTAACCCTGAGACTCCATGTCTTGTAAGAAACGCTTCTCCCAGGAAAAAACTCCCTCTGCCCTCCTGGTCCTGCTTAGCACACCTTGATTAGAGACGCAATGTTTCTGTTCTTCTTATACAATGCAAAATTGTTCTCTTTTTGGTTCCCATTTTTCTAGGACAATGTACCCTGTCAGAGAATGTTTGTCTGGACGTTAATAACCATTCTATAACTTGTACTCCACTAGGGTCGTTTTGACCTACTTCCCTTTCTACTTATGATTCTAGATCTCATGATATTTGTTTGCAGTTTTGAATCATAGCAACGGTTACTTATGATTAATGTCCTGACCTGATTTACTTATGGTATAAAAGGTGTACTCAACCCCTGGAGAGGGTCGGA
The DNA here is from genome assembly GCF_902686445.1 of Sciurus carolinensis. Taxonomy (NCBI): domain Eukaryota; kingdom Metazoa; phylum Chordata; class Mammalia; order Rodentia; family Sciuridae; genus Sciurus; species Sciurus carolinensis. The sequence continues at coordinate 36,036,028 of NC_062213.1, forward strand.
GGCTGCAGACTCACAGCCTCCCCCTTCATCCCACCAGCTGGTGAATGAAGGTAGTTCCATCTCCTACTCTAAGATCCACTTGGAGATTTATTGCCATCTTGCCATAACAAAGCCAGGGACGCTGTTCCACTGAGCTCCTGCCTGACTATCTTCAAGTTGGGACATTGGTTTCTTGCCTTTGGGTACAAACTGCAGCATCAACATTTTTTTGGGTCTCAAGCATTTGGACTTGAACTAAACCATTGGCTTTCCCCGTTCTCCAACTTGCCAACTGCAGGTCTTGGTAACTATCAGCCTCCATAACCAATTCCTTATAATGAACGAATGAATAGTTCTCTCTATCCAGACTATTGGTTCAGTTTCTCTGGAGAATCCTAACTACCATGCTCCCTTTCTGCTGTCGGGCTATCTCCTTCCTGCCCTGACCTGAATCACCACCTTTTGTGCCTTAATAGTGATTCCTCTCATGCCCTCGCTCCTGTGTTCCACTTTACTCAGCTCTTCCTCCTTGGCCCTGCTACACCCAGGGCTCAGCCTCCTCCTCCTGACCCTGCTCTATTAGTTAATCTACCCTTGTCTCCAGGCACCTTTCTTTCTGCCTATACATGAGCTCTGGCCCCCATTAGTCTCCTGATTCAAAACCATAAACAAATACCATGAGATCTAGCCACAATTTCTGGAATTCCAGGTTCTCAGTACTCAAGAGTTTGGTTTCTGGGACTTTAATTACCAGGTGAACCACTTCTAAATGTATGACCATCGACACATTTCTGGATCTTTCTGTGCCTGTTTCCTTATCTGTAACATAAGGCTGTGGATAATTGCTACCTCTTTGGTTGCTGAGGCAATCGTTGGATTAACGCAGACCCTTGTCACACAGAAAGTGGTCAGTAAATGGTAGCTATTATCTGACTCTGCATTCCTACCTCCTCCTCGTTCCTCAAGATGCCAGAACCTGACTCAGGTCCTTCCACCCTGGAGAAACTCCTTCATGGAGGGTCACCAATGACCTGCCACTTGTTAGTATGTTTGGCTCTTTGTCTCTGCCTCTCTGTTGCACTTGACATGTCCCCTAACTTCCTCCTTCCTGAAGTGCTTGCTCCTTTCTCTGACCCACCGCTGCTCGCTGAGGCACACATCATGCCCTAGTTAAACCGAGTGAGCACAGACACAGACATGTACACACCCACACGATTAGGGTTTTTTGTTTGTTTTCACCTTCAAGCCTTTGTTCATTTAAAAAATTTAAAAAAAAATTTTTTTTGCAATGCTGAGGATCAAACTTAGGGCCTCACACATGCTGGACAAATAAATGCTCTACTATTGAACCACATCTTCAGTCCAGGTCTTGGTGCCTGCTGAAACTGTGCCATTGCTGCTACCAGAGAAGCCCCTCCCCATTCCAGTCCCTACAGTGCCTAGGCCCTTCTTATCCTCCTCCTCCTGCTTCCCTGGTTGGCTGCCATGCCACTTATTCTTGGAGACTCTTTTCATTCTTCACTTCCCTAGGAATCCCTCCCTCACACCCTCTTCTCCCAAATCTTGTTAGAGCCTCTTCCTGGTGCTTACATAACACCCAGGCACTTCCCACACCCTACTATAATTCTGTCTCTCCAAAATGACTATGAGTGCCTTAACATCAGGATCAGTTTTTATTCTTCCTGAAATTTCTAACTCTCAACATGGTGCCAGATACATACTAGGAATTTAATAGAAGTTTATGGAATTAAATAACCAATTAATGATTATCATACTCTCCATCCTCTGAGTCTTAGGTAGTAGTATACAGGGTAAATAGGCTTTCAGGGAGTTAGGAGTTTAGAAATAAATCAAAAGGATGGAAACAAAGCCTGGGTAAGTGTTGGAAATGTGTCAGAAAGCAGTTGGGGGAGATTGGCAGGTTTGGCAGGAGTAAAGGGGAACTTTCATACAGAGAAACTCAAAATGGAGAAGTGACTGTGGGAAGGCTAGCTTACCTCTAAGTTCTGCTTAGGTTCACTTGTAGAATTGTTAGCTAAATCAGATGCAGAAGAAATAAAAAGAACACATATATCCAGTCTCTTGTTGCTAGCCCCAAAAAAGCACAGTTAAAACCATATGGTTTGAATACATTCTTCCAAATGCATCCTATGTGTTTATATGCTAGGAAAATGAAAAAAAAAAAAAAAAAAAAAAAAAAACCCTTATTTCCAAAAAGGAGAAATCAGAACACTCTCTGCAGGCTGATCTAGATTCCCATGGGCACAATCAGGTTATCATCTCCTTGGGGACATCCCTTTGCAAGACCACCATCATCCCATCCTCGAGCATGGACCCGAAGAATGTTGAGTTTGGTACAGTGATTATCATTGCTTTGTCTCTGATGTTAATGATTATTGAGAGAGACTCGTCATCATGCCGAGAGTCAGTCATCACAGAGCAAGTAAGAGGCACTGAACATTGGTACTAACAAGTTTTTAAAAATTGGAATTTTCACCTTTCTAAAAAGATAATATAGGGCTGGGGGTGTAGTTCAGTAGTAGAGCATTTGCCTAGCATGTGCCGGGTTCTGGGTTTAATCCTCAGTATCAAAAAAAAAAAAAGATAATATATGCTGTTCAAGATACAAAAGAGCATTATTATAACAATTTTCCTACTCTGTCTTTTCAGAGATCTTTTTTTTTTTTTCTTTTTTTTGTGGTGCTGGGGATTGAACCCAGGGCCTTGTGCATGCAAGGCAAGCACTCTACCGACTGAGCTATCTCCCCAGCCCTTCAGAGATCTTTTCTTATATAATTTTTGAAATCCTACATACAGACATGTACATTTTCCCCACTTCTTGCTTTTTCTATATCCTACTATACTTATACTCCAGGACCTCGCTGTGTTTCACACAGTACATTAATGAGCTTTCTCATTTCATTTGTTGCATTCTATCATTACACTCTGACTTGTTTAATCAGATCTATCCTCATGAATGCTTAGATGGCTTCCAATATTTTGCTACTCAGTGTTGTAGAGAGTAACCTTCCAGACACGGTTATGCCCCTGTGCCAGGGCATCTCTAGCATGAATTCCTAGGAGTGGATTGGCAGAGCCAAAAGGTATGTTCATTTGCAAATGTATTAGCTATTGCTAAAGTTTCTCTCCCACTGGTTTTTCTTTGTCACCACTGATCATGGCAGCTGACTTGCAGGCTTTGCCAATTTGGAAGATGAAGAATGGCATCTGTTTTTTTTTTTCTTCTGATATTGGGAAATGAACCCAGGGCCTTATACATAGTAGGCAAGTGCTCTACCACTGTGTTACCTCCCAGTCCTTTTTATTTTTTGCTTTGAAACAGGGCCTCACTTGGTTGCCCAGGTTGGGCTTGAACTTGTTATCCTCCTGCTTTGGCCTCCAAGTTACTGGGCCTATAGGAGTGTGCCACTGCACCCAGCTGGAATGATACCTTTTTTTTTGTTTTTGTTTTTTGTTTTCTTGTTTTTTTTTTTTTTTTCTTCTTTTGTTGTTGTTGTTGTTTTGGGTTTTTTTTTTTTTTTTTTTTTTTTTTTGGTACCAGGAATTAAACCCAGGGGCACTTAACCACGGAGCCACATCCCCAACCCTTTTTATATTTTATTTAGAGGCAAGGTCTGACTGAGGTATAGGGTCTCACTAAATTGCTGAGGCTGACTTTGAGCTTGGGATCCTCCTGCCTCAGCCTCTGGAGCCACTGGGATTACAGGCATGTGCCACCACGCCTAGCTTAGAATGTTATCTTAATAAACTTCTAGCTTGCATTTTTCTCCTTATGAAAATGGCTGTAACTTGCCTAGGTGTAAGTCCTCAGTGCTAGGCATCTTTCTCTTTCTCTCAGCATGTAATAATGATGATGATGGTGATGGTGATGGCTAGCACTTATTTACTAGGTTCATTATAGATATCTCAACTAAGCTTCTCGACAGTACCATGTTGTAGGTTTTTGTCATCATTTCTGATTGACAAATGGGGAAACGGAGGCTTAGTGAGTTTAAGTGACTTACTCAAGTTCTTGCAGCAATAAGTGGCAGAACCAGGGCTTGAATTCAGTCTTCTCAAATCACAAAGTCCAGGTTTTAAACACTAGGCAATTGCATCTACTGCTCAAAAATTAAAATATAGAGGTACCCAGGTATTGACTCTCAGATTTCTTCCTTGTAATGCTAAGGAAGATCCAGCAAGTGCCCTCTCATACCCCTTCCTCCTTTTGAGGCTAACGTCTTCTCACATTCTTGTCTCCTTCTGAGATGTGCTCTAAGGGAATCATACTAGTATGTAAACTTAGCCCTCTGAGATGAGACTCAGGCTGACTAAATGTTCCCAGAAACATAGCCACATGCGAGGAGTGAATGCACATTGAGTGGATACTATTTTGTGGTAGCAATTTTGGACCTACAGGTAAGAAAGAAGTTCATTCATTCATTCAGTAAATGCTTTCTGAGCAGCTACTATATGCTAGGCACCGTTTGGGCACTTGGACACAGCAGTGAACAAGACAAACTAGGCTTCCATTCTCATTAAATTTATAGTACATTGAAAAATAGGAAAAAAATTTTAAATTGTTAGCAGTAAGTACTAGGCAGAGGATTAAAACTATGTAATCTGGTAAAAGGGGGTTACGTAGGATTGGTGAATTGGCAAAGGAGGTGCCAGCTACAGTGAGAAGCAAATAGCTGCTGAAGTTCAGGGGCAGAACATGTCAGGCAGAAGGAAGAGCCAGTCATGCAGAGGTCCCAAACTGGGGCCCAGCTGGTATATCTGAGCAAGGAACAGGCCATCTAGCTGGAGCCCAGAAGAAGGGGGAAGAGAAGTTCTGGCAGAGGCTGGTGTGTTCAAGTCTCACCCAGGCCTCTGTGAACCAGGAAAGAGAATTGGGATTGCATTAAATCTGGGGAAAGACATGGTTGGCTTCAACCTGGGGTGAGCATGTGACATGATCTGATAACAGTTTTTATGACTTTCTTTTTCTTGAACTCAGGGGTGCTTTACTACCGAACTCCACCCCCAGCTTTTTGTTTTTTCCTTTGAGATGGATCTTGCCAAGTTGCCGAGCATCTGGCTGAGTTGCTGAGGCTGGCTTGGAGCTTGTGATCCTCCCACCTCAACCACCTGAGTCTCTGGAATTACAGGTGTGTACCATTATGCCCAGCTAATAATTGTTTTTAAAAGCAATCACTCTGGCTGCTAGGAGGAAAGAAGAATATAGGGGGCACGTGAGTAAAAAAAAGGAGACCAATTGGGAGACTGTGGTGGTGGCTTATACCAGAGGCCATGCAGGCCTGGAGCAGAGCATAGTGTTTCTCAAACCTAAGTAGGTATCAGAATGCTCTGAAGGGCCCCATCCTGAGTGCCTGATTCTGGAAGGGACCCCTGGATTTTGCACTGTGACAAGCTCCTAGGTAGTGCTGCTACTAATAGTTTGCGAAGCCCAATTTGGACTAGACTGGAGATACAGGAAGTGGACAGATTTTGATCAATTTTGGAGGTGGAGGCAACAGGATTTACTGATGGATCGCATTTGCTGGACAGATAAAAGAGAAGAATCAAGGAGGGTTTTGGGTTTTTTATTTAAACAGTTGAGGTAACCATTACAGCATGTACTGAAAAATGGAAAATGACAAGAGAAATATTAAGAAAGAGAAAATCAAGAGTAGCAATTGGGACAGGTTGAACAGAATCATCAGCCAGGTAGTGAGGAGCTCTGGTGTCAGACCAGAGTTTGGGATGAGAGTGTGGGACCTGGGAGACATCAGTGTAGAAATAACCTTTAACGTGATGGGATAAGATGCGACAGAGGAGAAGAGAAGAAGCATGGGATGCAGCCCTGGGCATCCAGCAGCTGGGGCAGCGCAGGACTGGAAAATAGGCAGGAAGAGACCTGGGGGCCAAGGGTCCCTAATGCTGAAAGGAGAAAGCCTTTCAAGAAGGGGGAACAGTCAAAAATGCAGGCCAAAGCAAGGAGCCATGCATGAGGGGAGCCCAGAGCAGAGGAGAGAGGCTTGGGAAAGGAAAGGAAGCTCCAGCAAAAGTGCTGCAGAACTTTGGAGGAATCCATGGATCTTTTTTTTTTTTTTTTTTTTTTTCACATAAGGGAGTTTATTAAGCAAACAGAGTGTCTCCCTGCAGGGTAAGAGAGAAAATGAGAGGAAAAGAAAGGGAAAGAGAAAGGGCGCGGCCTAGAGAGAATGGAATACAAAGATCTTTGTTTCATTCCAACCAAACTCCTCGTGTTGTGCTGAGCCATAACCTCAAAACCGAAGGGGAACTGTGCTTTCCTTTCAGGTCAGAGAAGGTGGAAACCCCAATATTCCATCTCTCCCTCCAACTAGCCTCAGATCCTGGAGCAGAGGCAGCATTTGACAGGGAAAGAAATAATTACAGAAATTGGGCCTGGAAGAGGAGAATCTGCTAGGTATGAAGCTGCTGTGGGATTGGTTCTAGAAACTTCTTCACTTGCTTCAAAGAAATGAACATCTCTGCTCTTCTCCAAAAGCAGTTCTTCAGCCTGTGTTGGTGAGCCGCAGTCGGGCCGTCTGCAGGAGCTGAGCCCTGGCTCCACGGAACGTCTCCTCCCTGCTCTGTATTTTTGATGGCTTCCTCTGGCCTGGCTCCTTCCCCTCAGACTACAATAATGCCACTCCAACCTAAAATAAGACTGTTCCTCCACCCTTCCTCCCCTGCAGCTACTGCTTTCTTTGCTTTCACCCAAACTTCCTACACTGCTGCCTGTGCTTCCTCACTTTCTTTCTCAGCTGGACCCACTGAATGTGGCTTTTGTCTCAAAAACCATGTCACCCCCTAATTATCCAACCTGGGTCTGCTCCTCTTGGTCCTCACCTCAGGTCATTTCTCTGCAGCATTTTACACCACTGCTCCTTCTGGTCCAGGCTTTGCTTCCTTCTCTCCCAGTGCTCCCTGTCCCAAACAAAGGCTTTCTTCTTTCTCACTGTGGCCCCCAGGCTGTGACCCTCTGAGTTCCATGACTGACCTTCCCGATCTTCTCTGACCTCATCCATACCCTTCCACAATTACCTCACCACATGGAACTGGTAATCTGGGCCTGTGGATTCTATCTCCAAAATGTTCTGATTTTTCTCTTTTCCAACTGCTACTATCCTTTCTCTCACCAGCTAACAGTGATCTAACTGAGTGGCCATATATTAGAATAATCTGGAAGGTTTGTTTTGTTTTGTTTTCCCTTATGGTCCTCAGGACCATAAGGGAAAACAAAGGCCTTATGCATATTAGGCAAGTGCTCTACCATGTTACAGTCCCAATCCAGAATCACCTGGAAACACTTTTAAAAATCCTAATGTTTAGCCCCATTCCAGATTAACTACATCAGGATGTCTGAGGAGGAACATTTTAAGAAAATCTCTACAGATGCTTAAAATGTATAGCGGGTCTGAGAAGCAAAGATGGTTTCCTTCACCAATATCCAGTATTTTCCTCAAAAATTTTTTTTTAAAAAATTCAGTATTAGCACTCTCCTGCTTTAAAACTTCAAAGAGCACAATGGATTTTTAAGGCTATGAAATTATTCTGTATGATATTATAATGATGGGTACATGTCATATATGTGTCCAAACCCATAGAAAGTACCACACCATGAGTAAACTCTATGTAAACTGTGGACTCTGGGGGATTATGATGTATCAGTGTTTCATGTATCAATATAGGTTGATCAACAGTAGCAAATGTACCTCTGGTTAGGGACATGTGTTGATACATGTTGATAATGGGGGAAGCTATATGTGTGTCTGGGTAGAAGGCTTAGGGTAAGTCTCTGTAACTAATTTTGCTGTGAACCTCATACAGCTCTAAAAATTGTCTTAAAATGTTTTCAGATGATTCCCTATCTTATATCAGGATTCTTAACTTGGAATACAGTTTCAAGAAACCCAGCTGGGTGCAGGGGTGTATGTCTGTTATGGTTCGGATATGAGGTGTCCCCCAAAAGTTCACGTGTGAGACAATGCAGGAAGGTTCAGAGGAGAAATGATTGGGTTGTGAGAGTTTTAACCCAATCAGTGAATTAATCCCCTGGTAGGGATTAACTGAGTGGTAACTGAGGTGGCAGGGTATGGCTGGGAGGTGGAAATTGGGGGTGTGGCTTTGAAGTATATATTTGTATCTAGCAAGTGGAGTCTCTCTCTGCTTTCTGATCATCATGTGTACTGCTTCCCTCCGCCGCCCTCTCCCACTGCTATGTTCAGCCTCAACTAGAGCCCTGAGGAATGGAGCCAGCCTTCTGTGGACTAAGGACTCTGAAACCATGAGCCTGCAAATAAACGTTTCTCCCTTAAAATCGTTCTGGTCAGATCTTTTAGTCACAGCAGCAAAAAAACTGACTAAAATAGTCTGTAATCCCAGTGACTCAGGAGACTGAGACAGGAGAATCGCAAGTTTGAGGCCAGCCCCAACAATTTACAGAGACCCTCAGTAACTTAGATCCTGTCTCAAAATAAAAATTAAAAAGGGCTGGGAATGTAGCTCAGTGGTAAAGCACTCCTGGGTTCAATTCCCAGTACCAAATATAATAAATATAATAAATAAATAAGTAAATAAATAAATAAACAAGAAAAAGAAATAGGTGAACCCCCTTAAGTTATGCAAAAAATATTGTTCCTAAGGAGAGTATTTACTCGTTCTCAAACAAATCTGAATCATAAAAGATTAAGAAATATTAGGTAGTAGTGATTAATAGTTACCCAATGTTTCATGTATGCCAGGTACTTGTGAAATCCTTTATATATAAGTTTACTAACATTCAAAACTCAACCATAAGGATGGGTATTGCCCCTACTTTATAGATAATTAAGTAACCTCCTCAAGTTAGCAATCCCTTGAATTCTGGATTCATACCCAACCAGTTCTATTCTTTACCACTTCCCTGGTTTGCAGAACTAATCCAATTTTTTTAAAGCAATATTAATATCTTTATTAGAAATTTGAGGAAATAAGCCTCAGACAATGAGGCTAAGGTTATATACATAATAAGTGGTTAATCCATGACTCAAAATCAGATAGTCTGAATTTGTGCTCTTAAATGCCATATTAATTAGCATACCTGGATTGCTTCCTATACTGTGAAATTAACCTCTTGGAAAATAGAGGCAAATGTGAAATCACCCATCAGGCTGTGTCACCAGATGATACACAGTTCTGTCCTTTTTAAAAAAATTTTTATTTGTTCTTCTTAGTTATACATGACAGTTGAGTGTATTTGGACATATCATATACACATGGTGTATAACTTCCCATTCTTGCAGTTGTATATGATGTGGAGTTACACTGGTCATGTATTCATATATGAACACAGGACAGTGATGTCCCATTCATTCCACTGTCTTTCCCATTCGCATCCCTCCTCCCTACCTCCCCAATCCAAATTCTTTAGCACAGCAAATGAGGTCCTCCACGTCTGTCTAGGGGAATGCATTCTTCCTGCCCCAGACATTCTCTTAAAAAGAAATCATGCAGTCCTGGCCTTTGTCTGCCAGAGATGCTGTGACCTCCCCTTGGAAAGTCTTCCCTTTACTTCCCAGTCAGGCAGAATCCCACTTAGATTGCAAGGCTCAGCATGACTCTGACACCTCTCTCCCCTTCCCACCTTTCCAGAAAGCATTGATTGTGGTACTTTGGGCATTTGATGATGGACAGTGATGTCCTCATCTGTTTGCTGACAATCAGAGTACCTTGAGGGTAGCAAATGTGTCTTGTTCCTCTGCAGTCTTCGACATCTTGGAGCACTCTGGCCCATCAGAGGGAGTCAATGAACTTTTGTTGGGAATGATATACGTGTTCGTGTGCTTTCTGGCTCTTAGGTTCCAACCTAGAGGCGTAGCCCTTTGCTTTATGAGAATGACGTTTAGGATGTTCTACATTGCCAGGATATCTCTACCGATCTCACAGTTATTGTTCAGATTAGCTTAACACTTCGCATTGTTAAATGCACTATGAAAAAGAAGGCTCGTTTATTAAGTAGGCTCTGCTCACGTCCAGTGGCTAGCAGGCCATTATGAATGTCAGGAAATGCAGATTTAACAGCCACCAGCTACATGCCTACAAACAGTCTGTCATGGCATTGGCATCTCCTGCTTTGAAACAAACAATTTCCTCATTGCTGTGGCATTCTGCACAGCTGAAAGAGTCACACCAGGAATGCTCAACTGAATTAATACGTACGTAAAATTGGTTTGTAAAACCCGTCTCCAGGGCCATAAGAGGTTAAACGAAATTGCTTTTACAAGGATGAGAGAAGAGAAAATCATTGGGGTGCAGTGATACATACATCAGGAAACTTCCCAAGTTTGATAGTATCTTGCTAAACTGACATATTTTAAAATAGAGCAATTAGGAAAAAAAATAATAAATTTGTCTTTCAATGAAAATTATCAAATTGTGGCAAATTCATGATGTTTGATGTATCCGAATTTTAAATGTTCTCGTACTTTCTGCCTACTTTCAAAGAATCCTAGCTTTAGCCCTGTTCAGTGGCAGGTAACCCTAGCTACCTGGGAGGCTGAAGCAGGAAGATCACAAATTTGAGACTGATATGAGATAAGAATCAAACTTCCATCTTGACTCAGTCATTGTTCTTTTGGGCCTTGATGAGTCAAATGGATATCCTCAATGGTAACGGTGATTAAACAGCCAGCCACTTAACCTGTATGGGTCTGTTTCTTTTAATCATAAAATGTGAAATTTAAAACACATAATAATAATACCTATACCTCTTTCCATAGAAAGATTAGGTTTTCTGACACATAATGAGTAGTCATAAGTATTAGTTATTATTAAGTTAAATGTATTGACTACCGAGTGTACATATGGCATGATAATAACCTAGAAGACCTAGAAGTTCTAAGTTCACCCTCTATATAGCCATTCCCTTCTTATTGGCATTCGAGTATCTTTGTTCAACCAGTAAACATTATTATAATTACATTTGATGAGTACCAACTTGTATATTCTAAGCATCCCAAGGTATATTCTTTTTAAGCAGTTATCCTATCTACATTCCAGAATCTGACTTTCATTAATGAAGAAATCCAGAAGCAGCTTAAAGTGAATCATGAAGGGTGATACAGGCTTGAGAGAATTCAGTGATGGGAAGCTTTGAAGCGCCATTAAAATCAGGATTTATAGCCAGGAGGCTGAAGCAGAAGGATCACAAGTTCAAGGTCAGCCTGGGCAACTTAGTGAGACCCTATTTCAAAAAAATTTGTTTTAAATATTTTGTTTTATTTTATTTTTGGTACTGTCGATTGAACCCAGGGGTGCTTTGCCACTGAGCTTCATCCCCAGTCCTTTTTACTTTTTATTTTGAGACAGGGTTTTGCTAAGTTGCTGAGGCTGGTCTTGAACTTGTGATCCTCCTACCTCAGCCTCCTGAATGACTAAGATTACAGGCATGCGCCACCATGCCCGGCTCATTTTTTTTTTTTATTTTAAAGGCTGGAGGTGTGGTAAAGTGGTAAAGTGCCCCCAGGCTCAATCCCCAGTACCAGAAAATAAATAAATAAATAATAAAATCAGGATTTATTGATGATAAGAAGCTGAGAAGTCACATGTCCAGAACTGAATTCCTGTCCAAGGTCCCCCCTTCTTTATTATCAATCCACTTTACATGTCAAGAAAAGAATTCAGTCCCAATCATATGAAATAAAGAATCTATTTATCTCCCTAAGACCTTGGGGGCTGAGCTGCTTTTGGTTTGGAAGTGAGTAGGTGTTCCTTCCAAAAGTAACCCATGTTTGCAACCTGCAAAGAACTTTCTGGAAGAAAGCAGTGAGCTCTAGAGTTTCTCCTTTTAATCTCACAGTTAATGTGATGTCTATACTGTACTCAGGGCATGCAGACCAAGGTGGATTGAGCTGAGGCAGATTGGCAGGAAAGAACTGCAGTACCCTGGAGAGTTCAAGGTCAAGGTGGGGTGCTGTTCTGGAGAGCTGACTTTGGAAGCAGTGTGCAACTGATTTCCTGTGGTCCAGCCACCTGCTCCCATGGCTGGGCCCAGGGAAAATGGCTAATTATGACAGAAGAGTTTGTCACTATGAGTATAGGCCCTCCTGCAATGGAGCCGTCATATTAGCGTAATTCAGGGTCCTCTCTTTCTGTCCTACATCTGAGGATGGGGGCCTTAGTGAGGCCTACCTTTTCTTGTGCTCATAGTCTCACCGGGACTGCCTGATGTGGACCAGCATGCATGCCTCAGTTGCTGTAGTTGGTCCAGGGATGGAAAGGCCTTGGCCATTGTGGGGTCTCCTGATGAGATCAGGCCTTGACCCACTGGACAGCTCTTTCTTGAGGCCTGTATGTCCTAAGACATTGTAGAGAAGGGCTTTTGGTAGACATGATGGTAATGGCTACCAAAATGACTCCCTAGAACTCCTCCCTAAGAAGTTCCCTAAGAAGGATCCTACTATTGTTTGGATGTGGTTTGTCCCCCAAAGGTCCATGTGTTTGAATCTTGGTTCCTCCCTCCCGCAACGTGACATGTGAGAGGTGATAAGACCTTTAAGAGGTAGGGCCTAGTGAGGTCATTACATCACTAGAGGTGCTATCCCAGAAGGGATTAAGGTAGCTCTTGTGGGACCCTGAGTTAGTTCTCATGAGACTGTTGTTGAGAAGAACGAGTTTGGCCCCTCTCTGCTCTCTGGCTTCCTGTCTTGCCATATGTTCTCTCCCTCTCATGTCCACTCCCACTGTGATGCCATTCACCACAGGGTATTCACCAAGGAGAAGCCGGTACCAAGCTCTTGGACCTCTAGAACTGTGAACTAAAAAACCTCTTCTCTTTACAAAGTGTCCAACCTCAGGTAATTCATTACAGAAACAGAAAATGGACTAATGCAGGCCACCAAGAAACAATGAAAATAAAAGGGAAAGGAAAAAATGTCCAATCATATTTGCCTGACTACAGGTTTTAAAAAAAAAAATCTCCGCAAAGTACCTAAGAAACTAGTAACAGTAGTTTCCCTTTGCAAGTGGGAGTAAGAACTAGGTAGATTAAGGATGGGTGTGAAGAACACTCCTCACTATCTTCACATACTTTCTTGGGTTTTAAAAAAATTTTCCTTTCCCCTTAGATAGTGCAGATTGAACCCAAGAGCACTCTACCACCATGCTACATCCCATCTTTTTTATTTTATTTTTTTGAGACAGGGTCTCACTAATTTGCCCAAACTGGCCTCAAACTTGTAATCCTCCTGCCTCAGCCTCCTGAGTTGGTGAGATTACAGGCATGTGCCACCATACCCAGCTACTTTTATGACTTTGGAAACATCTATGAAATGATGTCACGAAATGAAACAGTAAGATAAAAAAGTCATATCTTCAGAAAATTCAGGAAGGCTGAGCAGGGGTGCCCCTAGAGAAGGAGGAGAGAGGAAGCAGCTACAGATCCATTCCTGCCATCAGGCCAGACCATCTGTGTAGCTTTGTCACAAGGAGGGAGCATGAGAGGAACCAGCTGTCCTTCAGCTCTGCAGGCCCCACCTCTGTATAAGTCCAGAATGAGAAGGTCGCGACCTCATCGTGGACCCGGATCTAGTAAAATAGTTATTATCTTGTCTCTGCCACCTCTGAAAAGCTTTTGAAACTGGGCTTTCTTTGTCCACTTCAAATACTCTGATAGCCTTCCCTCTGTCCCTCAACTCCAGCCACCAAACTCCAAATTCCTTCTCTGAGATGAAAACCTGATTATGCCCCTCAAGGTTTCCTTCATGCTTAAAATCCTTCAACGCCTGTCCGTGGGACATGATAAAATCCTGATAAGATCTAGATGCCATCTCTGTCTTTCTAGGATCCTGTCCCTGGCCCACTCACCTTTCCTCTACTCACCTGTGACTGCTTATGGTTTTCCAACGCCCCTTCCTGCCTTGCTCTGTGGCTTTGCCTTTTGCGGTGCCCTTCACACCATATCTCCTGCATGTTTCGTCACCCCGAAACAATTCAGTTCTTCCTTCAGGATTTGGCTCAGATGCCACCTCATTTCTGTGACCCAGTGTGGCCTCTCTTTCTGCCCAGCACCATCCTGACCCCAGTCACCCTGTGGTACTTTGAACTTGTGCCTATGAACACTTATCCTACTCTGTTATCATTATTTCCACAATTTTATTGGCTCTCAGTCTCATGAGCCTAAGAGTGATGTCTTACTCATCCTTAAACTTCCAGTAGACAGAGGAAACCTGCATTAAGAATGGATGGATGGGGCTGTAGCTCAGTTGGTAGAGTGCTTGCCTCATAAGCACAAGGCCCTGGGTTCAGTCCCCAGAACCACACACACACAAACACACACACACACAATGGATGGACGGTTTGCTCTGAATTAGCTGAAGACCAGTTCATGGAACAATTGCTAAGGTACCTTGGAGTGAAGCTTGCCTTCCAGAATTCTATAAACTTGGCTCGGTTCCAGTCTAAATAATAATGATGCAGTTTAAACACTATAATTGGCTCTTTCCCTAACAAAATAATGATTGGAGTTCAAACTGTAGCCAGATAAATCCTTAGTTCACTTCTTTGTTTTTTTACTTTAATGCTTAAATCCTTCAAGAAGATGGGGCCTTACCCCAAGAAGCACAAGAATGGTCTTAGTCACAGTGTGGAGGCTTTGAAGGTGAAGACAGGCCAACACTCACTGGTAACACAGCACAGTGATACTGTAGCAACAGGTAGGACCCCACAGCAGCCATGTGGGGACAGATTTCATTTTGGGGAAATGCCCATGCATAAATTAATGGTGCTTTTAGTTCCAGTTTTGAAAGCCAACTATGGTTTCCCCAAAGTATGCCTCCCTTTACAGTAGGGTGTTGACTCTGAATGAGTTTAGAAATTGCTAAGAGATTAAAGCCCACAGAATTTTTGTATTACTTCTTTGGGGATTTTTTTTTTTTTTTTTTTTTTTTTTTTTTTGGTGGCACTATTGCTTGAACCCAGAGGAGCTTTACCACTGAGCTACATCCCCAGTTCTCTTTATTTTTATTTTATCTTAAGACAGGGTCTCATTAAATTGCTGAGGCTGGCCTTGAACTTGTGATCCTCCTGCCTCAGCCTCCTGAGTCAGTGGGATGACAGGTGTGCACCACAGTGCCCAGCTGTGATTCTATTATAAAGTTGTGGTAAAATTTATATAACAAAATGTATTAACTTAACCATTTTACTGAACATTTGAAAAAAGCAAGAAGAACTTTGAAAGTTTTCACTATGAATGATAAATGTTTGAGGATGTAGATGTTTAACCTTATTTAAACTTTTTTTTTTTTTTTTTTTTTGAGATGGGGTCTCACTCTGTTGCCCAGGCTGTCTAGAATACCTGGGCCAAGTGACACTCCTGCCTCAGCCTCCGGGGTGACTGGGACTGTAGGTGCATGCTGAATCACCTAACTTTAACATGATTTAAACATTTTGCAACATGGAGATGTATCAAAATATCATGTTACCCTGTTATATGTACAATTTTTGTTTACATATATATATTAGTTAAAAATAAACTTAATTTAAAAAATTAGAAATTAAATGTATGACTCAGTGGCATTAAGTATATTCATAAAGTTCTGCAACTACTATCCATTGTCAGAACCTGTTTGTCTTCCCAGATTGAAACTCTGTATCCATTAAATGACAATTTCCCACTTCTCCAGTCCCTTGTAACCTCCTTTCTACTTTCAGTCTCTATGAATCTGCCTATTCTTAGGTATCTCATACAAATGGAATATTTGCCCTTTTGTGTCTGGCTTGCTTCACATAATGTTTTCAGTGTTCATTCATATTGTACATGTACCAGTACTTCATTCTTGTTTATGACCAAATAATATCCCATTGCATGTACCTACCTACCATATTTTGTTAATCTGCTTATCCATTGATGTGCATTTGGGTGGTTTTTACCTTTTGGCTGTTGTGAATAATGCTGCTGTGAATATTGGTATATTCTGCTGTCAGTTCCTTTGGGTGTAAACCTACAAGTAGAATGACTGAATATGTAAATTCTGTTTATTTATTTTTTGAGGTACTGGTCATTGAACCCAGGGCCTCACTCTTACTAGGCAAGCGCTCACCACTGAAATGGAACCCAGGGGTGCTTTACCACTGAGCTACATACATTCTTAGCCCTTTCAATTTTAAGATGGGGGGGTGTAAGTTGTAGAGGCTGGCCTCAAACTTTCCATCCTCCTGCCTCAGCCTCCCAGGTGGCTCTGATTATAGGCATGTACCACCATTCCTGCTTCACCTTTTTGAGGAACAGCCAAACTGTTTTCCACCATGACTGCACCAGTTTGTATTCCCACCAGCAAGGCACAAGAGTTCCAATTTCTCCACATCCTTGCCAACATGTTTTATTTTCCATTTTTTGATAATAGCCACCCTAATGAGTTTCATAGTTTGGATTTGTCTTTCCCTAAGGCTGTGATGTTGAGCATTTTTAAAAATATGCTTATTGACTGTTTATATATCTCCTTTGAAGAAAGAACTATTTAAATTCTTTGTACATTTCCCCCTTGAGCCGTTTGTTTCATGTGGAGTTGTAGTTCCTACTATATTCTAGCTATTAATCCTTAAGATAAATGATTTGCAAATATCTTCACATAACATTTTGTTTATTTATTATTTATTATTTTTTATTTTTTTGCGGTGCTGGGGATTGAACCCAAGGCCTTGTGCTTGCGAGGTGAGCACTCTACCAACTGAGCTATCTCCCCAGCCCTAACATTTTATTTTTATTAATTTAGTTTTTGCAATGCTGGGGATCGAACCTATGGCCTCGCACATGCTTGGCCAGCATTCTACCACTGTGCTACACCCCAACCCTTGCATAAGTTTTTAAACACCAGCCAAAGGAAAGTAGCAGTATTAGGACCGAGGATGTAGCTCAGTGGTAGAGTGCTTGCCTAGCATGCACCAGGCCCTGGGTTCAATTAAAGTCAAAAAAAGTAGTAATGCTGTAATTGATAGCCACCAGAGCGATGATGCCCAGCCTCCGGAATGCTGAAACAAAACCTGTGTTGCCAGCAAGGGACGTGCTTCCTTCCCGCCCCTTAGGAACGGGCAAGCAACCAGCAGCGACAGGTGTCAAGAATGAGAGCTCAGCAGGGTCTGATGTGGGAGGGGGACGAGCTGAGCAGAGTGCTGTCCTCAGAACTCAGAGGGTCAAGGAGAAGCCTCTGAGCAGGTCCTTCCCACCAGGCCTGCACCTGGGATTGGCAGAGGAAGCCCATTTACATTCTTCCTCCCAGGGATCACTTAGAGATATGTTCCTGAAAGTATGACCTTGTGGGCTCTCCTCCCCCATTTCAGATTTGTGCAGGATTATTCCAGACCAGATTTCTTTTAACTTTTGTTTCAAGGGCCTCATCCCAGACTAGAAGTTGATGAGTGAAAGTCCCCCTGTCCACAAATTGAGCCACGGGGAAAGACATGGGTTCAGGTGTCCAGGTAGCACCATGTGTGAGCTCAGCATTTGAAGCTACTGGCTATGTTTAAACCCTGGATCCCATGTTTATGAGCCCCCAAATCTTGGGAAATCATTTCACCTCTTTGTGCCTCATTCTTTTTCATCACCAAAGGAAGATGATAATAGGATCTGAATCAGAGGGATAAGGTGAGGATTAAATGAGATAGGTCCTAGAATGTGCTTAGACCAGGGATGGCACGTTGTAAGAGGCCTTAATAAGCATTAGCTATTATTATCCTCCCTTCCTCTCCCTTAAGTTTCTTCTTAAGCCACAGAATTGGCATGTTCCTGTGAATGACCCCAAATACTGCTCCCCTTATGGTGTTCTACTCCGTGCCTTTGCCAGGTGACTGACTGCATGTTCTAGGAATAGGCAATGATACTGCGAAAGGCATCTAACACTCATGTGATAACATTAGAAACTGAGTCACAGTGCCCAGATACAAAGCAAAAGAAAGTGTCCCATTGGAAGGTGAATCACTTGGAACCACCCCGTGGGGACTATCAGCAACACTATGTGATATTGTCCTAAAATAGCAGCATCACACTCACCTGGGAACTTGATATCATTTCAGGGTTGCAGTCAAGAGGTAGTTATAGTAGCAGCAGCCCAAGCACTGATAGGGCTAGCATGCCTGGGGAGAGATGTTCAAGTGATCACACAGGCTCAGGGTAGAATTCACTGTAGTACAGCAGCTCAGAGCATGGGCACTGAGTCAGGCAGTCTAGATTCCTGTTTATTCATTGACTGTGTAACACAGCAGGTTATTTAACCTGTCTGTACCCCAATATTTATCTATCATCTATCAAATGGAGATAATAGTACTTACGTGTGTCATGCTAGGTTTTTTGTGTGTGGGGGATTGCTACTGGGAATTGAACCAAAGGCCTCTTTACCACTGAGCTACATTCCCAAATCCCCAGCCTGCCTTTATTTATTTATTTATTTATGGTACCAGGGATTAGACCCAGGGATGCTCAACCACTAATCTTCCTGCCTCAGCTCCAGAGCTGCTAGGCTGGGACTATAGGTGTGCCCCACCACACCTTGCTGTTTTATTTTTAATTTTAAGACAGATTCTCACCCAATTGGTTAGGGCCTCACTAAGTTGCCAAGGCTGGCCTCAAATTTGCAATCCTCCTCTTTCAGCCTCCAGAGTTACTGGAATTACAGGCCTGTGCCACCATGCCTGGCTTCATGCTGTCTTAAGAGGATAAAAAGAGTTAAAACGTATAAAGGTTTTTGAACAATGCCTGGCACATAGCAAGCCTTCTTTTATAAATGTATGTTAGACTCCGGTAGAGTGGCATGTACCTATAATCCCAGCTACTCAGGAGGCTGAGGAAGGATGATTATAAGATGGAGGTCAGCCTCAGCAGCTTAGTGAGACCCTGTCTCAAAATTAAAAATAAAAAGGGCTGGGGTGTAGCTCAGTGGTAGAGTGCCCCTGGGTTCAAACCCCAGTACTGCAAAAAAAAAAAAAAAAAAAAAAAAAAAAAGGCGGATAGAACGCTCTGGATTCATCCAGTACTAAAGAATAGTAGGAAGGAAATTAAGCTATCGAGGAGAGACAGATGGGAGAGGATGACCCCGAATCCACCAGGCCGCCTGTGTGGCTGTGTGGTGAGGGAGAAGATAGCTGAGTGGCAAGCCTTGGTCTTGGTGCTTTACTGGAGCGGTCGCCCTCCTATCATGCTGAGCCACCTGCAGCCAGCTAAGGGAGCAAGGATAAGGAAGCCCCACTGGGCTCTTGGGGCTAGTTATGGGGTACTTAAGGTAGGGACATTCATTCCACTTGAAACATCTTGGAAGGAGACCAACTGATATTTGCATATGACTTAAACATCATTTGCCCCATTATTTTTTTCCACTAGTTTTTAGCTCAGAGATTACATTAAAATAAATTCTAAAAGGCTCCCCTGGTCCATCACACCTCTGCAATTTCCATACTCTGTTGGTGTCAAGCAGTGGTCAAGGGGCTACCTGTGGGTGCTTTCAAATAAGCATGCAGAGTCTGCTGTTTGTGTCCCCCCGCCCCTTGTCCCACGGACACCTCCACTCCACGACTTCATGGCAGTGAACTGTCAATTCTCAGGTTTCAAACGCCTGTCAGTTGGGCATTTTGGCAAAGGCTTCCTTCCTGTGTCACTGGCATTTCCTGGCATCCACTCTTGTTAAATTCATCAGTTTGAAGTAGCAGTACAGCGTGATGATTAAAAGTTAAGGGCTTGAGAATCAGGCAGGAGTTCAAACCTGCTTTCATTCCGCTGAGTTTAGGCAAATTCTCTTTCTCTAAAGACTTACTTTCCTCCTCATGCAGGAATCACCTGCATTTCCCAACGCTGATGTGGGGACCGCAGACCATAAAGGCAAAGTGCTTAGCACAGACCGGGCAGAGTATCTTGGGCTGAGATGGAGCTATTCTTAGCAGGTGGAGGAGAGCAGAGCTGGGCCCTACAGCTGCTCTTTTGAATTCCCATCCTACTTCCCCTTCCTCCCAGTCACCAGGTTTTAGAAGCAGGATAATTACGAATGTGTTGAAATCTGGGTGGGGCACAGGTATTATTTTAAATTACAAACGGGTTATGACAAACTACTTCATCTATGCCGATTGTAAGTCACCAGGTACTAGAGGCGAATAATTATTTCTGTTTTGTGAAGTAACTGGGGCTGGGGGTGGGCGTGCACAGGATCCTGTGGAATGGGGACACACTATGGCTGTTGCTGATCTGGGGAACCCACCATGTGGAGGAGGAGATTGACCCCTGGCTCTTCCCTGTCCTTCAGCTGGATTACTTGCAGGGGCTGGCAATGATGGAGCCAGAAGCAGTGGGTACTAGGATTTGTTTTGGGCACCAGGGAAACCAGACTCTAAACTGATCATTATACCACTCTTGCAAAACTACACAAAACGAAAAACAAACAGCAAACAAAGAAAAACCCCAGGCAGAGCCCCCGCACCTCCAACTGAGATCACAGAAACAGTTCCTACATGACCTTTTCCAGGGCTGGACTGAGCTCTACTTGGATTCCAGGCAGAAACAAAACAGATCTACAGGCCTTGTGGCTCAAAGGAAAAGCAGTCCTTATCTTTTTGAGGTCAGCCTCCTCCCTTCTTGTCTAGCTGTATTAATATCAAATGAAGGCCACAAAAGGGTCAAACAGGCCCATGCTTTCTTCTTACCCTGATGCAGACTTCCGTCGCTGAAGAGTGAGGATTTAGCCAGGTCACTCTCCACTGGTTTCAGGTGAACCAGATTTTTTCCCCCTGGAGTCCCATGGGGCAGCTGGCCAAGAACCCCTGAAAGTCCTTTCCCCCAGGAAGTGCCGAATTTCATCCGCTTGGTTTCACGAACGTTGGTATAATGTGGCTGGACTGTGCATCCTGCGTCACACTGTCTAATGTGTACTAGAACTCTCTGTTGAATGGGAGTGGGTAGAGAGAGAGGGAAATTGGGAAGAGAAGAAAAAGCAAAATTCCTTATTGACATTTTTCTCTTATTTCTTTTTCTTTTTGGTGCAGGGGATTAAACTCGGCCCTTGTGCCTGCTAACTACACACTCCATCAGAGTTATACCTTCAGCCCCTCTCTGTGGTTTTCCCCCAAACCCACCCACCTCCCCTTTTTTTTTTGAGACAGAATCTCACTAAATTGCCCAGACTGGCCTTGAACTTGTGATTTTTCTGTCTCAGCCCCAGAAGTAGCTGGGATTACAGGCATGTGCCCAGCAATCTGTGGCCTGTGGCATTTCTAAACAGGTCTGTAATCATGAACACACATTTATTACCTGCTTTGAAAACTTTACAAACATATATAATATATAATATGCATATTATATATTACATACACACATATGTATATTTTGTTGTTGTTGTTACTGAGGATTGAACTCAGGGGTGCTTTACTACTGAGCTATATCCTATAGCATGGAGCGTGGGGTTGGGTTGTCTCATGAATCTGAAGAATAAAAGAATAAAATCCACGACACAAGGGTGACAGCAAAGTAACAGGATTTATTAGAATAATAGAAAGAAAGCAGAGCTCCCAAAGAAGGACCAAGAGAGGGACGTCCGAGTGCTATTGTCTAGGGGTTTACATAGATCTACAGGTTTAAGGTTTAAGGAGGTCAGCCCCCTGCCCAGTCTTGGGTAAGGCAGTCAGTGTCCACGAGGTATTCATGCAAATTTTAGTATAATAAAAATATTAGAGAGGCATGGACCCCAGTCACATAGGTCCTGATTTTAAAGTAGCCTTTTCATAAGTTTCTTAGCAAATACCTGCAGGTGGTGTTTGTGCTCTACTCCCCAGGGGCCCATCTCTTTATCCTCCCAGTCTTATCTCTTGCTCCTGATGTTAATCCTCGACCCCTTTTTAAATTTCGCTTTGAGATGTGGTCTTACTAAGTTGTGGAGGTTAACCTTGAATTTGAGATCTTCCTGCCTCAGCCTCCTGAGTTGCTGGAATCACAGGCAAGTACCAGGGCACCCGGCATAAAACTTGTGATCCTTTTTCATCCAGATTGAATTTCCCTGAAAAATCTTTAATCAGTTTTTTTAATATTGGTTCCCACACTTTCTTTCTGTCTCCTTAACTTTCCTAGTTCCTTCTTTGCTTACCTCCCAAGGACATTTCCTAAGGAGAGCAAATCAACTCTCACTAATTGCAGCACTCGAGGAGGTTCACATTTAAACCTGCCACAGCTTCAAATCTTGCAAAGTATTCTCACCGACAGTCACAAAGCTCTATGGGAACATCAGGAGAAGTCTTGAGCCACTGGCCGGTGAACTCTTTTCATGTCATTAATCTTTAAATTTACAGAGCCAGGACCACACTCCAGGGAGGGAGCAGGGCTGTGATTCAGAAGGGCAGCTGTCCTACTGGCACAGTGCACCAGCTCTCCACAGGTCTCTGGGCCATTCAGGGAAATATCCACCTATCCCAGCCCTCTGCTATGGTCCCTCCTGCAGTGGTCCTGGAATACTGACATCAAGATTGGAACAGTTTCCCAGGCCTGTAATTCCCAGGCCTGAGAGGCTAAGGCAGAGGATCTCAAGTTTGAGGCCAGCTTTATCAATTTAGGGAGACCCTCAGCAACTTAGCCAACCCCTATCTCAAAATAAAATAAATAGGATGGACTGAGTATGTAGCTCAGTGGTAAAGCATATCTGAGTTCAACCCCTAGTACCAAAAATCTAAGTAATTTTTAAAGATAAAGCCTGGGACTGCTCGTGGCACACAACTATAATCCCAGCAACAGGGGAGGCTGAGGCAGGGGGATCACAAATTTGAGGCCAGCCTGCATAACTTATCAAGACCCTTAGCAACTTTAGTGAGACCCTGTCTCAAAATAAAAAATAAAAAAGAACTAGGTATGAGCTGGGTATGATGGCGCACACCTGTAATCCCAGTAGCTGAAGCTGGAGGATTGTGAGTTCAAAGGCAGCCTCAGCAATTTAGCGAGGCCCGAAGCAATTTAGCATGACCCTGTCTCAAAATAAAATATATAAAGGGTGGGGATGTGGCTCAGTGGTTATGCACCCCTGTGTTCAATCCCTGGTACCAAAAAATAAATAAATAAATAAATAAATAAAATAAATAAATAAATACCCAAAATGAAAAAGGGCTGGGGATATGGCTTGGAGGTAGAGCGCTCCTGGGTTTAACCCTGTTGTGGGAGGTGGGGGTGGGGAAGAGAACCAATATCCCCACATCCACAAGCCCTGGGTTGGAAATCTGCCAAGCACCCTTCTTGTGAGTAGGAACTTCTCCTTAGGGAGGGACTGGGCTGCATCTGCAGGGGTCCTACCCCTTGTTAGCAGTGACAGCAAGAACTGGGATTTCCCTGGGCTTCTCTTGGGTCTCCCTTCAGCTCTGAAATTGGAGGGGAACTGGAGCTTTGGAAAAGGACAGTGGAAACTGGAACTGCCCCCCCAACCCACACACACACACAATCACACTCACACTCACAGACATCCAACTCTACCCGAGAAAGAAAAATCCTTCCTTACACACGGGTGTCTTGGACAGAGAGATGGTTTCAGTTCATTTTTTCGTTTTGTTTTGTTTTGTTTGCCTGCGTGTGCATGGAGCCACACACGCACACACAGGCACAAAATCAGAATGGTTCACTTTGTCATTGTTGCTACAGAATTGTTTATTTTACAGTTAAACAAAGGCCTCACCGAGGGACTTCTCTAAACTTTTTGCTCAGAAAGCCAAACTTGAACTTTGGTCCTTAAAGGGCTCCTGGCATACTGTCCTGGTGAGCAGAGAGCACCCACTCATATCTTTCTCTTTTCCCCTCTGCTTTCTAGGGTCTTGGGCCTCGCTGCCTGTCCTGCTACACACACGCACACCCACACACACACACACACACCAAATAGACACTGTGTCCTAACTCAAAATCTTGTGAAGTTCAATCAGAAAACTGTGTGGAGGATGAGAAGAAAACAAAGAGAAGCCAGGCTGCAGGGAGCTGTAACGAATCATACTAACTGTGGCTAACCCTGTTCAGCAGGCGGGCGCCCTGCCCATGCCGGAAACAGGTGATTCCACTTGAATATCCCAGCGCCTGGGGAGGAGTGCTACATGTATCCCCATTTTATAATCCATGGCACCGAATAACTGTCCAATGTCCACGTTCAAACCCTTGCTCTAACCACTACCTGACCCTGGGCAAACAACTATCAGTGCCTCAGTTTCCTTCACTGTAAACTAAACTGGAGAGAAGAGTAGTACCTAGAATTCAGGAAGACTAAGTGAGATGAAGGACACAAAGGGCTTAGGACACTCTAAGTTTTGTTTTACCATTATGGCCTTATTCACCCAGCTGGGAGGCCACAGAGCCAGGAGTAGACCCAAGTCTGGCCATTAGGTTTCCGGTTCCTGCTTGTTCAGGAAGCAAAGTTCTAGGAAGCAGGGAGCCCCTAACAAAGTCTGGTGACGTGGCCTTTGCTCTCCTGCTTCAGGTGCCTCCTGCTCTGGGTTTTCCCTCTCACAGGAAGGATGGGCTGCAGCTCAGACATCCTCTGACACATCATCTACCGTGAACCACAAACAGACAGACACAACCCGTGAGTTCTCATCTGTCTCTGTAGTGGCCAGTTTGTGACGCAAAACCCTGCTCGGAGAAGTGATTGTGGGAGGCTTTGCTGGACCTCTCAGCGCTGGTGTCCTGCCAAGCTCTGTGCTCCGGGCAGCCTCTTCTCCAGCCTGGCCTTTCGGGCACCACTCTTTTCCTTGAACAAGTCAATGAGCTCTTTCTTCTGCCCCAGCCATGTATCAGCAAGGCACGACATGGGCTTGGCTGGCGGTCTCCAATCAGTGGGATGGCTGGACTCCTGTCCCCCATGAGGGTGGCCCCCTTCCCACTGGGGCTGCTTTCTTGGGTATTCCCCTGGTTGGTACCCTCACCCTGGTAACAGTTTGCAAGGGGCTTCTGGGATTGGTGCTAAGGCAACCTCCCCTACCTCCACAGCCCCTGTCCCGCAGTGCTTCCCTGAGCTTAGGGAAAGTAGGCCCAGAACTTAAGTCCATATCACTGCTTAGTGGCGAGAAGCTGCTGCCCAGAATGATTTTCCCCACTGGGCAGCATTCAGCATTCGGCCGAACAATCTCTCCATTACCAGCTTTCCTTTAGGTTGCTAGGTTTAGTCTAAACCTGTGTTCCAGGTTGTGAGGACACACCGATTGAGTTTGCCTCTGCCGTCCTGTGAACAGGCCCCTTTCATTCTCTAAAGTGCCTTTGCTTGGGTGATCAACCATATGGATCTGCTAGTTGTGGTGCATCACGTCTCTGGAGATTGCTGTTAGGATGTACATAGTTCCTGGGAACTCTCATTTACTGGCTTAGTTAACTGAGGGCAGGAAAGTACTTGCGGGAACTGCTATTGGTTTTCTTATCCCAGTGTGTGTGGGGGTGGTGGCAGTGAGGAGGGAGAGACCTCAGATCAAATGACTTTAGGAAAAGAGTTGAGGCTTGTATTCTTACCTCCCCCTCCCCCCGCATTCCAAGCCTGGGCTGGTCAGGTTAGCATGTTTTCTTACCCTCCCCAGCCTTACTCCAGGATTGCAATTGTTTGTGGATCTGCCAGATTATCCCACTAGACCACAGGTTTTCTAAGAGCAAGGACTAGATGTTATTCATCTTTCTATCTTCAGCATCCAATTTCATGTTTGTCACCTGAGGAGTGCTTATTAAAATCTTTCCCTTGCAGGGCATGGTGGTACACACCTGTACTCCAAGCAACTCAGGAGGCTGAGGCAGGAGGATTGCAAATTTAAGGTGAGCCTGAGCAATTTAGCAAGAACCTCAGCAACTTAATGAAACCCTGTATCAAAATAAAATTAAAAAATAAAATGACTTAGGATGTAGTGTCGGGGTTTCCGGGACCCCCAGCCTTGGGCATGGTCAAGATGGCGCCTGACGCTGAGCCAAAAGCGGCCAGCTATACAGTAAACAACCAGCGAATTCCAATGATTGGCTAGTTAACGATGTGACTAGAGCATGCCCCCCTCATGTACCTATCCTATGCTTGCAGCTGTCCGCGTTTACCTCGTGTACTCTCCCCTGATTGGTTGAAGTGTATATAAGCCTGGTGGGTGGGAGAGTAGGGGGGGCGAAGGCTGAAGCTGAGCTGGAAGCTGGGAGTGCGCGGAAGCTGGGAGTAAGAAGAAGCCGAGAGAAGAGAAGCTGGAAGTGCGCGGAAGCTGGGAGTAAGAGAAGTGTAGGAGAGGGACTGTGCATAATAAACTTCCAAAGCTTCAGACATTTGTCGTGTCTCTGCGGCCAGAGGGAGCGCGATAATGTAGCTCAGTGGTAAAGAACCCCTGCATTCAATCTCCAGTACCAAAATATATGTATGTATATACATATATATATATGTATTCTTTTTCCTTAATAAATAGAGACCCGATTTCTTTATTGTAAAAGGGAAAACCTAGCTTTTTAAGGTTGTTGTGGGGTATTCAGATATTTTATGTAAACTGTTTAGTACATGACAAATTGTCATCTTGCATTAAATAGAAACCAATGTGCAGTTGTTGTTTTTCAACCAGAAGGTAGTCCCACTAAAATCAAGCCGGAGGGTTGGACCTGCACCTCCCAGACAGCATTGCCATCTTCTGTAAAGGACATTTCTTTCTCCAGGATGCATCTGAAGTTTGTTGTCCATGGGAGGGGAACACACAAGGCAATTTGTCCCAAAACTTGCTTAGGGGTCATCAGTTCTTGGAAAATAAATGGAATGATGGGGAGGGAGCACCAGGTGTTTGGGACGGGTTTATAACACGATGGCTACAGAAAGAGGAGCTGGAGTGGAGAGGGGGCGGAGCAAATATGAAAAATTGAAGGAGAGTTTCAGGGGCCCCTCACATGCCTTCAGCACTCCAGGACCTGATGCTGGTTCCATCCCCTATGCAATCCTTAGAAAGTTCCCTGAATGCGGTGTTGTTATCCCACTTTGATGTTTGATCTGAGAACACTGAAGGGGTGGTGGTTAGATAATTGATAGCTGTTGAGCAGCAACGCTGGGACTCATCCTAGGCCTGTCCAAGTCAGTGTTTATACACCCTCCCACAGGGCTACCTTCCCATGTTGTTCTTGGGACCAGGAGAGCAAGAAAGATCTGCAGTGGGGTAGGCTGATTTCCATTTCCTGGCCCGAGCTACAAGAAGCAGGACACCACTAGGACCACCCTCCAGCACAGGACCTGGCCCACTGGAGGCTCCCAGCAAACCCTGAATGACCAATGAGAACCGAGTTCAGGTACATGATCAAGAGGCACGGTACTAGGACACATACCCAAACTGGAGGGATCATCTGAGTGATCTAGATGTTCCTTATTTTTTATTTCTTCCACAATGACCTTGAATCATGAACCCACAGAAAAATCTAATTCACATATTTCGGTCAAGATCATTATTTTTCATTTTATTTATCTACTTTAAATAGGAGAAGTAGGTCTATTAAATACCTATAAAAATAGGTTTGGCCTAAATTGTGTGTGGATAACTTATAATTCATGATTAATGGTTTATCTTTCATTCAAAGGCATTTTAAAATGAGAAACTATACCAATAGGTGTAATATTTTGGAGCTGGAGAGGATCTTGGTATTCGTCCGATTAAACATACCATTTTTCAGAAAAGAAAGAGACACATTATATGACTTGTCTAAGGTCAGGTTCTAGGGAATGGCAGAGCTGGTTATAAGACCAGGGCACCCCTCTAGATCACAAGTTTTCAAATTGTGAAGAAAGAGCCATTGATGGGTGGAAAAATCAGATTTTGTAGTTTACAACCAACTTTTTTTTTTTTCCCTTGGTACTGGGGATTTAACCCAGGGGTGCTTTACCACTGAGCTACATTCCGGCCCTTTTAAAAATATTTTAAAATTTGTTCTAATTAGTTATACATGATAGTAGAATGTGTTTCTACCCATTGTACACAAATGGAGCACAACTTCTCATTTCTTTGGCTGTACAAGATGCAGAGTCACACCGTTTGTGTAATCAAACATGTACATAGGGTAATAATATCCATCTTATTCCACCATTCTTCCCAACCCCACTCCCTCTCCCCTCCCCTCAACCCAATCCAAAGTTCCTCCATTCTTCCCTAGCCACCCCCCCATTATGGATCAGCACTTGCATATCAGAGAAAACATTGGACCTTTAGTTCTTTGGGATTGGCTTATTTCACTTAGCATGATAGTCTCCAACTCCATCCATTTACCTGCAAATGCCATAATTTAATTCTTCTTTAAAGACTGAGTAATATTCCATTGTGTATATGTACCATATTTTCTTTATCCATTCATCTATTGAAGGGCATCTAGGCTGGTTCCATAGTTTAGCTATTGTGAATTGAGTTGCTATAAACTTTGATGTGACTGTGTCACTATAGTGTGCCAATTCCCAGCCCTTTTTATTTTTTATTTTGAGACAGGGTCTAAGTTGCTTAGGACCTCACTAAGTTGCTGAGGTAGTCCTTGAACTTGCAATCCTCCTGCCTCAGCCTTCTGAAATGCTGGTCTTTTAGGTGTGTGCCACTGCACCTGGCTTTTTTTTTTCTTTTTCTTTCTTTCTTTTTTTTTTTTTTTTTTTTACTTTTAAGAAATATCTTAATAGACTTCATTTTTTTAAAGCAATTTTAGGTTGACACGAAAGTGCACAGAAAGTACATTTGTTACAACTGGTGAACCAATATTTATGTAGTATTTCTAATAAGGACTAAAGTGTACATTAATGACCTTTCTTTGTGTTGTGCAGTTGTGTGGGTTTTGACAAATGCATAACGTCATGTTTTCATCATTACTATGCCATGTAGAACAGTTTCATTGTCCTAAAAGTGCCCTGTGTTCCATCTATTCCTCCCTGCTCAGCTCTTCTGAATCTACGGTCCAACTTTTTTTTTCTTTTGGGGTGCTGGGCCACTCTATCACTGAGCTACATCCCCAGGCCTTTTTCTTTTTCATTTTGAGACAAGGTCTCATTAAGTTGCACATGCTGGCCTTGAGCTTGCAAGCTTCCTGCCTCAGCCTCACCAAGTAGCCGGACTCACAGGCCTGGCCCACTTTTTGTATATAAAGTAGAACAGAATTTTAAAAAATCATAATGCATAACTCATAGCGAGGGTATTATTTCATGAAACTTTTTATGTTTTTTGGAAACTTTTGTTTTAAATATACATGTAAATATATGTATATTTAGGATAAAATGTAAAATATTTCTTACTGTAGGTTGAAGTAAAACAAAGTTTGAGAAACACTTAAAATTCTAGGGAATACATCCAGGAAATGAATACACAGATGGAACATTTCATATATGAAACCAAAACAAGAAAAAACATAACTAAGAGACATTAAGAAAACAAACAAGTATGCAAAAATTCTCTGAAGAGGAGTACAAAGAGGTCAGCAGGTTAACTGCTTTTCCCCAAATCAGTTTTGACTTCAGCTGCTTCTTTGGGATTGCAAATCAAATCATTTGAAGATTTTAAAGCTCTCAGAGCACAAGATAGGAAAGTCTGGGTTAGGTGGAGGAGTAAGGGTCTCATCTTTACACACTGAATCTGTTCAGTTTCCGAACTTGTTGTCTCTGGATGATAATCAACAGAGAAAAGTTTCTTTTGATGAAGGTTTGGTTTGGTTCTTGGTCCTTCCTTCCTTCCTTTTTTTTTTTTTTTTTTTTTTTAGATTTGCTTGGCTCTATGGCTTCATATTTCTTTTTCACCTGAAACATCATGAAACTAAGGATGCTATTGTATTTAACTTTGTGTCATGCCAAGTGTCTGAAGACTCCAAAGGGATTTGCATTAACTAATGTATTTATTTATTTGCAGTACTAGGGATTGAACCCAGGGGTGCTTTACCACATCCCCAATCCTCCCTCCCTCCCTCCCTTCCTTTCTTCCTTCCTTCGTTCCTGAGGTGCAGGAGATTCAACCCAGGGTCTCATGCATGCTAGGCAAGCACTGACCACTGAGCCCTTATTTATTCATTATTTATGTTCTGGTACTGGGGATTGAACCCAGGGGCACTTAACCACTGAGCCACATCCCCTGCCCTTTTTACATTTTATTTTGAGATAGAGTCTTGCTAAATTGCTTAGAGCCTTGATATGTTGCTGAGGCTGGCTTTGAACTCATGATCCTCCTGCCTTAGCCTCCCAAGCCTCTGGCATGTTCCACGGTGCCTGACCCCCTTATTTCTTTATTTTGAGACAGAATCTCACTAAGTGTCCCAGGCAGGCCTGGAACTTGTGATCCTCCTGCTTCAGGCTCTGGAGTAGCTGGGATTACAGACATGCGCCATTGGCAGAGCTCAATTTATTCTTGTGTTAGATTCCTCAAGTTTTTAAAATCTTCCTTCGGTATGCAGCAGTGCCTCATTTATCCAAGAAAGGTGTAATAACTAGATATATACAAGATATACAGAGAAATATACAAGAAATACAGAGAAATCCTGACTTCAAATTGAATTGCCAATCATGTGACCTCTGCTGTGATAATCTCTGCAGGTAAACCAGGTTGTACTGCTGATCACTGTGTGAGACCGGAAAGGGATTCTCTGTATCCTTTTTCAACAATGGTATACAAAGTCCAAATTAAGTGATACTGATATCATATTAGGAATTCCTCCTTGTCTGAACAAGCCCTGTGCATGTGTTTCTAATCCTATCAACAATTCCATGACACACAAATTATTGTACTCATTTAATAGTTGAATAAATTTCAGCTCAAAAAGCATAAGAAACATGCCCAAATCACCCAAGATAGTGGTTAACCAGACTAGAATTCATATCTGATTTTTTTTTTTTGGTATTGGGGGTTGAACGCAGAGCCTCACATACGCTATATAAGTGCCCTACCACTGGCCTACATCCTCAACCTGGTACCCATATCTGAAAGAGCAGATTCTTTCAGATGTCCCCAAATTCTTTTACATGTCACCAGGGACTTATGTAGTGCTGGGCACATAGTACGTGCTCAATGTTTCCTGAAAGACTGAAGAGCAAAAGCTTAACCAAGACTATAATATGGTTATAAGATACTACTAAATAAGATACTACTACTAACATTGCATGTAATAACTGAATATTTACTGTGTGCCAGGTATTATGTTAAAGTTTTTACATGTACTATACACACAAGGTACATAAAGGATTTAACACAAGTTACAGAAATAGTAGACGTCAACTTTACTAATACTACATACAACTGTAATCATAGCAGTTATCATTATAGTAAAAGAATTTAACCATATGATCTCTTCTTAGTGCTTCTCTCTGAGTCTTCAACAGGTCAAACTGAGGGTGAGTCCTTTCAAGCAGGAAATCAGCTCCAAGCCTGGTCTCTCCTTCCATCTTCTGTTCACATAGGCACAATTCCGACATGCTGTGTTGGTTTCCTCTCTAGATTACATAAGGAGCCCCAGTGTGCTCACTGTGGGAGGGAGGAGGAGGGTGGTGTTCTTGTGCTTGCACTCAGTTTGCATAACATACTCTTTTGGGGTGAACTGAGAAAGAAGCCACATGGCCTGGTGACAGCAGATGGAGGGAGTAGTGACTCAGCAGGGTTCTGTAGGACAGTGCAACACGCTCCAGGGAGCAGTAAAGATCAGCACCCCCAGGCCATGAGGGAGCTGTGTGGCAGGGGGAAGGAAGGGAAACAAGCGACCATGTGGGACCCATCAGGCTGTGTGAGTGGCCTTGGGGACTCGGGGAAGAATTCTGGGATCTGGACCAGGTGGTACTGGCCTAGCACTGACAGCTTTTTGTGACCTCAGCCAGCATACTTTAGAGCGGGAAAATGCTAGGCGCAGTGGCGCACGCCTGTAGTCCCCATGGCTCAGGAGGCTGAGGCAGGAGGATCAAAAGTTCAAAGCCAGCCTCAGCAAAAGCGAGGTGCTAAGCAACCCAGTGAGACCCTGAATCTAAATAAAATACAAAACAGGGTTGAGGATGTGGCTCAGGGGTCGAGTGCCCCTGAGTACAATCTGAGTACAATCCCCAGTACCAAAAAAAAAAAAAGAAAAAGAAAAAAAGAAAATAAAGTGGGGAAGTAACAGGTGTTGCCCATGATAATAGATAAAATAGTCCAGAGCCTTGAAATTTAATTTCCCAGATGGTAACTGGAATTTTCACAAAGCCAATGCTGCAGGCAGGAGAATTATGCATAATTTTAGAAACAGACCACATAATTACAACTGCAGATCTTCTCTTTAGTAGTCCTACTGTTGAACTCAGTATCAATATGTTTTGAAATAAAACTCATAAAAAATATAATATAAGTCACTGTTACCTCTGAAAACTGGAAAATCTTTCTCTAAAAATTCTCAAGAAAGTTTCTTTTTGTTTAGTTTTTGACGGTCACAATACCTTTATTTTATTTATTTATTTTTATGTGATGCTAAGGATTGAACCTAGGGCCTCACACACGCTAAGTAAGCACTCTGCCAGTGAGCCACAACCCCAGCCCAAGAAAGTGTTCTTAACATTTTTTCATTTGACTGTTTATCTACATATTCAATCAACCTATAAATATCTATCATTCTGTTATAATTATTATTACTCTCCAAGGTAAAGCCGATGACCATTTAAGTAGGTAGAAGTTGGAAGAATGGTGTTTGAGTTCCATTTTTACTAGTATTTAATTGTGAGACTTTGGGAAATTTCCTTTGTAAAATGTGGAAGAAAATTCTTAGCTTGTATCCCAATAACTTTACAAAAATCATGAGATAATGTATGGAAAGTAATAAAGCACCTTATGGAAAAGTGGTACAAACTGCATGACTTGGAGGGTGAGGCAGGAAGATCTCAAGTTCAAGGCCAACCTGAGCAACTTAGCAAGACCTTCTTCAAAAGGAAAAAATAAAAAGGGCTGGAGATGTAGCTCATGGCAGAGCATCTCTGGGTTGAATCTGCGGTAAAGAAGAAGAAAAAAACAACACATTTTTACCTAGTAAAGAAACTAAGACATGGAATGAACAAAGATTTGCTCAAAATCATAATTAGCTAGTAAAGGGATTCAAAGGCAGGATATAAATTCAGGTAATTGGACATAGTATAGGTGAAATTAATTCAGTAAAACAGTTGCTTTCTTTTTTCTTTTTCTTTCCTTCAGTACTGGAGATTGAACCCAAGTGTGCTTCTCTGAAGTACATCTACAGCCCTTGTTGAAGCTGGCCTTGAATTTGTGATCTTCCTGCCCATTCTCCTGAGTAGCTGTGTAATCTCCAGGTGTGCACCACCATGCCTGGCAAGGAGAGAGGTTTTTTTAGTTCATAGTTCTGGTGGTTCAAGAGCAGGGCACCAGCTTGTGCGTGGCTCCTCCCAAGTCAGGTATGTGTGCATGGCTGGTCCCATCAGCTGCAGCGTTCCCTACCTCCACTATCAGTACCTCCCAGGCCTAGAAGTCACATGAGCTCACACTATCACTATCTGTGGGTGGCAAGGGTGCTAACCTGCCATTTTATCACATAAAAAGATGAACTATTTATAGAGTGGGTGCACTTTGAATGATTGTATGATGGATTTTGGCTATGAGTTAAAGACCCCAACTTTCCAGATCAAAAAAAGTTCAGGGCTGGGGCTGTAGCTCAGTGGCAGAGCACTTGCCTAGCATGTGGGAGGCCCTGAGTTCAGTTCCTAGTACAGCCCTCTCTCCCCCAAATCAATTCAATATAATAAATATTGGATTGGGCTCTGAAGATAGAAACATACGTCCATAAGATTTGCCCATTGATAATTATATTATAGGGTCATCTCTGAACATTTCTTAGAAACTCTCATAAAATTACATGGAAACATAAAAATTGATTTAGTATCCTAAGGGAACCACATCCCCAGTCCTTTTTTACCCTGATTTCACAGGGAGATTCATGACTGTAGTTTATGAAGAATACACATCAAACAGTGAATCATCACTGGAGTGGCAGGTCATACACAGGATTATAGAGACCTTTCATGCAGTCCAATTTGATTGCATCTGTTGTCCCTAATTAACCAAGGTACAGAAAGGCTGAAAGCATTCCCTCCATTGAGCCACGATAGGGATGAAGAGAGCTGCAGAGAGAGATGGAGGGAAGGCCCACCTGCTGTCTGATGGCACCGGAGATCATGTAAGTATATGAATAAAGTGGGTAAAGAATGTCACACATGCCAGACATGGCCCCTAACCTCATGAAGGTTATAATACATATAACACATCTTACACATGCCTTTTTCAACACATATATTTTGTAATATACAAACATAAACATGCATACAAATACATATACGGAGTATACTTCTAATGATATTTTAATTATCTTTTAGCTCACAAAAATATCATGATGAAATTTTTGTTGTAAAATAAAATTTATATATTCTGGATATAAGACATATGGTTTGCATACATTCTCTCCCAATCTCTGGGTTCTTGATAGTTTTGTTGTTGTTATTGTTTTTCGGTGGTACTGGGGACTGAACCCAGGGTCTAGCCCATGTTAGGTAAGTGTTCTGCTGAATTACACCCCAAGTCCTTTTTATTTTTATTTTTAAATGTTATTACTATTATTATTATTACTATTATTATTATTATTATTACTATACTGGGGATTAAACCCAGAAGTGCTTTGCCACTAAGCTACATTCCAGTCCCTTTTATTGAGACAGGATCTCACTTAAGTTGCTTAGGACCTTGCTAAGTTGTTGACGCTGGTCTTGAGCTTGTGATCCTCCTGCTTCAGCCTCCCAAATTAGTGGGATTACAGGCATGCACCACCACACCTGGATCAAGCTCGTAATTTTATTTTGAGACAGGGTCTTGCTAAATTTACCAGGCTGGCCTCAAACTTGCTATCCTCCTGTCTCATCCTCCTGAGTCACTGGGATTATAAGCATGTACCACCATGCCTGGTCTGATAGTGTCTTTTGGTTCAAAAATTTTTAATTTTATTAAGTCCAATTTGTCCATTTTTTTTTCTTTTGCTGCCTGTGCTTTTGATGTCATGTGTAAGAAATTGTTGCCAACTCCAATGTCATAAAGATTTTCTTGTGTTTTCTTCTAAGAGTTTTTATAGTTTCAGGTTTGTATTTAAGTTTTTGATTCATTTGTAGTTTATTTTTATATATAGTGAAAGATGAGGGTCCAAGGTCATTTTTTTTTTTTTTTTGCATGTGGATATCTAGCTTCCCCAGTATTATTTATTAAAAAGACTGTCCTTTCCCCACTGGGTGAAAAATCAATTGACCATACATGTAAGGGTTTATTTCTGGACTCTTTATTCTATTCCATTGGTCTGTATGTCCTTACACTGGTACCATTCTGTTTTGACTGCTATAGATTTGTGATTAAAAATCAGGTAGTGTAAGTTCTCCAACTTTGTGCTTATTCAAGGTTGTTTTGGCTACCCAGAGTCTTTTGAGATTTCCTATGAATTTGGGCATGGGTTTTTCTATTTCTGCAAAGTAGCACCACTGGAATTTTCACAGGGTTTGCTGTAGGAAGGTTGTAGTCAAAGGGAGGAATGTTGGGGCTTAGACCTCTAGGAAGGTAAGGTACTCCAAAGGTAGCCTACAAAGACAACTGATTTCAGAGGAAGATTCAAGACTGCAGTTTAGGAAGAATATGTACCAAGCTCTGAATGGTTGTCATTACTGGAAATGGGGCAGGGATATAGACAGGAATATAGAAGAATTTTATCATAGTACTTTTGTTTGCAGTATTGGGGATTTAACCCGGGGCACTTTACCACTGAGCTACATCCTGAGTCCTTTTTATTTTATTTTGAGACAAGGTCTTGCTAAATTGCTTAGGGCCCCACTAAGTTTCTGAAGCTGGCCTTGAATTTGCAATCCTTCTGCCTCAGCCTCCTAAGCCTGGGATTACTTGGGTGTGCCACAGAGCATTGTTTTATAGCACCTTTTTAAGGAGAAAAGATAATAAGAGTTATTGTTTTAAAGTTGTAATTGAGGGACTTTAATTTGGGAGAGGAAGATTATAATCAGGTGCCTTTTTTGTGGGGTAATCCTCATGGGAGAGACCGGAAGGTGTCAGATGATACAGGCACAGACGGATGGAGGGTGTAGGATACCCACCAGCTGGCTTAATCTCTTATTTTTTTCAGAGCAGTGGTCTGGCAGTAGCACTGTGGAGCTGAGACAAGGCCAACCCTGCAAATAGGAGAAGTGATAAAGCAAACACCCTTGACTCAAGGCAGTGGCAGGGGAAGCTATGTTCTTGTAAGACAGCCAAGTTTCAGTTATGGCAAGGAATGGGAGGTGGGTTGGGGATGTTGGATGATGGTTCTCTCTGCATGAAATGGGGGTTCCTAAGGGCAAGGCAGGTGTAAGAAGGAAAGAAGCAGCGGGGAGGAATGAGTGTTGGCAGACAAAGAGAGGTCTCGGACCAGTGTACAGGATAAGCTGGATGAATGGAGGTGTTTCCATAGAATGGGAATGGGGGAGTTTAATAGGGAATAGTGGTCCTTACAGGTCCAGAATGACCTATGATGTTCAGTTGAGCAACAGACAAGCAAGTCTCCTGGCATTTATATAAGATGTTGGATTTGAGTTGGGATAATTGGATGATAGAATTTAGGTTGAAAATAAAACAATACAGAGTCCCAGAGGCAGACACTAGCATGAATAACTCAAGTGCCCATGAGCAAACCAGACAGACAAAAGGTTTGTATTAGGGATTAGAACACTGGCTCCCAAGGGTGGAGCTGGGCTTTGGAGAGACTTCTGAGCCAGCAGAGGAGTCAAGACATGATTTGTAAGAAACAGGGGATCATTATGGTTTCTAACCAGTGGAGGGACAGATGAAAATAGCATTTAAAGAAGATTAGCTTGAGAAATATCTATGCAAAATGGATTAGGGCAGGAAAAATTGGACTCTCTTCACATTTGCAACTATCCAGACATGATATGGTACAGGCTTGGATGAGGGAGAAGAAAAAAGATAATTTCAAAATAAAAGTAAACAGAACTTACTTTTCATATGGAGGTAGGAAGAAAAAAGCCAGCAAAATTTTCAAAATGTTGGTCCTGATTGATTAGTGAGCTATATCAAGAATATGGGCAGAAAAGCTGAAAGAAGAGGGTTCATTTAGCTGAAAAGAGTGGATAGTTAAGAGTATAGTGTGGAACTCAGATTCATTAAACTCTTAGAGCTAACAAGGCTTTGCATCTGGCCATGTGGAATAACAATTATATTTTACAGAGGCCATGTGAATGAACTTGGAAGCAGATCCTCCTTGTTGGCTATTGGCTGGAGACACCACTTCCTTGCCATGTAGGCCACTCCAGAAGGTACTCACAACATGGTATCCGACTTTCCTTAAAGAGAGAGAAAGGGAGGAAAAGAAGGTACTCATAACAAAGCTGTAGCCTATTCATAACTTAACCTCAGAAGGTGACATCCTATCACCTTATCTAAATGCTATTCATTAGAAATCAATGAGTCCAGTCTGCATTTAAGGAAAAGGGATTACACAAGGTTGTGAATACCAAAAGACAGGATCAATGGGGGCCATTTAAAAAGCTGCTGCAGTATCTAACAGATTCTTAGTTGCCCATTTCTTCTTTTATTTTATTTTATTTTTTATTTTATTTTATTTTATTTTTTAACAATGTAGGGCGTTCTTCCACTGAGTTACATCCCCAGCCCTTTTTACTTTTTCTTTTGAGGCACAGCCTGGCCCTGAATTTGGGATTCTCCTGCCTCAATCTCCTGAGTAGCTGAGATTATAGACAGGCACCACTGTGCCTAGCCTGTTTATTTTTGTAACTAGTTCACCTAGTTACATAGTTATTGGTTAATTCAATAAATATTGATTCCAGGTTGGGCATGGCACATGCTTGCAATCCTAGCAACTTAGAAGGCTGAGGCAGGAGGATTCCAAGTTCAAGGACAGCCTTGGAAACCAGGGATGTGGACCAGTGGTAAAGAACCCCTGGCTTCAAACCCTAGTACCAAAATTTTTAAAAGAAATATTGAATCCATTAAGCTAGACACAGACACAGTTGAAGCACAAAGGAGGGCAAAAAGCAATTTTGCCTAGAGGGAAAATAAATGAAATTTTCAGAGATTTATGCTTGTGTTGATTCTTTCTTTCTTTCTTTTCTTCTTCTTGTTTTTTGAACTGGGGACTTACCACTAAGCTACAAACCAGTCATCTTTATTTTTTATATTGAGACAGGATCTCATTAAGTTGTTTAGGGCCTCCCTAAGTGGCTGAGGTTGGCCTTGAACTTTCAATCCTCCTGTCTCTGCCTCCTGAGCCACTGGGATTATAAGTGTTTGAACTGATTCTTAATAAACAAACAGAAGCGTGCCAGAAGACAAGATGGGGTAGTTTAAAAGGTTTATCCAATGATTATAATTTTGACAGTGGAATACTTTCATACTGATGTTAAGGTTGAGTGGCAGTATGGCAGGCAAAAGAAATTCACAATTTGAAAAATCTCCAATTAAAATGTGAAATTGTGAGGAAATCATAGGCTTTTGTCATATGACTTCAAATATATCTTTTACTCAATATACCAGGTCCTGATAGCCATTTTGCTAAACAAGCATTCCTAAATTTCATGTTTTCTAAAAAATATTTTTGAGTACATCAATCAACTAAAAACTCTTATGAAATAGTTCAGAAAATTCTTTAAGGGTATAATTTAGAATGCACCTAGGAAAACAAACATTCTCCCATGTTCCAGGCTACCATGATAAAGTGGAAATTCTGGTTTTATTTTTAATTGTTGATTTTACTAATTCTGGGAGCTTCACCACTTATTCTAGTACCTTCCTGCTTTCTTCATCTATACATTTGGTATTCTGGAAGTTTAGAGTTAAGACTGGATGAACTTCAAATAAATAGGTCTGGCAGTTTCCTAAAGTAGCAACAGTGACAGAACACTACGGAGGTTTCCCAAGAGCTTCTCTCCCTATGAAAAGGACTTGTCTGTAGAATATGTTGTGCCACAATCTCCCCTGTACATCTGGTTTGCTCTCAGGCTTTCTGATCACCAGGGTTTTGCCCCAACATAACCAGGCTCCCCAGGGTCTATGCAACCAGAGTGGAGGACCCAGTAACAAGGGGGAGACTTAAAGTAATGCCTGCTCACAGTATTTGGAAGAATATCAATGTTGCTCTTCTAACTATTGTTCCTTAACAATTAAAAGATTTAGTTCATTATTTTACTGTGTTGTTAGCAACCAGATTTGGGGCCCTAGCACTCAACAGTCCTATAACCTGTCACCCATGGGTTGCAGTGCCCAGGGAAGTAGGAGGCATGCTGCCACACAGACCCTCCTGCATTAAATCATCTCCCACTCAAGGGCGGTTGCTGGCAGCTGGAAATTTGATTTAGGAACCAATATACTGTTAAGCCCCATTGTTTTTAGGTACAAAGAACAATGACTGAGACTGTTGCTTTTTTTCTTAAGCATTCTTGATGTTATACTATTACAGTGTCCCTCATTTTCTATTCATTCACTTTCTTTGAATAGCAAAGAAAATTCTTAGTAATTAGGAACAAAAATAAACATGAAACACCTGAGTTTCTTTGGAGTCAGGGTGTGGGAACTAACTCAGGACGTGTGCAAGCTGAGCAAGAGCTCTACCACTGAGCAACACTTCCAGCCAGGACACAGCCCAGTTTTTGCTTGACAGTTCAGTCCCATTTTCATGACTAAAGTTTAAAACTTATAAAAAAACAAAAAAACAAAAAAAAAAAAACAATTTATTCCTCTCAAATTAGATGCAGGCATACTTTT
Organism: Sciurus carolinensis; assembly: GCF_902686445.1. Lineage (NCBI taxonomy): Eukaryota > Metazoa > Chordata > Mammalia > Rodentia > Sciuridae > Sciurus > Sciurus carolinensis. The sequence continues at coordinate 36,075,751 of NC_062213.1, forward strand.
TTTCTAAAGTAAGCTATTGATTTCCCCAGAAGAGGAATCAATAAAATGGCCAATCACCGATTAAAAGCGTCCTAATTTTAGTATGGATAAGCAAAGAATTATAAAGATACACAACTTCTTTATATTTTAATGTGCAATCATCATATTTAAAGTTAAAATAATGTTAAATTCTTTTTAAAAAATATATAATGAATAGCAATGAGTATGTTTGCCTCTACATCTTGGTTAAGGAAAGTTATCTAAGCAGTCCCTCTGGTCCAACGTGCTCCCAATGCAAATTTTCCCTCTGTATCTCTGAACAAGTCCACTGACAAGACAGCTTTTTGCTGCATGAGACGTGCCATGCATTGCCAGTCACGTCACTGTTACAAAGTTGTCAGGGTTAGGTGCAAGGCACTGTATTGAGTGGATATTCTGTGAGATTAAAAAAAACCCCAAATAGACTTTCCCTTAAAAATTTTAATAAACTGTTCGCAAAGTTCAGACAATAATTATTACATCAGACAAGACATTAAAGGGGTCATTGAAAGACACAAACCAAGCCTGGTGGAAACTCAAGAGGGAGAGAGAGATCTCCTGTCTGAACAAGGAAACCCCCTGGGTCTTACCTCTGTCTGACTGATCCTGTAATTTCTCACATTTACCTGCCAGAGCTTGGCATATTCTGCAGATAAAAGTTATCCAAAGAGGTAGTAAAGTGAAGGGTCTTAAAGCTTGGCCCTGCACATTAGACAACTTGGATATGAATTCAGACCTTCTAAATTTAATCAAGTGATCTTGAGTCAGTTATATAACTTCTGTTTTCTCATTTGTGAAATGGGCATAAGACCTACCTGACAAGCTTATTTATGGATTAAGTAACATAAAGGCAATTTAGCATAGTACCTGTTCCTTTTTTTTGTTTAAAGATGGCAGCTTTCTTATTTACATTTTTCCATTTTCCTTCTGTGTCTTTCCTACAATTTCTATTATTTTTATCATACTTTTATTCTTTTTTTTTTTTTGGTACCAGGGATTGAACCCAGGGGTATAAACTACTAAGCCATATCCCCAGACCTTTTTAACATTATTTTTAGAGACAGTGTCTCACTAAGTTTCTTAGGGCCTTGCTGCTGAGGCTGTCTTTGAACTTGTGATCCTCCTGCCTCAGCCTCCTGAGCCACTGGGATCACAGGTGTGCACCACTGTGCTCAGCTATTTTTTTATTATTCTTAATAATACATTGTTTTCTAGACCTCCTCATCTTTCTCAGTGTCCTCCAAACTATACTTTTTATTCTCCTGTACCATGTGCTATTTAGAACTTTACAACAAAACTTTTCACCCAAAACAGAAGCTACAATTGGGATCTGATCCAACATGGCAAACCAATCTACACTTCCAATCTATACTTTTACTACTGCAATCAAAATTGTATTCAAGTTTTCTCTCTCCCTCTCAGTCTTGCCTTTGTTAGTTCATGGCAAGCTTGTGGTAAACATCTCTAGGCACTATTTAAATAGTAAACAATTGGGCCTCTCATGTACTTGTGCAACTGATTTTCTGAGCCTAAATGAAGATCTTTTTGTTTTTCCTTCTGTAGGGCTGAATTCTTGGTTGTAAGTGACAGAAAGCTAGCTGAAACTACCTTTGATCAGAAGGAGGAATTCCTATGTTGGTATACCTGAAGAACGAGACGAATCTTTCAACTGGAATCATCATAACTGTTAGCTTTATTGTCTCACATAGGTTTCTTTTAGGACCCTGGTTGCTGGAAGCTCTGGCTCACACTGTTATTACTTCAGTCACAGAAGAAATGATTCCCTAAGACTTCTTTCCTGAACCTTTTTTTTTTTTTTGGTGGCTTTGGGGACAGAACTCAGAGCCTCACACATGTGAGGCAAGCACTCGATCACTGAGCTACATGCTCAGTCCTTTTGAGAGAGGATCTCACTAAATTGTCTAGGCTGGCCTCAAACTTGCAATCCTCCTGCTTCAGCCTCCCCAGTAGCTGGGATTACAGGTATGTACCACTATGCCCCACTCCTACAACAACCTGTAGGGAAATCCTAGGGCAAAGAATGGTCTGAATCAAGCATGTGTTCATCATTGTTGACCCCCAAGGCTGGATGAGAAACTGTCAACCCAAGTGCCAGTTCATGCCAATTCCTGCGATTGGGGAAGCTGGGATTAAGAAGATGGTAGCTCTCAACAGAACATAGGATATGACTGGGGAAGAATTTCTCCAAAGAATAAGGGAATACATTAAAAAAAAGGGACTAGAATAAAAGGAGGCAAGTCACTTAGATAAGTAGAGCTAAGAATTTTTTTTGTCTGTACTGGGGATTGGCTAAAGCTTTACCAGTGAGTTATCTACTGAGCCCTGATTGAACATCTTTCAATTGCTATTATATTGTAGGTGGTTGAATGATCTTTTTAACTCAAGACATAAAAAAGATTATTCTTGTAAAAACAAGTAATTTATGTTTCACCTCCCTATTTTGATAAAGAACTAACATTTTATAGTACTTATTCCATAAGCTTTTCTCTTTCCAGTTAAAATAACATAAAGCAAATTTAGATTGATAGAAATGTTTATCTAAATGTTGCAAAACTTCAAATTAAATGTCACTTAAAAAGTTTCATTAAGTGGGCTGGGGATATAGCTCAGCTGGTAGAGTGCTTGCCTCACAAGCGCAAGGCCCTGAGTTTGATCCCCAGTACCGCAAAAAAAAAAACTTTCATTAAGTAAAATGTAGTCTGCAGTTACCATTAATAATCATTTAGGAAGTAGAATTAGCTCATGTGACAGCATTCAAGTTAGGTTATTTATTTATTTTTTACTGTAAACAAATGGGATACATGTTGCTTCTCTATATGGAGTAAAGGCATACCATTTGTGTAATCATAAATTTACATAGGGTAATGTTGTTTGACTCATTCTGTTATTTTTCCCTTTCCCCCCACCCCTCCCACCCCTCTTTTCCCTCTATACAGTCCTTCCTTCCTCCATTCTTGCCCCCTAGGTTATTTATTAAAGAATACAGAACAAACCACACTACAAACCAGACAAGATTAGATTTCAGAGCTTCTATTTTGTAAGGCTTCACCCCCAACTTTTAGGTTATCTGACAGGTTGCTGTTTGAGATAGTGAGATACAAACTCATCATGTTCTCCTAAATAAACTATATACTTGTGTTATCAGATAATGTTTGGAAGTACAGTACAAATCAATTTCCCAAGGATTTCCCCAACTTCCAAGGAATATAGGAAGATAAGAGAAAAAACTTACGGGTCATTCACTGATTCTAGTCATGTGAATTACATTTAATTTGAAATACAGGATTGCTTTGGCCTCTTACGTAGGTTTCTAAATCAGTCTTCTTACATTAACAATGAGTAATTTGTTGTTTCTCAAAGTAATGAAAGACGTCAGTGTATTGCTTATAACTTGATTATCATAGAAATTGTTTAAGTACTCAGTAAAGTTAAAAAGCTGACCCACATTTAATGACATACACAGTCACTGAAATGAAAATAGAACAGTTTTCCCCCTTTATACTTGGATTTGAATCTGGTCTCTATCTCCCTTTGCTTGCCATGCATACCATTCTATAGGCTAAATTATTCTATAAACAAAAATATGGACGAGGATACAGGCCAGTGCTAGGATGAAGGGCACTTCTAAACTGGAATGCCATATTATTCTATTGAACTGGTCCTACATTTTGTGGGAAAAAAATTACACAATAAAATTAAATTAGATGATTTCTTACCTGAAGTGAAAACCAAGCAATTCCAATAAAGAAATTAAGACTCTAAAGGAGTTTTTTTTTTTTTTTAACAACAGATACTCAGCAAATAAAGGAGTATCTGTTATACTTCTTATAGTTATTTCAGAGAGAATAGTAGTACATAATCTGAATGTTGCATTTTGCAAAATAATTTGGAAACATATTCCCCACTTTTATTAGGCCATAAGTACCATATCATCAGATTCTTGATAAGTGAGTCAGCTTTTTAGAGAGGCTATCGGTGCACAAAAAGATGTGGTAGGGATCTGAAATATTGTAATTAGTTTATCAGAGCTGGGGATCAAATGCAGGAGCTTACATAGGTTAAGTGCTCTGTCACTGGGCTACATTCCCAGCCCTCATGTTTTAAGTGTGAATACTTTAACTACTATAAACCTATATATTTTGGATTTCTACATAATAAGAAATACTCTAGGAATTTACCTTACCCAAAAAACTTTTTTTTTTTTTTTTAAATTAAGTTCTCTTTAAAGATTTCCATTGTCTGAGTCCATTTTGTGTTACTATAACAGACTGGAAAATTCATAACAAACAGGAACTTATTGGCTGTTCTGGAGTCCGGAAAGTCCAAGACTGGTGAGGACATTCTTGCTGTGTTATCCCATGGTGGAAGGGCAAAGCACAGGTGAGAAAGAAAGGACAGGAGGGAGAGAGACAGGGAAGGGCACTGAGCGCACTCCCACTGGTCATGGCATTGGTCCCTTCACTCCCCTCTCTCACCTAATCACCTCCTTGGGCCCCACCTCCTAACACCCTTACACTGGGCATTAAGTTTCCAACACATGCTTTTCAGGGAATACATCCAAACCACAGCATTCATTTAAACTGTGATTTCATTACTCATCATTTGTCACATTCACATATGTGACTACATGATATTTCTTTCATAAGTTATTATTTTCAGTGACTTGCCTCTATCAATAATTGAACCTGCCAACAGATTTGAATCAATGGACAAGGGTGATCTAAGTGTGAACGTTATTCTATCCTGGACCTTAGGATTATTTAATGATAATATTTTTGCTGGCACTACCTGTGTATTTCTGTGTGAGGAACCTGATTGGGCAAAATGACCAAAACCCCAAGCCCCAAACATAGTTAAATATGCTGTTCTCATTAGGAACCTATCATTCTGTCTACTTGGATGTAGCACAGCTTTCAAGGTTCTGTTGTGTTCATTAAAAGCTAGTGTCATTCTTTAAATTTCAATACACTCATTACCAGAGCACAGAGTTGGGTTTTTTTTGTTTTTGTTTTTTTCCAGTGCTGGGGATTGAACCCAGGACCCTGTGCTTGCAAGGCAAGCACTCTACCAACTGAGCTATATCCCCAGCCCCAGAGCACGTAATTTTAACAATAAAAATTGAGGACCTGCTTCATGGTGTAAACAAGGTTAGGCCCAGTTCAGTAGTTGTGAAGAGAGGTCATTATTCATAAATTAACTTCAGCCACTCCTCCCTTGAACCTCTACAACCTTGTTCCTCCCACTCCACTGAAATTGTTCAGTTAAAGGTCACAAATAACTTCTCAGGCCCTTACCATTCACCATGAATGACTACAATTGCTTCTCGAATGTTCTCCCTGCTGACACTTACTTTCTCTTCCCACCTCCATAATCTCCTTTTCTAAAATGCAAATCACTAGAATGATTGCAACCTTTCCCAATGCCTGTGAGATAAAAATCCAAATTTCTTAACCTGAGTTTAGGGTTTACCAATGATTCGCCATTTGCCAAAATCAGAACCCACCTTTGTCTTAGGGAGATGACAATCCTGAACACACATTCCATCCTCAAACACCCACTCCCTGACTGGCTTGATATTGTAATATTATACTTCTTTCTACTTCTTCGGCCAGTGCTCTTGGTCTTCTCTGCCAGTGTCTCTTCTCCCTGGCATTTCTCTAGGTCCTATGCTTTTATTCCTTTTCCTGTTCACCTCAACAATTCCTTAATTCCCAAACTCAACCCAAAGAACTCCAGATCTCCCCAATTCCAGAGGACCTTGCCTAGATTTCATCAATAGCTCAAACTCCTTAAGCTCAAAACAGTCGCATTTAATTCCCTCTGCTTGCCTTTTCCATTCTGAATCCCTTAGTACTTTTTTAAAAATGCTGAGTCTGCCTCACTGTAACTGCCAAATCATCTACCTCTTTTCAACCCCAACCACCCATGCCAGAGTAATCTCTTAAAAACATATCTTTGAGGATATCATGTCCCTGTTTAAATGGTTCCAGAATAAAGTCCAAATTCCAATTCCTTCTTGATCTAACTCTAATCTACCTTTTCAATCTCTTTTGAAACCCTGCCCCTAAGACAGAAGGGAAAAGCCCACTCATAATTCTGTAAACCCACCTATTTCTGTGCAGTCTCTCATGTTTCCCTTGCTGGAACATCAGCTCTCAAAATCACCTGTTTCCCTTCCCTGGAATGTAGAAGCACAAAATCACTCTGTACCTTTTCCTGGCAAACTTTCTCTTAGCTGCAATTATTTCCTCCTCCTACTAGGTTCCTCCTAGCATTTTAAAACCTGTTTACCTGTCAACAAATTTGTATAGTTGTCTTATTTCTCCTACTAGACTGTAAGATGTCAAGTGGTGTATTCATTTCTAGTTTTCCTTCCTCCACGGGGATGGGGGTGTGGGGCATGGGGGTGTGGGGGTGTCTGGTGAAGTTGCTGTGTACTGAATTGAACAAATATATTTGAAGAAATGTTATAGAGGCTGGGGAGATGGCTCAGTTGGTAGAGTGCTCACCTTGCAAGCACAAGGGTTCAATCCCCAGCACTGCAAAAAAAAAAAAAAAAAAAAAAAAAAAAAGAAAAGAAATGTTATAGAAAGCCAAGATATATCAGAGCAAAATATGGAAAAACAAAATCAGGAAGAGTTCACAACTCCTGATTTCTACCTAATGTTTCTATACCAGAGACTACATTTCATTATTACAAGATATTTTGCCTTTTTCTCTTCTTTTCTTCTTTGATGGTTTCTTAATCAATAACAGTGCTGCTCAATGTGGGGAAGAATGAAAGGGGGAAAAGGCAGGGTTTTAATCTCAAAGATTCTAATTTTACAGTACTGGGGATTGAACCCAGGGGCAATCTTATCACTGGGTTACATCCCAACCCTTTTTATTTTGAGACAGGATTTAGCTAAATTGTTGGGGTTGGCTTTGAACTTGTGATCCTCCTGCCTTAGCCTCCGGAGTAGCTGGGATTACAGGTCTATGCCATCGCAACCGGCTCAGATTCAAAGATTTTAACTTTGTTGGAGTAGATCAATACCTATTTCCTTTGGGCTGTTAAGTATGAGTTGCACAACATCAGCACTAAGATACCTTAAAAAAAAAAAAAAAAAAAGAAGACGAGAATAAATGGAAAGGTATGTACATCATCCTGGACCTGATGGTAAAAAGTTTGTTATAGAGTAGGAAAATTAAAATGGCCACAATATGAAGACGTGGGGTATCAGTCATGTGCGTTTGTAACAACAGTACACTCCACTCTGTTTCTGCATTAATAAGGGTGGGTCCGATTGCACCAATGCATTTTATTATTTTTTAGTACAGGGATTGAACCCAGGGGCACTTAGCCACTGAGCCACATCCCTAGTCCTCTGTTGTATTTTATTAGAGACAGGGTTTCGCTGAATTGCTTAGGGCCTTGCTAAATTGCTGAGGTTGGCTTTGAATTCGGGATCCTCCTGCCTCAGCCTCTGGAGCCGCTGGGATTGTAGGTGTGTGCCACTGCACCTGGCTGCACCAACCCATTTCAAAAATACAGATTTAAAAACCATACTTCTTAAAGAAAAAAAAAAATTTTTTTTTTCCTACTGTACCATATTGCAACGTACTAGTACTGAGGACATTCTCACGGGGTCATAAGCCAAACACTAGACTGACCATTCCTGGCCATGAGGAACTCACTTCCATAAAGGCTGCATCCGATCGAGGGCTGGACCTATCCCTGGAAGGGCGGTCCCCGGGTGTAATCCACAGTCCCCACAAAACAGAGCGAGCTCCACTGTCAGACCCTGCAATGGTACCCATAAGCCTCCCATGCAGAGCAGGGGTCGCGCTGCTCCGAGCCCAAGGCAGTACCCAGGGACTGGCGCTAGTGTGTAGAGTTGCTCAGCTCACAAAGCACCGGAGCCTGCCCTGAGCGTGAGCGCAGGCGCTGCGGGGCGGGGGCGTAGGGGACCTGCCGCGATCAGGCCCAGACGCTAGGCCACTCTCCCACCCACGTCCCTACGGTGGGCCCTCCGCGGGCCTAAAGCTGCGACCGGTGGGAGGGCGGGAAGAGGCCCGCGGGTTTGCACCTGCACTGCCGAGTCGCCCCTCCCCTCTCACCCCAGCCCAGCGTTGGCCTTCTTCCTCTTCCGCCCCTCGAGTTTCCCCAGCCTACAGCCGGGTCCCGCCCCGCTCGCGCGGCTGCCTGGCCGGCTGTGACGTCACCAGACCCCGCCCACCGGCTATAAATACTGGCGTCTCGGGCACCGCCTTCCCACACTCTTTTGGCTCTCCTCGCTGCTGAAGCGTTTCCTTTTTTCACCCTGTTGTCGCCTTCTCTGCCTCTTCTTTTCCTTTCTCGTTCTGCTGCTCTGCGGTGTGACGAGGCCGAATCCTCTCCCCACTCAGCCCGCGTTTTTCTCTTTTTACCCACGCTGCTCCATTTCTCTTCGGCCGCCGCCGCCACTGCTGCTCAGCTGGTGTCGGTGCCGCGCTTTTCACCCCACGTCGTTCCCGCAGCCTATGGCCCAGGCCGCCTTGGGTATTTCTGCTCAAGGTAACCACATCCCTCTTTAAAAATTCCGCCGAAAAAGAGAAGACGCTTTACCCGACTCTTTGGGCCGTTATCTCACGTGAGTACCGGGACGAGGAGAGCGGGAGTAGCAGGCGCGGGCCGGCCACGGGGGCAGCGGGTACCTCCGCTGGGCCGCACCGCCTCGGAGTCCCCGCAGCGCCCCGCGGCCGACCGCTTCGAACATGGCGGACAGCGGCGTGTGTGGCTGCTTTCGGTGCCTCGGGTGGCGGGGCTGGCGCGGTGGGTCGAGCCTCAGGGCCTTAGAGGCGGCTGCCGGGCGCTCCGCAGAACCCTAGCCGCAGCGGTTGGGGCGAGGGGGCGTGTGCGTGCGGGGGCGCGTGCAGGGGTCTCGCCGCCGGGGGTCGCGGTCCACTTCTGGCAGCGTGCGGCCCCCACCCCACTCCCGTGGTGCATTGCTGTTTCCGGGGAGGGGGCCCCGCCACAGCCCCTCGGGCTGTGGTCCCGCATCCGCGGCCCGCTCCGCACGGCCGCCTCGGGTTCCGGAGCCGGAGTGGGCGGCGCGATCGGCTGCAGTGGCCGGGCCCTGGGTTATGAATGGAGCCGGGCGGGCGGGCCCCGCGCCGGCCTCTTGTGACAGCTGCGGAGGAGGCCGGTTCTGGGGGGTGAGGGAAGCGCTGTCCCCCTCTGGTGGAGGAAAGTTGACCCCACTCGGGGCCCGGCGGCGGGGAAGCCCCGGTGTCAAGTAGCGAGCCGGGAGGCCTTTGGCCCCTTCTGGAAGCCTCGGGGCTGCCTCTCTGCCTCTGCGGGGTTTCTGATTGGGCCAAGTTGCTTTCACTCACCCCGGTCACCTCCCGGAGCCTGAGGATTAGTCACCATGGCTTCGTATTCCAGTTCGCGCCGCGATTCCTGGGCAAAAAGAGGGGGAAAAAAATGGTAGACTGGGTTGGCTTATCCGGTATTATCTTGACTGCCAGCAGTTAATAGTAGTGACGTGTTTCAAACCTTGCATAGTATATATATCCTTAACTTGTTGTATTATTTAGACTAAGCCACTGGTTAGGAAACCGAAATGGTTAAGGATACAATTCACAGTCCAGTGATGTTTCAGCAGATTTGACTGGATTTTGTGGTGGCATCTTGGTCGAATATGTTATTTTTCTGTGTCCAGCTTCGGTTGAGAATCTGACTCTTCAGGGAACTCTCTCCCTTATTGTGTACCCAGGAAAGATTGATGTGGACTAACCTGATAGAAATGTGACTAATGGTTGTTTGGCGAGGCCCTAATGATCCAATGATCCTTTAATTTCTTTTACACATAAGAGATCGTGCAAATACTGATCCTGAAGACAGCCCCGGGGAGTTTACATTAAGTAGGAAGGATGACTATAGGAGTAAGATAAATAAAATCAAATAATAATCAGTGTTTTTTTCCCCCAAAGTATTATTGTATAGGATTTCAAATACAATTTACTGAGTGATACCTCCACTGTAATTAACATTTGCTATTATTTGCCTTATTGTCTATTGTTGCGTGAATTTCAGAGTATGTTAGAGACATCAGAGCACTTCATGCCTCCAACTTTAGCGTGTACATATCATTAGGTAGGGTTCCATACTATTAGTAATTTTAAAATTTGGGGGGAGTAAATTGGCTGACAGTAAAATCCACAAATCTTTAACTATTTGAGTCTTTAAAAATTATTGTTGTGTAATAACCCAAACTTCTATCAAAGTGTAGGACAGTGCTATGGGCCCAAATAGCTCTCTTTTGTCTGGTCAAACTGTTGATTCCCACAGAATCAACTATGATTCTAATTTTTTTAAATTAAAAGATGAGTCTTGTTTGTTCCAGAACTTCCATGCAAATGGAATCAATTTGTATGCATTCTTTTGTGTAAAAGTCTTTAACTTGGCATGTTTTTGATATTCATATTGCATTTATCAGTAAGTTCCTTTTTTTTTTTTTTTTTTTTGCTGAGTATTATACTGTATAAATACCTTGCCTGAATTTTTAAGAATATAATTTTATTTTAGAATCTTCAGTTTCACACAAAAAAGTTGCAAAGATATTACCAGTATGCTTAACCAATTGACCTTATTAACATCTTACAGTATCGTAGTACATTGGAGTTACTACTTAAACTCTAGACTTTATTCAGATTTCACCAGGCTTTTAGTTTTTGGAGTACTGGGGATTGAACCCAAGTCTTCACTAGTATTAGGCAAATGCTTTACCACTGAACTAACCTCCAGCCCAACAATTTCTTTTCATTGTCATTTTCTGTTTCCAGAACTCAGTCCTAATTTAACACATTGTATTTAATTGTCATTCCTCCCCAGTCTTCTGGTTTGTGACAATTTCCATTTTCTGTTGCTTTTCATAATCTTCAGTGCAGAGGAGTACTGGTTAAATATCTGATAGAATACTTTCCAGTTTGGGTTTGTCTTGAAAAATTTTTTTTTTTGGTAGAATACCACAGAACAACCTTAAGTCATAATTTTGAGATACTAAGTTTTAAGTAGTTAACTGTCAAAAGTGATCGGGTTTTTTTGTGTTTGATTGTTACCATCATACTTAAAATGTACTTTTCAAATGTTGGCACCTTCTTTACCTGCTCTAGTATCTTTTTGTTAAATTCAGTGTCTTTTTTGTGGGGGTACCTGGAATTGAATGTGGAGCACTTAACCACTGAGCATTTTAGTTTTTATTTTGAGATAGACTCTCTCCTCAGTCTTCCAGGTCATTGGGATTATAGGCATGTGCTACAATGCCCAACTTCAAGTTTTATTAAAGATCTCACTGAAGGACATTCTTGCATCTCTAAAGATGAATGTTCTTTGTATTTCATATCATTTGCCTTAAGTAGCCAAATAACTGTGGATAATATAGCAGGGAAATGATGAGTAATCTCACCACTGAAAATTATTCTGCTCCTTAGGATAATTGAGAATGAACTATCCCCAGCATGAGTTGACTTTTTGTTTAGTTTTAGAAATTATCTAGGTGTGGGAAGAGTTGGAATGTTTATGGAGTGTAGTACATTACGTGGAATTTAATGGAAGTTTATAATCATCGTTGCAAGTTATTATGGATTTTTTTGGTCATCAACCCTAAGTGTCTTTGACCAGTTTCCCCTACTAAGTAGAACATATTACATTCCTCAAAGGTTCCTTGGATCCTGGTTGAGGGGGAAAGGAGGCTTTAGGCATGCTTAGAGTGTTTCTGAAACTTCAGACTCTTGACCTTAAAATTTCTATTAACATTTTCTAGCAAATACTGTCAGGTTCTATTACTTTAAAACAGTAACTATTGAATTAGAAGTGGAAATGTAGGTATAGCATTTTAGATTAGAGATGATGGTATATTCAATCAAACTGTAATAGATGACCATTTATAAAACTTTTTTAGCATTTTGTATAGTATACCAAACACGTTGACATTCGTTTCTGGTGGGAACAGAATGAAGTGTAGATCTAGATAGGTTAGATATGAGAAAATAAAGTTTGAGATTACTCGCCTAACATTTATAAGAATTTCTCGATAATTACTTCAGATACATAATGTGTTAACCAACTTGTACAACTCTTTTTTTTTTAAAGTAGTAGAAATTACATTTTAAGCAATGAATAATTTGAACTTGAAGTAGAAGGGTGCTCTGGGTAGTTCAGGACTATAAGATCAAGTTAGAACATTATTCATTTAAAATCTTACATATATAATTGGTTGGTGAGAGTGCTTTGAAGTTTTAAAAATTTTGGATTTTAGAGGACAAATGAAAGCAAAATTTACACCAGGCATTGTGGTGCATGCCTGTAATCCACCTACTTGGGAGGCTGAGGTAGGAGGATCACCAGTTTGAGGCCCTGTCTTCCTCAAGATAAAATAAGGAGGCCTGGATGTGTAACTCAGAGGTAGAGTGCTTTCCTGGCATGTGCAAGACTCTGGGTACAATCTCCAGTACCACCAAAAATGAAAAGAAAAAAAAGCAAAATTAGATGAAGACTGGAAATTCATGAGTAGGTAGATAAAGGAACTTGGTAAGGTGACTCATACCAGGTTCTGTGAATTTCTGTAGTAGAGCAGCTTGGAAATGATTATAAATAAAAAGTGCTTGGTTCTATGGTAAACACTTTGAAAACATTTTGTGTAATGTGACTTTTAACAAAACATACTCTATTAAAACTAAAGTTTTATAGTTTATGTGAACCTGCTATTGAAGCACAGCCTGATTTTGTGTTTTTTAACAATGGAATTATCTATCACTTTTATTTACTTTAGGGCGAACTTTCTGACCAAGTATACAACTACCCAGAAGGCCTAGGAGAAGTGCTGTATAGAGAGCAGTTCGACTTTAACGCTGAGCCACCTTGGGAACCTAGCTGATGATAGGGGGGTTCCATCTCCTAACTTGTCCATGTAAGTACTGAAGGCAAATGAGAGTGCTGTGTTGCTTAGTGTTTTTCAAAATGTGAAGTTGTAATTACTTTAAGAGTAGTGATCTTGAGAAGTGTTTTAATTTCTAAAATAGACACTTGACAGTTACAGGTTAGACTTTACTATTTGATTTAATTGTATGCATTCTTTACCACTGGGACATTTATAATATACTTTATCTTGAATACATAACAAATATTACTGTATTTAATATATTTTACATGAATAAATTGTAGAGTGGTTTGTGGACTTAAGATGTAGTTTGCCACTTCATGCAACCATTTAATTTTGGTCCAAGTATTGGTCAAGAAAAAAGTCAAAAAGCACTTTTTTTTTTTTTTGGTGTGGAGATTGAACTCAGGGTTTCATGCATGCTTAACATTCTATCACAGAGCTGCAACCCCCACCCCAAAGATATTTTTAAATAAAGGAAAAGATTCTGCCATTTCACTCTGTAAATCTATACTTCAGAGCATGGGATTCGAAACACAAATCTTAGTTTTTGTTATCCTAGTCATGAACATCTTGCTAGATTAAATGTGATTTTTCTAGTTTATATTCCTTTTCATTAAACGACTTTTTATATAATACTTGGTTGGTGGGAACAACTGGTTGTTTTTAGAGCACTTTCTGAAAGATGTCTGTGTCTTCCCCCAATCTGCCATCTTTCCAACAGTTTTTCAAGGGTAATTTTTGACTACTTGTTTTTCTATGTGTGGATTGACTTTTTAGAATTGATCCCCTGTGTAAAATATCATTCCTCAGTGAACTGTTGTCTGAATTTGAGCTGCTAGATTTGTGTGGTTGGTTCATTTAAAAATTTATTATATATAGATTCTTGCTATTAAAATTTGACCTTGAATATTGAAATTAGGATATATTTCTGTTGGCTAGAAACTTAAAAATTTTCACAAAAGCAAAAGAACAATTTAGTGAATTCGGTATTTCTTTAGTCTGACCCCATCACCAGAGTTTTGAACCCTGCTGTACTTAACTACTAAACCTCATCCCCTGCCCACCCCCCGCCCTTTTTTTGCCCTTTTTTTGAGACAGGATCTCACTAAGTTGCATGTTTATCTTATGAGAGTATGTTAAGGTAAACCTTTAAAGTACATTTAATGTTAACTCATTTAGACTTTTAGATTGAGGTTTTTAAGGCTAAAGAGAAGAAAAGAGTTTTAAGTAGTAGAATTTTGTGAAAAGTTTCAACACTTGTAACCCCAATTGAAGGTTTTCCTATTTTGACTTTTTTCCAGCCTGTGTAAATTTAAGCAAATTTCTTATTGCTTGAAATATAGCTGTATAATAAAGTTGAACTAGAATAATTCTTTGTCCTAAGCAGAACACAATTTTTTTTTGTATTGCTGTCTTTTGGTTATACATTATATTTCTTAGATGAGTAGTGTTGGCATCATCTAGAACAGAAAAGTAGAATCCTACCCAACCTGAGTCAGAATCCGGTTTTTTTTCTTTTTCTTTTTCTTTCTTTTTTTTTTTTTTGAGAGAGGATCTTGCTAATTTGCTGAGGCTGGCCTTGTACTTGCTGATCTTTCTGCCTCAGCCTTTGGAGTTGTTGGGGTTACAGGCATGTACCATATTGACCTCACTCAGAATTTGCATTTTAACCAGGTTGCTTGTATGCATATTAAACGAGAAGCATGGTGTCATCATCTTAGTACCAAGACCATTACCCAATTTTTGTTAATTTGTCTTTTCTAAAATATCTGATGTTTTCCCTGAACTTGCCTGGGAGATTTAAAATATCTCTAGGAGTGGAGTCTGGTTGGCATAGTTACAAGTAAATTCTAAGGTAGAAATTATTTTCTTTTAAGGAAGGATATAATGAAGGATAAACCTTTTGTCAGTGGACCTTTATTTCTTTACTTGTAGTGCTGAGAATTGAACCCAGTGCCTCACACATGCTAAGCAAGTTCTCTACCACTAAGCTACAACCCCAACCCCAAGGGTAACCTTTCAGTCAAGTTTCTTACTTTAATTGAAAACTAAATTTTGCACTTTAACATTTCTAATGATGTTTCCTCTTTACACATTTGAGACTGTTAACAATAAGTTGACATGAGAAAATATACACACACAGACATAGACACACACACACATGAATAATTTTTGCCAAACCAGGAAAAAAGTAGTCTTTAGAATAACGAGTAACATTGTAAACTCAGAAAGTCCATAGTGTCCTCCTTTCTTTTGAGTTGGGCAAGTGGGAGCAGATAGACTATGCTGAAGATGTTTATTATTTATTCTGTAAGTTCTGACAGCTAAAATGACTGATTTTTAGATTTATTATGCCCAGGGACAAGGTGTTAAAAGATACTGTAGTACTAGATACTTAGCTATAAAGCTACAGGTCCACAATCCCTTATTCATACAATTCTGAAATCTAGAAAGCTCTAAAAGAGTTTTTTTTTTTTTTTCCAGCTTCTTTGATGTGACCCAAACTAATTTGGGAGAAAAACTTGACCTGAATCTGTGCTGAGTTGAGGCTATTTTTATCCTATCCCATTTACTGTTAATATTCCTGAGTTTTGCTGTAGGTATATTGTGGTTACAGGGTGCTGACTCATTCTTCATAGATACCACATTATTGCTCTAAACCCTGACAAATTGTGAACTCAGAAAATACCTTGTCTCATAGTTTCACTAGAATTAGTAAAAATGGTAAGAGAATCATACCTCCCAGAAATGTAATATCCTTATGTATAATAGTGTGTTCTAGAAACTGAAACCCGGAGATTTTCTGTTGAGTAACAATACTACTTAGAACCATTAAAAGGTCTTAGAATATTAACCTTCGTGGAAATCACTTGTATGTTGCATTGCAAAGCTTATAACTATTTGAATATTCCAGTAGAATTCTTGTGCAGGGGGTCTGAGCTGCAGGATTTGGCTTCAGGGGAAGAGTTTTAAATCAAACATCTGAATTTAGAGATAGTTCATTAATGATCTGGAAACTGTGGAAGTTGTTTACATAGTACAACACCCCCTCCCCAATACTGGCTATTGAAACCAGAGATACTACCACTGAGTTACACTCCAGTACTTTTTGTTTTATTTGAGACAAAACTAAGTTGCCAAAGACTGGACTAGAATTTGCAGTCCTCCTATCTCAGCCTCCCAAGGTGCTGGGATTACAGGTGTGCCCACCACTAGCTGTTAATCTTTTTCTTTTGAAAGATATATGCATGTTGTACTATGCGAGTATTGTGAAAGTATCTTTGGTGCTGGTGATAGATCTTAGGGCCTCTCCATGCAGTCTCTGAGCTACAACATCAGCCAACCCCAGCACTGAAAATACATTGACAAATATTTTTAACATTAGTATCTCAGATTAAATTCCTTAGGTGCTCCTGGCATGGTGGTACACACTTGCAATTCCAGCTACTCAGCAGGCTGAAGAAGGATTGCAAGTTTGAGGCCAGCTTCAGCAACTTAGCCAGGACCCTGTCTCAAAATAAAATGTATAAAGGGCTGGCCATGTACCTGAATGGTAAAGTGCCTCTGAGTTCAATCCTTGGTTGGAGGTAGCGATAGTAGAGTTTCTTAGAACTTTATGCTGCAGTAAGGGGATTCCAATGTGTGTATTTTCAGTTTACTTTAGCAATAGCTTCAGTTATAATTAATAAATTAACCTAATGGAAAATACATAAAATCTAGTCCAGAAAACTGAACTCTCTTACTAGTGAATCTGGTAATAGCTTTCACCAATGGATCTGCTCATGAAGTCAGGTTGAGTTAACCATTATATCCCCCCCCCTTTGTGTGTGTGTGTGCATTCTACCACTGAACTACATCCCTAGCCCTTTTTATTTTGAGACAGTGCCTTTACTAAATTGCCCATGCTGGCCTTAAACTTGTGATTCTTCTACTTCAGCCTTCCAAGTAATTGGGTTATACACCTGCACCACCAAGTCTGGCGATCATGTCTTTCAGGGTAGTCTTGTATCTAAGTATAGAAAATGATTTAATTAATTTTGTGTACTTTTTAAGTTTGCTTTAGAAATTACCTGATTGTTAATTGGTTGATTGTACATTCTTACAGAAACATCAACAGGACATCAGCATTTTAAATGTTCAGGTTCTAACTTGTAATTGTTGGTATTTACACATGCCTTATTATTTTAATGTTCTTTATGAATTTGCTAGTGCTACTTCCTCATGTATCACAAATTGTTAGTAGAAAAGAGAGATTGTTGATTTTAATTGTGGACAGGAGGAATTTGGTTTTGGTATTTAAAGATACTGTGATGCAAATTCAAAAGAACATTTGTTAATGGTTTATTGTCTTTAAGAAAGATGAGTAAAACTGTCATTGTAATATGTAGTTTTAAGGTGTATATCTGTGTGTGTTTATTGATTTACTTATTTTTAAAAACGCCCGCCTCCTCCATATTGGGGAGCGAACCCAGGGCCTCTCACATGATAGGAAGGTGTGCTCCACCATTGAGCTGTATCCTGAACCCTTTTTATTTTGTTTTGTTGTTGTTTTATTTTTGAGGAAATTACTGTTGCCCAGCCTGACCTTGAACTTGAACAAGTAGCTGGTATTACAGGCATGCGCTACCATACCAGGCCTTAAAATGTATTTTTAAAGTATGTATATCCCTTTGACATGCATAAAATACTCAATGGTGCATTTCTCCTTATATAAAGTAGCAGAAAAATATTCTGTGTAAGCATAGTATGAATAAATAGCATATTCATAGACTGTAAGGTTTTTGGGGATATGGTATTGTTGCTTTGGGCAAATTTATAATCTTTTCTAGGAAGGCCAACAAGATTGGACCAGTTTTTAAAGATGTTAAAACTGTTTCTTGAATTTGCTACAGAGCATAGTTGAGCTGAGAGAATTAATAGTGACTACCAGTCTGTTTCACACTGTTTTTATCAACATGATCTTTTTTTTATTTGGGGTTTTCCCTACTCCTTCAGAAAGCATTTTGGAACACTTGAGGAATTTTATGAGAAAGGTTTGTATACACTAGGTAAATTTGGTAGTTTGCTGTTCTAGGCTGGCCATTGTTCAGATAAGCCTACAGATACTTTTCCAGTGAAAGAGGCCCAGGAAACAGATATTTTGTCCTTAACCTCCCCATTCATATGTTATCCACACCTAGTTAAGTAGTTTGTTGCTAACTGAAGCAGAGATTTAGCCATCCTTTTCCCCAATCTAGTGTTTTTCACTTGATCACTCAAGTGAAAAGTATTTGGATAACATCCTGACTTAGAAGGATTAGGCTGGTTAGGTTCAATCTGCCTGGGAATGTACTCAGCCACTGTGAGGTTTGAAATGCCTTTAATAGATTGACTCACAGCAGGAGTCAAAACAGCAAACTCTTGAAATATTCTCTGTGAACTTTCTGCCTTATTTTATGTAAGGACATATTTCAAGTCTGTCTTTAGGATTTGTTTGCTATGGAATTATATTACTTTTTGTTCATTTTATCTAGCTTCATTAGTTTGTGAACTGATCTTTGTTACCTCAAAGTTGATTTGGGGGACAGTGAGTTTTTTATTGTGATGTGTATGGTCTTGATCTCTAGAGGTATCCTCTAGAACTGCTGTTTTTGAAACACTAACCACATACAGGTGCCTTTTAAATTTGATAAATTAAAACTAAATAAAATTTAGGGATTGGGAGCATAGCTCAATGATAGAGCACTTGCCTAACATGTGTGAGGCCCTGGGTTTGATTCCTAGTACTGGAGATGGGGGAAGCCTTTGTTTTAAAAAAATTCAGTTTCTCGGATGCATGAGGGTTATATATGCTTGAACCTACCAGTAAAGAGCCTTTCACTCAACAACATGTATCCCATTTGTTTACAAAAAAAAAAAAAGAGCCTTTCACTCATAGAAGTTGGTCAGCACTACTCTAGGATGATTATTTTAAATGAAATACAAATCACATTCTAAGGTTTGTCTAATAAAATTGTTGCTGAATTTGTAAGGGCTTATTTGTATATTCTCATTGGATTTTTTATTTGTCTAACATATTCTTAGGATACTACTCCTTACAGTGACTGTACCTCATGTAAACTGAAATTAATGTTAGCTTTATGTTGACTTTTCTTTTTGTACCAGGGATTGAACCCAGGGGTGCGCTTAACCACTGTACCACATCCCCAGCCCCCCCCCCCTTTTTTGGGGGGGAGACAAGGTCTTGCAAAATTGCTGAGGCTGACCTTGAACTTGGTATTTTTGCTTTATCCTCCTGAATTACTGAAATTACAGGTGTGCTCTGCTGTGCTTGGTGGCTTCAGGTTATTTTTACCTACTTCTTGCTCTTTACTGAAAGTATTCTTACATCCACTTTGCAAAGAGGTGTTAAAAGAAGTATTCTTAGTTCATCACCTAGGTTCAGTGTAATCAACAAGTTATATTTGGTGTGATTACAAGTAGGATGGTGTATCCTAGTATGTTCATCTTGGAAACTATAACATAACAATGCCCAAATAATTTTCCAAATGAGGTATTTTCTCTCCTGAATTCATGAACTCCTACAGGTTATAAGAAAAAGGAAAAGCACAATTTATAAAAACAGTGAACTAGAAATTCATTTGTCACTCTCAACCTAGCATTTCCATCCTTGGTCATGTACCCTAGACTCTAGCACCTATATCTACTTAAACTAGCTAACAGGAATAGGGTATATTGTAAGATAGCATATGAACAAATACTGCTTAGGATCCCATAGAAGAAGAAAACTATTAAATAAGGGAATGGTGGGTAGCAAAAGTCTAAACATTCTATAGGGGGAAGACACATACCAACACCACCTGGGAGAAGGTCCTCTGAGATATGAATCTTGTTTCTTAATTGCTTGCTTAACCTGTATTACACGTGTTTTATATACAATAAAAATAAAAAGTATTCCATGGTAGTTAGGGCAGTTAGTGAGACCTGCCTAAGGTATGATTATGTTAAATCTTATTTATATTAAATAAGATATTATCACATCTTATTTAACAAAGGGGATTTAAATGTTTTTCTTGTGCAGACACACACATACTTTCTCTAGAATCAAGACATTTTAAAAGGGAGTTTAATAAGTGTTAATTCTGCATGTGAAAGTAACATTGCTGTGAAAATTCTGTAATTTATTTTCTTATTAAGATACATTTTAATATCTATTTTGAGACATTTTGAACCTAATTTGAAATGAGTTGGACCCATTTCCTTAACCCTCACCCCCATCTCTTGTTCGTTCTTGTTGTTCTCTTAGGGGGAAAAATATCTTCAGCATCTTTTAGTGTTCTTTCTCTAGATTTACTCAGTGCCCCCCCCAAAACTCATCACCTGAAAAATAAGTTTTTATGAGTATTTATTGTGATCCACTAGCTTTCCAGTTATGATGAGTTGAGGCAAGCCCTGTGATGGTTATTCTGAGTGCTCCATTACTTATTTTTGTCCAGTGTGGCAAAAACAGATTATGCGATCTTATGACCACCACTCAACTTATTAGAACTTCCTACCTATCATTTTTAGTATGTAGCTTCCTAGAAATTTTTTTTTCTTTTTTAAACTGGTTCAGACCTGCTTGAGGCCTTACCTCTGTAGTGCCAAAGTCATCCTTTAGAAGCCTCTTCTAATGCTATTTTGGTCAATTACTTCTAAAGGCATTCTGTGTGGTAAGTAACTTTTTTTTTTTTCCTGTTTTAGGTAGAATGCAGAAGGGGCTTTGATATCTTTTTAAAAGCTGAGTGCTGAGTCATCAAATGCTTATGTAAAAATAAAGGTAGAAATGCCTTAGGCATCTTCAGAGTAATAGTTTAAATTTCAAAATATCAAGTTTTCATTTTTAATGAGTAAAAAGTCCTGTTAGAAAAGTGGTTGATGTTTTAAGGTTGGGTTTCCTGCTTAGATGTTTCTGAAATAGTACTCTCAACCTTTCAGCTCTCCCTGTTCTACTTCCAGGGAGGTCTTCACTTCAGAAATCCAAGACTCATATTCATCCAGCTTGGTGTCAAGTGGGCGTTGCTGCCAGAATTATCTTGTGATTATTTGAGAGATGTATCAGTTTCTTCTGAAGTACAATCAACTGTAGAAGCCTTTGTAGCAGGTGTGTAACAAGGCAAGTGCCCAGCTGCTGCAGTCACTACTCTTGGAGCTACCCTCCCTGTGAACATGAGGACTCAAGGCCTCATGGAAGGCTCCAGGGAGCAGTGTGTGGTTCTTGGGAGCCTTTGTTTCTTTTGGCAGCTCTTCATGAAAAATGTATTATCAAAAACACCAATATAAAGGTGTAAATGAGGAATGTTATACATTTTTTCCCCAGCTGAGTCCAGGTGGAGATTTCCTATTAATAAAAGTTACTGTGTGATTATAGCGACTATAATAGTGTGAAGTAACCTAGCTTCCTCTCAACCATATGTTATTAAGGTGTTTGGTTGTGAAAATAACTTTAAAAGTGCTTGTGTGTAGAGAAGACTTTTTGATAATTGTGAATACCAGTAAACATCAGAGCTTTTATACAATTTGCTATCAAGTTCAAGTTCTAAAGCATTCTGTTGAAGAGAATCAAAGATCTACATAGAATAGGTTTTCTAAAGTTTAACAAAGAATTTAAGATCCAACAACACCAAACTAATATATAGTGGTGCATAATGTGCTGGAACCAGGAAATTAATCTCGTTTCTGATTTATAAACCAGAAGCACTGGGATAGTTCATCTAACACCCTTGTTTGACTCTGTGGTCTCAGTGGAGAGGATGGAAGGGTCTTGGAAGTAGTCCCTGTGGTGTTAAAAATTGAGGTGAAATTAACTTGGTGAATCTGGCATACAGCATAAACTGCTCACCCCAACATATGCACACTTACGTTCTTGCTTGCCTAGAACATGCTGCATCTCAATTTTTGTTTAATATATTGGCAGCAACTCACTTTAATACCTCTAAACATTCTTGCAAAAATATTTCTTAGTACTTTTGAATGTTAACACAAACCTTGCTTTTTGTGACAGTGCAGCTATACAGTATTTTTGCTTACATTAAGAAAATTGCAAGCAAGATTTCATTGAGTCTTTAAACTGCTTTCTTTTTTTTTTTTTTTAATGGTCTGAATTTTTTTTTTTTAATGGTCTGAATAAACTGCTTTCTTAAATTTCAATGAGATGGTGGTGTGATAATGAAGGTAGGAAGACTCAAGATCAGGCTACTTTGACCCTGATTAACCCTTTTTTGTGGAAATACTGAATCTCCAATGACAGACATTTCATTTGAGTTTATTGGCTCAAAGTGTCTTAGAAAGCCTGTTTTCTGAAGATAGTTGTGTTTTGCAAGTTTGGTTGCAGAATTCATTTTTTCTAGGACTGCCTTTTAACTTTTAATAGTAACTGATAGCAAAACTTTACATTTACATGCAGGTCTCTTGCATGTCACAGTTAAAGGCTCCTTTTAAGAATGTCAAAGACAGCTGGGTGTGGTCACGCACACTTGTAGTTCCAACAGCTTGGAAGGCTGAGGCAGGAGGATCACAAGCTCACCATCAGCCTCAGCAATTTAGAGGTGGCCTAAGCAATTTAGCTAGATCCCATCTCAAAATAAAAAGGGCTGGAGATGTAGCTCAGTGGTAAAGTGTCCCTGGGTTCAATCCTTAGTAACACCAACCACAAAAAAATGTCAAAGACAACTTCAATGCAAAGGCGCGATACATTATTACCACCTCTTAAATTTAAGAACTCCCTAATTTAGTTGGCAATTGTAGCTTAGTGGTAGAGGGTACAAACAAGCACCCACAAGGCCCTGGGTTTGATCCCCAGCAGCAAAGATAAAAACAAATAGAACTTTCCAGTATTGGAGTTGTGAAGCCCTTTTTTTCATCTGTTCCCAAGACCTACTCCTGCTAATGAGTTGGTTTTAATCGATTATTTTATTGTAATTCTCAGTATAATTAAGAAAATCAAGTAGCATTACATGTACCACGTCTGTTTTAGTGGTTTCAGATGTGCTTTAATTCTTTTTGTGAAGTACTGTCAATATAAGAAATGAGTTTTATTTTTTCTAACAGTCCTTTTCTGTTTGGTTAATAATTCTACAGTTACTTCTGAACTGACAGTTCCACTACAAAAAGCATTCTCTTTTTTTGCTTTGTAGCCAGGGCATGCTTTCCAATATTCTTATTCTTGGTGGTATATTTTTATTCAGATTGATAATAACATTTGTCAGCTGTTTGGGTTTGGCCTTTTAGTTAATGTTTAAAATTGTTTTACTTCAAAACACTTACAGTGGTGAGAAGTAGAGGTTTTTGGTTTCTGGGTTGAGAATTTATTGGAAACGGGACTTGAGAGTACTTTGGTAGTAGGTGATTATACTTATATACCAAAATGAATACACATTATTGCATGTGAACAGTTAATATGGATGCAAAAATGGAAAAAAATAATTTCAAATTTGGGGTCTACATATCTGAAAATCAGACAAAAGATTCAGAATAGCAGGATTAAAATTGAGACTATAGAGTCAGGAGTTTTGTGGTCTAGTGCTTAGCCTGTGTGAAGCCCTGGGTTCAGTCCCTAGCACCAAAGAGGAAAAAAAGAAAAAGGAAAACAGTCATAAAGAAAAGTAAAAGCTGTGAGTAGGCACAAAATGATGTTTTTTATGCCAGTGGAAATGCAGTGAAGAACTTAACTATGGGAATTAATGTCTGAAAATGATTAGTTGATATGAGAATGTGATAAATAAAGTTGTATTAAAGAGACTGAATTGTGTTATTTCCAACAAAAGAAATCCTTTGTTTTATAGGGATGAGTTATTGGGAAGGCAAGTTTTGCATTTTATTTTAAACACAATTTGTTCACCAGCTTTATTTAACATAGCATGGTATACTGCTATAATAACATGAACATGTTTGCTTTAGATTAAAGTTAGTTTTAATAGGCAGTGATAGTTAAACCCTCTAGATTCTGTACTTTGAAATTACTTGGGAAAAATATTTTTACACTTATGATCATACTACATAATAAAACTGAAGAATGGGCATTCTGCAGGTAAGATTGGATTGAGTGGCCTGATGTGTTTGTAAGTACTGAATGCTAAAGCAAAATTACCGTGAGCTGCAGAAATTTAAGGTTATCTTGTCCTAACTTTAAAAACTAGACTTGTAGCCTATTGGTAGGATTCTTACCTAGGATGCATGAGGTTCTGGGTTCAATCCCAATTCAAACTATGAACTTTTTTATTTGGCCTCAGTTGTCTTGATGGTACACTATCCATAACACAAGATTTCTCAAGTAAACACTACAATTGAGATATTTTGTTTAGGCTAAAGATCTTGATAATGGAATAAACAAAAGCTGGCTGGTAAAACGGTGGTACCAAACCTTGGTGCACGAATCTTTTTGAATTAGTGTTCTTTTTCTATCAACTTGGTACTAAGTATCCACACTGAGTTGGAGTTATTGCTTAAGATAAATACATATTTTTAGCCTAAAACGTCTACTTTCTGGGCACAGGTTTACTTCAGTCCTGGTAAAACATCCTTTAGAGAATGTCTAGACTATGATTTGACTTTACCTCATAAGTATTAATTGTCATGCAGACATGCCTAAATTAACTTCTTTGGTATGATAAAAATAACATCAACTTTAGTCTCCACCCTAGCATGAAGATGAACTGAATCTAGTTGGATTCTTGGAAATGAAGCATGTTTTAAAAGTTAAAACTAAATATTGTTTATATTTCATGAAATTTGACTTAATACTATAGCTTACTGAGCAGTTTTCTTCTGATGCAACCAAAAAGCTGATACTGTGTGTGGGAACCCTTGAAAATGGAGTGCACTTTCAGGATGAGGACCATCACCCAACACGAACTCCTACACAGGGTATAGGGAGGTGGAAGATGGTGGGGTGACAGGAGGAATCAAGGACACAGGAAAAACCATAAGGTTTATCAGGGCAGAATTAGCCACACAAAGTGAGTAGTAGTTTATCCAAAGGACTTGTTCTATCTTGTTTATGTTAGAAGATATCATTTCCTAAAGTCACCTAAGGATCAGTGAAATTCAGCAGAGAAGATGAGCCTCATCTAGCAGGAATGTTGCCCCAGAAAATGGGTGACCAGGGAAGTGGGAAGGTTTGATTGATTGGGAAGATGGGTTTAACCCAAGGCCTTTAAAAAAAAAAAAAAAAAAAAAAAAAAATCAGAGGTTTTAGTAACTGGTTCTGGATGTATAGGTTGCTAGCTTATACCTAGTTTCTAATTAGGCATTTTTGCATTTCTGGCAGTTTACAACTCAGTTTTTATCTCTTTGAGCTAACAAACAGGTGTTTTTAGTTCATATGCTTTTTTGGGGTGGGGTTCCAACAGCCTTTTGAGAAAGTAAATAAGATAGTTAAGGAAGATTTTGAGAAATTGAGGCAAGATTTGTATCATTCTAAAAGACAGCCCAGAGCAGGTGTTCTGATTCCTATTTGAGTCATTTTACCAAGTTAGATAATCTCATAAGACTTAATGATACTAGTGCTACCTTGATACAGCTAGTATCATTTACATTGCAATAAAACCTAGACAGTCTATATTCAAAAAGTCATAGTTTGTCCCCTGAAGCTATCTTCCACCCCAGCCCAGTTCTGTTATTTTCACCTACTCTAGAATTTTGTAAGACATGTCTGTAGTCACCTGGTGGTACTGTTACTGGGCACCCATGTGGGTTACCTTTTCAATAAATTATATTGAGCATATTTCTTAAATGTGTATAATATGTTTGTATTCTTAGAGTGGGCATTAAAGTAATCCAGTGTTTCTGAATGTCAAGTGATCACAGATTCTTCACTAAACTTAGCACTTGGCACATTGTCACTAGGGATTCATGTCATGTTTATTGCAATAATGCAGACTTTGGTATAAATTTTATTTTGACAGTTTGTTGCATATTCTAAGGACCCAGACATAGGCTTGGTGGCCCGTCTCTTGTTTTTCCTGGTTTATGACTTTCGGCTTTGTGGAATACGGCTGAGATGAAAGGATTTATTGACGATGCAAACTACTCTGTTGGCCTGTTGGATGAAGGAACAAACCTTGGAAATGTTATTGATAACTATGTTTATGAACATACTCTTGTAAGTGCCATTTCATAATTCCAAATATAATTTTCCTAATTTGAAAACACCAGTGCTTTGTTAATTTCTAAGAAGTTAACCTGATTAAAAAAAGTGTTTGATTCAGTTAACTTTTCCAGGTTTTAAGTTGACACCCCCCCCTGAAGAGTGTATCACTTTTTAGTCTACATTATTTAAAAATGCGTCATAATTGCCATTTCTCTTCTTTTTTCGCACCTAGTTCTTATGTCTGTTTATTTTCTTAACACCTTGCTGGAAAACCTAATTGGCACACGGCTTCTTACTAATTTTTCTCAACGTAATTATTTAATTCATTTTAATTTTCTTTACATATGTTAAGAATTTGATAATTTATACTGAATGTTTACTCCCCAGAACTGTCAACATCTACAAAGTCATATATTACAGAATTGCATTCATCTCTAATTTAGGTCATTTGTTTTTATTTTAGACTAATAGAATTATTTTCACTTATTAACTTACTAATGGATTCCTACCCCGGTACTAGGGTTGAAGCTAGTGTTCCATGTATGCTTTACCAGTGTCCTACTACTGAGCCTCATCCCCCTACTCCTTTTTTGGAGCAGGGGTGGGTTATCAGGGATTGAACTCCGGGTCACTTGACCACTGAGCCGTATCCCCAACAACCCCCCCCCCCCTTTTTTTTTTTTTTTTGGTATTTTATTTAGAGACAGGGTCTTGCTGAGTTGCTTAGGGCCTTGGTTTTGCTGAGGCTCTTTTTGAACTCAGCCTCTGGAGCCGCTGGATTACAGGTCTACACCACTGCCTCTGGCCTGCCCCTTCTATTTTTTTGAGACAGGACTTTGCTGAGTTGCCCAGGCTGGTCTCAACTTGGAATCCTGTCTCGGCTTCCTGGTTAGTTGGGATTATAGGCATGTGCCATGTCATCTGGCTAGAATTCGCTCGTTGATGGGAGCTAGTTTCCTGTATTATATATTCTCCAAATTTGTTGAAGAATTATCATGTTATTTTAGATGCCCAAAAGACTTCTGTCCTTTTGGCTTTCATTCTACAGAGGTGCTGGAGTAGTCTTCCCTTTAACTCCAGCAAAATCTCTTATTTTTCTCATCCCTTCATCATCACACTTTGAAAAAATAGTAACACTGTTCAACCAGCTTTTAAGAAGCTCGTGATCAGATTTTGGTGCTCTTTATCATCCTCTTTTGACTAACATTTTGTTCCTGGGGTCAGATAAAATCTTAGAAATACTTGTCATACATCCCATACTTTTCCCACATCCTAAATCATCCCATGTGTAGTAACATCTAGTGAGGCTTAGTCTTCAGCCATATTTTCTACTCATTTAACAGATTCATCTAAATGTGTGGCTTAAAGTTGGTAGTGCTATATTTTTGTGAGGTGCTCAGTCCACCACTTTTGGTCTGTCTTTCCTTAGCTCACTTTCTTCCTTAATGTTCTTTGTATTGATCTTTCATTATCCCTGATTTGACTTTGCATGTGATTTATAATAGTGATCTCCTAATTTCACATTTTCTGCTTAATTTTGATGAATAGTCATTAAGTACAAAGCTTCCCTGTTTCCTAAATTCATTAGTTTTTCATTGCCTACTCTGATTTTTCCAGTTTCATATTTTGTCTAAGATAATGCAACTGAATATGTGGTGTTTTTTTAATGCCAATTCTCTTGGCAGTTAACCCATAAATGCCTTAATTTTTTTTTCACATTAATAATGTATAAAACCTTGTTTCTAATACTATGGATGGCATGTTTTGTGAGGCTTGGGTAGTTTAATACAGCTATTTCAAATCTGCCAACCAAGACAACAGCCCATAATTTTCATTCATGTTTTATCAACTGGGAAGTATATAATTTTTTTTTTTTTTTTTTTTTTAGGGGGGTGGTACTGGGGGATTGAACCCAGGGCCTCATGTGTGCATGCTAAATGAGCTCTCTTTTACTAAACTACATCCCCTTCCCACCCCTTTTTATGTGGGTGGGGGTGTGTTGATAAGGTCTTAATTATGTTGCTCAGTTTGGGCTCAAGGAATCCTTCCTTCCTCCGCCTCCCTATTAGTTGAGATTGTAGGTATGCACCACTGCAAGTGATTCTTCCCATATTCAATAAACAAACAAATCAAAATCAAAAATGGTTTCCCTGTGAAGTTGCTCCCTTATTTTACTAGCTTGTCTTAATGTGCAGTTTTTTTGGTACTGGCAATTGACCCAGGGGTGCTTCTATTGAGCTATGCCCCGAGTCCTTTTTATTTTGAGGATTCTCACTAATTTTGCGGAGACTGACCTTGAACTTGTTGTCTCCCTGTCTCAGCCTCTGGTGTCACTGAGATATTATAGTCATGTACCACCATGCCCACCTTAATGTGCAGTTTTAATGGAGGGATATATTCTTTGTTGAGCACTCCAAATTCTACTCACTGTATTCAGAAAATTATATTCTAACCTGCTAAAGTAGGTCTATTTTAAACAGTAGCATGGAATAAAATAGGTCTCCTTCACTCAACTATTCAAAAGTATAATTGAGGAAATTGATTCTTATGAGAGCCTTTGCAGTTGATATTAAAAATAAGCTCAAAAAGAGTATGTTTTTTATACCAGTATAGCACATACAGCAAAATGTCCAATTTTAAAAGATCAAGACTCTAGAGCTCAATGGTAGAGCACTTGCCTCACATGGATGAGGCCCTGGGCTGAATCCCCAGGTACTGCAAAAACAAAATGAAGATAAATGTGTTTAGATTTTCTTTTAATGTTTACTGGGACTCATTTAATTGTGAATAAAAAACTTAAATATGTTAGTGAATATAAAGAAAGGTGGGGATTCTTTTTCTACTTATGATAGTCTGTTTTCAATGGTTCTTTGATCTTTTTTTAACCATACTAGACAGGGAAAAATGCATTTTTTGTGGGGGATCTTGGAAAGATTGTGAAGAAACACAGTCAATGGCAGAATGTAGTGGCTCAGATAAAGCCATTTTACACAGTGAAGTGCAACTCTACTCCAGCTGTACTTGAGATTTTGGCGGCTCTTGGAACTGGATTTGCTTGTTCCAACAAAGTAAGTATTGGATTATTTTTTCACTAATCCCAACATTTTAAAATTCACTTTCACTTATAGCTACCCACAACAGTAGCAGAACAAATGTAAAAACAGTTTGACTTTTGGATGACTTTTAAATAATTTTATTCAAATGCAGTCCATTATTAGAAATCTATTAACTTTTCAGTTGTATTAATAAAAAAGTTTCAATGTGATGATGTTTTGAAAAACTTTCTCTTTGTTAATCATAAACTTGGATTTATTCTTCATTCTTAGTCTAGAGCTAGCTCTAGACCAAACTACTTCTTACTATAGCAAGTACTTCCAAACTCAGATTTTTCTTATTAAATGATTTATTTTTATTTTTTAAAACAAGAGGTACAGGGAAGCATTGTTAGAATAGAAACTGACCTTAGGAAATATAAAAATAACCTATGCATTCTATGAGTATGAAGCTCTCTGGTAGAGCGCTTTCTAGCATGAGCACGACCTTAGACTTATTCCCCATCAATGCAAAAAAGTATAAAATAGTAATTGAATGAAAGTAATCAAAGTTTTGCCTTTTAGATGAGTGTTCTAAATCTCTTTTCACAGAATGAAATGGCTTTAGTACAGGAATTGGGTGTATCTCCAGAAAATATTATTTACATAAGTCCTTGCAAGCAAGTTTCTCAGATAAAGTATGCAGCAAAAATTGGAGTAAATATCATGACGTGTGACAGTGAAATTGAATTGAAGAAAATTGCGCGTAATCACCCAAATGCCAAGTAAGTGTAAAAAAAAAAAAAAAAATTAAGTACTTGAATATTATCTAAATGCTTAGGGCATGAGTTTATGTTTAGCCCGGGAAGGATGGGTATTATGGTAGAGCAGTGATACGTAGGTAATTATAATTTTATTTAGAGTTCCTATATGGAAAATGCTAATAGCATTTTAATTGACTATCTCCTTTATCCTCTTGATGTGGAATTCGGATGAAGCAACTGCACTTGGATATGATCTTTAACTCAAGGAAAAAAAAATTGGTGTAAAAATCAAATTAAGGCCATACCTATATTATGAGAAATATGTTCCTGAAAATATGTATCATACCTGTATTTTCTTTGTATACCTGTAATTTTCTTAACTGATTTTAAGGTGTTTTTAAGTTATCCTGGCAGCACTTATTACTCTGAAAACCTTGGGATTAAATCCTTTTGGAAGAAAAGTTAATAGGGAACCACTGTTCTTCAAAAAAAAAAAAAAAAAAGTCTACCTGTTCTGTGGTCTTAAGACAAACTTTGACTTGTGGTATTTACCATGTTAGATTGCAAACAGAATGGTACATTCTTGATAGTTATTCTCCTTTTGGAATAATTTTGTTTTCATTGATTTTGTCTTCTGATCATTTGTCACTTCTTTAGGGAGTTCCATAGGCAAACAGTTTTACAAACAGCATTTATGTATTCTGTCTTTTAGAGGTTTATCAGTTATTTGATTCCTGACAATAGATAAAATGTAATCAGTTCTTGATCATTTTGTCTCGATTTTCCTGGTTTGGAAGAAGTAGATTTGAATAAAGCAGATTAAATGCTGCCATTTAGACTGTAACTAAAATATTTAGAGTGTGTAATAAAGGGTTAGCTAGCTAGAAAAATCTAGGAACTTTGACGATTAAAGCCCCAGTGTTTTTATTGAAAGACATTGATGGCATTGCTATTCAATTTAGTATTTCTAGGTGGATTTATGGACTGATGGACTTCATTTGAAAGTAATGTCTCTCATTACAGAGCCCAACTGACTCTTGCTGCTACAGGAGTCATAAACTTGCTGCATTTTCCAAAATCCCATCCTTGTAAGCTTCATGCCGTAGGCCCTAATTGCTAGTTTTTTCTCTATACAGGATTGTTTTTCATTAGGTTCACTTGATTCATCCATCGCTGGATTTGGGAGCACTGGCAACATAATCAACACACTTCCTACAATCTTCAGGCTTCAAATGTGCTGATGATGATGTAAACCAACTCTGCCCCAATCATCTTCCTCTTCTCTTAGGGTCTTACTACATATTGCAACAGAAGATAATATTGGAGGTGAAGAGGGTAACATGAAGTTTGGCACTACACTGAAGAACTGTAGGCATCTCTTGGAATGTGCTAAGGATCTTGATGTCCAAATAATTGGGGTCAAGTGAGTATTTGTTTTAAACTGCATTTATAGTGAATAATCTCTCTAGCTATTGATTTTGCATGAAATCTCAGATTTTCACTTTTCAGTTCTAATATCCATACATTTTTTCTTGGTTTAGGAGAAACAAATATGCTTTTTCCTTTTTCATTCTCTTATATGACTACTTCCACCTCCTCCCAATAGAGAGAGTAGGAAGTACAGAGTAAATTAAATCATCTTTTTTTGAGAGGAGTGAACCTAAGGATTCATGTATGCTATATGCAAGCTCTACTACTGAACCTCATCTCTAGCCCCTAAATCACCTCATTTTAGATTGGATGGGTGGGATTTACTAGAATTTAATAAATATTAAAATGACATTCAGTTGCTAAGTTGTAGATTTCATTTTGTTTCTCATCTGATTTTTCCTCTTCTTAATCCTTCAGGGCCACTTCAATAAATCAGACTTTGTTTTATCCTTTAAAGTTTTTAAATGTGAAGAAACTTATATCCAGAAGTGTAAGGATTTGGTCAAAATCTCAGAACTAATGAAGACACAATAATACTAAGCCCCAGATTTTCTGGGTTTCCAGTCCATTGCTAGTCTCAGTTACAGTGAAAGGTCTTGCTTTTTAAGATATTCTCAAAGATATGTAGTTCTTTGTATATTTTTCCATACATCTTTGTACACAAAAAATAGTTGGTAACCTTTTAAATGAAATTGAATCTTGTTGTATTCTGCACAACAGATAACATTTTTGGGGTGTTTACACTTCTATGAATTTTTGACATTTATGTAACCACTGGCATAATCAGGATACAGTAGAACATTATTTGAGTTAAATTTAAGAATTCTAATTTGAAGCTTATAATATCACTAAAGAAATACTAATGAGTATTACTCAGCCTGTTGACTTGATGTTTGTTTGTATTACACAAGTGACATAGTTTTGTATTTGGTCAGATAAATTTGACTAAATTTGAGATCCCATTAGTAAAACCATGCCCTATTTTATGAAGTGTGACTGTCTGAATCATTAAAGCTTTTTGTTTTGTAGCATTACAATATCATTCAAACATTTCTTAAAAGCCTGGAATTTGGACTTTGATAATTAGAGGCTATTATTAGGTATTTGGTTAAATTAATGTGTGACTGATGGTATCAGTATAGTAGATAATTGAAAGGAATTAAAAGTGCTTTAAATTTATTATTATTTCTTTTAGATTTCATGTTTCAAGTGCTTGCAAAGAATCTCAAGTATATGTCCATGCTCTATCTGATGCCCGATGTGTATTTGACATGGCTGTAAGTTTGTTCTTTAAATTATTTTTGCATTTTAAGCCAGAATATTATTTAAGACTCAGTATTGTTTTTTTGTCCGTGTGAATTACTTAATATTACACATACCTAATGCTCAGTGGTACAAGGATTCAGGGCTTCATGCAGTCATGCTCCTTAAGTAGGTAAAGAAATGAAATAGTAATTTATATATGTCTAAAAGAGTGCAGATAACATCAGGGAAATGGTAATATACTTAACACCAAATTAATCTGTTGCTATTAATAAAAACCAAAGAATTTGATGTACTGAAGGTCAGAAAACAGATCTTTACCTTGGGGGCAGGGGTTGGAAATGTTCTCACATCCAAAAGCATTTATAATGTTTTTTCATCTCTAGGGAGAATTTGGCTTTACAATGAACATGTTAGACATTGGTGGAGGCTTTACAGGAACTGAATTTCAATTGGAAGAGGTAAGTGTGCTTTAGTGGATGGGTACATTGGAATAGTTTGCCTTCTTTGCTACTTAAAATTGAGTAGGCTGGAATTTTTACAATGGCGGAAACATTCATAAAGAAAATCAAGAGCAATGAGAAGTCCTAGCTAATTTTGAAGTTTGATATTCTTGAAATTCTTTGAATCCTAGAGCTGGAGATTTGGCTCAGTGGTAGAACACTTGCCTAGCATACATGAGACCCTGGATTCAAACTCCAGCAATGGGGAAGGAAAAAAAAAACTCTTCCAAACCCGTAACATTATCACAAAACATCCTCCCCCACCACCTCGTCCTGGGCAGTTCAGCCCAGGGCTTTGTGAATGCTAGGCAAGCACTTTTAGTGAGCTGTACTCTCAGTCTCACAAAAGATTTATTTATTTATTTATTATTTATTTATTCTTTTTGGTACCAGGGATTTGAACCCTGGGGGACTTAACTACTGAACCACATCCCCAGCTCTTAATATTCTACTTAGAGACAGAGTCCTGCTAAGTTGCTTAGGGCCTTGCTGAGTTGCTGAGGCTGGCTTTGAACTTGGAATCCTCCTGCAACTCCCTCGCTGCTGGGATTATAGGCATGGGCCACCTCCTCAGGCCCTTTAGTTTCTATTCTTGATGCCCACATAAACTCAATTACAGTAACTAATGCCCTTCACCTTCTTGTTCAACCCTCTTTCCCTTATCCTATAATATCTAGAAATTTGTTTGAAATGAATTAAGGCTTTTTAAAATTAATGCCATTCAGGTTGTTAATAAAATTTGGACTTGAAGGCCTGCACAGTTTTTGAAGGTTTACCTACTAAGTAGCTAAGCTTCATGGTCTGTATTTTCCTAGGAAACTTAGTTAATAGATGTCAAATTCTTAATTGAGAATTCTGTAATCCAGTATTGACACCATAATCTGGAATTTAAAATTCATAGGTTAATCATGTTATCAGCCCTCTGTTGGATATCTACTTTCCTGAAGGCTCTGGCATTAAGATAATTTCAGAACCTGGAAGCTACTATGTATCTTCTGCATTTACACTTGCAGTTAATATCATTGCAAAGAAAGTTGTCGAAAATGATAAATTTTCCTCTGGAGGTAAGTTATTAAACTTTATAGTTTTATTTTTGTTAGTAGGTAATTCTACATAGTCTGGGGATGAATAGGTGTTCATAAAGTTAAGGGTGGTTTTCAACCAGCTAGGAATTTTTCAAAAGGCCATAGCCAAGGTACTGTTCCATAAGACTTTAAATCCAACTCTTGATACAGATGTTTAGATATGCATGCTTAGGTGAACTTCCAGATGATTGTCTTTCATCCCTTGTTGAAAGCCAATTTCATTGTGATCTCTGTTAACATTCCTTTTGGCCTCAAATGGGTTAGGGAGAATCTGCCCCATATATTTTTTTAACACGAGGACTAACAGAATCCTTATACTCATTCTTCAAGTCAATTCAGTAAAAAGAAGCATTATTTAGATAGTTCATTGTATCATCTAGTATCACTATAGGAAAATAAGATTTCTATATTAATCTGACTTACTTGCTTTTGGTATGGACTAATCCTCAGAACATAGGAATATCAATAATGCTTTACCCAATAATGTCCTTTACAGTAAACTTTTCCTTTTTCCAGAATTAAAATGCTGCCCAGAACCATATGTTGCTTTTATTTTTTAAAGTTTTGATCACTTCATTATAGTAGATTTCTGCATTGTGGAGTAGCAGTTAATTGAGGTTATGTAAAATTACCTGTTTTTCATCATACTTTCACCCATCAGTTTTAACATTTATTAAATCATTTCTGACTCTCATTATTGAGGTTATTAGTTGGCCTTTAAAGAATACACTTCTTTCCCCATGTTGACACATATTTCTTGAGATTGTAGGTACTCAATGGGTTATATAATCTATTACTTTCATTGTTACACTGTCAGATGAGTCCTTTGACATGCCCCATTGCTTTCTAAGGACTTCTGTAGTTTCTGGTACATGAAGATGGTCTAGGTTCCCCAGGCACAGAGGTGTAGGCCTGTGATATTCCAGCTTCTTGGAAAGCTGAGGCAGAAGGATATCACAAATTTGAGACCAGCCTCAACAATTTAATGAGACCCTATCTCAAAGTAAAAAAAATGAAAAGAGCTGGGAATGTAGCTCCCTGGTAGAACACCTAATCTAGCTTCTTTGGTAACCTCAACTTTTTAGTCTCCATAGCGTGAAAGAGGTTTGATGAACTGAATCTAGTTGGCATTTTGGAAAGGAAACTGTATTTTAAAAGTTAAAACTAAGTATTGTTTGTGTTTCGTGAAATTTGACTAATATTTCAGGCTTATTTTATTCTTTCCCTGCCTCAGTCCTGTAATCAGTCTGTAAGGAGTCCTGGTTCCCATGTGTGAAGGGTAGTATGTAAAAATCCAAGAAATGAATATTGGTTTTGCTGACTAAATAGAATTGCTGGTTAGAGAATGGGTGTTTCCAAAGAAAGTTTCAAAGTAGTTTTACCTTTTCACCCTACCACTGTCAGTAGATAGACATGAGTTCTAGTTACTACCCATCTTTTCTGATATTTTGGTGTTGCCATTCTTTTACCTGACCAAGAAAGTAGGTTTGTTGGGGTGGTGGTTGCTCATGATGTAGAACTTTTTTTCATGTGCTTATTGGTCATCTTTTGTGAAGTGTGTGTTCAGTCTTTTGGGCTAAATTTTAAGGTATGTCAGTATATAAGTCCTTTTTTAAAGTCACTGTATTGATAAATGTGAAAATTACACTGGAAAACACAGTTTATTTGATAATACGTTCTATAGTAGATAATTTATTATGAATGCATCTTCTTTTTTTCTTAGTAGGGAAAACCGGGAGTGATGAACCAGCTTTCATGTATTATATGAATGATGGTGTTTATGGTTCTTTTGCAAGTAAACTATCTGAGGACTTAAATACCATTCCAGAGGTTCACAAGGTAAGTTCTATTACTAATAATACTGAAATTTATTTGGTAGTTCAAAAACCTAGATGTAGGAAGAGGGGGTTTAGCTCAGTGTTGGAGTCCATGCTTAGCATATCAGCACCCCCCCCCAAGAAAAAAAAAAAACCTTAGCTCTTATTTTTAATACGCTCTCAGTTTTCTTTTTTTTTTTTTTTTTTTTTTTTTTGAGAAAATCTTTAAGGTGGGGAAAATGCCCCTTTATCACCCTACATATTTAGTACCTACATGAGTTTGAGTAAAAATCTTATTTTTAAAAATCTTTTTCCTACAGAAATACAAGGAAGATGAGCCTCTCTTTATAAGCAGCCTTTGGGGTCCATCCTGTGATGAGCTTGATCAGATTGTGGAAAGCTGTCTACTTCCTGAGCTGAATGTGGGTGACTGGCTTATCTTTGATAACATGGGAGCAGATTCTTTCCATGAACCATCTGCTTTTAATGATTTTCAGAGGCCAGCTATTTATTACATGATGTCATTCAGTGATTGGTAAGCTGATTTTTATTTTAAAGGAGGTAGTATGATATTTTGGATTTGTTAATAGGTTCTTAACAAGTAGATAACTTAATAGAAAAATGATAATCTTATGGGTTACTGGAAGATTAGTTATGGCCCTGTTATTCATTTAAGTGATTGTTCTTTGCAAAGACTTAATATTTTGCTTATTTCTTTTTTATGTACAGGTATGAAATGCAAGATGCTGGAATTACTTCAGACACAATGATGAAGAACT
Source organism: Sciurus carolinensis (assembly GCF_902686445.1). Classification (NCBI taxonomy): domain Eukaryota; kingdom Metazoa; phylum Chordata; class Mammalia; order Rodentia; family Sciuridae; genus Sciurus; species Sciurus carolinensis. Next base: position 36,112,477 of record NC_062213.1, read on the forward strand.
TCTTCTTTGTGCCTTCTTGCATTCAGCTGAGCCAAGAAGACAGCTTTTCCACTGAAGCTTAAACAGGCATTCACACTTCTTTAGATCTGAAGTTAGAGGTTAAGCTTGTCTGGTCTACATTCCGGTGTGGAAAAAAATTTAAACAATCTTATTCTGTTAATTCTCTTGGAAAAAAAATTAATAGTAATAGCTATTTGGGACCAGATGACTTCAACTTTCATTTATAATTCATTTGGGGGGTAATGGGAGATTTAGATAATGTATCCAGATTTAAACTTACCAGTTTGTTCTACCCCTTAAGTGTTTAAAATAAAATATGCAACAAAATGGATGACTTAGTGGAGATGGAAGCCCACTAATTGGGTTCCCCATTAAACCGTTTACATACAAGTACACAGTTTTTATACTAAGGATTCGTGTTAAAAAGTCTTGTAAAGTTAATGTCTTTCACCCAGATATATCAGATGTCAGTGGAAGGCAAATGTGACTTCATTAGATACGTTTAGTGTATTTAGAATGTGTAAATTTGTGCTTTGAACTGTAGTTTAATAAATGTAAAATTGCATCATAATATTTGTTGTATTTGACCTAATGTAACCCTTGTATGATTGCAATAAATTTTGTGTAGATTTTACTGTTTTTTCAGGCTAAAACTTTGGGAAAGGGGCTAGATAGGAAAGGTAGTTTTGAAATAGATGTGTATATGGTCTGTTTTGAGGGTTATTTTTCTTTATAGCCCATTTAAGTTTGGTTTGACTTAGTCCATTTTTTCATTTATTTAATTAGTAATTTAAAGTGTGGTAAATCATTGTGAAGTTCAGATTCATTAATGGAGAGTTGATGTGCATTAAGCATGATATTTAACCATTTTAACACCAAAAACTGTTAATCCTGCATAAACCAGTTGTAACAATTAGTAGGTGTTTCTGTATAGGTAGAATGCATAGAGTACCTTAGTAAATCTTTGAATCACAAATCTTTCGGCTGACATAGAAGATTCTATTAAATACTTTGAATACACTTGGTTGGGGGGAGGGAAATAAAATTGCAGAAAACTGCAGAGCACTAAAAGAAGGGCTACATCTATAACCAGAAATCTGATGCTCTTTTGCACAGAATATTTAAATTCAGAATAGGGAGGGGGTCTGGGGTAAAGCACACTTACTTTTTATTTTTTCAATTTTTCAATTGCAGTGATTTCAAATTTTAGGATTCTCTTTTTGTTATTGGTTTGAATTATTCCCTTAGTTTCTTGTTTTCCTATTTGTTCCGCTTAGTAATTCCTTTTAATTCTTTTCATACTAAAATTTTATGGTGGTTGGGGAAGGGAGTTAGAGCACTAACCTGACGGTTGTTGCCAGGAATTTGTCTCACTGCTAGTATATTAGTAATCCTAGATCTCAGAATCACAATAGTAATAAAACAAACAACAGGGGTCATTTTTTCCTAACTTACTCTATGTTCAGATGTGGAATTTCTGTCTCCCAAGAGGAAATGTGACTTCACTTTGGTGCCAATGGACAGAAAATTCTACCTGTGCTACATAGGAGAAGTTTGGAATGCACTTAATAAGCTGGTTTTTATACCTTGATTTCAAGGTGGAAAGAAATCGATCATGAATCTCTAATTTCAATCTCAAACCAGTAGGTGCTTAATATTTTTGATTTAATTAATGCCCATTTTGAATTTCATGGGTTCTATTAAAAATTTAGGGCCCCAATCCACTGTCCTCTTATTGCCTTTGGACTTTACCAAGGTATAATGGGGTTTTATGCAAAATTCCAATTTACCATGCAGCCTTTTTTTTATTTTTAAACCGTAATGAGGAGAAATAACACTTTACCTTCACATATTGTTGGTTATTGTGGTCCAGAAATGCCAAATCTTTTTAAAGATGATACAAGTTGGAGTCCTTGGCTTAATTTTTACAGGCTTGGGCTTCTTGGCATATCAATTTTGCCATCCCATAAGGAGAGCTGTTGTATATGGAATGGCTCAGAGTTGCAGGTATCACATGTGAATGATATGGAAACTTTAAGAAATGTCTGTATTGTATTTGAAGACTGTATACCATAAATCTGAAGTTTGAACCTATGTATTTCAATTTGGTATGCTAACAACTGAATTAATGTAAAATCTTTTTATATAATATTGTAATGTCAGTTCAAAATTTAACTGAAAATATAAAACCCAAATGATTTCTATATAGTAAATTGAACTGTAAAGGTAACTTGTGTGTGGTTCTGAATACACAGATAAAATGCTTTTATTCCTCATGTTTTACTTTGACTTCTATCACAAAATAGAGGTGAGATTTTACACCATCAGCTTTGTTTATTTTGCAACTGTTTTTTTCAGAATCTTTTTTATAAACAATCTAGTAAAATGATGCTGAGTGTTACGTGTACACAACAACAAAGGTTTTGGTGAAACACACATTTCACCAGCCTCCTAATTATTTTAAACTTGGACTATAAAATAGCTTTGTCTAAATTTAGATATTATTTCAAGTAATGTAGGCACTGGTGACCAATACACAATTGGGTTAAAAGAAATTAGTTTCTAACCTGGTGACTTCAGGAAATCCTCCAAACTTTGCTGATGTGAATATCAACATCTCTCTGTTCTTGGAACACTTTTGTTAACTGGGCTACTTGATAATGAAATTCACATTATTTTTCCAGAAGGTACATTAGTTTTAAAGGCTTCTTACTTAGGCATGTCAGTAAAATTGACATTTAAAAATGAAAACTTCTGACTCCAGTCTGCCAGATTCCAATCCAGCTTGCCACTCACCTGTGCTTCAAAATGGTGGTAATGAAGGTACTAGCTTCCTAAGGTTAAAGGGACATAACATTTCTAGGTCTAGGTGCTTAGAACAGACTGTTCTCTTTTAGGAAGTTGCTCTGGGGATTAAGAAAACACTCTTAAAAGTGCCTAACTGCATTGCATGACACATGACATCTCCTACTGATGCTTAGTCTCAAGATGACTAGTCTCTGGCATTCTGCTTTGACCTTGTACATTAGACTAGGGGTAGCAGTTAGGGGAATGTCATGCATTGCTTTATTTTTACCTGTTGGTCTGATTTTAATATTACCCTGCAGTGTTACCTAAAGTACATTAATTTAGACATTGCCTGGCATGAATCCCAGTTAAAATTCAAGTTGAGGAAATCCTACAAATTCCATTCTGTAGGCAAGAAATAAATAAAAATTAAATTTGTGATGTTCAGATATGTGCTGGCTTTCAATATGGAAGATTAAACCTGACCTAGGCATAAGGAACAGTCTTTGGTCTTGATTGGCATTTACTGGAGACTGATAATCTGGAGTGAGCCGATTAGCTTTAAGGATGATCTCTCAAACCATTTTGTTTCCCTGGGGAGAAAAACCTTTCTGTGTGTTGGATAACTAAACAAGCCTTTTAGAAGTTAGTAACAGACAACGAGACCAGGTGCATTCTGGGTGGTGTTACTTCATAGATTGAAATGCTGTGGATATATAATTTGATAACTGAAAGGAAAAATGAGATGCTGCATATAGGTAATGTTCCTTTTGCAATGCACTTTAGGAGGGGGAGATGGGTCTAGCATCAACTGAGCTGCACTCCTGTGAACTCCTGTAAACCAGGGAAAACAAAAGATGATTCCATCACTCAAATATATGGATTTTGCAGTCTGGTCTTGACTCGTCACTGATGGTTTGGTTGTATTTTGTTGCTGGGATAAAATTCGATTCAAAGATAGATGAGTTGGTTAATTTTTCACCATTGTTACGAGGTTGTGAGGGAATGCTCTATTACAAGCTAAATTTTTGTGCAAAATAAAATTATGTCACAAAAAAAGATGGGTTTCTTCCTAATCCCCTGTATTGCTAACTTTGAGCAGCAGAAAAGTTTTTGAAGTTTGAAGGAATTCTGGTAATGTATGACCATCTATTTGGTTACCTTAAAGCTAACCTGAAAAGTTTATAGAGTTCCGTTCACATACAGAGAAATTGTTCTTTCCCTGCTGAGTAACATGGTGGGTGCTACATGTGTTTTGTGTCATTGTGCATGTCTACACCCAGAAAAGAATACAAGTTCAGGAATACTGGAACCCCAGACTCAAAAGGTACCCTGCTTTCAGTGTTAACATAGTTGAATTTTTTCTTTTTTGGAAACCTGGACTGGTTGAACCATGTGTGTGTATGTGTGCACGCGCGTCCATGCGTTCAGGCAACTAGTAGAGAAGCCCTAAGCTCCCCAAGATCCTGAGTTTGTTATGTCTTGGCATAACAAAAGAAGCAGGTGAGAACCAACTTTCATACAAATTACCTATATGTTTCAGTTAAGCTTCAAAAGCAATTTCATTGTTAAACCATCTTTTACTCCTGATTCTACAATTCTGCTTATGCCTGTCAAAATTCTTGGCAGTTGATGTTATTTGCTGATAGCTGACTAAAGATTACCACTGCATCAACTAAAGTATCTGCAAGTGAGTAACATGGCAGTGAAGACAAGGGATTGCATAAGAGTATAGAAGATCTCCAGCTGGTAGGATTTTATTTGAATTGTTATTCTCTGAATCAAGCAAACATTTTCCTAAGTAACGTCTGACATTATTTGGTGTGTGTCTGTGTTAACAACTTTGTCCTCACTCAGTTTTTAGCATTTATAAGCAGAGGAGGGGACACTTTATTTTGATGTCATTGATGTCCTTTATTTTCTGCTTATCAAATTGTTCCACTTGGGGAGGTTTTCTCAGCTTTATATTCTAAACCTATTTTTTTCTGCAGTTTCAAATTTGCAAACTAAGGTTGCAGCACTGTCTTACATCTCTGAGAATGTTAGTGTTGGAATGTCTTCCAGTTGTGAATAATTTACCTTAAATTGTCTTTTTAAAAAATCAATCTATAATGACTAAAGGCATTCCTCAAGTGTCTGGTAACACTGGTATCTGAGTGGGGGACTTAAGTGTATTAGCTGCAGTGAATAGTTTACCAACTAAAAGAATGATGTGATTTGGTGACTTTTTCGGGGGAGAAATGTCTTTGCTGATTCTCAGTGCTCCTCATCTTCCCAAAGGTGGAGGGCCATCTACCAGCGTTTTAGAAATCCATCCTGGGCTTCTGCTTTCAGTATCAGTAGGGCAGTCCTGCCATCCCAGAGAATGTGTACCCCCTTCCAGAGAATGACCTGGTAGTCTGAAATCTTGAAGGCCCAGTTGTGCAGTGCAGGAAGAAGGATCTCAAATACTTCACACCACTAGTCCTTTACACCCACCTTTGGAGGGTAGGGATACTGCCAATTCCTTTTCCATTTGAGTTACTGTTTTCCCCACTGCTAGTCCTGGAATTCCATTTCTTGATACTACTAAATTAGGTCCTTTCCAACCCCCACATCTTTGGATCCTCCCCATCCTTGTGCATTTTTCCCAATCAGTAAGGAACAAAAATAGGTATGTTTCCAATCATCAATGATAATGTGCCCTTCAATAAATACTACAGGTATATAATACCATATGTATAAGCAGTTGTCAAATTAAGGGACCTTAAAGATTTGGGGGAGAAACCCACCTCTTTGAACTGAATTAGAGATGATTTTTTTTTTTTTTTTTTTTTTTTTTTTTTTTTTTTTTTTTTTTGTGGTGCTGGGGATTAAATCCAGGGCCTTGAGCTCGCAAGGCAAGCACTCTACAAACAGCTATATCCCCAGCCCCAAGAAGAATTTTTAAAGTACTCTGGTGTGCAAAATTAGAAATCTGCACAAGGTTCAGGAACGGTGTTTTCATGGATGGTTGGTACATCTAACCAACAATTGTTTGCCATAGTGATATACAGAAATAGAATTTCAATTTCTGCATTTATCTAAAATTACTTTAAAATGTAATGGGAAGTTTTTAAGTTGTAACCTACATAAATCTTTGAAATACATGCACTGTTCTGTTTTTTATGTTGCTACAATCCAATCTCTGTGTGGCACTGGGGATTTAACTCGGCCTTGTGCAATCACTGAGCTACAGCTGCCCTTTTTTTACTTTGAGAAGGTCTCACTAGTAGTTTGATCTGGCCTCTTAATTTGTGATCTTCCTGCCTCAGTTTTACAAGTATCTGGGATTACAGGTGTGTGCCACCACTCCAGTAATGCCCTTCTGCTTTATTTACTTTGTGACCAAAACCTACCCTCTTAAAAGTTTCTCCTTACTGTTAATTTCTCAACAAAAATAAAGGAAATAAGGGTTTTCAAAGTTTGGGTTTCTCTTTCCTAATCTACATTTCTGTTGGAGGTAAGAATGTAAACTTTCTTAAAGAGCTTTCTAGGAGAGGACAGGAGAACTTTAGTGGTCCCCAAAGATGGTATTTTTAAATTATTAAATGGGTTTAGGCAATATTACCTTCATATGCCCTAATGTAGTCAATCGACTGATGTAAAGGATGCCAAGGAAGGGCAGACGAGTGCAGAGCTGAAGTGCTGAGAAAGTCAGTGAGCAGGAAACGCTCCTTTCCTTCTCAAATGGCTTGATCCACTCCCCCGAACCTCACCCCGTGTACTACTAGGAGTTGACCTATGCATTCCTGAAGTTGTGCAGCATTTTGCAATAGAAAGAAGGGGGTTCAAGGGCACAGATGGAAACAGATTTTAAATTTAACATGTTAAATACCTTGAAAAAGGAAGTGGCAAGAGTGAAGAGGATCGCCTGGAATTGGAAAGTTGTTACACCAGGTGTGGATGAATGTAGCTCATGACGCATGAACTGAGGGTAGCAGGTGGATGCTTGAAGTGTCTTGAAATATCTTTAATATAAAGTAGAAACTAGATAAGAAAAGTGACTTAGTAAAAGAGGGGCTTAGGTAAAAAATGAATAAGATTAATACAGAGATCATTCCTAGGTTGTTCTAAAGATGACCGTTTTTGGCTCAGGTTCCTGGGGTTCCAGGTTAAAGGGGGAACACAGCTTTTAAAAAATTTTGATTAGAGGCCATAGGTTTGTGTGAGACCATTTCTTTTTATTTTAAAAGGTCTCTCTAAGTTCCTTAGGGCCTTGACAAGTTGCTGAGGCTGGGTTTGAACTTTTGATCTTCTGCCTCAGCCTCCAGAGCTGCTGGGATTACAGGTGTGCACCAGCAGGCATGACATGGCAGTGCAGTTTTCCAGGACAATTCGATTCTAACTGCTGTGTCTGACAGATGCCATCTGCCAGCCTCCTTGGTGCATACAGCCACACAATTCCGATGCTGCAGGCTGGGAGGAGGGGGTGGGAAGCTGGGGGCGTGGTGTCCTGGGAATGTGGCTCAATAGTGCTCGGGGTGCTTTGCCTAGCATGCATGAGGCCCTGGATTTCATCCCCAGAACCACAAACAAAAAAGAACCCTGAGGTTTAGGCAGCAGTGTAGAACATCCCACTAGATGGCGCTCATGGTTCATTTTGCTCATAGTGCCCGGGAAGGTGTGAATTCTGTGCATAGCTGCACCAACACATTTCTGAACTTTACAAGTGCCAAACCTTCCTGTCCTTTGCATCGCTGCAGTATGTTTTGAGGTGGCAAAGTACCAAGAGAACGGGAATTCCTGCCTTACGTTCTCTCCCCTTCCCAGACAACAGCCTTTACAGCTGAAATCCCCTCAAAACTAGTTTTGGTTACCTAGACAACTTTGGGGGACTCTGAGCTCAATGTGAACTCTCAGGGATTTGGGAAGGTGTTCCTGTGTGTGGAACAATGCACCCACCGGTTGGAGGAGCAAACCTCAAGGGATGTGCTTATTAAATTTTAAGTTCCAGTCCTGACTTTTCCAGGTGAATATGAACTTCAACTCCTTTAAGCCCCTCAAGGACGGGCCCACAGCCACACAAAGCCAGGTTTACTTACCTCAGTGCCTCAAAGGAACCCACAGTGACTTTGGAGTCACTCAATGAGAGGGCTAGGAAGAACTTTTCTGGGGTCTGGTGGTTGAGCTGGGGCTTGTAAAGCAGGGAATGGTTGGGATTTGTCCATAGGGAGAAAAGGGACTTTGGCTGATTACTCAGGCACAAAGCAGGCACAACTTTATCTGGGAAATGTTTCTCTGTGCTTTACTAAGAGTGGGTCTCTGTGTGGTTCAGCATTTAAGATCTTGAAGGTGGCCAGTCAACAGGTTTCCCAGGGACAAAAACTTAAATGTCTTTGTATCCCATAATATGTTCGGCTCAGTGTTTTGCACACGGGTTTTGGATTTTTCCTGTATCGCAGCTTTCTGATTTATATCTGAGATGTTGATTCACCAAGGCGAGACATTACCTCTCTGTCCTCTGCCTTGCCAAGGCGTCTTGCTCTCTTTTGGCAATCCAATTGGTCCTCCTTGTCCTCAGGTGAATTTTCCCATAAGCATCACCCCATGGCCTGGTTCTCCATTTTTGTTGTTGCTGCTGTAATTTGTTTTTGAACCAGTGTGTGTTTATGTTGCTCAGGCTGGTCTCGAACTTCTGGGCTCTGGTGATACTCCTACCTTAGCTTCCTGGATAGCTGGGACTATAGACACATACTACCATCTGCCACTTTGTGCATATCCCTCTCCTCCCATGTACCCCTTGCTTGAGATGATGCCAGGGCCTCAGGTATGTTAGGCAAGTGCTCTCTACCACTGAGCTACACCTCCAACCTCCTAGTCCTCCATTTGGAGAGGTTGGGTGATATAGCCCTTCCTTTTCTTTGTCCTAAACTCACCTAAACTTTTGACTTCAACTTTATTTTATGAAAGCCCTCTCTCCATGTTCCTCTCCTCCCCTCAGATAAGCTGCTTTCTCTCTCTCTCTCTCAGGCGGGGTCTCACTAAGTTGCTTAAGGGCCTTACTAAGTTGTTGGGGCTGACCTCAAACTTGTGATCCTCCTGCCCCAGCCTCCCAAGTTGCTGGGATCAAATAAACTTCTGAACTCCCTCTGCCATCCCAAACCATGCCCAAATCAAGCATATGGTCATGGTGTTTCAGATTACAACCCCATCCTTTCATGTTCTAGGCCCTGCATCCTGATCCCAGGCTGGATAGCTCTGAGCTACCGTCCCACCCACCCATCCTTATCCTGCTCTATCCTGCATGGACTATCCCAATGGGTGCCCCTCCCTGGCATCATGGTCAATTAAAGCATGATAGGGAAACCTGGGGAGGATAGTGAGGCTGGGAAAATCATTTCTGTGCTCACTCCCTGCTCAATTGACCCTGATCGACTGAATCTCTCAGCAAAGTCCCAAGCTCTTGAGGTGGGGCCCTTCATAGCTTACTCTGTCTGGGTCTTATTCATCTTTTCCTCCTCTTGGCCTGTCCCTCCAGCCCCCAGGTTGTCCTACATCCTGCCTAAACTCTTAAGAATTGTCCCTATATAAGAACCTCCTGAAATTGTGCAGTCTGAGCACACCATCTGCTCCCTGCATAGTCTGACTGGTAGATCCTTCTAGTCTGCTATTCTGCAGTAATATTTGAGGACACTGGCTGCATCTTGTTCATATCACCACAGCCTAGCACAGGGTCTGGCACACATAACAGATATTTTTTGTTGTTGTTGAATGAACAAACTCGCAAACACCCACTTGTTTCTGTGATACTGGTTCTCCTGGGTTTATCCTGAGAGGTGACCAGAACTCCACATTGCTGCAGGGACAAGATAGAAGAATCATCATTCATTCACACATTTAAGTAACCTATTTATGGAGCACCTACTCCATGTCAGGTGCTAGGAACACCATGGAGGGCAAATGGGACATGGCTTCCTGAGGGACACAGGCACAGATTGAATCAACACATACATGTTAAGATTACAAAAGAATCAGCTTTGACAGCAACACATGGCCCTAATGAGCATATGATGGGGCATTTGACCTGGTGGGGAAGAATTCTTGGGGAAATACTAGTTGTGCTGAGATATGAATGAAGAGCTGGAATTAATTAGGTGGAAAGGTGGAGGAGAGTGCTCTGTGGAAGGGGGCTGGAGCATGTGCAAAGGCCATGGGGTGGAATTTCAAGAACCTGAGAAAGCCAGTACCATTGGAGCCTCGAGACTTCACAAAGGCATGGTGCAGGAGAGGGCCAGACCAGGCAGAATTCTGCAGGCCCTTTTATGATTTCCATTTTTATCCTAAGAAATGGGAGCAGCATTGTTTTATTTATAGCTGTGGGGGTGTTTCAAATTTGACAAACGATTCTGCAGGCCATTAACCTGGACAGCTGCTCATGGTGACCCTGGAGAGAGTGGGGGTGACAAATGAGTGTGTTCCAAAGGGATTCACCGAGCTTCACTGTGGAGGCGGGGCGGAGTGGGGTTAACGTGGGCAGTGGGGGGCCTGGTTAAATTCTTGCACAGGGACAGGATGGGGGTGGTAGAGGGAGGGAGAAGGGAAGAATTGGAAGACCACCTTAGAAATAAATGAGTGCTGGACACAGTGGTGCATGCCTGTAATTCCAGCCGTTGGGAAGCTGAGGCAGAAGGATCGCAAGCTCAAGGCCAGGCTCAACAATTTAGTGAGACTGTCTCAAAACTTAGACTGGGTGGACTGGGTGAGGACTCAGTGGTAAAGTGCCCCTGGGTTCAATCCCCAGTCCCCAAAAGTAAATAGGCAAGGATGAAGAGGATTTAGAAGATGGCTGAATTTCTGCCTTGCATGGCTTGTTGGATGATGGGCTCTGTCACTGACATGGTCACAGTGGAGGGAATGCAGGGCAACAGGCTTCAAGGTGAGGTCTGTGGTCTTGGGTACACTGCCTTTGAGATGTTACTGGAGTGCGAGTCCAGAGGGGCAGTCAGTAGGAGATGGCTATTGAGCATAGAGAAGGGAGAGGCCCAGCACAGAGGTTGCCTGTAGAAATAGCACCAGTTGTAACTTAGTTGACTGAATGGCTTGGTTCCTTGAGAAGGTAATGTCCTTTTGGTCACAAAAATGCCCTGGGTGGGGGTGCTTTGGGAGAGACAGGCTGCTCACCTTCAAAATCTTCAGGTGGAATTCACTGGCACAAAAGTAACCCTGGAAGCAAATCCAGGATGAAGAGGTGTTAACCACAGCGTTAAAGCTTATTGCTTTGAAAATGGTGGGCTAGGAGGAGAGAAGGCAGGATGACCACATCCAAAATCTAATTAAATCCTGCCACTTCGATCATACCCAATCAGTGGGCAGCACTGAGTATTAAGATAAGTTTGAAGGAGGGAGCTCAGGCTGGGAGCAGAGACCCATGTCATCCTCTCCTCAGGTAGGCCAGTCCAGGACCACCATCCCTTTGAATTAAAAATTCAAAATCATCTGGAAGCCAGACATGATGACACATGCCTGTAATTCCAGTCATTTGGGAGGCTGAGGCAAGAGGATCACAAGTTCTAGGCTGGCATGAGTAACTTAGCCAGACCTTGTCTCAAAATATAAAAAGGGCTGGGGTTGTAGCTCAGTGGTAAATCACCTCTGGGTTCAATCCCTACTTAAAAAAAAAAAAAAAAATTGGTCTTAAAATCCAACTGAACTGACATGAAGCTGCTTATAAAACTTATTTATCCTACTTACTATGAATAGTCAGCAATTTTCTACAGGAATGTGGTGTGTTTGATTACAGGGTTGTTATCCCAGTCCCTACTGGGGGAGAGATCATCTTATGTGTCACTGTGAATAGTTCTCAGTTCCAAATTCATCGGGTCACCCCATTCTAGTTAAACGCGCTAGTGAGCCATTCTACCATCAATGTCATACATACTCATATCCGGAGGGATCAAGGAATCATACAAGGACATTTAAGTATGCTAAAAGTGATGGACCTAACTTCATACCCATTTTCCCCCTGCACACTCCTCCCCCCACACCAGGCATTGAACCCAGGGGCACTCTACCATTCAGTCACATCCCCAGGCCTTTTTATTTTGAGGCAGGATCTTCTAGTTTGGAAAGGCTGCAAATTGAGATCCTTCTGCCTCAACCTCCCAAGTAGCTGAGTGTGTACCCATTTTGGTAGAAATAACAAATGATTTTTGAGTCGCCAGCTCACTGAAGGTAGAGCAGTGAACAAAGTAAGGTCTCTGCATTCACAGAACTGGCAAAATGTGTTTTTAAAATTCCATTATGTATTTGCAGTGTTTTCTAAATAAAAGCATTATGAGTGATTATTTTTTCCTCCACATTTCAAAATGCCCTACAGTACACATGGCCCACTTTTTTTTTTTTTTTTTTTTTTTTCTTCTGAAGATGGTGATATTTAGCTAGTCACTTCTGACCCAACCAGAGCCCTGGCCCTCCCCAGTGGTTCATGCTTAGGTCGGGGTGGGGTCTCCGTGCAGCGCCGAGCCCTCTCCAGCAGAGGGCGCTGCGGCCGCGGGGCTCGGGGCGGAACCGTCGCGTGCTTTTCTCCCCAGCAACACCAGCCCGCGCGGCGCTCGGGGGCGCGGCCTGGCGGCTTTCCCGGCCCGGCCTCTACCCGCCCCGCCCACCAGCCGAGCGCCAGGCAGGGGCGGTGGCTGCAGCGCGGCGGCCTCGCCCGCGCCTCGCCCGGGCCGACCCAGGCCGGCCGCCTCCCCTCCCCCTCCCCGCCCCCGGCGCCGCCCTCCCCGCCCCGCCTCGTCTTTCCGCGGGCTGGCGGGGCCGCGGCTGGCTCGCACTTTGGAGCCGGATGGGGAGACGTGACCGCCGAGACTCCGGCTGCGCCGGGAACAGGAGCGGGGGCGAGCGGGGGGAGGCTGGGCTTCGGGGCACCTGGCGGCCTGGGCGGATGTGGGGGGCAGCGCCTGGTTCCCGGGGAGGAGGAGAGAGACGGGCGCCTCCCCGGCGCTCCAAGCCCCAGCCCTGGCCCTCGGCGAGTGCGCGCGAAGGCCGCTCTAGCTCCCGGCCCCGCCGCGCCCCGCCGCAGGGAGAACCTGGGCTGGGAGAAAGGCCAGCACCGCCCAGTCCGCACTCGGCTGTTTTTTCCCAGGACAGAGAAAAGAATTTTAGATTGGAACAGATCCATCCACAAATCAGTCCTGGTAGAGCCTCTGTCCAGCCTCAGTTTCCTAGTCTGCAACATGGGAAAACGAATACCCACCTTCCAAGAGGCCTTCGGGCCCTAAGACTGGGAAGCTTGAGCCCCTGGAAGGAAAGGCGCTGGGGACAATCCCAAAAGCGAGAACGAGATTACCATAAATGTGTGTGTTCCGCCAGTGCCCAGGAGAGAGCCTTCCCTAAATCTAGTGATGCCTCTTCCACATTTCCCAAGGCCTTCACAATTATATATCGTGGTGGTTTTTTTTTTTTTTTTTTTTTTTTTTTTTTTTTTTTTTTGCCATGCTGGAAGTTGACCCCAGGGTCTCACACAGGCTGGGTGAGCCCTGTACCCGAGCCACATACAAGCCCTTGCCCTCTGTTTTTGGCCAGAAAAGACCCGCCCCAACCCTGACTGACTGGCTTGCATGGAGGTTTTTGTTCATGAGAGCATTTCAACATGCTTTCTCCTCGTGTTTAAGTGAAACTGTGGGATTGAGGGTGACTTACTTTTCTGGGACTGATGGTCAGGATTGAACAGGAAAACAAAATTCCAGGATTTTAAAGCCAAAGTTCAAGGAGGATTTGTCCCAGTTTCTTTTTCTTTTCTTTTCTTTTCTTTTTTCTTTCTTTCTTTCTTTCTTTCTTTCTTTCTTTCTTTCTTTCCTTCTTTCTTTCTTTCTTTCTTCCTTCCTTCCTTTCTTTCTTTCTTTCTTTCCTTTCTTCCTTTCCTTTCCTTTCCTTTCCTTTCCTTTCCTTTCCTTTCCTTTCTTTCCTTCCTTTCTTTCTTTTTTTTTAACCCTCAGGGATGCTTTACTACTGAGCTGCATCCCCAACCTGTACAGTCCTTTTTATTTTTTGGGACAGGGTCTCACTAAGTTGCCTATGCCTGGAAGTTATGATCCTTCTGCCTCAGCCTCCCAAGTCGCATATGCCACTCTGCTGCACTGGTTTTGACCGGGTCTTTCAGCCCCCAGTCCACCTCTGCAGTTTGTTGGTTGGTGCTGCTTCTTCAGGGTATGACCATCTCACAGCTTCAGTTTTCGTAGCTGTCAGATGGGAACAGCACTGTTTAGTTGGTGACAAGGTTTGGTGCTCAGGAGTCTCATGAATCCTTTAGGCAATATTGTGGTATGTCAGGAAGTTCTTCCTATAGATTTCTAGATCCTCCCTAGGCTCAATGCCAAATTTCTGCTTTTTGGTCCTGGAAGAAGACAACTAGTCCCCCACTTGGTAACCAATGTCATTTCCCTTGCAGCAAGGAGGACACTGCCAAGTTCCTCAGCCTGACTTTCCTTTACACATAGCCTCAGCTGTGACTTCAGGGTCCTCAGACTCCCACAGTTGAAGGGGGAAGGGGTAGACAAATGCTGAAAGAGCCTTGAGGTCCTAGAATGGGAGAGTCTCTCTAGATTTGTGAAGAGTTCCTAGCAAAACAGGATCTAAAGAACAATTACTGAAAATTATCCCTGTGTTCAATCACTTGATGCTGTGCCAAGTGATTTATTGTCAAGACCCCTCAAAAGAAGCTTTGGGGCAGGAATCACCACTTCCATTTTTCTGGCAAGCAGAAGACCTGTTCTTCAGGCCCCCACTCTGTCCTTAACTGGGCCCTCCTCAACCTCTGAGGGCTGGTGGTGCAGGAGATAGTGAGCCTCCACCTTGGCCCCCTGCCTGGTGTGCAGTTGGTGGGAAATGACTGCAGAACCTCCTGCCGCTTAGCCTCCGCCTCCCACCCCCCTCCCAGGCTCTGTTGGTTATCACTAGCTTGAAAGGTCAGTTGGCTCTTGGGAACAAACAGAAGCCTTGCCCTCCCTTCCTGTTGGAACCTTTGGCCTCAGCTTCAGAGTGGATGCCTGGGAAAGACTTCGCAACTCCCAGCCTCAGGGAGGCCAACTGCTTTGGAGGCCTGCCAAGACTGATCGCAGGGTTTGTTGAGTTAAGGAATCTGAAGGCCAGGAGGCTCCACTCTGACTGTGGATCTGATCCCGATGGTCTTGAGGATGACCTCCTCCACTGGGGGCTCTCCTCTAGTCATTGGTAAGACTGCTGCTGCCTAGCTCTTGCCCCAGACCTGTGAAATCAAATTTCTGGGAGGGGGCTTGTAAATCAATGTGTTTCATTTTCTAAAGCATCTCTAAGTAATTCCAGTGCTATCAGGGTTGAGAAACACTGAAGCAGACCAATACAAACGGACAGTAATCAAAGGACAGAATAGGAAAAGTATTTGAGATTTGGATGAGAAGGGATCTGCATTAGGCACCAAGGAATAAAAGCCATCCAAGGCCGAGGCTCCTGCAGCTGTGACTGAGCAGGACTATGGAATTCTTGGAAGGAATCCATCTGTCTGGGAACTGGCATGACTCTGTGCCCGGGGCAGTGGGTGGAACCCGTGACTACAGGTCCTTCTAGGCCACTGTGCCTGCTTCTGAGAGCCACATCTGTGCTGCTAAGATAGGTTGCTGATTCTCTTCAGTTCTTCCGGTTAAATATACTGGTGGCCATTCCCAGAACTCACCCTGCTTTTCCTGCTGCTTCTAGGTTCTGGATCCAGTCATCTGTTTCTGTCTGGAATGTCCTTTCCCCATCTGTTCAAATCACTTCTCAAGGTTCCTGCCCTGATGGCAGCGCTAGCAGGGCTTCTGTATGTGACTGTATCTCCCCACCCCTTGCTTTCACTGCTCCAAGTATTAACAGGTCGGCCAGGCCATAACTGCAGACCAGTGAGACCCTAACAGACCCGTTTGTGCCTCCACCTCCCCAACCTGTCCCTGAGGGTGGGGTGGGGACGCCTTGCACAGAGGAGTCTCATACATCTCTTAAATGCTATGGAATCTGTCTCTATTCCAGGACCGTGGACATCACACAGAGAACTCCTCTCAGCCACAGCCCTTCCTGAGAGTTCTCTGACCCTTCTGCCGCATTTCCTGAGTGCCACAGGGCCTTGTGGTTAGCCATCAGCGACAGGAAAGACCTGGGGCCAGGCTTTGCCCAGCACGTGGTGTCTACAGCAGCAGCGTAGCTTGCCTGTAGAAAGTGAGGCCGGGAGTGAAATCCTGCAGGTCCAGGGGCTGGCGCACGCGCTTGCCCAGACAGACCTTCAGGCCTAAAGTGTGTGTGTTTGGGGGAGGGTACGTCAGCGACATCGGGTGCTCCCATGGCGGTTGCTGGTGCCTCAGAACACTTTCTCCCTTAAGGAGGCGTGGGCGACAGAAGGGGAGGCCTCCGGAGCCAGGATGGGGACCGCGGGGCACAGGACAGCGAGAGACAAGCAGGGGTTGGGGGATGTTCCCGTCTTTGGTGGCCCACTCGCAGCCACGCCGCAGGTGACGGGGAGAGCTGCCCGCACCGCGGGCAGTGAGACCCCGCGCACCGCCGCCTGCTCGGGGTTTTCCGGCTCCTCGCGCCTCGAACGACCTCGCCCGCCGCGCCGCCCCCACTCCGGGGCCTCACGCACGGCGTTCTGATGAGTCAGCGGGAGCCCGGAGCCTCGGGCCGCCGCGGGCATCTGCTCCGTGACGCACTGTGAGTCACGGGCGCCGGGGCAGCCGCAGCCACCGAGCGCACTGCGCCGCCCCCACGCCCGCCGCGGCGCCCACCCGGCCCGCACCGCTCCGCGCCCGCACCCGCGCCTCCAGCGCTCGCAGCGCCGGCCTCCCGCACGCCTCCGGCCCTCCTCCGCTCTCCGCCGCGCCCGGGCCCAGCTCCAAGCTGACATCAGACGCTGGCCGCCCGGCCACCCTCTGAGTCAACAGTTTCCGAAGCGCAGCCCGCTGCCAGGGGCGGGAGAAAGCGCTGCCTCCGGGGGAGGCGGGGGCCGCCGGGCCTGGCAGCCGCGGGCGGGCGGGCGGGCGGAGGCGGGTGGGGCGAGCGGAGCCTTTACCAGAAGTCACGAGGGAGGAGCGGCGGAGAGGGCACACTGCTCCCAGCGGAGAAACCCGCCCCACAGCCACGTGCTGAGGTCCGCTGGGTGCATGGCTGGATGCACCCGATGGCCTAGGAGGGGACCCCAGAGGGGAAGGGCCAGGCCCACATTTCTGGGGGAGGAAAAGAACCATCCTGAACATCTTTCGGCCTCAGGGTACCTGGAGGCTTTTACATCCTGTACCTGGCTCGCTCTGGCCAAGCCCTGGATTGGCGTTGCCTGCATGGGATTGGCGAGGAAGAACCGCACTGACCTCCTCTAACTCCACAGGGTTGGTGGACAGTTGACCCTGTCGCGTCTACTGTGGGAGGAGGATGGGGAGGCATCCCTACCTTGGCTAAAGGGGATGTATCTCCAAGGATAAAGGAGTTCAAGAGCCCCAGTTAAGTGAGAGTGCATGATCGTTCAGTGACACTGGGAGAAATGGATTGAAAAAGAAAGGAAGCAGAATAAAGAGAAGGGAAGAATTTTGAACACATGCAAAGAACGTAACTGGAGGACATAATTCACCTTCCAAGTGAGTTTCCAGGAGCTGTGGGGGTGTAGCTGAGTGATGGAGCCCTTGCCTGGCATGCACCAGGCCCTGGGTCTAGTCCTCAACACTGCAATAATAGATAAATAAAAGTGAGTTTCTTGCCAAGGCCCGGTGAGGAAAGAAAATGGGTTAGCTGTAGGAAGAAAGGACATGTTGTAGTGAAGGAGTCTGACCTTCCTCTCAGTGACAAGCCTGGGCATCTCTGGGTGCTATGGGCTGCTTCTGGGTTCATGCTTGGTAACCACTTGAGAGGCTGCTTCTGTGTTTCTACGATGTTTGAGGGCTAAAGATCCTTGAGAAAGCATCTACTTTCAGTGGAGTAAGTGGCTTCTGGAAACTTCTTAAATCCCAGCAGGTTTCTCTGGCTAGGTTGGCCAAGAAGGAAGAGTGAGGAGGAGCCAGGAAGATAGGGATAAAGGCAGCAAGCGACTCTGGGGGCTTGGGCTTTCTCCCTTCCTACACAATGGTACCCCACCCACCCACTCATGACCCAGGCGGAGCAAGACACAACGGTGGTTGGTGGGCCTCCAGCTGCGAGGCATTCTGGGCCTCTTTCCAGCATTTGACTTGCTGTTCTTTCCAAAGCCACAGCTCCACAAATGATGCCAACCTGGGGGGAGGGGGTTTGCTGTGCCTGTGTCTCATCTTGCAGACAGAAGTAGCACAACAGCTGTTTTACAAAACCAGTCTGGATTTGTCTGGAGCTGTTTGTCAATACAACTTTGACAGGGACCATGTGAGCTTCTACTTGCTCAGTGTGACCCTCATCTAGACCCACGCAGAGAAGAGCTCATAGTCAACTTCACATTGGGCAGCCCTTCCCAAGCTTTTCTAGGGGTGGGCAGCCTGTTTCGTCCCATCCAATCTGGCTCAAAATAGCTTTGAATCAGACTTCTGGGAAGTCCTGAAATCTCTTTTGTAGAAAAGAGTTAAAATGACAGCTCCTGGGAAACCATAAGGGTCTAATTTGCTGAGATGGGACAAAATGCAGAGCCCTATGACATCAGAGGGAGGAAATAGTGGCCAGGGATGGTTATGGAAAGTGTTAGTGTGGAAGGCCTTGGGCCTATGCGGTTGCCCTTCAGGGAAGTTCATGCCTGGTGCAGTGGGGGTTATCCCGGGAGCTAACAGCAGGTACAAGGGGGGCTGTGGCCAGATACTTAAACCACACACCAGTCTAAAGCTTCTGCATTTTTTTTCAACCTGAGAACCCAAACTCACTTGGTAGGGATTGCCTTCTCCTGTTTCTATTACCTCCTGCTTCTGACCTGGGCAGTTCAGTTGCCACCTTCTTTTGAAGCTGCTTTCTGTCATCTCGCCTGAGTCAGCTTGGCCCTTGGTGCCTCCTCTGTGACCCTTACTGGGCCTGGTTTGGCTTGCTAGACTTTGTGGTGTTCATCCCTTCTCTCTCCCCAGAGGCCCTCTGGGTGGGAAGAACCTCATCTTTGCAACTTCCTCTTGCTGGAACTCACAGGGAAATTAGCTGGCTGTCAGCTCTACCTTCCTCTGCCTCTACATTTGGCCTTGGAGGCTTCCTTTGTGTCTGACAGAGTTTCCTGTTTGCTGTGGCTGCTTCCAAAGACAGCCTTATCTTGAGTTGGGGCCCTGCCTGCTCTTGCCTGAGCGGTCAACCCAGCAATTCTGAGCCCTGACATCCTGAATGACCCCAGCAGATGATCTACAGGAGGAGCTTCAGTGCCTTCCCTTAGCAGTTGGAACCAGGGCAGGAGGCCAGTGGATTCTAAGTGTACTACATTGAAACTAAGCCACTCAGGAACACAGGTGCTCCTCACCAACTTCTAACACATCAGGTGTAAGCCTACAGTCCCAGAAAAAGCAAACGAGGGGCTGCTTCCCATCACAAACTTATTATGACAATTATTAATTATGAAACATTAACTATGATCATTCTGGAGATGAAAGTGGAGCTCAGTGGGAAAGCATGTGCATAGTGTGCACCAAGGCCTTGGGTTCCATCACCAGCACCACAACAAAAAATCAGACATGAGATTCCTCATACGCATTTAAAGGGCTCACTTTCCTTGCAACTTTTTTGGAACAGATGTATTGAAAGTGAAACACAAGTCAGGAGATGAATTAGCAGGGATCATTATGAATTACTATGAATTTTCAGGGGTCCTGTGATAACACAATTCTGTATTACTGCAGATGCCAGAAAGTTGAAGATGAAATTGAGCTGAACTAAGAACATCTGTCTCAAAAGATTTGCCATAAATCATCAAAACATCTGGCATTCCTTGTTAGTACTTATCTCCCCACTGGGAAGCCGCTTCAACTGGTCCTGTAAGCAACCCTTGGCCACCAGACAGCAGAGAGCCATGAGCAAGCTCTGCCACTTTGGGTCAACTGCCGACCTCTCTAGGCCTTCATTTCTTTGTCTGTATAATAGAGGCTATTGTACCTATGGCAAGGAAGAAAACATTTTTTTTCTCTGTCTACTCATTCTCAACAGAACATTCTGTGACCAAATGTCAGGGGTCAGGTTTTCCCCAAACAACCAATTCTCCAAAACCAGCTAGGAGCCCTATAACTCAGCACGGACACTCTCTACCTGGAGATAGAGCGAGAGCCCATGGGCTAAGGGCTCAGTGCTGCAAGATCGCCCCCCACTTGAGATGCCAATCAGAAATCCACCTTAGGAACTTCTGACTACTGGTTATAAATTGGAGGTCCCTGTGACCCCCTCCTGGGACTTGATCATTTGCTAGAGCAGCTCACCAAACTCAGGAAAACCCTTATATGTACTATTTATTATAAAGGATATTACAGAGGTTACAGACGAATGGCCAGATGGAAAAGTTGCATGGGGCAAGGCATGGGGGAAGGTACACAAAATTTCATGACCTTTGAGGTGTGCCAGCCTCCAGGTCTTTGACAACCTACCAACTTTTCCAAACCTCATAGTTCAGGGATTTTTATGGAGACTTTATCACATATGCGCACTCAATTGTTAACACCATTTTTAGCCCCTGTCCCGTTTCTAGAGGAGGGGTCCGAATGTTCCCCGCTTCTGGTCATGGCTTGATCTTTCTGGCTACCAGCCCTCATCTAGGAGCCACCAAGAGTGTCTCCTTAGAACAAAAGACATTCTTATCACCCAGGAAATTCCAAGGGATCAAGAGTTCTATGTTAGGAACTGGGTGCAAAGACCAAATATGGGAAAGAAAGATGTCCCTAGCAACCCTATCATTCAGGAAATTACTAGAGTTTTCAGGCTGTCTATGTCAGGAACCAGGGAAGAGACCAAATATATATATTTATATATTTCTTATTGTCTTGTCTCACAATATCACAATCTACCTTGGGGAACTCTTGTGAGGACCAGAGGAAGTGGCACCCAGTGGACATTTAGTAAAGAAAAGCTTTAAAAATCATAAATTTTATGTTGGGATAACAACTTCCTTCAATATATAGTCTCCATGTGGGGTTCCTAAGGTCCAGGTTCTATTCAGGATCAGGAAGGTCAGCCTGAGAAAGCAGCCTTTCTGAAGCCACTAGAGAAAAGACCAACAGTTTAGGAGAAGTAAGGAATTTAGTAGTACTTTTATTTGTGTGTGTGTGTGTGTGTGTGTGCCTTGCTGGGGATTGTACCCAGGGCCTCGGGCATGCTAGGCAAGTGCTCTACCACTAGACTCCATCCCAAGCCCAGGAGTTTAATAGTAACCAAATAGGAGCTCTGAGCCTGAGTGGCATCTGATAATGAATCAGGATGAGGCCTAATCACTGACAATGATGACCCTTTCCCTGACACTAGGCCTGTATGAGCCACTAAATGAGGCACTGACCTAGGAAGTATTGAAAGAGGCTAATACTTACTCTGCTGTGTCAAACTCAAGAGTTTGAATAAAAATCACAAGTTTATGTTTTCTGTGCCCCTTTACCATGTGAGATGTGACCCTGAGGAAAACACTAAACCAGATCCTGTCTATTGAATGACAGACCCCAGAGCCCGGTTTGATCCCTGACAGCCCTTGCTGGGCTCTCGCTGCAGGGCTGAGAAGCAAGAAGTGTTCCCAAGGAGAACTGGCGAACAGGCTGGATTGGATGCCCTTCTGGGGAGGAATAAGAACTGACCTTTGTACCTTAGCTCTTTTTGGCTCAGCTGCCACCCTGCCAGGGAATGGACGGTATATCCTTTTTCTAGGATTGCATATAAAGCATCACAAATTGGGTATCTTATGACAACAGAAACTTGTTCTCTGTAGTTCTGGAGGCTAGAGGTCTGAAATCCAGGTGCCGGCATGTCACACTCCCTCTGAGACTCAGGTAGATCCCTTCTGGCCTCTTCCGGCTGCTAGTGGTGGCTGCCATCTGTGGTATCCCTTGGCTTGCGGCTGCATCACTCCATTCCCTGCCTCAGTTAGTACCTGATGTTCTCCCTGTGGTCCTTGTCTTCACTGGGTTCTCTTCTTCTTATAAGGACACTGGCTGCTGTGGTTTGAGTAAGTGTCCCCCAAAGGCCTCTGCATTAAAGGCTTGGCAAGCTATTGGTAATTAATGGAATCTTAAAGAGGTGGGGCCTAGTGGGAGGAAGTTAGGTCACTGGGGGCGTGCCCTCACAGGGGATTGTGGGACCCTGGTCTCTTGCTCTCTCTCTAGAAAAAGAGGTGAACAGGTGTCTTCTACCACTTGTTCCCATCATGTTGTCCCAGGCCACCACAGGTGCAAAGCAACAGGGCCAAGCAATCGTGTACTGAAACTTCTGAAACCTTGGGCCAAAATAAACCTCTTTTCTTTTTAAGTCGTTTATTGCAGGTTTTTTTGTCACAGTGACAGAAAACTGATGAATACACCAGTAATATTGGATAAGGGGCTACCCTATAACCTCTTCTTAATTTGATTATCCTTTCTAAGACCCTCTTTTTAAATAAAGTTCACCTATGGGTATTTTGGAGTAGGATTTCACATCATCTTTTGGGGGAGATTCAATTCACAGTATATAGTAAGATTAAGCTTTAAACAGGGGCTGGGGATATAGCTCAGTTGGTAGAGTGCTTGCCTTGCAAGCATACCCTGGGTTTGATCCCCAGCACCACAAAAAAAAAAAAAAAAAAAAAAACTTTAAACAGGTCATAGGCTAAGTGCAGTGCAGTGAAGACAGGGGCATCTATTCTGTACTGATGAGGGAGCAAATTGAGACAGCAAGTTGGCAATATATCTAT
The DNA here is from genome assembly GCF_902686445.1 of Sciurus carolinensis. Classification (NCBI taxonomy): domain Eukaryota; kingdom Metazoa; phylum Chordata; class Mammalia; order Rodentia; family Sciuridae; genus Sciurus; species Sciurus carolinensis. The sequence continues at coordinate 36,135,059 of NC_062213.1, forward strand.
TAGGAGCCTCAAAAAAACACATCTTTTAATCCAGCAACCCACTTTCAGCTAAAGGAAGCCAACAAAAAATGTTGATAAAATTTTATGCTCAGAGATATTCATCTCAATATTCTCTATATAATTAATTTTTGGGAACAACTTCAATATCCAACATTTAGGTAATGTTACAAAATTAAGGCATGTCCACATGATGGAGACACTATGCAGCATTTAGGATAATTTTTAAAAATTAATAATGTGGGAGAAAATGAAATAAAACCACTTATTCAATATGTTGTCAATTTTATAAAATACATGTAAGAGCCAGGCATGGGGGAGTATACTTGTAATCCCAGCAACTCAGGAGGCTGAGGCAGAAGGATCATAAGTTCAAAGCCAGCCTCAGGAACTTAGTAAGGCTGTGTCTCAAAATAAAGAAAAATTATAAAAAAGGGCTGGGGATGCAGCTCTGTGGTTAAGTGCCCGCGGGTTCAATTCCTGGTACCAACAATAAATAACTAATTAATTAAATTAATTAATAAAAAACTAACTAAATCAATTAAAAAACACACATGTAAGGAAGAAAAGAATATAATATAACCATATAACCAATCACCCTTCATGAAGGGATCATTAGTGATTTTATTATTTTATTTATTATGGCCTTATATAAGTTCTTGACATTGTCTTTATAAACAAGGAGAAAAAAACTAATGATATATTTTAAATGAACATATAGACGGGCATGGTGGCACATACCCCTAATCCCAGTGACTAGGGAGGCTGAGGCAAGAGGATGGCAAGTTTGAGGCTCAGCAACTTAGGGGATCCCTAAGCAATTTAGCAAGACCCTGTCTCAAAATAAAAAAAAGAAAAAGGCTGGGGATGTAGCTTCATGGAAAAACCCTCCTGAGTTCAATCCCCAGTACCAAAAATATAAAATAAAATAAAAAATAGACATATGATAGCCGAGGGTGTAGTTCACTGGTAGAGCACTCGCACAGGCGTGCTTGAAGCCCTGGGTTTGATCTCCAGCACTGCCAAAAAATAAATTAATAAATAAGCATATAAATAATTTCCTGGAATATAAGTTCCAGGAAAGTTCTGGCTGGGAGGAAGGCAGCAGCTGCTGTTTGTCCAACTGATTCCTAGGTTTATAAGCCAACCAGAATCCCTTGGGGAGTTTGATCATGTGTAACTGGGTGACCATATGATCAGAATTACCCATGATGCTTGTTTAAAAATGCAGAATTCTAGGCACTCCTCACACCTACTAAATCAGACTCTCTAGGTCCAGGAATTTGCATTTTATTTATTTATTTACTGTTTTTTTGTTTTTTTGTTTTTGTATCAGGGATTGAACTCACAGGAGCTTAACCACTGAGTCACATCTCCTGCCCTTTTTATTTTGAGATAGTGTCTTGCCAAGTTGTTTAGGGTCTCCCTAAATTGCCCAGGCTGGTCTTGAATTTGTAATCCTCCTGCCTCAGCCTCTAGTCACTGGAATTTGAGTCGTTCACCAAAGTACCCAACAGGCTCTGCATGTTTGAGCCCCTGTCCCTAACCTCAGAGGCTACAACAACCTGCTTACCATTTAACCCAGAGCTTATGTCCCTTTAGTCCTTTAAACACCCAACATGCGGGGTGCTGTGGTACATGTCTGTAATCCCAGTGGTTTGTAATCCCTGAGGCAGGAGGAGAGTTCAAAGCCAGCCTCAGCAAAAGCAAAGTGTGACGCTTCTCTAAATAAAATATAAAAAAAGGGCTAGGGATATGGCTCAGTGGTAAAGTGCCCCTGAATGTAATCCCCAGTACCAAAAATAAATAAATAAATAAATACCCAGCACTGTGCTTGGAAAGATAAAACCAAGTAAACAGAGAAATTATTCTTTTTGTAAGATCAATTTTTGGTAGTATGTAAGATGGGATGCTGCAAAGCATATTATTCAAAATAATATGAGATACATAATTGTATTTTGGTTTGGAATCCAATGGCAGCAGATTGTGCTCCTCAGTTTGTACTAGGCTAATAATAATAATAATCTTCTTATTTTTGGTCCTGGGAATTGAACCCAGGGTGGGGGTGGGGGATCCTGTATCCCTGAGCTACATCACTAGTGACCCCCTTTAAAATTACTTTTATTTGCATTTATCTTATGCTGAATTTATTCCCTTGCCAAAAGTTTTTGTTAATGGGATAAAAAAAGAATATACAGAAGTTCTAGATAATAGAAAGGGTGAGAGTGTAATCAAAAGAAATTGGATGTTAGCATGCAAAAAAGGGAGAAAGAGATTCTGAGGGAACAGGTAAACAAAAGGAAAAGAGACCAAGAATAGTAAAGAAATAAAAACTTTAAATTTTTCAATAAGGAGAAAAAAGAAAATCTACAGTATAACAGTCATATAGTAATGGAACCTCCCAGTCTTCAGTAGCCTGATGCATGAGAGGTACCTGACAATGAGCTTCAAGCCTCCAGCAGGCGTCTCAGGATGGGATTTGCTCCACCTAAAGATCGGAGCTGCGGCTTCCAGGATTATCCATGATGGCCACTCTGGCTTCGAAATGTGGTGGCAAATGGGGAGCTGCAGCTCAGGGTGTGGACGTGGTCAGCTGGAGGTCCTCGAGGCGGGATGCGGTTGGTCAGGCAGGGTTCCTGGAGGTCGGGTGTGTTTGGTGTGGTTGTGGGATCCTGGAGGCCGGGTGTAGTCGGGTCTGGGGTCCCAGTGATAGGGCACAGTCAGTTGGTCTGGGGGTCCTGGCGGCAGGGAGCAGTCAGTCGATGTGAGGGCCCCAGAGGCAGGGAGTGATCGGTCAGACTGAGGGCTCGTGGAGATGGGGCTCAGTCAGTCTGTCCAGGGGTCCTATGGGGCCTGGCTGTTGTCTCAAAATGGCGGCAGCCACGTGTAATCAAACCTGCAGGTACTGTGACAGTGAACTTCCAGGCAACAGTAGGCAGCTGGTGCTCCACTGGCAGTCGGCGATCAGTTTGCTGACTGTTGTCGGACGATCGGGTGGTGAACCTCGTGCGTTGGGTGATGGATAGGAGTAAGGCAGGCAATGGACAGGCGAGAGGCAGGCAAATGGCGGATGATAGGCACCTGACAGTGAGCAATCTGCACTCAAAAAAGGCATCTATATACTGGCAGATTGCAGGTGATCACAGCAGACAAATGGGGTAAACAGCAGGGGATCGATAAGCAGTAAAAACTGCTTCACCAAGAAACAGATATCCTCTGCTTGAAACCAGAGTTACAGAGCGACAAGGAACACAGCCTCCCTCTAGTCCGCCATCTTGGATCTCCCTCCTGCCAAAAGTTTTTGTTTCTTTAATTTCTTCTGGGATATCTTTCTCTCTTGTACAACCTCCTCTTCTGGTTTAGGAGCAGTTGGTTCCTTTTCAGTAGGATCATCTTGGTGTGGCAGGGGAGCTCACGAACGGGCCAATCCAACCATGAGCTCTGTAAGTACAGCTGAGCATCTTGGGTGCTTTGCTCACCTGGATTTGTTCAATGACCAGAGAATCTACACCTAAACCCTTAAGGTCAGCATTACTCTCTGCAGTTTTAAGTATGTGCAGCAAAAATTCAACACTCTTTTTGGGCCACCGTCCCTGTGTCAGCCCCACTGTTTGGCCTGGGCACACCTCCCAACTCCACCATTGTAATGCCAGAATGGCACACATTGCTTCTTTAAAGTGACATCTTTCAGGTACTTGCTGGCTTTTGGAATTTGCGTATCCTTTGATGGCCTGCACAGTTTCACAGGTGTTTTTAAAGATTTGAACCTCTTGATTTGCATGATTTTGTGGGGCTTTCTGGGTCAAGAGAGTAGTGAACCATTTTCACAGATCACCTCAAGTCGCTTACAGGAAGAGGAAGCACCAGCCCTTTTTATTTTTTATTTTTTATTCTGAGATAGGATTTTGCTAGTTGCTTAGGGCATTGCTAAAATGCTGAGACTGCCCTCAAACTGATGATCCTCCTGCCTCAGCCTCCCAAGTCACTGGGATTATGGGCCTGCACCACTGCACCTGGCTTGCTAGGCTAATAACGAAAATGGGGTAACATCCCTGACTAGATACTAACTAGTTCAGCATGAATAAAGGTAGTTGTAATAAGACACCAGCCCACTAAAAGGTTTGCACCATAAAAAGCAAGCATTCCACATGCAGTTAGTTGCAGATCATAATTATGGACATGACTAAAATTTTTAAATGACATTGGATATTGAACCCAGAAGCCCTCTACCACTGAGTTCCATCCCCAGTCCTTTTAATTTTTAATTTTGAAACAAGGTCTTCCTAAACTGTCAAGACCAGCCTCAAACTTGAGATCCTCCTGCTTCAGCCTCCTAAGTCACTGGGATTACAGGAATGTGCCACTATGCCCAGCTTTATAGGATTGCTTTTAACACAACCTTGAGGTTTCCTTTATTGACTTGCATAGGGGAACTATGTTCCAAAACAGAAGATTCTCTGCTTTTCAGGTGTGTCATGTCTTGGGGCAGGGGGTGGCCGAGAAGGTCTTTCCAGCTCTGAGATGCTGTGACTTGTCAAGTCCCAGGGCAGTTGTAACATGCTCTGAGAGATTCCAACGGCCATGCAATTAGCCATTTCCTAAGTAGGTGAAATTCTTCACAGCAAATAGGTGATCATTCAAGGTATTAGTCCACACTTGTTGCTTCCGGAGTTGCTCATAGCCTCTTAGGGAAAACGATGAGGCATCCCTACAGCGAAATGCCTGTCTATGTGTGGGAGCAATCAGGAAAAAAACCCATGAGGATCAGCAACTGCGGTCTGCATCATACCTCCTGGAAGGGGTCAAATCCCTTTCTGAGCCTTCCCACAGATGGCTTCAGGAAGACGTCTGCACCCCTCCCTCTCCGAAAGCCAGAGGAACTAGGCTGCAGAGGCCCCAGTGCTGAGGAGGTAACACCTTGCGTTTGTGCTTTGTCATGATCCAGCACTGGCAGGGTGAGACCGCCAACAGTGGGAAAGGAGCCCCGGACAGACAGACAGACGGAAGAACTGTTGTTGGCTAAGTGGCTCAGGAGGCCCCAGTCATCAGCAGGGGAGAGCTGGGCTCACAGCAGCAGAGGACCTAGGTCAGCTGGGCTCCTCCAAGCGCCCCGGCTTTCCTGTGCACAGTGGGGAGCAGAGGAAGGCAGCCAAAGGGTTAGAACCCTTCAAGAAGAAAAGAGTGTTCAAGGAAGCCCTGCATCTTTCACACAACGTGTAATTAACTCTCAGCAGAAGATGCCACGGATTCATAATGGGAGCCGACAGCGGGGGAGGAAGACTGACAAGCGTGAGATTTCTCCTGGGTTTCTTAAATTTATTTTTTTAAAGAAACATGAACAGTTGCGGTTATAGTCATGGACCGTCAGTGATGGTGTCTCAGCAACAAGCTGCATCATGCTGCCTCCCACCCTCTCCCCAAGTGGAAAGAACTGGAAGTGGAAGGTCTTTGCTGCCCCAGAGCAGGCCCCAAGTTCTGGCCTGGCTCGGTGACCCTCTCTTGTCCCTGAGGCCCCAGGATGGGTCTGCAGCAGCCCCTGCTCTTTGAACCTGCTTCAGCGGTGTCTGTAGCCAGAGCCCCCTCCTCTCCCGACCGTGGGCCTTGGAGTCGTCCCAGCCTTCAGCCTGGGCTCTCAGGATTATGCTTCTGGCACAGCCCAGGCCTCCTCCTGAGTGCCCTGCCCTCAGTAGGGTGGCTGCACCCTGTGAGGAAGGGAGGTGCAGCTGGAGAGGAAAGGTGGGGAGCCCCGGGGCGGGGTACTGGAGGTGGGCAGTACCTGGACATTTGCCAGAGTAAACAGGGCCAACCCTCTCCCAGGCACAAAGGGCTCTCTGTGAGGACACGCCTGGCCCCATATGGAATCCAGGAGGCTCACATTTCTTAACACAAAGGACACCCATTCCCAGACCAGCCTGGGTGTGTTCAACCTGGGTGTAGGTTGAACCCTGCTGGGCAGGGCCCATGGACTCCCAGTGACCCATCGTGTGGCTTCAGTCCTCCTCATGGGCTGGTCTGCACAGGGAGATGGGAGGGTCCTGAGCAGGCAGCCTGGCCTTGCAGGGCACAGGCAGCTCCTGGTCCCTCTGGACAAGGGCCTTCCTGGCTCTGCTCTCCTCAACCCCTACACGCTCTCTCTCTGTCTCTGTCTCACACACATGCGCATGTACACACTCCCAGGTGTGCACGCACACACTCAGAGTCTCAGTGGGAGAAGATCCCCAAGCAAACCACATCCAGACCCGCCAAGCATGCTCTGTAGACTTCTCCGCACCTCAAGCCATTACCACAGAGAAATCAGACCAGGCCTGAAAGAAATCAGCCTTGGAATATGTAAAAGCAACCTCTGTACTGACCACAGTACATAGGCATGATTGTTATTTCTCTTCAGAATTCACAGTCTCTCCTGCCACCAAGTTCTCCTCAGTGTGACCCTGTTAAGATTTGGGGGAGGGGAAGCAGAAGCCTTTGGGGAGGCGAAACAGCATGGAACAGTCCACGCTGACATGTCTGGCAGCCATACCTGAAGTTCATCTGAGTGGCCAGTCAGGGAGTTACTTAAACCCTCAGTGGGCCTCAGTGGGCCTTGTGAGCTTTGTGTTTTAACATGAAAGAGTCGGGGTAAGATTTCTAAGGTCTCTTCAGTTCCCAGCCAGGCCTCATAACCACAGAGCTAGACAGCCAGCCACCAAAATCTGCTGCCACACACTCCCGAGGTCGGGTTGCCTCAGGCGGGCTCTGCCTATGTCTGTGGAGGGCTTGGCAGGCAGTCTCCCCTCTGGACTGCAGCTGAGGTTGGGTGGTAATGGACAAGAAGCATGGGACCTCTGAATGAGACCTTTGCCTATGATGTATGTCTAGCACTTAGGAACTATAAAGAAGATATTCATTTACTGAACGTACATTTCTTGGGTGCCATTTATGTGCCAATAAATAAAACACAAAATTCTCTGTTCTTGGGAGCTTACATTTGACACAAGACATAGGAGTCCCCCCTCTGCATTGGTCTGCTAACAAAGCACCACAATCTGAGCGGCTTAAACAAAGATGTATTGTCCACACTTCTGAAGGCCAGAAGTCTAAGGTCAAGGGGTCAGTAGGGTGGGTTCTTCCTGAGGGCTGTGAGCAGGGATCTCTTCGATGCCTCTCTTGAAGCTTCTCGTTGTTTGCTGCAATATCAGTGCTCCGTGGCTTATAGAAGTGTCACCCTGACCTCTGCCTTCACCTTCACTTAGCTTCTCCCTGTGTATATCTGTTTCTGTGTCCAAAGTTTCCCTATTTATAAGGACAGTCATTGGATCAAGTTCACACTAATGAACTCAACTTGATCATGTGCAAAAACTCTGTTTCCAATAAAGGTCACATTCTGAGGTGCTGAGAGTCAGGATTCCAATGTATCTTTTTTATGGGGATAGACATAATTCAGCCCACAATACCTGTAGAAAAGGGGCATACACCTGTAACCACAGTGATTCAGGAGGCTGGGGCAGGAGGACCTCAAATTCCAAGCCAGCCTGGGCAACTTTGAGACCCTGTCTCAAAAATAAGAAATAGAAAGGATTGGGGATGCTGGGGGTATAGCTCAGGGGTAGTGTGCCCTTGAGCTCAATCCCCAGTACTACAAAGGGAAAAGAGAGAGAGAGAGAGAGAAAGAGAGAGAGAGAGAGAGAAGAAAGAAAGAAAAGTATAGGAAAGTATGTATACAGGAGAGCATTTGCCCTCACTGGGCCCAGCTTCTGGCTTCTGCAGGGCCTCCATGAACCCTACTGTTGGGCACAGCCTGGTCTGTGTGGTTCCCTGCCCTATGGAAGGCTGAGAATTTGAGTTTCTGGCTTCTGCCCGGGGGAGGCATGGGTATCTAATGTGGAATTTTCCCCCTGTGCAGGATGAGCCCTTAAAGGGTTCATACAAATGTGGTTCTGAGACACAACAGAAATCTACCCTGCAAGTACTTTCAGGCTCCCTCCCAGGGACCCCAGGACGGGGGAAACAAGGACCACAACTTCAATTTCTGTCTCCCTGTTAGTGCCTAGGGTGTGTGCTTCTCACTGTAGGGAGCAAAAATTGGTGACACCTGGCAAATCTAGACAAGAGCTAATGTCTCCTGTTTAATAAGAATTTCCTACGTGGCAAGTGTTTTTCTAAGGTCTTTACATGCATCACCTCAGTTAATTCTCACAATAGCCTTAGGAAACGGTGATTATTATCCCCCTTTCACACATGAGAAAACCAAGGCCCGGACAGATGAGGTAACAAACTAGTAGGGGAGAGGCAAGATTGAACCCAGCAATCTCCGCTCCAGACTGAGAACCTAACCACTGTGCTTCCTAATGGATGAAGAGGATAAAAGATGGAAGAAAAGCTTCGGCAGTCAGGGCTCAGGGAAAGTAGGTGGAAGCCAGGAAGCTACTGCCCTGCTGTCCACCTGGGAGCTCAGTGGAGCTACCCTGGGTGGCGCGTCCTGTGTCACGTTCCCCAGCCAAGGTAGCTGTGCTGTGGGCACGCTGCAACCTTGCCTCCTGAAGGCATCCTGGCAAAGTGCCCGGAATCCTGGGAGGGGAGGTGCAGAGAGGCGGGGAGCGGGGAGCCCCAGCTGGGGAGCTGCACCGCCAGCCAGGGAGCCTCTGCCTGCGTAGGTGGCTGAGGAGGGGCTGCGTCAGAACGCTGGCTTCTGAACTTCCGGCCCCAGCTGGGTATTCAGGGGCAGCTCCCCTGCAAATTCAGAGAGGGCCCCAAGCTGGTCCCTTGCCAGGGTGCTGCCGAAGCTAGGCCAGGCGGTTCCTTGGACTTCTTCCCCAGGGACCGAGGAGCAGACCATCCAAGCTGAGTGTTTGGAGCAGCTCAGATCCAGAGGCAGCCACTCTGGAGGAGCCCTGTCCCCCATGACCCCCATCCTGTGACCCCAGATGTTGGATCATTGATGTTTTTTATTCTTTGAGAGGAAAGGTGGGGAAAAAGAGTAGAAGGCGGCAAAAATAGAAAGGACTTGTCCTCACAGTCCCAAAAATATCCAACTAGAGAATTTCCTCTGACCCTGGGCTGTGGAATCTGGTCTAGATCCTCACCTACTCCAAGTCCAGAGTTTTCAAGACTGTGCTTACCCCAGGGGTATCTGTTCCAGGGACGCCCACTCAAGTGCCTTTCCAAGGGAAGCAAGGTATATGTTGGTGGGCTTTTCTTAAAAGAAAAGCTAGGTAAAGAGACTGGACAAGATGGTGCACACCTATAGTCCCAGCTTCTAGGGAGATGAGGCAGGACGATCGCCTGAACTCAGGAGTTTGGGGACAGCTTGGGCAACATAGTGAGGTCCCATCTCAAACAAACAAGCCAAAAAACCAAAACAAAACGAAACAAAAAGGAGGGTAAAAGGATATTTCTTTCAACAATATTGATAACTAGATGAGGTTAGAGTGGCTTCCTATATTCCAGCAGGATGTTTTCAAATTACACATGGGTAACAAAAATAATAAAAGCGAAGAAAAAATTATCCACTGGAGGTTTGTAATACAATAGGAGACTGTGAAATACGTAGTTAATAAAAAGTTCAGTTGAAGAAATGTTTGCAAAGATCAATAACATTCTGGATTTAAGACTGGATTAATTTTGTAATAATGTGAAAAACATTAATACCTTGTGTTGTGCCCTTATTTCCATCTCCTCACAGATCAGAAGCAGGGAAGAGGGATATTCAAAGAATCTAAAAAAATAAAGCAGGGTGTGGTGGTGTACACCTGTAATCTCAGCAACTCCGGAGGCTGAGGCAGGGGGAATCACAAGTTCAAGGCCAGCCTCAGCAACCTAGCAAGACCCTGTCTCAACAATTAAAAAAAAATAAAATAAAATAAAGAATTGGGGATAGACTCAGTGGTAAAGCACCCTTGGGTTCAGTCCCCAGTACTGATAAATAAATAAATAAATAAATAAATAAATAAATAAATAAATAAATAAATAAAAAATAAAAGGGGGCCAGGATTGCCAGATACCATTCAAATTTAACTGACCACCTTGTATTTTGATTTGCTGGAACTGACCGTCTTCTCTGGGGTCTCTTCTCACATCCCTCTCTGTGGAGAGAGGAAGGAGGGAGAACGTGAAGTAGCTGGCAGGAGACTCCAGGGAAGTGAGGCCTCAGAGGTTGGCTTCAGGACTGTCACCTGGGGCCCTGGGCAAAGCTCCTGGGCTTCCTCTTGCAGCATGTCTCCCTGGAGGGCAGGCGGGGCCCTGTGGCCACAGTAGGAAGCTTTGAAAACAACCTGAAAACAACTCAGGCTTCTGGGGCAGTCAGCAGTGCGGGAGAGGCCAGGGTCTGAGCCCCAGGGGCTGGCAGGGTCGCCCTGGCCCCAGGGCTGCAGTGACACTGCTCCACATCTCAACGGGCCCTTTGCAACTCCCCAGCCCGTGCCCATCTCCCCTTCAGGCCTGGCTGTTCAGCTCTGCTTCTCACCAAATTCCCCCACATTCTCCAGAGCTGAGGTCACCACACACCCCCTGGGGCCTGCGGAGCTGCAGAGCGGATCCGGGAATTAGCAGGGTAACTGGTTATTTGTGCACTACCCAAAGGTGCCCTGGGAAGCGGGTGTGGCACCTGCTCCTCAGGAGCCCTGGGGAGGGGGTCGTGGGGTCTGCCCTCCACGGAAGTGGGGCCTGCCCCTGTGGAGGCCCAGGTGACCGGCAGGACCCCGGCTGTGCCCGCTCTGGTGGGGCAGGCCTCTCTCTTTTCTCAGCCAATAGGGAGGAAGAAGGAGGGAGAGAGAGGGAGCCGAGGGTAGGCCTGCCTGAGAGGCTTCCACAGAGAACTGAGAAGGAAGGACAGCTCGCGACAGAGCATGTCTTTGAGAATCAATCTTGTGAGGGGCATTTAGCTCTATTTTTACAGAAGACAAAACTGAAGCCCAGAGAGTTTACAGCACCTTCCTCAGGGCACAGTTAGCAAGTGGCGGGGCCAGAAATCCCACTCCGTTCACTCTGACACTAAAACCTGGGCCTGGTCTATTAATCTTGGCTGCCCAGGAAAATTCTGGTTTTGCTCAGGAGGAATATCTACTGTCAACTCTGTTATTCTATGTTGTCAGGTTCCTACCTCCAAGAATTGGCTTGTGTCTGTGAAATTTCCACTAGAAAATAATGCTGACAGGGAAGAGCTGTACTCCTCTGTCCACGCCAGGAACTTCATCCCTCCCACAGAGATAGGTGCACTGAGTGGGCCAGGCCACAGGGATCTGAGAATGTTGGCAATTGTCCCCTGTCCCTGCCTTTAGATGTCTCGTTTGCTGATTCCTGACAGGCTGGAAATCACTCTTCCAGGGGAACAACCTCTTAGATCTGGCCTGTGTGGTTGGTTGGGTTTGGTAAAACTGTGAGACATGAACCCCGTGGTGACCCTTCTCTTACCCTGTAGGATATTCCAGATATTGGCCCTGCCCTCTTAGTTCTCCTTAGGTCTCTCCCTGCAGAGGAGTCAAACCTTGAAAGAAAGAAAAAAAAAAAAAAAAGTAAAGGGCTGGGGATTTAGTTCAGGGGTAGAGCACTTACCTAGCTTGTGCAAAGGCCCTGGGTTGGATCCCCAGCACCACAAAAAAAAAAAAAAAAAAAGTTGGTGGGGAGGAAGAGTGAGGGTTCAAGCCTTCCCCATCTGCCCTTTTTAGGCTTGGGCAGTTCTCGTGCTCTCTGACACTCCAGCCTCCTTGGGTCACATGCCTCTCCCTCAGAACCTCAGCAGGAGCATGATAAGAAAAGCTTTCCTTCCTGTGTGTGGTGGGAGAGGATGGGGTAGGGCTGGGAGGAAATCAGAGCTCTGTGTCTTCCAGCACCACCTTCCATCATGTATTCATTTGCTTGATAAAGCACGACCCGGGCTGGATGGGGAGGCATGGGCAGGCACAGAAGATGGCTGGACGTGACAGCAGGATTCAGGGCCTACACAGCCTAGTCTCTCTGCCCAGCATCTATCCAAAGGAGTGCAGTCCATCAAACCCAGGTCATAACGAGGAATGCTGGGCATTCCCAGAAGCCACCGGGGCTGAGAACTGACTCAGTACCCCTCCTCAGCAGCGCTGCTAGCGCTCACATCTTGCAAGTCCTTCAGATCTCAAGGAACATCCAGCCCAGACCGTGTCTCCTCTGAGTTAAAAGAGGGTGTCAGGGCCCGAACCCAGGTTCGAATCCCTGGCCCTGGGACTTGCCAGGCTTGGGTAGTTTACCGAATCCTCTGCCTCATACCCCTTGCCTCTGAAGGGGGCCTAAAAACATCCGCTGTCTGGGATGCTGTGGGGATTATAACGTTCAGTCATGGGAGATTTAAAAAGCACCAGGAATATGGTGGGTGCTCTGGCAGCGTGAGTAGCTGTTTTAATGTGACCAGTGTGACTATTGTCTCTTCCCTTCCCACATCTCCAATTCAATCTCTGTCAACAAACTGTGGGTCCAAAGCCCCAGCAGACTGACTGAGCAGAGCCACCCTGACAGGGCAGCGATGAGGGGAGACTTGTGTGGGGGGAAGGCTGCAAATCCTCAGGTGGAAATGAACCTGAGTCTGACGTCCGAGGAGTGGGTGAGCCTCCAGAGGATTCCGAGGGGGCAGGAGCACATCTGCCTCCAGGATCTGGAATGGATCAGGGACCCGTAGCAGGGAGTGTGTCCCCAGAGGTGAGAGATGGCTTCTGCACTAAGTGCAAACAAGTCAGTTTAGGTGAGAATCAGTTAGAGGACAGCTGAGTGTGTCCAGACACTCATGCTGCAGGTCTCTGGTGGGTCCATGTCCTGACCTGGCGAACCTGAGAATGTGAATTTATTTTTTATTTTAATTTTATTTTGTGGTACTAAGGATGGAATCCAGAGGTACTTTACCACTGAGCTACATCTCCAGTTCTTTTTATTTTTTTATTTTAAGATAGGGCCTCACTAAGTTGCTTAGGGCCTTGATAAATTGCTGAGGCTGGCCTCAACTAGCAGTCCTCCCACCTCAGCCTCCCAAACTGCTGGGATTATAAGCGTGTGCCTCTGAACCAGGCTAAATGGGATCTTAATTTGAAAAAGGGTCTTTATGATCGTAATTAAGAATCTCAAGATGAGATCATCTGGATTCTCCAGGTGGGTCCTAAGTCCAGTGCCAAGTATCCTTATAAAGAAGCAAAAGAGAATTCACAAATATGGAGGCAAAGACCATTGAGGACAGGCAGGGATTGGGGTGATAAAGTCACAAGCTGAAGAAGGACGGGAGCCACCAGAAGAAGGGAAACTGTGGTAAGAGGGTAGCTGGCTGACGCTGACTTTGGACTCCTGGCCTCCAGAATTGTGAGAGAATGCATTTCTCTTGTTTTAAGCTACCTCTTGTAGCAATTTGTTCTAACAGACAGAGAGAGGAAGCTAATATAGGGACTAAGTGCAAAAACTCCCTTAGAAAGGAAAAGATAAGAGGCTATCTTGGTCAACTCGGCTATTCTAACAAAATACCAGACACTGAAGGCTTTAATAGCAAACACTTCTTTCTCACAGTTCTGCAAGCTGAAAGTCTAAGGTCAAGTTTGCCAGCATGGCCAGGTTTTTGGTGAAGTCCCTGTCTGGATCTTAAATATGCTGTTAAGTCCTCTACGGGAAGGTAGGAGCCTGCCTGTCTATGCCACCTCACGTCACCCAAGCAGGGCTGAACATGAGCCAGGTTTGTGAGGTCAAACTGCCGTTTTATTTTTACTTTGTTTTATTTATTTATTTTTTGTGGTACTGGGGATTGAACCCAGGGCACTCTACCACTGAACTATATCCCGAGCCTTTTTAATTTTTTAATTTTCGGGGGGGGAGTCTCCCCAGGTTGCCCTGGCTGTTCTCGAACTTGTGATCCTCTTGCCTCAGCTTCCAGAGTTGCCAGGATCACAGGTGTGCGCCACCACACCCGCTAAAGCTACTGTTTTAACTGTTCAACGGGCATTTCGCCAGGTGTGGTGCCATCCCTTGAATGGTCCTGAAGACTTCTGGGACATGAGAGGACAGACCTCAAGATGTCATTTGGGTGTCACCAGCTCCTGTTGGCCGACAGTAAGGGTGGGCTTGCTGGGGACTTGCAGAGATGGTCAGTCCTGGCCTTTGTGAAGGCCTCTAGGGCAGCAGCAGCGTCCCTGTCAAGCTTGTTAGAAGTGCACAATCTCAGACCTGCCCAGACTGATGAAGTTAAGACTATGTGGTGACCAGACTTTAGGTGATCTGGGTCCACAGCCCAGGTTGACAGGCACTGAGCTGGAACAAGGCCTATTACCTGGCATCGATTGATTTGTGTTTAATCAGTTCACAGAGCTGAAGGGACCTTCCATTTCTGACAGTTGGCTTCACTGCCCTGAAGGACCTTCCTCTGAAACATGAATCTGTCGGTGACTTCAAACTCTACTATCCCACTTAGAGTCCTCTCTCAGGCAGTGGGTGTTCTGAGAGTAGAGAGACCCAAGGGCTCCATACCCCTGATCTTTGGGAGGGTGACATCTTGAGGGTGGTGAGTGAGAATTTCAAGTCTTCCCCACACCTAGCCCGGAGGAGAGAGGATCCTCTCAGATTTGCTCAAGACAGCCAGCAGCTGATAGCAGAGCATGAGAACCTCTTTTCAAAGGGTTACAAGAAATAAGTCAGGTTAAGGGTGCAGCTCAACGCTGCAGCGCCTGACATGCTTGAGGGGCTGGGTCCGATCCCCAGCACCACACAAACAGAACCAACCCCTCCCCAGACATCAGCAGAAAGCGGTATTAACGAGTCCTCAGGTGATAATTTTCCTAGGAGACTGTTAATTTTTTTTTAAAAAAGGTACAAAATAGTGCCCTCATTTTCAAAATAAAAATTTGTCTATGTGCACACAAAAAAATGATGTCTGGAAGGATCGATTCCAAAATCTATGATGTGGATGCCTCTCAGCCCCAAACCACCGGGAATACACATGGAACTGGGGTCGTTGGTGTGTTGTGGAGGGAGATGGTACGCCATGGGAAACCACAGGCACCTCAGGACGAGGATGCTAGAAAGGAGTCACATGATTTGGGCTGTTATGGGTGCTTTAAGGGACGGTTCAAGGAAGCAGGAGTTGGCACTGGATTGTAAAGCATGAGTAAATCTGGGATTATCTTAATTTTTATCAAGATGAGGCTGTAAACAACAGCATAACAGCAAAGAACACAGTCACCAGGTTAGGGGAATGACTGGCTGTTTTTGTGGTTGGGACCATACTCTGGTTTGTGACGGCTCAGACAGTACTACCGGGTGGTTCTTGTCTTGATCTTCACAGTCGGAGTGGCCTTGGCCAGGGCTGCTGTCTGTGAACTGCCTGCGCAGAAGGGGTTCTCAAGGCCCCAACCGTGAGAGCAAGGCCAGCTCCTGGTGACCAGGGCGCTCTTTCTCATCACTAAACGGAGTAAACTGTGTGGTGGGCGGGGCAGAGGGCCCAGCTCGGGGAGTCCCCCAGGACAAGAGTGACAAAGGCCACCTAGCTCTACAGCCTGCAGAGCAGCTCCACTCACACACCTTCCCAGGAGGGAGGCTGGGTGTGCCCGTGCTCCTGTTTGGTTTGGGTGGAAATCGGTGTTGCTCAAGACCTCCCCCATGGCTGGCCTGTCAATACTGGGCGGAGGCCACCGAGACACCTGCTTGGTGGGGCTCCCAGGCAGGAGGCTGCGGCCTGGCCTCGAGCTCTGGTTCTCAGCCTTGGTTGCCCAGGAGAATCACCTGGGTCCCTTTGAAAACCTCCAGCATTTGACTACCAGGACCAGGCAAGTCAGGGTCCCTGTGTGTTGCTGGGTAGGCGCTGCTTTAGCTCCGCAGGTGATCCCCAGCTCTTCTGC
Source organism: Sciurus carolinensis (assembly GCF_902686445.1). Classification (NCBI taxonomy): domain Eukaryota; kingdom Metazoa; phylum Chordata; class Mammalia; order Rodentia; family Sciuridae; genus Sciurus; species Sciurus carolinensis. The sequence goes on from NC_062213.1 coordinate 36,150,865, forward strand.
ACCTCCCAACCCTGCCTGCACCCCATTCATTCTCCTCAACCATCTGTAGACGGGTCAGGCCCTCCCAGCTCTCCCCTGAATCATCTCGCTCCTCCACTCTCCCCGACTTATCTTCAGTCATAAAGAAAAATGGGAGTCGTTGGTTCTCTGCCCAGGCTGCATACTGGAATCACCAGGGGAGCTTTAAAACACCCTGCAGGACCTGCATCCCACTCTCTGTGTCCGATACCCAGGGCAGGGGCTGGAGCCCAGACGTGGATATTTTTAAGAAATTTCCCTTGGGATTCTCTTGGGCAGAATGGAAGATGGAGAACCACAGCTGTAGGAACTAACTCCACAGCCCAGCAGGCTGCATAAAGGAGCGCACTCTGTCACCTGGGAATGGGAATTCTTCAGGGTTCCTCTAGGAGGGTGTCACAGAGGGGAGGGATGGCAGGTAAAGTGGTGGTACCTGGGATGAGGGGGTTCTTGGCAGAGGAGGAGAGGAGGAAAAGAGGGGAATTCTGGTCAAGCTGATGTAACTGCAGAGGCTGAACCCCGCAGAAGCAGATGGGGGCCAGGAAATAGCATGCATCTCTCTCAAGACTCCCTCTCGCTGGGGCGCCAGGGCACACACCTGTAATCTCGGCATCTCCAGAAGCTGAGGTGGGAAAATCAAAATTTGGAGACCAGTCTCAGCAATTTAGTGAGAGTCTCATCTCAAAAACAAAACAACAAAAACAAAACAACACAAAAAGACTGATCTGGGGACGTAGCGCATAAGTAGAGTGCTTGCCTAGCATGCATGAGACCCTGGGTTCCAGTCCCAACATTGTCAAAAAAAAAAAAAATCCTTCTCCTAGAACTCTGAACCCCACAGGCACACGGCTGCCTGTTCAGGGCCCTGAGGACCCAGGCCCTCCACCCCCCAGCAGAGTGTTGCCTGCGACAGCTCACACCTGAGCCCCTCCCCAAGAATTGTCCCCAGCTGAAGGGAGCTGCCTGGTCCAAGCCTCCTCCCCCAACCACCCATGGACAGTGTCTGGTGAATGAGGAGTGCAGAGACCTGGGCCCTGGCCTTTCTTGGGGTATTCTAGCTTTGGAGCACCCCAGAGGATTAGCTGAAGTCTCTGAGCAAAAGCATCCCCCCCAGTTCAGCCTCTGTCCCCATGACTCCTGCTTTCTTCACCCGCAAGAGGTCTCCCCAGTTGGCCACCCCACCCTGCAAGTCGGAGCCTGTTTCCAGAGTACCTGACCTACAGGGAAGACTCTCAACCTGTGTGGGGGTAAAGAATGAACTGGGCCAGGGAAGTGTGATGTAGGATGGCTTCACTGCTGGTTTTGGGTTTCACAGAACATTTGTTTAAAATTCCTCAATGGCTCCCTCTGCCCATGAATTGGCTTCTACGCTTCTCAACACTGTTGGTGAGCTCCTTCTTAGTGTGGCCTGATCACTCCTGTAGGAACCTCTTCCTCTCCTTTGCTCTCTAGGCAATGAAAACCACATGCAGCTTCCTAACCTCCCGGGCTGTCTCCCCGCCTGTCCTCCACACAAGCCCCCCAGGTTCCTGGAAAGCCCTTCCCCGTCTCCATAGTCACTCGACTCCCCGCCTCTTTGAAGTCATGTGTCTACCTGCTCGCCTTCTACCTGGCACATTCTGTGAGGCCCAGGGCCTTGGATTAATTATCTGCCCCTCCAGGACCCAGCACAACTGTCAGCTCCGATTACGTGAACCCATGAGTGACTGGGAAGGGGACAGGCTTTGGAGTCAAGAGGACTCAGGTTCTACTCTTGCCTTCACTTTCTAGTTAGGTGATTTTGTGCAAGTTCGATAACCTCCCTGGTTCACTTGTAAAGAGCAGGGAAATACTATTTCCTGGAAATACTATTTCCAAAGATCATGGAAGGATAAACTAAAAAGGGATGACTTGGAGAATATACCCAGACTAGTGGCTGATGTGGAGGTAACTAGAATGTAACCTGGTTTCAATCCATCAAGATAAATTCCCAGACTGGGTGTGGTGGCATATGCCAGTAATCGCAGTGGCTCAGGAGGCTGAGGTAGGAGGATCAGGAGCTCAAAGCCAGCCTCAGCAATTTAGCAAGGCACTAAGAAACTCAGTGAGACCCTGTCTCTAAATAAAATACAATATAGGACTGGGAATGTGGCTCAGTGGTTAAGCACCCCTGGATTCAATCCCCAGTACAAAATAAATAAATTAATTAATTAAATAAAATAAGAAGATAAGATTCCCTAACAGGTCCTAAGAGAAGTCACAAAAAAACTTTTTTTTTATAATTAAAATCGTTTTTATTTTTACAGATTGCATTTTGCTTCATTGTATACAAATGGGGTACAACTTTTCATTTCTATGGTTGTACACAATGTAGATTCACACCATTCATGTAAACATACATATACGTAGGTTAATACTGTCTGTCTCATTCTACTGTCTTTCTGTCCTCCACCCCCTCCCACCCCTTTTTCCTCTACACCATCCGAAGTTCCTTCATTCTTCTCTTCCTCCCTCCACCCCTCCTTGTTATAACATTGTCATGCACTTATTGAAGAAAACATTCGGCCTTTGCTTTTTGGGCTTGGCCTATTTCACTTAGCATGATATTTTCCAATGTCATCCATTTACCAGTAAATGCCATAATTTTATTCTTCTTTATGGCTGAGTAATTTTCCATTGTGTATATATACCACAGTTTCTTTATCCATTTGTCAATTGAAGGGGATTTAGGTTGGTTCCACAATCTATTGTGAATTGAGCTGCTATGAACAATTGATGTGGCTGCATCACTGTAGTATGCTGATTTTAAGTCCTTTGGGTATAAACCGAGGAGTGGGACAGCTGAGTCAAATGGTGGGTACATTCCAAGTTTTCTGAGGAATCTCCATACTGCTTTCTAGAGTGGCATAGATCAACGGTACAGGATAGACGACATGGAGACATACCCACATAAGTACAGTAACCTCATACTAGACAAGGGTGCCAAAAACTTACAATGGAGAAAAGATAGCCTCTTCAACAAATGGTGCTGGGAAAACTGGAAATCCATATGCAGTAAAATGAAACTAAACCCCTATCTCTCACCCTGCACAAAACTCAACTCAAAATGGATCAAGGATCTAGGAATTAGACCTGAGACCCTTCACCAAATAGAAGAAAAAGTAGGCCCGAATCTCCATCACGTTGGCTTAGGACCAGACTTCCTTAACAAGACTCCCATAGTGCAAGAAATAAAAGCAAGAATCAATAAATGGGATAGATTCAAACTAAAAAGTTTTTTTTGTTTTTTTTTTTTTGCATTGTGGATTGAGTCCAGGGGTGCTTTACCACTGAGCTAAGTCCCTGATTCCTTTGCCTCCCCCTGTTTTTAAGACAGGGTCTTGCTAAGTTACTTAGGGTCTTGCTAAGTTGCTGAGGCTAACCTTAAACCTGTGCTCTTGCCCTAGCCTCCTGAGTTGCTGGGATTATAGGCATGTGCCACAGAGCCTGGCTAGAACTTTGATTTATACTCAGCTCTAATGCAGAGAGCAGAATGTGAGGCAAATTGATGTGTAATGATCACTGACATTTAGGCACAGGACTGGTAAAGTATCGAAACAGGTTGTATAACAATAACATTTTGGGTGCATTCGTGTTACAGGAGACCTTTCAATGCTCACATGAGCCCAAGGTGCAGGGCCACCCCATTAAGGACAGAGCCAGGATTCCCAGTATAGGGGCTTTTGCCATTCTGTGGTACAACTGAGTTCCCGTTCCTCTGCTACTGCACTGGACCCCACCACTCAAGAGCAGCGCAGCAGCCAAGCGCAGTGGTGCATGCCTGTCAACCCAGCTGCTTGGGAAACTGAGGCAGGAGGATCACCAGTTCCAACCCAGCCTCTGCAATTTAGCGAGGCCCTGAGCAGCTCAGCGAGACCCTGTCTCTAATAAAATACAAAAAAAGGGCTGGGGATGGAGCTTGGTGGTTAAGCACCCCTGGATTCAATCCCTGGTACCATAAAAGAAAAAAAAAATCAAAACAAACAAACAAAAAATCAGCACAGCCTGGGACATGGAACTTATTCATTCATCCAGGACATTTTAGAAATCGTGGTGAAAATACAACATGAAATTCACCACTCAAACCACTTTAATTTGTATAATTCAGTGGCATTTAGTCCATTCACAATGTCGTGCAACCATCACCACTACCTAGTTCCAGAATATTTTCATCATTCCCAAAGGAAAGCCTATATCTCTAACCAGTCCCCATTCCCTCCTCCTCTTCCCAGGCCCTGGCAGCCACTCATTTACTTTGGAATTTCCTATTCAGGATAATTTACTTTAAATGGAATCGAACCACGTGTGGCTTCCTGTGTCTGGCTTGTTTTCATTTCTCATCACCTGTCATAGGATGTCTCAGTGCTTCATTCCTTTTTGTGACTGAGTACTATTTCGTGGATGGACTGCATTTTATTTGCCCATTCATTCGTTGATGGACATTTGGGTTGTTTCCACCTTGTGGTGATTGCAAATGGTGCTGTGAACTTTGATGCACAAGTCTTTGAACACCTGGGTTCATTTTTCTTAGGTCTCTCTAGGAGTGGGATTGCTGGGTACCATGCTAACCCCGCACTGAACATTGAACACTGTTTTCCAACACATCTACATCAGTCACCTCCACCAGCAAAGTGTAGGATTCCAGTTTCTCCACATCCTGACCAGCGCTTGTCCCTTTCTTTTCTGGATTGCGGTCATCCTCGTGGGTATGGAGTGGTGTCATTGTGGTTTTGATCCCCTACTGTGCAGCACCCTCTGCCAACTACGAGAGGTTGCAGAGAACAGAACAGACTAAGCCCTGCTCGCCTGAAAGTTTCAACCCAGTGGGGGACTGCCAAGGAGAGGGAGGTAGGAAGCCAGGCAGCCGGGACAGTGGTGTCACTCAGGTGCAACTGGGGAAGGGGAGAGAGCGTTTGGAGCTGCTTCTCCTGACTCTGGCAGGGTAGAGCTAAGGCTTCGAAGTCAAGGGCTGCACAGGGAATGCCTGAGGTCAAGTGCACTCATCCTGAGTGTGTGTGCCTCTTGTGCCACACCAGTTTTCTTTTTTTAAATTTCTTTATTTTTTCAGTACTGGGGATTGAACCCAGGGATGATTGATCACTGACCTGCTTGCTGAAGTTGGCCTTGAACTTGTGATCCTCAGCCAACCTAGTAGCTAGGAGTACAGGTGTGCCCCATGGCACCTGGCTTCATTAGCACCTGTTTCTTACTACCCAGTAATAATGCAGACCTGGGTATGGCTGGGCTGTGGATAGAAATGGAATTTTTACATGAACTCTACCAATTTTTCAACAACAGCATGCACATTTTTAATATGTTATCTGGGGGCCAGTTTTGATGAGTTGGCCACTGGCTTGTGGTTCTGAAGTGCGTGACATTTCTCAGATGTGGAATCCACTCCATCGGAGCAGAAGGGAAGCTGCCTTCTTCTTGAGCTTCCTTGTCTCCCTGCTGGGTGGGCTGATGCACCCTGGAATTTGAGAACCACCAAACCTAAATTGTAAGGAACACGACTTCCTACCATTGGAGGGCTGAGCAGGCAGGATCATGTTCCCTATTTGTGGTGGCCTGAGTGAACCTTGGCCTGGTCCCAGTTTCTCAGGGCAAACAGACTTCCAGAGCACATACTCCTGTGTGCCAGGGACAGGGCGGGGAGGAGAGGGGGCCTGCAGGACTGCTTGACTCCACAGCCCCATGTGGTGACATGCCCGTCCCAGTGGCTTTTATCCTAGTGGGCAGCGGACTGCAAACCCTCCTGCCTGCTGCTTCCTGGTGAGCTTTCTCTGGATGGGAACCCTAGGCCGGGAAGACAGCCCAAAGAGAGATTCACGTTCTCTGAGAAAGCAGCCGCAGGTTTGCGGACAGCCTGGGTGTTGACAGATGGGGTCAGGCAATATGTTTGTGGGTCTCTTGCTTCATTGTCACAGCTGGAGTTAAAGCTAGCAGCCCTCTGGCAGCCCACCCCGCAGCCCGACACTTCACCTGGTTCACCAGGTGGCTCAGAATGCTCCTTGGGATTGCTCTTCTAACCCAGAGTGTATGGTTCCCCTTGTTCAAGGGCTGGGATAGGTTCCTTCCCCTCATGCCCTCTGACAGCTCTCAGAGCGGTAAGGCGTAAGGAAGGAGCAAATATATATGCTGACAAAGAGGGCCAGATGGAAGACAGTCGAAATCTGGGTTCATCTTTATGGGGATAATCATTGCAGCAATCCATCCCGTTCACCCACCAGCCTCAAATACTCACATGTTACAGCTAAGGAAAAAACTTTGGTTAATTTCCCCAACAGGAAATAACAAGGATCAAATTAATAAGCTGTGTTTCTATGTACATTTCTACGCCTAAAGGGTCTACTTAAGTCAACGCTTCTGCCTAGATGACTCTGAGCAAATAATTTTAATTGTTAAGAACCATCATCAACATAAAATATAACTGCTATAAAGCTCATAGTAGTCTTAATACCTGTAATAAAATATCAAACTTAGTAGAGATTGTGGGCAATATTAACCAGAGCTAATGTTTATGGAGTACTTACTACGGGCCAGGCTTGGTGCTAAGTGTCTTACTCAGATTATTTCTCTGAATCTTTACAACCCTATGAGATTTAATCTTCAAAACCACGCCACCAGGGAAGTAATACCACCATTTTACTTATGGAGAAATGGCATCTGGGTTGGGTGGGCTTTGTACATGGTTCATACCATTGAATGCTTGAGCTGATGCTGTGGGGTTGTCCCTCCCAAGAACCCTGTGGACAGGTATGGTCACTGTCTCATGGGTAAGTGAACTGAAGTGTCACAGGATTAAATAGTGCTTCGGTTGCATGGCCAATCAATAGAGGAGATAGGATTTGAATCCAGGGAGAGGAGGCTGTAGAATCCACCCCTTAACATTTAGGTTCTATCAGGTATGTTTACCCCAATGAAACACAGTGTATACAGAACAGATATGTCCACGTATGCTCGTTGTGCCTGTGCTTGTAACAACACAAGTGTCCATCACATAAGCTCGCACAGCTGTGTGAACTTCACACAAATTGAGCACGTGCTTTTGAGATGGTACATGCAAATATTAATAGGAATGAAGTGAATCTTACATGTGCCCATGTCGAGAGACATACATGATATAGTAAGTGAAAAAGGTTAGTTGATAAATAATAAGCGTAGCGTAATACCCTCTAAAACTCCGTTGCAATAGGAAAGACAGTAGAAGGAATCAGACATAGCTTTCCTATATTTGTATATGGATACACGACCAGTGTGACTCCACTTCATGTACAATCACAAGAGTGGGAAGTTCTACTCTGTGTGTGTATAATGTGTCAAAATACACTCTACCGTCATGTGTATCTAAAAAGAACAAAGGAAAAAACTACATTGCATCACTCGGGGGCACACTTGCATTGGGTAATTTGAGGACAGTTTAATAATGGAATATCTATAGAGTTGTGGGCTGAATGCAGGGAAATCACAGACATGAGTGGTGCCCAGGGACTCCATGCCACCTGCTGGAATCCAGAGACAGCACTGTGCAGAGGGGCCACCTCACAGGAGCTGGAACAGGGACCCAGCCACCCCACTAAGACAGCCAGAGAGGGAGATGGAGAAACCAACGTCCTTGCCTCCCCTTCTTCCTCCCACTCATCTCTGTCTGGTGCTCTCCACCTGCCAAACCCACCTGGAAACCGGAAGACAAAAGAGCTGGTGGTGCAGGTCAGCCTGCCAGGGCACAGGGCTGGTGGGTGGAGAGGGACCTGGAGGGTCAACCCAGATACATATTTGTAAATACTTCAGAAAAGGATCCAAACCATTACCTGCTAAAAGAGGGGATTTCACTTTTCACTTTACGTTCCATTATTGTTTGAATTACAATAAAGAAGAAGCACAGTTCAGGATGAAGCGACGTCAGCACTGGTTCCCTTCCTGTTTCTGAATCATGCCACTGTGAAGAAGTCGTGGGTTGATGTGTTTTCCAAAGAAGGCCACACCACTACGTTTCCCATCCCATCTGCTCCTCTTGCAGTGTGACACTGACGTGCCTCCATGCACAGTTGGGGTCTACTTCATCTCCTTTATGTTAGTCTGCTTTCTGTCTCCATAACAAAATATCTGAGATAATTGATTTATTAAGAGAAAAGGTTTTTGTTTTTGTTTTAGAGGTTCTAACCCATGATGGGGAAGACCTATTGCTTTGAGGTGCCTGGGGTGCCAGGTGGCAATGGTGAGGAGTGTGTGGCAAAGCAAACTGCTCACCTCCTGGCCAGGAAGTGAAAGTGGAAGAGAAGGGACCAGAGTCCCGCAATCCCCTTTGAGTGCACTCCTTCAGTGGTCTAAGGGCCTCTCATAAGCCCCACCTTGTAAGATTCTACCGTCTTCCATTAGCACCAGCTTGGGGACCAAGCCCTTAATACATAGGCCTTTGATGGGCCCTTAGCATCCTAATTTTAGCACCTTTGAATCTTGGTGGATCTTTGACATTGCATCACTCAATCAAGTGCTGTGGAGGTGATGCATGATGACTTCTTTTTTTTTGGTACTGGGGATTGAACCCAGGGGTGCCAAACCAAGGAGCCACATCCCCTGTCCTTTATATATATATATATATATATATTTTTTTTTTTTTTTTTTTTTTTTAAAGACAGGATCTCATTAAGTTGCTGAGGTTGGCTTTGAACTTGTGATTCTCCTGCCTCAGCCTCCCAAGCCTCTGGGATCACAGACATGGGCCACCACGCCTGGCGGTGCTGTGCTCTGGTGCTGCCATCCGTTGCTGGATGGTCCTGCTCCCACACGGGGAAGGGTACAGTCCACATGGCTCATCTCCCTGCCCTTTGACCTACTCAGGCTGTTTACATACTTCTGCTCTGTGATTTGGAAACAAGATCCTCTCCTTCCCTGGTGTTGGCCAGGGCAGCTGCACCTGGCCCTGCCTGGGCCTGAGTACCCCCAGGAAGCCAGATGTGAGGCTGGTTTATGGAGGTGTGAGCAGAAAATACAACCTCCCAGGATATTGGTTCTAAATTCTTTATAACTCTTTCAATTTATCTGATTGCTTGGTCTCTATTAAATACCTGTGCCTGACAATGACCAGGCAACTGAATTAGAGGGAACTTCTAGGAAGAGAAAGAGTGAAAGAAAATCCAATTCAGTGGGAATTTACCGGGGAACCTACTGTGTGCACATCACATGGAAGAAAGAGAACTGACAGAAGTGCACTCAAGGGAATTATCGACAGGACAGCCTCCTGCCCCTCCCCACCTCCTCCTGGCCCACTACGGTCCAGGAGAGGCCTGGAGCATTCTTCTAGGCTCAGGGCATGCTGGGAGGAAAGGAAGACAGGGACAATGTTGGGGAGTGAGCAAAAATGGAAGATGGTAGAACCTTACAAGTGGGGCTTATGAGAGGCCCTTAGGCCATTGGAGGAATGCCCTCAAAGGGAATTGTGGGACTCTGGTCCCTTCTCTTCCACTTTCACTTCCTGGCCAGGAGGTGAGCAGTTTGCTCTGCCACACGCTCCTCACAATTGAGGCTGGCATGGCAGTCCCAGGAGAAGGGAAGGACTAAAAGCTAGATGGTAGCCTGGGAGCTTCAAGCCAGTTGACAGTATGGATCTGATTTAAAGGAACAGGATGGGATCTGAGCTTCCAGTGTGAAGAATAGAGATGGTGGAAGGTCTGCAGGCTACGCTAGGAGCCAGCCTGGGAAGGTGGGAGCCCCAGGGAGCCCAGCAGGAAAGGCTGTTCAGACTTGGCAGCTCCTTGCAATGTTCTGGAGTGCCTAGAATAGAGACTTGTGATACTCCAGGCATTATTACCCTTTGGTCAAGAGGGTCAAAAGATGATCTTTCCAAACCCTATTAGCCGTAGGGACAGAGTAACTCATGCTGCTCTGGTGTTTCAGGGATGTGCAGGGAGGGGTGGGGCAGTCTGCAGGCATCCGAACCATCTTGTAGGCTCCCGGCCCAGGGCAGGGCTTGGCATTTGCTTAGAAGATCCCCATGTTGGGCGGGGGATGTGGTTCAATGATGAGTGTGCCTGGCATGGGGGAGGCCCCGGTTCCATCCCCAGCACCTATATAAAAAGAAGATCCCTAAATTTGGCTTGTTACTGCATGAAGGGTGGGGTTCAGCATTCTTTCTCTGGGAATCTGGGACAAGTGAAGGCCACTTAATTTCTTTTGCCTACAAGCATTTGGGTAAGACTAGTTGATCTTGAAGGTGCCTTCATCTTCATTCACTCGTTCATTCATTCCTCCTGCATCATGATTCATTACTATCATTCATTCCATCTCTCTCAAGCCTCTGCGTAAGGCACTGTGCTAGGCACTGAGCAGCCATTTACAAGAGCTTTGCGCACATGGGCTCTCTCATTTAACGCTCAGTACAGTTCTAAGATAGGCAATCAATACTCTGACAACCTATGAGTCTGTTACTCACTTATTCAAAAGGCTCATGTGCCCACTGTGTGCCAGGCACTGTCCAAGGTGCTGGTGACGGGACCAAATCCCCACTCACTGTGCTTGCTTTTTAGGGAGAGAGGTGGGCAGGAAGCACATACATGCATAAGATCATTTCAGGTAGTGTTCAGTGCAACGAAGAAAGTGACAATAGGGAGGAACTGGGACAGGATGGAGGGAAAGATGATGACAGTCATATCTCCTGTACTCCTGGTGCATCAGAAAAATGAGAGTAGATAGAATACAGAGACCTGTTCCGAGTGGAACTTTCTGGCTCTCTGAAGTGTAAACTGGAACTGGGCACAGTGGCACCTGCCTGTAATCCCAGCAGCTTGGGATGCTGAGGCAGGAGGATCACAAAGTCAAAGCCAGCCTCAGCAAAAGCTAGGCACTAAGCAACTCAGTGAGACCCTGTCTTTAAATAAAATACAGAACAGAGCTGGGGATGTGGCTCAGTGGTTAAGCAACCCTGGATTAAATTTCTGGTACAAAAACAAAACAACAAAAAAAAGCAAACTTCATAGCCCTTGTCTTCCCCCTCTGATCAAAAGAAATATGCCCTCTACCTGGAGAGAAGGCCCAGAGGAGAATCCCAGAGAGGAAAGAACAGAAGCAGGCCCTATCTAAACAGGGCAGCATCCCACATGGCTAAGAACGTAGGGATGGACACCTCCCCTGGCTCTCCCTCTCTCTGTCTGGATGACTTGGGCAAGTCCGCACCTTTGTGAACTGGGGATAATCATGACTCACTTGAGACATTGTAAAGATTCCACGAGCTGATGCAGGTGGCACTGGGCCCTGCACCTGGCGCGCACTAGGCAGCAGAAGGCCGGCTGCTGTGATGATTACCCAGTGGGTTTCCAGTGTCTGGGCCACAGTTGTGTGCAGATATACACTCAGGTCAAAGGGCGCCATTTTTATTTTGGTTTTCTTTATTTTTCTTTCTTTATTTTTTGGTACTGGGGATTAAACCCAGGGGTGTTCTACCACTGAGTCACATCTCCAGCCCATTTTATTTTTTATTTCGAGACAGGGGCTTTTTAAGTTGCTGCAGGTCTCACTAAGTTGCCTAGGTTGGACTTAAACTTGCAATTCTCCTGCCTCAGCCTCCGGAGTTGCTGGGATTACAGGCATAAGCCACTGAGCCTGGCCAATGGGCACTCTTGTTAGGGTGCAAAAGACACAGAAGGATCACCTGCAACTTGTGTGTGTGTCTTTGGGTGGTGTTGGGTGTGGAAACTGAAGTCCAGTTCTACCTGTTCCTTGCAGGTGGGTCCTGTTCTAACCATAGTTCTCCTACCCACCCACTACCTGATTTCGAGCATGTCATTGAGCATCTCAGGGCCTCAGTTTCCTCATCTATTAGATGAAAGGGTTGCTCTCAGTCATCTTTAGGCCCCTTCTGCTCTCACACGCCAGGAGGGTGAGCATGTGTCCTTGCAGCTCAGGTCTTCAGGAAAGGACACTGCATCGGAAGGAGCTTGGGCCACCCCTGCTCCCTGGTGTAGACAACCATGGGCTCTCCCAGTGCAGTGGCATATGCCTGTAATCCATGACACAAGAGGCTGAAGCAGGAGGATTGCAGGTTTGAGGCCAGCCTCAACAAGTTAGCTAGACCCTGTCTCAAAATAAAAAATAAAAAGGGCTGGGGATGTGGCTCAGTGATAAACACCCCTGGGTTTGATCCCTGGTACTAAAAAAGAAAAAGAAAAAAAGATAACCACAGGCTCTAACTCTGCTTCTGCCAAGTCCATTCCAATGGCCTGTCTCCCCCTGGTTTCTATCATCCTTTTTCTTTCCTACTTACATGGTTCCTGAGGACAGGTCTGCATTCCTGAACCTTACTTGGCCTGGGGAAGGTTCCAGTGCTGAGACAAGGCCAAGTTCTGAAGGAGGTCAAGTTGGGGGTGTGGGGGTTGACTGGGCTCAGGCTCATGTGGGACAGATGGCACTCCTGGGGGGATGGGACAAAAGCCATTGTGGCAATCACTGACTGTACCTGTCACCTTGGAGCTTGGCTCCAGGCTTCTGCTATCAAGAAAGGAGAGGATTGCTATGAAAATAAACCCTCTGCAGCTGGCAGCTCTGTGGCACTGGCCCCAGCTGTGTTCCTCAGGTGACGTGTAGACCTGAACTCATGTTTGACAGAGTTTGTGCTCAGCAAGGTGTGAGGAGGAAACTTCCTGGCAGGCAAAAGAGACTGTAATGACTCCAGGAGAAGGAGCTGAGCTGCCTCTTCCAGCAGGATGACGCGAAGGTGTGTCAAAAGAGCTTTATTGTGACTGTTCCTGCGTATGAAAGTCGCTGGGGGACCTGGGAGAGTGCTCTGTGAAGAGCAAGGCACTTAACTGCTCCTGTGTATTTCCCAAGCACAAAGAGAGGTGTCGCTCAGAGGCAGGATGCTTGCCCAGCAGGTGTGAGGCCCTGGGTTCTATCCCCAACCACACACACACACACACACACACACACACACACACACCCTCAGAAAGCAAAGTCAACATGCTGGTGGTCACTCGATGCCTCTGCCTGTTCCCTAATGGTAAGCCACTGAGGGCCAGGAGCTCAAACTAAACCTCCTGGCAGCTCCACTGTCTCACTTGCTTCCTGTCCAAGATGTGGACTGAGTGTTCGGGAAAATCAGGATGGGGGAGCCAGGTATGAGGCATTGAAAGCTGAGCTTCTCTGGAGGAGAATGACCAGGAACACAAGCGCCCCAACCCCTCTACACTCTCCCAGGTGACCCACTGCACAAATGGGGACACTGAAACAGGCTGCTTGGGCCTCATCTGCGTGGGAGGCTTCTGTGGCCTACTGAAAAGGGAGGGGACCCCGATGGGAAAGGCAAAGCCCATTTAATGTCTGTGGAGCTTTTGCTTAGCTCTTCTTGTTTTGGGGCGGCTGCCCTTCTGTCAGTTTTCTTCTGGGAAAACAAAGCCCCTCCTGGAAAGGTTATTCCACAGCAGCCCTGCCTAGCCAGGAGCAGGGTGACCTTGGGACACTAGCTGTCCTGTCCTCCAGTTCTCTTCTCTTCTTTCTGCAGAGCTATGGTACCCACCTGCCCCACCAGCACATATGGGAAGGAGTTAAGGAAGGACTTAGAACTAGCCTAGGCTTTCACAAAATGATCTTGGTCCTCTTCTATCTGGGTCCCTTTCTATCATTCCTGGTGATGGGATCTCTTTGGAACATCATGGAAGTCTTGCTGGGAATGGTGGTGCATGCCTATAGTCCCAGCAATTTGGGAGGAGGACCTCAAATTCAAGGCCAGCCTCAGCTACTCAGTGAGACCCTGTCTTAAAATAAAAAATAAAAAGGGTTGGGGATGTAGCTCAATTGTAGAGCACCCTGGGTTCAATTTCCAGCACTACTACTACTACTACTACTAATAATAAATATCATGGCAGTCTGAATAAAGGCCCCTTATTTTCAATACCAGTATCTAGATGTCTGGGACCTGATACAGTGAAAAGGACTTTGAAGATGTAATTAAGTTAAGAATCTTAAAATGGGAAGATTTTCTTGGATTACCTGGTAGGGCCAATATAATAACAAAGATTCTTCTAGAAGGGAGGCAGGAGGTCAGAGAGAACAAAAGATGCAGCATTCCTGGCTTTGGAGTTGGAGGAAGGGGCTGTGAGCCCAGGAACGTGGCACAGCATCTAGAAACTAGAAAAGGCAAGAAAGTGTCTTCTCCCCTGAGACCTGCAGAAGGAACGCAGTCCTTCGATTGTAGACTTCTGACCACCAGAACTAAGAGAGTCAATTTATGTTGTTTAAAACCACTAACTTGGTACTCTGTCACAGCAGCAGGAAATGAATATAAGCATAAACAAATGTCATGGCTCCTCCCACGATTAGTACCTGTTGATTAATGGAATACATAGTGGCAACCAGCTTGAATTAATATTCTGAGCATGATCTCAGACCCAAACTGGTTCAAGTCTCAGCTCTACCACTTAAAGCCCTGTGACCATGGGCAACTTTATGCCTTAACATTCTCACCTGAAAATGGGAATATGATAATACCTATCTTATGTTATTGTGAATCATTATTAAATGACAGTGTGCAGGGAACATTTGAAAAAATGCCTGGCATACTGTAACTATGAAAGTGATTATTTTTTATTATTTCTAAATTAAAGCATAAAATAGTTGTAGAGACATAATATTTGTTCATTCAATGGATAGTATATGAATAATTTTTAGACCTGTTTTACCTTCCTGCACTTCTATCTTTTAATCTGTCCCAAGAATTCCTAGTCTTGCAGAGAAGAAAATGCAAATGTTCACCTCAAATCAACATCAACATAATGATTCTTTTCTAACAGGTCCTTGTCCTGATTATAGAGCCCATTGCCTTAGACATTCATTATTACCATCAACCTGAACCAAAAGACAAACTGCACTTCAAATCCAAGTTTATTAGGATCCTCTAAACTGGACTTAGGACTCCAAATCACTGGGTGGTAGAAATTATTGATGCCTATCCAATAGTCGTTTTCCTTTGATCAGGTATGGGGCAGCAATATGCTCAATCCAAGGAAGAATCATGACTAGTTTAAGTTTGTTAGCACAATCCCATTACCTTTGCCAATCTGCTGGGTTTGTAGTGGTCATGTGATCAGTTTTAGTCAATTAAACATGAGTAAATGTCAGATGGTGGATTTTTGGGAAGCATTTCCTTTCCTGATAAAAAGAAAATAATTGGTTATGGTCCAATTGAGAAGACAGATAGCACTCTAGGTATTTCAGGCAGCATGGGTTTAATACAGGGAAGTGAATGGCCACAAAACTGCAGAGAAGTCTGGAGTACAAACGTAAAGGCACACTAACCCCAGCTCTCAGGATGGTGGCCAGCATTCAGAACCACATTCAAAGCTGCAGAAGCTGTTGGAGACCGCAACAGTCATCGCACCTGTCTGCAGACCAGAGCTGGGAATTTTCAGGCAACTCCTTGAAGCCACTACAGAATCTCATGTCTGCTCTTTTCTTCTTCCAGATCATACAGGAGAACTCGCTTTGGTGGAATCTAACCCCATCCCTCCTAGCAAGGGATTCTGGAATTCCTCGTTCCCAGGCGAAATTTCAGCTACTCTGGTAAGGGGGACACAGGAGGTAGGGGACAGTGCTGAGTTCCTGAAGACAATCTGGCATTAAGAGAGTCCTTTCTCTTCTTAGTCTTACACTTAAAAATAAAATCATAACAAGAAGCATGAAGCTGATAAAGTCATTCTTGGAACTAACTGCATGGTGAAGGAGTCATTCGCTCACTCGTTCATTCATTCTTACTCACGGAGGATGGCTTAGGCAGAACCACGGGCCTTTGAATCTCTCGGGCAGCTAACTGGCTATGCTGCTGCGCTGAGGACCACAGCAACGACTGTCATTTAAAAAAAAAAAACAACAACAACAAAAAAAAACACTTCTCTTTTTTCCTACTCTCCTTTTTTGGGGAGGGGAGTACTGGGGATTGAACTCAGGGGTACTCGACCACTGAGCCACATCCCCAGCCCTATTTTGTGTTTTCTTTGGAGACAGGGTCTCACTGAGTTGCTTAGTAAGTCTGAGGCTTAGCAAGCCTGTTGCTTTGAAAGTTGCTGAGGCTGCTTTGAACTCTTCCATTCTCCTGCCTCAGCCTCCCAAGCTGCTGGGATTACAGGTGTGCACCACAAGCCCAGTCCCTCCCTTTTCTCTCTTTCTTTCTCCCTTCCTTCTTTCCTTCCTTCCTTCCTTCCTTCCTTCCTTCCTTCCTTCCTTCCTTCCTTCCCTCCCTCCCTCTCTCTCTTTCTTTCTTTCTTTTTCTGGAATAATTCTTAGCAATAGTCGGCCTCGACACTCCCCCTCTCCTATTCGCTGTGACCACAAGTGCATTGCTGGAGTTTTCCACGGGAGCCTCCTCCACTTGGGAACCACTGCACTCTGACATCCTGAGTCCTGCCCATCATCACACTAAGCATCTTTTCTCTTAAAATTGACTTTAAAGATCAACTTTCCCAACTTTCAGTGGCACGATTACCAGGTCACTTTTTAAGCAACCTGCCTTTTTTCTCTGTAGTCAGTCACTGAATCTTGTTGACCTGTCTTTGTCTGGCAGAATGGACTACAAGTAGTATAGACTTGGTTTCTAAGTCTGAGCTCAGTCACTAGCTCACTGTGCAACCTGGAGCAAGATACTTACTCTCTTTGAGCTTCTGTTTTCTTCTCTGTGAAATGGGGATAAAATACATACAATTTTATGCATGAAAAGGTTGGCATTTGAAACCAAATGAGAAAAATGAATAGTTCACTAAATAGTTTTTGGACAACTAAATAGACATATGAATAAATAAATGTATATCCTTATCTCACTCCAAACACCAAATAAATTACAGAATAGAGCAAAGTTTAAATGTGAAATATGAAACTGTTAAAGAACTCGAAGAATCGTTATCTTGAAATTAGGGAAACCTGTGTGTGTGTGTGTGTGTGTGTGTGTGTGTCTTATTGGTGCCTTATAATGATCCATAATACTGGGATTCAGAATTATACCATGTCCATACAAGTACATAATTCAATCAATCTCATTCTCCATAGGGAAGACTTTGGAAATATAATATCATATGAAACCCAGCTCTTATAAAGGAGTTGACTGATAAGTTTGGTTATGGGAAAAGTTAAAACTAAATAATAGGGCTGGGGATACAGTTCATTCATAGAGCTCCTGCCTGACATTCATGAGGCCCTGGGTTTGATCTCCAGCCCTATAAAAAAACCCAGAACAAAAAAGTCCTCCTAAATGATAAGGAAAAGAAAAGAGTGAGAGAGACAGAGAGACAGAGAGAGAGAAAGACAGAGAGAGAGAGAGAGAGAGAGAGAGAGAGAGAGAGAGAGAGAGAGAGAGAGAGAAATACATAGATTGGGGGATGAGAAAGTCAACCAACTGGGAAAACCATTCACAATACATATGTCACCCAATGGTGCAAATTTCTATAACATGTGAAGGGCTCTTCAACAAGGAAAAAGATTGTTGCACAGGAAACTTGATAAAGTCCATTTGCATAGACAACAATAGAAAAAACATAAATAGGGTTATGGATGTAACTCAGTAGTAAGAGCACATGCCCAACATAAGCCAGGCTCTGAATTCCATCCCCAGCACAGCAAAACAACAACAAAACAAACAAAAAACCATAAAATGTACAATAAACAAATGAAGAGATGTTCAACCTCGCTTATAATCCAAGGAAAACAAATGAACAAAAACAATGACACAGTGACAAAGGTTTTTAGAAGATCGGTGACAGTCAGTGTTGGTCAGAAAATAGGTACTTTATACGCGGTTGTTGGGATTGGAAACTGGAACATTCTTTTTGGAGAGACTTAGGTAATATCTACTATTCCAAAATAGGCATACTCTTTGACCTTAGGAGAAATGTATCTTGTACATCTAATTACATATATTCAAATATCTTTGTTCCAGGATGTTTTCATTTTGTTTTGTTTGTTTGTTTGTTTGTTTTGGTGCCAGAGATTGAACACAGGGCTTTCTACCACTGAGCTACATCCTCAGCCCTTTTTATTTTTTTATTTTGAGACAGAATCTTGGTAAGTTGAACTAGCAATGCTTCTGCCCTAGGTATGTGCCACTGTGCCTGGTTCTGGGATGCTTATAGCAACAAAATATGTAAGAGGAAAAGTGAGAAATAGTCCCTGTATTCATCTATTGGAGAATTGTTAATTAGGGAAAACCCACTGGAATGTTTTATAAAGATAATAAAAAATGATCCAATGACTGAGTGCGGTGGCACATGCCTGGAATCCCAGCAGCTGCAGAGGCTGAAACAGGAGGATCTCAAGTTCAAAACCAGCCTCAGCAATGGTGAGGCGCGAAGCAACTCAGCAAGACCCTGTCTCTAAACAAAATACAAAATAGGGCTGGGGATGTGGCTCAGTGATCGAGTGCCCTGAGTTCAATCCCCAGTACACCCCAAAAAGATCCAATAAACGTATATGTACCAAAATGGAAAGAAATACTTAAGAAATAATTTTAAGAGGTTAGTAGTAACATCATAAGTAGAGGTTAAGAAGTCATGAAAGTTAATATGTACATGCAAGCATCTGGAAGTGGATATACCACACTCACCCTGATGATCACACTTGAAGGGTGAGATTCCCAGAGACTCAAATTATCTATTTTACATATCTCTATATCTATCTATCTATCATCCATCCATCTATTTATGTATCTATCATCTATCATCTTGTTATCATCTATCTGGTTTTTTGTTTTTGGGGGTTTTTTTGGTGCTGAGGATTGAACCCAGAGTCTCCCATAAGGCTAAGCACACGCTCTACCACTGAGCTACACACACTCTTGACCCCAATAAAGGTTTATATAGTTGTTAATAGGTAGATTTAGCTTTTTGATAATAAGGAGGAATTTTTTCTTAGAAATGGATTTTGCACATATTTTATGAAATATTTTGTAAAGCATCTTGCACAGAGTCAGGTCTATAGGCTGTACTCAATAAATACTCATTTCCATTCACTCCGTCGTCTTCCTCTCCAGGGCTCAGCCTGGGTTACTTTTGACACTCTTCTAGTTGTTCTTTCCCTCCTCCCTCTCGCGCTCTCCTGTCACCTTCACTTCCATGACTCTACCCACTACTCCCCATGCTGGCCTTCTCCCTCCTTTCAGGACAGAGCTTTCTGTTTCTTTTCCTTCATCCTCTGCCTCCTACCTCCCATTGTGAAAATGTTGATGTTCCCTATCTTTCCGTCCTTGCTTCCCCCCTCTTATGATCTTCATTTTCCTTGGTTGAAAAAGCATCCACAGCCCCACTCCTGGGACTCTCATCTGTCAGAAGCTGTGTGAGTCCCACACCGGCTCCCGGGTGCCCCCTGGACATCTTCATCTGACAATTCTGCAGCACTGCAAACTCAGACTGTGCAACTGCAGCTCATTATTTTGATTCTCAAACCTGCTCCTGCTGCAGGTTCCCTGACCTGATGATTGGCACCAGCCTTTACTCCATAGAAAGCTCAGCCAAGCTTGAGTCCTCCCCTGACATGTAACCAGACACCAAGCTCTCCTGGGAGATTTCCTTTATAACCTTGGGGGTAGGGAAGCCTCTCTAACTGTGATTTCCAAATTCAGAAGCCATAAGAGAAAAAAATTAATAAATTCAGCAACATGGAAACAAAAATGTCCATTGTGGAACAAACCCAAACTAAACCAAAGTGAAACAAGCAAGCAGGTAAGCAAACAAAATGAAACTGCATTAGCAAACTGCTCACTGGGAAAAGCCAGTTTCCACTTATACCCCAGAAATGTCTCCAATCACACGCAGACTGGAAACAACATCTGGAAACAGATTACATTAGTTAACTTCTTACAGATTGTTTTGTTTTTTGTTTCTTTTTTTTTTTTTTTTTTTTTTTTTGGTACCAGGGTTGAACACAAGGGCCTTAACCACTAGGTCACATCTCCAATCCTTTTTATATTGTATTTAGAGACAGCGTTGCACTGAGTTGCTTAGGGCCTCACTAAGTTACTGAGGCTGGCTTTGAACTCAATCCTCCTGCCTCAGCCTCTCAAGTGGCTGGGATTACAGGTGTGCACCACTATACCTGGCTTTTCTACCTTCTTGAGAGTATGGCACATATGTGTGGTATTTGTTTTTAGCATTCTTGCCTTCTATTGTAAGTGTCATCTCTGGATCTCTTAATTTTTTCCCCTGCATGTTTAAAATATATTCATTTTTTTTTTATATAACTATGTGCCACTGCATGTTTTAGATCATGTTTTCTTACCTAGTTGTTTTGTTTGTTTGCATTGTGAATTTTGTTCTGGGATTCAGTAAAATTACCTGAAAATATTTGAAGCTCTTGCAGCTTGGTTTTAAGCTTTATTTGACACGTCCAGAGCCACCTTGGATCTTGGGCTCACTTTGCCACCCTCTTGAGGAAATACCCTTCTGCGGACTCTACTTAGTGTCCTCTGTGTTAGGAAGTCTTTCCATTCTGATTAGTGGAAGCACGACCTGTTCCTGACCCTGAGCTCTGGGATTTAGACTGATCCTTTTCAGTAGTCTTTGCTAGACCTTGGGGAGTTTCTGCGCCTGCCTTCCCTGCTCAGCTCCCAGCTGAAGACTAGAGGAGAACTCTCTGGAGCTTCCTCTCCGTGTACCTCCCTTCCTGAACTCTACCCCCATGAATTCTAGCCGTGTCCTCTGACGACTCCTTGGCTGTTGGAATCCCTCTCCACATCTTACAGCCTGAAAATTCTCCTCAGGTGGTAAACTGTAGGAAAGTCACAGAGCTCACTTCATTTGTTTCCTGTCTCTGCGTCAGTTGTTTTCAATGTCTTAATACCACTGTCTCAGGTATTTTGTTCATATTTTTTTTAGGCAGGAGGATAAATCTGTCCCTGTTATTCCTTGTGTGGAAGCAGAAGTCCTCCGTTGCTTCTTTGGGGGTGTCCTAAAGGCATAGGACTATTCTGTGAAAACTGGGGACACAAAAGTGGGAGGCAGTACATCCCAGAGGTGTGTGCCTGTGTGGAATTGATAGCTGTGTCATCGTGACTGAGCTCAGAACGCTCAGATATCTGGTTAAGTTATTTCTGGGTGTGTTTGTGAGAGTGTTCCATAAGAGGTTAGCATTTGACAAGATGGTATTGCCCTCCCTCATGTGGGTAGGCATGGCCTAATCCGTTGAGGGACTAAATGGAACAGAAAGGTAGAGAAAGGGAGGATTTCCTCTCTCTCTGCTTGACAGTTTGAATTGGACATTGACCTTCTGTCCTTGGTGCTCCTGGTTCTCAAGCCTTCAGACCCAGACTGCACTCTATACCCCTGGCTGTCTCTCTCTCCATCCCTCAGATCTTTGAATGATACCACTGGTTTTCCTGGATCCCTCATTTTACAGATGGTAGATCACAGGACTTCTCAGCCTCCATCTTTGCATAAACCAATACCTTGTCATTAACCTCTGTGTGTGGCAGGTGTGGTGGCACACACCAGTAATCCTAGCAACTCAGGAGTCTGATGCAGGAGGATTGCAAATTTGAGGCCAGTCTCAGCAACTCAGCAAGGCTCTAAGCAACTTAGCAAGATCCTGTCTCAAAATAAAAAATAAAAAGGGCTGGAAATGTGGCTCAGGGATTAAGTGCCCCTGGGTTCAATCTCTGGTATCAAAAAAAAAAAAAAAAAAAAAATCAACAATTCAAATGAAAACTAGGCAAAAATATAAGCAAAGAGTTCATAGGAAAGAAAACAAATAACTCATAAATATATAAGAAAATTCTCAAGCATATTCATAATAAGGAGAATGCAATTGGAAACTACAAAATGACTTTTTTTTTTTTTTAACTGGTGATTGAACCCAGGGGCCCTTTACCACTGAGATAAATCTCTAACCCTTTTTATTTTAAGACAGGATCTCTGGGGGGAAGGGAAAATATAACAGAATGAATCAAACAACATTACCCTATGTAAATTTATGATTACACAAATGGTATGCCTTTACGTCATGTACAAACAGAGAAACAACATGTATTCCATTTGTTTACAATAAAAAAAAAAATTGTCAAAAGAAAAAAAGATCTCCCTAAGTTGCTGAGGACCTCCCTAATTGCAGAGAAGGGCCTCAAACTTGTGATCTTCCTCCCTCAACCTCCCAAACCATTGGGATTACAAACGTGCACTGTCTCGCCTGGCTTAAAATGACATTTTTAAACCATCATCAGACTGTCAGTAATCCAAAATCTGATAACGCAGTCTATTGGTGACTCAGGAAACAGACACTCTCATATATCGCTAGTGCTTATATAAATTGGTTCAATCTCTATGGAGGGCAAGTTGGTAATTCTATAAAAATCACCAACACATGTAAGGATCTGGGTTCAAACCCCAGTGTATCTGTGCACATGCACGCATGAGTGTGCACGAGCGCGCGCGCGCGCACACACACACACACACACACACACACACACACAGATACAGTATTAAGTGGGTGGGGAGAAGAGAGAGAGAAAAAAATGAAAGGTGTAATAGCCATTTGTGTTCATGCACAAAGAAACTGGGTAAGCACACCAACGAATAATACCAAAGGTTACTGCTGGGCCTGGGGGACTGGGGTAGGAATGAGGCTTTCTACTGAAAATCTTTTTATATCTTTTTATTTTTAACCATGAGAAGGCATTTTCTATTAAAATTTAAGTTAAAAATGTTTCTGGGCCATCTCCTCCTCTACACCCCACCACCACTGCCTTAGACTCTCATTAATTCTTGCCCAGTTTTAAAAGAGACCCTGGCTGTGCGTTCTGCTCCTGTTCAGCTCAGATCCCTTTAAGTGGACCTGGGGGCTCCTGCAAGTTCCCGCAGGATGACACGAAGAGAGCCAGGTGTGGTGGTGCACACCTGTAATCCCAGTGACTCAGGAGGCAGAGGCAGGAAGATCGCCAAGTTGAGGACTGTCTGGGCAACTTAGTGAGGCCCCGTCTCAAAAAAAAAAAAAAAAGAAAAGAAAATGGCTGGAGATATATCTTGGAGGTAGAGAACCCCTGAGTCCAATTCCCAGTAACACACACACACACACACACACACACACGCGCGCGACATGAAGAGCCCATGGGCATCCACCCTGCTCTGGGCTTAGCTACTCAATAGGATTTGCTAGCTCCACCAGCCGGTGCTTTTGGTTTTCCTCTTACTCTACGACCACCTTCCCCTTTTGGCCTCCACTCCTTGGCAACCTCCTTCCACCAGCCCTTGGGACGGATGATCCGGTCCAGAGCTGCTGGCTCTGACCCAGAGCACTTCCTCAGACGAGCTGGGCTGTTGGGACACTGTCCTCGGTGCTTGCATGAGCGCTGGGGTTCTGCCCGACTGACAGGATGGGGCATGGTCACCAGGCTGAGCCCCGTTCCCGTCGCCACATCACCACCACGGGCTGTTCACCAAACACAGCCCCCACCCCATCACTCCTCTGGCTCTTCGTTTGTCCCCAGGACTGAGAATGAGGCCCAGAGTGTCTTATCACTGGCACGCAAGGCTCATGCCCAAAGTGCTCGCGCGTCTTCACTATGCCTGCCATGCTCCAGTCACACGGGCAAAATTCTCCACGACTGTCCATTCACTGCTCATGCTGTTCCCTCTCCTGGGATGGCCTTCTTCCTCTACAAAGCCTCATTGGTGACTCTAGTACCTTCTTATATGCATGTGTGCTAGGATTTGCACATGCGTGCACGTGTTCCCTGTGTGTGCATGCGTTCACTTACGGCTGTAAATGTAAACAAGCGTGCTCACTCACACTGTGTTCTAGCTACACTTATAACTGTCTCTTGCTTTATTTTGAGCTCCAGGAGGGCAAGAACCCTAAACTTAGATAACTACGAGGGACAGAAATGCATTTGAAATTTGTTTAAATCAAAGGGTTTGATTTAAGGGCTGAGTATTACAACGGGCCCAGGCTGGGTCTGATGCCACTCCTGGATGAATCCCTTACGGCAGAATGTCAGAGCAGCTTCCGCGGTGACCACAAAAAAGCCAATGGGAGCAGGGAGTGGGGAGAGGAAGTTCCCAGAAGAGGGGAGGGCTGTGAGCTGTGGCTTCCAGGCAGATGAACTAATGCATGTCCACTACCTGCCACCTGGCCTGGGCTCTGACCAAGTCTGTCTCCTCCCTGCTCTAATCTCACCCATGACTCATTCCAACTTTTTCCTTAGTCAGACAGCTCCCCATTTTCAAGCCCTCTCCCTCTTCCCCTTATCTGTGCAGTAAGTCTGTTGTTTTGCCTGCCCAGAATCCCTTGCTGCTCCACCCTCTTTTTTTCCCTTGAGGAACTAACTGCCAATCACACATCTCCCACCCCCAGGGTGGGCCCATGGTGAAGGTAAGCCAATCAGTTCTCTGCCTGAGAATTAATCTCCTGAGGGGAGACACACCCAGGGCCCCAGAGCTGCCATGTCCTTGGCCGCCTTCTAGAGACCTCCTGAGTTCTTACTCAGTCATTATCTCTGTTTCCTGAGCTTCCTTTAGGAGATGGTTCTTCTGAAGTGGTCACATCTGGTTGAGTCCCCCATACGTCCTGCCTTCTAGTCTTTTGTTGAGACCTTTAGTGTTTGTGACTTTCTGACTTGGGTATCACACATTGAGTATATGTGCCCAGTAAATTCCATTATTCCCTGCTCAAATTAGAATTGTACTTTGTAGCTTGTCATACAAACTTCCCGCCCCAACCCTGGGGGTGAGCTGCCTGCACCCTTCCAGCCTTGGCCAAGCCCACTCCTATCGCTGCTGGGCTAGGTGGTAGAGAGGCCCGATTGAACTGTGCTCTGCTTACCTCTGTCCCTGCACATTTGTCTTGCCTCTCAGCCTTACCACTAGGGGAGTTTGAGCACCATAACTTTTATTCCAAGCACCTTGTGGAGAGCTGAGGCCGACCAAGCCATTCATTAATATGCATAGAGAAACTTCCATATCCCTAACTCTGTCGAGGCTGGCTGCCACCATGTTGGCAACCAGAGAACCTCTACTTTTCTCAGGGTAAGTCAGAGAGACAAACATCTGCATGGGACAGTCCCTGTCCAGAAACTGTGGCAGACTTCCTGTTTGTTCGGTTCCAGACCCTCAGTTGGGCAGCAGGGACCTCCCCAGCTGTATTAGTTTGCTGGGACTACAGTAACAGAGCACCACAAACAGGGTGGTTGAGCCATCAGAAATGTATCTATGGCCTCACAGTTCTGGAGGCAAGAAGCTTGAGACCAAGGAGTCAGCACGGGCGGTTCCTCAGGGCTGTCTCTGTGTCTAAATTTCCCTTTTTTATAAGGACAAAGTCATGTTACATTGGGCCCCACACTAATGACCTCATTTTAACTTGATCATTTGCAAAGACCCTATTTCCAAAGTAGATCATATTTGCAGATACTGGGTGATGCGGGGCTTCAACATTTTTGGTGGGCACAATTCAATCCACCACACTGGCATGCTCCACTTACCCGTCTGCTCCCTGGCATGCTACTGTGTCCCTCCTAAATCACAACTAAAGGACCCCCTACCCCATGCCTGGGTCCCCTTCTCCCTGCCTCCCATGCTGAAACCCAACCAGGCCCACCCTTCAGACCCAATGCCCCCTCCTCTTCCCTCTGGCTCCCGCTTCCTGCCAGCTGTGACCTCTGCCTGCTTCACCCCCCTTGTTGCTTTTTGCTCAGATCCCTCTTTTAGTGTTTGTTATTGTCTGTCTGGCATGTTATTTGTCTTAGTATCTTCATTCAACGTTAGTCAATGTTTATTGAGTACTTTCTGCATTTCAGGCACTCTGGCTGGCCCTGGAAATCCAAAAGTCAAACAGAACACTGACCCTCCCAAGTCCCCACATGGAGCAATGTTTGTGAACAGCAGTTACACTGGAATTCAGCATGAACCAGCTGACACATATGCAAAGGAGAGGGAGAACGTGAGTCCATTAATTAATTGCATCTGGGGGTGCAGTGAGCATCTTACTTCCTGGATGGTGTTACAAGCTGTAAGGTAATGATGTAAATACAGGATCCAGCAGCCCTGGTTTTGAACCCCGTCCTACCAGTTACGTGTAACCAGCTGTGCCAGCCCCACTTACTTTATCTTTAAAATGGGGTGGTAACAGTAGCAACCTTATAGAACTGCTCAGAGCCTTCGGGGAGTAATGGATATAAAATGCTTAGCATGGTATCTGGTACTTAGTAGGTCCCCAATAAGCATGACTTATCATGATGCTCAATCTTGAAGGTCAGGCATCTTGGGAGGGTGGGGTAGGGAAGGAAGAACATTGAAGCAGCTGGAATAGCACGTTCCAGGGCATCCCCGGCAGGTGGGGTGGGTGGGGTACACATGGAGAAGAGATGGAAGAGGGCAGGGGAAGGTGGAGAAGCCGTCTCCCTTGATGCTAGGGTGGAGTCTTTCTCACCTCACTTCTTCAACCCTGGAGCATGCTCATAGTCCCTCAATCAGTGTTTATTAAAATGAATCCACGGTTGGGTCCAATTACCTCCAGGGTCACACTCGCCCTTAAGCTGGGAAAATGTCAGCCAGTAAAATCCTCAACAAGCTTAAGCCACAGAGAGAAGCAAGACAGAGCTGCACAAGGCCTTAGAGGCCTGCAGGAGAAAGTAGGTGAGGCTTCAGTTGGGCCATGGGGTCTTCTGGCTGCCCAGACCCAATTGCTGGCCTCATGTTCCTGTTCCTCCTCTTACAGCCCTCAGGGATCCAAGCAGTGGCACTGAGGACCAACTGTGCCCAGGGACCCTCTTCCTGAGTCCTGACTCCAGCTTCCAGCTGGGTCAGCTGAAGACACCTGTGTGCTCCTCCTGCATTTTCCCAGGGAGGAGAAGCCTCAGGGGCTGCCTCTGATGGCCTGGGAATCTGTCTCCTGGTTTGCAGACTTCTCTCTCCTTTTCCTCTTTCTCAGGACTCTTAGGTCCCATTTAGCCAAGATAGGTGAGTCAAAAGTCCCCACGGACCTGCAACAAGCAGCAATTATCATCTGAGTCATGTGCCCAACACCCCTCTCAGCCCAGGTCTCACCCTGCAAAGCCTAAACTGGTTTCCAACCACACCCCTTCCAGCAGGACAGAACTCGTCTTGCCAAGGTCACAGGGCAAGCCAGAGGTTACGGAGCAGGCTCTTCGCCAGCTAGGAAGGCCCTGGATCACCCTGCTGGGGCCCTGCCCTGGGTGGCCTATTGGCATTTGCTTGAGAGGGTTGTTCCAGAACTCAGATTAAATATAGACCAGACTTCAATTCAACCTTGGCCTCAGAAAAAGGGATTTTTCCCAGGAAAATCTTGCCAGATAGTGTTTTCTGATTTTTTTTAAAAAAATATTTATTTATTTAATTTACTCAGCAGGGCACACAACACATTTGCAGAACATACTGGGTCATAACCAACACTATATTGACACTTACATGCCGGCATTTTCCTCAGTACAGTACTGAAGGGCAGCTCTGTCCCTGACCATAGTGATCTGGTTGCCTGCTCTGTTACTAATTGTGGTTTTCTCTACCACAACCAGATCATCCAAATGCTGATCCAGAAACAATACAGGAGGAAAGCAATCTCTTTAAGACAGAGAAGGTGAATTCTGGTCTTCCCTGGGCCAACTGATCAGCTCTGAGACCTTGAGCAAATCACAGAGCTTAATAGAATTTTCACCAAGTAGACTTCATGTTCTAGCTGATGACCCCCCTTGGGTGTGAGGGTCATGAGACAATGTGTGGAAGAGATTCCGTGGATGCTAGGAACTGTCCAAATGGAAGTTTGGCCATTAAGACCTTGAACTTTCTCCCACAAGTCTCCCTGGCTAAGGCTGGGAGGAGCCTTTCACACTAGAATGGGACAGTTGGACTGTGGAAGCCAGGGGACCCCCAGTCAGGGGCCATCTCCAGTGGGTGGGCTTTGTGTATTGGTTGGGGACAAGTGGAGTTTTGAAGTCAGCTGGATTCTTCTCACAATTCTGCTCCTTAGTAGTGACAATTCAGAAATTTGTTTTGTCACCTGTAGCACGGGCATAAGGATGCCCACTGTGGGGCAGGTGGCAGTGCCTAGTGGGGCCTGGCAAATATTTTCTCCTCCTTCCCCCTCAGTCGGAGTTGTTTTCAGCTCAGGAGGTGCATTAACCACCTGCTCCCAAATCCTCTCTCATTGGTTGCACATTTATTGAGGAAGGACCTATTATGCATTGGTCACTGAAGTAGAGATTAGGAGTTTGGACACAGATAAGACTTTAGGATCCCTACACATAGGCACTTTTGGCTAAGCCAGTGAGGAGACCAGTGGGGACTGGGGAAGATCGAGAACCCTGGAGTCACCCAGAGCGGGCCTTTGATTCTGGGTCTGCTGTGTGTCCTCACCATGAAATCTTAACCTTTCAGATCCTCAGATGTTTCATCAATAATATGAAGATTAATCATAGTCCCCTTCCAATTTCATTGTGAAAGTCAGGCAGTGAAGAGCCGGCACATAGTAGGTGCACAGTTATGGTAAGAAAGGAGGCCTGTGGCCAACACTCGTGGTGAGCGAGGTGGATGGGAGTCCTCCTGCCTCTTGACTCAACTCATCTCACTGCCACCCCATTTTCTTCTCTCTCTTGCCTCTTTCTTTTTCTGCCTCTTGGCTTCTCTCTTCCTTTTCCTCTAACCAGGTGGGATATGTCTACCCTCTATTCAGTTAACGGTCGTACCATGCAACTGACAAACACTTATTCTGAATAGCTATTATGTCCTGCTCTCAATTTTAAAAACACATGACTAGAATTTTACACTCAAGTTTCCTGTGTGTGTGTCTCATTTATCCTGCCACAGATTAGTACCCAAGGATGGACCACCATAGCACCCTAGGGCAGATTCAGACTTGACTATCTAGACTTAGCGCTTATTTTGCAGCATGCAGAGTGTGTAGAGCTGTGTGTGCTGGAGGTTCCCCTTGCCTCTAATGCTGCTGCCTGCTTGGTCTTCAGTGTCTTCTGGGGATGGTATCAGTCAGAGAGTAGGGACAGAGTTGCTGAGCAGCATGAAGGTCAGAGACTTGGGTCCCAGGAGCTCTGACCACCTCAGTGTCTCCCCTCTAGGCCTCTGCCTTTCTGACCCAGGAGTGAGGGACTCAACAGTGCCTGGGCTGGTTCCCATCTGAGGGCCCACCAGACCATTGTCTCTGACCTTGGGACTGAAAGCTGGGTCCCACTTGCTAGGGGCTCTGTATGGAGTATGGGCATTCCAAAGTGGACCTACCAAGGGGGGGTCTCAATTCATGTCATTCATCCCTCATCCCTACCCCATGGTCTCAAAGATACCACCCACTCCCACCAGCAAGGCCTCTGTGATCCTGAACATTAACCACCCCCTACCCAGTCCAGATTTCTGTGGAAGAGGGAAACAGCCATGCTTGCTCACTGGGAAATCATGAGGCAGCCTTACTACAGCCCTCAGATCCCCCGTAACCATCCGGACTACATGGATCCTGGTACCTGTGCTACAGGTTCAAACCCAAGGGCTGGGCTGAAAATTGTTAAGCATAAGAAATCCCCTAAAGTTGGTAGCTGGTTCCTGAGGTCCTGGCTGGACAGATAGAACTTTGCTCCTATAACGTTTAAACTGTTAATCCTTCTTAAAAAAAAAAAAAAAATGCTCCCTTTTATTTTCTCCCTTGTTGAATTGACTGCAAATACAAATTTGATCATCCTGGGAAATGACAACATCCCAGGCCTTAGGAGTTAGATTATCAGTTGGAGACTCCCAGACAAATCCTTCCCTAATTGATAAAGCAGATCTATTTCTAGAAAGTTCTCAGTCTTGTTGTGCTATATGCACAGGCACAAAGAGAAGGGGACTCTGCTTATAATTCTGACTTTTTTAGCACTGTGGCAAGTTAGGCTCTGAATTTGATTTCTTTTCCTTTTAAAGAAAATCTATTTATTTATTTATTTATTTATTTATTTATTTATTTTTGCAATACTGGGGATTGAACCCAGGACCTCACATGTGCTAAACAAGTACTCTACGCTTGACCTACATCCCCAGCCCTGGAGCTTGATTTTGTCAATAGCTGAAACCACAAAGTAGGGCTTCATCCCTCCAACTCTAGCAGGAGGCAGAACCTTGAAAGAAGTTCTGAAAATGGCACAAGGTCAGCAAGTCTCCTCTGTGGAGTTGATGTTGTCTTTGTATTTCTTTGGGAGCCAGATGGGTCCCCACGCCTGTTTGGAGCAGATCTTGCCCTGGAGGTAGGAGCCTCTGGGGCTGGCACTGTAGGTAGGTCTACATGCAAGGAACCCCGTTCCAGGTTGACCTGCTGCTGTTCGTCCTCCTCCCCCTGAGCCTAAGTCCATTTCTCAGGATGTAAGTTGCCGCATTGCACCCTAACCTTCTCACTCAAAGCACCAGGAGAGTAAATTGGGAGGTCTCATAGTGGGCCCTGCATGCCAAGCCCTCCTCTTGGCTCCGCTCTATCATGTAGAGTCTATATGATCTCATGTTATCCAGCGGACATCTGATGCTGTAAGAGCTATGGCTCTCCTGTGTAGACACGAAAGGGCACACTTCTGAGACGCCGGGGATCTGTCTGACCCCACAGTGCATGCTCTTTCCATGCCCAGTGCTACCTTCCTAGTTGCACTCTTCCCCAGAAGTCAAGGGCTTTCAATAAAATCTGTTCCCTTTCCTTCCTTGGGTTCTTGGAACCCCAGCCCACCCTCTGGGACGTTCGTCAGGACAGAGTTCCTGTCCAACTGCACCCATACCTGTCAGTGCATTAGAAATCTCCACCAGCTTGACCCAGAGAGAAGGGCCAGGACAAGCAGACTGGCTAGTCCGCCTCGAAGGCCAGTGGAGGCTACAGGGTGACCTTGATTGCCATCCTATAGGGAGAATCAGTTGTCATTCCCCACCCACTGTGCTAACCCAGAAGGGAGGTTAATTTCCTTGGCGATTCTGACCTTGTTCTTTTCTGCCAAAGGCACACATTTACCCAAAGCAGAAGGAACTTGTGCGGTGAGGACTACCGAAAGTGAGGCTGGCCCTCCTCTTTCCACGGAAGAAAAAAGAGGTATCTCATGTTTAGCTCCAGTCCTTGTAATTAAAAGGAGGGTTGCACTCTTATTAGCTCGCTGGCTGTGGGACCTCGGGCAGGTGATTCAAGCTCTCCAAACTTGAGCATGCAGTTTGCATGGTTGTAAAGTAAAGAGGGTGGAGCCTAACTTATGGCTCAAGGAGGCCTCAGGTGGAAAGCAGCACCTTCTCCAGTACAACGGCATCTCGCATGATCATTGTCCGCCCCACCACCTCCCGGCCGCCCCGCGCCCCGCCCTGCTCTGCTGCCCCACTGCACACTTCTCGAGATTTCCAAGCTTTCCGGGGTCCCGCACAGGCTGAGTTGGCCCTGCCCTCCTTCTCTCGCTGTCTCCTGGCTCTTTTCGAGGGCGTTTCTCTTGCTCCTGGCTGCGCAGTGGGCTCCTGCTCGCGGAGTCCTGTGGCTTCTGCCAGCGCCACGCCCCAACCAGCCCAGTCCTCGGAGCGTTCCTGCTCCCTGCGGCCGCGGTCGGTCGGGTGTGTCCGGGTGGGAGGGAGGGAGCGGGGAGCGGCAGCTGTGCCTTTGTCAGCCAGTAATGACGCCAGCGAGGCCAGGGCCCGGGCCTCCCAGGGCCAAGGACAGGAAACAGGTGGACCTCGCCGACGCCCAGACGGGGCGGACGGGGGAGGCGCGCGCGGGCGCTTGGAGGCGCTGCGGGGAACGAGCAGGGGACCCGCTCGCCTCTGACGGGCCGCTGAGCAGTGCGGAGTCTCTCCGCTGCCTGCCGTTGCGTTGGGGAGAGACAATCCCCCTTTCACCACCATCTGCCTCTCTAGTCCCCTCTGTTAGGGTGCTAGGGTATTGGACAAGCTGCGGTGGCAAGAAAACCCCAGAGACAACAGTGTAAAAAGTCGAATTTTAATCTCTCTCACACACAACACAGTCTGCCGCTGGGCAGCCTCGTGGCTCTGCCTCCTGAGGTTATTCTGGAATACAGTTTTCTTCCACCCACAAATATGTCCTGAACAGCTCTGGCCAGAACCCAGGGGCTCACTACACCTGCATAGGAAAAAATTTCTATCAAGGTCTACCTGAAAGTTGGCATGGTCTTCATAAGACAGCAAGTCACCACAGGAGTACTGGAAATACCTGTGATCTGGGCTCCAACAGTTATGTTCTTATCACCTTTAGATTTTGTAGATATCGTGAAGTCTTGTTTATGCCCACTCTTACTTTGAAAGTAGGGTAGTTATCAGATGTTGCTAGATTGTTTTTAATGCATCAATAAGGAAGTGTGTGTGTGTGTGTGTGTGTGTGTAATTAGATCATAATTATTTAATATTTTGATATTTCAGTATGGTTGTTTTCCTCTGTACTCTTATAGTTTTGCTCCATGAATTTAAGAACAGTATTCTAAGAGGGGGCCCTAGACTTCACAAGACAACCAAAGGGGTCCATGAAAAAGCCAAGAAACCCTGCCCTGTGTGTTGCACCAGTGACTGAACCTGACCATGAGGACATGTTGACATTCCAGGAGGGGAGCAGAGTGCAGGTGCAAGGTGAACAAATTCCCTTTATGCTAGTGGTGTGGAACTTGCATACTTCACTTTTGTTAGGGTCTACTGCTTGAACTTAGTCACATGGCTACACACAGTTGCAGGGGAGTCTGGGAAATATGGTCTTTACCTGGGCAGAAAGGTACTCAGCAAAATTATTATTATTATTATTATTTTGAGGGAGGAGGGTACTGGAGATTGAACTGAGGGGCACTCAACCACTGAGCTGCATCCTCAGTCCTATTTTGTATTTTATTTAGAGACAGGGTTTCTCTGTGTTGCTTACTTCCTCCATTTTTGCTGAGGCTGGCTTTGAACTTGTGATCCTCCTGCCTCCTGGGATTACAGGCGTGTGCCACTGCACCCAACACAGCAAAATTCTTATAGAAGGGGAAAAATGATCTGATGATTTGGGCACCAACTAGCAGTCTGCCACAATTCAACAATTCTACTGTGCCACCAAGACCCACAATCCTTGAACTCATCTCTTCTTTTTACTGTCCCTTCCAACACCTCATAGCTTTACCTCTCACCCTGTTAGAATCCACAACTCGGCTCTTGGCAGTCTCCTCCTAGGTCTCAACACGCCTGCAAGGCCTCACCCTCTTTCCTGTGTTCTGGATCCCAGCCCCACTCACACACTCAAGCCCATCTCCTCAGCCTGTCATTTATCTCTCTCCTATGTCATCAATACCCCTTTATCGAATCATTCCATCAACATGGAGACATGCTGGTATCCCTCCCTCACCAGAAACCTCTTGCCTAGCATGGTGGTGCACGCTTGTAATCCCTGTGGCTCCGGAGGCTAAGGCAGGAGGATTGTGAATTCAAAGCCAGCCTTAGCAATTTAGCAAGGCCCTAAGCAACTCAGTGAGACCTTGTCTCTAAATAAGACAAAAAAGGGTGGTTCAGTGTTTACACAGCCCTGGGTTCAATCCCTGGTACCCCCTGCCCACAAAAAAAAAAAAAAAAAAAGAAAAGAAATCTTCTCTTGACCTAGCTTCCCTCACCAGCTCTTGTCCCCTTCTTTGTGCCCGTTTGGCAAAACTCCGCAGAAGAACTGTCCATCCCAGCTGCCTGGAGCTCTTCTCCTCTGCTTCCCTCTTCAACCCACTCCAACCAGACTTCCACCCACATCATTCCATGGAAATTTCTACTGATAAGGTCACCAAGGCCTTCTTGCTATTGATCCAGTGATCCCTTCTCTCAGCTTCCCTGACGCATCAGCAGCGCTGACCCTGATCACGTCCTTTTCCTGGACACACTGGCTTCCCCAGTTACCAAGACACCATGGCCCACCCCCCACTCTCCCTTTCACCTTGATGGCTGCTCCTTCTCTGTTCCATCTCCCTGACCTCTGGCCAGCCCCAGAGGTCAGTCCTTGGGCCTCTTTTCCGCCTTGGGGCTGATCTCATTCTATGCCTGAACACCATCCAGGGATGGATGACTCCCCACTTCATTTCTCCAGAATCAGCCTCTCTCCGGAAGCCGGGTCTCATGATCCAGCTGCTTACTTGACCACAAGACATTTCTCAAGCTTAACATTCAAACTCAAAATCCTCATCTTCCCTGCCAAATCTTCGCCCCTGGGCATTCCTGTTTTTCTGGTGACTTGGGCCAGAATCCTCAAAGTCATCTTTACTCCGTTCTTTTCCTCACATCCCACGTCCCATCACCTTTATCTTCAAAACCACCTGGAGGTATGACAATCCTCACTTCACCATAACTACCAACCTTGTCCATACTGTCATCATTTCCCCCTGGGTTCCTCACAAAGTCTGAAACTCATCTTTCCAAGTCTATCTACTCTTGCCCTCTACAATTTATCTTCAACCTGGCAGTCAGAGGGATCCTTTAAAAATGAAAGTTGAATTGGGTCACTTTGCTCTCCACCCTCTAATGGCTCAGCTCCCATCTGAGTGAAGTCCAAATTCACCACACTGGCTCACAGAGCCTCTATCATCTGGCCTCTGTCACTCGGCTGACCCTGTCTCCTCACTCTCAGTAGGCTACCTTGCTGTTCCCTCCACTCAAGGGGAATACTCCTGCCACAGAGCCTTTGGACTTGAACTTCCTTCTCCCTGGAGGGCCTTCCCTAGACAGCCACATGGCTCACACCCTATCCTTCTTTAAGACTTGGCTCAAACATCACTTTCTCTGTGAGGCCCTGCTTTACGCGTGGACCTGATCTTCCTCTCCTGCCTTATTTTTCTCCGTAACACTTATCAGTACTGTCAAGTGATGAAATTATTTTGTTACAGTCTATTTCCCCTCTACCGTGTGCAGGCTCCTTGGGACAGGGATATTAGTCTGTTTTGTTCTCTTCTGGTTCCTGGTATAGTCACAACAATGTTTTGGTCAACAACAGACCACATACATGATAGTAGTCCCATAAGATTATAATAGAGCTGAAAAATTCTTATCACATAGTGACACTATAATCTAGTGCAATGCGTTACTCATGTGTTCATGGTGATGTTGGATTAAATAAACCTACTATGCTGCAAGTCATATAAAAATACAGCACATACAGTTATGTACGCTACACAGTACGTGAAAATAAATAATCTTGTTGCTGGTTTATACATTCACTATATATATATATATATATATATATATATATATATATATATATATAAATATTCTTTTTTTTTTTTTTTGTACCAGGGATTGAACACAGAGGCACTTAACCACTGAGTCATATCCCCAGTCATTTTGTATTTTGTCTTTTGTTTAGAGACAGGGTCTTGCTGAGTTGCTGAGGCTGGCCTTGAACTTATACCTCTTCTGCCTCAGCCTCTTGAACCACTGGGATTGTAGGCATGTGCCACCATGCTGGGACCCTTATACTACACTATTTATTGTTATTTTAGAGTGTAACCTTACTTATTAAAAACGTTGTTGTAAAACAGTATGTTGTTCCATGGCCAGCGGCGGCCTCCTGTGTCTTGTGTTTGCTATGTCTCTCTCTTTTTTAACTGTGTCACTTGATTGCATCAAGAGGCCACACTGGGTGACTGGCTCATATCATCTGGGTTTGTTAAGTGCACTCCATGATGTTTGCACAACAAGGAAACTGGCTAATGATGCATTTCTAGGACATGCACAATGGTACTTAGAATGCACCCAGTAAACATTTGCTGAATGTATGAATTGCCTATTCTTTTCTGCAGCCCCACATGGGTCCCATAAGAAGGTTTATTTTTTTCTTTTCTTCTTTCCTTTCTGCACCCTGGAAACTTTTCCCAAGCATTAAGCTAGGGCAGGACTCCAGGAGCAGGAGCATGAAATGGGAAAGCTGGTGCAGACCAAGGGCATCCTACAGTGAAGAGGAGCCTGCAGGGTCACCCAGTACGCACTTCCTGAGCACCTGCTACAGGCTCACATGTAAAAATGAATGACACCTGCCACTAAGCCTAAAAGAAGCTGAGACTACAGTAGTGGCAGATGAATCAACTAGTGAATCCAGTGTTGTGCTCTCACAGGGAAGCCCTGAATTGGAGCCCCACAAGTGTCTACCCATGGGAGGCAGCAGGGAAGGCCAATGTAGCGCAGGCATCAGGAGCGCAATTTGGGGCAAGTTACTTTCACCTCTGACACTCTCCACATTGGTAAAATGGGGCAGTGCTAACCCATTCCTTGGGCTATGGTGGGAACTGCTTGAGACCAGAGATGACTTTACTATGAAGCTGGAGAAACTTAAATATCCAGACCTCTCACTTGCTCCAATTCCTTCCAAGGCCCTAACTGTGTGCTCACTAGATCATTTTTGTTTTACAAATTCTGTGAAAGTCAGACCGTTTTGTTTGTAAAGAAATCTTAAATTGCTAAGTGTCATGCCCTACTGAACCCATGTCTGCCCGGTATGGACAGAGGTCAAGTGCTTAGTATACACCCTAGCAGAAGTAACATGGAACATGTTACTAACATGTTACTAACATGGGCTTCATAGGAGAGGTGTCATTTGAGCTGATCATTATGGACAAGTAGAAGTTCACCAGGTGCCAGACAGAGTTCAAGTGTCTCCTAGAAGTCCGCATGGGCTTTGTTAGGGACTTCAGGGGATGTTCTGGAAAAAGAGCTATCCTTTATTGATAACCTATGATACTTTAATTAGATCTGCTAGAGGTCTCACAGTCACATAAGGGGCTAGCTAGAGCTATCTCGTTTGTGACTCTGGCAAGTTCCATTTCCAACAATGGCTCCTGTTTTCCTCTGTTTCCCTAGGATGGCTTGTTCCATTTCCCCAGAGGCCTAATTCATTCTCAAGCACCAGCCCAGGGAGGGTGGGGCTCTCCCACTCATGATCCAGGCAGCCCAATTGGTGACGGCCACCCAGGGTCACAGTGCCTGCCATAGCCCAGTTCATCTAGGGCGGGGCAAAGCACTTACCCGGAAAATGCAAGCTAAACTCCCACGGAGCCACAGGACGTTCTTTTTATAAATAAAGGCTAGGATGTGACAACGTGGTGGCAGATTCTTCTGCAGTCTCATTTCCCAGCTCCCTTAACAACCCAGCTCCCCACACCCCCATTCTGAGAATCCACCCGAGAACAGCTCAGAGCACCAGTTTGCACCATCTGAAAATAAGAATGAAACCCACAGGAATTGAGCCAAACAGTGTGTATCAAATGAAAGCAGCTCTGTCTCTGGGGCCTGTGACTTCTCCCGCTTTCCCTTCCCAATTTGCACGATCAGATCTCAGGGTTGCCAGAAAAATGCTGGAGGTAGCTGCCATCCTTGGACCCTCCAAGGTGACCACATTTTGAATGAGTCAATTGCCTTTCAAGTTCACTTGGGGCATTTAGCAGATCTTGTCCATTGTGCAACATCTTGGGACAAACATGTTTTTTTTCCCTCATGTCCTACACCCTAAGCTCCAGGGGACCCAGCTGAGTGGAACGAAGAACAAAAGGAAACTGGAAATAACCAGAACTTCTCACATTTGGACAGCATCCTGCAACTTAGAATGTGCCAATGACCCCTTAAGCTCACTTTGTAGATAAGACCCTAGGTGGGTAGAGAGAGATTGGTGACCAATGAGTGGCAAAGCTGAGATTGAAACTCAGGGTTTCTGGCCCAATCCAGCTCCCTTCCATGGAACAATGCATGTGGACACAGTCCATGGGGGATGGGGCAGAGCCCATGAGGTGGCACAGTCAGACAATTGTAGGTTTAATGTGGCAATTTACTGCAGATGGGAGTTATTGCCTAGTATGTTTTTAGACTGGAGCCATGGGTTCTGGATGCCCAACCAGCCTCTCCTGGAGGACTATAGTCCTGGAGAGTGATGTCCAGACCCCACTTACCAGGGCACCAAAACCCCCTTCCTCCTGGCTGCAGCTGAGTTATGTCTGGCCCCCAAAGTACCCTTTAAAAAAAATAAATATTTTTGCTAACATTTGAAGACTAGGAGAGTTTATGTAAGAACTGGTATTTCTGGAATCTCTTAAAAAATGTGAAGATTGTACCAGGCTTGTTGTCCCTAGAGCTAGCAATGCTGCTCCCACCCCTACCCCAGTCCCCAATGAGGCTTTGCTGTGGCACTAATCTACTGTCTTTTCTGGCCTACATGAAGTCAGATGTCTGTCCCCTGAAGGTCCCCTGAAGGCACTGGGGCTTTGTTGCTGGGAAATCCTAAGTCCTTAACCTTTTAAAGGTCATGGATAGAAATCAAGGGATCCAAGAACTCAGATGGGTAGAAGGAACATCTTTATTTTCACTAACCTCCACCAAAACTGAGCATTCCTTCCATTGCGACTGTAAGCAGCAACCACAGTTCTAAGGGGAACCTGTGACTTTGTCACCAGAAATCACTGACATTTAAATATCATATTAGAGTTTTGCACATATCTCCAAATGCTGTTTATGCTCATCACTTTGAAATGGGACCATCTTTAATACTTTTGTAAAGAAGCATGGCCTGGCATGGCAGCTCATGCCTCTAATCCCAAAGAGTTGGGAGGCTGAAGCAGGAGGATAGCAACTTCAAGGCCAGCCTCAGTAACTTAGTGAGACCCTGTCTCAAAATAAACAATGAAAAGATCTGGGGATGGAGCTCAGTGGTAAAGTCCCTGGGTTCAATCCCCAGTACAAAATAAAAGACTCTCTCTCTCTCCATATATATATATATATATATATATATATATATATATATATATATATGAATTACTTTTCAATATTATTGTTTTCAATAATGGTTGGTTCCTTTGGTAATCCTAGGTATTTCACTTAATGCATTTAATCTGAGAAAAGGTCTACAGGCTCCTTGAGCCTGCCAGAGGGGTCCAAAAGCACAAAAGTGGACTCACATCTTCCAAATGTAGAAATCCCAGTCCTTGGAGAGGGAAGGCAGTTCTTGAACCTTGTGAAGCAGGGAGGCAGGAGCTGAGCTACCCTCCCCCATCGAGTCCCTCCCTGGTGGCTTCCCTCCGGGCTCCAAGCCCAGGGCAGAGTTCTCCGAGGTCTCCCAGATCCCAGAGAGCACTTAGCCTATCGAAAGGGGCCGGGGACAGGAGGCGGTGCTGCGGTTCCGCGCTTAGTGGCCGGAGCCCCGCTCCACCGTCCTGGCCTCCTCTCCAGAGCAACCCCAGCGTGAACTTGGAGGAGGAAGCCAGCGCCCAGCCCTGGCCACGCTGCCGGCGCCGCCTCCCCATCTCTCACCCGCCGGGTGTGCTGAGCGCTGACTCATCACCAGGCCCTCCCACCCCGCTTGGTGCACGCCCACGACGTGCCCTCCTTCTTGCTTCTCCACTGCTTCCTCCCAGGCTCTTCCCCGGCGCCTGCAAGCCCACGCGCGCCTCCCGTGTCCTCGCCGCTCGGCCCCCTCCCCGCAGCCACCCTTATTTCCCTGCCAGATCCGGAAACGTGTGGTCTCATTGCATTTCCTCCTGATCCTCGTGGCGCCCACTCGGCCTCCGCATTGTCCTCCAACTCCCTGGCAGTTTACTGAAATGGCCTGGCTGAGGGTCAACACCTGGCCTTCCAGGCAGGACAGGTGGCCCTCCCACCCCCGCTCCACCCCGCGGCCGGGAGCCGCCTCTTCCCGGAGGATGGACCTGCTCCCTCCCCTGGTTTCCATGACACTGCACTTTCCCACGTCTCCGGGTTTCTGACAGCTCGTTTCCTCGCTGGCAGCGCCTTCTCCCAGCCTCTCCCGTGGGTGTGCCCAAGGGCTGCCCTTGGAGTTCTCTTCCTCCCGGAGTGTGCCCACCGGCTCCCCTGATGGGCTCCACCTCCGCCTCCGCCTCTGCTGCGGCTCCCGCCGCCCCGCCCTCCTTCCCGCCCCCACAAGGTCGGTGTTGCCAGAAAGACCCCCAGCCCCCCAACCCTACCTAGGAATGGTGTTCTGAATCGCAGCTGATTGCACTGGGATGGAACTACCCCTGGGCTACGTCCCCAGGCCTTTTTCCTTTCTTTTCTTTTGCTACAGGGTCTCGCTGAATTACACAGGCTGGCCTCAAATGTGTGATCCTCTTGCCTCCACCTCCAGGGTAGCTGGGATTAGGGCTGGAGCTAAAAATCACAGGATTTTTCCCCTGGAGGCCTAGGCCGGCCAGAAACATACCTGGAACACGTGTCCCCTGAGCCTGAGCTTATTTACCAGGACTATGTGAGCAGGTCTTTTACTAGATGGCTAAGAGGAAAGGACTCTAAACCCACTGCCCAAGTTCAAATCTGGCCTCTGGCCACTGGCCACTATGACCTCAGGCAAGTCCATTCATTTGTTCATCCAGTTATTTACCCAATTGAACCCCTGCTCTGTCCCAGACTCTGAAAATACAAAAGGAAACACCAAATGGCCTCTACACTGGGGAAGTTTAGAGTCCTGACATTAATGCGATAACTATTCCAACTAATGTGACTGTGACAAGCCATCAGAGGCAGTGGGACACCATGCTTGAGAACCTATAACAAGTTGCTTTTAGGGAGGTCAGGGTCGACTGCCTGAACCTTTAAACTCAGATCAGAAGGATGAGCAGTTACAGGTGGGGTGTGACTGTCTAAATCGTGCCCCCCAAGAATGTCCACATTAGAATCCCTAGAGTTTATGGCTGTGCTGCTTTACATGGCAAAAAAAAAAAAAAAAAAAAAGTAATAAATTAAGGATCTCGGGCCAGGCACAATGGCTCATGCCTATAATCCCAGCAACTCAGAAGGCTGAGGCAGAAGAATCACAAGTTCATGTTTAGCCTCTGTGACTCAGGGAGACCATGCCTCAAAAAGACTGGGGATGTAGCTCGGTGGTAAAGTGCCTCTGGGTTCAATTCCTAGTACAAAAAAAAAAAAAGAATCTAAAAAATGAGAGATTATCTTGGATCACCTGGGTAAGTCCAATGTAATCACAGAGTCCTTATGAGGAGGAGGCAGGAGAGTCAGAGTCAGGGAAGATGTGACAGTGGAAGCAGAGGGCAGAGTTGTGTCATGGCTGGAAGGGAGCCACAAGCCAAGGATGTCTAGAAACTGGAAAAACCAAGGACATGTATTCTGTAGAACCTCCAGAAGGAACCGAACTGACCCATTTGAGGCTTCTATCCCCCAAACTATAAGATGATAAATGTTTTGTCATAAGCCCTTGAATTTGTGGTAATCACTGTAGCAGTAATAGGCAACTAACCCTCTTAGAGAAGAATGGAAAAGCATGCACTGAGGCTGGGGTGAGAGATGGGCACCTGTGACTTAAGAAACAAGGTGTGGCTAGAGTGTGTATGTGGGGGGGGGAGTGGGGAGTGATGAGGCTGAACAGGTGAGCAGGGGTCAGACCATGGGCAGAAACTTTTATTTTTATCCCAATAAGAATCCCTATAAACCTATAAACCTTAGATTCCTCAGTGGTAAAATGATGGCTTCAAAGGGTTGTTGAGAAAATTAAATGAGATAATATAATGAATATAGCTCTTAGTAGTAAGTGCTCATTTAATGTCAAGTCCTACTACAATGCCATGGTTTTCTAACTATGCTCCTCAGAGCTCTGGATTCTGTGAGGCTCCTCTGGGGCTGCTGAGCAGGAGGGGAAAGAAAGGCCATGACATAGGGGGGCAGTGTGCCCTCAACTAGAACAGCAGAGTTTGCTGGCACATTAGACTTGATTTCTGCTCAAGATTCTATTTGAATAAAGAGTTCTGAGCTCTGAAGAAGTCCGAAAGCCACTACCCACCTCTCTTCCTTCCAGAAAAGAACCCCAGGCCTGGAGGTGCTACTGACAGCAGGGTCAGCTGCAGAACCCAGGCCCCTGGCCACCAGAGGCTTGCTCTTTAGTGGTCTGGACCTCAGGGCCAGGCTGGGGCCTTCATGGCATGGAGGCTCTTCTCCCCTGTGATTTATGTTATATTTTTACTTGCTTCTTTCTTGTTTCAGGTCTGCTTTGGGGACCCTGAGGTCCATATAAGCAGGACTTGCACATTTTGTCATCCACAGTGTCTCCAGGCCTGCCTCTGTGTCTGGTACATGATAATAACAGGAAACAGTTGGAAAATGCTAGCTTTGTCCTGAACTCTTCACCATATTCACGTCTTCAGTGTTTATCCCTCACTCTCAGGCCGTCTCTCGAGACAGGCTGAACCACAGACCTCGTGTCTCTTATGCACCTGGGCCAGTCTCCCAACCTCTTTGCGCCACCGTGTCCTTATCTGTAAAATGGGGAACAGTGATGCTGACGGTGGTGACATTGAGGGTGAAGTGACCTGATGACACCTGCAGATCTTCCGGCTTCAGGCCTGGCTGCAACAGGCACTGGAACAGTGGGGAGCCATGATTATTACCTCATTACACTTGGCTGCCTAATTGCTCTGATTCCAGTCGCCCAGGCTCTACAGGGACACTGCCCTAATCCCGGGGTCATGATGGATCCCTTCCCACTGACTGCTCTGCCTCCCCCGTGGGCCCAGATCACTACTTCCACCTTCCTGTGCTCAATCCTGCGTCTCCCTTCTGTGGGCTCCTCCCTTTCAGGACCCCAAAGAGGCTGGCTCCCAGAGCTGATATTATCAGGTACCCAACTTGTCCCAGGCCTCCACTAACACCCCCCGCAGGAGGCCCCTCCTCCCCACAGCCAGGCCCAGCCCCTGCCAGCCTCTCGGCCCTCCCCACGTCCTACCAGCACCTATGCACACCTTCATGTCCACCTTCCACTCTGAGATAAACTCAGTGTGAACGTAAGACCCCTGAGGACAAGGACTGGTTCCTGTCACTTCCACTCTTAGGGAATTCTGGAGTCTGTCCTTCTGTCCCTCTTCTCACTGTCACCTCCTTGGGGAGGCTGCTCTAAGTCTCTCACCTAATGTCACGTCTGTCTCTTCTAGCCTTGTCCCCTCCTGTGGGACACACCTTATGGTGATCCTTTGAAAGCACAGATTAGTTTGTAACACTCCCTTCCTTTTGGGGACTCCCTAGTGCCCTCTCCTAAAGCCCGTTAAGACCAGTCTCCACTCCCTCCCAGAAACACCAGCCGACAGACAGTGGAATGAAGGGACTGGACTCTCACGCCACAGGGTTGGAATGTTCTTCCTTCTGCCAGAGACACCTTCTTCCCCCACTCCGCCCTCCTCTACCCACTGGCTAGTTTGTGCTCACAGCTGGATCTCAGGTGAGACTACCTGCTTGGACTGGCTTCTCTGACTACCTGTGGTTTTGGCCAGTGACTCCCTCTGTGAGCCTTGGGTACCCTGCACATCCGGGCCTTAATGCAGTCGCTTGTTATTGTTACAACCCCACCTGCCTGTCCTCTGTTTGATGGGGTTGTGGGGGCTGAGTCTCCACCACCAGGGGCCAAGTGTGGTGCCTGGCCCATGGGTGTGTAGTAAGCACTTGTCCCATTAAACTGAACTCACTGGACACTCCACCAGCCTCCCCAACCTCTCTACCTCTCCACCTCTCCAAATCCTGCTCACTTTCCCTGATAACAAAAACAGCGCCTAACAATCTGCAGCACAGTGTCACTGTTGAGGGCCTCCTGTGTATCATCTGTGCTTTCTCCTCATTAGGCAGCTTCTCAGTGTCACCTCCCGCCAGGCTGTCCCACCACTTCCCACAGTAGCCTGGACATGTCCCATTTGACCACAAACACTCCAATTTGTAAATACTCTAAGAGGTTTGACTCTGGGAGATACTATTTCATTTCATAATATCTGAGAGATATTATTTCTACTTTTTTCCCAAAAATTAAAAAAATGATCACTTTTACAATTAAAAAGCTTTTAATTGTGGTAGATGTTGTTAAATACGAAATTAAGAATACAAGAAGCAAAGAGGAAGAAGAAATACAGGGGAAGTAGAAAAGCTCCAGAAAGCAAGTGTGCTATAACTGATGATTTCTGAACAAATTAATCATCAGTACAGCCAAGAATATACCATGAAGTCAAAGCCACAGTAACTATAAATCTTTGAAACTATTCAAAAGAGTAAAATTATTTTCCAGCCCTGGCAAGTCATACATACCATGTTGATTGTAGTGGACCTGCAATGAACTTTGACGTATTTGTATCACATATTAAAACACACATGACTCCCTATCTGTAATCCCAGGGACTCTGGAGGCTGACGCAGGAGGATTGTGAGTTCAAAGCTAGCCTTAGTAACTTAGCAAGACCCTGTCTCTAAGTAAAATATAATAAAAGGGGAAGGTGCTGGGGTTGTAGCTCAATGGTTGAGGTTCAATCCCTGGTAACACACACACACACACACACCCCACACACGAATTTTATAATGTGCCAGACCAGAGTGGATTTGCTGCAATAAACAACACACCTTTAACTGACAATAGTTTTGTTCATTTTCAGCTTTAGGAGTGGTGAGATGCAGGATCTAATGTCTTCCTTTGTTCCAAGCAAGCCTAGATATTCAAAATAAGTCCTTGGAGCTCAGCTCTGAGTCAGGTGACAGTGAGGGGTAGCTTTATGTGTCTGGTTACTAAC
This sequence comes from Sciurus carolinensis, assembly GCF_902686445.1. Lineage (NCBI taxonomy): Eukaryota > Metazoa > Chordata > Mammalia > Rodentia > Sciuridae > Sciurus > Sciurus carolinensis. The sequence goes on from NC_062213.1 coordinate 36,195,344, forward strand.
AATAAGGATTCATTTCTTTGACTGAAAAATCATTTTGAGTATCTGGAAGAGCTAACCCGGCATTATTCTTACTGTACATCTGTGTATTATAAGCTACAAAGTAGGGTTCAGGGTCTAGGTCAATACACGTCCCAGGAAGGCTGCAGCCCCATCCTCCTTTCCCTGTGAATCACTGAGTAAGAGTAACTGACAGCCATGCTGGGCTCTTTTCAGCTGGGACAGTGGCAGGAAAGGAGGGAGGGCACCTGAGGCACCGGAGCTCATCAAATGGTAACTATGAAGTCACAGAATTAAAGTACGAGCAAGGTGGAGAGGAGCTTTGCTATGAGCTGCTTCAAGTTCTGAGAGCCACCATTCCCGCCTTCCCCCTCTGCACTCTGCCTGGAATTATTCCAGAGATGGATTAATTTCATTTATGAGGTCAGTAAAATCATCCCCATTTTGCATGAAGGAAAGCGGAAGTGCAGTGAGTTTAAGAACTTACCAAGTGGATTAACTGACTGGGCTGCCAAAATGAAGTGCCTCAACTGAGTGGCTGAGAACACCGGAAATCATTGTCTCATGGTTCTGGAGCCTAGATGTCCAGGATCAGGATGGGGCCTGTGAGGGAAAGACCATTGCCGGCCTCTTTCTTAGATTCCGGTGATATGCTGACAATCCTCTGCCTCCCTGAACTTGTAGGTCCACCACTTCGATTTCTCCGCTAGCCTTTATGTCATATTAGATTAGGGCCCAGGGGCTGGGGAGGTAGCTCAGTCGGTAGAGTGCTTGCCTTGCAAGCACAAGGCCCTGGGTTCGATCCCCAGCACCCAAAAAAAAAAAAAAAAAAAAAAAAAAGATTAGGGCCCACTAGACTGTAGTTCAACTCGATTACCCTTGTGAAGATCCTATTTCCAAATAAGGCCACATCTGCAGGTACTAAGGTTTGGGACATCAATTTTTTCTTTTTTTAGGGTGGGGGTAACATTTAAAACACAGGTGTCCTGACACCCAAGCCTAAACTCTTAACCAAAACCTGCCTTGTCTCCTACTGGGCCCTTTCTGGTCACCTGACTCTCTTGGGTAGGACACATCTATCACATGAAGACTGGAGACTGTAGAGGGTGGAGCCCACCTACTGCTTTGGAGGACCTCCTCAGTCTAATCTCCACCTACGTCCCACACTGTTCTTCTGTTGTTGGTGGGGGTCGGAGGCCACAGAGACCAGCAGGGCTCAGGGCAATCAGGCAAAGTGCTGGACAGTCGTCAGGACTCCAGGGTTGTGTCTCTATTCTTTCTTATTTATTTATTTCACTTAAAAGGCATGGTTGGAACTTTTCTAAATGAGACAGGTGTTTTGTTTTGGGTTTTAATTTTTGTTTTTGTTTTTGTTTTGTTTTGTTTTGTTTTTCTTGGTACTGGGAAGTGAACCCAGGGGTGCTTTAACACTGAGTTATATTCCCAGCCCTTTTTTTTATTTTTTATTTTGAGACAGAGTCTCAATAAGTTGCTTAGGGCCTTGCTATGTTGCTGGGACTGGGTTTGAACTTGCGATCCTCCTTGCCTCAGCCTCCCCAGTCGCTGGAATAATAGGCGTGCGTCTCCACACCCAGCACCCAAGTCTTTATTTCTTCATTTGAAAGCTGAGGATAACAATCCGTGTTATATCATGGGATTATTTGAAAATTATATGATAGTGAGGAAGAAGGGCTAGCTGAAAGGTAACTGTGATTGTTTTAAATACTGCTGTGAGTCCTAGACAGAGGGCAGAGATAGGTGGTGGGGAGACAGATGAGGCTGAGGAAACATGTCCCAGGAGCACTGGGGTGGGAGAGCACAAGAGTCACAGCACACACTTGCCTTCCTGAGTGTGAATGGGGAATTCCTAAGCTCAGGTCAACCCAGGCGGGGTGGCCATTAAAGGCAAGATGGCCAGAAGGGAAGTCCTTGGAGGAAGGTGGAGCTGTGGAAAACGGGAACATCCCCAAATTCTGGAGAGGATGAGGTCATCCCAGCTGAAGCCAATCAAAACTCTCCCTTGGGCAGACAAAAAAGGGTTTTACTAGGCCAGAAACTGTGGAGACTTCTGGCAGCTGCCAAGGAAGGAGGCGAGCCCTGGGCCCAAGGCCATGATCCCTGGGAGGCCCCACCCTGGCTAGAGAAAGAGACTAGGAGGTGCTGCGCAGAGTGGGGCAGCCCAGAAGCCAAGAGGGCGGCCTGTCTGAATCGTCTGCTGGCCGTGATGCAGCAGTCCTGGAAAAGCCATTAGACCCTGGGCAGAGGCGGCCAACAGAATTCTGCATCCCCGGGCTCTGCAATTTTTTTTTTTTTTTTTTTTTTTTGTCCTTTAAGAAAGCAAAAAGCAAGATTAGTATCCGTTCAATCGGAGTTACATGGATTTTTTCCCCCCAAATATGCCAGGACATAGCAAGGCATTTAAACCAGGAGTCTGCACTTCCCTCCTAATTGAGTTTTGGCGTTGAGCAAATGTGGGTTCCAGTTCTGATTGCTTGTTATCTTTTTGTTGTACCTTGGGGTCACAGTACTACAGGATGGATGGGGGGCATCTCCCTCATAGGCTGTCAGGCGGCAGAGGGAGGCTAAATGAAGGTGAAGGCAGACACCATCAGGCACACAGTCGGTTCTCTCCCTCTCCCATGTCATGACGGTCCTAAGGACTGCATTCCAGGGCTTGGAAGGGAGAGGTGGGCTCTGGGATAGTGCCCCTGACCCCAGGGTAGGCATGGCTCCTATTCAGTGACCCCTAGCTCGGATCCCTCCCCGGAGCATCGCCCTCTGTTCCCACTTCTCCCACGCCAGAGAAATGTCATAGAACACGAGGGAGAGAGGCAGGCTTTCCCCAGTCACCATTGCCGCAGAAACCCCCAGACCCGGTGGCGCTGTCCAGAGGCGCTGACGTCAGCCAGAGGCAGCCGCTGGGAGCTTTTCTGGGAGCCTCTTCCTAGAATCTTCCACCTCCGGGAAGGCAACACCGGGACGGGGGCCAAGTCCGGCAGCTGCTCAGCGCCCGCCTAGCTTGGGGAGGTTTCCTGTGTGCCCACTCACAGTGTCAGGACCCTGGGGCACCAGGACAGGGGCGGGCGGGCTGGCCACCCCCTCCGGACCCCCAGTCCTCTCCAAGACCTGCTACCACCAGCAGATTCCTGGCGCCTCCTTCTCCACGTAGCAATGAACAGGGACGCGCCCCTCCCCCACCCCCTGCCTCACCGTTCCTTCCCTGGTGGGCTCCCAGGCTTTGAAAGCCACTTCAGGTGAGGAGAAGAGTTCTAACCAACATGTCCTAGACTAGTAGAGCAGACACAGGCATTTCCCAGCCCGGGCTTTTCATGGAGGTTTCTTGGTGCTGGGCATTGCCCTGGGTGCTCCACAGGCATTATGTAATCCAGACAATGAGGCAGCCGGGAGACACTGTTTTCTAGGTCGATTTTACAGATGTGGCGTGGACACAGCAACTTGCCCCAGGTCACACAGCTATTTGGTGCAGAGCTGGTGCTCCAGGCAGGTCTTGTGACCTCAAACCTGGGCTCTTTGCCACCTAGCTACACTTCTCAAAGCACGTTCTATGGTCCACTCATTCCCCAGGGTCTGTCAGAGAACTGTGGTAAAGCACGCTGGAGAAGCAGTCGGCCCTCTGCATCCACGGGGTGTACAAATGACTGCTTGATCAGCCAGATAGAAAATATTTGAAAAAAAAAATTCATCTGTCCTAAAAAGACATTTTTTTTTCTTATCATTATTCCCTAAATATAGAACAAGAACTACTTACATAGCATTTACATTGTATTAGCCATTATAGGTAATCAAGAGACGGAGGATGTACATGGGTTATATGTATATGTGCCATTTTATATTAAGGAATTGAACATCCACAGAGTTTGGTATCCTTGGGGGTCCTGAAAGGAATCCCCCCCACCTTCAATACTGAGGAACAACTGTACTGTATCTTCAACTCTGCCTCTTGAAGAGTTTGGAAGCATACTGACCCTGAAAAGTCCTGCAGAATAAATCTGTTTACCTCTTTCTAGTCCAATGTTTCTCAGACTTATTTTTACTCGGGATTCTTCCCTTCTCCCAGTGGTATATTTTTAATATCCCAGAGAATATGCTTTGGGAAATACCATGCAAGGTCACATCACTCCCTTGCTCTGATAGTTCCTGACACATATAAAGAGCTCAATAAATGCTGGTTTCATAAACCTAACCCTGTCCTATTCCATTTCCCCTATACCCTTAAGAGTTCCTCAACCTCGGAAGATAACCCAGATTCTACAGGGAACCCAATCCTGATGGTAGTCCTGAGGTGGGTCTTCCTGACTGTGCTGGTCACATGGAAAGAAAATGCCACCAGAGCAGCTCTTGAGGACTCCCGGAGTTCAGCCAATCAGAGGGCTCAGCTCCAAAAATAAAGGGAATGTCTGACACAAGCCCCTTCAGTTTGGCAGCAGAAATATGAGAAGCGGATGTGAAAACATCCCTACCCTTTAAGCCTTCCCCAGCCTGCCCAGCAGGAGAGCACAGCTGGACGCTCTTCACCTCTGCCAGCCCTTGTACCTCCACTTTTCCTTCCTTGAAGTCTTGCCCGGGACCCAAGGCCATTGTGTGCCGAGTCTATCGGCCCCTCCCCCATCCTCCTCAACTCCACAGGAGCTTCATGCTAGACTAGATTCAGAGCTCCTCAATCCTGCTGCACTCAGGGATCAACAGGGTGGCGATGACCACAGAGTACAGTCAATCCAGCAGCTCAGTCAATCCAGGGACTCGGGTCTCACTGCTGTGGAGGGGGGCTCAGCCCTCCAGTGCTTTCCAATGCAGCCGCCAACTCTCACCAACACCCATGGCCCTGGCTCCCATCCTTCGTTGGCACCCCGTTGGCACACTTCCCACCCTGTGCAGCCTCCAGCATGCATTTCCTCCCTTCCCCTGGCCTTCCCCCACTGCACAGGACCTGCACTGCTGTGAGTTCGGCCTCCCATCTGCACAACACACCATGGGACAGTGTGCGTACTGGCCTGGGTCTCTTTGCCTTCAATCACTTGCTTTTCTGGGTTTTCATCACTCTGCCCATGCTCCCTCGCAGACCCAGGTCTATCGCTAAGTGATAGTCTAGTCTCCTACTTCTGGGGGAAAAAAAATCAAGGCCATGGAGAGCATGCGATCTCCATCCACTTCTTGCTCTGTGTTGATTGCACTACACCCCCTCCCCCTTTCCCATTAATTTTAGAAGCAGGCCAAAATCCAGGCCAAATCTCCCCAGCCATAGGTTGCCAGGGTTCAAATTCCATTTCTGTCATTTACTGATTGTGTGATCTTGGGCACTTTCTTTTCTTTCTTGTGGTGCTGTTGGGTTGAATCCAGGACCTCAGGCGTGCTAGGCAAGTGCCCTACCACTGAGCTACATCCCCCACCCTTGGGCAGATTTCTTTATCTTTTTGTGCCTCAGTTTCCTCATCAGTGAAATGGGATAACGCAGTCACATGCCATATAGCATCATTTCTTGGTCAACGGTAAACTACGTACATGATGGTGGTCCCACAAGATTATATGATTTAGTGACATTGCAGTGTAAGTACACTCACTCTATGATATTTATACAATGAGGACATCATCTAATGATGTGTTTCTCAGAACATGTCCTTGTTGTAAAACTGTACCTGGAGTTTACCAAAGGGAGTTGGTGGAAGGATTAATCGAGATGAGCCACGCTGAGAGTATGGCACAGGCCTGGTCACAGCAAATGCTGGCAATGGTTATTGTTGCCTCCTCTGCCTCCTTCAAACCAAGTTCCACCATTATGAAACCTCTTGCTTTCTGCTCTTTCTTCTCAGCCTAGAAAGATTCACAAATCCCTCCCATACTAACAACTTTGTGTGTATGTGTGTATGTTAGTGGGGATTGAAACCAAGGCCTCATGCATGCTCGGCAAGTGTTCTCCCACTGAGCTACAGCCCCAGGCCACAACCTCTTCCTGGTTCTATGTTTCCAATTTCTCTTGTCCCATCTCCTTCAGACTTCTCAAAAGTCTTCTTTTTTTTTTTTTTTTTTTTTTTTGCGGTGCTGGGGATTGAACCCAGGGCCTTGTGCATGCAAGACAAGCACTCTACCAACTGAGCTATATTCCAGCCCTCAAAAGCCTTCTTTATCAGTCAGTTCCTTTCGTCATCTCCTATCGTTCCTGAGTCCACAGTGATCTCACTTCTGGTCCTACCAGGGTTCTGACATTTGTCAGGGTCACCAAACTCCATACCAAGATCAAGAAATGAATGTGGGCGCTTCTGAGTCCTTGACTTCCTGCCTGCCACATCTGGCCCTGGTGATCATTTCCTCCTTTTTGGGATAGTGGAAGGCATGACTTTGGAGCCTCGCCTCATTGTCTAGATCTCCTTGTCCTTCTCCCACATTTCCTTCTCTGTCTCCTCTCAGGGCTCTCATCCTCTGCTGGCCCTGGGAATGCTCTTGTTACCCGGAGGCGTCTGAGGCTCCTGGGACTGCTTTGTCCTCATACCACTTCCAAGTGATTCTCGCTGCTCTAATGGCCTCTACTTCCACTTGAGGATTGACACCTGTGAATTGCCACCCCCCTCAACCTCCAGTGTGACTATATTTGGAGAGAGGGCCTTAAAGGAGGTAATTAAGGTCAAATGAGGTCTCAAGATAAGGTCATAATCCAATAAGAGGAAAAGACCACAGAGCACTGTCTCTCTCTGCATGTGCACAGGGAAAAGGCCCCATGTAGACACAGTGAGAAGACAGCTGTCTCCAAGCCAGGCAACGAGGCCTCGCACCTTGATCTTGGACTTCCAGGTTCTAGATCTGTGATATAATAAATTTTTGTTGTTTAAGTGTGGCTTGAACACACTTAGTGTGGCATTTTGTGGTGGCCACCCAAGCTGGCTAATATAATACTTAAGCGTATCGGTTAGCTTCTACCATTTAACAAACCATCCTACAATCTGGTGGCTGAAAATAACAGCCATTTATTTAGCTCACCTTGTGCAGATCAGCAATTGCAGCTGGGCTTGGCTCTGTGGCTCTCCTGGTCTTGGCCAGACTCACTTGTGTGTCTGTGATCAGTTGCTAGGTTGGCTAGACGCTGGCTGGTCATGGTGACCTCCATAGGATGGCTCATCTCTCATCTTCCAGCAGGCAGGCTGGGGCTTGTTTTCACGGTAGTGGAGTAAGGTTCTCATAAAGCCAGCAGAGTGGAGGTTGGAATGAAATAACTCCAAATCAGGGACAGAGATCTGGCTCTTTCTACTCACATCAGACAGTTGGTCTTTCAAAATTAAGACATCCTGGACCCGGAACTTGAAATATGTGATAATTAAATAGGTAAACTCTGGGAAAGCACCTGGCATCCTAAGATACAGTGATATGAACTTGATAGATACAGAGGGAGAAGGAGGACGCTCAGCCTCCAGGAGCATCAGCTTTGGTGTCTGGGTGGGTGGAGGAAATGGTCTACAGAGCTCATATACTTTGCTGGACAGTAGTCTCCGCACTTTGCACACATAGGACACTGAGATGCTTCAGAGGATGTCTCTGGACCACACTTCTGAATTTGAACCTTAATTTCCCACTGACCTTTCTGTGCCTCTGGATGCTCATCTTCAAAATAAGGTGCATAATGATGGCACCTACCTCAGTGGGCTGTTTTGAGGATTATGAAATAATACCTGTGGACCACTTAGTAGTACCTGGATCAACAAGTGCCCAACAAATACCTGCTATTGTCATTATTGCCTCATTTAATCCCATCCATGAGGTAGGCGCGAAATAATTACTCTAATATGCTTGGCTAGTGCGTGGGTGAGCTGGGCCTTGGATGTAGGCAATCTTATCTCCAGAAGTCATCTCAGCCACCACTTCCATCGCCTTCCCCACCCACCATTCTCCAACACAAAGACGGCACAGCTGGGGTTGAAGAGAATGAGTTTGGTTTCAGTTGTAGATTGGGAGTTTCCTCCAGGTATTTTGATAGAGACTTCTGGGCACAGTTGTATTCATAGATGGAGTCTAGAAATCAAGACACCAAACTCCCAGTACAGGGGACATCGTCCCCGAGAGATGGAGATGGAAGCCATGGTGGGTAAGCTCACACAGGGAGGTGGGGTAGCATGAGAGAGCAGGGCCTGAGTCGGGAGTTAAGGAGTGGAAAGAGGAGGATCCCATAAAGGAGACTAAAGATGAGTAGTCAAAGAGGAGAAAGGACAATTGGGGGAGGGTGACCTCATGTCTGAGTATGACTGGGAGAGCCTTGGTTTGTGACAGTGAGCTTGGCATAATTATTAATTAGTGCCCCTTTTCACTTTAAACAGTGACCCAGTTTAGATGATAAATTATATATGCTCCCTACTTCAAGGGTCAAGAAGGAGAAAACCTCAGAGAGGAGGAAATATCAGTAGGGGAAAAAAAAAAAAAAAAAAAGAAAGGACAAGTATGGCAAGGTTGGAAACTGGTCCACTGGAATTGAACTTGGCACACTGATGACCTTGGAGTGGAAAATTTTTGAGGGAAGAGGTGGAAAACAGATTGGATCAAGCTGAAGTTCAAATAGGACGTTAGCAGAGATAGCAAGCACGCATGTCTTTCCAGAAGCCTGGCTAGAAATAAAGGACAGGTGGCAGCTACAGGGAACAGGCTAGGAGGAGCCCCTTCCAAGCTCCCACTCGGAATGGATGGGATTTTGAGCATGTCCTGACCTGATAAGGAGGAAGCCAGTGGCTAGAGAAATTGATAGGCAATAAAGAAGCTTCTGATAGACAAAGTTCTTGAGGAGAAGAAAGCAGTAGAGTTTAGAAAGACGGGGAAGAGCCTAGAAGCAATAAAGTTGGGGATTTAAGAACTGTTGGGGAAATATCCTCCCAAGAAGGTTGGTTTCTAGTCATTGAAACGATAAAGGGGGTAGCATTCTGTGGCAGAGTTTTGTCCAGGTTGAGATAGAACTTGACCAATACACCTGGTCCTTCCTTGGCCACAGATGCCTTACCCCGGCTAGATGCACACACCTACCCATGCATGATTCCTACACCCTTGGTAGGAATCACAACTTTGGGCCACTATGAGGAAGCTCTGCTCCTTAGAGCACTTTCCTGGATCACCCCAAAATCTGTTCTCTCCAGCTCTCCCAAGCTGACCAGTAACTCTTTCCACAACCATCAAGGAGGTTCCTTCTTCATTTTCAAAGACTTTCATAACACACTACAACTTCCAAATTTGAAAATTACACTCAAAATCAACTGTTTCCAGACACCTCATGGAATAGGTGCTTAGTCCCGTCAGTGTGGCATCTGGAAGACTCCTCCTAGGAATGTCCTCCTGAGGCTTTCTAGGACACCCACAGGATTATGCCTGGAGCCTGGGCTTCCCAGTCAGGGACGCCTTCTAGGATATACCCTGAGCATCAGGGCTTATTTTCAGGATACCCCATGGAGAGATGATCTGCTAGAATTGCCTCCTCCTCTGCATGGTCATCATCTTCCGCCTCCTCCTCCTCCTCCTCCTCCTCCTCCTCCTCCTCCTCCTTCCCTCCTCTTTCCCTCCTCCTCCTCCTCCTATTCCTTCCCTCTGTGGTGCTGGGGATCAAACCCAGGGTCCTGTGCATGCTAGGTAAGCACTCTGCCACTGAGCTACAGCCCCAGTCCTTATCCCCACTTCTTACACATTGTTTCAGAAGAAGGTTTTCATTCATTTATTCAGCCAATGCCTGTCTAAAGCCATGGTGTTCAGGCACAGGGCCGATGCTGGGTATGCAGGAGAGCTGAGGGTTGCTTCCTGTGTTCAAGGCGTCTTTGGGAGGCAAAACCCGCCAGCAAAACAGACAGCAAAGTCTCCATCTAAACAATTCTTGAGGAGTTTGAGGTGACAGTATTTAGAAGCCTCATAGATGAATCCCCATGGAGTTCTGGATATTGTTATTGAACCGCAGCCTCATTTCTGCAGAAATGGAGGCCTGGGAAAAGGCACATGGCTGGTGGGGCTGGTCTTATTACCATCCTATAGATGAGGAATCCGGCTGAGGCAGAGGCTGAGTCAACTCAAAACCCCAAGCGTGATCAGTGAGGGTGGGGGCACCTAGACCCACTTCCTTCCAATTTGGAGGATGAAAAATCCAGGAGAAATTAGGAGAATATAGGGGGAAAAAATGGGCTGAAGAGGAGCTGATGGAGAAAGGGAAATAGGTAAAGTGACCCCAGGAAGACTAGATACCAGGCAGAGGTGGACTCAAATCTGAATGAAGATAGGCAAAAACCCACTGGCACAGGGACCAAGGACTTCCAGATCTCTTGATTTCTGGTGCATGGGCGCCATGACTCAGAGGCAGATGGGAGCCCCCAGCGTGAAGGCAGACCCCATCGTCCCACCACAATTCCATCCCGATCCCTTTCCCCAGCTCGCATTTCAGCTCGCACCTTCTCTCCCTCAGCATTCACAGCCCTGATCTCTCTGACCAGCCTCCCCCACGGCCCACTGGGCAGCTGCATCCGTGGCCCCAGCCACCTTAGGGACAGCACTTCATTTATCCCCAAATGTTCTTTCAACCCCTATTGTGAGCCAAGAACTGTGGTGCCAGGCTCAGGGGACAATCAACAGCAAGCAGACATGGTCCCTGCCCCGTTGGGGAAGGAGATAACTAAAGTAAGCCACAACTGTATCAAAAGAAAACGTGAGGAGACATTCCACCCAAGCCAGGATGAGAGCATCATCATGGAAGAGCCGCGGGCCACCCAAGTCCTAGGTACCCTGGTTGCCTCTTCTCCCTCAGGCCCACGTGTCCGGTGTTAACTGTACTTATCCCCTGGTTTTCTTCCTGCGTGACCTCTGCCTGGTACCCTGGCAGGCCTACCCCGGTCTTCATCCAGGACCTTCCTCCACCTGACTGTCTGAGTTTCTTTCTAGAATGCAAAGAAGTTCATGGTAATCTCACCGTCGAGAACTTTTCCAGAGGGCTGGGGATGTGGCTCAGTGTCAGAGTGCTTGCCTAGCATGTGTGTGAGCCTAAGTTTCATCCCCAGCACCACAAAACAAAAAACAAAAAAATTTTGCTAGGAAAAAACTGTAGAAGAAATAGTCAAAAATTCATTAGAAATAGAAGAATATAATTCAAGACTTTTTGGACTGCGTGAGAACAAACAGATTCACACACATGCAAACACACATGCATAAAGAATATGAAAGAACTAAATAAATAACAAGATGGAACCAGCTACACACACATATATATGTGGTATATATATATGTACACACACACACACACACACACATATATTTTTCTCCCTAAAGAAAGTTCTTCAAGTGCCAAAATCAACTATATTTAAGACCATAAAGAAAATCTTAGAATGGCAAATATCAAGAATACAATCAATAATAAATGTTGGCGAGGATATGGGGGAAAAGGCACACTCATACATTGCTGGTGGAGTTGCAAATTGGTGCAGCTACTCTGGAAAGCAGTATGGAGATTCTTCAGAAAAGTTGCAATGGAACCACCATTTGACCCAGTTATCCCACTCCTTGGCCCATACCTAAAGGACTTAAAATCAGCATACTACAGTGACACAGTCACATCCATGTTTATAGCAGCTCAACTGACAATAGCTAAGCTATGGAACCAGCCTAGATGCCCTTCAACAGATGAATGGATAAAGAAAATGTGGTACATATACATAATGGGATATTACTCGACCTTAAAAGAAGAATGAAATTATGGCATTTGCAGGTAAATGGATAAAACTAGAGAATATCATGCTAAGTGAAATAAGCCAATCCCAAAAAACCAAAGGCCAATGTTCTCTCTGATAAACAGATGCTGATCCACACTGGGAGTGGGGAGAGAATGAAGGAACTTTGGATTTTTTTTTTTTTTTTTTAAACATAGGATGGTTTGGATATACTCATTCCATTGTTCTTCTCATTGGAGTTTTTGGCTGGTTTTGAGTTGAATAAGTTCTTTGACAAATTGTAAGGACTCATGAAATGTGGATCACTGTTGTTATCACTCTTAATGTGATATAATTATAAAAAAATAATTAATAAAGATGCTAGCAGAAATTCATTCAGAATATATTCCTTATTGATGAAATGGAAATAATACCTATTCTACAGAATTTTCCAATATTTAACAATATATATTTATTATTATTAAATTGCTAAATGTACCTTTTTCAAACATTTCTTTAAATATTCACCCCTTTCTGCTGATCTTGTCAAGTCATAATAATAGTAACATGTTGGTCTCCAGCCTGGTGACATATGCCTGTAATCCCAGCAGCTCAGAGGCTAAGGCAGGAGGATTGCAAGTTCAAAGCCAGTCTCAGCAACTTAGCAAGGGCTGAAGCAACTTAGCAAAGTCCTGTCTCAAAATAAAATATAAAAAAGGGCTGGGGACATGACTCAGTGGTTCAGGGCCCCTGGGTTCAACCCCGGGTACCAAAAAATAATGTGTTGGTTACCTCTGTGAGGTAGGATTAAGGGAGATTTTGGTATGTGATATTTTCCTGAATTCTTAAAGTTTAAATACCATAAACATGTATTTCTTCCATTGCAATAAAATCTTATAATGCAACTCTTAAATCTTACTCAAAATGGAGTGAAAAATCTCATTTTGCTGAAGAGATATGATACTTATTCCTCATGCCTCTTATTGAAATGCAAAGTGGTTTCCCTTGGGCATACAAACTGTTTATACATTAGAATGATGTTAGGTAAATTATTTTGTTAGCGTGTAAAATATACAAATTTTATCCATGGTTTTCCTTTTGAAAATAATACTACCAGGAACATGTGATCCGTTAAAATTTCCCCAATATAATGAAGAATTTTAATTAAGTTATGTTTTGGCTTTGAGAAACAGGATTGCTTAAACAAACTCCCTCAAGTACTGGATTAAATTACAGAAGTCGCAAAAACCCTCACCTATGTGTAACTGTATAGGACTATTAGAGCTATATTAAAATAGAATTTGTTCACTATGTTTTGTCAAAACCTTGAAAGGAGCTTTAATCTAAGTCAGTTTAATTCAGAAAACTCTTTCTACTGGAGTAAATCTTTTATTTTTATTTTTTAGTTTTACAGACACGTTTTGATTCATTGTATACAAATGGGATACAACTTTTCATTTCTATGGTTGTACACAATGTAGATTCACACTATTCATGTAATTATACATATATATAGGGTAATACTGTCTGTTTCATTCTACTGTTTTTCCATCCTCACCCCTCCCACCCCTTTTTCCTCTACACCATCCAAAGTTCCTTCATTCTTCTCATCCCCCCAACATCTCCCCCTCTCCCCCCGTTATATATTGTCATGCACTTATCAGAGAAAACATTTGGCCTTTGTTTTGGGGGCTTGGCCTATTTCACTTAGCATGGTATTTTCCAACTTCATTCATTTACCAGCAAATGCCATAATTTTATTCTTCTTTATGGCTGAGTAATTTTCCACTGTGTATACATACCACAGTTTCTTTATCCATTCATCAATTGAAGGGCATCTAGGTTGGTTCCACAATCTAGCTATTGTGAATTCAGCTGCTATGAACATTGATATGGCTGCATCTCTGTAGTATGCTGATTTTAAGTCCTTTGGATATAAACTGAGGAGTGGGATAGCTGGGTCAAATGATGGATCCATTCCAAGCTTTCTGAGGAATCTCCATACAGCTTTCCAGAGTGGCTGTACCAATTTGCAACTCCACTAGCAATGTATGAGTGCGCCTTTTCCCCCATATCCACACCAATACTTATTATTGCTTGTGTTCTTGATAATAGCCATTCTAATTGGAATTAGATGAAATCTTAGGGTGGTTTTAATTTGCATTTCTCTAATTACTAGGGATGATGAGCACTTTTTCATATATTTGTTGATCACCTGTGTATCTTCTTCTGTGAAGTGTCTGCCATTTCCTTAGCTCATTTATTGATTGGGTTCTTTGTATTTTGTGTGTAAAGTTTTTTAAGTTCTTTATAAACTTTGGAGATGAGTGCGCTGTCTGAAGTGTGTGTAGAAAAGATTTTCTCCCACTCTGTAGGCTCTCTTTTCACATTATTAATTGTTTCCTGTGCTGAGAAAAAACTTTTTAGTTTGAATCTATCCCATTTATTGATTCTTGCATTTATTTCTTGCGCTACGGCGGTCTTATTAAGGAAGTCTGGTCCTAAGCCAACGTGATAGAGATTCAGGCCTACTTTTTCTTCTACTTAGTGAAGGGTCTTGGGCCTAATTCCTAGATCCTTGATCCGTTTTGAGTTGAGTTTTGTGCAGGGTGAGAGATAGGGGTTTAGTTTCATTTTACTGCATATGGATTTCCAGTTTTCCCAGCACCATTTGTTGAAGAGGCTATCTTTTCTCCATTGTAAGTTTTTGGCACCTTTGTCTAGTATGAGGTTACTGTACTTATGTGGGTATGTCTCTGTGTCTTCTATCCTGTACCATTGATCTACCTGTCTACTTTGGTGCCAGTACCATGCCGTTTTATTTTATTTTTTTTACTATTCCTCTATAGTAGAGTTTAAGGTCTGGTATAGTGATACCTCCTGCATCACTCTTCCTTCCCAGAATTACTTTGGCTACTCTGGGTCTTTTGTTCTTCCAGATGAATTTCATAATTGCTTTTTCTGTTTCTATGAGAAATGTCATAGGGATTTTAATTGGAATTGCGTTAAATCTGTATAGCGCCTTTGGAAGTATGGCCATTTTGATAATATTAATTCTGCCTATCGAAGAACATGGGAGATCTTTCCATCTTCTAAGGTCTTCCTCAATTTCTTTCTTCAGTGTTTTGTAGTGTTCACTGTAGAGATCTTTCACCTCTTTGGTTAGATTGATTCCCAAGTTTTTGGTTTTTTTTTTTTTTTAGACTATTGTGAATGGAGTTGTTTTCCTCATTTCCCTTTCAGAAGTTTCATCACTTATGTATAAAAATGCTTTAGATTTATGTGTGTTGATTTTATAGCCTGCTATTTTGCTGAATTCATTTATGAGATCTAGAAGTTTTCTGGAGGAGTTTTTTGGATCCTCTAAATAGAGAATCATGTCATCAGGAAATAGTGACAGCTTAAGTTCCTCTTTTTCTGTTCATATCCCTTTAATTTCTTTAGCTTGTATAATTGCTCTGGCTAGTATTTCAAGTACGATGTTGAATAGAAGTGGTGAAAGAGGGCATCCCTGTCTTATTCCTGTTTTTAAAGGGAATGCTTTCAGTTTTTCTCCATTAAGAAAGATGTTGGCCGTGGGCTTAGCATAAATAGCCTTTACAATGTTCAGGTATGTTCCTACTATCCCTATTTTTTCTAGTGTTTTGAGCATGAAGGGGTATTGTATTTTGTCAAACGCTTTTTCTGCATCAATTGAAATAACCATATGATTCTTATCCTTAAGTCTACTGACATGATGGATTACATTTATTGATTTATGGATGTTGACCAAACTTGCATTCCTGGGATGAACCCCACTTGATCATGGTGCACTATCTTTTTAATGTGTTTTTGGATATGGCTTGCCAGTATTTTGTTAAGGATCTTTGTGTCTATATTCATCAAGGATATTGGCCTAAAATTTTCTTTCCTTGATGTATCTTTGTTTGGTTTGGGTATGAGGATGATATTAGCTTCATAGAATGAGTTTGGTAGGGTTCCCTCCTTTTCTATTTCCTGGAATACTTTGAGAAGTATTGGAATGAGTTCTTCTTTGAAGGTCTTGTAGAACTTGGCTGAGAATTCATCTGGTCCTGGGCTTTTCTTGGTTGGTAGGCTTTTGATGGCTTTTTCTATTTCACTGCTTGATATTGATCTGTTTAAATTGTGTATGTCCTCCTGGTTCAGTTTGGGAGGAGCATATGTCTCTAGAAATGTGTTCATGTCTTCAGTATTTTCTATTTTGTTGGAATATAGATTTTCAAAGTAGCTTCTCATGATGTTATGTATTTTAGTGGTGTCTGTTGTGATATTTCCTTTTTCATCATGAATTTTAGTAATTTGAGTTTTCTCTCTCCTTCTATTTGTTATTATGGCTAAGGATTTGTCTATTTTGTTTACTTTTTCAAAGAACCAACTTTTTGTTTTGTCAATTTTTTGATTTGTTTCAATTTCATTGATTTCAGCTCTGATTTTAGTTATTTCCTGTCTTCTACTACTTTTGGTGTTGTTCTGTTCTTCTTTTTCTAGGACTTTGAGCTATAATGTTAGGTCATTTACTTGTTGACGTTTTATTCTTTTCTTGAATGTGCTCCATGCAATGAATTTTCCTCCAAGTACTGCTTTCCTAGTGTCCCAGAGAGTTTGATGTTGTATCATCATTCTCAGTTATCTCTAAGAATTTTTTTGTCTCCTTCCTTATGTTTTCTGTTATCCATGCTTCATTTAATAGCATATTATTTAGTCTCCAGGTGTAGGAGTAATTTCTGTTTTTTTGTCATTGATTTCTAATTTAATTCCATTATGATCTGATAGAACACAAGGCAATATCTCTATTTTTTTTGCATTTACTAAGGGCTGCTTTGTGGCATAACATAGGGTCTATTTTTGAGAAGGATCCATGTGCTGCTGAGAAGAAAGTGAATTTGCTTGTTGATGGAGGGAATATTCTATATATGTCTGTTAAGTCTAAGTTATTGATTGTGTTATTGAGTTCTATGGTTTCTTTGTTTAGTGTTTGTTTGGATGATCTATCCAGTGGTGACAGTGGTGCATTAAAGTCACCCAGAATTATTGTGTTGAGGTCTATTTGATTCCTGGAATTGAGAAGGATTTGTTTGATGTACATGGATGCACCATTGTTTGGGGCATAAATATTTACGATTGTTATGTCTTCCTGATTTATGGTTCCCTTAAGCAGTATGAAATGTCCTTCTTTATCCCTTCTGACTAACTTTGGCTTGAAGTCCACTTTATCTGAAATAAGGATGGAAACCCCTGCTTTTTTACTGAGTCCATGTGCATGGTAGGTTTTTTCCCATCCTTTCACCATTAGTCTGTGGATGTCTTTTTCTATGTGACAAGTCTCTTGCAGGCAGCATATTATTGGGTCTTTCTTTTTAATCCATTCTGCCAGTCTATATCTTTTGATTGATGAGTTTAGGCCATTAACATTCAGAGTTATTATTGAGATATGATTTGTATTCCCAGTCATTTGGGCTTATTTTTGGTTTTTAACTTGGCTTGGTTTCTCCTTTGAATGGATTTTTCTTTAAGGTAGTTCCTCCCTTTGCAGACCTACATTGTTGTTTTTCATTTCCTCCTCATGGAATATTTTGTTGAGAACATTCTGTAGCACAGGCTTTCTATTTGTAATTCTTTTAACTTTTGTTTATCGTGGAATGATTTTATTTCATCTTCAAATCTGAAGGTTAGTTTTGCTGGGTATAGAATTCTTGGTTGGCAACCATGTTCTTTCAGAGCTTGAAATATGTTGTTCCAGGCCCTTCTAGCTTTTAGAGTCTGGGCTGAGAAATCTGCTGATATCCATATTGGTTTTCCCCTGTACGTAATCTGATGCTTTCCTCTTGCAGCCTTCAAAATCCTATCTTTATTTTGTATGTTAGGCATTTTCATTATAATGAGCCTTGGTGTGGATCTGTTGTGACTTTGTGCGATTGGTGTTCTGTAAGTCTCTTGTATTTGATTTTCCATTTCATTCTTCAGGCTTGGAAAATTTTCTGATATTATTTCATTGAATAGGTTGTTCCTTCCTTTGGTTTTTATCTCTGTGCCTTCCTCAATCCCAGTAATTCTTAAATTTGGTCTTTTCCTGATGTCCCATAGTTCTTGGAGATTCTGTTGATGATTTCTTACCATCTTCTCTGTTTGGGCAACTTTATTTTCCAGATTAAATATTTTGTCTTCATTGTCTGAGGTTCTGTCTTCCAAGTGGTCTAGTCTTTTGGTGATGCTTTCCATTGAGTTTTTTATTTGATTTATTGTCTCCTTCATTTCAAGTATTTCTATTTTTTTTTTTTTTTTGAGAATCTCTATCTCTTTGTTAAAATAATCTTTTGCTCCCTGCAGTTGCTCTTTCAACTGCTTATTGGTATGATCATTCATTTCCTGCATTTGCTTTCTTCTCTCATCCTTTGCTTCATGAATCATTTTAATCATGTATAATCTGAAGTTCTTTTCTGACATTTCTTCTATCATACTGTCACTGGATTCTATTAATATAGAATCTAGATTTGTTTGGATCATTTTCTTCCCTTGTTTTTCCATGTTGTTCATGTATCTTCCCTTCTAGCAGTGCAGATCTGGGGTATTGCAGTTTCCCCACTATAGGCTTAGAGTGATCCTATAGGTTTCCAAAATCTTTTCTTTAAGAAAGAGATCAATATTAGCAGTGCCCAGTTCAGACAGTATGCAACCCAAAACCAAATAGCCCCTATGAGGACGTTAACAATATTGTCATAATAAACAGAATGAGTTCAATTATTATCTTCAGTATAATAAATAGATTTGCAATAAGGTCTAGTTCCTAATGTAGATCCAAGATGGCGGACTAGAGGGAGGCTGCGTTGCTTGTCATTCCATAACTTGGGTTTCAAGCAGAGGATTTCTATTTCTTGGTAAGGCAGTTTTTGCAACTTATCAATTGCCTGCTGTTTACCCATTTGTCTACTGCGATCACCTGCAGTCTTCCAGCATATCGACTACTTTTTGAGAGCAGATTGCTCACTGGTGCCTACCATACACCATTTGTCTGCCACTTGCCTGTCCATCTCCTGCCTTTCACCTACCCATCACCCACTGCCTGAGGTTCACCTCCCGGTCTTCCGACAGCAGTCAGCAGACTGACCACAGACCACCAGTGGAGCATCAGCTGCCTGCTGTTGCTTGGAAGTTCACTGTCACAGTACCTGCAGGTTTGGTTACATGTGGCTGCCGCCATCTTGAGACTATAGCCAGTACCCCTGGCCGGACTGACTGAGCCCTGTCTTCAGGATCCCTCAGCCTGACCGATCACTCCCTGCCTCTGGGCCCTCACATCAACTGACTGCCCCCCGCCACCCGAACCCCGAGACCGACTGACTGTGCCCTACCACCGGGACCCCCAGACCTATTGATTGCACCTGCCTCCAGGATCCCGCAACCAGACCCACAACACCCCACCTCCAGGATCCCTGCCTGACCAACCACACCCCGCCTCCAGGACCTCCAGCTGACCACTCCCACACCCTGAGCTGCAGCTCCCCATTTGCCAACACATTTGGAAGCCAGAGCAGCCATCTTGGATAATCCTGGAAGCTGTATCTCCCATCTTTAGGTGGGGCAAATCCCATCCTGAGATGCCTGCTGGAGACTTGAAGCTCATCGACAGGTACCTCTCATGCATCAGGCTACTGAACTCTGGGAGGTTTGAATACTATATGACTGTTATAGTGTAGATTTTCGTTTTTCTCCTTATTGAAAAATTTTAAGTTTTTATTTCTTTACTTTTCTCACTCTCTTTTCCTTTTGTTTACCTGTTCCCTCAGTCTCTTTCTCCCTTTTCCCATGCTAACAACCAACTTCTGATTACACTCTCACTCTTTCTTTTCTTCTTTTTTTTTTTCCTGCGGTGCTGGGGTTAGAACTCAGGGCCTTGTGCTTGCAAGGCAAGCACTCTACCAACTGAGCTATAGCCCCAGCCCCACTCTCACTCTTTATATGATCAGGAACTTCTATATATTATTTTCTTATCCCATTAACAGCTACATCCTACACCCCTCCACATCCTTTTTGTCCTCCATTAGGAACTTTGGATTGTGCAGAGGGGAGTGACAGGAGGGGTCGGGTAGTGGGGATGGGAAGGATGGTAGAATGAGACAGACATTATTACCCTATATACATGTATGATTACACTACTGGTATGATTCAGCTCCATGTATAGCTGGGGTGGGTGGGGGGAACATTAATAGATTCCCAAAAGTAGTTGGGCATGGTCGTGCACATCTATAATCCCTGCAGCTCTGGAGGCTGAGGCATCGCAAGTTCAAGACCAGCCTCAGCAACTTAGTGAGGCCCTAAGCAACTCCATGAGACCATGTCTCTAAATACAATATAAAAAAAGGGCTGGGGATGTGGCTCAGTAAGCAACCCCCTGGGTTCAATTCCCACCCCAGTACCAAAAAAAAAAAATTCCCAAAAGTAGGTATAGTACAATCTTCTCTGATAACAATGGAATAAAACAAGAATTTAATAACCTCCAGAAGATTAAAAATCACTATCACCTAGAGATATTTGTGTGTGTGTATTTTTGTATTATTTTGCTGTTGTTGTTGTTTGTACTGGGCATTGAACCCAGGGCCTCACACATGTAGGTAAGTGCTCTGCCACTGAACTACATCTCCAATCCCTCTTATGTTTTATTTTGAGACAGAACCTCACTAAGTTTCCCAGACTAACCTCAAACTTGTGGTCCTCCTGCCTCGGCCTCCTGCATCACTGGGATTACAGGCATCATGTCTGGTTGGACTGTCTACTTTAGTCAGTGTTCCCAATGGTGCCATCAAAAGACCTGACAAGAACAATTAGAGGAGGAGAAGTTTATTGGGGGCTCACCGTTCAACAGTCTTAGTCCACAGATGGCTAACTCCATTCCTTGGGGCCGGGGGTGAGGCAGAACATCATGGCAGAAGTGTGTGGTGAAGGAAGGCAGCTGGGGACACGGCATAGGAAGCAGAGGGAGAGCTCTGCTCAACAAGGACAAAATACATGCCCCAAAAACACCCCCTGGGGATCCACGTCCTGCAGTCGCACCCTACCTGCCTGGAGTTACCACCCAGTTAACTCCTCACAGGAGATTATCGCACTGATTAAGTTTAAAAAAATCCCATAACCCAACAATTTTACCTCTAAACTTCCTTGCATTGTTTCACCTGTGAACTTTTGGGGGACCCCTCACATCTGAACCATGACACTGTCCATCCTTCCCTTCTTACCTGCCTGGCAAATTCTTGTTTAT
The DNA here is from genome assembly GCF_902686445.1 of Sciurus carolinensis. Lineage (NCBI taxonomy): Eukaryota > Metazoa > Chordata > Mammalia > Rodentia > Sciuridae > Sciurus > Sciurus carolinensis. Next base: position 36,216,275 of record NC_062213.1, read on the forward strand.
TTTTTGAGACTCACTCCCACTGTCCTCTCCTCAGTGACCCCTCACACAGAATGGTCCACTCCCCTCTGGAGGCCCTGGAAGTGAGTAACAAGGGAGCCTCAGCAGGAAGACCTTGACCATGTCCCCAAGGTCAACTGTTTCACCACTGCTGCCACCAGCACCCAGCTCCACGATTCCTTTTGCATTCTATCCTTCTGGTAGCTGGATGCTTTCTTTTTTTGGTACTGAGAATTGAACCCAGGGGTGCTTAACCACTGAGCCCCATCCCCAGCCCTTTTATGTTTTATTAAGAGACAGGATCTCACGAAGTTGCTTAGGACCTCGATAAATTGCTGAGGCTGGCTTTGAACTCGTGATCCTCCTGTCTCAGTCTCTGGAGTTACTGGGATTCCAGGCATGCACCACTGTGCCCGATGAACAGTCTCCTCTTGAGCACTGGTCATAAGTGTCTCAAAGATTATTGGTGTCCTTCAAGATGTGAAAGGTGTGCTTTTTTTGAGAAAGGAAAAGGAGAACGTGTTTTGTTTTGACAGAGGATGGGGAAGGAAAGTGCCCCCAAATAAATTTGGGAAATGCTAGGTTAAAAAAAGGTAAATGGGTCTCTCATTGAACAACTAATTGAAACTTTGAATTCACTGATAGATATTGTGAAGCACCAACTAACACAGAAATTTCCTGAATGATTCGGAACACAGAATCTTTTTGTCAACTATGCCCTGTGCACCCTGGAGAACAGGAACTTGTTTTCAAATACAGCAGTGCGCTCCTTTTCCTCCTTCAGTCGCTGATCCCATCCATCTTTCTGAAGAAATTACAGGGGCACAGCACCTGCCACTTAATCCAGCTTCCTCCCCAGACAAAGCCTCCAGTTCCTTTGCAGTTCTTCTTTCTGTATGGACTTGGAGTCTCACCTTGCTTGTGCTCCTAATGCTGTGTATTTTCTTACTTCATTCATCTCCTTACTCACCTCTTTCTCTTTCCTAATGCTTCTCTGCTTTCAGTCCTACTTGTCTTAGTTTAGACTACTAGACGAAGTCTCTGAGCAAGTCCCTTTTGGGGGGCAGGTGCGAGGGACATGGGTAATGTCAAGGGACAGAGCAGGAACTGACATCAGGAACAGGTGCAGTCAGATGCAAGGTCAGCAACTGAGGCTGACTCCCATAGGGCGAACTGGGAAGCATCACCAACACTTGATTTGGAAGCATTATAGAGAAGGGGAGAGAGAGTTGGGTATTCCTGATCTTCTGTGTTAGTCAGGGTTCTCCAGAGAAATAGACCAATAAGAGATGAGAGAGAGAGAGAGAGAGATTGGTTAGTTAAAGGAATTGGCTCATGTGGTTCTGAAGGCTGAGAAGTCCCACAGTCTGTCATCTACAGGGGAGACCAGGGAAGTCAGTGGCATAATTCAGACTGAGTCCAGTGGCCTGAGAACCAGGAACAGCACCAGCTAAGACTGGGGGAAGTTGGAGTTTCCAGTTCTAGAAGAGAGAATGAATTTGCCCTTCCTCAGCCTTGTTGTTCTATTGGGGCCCTGAATGGATTGAATACCTGCCCCCCTTGATGGGGCTGATGTCTTCCAAAACCCCTCTCAGACACACCCGGCAATGATGGTTACCAGCTATCTGGGCACCCCTTAGTCCAGCCGAACTAGTACATAAAATGAACCATCGCCTCCTCCTCTGTATCTGTGAGGCATCGCTCAAGGGTGGTGGGAGTTGGTCGTTCACTCCCAGGTACTCCTCCTGGTCCTCTGACACTTGCCAAAGTGCTTCCTATACCCTTAAACAGGTGTTTGCCTCCCAGGGGACACTTGGAGATGTCTGAAGACGTTTTTGGTTGTCACGACTTGGTGTGGGGGTCATGCCACTAGCATCTGGTGGGTAGAACCAGGGATCTGCTAAACCCCAACCCATAAAGAATTATTCAACCTCAAATGTCAACAGGACGTAGGTTGAGAACCTCCGCTTTTCGCAGGGAGGCAATGCTGGCTGTGAGCAGGCAGGTACGGGAGGGACGGGGGCATCCAGGAGGATCCGGGCAGCACCTGCCACAGTGCGAAGTCGCGAGTCCAGCAGTCTCACCTCACCCCCTCTCCAGCTCCACTCCGGCCCTCTCTCTCCTTCTCTGCACATCCCCTTCTGCTCCATGTCTTCAGCCCCCAGTCTCCTTCTCACTTATGGTCTGGCTTCTCTCAACACATCTGAAAATCTGCCCCCAAGTCACCAGGAATATTGTTGCTGCTAAACTGAACAAATTCCTTTTTTAATACTGGCTTGGCTTCACCCATCTGGAGTCTTTGCAGCTCACCTCCTTGACTTTGGGACACCCTGGGCCCTGGGTCAGTGCCCGCGGCTCCTACTAAGTGAAGACCAGTCACTGGCAGCAAAGATTTGGAAATGGTGGTACCTGAGCCCAGATACATGCAGGGCAGGAGGGCGGCCTCAGTGAGTCAGACTCAAACAATTCTAGAAAATGTACCCTGAGGGCAAAGCCAGGAAGCAGCCTGGGAAGCTCCCGAGGAGTATGCGGTGGTGCTGTTCCAGAGCTGAGCCTGCTTGTAAGGTGAGTGTCTGGGACCAGGCAGCAGGAGAGTCTCAGGACCGAGGAAGTAGACCTGGGGCTGTTCCAGAGTGGTCATGATGTGCCAGCCAGCCACCACTGATGAGAGGCTGTCTTCAGGGAGTCACAGCACATGAGCGAAAGCAGGGAAGGTAATGAGGGTGGGGTGCAGCTCGGTGGGGGTGCACTTGCTTGGCATGCTGCTGGTCCTGGGTCCCATCCCCAGCACTGAAAAAGAAAAAAAAGGTGCAGGGGAGAAATAAACAGAACATTATCAGAGGGCACAAAGGACTACAGGAAGAATAAAACAGATTGATGTGGCCGGGTCCCTGGGAGGCTATTGCAGGGAGGGAGGTGGGTGGGGAGGAAAGCCCCCTAAGAGTTGGTGGCAGCTGGCTGAGAACTCTTTGATGAGAGTAAGCCTGTTTTGGACGCTTGAGGGATGGAGGCTTCCAGAGTCCATGCAAAAGGCCCTGGCTGGAGTTTGCAGAAGAAGAGGTCAGCAAAGGTGGCAGGAGAAACGGAAGGGGAGAAGATGCATTCCAGAGCCACCTGGAGTTAAGTGACAGCCCTTGGTGACCAAATGGTTGTGAGGAGAAGAGCAGAGGACAGGTCAAGAACTACTTCCCTTGTCTGCTTTGGGAATGTGGGCTCCCCCACAAAGGGACAAGGAGCAACTGAGATGGAGGGAATGGACTGCATGGCAGGCTGAGTAGAGGTTTGTCCCCTGTGACAAAAGATATGTCAAGTCTCAATCCCCAGAACTTGTGAATGTGACCTTATTTGGAAAAAGAATCTTTGCAGATGTAATTGTTAAGGGTCTTGAGATGAGATCACCCTGATCCTGGATTTAGACCCTAAATCCAATGGCAGCAGTCCTTATGGAGAAAGGCAGATCTTGACACAGAGACACTCGGGGAGAAGGTCTTGTGCAGAGGGAGGAGGAGGTTGGAGCCACACTGCCACCAGCCAAGGAATGCCTGGCACTGCCAGAAGCGGCAAGTGGCAAAGAAGGATCCTCCTCTAGAGCCACCCTGCTGACCCCTTGGTTTCAGCCGTGAGGGAATAAACGTCCAATGTTTTAAGTCACCAAGTCATGGCAATTTGTTAAGGCAGTCACTGGAAGCGAACCCAGAACCTCCATGTTGGAGTGGGAGCCAGATGCAGAGTTGAGAAGACAGGTGGCTGCCTGGAGTGCCCATCAGAGAAAGACCCAGGACTGGAGGACAAAGTCTGCCGGCCACTGGAGCTTCCAGAGGGGCATCTGAAACAGTCGTTCAAGAAGAGGAACAGTGGCGAGCAGAACACCTCTCTGGAAGCCCTTTTGCAGAAGTGCAAAAGCCTTCCAGATTCTTAGCAGATTTCACTCACTGATAGGTACAAACACCCAGACTATAGATACCAACAAAGTGTAATGTTTATATCAAAAGATAGTTTTAGATGCATTTTAATGTCCGCCAATAAATTACATCCTATTTTGTCAGATTATGTTTTGAAATCCCTTGTACTTCTTCCAGTATGACGTGAAGCCAGCACATCTTACACCTGACTGCACCAGAACACATAACTAGAAGGCTGGGGGCGGGGGTGTCAGAGACAGCATTTATTAGTTGAGGACATTATGTGCACAGCACAAAATGCTCCCATCATGGAGTGGGCTGGAAAGTGCTTCTGGTGCACAAACTATATTTGCACCTCCTCTTCATCACTTCTTTCAAAATGTGTCCCCTCATAAATATTGCAAAAGTGTCACTGCACCCTAAGCACCTGACCCACCTTTAACTTTGCACAGCCTGGGACCAGTGTACAAATGAAGGTTCACATTCTCCATATCTAAGTATTTAGAATGCATTAAACCCACAGAATGTTAAATAGAATACATTTTGTCGACCTACCTCCTCAAATAACTTCCTAATGCCCTGGAAGGTCAAGATCAAACTCAGAACTCTCAGGCCTTTTGGAGTTCTGCCCTAGAATATGGAGGGTGGGCAGGGATCATCCGGGTCCCTTCTCCTACTGTCTGCTGGTGGTGCATGCAAGGGGCCTCACAGGACATGTGGATGCACAGTGCACAGGGCCAGCTCTAGTCATAAGCCCCATACAGTACACTCTGGTCATCGTCAGGTATCAGTACCACAGTTGCCTTCCAGAGGACTGTTCCAGAAATGAAGCCCTACAAAAAACCCAAGTGTTGGTTTGAAGCTATAAGGGCAGGGTATTCTAGAATCTATGTGAGGAGGCAAGAACTGTGTGGGTTTAGCCACTTGATTTCACAGGCTCCACATGCAGAGAGAAGGGACACAGTCCAAGACAAGCAGAGTACAGTTCAAAGGTAGGGGCTCCTTTGACCTGGGTGGATCTGAGGGTGCTGGCTGACACGTACCCTAATGAGCATGTTAGAAATGTGGACTGAGAAATGGCTATACTCAATGCACAGACTTCCTGTACTCGTTTCAGTTGCCACTAATGAGGAAATGCAGGTTAAGAAATGAAATACTTTAGCTATTTTAAAACCTGATCAATAAGCATTATTTATTATGTTGCTAATATTTCACTGAGTTTTAGAAGTCAAAGGTTAAATTCCTTCAAAGTCTGAATGTAGTAGCCAGGTGCAGTGGTGCATGCCTGGATTCCAGCAACTCAGGAGGCAGAGGCAGGCAAGTTCAAGGCCAGTCTGGACAATCCGGCAAGACCATATTAGTGAGCAACTTAGTGAGACTCTACCTCAAATAAAAAATGACTGGGATGTAGCTCAGTAGTAGAGCACCCTGGGTTCAATCCCAGGGTACTGAAAAAAAAAAAAAGGTCTGAATGTAGTCACATTAGGCAAATATTAATAGAGTAGTATGTTGGCTGACCATGCTTTCAGAATCTTTTTCCACCCACTTTTCCTGCCTTTTTTCCTCACTCCCTTTTGCTCACTCACCTTCTCTCCAAAGCAGGAAAAGCCTGTGAAAACCATGGCTTGTACCAAGACCCCTAGTCAGTGGGACAGGAGGGTCACTGACCATCCACTGTGACCAATAATCCAGGCAAGGGAGAGGAACTTACCCAAGTTTAGGAGCAGGGTGACAGGGAGAGGAGAGACTGGGGTCCCCAGACTTCAGAGGAGAGAGTTTGTACTCCACCAATATTTTATTAATTATTTATTTCCCACACCAAAGGTGGATTCCATGGGTGGGGTGTCTGCCTATTCACTGCTGTATCCCAGGGCCTGGCCCACAGTAGGTCGTCCTTACCACTGCATGACTGGTTTATTGGACCCCTATCCTTGGTTCCCATCTCAGACTCACTTTGTCCAGAAACAGATTTCAATACCTTTTTATGTCAATACCCAGACTTGAAGCATGGCATCTTCTTTCTTCCCCTTTTCTTTAGTTCCAAGTTCAGCTCCCAAGCTTTCAAGTCTTAGGCAGCTCCTGTGATATGTCTGTCTGTCTGTCTCTCTTATGCTCTACTCTTAAGAGATGCTTAGTAAACGTTGTTGTAAGGTTACTCTGGCAATTGGGATAGAGGGAAGAGAGGAAGATTTATTTTCCCTTTTTATGCTCTGAACTATTTGCTTTTTTCAAAAAAATAGTGTCATAGCAGACAGTGTGGGTTTCCTATGTATCACTCGTTTCCCTCTTTCCTACTTCAGGTGTCCATCCATGTCACATGGTCCAGTACACATTCAGGGGAAGCTGCTTCTAACTCTACAAGTCTGCCATCAGAGAGAGGGTGGACCCTGATTTGTTTGAGTCATCCTCTGTTGTGTATCATTATCACCCCAACCCCAGATTGAGGGCACGAGACCCAAGTTGACCCAATCAAATGCTTCTCTTTCCTTGTAAATGCAGACAAGGTAATGCCAACTGTCTCTGACAGGCATTTGTGACCACAAAGGGAACCAACTAGAGACAAAGCTCTCAATGAGGATGGCAGAACTGAGGGAGTTTGTGTCCTTGATGTCATCTCCATGATACTGGTCACACAATTCATTCATAAGCTCACCCCAAGTTTGCATGGCCGGTTTCTTTGGTCCTTCATTCTGCAAATATTTGTGAAAAATCTACTATGTGCCAGGTACCATTTTATGTGCTGAAGATGACAGCAGAAATATGGATAAAAATTCCTACTTTCTGGAGTATACATTCATATGTGGGAGGGAGAAGGACAAGCCAAAAAAATAACTAATATAAAGAAGTATATATCAGAAATATATCAGAAACTAATATAAAGAAGTATATATCAGAAAGTTATAAGTGGTATGGAAAAGAATAGAACAAACAATTCTCAAATACTGAATTTATATATATAAATATATATAAAAATTTTATATATATAAATTTTATATATATATATATAATTGAGCATTTTCAGTAATCAATCAAAACATCTCTTTTGAAAGTTGACATTCAGTTTGCAATATAGAAGAATGCATAATTGTGTACTGGAGTTAGGTTCCTGCTCAGATTATTTTTAAAAGTTCAATTAAGCCTATCATAGATCAGAGGTTGAAGGCAGTGGCAATTGTAACTGGAAATGGGTGCATTCCTGGGAATAGTGACTTACACAAGCATTGGTCTTTGAACAAATGTGATAAACAAATTAATGAATCCATGAACTATTAAAGTCATGAAGGTACCCAATGCAAACAAAACAACTGACAACAAAACAGAATAAAACACGCAAGTGAGGCGGCAATTATTTAGACTCTGGATGACCATCAGACTGGCAATAAAAATGAACTTACTGGAGCATGTCTGTAATCCCAGCGACTTGGCAGGTTTGGCAGGAGGACTGCAAACTCAAAGCCAGCCTCAGCAACTTAGGCACTAAGCAACTTAGCAAGCCTGTCTCAAAATAAAACATTAAAGGACTGGGGATATAGCTCAGACATCCTAGTACAACAAAACAAAACAAAACAAACAAAAAAACAGACAAACAAACAAACAAAAACAAAGAAACCCCCAAACCAAATACAGATGACATATTTTCAAGAGGCTACTAAATTCTGGGACAAATTTATTTAACTCCAAGCATCATTTTGAAATGTACCTAGAATATCATATTAAAAACTATCAAAATAATTTAATGTTAGGACAAGAACATAGCGTATTAGGAGATAAAAATGTAAAATCTCTGGAAGCCAAATTTATGTGATCCTATTTAATTGTGCAGTCTGGAATTGCTAAGTTTATTGACAAGTTGTTAGTCCTGCTGCCAAAGAAATGTGGCAAGTGATGACCAAGGCAGATCCTGCAAAATAATAGACAAGAAGCCACCCTCCAGTGACACACTTCAGCCCTGATATACAGAAGGGAGTTTATTTTGCTGCTGAAAAAAAGTGCAGTAAGTTTTATCAGTACAACAAAGGAAAATGAGTCATTGCAAATGGTAAATACAATGCTATCCTAAATTTCTCTGTTCCTTTAGGGATGTCGGCCACGAGTAGAATGAAGAAGTCCCTGAAGATATTTTATGCTGCTAGCCTTTGCAACCTGTAGGAACAACTCACTGATCACTAGGGGCACAGACTGCAATTGAGGGTTCAAGATAGGTATCAATGACCTCACGCTCTGGTTGGTAACCTAGCTCCATATTCAAGCTGTTAAACTAAAGTTGTATCTCTTCAGTGTCATTACACATAGGGACACTGTCACCCTTCAGCATAGTTATGAAGATTTAAGACAGGGACATATGAGCCCGTGAAATTGTTAATCATGTCACAATCAGGTAATTAAAATACCTGACCTTTTTTCTTGACTGTGTGAAAAGATGGGCAATGGCTTCAAAGAACCAATGTTTCAGATGGAAGCTTTTTGTCTCATTAGAAAAAAAATTGCTCATTCATTTAAGTTATAAGAGGAACTACAATTTTTTTCTTAGAAAATTTTCCTTTTGTGAGATATTATGTCTAGTTTGAGCTGATATTCTGAATTAATTTACTTGCTTGAATACACCCTATATATTCTGTGATGAAACTGTGGAAGTATCCTTGCTCAAGGCCAAGCGATCACAGTGGGAGCAAATCTGGCGCCATGAGGAAAAGACTTTGCTTTGGGGAAATGAGCTCTTTTTCATCACCTGAAAGGGTTGGTGAGCTCATCTGAAGATGTGGTAAGCAGAGACACTTAAAAGTCTTCATGAAAAGATCAGCTTAGCCTGCTTGACACCCTGGATTCAATCCCCATCACCACATATGAAAAAAAAACTTAAGAACTTCAAATCAACAGTTAATTAGTGTCCAAGGAAACCTTCATTCCATCGCTTTAAAACATCACCAGAAATTCCAAACTTCTTCAGAAGTATAGATTCTTAACTAAATGTGGTGGTGCACACCTGTAATCCCAGTGACCCAGGAGGCTGAGGCAGGAAAATCACAAGATTGAGACCAGCCTCAGCAATTTAGTGACGCCCTATTTCAAAATAAATAGTAGTTCAGTGTCACAGAATGCTGGCCTATAATGTGTGAGACCCAGGGTTCAATCCTGATTGTGCACATGTGCACACACACACACATACACACACACACACAAACCTCCAGAACAGGTTCTGGAAATACCTTCAGATGGTTTCTTTCTTTTTTTTCTCCCTATATTTTATTGGTACATTATAATTATACATAATGATGGAATTCATTGTTACATATTTATACATGAACAGGATATAATAATATAATTTGGCCAATATTTATTTGGTTTCTTGAAACAATTTTTTGGTTTGTTTCTTGTTCTTGTTTTTGAATAGTCATTTACATAATTTTGTTACACTTTCATTATTGTAAGTGGGAATTATTTCTTAGCATCTGAACCTATCAAAGATGGTCAATCGTGGTAGTAACCAACACTTGCTAGCACTGTTTTTCAGTATGACACTATTGGAAGTGGGCATATTAACTAATTTAATCCTTTCAACAATCCTATAGGTAAATTGCCTGCTAAATAAATAACCAATATTGTTTCCATTTTATAGGTTACAAAACTTGGACAAGAATAAACAATGTGCCACAGTTGCACAGCTAGGAAAGTCAGGGTTAAAACCCAGACAGTTTTAACATCCAAGGCCAAGAGTTGATAATCATTATGCTATATGTAATACAAAGCTGCTCCCCCGCCCTTTCCGTTGCATCGCAACCTAACTTGTCAGTCTGAAAGCTGCTCTCCCCTCCCTATCGGGTGCAGCCATTTCCCCGCCTCCCAACTACTGTCAGTCTGTGAACATCTAGCTAGCTATTGGTTCATCAGTCAGCTTTCAAGTATCCTTCTCCGTTATTGGTCCCCTGTTAGCCCGGCAGGATTCTTAAAGATAGCTTCACTGCCATTTTTTCTCTCTTGCTTTTCTCTCCCCCTGACTCACTTTCTTTCTCCTCCTTGCTTTCCACTCTCTCTTGCGCGCACCCTTTCTCTTTTCCTCTCATTTTCTCTCTTACCCTGCAGGGAGACACTCTGTTTGCTTAATAAACTCCCTTATGTGATTTCCCCTGTCCTGTGTGGTTTCCGTGGGATTCCTTACACTATATATATTAAATATATAACAGGGGCAGGGGAGAAATTTATTGCTGTTGCAACAAATTACTGCAAACATAATGGCTTAAAACAATAGCAATTTATCATCTTAGATTTCTGAAGGTCAAAACTGTCTCGGGCTAAAATCGAGGTGTAACCAAGGTTGCACTCCTGGAAGCCCCTAGGGGAGAATCCATTTCCTGACTTTTTCTAGGGGCAACCTGACTCCTTGGTTCATGGGCTCTTTTCTCCATCTTCAAAGCCAGATGGGTAGCATCTTCAGTTCTGTCTCCAATGCTCACTCTGACAGACTCATCTGCCTCCTCTTTCACATATTAGGACCCTTGTGGTTGCCTTGGGCCCCTCTGGAATGATCTCCTTATTTTAAGGTCAGTTGATTAGCAATCCTAGTTCCATCTGCAACTTCCAGTCCTACTTGCCATGCCACATAACCCCGTCATGTGCTCTGGGTATTAGGACATGGACATCTGTGCAAGGTCATCATTCTGCCTTTATAATTTACCTAGTTCAAAATTTAAAAATTGGGGCTGGGGTTGTTGCTCAGTGGTAGAGCGCTTGCCTAGAATGTGTGAGGCACTGGGTTCGAGTCTCAGCACCACATATAAGTAAATGAGTAAAATAAAGGTATACCAACATCTAAAAAAACTAAAATTTAAAAATTGCCAAATGAAAAGGTATACAGTGAAAACAATCTCCCTTCTTTGTCTGCTCCAAGTCCCATAATCTCCTCCCCAGAAGGAACTCATATCATTCCTTGTATCCTTCTACATTTATTTTATGCATGTAAGAGCAAATATATATATTTGCCATATTTTGTTTCTATTTTTCACCTTCACTATACACACAGTTCTACATCTTTCTTGTTTCATTTACAAGATATGTCCTATTCCATTGTGTGGATGGATAGCATCTGGTCCCGCAGGACACTTAGTGGGGGCTCCAATCTTTTGCAACACAATCAATGCTTTGTACCCTCATTATTTGGTAAGCGAGTACATCTGTAGGATCAAGCCCTAGGAGACTGTCAGGGTCAAGGAGTAGGTGCTTTTGCCAGTTTGATGGGTGGTGCTAAATGCCCTCTTTCACTCAAGTTGAAATTTTTAGTTTTTATTTTTTAATTGGTACATTACGATTATGCCTAAGAGTGAGATTAGTTGCTACATGTTCATACATAAGCACAATATAACAATATAATTTGGTCCATGTCATTCCCAGTACCACCCCTTGCCCTTCCCTCCTCCCTTCCCTTGGCCCCCTTCCTCTACTCTGTTGGTCTCCCTTCTATTTTCGTAGGATGCCCCTCCCCATGCCTTGTCAAGTTGGAAATTTTTAAAAATATAGAAACTGTTTTTCTAACCAATACAATAAATTTTTCTTGATTTATAGATGTACATTTCTGAAAAATTATGAGATGTATTATTTGCTTTTCATTATTTTTATTTAATCCTTTTAATTTTTTAATTTAACAAACTATTTTATTTAAAAAAATTTTTTTAATTGTACATGACACATTACATTTATTTTATTTTTTTCATTTTATGTGGTGCTAAGGATCGAACCCAGTGTCTCACATGTGCGAGGCAAGTGCTCTACCACTGAGCCAGGACCCCAGTCCCTAACTATTTTATTTTTATCATACTTTAAAATGTCCTCCTTTGTGGCAAGTGATACTGGCTATCTACGAATAAGTTATTAGAAACTTCCATTTAAATAATATTGTTGCTGAAACTTCAGTCCTTGTCTTTGATGCCAATCTAATAACAAGGACACAGTTTTGAAAAAGAGGAAAAAGACAGTTGATTGCTTTGGTAGCAAAGGAGAAACACAGGGGACTCCTGTCCCAAAGGCTGTGATTCTGCCCATCAGCAGGAACAGGGGATTTTTAAAGAGGTGATTCAGAGAAAATGAGACTAGGGAGGAGAGATCAGGAAGGAGAATTTCAGGGAAAAGAAGATCAGGGAGGAGAAGATCAGAGGGGAGGTTAGGGAAAAGATCATCAGGGAGAAAAAGGTTGGGAAAAAGAAAAAAACATGTAAGTTTCAAAACCACAAAGGATATAGCCAAAACATCAAGTGACCTCCTGTTAAAATATTATTATTATTATTATTACTTTGCAGTGCTGGGGATTGAACTCAGGGCCTGTACTTGCAAGCCGAGCACTCTACCAATTGAGCTATCTCCCCAGACCCTGCTAAAATATTTTTGCATTAAAAAAGATGAATGACTTAAAGAAAAATAGCATGTAAATAATAATATAGATGTTATACTGATCCCGCAAAAGTGGTGCAGGAGGAATCCAGATGGCTGCTCCCTCGCAGTGAACAAGCATCATTTGTTTCGTTTTTGTGGATGTTTTCCTCCATAACAGAAAATCATCGTCGACAACAAGATTCTTAATCGAAAGGACAAGCGGCCATTCTGCAGAAGCTTCCTGCTGCAGGAGCAGATTGTCATGGTCCCTTGTGGCATTGTTTTCTGCTCATATCTCATGGATGGAAGCCAGAAACTCAGGCACCCCACAGAGAAAAAGTCAATTCCAAACAGATAAATTGAAATAATTAAAACCAGACAGTCCTGGAACATTAGGCTTCCAGAGACTGGGAAGGCGACAGCTTTTAGGAAAATCCAGCCTTGGTTCCTGTCCTGTGGACATGCTCCTTTTCCACCTTTTGTTAGTCTTCTGTAAAATACTCAGCCTGTCTTTCTCATCCTCTGTAGCTTGTGGGTGGCCACCTTAATCAATGCTATCTCCTGGGGCCTGCCCCGCTGGTGACTCTGGGCATATAACATTCTTTAGTGGCGATAAGAAGGGGAGGAAGATTATCTTTAATAGTTGGCTAAACCAGCATGCCTCCAGGGCAGTATACAGAAAATAATTTCAAGGGACTTGGATGAGTTGGGCTTGAGAAAGCGGTTCCATGATTAATGTTTGGGACACTCTGAGTAAATGGCTTTCTCTACTGATGGCCTTCTCAGAACATTGCTTATGCTCTTTGGCTAGAACCATATACTTGTGTATTATCTTGAGTCCCCTGGAACAGGCTTGCAATGGCACTAGCCTAGAGGGCACATAATTAGAAAAGTGACACTATCAGGATCGGAAGATGCATGTCTTAGTCTATTTGGAGCTGTAACAAAATACCCTAAAATTGTTGGATATTATATAACAGAAATTTATTTCTTATAGTTCTGGAACCTGGGAACTCCAAGATCAAGGCTTGGGCAGACCTAGTATCTGGAGGACCCACTTCTGAGGTGGCTGCCTGTTCACTGTGACCTCACATAGCAGAAGGGGCTAGCTAGCTCTTTGTCATAAAGAGCACTAATCATGATCACTAATCATGATCACCTCCCAAAGGCCCTCCTCCTAATACCACTGACTTGGGGGTTAGGATTTCAATGTATGAATTTGGACACAGCACTCAGACCACAGCGATGCATTCTCAAAGCTAAATATAGGGGTGATTGGAATTGTGTCAATTTGGCCCATTGGCCTGATAGTAACTACCAGTTAGGAAACACCTGTTCTGTGCCAGCTATCAGGCTGCCCTCTCACTGAACCCATTAACAGCTTTGCACAGATCTTTTTCTCATCTTCATTAAAAAAAAAAAAAAAAAAAAAAATGAGCAAGCTGGGAATGGAGGTGCACATTTGTAATCCCAGTGACTCTGGAGGCTAAGGCAAGAAGATTGCAAGTTCAAGGTCAGTTGGGCAACTTAGTGAGACCCTGCCTAAAAATTAAAAATAAAAAAGGACTGGGGATGTAACTCAGTGGTAAAACACCCCTGGGTTCAATCCCTAGTACTGCAAAAACAAACAAACAAACAAACAAAACAATTTTTACAAAAAACAATGAAGTATTAGAAAAACGAAGTTACTGAATTCACTCACTCAACACATTTTTAATTAAAAGTCAAAGTGCAGGGTACTCTGCCTGATTCCATGCTGGTTCCATAGCCCTGGTGACCGCTAGATTGGGTATGTATAACCAAGGGAACATTCCTAGAAAACAGGCAAACATAGGTCAGCAGAGCTCCCGGCATAGTCTGGGGGACACTGTGACATGATGGCTAAGAGGGTAGTCTCTAGAACCTGAATCTTTCACAACATCAGCTACAATAAGGCTAGCAAGAATACTGTATATCACGAGGATGTCACATCTTGGGGCTCCAGCAAGATCATACCTGGAGCACGCTTTGCACAGTCAGGCGTGGGGACACACTCCACGAGGGTCCACTTCACCTGTGGGTTAAGACATGGAAGCCTGGCTGGGGATAGCTCAGTAGGTAGAGTGCTTACCTTACAAGCTCAAGGTCCTGAGTTTAATCCCCAATACCAAAAAAAAAAAAAAAAAAAAAAAAAGACATGGAAGCCTGAGTATTCAGACATTCTGTGAAAGTATGTGTCTTGTCAATCTGAAAACACCAATGGAGGGAAGAAGAGAAAGGAAAAAAGAAGGGAGGAAATCAAATGTTCGAAAAGTCGATTTCCCAATAGAATCAATCTAGACAGAGTTGGTGGTGCCGAAACCAAGGGAAAACTTGAGTAAACCCTCTAGCCTTGCCCATTTCCCTTGCAGTTAACCTCCAATCGCCTTGCTCCATGACACCCCAAAAACTCCCCTCACGGAGGCGGATGTGAGACCTGTTTTCCCCCTCTGTATGCCTTGCCGCCTTGTGCAAAAACTCTTTTCCACAAATGGCATGCTGCTCCAGCAGACAAAACAAACAGCACCGCAGACTTAGCTTCCACATAATGCAAGATTCCAAATGGAGACCCCAGCTCACTAGCCCCAGAAAAGGTGAGAGGTTCGACTTGCTCTCAAAAGGACAGGAGCACAGAGCAGTCAGAATAGTACAAAGAATTAGAAAAGAAATCTGATGTTAGAAATGGAAAAACACAAATAATGGGAACTTAGTTTATTTTTTAAAGACTCTGATAAATCTAGTTGATGGGGAAACCCTTGATGAACCTAAGTAATGATAGCTACTTTACCATGAATCGATCAGACTGGCGTCACCCCGATCAATTCGAATTTCACTTAGATCCACCAGACATTGTGTACCTCTTGAGATGATATGAAAGGGAGAATGCATTCTGCCTAGGAAAAATTCCTGCAAAACAATGAAGAAATAACAACCTGACTCCAACCAAGTCTTTTGGTTTTTATAGGAAACACAGAGTAAACAGAACATGCTAAATGACACTGTTAAGGCACAATCAGTCAAACCCAGCATATAAATGACTTGGTTTTCCAAGAAACACAGGGCATGAAGAGAGGAGAGCTCATGGTATTTAGGAAATGTGAGGTGCAAAACTTGCTTGGATTCTGTTCACTAAAAAAGTGCCACTAAATGGCATTTTTTAAGACAATTGAGGAAGATTGACTCTAGAAAGGATATTAGATGCATGCCTGTAATCCTAGCACCTTAGGAGGCTGAGGCAGGAAGACTGCAAGTTTAAATGTAGCCTCAGCAAAATCGAGGTGCTAAGCAACTTAGTGAGACCCTATCTCTAAATAAAATACATAATGGGGCTGGGGATGTGACTCAGTGGTTGAGTGGTCCTGATTCGATCCTCAGTACCAAGAAAAGAAAAGAAAGAAAGGATATTAGATGATGTTAAGGGGCTCGTGGTAATGGTAGGTGTGACAACAGTGTCATGTTATATTTTACTAAAGAACTTACTGATTAGAGGTAAATCCTGAAGTATTTATGAAATGATATGTCGCCAGGAATTTGTCTTAAGATACATCAGCATTTACTATGTTCTAATCTGTAAAAGCCAAGGTTAGAATTTTTGTTATTATTTCTCCATTTATTTTGTTCCTTTGGAGTATTCAATAGATGGCTTCTTGAAAATTGTTTGTAAAAAACAAAACAAAACAGAATAAACTCACAGCAAAGCAAAAAAAAAAAAAAAAGATACATCAGCCAAACAATTAAATAGGATTGTTTGGGGTGAGGACAGCTAGATGAACTAACAGCAGGAAAATGTTGGCCGTGGTTGAAGTTGGGTATCAAGTAGAAGGGGTTTCATTACCCTTCTGACTGCATTGTATTTAAAAATTTCCCCCAAAAGTTAAATGAATAAAATTAATTTAAAAAATCTTGAGAGCTTAAGTTTTCCGAGTTCAGATCAAAAGGAAAATAGGTACCTGGTGAGAATCTAAGAGGGTTTTCTGGTGACGACCTTGGGGAGCCCTGGCTCAGCACCGCAGCCTCCCCACCACTGCACAAGCCGTCTGGTACCCACACACGGATCTTGAAGCCTCCCGCATGCTGATTGCAAAACTGTCTATTTGACATGCTGCACTGACTTTGATAACATCTAACTATCTATGGAGCTAATTAAATTATTAGACACAAAGCTGTGAGGTGGCCCAGTTTACACTCACAGTCCCTCTTCCAAAGCTGCTGCGACATGGTGAATTCCCCTCGAAGTCATAATTAGTCATCCGGAGTTGTTCCCAATCAAGTTGTGCCTCTGATAAAGAATTCCCAATTTGCCCCTAACCCTTCCCCGGTAGAGGTTGTTTATTTGATTTCAGCACAAACGGATGGGGATGGGGCAAATGGGAGAGAGACCTCCGCCCTGGATTGGAAGGACCTGTCTTTGGTGTTGGGTCAGAGGAGCTTCTATTGGACGAAAGGAACTGAGTTTATTTCTCTGGGAGCCCGCTAATGAGGCCTGTTGTCAGTGGTTCAGAAACACCAGTCTATGATGAGAAAACGGTGCTCCTCAGCCTTCTTGGCCAGCATCAGATAAGGCCAGAGAAGGGACTTTGTGCCTACCAGAACTGGGGTCCAGTCCCTTGAAGAGAAATGATGGGATGCATAGTGTGGGGGGGTGGAGAAATTACTGCTGAGAACCAAGACCCCAAAATCCCTGGAGTCCAGTGTCCTCAGTCCTAAGGTGGGGGCAGATGTGCAAAGTGATTTCAAAGATTTCTTTCCAGCTTCATAATGATTTTTAGTGGCTCGAGGTCTTCTGGGAAATGGCACCCCAACTCTGAGTGAGATGGTAGTCGTTTCTGTCCTCACCAGAGAGGCAGTATAGCTTGGCAGTCAGGAAAGGACTCTGAAGTCAGATGGCTCAGGTTCAAGAGCTCAAATCAACACTCACCAGCCATGTGGCCTTGGTCAGGTCACATTGGTAAGGCTTCTTGAGCCTTAGCTTCCTTTCTGTAAAATGTTGATAACAGCATAGATTTTCAAGAGGATAAGGAAGTTAAAATATGTGAAACATACAGAATTTAAGAAATAAGTACTTTGTAAGTGCTATGATTTTTATCAAGTAACTCTTTGTACAATTTTATGGCATCTGGGTCTTGCCAGTAGCATGGTACTGTTGAGGGTTTGTTACTTAATAAGACCCCCTCTCCACTAATTTTAGAGTCTAGAAGATAGGTTTTCTTGTTACAACCTCAGTCTTAATGATGATAAGTATTATGAGACAGAGTAGCATTTATTGCAAACTTTATTTTCTGACTTTGTTTTTACCTCAGGAAGTTGGAAGGACATAGAATTGGAAAGGACCCCTAGGGTTTTCCAGCTCAAGCTTTAATCAGAAGTTCAAGTCCCTCCACAACATCATAACCAAGCAACCTCCACATTCTGCTTGAATCCCTCCAGGCACATGGGACTTTCTACCCATGACAGGCTGCTGTTTGAAGCCTGCCTAGCAGAAAATGTTAAAAGAACTGGGGAAAAGTTTCATGGTAACGTAGTTGGTTTTAAATATTTGAAGACTTATGATTGCAATTATTAACATTAATAAGACTGAAGAGGCGTTGTCACTAATATTGTGGTGATCATTTATGGATCTACCATAGGCCAGGCAACATGCAAAATGTTTTATACACCTTCGGGTGTAATCCTGCGACACCCTCAAACGACAGTACTGTCATTCTAATCTTACAGTTCAGGAAATTGAGATAGAGAACAGTTAGGTAAAAGTCTGTGCAAGGATATAGTGAAGGGCAGAAATAGGACTGGATCTTACATTGGTCTGAATTTAGAAGATGGCATTGGAACAGTCTGAGGAACTGGGATCCCAGAATAGACTAGACTGTTCTCTCTCTCTCTCTCTCTCTCTCTCTCTCTCTCTTTCTCTCTCACACACACACACACACACACACACACACACACACACACACACACACCCTGCTCAGCCCGGTTCAGCTTCCTGAAGGGGTGGCCGGTTGTGGGGTCCTGGGGGCTGGAGAAGGAGGAATATGGGGGCAGCCTGGAGTGAACATGGAAACATGAAGTTTCAGTGCGGGAGCCAATACCCAAGCAAGACACCTGGTGCTGCTACAAGTGTGTGATTTCCACCACAGCCTGTAGACCCACCTCATTCCCTTCAGCAATTCACCTTTTCTCTGGCCTAATCCCCTCTAGCTAGTGGCCACCATTCCTACCTGGTGGGAAAAAGAGAGCTTCCTGGGCAGGAATTACCTGGTGAGCAGGCCTCTGTGCGTTTCCTCACCTTACTGACGTGACTTCCTGCCTCCTCGCCAGAACCAAGCACCCTCTCCCAACCACTGTGGGCTCTGCATTCCATCCCATCCCATCCCATTTGACCCTCTTGAAGGGGTCTGTTGTCCATCCCTGTCCACTCTCTTCCTGAAACTTTCTCCCCTGTCCTGTCCTGGCTTTTTTCCATCAACCTATAACTATAGTTAAGATTAGGTTATTAAAAAAAATAACAAAAACACAAAGAAAGTAACTGATTCTGCATCCAGCTCCTGCTAAGTGTTGTGGACCTTCTGTTCAAAGCTAAACTTCCCAAAGTGCAGTTGGCCCTTGCTCTCTGCTCCTTTCTTGTATTCACTTGCACCCCTTTCCATCAGTTTGGGGAAACAGCTCCCACTAAGGATGCCATTGACCTCAGTTACCAACACCCAGTGGACAATTTTAGGCCTCTATCCTACCTGATCGGATTTGTTATTTGCTCTCTGTGAAACTCCCATTTCTCTTGGTTGCCATAAAACACTCCCTTCTCAGGTTTTAATTCCCAGCTTGTTGGCTATTTTTGCATCCCCTCTGTTCAGGCTTCCCAGTCTAGTGTCCAGCTCCTTCCAAGGTTGAGGCTTCTACATACGACTGTTGCTAAGGGGGTGCTAGGGTGTGACTATGTCTCCTCCAGAATCCAGGCGTGGAAACTTAACAGCCAAGGCAATGGCATTAAGAAGTCGGGGCTTGGGCTGGGGTTGTGAATTAGTGGCGAAGCACTTACCTAACATGTGTGAGGCACTGGGTTCGATTCTCAGCACTGCATACAAATACATACATTTGAAAAAGGTTCATCAACAACTAATGAAAATATTTGGAAAAAAAAAAAAAAAGAAGTGGGGGGGCTTGAAGAGGTGATTAGGAAGCTGGGTGTGGTGGTTCACACCTTTAATTCCAGCAACTCCAGAGGCTGAGGAAGGAAGATCACAAGTTCAAGGCCAGTCTGGATAACTTAGCAAGACCCTCAGCAACTTAGTGAGACCCTATCTTAAAACAATATTAATAAAAAGGGCTGCAGACTACAGGTGCAGCTCAGTGGTAGAGCACTCACCTGGTGTGCAGAGGCCCTGGGTCCAACTCCAGTACTGCAAATTAGAATGAAAGAAAGAGATGATTAGACCCTGCGCGTTCTCGAGCTCCTGAATGGGATTACGGTCTTTATAAAAGAGGCCTCATGCAGTGTTAAGCCCACTTGACTTGCCCTTCTGCCTTCCACCATGAGGACAGGCATCCATCCCCCGCTGGCGGCAAAGATGAGGCAGGAAGGCACCAACTTGGAAGCAGAGAGCAGCTCTCACTAGACAGCCAAGTCTGCTGGCACCTTGACCTTGAACTCCCCAGCCTCCTGAACTGTGAGAAAGTAATTTCTATAAAATGTATGAATTGCCCAATCTCAGGTATTTTATTATAGCAGCAAAAATGAACGAAGACAGGTGGCTTTGTATACTCCTCCCAGAAAAATTGCCAATTCTCACAAATCTTCCAACAACTTCAAGGAATTCCCAACAAGACATTAGGAGGCTCCCCAACTCCTATGTAATATGAAGTTTTCCAGCTTCAGGTGACCCCAGGCTGGAGTAATGCCTACAAGGATCCTCTGGCCTGGGGCCCTCTGCTGCCTTCCCCATTTCGGGAACACATTCTAAGACCCTCTGGGGTTTTTTTGTTTTTTTGTTTGTTTGTTTGGTTTGGTTTGGTTTGGTTTGCTACCAGGGATTGAACCCAGGGGCACTCGACCACTGAGCCACATCCCCAGCCCTTTTTATGTTTTAGTTTGAGGCAGGGTCTCACTAAAGTTGCTGAGGGCCTCACTAAGTTGATGAGGCTGCTTTGAACTCACGATCCTCCTGCCTCATCTTCCCATCAACTGGATTACAGGTGTGTGCCACTGTGCCCAGCGACCCTCTGGTTTTGATTGAGCCTCATTCCTCCAAAGCTGAATCACAGACACACAGTCCTTCCACCATATGTTTCATTGTCGTCCCTTCTCTCAACCCCCACTTTTCTCTTTTCCAGCATCTACATTTCCACACATTGTTTTCTATTACACTATCTCTCCCCCATACTATTTATAGCAACTAAACTAATTGTTGTGTATCAGTTATCTTTTCAGCTCCTTTAAAATTTTGGGAAGAATAGAAATGACCCACAAAAAGTCAAGGAAATGTGATAGATCAAAAGTCATGAATAAGGACTACACATTGTACTTTGAGGCCCTCAGCAAAGGCTCAAGCTACTTCAGGAGCTGCATTCATTGGGCCCCAAGGTGCAGACCATGAGAAGAAAAAAACAGTGGCTTTTCCCAGTGCAAATTCCCAAGTGGGCCCACAACACCCAGGATCTCCTAGGAACAGCATGAAACCTCCTAATGACAGTGAGGGTGGGTGGCAGGGGGGCCACACTGGCTTGAAAGGGTTGCAAGTGCTCTGCTTTGGGTCACCTTTCTGGACAAAGATGGAATATTCCTCAAGCCTCCCTCTGTGCCCCTGTGCTTCTGGGTCTGGTCTTCCCCGCTCCTTTTTTTTTTTTTTTTTTTTTCCTTTATTTTGAACCAGGGCTTGAACTCAGGGGCACTTAACCTTTAAGCCACATCCCCAGCCCCCTTTTTTTTTTTTTCAGTGCTGGGGATTGAACCCAGGGCCTTGTGCTTGCAAGGCAAGCACTCTACCAACTGAGCTACATCCCTAGCCCTTACCCTTTTTATATTTTATTTTGAGAGAGGGTCTCACCAAGTTGTTTAGGGCCTTGCTAAATTGCTGAAGCTGGCCTTGAACTTGTGATCCTCCTGCCTCAGCCTCCCAAGCCACTGGGATTACAGGTGTGTGCTACCGCACCTGGCTTGGTCTTCCTTCTTCCTATGTCAGGAGCAGTTCCCACACTGCTGATCCTTTTTCTTTTTCTTTTTTCTTTTTTGGGTGCTGGGGATCTAACCCAGGGCCTTGTGCTTACAAGGCAAGCACTCTACTGACTGAGCTATCTCCCAGCCCCTGGATCCTTTTTCTCTTCTTTCTTCTCCTGGAGTGAGGATCCCAGTGTGCCCTACCCCTGCCCCTTGGATGGGTCCACCACAGTCTCCAGCAGCAGCCCCTCCACCCTGCTGACTCAGGCCTGCCCTCCTCTTTCTACTGGCTCTCAGGACTCTGCCCTCTCCAGGAAGCCCAGGAAGCTCTGCGCAAGAACTTCTCCATGCCCCTTGTATGTTCTCACACAAGAACAGGCTGTAATAAGAAAGGGATTCCAGGCCCTCACACCACAGGGCCTCCTGCCGCTGTTCCCTGTTGATCTGATGGTTGGCTCAAGATGGGGATCAAAGATATTCAGACTTGGCACTCAGTATTCAGATTGCATCGTGGACAATTTTGTCTGGATGTCTAATAACCTTTACCTCAGCTTGGCCCTCTCTTCATCTCAAATAGATCAAAATAGCCAACAAGAACATAAAAAAATAAGTAAATAAAAATAAAAAAGTTTTCCAATTAAACAAGAACCACCACCATAATAAATTATTTAAAAGAAAAACCACCAGAGAAGATATATTTGCAATATCTATGAGATGACTCTCACCAGAAACGTTCATATTGTCAGTGTATTTAGGTCAGGTATCTTTTATACTTTACCTGGTTCTCTAAAGCCTGGGTCACAAAAGAACAGTTAACACCTATTTTTTTTTTTTTCCTGGAAATATAAATTTGTGAATGAGTTGCAACCTAGAGACCAGAAAAGTAGTAAAGTCTGAGTTTTCACACAATAACAACCACACTTACTAAGCCAGGCCCTGGGCTCAGTGCTTCACACATGCTACTTCATTTACGTCCCTGTCACAGCAGCAGGAAGCAGGCCTTGGAGAGTTTATTCAGTGGACCAGGACTTCAGATTGATTTTCTCAAATCCCAAGGTCTTCATGTTTAACCCCTCCATTCTCCTGCCTCATGCTATATTTCAAGTACCTCACAAATTATCATAATTCATTTCTATCGCCCTTAGCAAAAGTCCCAGAATCCTTCTCAAATGAAAGGAGGACAGAAGACCTGAACCTTACAGAGTACTCATTCCTTACGCTCTAAATACAATGCCACTCCAGTACTAGGTCGGGGCTTCTCAACCTTGACTACGGAGGCTTTGGAGGGGTTATTTATTTATTTATTTTTTTGTCATGGGTGGGTGTTGTCCTTTGTATTGAAGGATGTCTAGCAGTATTCTTGACTGTTTCCCACTAGATGCCATCAGCATCCCTTCTCCATCCTAAGTTGTGACAACCAAAATGTCTCCAGATGTTGCCAGATGTCCACTGGGTGGGCAGAACTGCCACCAGCTGAAAACCATTCATCTGGACATCCAGACCACTGGCAGGACCTCTAGCTCCTTCCTGCCCACCCACTTTACCTTCTATGCTCTGTGCCCCCCTGGGAGTCACAGAGCTGGAATGCTCACAGTAGGTCAGGAAGGAGGAGAATGGCCATGCTATTGGCAAATGGCAGATGGAACTTTCCATCCATCGGAAATTAACTGATGGCATCGGATCGATGAATTTTCACACAGATCAGTGTTTCCTTTACAAAATGCCAACTTTGCCTCCTCTTGTGCCAAGTCTGTTCATTTTATACAACACACATTCCTATGAGACTGCTGTTAAAGGATACAGTTGTGAAGCCCGTCAGCAGCCAAACAAGCTCATGACGACAAAAAAAAAAAGCGGGTAAAAAAAAAATCATTAAGAATACCATGATGGTAACTGAAGTGACAGCATGATGGAATTAAGTTAGTGGGCTTATGGGGGATGTTTTCCTCCTCTTTCTAAATTTCCTGTCATATAACTTTATTTTTTAAATTTTTTATTTTTCTTTTTAGTTATACATGACAGTAGAATGTATTTCGACATTTTATGCATAAATGGAGTATAACTTCCATTCTTGTGGTGTTCTGTAGTCTAACTTTCATAATGCCTTTACAACTTAGAAAGTGCCAGGCACAGTGGCCCATGCCTGTAGTCCCAGCAACTTGGGAGGCTGAGGCAGGAGGATCACAAGTTCAAAGACACCCTCAGCAACTTAGAGCTGTCTCATAAAAAATTAAAAATTAAAAAATTGGGCTGGGGATGTGGTTCAGTGGTTGAGTGCTCCCGAGTTTAATCCCTGGTACTAAAAAACAAACAAAACCTTATAAAGCAAATTTTCAGATGATGTCCCCAGATGCTGCCTCCCAGACCAGAACAGTAAGTTCACAAGAGACAGTCACTACCTGGACTCCATAAATCAGCATCTAGACCCACAGTTTGATTTTAGACAATGGTATCTGAACAGTCTGTGTTATATCTGAATTGCATTTAAATTTATATAACAAAGTTATCCTGGGTGTGTGGTATATGCCTGTGATCCCAGCTACTCTGGAGGCTGAGACAGGAAGATTGCAAGTTTGAGGACAGCCTAGGCAATTTAGCAAGACCACAATCAAAATAAAATAAAAAGGGCTGAGGATGTAGCTCAGTAGTAGAATACCTTGGTTTCAATCCCCAGTACTACACACACACACACAGAGTTTATTCTCCCATTGCCTGACCCTATTCTTGAAACCCACCATATCTTGGGTGCTCTTGGGGTGCTGCTATCCTCTGGGAGCAGCCCAGAGGCACTGGTGGCCCAGAGATTCTGGTCCTTTAGGCTCTGCCCTTGTCCCAGCTGGCAATGTGTCAAGCTGAACTGGACCTACCAGATACTCTTTCTGATCTCTGTACCTTCTGAAATTTCTGTGGTTCACCTCTTCCTAGAATCTGCCCCCAAACAACAATAATATTACTATTACTATTTTCTTTTTGCTTAAGGGAGCTCTGATTGATTTTTACTTCTTGCAACCAAGTGAATCTTCTCACAGAGCCCATATTTGAGGTCTCTATGATTCACATAAATATTGGACCACAGTATTATTCTGGTCCTACTCCCAAGAGTGTTGGCTTCAGTAAGAAGATTTCAAGTCCTGGTGCTGCCTTTTGGACTGAGTTACCCTGTCTGGGAGAGGAACTCTTAGAAGGTGGCCACAGGGCTAGGCCAAGGTTTAAATGAGGGGTGGGCACAGGCCGTTTCTGCACACCCTACCACCCTCTTACCTTCTGTCTCAGCCACAGGACAGTTGTTCTTCACTAACCCAGGGTCCAAAACACCAGCTATTTGGGAACAATGTCTATATTTCTCCCCATGCATGTCTCTTATCTCATTTCTGCTCCCTAAATCTCCCCGCAGGACTTGAAACAGGTCCTTGAGGCCTGCAGTTTCCTATTCAGGATTTTCTGGGTCTTAGAGGTGCTTGTCAGGTTTCTTCTGATGGAAAATCTGTGTCCTCACTGAGCTTCTGAATGGAAGCAGTGGTTAATAGGCTCAAACGCCGTCTTTGGAGTTGCTTTACCAACATCCTGTGTCTTTGATCCAGGAATCATAATTACTGAGTGCTTACTGTGGGCTTTGCTGGAGTTATCTCATTTAATCCGCATGCAGCTCCCTGTGGTAGGTAATATCATTGCTCTCATTTTATAGAAGTGGAAACTAAGGCTTAGAGGGCTTAATTAACCTGCCCCGACTAGTAACTGGTAGAGATGAATCCAGAGCCTTGTACCTAACTGCTAAGTGCACTAAATTTACCACCTTGATGTCACCTATGAACAACTTCCTGGCCTGCCCTCAGGACACACCTCTTCATTCTGGACCCAGAGGAAAGTTCCCTGGACCTATGTGGTCCAAGGTCCTTTCTTGCAGTGTCTAGAAGCATAGCATGCAGCTCTTCCCCAAGGTAGTACCACTTTGGGCTGCCTAATTATTTCATTTAGAGTTACTCCTCTTCTCTGCGGTTTGTTCATCTACCTACCATCTACATCCCCAGCTTCTGTTTATTGAGCACTTATTATGGGCCACATAAATGTCCAGAACATCCTTCCCAATAAATATTAGTTCTTGTTTTCATCACTGAGTTATACACACACACAGAGTCTTCACACAGCTCCACATACTCCTGTGTGTACAGCAACAAGTCACATACTACATGAAGCTGGGGTCCTGAGACACTGAAACACTAAGACGCCCCACTTTAAAAACCTGGAGCCCTCCAGTGAGCACAGGTGTTGCCTACCTGGGTGTCTCTACCACCATCCAGCTCCAAAACCCCTGGGAACAAAGCTCTGTCAGCGCAGGGGTGAAGCTTGTGGTATAACTTGCCTAGCATGCATGAGGCCTTGGGTTCCATCCCAGAATCACACACACAAAAAAAAAACAAAATAAGACAAAACATCAACTCTGTTAGCTAAAGGATGTGCTCCACAGACTATATTTGCACTTCCTGAAAAGTAAAGAGGAATTATGAGCTATTAGGTATTGGGCACCTTGCCTAAAAATAGAGAAATGACTCAGAAACTGAGAAAGGGAAAAGAAAGCGAATTAGAAAACACAGGTAAATAACTTCATACCTTTCTCTGATTTGAGTCTCTCACCTGCCTAGCAGAAGCCTTTAAAACACTAGAGTGACCTAGAACCAGGGACCTTGGAAGTCTCTGCAAGTGAATAACAGGAGTACAATGGTAGCCAATGCAATGGCAGAAGCCAGCCCTTAATCCAAGTGATGTGGGATGCTGAGGAAGGAGGATTGCAAGTTTGAGGCCAGCCTAGGCAATTTACCAAGACCCTTAGCAACTTAGTGAGACCCTGTCTCAAATTAAAAACTAAAAAAGGCTGAGGATATAGCCCAGCAGTAAAGCACCCCTGAATTAAATTCCACACCTCCCTGGCCCACAGTCTCCAGTCTCCTTGTAGTCTGGAGTCACATCTGGGCAAGGCTTGATTTTATGGATGTCAATTTGAATATTCTTTCCAGATAATAATGTGCATTATGAGTTTTAGCAGTTGCAACAAATCTCAGAAAAAAATGTAGCTCCCATCCTCTGTTTACCTTCCTGGGTTCCCAGTGTGACTTGGATTTGGCTCTATTGGACAATCCCTCATTGTCCTGCCAGGTCTTCAGTACTTTTTACAGCACACATTGTACCACGGAGGTCAGTCCAGAAACCTGTCTCACTGTACTGCTGGAAGCAGAAGGCCTTAGAATATTCTTTGAGCAGAAGAGTCATATAACATTCGACCTTTTGTTCTGCTTTGCTTTTTAAAAGACAACTGTCAGTTGGGTATAGAATGGTAGAACTGACTAGTTGGGGGTAGAGTGAAATCTGAAGAAGAGAGGCCATTTAAGGAGCCATGGTAATAGTGTGGAAGGGTCTTAACCTGGCCTGGAGAGGTGGTGGTGAGGGGAAAACCACCTTAATAGGTATTCTTTTATTTGTTTATTTATTTATTTTTGCATTGCTGGGGATTGAACCCAGGCCTCTTGCATGCTAGACATGCGCTCCACCACTGGACTGTAGTTCTTGGTATATATTCTTGGTGTGGGTGTGGGTGTGTGTGTGTGTGTGCAGGCCCGAGGTACTTGGGATTGAACACCGGGTGCTATACCACTGGACAACATTCCCAGGCCTTTTTTATATTTTTTATTTTGAGATAGGGTCTCGCTGAGTTGTGCAGGGCCTCACTGAATGGCTGAGGCTGATCTTGAACTTGCAATCCACCTGTCTCAGCCTCCCAAATCACTGCGATTATAGGCATGCACCACATTCTCGAGTTATCTCCACTGATGGTTGCTGTGACCTGCCTCTGTGGGTGAACTGATCAGGCACATCAAGACGTTCATCCTATTGTCTCGACAATGTAACTAGCTGGACAAATGACCTCTAAAATTCTTCTCAACTAGATTGTTCTCAGATTTGATATAGAATAGCATTTTAATAGTTATGACACATTTCCACCTACATAGTCTTATTAGCTCCTCATGGCAACCCTGGGAGGTACATATTATTTTTACTACTTTACAAATTAGGAAATTCAGGCTCAGAGAGTTTGAATGATTAATTCAAATGCCAATAAAATTAGAACCAGCTTCAAATCCAGGTCTTCTAACTGTGGAACCCATTCATTTCCTCTATGATGAGAATTGATAACTTCTGAGCAAAAGGGCCAAGGGGACCATAAAGTTGAGATGAATAAAATCAATGCTGCTATTTCTGAATAAATAAGCATTCCATATTATTCAATGGATACAACTATAGTTACAACGGCCCATATTTGAGTGCTTAGGATGTTCCAGGAACTGATCAAAGCATCAAGTGTGAGGTCACTTTTGGTCTTTGCAAGAACCTAGCGAGATAGGTACTATTACCATCTCCAGTTGCATACAGAGAACTGCAGCACAGAGGTTAAGTGTGCTGCCCAAGTTCCCACCCTTGCTCAGCTGTAGACCCAGGATTAAGCCCTAAACTACTGTGATACCTAAGTCCACACTGCACCCTTTAGGGCTACATGCCTTCCCTAAGATAAAACATATTCCTGTGTTCTATTACATACAGAAAACTGCTGGAACTCCCTTTAGGAAGGAAGACTAGAAGTGAGAGTGGCAGAGATAGATGCCAACTTTCACTGTCCTTTTATGTCCCTAGAATTTTTTACACTGTACTGACCAAGACTGCCAGCCAATCACCAATATCCATTTTCCCTTTCTTCCTTTGATTATAAAAATCCTGTGCATATGGGAGCCCTTGTAACGCTGTGGCCATTCTAGCCAGTAAAATGGACCAGAAAGAATACGTATAGCTTCTGGGCCATGCCCTTAAAAAGCAATAAAGTTTGCCTTTCTTTATTCCTCTTATGGATCACTGGGATACAGATATGATGGTGTGAGCTGGAGCAGCCACCTTAAGCCCAGAGACAAAAACAATATATTGAGGATAATAGAGTTGCCTTACCAACTCTGGGGACCTCCCTCTGAGGCTTTATCTGAGAAAAAAAATAAATTTCTATTCTATTTTAACCATTCTATTTGAAGGTCCCTTTTAAACAAACGTTTCTACTATACACACATGTATGGGTGACTTTTTCAATGAAAAAATAGTTAATAAAACACATCATGACATACAGAGCATCAGCTACAATTGTATGATATTTGAAACAATTATTCAGCGGATTGGTAGCAAATATTTAGAAACCAGCTCCCCAGGAAAATAAAAAGTCCTGACCTGTAGCATTTGCCAATTTCCTTAAATACTCCACCAGCGCTGATTTCAAGTCACCAACATGAGGTCACTGAACAGAATTGGGAAGAGAAGCATATAATTGGTTTTTGTTTTTTTTTTTTTTTTTGGTACAACATACTGAACAAAGGAATGCGTTGCCATTGAGCATACCTCAGCCTCCTGTTTTAAAAATTTGAGACAGAGTCTCACTGAGTTGCTGAGGGGCTTGCTAGTTGCTCAGGCTGGCCTTGAACTTTTGATTCTCATGCATCAGCCTGCGCACCACAATGTGTGTGAACCTGCTCTTGAGAGTTGGTATGCGCCACCTCCAGCACACTACTGCAACGATTCCCATCAACTTTAGAGAAAAAGACTACAAGCTAACTGCAACAAATCATGGACATGTTAATATAGGATTCCCAGGAGCCTCCAGAATAGATGAAGTAGAAAGGTTTTTCTTAAAAAAGTGGGGACTTAGGCACATAGCTCTGTCAGTGGTAGAGCACTTACTTGCCCAGCATGTGCAAGGCGCTGGGTTCCATCCCAGCTCCACCAAAAGGAAACGAACAAACAAAAAATTGTTTCTTTGCCTGTGAGACACTGCTACTACTCAGGCTAAAAACCTTATGAACCACGGAGTGTTTAATTTCACTTATCAAACTATGGGTTTGGACTTTGTTCAAATTTAAAAAAAAATTAAATGTTGATAGATCTTTATTTTATTAATTTATTTATATGCAGTTCTGAGAATCAAACCCACTGCCTCACACATGCCAGGCACTGAGCCACAACTCCAGCCCTTTTTACAACTTTTATACATACTGTTGAAAGAGTAGTTTTATATTAAAAAAAAAAAAAAAAACATAAAAGTGCTGGGTGTGGCAACACATGCCTACGATCCTAGCAACTCTGGGAGGTTGAGGCAGGAGGATCACAAGTTCAAGGCCAGCATCAGCAACTTAGTGAGACCCTGTCTCAAAATGAATACAAAAAGGGTTGGAGATGTGGCTTAGTGGTAGAAACACCTCTGAGTTTAAGCTCCAGTACCAATAAGTTAATAAAATAAAGTAAAAAGTAAAAAGAGTTGGGATGGAGTTCAGTGGTAAAGCACTCCTAGGTTCAATTCACAGTACTGCAAAGAAAAAGAAAGAAAGATGAATTTATGAGTTAATACTTATCACAGTATTTGGAAAGAACATTTGTCTCTGTCCAAATATGTGAAATAAAATAAAGTCTTATGCTGGAGATGTAGCTCAGTGGTAGTATGTCTGCCTAGCATAAATGAGATCCTGGAATTGATCCTCAGTCCTGAAAAAAAAAAAAAAAAGCCTTCCTTATTGGGGATTTGATTCAATTTTACATGAATTCAACCCCCTCAGTCATAAGCCAACACTTCCTAGGTCACCAAGAACATAGTCAATAGGAGGAACTGGAAAGTAGGTACCTTAGAGAAGCACTGACCTCCAGAGTAATCACCAGAGTTGGAGCATTTTAGAATCAGAAGGACTGTGAGCTTACAGTAACAAATTCTGGGGAGCTGCGTGGTTTCAAAGGTTGAGTAACTTTCCCCCGGGAAAATGGTGGAAGCCCCACTGCCCTACCAAGTCTCATAGATAAATTCCAAAGAATCTAAGTCCACAAACATCAGTTGATCAAGTTTTCACACAAATTTCCCCTGTGAAGTAGCATTAAAACAAAAAATAAAAAAGTATATATATATATATATATACACAAAAAAAGTATATACATATATATATATACACACATATATGTGTGTGTATGAAGCAGCTAAAGAAATGCTACCATCACAGTCTGAATTATTTTGCTTAAAACAATCTCAACACCTAGAGCCAGAATCTAGGTTTTTAGGCCAGAATCAAGCATTTCAGTCCATGGCTCTGATAAGAGCGTCTGGTTAGGACAACATTCAAGCATCAACTGCAATTCACTTGGACAATCATCCTTGGAGTCACTGTTGCATTTGGAAGGATCAGAGCTGCCTCTACTCTCTAGGAGTCCCTTAGAAGGAGAAGCACATTGAATCCTAGGCATTCTTGCTACTGGTATCTGGTGTCATTGAAGGGGTCACTAGTGCCCTGGAGCAGGTCCAATTGGCGGATGGCTGGATAGCCTGCAGGGCTATCCTGGGTTTATCTTCTTGGCTGCAAGCTTCTAGCTCCTGCCCAGACTTGCATCAGGAGCTGTCAGGCAGACGGTTGCTGTCGGATTCCACTCACAAGCAGAGACTAAGCACCACTAGTAACATCCAACCTGGAAGCAAAGAGCTTTGGGCAATCCTTTCAAGAGACTAGATCGACATCTGGAGCCAGACTTCAACAGACTTACCGAAGTTTGACCCTTATAAACAGTTCAGTTTTCCAGAATTTTCTGGCTTGCACATGGTTGAAAGCAGGACTCTGCCAAGTTCTAAGTCCAGCTTTGAAATGTTTATCCTCTGCCACCTGTTCCAGAACACAAGGTAAGTGGCCAAGGCTCATGGGCCAGGTATGTCAGGTTATCTGACATGCCAGGGGCTCGTGACCATACAGGTGACCACCAGCTATGCTTCTGGGCTTTTGACTCCTGACAGTTCCCATGATGGCCAAAGGCTGTGGCCTTTTTTTTTTTTTTTTTTTTTTTTTTTTTTAATACTGGGGATTGAATCCAGGGCCTCACTACTACCCATGTAGCTCTGCCACTGAGCTCTATCCCCAGTCTTATGCTGGGGACTGTGTTTTCTTGTTTCTGTTGCCACAGGAAATCACTTGTGCCTAAATAACCTTGTTCTTTAGATTTCTCCAGGGGTGGAAGTGCAGTCACAATGTTAAAGTCAATTTGTAACACAGTTACCTAAACTCTACTCAACCAAAAATTACTAATGCCTTATTTATAAATGTAAGGTTCTCTTCCAGGAAGTGTGTTATGGTAGAGGGAGAAGAAATACAAAGGAAACATGTTTGATCCTTGCATTGAGGGAGGGACCATGCAGTGGAGAAGGCAAGGTTTGAAACACACCTGCTGTGTCTCTCCTCTGTCCAGTCTGCTCACCACCCCTTGTCCAGTCCAAAGTACTTAGGTTAAGCCACATTTTGGGGGTGAACCATGCAAAAGTGTTGTTTTCCCAGTCAAAAAGGGAGGATGTCAGCAACTTCATTTGGTTCAACCTAATAATCAGTTCTCCCAAAGTGCTTTGCCTGTCCTCTATTATGGCCCTGTTTTCCAGCTGTCTTGTGAATAATTAGGAGTTTACATGACCTTTTACTCCATTTGATTACAAGACTCCTTGAGAGCAGGAATCTTAGCTGTGTGCATCTCCAGTCAACTATTGTACCATATAATAGGTGAAGAAATGAACAAAAGAAAAACCAAAGATAGATATATAGTTTATGTATACGTGTGTGTGTGTGTGTGTGTCTGTGGAGAAGGGGAGTGTTTTCTAGCAGTGTGCAGGGTACTGAGGACGAAAGGCTAAGTCAACAAGGCCCATGCCCAGCATGATCTTGGGTCTCAGTGGGACACAAAGAGACAATTTCAAACCATCAAGCAGGGGTCTCAACAGTGCTACTATGACATTTTGGATCAGATAACTCCTTGATGTGGGGATGGTCGTACTGTGCATTTGGGTTGCTACTAAGTGGCTCTATCCACTAGATCTCAATGGTACATTATGTGCCCTTCCCCTCACAGTCCCCCAGAAGAATCAGGACAATTGAAAATGTCTCCAGGGCTAGATGTAGTGATGCATGCCTGTAATCCCAGCTACTTGGGAGGCTGAGGCAGGAGAATCACTAGTTTGAAACCAGCCAGGGCAAGAGAGAGAGAGAGAGAGAAAGGGTTTGGGATTAGATCGGTGGTGGAATGCTTGCCTAGCATACATGAGACCCTGGGTTCAATCACCATTACCATGCACACACAAAAATAGTCTCCAGACATTGCCAGATGTCCCCAGGGAAAACAAAATCATTCCCATCAGGCATTGTTGACATTGATGTATTTAAGTGCCACAATGCTTCTTAATCCAGTGTGTTAATTCAGAGAAACTTCTAGGAAAGGATGATACCTGGGGCAGCTCTTGAAAGATAAGTAAGGATCAGCAAGGTGAAGCAATACAGAGGCCACTGCACATGCAAAGACAAGATGGCTTACCTGGGCTTTATATAGACGAGGCTCAGGAGTGACCCACACACAAGAGAGAGGTAGTGAATTCAAACCAAAAAAAATCAGCATGCATACTCTCTCTTTTAAAAGTAGGTCCTGCCAAATCTAGTTTCTGTTTTACCTGCTTTTCATAATTTCCTCCAACTTTAGCAACACTTGACCCAAACATAAGGTAAGAATTGGGTGAGCTCACTTAGAACAGTTTTAGTGCTAGAGGGGAAACAGCAAGAGTGACATTAACATTGTCTTCCTTTGCTAATGTACCTTCTACTTTTTCTTAATTCTTTTCTTTTCTTTTCCTTCCTTCCTTCCTTCCTTCCTTCCTTCCTTCCTTCCTTCCTTCCTTCCTTCCTTCCTCCCTCCCTCCCTCCCTCCTTTCCTCCCTTCCTTCCTTCCTTCTTTCTTTTCTTTCCTTTTCTTTTTTTTGTGATTCAATCTGGGGATAGAACTTGACCTTACCTATACTAAGCACATGCTCAAACACCCCAGTCCTGCATTAATAATTTTTAAATGCTTTAATTAGATGTTGAAAACATACAAAAGATTCAACATGCAACACAGTGACAATAAGCATGTAACCCTCTGTGGCCTAAGACATAAAGTATCATCTCCACATCTGAAGGCCTCTGTGTGCCCCTTCTTGATCTCAGTCTCCCTTCTATCCCCAGGGGAGTAAGATGTTTGTGTTCACATTTGTTTACTCACCAACAATTGTCCACCTGCCCCACTACACTATGAGTCAGGCTCTGTGCTATGTCCTCACTGCTTGTCCTCAAGAAGTCTATGGGGAGGTGTTGGGGGCTATGCTCTAACAGGGTCCCTCCCTGATGGGAATGGCACCCAGCCTCTGAGGAAGGGTAGAGCCTGCTGCTTCCAGTTCTGGCATCGGTGGTCAAAAAGGCCACTGATGGATTCTTGGGTTGGAGAGTGAGGACAAGCTGGAGCCCACTGACTCTTTGTGTTTGTTACCACGTCTAACCCTGACCTGTGAGGAATGGCCACTGCTTCACCACAAAGTAGTGAACAAAACAAAAACTGCTCCTCCCTTACTTAAAGCACTTTCACATGGGCTGTCCCAATTTTCTGAGGCATTCTCAATATCCTACGAGATACACCCGCAACTAATTACTCCCCCAGCTCCTTTCACAGATGAGACAATGGAGGCTCAAAAATGTTGTCTTGTCCCACATCACATGGTTTGTAGGTGGCAGAGCTGGAGCAGGAAGCCACAGGATGGCCTCTGGTCCACCTCCCTCCACTGCACTGTGGTGCCTCACCTCGCTTGCCAGCATGCCGGGGATAGATTCACTGCTACCCAATGTCAGGATATATAGGTAAAGCAGGGTCACTGTAGTCCAGGAAGATGGGTGGGTCTTGGAGACTCCTAACAGCCTGCATGTGGGCTGTGGTGAGCCCCCAGCACCAGTAGCCTTGTCTCCAGGCATTTCCATCCTTACCCACCCCATCTTTTTTTTTTTTCTTTTTCTTTTTTTGGTACCTGGCATTGAACCCAGGGCCCTAAACCTCTGAGCCATACCCCCGGCTCTTTTTATATTTTACTTTGAGACAGGGTCTTGCTAGGTTGCTAAGAGCCTCACTAAATTGCTGACGCCGGCTTTGAATTTACCATCCTCCTGCCTCAGCCTCCCGAGTCACTGGGATTACAGGTGTGTGCCACTGTGCCCAGCCCTACCCCATCTTAAAGTGTCAATATCATACAGACAAAGCTGTCATTTTGGCTTTTCCATCTGATCTGGTGGGAGAAAATGTGTGTGTGTGTGAGAGAGAGAGAGAGAGAGAGAGACAGAGAGAGAGAGAGAAGTTTGGTTTATTGGTTGTTTAAGTTGGATAAACTTGGTGCCATTTATTTACAACTCAATTTCTGCTTCACGTGTTGGTGTTCTTTGGTAAAGACTTCCCCATGATCTAAAATGCTGGTAATGCTTTAGCTGGCCCACATGACAGTAAGAGGGCTCTCTGAGGCTGCCCAGGGGTAAAGAATGACTTCATTCATCATGGCAACCCAGATCTATGGAAAAGAGTTGTCCGGGGCATTGTCTTGAGGGAGCTGGAGTCCCACAGCAGATCAGTAATTGTGGGCTCTGGAGAACAGAATGGGGTCTCATGTGTTTATCAGTCTTGATATAGTTTGTGATCAGCCAAGATTGACCAAGCACCATGGGGAGACAATCAGGTTTATGGTGACTAGTGACTGGCTGGAACATGGCTATGGGCGTGTGCTGCACACCCTCAAAGAGGCACTGCTCTGGTCTCTAATCCCAGATCCTTTCAAATGAGGATATAGCCAGATAAAAAAGTTTTCACTCCAAACCAGATGTGACTTCTACATGCCTCATTCACTCATTCCACAAATATTTACTGCATGTTCCTCTCTGCCAGGTTCTGTGCTGGACACTGGGGATCCAAAGGTGATTTGGAAGAAAGTGTAGTGGTGACCGTTCCCCTCTGAAGGTGGTCAGGTAAGACATGGTGACAGACACAGAGGGTCAGCAGTTTTCAGCCTGTGCAGATCCTCTTCCTGACTGCTGACACCAGGGCCCACATGGGTCCCAGCCTTCCCTCAGATGCTAGGTGGCATTTCACAGAGGAGAGACCCACAGGGCAGCCCCAAGACTTCACCACAGGCTTCTTTTTCCATCCCTCCACAGTGGTGGTGTGTGTTCAGCTGTCAGATCCACTGTCTGGGGCTTCCTTCTCTGGTCCTCCACTTTCCCCGGGCCTTCACCTCCAGGGTTCCTCCTACAGTTACATAAAATCTAACTCCTATAAGGACTAAAAGGGGTTCTGTTTCCCTGATTC
Source organism: Sciurus carolinensis (assembly GCF_902686445.1). NCBI lineage: Eukaryota > Metazoa > Chordata > Mammalia > Rodentia > Sciuridae > Sciurus > Sciurus carolinensis. Next base: position 36,251,933 of record NC_062213.1, read on the forward strand.
AACCCTGACTAGTCAGTCAAGAAGTACTTCCCATGTCCAAAATAAAGCAAGACCTGGGCACTAGCCTTTCAGTTAGTACCAAAGAAATGTCCATAGGATATTGCTATGTGTCAACACCATGCAGACAGCTAAAAGATAATACATCAGTCCCCCCTTCCATGATTATAGGGTAACTGAAAAGCATGATTCCCCCAAGTTCTCTGTTGGGAAACACAGCACCTTGGGCATAAGTAGTAAAAATCACCCTTTCTTTTCCTCCTACCTTGCTCTACTGGGGATTGAACCCAGGGGTGCTTAGCCACTGAGCGACACCCTTTTTTGTATTTTATTTTGAGTCAGGGTCTTGCTAAATTCTTAGGGCCTCAGCCTTCCATGCCACTAGGACTACAGGCATGCACCACTGTGCCCAGCTCTTCCTGCCTTTCTCTTTAGATCAGGTAGCATTGTTCAGGATACAACCCACCCCGCTGCATGCAGCAACCTTTGGTACCTGTCCTGCTACTTACTGCAGAAGTCCTGAGTCCAGACTGTAACCTCTTAGTATCATCAGCATAGACAGGTCTTAAGATGACTCCATTCAAGTATTTTTTAAAAGGACAGGAATTCTTTGAATCATTGTATGATTTTTCTCTGCCCCAATGCCATCCTTTTCTACTTATCATGTGAACAAGATCTGGTAGGACCCTGTATTTTCCCTGTCATAACCCACACCATATTGTAGTGTTACTGCGTATTTGACATCTGTCCACCCACTTATGACAGTGTCTGATTTAGTCACCTGATTTAGCTGTCTGCATGGTGTTGACACATAACAATATCCTATGGACATTTCTTTGGTACTAACTGAAAGGCTAGTGCCCAGGTCTTGCTTTATTTTGGACATGGGAAGTACTTCTTGACTGACTAGTCAGGGTTGAATCAGGGAAACAGAACCCCTTTTAGTCCTTATAGGAGTTAGATTTTATGTAACTGTAGGAGGAACCCTGGAGGTGAAGGCCCGGGGAAAGTGGAGGACCAGAGAAGGAAGCCCCAGACAGTGGATCTGACAGCTGAACACACACCACCACTGTGGAGGGATGGAAAAAGAAGCCTGTGGTGAAGTCTTGGGGCTGCCCTGTGGGTCTCTCCTCTGTGAAATGCCACCTAGCATCTGAGGGAAGGCTGGGACCCATGTGGGCCCTGGTGTCAGCAGTCAGGAAGAGGATCTGCACAGGCTGAAAACTGCTGACCCTCTGTGTCTGTCACCATGTCTTACCCTGACCACCTTCAGAGGGGATTGGTCACCACTTCACTGTCTTCCAAATCATGTACAATTTTCTCTTCAGGTCAATTCTAACTCAGAACCATATAGGGAATGGGCTCTGGGAAAGGTAAGTTTCATCTTATCCAGGTTGACAGATACAAACTACCACACTTGAAGCAGAGGCATAGGAGGGGACAGAAGGCCCTGCTTGAGTTAAGAGAGGGCCAATACAGGAGGTCCTAGTTCAAAGCACCAGAGGTTCTCAGACTTGTGTGTGGTGTGTATGAATTGCTTGCAAATTTGTTGAAAAGACAAATTCCCTGCCCCTATCTCTTGAGAGTACAGGGTGAGCACCTGTTTCCACAATCTGAATAGATAATAATACTGAGGCACACAGAAGCTTGAAAACCTCTGCCCTCAACCTTTCAAACAAATAAATGTTATTAATTAAATCAACTGGCATGACCTGCCCTGGGAAGCTCTACTTCACAGGGACATTGGGATGGTGACCCAGATGCCAAGCTTAACCCCAAAGTGCCTTCTGAGCTGGATTTTGGGTCCCCCATCTTCCTGCCTGAATCATTTCAAGAACAAGCTAAAACAGAGATGGGAGCCCCACTCCTGAGCTGGGTGTGGATGGACAGCCAAAGGACTCTCATGCTGGCACTACCAAGGGGCTAAGGAATTGGGAAATCACAGGTGTGCCCCACCCTGCAGTTTACTGGTGACTCACATGATTGATTTATCTCCTTCAGGTGATTACCATGAAAGAGCATGCATCCGACACCACAGATGTGTGGGCATGCATGTAGGGTACTATGTGAAGCAAGTGAAAATGAGAGGTACCTGTCTTAGAGGTAAGGATGACCAGACTTACAGACCCTCCCATGAGCCCTGTTTGCCCACCTACCTCCTACGTAGCACTATGGAAACCTGAACCCAGCTGCCAAACCTACTAACAGTGCCAGCCTCTAGCTTCTTGGGCAGCCAGTGTGGGCAAGGAAAAAAGTTGAAGGGGGGGTGTGGCAGAACCCAGAATGGCCCAGCCAAGATGCAAGGCTGAGCCAAGCGAGACCTTCCTATAGAGGCCAGCATGTGTACAGGCAGACTACCCGACCACGCCTTCCTTTTCTGTCCTCACAAACAGAATCACTAAGGCACAGGAGCATATTCAAAGGCACTTCTCCCCCCACCCTCTTCTAGTACTGGTGTTAGCAATACAGACTGAACAAATCAGTAGGTCAGGGGTCCTCCGTGTGCCTCATCCATCAGAGAGTTTGTCAACGATGTAGATTTCTAAGTTCCACCCGCAAAAGACCTGATTCAATAGGTAGGACTGGGAAAGCTGCTTTTTAAACAAGTGCTACCAGGGATTCCTGGTCAGGGACAAGATTCTGGGAAACACTGTACAAGGCATAATGCCTGAGAAGGTGGGGCAGGAAGAGGAGGAAGAAGTGGATCAGAGTAAGACTTCACAATCTAGTTAGGGAGGCAGATCACTTAGGACTCAGGATGGGTGGAAGCATAATGGCTGTATAAACATCTGGTATGGCAGACTTCAGAGGCCCTCAGTCCCAGGAACAGGCCTTGCACTTGCATAACCTGGAGTGAGAGTATGTCCTAAAATTCTGAGCCCTGATGGCCTCACTTGCCTCTCTCTCCTTCCCTCCTCCCCCAGCCTACTCTCTTTCTTTTTTTTCTTCTTCTTCTTCTTTTTTTTTAAACCAGGGATTGAACACGGGCACTTAACCACTGAACCACATCCCCAGTTCTTTTTATTTTTTTATCCTGAGACAGGGTCTTCATAAGATGCTCAGGGCCTCACTAAATTGCAGAGTCTGGCCTTGAAATTGCAATCCTCCTGCCTCAGCCTTGCAGGTGTGGGCCACCACTACCAGCTTGACTCACTTCTTCTTCTTCTTTTTTTTTTTTTTTTTTGGTACCAGGGATTGTACCCAGGGGTGCTTAACGACTGAGCCACATCCCTAGCCCTTTTTGTATTTTATTTAGTGACAAGGTCTCGTGAAGTTGCTTAGGGCCTTGCTAAATTGCTGAGACTGGCTTTGAAATCATGATTCCCTTGCCTCAGCCTCCTGAGCCACTGGGATTACAGGTGTGTGCCACCACACCTGGCTTGCCTCACTTTCTTTAAGGCCTGTCACTAACAACCATGCCTGGGCAGCCAGTGTGGGCAAGGAAAAAAGTTGAAGAAGGTGCACACAGTAGGCATTCTAAAAATATTTGATAAGTGAATAAATTTATTCATTTATTTAGGTCCTGAGGATTGAACCCATAGGCACTTTACCACTGAGCTACATTCCCAGTCCTTTTTATTTGAGACAGGGTCTTGCTAATCTGCTGAGGCTCATCTTGAACTTGGGATCCTCCTGTTTCAGCCTCCTGAGTAACTGGGATTATAGGCATGTGCCACCATGCCCAGCTAAAAAAATGCATTTATTTAATAGTCATCTACTTGAGTGAAAACTATGACACTACATGTGGGTAATTGGGTGAAAGGGCAAATTCAGGAGAAAATGAGTCTAGAAACGGACAGGATATAGAACTTGCTCTGAAAGAAGCTCCTGGACTAATAAACTCAGTAGACCTGAAGTCAAAGATGCACGGGAAGGCTGGTAGAAAGGACACTGCTGGGATGTATCTCTTAGAGTGCAAGCTTGGTGGCATATCCCCACTCCTGGCATGGTACTGGAGCATCATGGACATTTTACATACATTTCAGAGACTGAATGGCAAGCACCAGTCTCAAAGTTCCAGATATATACACTGGTGTGATATGCAGCTTGATCAATGAGTCAAAGTTCAGAAAAGCAGGTGCCTGAAATTAGGTTTAATCATAAAGACCCCACTAATGATTTAGTCCAATGCTCACACTTGGTTGATTTTCAAAACTACCTGAGGAGCTTAGTGTGGTAGTATACACCTGTAATCCCAGCAACTCAGGAGGCTGAGGCAGGAGGATCACAAGTTCAAGGCCAGTCTCAGCAACTTAGTGAGGCCCTAAGTGACTTAGTGAGACCCTGTCTCAAAATAAAAAATAAAAAGGGCTGTGGATGTGACTCAGTGGTTAAGCATCCCTGGGTTCCATCCCCAGTATCAAAAACAAACAAACAAACAAAAAAAACAAAACAAAATGCCTGAAAATTGTTTGGAAAATATTGATGCCTACCCTAGAGCTACGAACTCAGGACCTATAGCCCCAGGGATCTATCTGTATTCTATCTCTGAGTGCAGCTCATGGTCACCTAGGTTAGGGAATCATTGCTCTAATCAGGAGAGCATTTTGTGGGCCCAACCTGGAGGAGAGGCCACAATCATCAGGCACACACCACCTGAGGACAGGGAACAGAGGCGGCCCACCTAAGCCTGGAACACTGGTCAGTTGTGTGACTCATTTTTGAACTTCTACACGTCTCAGTTCCCTCACAGGTAGACTGTGGTGAAGTTGGAGGGGATAGTCCTCATGGACCATTAGCCTGGGCCCAGCATGGTAGTCTTGGTGTCACCTATGCACCTTTTTCACACCAAGGAGGTTTCTGTATCCTTTTCTGGCCTCTCAAAGTCAGATGTGGCATCAGAGAACTGGATGCCTATGATGGATGCTTCACTGATGCTCATGAGACTTTGGGCAATCATGAACCCCAGAGAGGAAGATTCCATCTGGGGCAAAACAGCTGGGTTTAGAAACCTGACTGGGGCACTGGGATGTAGCTCAGTGGTAGAGCACTTGATTAGCATGCGCAAGGTCCTGGGTTTAATCCGGCACTGCCAAGTAAAGAATAAAATAAACCTGAGGTTGAGGCAGGAGGATTCCAAGTTCAAGGCTATCCTGGGCAATTCTGTCCTAAATAAATAGAAAAGAAAGAAAAGAAGAAAAGGAAAGGAAAGGAAAAGAACAAAGGGAAAAGGAAAGAAGGGAGGAAGGAAGGGAGGAATGAAAGAAGGAAGGGAGGTACGAAGGAAAGAAGGAAGGAAGGAGAAAATGGAAAGCTTGCCTCCTCTTTTCTGTCGACTGTCCATCCACCTTCCTCCTCCATGCCCTGGGAAATTAAATTGCTGTATCAAGCTGCTTCTACTTCTAAAAGGGAGAAGTCAGCCAGACAGTGGCTACACAACTCTAGTACCATTTCTTAAAGAACTCTGCTTCAAAGAGAGGTCAGTTGTCAAGACAAACCCATTACCCTTTGGGGTCTCTCAAACTGGAAGCAGTCAGGCACATTATCAACCTTGTGACACTTCTTTACTACATTCTTGTCAGTAAGTTTAGGCTCTGGGAAAAGAGCCATTCTTTGGGAGGATCATGCAAACACTTTTTTGCAAGTTATTTGTTGGCCTGAGTTTAACCTTTTTAATTCATTTTATTAATTGATGCTCAATTCCAGGAAAACGTATGGTTCTAGGTTGACAGCCTACTAAAAAAGGAATTAAGTTGTGTAAACCCACAGCAGGCAGTTTCTCACCCTGTTTAGGTGAGAGGCCTTCCACTCTAGGAAGGCAGTTCTGCAGAAAGAGAACTGAATTTGTTTGGGGTGGTAACCCCACTGTGGCAAAACTGGCATTGGTGGGGTGGAAGCTACTGGGAGGAAGATTTCTTCTTGGCATAAAGAGAAGCTTTCGAACAATGGTAATTATTTAAAAATAGAGCTGGGGATTTAGCTCAGTGATAGAGCACTTGCCTAGCATGATAAGCCCTGGGTTCCATCCCCTGCACCGCCAAAAATGAAAACATAAAACAAAGTATGTCAGGAGGTGGTGGGCATCTGAGCTCTAAAGGTGTTGAAGCAGGGGGCTGGAGCCAGGCTGGGTAGAGTGTGAGTTTTGTCTGTCTTTCCTTCCTGGTCAGAGAAATCCCACCCCCAACCCTGGGATTCTGTGATGGAAGTGTGGGTTAGAAGCATTATTTTCTGACTTATCTTCCTGTTCAGAGTCAAGAAAATGCTTTCTCAGACTGGAGTACAGAAAGAGGCTTTCTGCATGTGAAGATGCCTCTAGTTATTTCAACAGGTGGTTGGCATTGCAGAAGATGCACATAAACTCAGTTACAAAATGGAAACAGAATTGTGCAGGTCGGTCATAGAGCTGCTCTAATACAGAAATAGGCTTGGAGCAGAACCTTGGCTTAAGAAATGTTAGAGATTATTATTATGATATCTATAAATAAATTAGCAGTTCTTGCTCTGTGTGGTGGTGCACGCCTGGACTTCTAACAACTGAGGCAGAACTGCAAGTTCCAGGTCAACCTGGCGATTTATCGAGACTGTTTCAAAATAAAACATAAAAAAGGCTGGGCTGTAACTCAGGGGAAGAGCACTTGTCCACTATGTGCAAGGCCCTGGGTTCCATTCCCAGGACTGGAAAAAAAAAAAAAAAAATTAGTGGTCTTTTTCTTTCTGAGGACACAGTCATTAGGCTGCTTCTGAAATGACCAGGAATCTATGAAAACTCCCTGTGGTTGGCTCAGAAGAGGTAAGTTCTTGAATTTTGAAACGAAAACTTGGTTAAAGTGCCTACTTCCCTAAGCACAGGAAATAGTAACATCGCAATGCCACATTCAAGTACAAGGTACAATAACTTGTGTTAGCTAGCGTATAGTTCATAGTGTACATGTATCTCTCTTGGGTATATATGGGGACATGTTGTTAAGTATATGTACATTTAGCCACATTGTGTGCTACCACACCTGTAATCCCAGGAATTGGAGAGGTGGAGGCAGGATATTCAATTCCTTTAAGTTAGGAAATTGAGTAGTGAAAATATTCACTAACAAACCAGTCACTAATAAAATTGGTCCCTATTAAAACATCACTTCTCAGCTAACACTGCTACCCCACGATTACATCTCTGTGGGTGGGTCTCTTACAACTGGAAAAATTCAGCAAATATAAATAAATATTATGCAAACTACCTGCAGAGAAAAATCTGCAAAACTTGCAAAAGACGCAGGATTTCATGAAATTGACAAAAATAATATTGGAGAATTGCTTGATTCTAAAATAAAAACACTTGCAGAGATGTGGCCTATTTAGACACGTTTGCAAATGAAGAACAGTATTGAGAAACATGATGCCACATACATCCCTCAAAACAAAATGATGTAAATATTGAATGACAAAGAGAAGTTCTGATAAACTCTTAAATATTGCGCAACACACACACACACACACAAACAAAACAAAACAAAATAAAACAAAACCTTAATTTTTCTATGATGGGGTCTTTAAAGCCCAAGTGAAGTGAAAGATGTTATGAAATATAATTTTTTCAGGAAATGTATATTGAGGCCTGGAATGTAGCTCAGTGGTAGAGTACTTGCCTAGCATGCGCAGGGCACTGGGTTTGACTTCCCAGCACTGCCAAAAAAAAAAAAAAAGAAAGAAATACAATGAGAAAGATAGCACATAATTCATTGAGTGTACATTTCAATTATAACCTAAACTTGCTAAGTCTAAGAAAATATATTTTAATATCTTTTAATTTTTTTTATTTTTATTTTTTGGTACTGGGGATTGAACCCAGGAGCGCTTAACCACTGAGCCACGTCCTCAGCCCTTTATCGTATTTTATTTAGAGACAGGGTCTCACCCAGTTGCTTAGGGCCTTGCTAAGTTGCTGAGACTGGCATTTTACTTGTGATCCTCCTGCCTCAACATCCCAAGTCGCTGGGATTACAGCCATGGGCCACTGTACCCAGCTTAATTTTTTCCATAGGAAGCACCAATTGAACTTTTCCCCCATTGATTACAAAACTATAAATCTCTTGTTAAGTAGATTCATATGAAATGCCTTTGCCTAGTAGCAATTATCCTCACATGTAGAGAGAGAGCGTGAGCAAATACCAGCAATCTGTCTCCAAGGTTGCCTGATTTTTTAGCTAAACTATCAATAAGAGATACAAATAGATTCACTGTCCTTTCCTAAAGTCTCCTGAAAGGGAGGGAGAAAGATATTTCCTCTTATTAGAGAAAATCCTAGAAAGTTACTCAAGTTCTTTTACAAGGCTTTTGCTGGAAGGGTTTGTGGGATAAGGTAAAAGTAGACAGTAACTCACAAATGAGATACTTAAGAAACTTCAGAATTCAAACCTCAATGTTACTTTCAGTTGCCATTTGAATGGATTCTTAGAATTTCCGAACTAGGCCTACAAGGTGGTAAAGTCTCTACTCAGCAGGCCAAAGCAGGAGGATCACAAGTTGAGGCTGGCCTGTCTCAAAATAAAAATAAAAATAAAAATAAAAATAAAAAGGGCTGAGGAAGTTACTCAGTGGTAAATTCCCCCTGCATTTGATCCCCAGTGTCTGTTTGCTTGTCTGTCTGTCTCTCTCTCTCTCTCTCTCTCTCTCTCTCTCTCTCTCTCTCCCTCTCTGTCATACACTCACACACACACACACACCCCACAATTTCAGAACTAGAAAAACATTTTAGAAAATGGGTCCTGGGTTTGTAAAAATAAAAAAGATTTTGATTAAAAAAAAAAGACAGAAAGAAAATGGTCCCTGGGCACCGAATTGGAGGTTTTTTTGTTTGTATTTTTTTCTTTTGACAAATATATTTGCAAAGCAATCCTTCATTTTACAAGTAAAAAAAAAAAAAAAAACTGAAAATAAAGTGGCTAGAAGACTTCCCTTATGCCACACTAGCTACTAATGGCTTGAGTATAACCAAGACCCATAATTTCCTGAACTTACAGTGGTGGTTCTAATATTAACGGCGTATTGAAATCATCTGGGGAACTTCAAAAACTACTAATGTCTGGTGTCTCACCCCCAGAGATGCTGACTTAATTGTTCTTGGGTGTGACTGAAATGGGAAAATTTAAGAACACCCCAGGTGTTTCTAACACACAGCAAGGTTGAGATACATTGATAATTTCTCATTTATGCTCTTGGAAAAAGACTCATGACACCTTCCACTATAGCCTTTCTCCCCTATCCTTTCACTGTTCCCTCCCAATTAATCCCATTCTTTCTCTGGTATTGCCACATTCCCACAATTACTGAAGTTCAAATGCCCCAAAAGGAGGAGCTGTGTGAATTGCAGCCCTCGGGCAGTGGGTGGAGGAGTAAAGGAGGAGAGAGGGGAGAAAACCTGCAAGGCAGCAGCTACCAAGTCCTGCAGGCCTGGTGACAAAGGGACAGTGGACTTCAAAGCCTAATGCACCAAGGCGCCTACACCATTCCCACCATGGCCACATACCCCGACTCAAGTTTATTCCGCATATGCTAGAAGTCTGAAGGCTACCTTGGGGCATCAGGCAGCAGAAGTTAACCGACCTGAGTCCCTGAGACTGCAAATGATTCAAATGACTCGTGGAGCTGAAAACCACCCATTACCGTGCTGAGACCTTGAAGCCAAACCCTGAAGGAACCGTTTCACCACTCAGTCGCTCTCTCCTTAGCCTTGGGAGTCTTTTCATTCAACTTAGATGTGTACAAATGAGTGTTTGACCTCTGTCCGAGCTGGGCGGTGGTAAAAAGGCAAATTTAAAAACTAACCTTTCCTTCAGTGAAAGGTGATCGATTTAATGAGAAAAAAATTGGTTCAGAAAACCAAAACCTTGTACTGGGCTTCGTGTCCACACGGGTCAACACCGCGGATGACTCTCTTTAACAGCGGGATCCTCCTCGGCGGCCCACGACCAACTTCTCCCAGATCTCGCGAGAGGTCCTGACCCCGCCTCCTGGAGAATACACCAATCAGTACGGCCCATTGAAATCCCCCGCCAGGCTGATTCCCAGGTTGCCCTCCTTTCAGCAAAGCCCAGGTGCGGGCGGGATGCATCGTCCAGTGGTCATCCCCCGAAGCCCAAGAGGGGCAGGCTTTTCCACGTGTCCGATTCTGCTCGTAATGTGTACGCCAGATCTGACAGCGCAGTAGCTTGGGTTTTCCGAAAGCATTGAGGCACCAATTATGTATACCTACCATTTTCCTGCACAGGTGTTCACCAGCGAAATTCTGCTTTTCACTCCAAATCATGGTAATCCAAAAGTTGAACACTAAAATGATATCTAGACTCTGTGGCTTCATCCCATATTTCTGGTGCACACATTCCGTGATGTATTGAAGAAGAGAAATCGGTATTCTTTACGCCAATAAATTGAGCAACACTTTTGTTACACATTATTTTTGTAGCATATTCTAGGACTGTAGTGGAAAGCACTTTGAAACAACTACCGATTAAAGGTTTGCTTTGCTTTATCTTTTGTCCTCCCCCACCCCTTGGTGGTGGTGGTACTGGAGATGGAACCCAGAAATACTCTAACACTGAATTACATCCTCAACCCCCTTTATTTTTATTCTGATATATAGCCTCACTAAATTGCCGAGTCTGGCCTGAAACTTGCTATGCTCCTGCCTCAGCCTCCCAAGTATCTGGAATTATAGGCTTGTGCAGCACGCTCAGATCCTATTAATATTTTTAATTAGAAGTGTGAGCTAGTTAGCAATCGAATTGCTTCACCAATTGCTTTAGGGGACTGGCGACACAGCCCATTCATTTCACAAACATTATTTGAGACAGGCATCTTATGTGATTAGTTCTGGGGTAGTGGACGCAGGCAAATAAGGTTCTGAACCTCCATGAACTTACAGGCCAGAAGAAGAGAAATTTCTGGATTTATACAGATGACTGAGTTGTGTGGCATATGCTACTGGAGAAAGAAGTACAATTAAGTGACTTCTAAGATTCTCTGTCACATCAACAGTGTCACCAAAGCTGAGGAAAACAAAACTTCCTGGTTTAACATGTCCTAGTGCATCTTTGTCTAAAACTGTCCACATTACACTGGGGCTTGGCCCCTGTGGGTTAGGAACCTATTGAAGGAAGCAGGAAGCCAAGATGAAAAGAAATTTCAGAAAAAGGAAGTCCATAGCCTGTTTGTAATGGTGAGGAAGATGGCATTTGAAATGGGGATAACTTTGGGTTAAACTCATTAGGGCTGGATTATGTGTTTGATAGAACAAGCGGCATTTTGGGAGGGTGGGTGTAGAGGAATTCAATTTGCTTTTTTCCTTTTTTTAAAAAAAAAAATCTCAGTGAAGAAATTTGAGCTAAAAACTTGATTTTGAAGCACTTCATTAATTCATGCAAAGTTCCTTTATTCACTTCTTTTCCCTTTTTACCTGCAAACTCTAATTATATTGCTTTTTCCATCATCACATCTATTCTAATGTACTTAATATATCTTCAGTTGGGCGTGGTGGTGCACACCTATAATCCCATAATTCTATAATCAGGAAGTTGAGTCAAAAGAATTCCAAGTTCAAGGCTAGCCTCCACAACTTAGCAGGGCTCTAAGCAACTCAGTGAGACCCTATCTCAGAACTTTAAAAAATAAAATAAAAAGCACTGGGAATATGGCTCAGAAGCAAAGCACCTCTGGGTTCAATCCCCACTACCAAAAAGAAAAAAACTGTGCAGGAATGAATTATCTGACTTACAAAGTCAAAAGATGAAACATAAATGTATTCTCTAGGAAGTCTTTGATAAATTCAGCATTACAAATGCAAAATACTTCCTGCATATACTTTTTTTGCACAATCAATCTTTGTTACCAGTCTCCATGCTTGGTTAGTTTGTGCTGACTTGGTCTAAAACATTTGACTTAGCAGTGGTCAGTCTTCACCATGGCCTGGTAGTGGTTGGCAAAGAAGTGAAGTTGCAAGTCCAAAGCGTCCTGCACAGCAGAAGCCTGGCCTCACCAGAGGAGCTGTGCCTCCCTCCTTATCTTCAGCAGGCATTCTTGGGTTAGGGAACTGGGTAGAATATTAAATTGACAAAAATAACGATGAACATTTGTAGAGTAATTTGGACCTGATACTCAAGAAGTGTAATTCTCAAAGTAGCAACTTAGGGATCACCTAGGACTCTGCGAGGTACAAATACAGAATCTCAGGGCCTGACTCAGATGTACAGAATCAGAATCTATTTTTAGCAAGGTGTTCCAGGGGTTCTATACACATTATAGTTTAAAAAACACATCTTCAGTCTTTGCCAAACATTTTTCACATGGATTGTCTTATTTAAAGTCTTTCCAACATGCCTTATTTCCTTGAGTATAATTATAATGTAACTTCCATGATACCACAGAGAAAACTGAGGCGGAGCAGGTTAAAGTGACTGGCCTGACAGAGCCCAGAAGAACCAGGCACAAAAAGATTTTCAGAGCTTGAGACTCTGGGTGCCACACCTTGCTGGCTCAAAGCTCCTCTCGGTGTCTGCAGCACTCTCCGCTTCCTTCCTGGGCGATGAGACCCCACAGCCAGAAATTCACCATGTCTATTCTCAAGATCCATGCCAGGGAGATCTTTGACTCTCCTGGGAATCCCACTGTTGAGGTTGATCTCTGCACCTCAAAAGGTCTCTTTAGAGCTGCTGTGCCCAGTGGGGCCTCAACCGGTATCTACGAGGCCCTAGAGCTCCTGGACAATGATAAAACTCACTACATGGGGAAGGGTGTCTCAAAGGCTGTTGAGCACATCAATAAAACTATTGCACTTGCCGTGGTTAGCAAGCAACTGAACGTTGTGGATCAGGAGAAGACTGACAAACTGATGATTGAGATGGATGGAACAGAAAATAAATCTAAGTTTGGTGCAAATGCTCTCCTGCGGGTGTCCTTTGCTGTCTGCAAAACTGGCGCTGTGGAGAAGGGGGTGCCCCTGTACCACCACATCACCAACTTGGCTGGCAACTCTGAAGTCATCCTGCCGGTTCCGGCGTTCACCACGATCATGCTGGTAACAAGCTGGCCATGCAGGAGTTCATGATTCTCCCAGTGGGAGCTTCCAGCTTCAAGGAGGCCATGCGCGTGGGAGCAGAGGTCTTCCACAACCTGAAGAACGTCATCAAGGAGAAATACGGGAAAGACGCCACCAATGTGGGCGACGAGGGTGGGTTGCCCCTAACATCCTGGAGAATAAAGAAGCCCTGGAACTGCTGAAGAACGCCATTGGGAAGGCTGGCGACATCGACAAGGTTGTCATTGGCATGGACGCGGCTGCCTCCGAGTTCTTCAGATCTGGGAAGTATGACCTGGATTTCAAGTCTCCTGCTGATGCCAGCAGGTGCATCATCATGTGACTGGCCAACCTGTACAAGTCCTTCATCAGTGACTACCTGGTGTGTCTATCGAAGATCCCTTCAACCAGGACGACTGGGAAGCTTGGCAGAAGTTCACAAGTAGCACCATCATCCAGGTGGTAGGGGATGATCTCACTGTGACCAAACCCAAGCGCATTGCCAAGGTCGAGGGCGAGAAGTTCTGCAACTGCCTCCTTGCTCAAAGTCAACCAGATCAGCTCAGTGACCAAGTCCCTCCAGTCATGCAAGCTGGCCCAGTCCAATGGCTGGGGCATCATGGTGTCTTATCACTCTGGGGAGACTGAGGACACCTTCATTGTCGACCTGGTGTTGGGACTCTGCACTGGGCAGATCAAGACTGGTGCACCTTGCTGATCTGAGCGCTTGGCCAAGTACAACCAGCTCCTCAGAATCGAGGAGGAACTGGGTGACAAGGCGAAGTTTGCTGGCAGGAACTTAGAAACCCCCTGGCCAAGTAAGCTGTGGGCAGGAGAGCCTGCGCCCGCAGTCACAGGCTGGCGACTAGATCCTTCCCCTGACGCTAGCATGTGTGGACAGTTCAAGCCCCTGACCAGTGCTCAACGGGGTCTTTGGTAGTTAGCTCCCCTTTCCTGCCACTGCTTCCTTAGAACTCCTGCAGAAGCCGAGGGTGACCACTTGGAACCCTGTTGGAAACCCAAGCTCTGTAATCATGTGACTGGCCCGAATTGTCATTCTCAGCTCGCTTCACACCAAGTGTCCAGAGCTCTGTGTGCCTTCAGTGTAATCTCCAGTGTGGTGATGGGCAGGGTCCCTAGTGGTTTCATGTGCAAAATAAAAAGCCTCATTGATGCATGAAAAAAAATGTTTTTTTTCAGACTCTGCAAATGTCTCAAGGTCATATTTTGTTTAATGCCCTGTTCTCCATGCCCCATTTTCCCTCACTCCAATAGGAAAACACCAGGAAGAGTTCATTACTGCACTCTTGAATGCATCAAATGTCCATTGGAGGTAAGGCTTCCAATTCTTGTGGTTTTGGTGATGCTGGGTGCAAACTGCCTGCTTCAGCCTCAGTTGCTCTCCTCTGCTTTCAATGCAAGTTCGAGTTAGGAAGATGCTATTTTCTGAAAGTTTTTGTACCCAAAATTTTTATGTTGAAGTCCTAACCTTACCTGAGGTGATAGTATGAGGTGGGGCATTTCTAGAGGTGATTAGGGGGTCATGAGGGCTTGTTTACTCCTTCTACCATTTAAGGACATGGTGAGAAAGTGCCATCCTTGAAAACGTAGGCTATCGCCAGACACTAAATCTGCTGGCCCCTTGATCTTGACCATCCCAGCCCCCAGAACCATGAGAAGTTTCTGTTGTTTATAAGTTATCCAGTTTGTTATGGCAACCCCAAGGGACTAAGACAGTGAACAGCCAGGTCTTCATTGAGTTTGTGGTGGGAGGAGATACTAGCGGGTCACCTCTTTTGAGTGAAGTTTACCCAGTTCCCTTTTTCTTCTTAGAAGTTTAAGCAAGGATGCTTAACCTGGAGTTCCCCAGACCAAGGCATCTGTGGATAGACTACAGCGGGGGCCTGGGAAACTGGAGAGGAAAAAAATTAACATCTTTATTTTCACTAAACTTTAAACAAACAGCATTTTCTTCACTATAATGATAGGAAACAAACACAGTAGTATTGGTGGGTAGGACCTGACTTTGTCACTAATGGAAATCACAGATATCCCCATATTTGTATTACAACTGTTGCACACCTCCAAATCTCATTTATGCTCTTCACAACCTTAACATGCTAGATATTATTATTAAATGTTTTAATAAAGGAGCACCATAGTATTAAGAGTACCATTTCTTTTTTTATATTTCATAACTGCATATCATTAAAATGGTTTCCTTGTTAATCTTATGAATTAAGAACTTAAAATATTATTCTGAGAAGGGATTTATTAAAACTTATTAAACTTTTAGTTGTAGATGGTCTTTCATTTTACTTATTTTTATGTGGTGCTGAGGATCAAACCCAGCGCCTCACACATGCTAGGCAAACACTCTGCCACTGAGCTACAGCCCCAGCCCCACTTATTAAACTTTTTTAAAACACCATTTCACATCGTGGCACATGCCTGTAATCCCAGCAACTTGAGAGTCTGAGGCAGAAGGATTGCAAATTCAAGGCTAGCCTGGGCAAATAATAAAAAAATAAAAAGGGCTGGGAATGTAGGTCAATGGTAGAGCACCCCTGGGTTCAATACCTGCTATAGCAAAAATCAAACAAAAGGATAATTTCCAATTCTGGAAACGTAAGCACATCTTCCAGTCTGTTTTTGGTTGTTTGGGGTTGGAGTGGTTCATCCTCTATATTCATTTTATGTGTTATCAGTAACAACATAGCACTTAAAACCGAAATGGCCTGCATGCTTTTTTCAGGAGTGAAAGGATTTCCTGAGCAGGCTACATACACTCTATCCTATAACCAGGTTTGGAGGAGTGTGGCCTAGAGGACCCCAAGGGAGAGTGTGCCTGATCCTTGCCCTTCTTAAAGATTCTTGACATTTAGATTTCGATTAAAAATGCCTCTCATGCTGGGCATGGTAGTGCATGCCTATATCCCAGCAACTTGAGAGGCTGAGGCAGGAGGATCACGAGTTCGAGGTCAGCCTTAACAACTTAGTAAGACCTTAAGCAACTTGGGAAGACCCTGTCTCAAAATTAAAAAAAAAAAAAAAAAAAGCCACCTGCAGAGCAGAGTGATCATTAACCTTAATTTCCACTGGTGACTCTCTGGTTTCAAACTTTTTTTTTGAATCAGGGAATGAACTTGGGGGAGCTTAACCACTAAGCCACATTCCAACTCTTTATTTTGAGATAGGGTTTCACTAAGTTGCTTAGGGCCTTGCTGAATTGCCAAGGCTGGCTGGAAACTTTCAATCCTCCTGCCTCAGCCTCCTGTCACTGGGATTATAGGCATGCGCCTCCATGCTCAGCCCACCCTTCTACAGCCTTATGTCTTAATCTTGATCTGAGTCCACAAAGGAGACAGAGGCTTTGAAATGAAATACCCCACATAGGCATTGTGGTGCACATTTGGAATCTCAGTCATTGGGGAAAATGAGGCAGGAGGATCATAAATCCAAGGCCAGCCTGGACAACTTAGTGAGACTTTGTCTCAAAATAAAATTAAAAGGGCTGAGGATATAACTCAGTGGTAAAGTACTTGCCTAGCATGCACAAGGCCCTGGGTCTGATTTTCAGTACCAAAAAAACAAAAAACCCACCCAAAAAAGGAATACCACTCCCTTTATACCCATATTAGGCAAAAATAACAGGATTCTGAACAAGTAAATGTAATGGGAACTACTTAGAGAAAATGACAGTTCATTCTTTTAAGCTAGCCCTAAGAATTCTACCTTCATAATTATTGATGTGCAGAGAGAGTCATGATAAAGTTTTTCTAAAAAAGCAAACTGGACTGGAGGTATAGAGCTCAGTGGTAGAGCTCTTGCCTAGCATACTTAAAGTCCTGGGTTTAATCCGTAGCAACACACACACAAAGGCAGATTACAAAATAGCAATTTTTGCAATGCACAATTTTATAGTATATATAAGAAAGGAAGTGAATCCGAAAATACGCACATCAAAATGTTAATAATTGTTAATTCTGAGTAGCAGGCTTTACAGGGCATTTTAAAATTTTGTATTACTTTTTCTTTTTTCTGATGTACATGTTTTACGTTTGTTTAAAAATATAAGGCAATACAGTTGTTTCATTTTGTAAAACTCAAAATATTAAATAACATTTTACTGCTACTTAGAACCTTGCAGAACTACTTAACTACTTCACTGGCTTCTCATCTTTTGGGGAGATAAAAAGTGCAGAATGAAGAGTGGAGGAATTTAGTTTCTTCACCAAAATAACAACAACAAATATTCATGTAAAGTGTTATAACATGGACTTTATGGAGTGGGTCACATTAAGGCCTCCATGTTCTTTGTGAGACAATCAATAACCAGTGCATAGCAGGCCTCCATCAAGATGAGCTCCCTCCTTCTGATTACAAGTTCATTTCCCTCTGAGTGCTCACTAGTGCTTGAGGATGGTGTGGGAGATTTTCCTTCCAGATCTCCACACTCCATTTCTCTAAGTTATAATTTTTTTTTCTTATTCTGTTCAATTTTTCTTCCTTTTCTACTTTATCAGTTTTTCTAGTCCTCCTTTCTGGGTATTGCCCCCAGATGTTTTAGATAATTTACTCTAAAAAATGAGTATTTTGAAAACTGTGTCTCCAGAGCCAAAACAAACATATACCCAGTGTTTCAGCTATCTCTTGCAGAATAGCCTGCTGCCGGCCTCCCACCCTGGGCCACTCCTGCAGACAAAAACTGGGCGGAGGTAGTAGGAAATGCCTCCTGGGTTGCTGTTCTATCTATTGTCCATGATTCTGTGGGTCAGAGCCTGCAAGGAATGGCTCATTTCTGCTCCATGTAGCATCAGATGGGCCTGTGTGACAGTTGCAGGGTCTCAAGTGACCTTTCTCACACATGTAGAATCTTGGTACTGGCTGTTGGTCAGGGTGCCCTGATTTCCTCCATATGGCTACTCCCCTTCCAAATAGTCTCTCATTATTCTACAGGTTAGCCTGAGTTCCTCTGCCCAGTGGCTGGTTCCAAAGGGGGCAAAAATAAAACCTTCAAAGTCCTAATGCTAGGCTGGCAAGTCCCACAGCACCACCCTGGACTCTACTGGTCAAAGAAAGTCACACTCAGAATCAAGGGGTGGGGAAACAGACTTCCCCTCTTGCTGCAGAAATAGCAAAGGTTATGCAGGCAGGAGAGGTTGCTGTGGACATCTTTAGAAATAATTCATCAACAAACAGAGTTCAAGATTTAAAAAACTTTATCAATGATCTTTAAAACCATGGTAATGATGATAATATTCACCAGTGGAAGGGGGTGTTTTTCTGAATCAGCCCTAATTTGCCTCTTCTCTCCAGAAAATACTGATCAACTGATAGGAAGGAAGTTCTTGCTGTGTTACCCTTTGCCAATATTTGTCCCCGTGCCTATTCTCTTCAGTGTCCCTCTTCCTCCATGTGCAGTTCCCCAGATGTCCACCCTCACTCCTCTGCTTTTCTCTGGTTCTTTTCTTTTCCTGGAGGATTTCATCTGCTCCCTGGCTTCAACTACCACTATACCCTGAAGACTCCCGCATTTTATTCTCCAGCTCACATCTCTCTCTCCTGGGCTCCAGGCCTGAAACTGCAATTGCCTCCTGTGCATCTCTGTGGATATCCCACAGATAACCCGGCTTTTCCTGTCCTAAAAATATTTGGCATTTTCTTCTCCACCAAAAGTTAATACAGTTCTGTGACCCTTTCTCAGACAATGGTGTCCTGTTTCATCTAGTGAACCAAGTACGAAACCTAGCAGTATTCTTCAATATTCTCCTCTTCCTCATGCCCCAATCCAGCTACCAGGTCCTGCCTGCTCCTGACATCTCTGTCCCAGCCTCTTCATGCCTACTACCATTTTCTTAGTTCAGGCATCATCTTTGCTGCCTACATTACTATAAAAGCCTTGTCACTAGTCTTAGGCCCCCACCCCTCAGCTCCATTCTTCATACTGGGCCACAGTGAGCTTCCTATGCCATCATCCCTTGCTCACACTTGTCAGTCGGTCCCCAGAGTCCTTGGGATAAAAGCTCTACATTAAAAAAAGAAAAAAGAAAAAAAATAGTCGACATTCCTATAGCATACAAAGGTCCCTTATATTCTGGGCTGCTTTCCTTAAAGACTAAGCTCTTCAGCCTGCCTCTCAAATTGTAATCCAGATAAGTCAGAGCATCCTGAATGTTCTCTACTCTCCACCTCCAATCAACTCTCCCAGGTTAGAGATCAACCGCGGGGAGCTGGGCACTGTGGTGCACACCTGTCATCCCAGTACCTCAGGAAGCTGAGGCAGGAGGATCACAAGTTCAGAGCCAACCTCAGCAACATAGTGAAGCCCTGAGCAACTCAGCAAGACCCTGTCTCTAAATAAAATATAAAAGAGGGCTGGGGATGTGGCTCAGTGGTTAAGCACCCTGGGTTCAATCCCTGGTACCAAAAAAAAAAAAAAAAAAAAAAAAAAAAAACAAGAAAAGAAAGAAAGAAAGAGAGAGAGATCAACTGGGGAAGTCTTCCCTGGTCCTTCCTAGGCCCTCCCAGGACCCCCTGTGTACACCCCTAGCTTAGCATTTACTAAACTCCACAGCATAGGCTGGATCAGTTATTTACTTCCCATTACACTGGAGGTTCTTTCAACATAGGAATTGTTTTTTTATGATTGTTCTTCAGTGTTCAGCTACTGCCTGGCATATGGTGGGGCAATAAATGAATGAATGGCGACAGGACCCATTGACTATGAGGAGGAAGGAGAAGTTGGCTGGTGGGTACAATGTCTTCTAACTTCCATAATGGAACTGGGACCTTTACAGGCCAGCCCCCTTCCCACTTCCTTCATTATTCTGATTGAAGGAGAAATCAGCACCATCAACAGCCAGAGCCAGCATCTATCTGAGGTATGGCTTACTTATAATTGCCCAAGGACTGACTGCCTGCCTACCTGCCTACCTTTCTTTCTTTCCTTCTGGTGCTGGGGATGGAACCCAGGGGTGCTGGGCAATATGCTAGGCAAGTGCTCTACCACTGAGATATAACCCAGGTCTTTTTAATTTTGAGACAAAGTCTCACTGTGTTGCCCAGGCAGGCCTCAAACTTTCCATCTTCCTGCTGGGGTCTCCTGAGTAGCTGACACTGTAGGCACCTACCATTGCACCCTGCTCCTAAGGACTTTCTTTTAATCATGCCCAAGGTGATGATTTTCCAGGCCTGCCTGCAATGACACAAGCTAATGGCAAGGCATAAAAGGACCTGTATTTCTGCACCCATGTCTGCCCACATTCTGTGACCCCAGGGGGTCTTCACAGACAAACTACAATTTTATTTTCTCCATTGAAAAAAATATTGAGCTGTGCATGGTGGTGCACAGACTATAATCCCAGGACTCCAGGAGGACACGAGTTCAGACCAGTCTTAGCAAATTAACAAGGCCCTCAGCAATTTAAGTGAGACCCTGTCTTAAATTAAAAAAAATAAAAAGGACAGGATATAACTCAGTGGTAAAGCACCCCTGGGTTAAATCCCAAAAAGAAAAGAAAAAAATTGAGTGCCTACTGTAAAACAAGCACTGGATCAGAAAGATGATTATGACATAGCCATCATGGAGAAGGAGTTCAACCTTGGGTGGAGTGCGCAGCGTGCAGAGTTGTAAAGCAAGCCCTGCAATAATACATGATGTGATGAGTGCTTTGCTTCCATCATAAGGCGTGGACAGAGTACTACGGGAGCAGAAGAGAATCACACGTTCAGCCTGGAGTTATTAAGGAAGACTTCAACAGGGTAGCAAGGCAGTGAAGACCAGGAAGGCAAAGGAGCCCTTCAAGTATAAGAATGATAAACCCAAGCCAGGTGCAGTGGTGCTCGCCTACACTGAAATTCCAGCAACTTGGGAGGCTGAGGCAGGAGGATTGCAAGTTCAAGGCCAGCCTGGGCAACTTAGCGAGATCCTGTCTCAGAGAATAAAAAAGGTTGGGGATGTAGTTCAGTGGTAGAACATCCCTGGGTTCAATTTTCAGTACCACATACACACACAAAAAGACAAAAATGACATTTCTTGTGGCATCTTCTGAGACACTATGCCCTCCCCTTGTACTCTGAAGAAAACCAATGCCTCATACTATGTCCAGTCAATTCGCAGTATTCTGGCTCCTCCTGCCTCACTAAGCAACCTTGTTCCCTGCTCTACCCAGCGCCTTCCTTACCACCAGCTACACTGCCTCTACAGGGCTTGCTCCTTCCTACTATGTGCTGCTGTTTGCTCTACCCACTAGCACTTTCTCTGCGTCTTTCATAGTGTCATTAGATTTTCAGCTTAAAACTCTCCTCCTCAAGGTTGGATTGTTAGAACACACATTCCCATCACAACCAAGAAAAAAAAAATATCAGAGCTAGTTTCTTCTTATCCCCCATTACCCAGGAGCAACCATATCACAGTTATATTCTATGTACCACCGGGAACTTCCTTACCTGCATTAGGGATACTTCTGTGTATGTATATATATAAACAAACACACAGACACATATGTTGTCTAATTGTCTGTCTCCCCATCCAAGCTTCTTTAGAATAGGAACCTGACTTGTCTGCTTCACTGCTTTGTCTTAGTGCCTAGAACACATAGTAGATGCTCAACAAATATTTGTTGAATGGAATGGATTAATGAACAAAGGCATGAGCAATGCAATGTTTATCTCATAGAGATGTGAAAATGTACCATATGGTAGAGAAACAGGCGTTGCGGGCTATGACTGTGGGTAAGGGAAGGTCTGGGTGGAAGATGACATTGGAAGAATTAGGAGAGTGCTTGGGGACAGACTGATAACTCAGAATGGGATGGCCCTTTATCTGCAGTCTATGGGAGTCAAGGATCATTTTTAAATAGGAAGTGTCATCATTGGATATGACTTAATAAAGCCATTCTCAGTAAGGACTTAGGGCACTGGAAAAACAGCTGGTATGTGGGTGGAGGTTGGGAGGGGGAGGTTGAGGTTGGATCGTTTAATCCAAGCAAGAACTGAAGACAGACTGACCTAAAACAATATTGAAGGGTAGAAATAGTAAGAAAAGAGACACTTCTATGGCAAAGCTGCAGAGACCTGGGTACTAACTGGATCCAGGGCTTTGAGGGAGGAAGGTGAATGTTGGATGGGTGAGAAGGAACCCACGCAGGTGTAGAAACAGCAATTTTAGTTTTGGTGATAGTGGGTTTGAGGTGCCTGGGGGACGGCTTTCTCTGAATATCTAGGAATTGTGCCACTACCACCCTGTTCCTCCTACCCCTTTCTCTTTTCTTTCCGGTTTTGAATCACTCCCACAAGTCATGAATGCTCCGTTCTGCTCAGAATGCTGGGACACCATGCCGGCAGGCCCCACATTCCTGAGGAAGGCACCAGGTTTAGGCCTGGAGGGTCTGGCTGTGACCACCCCAGGGAGGCAGCTCCCTGACAGGAAGGAAGGTTGGCCTGCTGGCTGGGCACACACAGGAGGTTCCTCTGCTGCAGCAGGTGCCCAGGCCAGCTGCTCCAGCCCCTCAGGCTCAGATCAACAGGATGGGACAGCCCAAGCGGAAGGAAGCCTGCAGGGAGGGACACCCCTGCCGACAGAAGCAGGGGCATGGGGTGGAGTGAGGCAGGAAGAGCTGCCTGGGCTGCTGAGCTGGCACTCCTCCAGCAGTTCAGGAGAGGGGGTAACACTCAGTTCTCATCTTCCACAGGGGTCCTCTCTGGCCCTGGCCCATGGTATTATTACTATCATTACTACTGTTGCTAGCTAGGGCCTTAGGCATACCAGAAGGAGTCATTGGAAGCTGTACATAGATTTATCGGTTTCTAAAAAAATTAATTCCATTCTATGCTCATCCGAGGTGATTGAGAAAGGATACTTGCATTATTAGCCTTTCCATTACTCAGAGAAATTAGACAGCTAGCAGGAAGGGCAACGAATCCCGACTCAAAATCGGCCTGTTCAGAGGAGAAGATAAACCTCCGGTTTGCTTTAAGCCGGGTTATCACTGCCCTGCTCTCCAACAGCTGCTGTGAACCCGCACAAATGGTCAAAAGGCGGGGGGTTGGGGGGTGAATAAGGAACCAAAGCCGAGCCATGGATGTCTAACCGGGACCGGCTGCAACACACAGGCAGTTTTCCTTTCAGAAACCCAGCCTGCCTCTGACAGGCTGGGGGGTAAGATTAGGGTGGGGGTGGGGGCGGTGTGTCTTGGACCCGGCCAGGAATTCCACCTCCAGGCGCCCCCAGGCTGGAGGCTGCAGACTCCTCCTCACCCTATCCCCACAAAGCGGTTTTCAGGCAGGGCGTTTCCGAAGGCCCCGGAGTGGGGTGTGGGGTGTGGGGGTGGGGTGAAGGTCTACCTTTGAAACAGCTTGTAGACTGTAATTTAAACTTCGACTACACCGAAACCAAACTCGATTCCGCAAGCCGAGTGTCCGCGCCAGAGAAAGATAAAAAAACTCAGGTCTACGGCTCTTGGCTACGCCTCTGGCCCTGTTGCCGGGGCTTCCTGCAGTCCCCAAGCCAGCCTCCCGGTCGCTCAGGAGGAGGGATGGGCGGGGCGGGCAGGGGCTGGCACTGCTGCCGGCGCCGCAGATGGGGAGGGCGAGCCTGTGCCGGCTGCCGGGTGTGGGCGGGGGGTGCGTGAGCAGGTGTCTGTTCGGCTACAGGGCTCCCCGCCAGCCCCCAGCCCTGGTGCTCCCCACGGCTTAGCGAGGCAAAACCTAGCAAATGCTCCAGATATACAGCTCAGTTGGCCACTGGGCTCCCCTTTCTCGCAAGACGCGCAAGAGGACGGCACTTCCAATGCAAATATCTTGGCTCCGGCCCCTGGGCTTCCAGCCGCTGCCTCCCCCGCCCGCTCGGCGCCCCGCCCACTCCGTGGCGGGCTGAGACCCGGCCGGCGCGAAGGGGACGGGGCGGAGCGGGCATCCCTTCCCACCCTCCCGACGTGGGCCCGGCCCTCCGCAGTGCCTGGGCGCGCCACCGCGCCTCCCCGTTAGGCCCCCACCCGCACCAACTCTCTCCCCCAAGCTGGGGAGGAAGACAAGCTGTCGGGGTGTAGATGGGGCGAGGGGCGTCACTGAGTCAGGTGGCCACGGGAGTTCCCCAGGGCTGAGCCGAGGGAACACGCTGCCGGGGGTTGTGTACACGCTCCACTGACACAGCTTCACGCTGCCGGGCAGCCGCTGATCACGCGTGGCCCCGGAAGCCCATTGGCCGGTGCCTCACACACCTTTGCTGCTGATTGGCCATCCGCAGGCCCCGCCCCCGCCCCCGCCCGCGGCGCGGGGTGGCCGGAGAGGCTACCTGAATGGGGAGGGGGCAGACGGCGCGGAGCGCAGCGGCGGGAGCGACGTCGAGTGTCTCTGTGCGCCCGTCTGTGGCCAGGCAGCCAGCAGCCCAGCCGCCAGTCACCTCGCCGCCTGCGTTCAGGCAGCCAACCATGCTCAACTTCGGCGCTTCTCTCCAGCAGGCTGCGGTAAGTCACCTGGGGATGCCCCTGTCCTTCCCTTCCTTGCGGTGTCTAGGGGCCAGCGGGGTGCGAACCCCTAGCCCCTGACATTAGCCACGCCTGAAAACCTGGACTGCAGCGGAGTCTTAGGGAAGGGAATTTCTGCTTGCAGGCTGTGGGCATTAGCGAGGGTATGTAAGCTGCAGAGAGGGTCGGAAGATGCGACTGGGACCTGGAGACCGGGAAGAGGAATTATGCTCCTAGATGTACTGAGGAGGAGTATGGGCAGCTCCACAGGGAGACCTAAGGAGGCTGGCGAAGAGGAGGATTACTGAGGGGCGAGGAGTGGTGGGGAAGGGGCTGCTGCCCTGGCACCGAGATTTGGGGAAAATGTGAAGGGAATTGGAGAGAGGGAAGGGGGGGGGCACTCTGCACCTGGCACTAGGGAGAGATGCCCCTGTCTGCACCAGGAGTGCGACCCATGGTGGGAAACGGCTGCGCGCAGTCTTTCGAGGGGCCGGTGTCCAAAGGAGCAGCAAGAGGCTGCTCATCGTAGGGGGTCTGAACGAAGACTTGCAGGACGGAGACTGCCAGCTGAGGACCCCCAGGAGCGGGCTGCTCAACAGATAGCCCGGGGCTGGGGGAAGGGGTGCCTGGCATCTGCGTGGGGGATGCCACACGGAGCCTGTGGTCGCCTAGGGGGACGAAGAGACCCCGCGGACGTCGAGAGGGACACCCATCCCCGGCGAAGACAGGTGGCCGCCTTCTGACGACTCCTTGGAGGGGGCAGGGAGCTGCCTCCGGGGCCGAAGGGTGGAGAACGGCCTCCAGCAGCTGGGCGGGAAGGTGGGCGGGGGAGCCGGGGCTGCGAGACACGGGGGCCGCGTGTCAAGGCGGGAGCTGCGGCCGTGGGGGCTGAGCGTCTGGAACCAGGGCCTGTAGGAGCTGCACGTCTGAGAACTCGCGGTGGCGGGCGAAGGCTGCCGGAAACCGCGGGGAGGGGGCGCCGCGTCTGCGGGGAGAGACGGGGTGGTCTGAGGTCCCGCGGGCCGCGTGGGCGGGAAGCGCCGAGGGCTCCGCCGGGTCCCCCGGGGCTGCGGGCGAGAGGAGGGCGGTGGCCCGGCTTCCGCGGGGACCCAGCGCCTCCTTCCGCAGCCGAGGCGGAGGCCGGGGGTGGGCCGGGAGCTGGTGTGCCCGGGGAGCTCCTCGTCCCCGAGTGACCCAGCCCCGGCCCCCGCCAGGGGCGGGAGCGAGGCTCGGCCTCGCTGTCTGTTCCTAAGGGAACGGCGGCTCGGGAGAGCTGGAAGGGGCGGGCGCCTCCAGAGCCGGCGCCGCCCCGCTCCTCCCCTCCCCTCCCCTCCCTTCCCTCTTCCCTCCCTCCTCCCCTCTCCGCCTCTCTCCTTCGCTCGCCGCGACCAGGCGCGCACTGTCGGGCGGTTGGCGGCTGCACCCACAGCCCCTCCCCGCCGGCGCAAGGGCGGGGGCCCCGGCTCAGGAAGTAGGGGAAAGGTGACGGCGCGGCAATTCCCAGTTCACGTTTCCTGAGCCGCCGCGAGCAGCCGCTGATCACGCTTTGTTCACATGCCTCGCCCCCTCCTCCGCCCCCACCCTGGGCCTCCCAGCCAATCCTGGCGCGGGCCGCCGGCCGGCTGGCCAATGGCGGGGGCAGGGGCGCAGGGACGTGCGCGCGGTGAGGAATGTTCCCAGTGACTCACCCGGCAGCCTCACTGAGGTTGGGGCGGCCCCATCGGTCGGTCCCAGCCAGCGAGGATCTCCCCCGCTGCCCGCCTCCGCCCCCGGTCTGCCTCCCTCATCCGAGCCTCCGCCCGCGCTTCCCTTTCCTGCCTCTCGCCCCACTCCCTTTCCTCCCCTCCGGTTCCCTTCCTAGCTCTTACCGGCTCACGCTCTCCTTCCTCCTACTTGCCTATCTTTTTTCCTGTCTCTGCATTGGTGTCTTGGAGAAGGCTTTTTTACACGTACATGCTCTGCCCATTACAGCCTTCATAAATGCAAGCTCGATTATGCAATTTCATTGTTAAGTGATACTTCAAGAGCAATGGCTCGTTTTCTTAGGATATCAGTATGAAGGGATCATGCATATTAAAAAACAAGCTTTGAGAATAATACCTGATTATCCAGTTTTCAGTATTGCGTTTGCTGGTCATGATTTTTTTCCCTAGCGAGCCATTGTATTAAAATATAGATCCAGTAAAAGGGAACACAGTCATAAAGAGGTTGAAACTTGACTAAAATTACGCTTGGAAAATTTCCCCACATATTTCACTTGATCTCTACCGTAGATAATCAAGTTTTCAAACCCTTTTAGACTTCAAATAACGTTAACTTGGAAGAAACCCTGGTGATCCCTGATTAGGACAAACCCATAACAAAAGGCCAGAGCTCTGTCCATTATACTTTATAATAAAGTTGGCTTTTATTTATTTATTTCCCCTATTAGGAATTTATGCCTCACAAGCCTTGTAGCATACTTTTAGTATTGAAAAGAAAGAACTTTTTGCAGAGACCTTCCTTAGTTGACTGATCCTTGTTGTAGGTGACTACAAAAACTGTAAAATACTTTTTCTTCTAAGCCAAGTGCTTCTCTTTTGGAACACAAAAGCATTGACAACTCTGGTCTTGGTCCCTCTAATGGTAACATGGTATTCTTTTCTACCTTACAAGGATGTCGGTGTTGGTGCAAACTAGATGAGGGGAAGAATGAAAAAGATTTTATTACCATGACGTTTGGGTCACTTGACAAGTGTAGCCAAACTTTCTAAGTATTAGAGTAGGGATTAGGGAAAAAGAAAAAAAAAAAAAAATATATATATATATATGTGTGTGTGTGTGCGTGTGTGTGTGTGTACATATATTTCAAACTCTAACTTGGAGTTGTGGAGTTGTAAATAAAAGTATTAGTATATCCCTTTGTGTTTCATTTGAAAGATAAAGTATGACTATAATCATATTCTTTTGTTTTTGTAGGAGGAAAGAATGGAAATGATTTCTGAAAGGTCAAAAGAGAGTATGTATTCCTGGAACAAAAATGCAGAGAAAAGTGATTTTGAAGCTGTAGAAGCACTTATGTCAATGAGCTGTAGTTGGAAGTCTGATTTTAAGAAATACCTTGAAAACAGACCTGTCACACCAGTATCTGATATGTCTGAGGAAGAGAATCTGCTTCCAGGGACACCTGATTTTCATACAATCCCGGCATTTGTAAGTATTATGTTCTTAAGAGTGGTGTAAACTATAGAATTTCTTACCATTTACCTAATAAACTCTTAGTTTCTCACACCATTGCTTGTACATTTCTCTTTTAGTGTTTGACTCCGCCTTACAGTCCCTCTGACTTTGAACCTTCTCAAGTGTCAAATCTGATGGCACCAGCGCCATCTACCGGACACTTCAAATCATTCTCAGATATTGCCAAGCCTCACAGTGCTACACCTTTCAAAGAGGAAGAAAAGAGTCCAGTGTCTGCCCCCAAACTCCCCAAGGCCCAAGCGACAAGTGTGATCCGTCATACAGCTGATGCCCAGCTGTGTAACCACCGATCCTGCCCTGTGAAAGCAGCTAGCATCCTCAACTATCAGGACAATTCTTTTCGGAGAAGAACCCACCTAAATGTTGAAACTGCAAGAAAAAACATACCCTGTGCAGCTGTGTCACCAAACAGGTCCAAATGTGAGCGAAATGCAGTGGCAGATGTTGATGAGAAAGCAGGCACTGCACTTTATGACTTTTCTGTGCCTTCCTCAGAGACAGTCATCTGTAGGTCTCAGCCAGCCCCCACGTCCCCACAGCAGAAGTCTGTGTTGGTCTCTCCACCTGCAGTATCCACTGGGGGAGTGCCACCTATGCCGGTCATCTGTCAGATGGTTCCCCTGCCTGCAAGCAACCCTGTCATGACAACAGTTGTTCCCAGCACTCCACCCAGCCAGCCACCAGCTGTCTGCCCACCTGTGGTATTCATGGGTACTCAGGTGCCCAAAGGTGCTGTCATGTTTGTGGTACCCCAGCCTGTTGTGCAGAACCCAAAGCCTCCAGTGGTGAGCCCCAATGGCACCAGACTCTCTCCCATTGCCCCTGCTCCTGGCTTTTCCCCATCAGCAGCTAAAGTCACTTCTCAGATTGATTCATCCAGGATAAGAAGTCACATCTGTAGCCACCCAGGATGTGGCAAGACCTACTTTAAGAGTTCTCATCTAAAGGCCCACATGAGAACACATACAGGTAGGTACCAACCATTCGCTGTTTATGTCTTTAGGGTGAATGTGTAAATGAAGAGGTGTCCCCCAACACTGTGATTACAGATATAAACTGGGCATATTGAAGCCAGTTCAGTGGGTGGTATTTACCAGTGCAAGGTCCACTGAAAGACTTCGTTAGTGTTTTTTTTAATTCTCAAATGATGATTCTTTAAATATCCAAGTAGTTTCTTTAACAAAATACCTTTAAAACTGTTAAACCGTATTTGTGGTCAGAAAACCTTTTTGGTTTCAGCTTTTATTGAGGGGAAATTTCATAAATGTGATGAGTGGAAATTGAAAATGGAGCAGTGCAATTCTTGTGTTAGTTCTGTAGTTTATTGACTTTTAATATTCTAAAAGTATCTCTTGCCTTTAGACATGGTTGAACATTAATTTATACAGATTTAATAAACATATAGGAAAAGTGACCTTGATTTCTTTGTCTCAGGGGAAAAGCCTTTCAGCTGTAGCTGGAAGGGTTGTGACAGGAGGTTTGCACGTTCTGATGAACTGTCCAGACATCGGCGAACCCACACTGGGGAGAAGAAATTCGCCTGTCCCATGTGTGATCGGCGGTTCATGAGGAGTGACCATCTGACCAAGCATGCCCGGCGTCACCTGTCCGCCAAGAAGCTCCCAAATTGGCAAATGGAAGTGAGCAAGTTAAATGACATTGCTCTGCCTCCAACTCCTGCACCCACGCAGTGATAGACTGGAAGGAGAAGAATCAGAACTAACTTTGGTCACAGCCAAGAGCCAGTGGTGGTGTCCAAATGCTTCCACTGCAAGTCTGTGGCCCTCAAGTGGGGGCTGAAAGCAGAAGTCACACAGCCTGAGGTGAAGGCCCAGCCTGGGTTAGATGACAAGAAGTGCTTTCAGCCACAGGCAGGTCACAGAACGGCAGGTTTCATTTCTTATAAGAGAGATGAGAGGGCTTTTATTCCTTTGAGTATTTTTTGAAGGTTTCAGATGAGGTCAACACAGGTAGCACAGATTTTGAATTTGTGTGCACATTTGTTACTTTATTTTTGCTGTTTATACTTGAGACCAACTTTTCAATGTGATTCTTCTAAAGCACTGGTTTCAAGAGTATATAGAGACTGGAAATATTACGGTACAGAATGAAGATAGAGAATCAGTTTGTATTATTAGGTAAATACCGTCATCTTTTCTTAGAGTTATCTTGTTTGCTATTCCTAGTCTATCCAGTCAACTTTGTGGGTGTAGTTATTAAATATATTTAGAACTCTCATTTTTACACTATTGTTGATATTTGGGATTGAACAGCTGTACATTGCTAAAGAGGGCCCAAAGAATTGGAATCCTCATTAATTTAATTGCTTTGAAAAATAGCAACAATTTTTTTTTTTTTTTTGCATTTTTTGTTTGAAAGTTTAACAAATGATTGTATTTAGGCATTTTATTATGTTTTGGAATTTAGTTTGCCTGCAGTTTCTTGTGTAGATTTGAAAACTGTATACCAACATGTTTTCTGTAGACTCTAAGATACACTGCACTTTGTTTAGAAAAAAAATTTGAAGATGAAAATATATATTGTAAAGAAGGGATATCAAGAATTTTAGATAACTCCTTGAAAAAGATGACTTATGTCATCAGTGAAGAACCCTTATGAGAATACAGTGTGCTTTATTGAATTAGAAAGCTAGTGATCATTATTCACACATGGACAAATGTCCTGTTAATTTATAGGAGTTTTGGGGGGATATGGAAATAGGTAGGTAGAAAAATTACTAGAAAATTCGCTTTTGTTAACAGTATTTCTGTTATATTCTGTTGTATAGTGGATGATATACACAGAAGTAAGTTTGAAATATAGTGGAAAATGTCATTGTTATCTTCCCATTTAAAATTGTCCTATATGTTGGGTATAGATTTCTGAAGACTGGGACCCTTGGAAAATAGTTTTCTCATTTAAAAAAAAAAACCCTCATGACAATTTGCACAATATTTCTTTTGTTGTACTTTATATCTTGTTTACAATAAAAAAATTTCCTTTGGTATATATAATTGGTTCATTGCATTTGTTAAAAACCATTCTTAACTCTTGCTTTGATATTAATCATACTATCTGAGGATTTCGGGTCTGAATTTCTCTCAGGGTCTCATTCAGTTGAAACTATAGGAGTATGTCTTTG
Organism: Sciurus carolinensis; assembly: GCF_902686445.1. Taxonomy (NCBI): domain Eukaryota; kingdom Metazoa; phylum Chordata; class Mammalia; order Rodentia; family Sciuridae; genus Sciurus; species Sciurus carolinensis. The sequence continues at coordinate 36,282,780 of NC_062213.1, forward strand.
ACATGAATCAATTTAATATACAAAGTGAGGTTGCGTATCCATGTTGAATGAGGTTAGCCAGCCAGTTGTAAGAAACATTCTTGATTGGAGGTTGAAATTTACCCCTGACTTTCAGCAACCTTTTCTAGTAGCATTTAAGGTAAAAGGAATGCCATCTGATTATTACAAGTAATGAGACTGCTATGGCAATTGGAAAGACTGGCCTGTTATCCCAAGAGTCTAGAAGTCAAACTCAGATCAGTAATACCTAAAACACAGTAAACATATTGGTACTCAAGTAGCATGAAAGGCAACACCACTTCTGAAGAGAAACGCTTGTTAGCCACTCATCAGTAGGAAGGCTAGGGACTGGAAAAGCTAGTTGGTCTAAGGAATATAATGTATAGTGCCCAAGTTAACCTGACCTAGAGTCTGGTTTACTGTTGAACACCATAGTCAGGGTCGCTGTACTCAGCACTGTCTGTGGGACAAGTGTTCTAGTCATCTATGCACCTGTTACTACTTATTGTCTTGGAAACTATACTCCTACAAAGGACGCAGCTGCTGGAGAGAAGATCTGGACCAGCCTCCCTCCCCTGGAGTTCCTCAGGGTGGCTGCTTTCAAGAAGTGGGGATGGAGGAAAATGGTTGAAAGACTGCTCATCCCAATGCCCAGTGCTTGTGATGATACCACCAGTGGAGCTGCTACCTGGTGCTGTGTTCTTCCCAAGCCTAGCTGGCATGTGAATTTTTACTCAGGAATCTCTTTTTTTGGGGGGTGATGGCGGAGGCATTGGGGATTTCACCCAGGGGTACCTTGCCACTGAGCCACCTCCCCAGCCCTTTTTACTTTGAAACAGGGTCTTACTGAGTTGCTGAGGGCCTAGCTAAATTGCTAAGGCTGGTCTGGAACTTGTGATATTTTTACCTCAGCCTCCTGAGTGACTGGGATTACAGACAAGCACCACCACACCCAGCTCCTTAGGAATCTTGTAAGTAAATCAAAAGTTTTTCTTTTCTTTTTTTCAGTGCTGGGGTGAACTCAGGGGCACTGAACCACTGACCCACATCCCCAGCCCTTTTTTTGTATTTTATTTAGAGATAAGGTCTCACTGAGTTGCTTAGGGCCTTGCTAAGTTGCTGAGGCTGGCTTTGAACTCCAGACTCTCCGGTCTCAGCACTAGCCCCTGAGATTACAGGCTTGTACCACTGCGCCCCACTCAAAAGAGTATTTTTGATTTAAATGTTGGTGCAGGCTCTGATGTTGATAAACAAGTTGCTCAGAAAACAAGTACATGTTTAACATATTAAGGTATTAGTGTAGCTTTATCACCTCAGATTTGATTTCCGTCTGACATATTAAGGTGAAATTGTTGGTAGCCACTTTAACAAGTCTTTATAGATAATTTTAGACTTAGGTAAATTTGCAAAAATAGTTCCTATATGTATATCTTTCATTCATCTTCTAATGATAACATCTTACATAACCAGAGCACACTTACCAAAACTACTAAGCCAGATATGGTGGTGCATTGTGCACACCTGTAATCCCAACTACTCGGAGGAGGCTAAGGCAGGAGGGTCACAAGTTTAAGGTCAGCCTCAGCAATTTAGCAAGACTGTCTCAGAATAAGAAATAAAAAGGGCTAGAGATAGGAATGTGGTTCAGTGGCAAAGTAAAGTACCCCTGTGTTCAAAAACCAAAAGTCAAATAAAAAGAAGAAAAAGAAAGAAAAATTAAGAAATTAACCATATACTATTAACTAAAACCCAGAACTTATTGGGATTTCATTAGTTTTTCTACTGTCTTATTACAGGACCTACAATTATCTATAATGCCACATAGTTGTACTGACTCTAACTTTCAGACTGGTAGTTTCAGACTGGTAGTCAGTAATTTTGCAAAATGCCCCTCAAATTGTGTCTTGTCTGATATTTTCCCATGATTAGACTGAGGCTATGTATTAATTGAGAAAGCCACCACAGAGCAAAAATGCCCTCAGCACATCATACCAGGGAAGATCTGCATTGCTATGTTGCCAACCTCACTTGGCCAACGTGATGTCTGCTGAAATTTTCCACTATAAACTTACTACTTTTCTCTTTGTAATTACTAATATTTGGAGGGAGATACTTAATGCAAAAAACAAAAAACACCTTTTTCTGCTTAGACTTTCCTCTACTCATTTTAGTATCCTTATTTGGATTTTGTCTGAGGTGATGATTATTTTAACAATTTTAACATGCAAATGCTAATTCCCTAATCATTCTCATTATTTATTTTTATTTATTTATTTATTTATTTTCTCGTTCTGGGGATTGAACCCAGGGATGTTTTGCCACTGAGCTACATCCCCAGCCCGTTTTTTTGTTTTGTTTTGTTTTGTTTTGTTTTGTTTTGTTTTGTTTTTAAGACAGGGTCTCACTAAATTGCTGAGGCTGGCTTTGAACCTATGGTTCTCCTGCCTCAATTTCCCAAGTTTCTGGGTTTACAGGCATGTACTACCATGTCCACTTTTGATTTGCAAAGATGGGAATTTTATATGGTTCAACCTCTCCTTTCTCACTGAAATGAGAGCTGTTTGGTACTAGCAATTCTACTTTTGAAAAGTCTTTTCTACCTGCTACCATGCAGTCTAATCCAGCATCTCTCACCTGAACCAGTACAAGCATCCTCCTTGGCTTCCCTTCTAGTCTTGTCTTGTCTTCTAGTCTTGTCTTCCTGCCATCTAGTTTCCTCACTTCAGTCTGTTAAAAATGGAAATTTGATCATGTCACTTCCCTGCTTAAAGTACTTCAAAAACTTCCCCGTGCTCTCAGGATAAAGTCTAGGTTTCTCAACATGTTAGAACAGTGCTGCCTAATGGAAATAGAACGCAGGCTACATATGTAATTTGAAAATTTCTAGTAGACACATTGGAAAAGTAAAAAAAGAAAAAAAATTAGCATTTTAATTTAATTCAATATATCCAACACATTATGGTTTAAATATCGAATCAACATAAAATTGTTCATGACATATTTTATATCTTTTTGGCACTGATTTTGGAATCCAGCCCCTCTCAGTTGGGACCAGTCATGTTTCAAATGCTTGGTAGCCACAGGGGCTAGTGGCTGCTCTCCTGCCCTGAGCAGGTCTTGAAGTTCTTGCACAACAGGCTCCTACAAATCTCTGACTCCTCTTTCCACCTTATCCTCTACTCTGTGTCCAAGCTGTGAATCTTCATAAATGTTATTTCTTTTCCTGTGAAAAAGCCCTTCCCCTGCCCTTTTACCCTGACATTTCCACTATCCTAATTATCATTATCCTTTAGTGAAATTGTGTAATGTCTTTTTCCCCTGACTGAAACACCATGAAGACAAGGAACCTGTGGGTCTTGCTTATTCCTGTATCACCAATATCTAGCCCAGATAGTGCTCAACATAGCAGGGAATGATAAACTTTTGCCAAACTGGAAATTGAACCAAGAGGAGGAATCATGTGATTGTAGGGAGGCTCCCCAGCCACCACATAACACAGCCAGTCACTAATTCCCACTGCGAAACAGGGTTGGAGCTGGGGAGCACCAGAGGTGCACTGGGGCAGGCCGGGGTGGGGCCAGGGTTGTTGGGAGCCCATCGAGCCCACCAGGGTGGCAGGCTTGAGGTTCCAAAAGCCAGCTCTGAAGCAAGCCAGGGTGGGCTCTCCGTGGTGGCCCGTGGGCCAGTGTGAATGCTGGCTCTGCACAGCTCAGCTGCTCTGAACCCCCAGACATCCACCATCTATGGACATCAACTTCCTGGGAAGCTGGAAATGCAGTGAACAGCAAGAAAATGGAAATGGGGCAGACCTGAATGAAAGTTCAGACTCTAAGAAAGTTCAGACTAATCAACAGTGTTGGTACTCTTCCAAACCCTGATTAGCATAAATTTGGACCAACAGCATTGACCCAAGTGCTATATAAACCCCTAGACTAGTTCACTGAAGTGGGAACATGCTATCAGCCCCCTTCTCACCTCGTGACAGTTCTGTTTCTATTCTTGAATAAATTCTCCTCTTACTCTTTTTTGGGGGGAATGGGGGCAGCTACCAGGGATTGAACTCAGGGGCACTCAACCTCTGAGCCACATCCCAGCCCTATTTTGTATTTTCTTTAGAGACAGGGTCTCTCTGAGTCACTCTGGCTGAGGCTGGCTTTGAACTCATGATCCTCCTGCCTCAGCCTCCTGAGTCACTGGGATTACTGGTGTGTGCCACCATGCCTGGGTCCTTTTACTCTTACCTTGTCCATGAATATTTCTCTGGATTTGCAAGACAAGAACCAGGAAAGAAGTTGGCAGTGAACTGCTGTGGTCTGCAGCAACACTGGAGAGCATAGCCCATTAAGATTCTGGGCTGCAGAATTCTGGGCTGCAACAGGATTCTGGACTGCAGAGGCCTGCAGAGGCCTGCAGCTTATGCAAACCCCACCTTCCTGCAGAAGTGGAGAAATTCTGGTTTCAGAGGGAGACAATTAAGAAGTTGCTCCATGACACCCAGGACAGACAGGCAAGGAAAAACTGAAGGTGGCTTTTTTCTAAACTCCCATCATTCTCTGCTAGTGCTAGAAGGAACATTCCACCTTCTAACCTCTTAAAAAACGCCAGTTGTGGGGAGTACAGTTCAAATGCACTTGTCTACCATGCATGGAACCCTGAGTTCCATCCGCAGCACTGAGAATACCACCACCACCAACAACAAAGGTTCTCCAAGAGCCTGTAATACCAGCAACTTAGGATGCTAAGGCAGGAGGACTGCAAGTTCAAGGCTGGCCTCAGCAACTTAGCAAGACCGTCTCAAAATTAAAAAAATAAATAAATAAAATGGGCTGGGAATGTGGTTAAGAACTCCTGGGTTCAATCTCAATCCCTGGTACCAAACAAACAAACAAACAAACAAACAAAAAACAACCAAGGCCCAAGCAAAGATTTATGTAAGGACAGCAAAGTACACACCCCAAAGGCAGAGTGTGGATACCCCTTACCTCCTAGAGAAGAGAAGATGGTGATGCACCCAGGGGTAAGCTCTCTGAATACATGTATGATTTTACTGGGAAGAAACATGCAGGCTCTCAGGCAAGCTTCTTTGAAACTGAAATCCCATGGCAATCATTTGATATTTGGGTTTGATTAGAATGTTCCTCTTTGTTCAAGCAGTATAGACATAACTCATTTGCGGGTATGTTGTGTAAATCTTTGAATCTGGTGACATTCAAGTAGAGTGTGCTTTCATTCTTACTGATCTGTTACAAGCATAGGCAGAGGATTTGTTCATCTAACTAAAGGGACAAGCATAGCTGGTCATGCTTGTAAATTCAGGTCTCTATCTAGTAAGGGTCTCTTTCTCCCCAAGGGCCCTCCTATCTCAGATATACTGGTAGCTAGTTTATTGCTTAGGCAAGTTGCTTTATTATTCTGGGCCTCAGTATCCATCTTTAAAAACGGGACCAAATACAATACATCTGCCTTATTTAGCTCAAAAAGCTACTGACAAACTCACATAAGATTATGTACACACACATACACACACACACACACACACACACACACAAAGATTATGTACACAAAAGCCCTTGGAAAGTATAATACATTCTGTGTTCCTGGCACTGTGGTAGTGTCCATGTCTCATAACACCTGAGGGTAGCAAATGCACTGGAATGCCCTGGAATGCCCATCTAGGGTAGTCACCTATTCTGGAAAAGGAAGCGACCCAGAATTGGATGATTATATAGCTACACATTCCTAGTCCTTATTATTATTATTATTGTTGTTGTTGTTATTGTTGTTATTTTGTGACGGAATTTTGCTAAGTTGCTTACAGCCTCCTTGCTAGATCGTTGAGGCTGATCTGGAACTTGCAACCCTCCTGCCTCAGCCTCCAAAGTCACTGGGATTACAGGGGTACACCACCATGCCCAACTGATGACCAGATCATTTTGATACCCAGGGTTCCTACACTTTTACCTGCATTTCTAATTGTTTAAGTGACTCTAATGGAAAGGAAAACAAAAAGTGTAAAGCATGGTCATTTGCTGAGCAGAGCTAAAGCATGGATACTATTCATTTTGAGGTAGAGATTTAGGATAAGGAGAGAGAAATACTGAATTTAAAAGGAAACTCCCTTAAGTTATTGAGACATAGAGCATAGCCATAAATCTCAATCTCGAGCCACATGCCCTTGGCCCATGCCCTTGTAAAATGAAGGAAATACGCAAGCACCAGGAAAATGGCAAAGTTGTTCAGCTTCAACCTAGATCCACTTCCTGTCTGGCCCCTGATATAGCCCTTCTATAAATATTGGACACCCAGCCCAAGTCAGGGCTGCTTCTTGCTCTTGAGACAGGCCATATTCTCCCTTGAATGTAGAGCTACCTTCTTAAAAAAAAACCTCTGTCTATGACTTTGTCTGACTTGTGCTGAAATTCTTTTTCAACACAGGCCAAGAACCTTGCAGGTCCTGAGTTCAGTTCCCCTTCTCCTCTGGAAACTCCTTGGATCTGTCTCTGGAGACATCTCTTCTCCCATGAATATTTAATTAGAAAGTCTATGTTTGACCGGGTACAGTGGTACATGCCTGTAATCCCAGCCACTCAGGAGGCTGAGGCAGGAGAATCCCAAATTCGAGGCCAACTAGGCCAACCTGGGAAATTTAACAAAACCCTTTCTCAAAATTTAAAAGTTGAGAGATAGGGGGACACAGCTGGGGATGTAGCTCAGTTGTAAAAGGTCCCTGAGTTCAGTCCACTGCAAAAAAACCAAACAAACAAACAAACAAAAACCCCAGCAAGTTTGGGCAGAGCTACAACAGAAGCAGCCATATATGACAAGTACACTAAGTCCCCTTTGCTCACCTTGTAATGACCTTTGCTTGAGTGGATTCTCCAAGTGTGAACATAGCTGCTTCATGATAAACTGCCCAATCTCAGATGCTCCATCAAACTTCATATAAAAATGGCAGGAAGTTATGCCCAGAGCTCTGAGTCAAAATCCCAGGGGTACAAGGATCAGCATGAGTGACAAAAACATCTTTCCCCCAAGGAAATGATCAGGTCACATCCGTACGGGGTCTGCCCAAATCATGTGGCTTCGATAAACAGAAGTCTCAAGAAGCACAGCTCTCTTGTCTTTGACTTTTTCTAGCAGAAAGAATGAAACTAAATGGTGCTATCTGTTGTTTTAAGCTTCCACTGCCAGTTGGCATCCTGCTCTTGACAGAGATTTAGAAATTCATAGCTCTCTATTCAATGGATGCTAACAACCCCAGTTTGACCTGGATTGACCTGCTTGGCAGTAAGATACTGAGAGGGGGCAATACTCCAAAATATAAAAAGTCAATACTTTAAAAATGTTTTTCTTGGAAGAATTCAATTTTTAATTTTAAACTCAATTACTGGTTGCGTGAAGGCAACGTCTAGGTTTGGAAAAATCGGCATGAAATTCTGGAAAGAAAAAGAAAAGTTCAGAAATAACACAAAGTGAGAAAGAAATGACCCAGTGGTAGTCTTTGGTAGAAGTAGTTTCCTATTTCTCTGATTAGATTATCAGAACCTTGAATATCAATTTCAAAAAAGCACCCCTTTTTAGTTTGCACAGTCTCACTAAAAAGATAAATATAAGCCTTGGGTATTTATTACCAGGAGACAGAGTAAAGCAGGGTGGCCTCGGGAAAGGAAACTTCTCCTGGGGTCACAGGGTCTGTGTGTTGATGTCAGTTCTGTGCTGACTGTAATTATGAGCTAAGGAAGCAGTTTAACTATTTCATGATTCTGTTTTATTAGCTATAAAGTGGAGATTATAATGCTCATCAGATCTGCTTTCCAAATCTAATTTGGAAACTGTGGGAAAGATAGTAAACTTGGAGAGGGTTACCCAGGTTTAGTGGTGGGCATTGCAAGTCACAGTACAGATCAATTATCAGGATACCAAAGGCCCCTGTAGCCAGGGCCAGTAATCTAGTGTCAGGAAAGCAATTGTCATGATGTGGTCCCTATTGGGAAGGAAGGTCAAATTCCAGTGTTCACAATTTTGGGATGAAGCCATGTGGTGCCTGTTTCCAAACAACAATTTTTGTTTGTTGGTGCTCATATGCTCGTGAAGTCTCCCCTGCACTGACTCGGGCTTAGCTGCTTAACCGCTCGAATGTGCCGTTTCCAAAACTGCTCATCAGACACTCTGGTGCCAGGCACTGCGGCACTCTCCTGGAATCCCAGCAACTCAGACGGCTGAGGCAGGAGGATCACAAGTGTTACCGAAAGTTCAGTCCTTGTCCCAATGCCAATTCAATAATGAAGACATGGTTTAGAGAAAGAGGAAAAAGAAACTTTATTGCTTTGCTAGCAAGGAGAAATGCAGGGAACTCCTGTCCCAGAGGCTGTGATTCTGCCCATCAGGGAGAACCGGGGTGTTTTAAAGAGGTGATTCAAAGGTGTTCCCTGTCCAGAGCTGTGATTCAATTGTTAATTTGGGAGATAATTATTTCTGAGATCTTCTGGTGCCATCCCCCAACTTGGAATTATTTCATCCTATGCTGGGTGTATGCTCAAGGACAGATAACTCTACCTAGGATGAGGAAGAAAGGTAATCCTGTTTCCCCTGAGATTAGGGAGGAGGAAAGAGTAGTGGGGAAAAGGGAAAGAGGAAGAGAAAGAAACAAGTCTATTTTAAAAATAAATCTGGGCCGGGCACCATGGTGCATGCCTGTAATCCCAGCAGTTAGGGAGGCTGAGACAGGAGGATCTCGAGTTCAGCCAGCCTCAGCAACAGCAAGGCGCTAAGCAACTCAGTGAGACCCTGTCTCTAAATAAAATACAAAATAGGGCTGGGGATGTGGCTCAGTGGTTGAGTGCCCCTGAGTTCAATCCCTGGTAGCAAAATAAAATAAATAAATAAGTTCGGTGGCTCATCTTTGTAATCCCAGAGCCTCAGGAGGCTGAGGCAGGAGGATTATAAGTTCAAGACCAGCCTTAGCAACCTATCAAGGCCCTAAGCAATTTAGCAAGATCCTGTCTGGGGGTAGGGGGGAGGGCTGGGGATCTAGCTTGGTGCAAAAGTGCCCCTGGGTTCAATACCCAGTACTGGAAAAAAAAAAAGAAAAAAAAAAAAAAAGCATTGTGGTTTCCAGCTTGTTTCTCTTGGGTTGCTCACTCAGGGGAAGCCAGCTGCCATAATGTTCGGACACTCAAGCAGATCACTGGGAAGTTCTACATGGTCAGGAACCAGACCTTCTGCCAACAACTAGCACTATCACACCAACCATGTGAGAGCTACATTGGAAGCAGACCCCCAACCTTGGTCCAGGCTTCCAATATGCAGAACCAGCCAACTAAGCCTCAGCCTCAATCCTCAGCCTACGGATTGAGGATTGAAACCGCCAGATAATGAATGTGTATACTTGTGGTAAGCCACTATACTTTGGAATAATTTGCTAATACAGATTTAACTATAGATAACTAATCCAAGCAGGAAAGTGTCCCTATAGGGCAAGCATCAGACCCCAAGCTCTGACAGAAAGGCCATATTCAGTTTTGTCAGTTTCCACGCTGACCCTAGCGTTCTAACTGTACAGCATTTTTTTTTTAAGTACTGAGGATTGAACCTGAGGTACAACTGAGCTACATCCTTAGTCCTTTTCATTTTTAAATTTTGAGACAGGGTCTCCCTAAGTTGCTGAGGGCCTCACTAAGTTGCTGAGGCTAGCCTCCAACTTATGATCCTCCTGCTTTAGCCTCCCTGTAGCTGAGATTATAGTGTGGGCCACTACACCTGTCTTGTTCCAAATTTAAATTTAACCAGTAAAACTCCACATTATGTATAACCACAAGAGTGGGAACCTAATTAGAATAAGTTATACTCCATGTATGTATAATATGTCAAAATGCACTCTACTGTCACATATATCTAAAAAGAACAAATAAATTAAAATAAAAAAATATATAAATAAATCTAGTATAACAGACGATTTTAGTCAAGGCCCTACTCAGCCTTGCTGTTTGTAGTTACAGCCTGGCTGTGATGCCTTCTGATACTATTCATCATCCATTCTATTATTTGTCAGTGTGGTTCTATTAACAATGATTTTCAAACAGAAAGGGACCTGAGTCCCCAACAGTGGAAAAGGCCAACGTTGGGTGGTTCATCAAATATTTCACATTCTGCTTTTAAAACACACGACAGCATTGCACTTCCCCCTTGTGGCTAGACAGGGTCATGCACTCAGGTAGGGCCAATGGGATGTGAATGAAAATGGTGTTCACATCTGGGCCACAGGATGTAACTTCCAAAGTTAGTCCCTTCAGAGCTCTTTCTCTTTACTGTGGTGACCAGCAATATTCTGGCCAGTCAGCCTAATTCTAGAGCTAGTATAACAAGGAAGTTTGAATGAGAACTACATTTTCGTAGTTTGAAGACATTGCAGCTTGAGGGATTATTTGTTACAGCACAAATAATTGACTCATACAATGCATTCGGACTGATATTCTTGTGGCCTATAAGCTGCTTTGCTCCAAGAGAATTTATTCCTTCCTTCCAGGAATCATTTCTGCACATCAAGAGATATTGAAGGGGGATTGGACTGTGACCGATTTTGAAGAACAAAAAGACCTGTTAAACTCCTTCCTCCCCCATGACAGTTGGCATCCTACCTTTTATAAATAAGAAGGCCCAAGCTCCACATCACAGGCTCTTGAACAAAGAAGCCCTGTGGCAAAGCAAGTAGTGTAGTGTCTACCCAGTCCACCCAGAGAAGGAAGCTGCCTTCACGGGCCCTCACACTCTACCAGAACCTTGGAGATCTGTTGAGCCAAAGTAAAGGTTTTAATAGTTACGATGACACCATCTCATGACGCCTTCTGGAATTCATGCCTTCATTTGGGGATTGCCTGTTTTGCATGGTGGTATTCATTCTTCTCACCTGAGGCATTTCATGTGTAGGGAGGACAGACCCTCTGGAGGTGCTCCCGGCAGTTTGCACTTAGCTGCTTTAAGGAGTGGGAAAGAAAGGCACAGAGCCAGCGCTGCCGCCTGCCGGCTTGTGATGGGGGGTCACTCCAAATGCTAAATGGGTAAGCTGCTGATCTCCTTCCCCAAACACTGCAGGAAAGGCAGGGTGGTATAGAGGTTAAAAGCACGCACCATCTCCGGATTCTTGGGTTTGAAATTTTAATTCCCCCACAGACTGTCTATGTGACTTTGGGCAAGTGAGGGTGGAGTTTGAGAATAAAGTGAATTGGCACATCTAAAGCACTGGGGACCTGGCAGGGGTATGGGGAGCCCCGCGGGAGGTCCCCGTGGTGCAGCAGTGGCCCACTTCATGCTTTGAAGACAGCCTGGCTGCTCTGCCCCTGGGCCTTATTTTTGAAATTTGTTCTAATTAGTTATATATAACAGTAGAATGCACTCTGACACATCATACGTACATGGAGTGTAATCTCTCATCCTTTTGGTTGTACATGATGTAGAATCACACCGGTCGTGTAGTCACAGATGCACATAGGGTAATAAAGTCTGATTAATCTGATATGAGGAAGCTAATTCACAATAAGCAGGGGATGGGGAAGAATAGAGTTACTTTATATTAGGCAGAGGAGAGTGAAGGGAGGGGAAGGGGTATGGGGTTAGGAATGATAGTAGAGTGAAACAGACATTATTACCTCATGTTCATGTATGACTGCATGACTGATGTGATCCTACAACATGTAAAATCAGAAAAATGAGAAATTACACTCTTTATGTATGATCTATCAAATGTATAAATGCATTCTACTGTCATGTACAACTAATTAAAACAAATAAAATAAAAAATTTTTAAAAATAAAAATAAAAAATAATGTCCTATTCATTCTAACTACCTTCCTACCCCATACCCCCTCCCCTCCTTTCACTCCCCTCTGCCTAATCCAAAGTACCTCTGTTATTCCCTTCCCTTGCCACCCTCTTTATTGTCAATTAGCATCCGCATATCAGAGAAAACATTCAGCCTTTGGTTTTTTGGGATTGTCTTATTTCATTTAGTATGATATTCTCCAACGGCATCCATTTACCTACAAATGCTATAATTTCATTCTTCTTTAAGGCTGAGTAATATTCCATTGTGTATATATATACTACATTTTCTTTATCCATCCATCCGTTGAAGGGGAGACTTATTTTTAAAAAGACAAGTTTCTTTCTCTTTTCCTCCTCCTCTGTAGTCTCTCCCCATGCCTAAAGGGAAATAGGATTACTTTTCTTCCTCACCCTAGGCAGAAATATCTATCCTTGAGCACACGCCCACCTCAGGCACGAAGTAATTCAGTGTTTGGCAATGATACTAGAAAAATCTCAGAAATTATTATCTCCCAGATTAACGAGTGAGTTATAATTCCGGACAGAGAACAGAACAAATAGCCTTTGCATCACCTCTTTAAAACACCCCTGTTCCCTCTGATGGGAGAATCACAGCCTCTGGGGCAGGAGTCCCCTCTGCTGCTTCTTTGCTAGCAAAGCAATAAAACTTCTTTTTCCTTTTTCTCAAAAGTGTTTCCTCGTTACTGGGTCAGCATTGGGAACAAGGATAGAGCTTTTGGTAACAACGAGGATGAGGATGGCCACCTTGGTATAGCCACGGAATCCTGTCTGGGTATAAGACTGACCTGCCTATTTGGGATCTTTGTCTTTAGGGGCAGAAAAGGGAGCTCTGATGGAGGACTTGATAGGAAACAGCTTTTGGAGTTTCACAAGTGGCGTTTGATCTTAGTGACTCTAGAGTGAAGTATGACAGCTGAGTCCCTGACTCTCCCATGCTGGAACTCGGAGCTGGCTTCTCCCAGCTCTGTTGCCCGGGCAAAGGGTATTTGACTTTTTCTCTGAATCTGCAAGATTTTTGGATGGTTTTATTTTCAGGCTCTCTCCAGCAGCTGTGTGGCAAATTTAATGGGAGCACATGTGGCCACACCCAAACCACCCTGCCTCTCCTGGCCAATGAGCAGGCAACCTGGGTGGTCCCTGCAGTGGCCTCCAGCCACTGCGAAGAGAACTGGAGCCAGAGAACTCAGCCCTAGCCCTGGCTCCTCTGATCTGGTTTGGCTAGTTTAGCCCTGGATCTGCCCAGTGGCTGCATCTGGGGTGGAAATTAATAGGCCTGAACTGCTTCAGGTTAGGCTGGTCCTAGGAGGCTCAGCCCAGTCCCAGGCTAAATCCCAAGGGAGGATCAGCCAGAGCCCGGGAGCTTCAGTTCCATTCTCCTCTCCTTGGATAGTTGAAAACAACTGCAATCCTGGGTTCCAAACTATGGCTTCCACTTACCTAATCTTGGACATACTAACTTTCTTGAGCCATATTTTTCACAAGTACAAAATGGACATGATATTAATATTTACCTCAAACAAATCTGTTTAAAGGATGAGTAGATGTATTGTGTACAAATTAGCTCTAAGGTAGGAGGTGCTTAATAAATGTTAGTATTATTATTTTAACACCCACCTCCCCTTCCCTTTCCAAGAGTGTCCCGTCCATCAGTGCCTGTTTCTGCTCACATTACTCCTCTTGTCTGGAAATATCTCTTTCTTCTCCATTGATCGTTATGGAGCTTGTTTGTTATTAATGCCCCTTGCTGGGCAGGGCGGGGAAGGACCCATCCTGGAACCACTCAGAAAAAGTCTGTATTAGTTTGCTAGGGCTGCCATAACAAAGAACCACAAACTTGTTCCTCAGAACACACAAGAAGAGGAAGTAAAAGAGCAGAGAGGGAAAGCTTGATTCTAGAAGAACCTTGCTGTCCTGAAATCTCCTCCTCATTAGCTGTGAGGCAGAGCTCATTGCTAATAGAGCCACCAGCGGGCACCCGTGCCCGATGTCCTGTGCCTATACTCATGGAGTACACATTTAGGGTGCTGTGACATTGTCAGTGTGACTGAAATGGACTTTTTTCAACCATCAGACATGGCACTTCCAATCCTTACCCTCGGTGACCTCTGTCTTCATTGGCCAATTCTCATGCAGCAAAAGACTACGTCCAGACTGCTGAGGGGTCCATTGGAAACCAGTCACCCACACCATGTCCCAGCTTTGGAGGATCTGTGGGGAGGGGAGTGGGTTGAGGAGTACAAGAGTGAGAAGTTGAAATGTTATGTAGCAAGCATTAATATTGAATTTTGCTTTCACTCAGTGTTTATTATACCTCACTCCCAGTGTGCTGAAACATGGACACTCCTATTTTAGCACCATTCACTACCACTGTCTCCCATGAACTACAGACAGCAGGGACTCAGAGCACATTCTTGCCTTAAGGGGTTTACAATGCCAAGTTCCCCTACAAGAGCCCAGAGTTCTCCTGTTAACAGTCTGCTGTCTGTGATTCTATTTCTATCTACACAGATTTTTTTCTTTTTAAAACTGGGAATTGAACCCAGGGACACTTAACCACTGAGCCACATCCTCAGCCCTTTTTTATTTTTTACTTCGAGACAGGGTCTCTCTAAGTTCCTTAGGGCCTCACTAACTTGCTGGGGCTAGCTTTCAACTCGTGATCCTCCTGCCTCAGCCTCCCGAGTTGCTGGAATTATATACACAGAAATTTAAAAAACTATTTGGCATTATGGTATTTCATAATTTGATTTTTTTTCATGTCATGATCATTTCCTACCTGATGTGAGGATTCATGTGTAAGCCAGATTTTAATAGAGGTGATAGCTTCTCTACATGACTTTGTACTCTATATGACTTCCTTTGTCTTACAACTCATTTTGTTTACTTGAGAAGGTGGCTGCTATTTATTGAGACTGGAAATTTCCCAACACCTCTACTCCAGTCCTTTTAACTTCTTACTGCACTTAAACACATGCTTACGTTTAAGGGCCTCACGAAGTGCCCAACACATTGTGTTTGTTGCATGAATTAATGAAAGTGGGGGGAGGGGATTACATAAAGAAATAGCACTCTAAAAAACAACTACAAAAAGGACATTATAGCCAGGACTGGTGGCACATGCCTGTAACCCCAGAGTCTTGGGAGGCTGAGGCAGGAGGATCACATGTTCCAGACCAGCCTTAGCAACTGGTCTGTAAGCAACTCAGCAACACCCTGTCTCAAACTAAAAAATAAAATGGGTTGGGGATGTGGCTCAGTGGTTAAGCACCCTTGGATTTGATCTCCAGTATCCTCCCCGCAAAAGGACATTATAAACTCCTGGTTCTCTGGTATATAATTTGGTTGTATTTATCAAGAGCCCGGAAAATGTTTGTACTTCAGTTCAGGAATTCCACTTGTAGGAATTTGTGCCAGGGGAAGGCAATAGCTGTGTACAGAGTCGCATCAAGGATTTTGGCCACAACATAATTTAAAATGTCAAATGTCAAAACAACATAATTTTTTTTTTTTAATCAGTCATAGTTCATTGTTATAAGCAACAGATGAAGTCTGGCTATTTTAAGTTTTAAAAGGCCAGGTACGGTGGGGCTGGGATGTAGCTCAGTGGTAGAGTGACCCTGGGTTCATTCCTCAGTAACACGCACACACACACACACACACACACACACACACACACCAGATAATGAGTCTTGCTCCCAGCTTCTGATCTGGGAGGAGGCAGGTTTGTCTCGCTGGGTGGAGAAGCCTCTGAACATAAAAAGCAGGTTCATACATACACGGAGGGACCACAGAGGCCTATAAGAATGACCAGTAGCCACCAGGGTGTCCAAACCTCTGAAGATCACTCAGCACTCCGCATGGCGCCTGCGGCACAGACAAGTGATGCCAGCCTCTGGGAGTCCTTAAAAGTCACGCTCTTCAGTCAGGTGCCCTCTTGCACACCTGTCATCCCAGTGGCTCCCAAGCTGCCACTGGAGCATCGCAAGTTTAAGGCCAGCCTGGGCGATTTAGCGAGACCCTCAGCAATTTGGTGAGATCTGTCTTAAAATAAGAAGGGCTGAGTCAAGTGAGCGTGAACATACAGGCAAAGCTTTAATTAGGAAAAGATTAAAGCGGGGGAGAGTTTCTCCATGAGAAGGGGGACAATAGGATTGGGAGAGAAACCCGTGTTGCACCACCCCCAGCAAAAGAAGTCGCCAGCTGGCCACAGTGGGATCCCTTACAATCCCGGTGACTTGGGAGGCTGAGGCAGGAGGATGGCAAGTTTGAGGCCAACCTGAGCAACTTACTTAGAGCCTGTCTCAAAATTAAAAATAAAAAGACCTGGGAGTGTAGATCAGTGGTAGAGCACCCCTGGGTTCAATCCCCAGTACAGGAAGGAAGGAAGGACAGAAGGTTAGATCAATCTCTTACTAAGTAGCTAGAAGTGGGTAAGGGTCTAGTACTTTTATGATAAGTTCTTTAAGGCACTTCTTGTAGAAAACTCTAGGAATATCTCCCGACATTGCCCTACACCTGGCCTTTACGGTTGGTCTGGCTAAGAGGAGGGTGAGAAAAGGAACATTCCATACACTGTAGGAGTGGGAGGGTAGGTGAAGGGTATGAATTGAGGCCCAAGAGTGAAAGATTTTAGAAGGTAACATTATGAATTAAGGTCCAAGAATGTATCTGTCATTTTGTCATTTTGTCATTGGGTCCTTGACTCTCTCAGTATAATACCAATTTTTTAAAATGGAGAATGCAGCCATCCCAGGCCTGTTGGGCACAGCCTAACTAAATGTACACAGGTACGTTTCCTAACTTTTGTCTCACTCCACTGCCTCTTCCTCTTTAAAAGTTCTGCTCACGGGCTGGGGAGATAGCTCAGTCGGTAGAGTCCTTGCAAGCACAAGGCCCTGGGTTCGATCCCCAGCACCACAAAAAAAAAAAAAAAAAAAAAAAGTTCTGTCCACTTTTAGGAATTTCAGAGATGGAATACTTTGACCCCCAAAGCTTCTTCTCTCTTACTTCAAAGCTGGCTTTGAATAAAATCTATTTTACGACCAATTCAACTCTGGATTCCTGGAGCAGCAAGGGTTTGTCGCCTGGCCTCCTCCTCCTGGCCTGTATTAGAGCTGGCTGGTAACAATTGCAAGTTTGAGGTCAGTCTTGGCAACTTAATGAATCTCTGCCTCAAAATAAATAATAAAAAAGGGCTGTGGAGGTTAGTTCAGTGGTAGAGTGCCCCGGGGTTTAGTCCCCAGTACCAAAAGAAAATAAAAAAGAAGAAAATCATATCCATGAGTTTTGCATTACTGCTTCTATCAATCTCACATTGAAAATATTAAAAAGAAAAAATATGTCCTCTATTGAACATGTACATATTTTTGTCATTATTGCCTAAACAATAGAGTTTAACAGTTATTTACAAAGCATTTACTATGTATTAGATATTATAATTAATCCAGAGATTTAAAGTATATAGGAGGGTTCAATCCCCAGTACAGGGGACTGAATATATGTAGGTTATATGCAAATACTACACCATTTTGTCTAAGGGTCTTAAGATTCTCAGATTTTGGTATTTTCAAGGTTCCTGGATCCAATCCCCTGTGGACATGAGGAACAACTGTATATACAGCAGATTGTTAATAGAAAGACTCTAGGTGGCGAGGTGTGGTGGTACATACCTGTAATCCCCAGCAACTGGTGGCTGAGGCAGGAGGATTGCAAATTCAAGGCCAGCCTCAGCAACTCAGGGAGGCCCTAAAGTTAGTGAGATCTTGATTCAAAATAAAAAAGCCTGAGGATGTGACTCAGTGGTAAAGCAGCCCTGGGTTCAATCCATGATATCAAAATGAAAGAAAGAGAGACTCTGGGTAGTGGGGTCATTAGTAATGTTTTCTTATTCATATAATACTTTTCAAAATGAACATGCATCTTTATAATTAGAAATCAAGTTATGTAGTAATCTTTAAGAGACTAGAAATGAGTAAAACAGACACACTAAACAATATATCCTTGTTATTTTTTTTTTTCTTTTATAAGCAAAACATCTTTATAACAAACTCTTCAGGAGTACACCAGTACTACTCAAGAGAAAGAAACTGCCGGTAGATTTTATTTTGAAATTTTTTTGTTGGTGCTGGGGATGGAACCCATAGGTCCTCTACTACTGTGCCCTTTCTGTTTTGAGACAGGGTCTCTTTGAGTGCTAAGGCTGGTCTCAAACTCCTCCTGCCTCAGCCTCCTGAGCTACTGGGATTCCGGGTACCTTTCTGTACTGCCAGAACCTCAGATGTACCATATCTAAATCCATGACAGCTTAGGTAAAAAGGCCAGAGAACCAATGTGGGGTTTTTCTTCCAACAACTATTGATAGATAGTGGACAAACATGAGTAGTGGGAACATAAGCATAGGGGATAATTCCATAAACTGGGCCTACTGTGCCGGCCACCCCACTCCCCACAAGTTTTCTCTTAAATTTTTAAATTTTTTGGTACCGGGCATTGGACCCAGGGGTGCTCAACTACTGAGCCACATCCCCAGTCCTTTTTATTTTTTATTTTAAGACACAGTCCCCTAAATTGCTTACTAAGCTGCTGAGGCTGGCCTTGAACTTGGGATCCTCTTGTCTCAGCCTCCCAAGCAGTTGGGATTACAGGCATGCACTACTGTGCCCTGCGCCCTACACACATGCTTTCTTTAAAAACAAACAAACAAACAAACAAAAAAACAATTTACCTCTGGCTATGGTGGCGCCTGTAATCTCAGTACCCCAGGAGGCTGAGACAATCAAGGTCGAGGCCAGCCTCAACAATTTGGCAAGACCCTAGGCAATTCAGCAAGACCTTGTCTCAAAAAAAATAAAAAGGGTTGGTAATGTAGCTCAGTGGTAGAACACCCCTGTTTTCAATCCCCAGCACAAAGACAAACAAGCAAATAAACAAACAAACAAAAATAACCCAAACTTACCTGAGGCTTCTCTGGTCCCATGCAGTCTTTAAGTCAATAGAATATACTACATTCCTCTGAGAACATCCGGTTCACTAGAGAGAAGTACAGACACAAAGCCTCGTCCCTGCTGATAAGAACGTGAGTTACCCTAAAGGTAAAAGAAAATTTCAAGTCAGACACTGAAAGTTACACCAGATAATTTTATTATAAGTGAAGGTAAAGTAGAAGCCAAGTGAGAGTAGGGTGAATGCTGAACAAGGCTCTCGCAGAGAGCACCCGCAAGGGAGAGTCTCCCAGCAGAGAACAAAGGAAACCGAGCTGCTTCCAAATTTATTCCAGTTTGACCTTGGTCTTGTGAGTTGCAGACCACCTCCCTCCACAGTCTTCTCCAATCAAGTGTTGGACTCCTCCTTCACTCAGGCGGTGGAGTATTTGGCCGTAGGTGGTCCTCTCTGGACCTGTCTGGGTGGCCATCCCATTAGGGATCTCCAAGTCAATCCTATGTTAATGTGGGAACTGGGGTCAAACACCGGTCAGAGGTTACCTTACTGCCTCTGCCACTAAAGAATCCCCTCTTCTGAGATAGATGGAGACCCTGGCGGCCATGACCTTTATGGACCCTGTCAGGAGTTCCTCCTGTAAATCCTTCTTTCTGGATGTATTCCCCCCAATTAGTGCCTTTAACTCTTGTTTGTTTATCCTTAAGGTTTGGGTACCAATGTTTTTCCTCAGGTTGTCGGCTACAAGTTATTTACTCATCTGCCTTGAAGTAGTTTAAAGAAAACTTTAAGAGTAACTTAAACTAACCTTGCTGTGCATTCCACTGTTCATTACTAACTACTACCTTAGACCAGATCCCAGGACCAAGGGAGATAAGATAATTAGAAGGAAAGTCGGCAACTGTAAAATCTGTGAGAACAAGTTCCTGTTAGAACTGGTCAGTCCTGGTCAAGGTGACCCAGAGTTGCCTTGGATCTATAGAATGTCATTATAATAGTAAAATCTCCCCTTCATGGGATAAGATCACACACAGTGGGGACTTGACAATCCTGTTGTCAGTCAAAAGCCAAGAGATGAACCTGGGCTGGACTGTTTTTGGTTTGTGTTTAATTTCAGTACCAGGGATTGAACCCAGGGATCCTTTACCAGCTACAACTCCAACCTTTTTTTTGTTTTGTTTTGTTTTTTTGAGACAGATTCTCACCAAATTGCTTAGGGTCTTGCTAAATTGCTGAGGCTGGCCTTGAATTTGCCATCTTCCTGCCTCAGCCTCCCAAGTCACTGGGATTACAGGTGTGACAGGCATGTACCACCACGCCCAGCTGGGCAGAACTCTCTGGAAACTTCCCTAAGGCCTCTCAATAAAATTGGAAGGCAGGAAAGCGTGTTGTCCCTCTCTCTGAGAGGACTCACTTTCTTCCTTGAGAGTATTCCTTTTTTCCTTTTTTTTTTTTTTTTTTTTTGGCACCAAGGATTGAACCCAGGGGTGCCTAACCACTGAGCCACATCCCCAGCCCTTTTTATATTTTGAGACACAGTCTCACTGAGTTGCTTAGGGCCTCGCTAAATTGCTGAGGCTGGCTTTGAACTTGTAATCCTCCTGCCTCAGCCTCCCAAGCTGCTGGGATTACAGGCGTGTGCCATTGCACCCGCTTTTTTCCTTTCTCTTCTAATAAATCCTGCCTGCTACTGTGTGCGACTTGCTTGAAATTCTTCAGACGAAATTGCAAAAACTGGTGGTTGCCAGTTTCCCACTCTCGTCCCTGGCGTTGTTGTTTCCGCTCCACTCCAAGGGCAGATCTCACTCTGTAACAACTATCATCTTGTCAGCTTCTCTAAAATGCCCCTCACACAGGCATAGGCCTGAGGGGCAGTGCAGGTTGAGGGCACCCTTCTTTTCCTTTCTCACCTGGAGGGGACACATTTAAGGCAAGTCATGCCAAATACACTCACTACTCCAACCCCCACTGTGGCCTTGGTTGGGTGGGTACAAGGCTACTTTTGGGTCCTAAGATATGGCCATCTGTGTAGGACGCAGGTGGAAATTAACAGATTGCTCCAATTAGAGCCTCAAGACTTTTTTCAACTAGAGAGGCTTGTGATAGCGCTGTTTACTGGTGATGAGTTCTGCTTCCTCAAATGTTTAAGTTTGAACATTAGAGAAGCACCCCAAGGCAAGCATATTAAGCAGGTTTTATTTAAAGTTAATAATACAGACTTCTCCCAGGAGGGAGAAGGGGACCATGGCTGATGTTCTAGAGTCCCAAGAAGTGAGCATGACCTACATCTTTTATAGGTTAGGGTCGCCTTTGTTCTATTCTCTCCCCTCTTCCTGCCTATGTGACTAGGCCCAGGAGTTGCCAGTGACATAGTAAATAAATGAGCAGCAGATGGCAGGGGGAGGACCAAAGTGATTCAGGCAGGCAAAGACCCAGGGGGCATTAATTAGCAGTTTCCTGCCTATAGTCCTTGACAAGGACAGGTAAACTTGGTAATCGGTGGGCTCTGGAGATCCTTGACATTTCATTTTCCCAGGGACAGTCTCCAACTTCCCAGACTCTGATGGCCTCCATTCCTCCATTTGATCAGATTTCTTATTCTACACTAACTGCCTGTCCTCAATTCTGGCTTCACTTGGATGTGGGAGAAAGAAAAAGGTCGTTCTCAAGAGTTTAAAAGACAGGGAAGCCAGGTACAAAGTTACACACCTCTAATCCCAGCAATTCAGGAGGCTGAGGCAAAGGGATGACAAGTTCAAGGCCAGCCTCAGCAATTTAGTGAGCCCCTAAGCAACTTAGCTAGACCCTATTTCAAAATTTAAAAAAGGGGGGCTGGGGTCGTGGCTCAGTGGTAGAGCGCTTGCCTAGCATGTGTGAGGCACTGGGTTTGATTCTCAGCACTGTATATAAATAAATTAATTAAATAAAGGTCCATCAACAACTAGAGAAAATACTTTTAAAAAAATTTTAAAAAGGGGGGACGGGGGCAGGGGATATGGCTCATTGGTAAAGCATCCCTGGGTTCAATCCCTGGTACTAAATAAATAAATTAATTAAATAAAGGACAGGGGAACCAGGTACAATGGTGCACACCTGTAATCCCAGCAAATCGGTAGGCTGAGGTAGAAAGATGACGAGTTCAAGGTCAACCTGGGCAACTTATCGAGACTCTGTGAGGTGAGGGGTGGTGAAGAGTACTGATGGGATGTTGCTTAGTGATAGAGTGTCCCTGGGTTCAATTTCCAGTACTGCAAGAAATATATTTTTTAATTAAAAAAAAATAAAAAAGAACTAAAAGCAAAGGTGGGACAATATTCAAAATTAGCATAAGAAGTCTGGGGGTATATCTCAGGGGTAGAGCGTTTGCTTAGCAGGGGAGGCCTGGGAGTGAATCCTCCAGGAGTGCTCAACCACTGAGCCACATCCCCAGCACTTTCTACCTGCAATGTGAGGCGGTGAGCCTGCATCAGATAAAATACAAAAATTGTATTTAGAGACAGGGTCTCACTGAGTTCCTTAGGGCCTCACTAAGTTGCTAAAGCTGGATTTGAACCTGCGGTCCTCCTGTCTCAGCCTCCTGAGCCACTGGGATTATAGGCATGTGCCCAGCCTGGAAGTTCTTTCCCAGCATGAGTGTGGGATTTAGCATAAGAATATACAGTCAAAGTTAATAGCATCGAAGAGAAGGAAAACAGAAGTCAGCACTCCCGAATACCACCAACCTGCCAAGCAGTAGGTTTATGACTTTAGGGCATATTAATCACTCCTGAGGGGACTCCCCTGTGCTGCTCAGGCCAAGGGCCTGAGGGATTCAGGCACAATTTTCCTAAGGGCTTCTAAATTCTCACCAATAAAATAATTCATTTTCACAGTCTACAAAACCAGTGACATCTCCAGGAATATGTTAAAATCCCTTGTATTGTCAATGAGAGGTGCTTGTTAAAGTGTAGACTCCTAGGGTTGCGGGTGTAGCTCAGTGGTAGAGTCCTTGCCTGGCATGAGTGAGGCCCTGGTCTGGCTGCTCAGCACTAGGTGTGTTTGTGTATATGAGTTTATTGATTTATATTTATTTATATCTGATATGTAGACAGGATCCTAGGCATGCTGAACCCTTGGAATGCCCAGGGAAGGGCCCGGGAATCTCCTTCACGTTAGGCCCTGTGGGGTTTGAGAACCCGTAGGCAGCTGCCCTCTCCTAGGTCTGTCCAAGGTCTGACAAAGGCGCCAGCTCAGGCCTTGTTTCTGGCGACGGTTCTGCTACTCAGACATATGACCTTGAACCCTCATTTTGCCTCTTTGTACTGTCAGACAGGGAAATAATACCCCACACTTCTGAGCAAGGCTGAAGGAGGATGAGATAATAGAGATAACAGAAATGAAGGCCTGTTGAAAGTCAATTGATACCCACCATGTGAGGCGGTGAGGCTGCATCAGATAACTTACTTCATTGGCTTGGAAGGTTCAGAACTCGGTGTTCTGGTGGGGTCAGGTGAGATTTCGAGGGAGATGGCGGGAGGGGCAAGTCGGGGAGTCAGGGAAGGAGGGAGCAGCCAGAGGCTTCAGCACACTGAAGCCAGCCAGGAAGGGCAAACGTCAATCCTGGAGAGGCTGGATGGTGGCTTTGTGTGGTTTCATTGGAGTTAAACTGCCAAGAGTCCCTGTGGTCCCCAGCACCACCCTCCTGGCAAGAGATGGTGTGGCTGTCTGCAAGTCAGAGGTTGGTGCCTATCCTGGCAAATTCCAATCCTGACAGCCAAGCTGTGTTGGTCTGGCAGTCAGTTGGAGAGAAGTTTCTGCTGCAGGGTGGTCTTGCTAGGTTTTTGGAGGCTGGTGGGGATGCTCCGATGTGGCTGAGCCATCATGCAGGTCAACAGGAGGTGAAAGACACAGACACAGAGATGTCGAACCGTGAGCAAGAGTCCCAGGGGCCTGGCCCTGGCCTAGGTGGGCCTGAGCCCTTCATAGACCCTTCTCTGTGAACTGACACCCACCCCCACCCCAAATATGGTGACGGAGCCTCTGGTATTCATCATCCACTCCTTCAGTAATGGCTGATTACCTACCATAGACCTTGTGCAAGGCGCCAGGAAGACCACACTGCAAAACACCCCATTCCTCTTTCCAAGCTGCTTGTTCATTCCCTGACTTCCCGATTTGCTGACTTGTATAATGGTTCTTATTCTTAAGTGTATGAAAATCTCTGGAGAGATTGTTAAAATCTGATTCCTGAGTCCCCAACCTGGGAGATTCTGATTCACCAGATCAGAGAGAGGAAGGAAGAAACAGCCTATTAAGAGATAGAGCTGGGGATATAGCTCAGTTGGTAGAGTGCCTCACATGCACGAGGTCCTGGGTTCAACCGCCAGCACCTCTACAAGAGCTGGTCAGTTACTATACTAGGGACAGGCTCAGAGAAACCCAGCTCTGATCTAATCTCTTGGTGAAATGCAGACTGTGAGAATGTCCCAGGGAGTTGGCTTTGGAGGTGGAGGAGAGGGTACCTAACCCCTTGGTAAACAACTGAGCGGGTGGGAATTGGCAGGGTGGCCCACTTCCTTCAGGAGGGCTCCTTTGCCACCACCCACCCTATTCTTTGGGCATGCCTGTTTTCAGTACTCTAGGAGTGAGATGTTTGGCCTGTTGGGTGGCTAGTTCTGACTGGAGTCCCCTGTGCTTTGTGATTGTGGGCAACTGGCTCTGGCTAGTGTCTTTTGGTTTTTTCCTGAACATCTTATTTTCCAATCTGGTTTTTGACAAACTGTGAATCTAGGTAATTTTGTACGTCCCACCATTCCAGAGTCTCATCTGTTTTCAGACTCAAGAAGTTAGTGTGATACCTCTACCTACCTTAAAACTATTTAATGCAGAATCAATGTCAGGAAATCTGTGAAATGCACACAATGAAATTGGAATTCTATTCCCCCCAGCAAGTTTTAAAAGTTCTGCAGCAACACTAGAACAATTATTTAGAAGGAAAATAATCAGATTTTACATTTGTTTAATCTGAAGGAAAATAGATTGTATCTTGAGACTTGAGTTCAGAATATATCTGGGTAAGATTGTTTTCTTTCTTTCATTTTTAAAAATATTTTTATTAGTTGTTGATGGACCTTTATTTTATTTACTTATTTATACGTGGTACTGAGAATTGAACCCAGTGCCTCACACCTCCTAGGCAAATGTGTTACCACTTCTTCTTCTCTTTTTTTTTTTCCCCCTGTGTCTGGGGCAAAGGTTTCTGATATATATATATATATATATATATACATATATATATATGTATATATATATATATATATATATATATATATATATATAGCTTAGGGCATCACTAAGTTGCTAAGACTTGCTTGTGATCTCCCTGCCTCAGCCTCCTGAGTCACTTTCCCAATATTTTAGAAGAGTTTGTGAAGGGGCTAGAGATGTAGCTCAGTGGTAGAGTGTTTGATTAGCATGCATGAAGCCTTCAATTCCCAGCTTTGTGCAAAAAAAAAAAAAAAGGATATATACATATATATGTGTGTGTATAGTTAAATATATATGGCTAAATAGAGAGAGAGTGTGTGTTAAAGTGGGCAGTTTTCCAAATTATACTACTCTTTTTTTTCTTTCTGCTATTGGGGGTTAAGCTATATGCCTAGCCCTTTTTACTTTTTTTTTTTGGGGGGGGTTACCAGGGCTTGAACTCAGGGGTACTTAACCACTGAGCCACATCCCCAGCCTTTTTATATTTGATTTTGAGAAAGGGTCTTGCTAAGTTGCTTAGGGTCTCACTAAGTTGCTAAGGCTGGCTTTGAGCCTGTGATCCTTCTGCTTCAGTCTCCCAAGTTACAATGATTATAGGCATGCACCACCATACCTAGCTTCACTTTTCATTTTGAGATAGGGTCTCTCTAAGTTGCTGAGGCTGGCCTTCAACTCACAATCCTTCAGCCTCAGCCTCCTGAATAGTTGGGATTACAATATGTGCCACTGTACACGGCAAAACTTTCCAAATTCTAGAAGGGGTTAGATGATTTATTGTGTCCTTGGAAAATTAGCTCAGCCTTTGTTTGAAATGATTTGAAAAGGACTGGAAAACAAATGAGAGCAGTTCTATACCTGGGCCCTGCCGCGGGCCTGCCTGAACTACCTCAGCTCTACCACTTAATGCTGCAGCTTCAGGCACGCCTCCTAATTTCTGGATACTTAGTTTCCTGATTGGCAAAATGGCAATTTGAGGATGAACTTGTTGGTCCATTAAGGAAGATTAAACGAGATCCATTAGGGAAGATTAAAGGAGATCATCCGCGTAAAGAGATTAACACAGTGCTCAACACAGAGCTGGACCAAGCTAATGCCTGCTCTGCGGATCACCATTGTCACCATCATCTCACTGTTACGGAAGCCATCAGCCTGCTTTCTATAGAGCAATGTGACCACCTCAACAAATACAGTTTTTTCTCATACTGTGACCCCTTTAGTTCTGTCACTGAGCAAAGCTTTGGGGGATTTTTTCCAAGCTAACACTACAGCCTGAACTAAGCATGTTATGTGACATTTCTCCTTTAGTTCCTTCTACATTGATAACGCAGATAAGATCATAGCTGAGATAAGATCTTAGCAGTGATTGCTTTGTATTCTAGGCTCTTGAGTCTTTGAAGAGTTCAAGCAAGACCCAAGATTTAGTAAAAGTACAGCAAAATTTATTGGAAAGGAGGTGAGCACCCTAAAGGGAGAGAGTGGGCCCTCTTAGAGAAAAAAGAGACAACTCAATTCTTTGCATCCCAGTTTTTACTGGGGAATAGGAAGATGATTAGAAGGTCCTGCCCATAGCACCTCTCCATCTTGATTGGCAAACTGCATTAGCTACCAACCTAAGGGCAACTCTTGGTCATCTTGGCCTGGCTGACGGGTCCTAATTAGAATTGGTTTGACAGAATTTATGGTTGGAGGGCTCCAGTCTTAATCATCCTGCTTTCCCTGGTTGGGGAACCTCTGGTCTGTGTTGTTCGTGTACGGTCTTTACGACGCCTTAGCACTTAGGTCCTTCTGAGCAAACAGAATTTATCTGTCTTCCTCCTGCAAGAGGGATGTTCACTGGGCTGAGATCAGGCAAGGCTCCTACAAGAGCTCTTGCCAGACCTCGTGGCACCTCTGAGGCAGGGCTGTTGACTAACTGACTTGCTCGGTGCTAAGTATTTTCTTAAACTCCTGCCCCCCTGCTCAGGTCTAACTGCTACCTAATAGCATCTCTACAAGGTTAAGTTATCTTACTGTTAACATTTCATGTGGATGGGGAAACAGAGTCAGAAAAAAAAGTAAAGTAATTTATGAAAATCTTACAGCTATCGGGTGGCAGAGCTAGCATTTTTCATTCAGGACTGCTCTTCTTATTTCATGTGAGTAAATGCTTCCCACTCTTGAGTTCTGATATATATTTTTTTCTTTTTCGTCGTACTGGGGATCAAACCTAGGGCCTCATGCATACAGGTGGGCACTCTACTGTTGCCGAAAGCTTGGTCCTTGTCCCCGATGCCAATCTAATAATGAGGACACGGTTTTGAGAAACAGAGAAGAGGAGGGTTATGAACCCTGCTCTCTGAGAAGTGCTGAATCTAATGCAGAGCTCCCACTGGGCCTTTCCTGAGAGACCACGTTGGAGTTCTTTGTTTTCCTCAATCCTTTTTAGAAGTGCTGTCTTTCTCCCCCCACCCCCACCACCCCAGAGGAAAGAATTTATGAGTTTAGATTTTCAGCTGTATTTTTAAGAATTTCGCAGGTGGCCAGGGCTTCTTAGGCGTCTTAGTCCATTTTCTGTTGCTCTTAACAAGATGTCTGAGGCCAGGCAATTTATAAATAGTAGGTATTTGTTTAACTCACAGGACTGGGAGCTGAGAAGTCCAGAGAACATGGTGCAGTCGTCTGGTGAGCACCTGGTGATGCTTTCCTGCAGGAAGTGACGTGGTGGAGGGCGTCTCACGGTAAGACAGTCAGGGTGCTAGAGAGAGCTCATTTTCATAAAAAAGCCTTTCCCTTGACAACCCATTAGTTTATTAATCCAATGATGGACAATCCATTCATATGTGCAGAGCCACATGACCCAGTAGATGTGTTGTCTTTAAGGGTAAAACAGATATGTGCTTCAGAGTGAATCCAATTCATGTCCCAGCGAACAACTAGCACTCCTTGTCAGTGCTGGATCTGCCTTAGCACAGTACAGGGATGTCTGTCACACTCTGCTGAAAAATTGTCTACATACAAAAGCCAAAGTCTAGATGTGAGCTGCTCACATAAGATAGAACTTAAAAAAAGAAGCCCATTTCCATTAATGGGATGAGGCCATTTCTGCAACTGTCTTTCTCTCTGAAACCATCATCAACAAGCTAAGTAAAGATGTTACTTGGTAATATGCTAATACTTTATAATTCTTCCTCTTCCTCTTCTTTATTTGGTAAGATCAGTATTTAATAGCCGGGCTTGGTGGCAAATGCCTGGAATCCCAGCAGCTCAGGAGGCTGAGACAGGAGGATCACAAATTCGAGGTCAGTTTCAGCAATTTAGCAAGGCCCTAAGTAATTTAGCAAGAACTTGTCTCAAAATAAAAAATCAAAAAGGGTTGGGGATGTGGCTCAATGGTTAAGCGCCCCTTGGTTCAATCCCTGGTGCAAAAAAAAAAAAAAAAAAGAAAAAAAAGAAAAAAGAAAAAGAAAAGTTTAGTGTTTAACAATAGGCTAATTTGTTATTTAAGAGTAAACCAAAAGCATTAGCTAGAATATCATCAAAACGCACCACATACCCTTCACAAATAAGCTGTGTAATTTTATGAATAGCAAAATTGGACCTCATTTTGCAGTTTCTCATGGTTGGGGTGCACATCAAAAACAAAGCCAGGCTGGGCGTGGTGGCACACCCCTGTAATCCCAGCGGCTCAGGAGGCAGGAGGCTGGCAAGTTCATAGCCAGCCTCAGCAATTTAGTGATGTCCTAAGCAAGTTAGCAAGACCCTTTAGCAAGTCTCTAAATTAAAAATAAAAAGGGACTGCGGATGTGGCTCACTAAGCACCCCTGAGTTCAATTCCTGGTACCAAAAATGAAACAAAACAGTCAGCGAGATTAGTGCTCAATATTATTATGCCTTATAGATGGTTGTTAGAGATCCAAATGGAATGTAATTACCCAGGGTGGTCTGCTAGAGCCTCCTCAATCTCCCCATTAAGGGCCTCAGTTTTTACTATATATCTAAATGATGCTATTAACCTCCTCTCCCGCTTAGAAGGGCCTTCTTACACTCTAAGTTGTCCTCCCGATCTCCCAAGAGTAATGATGAATTTGCTCTGACCCAGATACATCTGTCCCAAGCTTCCCAGTGGTGTCCATTCCACCAGCTGGGAGTGTCGCAGGCATGGTCACCTACTCTCGTGCATGTGCTTTGAGTGTCTGAATCCATGGCCCCCTTTCAACACTCCCTCCTTTCTGTTCCATGGACAGAACCATAATCCAAGCCTTGACAGGCTGCAAAATCTCCACCTCCCACCCCACCAGCAGCACAGAGATGGCTTAGCCATGGGCACTTGTCCCTGAGATGGCCCACTGGACTTAGCACACGGATATGTATTGGAATGACTGGAAGTTCTCTTTCCCCCCAGGGAAACTGAGAAGCTGGGATGTGAACTTGGTGGCCTCTTTACCCAAGAGTGGGAGGAGGCTGTTTAAATGAAATCAACACAGAGAAAGCAGAGCCAGGGGACAGAGATGGAGAGACACCGAGTCTCCA
Source organism: Sciurus carolinensis (assembly GCF_902686445.1). Taxonomy (NCBI): domain Eukaryota; kingdom Metazoa; phylum Chordata; class Mammalia; order Rodentia; family Sciuridae; genus Sciurus; species Sciurus carolinensis. The sequence goes on from NC_062213.1 coordinate 36,312,312, forward strand.
TGACAGCACCGGACCCCCCAAATCCCCCCACGTCTTTCTGTGGACTTTTGGTTATAGGTACTAGTTAATTGAACCTTTTATTAGTTAAGTCAATTTGGGTCATATTCATTGAATAGGTGAATGAATGGAGAAATTAATTTATGGATGAATGAATGAATAAATAAACTTGGCCACACATCAACAAAAACTGAGAGCACCTGTCACAATCCCAATCATCCTCTATGGCTTCGTGGATCAACCTTCAGTTCATTATTGGAATGTTGTGCTCCTCCCGTGTCATGGCAGTCTTTCCTAGTGGCCTGCCATCTGCCAGCCCTCCGGCCCTCTCCCTCACAGGGAGCCTGCAGGAGCCACTCATAACTGATCTCTAGTGTGTCTCAACAGTCTGTATTGTGTGGGGACAACCTGCACCTTCCAGGACCATCAAGTTCTCTGTTCACCATTTATTAAATGACTGTTACTGCCAGGCGCAGTGGTGCACGCCTGTAATCCCAGTACCTAGGGAGGCTGAGGCAGGAGGATGGCGAGTTCAAAGCCAGCCTCAGCAACTTAGAGAGGCCCTAAGCAACTCAGCGAGACCCTGTCTGTAATAAAATACAAAAAGGGGCAGTGGATGTGGCCCAGTTAGTGCTCCTGAGTTCAATACCTGATACCAAAAAAACAAAAAACAAAAAACAAAAACAAAAACAAAAAAAACCTGTCACTGTTACTGACAACTAACAGTACAGTTCCCACATTTCAAACTCCACAGCTATTTCATTTTCCCATTCCCTTTCAGCCAAAGGTAACCTGGCTAATAAGAACTAAGGGTGGTAAATAATGACCTGCTAATAAAAAATGAAATTCCTCAGCACCAAGAGCAACAGTTTCCCATTCACTGGTTCTGACCAATAGTGTTGGCGCCATTGCTTCCTTTTTGGGAGGAGGAAAGGGAATGTGGACTTGTCTGACAATCTCTAATACACAAATATAATAGCATAAAGTATTTATTTTATGCCTCAAAAAAAAGTTCTTTCTTGTCCCTACTCTTTCTAACTCCAATATAACGTGTGAGGAGGATGACATTTGTGAGGCCACAGATGTATTTAGACCAGGTGTATATTAGTTTTTGAGGGCTGCTGTAACAAATCACCACAAACTTGATAGCTTGAAACAACAAATTTAGTTCCTCACCTCTCTGACGGTCAGAAGTTTGAAATCCAGGAATCAGGGGGTTGATTGCTTCTAGACTCTCTGAGGGAGAATTCTTTGCATGCCTCCTCTCTCCTAGCCACTGGGATTTGCAATCAGTGACATTCCTTGACTTGTAGACAAATCATTCCAATCTCATTCTCTGTCATTGCATCATGCCTTTCTCCCTACCCCCTCCGGCCCTGCGGCACCCCGCCTCTCACCCCAGCCACTTTACATTGGTTTTAGGGTCTAACCTAATGATTTCATCTCCAGATCTTTAACTTAATTACATCTGCAAAGACCCTTTTCCCAAATAAGATTACAGTCATGGGTTCTGGCTAGACATATCTTTCAGGGGGCTGCCATTTAACCTGCAAATGAGACAACAAGTCTAAGAATGGAAAGCCAACTCATGGAAATGACAGGAAAAAATGTGAGAAAGATCCAGGTTTCTTGATGACGTCATCTGCTCATTGATGGCTTTGAGCCATTCATCCAAGCCTGGAATTTCTTAGCTCTAAGAATTGTGTAGAAGTTATGGAGTCCAAGAAGAATGAGAATTCACTATTCTTCCTGAGTCGCCTTCGTTAAGTCTTTGACTTGACATTTCCCATAGTTCATCTGTTGCTTTCACCAACCAATTTAGTACAGCTTGAAAAATTCAGCAATATGATGAGCAAATTTGATTTAGTCTAGATTTCCACTTTGATAGATTAGGAAGGACATAAGAAGCAGGAAAAATAAAGGCAACATCACTTAGTGTTGATCTGTTTTGCCTGGACATGCTTAATTTCAATTATTCATGGTAGAATTTTGTAAGAAAGCAGCTACTATGCTCTAGAAAACTTTGTTGAGGGAACACATGAAGCCAAACTGTAGCTCATAAACTCACAGTCCTTCCTACAAAATACATCTCTGGAGAAAGATATGGAAAAGAGGAGAGAAGAATTGAATCCTTCGAGCAGTCAAACCACTGGCATTTTTACTTTGTTTTTAAAAATAACCCAAGTGGGGAGATAGCTCAGTCAGTAGAGTGCTTGCCTAGTAAGCACAAGGCCCTGAGTTCGATAGATCCCCAGCGCCAAAAAAAAAAACAAAACAAAAAAACAAACCCAAGTGAAATATTCAACATCTCTAGTAATAGGGGAAATGCAAATTAAAACAACTCTAAGCTTTCATCTTACGCCAATTAGAATGGCTATTAGCAAGAATACAAACAATAATAGATGTTGGTGTGGAAGTGGGGGAAAAGGCACATTTTTACATTGCTGGTGGAGTTGCAAATTGGTGCAACCACTCTGGAAAGCAGTGTGGAGAATCTTCAGAAAACTTGGAATGGACCCATCTTTTGACACAGTTATGCCACTCCTCAGTTTATACCCAAAGGACCTAAAATCAGCATACTACAGTAACACAGTCACATCAATGTTTATAGCAGTTCGGTTCACAATAGCTAGATTGTGGAACCAACCTAGAAGCCCATCAACAGATGAATGGATAAAGAAACTGTGGTATATATACACAATAGAATATTATTCAGCTATAAAGAAGAATAATATTATGCCATTTGCAGATAAATGGATGGAATTGGAGAATATCATGCTAAGTAAAATAAGCCAATCCCAAAAAACTAAAGACAGAACGTTTTTCCTGATAAGTGGATGATGATATATAATGGGGGTGGGCGGTAGGGAGTGAGAGAAGAATGGAGGAACTTTAGATTACGAAGAGGGAAATGAGAGGAGGGGGTTATGAAAAATGGTGGAGTGAGACAGACATCATTGCCCTGTGTACATGTATGATTACATGAATAGTATGAATCTACATCATGTACAACCATAGAAATGCAATGATGTACCCCATTGTGTATAATGACTCAAAATTCAGTCTGTAAAAATTTAAAAAATAAAAATAAAAAAACCCAAGTAGCATATATAATGTCTTTAATTTTTTAAATTTGTGTTTTATTTTTTATTAACATGTATTAATTATACATATTAATAGTATTTTAGTCAGTTTTCTTGTCATTGTAACCAAAATACCAAAAAAGAACAAGTTAAAGAGGAAAAAAAAGTTTATTGTGGCCCACAGTTTCAGAGGTTCAGTCCATGGTTGGCCGACTCCTTAGCTCTGGGCCTGAGGTGAGGTGAACCTCATGGCAGAAAGGCATGGAGAAGGAAAGCAGTTCAGGACATGGCAATCAGGAAGCAGAGAGAGAGCTCCACTCGTCAGGGATGAAAAATAAACTCCAGTCACACACCCAGTAACCCACCTCCTCCAGCCAGACCCCACCGGCCTGCATTTACCACCCAGTTAACCCAAATCAGTGGATTAATCCAGAGGTTAAGCCTCTCACAACCCAATCATTTCACCTTAAATGTTGTCTCACAAATGAGTTTTGAGGGGATACTTCATATCTAAACCATAACAAATGGGGTTCTATGTGATATTTCAATATATGCATATAGCACGCACTGATCAAATCCAAGCCTCCCTTCAGCCATTCTCCCCCTTTTTATTTTTTTAAATTTTAAATTTGTTTTCTTTTTCTTCCTTCTCTTCCCTCCTTCCCTCCTTCCTTCCTTCCTTCTTCACTGGACATTGAACCCAGGGCTTAGTACTGCTAGGCTAGCACTCTACACTAGGCTATATCCCCACACCTTAATTTCCTTTTCTATGCATTAAAATACATCAAGTTAGGCTGGAGTTTTAACTCAGTGATAGAGCACTTGCCTAACATGAGTGAGACCCTGGGTTTGGTTCCCAGCATTGAGATAGATATCTGTAAAAATTTTATCCAGATACACAAATGCAATTGTATGTAGTTTCTGAGTTTACTGACTGATGTTCGTCATAATCAGATGCTGATGAGCCTGATCAGGACAGCCTCCTCATCTGACTGGGGCCCTCTATGGGCGGAACTGAAGGAGACCCCTCAGGAAACCATCTTCTCTCAGATGTCCCCTTTGTATTTCATTAAATCTTTTTAGCCTCAATGAAGATTGTGAGTAGGACTAAGCAATATTTAAGGATTTCATCTCTGTCATCTTTGAACCCAGTTCAAGATTTTTCAGATTCGGGTATAGGTTTAAATACAGAGATTTATATTTTTTGAGGCTGGCCTTGAAATTGTGATCCTCCTGCCTTGGTCTCTGCAATTTCTCAGATTACAGGCATGCAACACTGTGCCCAACCTAGAAGAGTATTTTTTAAAATTAGTGTACCAACCTATATTGGACTATTATACACATTCGTCCGTATCTTGCTTGTTCCTGCTTCAGGAGTTCCCTCCAGCTCGGCTAGCACTGTGCTAATTCTTCTTGAGTTGTTGGATAACACCTTATGGTTATACATTTCATTCCTATCTGAGGAACTTCGTGGCATTTCCAGCTTTTCCTTTTCATCCCTTCTTTCTTTTTTTCTTTTACATTTATGAGAAGTTCTGCAGTAAACATCCTTGTACATGTGACCTGAGGCACTGGTCTTTTATTGCTGTGGAATGGATGGATTCCCAGGAACGAGATTATCGCAATGCAGATGAGGTTTTTTTTTTTTTTTTTCTAGTAATGGGAATTGAACGTGGGGTGCTCTTCCTCTGAGCTTCACTCCCAGCCCTTTTTATTTCTGAGACAGTGTCTTGCTGAGTTACCCAGACTGGCCTCAAACTTTTGATCCTCCTGCCTCACCCTCCAGTGTAGCTGGGATTAACCGAGGAACCCAGGGTCTTGCCAGTACTATGCATTTGCTCTACCACTGAGCTACACCTCAGCTCGCAGGACCAATTTTTAAACGGGCTTCTCCTTTTTCCTCCTATGGTCCTTCCCACTGCCCACCTCCACCCCAGTCCCATGGCCTAGGGCACCTGGTTTGCCTGGCCTAAGAGTGGCAGGTGTCTGCCAGGTGTGGTGGGGCACTCCTGTAATCCCAGCGGCTCTGGAGGCCAAGGTGGGAGAATTGCGAGCTCGAGGCCATCCTCAGCAAATTAGCAAAGCTCTAAGCAACTTAGCAGGATCCTGTCTCAAAATGAAAAAGATAAAGGGCTGGAGATGTGGCTTAGTGATTTTAGAGTCCCTGGGTTCAATCCGGGGTACCAAAAAAAAAAAAAAAAAAAAAAAAAAAAAAAAAAAGAGGCAGTTGTCATCTGCTATGTGGAGGCGGGTTCCAAATGGCTGAGGCTTAAAGCTTCTCCATTACAGAGGATGAGACTCTGGTCCCGGGCAGGAAGAAAAAGCCCACTCCACCCTACTGTCACTCCCCACCCAAGTAAACCTTCCAGTAAAAGCAAACACTAGCTGGCATTTCCATCTGCCCTTGACTTTGCATGGAGAGAGGTCTTGGGGAGCAGAGATGATAGGGACGGAAGGGGGAGTAGTTGCCTCAGCTCACCCTGTTGTGGCTGGGCTGGGGCAGGGTGAGCTGGCACCCAGCTAGGGGGAGCTTGAAGGGGCTGGCCACTGGACCCTGCAGCCCTGGTCTCCTAGCAGCATGTGGCTGTGACCTCAGAAGTTCCACCCAAGGCCTGGGAAGCTGAGGGAGGTGCGAACCTCACTGCATTCAGCCTTATAGGGAGGCCGGAGGCCAGGCCCCTTCCCCAAACCTGGCAGGGAAAGTCTCTGTGCTGAGAGAGGAGAAGCCCCAGGTGGCTCCAGGTGGAAGGGGTGGCGGGGGCTCTGGCTTCCTGGTGGTTTTAAAGCACGCACAGGTGGTTCCAGGAAGGGCTTACCCCACCCAGAAGATCCTGGGAAGACTCTTAGTGGGTCAGAACTTTGGGTTATTTTTAACTCTGGATCAGGTTGCAGACATTGACCCTGCAGTCTGAACAGCTCCGGAAGGCAGCTGCTGGTGCTGGCAGGAGCTGGCAGGAGAGGGCACAGCAGCTGACTCCATGGAGCTGACAGAGGAGTGCAGCCAAGTGCAGGGGCTAAAGTGCAAAGGCCACAGGCCATGAACTCCTGTGATCTCCCTGCACCCTGCCCCCTCCTCGGGGTCCTCTTGTCCTTCTGGAGATTTGTGCTTTAAAAGGAAAGGTGACAGAAAGTTAGATTTGTTGCAACTGGAAGATGTACTGAGCATCTGGAAGGGGCAGACAGCCATGAGAAGGGAGCGCTGGCTGCAGAGAGCAGGGAGGAGGCGTCGCGGCAGCTGGGTGGGAAGGAGACCAGAGAGTGGGCAGGAACATGCTGGGGCACAGGGGACAGGAAGTGGGAGTCGAAGAGGATACAGAATTTGGATGACCAGGAAGACGGGGGTCCTCTCTGGAGGACAGAAGAGGTTGGGGAGGAGCATGCATGTTGATGTGGGTTGTTAAAGTCCAGGATGCAGTCAGGCTAGGGATTTGGCAATCCCGTGTAAGGGTGGAGCTAGTGCCCTGAGCTCAGCCAAGGTGACATGGCTCAGGGACCACGTGTACAGAAGAGGGAGAGAGGCTAGGGTAGAGGCAGTCCCAGATCTGTTCTCCCATCCTCCCTTTAGGAACAAGACTCCCTAGTTTGAAACAGGCATATGGACATCCAGCTGGAGATTGTGTTACCCAGCATCCCTTGCACCTTGGTATGGTCATGTGACCAAGTTCTGGCTAATAGGTCGTGAGGGGAAGAGATGCTGGGTGCAACTTCTGGGTCACAACCTTTGAAAAGGAGGCAGCTTCCTCCCCGCAGACTTTCTCTGTTGGGACAGGCTGGGTATTGACCCAGTGCTGGTAGTCCAGCTTTGCACATGAAAATGAGGGGAGGGGTCCCCCTAGGAGTTGTGGGAGCACAAGACAGAAGGAACCTGGATTCCTGGGCGACCTGTGCACTCGGATGCCCAGCTACCCTGCTACCACTGTAGTCTAAACCGGCCAGCACAGGAGAGATTCTTTCTTCCTTTGGAACCACTGTATTGGGTTAATTTGAAGAGGGCGTGCTCCCCCCACCCCCCCCCAGCTAAAGCCTGTTTCCTAATTACTACTTATACCGATAACTATTGAGAATAAAACCATGGGGGAAAAGATTGGGGAAGTGAAGCCAAAAAAAAAAAAAAAGGAGAACAGAAAAAGCAAAGAAGTGCATTATCACAAAACCCAGGATGTGGCCGTTCTGTGATAAAGAGGACCCAAGAGTGTCTCTTGTCAGGTGGCTAAAGTATTCAAAGCTTTGCCCATGAAAATCCCTGGATACTTTTGCAATCAACTCAATTGGACTGAATTTTCTTTTGAAATATTTTCAAAGAATTTTTTTTTATATACTAAGATTTAAGTATAAATACTTTAGATTTTAAATAGACCAAAGCCAAAGTATCAACTGTGCTTGTGTGTGTGAGAAACCCACCCTTATTCCTTTCTCTATTTTTTTTCTTCTTTTAATCAAATGCATACGATTTTAGGGCCCAAAGAGATCTAAGAGCTCATGTCCAGCCCAGCTCTGTCAGGCCTGGAGGGCAAAGGGACTTAATCTGCAAAGTGGCAAAGTGAAGCATCAGTTTCATTACTAGTAAAGCTAAACCAAAGACCTCAGAGGACACTTGGGGTGAAAACAGGTCAGGGCTTCTCTGGCCCTCCCTTCAGGGCAGATGTGGTGTCCAGACGCTGGCCAGCACAAGCGCCCCTGGCACGGGGCTGTACGGGGATTTGTGACACTAAGGCAGGGCAGGCAGGCCTGTCTGATTCTGAGGATCACAGGAGCCAGAACAATGGTATTGCGGGCCCGCCAGCTAGTGAGAGAGGCCCCTCTCTCCAAGATAGGCCAGCCTACTACAGTGATGCAGCCACATCAAGCTTTCTAGCAACTCCATTCTCAATAGCCAAGCTATGGAGCCAACCTAGGTGCCCTTCAACAGATGAATGGTGTTTTAGTCAACTCTTTCGCTGCTGTGGATGAAAGACCTGACCAGAACAGCTGTTGGGGACCAAAGGTTTATTTAGGGGCTCACGGTTTCAGATCTCAGTCCATAAATGACTGGTTCCATTCCTCAGGGCTCAGGGTGAGGCAGGACAGCATGACAGAAGAATATAGTGGAGGGAAGCGGCTCACACGATGATCAGAAAGCAGAGAAAGAGACTCCACTCTCCAGATACAAATATATACTCCAAAGCCACCCCTAGAGCCCATCTCCTCAGTTACTACTCATTTAATCCCATCATGGGATTGACTTAAGGCTCTCCTAACCCAATCATTTCCTCTCTGAACCTTCTTGCATTGTCTCACATGTGAGCTTTTGGGGGACACCTCACATTCAAACCATAACAAATGGATAAAGAAAATGTGGTACATATACACAATGAAATATTACTCAGCCATAAAGAAGAAGGAAATCATGGGATTTGCAAGTAAATGTATGGAACTGAAGACTATCATGCTAAGTGAAATAAGCCAATCCCAAAAAACTAAAGAAAGAATGCCCTCTCTGATATGGGGATGCTTACACACAGTAAGAGGGGGAAGGGAAGAATAGAAGTTCATTGGATTAGACAAAGGGGAATGAAGGAAGGGGAGTGGGGCATCAGATTAGGAAAGATAGTAGAATGAATAGGGCATAACTTTCCTGTGTTCATGACCAGTGAAACTCCACATCATGTACGACCACAAGAATGGGAAGTTATACTCCATGTATGTATGATATGTCAAATCAAATACATTCTACTGTCATGTATAACTAAAAATAACAAATAAAAAAAGGAAAAACATCTGAGTCACTATTTAAAAAAAAAGAAAGAAAACTTCCTAACAAAGGCTGCAAGACTGGGCTGAGGATACAGCTCAGTTGGTAGAGTGCCTGCCTTGCAAGCACAGGCCCTAGGTTCAATCCCCAGCACTGCAAAAAAAAAAAAAAAAAAAAAAAAAAGGTTGCAAGAGATACTGTCAAAATCATACTTGAAATGAAAATAGAAAATTGGACAAGAATTCAATCCCAACTTCTTTAAGCAGGCTAAAAAGTAACCATGTGACAACCGTGACAATTTTATTACTATGATTACATATTTATTTCTATTAAAATCTTAGTGGACAGGGCTGGGACTGGGGCTCGGTGGCAGAGCACTTGCCGGCACATGCGAGGCCCTGGATTTGATCCTCGTCCCTGCATACAAAAATAAGCAAATAAAATAAAGGCATGCTGTCCATCTACAACCACAAAACAAAACAATGAGAAAAAATCTTTGTTGAGGGGAAAAGAAAAAGAAGAAGGGTAGTCAATGACTTTTAGAGGAATTTACAGACCTGAAGAACTGACGCAGTCTGGGACAAAGCTCCTCTGGGCTCTGTGACAGGTGGGGACAAGTTATGGGAAGGTGGGGGTGGCAGTGCACCCCAGCAAAGGTCATCTTCTTGTGCGGATAGTCTTTCACATCATCCCTCTGGGCTGCCCCTGGGAGTGTGTGGATGAAGTCTGTCAGGATGTGGTGACCCCCTCAGTCTCACTGCGACCCATTTCCCCTGTTAATGAGATGTTGGGGAGGGAGTCCAAGACCTCTGCGTGTCTTTGGAGTTTTCTTCAGTCAGAGAAGGAAACTTCAGGGAGAGCCTTTCTCTGTGCTTAGGGGAAGTGGAGGGAACAAGTGGAGGTTGGAGACCTCATTCGTCCACATCAAGTACATGAATGGAAACTTACCACATCCCAAAAATTTATGAGCTGGGGTTGTGGCTCACTGGTAGAGCACTTGCCTAGCATGTGTGAGGCGCTGGGTTCAATTCTCAGCACCACATAAAAATAAATAAATAATAAAGGTCCACCAACAACTAAAAAAAATTTTTAAGAAATATGTACAATTATTATATGTTAATAAAAATAATAAATACACCTTGATTCTTATGCAACTTTTGAGGCCTTCTGGATTTCCTTTCATCCCAAGTGCCTAGCATGCTGAATATCATTTGAGGGTGTGATTTTTCTGAACCCCAACATCATCCTGAAGCCACATATCCAAAGAGGCTTCTGAAAATCTAGATGATTCTTTTGATGAAGCTCTACATTTCTTTAGCATTTGAGTTTAGTTTCATTATCTGCTTTGGGGGACTGGTCCTTCTTTCCAGTGTGATTTCTAGTTTTCCTATTTGTCTTAGCATCAAAACTTGCCTCATGGGCAGCACAGGGTGCTGGGGAGTTAGAAGCCTGGGCTGTGGTCTCATAGAGACATGGACTGAATCCCAGCCCCAAGACAGCCTGGGACTTAGGGGCACTAAACTAGACTGGTTGGGGAGGTGGCAGAGTCCTTGCCTAGCATGCGTGAGCCCTGGGTTCCATCCCTAGCACCCCAATAAACAAATAAATAAGCAAAAAAGAAAGACTTTCTGGGACCTGCCTGTGCTCAGGGAGTAAATGAAACGATGTTTTCAAAGTGCTCCCCCCTTAAGTATTAATTTGTTAATAAATATGGGTGATTGTTTTATTTCTGGAAATGTGTGAAAGATTTGGAGGGCTTACCCTGTGATCAATTTTCTCCCTGGGGAACTGTCTCCTGAAACTTGAAACTTTGTTTTGAAAAGATCCTCCGTGGTTTAGTCCCCTGTGAGCTCAAAATAATTTTGTAGCCTGGAAATCTCTTCCATAGCAATCTTATTTGTCCATCATTAATCCTATTTTTAAGTACTTCCCTCTAGTGATTTAAAAAAAAAAGAAGGATGCAAAAGCAAGTTGGAAAACACTTGCCACACTGAAAGCTGTTTCGAGGTACAGTGCTTATCTTTTAAAAAGTGTTTTTGCTGTTCATTTCATAATAAGCTATGACTTGACATTTGGACCAAATTTATATCCTAAAAATTGGTTTATATATCTGTGAAATAAAAGTACAATCAACCACAATCTAGTATCAGTATGATTTCCATAATGTAAATATACTTAGACCCTAAAATAAAAACATTTAGGGGGCTCTTTTATTACTTGCTTGCATTTGTGAAAACTGAATTTTATTTTAGCTTTTACTTTGTTTAAAGCATGCTTTAATTTTATAGCTCGGTAAAATGACTATAGTTCACAATTAAGAATTATAGCCATGAGTGGTGCACGCCTGTAATCCCAGCAGCTCTAGAGGCTGAGGCAGGAGGATGGCAAGTTCAAAGCCAGCCTCAGCAATTTAGTGAAGCCCTAAGCAACTTAGAAAATTTTGTCTCTAAATAAAATACAAAAAAGGACTGGGGATATAGCTCAGTGGATAACCTCCTCCCCCCAGTTCAATCTCTGGTAGCAAAAACATACAAACAAAAAAAACCAATCACATATTTTATGAAAAACTAGAAGCAAGCTCAGAAGTCTCCAAACATAAAGAAATTATTAGGAGAGGAAAATGCTAATTACCCTGAGTCCATCAGTCCACTTCATGCACATGTATTGAAATTTACTGCATCTCATAAATATGTACAATTATTATGTGTTAATAAAAAAACATAAACAGAAAGTAAAATATATTTCATGATGTTATCAATTTTTTAAATTTATATTTTGGGGTTTAAAACGGAAGACTTTATTTTGAACATGTTATTTGGAAATAGTTTCATTTTACCTTAGCATTTTCTATGGTTCACTTAAGTCTCTAGCTGGTATCCGTGTTCTGTGAGCCATCGGTAATATTCTTTCTGGTTACTTTCTCTTTGAACACCAAGTATATAATTTTTACACAAATACAAAAAAATAGTTCAAAAAGCAACATGCATTCGTTAACATTTTCATATGGCAATTAATACCTAATTTACAACTCTGAATAAAAAGAGAAATCAATCCCTCTTTCAAATGTGAAAAATCAGGTATCTTTGCAGGTGTGCTTAACTTTTACTGTATCTTTTGCTGTTTATTAAAAAATAAGAGGGCTGGGGATGCAGAGTGTTTGCCTAGCATGCATGAGGCCCTGGGTTCCATTCTCAGTACCACAAAGAAAAATTCAAAACAAAACAAAACAAAAAAATAAGCTTTCCTTTTTCTGATTAAAAAGTAATCAATGCTTTTAAGATAACTTGAAAAAAAAAAAGCATCATCTCTGTAGCCAATTCTGAATTTTGAAATAATTCTCCTTTTAAAAGTTCTTTCCTCAAAGTCAGGAACATAAGTTACTCCCAAAGTAAAAATGAGGCAGGAGGATCCCAAGTTCCACAAGTTCCAGGTCAGTCTCAGCAAATAAATGATAAAGAATAAAAAGCGCTAGGGATACAGCTCAGTGGTAGAATGCCCCTGAGTTCGGTTCAATCCCCTGTACCAAAAAGAAAAAGAAAAAAGAAAGGAGGAGGGGAAGAAAGGGGAAGGGGAAGAGAAGAGGAAGAGGAAGAAGAAGAAGAAGAAGAGGAGGAGGAGGAGAAGCAGGAGGAAGAGGAGGAGGAGGAGGAGGAGGAGGAAGGAGGAGAAGAGGAAGAAGAAGAAGAAGAAGAGAGGAGGGGGAGAGAGAGAGAGAGAGAGAGAGAGAGAGAGAGAGAAGAAAAATTCAGGTAGAAATTTTATGTCATCACAGTGAGATGATGAAATAAATAATTTTCATTTATTATAATAAAAAATTGCAAACCACCTAGATGTTAGGTAAAATATGTATGTTATGTCTGCATAGACTGAAATTTACTGTTACATTGTTACAAATAATAGATTCTGTAACATTTTTCCTTTTTATTTTCTTTGTTAGATTCTTTTTATTTATAAATTAACTCAGTATAAAGTATACTGATTGAAAAGTTTCACACCACAGAGCCTACAATGAAAACACCTCATTTTATTCTACTGTCATGTACAACTAATTAGAACAACAACAATGATAACAAAAACATGTACAACCAGAGGAATGAGAAGTTATTCTCCATTTGTGTACAATGTGTCAAAATGCATTCTACTGTCATGTATAACTAATTAGAACAAATTTTTAAAATCCTCATTTTTAAGATTAGAGAAATTCGTACAATCCAACAGTAATCACAAAAGCAAAGAAAAAGAAAGAAAGGAAAACAAGTCATGGGTGGTGGCACATGCCTGTAATCCCAGCAACGTGGGAGGCTGAGGCAGGAGGATCACAAATTCAAAGCCAGCCTCAGCAACTTAGCAAGATTCTGCCTCAAAATAAAGAGGAAGGGCTGGGGTTGTGGCTCACTGGTTAAGCCCTCCTAGGTTCAATCTCTGTTACCAAAAAAGAAAAACAGCTGGGCACGCCTGTAATCCTAGCCACTCAGGAGGCTGAGGCAAGAGGATCACAAGTTTGAGGCCAGGTTTGGCAACTTAGTGAGACACTGTCTCAAAATAAAAATTACAGGGGGCTGGGAATGTAGCTCGTGATTCCATTCCCAGAAAAAAAAGTTTTTCTTTAATTTAATAAAAGATCATTCTCAAAAAGAAAAATATGTAGAAATGAAAAAAAAAATACAGAGGCCAGTGAATTTTTTAGACTTTGGGGGTCAAAAACCAGCAGTGATGGATGAGCACATTTCGGGCTGATTCATGTGGCTTAACCTAAGCCCAGAGATGGTTTCTGATTTCACTAACAAGAATTGCTCTACCAGTAAAGGTGCTCACATCTTGGCCTGGTGGCTGATACACTGTTCTGCTCTGAGCAAGCCATTTCATTTCCAGGGCCTCAGTTTCCTCTTCTGAAGGGTTAGGTCTGAACAGTGTTAAATTCCTGAGGTTCAATTTCATGTAATCGAATGCTTGTTTATCTAACACCATCTTCTGGAAAACATTCCACTTTCGCTAAGAAGGTTGAATTCAGTTGAACACCCTGAACACTTGCTTTTTGACAAAGCACTGGGATGAGTCAGGCGTGTACAGTTGGGTAAAGAACAATCCCCACATCCGAGTTAGCCACCTGATGAGCAGGCCAGGTAGGAGCGAGGGTGAGGGTGGGCTGACAGCCTGGGCGGCCGGCCAGGAGCAGAGGCCCGTATCCGTAGACCTACTTGGGAGGCTGAGGCAGAAGGATAAATTGGGCCCAGGAGTTTGGGGCCAGTGTGGGCAACATAGTGAGACCCCATGTCAAGATAAAAAAATATGTTCAAAGAGTTGAGAGCACAGAGATGAGAATTTCAACCACATCTGGACGTGGGGAGTGAGTGGAAGCTTCAGTTCTCCCGGGAGAGAGGTCTCCAGGATGGAATTGGAAGGGGAGAGCCAGTTAGCCAAACCTGGGCAGGCAAAGTAGACTCCATCCACAGTGCTCTGGAGGGCTTAGGGAGTGAGAGGAGTCCATTTATCCATTTAAAATGGAAGGAACTAGAGGCAAAGAGACTTTTCTTTTTTTCTTTTCTTTCTTTCTTTTTTTTTTTTTTTTTTTTTTGGTGCCAGGGATTGAACCCAGGGGTGCTTAACCACTGAGTCACATTGCCAGCCCTTTTAATTTTTTGAGACAGGGTCTTGATAAGATGCTTAGGGCCTGTTTACATTGCTCAGTCTGACCTCAAACTTGCAATCCTCCTGCCTCAGCCTCCCAGCTGCTGAAATTTCAGGTGTCCGCCACCGCACCCAGCTAGGGCAAAGAGACCTTGTAGTGGTTGTTAACAAGGTCAGAAAGTGGTCAGCACAGAATTGCTCGTGTTCCTTCTGTGATGCCCCTCAATGTCTGGAAGGACAGGAGACACTGTCCTCAGAAGACAAACTGACTTCCACCAATTCCTTTACGGTTCCCGTGCAGGCCTTTTCCAGACAGAGGCAGTCTCTCAGTGGCCTGTGGGGGTATCACCTCACCAATATCCCTCCATCGCCTTTCTCCAGTGCCCCTGCTACCACCACCCGGAAGACCACCCAGCTTTTCTCTCGTTAAATTTGACCTCTCATAACTTCCTCCTGTGGGCCAAAGAGGAGCTGTGGGGTCGGCTCCTATCTTTGGATGCATGCCTGAAGCCTAAGCCCTTCTCCCCACGGATACGACAGAAAGAACAGGAACAAAGACTGCTTGTCATCACAGGGCAGCGCAGGGTCTGGCTGGGTCAACATCCTGCTTGAGGAACCCATGAGGAATTTGTCACATAGAACCTGCAGCAGGTGACAGGACTACGCAGGTGGAAGAGTCTACCTTGGAGCGTTTGGGGGACTTTACCTCCTCTCCTGCCTTCTCACTGACCCCCCAGGACCCTTTGCGTCTCCTCCAGCACATTCCAAAGTAGGAACAGAGATTTTTAACAACCTCTGACATGAGTGGGAGACAGAATACGTTCAGGTGCAAGATTGCGTCAAAGGATGGTAAAGGAGAGGAGGAGGGAAGGGAGAGGAAGAGATGGAGGGCTTGGGGTGCTGAGGTAGGGATGGAGTTGCCCTTCAAGGGTGCCCTTACTGTGATCCATCCCTGTGAGTAATCCCAATATGTAGGCTAGTGCTAGCTGTGGTTGTGAACCAAGTGTTCGATCTCAGTGAAACAATAAAATTTATTTCTCGCTCATGCAACAGCTCATTGTTGGTGCTTCTGAGGAGCGGGACAGATGCCTGTCTTCTGGCCACAGGGTGCTTTGGTCAGTCAGGCAGCTGATAATGATCCCTCGTGGCTCAAGCGTCTGCCACAGGGTCAATTCTGCTATAGAGAAGCCTCCTGACATAGCAGTGGGGAGGGAGGGGGCTGGAGAGAAGAAATGAAGAGAAGGAGAAGACAGAGCCCTAACTAGCAGTAGAAGAAGCACAGAAATCTTTGGGGTGGAATCTAAAGGGAGTAAAAGCGAGGAAGAGAAAAAAAATAAATATTTCCTGTGGGCCTACTTGGTGTCTGGCACAATGCAGTGCTTCCAGACAAGTCTCCTTTCCAGTGTTTTAAGTATTTAAGATTGACCCTTGTTGGGGGTAGGATTCAAGGCTGATTGATCTGTGCATCTCAAAAGCCTGGCCCAGCTCAGTTCATTCAATGGAAGCAACTTTTGAGATTCTACAATGGTACAGTAACTGTATATGTTTTAGTCAGCTTTTTTTTTTTTTTTTTTTTTTTTTTTTTTTTTTTTTTTTTGCTGCTGTGATTAAAAGGATCTGACCAGCACAATCATAGAAGAGAAAAAGTTTATTTGAGGGCTCACAGTTGCAGAGATCCTAGTCCATAGAAGGTCAGTTCCATTCCTCAGGGCTCAAGGTGAGACTGAACATCATGGTGGAAGAGTGTGGCAGAGGGAAGCAACTTGCATCATCAGGAAACAGAGTCTCCACTCAACAGATAAAAAATATATACTCAGAGCCACACCCTGATTCCCACCTCCTCCGGACACACCCACCACTCCAGTTACCACTCAGTTGATTCCTATCAGGGGATTAAATCACTGATTGGATTAAGACTCTCATAACCTAATCATTTCTCCTCTGAACCTTCTTGCATTGTCTCACACGTGAGCTTTTGGGGGACACCTCACATCCAATCCATAACAATATGTAATTGGTATCTGGAGATACCAAGAGAGGTAGGGCAGGTCTCAGTCTTCCAACCATCTATCCAGTGGGGAAACCAACCCTATGACCCAATAAATCATACTTGAACACTGTAACAAGGTGGGGTGGAAGAGGTTTCTTGGGCGATGGATAAATGAATGTGTGCATCTGAATACACCCTGCCTGACGCTCGCCTTCATTATAAAACTTGTGCAGCTAATCATAGATCCAACCCTGAACAAGCGTTGATGGTATCTTATCCTGATATAGCCCTTTCCATGCACAGCACAAGAGTTACAAAGACCTCCCACTCATATCTCTCTAGAATTATGCTGTCCAAGGCTAGGGCTGTAGCTCTAATAGACTGTTCACCTAACATGTGAGAGGCCCTGAGTTTGATTCTGGCACTGCATGAAATTTAAAAAAAAAAGGTTTGGCTGGTGGCATACACCTGTAATCTTAGCAATTTGGGAGACCGAAATACTAAGTTCTAGGCCAACCTGGACAACTTAGTGAGATTCTCAAAAAATAAAATAAAATGAGCTAGGGATATAGATCACTAACAGAGCACCCCTGGGTTTCAATCCCCAATACCAAAAAACAAAACAAAACGAGACAAAAACTACACAACACAAAATTGCACTGCCCAACACAGTGGAAGAGAGATACATAAGACTATTTTTACTTATTTATTTATTTAGCTTGGAATTGAACTCAGGGGTGCTCTACTACTGAGCTACATCCCCATCCTCCCCTTTTAATTTTTTTTTACCCATCCCTTTTTATTATTATTTTTAAAATTTTGAGACAGGGTCTCACTAAGTTGCCCAGACTGACCTTGAACTTGTGATCCTCATGCCTCAGTCTCGCAGGCATCCTGCCACCTCCCCCAGCTCACACATGACTATTTGAATTCAAATTAATTGCAACTAAATGAAATTTTAAATTTAGTTTCTCAACTACACTAGCCAACAGCAGCACAGAACAGACATCCAGAGGTTTCCAGAGTCAGGAGAGGAGCTCAATAGGTACACACATGGCTACCATATTGGATGGTGCAACCAGTCGTAGACTCTTTCCATGGTGGTAGTGAATTCCCTTCCACAGTGCTGTGGAAGAACCTCTAAAACCAGCCTTGATCCCTGTCTCTGCACACTAATCACGTGGTGCCCTGCTGAGCTCCCTGGGGGTTTCAGTAATCTCCTCTCTGGGGGCAAAGAAGTAGGGAGGCAGCACTCCCCTCTCTCTGTTGCAGACACACCAAGCACAGTCGCAGTTAATGTAGCTGTTCTCCTGAGAAATGGGTGGAAGCCACAGTGGTGGTGGGGTCTGTGGCAGGATTCAGGGTCCCCAGGGACACTCACCAAAAAAGAAAGAACCCCTCTGCTTGGAGTCTTCCCCAACGCCCCCCTGCACCATAACAGGTTACTGATAGGCTCAAAAGTGGAGAGCTTGCCAGCAGCCCATCTGGGGACACAATGAGCAAGGGACATGGGACCAGACTGGCTCCTCTCTTGTCATGCCCATGGAGGTACAGTAAGGTGACCAGCGCCCTGAGGCCCCAGCCCCACTGCCTTCCTCCCACGCTCACCACCCACGCACAGGCAGATGGTTCCACACTGCTTTCCTCGAGGGCGGGGCGCCTTCCCTTCCCCAGCCCAGGACTCCTGAGTGTTACTGGGAGTTGGGGAGCCGGGGTGGGGTGGGGTGCTGGTACAGGTGCAGGAGTACCTGCCTGCTGTCCTGCCCCAGAGGGGTGGAGAGCAGAAAAATAACGAACCCTGTGGGAGCAACTTCCTCCCTCTCCTACCTGGTCTGGAAAAGCCTGAGGCTGGGGAATGGCTTTGTGCGGGTGTTGGCACACCTGGCAAGGAGACCAGAGCCAACCACTAGAGGGTAGTGAAAACCCTCCTTTGAGTTCTGAATAAAGTAGGTGAGAGATGTCTCCCAGGGCACTCCATGCACCCCATTCCCATCAGAGCAAAAAACATAATAGAAAACACTGAAGAGGAATTAACAGAAACCGTATTTTCATATTTTATATGCATTTCCAAGTAGAAGCAAATCAAAAGAAATCCCCCAGGAAATCAAATAAGAAATCCTCCTAAGCAAGATATTCGATGTCCACCTATTATTGTGGAATCTCTACTAATAAATCCTTCTGGGGAGGGAATGGTGGTTCAGGCCTGTAATCCCAGAGATTTGGGAGGCTGAGGCAGAAGAATCACAAGTTCGAGACCAGCCCAGGCAACTAGCTAGATCCTGTCTCAAAAATAATAAAAAGGGCTGGGGCTGGGGCTTAGTGGTAGAAGACCTCTAGGTTCAATCCCCAGTACTGCAGGAAAAAAAAAAAAAATCCATCTAATAATGTGTTGTCCAAAGTCCAGGCAATTTACAGTCTTGCCATGTAACACCATTTGTTCTCTAGGAGGCATTTGACAAGAGAAAGACGGGAAGGATGCTTTCTCCTGCTCCCTCAGCACTCAGCATTCTCTTTTATTTGTCACGTGTCTTAAGAACTAAATTTAGAAAAGAAATGAAAATGCACTCCCTGCCTCAGCTCAGTTCCTGACAATTAGCCATGCAGTCTGCAGGGAAAGCAGCACCCCTTTGCAGTCACGCAGAGTTCCGTTAGGACACACTGTGCCCCCTAGGAGTGGCATTGGAGTCCAGACATTAGCAAAACCTTTCACCTTTCACAGGGTGTTTATTTATCAGTAGAACTGAAAACTTCCCCAACTGCTTTTTGGTTGGACTCTGGGCTTTTACTATGTATCCCTCTTTGTGTTTGGCTTATCCTGGGTTAAAAGAGTCGCTGGGTGAGTTGCGATCCCAGCTACTCAGGGGCCTGAGGCAGGAGGATGGTAAGTTTGAGGCCAGCTTGGGCAATTTAGGGCAACTCTCTGCAACTTAGTGAGACCCTTCTCAAAATAAAAAATTTAAAATGGCTGGAGATGTAAGTCCGTGGTAAAACACCCCTGGGTTCAATTTCCAGTACTATTGGAAAAAGAAAAGAAAAAGAAAAAGGAGAGAAAGAAAAGTTCAGGGTGTTCTCATACAGAAACCCCCAATCATGGGCCAATTTAAAAGCTCTTTTCTCCTCAGCTTGGGCCTACTTTATACTCAGGGTGAACGAGCAAATGAAATTTCCTTTAGTACCTCCAGCCCACCCCACGCCTGTTCCTGGTTGGTGTGCAGAGACAAGGGGGTGGATAATGGGCAGGAGAAGCCGCCTTTGATCCCACCGTTCTTACCTGGCAGGGCAGACGCACAATCTCTTCTAGGAGAAGCTGTCTGGTGGGTGAGTGCTTCAGAGCCTCCCACACTGGGGATTCTTCTCCCACCCGGCGCTTGTCCCCTGGCCTTCTGCCAGCAATCCTGACAAAGCACGACCCAGGGACCAGACCAGCAGCATGGTCATCGCACCTCAGAAATGGAGACTCCTGGGCTCACCCACACATACTGAATGGGAATTTACAGTTCAACACGCCCCCAGAGATGTGAGGCACAGTCAGGCCTCCTGACCCCCAGCCTTGCATCAGTGTCCCTCTCTACTGGGTCACCTTTCCCCTCCAGACAACTCCCTCCAGTGTCCCTTGGTCTATACCTGACCCCTGGGGAGCAGGCTTGCCCCTGAGGGAGTCACCCTCAGGCAGAGCCTCTTTAAGAGTTTGCTAGATGGAGTCAGGTACCAGCCACTGTTCCCTGAAAGGGCAAGGGACATACTTCAGATTCTCCAAGTATTCTCTGGAAGCTTCCCTGGCTGGTTGAGATGATGTGGAAGCACTCCTTCCTGCCCAACAGGAAGGAGTGCTTCCTGCTGGCACAGTTCAGCACACCCATATCTCTCTCCAAAGAAATCCTCGCAGCCACTGCCACCTCCCAGTGAAATCCCAGCGCTCTCCTTGGAGGAGGGTTACAGGCCGAGACAGTTTCATGGTCTCTCAGAAAGTTTCATCTAGGGGCTTGTGTTAGCTATCTATTGCTAGGTACATAAATATCCCCATCTTAGTGCTTAAAACAAACATTTATTAGCACATAGCTTCTGTGTGTTATGGGTCGAATTATTCTCCCTCCCACCCACCCGAATTCATGTGTTTAAGTCCTAACCCTTGATGACTTAGAGATGAGCCTCTATTTGGACAGAGGCCTGTAAAGAGATAATTAAGGTCAAACAAGTTCATAACAGTGGGGCCCTAATCCAATATGACTGGTGTCCTAATAAGAAGAGGAAGAAATGCCAGGGAACTGTGCACATAGAGAAAAGGTCTTGCGAGGACATAGTGAGGGGGGGGGGTTCTGTCTGAAGCCAAGGACAGGGCCCAGGAGGAACCAAACATGCTGACTTTATTCTTGGACTTCCAGCCTCCAGAACTGTAAGAAAATGAACTTCCGCTCTTTAAGACCTCCCATCTGTGGTATTTTGTTGTGGCAACCTGAGAAAACTAACATACTGTGAGTTAGCCAAGCAGTTCAGCACAGCTTAGCCAGGACCTTGGGTCAGTCTCCCTCCCAAGGCTGCAGCCAGGATGTCTTCTGGGGCTGTAGTCATTCCAAGGATCCACTGGGGGAGGATCTGCTCCCCAAAGCTCACTCTGTGACTGCTGGCAGGCCCCAGGGTCTCACTGACGGATGGCCAAAGACATCAGCTCTTTGCCACATGAGCATCTCTGCAGGACAGACAGTTCATGACGTGGAAACTGGTTTCTCTCAATGTGAGAAATAGCAGAAGAGAGGGGACCCAATAGAAACACAGTCTGTTGTTGTTGTTGCTGTTGTTGTTTTGTAGAGCTGGGGCTGGAACCCAGATCCTTTGACATGCCAGGCAAGAGCTCTACCACTGAACTATCCCTCCCAGCACCAGTGGTCTTTTTATAACCTAATCTCATGGTGGCATCCATTACTTTTGCAGTTTTATATTGAGAGAAGCATTTAAGGGGAAGAAATTACACAAATGCAGATATCTCAGGAGATAAGGATCATCAGGCACTATTATAGGGGCTGCCCAGCACTGTGGTCCTGCATTCTAATGTAGATGTGCTTAGCACCTATGGCATTGTTCTTTGTTTTTATGTCTTCAGCTGAAACAGAGACGACAAGGAAAGGACCATGTAACATCCTATTACATTGGTAATAAGAAAGAAGTCAGAGAGTGTGGGTACATATATATCCTAGTGGCTTTGGTGGTGGCAAGATAAATAAATGTCTAAATGGTTCTATTTTCCAGTGAAGTTGGAAATGTGGTCACTAGCTAGAAGTGGGATTGTGAAGGGTATTGCAAAGATGGCAAGTTCTACAGCAGCCTCATGTTCCTTCCAAGTTCCCTTCCATCTTATAGAGCTGCCCAGCCAGGAACTACATTTCCTAAATTCCTCTACATCTAGATGGTACCATGTGACTATTACCTACAGACTAGGAAGTAGAAACTATTTGAGGCGTTTCCTGGCTAGGAGGGTGAAGAAGTAAGTAGGCCTTTCTCCATCTTCATGTTCTGGGAATGGAGAACTTCAAGGTTCCAGGAGAGAGAAACTGTAAGATAAAAGACACCTGGGTCCCTGAAAGTGGCCTGCCAACCACGAATACATGTTTTGCACTTGTATGTGGGCAAAAACCACTTACTTTTCAAGCCACTGAAAATTTAAGAGTTTGCTGAGAGGGGTAGCATCACCCTAACTAAGCTGGGTACAGTAAGTTTGAAGCTTACAAAGCCATATGACTTAATCAGGGAGTGGACATAGAGGGTCCACCATAGAGGTGCTGTCAGTGAAGTAGTCCATCATCTGAAGAACCTTGCTGACCTAGCAGATCACTAGACAAGGGTGACCCATTCCAGGTAATTGACAACCAGGTTGTCAGGGCTGCACAACAGCGACTGCAGACCAAAGACTTCTGATCTCTGTATGCCCCAGGACCCTTGTACAACCGTGAGGGGGAGTGTCCTGAAAAATGACTGAAATTGGACTTACCACCACACATATACCATATGGGTTTGAAATGACTGTGACTCATTCTCCATAAGTGCCAAAGACATCACACATTTTTACTTGCTTTAAATTAAATTTAGTCGCCAAGACTTCACCCTGCCAAGCTGGTGGGAGATCAATCCTGAACATCATTGGTGCTCTCTCCATCTCCGTAATGTTGCATGTCTCAAATGAAGGAAGGCCTATCCTTCAATTCAGATGAGTAGTGCTGACCTCCCACAAAGAAGCACCTGGAGTCTTTTGCCTCCTGCTATATTCTCCAGTTTGCACTGTGAATAGGGCCAGGTCACTCAACTACTTGAGGAACAACCTCAGGAACCTCTCTGTTCTTTTCGCCCGCCCAGGATCCGGTCTTGGTCCCCTGCCCTTTCCCCCACTGAAATGCAGGCAGGCTACATGTGGATAGCTTCTGCCTTCTAATCCAGCAACATAAACTTCCTTTGAGGCAAAGGGTAAGTGGTGTGAAATTCAAGGAGAACCAAACACAGACAATCCCTTCCAGGGATAATGACAGTATCAATCACATAGGAAGCATGTGAAACCGGAAGTGTAGGACCTGTCATTGAGTTGGTTCTGAGTTATTGTTACGAATGGAAAGTCTTTCCAAGTAGAGACATTTGTCCTCCACCTTCCACATTCCTTAATCTTGTCACCACACAAAAAAGAAACTGAAAGTTTTAGACAAGTCCTTGAAAAATCTTAAAATCCTTCCACTTAGTTCCTGTTCTCACCAAATAAGTGCCACCACTTGATGAATGATGTCATTACCGCGGCCTAAGCACAGACATTAGGCCTGGTTTATAAACACTTGGCAAAGCCAAGGAGCTGAGGCAGACATGAGAAAGCATCTCTATTCTCCAACTGCAGACAGCCTCCAGCTGTCAGACTCAAATCCATCACCTGTCACACCGAGGACCCGCCTCCCCTAGACTATTTCCAGCCAACCGCGGGCGCTGCAGGGCTATGGAGGCGGGCTCTTTTATGGGGGCGGGGCCGCCTCTGACTGGCGCCTGACTGAACTACCTGACAGCCATGCAGACCCAAACTGAGGCTGCAGGACTTACCTGCCTGTTCTCTCCCCTTCACTCAGG
This sequence comes from Sciurus carolinensis, assembly GCF_902686445.1. Lineage (NCBI taxonomy): Eukaryota > Metazoa > Chordata > Mammalia > Rodentia > Sciuridae > Sciurus > Sciurus carolinensis. The sequence goes on from NC_062213.1 coordinate 36,335,833, forward strand.
TCAGACCTGCATTATGGCTGAAACCACTCTCTCAGCCACTCTGGTTCCCTCGCATGTTCCTCTCCTAGTTTCTTTCACATTTCTTCTTGTCTTGCATTTGCTCCTGGGAGAATTCAGCCTTAACACCCTCTCTCCAGTAAATATTCTCACTTATCATATCATTTATTTAGATAGCAAATATTAGTTCAACTCACTTCCTGTATTTAAACTGTGAAATGCAACCTATAAGGAAAAGTGTTTTAGGTCTGTTAAGAATTCTCCCTGCCTTAAAGCGTTAACTCCCGTTTGGACTGCAGCTTAAAGTTTATTTTTGCTAAACTTGGCACCTGCTGCTATTCAGTCTGAACTTTAAAATCTCGAGTGGCTATTGAGTTCCCTCATGGCTCTTAACTCTCCCTAGAAACTCTGAACAATTTAAAAACGAAAAGTCAATGACATTTAAAAATACATAAAAGCAAAATCACGACATTCAAAATAATGTAGAAGATACAGGAAGAGAATTGCCCATAGTGCCATTGTCCTAACACAAGAACTGCCATTTTAGGGGCCTACCTCTTTCCCTCTGCTTCTTGCTTTCTTTAGAGTACCCTTTTCTCTAGAGAACTGTTTATAGATCTGCCTGTGGTAGGCATGAGCCCTGGAGGCACATCAGAATTACTTCCCTAGCTTTTAAAAATGATTAAGATCTGGCCCTTAGACCTTCTTTAAAACATGATTTTTCTTTTTTGGAGCCCAGGGGCAGAGTTGACCAGATTTCTTTACCATCACTAGTACATTCAGAGAGCCTGTTTTCTTATTTTACATAGTTTTTTCATATTTGGGTTTTTTTTTTTTTTAGATATACATTAGATTGTATTTTGACATTTTATGCATACATTATATATTATTAATGACCTTTCCATACCTCATCTCCACTGGTAGGCTTCTGCTATGAGTATCCAATGGATTTGATACATGTTCTTAAAAATGTATCTTGTCTTTATAAATAGGTAGTGTTGCTTGGGTGTGTGTGTTTTTAATGTATGTTCTGTAAATTTCATTGTTTTTTACCTCTTCTCCTTCATACTCTGTTTAAAGTTCTATTCTTATTGATGTATAAATTCTGCACAGGGTTGCTTAATCTGACTTTCCATTCTGTTAGTGATGGCTGCCCAAGGGACCTTTGACTCTTCCTAAATGCAGCAAAGCTGCAGCTAACCTGTGTTTTCTTGTGGGCCCAGGTGAGTATCCCTCCGCAGGAGTGTTTTAGTAGCCCTCAGATGATTTGGATGCATAGCCAGAGTTAAGGATCATTGCCAGCCCTCTATAAATTTTACATTTTAAGGTTTTTCTACACACTTTGGGACTGACTCTTTCCCAGCTACAATCTGAGTTTCTCAGGATTCTTCTTCTTCTTCTTCTTCTTCTTCTTCTTCTTCTTCTTCGGATACTTCTTTTAGTCTATAAAAATCTCCCTTTAGGACTCAGAATACTAACGTAGAAATGATGGCTCCTATCTTAAGTGTGATCCTATAGCTGGGAGTGATGGCACCACCCGCCCCCCCCCCCCGCCCCGTTACATCAGCTGCTCAGGAGGCTGAGGCAAAAGGATCATGAGTTCAAGGTCAGCCTGGGCAATTTAACAAGAGCATGTTTCGAAATAAAAAAGGCTGGGGATGTAGCTCAGTGGTGGGGTGTTCCTTAATACGACAAAGAAAACAATGTGAGCCTATATTTGAATTCTATTGTTGCTATAACAAAGTAGCACAAACTTAGTAGCTTCAAAATAATCACATTTTCTTCTCCTTCTGGAGGTCAGAAGTTGCACTATCAAAGTGTTAGCAGGCTTAAGGAGATCCATTTCCTTGCCATTTCCAGTCCCCAGAGGCCACCTGCATTCTGGGGTTCATGACCCCTTGCTGGCATCTCTCCAACCTCCACTTATCATTACATCCCAACCCTGGATGGGACCCTCCTGCCTCTTTTCTAAAAATTGGTCAATTACATGAACCCATCTGCATAATTCAGGATGATCTCCTCATTTTAGAATCCTTCGTTTAATAATACATACAGATTTGACTTAATACATTTCCCATGTAAAGTAACATATCCACAGGTTTCAGGACTTAGAACATGGTCATCTCTGGGGAAGTGGTCACTATTCTATCAATTGGAACATGATATTTCTTTGCAGTTCTTTTGGTCTTTGGTCTTATGGACTCTATTAATTCCAAAGTTACTTAGATCAACCCCTTCTTCCTCATCCCCTTCAGTAAGTTGTTTTGACACATCTGTCACATAGGTTCTTTGTCCCAGTCTGCAGTCTGGAACCCCTTACCTCCTAAATGTTTATTTTTATTTAAGAAAAAGTTGTGCACACTGGGTTACTATTTGTTCTGTAAGGTTGTATGGGTTCTGACAAATGTTTAGTGTCGTGTATCTACCATGACAGTAGCATACAGAATGGTTTTACCACTGAATAAAATTCCATGCTTTGCCTATTTAACCCCTTACTTCCCAGAACCCTGACCAAACCTCTGACAACCACTGATCTTTTTACTATCTTTAGTTTGGTCACTTCTAGAATGTCATGTTACTGAAATCGCATAGTATATAGCCTCTTCAGATTGGCTTCTTTTAACAGTATGCATTTAAATTTTGTCCATGTCTTTTGGAGGACAAAAGTTTCTGGAGATTGAGTAAAGTTGCTACAAACATTCTTCTTGTCCATTCTTCTTGATTGATAGCTCATTTATTTCTCTAATGGAATGCTATTTCATGCATGAATGTATTATGTTTGTTTATTAAGGGTGTTATGGTTTGGATTTGAGGTGTGCCCCCAAAGCTCACATGTGAGACAATGCAAGAAGGTTTAGAGGAGAAATGATGGGTTATGAGAGTCTTAACCCAATCACTGAATTAATTCCCTGATGGGGATTAACTGAGTGGTAACTGAAGGCAGGAATGGTGTGACTGCAGGAGGTGGGTCAATGGGAGTAAGACTTTGGGGTATATATTTTGTATCTGGTGAGTGGAGTCTCTCTATCTATCTATCTATCTATCTATCTCTCTCTATCTCTCTTCTTCCGGATCATCACATGAGCACTTCCTTCTGCCACTCTCTTCTGCCATGATGTTCTGCCTTGAGCTCCGAGGAATGGAGCCGGCTGTCTATGGACTGAGACCCCTGAAACCATGAGTCCCTAAATAAACTTTTCCTCCTCTACAGCAATGAAAAAGCTAAAACAAAGGGATATCTTGTTTGCATCTAGTTTCTGGAGATTGAGTAAAGTTGCTATAAACATTCTTCTTGTCTATTTCAAAATTGTCTTTTGCTTTTTGAGTTGTCTGTAGTAAGGATATGAATTAAAGTTGAACTATTTTTTCCCTATTCTTATTTCTCTATTGACTTTATGATTTTCACCTGACAATATTTAGATAACTGAGCATGATTTTTGTCACGTTTTTTGGCGGCCCTCTTGATTTGATTACCTTCCTCCATCCCAAGTTTAAAAACAACATTCTTCTGGGCTGGGGAGATAGCTCAGTTGGTATAGTGCTTGCCTCACATGCATGAGGCCCTGGGTTCAATCCCCAGCACCACCAAAAAAAAAAAAAAATATATATATATATATATATATATATATATATATATATATATATTCTTCTGAACATCTCTTCCATTACATATCAAAGGACTGTACATAGGTCTGAGACAGAGAGAGAGAGAGAGAGAAATGCTGAAGAATAGCAGAATAGCAGAGGGCCTGGGGGATAGTGAGCATTTTGCCTTTGACTTCTGCGTGGTCCATCACTGGGCTTCCTAGGGTCAGCAGAATGAGAGTTTTCATGGGTCTCTTCAAGCATTGTGGTTTTAGCAGCAAGAAGCTAAGTGCGCTGACTTCGCAAAAGATAGAACAAACCCTAAGAGTTTGTTTCCCCAAGTCCATCCACCCATCCCTATACCCCATTCTTTTGCAGCCCCAGCCCATCAGGCAGCCTCTGGTCCAGGGCTCCATCTTTCCCCCTGCCTGGAAGGCCAAGTACGAGAGCAGCTTCCCCCTGAGGGTGGTTGCTGTGTGTGTCCACACCCCTTGTCACTCATGTCAAGCTCCCCAATGTCTCTATAAAGTCACTGCATAAAAAGTCTTCCAAATCCCACCTGTGTGTACTGTTTCCTGCTTGAACTTTGACAGATCCTTAAAGGGGAGAAACACAACCAGGGAGCAAAAGGAAACTGGGAGGAAACCAACCCAGGAGTTTAGTGTGAAGTGCATTGTTATTCCCTACTCATCTGCTGACAGGGTAAGATGACAGAGAAGGCTGAGATCCAGCCACAGTGGCCCCCTTGGTGACCCCCACCACCCTGTTCTCCCAGTGCTCTCAGGGCTAACTCCATAGAAATCCTTGATGTGGTGGAATTATCACCAGTTTATATGTCCATCTTCCCCACTAGGTCGAAAACTCCTCAAAGCCCAAGATTTGTGTCCTGCCTCCTGCCTGGCTTCACCAGGGCTGCCCCACACAGAATAGTTCCTCATGTGAATTCAGATGAAGAAGTGAAGGCTTCTCCCACTATTGAACTCTGTGGGGCCACCCTTCTAGAACTTACCCTACCTTCTGGGAGGTAGAGCCCCCTCAGAAGCCCATGGTCATGTCCTAAAGGCTGACAAACCTCTGATACGGGAAGGCAGCTGAGGTGCTCACTGAAGACAACTTCCTCTTCCAGGACAGCTGCCTAACCTATCATGAGGTTGTTCTCACATTGTGACCCCAGGCTTCCCTGCCACGTTGGCACGGTTCTCCACCAGCTCCCAGCTGGTCCCCAGCACCCCTTCTGTCCCTGTTCCCTTTTTTTTTTTTTTTCTGTTGTTCTCAGTGTTACCTGAGGATCTACACTAGCTCCTTTTCACTTCCATCAAGAGACTCAATGACCACGCAGGTGGCACGTGGGGACCACATCTTCCCATCCCAGACCAGTATGCAGTCATTGAAAATCTGGGCTCTTTCAGATGATCTGGGATATGTACTCTTTTTATTTATAGAATCAATACTAAGTTTTGATCCATTTCAATTAATATGGGTTTTTAAACATTTTTTTTTATTGTAAACAAATGGGATACATGTTGTTTTCTCTGTTTGTACATGGCGTAAAGGCATACCATTTGTGTAATCATAAATTTACATAGGGTAATGCTGTTTGATTCATTCTGTTATTTTTTCCCTTCCCCCAACCCCTCCCACCCTTCTTTTCCCTCTATACAGTCCTTCCTTCCTCCATTCTTGCCCCCCTAACCCTAACTCTAACCCTAACACTAACCCCTCCCACACCCATTATGTGTCATCATCCACTTATTAGCGATATCATTCGTCCTTTGTTTTTTTGAGATTGGCTTATCTCACTTAGCATGATATTCTCCAGTTTCATCCATTTGCCTGCAAATGCCATAATTTTATCATTCTTTATGGCTGAGTAATATTACATTGTATATATATACCACAGTTTCTTTATCCATTCATCAATTGAAGGACATCTAGGTTGGTTCCACAATCTGGCTATTGTGAACTGAGCAGCTATGAACATTGATGTGGCTGTATCTCTGTAATATGCTGATTTTAAGTCCTTTGGGTATAGGCCAAGGAGTGGGATAGCTGGGTCAAATGGTGTTTCCATTCCAAGTTTTCTAAGGAATCTCCACACTGCTTTCCAGAGTGGCTGCACTAATTTGCAGCCCCACCAGCAATGTAAGAGTGTACCTTTCTCCCCACATCCTCGCCAACACCTGTTGTTGCTTGTATTCTTGATAATTGCCATTCTAATTGGGGTGAGATGGAATCTTAGGGTGGTTTTGATTTGCATTTCTCTTATTACTAGAGATGTTGAACATTTTTCCATATGTTTGTTGATTGCTTGTATATCTTCTTCTGTGAAGTGTCTATTCATTTCCTTAGCCCATTTGTCAGTTGGATTATTTACATTCTTGGTGTAGAGTTTTTTGAGTTCTTTATAGATTCTGGAGATTAGTGCTCTATCTGAAGTATGATTGGCAAAGATTTTCTCCCACTCTGTAGGCTCTTTCTTCGCATTGCTGATAGTTTCCTTTGCTGAGAGAAAGCTTTTTAGTTTGAATCTATCCCAGTTATTGATTCTTGCTTTTATTTCTTGTGCTATGGGAGTCCTGTTGAGGAAGTCTAGTCCTAAGCCGACATGTTGAAGCTCTGGACCTACTTTTTCTTCTATAAGATGCAAGTTCTCTGGTCTGATTCCGAGGTCCTTAATCCATTTTGAGTTTAGTTTCGTGCATGGTGAGAGATATGGATTTAGTTTCATTCTGTTGCATATGAATTTCCAATTCTCCCAGCACCATTTGTTGAAGAGGCTATCTTTTCTCCATTGCATATTTTTGGCCCCTTTGTCTAGTATGAGAAAATTGTATTTATTTGGGTTTGTGTCTGTGTCCTCTATTCTGCACCATTGATCCACCTTTCTATTTTGGTACCAATACCATGCCGTTTTTGTTACTATTGCTTTGTAGTAGAGTTGAAGATCTGGTATTGCGATACCCCCTGCTTCACTCTTTCTACTGAGGATTGCTTTAGCTATTCTGGGTTTTTTATTCTTCCAGATGAATTTCATAATTTCTTGCTCTATTTCTGTAAGGTACATCATTGGGATTTTAATTGGAATTGCATTGAATCTGTATAGCACTTTTGGTAGTATGGCCATTTTGACAATATTAATTCTTCCTATACAAGAACATGGGAGATCTTTCCATCTTCTGAGGTTTTCTTTAATTTCTTTCTTTAGTGTTCTGTAGTTCTCACTGTAGAGGTCTTTCACCTCTTTTGTGAGATTGATTCCCAAGTATTTAATTTTTTTCGATGCTATTGTGAATGGGGTAGTTTTCCTAATTTCTCTTTCTGAAGATTCATTACTTATGTATAAAAGGCCTTAGATTTATGTGCATTGATCTTATATCCTGCTACTTTACTGAATTCACTTATGAGATCTAAAAGTTTTCTGGTGGAATTTCCTGGTTCCTCTAAATATATAATCATATCCTCAGCAAATAGGGATAGTTTGAGTTCTTCTTTTCCTATTCGTATCCCTTTAATTTCTTTGGTCTGTCTAATTGCTCTGGCTAGAGTTTCAAGGACGATATTGAAAAGAAGTGGTGAAAGAGGGCATCCCTGCCTTGTTCCAGTTTTAAGGGGGAATGCTTTCAGTTTTTCACCATTTAGAATGATATTAGCCATGGGCTTAGCATAGATGGCCTTTACAATGTTAAGGAATGTTCCCACTATCCCTATTTTTTCTAGTGTTTTGAGCATGAAGGAGTGCTGTATTTTATCAAATGCTTTTTCTGCATCTATCAAAATTATCATGTGATTCTTGACTTTAAGTCTATTGATATGGTGAATTACATTTATTGATTTCCTGATGTTGAACCAACCTTGCATCCCTGGGATGAAACCCCCTTGATCATGGTGCACTATCTTTTTAATACGTTTTTGTATGCGATTTGCTAAAATTTTGTTGAGAATTTTTGCGTCGATGTTCATTAAGGATATTGGTCTGAAATTTTCTTTCCTCGATGTGTCTCTGTCTGGTTTAGGTATCAGGGTGATATTGGCTTCATAGAATGAGTTTGGGAGGGTTCCCTCCTCTTCTATTTTATGGAATACTTTGAGAAGTATTGGAATGAGCTCTTCTTTAAAGGTTTTGTAGAACTCGGCTGAAAACCCATCTGGTCCTGGACTTTTCTTTGTTGGTAGGCTTTTGATGACTTCTTCTATTTCATTACTTGACATTGGTCTATTTAAATTGTGTATGTCCTCCTCGTTCAGTTTAGGCAATTCATATGTCTCTAGAAACCTGTTGATGTCTTCAAAATTTTCTATTTTGTTGGAGTATAGATTTTCAAAATAGCTTCTAATTATGTTTTGTATTTCAGTCGTGTCTGTTGTGATATTTCCTTGTTCATTCCGAATTTTAGTGATTTGGGTTTTCTCTCGTCTTCTCTTTGTTAGTGTGGCTAAAGGTTTATCAATTTTGTTTATTTTTTCGAAGAACCAACTATTTATTTTGTCAATTTTTTGTATTGTTTCTTTCGTTTCAATTTCGTTGATTTCAGCTCTGAGTTTAACTATTTCCTGTCTTCTACTACTTTTGGTGTTGGTCTGTTCTTCTTTTTCTAGGGCTTTGAACTGTAGTGTTAGGTCATTTACTTGTTGAGTTTTACTTCTTTTATTAAATGCGCTCCATGAAATAAATCTTCCTCTAAGTACTGCTTTCATAGTGTCCCAGAGATTTTGATATGGTGTTTCTTTGTTCTCATTGACCTCTAAGAATTTTTTAATTTCCTTCCTAATATCTTCTGTTATCCATTCATCATATAATAGCATATTGTTTAATCTCCAGGTGTTGGAGTAGTTTCTGTTTTTTACTCTTTCATTTATTTCTAACTTCAATCCATTATGATCTGATAGAATACAAGGTAGTGTCTCTATCTTCTTGTATTTGCTAACATTAGTTTAGTGGCATAATATATGGTCTATTTTAGAGAAGGATCCATGTGCTGCTGAGAAGAAAGTGTATTTGCTCTTGGTTGAATGGTATATTCTATAAATGTCTGTTAAGTCTAAATTATTGATTGTGTTATTGAGATCTATGGTTTCTTTGTTCAATTTTTGTTTGGAAGATCTGTCCCGTGGTGAGAGAAGCGTGTTAAAATCACCTAGTATTATTGTGTTATGGTCTATTTGGTTTCTAAAATTGAGAAGGATTTGTTTAACATACATGGATGAGCCACTGTTTGGGGCATAGATGTTTATGATTGTTATATCTTGCTGATTTATGCTTCCCTTAAGCAGTATGAAATGTCCTTCTTTATCCCTTCTGACTAACTTTGGCTTGAAGTCCACATTATCTGAAATGAGGATGGATACCCCAGCTTTTTTGCTGAGTCCATGTGCATGGTATGTTTTTCCCCATCCTTTCACCTTTAGTCTATGGGTATCTCTTTCTATGAGGTGAGTCTCTTGCAGGCAACATATTGTTGGATCTTTCTTTTTAATCCAATCTGCCAGTCTATGTCTTTTGATTGATGAATTCAGGCCATTAACATTCAGGGTTATTATTGAGATATGATTTGTATTCCCGGTCATTTGGTTCATTTTTAAAATTTTATTTATTTATTTATTATTTTGACACAACTTGGTTCCTCCTTTATTTGACAGTTCCTTTAGGATAATTCCTCCCTTTGCTGATTTGCTTCTTTGTTTTTTATCTCTTCCTCATGGAATATTTTGCTGAGAATGTTCTGTAATGCTGGCTTTCTTTTTGTAAATTCTTTTAGCTTTTGTTTATCATGGAATGATTTTATTTCATCATCAAATTTGAAGGTAAGTTTTGCTGGGTATAAGATTCTTGGTTGGCATCCATTTTCTTTCAGAGCTTGAAAAATGTTGTTCCAGGCCCTTCTAGCTTTTAGGGTCTGGATTGAAAAATCTGCTGATATCCGTTTTGGTTTCCCCCTAAATGTAATTTGGTTCTTTTCTCTCACAGCCTTTAAAATTCTGTCTTTATTTTGTATGTTCAGTTATTTTCATTATAATGTGCCTTGGTGTGGGTCTGTTGTATTTTGTGTATTTGGAGTCCTATAAGCCTCTTGAACTTGATTTTCCATTTCATTCTTCAGATTTGGGAAATTTTGATATTATTTCATTGAATAGATTGTTCATTCCTTTGGTTTGTTTCTCTAAGCCTTCTTCAATCCCAATAATTCTCAAATTTGGCCTTTTCATGATATCCCATAGTTCTTGGAGATTCTGTTCATGATTTCTTACCATCTTCTCTGTTCAACTTTGTTTTCAAGGTTAAATATTTTGTCTTCAATATCTGAGGTTCTGTCTTCCAGGTGTTCTATCCTATTGGTTGTGCTTTCTATGGAGTTCTTAATTTGGTTTATTGTTTCCTTCATTTCAAGGATTTCTGTTTGGTTTTTTTTCAATATCTCTAACTCTTTATTGAAATGATCTTTTGCTTCCTATATTTCCTCTTTTAACTGTCGATTGGTGCTATCATTCAATGCCTGCATTTGCTCTTTCATCTCATCATTCAATGCCTGCATTTGCTCTTTCATCTCATCATTCAATGCCTGCATTTGCTCTTTCATCTCATCGTTTGCTTCCCTAATCATTTTAATTATGTACATTCTGAACTCCCTTTCTATCATTTCTTCTGCCATGCTGTCGTTGGATTTTATTGATGTAACATCTAAATTTGTTTGGGTCATTTTCTTCCCTTGTTTTCTCATATTGTTCAGGAATCAGTGGGTCATTAAGATATTGCAGATTTCCTCTATTGACTTATAATGTCCCTGAAGATGCTAATATATCCCCTCTTATCCTTCAGTAGCCTGCAGTCTTGGAGGAAGTTGATAATGCGGTGCTCCACAAGGAAGCTGCCTCTCTAGGGTTAGTGACCCTCAGGTAGGGTATATTCCCTTATAGTGGGCAGAGGTGCCTCCATTTGTTGACCAATGGTCATCCAAAGGGGAACTAGGCTGCGGGCTGAGGCATGGCCTGTTTGTTCCTGTGTCTCTGGTTTTACCGACCTTGTGGGAAAACCTCACCCAGCGGGGAAGACTCACCCGGTGGGGAGGTCTCGCTGGTCAGTTCCCCTCCTAGAGGTTCCCCTCAGTCCACAACTACCACCTGGGCAGGGCAGCCTTCCCAGGCAACGTTCCCAGGGGCCCGGACCTACCTCCTGGGCCTGGGAGCCTCACCCTTCGCAGACGAGTCTCCTTAGGCTGCCTCTCCCAGAGAATCTGCCCGTAGTCCTGGAACCTTCGCTCCGCCCCTAGGCATGTCTCTGTGTGGCTCTTCCACCAAGAAGCCGGTCCTGGGACCCTGCTCTGCACCTAATCGCCTGGCTATGGGGCCCCTCCTCTGAGCCGCCACCTGGAACCCCGTACAATAGCTCCGAGACCCAGAGACCCGCCACATGCCTCCTCCTCTGGACAGCGGCCCGGTCTCCGACGCAGTCACTAGGAGTCCAAGCAACTCACTTCGCGTCTCCTCCTCCCGCCAACCGCCCGTAGCCCTAGGCAGTCACTCCGAGTCCAAGTGACCCGCCCTGTTCCTCCTCCTCCTTGGGGTAGCCCCCTGGGTGTTCAGGAGCAGTTGTTCGGAGACCAAGCGACCCACCGCGCTCCTCCTCCAGGCAGGCCACCGGTGTTCAGGAGCAGTCGCTTTGAGTCCAAACAACTCACCACTCACCTCCTCCTCAGGCAGCCGCCTGTGGCTCTGATGCAGTCACTCCTAGACCAAGCGACCCTCCGCGCTTCTCCTCTTCCTCCGGGCAACCCCCTGGTGTTCAGAAACGATCGCTCTGAGTCCAAACAGCTCACCACGCAGCTCCTCCTCAGGCAGCCGCCCGGAGCCCTAGTGGTTGCTCCGAGTCCAAGCGCTGTGCTGAGCCGCCTCCTCTATGATGATCCCAGTTGTCCATGTTTACCGCTCCAGCGGGAGGAGGGGCATCTCGCCGAGCAACTCTACTTCACAAAGTTCCCTGCGTTCTGGGGCTACCGCCCCATCCGGGACGCCTCCCCAATGGGAGAGACTCACCTGGGGGCTTTGAGTTGGTCCCAAGTCTCTCACTATCTCCTCTTTTGAATCCTGCATCCTGGAGCAACGTGAAATGCAGCCGCCCTCTAGTCCGCCATCTTGAAACTCTAAACATTTTTTAAAAATATTTTTAGATGTAGGTGGACACAATACCTTTATTTTTATGTGGTGCTGAGGATTGAACCCAGTGCCTCACACGTGCTAAGCAAGCTCTCTACCCCTGAACTACAACCCCAGGTTTTAATAACTACAAAAATAATTGGGAAAAATGGTGAATAAAGCTTGTTTGTGTCTGGTTACCATTGTTTCCAAAGACATGGTGACCATATTCCTTCTACAGTAGTATTAATTCCAAATGGTTATCAGTGGAGACATTTTTAATGCTGATTATTGTGGTTTTTTTAAATATTGTATTTTCAGTAAGCAGTTTTTTGTTGCCTGTTTTGTTTTGTACCAAGGATTGAACCCAGGGGTGCTTAACCACTGAGTCATATTCCAGCTCTATTTTATTTTTTATTTTGAGACAGGGTCTCACTAAGTTGCTTAGGGCCTCAGTAAGTTGCTGAGGCTGGTTTTGAACTTGTGATCCTCCTGCTTCAGTCTCCCAAGCTGCCAGGATTATAGGCATACACCACCATGTCCAGCTAAATGTAGTTCTTTTTTTTTTTTTAATTTTTTTTTTTAATTTTTTTTTGGGGGGGTGCTGGGGATCAAACCCAGGGCCTTGTGCTTGCAAGGCAAGCACTCTACCGACTGAGCTATCTCCCCAGCCCTAAATGTAGTTCTTTGTGAGTATAATAAGGTTTGTTTTTTACACCACTGTAAGACTTTTCATATAAAATCACAAAACAGATGCAGTGTCAGCTAAGCTCAGCCCTAGCACCATCCTAGCCCAAATGGCGAATAGAGAAACCTCCAGAAGTTTCCAACCATTCAGGTCTTTCTAAAAGGAGCAGAGACAAAGCATCCCTACCAAAGGGAAAAAGAAGTTCACAAACCAGATAAACTCTTTGTATCCCAGTTTTCTTAGTTCGGTATATGAAAATGCAGTTATCACCAAAGTTTGAGTTGAAGAGGAAGAGTCTCTTGCCCTAGAACCTTCCAGACTGGAAATCCTGGACATTCTGATGCTTAATGTTTCCCATCCCACCAAAAGAAGAATTTACTCCAACCATTCAGGGTCATGCCATGCACTTGATGGTACTCTCTGCTGGAAGAGGTTCTAAGTGAAGGGCCAGTGCCTTAGGAACAGAGATTGCTAGATTTAAACCCCCTTCCTGGCATCTCAGTGTGATGGCTGACAGATCTGGCTCCATGAGAATGTTATAGCCAGACTATAAGGGAGATGACTAGACAAACTCCATTTTGCTCTGAGACTCCATGTTATGTAGGAAATAAGTTTCTCCCATGGGAACACCCCACCTCTGTCCCCATCATCAGTTACTTAATGTGACATGTTTAATAATACAAAATGACAATGCTCATGTAATGAAAAATTGCTCTCTTTTGATCTCTATTGCTCCTAACCAATGTACCATGTAATGGTAATTGTGTGGATGTTAGTAACCATTCTTCAGTTTGTACCTAGGTAAGGGTCATTTTGACCCACTTCCCCCTCTGCTGATGATCTCATGATGTTAGTTTGTAATTTCGAATCATAGCAACAGACACTTATGATTGATGTGATTTTTGGTGTAAGAACCCCTACAACCCTGTGGTCAGGGCTTTTCTCCCAATACCCATTTTTGGGGCATTGTGTGAGACAGTCAGCCGGCCGGCTTAATAAAGACTCTCAAATTTGGACTTCTGAGTGGTGATTGGTCTGTACTTAAGTTGCACCCCATAATACCAGCTCCAGGACTCTCTGTTACCGAGACATCCTCTGAAGTACCATGAGTCCAAGGCCCAGTTTATGAACCTTCACAGTGTGGTAGGCCATCCACTAGGCTTGCTGACCTCTGTGTGTCTAGTATGTAACCAGGGCTTGATGTAGGTCAGGGAGGTGGGTACTTTTGTCTGTCAGATTTTATACATTCATCAGGATCCAGATGCCTAAACAATGGATGCATTCTGGCTTTGTGTTATATCTTCAGGGGTAAAGAGCTAATACTTACTGTACTTCTCCGAACTGGAAAGAAGTGTTTCCAGGTTAGTGTCAAGAGTAGCTACTCCCTGAGGGTTACTTCTGAGTCAGTCTTCCTCTCATGGTCACAAGTAAAGTGACTCATCCAGGCATCTGTTGAGAACTGTGCTATGATAAAGGTTAAATCCCTATAGACTCCACTGGAATTCACCAGTCACCCAGCAATATGCTTCCCACTCACTTTTCTTTCTTTCTTTCTTTCTTTCTTTCTTTTTTTTTTTTTTTGGTACTGGGGATTGAACCCAGAGGCATTTTACCACTATTAGGCTACATCCCAAGGCCCCCTGCTTTTATTTATTTATTTATTTATTTATTTTTAAGACAAGTTCTCATTAAGTCGCTGAGGGTCTCACTAAGTTGCTGAGGCTGACCTCAAACTTGTGATCCTCCTGCTTCGGCCTCCCCAGCAGCTGGTTCCATTTACTTTTTCTTTTTTCTTTTTTCTTTTTTTTGGTAAGTTTTTTTTTTTCTTTATTTGTTCTTTTTTGTTATACATGACAGTAGAATATATTTTGGCATATCTTATATACATGGAATATAACTTCCCATTTTTGGGGTTGTACATGATGTAGAGTTACACTTTTCATGTATTCCTATAAGAACATAGGAAAGTTATGTCCAATTCATTCTACTGTCTTCCCTAATCCCACCCCTTCCCTCATTTACTTTTCTTACAAATTCCCAGTCTCTGGTTACAGTATTAATTTTACCTTAACTCTCAGCATAATGTCCTGAACCAGAGGGCTAAATCAGTGTCCCAACCTAGTCCAGTCCATGACAATCATGTGTGGGAAAGAGGGAAATAGAACAGGGGATTTCTTTGTAGAGAAGAGAAGTTGAAATTTTGTTTTTGTTTCTTCAAGGTTTCTGGGGATGGAACCTAGGGTCTCACACGTTCTAAGCATGTGCTTTACCACTGAGCTCCATACACATCCAGCCCCAGAAGTTGAGATAATTTAAAAACTGTTACTTAGTCCACTAGTTCTGGGGATATGAACAGTTCACTGAATAAAACTATTTTATAAGAACTAAAGAACAGTTACTGAGAATTTTTAATTTAATTTTATAAAATACCCTCTATATGAGTTTTGAAGATAATCAAACACTATATGGTAGCCATTGGGTATAGATTCCCCTCAGTCCTATGCTTGAGAAATTTTTTATTCATGATACAATTAAATAGCTCTTCAGTTCTAGAATATATTCCATGTGAACACTAAGACATTTAATTATCTTCTCTTCAACCTTAATTCAATACTATTTACCAAGCACATTAATTAAAAGCTGGCATATCTACCTAATCTAGGTATTCATCCATTATACACATGTGGACCGTGACATAGAGTCTCATCTTTCAGTTCCCTGCTGGGCCAACTCCTTGTCCCTGACCATTCAAGAGTCACCGCCACCCATTGCCCACTATGTAGATGAAGTAAAGCATTTACAGTTGGACTCTGATCTAAAAACCTGCATTCAAAACCATGGCAGGGCTGTCCAAGTCCAGGGGTGCATCGACAATTTTGGAAGCAGCAAGTGTTTCTTCTCCCTCAGATCTACTTCCTTCCAGTTCTCAGTTCATGGGACAAGCCCTGCTTTTCCCCAAAGCCTCAGACAAGGCCCCCACCCACGCCCTGCCTCCTCGTCTGGCTGCCGTCACCTCCCACACGCACTTTGCTGATGTTAGAGGGCACTCCACAGGCACACCAGACAATGTAGCTCTGGGTACACGCTGTCAAGTGCTTTGACAATTATGCCAGAGATGCTGGTCTTGCCTTCCCCTACAGAAGTTCCTGGAAAGGTACTTATTAACAATAGTGCCTGGCACTGCGCCCTACCCAGAGCTGGTACTCAGTCAATAACCACCTGTCTTTATATCAAGTCTTTCCCTGTGAGGGTGGCCAGCAGATGAAGGAAGACCATTCTCCACAGGCCGGACTCTGGCTTCCCTGGGGCATCTTGCCAGGCAGTGATGTCATCAGTACACACCATGGAAATGCCTATGGTCAGTCTGGAAGGCCCCTCTGCCCTCTCTTAGCCCTTTTGAATTCAGTTTCTTTGTAACTCCCATTTTACACTCTCCATCCCTTGCATTTAATTTAAAGCATTCATGAAAAGGTATTTTTTCTCCTTCCCTGTTGCAGAACACAGTACCTGGCATTTCAAACAAGGAAGTCAGGCTGGCAGGATGATGGATAAATGGATGAATGCTTGGACTAATGGGAGGGTGAGTAGGTGGGTGAGCGAATAGAAAAATGAACTGTTTGTTCCTGGGAGTGCCCTGGAATGGCCCCTTCCAGAGGACAGAGGTCCCCATGTGTTCAAGGAATTAAGACCCCAGTGAGATTCCATTGACTTTAGATGGTGAAATTTGTTAAAAACATTTGTAACTTAAAAACTGGTTGTAGTGGTACACAACTGGAATCCCAGTGAAGCTGAGGCAGAAGGATCACAAGATCAAAACCAGCCTCTACAATTAAGAGAGCCTCTCTCAAAATTTTTAAAAGAATTAAGGTCTGGGAATATTGGTCAGTAGTAGAGAACCTCTGGGTTCAATCCCTAGTACCACTAAAAAGAAAAAAATAGTATGACTTTAACTGGGTATGGTGGCACACATCTGTAATCCCAGCTACTTGGAGGACTGAGGCAGGAAGATCCTAGGTTCAAGGCCAGCCTGGGAAATTTAGCAAAACTCTGCCTCAAAATAAAATTTATAAACAGGCTGGGGATGTAGCTCAGTGGCAGAGTGCTTGCCTAGTATGTGCAAGATCCTGGGTTCCATCTCCAGTACTGAAAAAAGAATTATAATTTAGAAACTAGAATATTTATGAACATATAATCAAAACATGGCCAGATGTGAGGACTTTTCTACAATTTAGCACATTTTCATTTATACCTAGTTGCTAGGTCATTCATTTTGGGAATGTCCAATGTTTTTTATTCACCACATGTAATAGAGGGCTATTAGTTCCCTCAATTGAAAGCAAACTATGTCTTCTATTAACATCGATATTTTTCAGTCTTGAACTTGAAGGAAGCTTTAAAAGAAAAGACTTTAAGATCTCACCCGGAGCTTCCTGATCTTAGCTATATGCTTGAATTACCTGGGGAAGCTTTTAAAAATCTCAATGCCCAGGTTGCCTCTCAAATCTATTACATTGGACTCTCTGGAGAGAAGACACAGGCATCTGTATTTTTTCTTCTTTTGAAGAAAGTTTTGGGCCGGGTGCAGTGGCACTTGCCTATAATCCCAGCTACTCAGGAGGTTGAGGCAGGAGGATTGCAAGTTCAGCCTGGAAAACTTAGTGAGAACTTGTCTCAAAATACCAAAAAAAATAATAATAATAATAAGAATAATAATAATAAAAAGATGATAAAGGAAAAAGGATTGGCAATGTAACTCAGTGGTAGAGTGCTTGCCTAGTGTGCTTGAGACTACGGGTTCAATCCCCAGTACCAAAAATCTTTTGGTTTGGCTTTTTTTCCCTCCGGAGTACTGGGATCAAACCCAGGGCCTTGCAAATGCTAGGCAACTCATCACTGAGCTATAGACCCAGCTCCAGCATGCATATTTTTAAAGCTTCCCAAGGAATTCCCATGTGCAGTGAAGGCAGAGAATCACCACTTCAACCCTTATGCAGCTAAGGCTAATGAAAAGACTTACTATGCAAACTAGAGGGTTTTATGTTCCCTCTAAGAATCAGAGTTTCTGTTTTGTTTTGTTTTGTTTTGTTTTGTATGGGGATTGAATCCAGGGATGCTCTAACACTGAGCTACATCCCTGGCCATTTATTTATTTATTTATTTATTTATTTATTTATTATTTATTTATTTAGAGACAGGATCAAGGCTGGCCTTGAATTTGCAATCCTCCTGCCTCAGCATCTCAAGTTACCAAGCTCAGAGTCAGGTTTGAAACCATCCCTTCCCCTCATCTTGTTTTTCCTTTACTCCTATTTCTGTCCTCACAAATCAAGACGAGCTCAGTGGTTCTGGTCCATGAAGATCCAAATTCAGGAGAACTATGCTATCACCTTGTGAAAGTTGTACTGTTCCACTCCTGAACTTTGAGCTGAACTTCCATGCCTAAAACCAGTTTCAGGAATTAAGGGGAAGAGACAGCTGCCATAGAGTCAGGTGTGGTGGTGCCTGCAACGCCAGCAACTCGGGAGGCTGAGGCAGGAGGATGGCAAATTCAAGGCCTGCCTGATTGGTTGAGTGAGACCCTATCTCAATTTAAAAAAAAAGGGGGGGGGGGTTGTGATGTAGTTTTGTGGCAGAGCACATCTGGGTTCAATCCCCAGGTACCACTAAAAGGAAAAATAAAAAGTGATTGTCACACAGTGCTGGGTACTCTATGTCGGCTGTGGCAGTGTGGTTTTGGGGCCGGGCCGTTTCATTCAATCAGTTGGAAAGACTGTCTAAGGACGCTTCCTGGAACTTGGAGGTGGTGGGGTATGGAGGACAACCCAGGAGAGCGGATCTCAGCATCCCATCCATTCATTCTTCCAACGCCCACTAACTCTGCAGAGCTCCCATAGTAGGCGGAACAAAAAGACTTGCACACGACAGCAGTGGATTGCAGTTATGTATTTAGTTTCCTATGTACTTGAACAACAAGGGCCGTGGGAAGGGGAAGAGAAATGCTGGAAGAGCTGCCTGGCTGGAGTACCTGACTTCGGCTAAGACATGGGTTCCTAAGCACAATTTACAAAATCATTTTCCTACAGGAGAATCGGCTTCCACAGGGGTAGCAGGGATTGCAGGGGTCGCAGGGGTTGCAAGGGCCGCAGGGACCGCAGGGACTGCAGGGGCCGCAGGGACCGCAGGGACTGCAGGGGTTGCAGGGGGAAGCGCAAGGGTAGCAGGGAGACTCGATCTTGACACAACTGCCGAGCCCGTAGGAGTACGTTACGTCCTTCTCGTCTACGCATGGCGGCAGGCTGAACTCTTTGCAGATGTTCATATAGCTGTACTTTTTGGATCCGAGGCAGTCGTACCTGTTCTCCCGTTCGGCCGACACACACACCTTTCCGTCCTTCACTCGCACTTTGACTTGATCAGGTTCAAAGCCACACACGTTCACTGACCCCAAGATGTTACTGCTACAGCAAGAGGAGGCCAGGATTCTATTTGTTGTTCTTCTGAGCCTGGAATTGAGAAAAAGGACCTGGTGAGAGGAAGAAGCTCAGACCTCAGATCTCAGACCCGGCCTGAGAAACCATATTTGAATCTCTCTCTCCTCTCTCTCTCTTTCTCTCTCTCTCTCTCTCTCTCTCTCTCTCTCTTTAATAGCAAAAGCTAATGCTAGTCATCATGAAAAATCAAATTTACAGACATGTATAAGGTAAAAAGTGAGAGTCCCTCTTGGTGACTCACATTGCCCTATAGGTCAGCCTCTGTTGAGGACAGATAGGTGCTTACCCATTCAAACCTTTCTCTTACGTTTCAATCTAGCTCCTTCTATTAGTTATGGAATCTTGGGTGGGTTCCTTAACCTCTCTGTGCTTCAGTTTCCTCATCAGTAGAGATAATAATAATACCTGCATCACAGCACCGTTGGAAGATTTGATGAGACAGCATTTTACTTAACACTATGCTTGGCATGTTGCAAATCTTGCTTTAATATTACCATTATCATTATTGTTACTGCAATTAAATATAGACGGTATTTTTCTTAATGGGATGCCACTGAAAAGATACCATTTAAACACTACATGCTTAAGATGTCTGTCAAAAGCTAGGTGTGCACAGATATGCACCTGTAGTCCCAGCTACGTGAAAAGACAGATGGTTTGCTTGAGCCCAAGAATTTGAGACCCACCACCTGGGAAACACAGTAAGATCCTGTCTAAAAAAAAAAAAAAAGTATGACTGTCAACTCTGCCACTGGACAATCACACAGACCCTTCACTTGAAAAGCTCCATTAGCAAATGAAAGGCCAGGAGAGATCTGGCCTGGTTCTGCCCACTGGGCCTGGCTCCTCTTGCTGCTATGAGGTGGCTCCAGATTCAAGTGGAGTAGTACCAGTAGGAATCCAGAACTTTTGTCAGGGATGTGTCCATCAGAAATGGAACCACCCACCAGTTGCTGGTTGGGAACCAGGTTGCAATAGCTCATTGTGTGCTTCTTTTCCCAGCTCCTTATTTAGTGACTCCACATTGATATTTCAAAATCAATCATGGTGGGAATATTTATACCACGGGAAGTAGAAAATGCTACAAATCAGAGCTGGTTGTCAAATGCCATTGTCATGGTTCCTAGAGAAGCTGACAGTTGCTACTCATGTTCTACCATGTAAGTCCTTAACAATAAGATATTAATAGCAGCTCACACTGATTGATAAGTTAGGATACATTGAGAGCTAGTAAAGTCAAGTGCCCAATAACACAGACTCATAGCATATCAATATTTAAATTTCAGCTCTGCCATGTGGACAAATTTCTTAACTTCTTTGTGTCTCAGTTTCCTCATCTGTAAAACTGGGACAATAAGTAGTCTCCTACCTCATTATGTTGTTGTGAGCCTTCAATTAGTTAATGCATGAAAAATATTTGCAAAGGTGATTGGCACATAGTTAAGATGCTAGGCTTTTGTCTGTTTTTGTGGTTGTTGCTATTTGCTTACGATATGTCATGGAAAGTGCTAGCATGTTAAAAGAATTATTCCATTTAATCTTCACAATAACTGTGATGCACAGGTGATCATCCCTGTATCACATTTTTATGCTGAATTTTGTTTAAACATTTACTTCTTTTGTTACATTAGTTACTCAGGTCCAGAAAATATAGAAAAAAAGATGAAATATTTTAAAAATACTCATAATCCTATACAACACTTAACTTTTTTGGTGTTATACTTTCTTGTGTGTGTGTGTGTGTGTGTGTATGTGTTTACATGCAGGATTTTGTATGTGTTCTTAAATTCATGCTATGCATACTGAATTTAATCTCCACTTTTCACTTGACAAGCCTTCACAGGATTGGTTTAATAGTGTGATCCGCTTGTACTGAAAATTATAAACCAAGATCCTTTTTGTGTGTGTGTATGGTGCTGGAGATACAAACCCAAGGCCTTGTGCATGAGAGACAAGCACTCCAACAACTGAACTAAATCCCCAGTCCTAAACCGAGATTCTTAATGGCTAATAACAAGATGAAAAAGTAGAACTTGGTCCTAGAAGACAAGACACTGAGGCAAACAAAAACAACTTGAGTACTATACCCAGAGGACTGTCAGTCACTCAGCTCCATTTCCACCCCTAATCCCAGGAAACTGAGGGTGGCAGGGGTACAGTAATCTTTTATGTACTGGGATACCCTAGGCCATACTAAGATGAAAGGAAGAGAACAAGACTCTGAAATTGCTCTTTGAGAGCCAAGTCAGAGATCAGGCTCATTATCTCTTTGGATGGGCAGAGAATAGCTCACAAAAATGCAGGAAACAGTGCAAACTCTAGACACATTGCCCTGTCTGGATAGATCATACCTTGAAGTTGGGTATGCCTATAATACCAGTGACTCAGGAGGCTGAGATGGGAGGATTGTAACTTCAAGGCCGGCCTCAGCCACCTATCAAGACTTTCAGCAACTTAGTGAGACCCTATTTCAAAATAAAAATAAAAAGGGCTGGGGGCATGGCTCAGTGGTAAAGTGTCCCTGGGTCCAATCCCTAGTACCAAAAAACTAAAATCAGAGCTGGAAGCAGAACAGCCAAGGCCATGAGTGAAGCACAGAGCAAAGCAGGCACTCGGTTTCTCAGAATCTCCACCGTGTGCATGTGGGCAGAGTCAAACAGCACCAAATCCTGATGTAAAGATGGGGGGCTTGACCTAACAAAAGAGGGTCAAAGACTCTAAGCAGGATTTCTAGGGGCCCAGCAACTGCCTGGGCTGATTCTGCCCGACTAAGCCTTCCTGACATCTATAGATGGTGGTTCTGGGAGCCGGACCCATCAGACAAGGCCAACTCCTGGGCCATCTCCTCTTAGATTCCTGGATCCCAGGTACAGCTCCGTGTATTTTGTTTCTGGATTCCCCCCTCTCCCCGCTATTCCTACCACTTTGGCTTCTTTGGCCCTGCAGCAGTTGTACAGCTGTCCCGCACTGGGGGTCTTTTGAGAAATTGCCTAACACTCTTGGCCAGGTCAGGTCTCTTCTTGCTTCTAGCTCAGTGGTTATTAGCAAGAATGTGTGGGTTTAAGGGAACTTGCCAGAATCACATTTTGCTCATCAGACTCAACTCTGAACTTGCAACTTGACTTCTTCCTGGTGAGGAACCCATCAGCCTAAATGGGATTTCCCATAGCTCTCTGGGTTTCTAGGCAAAGGGAGATTGCCTCCTATGCTTTTATCACTGACATGGAGTTTAGCAGCTGTACACACAGGCAATCAGTTCCTTTGGTTCTCTGTTGAAGACTCAGAAAAGCTGGGGACAGCTTCAGACCACAGGCACCTATGTCTGTATTCTGCTGGTCCTTTTTGCTCTGCTGAAGCGGAGTCTCACCTGCACATCAGACCACACTCCTGAATGTGAAACACACCACCCACACCCATGATGAGCTATGTAAGCAGGCATCTTCTTACAGATATAACTAATATTCATCCTGTGATTAATAAAGTAAAAAAGATGCCAGAAATTACTATATCCACCCGAGAGCAAGGGGAAGCAGGCCTTCCTTTAAGCTTTGTTGGAATACTTTGTTTGTCTTCTGTGTTTAGACTACCCATTTAAACACATCCTTCCCTTTCTTTTCTCCTTTCTTTTCCCTCTCCCCTCTTTTCCTGCCTTTTCTCTCTTCCCCAGACTTTTGCATTGATGGCGCAGACAATATCACTCAACAGGGAGTGGGTAGTGTGGTACAGCTGTGTCTGACTTCCCTGCAGAGCTGGATAAAACACAGGTGTCTGGGTCCCACCCCCCAGAGTTTCAGATTTAGTAGGTCTGGTGTGGACTTGAGAATTTGCATTTCTAATAAGTTCCAGGTGTTGTTGCTAATGCTAATCCAGGGACCACACTTTAAGAACCACTATCCAGGTGGTGAAGCACAGGAACTTCTGATTCAGGTGAATATGTCTTCAGGTCTGGGCTCTATGATGTCCAAATGATCAAGAATGTTGCCCATGGATCTGATTCATTAATAGTGGCCCAAAGGGATCCTAAGAGAATTGAATGAATGTGAAGTACTGGGTACATAGATTTCACTCAAATAAAGGATGAGTATTCTTCTTCATCGTTCCTTCCTTAAACAGACTTACCCAAAACCTGAGGTGTTTTTCCTTTCTTTCTTTCCTGATAAAGGAAGCAACTTCAGAAAGCATTTATTTGTTGAAGTAAACAGTATTATTGATGAAAAAAAAAAAAAAAACCAACAAAAACCCAACAACTTCCCCAACACAACTTTTGAAACCAACATATCACACTTGATTTTACTAGAATGTAGTTATTTTTTCACACCAGTAAATAAAAAACAAGACCCAGATAAAATCCGGGTTTTTAAGTGACCAAGGCCCAAGTCCTAGATCATTAAACAATAAGGTCCAAATAAATAATAGAAATGTTTTTTGCCAGCTGGGTATTGTGACATAGAGCTGTCGTCCCAGCTGCTCAAGAGGCAAGAGGATTGCCTGTTTGAGGCCAGCCTGGGTGACTTGGTGAGGTACGAACCCAAAATAAAATAAAAAGGGCTGGAGGTGGAGCTCAGTGGTACAGCTCCCCTGGCTTCCGGCCCTAGTGACACACCCACAGGAAGAAAGAGGTGCTGGGGGCTTAGGTGGCACCTCCTCCCTGCAACCAAGGGGGACTGGGCTCCAAGACAACGGATACAAAGAGATTATGATGACAGGGGAACCAGGGGCCAAGGCTTCTGCCTCTCACTTGGCACAGGGGAACTGGCTCTCTGTGGAAAGCAGTCTTTCACCAGCCATAAAGGCCCGGGCTAGCACACACTCACTAACTAAGAGCAGATTCACTGAAAACTTCAGACTCATGAGGGTGAAGGGGAGTCCGGAAATGAAATGAGAGGGCAGAGTTTTGAAGTTTTTTTGAGGGAATTTTCTGCTGAGATTTAGGCCAACCCCAGGTGCTTGAGTGAGGGGATGCAAGCTCAGCCTCAGGATTCATTTCTCGGTACCAAAGAAGGGTACAGAGGGTGAGGCCAGTGGAGCTCAAGGTACAACTGCCAACCAAGAGTCATTTGGCCACAAGGACTAGTGCCAGGTGTCAGAGCCACACCCAGCATTTGTTCGCTAGATCATAAACTGTATGCTCAGGGGTTTGTTTGTTTCTCCTGCTTTAGTAGAGGGGACAGGGAAACCCATGAAGTGCAGTGGTATAAACCTAATGCAGGCTGATGTGTGGCTTCCCCAAAGGAAACCAAATCCAGTTACCTCAGTCCTTCTGAATCCAGAAGAACAAGGAAAAGTCAGGGGCACTGCTAGTGCTTGGGGGTGCAAAAGGTAACTGGGGAAGGAACAGGCATATTGAAGAAGCTAAAGAAATACAAATGCTAAACTGGGTGCCTACTAAGGAAGACACTGCCTCCCTTACCCAACCCCTGTGGTACTGGGGATTAAACCCAGGGTCTTGCAAGTACCCAAGGTAGTCAATCAGTCTACCACTGAGCTGTGCCCACAGCCCTTTTTATTTCATTTTGAGACAGGGTCTTGCTAAGTTGCCCAGGCTGACCTCAAATTTGGTATCCTCCTGCTTCAGCCTCCCAAGTAGTAGCTAGGATTACAGGTGTTTGCCACCATACCTGACTGACACTGGCTTTTGAAATAACCACTCCAGCAAGAACGAGCACAAGGTCATGGGCACAAAAAAAAAAAAAGAAAGAAAAGAAAAGAAACAATGGAAGTCAGTTGGACCTTCTATGCCTAATCTAAAGAAAAAACATATATATATGTATATGTATATATATACATAAAGTTTATATATATATATATATACACACACATAATGATAGATACTAAGGAATGTTCAAGAAACTTATGGATTTTCCATGCCTAATCTAAAGAAAAAACATATATATATATATGTGTATATATATATATACATAAAATTACATATATATATACATAAAATTATATATATATATATATATATATATACACACACACACACATAATGATAGATACTAAGGAGTGTTCAAGAAATTTATGGACTTTCTATGCCTAATCTAAAGAAAAAACATATATGTATATATACATGAAGTTATTATATATATATACACACACACACACACATAATGATAGATACTAAGGAATGTTCAAGAAACTTATGGATGAAATTTAAAACTTTTTGGTCAAGGTTTTTACCAATTATTAAAGTAATACCCAGACACAGAGCAGATTGACTCTTATATAGAGAGTAATTTCAGTGGGGCTGAGGCAGCTACAGACAAGGAATAAAGAACCTTCTGGACAATGCAGCATGACATCTGAAAAGACATGTCATAACTAACCAACTCCTCAACATTCTGTAAGAGGGTTAAAGGTCATGTGAATATGAATTCTAAACCCACAAAACCTTGGACAAGTTTTCACACCAAAGATTGTCTTTAAAAAAATTGCATTGACATAATATTTCTGGATCTATTTAATCATCAGGATCTATTAAGGATCAGGAGCTAGCTTAGAGATATGAAAGAAGAGGTATTTTACTGGAAGAAAAAAATATTAATAGCATGAGTCCTCTGGGATTGGAGCTGGGATCAGGGCTTAACATTTTCACCCCTATTCAGCAAAATTGAAGATTTAGGTTTACAGGTGACACTAAGCCCTTTTGGATAGTGAGATGTCAAGCTGTCAGAAATAGAGCATAGAAATCTCACAAGGTAGTATGAATGGGAAGAAAAGTGGCTAGGGAGAGATAAAAGATAGCAAGCTGGAGGTGATTTCTAAAATGGTCTTGGAGTTATTCGCTCAAGATCCAGGAATTAATGTAAGGAATCACCAGCTTCACATACTGCTGCTGGCATTGGGGAAAACACACACACACACACACACACACACAAAGACCCAGACATTGTCAGAATAAGTATCACCAACTAGAGAAAGCATTACCTCTCCTATGAACTACTCTGCTGGGAATGAAACTTAAAGTTGTGCCAACTGAGCACCAAGAAATAGGGCCTCCTGAAGAGGGATAAGAGCCTGCTGGCAAAGGACAGGGAGGCATTTATTTCCCCCTAGGGGTGTGAGAAGAGGGAAGCTCTGTGCCCTCAGCGGGTGTGGGCACAGACCTGCTCAGAAGGAGCCCTTCCTCACAGAGTGAACAGTTTATAAACTTGATCCCCTAAGGAGTAAAAATAGACAATGGTTCAAAGAGAATGTGGCTGAATCTGTAGGGGAATGCTCCAGTCTATGAGGGAGGGCCAGTCCTGATGTTTGACCAAGGTTGATGACTCGACAATAACTGTGCTATTGCCCTTTCCGATGAAACACCACTGTCACTGTTGTCAAGGGACCCCCCCTCCCTCTAGACACCCACCCACCCATCCATCGACCATCTGTTTTTCCAGGTTTATCTTTTTTAAATAATAGGACCATATTGAACACAGTTTTTCAGTACTTGCTTTTTTCACTTACCACATTGATACCTAAACATGCCTCGTCCATCCTTTTAACATCTACATGTGGTTCCAATGTTTAGATGTGCCATAATTTACTTAGCCAGAGGACAATGCTTTCCACCTGCTTTTTCATCTGTAGTAACAGACTAAATGGCTTATGTAGACAGTTAGAAAAGTTTCCTTCTCTGCTCCAGGCAAAAAAGAAAATAGAATCAAAACCAAAACTTTTTTTAAATTCCCTAATTCGATGAAAACCCACTCAAGTCTACTCAGAAAGTGGCAACTCAGTTTTCTAGTTTATTTGCACAACTTTTCTGGAGTTGGAGGGGGAGGCCAATGTAATGGCTGCGACTCCAGAGGAACTTTAAGTCTTTGCCTGGAGTTGGGAGGAAGGGGAGAAAGATTTTCCTACAAAATGAAGGAAGTGCCTCTTCTGTTCAATTTGTTCTCCTCCTAAAGCCTGTGGCAAACATTAAGGATTTGATCAATTATTATTACTTGTCCTGCAGACATTTCTGTAAGTCCTAATGTACTCAAATCATTTTACTCATAACCAGAAAAAATGTTTAGTTTGCTGCTTCCAATAGCTTTTTAATGACACCCCCTATTTCTTCCCCTCATTAAAGCCACCTAATTTGTCAAGTTGGCACTCCCACTATACTAACTCTGTTGCCAGTCGACATGGTTACATTGTCTTTGGAGAGTCTCACAATTCCCATCATGGACCCATTTACTCTTCTTTCCTTAACTCTTTCCTAAGTCACCAGAGTCATTATCTTGAAAGCTTTCTATCTTTGTTCAAGTATCAAGTGTTACGCCCCCGCCCCATTCCAACTTATCAGGCTGATCGACCAACTCTAAAGATCTAAAAGCGAGTTCTCTCACTTGGCAAGTTCTCTCTTTTCGTCCTCGATGGCTCTGATGGCTTTCCTCTCCAAACTCCTGAGGGACGGGCGCAGGCAGTACAGCTTGTAGTCACACAGGCAGCACGGGTAGAGGTCACACAGGCCGCAGGAACGCGATCGTTTGGAGTAGCACAGGCAGTACGGGTAGGGGTGCAGGTCACAGCAGCAGTAAGGGTGCATGTACAAGTCGCACAGGCATCGGGTGCTGAATTCATCGATGCATCTCAATTGTCTAAGTTCTCTGTCCACCTTCTTTATGTCCCTTCTAACACTGTCCAAAAGACAACTCAGTGCAGCCATTACAGTCACACCTTATTGTTCTGTGAGTACCTTTGGGAAATGGCACTCAGGGGAAAAAATTGTTCTAAGCTCTTCTCAGAGGTTTCTTTTAAAAATAAATGAGGCACACATGGTTCACTTACTTTAAGGCTTGTGTTCTGTGACCTCACCAACCTCTGAGTATGTCATAATCTTCTAGTTGCCATGTGAACCAGACCCAGTCATGGCCTCCAGAGACCCTCCTTAGAGCTACAGAGCTACTCTCAGGAACACATTAATGTTGAGATTTCATTCACCTTCACATTGGGTGGGTCTCTCGAGCAATCCTGGTTCTTGGGTTCATGGAGCTAACTTTGAACGTCCCTGTCTTGTGTGTGCTCTGAGGATGAGCCATGGCTTGGTGTGGCCGTGGCAGGAGCTGCCTGTTTCCTTCCTCAATGCCCTTTACCTCGGTCCTGCCTGAGGCTTACTTAGCCTTTCTCCCACTCTGGGATTCACTCTGGTTCCAGGCAGGAAGAATATAAATAACTATCATGTTGTTCTCTTCCTCCTATCAAGTCCTCCTCAATCAACCTTTGTCCTTGACCTTCTGAGTCCGAAATATGGAGTCCTGCACATTCCCCCCACCCAACCCCTGCTGGGGATCAAACCCAGGACCTCACACTGCCTCACCTCAACTGACTGATCTTGTCTTGCTGAGGGTCCTGGCTGTCCTGGGACCTCAGTTGTCCGTGGGTGGGGGTCTTGCCCTTAAGCTGCCCCTTCTGTGCTCAGAGCCCTGTCCTCGGTCACCATCTCTCAGCCCCCAAATGCCTTGTCCCCAAGTGTTTCCCATGTGTTGGTCCTTGACACTCCTGAGGACGGTGGCCTGAAACCCTCGCCCCAACCAGTATAACATGCTCTACTTTGGATTGACCTCCTGGGCCATGGACGCAGCCTCAAACTTGGCTTGTGTTACTTCTCCTTGCCCTTGAACTGCTGCCCGGCTCTGACTCTCCTTTTCACAGACTAAAGCATAGAGTACCTGAGGACAAGTGGACACCAGAGAGGGAGATAATGGCCAGGTTGGAAGGGACTTGTAGACCAGACTAAAAAGTTTGAACTGTATTTTGAGCCCAATGAAGGATTGATCATCAATTTTCTTTTTTAATTGATGAAAGTCTTTTTGCGGGGAGGGGGATACTGGAGATTGAACCCAGGGGTGCTTTACCACTTGGTATTTTTTATTTTGAAACATGGTCTAAGTTGCTTAGGGTCTTGCTAGGTTGCTTTATTGATGAAAGTTGAAAGGTAGCTGGGTGCGGTGGCACGCGCCTGTAATCCCAGTGGTTTGGGAGGTTGAGGCAGGAGGATCACAAGTTCAAAGCCAGCCTCAGCAATTTAGTGAGGCCCTCAGCAACTTAGTGAGATCCTGTCTCAAAATAAAAAAAAATTAAAAACCAGGGAAGTGACTCAGTGGATAAGCACCCTGGGTTCAATCCTATGTATCAAGAGATAGATAGATAGATAGAGAGAGAGAGAGAGAGAGAGATTGAGTGAGAGAGAGACAGGGACAGTCCAGACTGGGGATCATGGCTATGGGGATATAGGGATGGCAAGGAGGAAGCTGGTGGGATCGCATTCCCCCCACACTCACTCAAGCCGTTTGTTCTCTACATCATAGAGTAGTTTTATACATAGATCTGTCTTCCCTCAGCCTCCCCACCCACCCACCTGTTAACCTAAAAGTTCTCAGTCTTTTCCATCCTCTTAAAAGAAGGACTAAAATCTGTTGGGCGTGTTTGTACATGTCTATAATCCCAGCGATTTGGGAGGCTGAGAGAGGAAGATCATAAATTTGAGGCCAGCCTGGGCAACTTAGTAAGATAAAGTCCCAAAATAAAAAATAAACAGAACTGGAGGTGTAGCTCCATGGTAGAGAGGAAAGAAAAGAAAAAGAAAAAAGGACACTGGTGTGGTGGAACACATCTGTGACCCAGCAATTCTGGAGGTTTGAGGCAGGAGGAGCTCAAATTTGAGGCCAGCCTCAGCAACTTAGTGAGACCTCAGCAATGTAGGGAGACTGTCTCAAAGTAAAAAATAAAAGGGGCTGGTGATGTAGCTCGATGGCAAAGCATCCCCAGTACTGTAAAAAAAAAAAAAAAAAAAAAAAAAAAAAAAAAAAAAAAATCCTTATAAGATGCTAACAATAGGGCTGTTGCTCAGTCTCCTCTCCCATCATTATTACTCCAGTTCATGCACCTCAGCCACAATGGCCTCCCCAGAAGGCCACACACTTCCTCGAAGGTCATTCTGCACTCCCTCCATCTGAATCTCCATGGCATAGAAATTATACACCTGTTGCTCTGCCTGCTTGGAAATTGGACTCCCCACCCCCACCCTAGGACCTCGATCTACTTAATTCCCGAAGCATACTTTAGACCTCCACTTACATGCTCCTCCTAGAAGAAGCCTTCTCTGTTCCCCAGACCAAACCCTCTCATAACTCCACACGTTTCTTACATAAACTTATTCGTCTAATTTAGTCTAGTTCGTTTCCCTAACTAGACTAAAAGCCACAAGCGCAGGGACTTTGACTACTCTATACCTAACACAATAAGTGGCACACAGTAGGTGCTTAAAATTTACTCATTGAACGACCAAATGAATGAATTAAACAATTTAGTGGACAGAACAAAAATGGAGGGAGGAATCAATCGGGACTCCCAGGTCTCTAGTTGGCAGCCTCCTGGTACCACTGAGATAAGAAACCAAGAAGGATAAGTTTGGGGGACGTGGTCAACAGGAGGGGCTAGTGACAACCCTGGGGTAGAACTGTGGCGTGGCCTGTGGTTAAGTGGGTCTGGAAGTTGAAGGAAGCATGAAGGGCTTGAGGTGTGAACTAGGGAGCCCCAGTTCCGTGAATGACTGGAAACCTGGAGAAGTGGAGTGAAGGAGCTCGGGAGGCTGATAGAAGGAGGAGTCAGAGGCCGGCGCCCCCAGCCGAAGTCCCTTGTGTGTCACTAGACCAAGCCTGGCCCTCCCAGTGGCTCGGCGTTCCCCAGCCTTGACCTGAGAGGTCCCTTTGTGCAGATGAGTGTCTTAGCTAAGAAAACAAGTGTCCCTGGAGGTGCTGGAACGAGAGCCTGGCCCCTGGAGTCACACGGAATGGATCAAACAGCAAAGTTGAAAAATATTCTTCTGTGGATGAAAGCCGATGCCCTTCCTGAGTGGTTTTAGCTGGGGGTAGTGGCACGTGGTTGCAGTACCAACTACTCAGGAGGCGAATCAGAACTTTAAGTCTGAGGCCTATCTACCCAACATAGTGAGTCAGTGAGATTTCAAAAAAAAAAAAAATGATTTTACCCAATTTTTACCCAATCCTGAGAGCAGACTCTTGCGCATAGGAAAATGGCTACTCTCTCCTGAGAGTTAATTGCGGGAGGTGTCCGGATTCCTTTAGCTCTGGATGACAGACTTTTGAACTCTCCTGTCCCCTTGAATTCCATCCCTTAGCAAATGTCAGCAAAGGTTGAAACAGGCAAACTCTCAGTTTCTACTTGTTAAATACACAGGTTCAAGAGCTTAAATACACACATCTGAATCTCCATGGTGCATTATTAAGATGACTCTGGCTGTATTTCAACTAGGATTCTCCCTTTATACCACCTTGCTGGTGATTTTGCTCTTCATGAAGAATATTCTTAACATCATTTCAAGTGACTAAATAAAAGGTAGCGCCTGCTGTAGAGAATAGATGGAAATGTGATCTATTCATGTCAGATGGACAATATTGAAATTCATCAGAACCTACTAAAACCCATGAGGATAGTCTATGGGCTCATCTCCTGAGTCAGAAACACAAGGAGCTTCCCTGGGCTCTAATGAGGAGGTGGCAATCCCCTCCCTACACAAGACAGGGTTCATGGAAGTTCCCATGCACCTTGGCTTGTGTCCAGACAGAACATCCTCTGGAATGAAGGACAGGCCTTGGCCACTTCCCAAGCTGGCCAATACTTTCTGGGCCCCAGTGTCAGCAGGTCCCTTTTGCCTTTTCCACAGGTGGGGCAGCTACAGGTCAGGTCTGTTCACTAGGCCAATGTCACAAAGGTATTCCTCTAGCAGCTGTGGGATTAATGTTCATGCTTAAACATTCAATACCAAATCATATACACAGCGTGACCTCCACTTCCTGAAAAAGGAGAGAAACACCCTTAAAAAAACCGTGGTTATCACTAAGAAGTAGAATTATAGCTGGTGTTTTAAATTCTCTTTTCTGTGCCTGAGGGGGATAGCTCAGTGGTACAGTGCATGCACAAGGCCCTGGGTTCGAATTCCCAGCATCCAAAACAACAACAGAGTTCTCTAGACTCTTTTGTGGTCTCTAAGTTTCTTCGAGGAGGGTATCATCAGTTTTATAATGAAACACTTTCCAGTACCACACTGCTAGCACACCATCAGCTTTGCACTAAATGACTAAGCTCACCTGGTCCCCTGTCTCTGAAATCCAGGTGGGCTTTAAGACTGTGGCTCTAAGCAGGCCACAGGGGGCTCTTCCTGTGTGATAGACATCTGCTGTTTGACCTGCCCATCATCCACAGCACCTTCCTTTGGTGGAATCACTTTCTCCTCTCCTACTCTCACCCCTCTCCATTAGGTCCTACCGATAAAGTTGTCCTGCTGAAGGAAAAGCACAGAAGCAGAGCAGGTCAGTCCAGTCCTCGTGAAGGCCCCTGGGGTCTGGCAGGTAGACACGAAGCCTAAAGATGGCTGGAGCTGATTTATTCTGACAGTGGACCTGATTGCTCTGTGCTGTCATTTTCAAAATGGTCCTCACTTTTCTCTGGGCTTGTGAGCTCCTCTCTGTCTTTCCAATAAATTCCTGAGTTTCTTAAGTTACTCAGTCAGTTTCTATTTCTTTTGACTAAAGAACCCAACTGGAATGACAGCCTGTCCCCTTTGACCTACCATGGAAGGCCACTCCAGGCTGAATTGTGGCTTCAGGGGACATTTTCCCATGTGAGTTCAGTCCTCCCTCTTAACCCATTCTGGCTACATCAGGATAGCTGCTGTCCTGAAGGCCCTGTGTGTACAGGACAAGGATAGTGACTCAAAAGAGGGGAAATGACTGGAAATACCCAGGAAGACCCATCCATGAACATTATCCTAAGAGCAAGATGGGATTCATTGAGGTCAGAATTCCAGGTTATGAGCTCTGGAAAATTTATGTCTCTAGACCAGTTTTCTACTGAGCAGAGAGTGACAGCTGGATCACCCTGGGCAGATAAGCATGGCAGAAATGGAGCCTTGCCCGGGGGCTGAGGTACCCACTTACTGGTTTGAGTGACAGTACTTCTGTGAATCACCATATTGGCTTATCTAATTTTATCATCCTATAGCCCACCAGCTATATGGGATCTTAAACAAATACCTTCCTATGCAACAAGGTGAATGTTAAGTGGGAAGAAGGCATGAAATACTGTCCTTGCAGCTGTGCCAACAGGTCCACTTTGCTGCAGTGGGGAGGTTGCTCTTGCCTGGCAGAGCTTGAAAGCTGTAGAGCAGCTCAGAAACTATCTTCCTTTTTCTTTCAGCAAATCTGATGATTCAGACATTATTGAGAAGGAGTCAGGGGAAATTTACATGTCAGATAAGTACATGAGCTAATTTTTCATCAGTATTTGAGGAGCCAGGCATAGTGGCACATGCCTGTAATCTCAGCCACTCAGGAGGCTGAGGCAGGAGGATCCCAAGTTCAAGGCCAGCCTAGGCAATTTAGCAAGACCCTTCCTCAAAATAAAGGGCAGCCTTTGAGCCTTGGCTAAGGCAAAGAATGTACCTTCTACCCTGGGGTTCCCCAGACTTAGAGGAACAGCAAAAGGGGGCCTTTGAAATGGGCGGGACTATTTTCCAACTGTTAAGCTCTTGAGAAAGACACAAGACTGGTCTGTGTACCCATTGCTACTATGTCTCTGTTGGGTCTTTCTTTTCTTTTACATGTCTGTGCACATGAAATATACTAGTGTTTGTGTTCCAAAAATAAATAAATACTACAAAATGAAAGGGGCTGGGGATCTAGCTCAGTGGCAGAACACACGGGGTTCAGTTCCCAGTACTGCAAAATAAAACATAAAATAAAATTAGGAATAATGTGACTGGGCGTGGTGGCACACGCTTGTAATTCCAGCTATTTGGGAGGCTGAGGTAGGAGGATCAAAGCTCAAGTCCAGCCTGGGCACTTTAGCAAGACCTAAGGAGGGAAGGAAGGAAAGAGGGAAGGAAGCGAGGGAGGGAGGGAGGAACGGAGGAAGGAAGGAAGGAAGGAAGGAAGGAAGGAAGGAAGGAAGGAAGGAAGGAAGGAAGGAAGGAAGGAAGGAAGGAAGGAAGGAAAGAAAATGGGCTTTTCCCTGCTCTGTGGCATCGATGTACTACCTGCAGTTGCCTTGGGATGACAGGGACTGCTTCCTAAGTGCCCCTTCACGGATTGAAGCTCTCTTGCTTTCCTTGACAATGAAAGTTTTTTTCTCTCCCAGGAGAATATTTCTCACCAAGAATGCTTTCCCTCAGAAGGCAGGGATAGCTTGTTTTGTGGAGGAGCGTGAACTCTCTGATTCACACCACAGATTCAGAACAGAACATTCCTACAGAGGAGAGCAAGTCTTCCTGCAGAGGACTGTCTGCACAGGGAGGGGATTTTCTACCAGCTTGTTCTACCTCCAACTGGGGTTTCATTTAACAGGAAAGAATGTGGAGTCTGGAAACCCTCTTTTTACCTAGTGTTCTGTCTGACTCAGCTTTCCAGGGAAAGCTCCCAGGAGCTGGGATACATTCTGATCTCTGACTCTTTCTTACCTCCCAGCAGGAGCCCAGCAGAGAGAGATGAATATGCCAGAAGCTTCACTTGGAGCTGTGGGACTGGACAGCCCAAGGAGGTGGGGTCGGGAGATGGGCAGGGAAGGAAATGTAACAGCATCTGCTGGATCTTCATCAGCTGTTCTCAAACTTCTTGATCTTAGGACCACCTTACAGCCAGGTGGGCGTGGTGGCACCTGCCTGTAATCCTAGCAATTTGAGAGACTGAGACAGTTGGCAAACTTGAGGCCAGCCTGGGCAATTCAGAAAGACACCCAGCAACTTAGTGAGACCCTATTTCAAAATAAAAAATAGGGCTGAGGTTGTGGCTCAGTGGTAGAGTATTTGCCTGGCATGTGTGAGGCACTGGGTTCGATTCTCAGCACCATGTATAAATAAATGAATAAAATAAAGGTCCATTAACAACTAAAAAAAAAAAAAAAAAGGGGTTAGGGATGTAGTTCAGGTAGAGTCCCCT
The DNA here is from genome assembly GCF_902686445.1 of Sciurus carolinensis. Classification (NCBI taxonomy): domain Eukaryota; kingdom Metazoa; phylum Chordata; class Mammalia; order Rodentia; family Sciuridae; genus Sciurus; species Sciurus carolinensis. Next base: position 36,370,650 of record NC_062213.1, read on the forward strand.
GGTTCAATCCTGAGTACCAAAACAAGAACAACAAAAATGTGTGAGTACCCATGTACAGTCAGTAGCGAGTTATTCTGAACACTAAGAATGCCCAGTCTCCTTGAATATATGTTGTTATGATATAAACTTCCGTATCCTCCTAAAGGTTCAGTAATATCTAGCACATCTCAAATGATCATCACAGGTCATCTGTATGAGTGGAACTGTTTTTCAAGAAAAATCTAAGAATGAGTTGAGGTTCCTAGTAGGATCAAGCTGGCCTGCAGAATATAGCAGATGGGTGATGTTGAAGGACCAAAAGCAGAATTCAGCCTCTGGAGACTGTGCGAACACCAACGTCCCACTGGGATCTCAGATAGCACCGTGGGTCTGCACAAAGGGCTCCCGTGAGTGCCCAGGTCAGCAGCAACCCAGCCACTGCTAGATCACACTCAATAAAGGGGGGAAAGGGTCTCCCCACTCCAACCTGAAACATGGGACAGCTTTGGTTCTTCGAAGGCCCCACAGACCAGACCAGAACTTTGGTACCATCTAGCCTCAGCACATTGGCTGTTATGGGGCGCAACTTAAGAATAGACCGATCACCACTGAGAAGTCCAAATTTGAGAGTCTTTATTAAGCTGGCTGGCTGACTGTCTCACACAATGCCCCTAAAAAATGGCTATAGGGAGAACAGCCCCAACCATAGGGTTGTAGGGGTTCTTATACCAAAAATCACATCAGTCATAAGTGTCTGTTGTTATGATTCGAAATTACAAACTAACATCATGAGATCAACAGAGGGGGAAGTGGATCAAAATGACCCTTAGCTAGGTACAAACTAAATGGTTACTAACATCTATACAATCACTGTTCACATGGTACATTGTTTAGGAGCAATAGGAATCAAAAGAGAGCAATTTTTTATTACATGAGAATTGTCATTTTGTATTGCTAAACATGTCAGGTTAAGTAACTGATGATGGGGACAGAGGCGGGGTGTTCCCATGGGAGAAGCTTATTTCCTACATAACATGGAGTCTCAGAGCAAAATGGAGTCTGTTTGGTTATTTCCCTTAGAGTCTGGCTATAACATTCTCATGGAGCCAGATCTGTCAGCCCATCACTTGGCTGTGGCCCCACGTGCTCCGCGCTGAGCTGAGAGAGGTCCTCTTGGAACTAACAGTGGCGTCCAGGAGCACTGCTGCGACAGAGAAGCTGCAGGAGGCAGTGCCATTTCCAGAAGCCCCACCCTTGACCAGGATGTCAGAGTGCTCAAGTGAGCACTGCCCTGGGAACACAAGTAGGAACCTATGGGTGACATCTAAGCCGGGGGACCAGGAACCTTGGCAAAGTGAGCTGGAGCAGAAGGTGCACAAGAGTGGGTGGTCCCTGAGCGGGACCGCCGTGGGCTGCTGTGGCCTTCTAGAGTCAGTCCACACAGCTCCAAGGGACACTGGGGAACCCCAGCAGAGGGCTGCAGGTGCCCAACCCTGAGGGATGCCACCCAAAGAAACATGGCTTATTAGCCAGGCTTGGTGACATGCTGGTAATCCCAGCTACTCAGCTGAGGCAAGAGAGTCACAAGTTTGAGGTCGGCCTGGGCAACTGAGCAAGACCTTGCCTCAAATTTAAAATAAAAAGGACTGGGGAAGGTAGCTCAGTGGCGGAGCGCTTTCCTAACCTGTGGGAGGTCCTGGGTTCCTCTGTCCTCAGGACATTCCCAGAAATGGCCTCCTGTTCCTCAGGATGTTCTCAGATAGTGACGGCAATGGCAGGGGCAGCTGTGGTAGGGGACGTGGTCTTTCATCCAGTTCTCCGCCCCGTCCTCATCGGGTCATGCTCTCTCTTCCCTCTAACTCCTGTCAGCCACCAGGCCAGCACCTGTCTAGATTCTTGGCCTCTTGAATCTCTTGCTTTCAGTTACCTTCACCTTGACATCCTCCTCCAAAGTCCTCCAGCTTCTGTTGATTCCTGGAACTGCTTTACCTCCCACATCTTGAATTCGGAAATTCTGCTCTGTTCACAATCTCCTACTCGCCAACTTCCTCCTTCCTTTTTTTTTTTTTTGTACTGGAGATGGAGCCCAGAACCTTGCCTTGCACATGCTAGACAAGTGCTCTATCCCTGAGCTACTGCTCCAGCCCACTCCTTCTCTTAATAACACACAGAAGCCGGATGCTGTGGTGCACACCTGCAGTCCCAGCGACTCGGGAGACTGAGGCAGGAGGATCACAGGTTTGAGGCCAGCCTCAGCCACTCGGTGAGACCCTATCTCAAAATAAAATATTAAAATTCTGGGATGTGGCTCAGTGGTCAAGTGCTCCAGGGTTCAATCTCCAGTACCAAAAACAAACAAATAAAAAGCACTGAAGACTTTTTGAGTGTGTGTACTGAGAATTGAACCCAGGGATGCTGTACCACTGAGCCACATCTCTCGCTCTTTTTATTCTTTATTTTCAGACAGGGCTCACTAAGTCACCCTGCCTGGCCTTGAACTTGCAATCCTCCCACCTCAGCTTCCTGAGTCGCTGGGATTCCAGGTGTGCATCACCACACCCACCTCAACACATGAAGTCTTAAGGTACACACTCTAACCACATCTAAATTATAGCATTAACTTACATAATTAACATACATAATCCACTCGTCTGTATACCCAGCTGCAGGTACTGTTTGATAGAGGCCATAGCTTTAAACTGGGTCAGGTGGCACATGTAATCTCAATTACCTGGGAGGCTGGGGCGAGAGGATCATAAGTTCGAGGTCAGCCTGGGCAATTTAGCAAGATCCTTCTCTTAAGTGAGGGAGGCTCTAAGTCCATTTCTCTGCCCTCCTCAGAATATTGGCTTCGGCCTAGGCTTGCTTTCCTCATGATCAGAGACGGCTAATAGCAATAACAAGGGTCCACAATTCCTAAACTACACCTGGATGACAGTATCTATCACACAACTACCAAGAGTCCAGAGCTTCACTCTGATTGCACCAACTGATGTCACATGCTCACTTCTTTTGCTGTGAAAGGTCATTTTTTGTCTGTTTTAGGATTTTGATACAGGGGATTGAACCCAGGAGTGCTTTAATACTGAGCAACATCCCCAGTCCTTTTTAGTTTTGCTTTGTTTTGTTTTTGTTGCTAAGCCTGGCCTTGAACTTGGGTTCTTCCTGTATCAGCCTCCTAAGTTGTTGGTATTACAGGTGTGCACCACCACACCGCTTTAGCCTACAAAGTTTTAAATGATAACAGAATTCAGCACCAGGGGTCCCTGGGAAAAAATGACCATTGTCATCTTGTCTAAGAGCTGAATTCCTAATGGTACCACTGCCAGGATGAAGACTCCTTTATTTCACAGAATTCTCACCCCCTCCCATGTTCCACCATGAGAGGGGACTTGCAATTCCTTGAAATCCACCTTCCTTGGGAGTGTAAATATTGGCTTACCTAAAAATAAAATGCATATTCCCAAGAGCCTGTCACATGATGTTATGGAGTGAATTTCATCTCCCAAAATCCATATGTTAAAGCCCTAACCACTAATGCAAACAGTATTTGAACTTGGGCCTCTAAAAACATAACTGAACCAGACCACATGGTACACACCGATAATCCCAGCAACTCCCAAGGCTGAGACAGGAGTCTCACAGGTTCAAGGTCAGCCTGGACAACTTGGTGAAACTCCATTTCCAATAAAAAATAAAAAGGGCTGGGGATGTAGCTCAGTGGTAGAGCGCCCCTGAGTTCAATCCCCAATAATGCAAAATAAATAAATAAAAATGTAATTAAGGTTAACTGAGATCATAAGCATTGGACCCTAATCCACTATGACCAGTGTCATCATAAGAAGAAGAGACACTGGAAATGTGCATGCACAAAAAGGCCACAGGAGGACATAGTGGGAAGGTGGCCATTTGTAAACCAAGGAGAAAGGCCTCTGGAGAGAATAAACTTGCTCACACCTTGATCTTGGACTTCAAGCCTCCAGAAGTGTGAGCAATCAATTTCAGTTTTTTCAGCCACCCAGTGTTTTGTGGAGGCAGCCGGAGCTGACTAACACACATGGTTGGTTATGATCCAGCCTCTCAGTAGGATAACTTGCCGGCAGCTGTGTGATGATAGATCTTTAACAACTAGCTCTCCAGGGACAAATGGGCTGATTTGTAGGATTTGCTAATTACTATGGTGTCAATACTCCCACTAGGGCCAATTTCAAGCTATCTGAGTGGTATCACTGAATATCAAGTTGAGAAGGGACACATGCTGGCTCCAGTCATGCCACTTGTCAGCCAATCCCAGGAGCAAATATTTTTAGTAGCATACTGCATGGCCGGATCTCACTAGCTTGTTTTTTTTTTTAATAAAATAGTATTTTCCTAGCTGGCCCTCACCCCACCCCAAATACACACACACACACACACACACACACACACACACACACCCAGGGTGGGCTTAGGTTTCCAAAACAGCAAATGACTTGAAAATATAGCACTCCATGGGTTCTTCTGCCCTTCTTAAACTCTTCACTTCTAAATCTGTTTTACACATTAATGAAACATAGGAATAGCACTGTAGGAAGTGTTGGGTTTTTGTTTCAAAGTCAAAGCTCTCCCTGCCTAGCAGGACTTGGAATGGGAAAAGATATTTCCCACCAGGACCAGGATCTGCCTTTTCCACGCCCCCCACCCCCACCCACATTGCTTCTTTACTCATGCCGATGAACAATTTCCCAGCAACCTTTTCTTGCTTTCCCATTATTTACCTATTGCATTTTAATCTACCTAGGAAAATGTGTTAATTTTTTATCCATCATGGGTTTCACATCTCTCCCTGGAGCCATTTTTTAAAGTGCTTGAAATTCATAATTGAACATCCTGGTTCCTAAGGCACAAATTTGAATGATTAATTGGAGATTTCAGTCCGCTCCAACTCAGATTGTTCAGAGTGTGTGATATCTAACCCTCTCCCTTCTGCTTGGGCTGCAGCTGTGAAGAATCTGCCGTCTGTATACCAGGGCGGAAGGGCAGCATCTCTATTTCCTTTATTGTGAACTCTTTGTCTTTTCTGAATGATCAGTTGCAGAATTTGAAGAGCCCCTTCCTCTACCTGAAATTCTTAATTCCTGCTTCCTCTGCATGTTTCCTCTTCCTTAGGAAATTAGGCTGCTGACTTTTGGTCCAGGTAAGAAGAGTTTGGCTGTTAATTCTGGTGTCTGCAAACCTGAGGAGAAGCACCCAGCGGCACTGTCAGAGAGTTCTTTGAATGCCTTGCTATCCCCATCTCTTTGGTATTTCAGTATGGCCACATTTTGGTGATGCTGTGAATGCTGCTGGATAATCGCAGGAAGATCTCCTACAAGCATGGGAACTACCCAGAGGTGTGCTGGAACAGTCGCATGCCTAGCAGGCAGCAGAAAGTCTGTTGTGCACATCTCTTTCCAGCTCCATCTCTTTCCAACTCACTGGTGGTTTGAAACCTACCACAGAGAGGTTGGGGGTGCAGCTCAACGGTAGAGCATGTCCTTAGCATGCTTAAGGTTCTGGATTTAGTTTCCAGCACCAGAAACAAACAGGCAACAATAGCTCCCCCATGGAGGGAGTATTTATCCCAAGAAAATCAGCAAACAGTACAAATCAGGGCTTGATCTTTCTCTCCCCTTCCTCTAGAGTGTGCACTTAGAGCACAACACTGAAAATCTCTCTCTCTCCCTCTCTCTCTCTCTCTCTCTCTCTCTCTCTCTCTCTCTCTCTCTCTCTCTCTCTCTTATTTTGGTACTGGGGCTTGAACCCAGGGACACATTACCACTGAGTTGTATCCCCAACTTTTTTCATTTTTGTTTTGAGACAGGGTCTCGCTAAGTTGCTTAGGGACTTGCTAAATTGCTGAGGCTGGTCTCAAGCCTGTGATCCTCCTACCTCAGCCTCCCAAGTTGCTTGAATTACAGGAGTACAGGACAGCACCCCATGAAATATCACTCTTTTTTTTTTTTTTTTAATAAAGGGAATTTAAAAACTCCCTAAAAAAGACTGCAGCCTATGCAATTAGAATCTTCTCCATCCCACCGATCTCAGCATTTTCTGGAAGCTCCTGGTGTTAAATGGGAACAAAATAAATGTGAATGACACAACCTCCCTTGAAGGCTTCTTTTTGGTCCTCCTTGATTGCAATCCCCTATGAGAACATCTGGTAGGCTTCACTGGTGGCAGATCACGCATCAATCCCCCTTCCATGTGAGGACTCCTTTCTTTACATTGGCTTCTCTATGGGTTTATTTCTAATAACTTCGTGATACAACAAGCCGTGCTGTCTGTTCACAGTGGCTCCCAAGCCCCAGAGAGGATGGCTACATGTAAGATTTCAGGGTTCAACCTCCAAGTCACTCCACGATGGCTCCTCAGGAGGCTCTGCCATAGACAGGCCAATTCAAGACAGAGGTAGGTAGGGCTGGCATCTAGAAGCCACTGTAGAAACACAGATGAACATGCTGGGCTCCTCCGTGGCAGCTTGAGAGTTAGAACCCAGAACGGGTGGGGCTACAGGACTCGCCTGGCCTGTTCTGGGGCTGACAGGCAACGTGTGGCTTCTGGTCCATCAGCCTCCAGTCCACACAACAGGGGGAGTCCCAGTGACTTGCCTGATTACCCAGGGACACAAAGCCTGGCTTTGAAGTACAAGAGGGAGCAACTGATTAACTGCCTCATGAAAATTTTAATTGCACATCATTCTCTAATTTGTCATTTCCAAATGAAGCACAGAGACTGCCAGGTGAGCTCAGCAGCACCTAGTCAAAGGTCAGACACTGTCATTTCCTGAGTGACTCAGGGCCACACCCCAAGCCCACTGTTGCTGACAAAGTGTGGGTGCCCTCATCTCTGTGACTCTGAAACTCTAGGTTGCAAATGAACCACCTGGGAACTTGTTAAAAAGTCAAATTCCTGAGTCTCTGCCCAGAATCCTGTGCGATTTTTTTAGTTGGTCCAGAGTGGGGGGCCAGGAATTCTCAAGTGAATTTACTTGATGTCACAAATATTTTGTTCCTATTGTTGTGTTGTTTTGTTTTCTGTGGTACTGGGGATTGAATCAAGGAGCACTGTACCACTGAACTACATCCCCAGTTTTTATTTTGAGACAGGTTCTCACTAAGTTACCCAGGATGGCCTCAAGCTTTCGATCCTCCTGCCTCAGCCTCCCAAGTCACGGGAATTACAGGTGTTCACCACTGCTCCCTGCTTCATATTTCTAGTTTTACTCAGACCCAGAAGTTTTTCGTGGAATGTCTGGTCTCCTTCAGGTTTTCTCTTCCCTGAAGACCTTCCTCTGGAGGAAGAGCTTTTTCCTTCCCTCTTTTAAAAAACCACTGCATCTCAGAAATCAAACCCTGTATTTCAGCTGAGGAAAGTGAGTAATTCCGGGGGGGCCATCAGCCACACTTTCACTCAGAAAAGCTGGACATGATGAGTGACAAGGGAACATCCCAAACAGGTGGGCTGTTCCCTTAAAGGGAAGGCATTGGGGGTGTAACAGCTGGATGGAAGGGTCCCACACCATGGTAATTCCAGCAGTTTTCTTATTGTGAGGGTAATCACCACATTAAATGTTTTAATTACCGAAATTACATATGCATTTCTTTTGAGACTAGAGCATCATTGGAACACAGTATCTACTCCCTAGAGGGCGAATCTGCTTTGCTTCCAGGAAAGGGGGTAGCTGGAGGAGTCCATTTTAATTTCATTATAAAATCGACTTGAGAAATAAAGGCACAGGATTGACACATATTCCCAGCCAGCTGTGACTTAATGAGCACGATTCAAAGCTTGGAACCCGCTAGCCACATCCATATTAATATGTCTGTGGAAGAAAAAAAAACCCAACAACAACAGAAAAAGTGACAAACTGCTATTCCTAGTGTTTGAAATGCTTTTAAAATCACTGTTGAAATGGCTAACGCGGGTGAGCTTCACGTAGAGACAGCCCAGCTGTCGCCTCCCTGCCTGTCACTCATGGCCCTGCTAGGAAGAAGCTGTTTTCAGGCAGATCGGCAAGTCCCGCGTTCCCAGCCAGGTCAGCGGATTTGGAAACCCAGGTGCAGCTGCGCTCTGTGCCTGGTTCTGAACCAGCTCCCTCCCCCCACCCCCCAGCCAGGCAGGCCTCTCCCCTCCATGGCTTTGAATTGTTTGTTGCATAATCTTCGGAATCATTGTGATCCTAACAGTCTTTGTGATTCAGATTTTCCCAGTCATGAGCACATGAAAATAAGGAAAATATCTTATTCTGAACATTTTGTGATCCTAAAAATAAAAGGTGCTGGGTGATCCTGTGGTATTAATAAAGACTCAGGCAGAGGGTGGTTATGGATCCCGGAGACAAAGGACATGCAGGGTTGGGGAGACCGCTGCGTACTTGACCTAAAGTGAGAACAAGCCACCAACCTAGTGTGGCAGGGAAGAGGCCCTGGCAGGTGGACGAGCCATTCCTGTAGTGGCATGTGTGAGAGGACAAGACTCCTTCTAGGTACTGTGAGGGGGTGAATCCTCTCAAGGTGAAGGTCTCTGCAGTCCTCCGTACTTAACTCCAGAGTGTGAGTTGCTGTTGTGTGTAGCTGGGAGGCAGCTGTGGTTCACACTGTGGACTCTCCAATCAGACACTTAGATAAGATTCAATTGAGTCATGGGCCTCAGTGTTATGCTCTGGAAATTGGGTGGAAATACTAAACTACATTAGGCATCACCTGGAAATGACAGGGGAAAATTTATGAATGAGCTCATGAGGAGCTCCCAGAGAGACCTCAACCAAGGACAAATGGGGTCTCAGGAGTACATGATGGAAAGGAATTCCAGTATGAACCAGTTATAGGCACCAACAGATTTATTTAGGAAAGCGGATACACACGCTAGGAGAATGTGGTCTGTCTCAAGAGAGAGACAACTTTTGGGGTAATTTAGGGGGGAACGTGGCCATCCTGAGAGTAAAAAGGAAAAGGTGGTCATCTTGAGGGTGAGAAGCTTTTGGGGTTACGCAAGGAATTCACATTAAAGGGACAATGTGACCCTCTCTAGATGGAGAGACAGCAAGCCCTTGGAGTGGGGTGTTATTACTTATAGAGGGTTGCTTGCGGGGGCTGGACTGTAGTTGGAGTTGGGGGAGTTACAGTTTTGAGCTAGTGTCTCCAGCACTTGCTCAGAGCCCTGGTGTTCCTTTTCTGCAGGCAAGGGCACGGATCAAGGGCAAGAGCCAAGGACATGGGGTGAGTTGCTTATTCTGCTGCGGGCCTGTGAGGAGAAGACGGAGAGAGGAATTTGGGGATACGGAAAAGGAAAGGTAGACTGAACCCCTGTGTTCAATCCCCAGTACCAAAAAATAAATAAATAATAAATTTAAAATAATTTAAAATTCTTTTTGGGAGTGCAGGGCAGTAACCAGGGATTGAACTCGGACCCTCGGCCACTAAGCTACATCCCCAGCCCTAATTTGTATTTTATTTAGAGACAGGGTCTCACTGAGTTGCTTAGTGCCTTGTTAAATTGCTGAGGTTGGCTTTGAACGAATGATCCTCCTGTCTCAGCCTCCTGAGCCACTGGGATTATAGGCATGTGCCACTGTGCCCAGCCTTAAATTCATTTTTTAAATTTTAAAAATTAAAGTAGGATGTACTTATTTACAGATATACTACTCCCTACATGCCAATGTCCAATCTGTTAGCAAAAAATTAACCTGTTTCCTTTCTACTATTAAGGGGTTACTTTCAAAAACCTGTGAGAAGCCTCTTGGCTCCTTTGGTCTTTTCCTCTACCCATTATAACATCTGTCTGGATGGATCAGGGTCTTGCTAACCACACGTGGCTTCCCTCGGAAGCATTAGGACATTTCCCTCTACAATGACCCTCTTCTTTGCAGAACATACACTGGATGACTTCCTGTTCCCTAGGGTCCTCATACCCCTGATCAGGAGGTTGGGGGACTCACTGGATTTGGGAGGCCCTTAGAACAGTCTCATAATGCCTGACAGACTGTGGAGGCAAAGATCAAAATATTGGCTATTTTTTCATTACCCTTTTATTTTCCTTGACTTTGGAGTTTATGTATCGTGTTGACCACCCAAAAGGCCAGTTCCACCAGGGTTGAAGTAGTTTTAATTTTAAGTCTTTTTGTGTTTTGTGTTGTTTTTTTTTTTTTTACTGGGATTGAACCCAGGGAGGCTCTACCATTGAGCTATTAGGTAGGAGTTCAGGGACTCCGAGATATCAGGAGTTAGGGTACAAGAAAAATGGAGGACAAGACAGGGAGATGAGTCATCATGTCCCTGTTTATGATGAGTCCCATTACCATGACAACTCCTGCCACTGAGGACTTATCACCCATGACAACTACTGCCACAGGTTCTGTATTCTAAAATAACCTATGTGGAAAATTGGACACTATCTTTTTTTTTCGTACCAAGCATTGAACACAGGGCTACTTAACCACTGAGCCATATCCCCAGCCCTTTTTTATATTTTATTTATAAATGGTGTTTCATTAATTGTTTAGGGTCTCACTAAGTTGCTGAGGCTGGGTTTGAATTCGTGATCCTCCTGCCTCAGCCCCCAAGCCACAGGGATTACAGGATTATCCCACAGATCTGGCAAATTGGACACTATTCCAATGAGGTATTACAAGGTAACCAATGGGAACAAATAGGGTAAGGCCTTCCATCAGGTCTGTATGGGAAGAGGATACCTCACAGCTCAGCACATAAGACACTGGTTTCCAGACATCTGGACCTTGAGCCTCTCTTTCTTGCTGGGCCCACTCTGCTCTATTTTACCGAGTGTTACTTTCACCTTCACCTTCAATAAATCAGTACTTTGCCAGATACTTCTGTGTGTCTTGTTCCTTTCTTTGTTTGAGACCCTAAGGACCTGGACCCCATATGGATACACCAAAAATAACAGAGCTACAGCCCCATTCCCTTTTTATTTTTTACTTTAAGACAGGTTCTCTCTACGGTGCTAAGGGTCTCACTACATTGCTGGGTCTGGCCTCAAACTTGCAATCCTCCTGCCTCAGCCTCCCAAGTCCCTGGGATTATAGGTGTGTGCCCAGCTAGTCAGTGTCATATCCTATCTGTCCTCTGATGACTTATATCTCAAGGTAATTCAGGTTATTCTTTTAGAAATTGTATTTCCTCAAATACAGAGCGATAGTAAATAGTTTTATAAGGAAAATACAAAATGAAACAAAATAATGAGCAAAAAGATATTTAGTTTGTATAATAGTTTTGAACCTAGAAGCATGCTTTTTTAAAAATAACACTAATGTACCTTCAGTATCTTTTAGCCTGTACAAAAAACCCATAATTTGTCAACTCAATCACACATGAAATCTTGTATAAATTCTATTTCTTTTTAAAACTCTTTTGCAATCTTTATCTTCTAAAATTTACTCAAACGTTTAATTAGTTTTGCATTATATTTCTATTTCGGGATCACAATAATCTTTAAAAATTTATCATTTTGAACAAGACTAGAAATGGGCTTAATTTTAGACTACGTTGGGGTCACCTTCACAAGGAGAAGGGCAGAAGTCAGCCTTATTACAGATGAACCTGGTCTTTTTCTTTTTCTTTTCTTTTTTTTTGTAATGAAGATTGAACCTAGGGTTGCTCTACCCCTGAGCCACATCCTCAGTCCTTTTTATTTTTTATTTTGAGACAGGGTCTCACTAAGTTGCCCAGGCTGTCCTCTAACTTGTGATCCTCCTGCCTCAGCCTCCTGAGTTTCTGGGATTATAGGCATTTGTCCTTAAAAGACAAAATTATCTGAGGGTTTATTTACTTTATTAATTTAATCTATTTCAACTGTGGTCTGCCTTAGTTGAAACAAAGTAGAAAACTTACCTCTCAAAACAGAATTATGTAGCATAAATTCTGTGGGCATAGGCAAGCCCCAGTGAAAGCAAATTTTTAAAGATGGGGCTTAAGATGCTGGCTTAATAGCTTTTCCTGTTTTAAGAGCTAATCCACGGAGGGAGACATGCTTTCAAGTGGAAATTTCTTTTGTAAAGGGTTAAGAAAATCATATTTTGTAATCTAATTTATTTTGTTTTTAATCAGAGATAGCTCTTCCGTGAGTAGGGCAAAGAGCACGTTCTAGAACCATTCAAACTGAGAAAGACTCCTTTGAATTTTCCAAAGCTTTTCAATAAAATTTCTTTCTAATGCGGTTTTTAGAACTCTTTGTCAGAGACTTTTCTGTAGGCTGGAGCAAAAGTCAACATGAGGGTTACAGAGAGTCCCCAGTGGAACCAAGCAGCAGCAAAGAAAGTGTCCCACTGGAGGGACAAAGGAAAAGTGACCAAGATGGAGTCTTTAAAAAGGTTTTTTTTTTAAAAAATAGTTTTCATAGACCAGGTGTAGGGTATCCACAAGCAGGGGACAAGAAAATTACAGATGTTCACCAGGCAGAGTGCGTGCCAGATTTAGAATTCCAGAAACCAAAACAGAGTTTAGTACAGATGTCTTTTGTGTGACACAGGAAGCAATAGATTATGGAATAGAGAACAGACATGGGGAAGGCCCCTGCAGTTGGGGATAGCCAGGACAGCATCTGCCAATCGTGGCTGACACTGACCAGGTTCCGGTTGCCATGCGTCGCCATGAGGTAGAACGTAGTCAGCCATTACCACTAGTTTATCGCCCCATTAGGACTCTCTAAAAGGAGAGATCTCTTTTTGTCCTTCAGTCCCAAGTGATTTTGAGAGCTAATCCTTAAATAATTGCTGAAGATAAGAACCCTTGAATAACTGCATTTTCTTTTTTTAAGACAGTAAGGGGGAGAAAATCAGATCTTTGTTCATTTACCTTTCGATGTACAGGACAAGTTTACATTCTCTAATTTATATTTGGGCCAAGCCATATTTCAGAATTCTTTTTTTTCTTTTTTTAAAATTCCTCTGCCTTAAAATAATCTCCGTTGTTTAATGTGCACCCAATGGGTGAGCTCTCAGGGATAAACTTTGAATTACCCATGATCTTATAATCTGCACATTTCAAAGACTGTGTTTAGACAAATCTACACATCTACAGCCATCTGATTCTTGGCAAAGGTGCCAAAAACGAGCTTGAGAGAAAAGATAGCCTTTTTAAATAAATGGAGCTGGGAAAACTGGTTATCCACAAGCAGAAGAATGAAACTAGACCTTTATCTCTCACTCTGCACAAATGTCAACTCAAAATGGATCAAAAACCTCAGAATTAGACCAGAAACTATATAACTCCTCGAAGAAAACAAAAGATCAACACTCCAGCATCCAGCACATCCAACAACTTTCTCAAAAGGACTCCTAATGCTCAGGAAATAATGCAAAGAGTTAACAAATGGGACGGCATGAAATTAAAAAGCTTCTGCACAGAAAAGGAAACAATTAGGAATGTGAAGAGAGAAGCCACAGAATGGGAGAAAATCTTTGCTAGCTACTCCGTCTGACAGAGGGTTAATACCTAGAATATGTAAAGAACTCAATATATTTTACACCAAAAAATCAAATAACCCAATTAATAAATGGGCAAGTAAGCTAAACAGACTCTTCTCAAATGAAGAAATACAAATGGCCAACAAATATATGAAAAAAAAGTTCAATATCATTAGCAATGAGGGAAATACAAATTTACAGTACACTGAGATTTCTTCTCACACCCATCAGAATGACAGCCATCAAGATACAAATAGTAATAAATGCTGGAATAACAGAATGAGACAAACATCATTACCCCATGTACATGTATGATTACACAAATGGTACGACTCTACTTCATGTACAACCAGAGAAACAACTTGTACCCCATTTATTTACAATGAATCAAAATAAACAAATTATAAATAATTTTTTTTAAAATGCTGGAGTGGATGTGGAGAAAAAGAAGTACTTTTACACTGTTGGGATTGTAAATTAGTATAATTACTATGAAAATTGGTATGGAAGTTTCTCAAAAGACTTGGTATTTCCATATGACCCAGCTATACCACTGCTTTATATTTATTCTAAAGAAAGTCATCATGGTACAGTGATACGTGTCTGTATATCCATGTTTATAGCAGCACAATTCACAAAAGCCGAACTCTGGAAACAGCCTAGGTGTCCATCAACAGATGAATGGATGAAGAGAATGTGGTATACATACTCGATGGAGTTTTATTCAGCCATAAAGAAAAGTGAAATGATAGCATTTGCAGGAAAATGGATGGAGACCATTATGTTAAGCAAAATAAGCCAAACCCAGAAGGTCAAGGGTTGTGTGTTTCCTCTCATACGTGGAAGCCAAAGAGGGAAAAGGAAGAGAAAGTTGGGGGAGTGATGAGATCTTATGAAAACCAAAAGGGGGATCAGTAGAGGAAAGGGACCAGGTAGAAGGTGGGAAGGGAGGGGAAGTGCTGGGGGGTGACACTGGCCAAATTATATTGTTGTACTGTGTGCATGCATGAATGTGTAACAACAAATCCCATCGTTATATAGGATTATAAGGCACCGATAAAAAATGTGAAAAGGGGAGGGGAAGTTTTCTTTGTCTTTCTAAAAAGGAAAAAGAATAGTCCTCTATGGGATCAGACTCAGTCTGTCCCATGCTGCCTTGGGTTACTCTATGAGACAAGCTGCCGATCTTCCATTGGCCAGACGACCCTGCTGTGGAGATGCAGCCCGATCCGAATGAACAGTGCAGGCTCATTCCTCAATATACAAGTACCCTTGTCCCCAGTAAGCAGTGCTCAACTACTCCGTGAGCGCTTATTGGGATCTACCAAACTATATTCTTGGGGTCCTCAGGAAAAGAAGTCCAGAGCAGGGTGCATGGTGCATACCTGTGATCCCAATAATTTAGGAGCTTAGGCAGGAGGATAGCAAGTTCAAAGCTATCTTGGACAACTTATCCAGGCCCTGTCTCAAAATAAGAAGCAAACAAACAAAAAAGGACTGGGGATGTAGCTCAGTGGTAGAGCACTCCTGGGTCCAATCCCCAGTACCTCCTCTGGCCCCCCGAAAAAGAGAAGAGGTTCAGCCAAGCATGGAGATGCAAGACTGTAATCTCAGCTATACGGAAGGTCGAGGCAGAAGGATCGCAGGTTCAAGGACAGCGTCAGCAACTTAAAGAGATTCTGTCTCAAAATAAAAAATAAAAAGGACTGGGAGCCAAGTATGGTGGAGCATGCCTATAATCCCAGAGACTTGGGAGGCTGAGGCCAGTCTGAGCAACTTGGTGAGGCCAGCAACTTAGCAAGAGCTTGTCTTAAATAAATGAATAAATAAATTAATTAATAAGGCTGGGGATGCAGCTCAGTGGCAGAGTGCCTCTGGGTTCAATCCCCAGTATAGAAAAAAGAAAAGAAAAGAAATGAAAAGAAAGAAAGGAAGGAAGGAAGGGAGGGAGGGAAAGAGAGAGAAAGAAAGACTCCTATGAAAGTAATATCCTTGAGATATTTCTAAGTGCTCTTGAGAACTTGAATGTTTAAAACAACAAGGACGCAAAGACCTTGTAGAGTTTTAAAAGAATTTGGAGACATTTCGGATTAGGACAGAGTTAGGCAAAATTCAATAGAAGAAGATCTATTTACAGTTGAACAACAACAACAAAGTAATCTTGGGATAGTTACTTTCAATCAGATATGCCGTCTGTTACAGAGCATTCTCATGGGACGGGATGTCACACACTGCAATTAGAGGGCAGCCCATAGGCCACCTGATTGCCCCTCCAGGAGGCTAAGCTGGGCTTCTTAAAAGTCAGTTCCAACTGACCTTGTGACCCTGAAGAGTGTCCTTCTGCGAGTTCTCTGCTGTTGATGTGGTTCTACAAAAACACAAGGGCTGCTCTTTAGAGGAAGTATGTTATAAGGCGATTGCCCACTCCTGATGAAATGCACAAGGAATTGCACAGACAGGAGCCTACTGCCTGGCAAGAGCAAAACAGCAGCCAGACAGAGTGGCACATACCTCTCATCCCAGGACTGCAGAGGCTGAGGCAGAAGACTCACAAGCTCAAGGCCAGCCTCAGCAACTCAGTAAATCCCTGACTCAAAAAACAAAGAGATCTAGAAGTGTAGATCAGTGGTAGAGTACTCCTAGACTCAATCCCCAGGGCCAGAACAAAAACAGAACAGAGTACTTCTAGTACTTGTTTATCAACTTGATTGAAGGAATAGTTGTTCACTCTGACATATACGTGTGTGTGCATATATATAAGCATATGTACACTTAATGCATACATTTATTTTATATATTTCTAAAATAAAAATACATATGTATGTATGTGCATGTGTATACACACACACATAGATTTATGTGTATCAATATATATGTGTGTGTGTGTATATTTTTTTTGGTGGAGAGGCTGGGGATTAAACCCAGGGATGCTACAGACACACACCACCACACAGGGCGATTTATTTATTTTCACGGTACTAGTGATTGAACCCAGGAGTACTCTACCACTGAGTTACACCCAGCCGTTTTTATATTTTATTTTTTGAGATAGAATCTTGATTAATTGCCCAGGTTGGCCTCAAACTTCAATCCTCCTGCTTCAGCGTTCAGAATTGCTGGAATTACCGGCATACACCACCGCACCAGCTAGTTTTTCTTTATAAAACTGATTTTGTAAACAGTTTGCTTATTACATAGATAATACATGTACATTTCAGATAGGTGAGAAAATACAAAGAGCAAGAATAAAAAGTAAATAAAATATTCAGTATCTACATATCCAGGAAAAACCTCTGTCCCATTTTGGTAATATGTTTCCTGGATTTGAAGTCAATGAACTTTCTCTGTTAAGGACCAGGTAGCAAATACTGTAACTTTGTAGGCCACGGGGTAAAATAGAGGTTATGTTGTAGGTACTTATATAAAAAGAGAGAAAACAGAAAATAATAATAAAAGAGTACAATGTTTAATAATCTAGTTCTACTAATAGAAAGAATAAAATTCTTTCTTGGTACAGGATAACATTTTGTTTAACTGGAATTCAGAGTTAGAGTTTCCTATCATCAAAATCGATGGCAGAGGTGACCTGTTAATACGAATTTGCAATGAAATTTTATGCATTTAATCTTTGAAAATGTCTTTTCACAGAGATAGGTACTATCACATGCTGAAAGTGATCAGTACTGCTAGCGTACAGTAGGCCTTCCATATCCAGAGGTGCCCTATCCACAATTCAACCGACCAAGGATCAAGAATATTTCACAGTTGGGATGTAGCCTTGACAGTGGAGCACTTGCCCAGCATGTGTAGGGCTCTGGGTTCAATCTACAGCACCGCAAAGAAAACAAGTATTGAAAGACACATCGTGTTTGTACTGAACATCTACAGAGGTTTATTTTTTTTTTTATTTTTTGTTGTCATTCGTCCCTAAATAATACAGTATAACAATTATTGACATTGTACTAGGTATAATAAGTGATCTGGAGAAGATTTAAGGTGTATGTGAGGACTGTGTAGACTATGGGCAAATACTATACTTACATGAAGGACCTGAGCATCCTTGGATTTTAGTATCTCCAGGGTTTTGGAACCAATTCCTCTTAGATATCAAAAGATGACTATATAATTTTAATTGAATATATTCACTACTGGATGGTAATAGATTCCACTCTCCCTATTCTATACCATTTAAAATGTCCTTTATAATAAACTGGTAACTTAGTAATTTCCCTGAGATCTTTCAGCCATGCTAGCAAATAATGGAATTGGAGGAGGAGCCTGTGGGAACCCCTGATTCACAGGCAGTGGGCAGAAGCATAGGAGGCCGCCATCTACGACTGGCATCTGAAGTGTGAGTGTCTTGCAGGACTGAGTCCCTCACCTGTGGGATCTGACACTGTTAGGCAGAGACTGCCAGAATGCACTGAAGTGTAGGTCTCCTGGTTGGTGTTCCCTGGAGAACTGATGTGCAGGGGGCGGAATCCACACATCTGGTGTCAGAAGTGAAATATTGAAAGTAAGTGTGAAGGGCTGGGGATATAGCTCAGTTGGCAGAGTGCTTGCCTCTCAAGCACAAGGCCCTGGGTTCAATCTCCAGCCCTGCAAAAAATAATAATAATAATAATAAGCAAGTGTGAAAAAGAAAAAACAAAAGATATACTAGAATGAAAGGAAGAGAGTGTGCATACAGAGAGGAAAACGGTTTGGGTTTTCTTATTGTTAAGCTTGTAAGTGGTAAAGTCGGATTAAACCCAAGTAATGACCCCAAACCTGTGCTCATATGTAATTTTATATCTTTGTCATATTCTATAAATTGATTTTGTTTCTTTTTTAAAACCATTTATTTATTTATTTATTTATTTATTTATTTATTTATATGTGGTTCTGAGGATCGAACCCAGGGCCTCATACATGCTAGGCAAGCGCTCTACCACTGAGCTACAACCCCAGCCCTGATTTTGTTTTTTAAATCTATCTTTCCTCTATTTAATCCATTTTGACCATCTTAACGGTGGTTTTTGGAATAGCTCTCTGACTTTACTTGAAGTCTTGAGTCAGAGCATGTCTGCCAAGGCTCAGGCAAGTGTCCACTTTAGGAATCAGAATTTATCATATTCATGATGCCCAAAAGCTGAATTTGCTTGAAAAGAAAAGAAAGGAAAAAAAAGGAAAGAAAAAAAAAAAAAATAGAGTCGAATTCCCTACTTTGAAGCCATAATGGAGAACCACAAGGTCAGGCAAGGCAATCATTCATAATGATATTTGTGTCTGTAAAAACTACAGATATTTTAGCTGAGTGAAGGGGTACACACCTGTAACCTCCGTGACTCAGAAAGCTGAGACAGGAGGATCACAAGTTCAAGACCAGCATCAGTAACACAGTGAGGCCCACAACAACTTAGTGAGACCGTGTCTCAAAATAAAAAAGTACAAAGGGCTGGGAATGTAAGCCCAGTGGTAAAATGCCCCTGGGTTCAATCCCAGTACCAAAACACAAAAAGAAAAATAAAATTTTAATATTTTATGGGGGAAGGAATCATGTTTAGTTTTTTCAATAGTTAATTGATAATCAAAGCTTTAACTATATCTCTGGGTAAGAAAATAAGGACTAGGGACTAAGGGTGTAGCTCAGTGGTAGAGCACTTGCCTTGGATTTAATCCCCAGCAGTCCCCCAAAAGATAAACATTAGAGGTTAAAAAAGAAACTATAAGATTACAAGTTCTATTTATAATCTTGTTGAAATTGGCATAATTCTAAACACAAACACATAGGCAAAGATTAATAGAAGTAGCTACATAGAAATTTTGGACTGGGCATGGTGACACACACCTGTAATCCCGGCTTCTCTGGAGACTGAGGCAGAAGGATCCCAAGTTTAGGGCCAGCCTCAGCAATTTAACAAGACCCTGTCACATATAAAGGGTTGGGGATACTGCTCAGTGGTTAAGCGCCCCTGGGTTCAATCTCCCGTACCAAAACAACCAACCAAACAAACAAAAGTTTTGAACTCCCATATATCAAAATGACAAAAAAACACCAATAAAAAATAAACTTACAGGGCTGGGGATATAGCTTAGTCGGTAGAGTGCTTGCCTTGCATGCACAAGGCCCTGGGTTCAATCCCCAGCACAGCAAAAAATAATAATAATAATAATAATAATAATAATAATAAATAAACTTACTGAAAATATTTGGGGAAACACAAACCAAAAATTAACATACTATGATAAAAAAATGCCCCACAAATTAAGCAGAAGACAATGAACCCTCACCCCCCAAACCAAAGGCAAGTCACAAAAGAAAACTAAACATAAAAAATACTTGACCTCACAATAAGATAAATAGAAAATGACACAAGAATGGCATCATTCAGAGGGTGGTAAAAACCCCACAGCACTGCACCGTCCCTGGCTGGATTCCTACACTCAGCCTACATCTTTTTTTTTTTTTTTTAATTTATTTTTATTGTAAACGAATGGGGTACACCTTGTTTCCCTGTTTGTACATGAAGTAGAGGCATGCCATTTGTGTACTCATACATTTACATAGGGTAATGGTGTTTGATTTTTCTGTTATTTTTTCCTTCCCCCAACCCTCCCACCCCTCCTTTCCCTCTATACAGTCCTTCCTTCCCCCATTCTAGCCCCCCCCACCCCAGCCTACATCTTCATTCCTCCTCCTTTTATTAGACACCTTTCAATTTTATGGCATCACCTGTTTCCTGTCAAGCCCTCTTTGGTGCCGGCAGTATGCATCAAATCAGAGATCTACCTGTTTATAAATTCTTTTAAATATATAAGTTCATCAGCACCATTATTTATGATAGCCCAAACAGCCCAAATAACCAAAATAAGAGACAAGTTAAGCAAATTATTGTACTTCTGTATAGAATATGCAATACATCAGACTGGTGGTATAGCTCTGTGGGAGAGTACTTGCCTAGTATGCACTAGGTCTTGGGTTTGAGTCTCTGCACTGCCAAAAAATACACACACACACACACACACACATATATATACACACACACATATATAAGGATATTATTATATTACTAAAATTATAAAACAGTCACAGTACACTCCTCTGTAAAAACTCCCACAAAATTGCCTGGTATGCTTGTACATGCCTGTAATCCCAGCTACTTGGGATGCTAAGGCCAAAGGACCTCAAGTTTGAGGTCAGCCTGAGCTACTTAGGGAGATCCAGTTTCAAAATAAAAAAGGGCTGGGGATGTAACTCAGTAGTAGAGTGCCCCTGGGTTCCATTCCCAATTACCTGAAAAAACACCCCGCAATTTTTTTTTTTTTTTTTTTTTTTTGCGGTGCTGGGAATTGAACCCAGGGCCTTGTGCATGTAAGGCGAGCACTCTACCAACTGAGCTATATCCCCAGTCCACAAAATATTGTAGTACCACATTTTGTTTAAAAAAAAAAAAGGGCCATTAAATCATATAAATGTTGCACTTAATAAAAATTATATTCAAATGTACATCTTATAAACACCATGTTTTATTGTGTTAGTATAACATATTTCATGTTATAAATAACCTATATACCTATAATATAACATACTACCTGTTATATTTCTACATTATATACTATATATTATATAATATATGCTACATAATATATACATATGTAGTAAAATAATGCCACTTTTTATCGTTAGTGGTACCAGGAATTTAATCACAAGGTACTGGGGATTGAACCCAGGGCCTTGAGCATGCTAGGCAAGCAGCTCTATCACTGACCCACATACCCAGCCCTATTTTTTAATTTTGAGATAGGGTCTTACTAAGTTGCTCAGGGTCTTGCAAAGTTGTGGAGGCTGGCATTGAACTTGACTCAATCTGGGATTACAGGCAAGTGATAGCACTCCCTGCTAATGTCACTTTTGGAAATAATTTTTACATATCTACTTGTATTTGTTTCATGTCATGTATGTTTCATAAAACCCAAAATATATATGTTACAGATAACATATATGTATATATACACAATTTATCTCCTTCCCAGAAGTCAGCTGAGGTCATTTAGTCCTTTGAGACTGAAATAAAATTGGTTGTATCCTCTCGCCCAGGTTTGTGGACATTACAATGCACGGTGATCTCAAGTTGATCCAGTCTCAGGGGCTCCCTCTTGGCCCAACTAGACTTCTTTTTCCCCTTCGATGTTGCAGCTCCGAAGTGGGATGAAGCTATTTGGCTGGATTCTCCAAAACTACTTGCACAAGGCCAATGAGCATGTGGTTTTTTTTCTCAAGATGGGAGTGCCAAGTGGTGCCTTTCCTGTTCCGATGCTGGTCCAAGCAAGCAAGCAAGACACACCCCCTCTGGGTTCTCTAGCTTCAGTCTCCCTGTCTCCACCCTCATCTTGTGCATGTTCCTCACCTTCAGGCATGACAAATCAGGACCCCCTACGCGATTCTGACACGTCAGGTCTGGGACAGAAGAGAAAAAGAAACTCTGTCCCGCTCATACTGGGATTGAACCCAGGGATGCTCTACTCTACTACTGAACTGCATCCCCAGCCCTTTTTTATTTTGAGCAGGGTCTTGTTAAATTGCTGGCCTCAAACCCGCGATGCCCCTCCTGCCTTGGGGTCCGGAGTAGCTGGGGTTGCAGTTGTCTGCCACCATGCCGGCTTGACAGATCCGCCCCCATCCCTCCAGTACTGGGGATTGTACTCAGGGCCTTGCATATGCTGGGCAAACGCTCTGCCACCGCACTACATGTACCCCAGGCCAAGGGGAGACTCTTACCTGTCATGTCATCATCTCCAAGTTTTCGAAGAAGGTATGTTAAAACCGCACGGCGGATGCTTCCAGAGCAATTTCTGGTGTGAACGTGGGCTCTGCCACTTACCGGCTGTGTGGGGTACCATTCTTTCCGTGCCTCCGTTTTCTTATGTACAAAATTGGGATGACACTAATATTTAACAAGGGTACTGAGAATTAAATGAGTTAAATATAGTAGAATATCTTTGAACCTGGTGGTAGGCATAGGTTTCTTAGAGTTGATATGTATGAAGTGCTTAGCTAGTGTTTGGCACAGAGGAAATACTGTTAAATGTTAATTATTTTTTCTCCTCACAAATCTGAATTATGTCCTCATGCCACCTCTCCCAAGAACATACAGAAGCAGCTATGGTGTGGTTTTGAATGACATAACAAATACCTACTTTCTCTTCAGATCGTATAAATATTTGCCTTTCTATCTGAATTACCAGAAGAATGCATTTCAAGATAAAGAAGGTGGGATTTTGGTGTTTATTTTTTCCTTTTATCTTCTTTATGCCTTTTCAAGTTTTTCAAGTTTAGTACATTGAGCATTTGTTATTTTTGCAATTATGGAAAATACATTTTTTCCTAAAAAAGAAAGGCAAGAGAAACTTCATGGGGTAACAATAGTGCACATTAAGAGAAACTTGTTCCTTGTGCTCTGTGAATTGATTAAATCCCAAGATCAGGCAGGACTCTGGCTCCTTGGAAAATGAGTGGATTTTAAAAATTAATGATTCCCTGCTGTTTGCATCTCTGAAGAAACCTGTGATTATTTCTTGCTCTTCAGACTTGCCATTTCAGCATCTTGATAAACCAAACAAAGAGAAATTAAAGTGTAGGACTCCATTCCTTCCAACAAACCAAATTGTTCTGAAATTTTCCCCTTCAATTCCCAGATTTTAAGAGGCTTAGCCTGTTTCCTGTCCCTAATTGCTCTATTAATTTAATCTGCTCTAAGTCTCCCAGGAGTCTCAGTCATTGGTCTTTGGGGCTGGTCTGAGCTGTCTCTTCTGCAGAGTTGAGCTGAACTGTTTTACATGTTATCCAGAGTTCAATTTTGCTGACTTTCTCCTTCCAAGAGGGTTACTCTTGACCTAATTAAATGAGCTCTGGTATTTGTGCAAAGTTGCACATTAAGTGAAATGATGTGAACTTATTTTCCTTTCTCTAGGAGAGATTTGGAGTTACACATTTGTCCTAATTTTCTTGTTTTGGCTCCTGATCATTTCTCTCGTGGGCACTTAGTAGCTTCATGTGTAACTAGGGTAAATTGGTTCTTTGTGTGAAAACAGACTTTGAGCAAATTTGTTCATCTTTCTGAGCCTTCATTTTTCTCATCTATAAAGTGGGGGTAAATATATGTGTATTTTTTTTTCCCAGAAGTTGTTATAAGAAATAATCACAAACTTGGCAGTTTAAAACATTACAAGGAGAGCCAGGATGGTGGGTGCTGTAACTCTGTAATCCCAGTCAGCTAAGAGGCTAAACTGGAAGATCATGAGTTCAAGGACAACCTGGGCAATTTATCAAGTCCTGTCTTTAAAAAAATAATAATAAAAATAAAACAATATAATTTATCCTCTCATTGTTTGGGGGATACTGGGGATTGAACACAGGGGTGTTCAACCTCTGATCTACACCTCCGACCCTTTTCATTTTTTATTCTGAGACAAGATCTTGCTAAGTTAACGAGGCTGGCCTTAAATTTGCGATCCTTCTACCTCAGCCTCCTGAGCCCCTGGAATTACAGGCCTGCGCCACCACGCCCAGACACTCTCTTGGCCAGAAGTACAGAATGGAGCCGTCACCAATGCTGTGTTCCCTCCAAAGGCTCTAGGGGAGAATTCTTCCAACTATTAAGTAAAATTTAGAGAAGCCATTGCTTTCTCCTGCACCAGGCCCTAGCAGAGGAGCTGAAAACCAAAATGGAATCATTCTCACTGAAGTTCTACTTGTAGTTGAAACTGAGCTGTTTATCTGACCTCCAAGGGATCAAGGATTAGAGAAACAGCAGCCAACGTTCCCAAACAGGTCTGTTTTTATTTTCCTTGTTGTCGTTGTTTTGTGTGGTGCTGGGATGGAACCCAGGGCCTGGCACTTACTCGCCTGCTCTACCTCCTCTGCCCTGGGCCAGTTTGAATTGGCAAGATCGTGCAGGTCCCTCTGCCTTAACCCTTACACAGATAGCTGATGTCAACCAACTCGATATTGTTCTATTGTTCTGTCTCCCTGGTCATGCCCGCTGAAGAAAGCAACTTTGAAATGAAAAATATGCTCTTCAATTTTTTACTTTCTTCAGGCCTTTTCTGTGTATAAAACCAACCTCTTCTTGGCTCATTGGAACACTTAAAAACTCTGTTTTATGGAATGAAGTGTTGCGCTATTCTAGAGTCAAAAATAGCTTGGCATGGTAAATCACCCCTGGGTTCAAACCCCAGTACCACCAGCCCCCAATGACAGCAGTCCTTAGATTTAGGGTTTAGGGCCTGTTCCAGATCCAGGATGATCTCATCCCCAAATCTGTGATCTTTAGTTATATCTGCAAAGACCCTATTTCCAAATAAGGTCATAGTCACAGGTACCTGGCATATGATTTGGATGTGTCTTTCAGGAGGACAGCATTCAACCACTATAATACATCAACCTTGTTAAGCTGCTGTGTGAGTATTAAAATTGACATCATTTATGTTTGTTTTGCATTGTTGTGTTTGTGGTTTTTTTTTCTTTTTCTTTTTCTTTGAAACTGGGGATTGAACCCAGGGCCTCACACATGCTAGGCAATGGTGTTCTACCACTGAGCTACACATTCCCAGCCAGACATGATAATTTATGTAATGAGCTAACTAGGTACACAACCAGTCAATAATAATACTAGTCCAACCAATAATCATCACCATAATAATTACTTTCAAGTGGATATTTCCCTTGGGTCAGGCCTTAACACCCAGGCTTCTGGGCACGGTGGCCCATGCTTGTAATCCCAGCGATTTAGGAGGCTGAGGCAGGAGGATCACAAATTCCAGGCTAGCCTCCGCAATTTAGCCAGACCTTGTCTCCAAATATAAATAAGCGAATAAATAAATAAGAGAAACATGCTTATTTGTACAAACCCAAAATAATGAACTGAGAGGTAAAAGGCAGAGAAAGTGAGGCTTTTAATGATGGTCCTGCAAGATCAGGTGTCTGGGTGAGCATGTGCGCCCAGAGCAGCTACAATCAGCAATTTTTCCCTACTGTATAAGGTCCCTCCCCCACCCCTTACTCATTGACTGAGTACTATGGGTGTGCAGTCTTCCCAAATGTCACCCCTAGATGACACCTCTTGTCTCCTATTGGGTTATTTAAAGACACATACCTTCAGTTGTCCTCATCTCTCTTTTTCTCCTGTGGCAGGACGACCTCTTGGGCAGAGAGCATCTTGCAGTTTCTGCCTGTTGGTCAGGCGGGCCTTCCCCCCTCACTTCCTGTTTGTCAAGGGGCTGTGAATTTGTCCCACTCCAGTGTTAACTGTTTTTAACTTTCCATTTTGTTCTTCCCTCCAGCTGCTTTTCTTAAAACTCAAGTAATTTTACCTTTAAGGTTAAATGTGGTATTCTGAAAATGGTCCCCCAAACTTACTATTTCTCACTATAAATACCACCCAGCCTACAAGCACTCAGCACACTTACTCCTTATAACTTCTCCAGGGAGATAAGACCCCATTTTACAGATAAGCAAACTGAAGCTTTAGAAGCCTAATGAGGTTGGTGGTAAAAGGCAGAACCAGGGCTCCAACTCAGGCTTTTCTGACTCTGGAGCTCATGACCTGCGACGCTCGATTGTCTCCTGTCATTTCTGCTCCTCCACTGTGACCCAGCACCTCCATTTCAACTACTTCCACATTTTGCTCCTTGACCTAGAGCTGTGGAGTTTGGTGGAAATAGTTAGCAATGGCAAGAGGAAAGGAGGGGAGAAGTTCCTTTGGGCCCCAGATCTCACACCTGCTTGAGCATCCTGGTGAATGGGAAGCTGGGTTTCCGCAGGGTGAGTGATCTGAAAGAGGGTCAGGTGCCTTTTTTGTCCTCACCTGAGAAGTCACATGTCAGTTCTGCTACACTTTACTGGTTGGAATTGAGTCACTAAGATGAACTCATGCTAAAGGAGAGGGGAAATAGGTGCCACCCTTGGAAAGGAGAAGTATCCGTGAATCCGTGGACACATGTAAAAACTATCACAATCCTCCACTGGGCAGGGGAAGCAGATGTCCTTTGACTGAGAACTTCATCGGGTTGATATTTAGCCAAGCCATTCAAAATAATGCCTGGAGCTGAGTTAGGAGCAAGGACTGAGATTGTTGTACATTAACAAATAGGAATTTGAATTTTATTTTATTATGATTATTATTATTATTGGTTCTGGGGATTGAATCCACGGGAGCTTAACTACTGAGCTACATCTCCAAGCCTTTTTATTTTTTATTTTGAGACAGGGTGTGGTTAAATTATTTAGGCAGGCTTTGAACTTGGAATCCTCCTACCTCAGCTTCCTGAGCCACTGGGATTACAGGCATGCACCACCACGCCCAGCAAGAATTTGAATTTTAGGTGAAAGAAAAGGAGGAAAGAAAGTGAGAGGAGAGCAAGAGCCAGGCAATCTGCAAAGTGGCAGAAAGCTTTGTAAGAGAACCTTGCTGATTATGTCGATTTACCAAACCATCAATGGAGTTGGCGACTCTCTCATACACACAAATACCTCTTTAATGAGGCTTTTAATGGCAACTATAAGGAGCCAAGGTTTAGATCTGTGTTGAGACAGTGCTAAGTAGCAACCACATTTGAGGTCAGCAAACAATCCATACACTTAGCTAATGTTACAGAAGCAGATGCTCAGGGCATGAGGCCCCAGGAAATACTCAGGAACCTAGTGTAACAATGGTCCACTTTATGCTTTGAATATAACCCTTGCTGCTTTGCCACTGCAACTTATTTTTAAAATAGACATGTTTCTTTCTCTTCCTCTTTCCCTACTCCTCCCTCATCTCTCCAGTCCCCTAATCTCAGGGGAAACAGGATTGCCTTTCTTGCCCATCCTAGGCAGAGTTATCTGTCCCTGAGCACACACCCACCATAGGAACAACGTAATCCAGACTTTGGGGATGGCACCAGATCTCAGAAATGACCATCTCCCAAATTAACAAGTGAATGACAACTCCGACAGAGAACATGGGGAATGTAGCCTTTGAGTCCCTCTTTAAAAGCTCCCTGTTCCTGCTGATGGGCAGAATCTCAGCCTCCGGGACAGGGGTCCCCTGTGTTTCTCCTTTGCTAGCAAAGCAATAAAGTTTCTTTTTCCTTTTTTTCTCAAAACCATTTCCTCGTTATTGGATTGGCATCTGGGACAAGGACCAAGCTTTTGGGAAGATTAGGAAGAGGCAAGGATGCTGCCCAGACGGGGAAAGAAAGACAATCTTAAAAAGTGAGCTGCCCAGCAGCAGTCCCTGCAGTGAAGCTGTTACCAAGCAGGACCCACAGCAGAGCCCTTCACTGGGGAAGAGAAGGGACTGTCCCAATGTCCAAAAGCAGCCTTTGGGCAGAGGAGATCCCCATCAGTCATTCTACCACAGTACCAGGGGGGTATCAGCTCTTTGGTGTTTCATTAACTGTTTTTGGAGGATTCAGTGTTTTCTGACAAAACCCTAAGATAATGTTGTTTTG
Source organism: Sciurus carolinensis (assembly GCF_902686445.1). Lineage (NCBI taxonomy): Eukaryota > Metazoa > Chordata > Mammalia > Rodentia > Sciuridae > Sciurus > Sciurus carolinensis. Next base: position 36,398,548 of record NC_062213.1, read on the forward strand.
CAGTTTTTCTTCATTATTTCAAGTCATTTGCTTTTATCGTTCATCATAAATGATGGTTAGGGAGTGAGGGCATTTGTGGGATTTAGGCTTAATTAAGTCTGAAAAATAAATTGAATGTCACTCCACTTCAGGCACGCGGTCAGCACAACAGCTCTGCAGTGCGCAGCTGCGGAACCGTGCCTCTGTGGAGAGACAAAGCCGTGTTGAGAATTTCTCAAAAGAAAAACGCCCCTGACGTTTAAATATTTAACAAACAACAACAACAACAGCAAAAACCCTTTTGACAAGAGCAGGCACTAAAAGAAAGAGAGTTAAATCTGGAAAGGAGTATTTTTCAAGCTTAAATGTTGAAGGTCTCTCCAAGATTCTGCGTGGCCCGAGTATTGCACATTTAAAGATCTTGCTGGCATTCTTTCGGTTTTCCCCAGTATTAGGTAGGGATTGAACCTGTTACTGAAAGCTTGGTCCTTGTCCCCGATGCCAATCCAATAATGAGGACATGGTTCTGAGAAAAAGGAAAAAGAAGTTTTGCTGCTTTGCTAGCAAAGAAGAAACACAAAAGACTCCTCTCCCCTAAGATTCTTCCCATCAGCAGGAACAGGGGCTCTTTATTTTATTTTATTTATATATTTATTTATTTTTGTAGTGCTAGGGATTGAGCCCAGGGCCTTGTGCTTGTGAAGCAAGGACTTTACCAACTGAGCTATCTCCCCAGCCCATAGGGGACTTTTAGAGAGGTGATTCAAAGGTATTTCCTCTCTGAAGTTGTAATTCACTTGTTAATTTGGTAGATGGTCACTTCTGAGATCTTCTGCTACCATCCCCAAGTCTGGTTTACTTGTTCCTACGGTGAGTGTGTGCTCAGGGACAGATAACTCTGCCTAGGATGGGCAAGAAAGATAATCGTATTTTCCCTGAGATTAGGGAGGAGCAGGGAGAGTGAAAGAGAAAGAAATGTGTCCATTTTAAAAATAAGTCGCAGTGGCCGAGCAGCAAGAGCTATATTCAAAGCACTAAATGGGCCACCATTACAAACCCAGGACTCAGGCATGCCAGGCAAGCACTCTACCACTGAGTTACATCTCCAACCCTTCCTTTAAAATTTTATTTTGAGACAGGGCCTCACCTATTTGCTGAGGCAGACCTTGAATCCTCCTGCCTCAGCCTCCTTGAGTGACTGGGATTTAAGGGTGCGGGCCATACGGGGGCTTTGTAGAATTGGAGGCTAGTGTTTTTAAATCACCTGTTGTCTGTGCTTCAAAAACAAACAAAACAACAAAAAATCTCCACTACCAAAGGTCACTCAAAATAACTAAATGGTGAGTAGACTTTAAAACAGATCCACCACCCACATGAAGCCTTCCCTTGACACTGAATTAAATACCTTCCTGTATTGTTTTTGCTTCTTTTCTACAGTTTGTGTCTGTCTCCAAATAGATGTTGAAGTCCATGAGTGTCTTTCCCGTGGCAACTTCCTCTAGCTCTCCTCTTTGGTCCCCACCCTCCAGCCATAACCTCAACTGGTCCTTCCAGAAGTTCCTTTGGTTCAGACCTCCTGCATCTAGGTTCCTTATGGACACCCACTTCCTTAAGTAATGAAGTGTCAGAGACAGCCTTCCCCCGACACCTTGCAGTGCTGGAGATGGAACACAGGACCCTGTGCATGCTAGGTATAATGTACAAAGCTGCTCCCCCCGCCCTTTCCGGTGCAGCCATTTCCCCGCCTCCCAACTACTGTCAGTCTGTGAACATCCTAGCTAGCTATTGGTTCATCAGTCAGCTTGCAAGTATCCTTCTCCGTTATTGGTCCCCTGTTAGCCCAGCGGAATTCAACTGCTTTAGGGTAGCTACCCTGCCATCTTTTCTCTTGCTTTTCTCTTCTACACACTTGCTTACTTTCTCCTCCTCACTTTCCTCTCTCTCTAGCACATGCCCTTTCTCATTCCCTTTCTTTTCCTCTCATTTTCTCTCTTACCCTGCAGGGAGACACTCTGTTTGCTTAATAAACTCCCTTATGTGATTTCCCGTGTCCGGCGTGGTTTCTGTGGGATCCCTTATACTAGGCAAGTGCTCTACCACTATACCCCTGGCACTCTTAATCTTTTATTTTGAAACAGGGTCTTTCCAAGTTGCCCTGTCTGGCCTTGAACTTGCAATCCTCCTGCTCCAGCTTCCCAAGTTGCTGGAATTATAGGTGTACATCACCATGCCCAGCAGCAGGAACCTTCTCGCCCTTTCAGATCCAGAGAAAATTGTCTCCAATATCCCATTCCACAGATTTTGGAAAGCCCAGTGCTTTGCAAAGACTTCTGCAAGTTCCCAGAAGAGGGCTGTTCGGGGTACTTCTTGTTCTGATCTTCTGCTTCTGTGGAGTAGTTCAGTTTATGGTTCATCTTGCTGTTTTAAATAACTCACGTGTGAGACTGAGCCATTTTGTTTTGTTTTGTTTTCTATAAATTCACTTTGACACATCTCTGGGTGTAGCAGACTTTACTTTTACTAAAAACTCAGGCAGAAGGGAAATTTACATCACAGAAAATCAGGCAACTTAAAAGTGAACATTAGCTGTCCTGAGCCTCCTTGGGCACGATCTAAAAAACATCCCTCAGCCATTTCTGCTGCCTTCTGCCAGGTTACATAATTGTCTCTAATCTTGTTTCCTTTTCTCTTCTTGCCTCTTTTTTCTCAAGAAGGCCAAACAAACAAAGCACAAAAACCACCAAGCACATTCACACACATTCTCTCTCTCTCTCTCTCTCTCTCTCTCTCTCTCTCTCTCTCTCTCTCTCTCTCTCTCTCTTTCTCTCTCTCCCTCTTTCTTCCTCTCTCACAAATTAAAATTCCTCCTGTTTTTTTCAGGTCTCCCTTACCTATTCAAGAACCATACTGAACTTCTGAAATTGCTATCCTAAGGAAGAGCTCTTAAATTCTAGACAAACCAACTCCCACCTGTAGTCTTCGCCTGGGTATTAGTAGGTGACTGTGGTGATGGGTTAGTTTTCTAGTTACTGGTTCCCATCTAGTTACAGTTTTCCCATCTATGAAATGAAGTCATGGTAGCACTTTGCTTCATAGAATTGAAGTGAAAATTAGCAAGTCAACACGTAAAGCCCTAACGTAGTATTTGGCACATTCCACAGACCAATGTTGCCTATTCTTTCTTGTTCCTTTTTTTTTCTTTTTTCCTGCCTAGCAAGGTCCTTTAGACATTTAGGCCCTGGTTAAGTGCCAGCACTCCAAGGAGACTTTTATGAGCTTTTCCAGCCAAAACTAATCCCTTCCCCTTGGAATTTTTTGGTGGTGGTTATTATTTTGCTTTCGTTGCAGCGCCAGGGATTTTTGAACCCAGAACCTCCCACATGCTAGGTAACTGCTCTACCACTGAGCTACATTCCAGTCCTTTTTTCTGTTATTTTGAGACAGGGTCTTGTCAAGTAGCTCAGGCTGGACTTGAACTTGAGGTCCTCCTGCCTCAACCTCTGGAGTCACTGGGATTAGAGGTGTGCACCACCGCTCCCAGCTTTCCTCCTGGAATTCTTGTGGCACTGGGTTTATATTTCCCTTTTGATAAAGAGGAATGTAACAGTGAGTAAGACCAACCTCTAAATGAGTTTATAATCTGGAGGGAAAGATGAATATGGGTATATAGATGAGGGAAATGATCCAAGGAAGTCAGAGATAGATGAAGGAAAGAAGAGTGATAAAGTAAATAGCCAGCTTCAAGGTGTCATTTCAAAATCAGCAGTGTGAATGTCAGCCCAAAATACTACTAAGCAGCTCTTCAATTTTTTCATCAATTAAAAATTTACCACGCACCGTTGTTTTAGGTACTTTTATACCTTGTGGATCATTTCAACATGTGTATTTCAGTTAAGATTCATTCAGGGAAGCAGAACCACTAAGAGTTATGGGATAAGGAATTAATTACAAAAAATGTACTTAAAAACAATTTGGGGAGGAAGTAGAGAGGTAAGGGTCTGGTAAAGGAAGTTGAAGAGTCAGAGGAAAGTCACTAACCCGCCATGGCTTGCAGGGAAATCTGGAACCCAGTCACGTCCAGTCGGCTGGCTCTTCATGACTGCTGCCCCTGTGAGCTCTCACGGCATTCGCTGGCCATCCTGGGGTTGCTGTTGTTGGCAGAGCTGGCAAATGGAAAGGGTAGCTGGGCCAGGAATTGGGAAGAATAAGTGCCAACTGGAACCTACTGGCATGTCTGTGGTCTATCTCACCACCTCTCACCAATAATCTTCAGAGGAGCACAATCTCTAAATCACAAATGAGTTCACTTTTGAGTCAGCTCAACCCAGAATCATACAAAGAAAGAAATTCTAGGAAACATTGATCCCAGTAGAACAATCCAGCCTGACATTCATTATGAATCTCGTGTTCATTGCAAATTGAGAAAGTGACTGGTCATTAATATCTACTTCAGCAAATGAAGAGTAAAGAATATTCAGAGGGCAAAGATTTAGGATCTGGATAAATGGCAGGGTCAAAATTTCAGACTTATATATGTGGACATAAAATCTAAAAAGAAGATGATTCTGTGGAATAGTGGGAAAGAACAGTCTTTTCAAATGGTGCTGGGCCACCCAGATAGTCACCATTAGCAGTCTGAGCTCTGACCATCTTTTGACTGCAGCTTCAAGAGAGATCCCACATTAGCAACTATTGCTGTTCTATACCTTGAAGTTTTGGGTTGATTTGCTACATAGCAACAGATGATTACTATGTCAACACTTCATATTTTCCATGTGAGTAGTATGACTTTTGGTCTTTTCAGAAAAAAACAACCTGTTAATAAATGCCTAATTGTGATTGTTCTTTATATTTTGTTACGACTTTCCATATAAATAAGTCTGCAAGTCAGAAAAAAAAAAGAAAAGAAAGAAAGAAATGGTGCTGGGCCAATTGGTTGTCCAAATGGAATAACATTAATCTTGACCCCGACCTCACAACATACATAAACATGGCCTCCAAGCACATTATAGATCTAAATGGGAAAATAAAATGTGAGGCTATTTCCATGACTTTGACATTGGGTAAGGTTTCTTAAACAGGACCCAAAAAGCACTAATTCTTTTTGGAGAAGATGTAGGAAAATTGTAAAATACAATTGTTGGATGGAATAGAAATTAATTCAAACACTTGGAAAATTGTTCAATAGTACTTACAAAAGTTGAACATGTTCATGCCTTATATTCCAGCTATTTAACTTCTAGATGCGTATATAAATGTGTACATAGGCATATTAAACACTTGTATAAAAATGTTCATAGGAGATGTAATTATGGTTAAAACAAGGAAAGCTAAGTGTCTATCAACAGAACAGATACATTTGGTATATTTACACTATAGAACACATATAACAATTAAGATGAATAAATTACTGCTATGTACAACAACATGAATGAATTTCCCAAGCATAACTTTGAGCAAAATAAGCCAGACACAAATGAATATATTCTTCATGACTCTAATAAAGTTGGAAATTTGCAAAACTGAGCTGTGATATTAGAAGTTAAGATACTGGTTTCCTTTTGGTGGTGGGGGTTAATGACTGAGAGGAGTTAAGAGGCAGGCTTCTAACAAGCTTGAGCTATTTCATTATTTAAGTTGGTTACTTGATTGCAATAATTCATTAAACTGTACATATAGGCTGTACACTTTCTGTATACTTCTTTATGTCAATTTTTTAAAAACTGATTTTAACCCAGGTGTGGTGGTACACATCTGTAATCCCAGCAACTTGGGAAATTGAGGCAGGAGGATTGCAAGTTTGAGGCCAGCCTCAGGAACTGTTTCAAAAATTAAAAAATGAAGAGATTAGGGATGTCGTTCCATGATAAAAGGCCCTGGGTTCAATACCATGGATCATAAATGACAATTTATTTTGGAAGTGCATTAAAAATGTTCTAATTTATCCATCTAATATCACCAATCATCATATCCAGTAGCCTCTCACTTCTCAGTCTCTTTTAACCCTCCTACACTATTTCCTACCCCCTTACTCTGGAAATGTTTTCCTCCCATAATTCCTCTTGCAACTTTATTACTCAATGAATATTTCTTGAGTATTTGCCATGTGCCAATCACTGAGCCAGGTAAAGAGTTTAGGATAGTGAATAAACTTGACAAGCAACCTGTTCATATGGAGCTTCAGCTTTAGTGCAGAAAGTCTTCTAGAATAGTAATTGATTCCTTTTGTTTGTTTGTTTGTTTGTTTGTTTAATACTAAGAATAGAACCTCGGGGAGTCGGGGACTTTACTCCTGATCTACATCCCCAACCCTTTCTTAAATTTTATTTGGAGACCATTCTCACCAAGTTGTCAAGGCTGGCCTCAAACTTGTGATCCTCCTGCCTCAGCCTCCTGAGTCACTGGGATTATAGGTATACACTACTGTGACCAATGAGGTAAATGATTCTTAACTCAATTGACTCTTCTTTTCACCTCCTATAATTTAGGCCTCCCAAAGATCTAGATTTAAGCCCACTTCTGGAAATCCACTGGTTTTGCCCTTTAATGATTCTACCACTTCCCACAGCATTCTGGGTAAAACCTCAGCATCATCTGTCAACTTCCTCCACCCCACGAGGATCCATTTCAACTTGCCCATTTCTACCTCCAAAATGTGCTCATCCACTCCTCCTTTTTTTGTGTCCTGGAGCTTCCCTCCTCCCTCGCTGCGATGGCCTCCTCACTTAGGATCCTTTTGCAGACACAGAGTCACTCAAGCTAGTTAGAGCAGAACCCAGGCTCAAGTGACCAGCCAATTGTTGAAAAATCTGGTGAAGATATTTGAAGCAGAATTTACAGGAACAACCCCCTCCCCCCCCCAATTCTTGGAATCCTACTCCCTCCATCAAAAATTGCAAAACCCTCTACTGTCACTGCAGAAGTCCCTGAAGTAAGTGCCGACGGTAACACGCTGTCTCTTTACCTCCCGTGCTAGCTCCACAGATCCTTGTACGGAGGTAGCTACGAATTGTAGTTTTGAGCTTCTGGACTCCATCAGTATAGGTGGAAATGGATGCTGGGCAAGCCTGTCCTGCACGTCTCCCCACTTCCCTGCTCTTCCCACCATTCCAATTTCATTCTCTCCCTTGCTGCTGAGCCTGATCCTGTAACTGCCTGGTTCAAGTCTCTGATGATTCATCCTCTCCACTAAATTAGGTTGAATCACCTTGCCTGTCATCCAAGGCCCTCTGTGATCAGATCCCAGCTGGTTTTTCTGTTTACATCCTACTCCACTCCTCCGCTACCCGTCGTTCATCATTCCCCAACATACTCTGCTTTTCCGAACCTAGTGCCCTGTGTATTCTCCACCCTTCCCACCATCATTTCCCATTAAAATGTGAACTGGCTTTCTAAGCCTATTCCCAAAGCCACTGCCTTTCCACGTTCTCCTCTGATGCTCTCGACCAAAAGGACCAAGCATCCCAACTCCACCCAGAGTAAATCCTACCATATCATGGAAGCATAAGATACAGTGACTCTTCCTATCTGTGGGTTCCACATCTACAGACTCAACCAACAGTTGGTAGAGATACTAAATTTGTGTATGTACCAAACATACCCAGACTTTTTTTTCTTGTCACTATTCCCTAAAAACTAATGTAATAGCTGGGCAAGGTGGTGCACCCTTGTAATCACAGCAGATTAGGAAGCTGAGAAGGGAGGATCACAAGTTCAAAGCCAGCCTCAGCAACTTGGTGAGGTCTTAAATAACTTAGTGAGATCCTGTCTCAAAATAAAGTATTAAAAAGGGCTGGGGATGTGGCTCCATGGTGAAGAGTCCTAAGTTCAAGCCTAATACAAAAATAAAAAGAAGGTTCAGAGGAGAAATGACTGGGTTGTGAGAGCCTTAACACAATCAGTGAATTAATCTCTGGATGGGATTAATTGAGTGGTAACTGAAGTGGTAGGGCGTGGCTGAAGGAGGTGGGGCATTGTAGGGTGTGGTTTTGGGGTATATATTTGAATCTGGTGAGTGGAGTCTCTCTGCTTTCTGATCATCATGTGAGCTCAATCCCTCTGCCACACTCTTCCGTCATGATGTTTTGCCTCACCTCAAACACCAAGGAATGGATCCAGCCTTCTATGGACTAAGACTTCTGAAACCATGAACCCTCAGATAAACTCTTCCTCATCTACAGTTGTGCTGGTTGGGTCATTTAGTCACAGCAGCGAAAAAGCTAACTGAAACAACCCTATTATAACAACTATTTCCATATCATTTAAATTGCATTAGATATTATAAGTAATCTAGAGGTGATTCAAAGTATTCAGGAAGATGTGCATAGGTTATATGCAAATATTACACATTTTATAGAAGGAACTTCGGCACTTGAGGATTTTGGTATCCAAAGGGGACCAGGAATCCCCCAGGGACACCAAGGGACAACCATAGTTATTCAGACATTGTATTTAGAAACAAAAAGTGGCTTGGAGTCCTAGCTATGCCTGGGCAAGTGAGATATTCCAGAACTCATAGCCTCAGTTTCTGCTCTGTAAACTGAAGATAGTAATAGTAGCTACTTCACAGGCAGATTGGAGGGACTGGTTGAGATAAGCTGCTGGTGCATCCCCTCTATAGATGATAACTGCTATGAGTATTATCTTATTTCTTTGCCACCTTCACCCAGGTACTCGGAAAATACTTGTGTAATGAATGAACAAGCCAAACTACACAGCAGTATTGACCTTAGGTAATTCGAGGTCAAACTAAGGAGATGCTGTTTGCTTCTCAGTAACAGGTCCCTGGGTGGGGTCAGATTAGGACACAGTTGTAAGCAAATAAAATTTTCACTTGTTTTGTCAAGTCAGAGGAAACTAATAACTAAGCAGCTTATCAAGTGGGCTGGAGCACAAACCTACCATGCAGACCACAGCAAGTTACCAGTGTCTCATGAATTGAAAACAGTTTGGGAAGCTGGGCGTGGTGGCACACACCTTTAATTCCAGTGGCTCAAGAGGCTGAGACAGGACAATGGCAAGTTCGAAGCCAGCCTCAGCAACTCAGTGAAGCCCTAAGCAACTGAGTGAGACCCTGTCTCTAAATAAAATACAAAAAGGGCTGGGGATGTGGCTCAGTGGTTAAGTGACTCTGAGTTAAATCCCCAGTACCAAAAAGAGAAAAAAGAAACAGAAAAGGATTTGGGAAGGATGAACCTCAATGCCTTTATTTGAAGGGTTCTTGTCTCCATGCCCAGAGAAGTAGCTCCCTGAACACAGAGTTAGAAGGAGGCAGGTCTCAGACCAGGTACACTCTGATCGGAGCCCAAGGGGAAAGAATTCATGCAATCTCAGATGCTGCTGGAGAAGTGTCTGTTTGACAGGGGACAGACAGATGCAAATGGCGGGAAGACAAAATTAAGGGGATAATTCTGTAAAATGGGTTCACTCCCTCATGCTCTCACTATTAAAAAGCAATTTACCTGCAGCCCTGCCTGCCTTAAGTCAACAGGATATGTCACATTCCTCAGCAAACTATCGTTAACTGCAGGAGAAATTTAGACCCTGAAATGCCAGTAAGAAGAACACAAGTTACCCTGAAGGGGGCAACTTTGTTACCCTTACATAGACCAGATCCTGGGACTCAGGGAGATAAGGATGAATCACTCTGAGCCGAAAATCTGTAAGAACAGCTTCCAATGAGAACTGGTCAGCATGGGCCAAAGTGACCTAGAATTGTCATGGCAGTGGGACTCAAAAGTCAGATGTCATCCTGCTGTTAGTCAAAAGTCAAGAGGTGGACCTGGGTGGGTCTCTCTAGAAACTTCTCTGGGACCCCCAATAAAACTGGAGGGCAGGAAGCACACTGTTCCTCTCCTTTCTGGAAAGACCCTTTCTCCCTTTTGCCCTTTCCTATTCCTTCTTTTTTTTTTTTTTTTTTTTTTGAATCATTCGTTAATTTTATGGTATCAGATCATATTTCAAGAAAATCATAGAAAGATCTGCGTTGGAACAATTTGTTCATACAGTGAGATATGCCAGTTTTTTTTGTAAAGGTCTGTTCTTTATTATTATTATTATTATTATTATTATTTTATATCATGGTCCCTGCATCAAAGTACTCTTTGATTGTAAAAGCACCACAATTGAACAAGTATTAGGTAAGAAATGCAAAGTGTTAAGCAAAGATATTTAGTTTAATATCTTATATCCAGTGGAATATTAACTGGTCCAGTGACTATTAACACTTGTTACCTATTCCTTCTAATAAACAAACACCTGTTGCTCTGAGAGACATGTCTGAAATCTTTCTGATTTAATTTCAATAATTGGGGTTTGGTGGGGGGAACTTCATGTTGCCTCAGTTTCCCAGAAGGTCTCAGCCCTCTAAGAAATTGAAGCATTCCACTTCGGAGACCCAGTTGGAAGCATTTACTAAGAGGGAGACCTTTCTGGGTCTCCAAGCAAGAAAAACAACTTATGCAAGGAGATGTGTTGTTACATTGTTTATAAAACTGATAACTTAAAACCCAATTATCTATTAATGATATATGAATAAACTGCAATGGATTTAAATGTTAAAATACAACATAGCAAAAGCAAATGCATGAGCTAGATTGTGTGTGTGTACATGTGTGTATGCATGTACACACATGTAATGCTGGGAATCTAACCCAGGACCTCACACAGCTAGGCAAGCACTCTACCACTGAACTACACTCCCAGTCCATGAAGTGGACTTTTGTATATTAATATGAATAGATTTCAAAAACATACTTTTTAGCTGGGCAAAGTAGCACATACCTATTAGTCTTAGCTACTGGGGAGACTGAGGCAGGAAGATCCCAAGTTCAAGGCCAGCCACATCATCTTAAGTGAAACCCTGATTCAAAATAAAAAAAATTAAAAGGACTGGAGACATAGCTCAGTGGTAGGGCAGCTTGGGGTTCAATCCTGCAAAAATAAATAAATAGGAAAATTGCAGAATGATATGTTAAGTATGATGTCATACCATATATTCTTCGGGGCTACATATAGAGAGAAGCTTTAAATAATGGGCTAAAGAGACATGTGCTAAATTCATCTTTGTAGTTATTTCTGGAAAGGATAATTCAACTAAGAACGAAGACAGCTTAGATTTTTCTCTGTAATGTTTTCTTTCTTTCAATGAATAAAAAAAAAAACTTAAAACCTTGAAGGACAAATATTAACAACTGAATTTCAAGGAAGTTTGAAAGGAAGGTTTAAAGCTCACTTTCCTATATTAACAAGTGAGTTATCTTACTCACTGTGTAGTTGGTTTTGGATGTACGGATGTGTGTGTTGTATTACATGCATTCAATGGGAAGAGAGTAGTGAAAAACTTTGACCATGGTTCTTCAGGAAAATTCCATATGCAGGCAACATAAATTACTCTTTGCTGTGACTTTAAAATTTGAACAAGTAGGTGAGTTGAGGGCTTTTTGGTGGTGCTGGGGATTGAACCCAAGGTCTCATACATTTTAGGCAAGCACTCTATCCCTGAGCCACATCCCAGGCCATGAATTATGTTCTTAAACACTTAGGCCCTCTTTGACCCTTTGATGAAAGACAGGTCCTTTAGATTCTAGGGGAAATGTACATACATACAATTTGGCATGATTTCAGGGGCTTAGTAAACCCAAGATTAAGACTCTACACTACTGGAGAATAGCCCCTGATTGGCTAGTTTTTATCTTCAAAACAACCAAGTAGAAATGTACGGCAGAGAGCTAGGGATGTAGCTCAGTGGTAGAGCACGCGTCTAGCACGCTCGAAGTACTGGGTGCAGTCCCCAGCACTGCAGAAATTTAAACAGGGAGGAAAAAGAATCTATGTGTGATAGAGCAACCAAAAAGACTTATTAAGATAATAAAGAGTGCTGCCTTTAAAGAAAGGTTTGGAGTGTGCACGTGTATGTGTAAAAGCTGCTCAAGGGCCCTCAGTTTGCATCCTGCACTGTAATGTAACTAAATCAAACCAATCTGTGGAACTTGAAACTTGAGCCGAGGAAGCCCAGCTTCTGTCAGCGTTTCTGTCCTCAGAATCAGCCTCTCTCAGCCGACACAGGAAATTTACAGAAACCCATTTGTTCTTGCAGAAGGACTGTGCTGTCTGTTCTCCTGCAGGGACCACGTGGTGGGCAGACTGGCCAAAGTGTCCGGCTTGCTGGCTGTAGGACCAGCCTCTGTCGCCCCTTGCTGGAAGGCCTTAGGGTTTCTCTTACTTTAACTTTTTTGGGTTCTGAGGATTTAAGCTGGGGGTGCTTTACCCCTCATCTACATCCGCAGTTCTTTTTATTTTTTGAGACAGGGTCTTGCTAAGTTGTTGAGACCATCCTTGAACGTGTGCTCCTCTTGCCTCAACCTCCTGAGTCACTGGGATTACAGGCATGTGCCACCAAATGGGGTCAGAGCCTTTCCATCCAAGGCCCATGAAGCCCCTTTTTGCCTCCTGTCCTCAGGCTAGGAGTCAGATGGCTTTGTACATGAAATACCAAAATGCATTTTGGTATTTCAAGTTTGAATTTGATGTCTAGCAAAGGAAGAAAAATAGAGGAAATTTAACTAAGAAATGTGAACATTTTTAGAGCTGCTGCATCTCTTCCAGTTGATGCTAAATTCTGCTGGGTGGAGGTGACAAGCCACCAGCCTCTGAGAGAGCTGAGTTTCTTGTCAGCAGCATCCTGAATTCTGCACAGTGGCCAAACCCCTGGAGGATGCAGCAGACATTTGGAGGAAACTTAATCCCTTCCAATGACCTAAAGTCAGATGTAGCCTTAAATATTTTATACAAAAATATTTACCAAAAAATGTGACTTGGCAATAAATCACAGAATAGTACTCATTAAGGTTACTTGCTGACAGGGACAGCTGAAATAATGATCTAGCTCTGGAATTATTTTCAAGCCATGAAAAATCTATCAAGGTGGGATTTTGTTTTGTTTTGTTTTTTAACCTAACCTATTCTGTAACTGCCAGGGGAAACAGGAGGGATCCTAAAACATAATCAGCTCGACTCTGAAATACAGAGGCGTGAAGCAGCGCAGGTCTCTCACTCTGCTTATGTTGGAACAAGAAATATTAACATCACCATCCCTAGAGCAACAGGACTCTCTTTAAAAATTCCACTTTCATGGATGAGGGTGGATGTTCATCTGCAGACAAGCTTTGCTTCCTGGGCCTCCCCTGAAATCTTCTGCTTAAGTTCTTGTTCAGAAAGAAACCTGTCTGGTAGCTGGGTGTGGTGGCACAGGCCCATCCTGTCTCAAAATTTAAAAATAACATAAAATAAAAAGATACCTTTCTGGAAAATGCACACAGCACTCTGATGCCAGCTCTCTAGTGAAAATGTTTATTCCCCAAAAACCATACGCCCAGAAGGGTCAAGGTCAAGATGACAGGAAGTGTCAAGGTCAAGATGAGAGCTGTGTACTCCTGTGCCTCCGAGAGAATGTCCTGAGTGCCCCTTGTTTTCTTTCGTTTTGCTTATGGGCCTTACTACTAAATTTGGATGCCATGGTAGTTGTCAGTGGCTCCCCTCTAGAGCACTGTCTTCACATTTGACTTTCACAGTCACCTTGAGGGCTAAGCACACACTACTCATTGCCTGCTTCCCTCTCACCTCAGTTTCTGATTCAGTGCTCTGGTGTCCCAAAACTTACATTTCTTTCATTTTTTTTTTTTTTTTTTTTTTTTGTTGTTGTTCAATACTAGAGGTTGAACCCAGGGGCACTTTACCACTGACTGTTCCCAGTTCAATTTTTAAAAATTTTGAGATAGGGTTTTTCTTTGTGATCCTCTTTGCCTCAGTCTCCCAGGTAGCCCGCACCTCCATGCCTGAAGAATATACAATTCCCTGGTAGTGGTTCCCCAATCTATCTGTCATCAAATTCACTTGGGAAACTTCTAAAAAATACATATCCTGGAGCTGGGGCTATAGCTCAGTAGTAGAGCATCTGCCTAGCATAGTAAGATCCTGAGTTCAATCCCTAGCAGCTAGATTGTGGAACCAAACTAGATGCCCTTCAACAGATGAATGGATAAAGAAACTGTGGTATATCTACACAAGGAATATTATTCAGCCATAAAGAAGAATAATATTATGGCATTTGCGGATAAATGGACGGAATGGAGAATATCATGCTAAGTGAAATAAGCAAATTCCAAAAAACCAAAGGTCGAATGTTTTCCCCATAAGTGGATGATGATATATAATGGGGGTGGGGGGGGTGAGAGAAGAATGGAGGAACTTTGGATTACATAGAGGGAAATGAGAGGGAGGAGCAGGGGGTATGAAAAGTGATGGAATGAGACAGATATCATCACCCTATGTACATGATTATACAAATGATTACATGAATGGTATGAATCTACATTGTGCACAACCATAGAAACAAAAAGATGTACCCCATTTTACCATGAATCAAAATGCAGTCTGTAAAAATAAAAAAATAATAATAATAAATTTGAAAAAACATGTACAATACACAAGACAAGGATGTGTTTTTTCTTTATAAATAAAGAACTCCTACAAATCAACAAGAAAAGACTATTAACCCAATAGAGAAAAAGACAAAAAACATGAATAGGCAGTTCACACACTCATTCAAAAATTCAAATATTTATCAATACATAAAATACAATTATTCCTGGATGTGGTAATATGTGCCTATAGTCCCAGCTGCTCAGGAAGCTGAGGTAGGAAAACTGTTTAAGTTCAAGAGTTCAGGTTTCCTGAGTAGTTAGGACTAAATATGCATGCCACCACATCCAACTAATGTATGGTTTTTAGATGGATGTTTGTTCATATCTTATATTTATTCCCTTGGACATGTTCCCTTTGACCCAGTGATTTCACTGCTTTGCATCAGTCTAGTGATGTCTTAACACCTGTATGAAAATATATGCATAGGCCCGGTACAGTTATACATACCTACTGTGCCTGTGACTCAGGTGGCTGAGGCAGGAGGATTATAAATTCAAGGCCAACCTGGGAAGTTCAGTAAGACCCCGTTTCAAATTAAAAATAAAAAGGGGATGGGGATATATTTCAGTGATAGAGCATCCTTGGATTCAATCCTTGGTACCGGGGAGGGGAAAAGAAGAAAATAGATGTTTAAGAAGTTTGTAGCAGTATTGCTTATAATGGCAAAACCCATAACAATCCAAATGTTTATCAGTAAGGAGTGGGTTTGAGCTTGGAATGCAGTTCTGTGACAATACTGGGAGATGGAATTCAGGTCCTCTACCACTGAGTTACATTCCCAGCCCTTTCTGGTTTTTATTTTGAGACAGGATCTGACTAAGTTGCTGAGGCTGGCCTCAAACTTCCCATCCTCATGCCTCAGCCTCTGAAGTAACTGGGATTATAAGCATGTGCCACCATACCCAGCCAGGAATTTATGTTTTCAAAAAGAACTCCACTTGGAAATATGGCCAGGACAGTGAGTATACAAGATGAACCTAAAGTGACTTGCAGCACCAGAGTAATGAAATGCTAAAAAACAAAAGGATGGGGCCGTGTCACAGGGACACAGGAGCCAAATTAGAAGAGCTTTCAAGCTAGGGACAGTGTTGCATGCCTGAAATTCCAGCTACTCTGGAGGCTGACGCAGGAACATCAAGAATTTGAGGCCAGCCTGTGCAATTAATGTGATCCTGTCTCAAAACAAAAGTTTAAAAGAGAGCTGGGAATGCAGCTCAGAAGCAGAACACTCCTGGGTTCAATCCCCAGTACCACAAAAAAATTAAAAACCATAGAAGAGCTTCCAGAAGCCAACACTGGAATATTGAAGCAATAAATAACATAGTATTAGATTTCAACCCAGAGCAGAAAATAAATATCCATGAATCTATACTGGTATGTATAAATGATTGAATGAATAAATAAAGGGAGGAGAGGCACATCTGTCTTACAGAAGAATTCCAAAAATTGGAAATGATTTATGTAGATATTCCTTTCTCCAGGAAGCAAGGCTTAATTCCCACCTCCCCTTTGACTGTGGTTTTTGCTTCCTGACTTGCTTCTAAGTAGTGTGATGGGGGAGGGGAGGGAGTGATTTAATGGAAGAGAAATGACGAGGAAGATTGGTGATCAAGGTTAGCATCATGTGATAAGTCATATCGATAGTGCATATATTTTTTTGCGGGGTGGGGGGTGTGCGGCGATCCTGGGGATTGAACCTGGAGGTGCTTTGTCATGAGCTACATCCACATCCCTTTTAGGTTTTGTTTGTTTGTTTGTTTGTTTGTTTTTTGAGACAGGATCTCACTAAGTTGTTTAAGGTCTTGCTAAACTGCAGAGGCTGACCTGAGCTCAGATCCTCCTGCTTTAGCCTCCCAAGTTGCTAGGATTATAGGCATGCACCAACCATGCCCAGCAATAGTATATATTTTGATGTGATAATAGTACTCACCTCTGTACTATTCTTCCCCATGTTTATAACCCAAGTCTAATCATGAGAACAATACCTGATAGACCCAAATAGAAGTCCATTCAACAAGATACCTGACAAGGACTCTCCACAACTGTCAAGGTCATGAAAAGCAAAGAAACTCTAGGAGACTATCCCAGATCAGAGGAAACCAAGAAGATATGATGACCCAATGTTATGTAGTATTTTGGGTGGAATCCTGGAAAGGAAAAAGATATTAGTGGAAGAACTAGTGAAATCCAAATAAAGTATAGAATTTACTTAATAATTATAAACAAACCCCAAACTCCAGGCAATTCTTGGGTCTCCTTCTTGACTCCAGGCTGCTGTGAAGCACTTTAGAAACCACTGGAGAGAGTGGAGCTTCTCAGACTTTGGTGCCCCTAGAATTCGCCACGGGGGTTGTTAGTCCTGTAGGCTCCACAGTGCAACTCTGATTAAGTAGGCTCATGACGAGCTTGGGGATGTGCTTTGTTTTTTTAAAGGTGAACCAAACATTTGATGTACTCTATTTTGGGTGGGCACTGGGATTAAACCCAGGGGCGCTCCATCTCTGAGCTACATCCCCAGTCCTTTTTTTTTTTTGAGACAGGGTCTCACTAAGTTACTGAGGACTTTGCTAAATTGCTGAGGCTGGCCTCAAACTCAAGATCCTCCTGTCTCAGCCTCCCAAATTACTGGGATTACACATATGGGCCACTACTTGCAGTTTGATGTACTCTTGAATGATATTCTTAGCCTGGGATTCTTTATCATAGTCCTTAACTATCACACAACAGTAACCGACCCCTGTAGTAAATTTTCCCTCTCTGCCAGTGCCTACCATTCTCATGGTTTCTTGTTGTCATCAACCTTAATTAGATTGGTCTGCTGTTCAGCTCAAAGGACTTTCATCAGTGTGTTACACATAGGCTACCTGCAATGAGATGCAAGCACACAAAGAGCTTGGTGTTTGTCTAAGACTGCAGCTTTGAGAATTCCACGTGTGAGGCCATTGTGAAGAAGTCTTAAGGTCCATGACACCTCCAGAACACTGCCTTCCTCTGCCATGGCAGTGGCTTCCAGGTGGAGCTAAATCTTGAATGCACCTGAGTCTTTGCCTCTTCCTTACTAGGAAATAGTGGCAAAAATGGGGATTTTTTTTTTTTTTTTTTTTTTTTGGCCATATTGGGGATTTAACCCAGGGGTGCTCTACCACTGAGCACACCCCCAGCCATTTTTTTTAAAAAAGAAACTTTTTGTTGTCAATGGATCTTTTATTTTATTTATTTATATGTGGTGCTGAGTATTGAACCCAGGGCTTCACACATGCCAGGCAAGTGCTCTACCACTGAGCCACAACCCCAGTCCCAGACCTTTTTAATTCTTATTTTGAGTCCAGGTATCACAAAGTGGCCCAGGCTAACCTTGAACTTGCAATCTTCCTGCCTCAGCCTCTGGAGACACTGGGATTACAGGTGTGTACCACTGTGCCCAGCAGGACATACATTTTTAATAAGTTCTACTAGGGGTTCTGAGATGTCACATTTTGAACACACTGTACTGGAAGCCAAAATCTGATATTCTACTCATAATTACTACACCCATCAATTAGATGTGCGTTCCACTGGGAAAAAAATCTGAAGATAGAAAGATCATGAACTTCCATTTATTATGTAACATCTCCAGTCTATTTGGGGCGCTCCATGAGTTTCTTAATAGAATTCTTACACCACTTGACATGTGATCAGTGTGAAATGAACAAATACTGAAAATAAGGAATTAATAGGAAACCTGCTGACACATTGTCCCTTCTGATCATCCTGAGCTAAGAGAACCAGAAGTCTTATTTTCTCTGCATGCAATTCACATTTAGGTCCTGTCTGTTTATTTTTCAATATAGGCATAATGATACCCATATATTTGTTTGCAGAATTAGAGCCATTTCAGGGTGGGGTGTACTTTTTCCAGGGAAATCCTGTGTTCTTCTTCCGGTTCTCCCTGCTCACAGTTCCTCTCCCTAGGGTTCTCCCCAAACAAGTCCACAGCCCCCCACTCCCATTCCCGGACACATGTTCCTAATTCAATCTGATCCTAGTCTTAGCTTAGGGGTTGTTTCCTTGCCCTGCCGCTGCCACTGTAAGGACTCCTCCAGCACATTCCCAGAGTGCACTGTCCTCGGTCACAGCTCCCAGCACCTGCACTCTGCATCTTTCCATCCCTGCTAAACTAAGCTCTCTGTTGATAGGAAATCCGTCTGTCACGTTTCCTGCTGTCTGTCTAGCTCATGACATAGAGCATGGCAGACATTAGGTGCTAACTATTTGCTACAAGAATATTGAATGAGCCAGGTGCTGTGGAGCACACCTGTAATCCTGGTACCTTGGAAGTCTGAGACAGGAGGATGGCAAGTTCAAGGTCAGCCTCAGCAACTTAGCCAGACCCTGTGTCGAAAAAAAAAAAAAAAAAAAAAAAGGGATAGGGACGTGGCTCAGTGGTAAAGCATCTCTGGTTTCAATCCCTAGTATCCCACCATCACCCAAAAAAGTGAAAGTTGAGAACTCTGAGTGAGCCATTTCAGTTGTAGGAAAATGGGAAGGTTCAATGGAATATGTACCATTACTATTGGAAATTAAAAGACAATTTAATAAGTAAATGAGAGCACGTGAGACCACAGGAACTATCCCTCAACATAATCACACAATCATTTCAATATCATCATGACTTACTAAAAACAGAACAGAATTCTTTTTTGTTCTATTATCTTTTAATTTTGTATACATACATATTTGTGTATATATGTACATACGTATGTATGTATATAAAATTTATTTTTATTTATTTATTTATAAAACATATGTACATATATTTTTGGAACTGGGGATTAAACCCAGAGAGGTTTTAGCACTATCTCATGCTGCCTGCTCCAACCAACCTGGAGCATCAATCATTCCTTGGCCTAGTGTATCTACACTGAATATGTTACCCACCTCCACCTTGGTTAGAGATTGTCTACATATAAAGGTGCTTGTTTTCAAGTAACCCTTATTTTGCTAATAGTGGCCACAAAGCACAAGAGCAGTAATGCTGCTCAGATATGCCAAAGAGAAGGCTTAAAGCGCTTTCTCTAAGGAAAAGAGTTGGAAAGTTCTCCACTTTTACACTGTTGGTGGGACTGTAAATTAGTACAACCACTATGGAAATCAGTATGGGGGTTCCTCAAAAGACTTGGAATGGAACTGCCACATGACCCAGCTATACCACTCCTTGGAATTTATCCTAAAGAATTAAAGTCATCATACTATAGTGATACATGTGTAACCATGTGTATGCATTCCACAACAGCCAAACTAAGGAAACAGCTTAGGTGTCCATCAATGGACAAATGGATAACGAAAATGGTTTACATACACAATGGAGTTTTATTCAGCCACAAAGAAAAATGAAACAATGCCATTTGCAGGAAAATGGATGGAACTTGAGAACATTATGTTAAGTGAAATAAGCCACACTCAGAAAGTTATATGTTTTCGGTCATATATGGAAGCTAGAAAGGAAAAAGGAAAAGTGGGAGGGGGGAATCTCATGAAAATTGATGGGAGATCAGTAGAACAGAGGAAAGGACCAGGGGGAGGAAAGAGAAAAATGGAAAGGGAAATACTGGGGGTGACATTGGCCAAATTATTTTGTTATATCCTGCACGTGTACGGATATGTAACAGTGAATCCTACCCTATTATAATGCAACAACAAAAAATATGGGGGGAAAGGTGAAAAGTTCTTGATTTAATAAGGAAAGAAAAACATTGTATGCTGAGGTTGCCAAGGATTACAGTATATTTTGAGAGATGTTCACAAAACTTTTATTATAGTACTATTTAATTATTAGTGATGCTGTTAATCTGTAACTGTGCCTACATTTTTTTTTTCAGTAGTTGGGATTGAACCCAGAAGCTCACTCATGCTAGGCAAGTGCCCTATCACTGAGCTACATTCTCAGCCCTCTTTAGACAAGGTGTGAGGTTACTGAGGCTGGATCACAAATATGCATCACCATGCCTGCATACTCTGCCTAATTTTTTATTTTTTTAATTTTTATTTATAATATTTATTTATAATATTTATTTATTTATAATATTTATTTAATATTTATTTATTTATAATATTTATTTATAATTTTTATTTATAATATTTATAATTTTTATTTATAATATTTATTTTGATGCTGGGAATTGAACTCAAGGGTGTTCTTACATTGAGTCATATTCTTAACCCTTTTTAAATTTTATATTGTATTTTGAGACAGGGTCTTCCTAGGTTGCTGAGGCTAACCTTGAACTTGCAATTCTCCTCCATTAGCCTCTGGGGTAGCTGGGATTGTAGTCTTGTGCTACTATGCTCAACTCTGTGCTTAGTTTTTGTTTTGTTTTGTTTTGTTTTGTTTTTTGTTTTTGCGGTGCTGGGGATTGAACCCAAGGTCTTGGGCTTGTGAGGCAAGCACTCTACCAACTGAGCTATATCCCCAGCCCTTCTGTGCTTAATTTTTAGATTAAACTTTATCAAAGGTATATATATATATATATATATATATATATATATATAGGAAAAATATAGTGTGGATAGGGTTTGGTACTATCTGCAGTTTCAGGCAATTATTGGGGAAAAGCGGGGACTACTGTATACTTGTTTGTATATTCATCTATTGGACAAATATTCACTGAGCAATTAGTTTGCACCAAGTGACGGGCTAGGCACCGAAGATGCCAAGTGGAGGAGAGATAAGTTCGCTCTTGAGGAGGTGGTGATAGGCTGTAAGTTGAGATACACATCAACAAACCTTATACACAGAGGGTACCTTGGACGTCAGTACAAAGTGACATGGGATCACTTCAGCAGAAGGATGGCTAAAGGTTGGAAAGGTGAGAGGAAACTCAAGGAAGAGGTGATAGTGGAAACTGAGAGCAGAAAAATGTGTTTTCTAGTAGAACAACCAAGGAAATTCCTGCAAATGGAGGGAACACCAGGACACAAAGTCAGCATGAAACAGCACCACAGAGGACAGGTGGTCTTTCGGTCACTGCTGTTGCCACAAACGACATAAAGAGAATTGACAGGCTGGGGGTGTAGCTCAGAAAACACGTGGTAGAGTATGTGCCTAGGATGCACAAGGTCCTGGGGTTCAACCATAGTACCACCAAGAAAGAAAGAGAGAAAGAGAGGGAGGGGGGAGGGAGGGGGGAGGAAGGAAAGAAGGAAGGAAGGAAGGAAGGAAGGAAGGAAGGAAGGAAGGAAGGAAGGAAGGAAGGAAGAAAGAAAGAGAGAGAACGTGGCAAAAAAAATATGTAAGTTGTGAAAAACTGAACAGAATTTTCTTGAAAATTGCAAAGAAAAATTATAGGAGTTAGTGCAATGGTAGTCCTAGCTACCCAAGAGGCTGAGACAGGAGGATCACTTGAGCCCAGGAGTTTGAGACCAGTCTGGGCAACACAGTGAGATCCTGTCTAAAAAAAGAGAGAGAGAGAGAGAGAGAAATTATAGAGCATAGCTAAGTGCTAGAGCATCTATTTAGGATCCACAATGCTCTGGGTTCGATCCCCAGTGCCAAAAAGTAAAATAAAATAACACGAAATAAAAATAACCTATATTGTTATATATGTAGTATATAATAAGGTTAGGTAGTAATTGTGAGTCTGCTGTAATTTTTAGAACCAAAAAAAATCTGTGGATTTATGGTTTGGGGTCTACTTTTCCCCAAAATCCTGTCCAGTGGCACGTTTGGTAACCATGCTGACGTACTTCATTTTTTTCAGTGACCTCCCTTCATCTGTTTTTGTGTTTCTCTCTGGAAGATCCTGTTATCATCCTTGCCAATTTCTTCCTTTTTAATTGTTTTCTGGGTAACTCAGTGTTTGCCTACAGTTCTACCATTTCTATATCATTTTCATCAACTTCATGAAACCCGCACAAAGGTTATTTCTATTATTTCAATTTTTTTGTTCCAAACTAAACAGAGATGCTTGGACAATGATTACGAACTCTGATGATACAGGAAAGAAAACTAATTGTTCTATTCTCTCAGTCATCAACACAGAACACAGAAGCCTGCCCACCAACCCTTCAGATGCCAATGGCAAGCTCCAGATGGTTTTATGTGAACCTCTGGTCCACAGGTTGTAAATAGGGTTCCCCAGCCCCTTCCTCAACTTCCATTAGTTTGCTAGAATGGCTCCCAGAACTTAAGGAATCCCATAAACATGTTTTTATAAGGGAAATTTGAAAGGGTACCAATGAAAATGAAATGAAAAGATAAATAGGGCAAAATGTCGGGGTAGGAGGATAGAGTATCCATCCAGGAACCTCCAAGAATTTAGCTATCCAGAAGTACCCAGGACCCAGCTTCACTACGTAGGCATGAATGATTACATCTTTGGCCATTGGTGATTCACTCAACCTTAAGCCTCTCTGTCCTCCCCAGACTAATCCTGCCTTAGTCCTTCCATTGTCCAACCCCCTATCCTAAAGCAATCTAGGGAATGACAGCCTTCAATCAACTCATTAGCAAATTAACACACATTTATCCCTTTAGGTACTTTGAGGACTTTAGAATTTGTATGCCAGGAGCAAATATATAGAGAGGTTCTTCAATATCCTCAGAAGGATTTGTTCGAGGACCTCCAAAGATCCCCAAATTCTCAGATGCATAAGTTTCTTATGTAAAATGGTGTAGGGCCAGGCATGGTGGCACTTAGGAAGCTACTCAGGAGGCTAAGGCAGAAGGATCACTTGAGCCTCGGAGTTTGAGGGCAACATGGATAACTTAGCAAGAACTCATCTCAAAAAACAGCAAAAACAGAAACATGGTGCTATATTTGCATAAAACTTACATATTACGTTATGGTTTGGATATAAGGTGCCCCCCTAACTGCGTGTTAATGCAGGAATATTGAGAGGTAAAATGATCAGATTATGAGAACTGTAACTTAATCAGTCCATTCCATCAGTCCTAGTTGAAGGGACTAACTGGGTGGTAACTGTGGGCAGGTGGGATGTGGCTAGAAGAGGTGGGTCACTGGGGATGTGCCCTGGAAGGATGCATCCTCCCTTTGGCCCCTTCTCTCTCTCTGCCATGAGCTGGGGAGCTTTCCAATGCTGCCACCCTTCCATGATGATGTTCTGCCTCATCTCAGGCCCAAAGCAATGGAGTAGGCCCACCATGTACTGAACCTCTGAAACCATAAGCCAAAACAAACTTTTCCTCCTCTAAGTTGGTCTTGTTGGGTATTTTTGTCACAGCAATATAATCCTGATTAACACATTCCCATTACTTTATTTATTTTTGCAGTGCTGGGGATCAAACCTGGGATCTGGTGTATTGTAGCCAAATGCTCTTCCACCAAGCTACATCCCGGCCCTGAATTTTTTATTTTTATTTTTTTATTTGAGGTTTGTTGAATCTGCAGATACTGAGGGCTCACTATATTTCGCACAGCTTAAGAAGACCTGCTTGAGTTCAGTGTGGCGAAGGTATTGAGTGTGAGGCAGGGCGCAGTGGGAAAACTCTGACATTTGCCAAATCTTCAGCTAGTAACTCCAACTTTCTGACCTATAGACAGAGTCCTCATCTGCCTTGAGGAAACTGTCACAAGAGTTCAACAAAACCACACAAGTGAGAACAGCTAACCTTGTACCAAGAACCTAACTGTCCCTCAGAAATGTTCATGTTCTTCCCCCACAATGCCTTGGATGTTCTGCATTCCATTTTATTGACTGATTGACTTGAACGCTGATGGATTTTTATCTTGTCACTACTCCTTCAAGTAAGTACCAAACTGCATAGATGATCTTGAGTGCTGCAGGGGAATAAAGAGAAGAACTTTTTGTTGATTTTTAAGACAATGTTACCCAAGAAGTTAGTTTTCCATCGACTAGAGAGATAAAAGCCGAACAAGAATACAGGCCATTACATATGCCGAGGATGATACTGCTGAGACTAAACAGAGCTGGCATCTGTGAGACATGCAAAGACTTTTTATTCCAGAGCCTTGGGATTCTGGAATCCATCTCTTCCTACATGTCATTTATTCTAGAGAAGTAAGTAAATTAGACGGTGAAACAGGAGAATCAGCCTGGCTCATTACAGTCATAAAATTGAATTTATAAATAAAAATAAGAAAGGGAGCACATCCTAGACTCTTCTGAGAAATTATTGACAAATGTGGGACTTGATTGACAGCTCATCTGAAATGCAATTTTCTGTTTATTGTTCTCTAAAATCGCTTCTGAATTCATGTTTTAATATATTTGTTTTTGGAATGTTTTATTTCCCTGAAGAATGAAGGAATTCTTATTTGAAAACGAGCTAAGTGGGTTGCAACCATTTACAAAGGAAATTTATATGCTGTGACAGTAGGCTAAATGTAACATTTACCTTATATTATTCCAGTTACTTTAGAGATACCTCAGAGACTAAATCTCACCAGCAAGTAAAGAATAAGGTCCTGATATTCTTATGAGAAATTGAACAGTATAATGAAATTTGTTATCAGATCAGAATCATAAAATCATGAACAGCATGAGGAAACAGATTTGAGATTTTGATCTTTGTGATCCATGTTCCAACTATACAATGGCTACCTAATAACAGTATCTCAGGAGAAATTGCCCATCTCGTCACTGAGGCAATCTTTCATCTATTTTTCTTTAGGGTTAATTTCATGGATATAAATTGCAAGGATGAATGATCACGTTTAAAAAAGAAAAAAATGCTGATAAGCCATTATCTTAATCTTATCCATCCTCCTTGGTAAAGTTGTAGCCAAGAAATGAGCATGTAAGCATTAAAGGAATATTTAAGGGAACTATTGATTTGAGAACATTCGTTTTGCAGAGCTGGACTAGATATTAACAATGAAGCACATTTGGAATATTCTAAATTTCTCAACGTCACTGTCAGAAAAGATCCACTTATCATCTGTTACTTGCCATTTCCAATTCCCCAATAGAAGAGTTTTCTCTTCAATTAATTTTTGAATATATAAGGAAAATTCTATAAATTCGTTAAGAGGAAACTCAACAACCAAGGACCTGAATAAGCAGTTCACTGAAAAAGAAACACTAATGGCTTTTAAAAATGAAAAATGCTTAAATGAGACAATTGTTATAGAAAAAACAAAAAGTTGTGTAAGAAATGCAATCTGACCCACAAGCTGGATCAGCAACAAATAATATTTATGTAATATTAAAACCCGAAACGTAACTAGCTTACTGAACGAAATAGACTTGGGAAAGGAAGCTGCCAACCTCTTTGCCGTCACACTTTTTCAGCCTCGTGGATGAAATACCAGATTGTTTTTATAGTTTTTCCAAGCACTCTTGGGTTATTAATGAATAGTCTTTCACCACAACCCCAGGGTAACCCAGAGTTAGTTTAATATCAAAACATCCAACTTTTTTCCAATTTATACTTTTCCTCACTCCTGACTTAGACCTGACACAGCCTTGAAGTGCAGTGTTGGGGAAGCATGCATAGGGCTTCCAAATAAATACAGGACTCCCAATTAAATGTGAATTGCGGAGAACAACAAATACTTCTAGTAGAACCTTATCCTAAATAACACGTGAGATATACTCACACAGAAAAAGCATTCAGAGTTAATTGGATATCCAGTTATTTCCATTTGCTAAAGCTGGCAACCCCAGGTACAGGGTCAATGTCACTGTGATCTATCTTGCTCACGGTCCTTCCTCTGCTTCTTCTAGGGTTCTAGGCAGACGTGGAAAGGTTAGAAATAAGGGGAGGAAAGCTCTTGATCTGCATAGTTATCATCAGCCATGGATTCCCTCTTGGAGTATCAGATGTCCAAGGCTAATTCATGGGACAAGCCCTATCACTGGGGGTGTTTTAGATTATTGACCTGGACCATTGACAACTGTCTCCTCAGCATATAGTTTCTGGTGATTACTCTTTGGTGGAATCACTTTTCACCCTTCCAGATGGTACGGTTGGGTGGGGAACTTTTGAAAGCAACCCATTGGCAGCTTTCTTCCACAGAATCCAATCTAAGCGCTGGGCGCAGTGGTGCATCCCAGCAACTTGGGAGGTCGAGGCAGGAGTATTGCAAGTTCAAAACCAGCCTCAACAACTTAGCTACACTGTAAGCAACTTAGTGTCACCCTATATCAAAATAAAAAATAAAAAGGGGTGGGCATGTGCTCAATGGTTAAGAAGATCCAACCTTGTCCACAGAAAACCATGTCCTCACTCCCCACAGCCTTGGAAATGCCATCCGACCTTGACTCATTGTTCTGCTCCTGGGCAGGTTGCTCTGGTCAGCTTCTGACCTTTGGATTTCCCTCCTTCCTTTCCTTCCAGGTATGAGTCCTCCAAAATTCCAGGAACACCCTTTGGTCTCTGCCCTCTCTCGGTACCCCCTCACGTGGTCTAGAACAAGTGGGAAGAGTCCTTCTCCCAACCAGCATTGTAGGCGGGGTGGGAAATACACACAGATAACCGTCTCCAAAGCAATCCTCCTTACTGACCCCTTCAACCCTCAGTTAATTCTTGGCCTTTTCTTTTAATTTTTATTTATTTATTTTGGTACCAGGATTGAACCTAGGGGCACTTAACCACTAAATCACATCCCCAGCCCTTTTTTATATTTTATTTAGAGACAGGGTCTCACTGAGTTATGACCTTCTCTTTTATAGACTGAAGGTAGTTAGTGGCTGGGGCTGAAAAAAATCACTTTGGGGCCATTTCATCTGCAAATGCTACATGGATTGTCTAGATTCTCTGTTTAGAATGTGGGAGTTCTTTGTAACTATTGTTCTCAGCTTTGGAGTCTTAATTGACTCTCAAAGACGGAAAAATCTATTTTAAAAATCTATTATATAACTAAAAATGGTTATATAATCATATTGTGGAGATGATGAGTGTGAAAGTGTGTACACGGGGAGTGGATGAGGGTGACATAAACCAAACTTCTCATTTATCATAACAGGAGACAGAAGAGAGTATCTAACAGTGACAAATCAAGAAGTAGCAGCATAAGCACATCCTTAAAAATATGGAAATAAATACTAATGGGAAAAGCCAAGTAGTTGAAAATGTTTGCCTTTAAAGCCAGGCATGGTGACACACATCTGTAATCCCAGAGACTTAGGAGGCTGAAGCAGGAGGATCACAAGTTCAATGCCAGCCTCAGCAACAAAATTTAGCAAGACCCTGTCTCAAACCAAAAATAAAGAAGAGCTGGGGTGTGACTCAGTGGTAGAATGCCCCAGTGTGAAAGAGAGGAAGAGAGAGGGAAGAAAGAAAGAGAGAGAGAGAGAGAGAGGAAGGGAAAGAAATAAAATATTTGCCTTTAGGAAGTGAGGCTGGGTGGGAGTTTGCAGATGAGATGAAGATACTGCTATTTTTCAATACTAACTTTTAGTATTAATTATTAACAATGTATTCTTTTGATCACAATAAAAATATTTAAATGACAATTTTTCCCAATACCACAAAAAAAAATATCATACGGTCATTAAAAAGAATGAGACAGGGACTGGGGATGTAGTTTGGTGGTAGAGCCCTTGGTTCTGTCCTCAGCAACACCCCCGCAACCTCTAAAAAGAAGAAAAGAGGCAGAGGTATAAAATAACGATAGCTAACACGTACACAGTATTTGATGTGAATCAATCGTTGTCTTAAATTCTGGGCTTCTATTAACTCATTGAATCTATACATGTTGCCTATTATTGCTATAACAAAAGTACAACAAATCGGGTGGTTTAGAACCTCAGAATTCATTATTCCATGCAGGTCTGCAGGCTAGAAGTCAGAAATCCAGGTGTTGGCCCACCCATGCTCTCTCTGCATCCTTAGGATAAGGACCGCTCCGCACCTCTTCTAGATTCTCGTAGCTCTGGAAGTTCCTTGGCTTGTGGCAGCCTAACTCCCGTCTTCACAAGGAGTTCTTCCTGTGTGCATGTCTGTCTCTGGGACCAAATTCCTCCCTTTCATTATTTATTTATTTGTTTGTGGTGCTGGAGATTGAGCCCAGGGCCTAGCGTGTGCTGGATAAGTGCTCTATCCCTGAGCCACGACCTCAGCCCTTTCCTCCCTTTTAAAGATATCGGTCATATTGCATCAGGGCCGACTCTCTCAACCTCATTTTAATTTGATCACCTCTGTAAAGACCCTATTTCCAAAAGAAGTCTGATATGAGGGGGTGGCCAGCACCCCGACAGAGCAGGTTCCTGCTCAGGAGGTGTGAGCTGCCTGAGAAAATAAAAAGTCTGAAATAATCAGTAAGAAATAAGACAAAGCCAGAGATTGGATTTTTAAAAAACGGAGCACCTGATGGGTCTTCCAGTCCTGATAGGAACTGGAACTGAACAACTGAAAAAGGCCCCAATTCTTTCTTTAGTGGGGAGGACATCAAAGGCAGGGATGAGGTTTCAGAGGGAGGAGCTTGGTCTCGGTGTGGCAGGGGTCTTGCAGTAAACAGGTTGATTGGCGTTTGGCAGGCTACACCCATCTCCCAGAGGCTGTGCTTGAACCTGGGTGAGCAGGTCAGGGTGCCAGCATGAAGTTAGCAGTCTCACACCAGGGGGTTTCCGCCTGGAAGTTCCCAAAACAACTCTCCTGCCTGTGGCTTGGACATCACTCACTTAGTTCACACAGGCTCATAGATGGCCTCCCGGTGTTTTGAGGTACTGAAGTTTAGCACGTTGACCCATCTTTTTGTGGGATACAAGTCAATCCATAATATCATACAAGGACCGGATGAGGCAGGCACCCTTCTTACTGCAATTTTATAGATGAGGAAGTCAGAGCACAGAGCAGTTGGGTAATTTACCCAAGAAGACATGGCTAATGAATGGTTGGACTGTAATTTAAACCCAGGAAGTTTAGCTCCCAAATCCTGGGCTCTTAACATCTAGACCACACTACTTTCCTACTTTAAGTGCACAAAGCAAGAGCTGGGAGTAGAATATGCTATCATTTGTGTGAAAAGAAGTTAGGGATAGTTGGCTGGGAACTTAAGTCAGAGGTGGAGCACTTTCCTAACCTTTCCAGGTTCTGGTGCTAAATCCCCAGCACTGAAGGAATCAAAAATGACTAACATTTACTGAGTGCTTTCTGTGTCATGAACCATCCTAGGTGCTAAGGACCGAGTGGTGACCAAAAGAGACAAAGACCCTTGTCTTCATGGGGTTGAGCAGGGAACTATGACAGTTCTGTGGTTTTTGTAAGAATCTCTCTCTCTCTCTCTCTCTCTCTCTCTCTCTCTCTCTCTCTCTCTCTCTCTCTCTCTCTCTCCACCCTCCCAGTCCCCCTCCCTTTCCTTTCTTTTCTTGTATTGGGGAACCCTTTTAATTTTTTTTATTTTGGGTTTTGCCAAGTTGCTTAGGGTCTCACTAAATTGCGAGGCTGACCTCAAACTTGCAATCCTCCTATCTCAGCCTCCCAAATCACTGGGATTACAGGCATATGCCATGGTACCCAGCTTTGTTTTAGCCAGGATCAAATGAATTCGTGCATAAATGAAGAATTTGGGGTCTTAATCTGATTCAGATAAGAGGTCTGTTTAGGCCAGACCTGGTGGTGTGTGCCTATAATCCCAGTGGCTCAGGAGAATCGTGATTCAAAGCCAACTTCAGCTTCAGCAATTTAGCAAGGCCCTAAGTAACTCAGTGAGACCCTGTCTCTAAATAAAATATTAAAATGGGCTGGAGATGTGTCATCTCAGTGGTTAAGCTCCCCTGGGTTCAATCCCTAGTACCAAAAAAAAAAAAAAAAAAAAAAAAAAGGTTAAACATTAAAGTCCTCCAAGCTGCTAGGATCACTCTTTCCTTTATCACTAAAATAAAGACTGTATAAACTCCCATCCCTAGCAGTGAGAAACCCAGTAACCTCTCCTTATCCTAAAACTTCTTGTGGGGCTTCCATGTCTCCTTGTCTCTTCTGACAGCATTTATTCTTCCCATCTCATACCCTCCTTAGGCCCTTTAAGGGCCAGGCTGGGGTGACACAGAGATCTTGTGAAGGTTCAGAGCCATGGATGGAAATTACATCTCAAGGAAACTCAAAGAAAAAATCAGAATGGAGTATTCTATATCCTTGTTCTTCACAATTCCTCAGTCATTCCCTTCCACCTTCCACCAGTGTGCCTGGGCTCCTCTGCTTCTGATTCCCCCATTTCTTCTCTGTCAAGCCATCTGCCCTTGTTATGGTTTAGATATGAGGTGTCCCCCAAAATCTCATGTGTGAAACAATGCAAGAAGGTTCCGAGGAGAAATGGTTGGATTAGGAGAGTTTTAACCCATTCAGTGAATTAATCCCTGATGGGATTAACTGAGTGGTAACTGAAGGTGGGTAGCGTGTGGCTGGAGGAGGTGGGGCATTAGGGGTGCACCTTTGGGTATATATTTTGTATTTGGGCAGTGAAGTCTCTCTCTCTCTCTTTCTCTCTCTCTCTGTTTCCTGTTCATCATGTGAGTTGCTTCCCTCTGCCACACTCTTCCACCATGATGTCCTGCCTCACCTCAAGCCCCGAGGAATGGAGCTGACCTTCTATGGACTATGACTTCTGAAACCGTGAGCCCCTACATAAACTTTTCCTCCCCTAAAACTGTTCTGGTCAGTCTTTTATTCAGAGCAGCAAAAAAGCAGATGAAAATAGCCCTTTAGTCCCCCAACCAAATTATTCTTGTTATACAAGGAGAGGGGAGTGAAGTGAGAAGAGGGGGCGCCTCTTTCTCCCCAAGCAAAACATTTCTCCCCAGGAAGAGTTCTTCCTCCTTTCAGATAAACGACTTTTCCCCTCCCCACCAATGTAGATTTGAGATCCATCTGCAGCTCGGTGAACAAGCGTTCCCACATCCACCCCTACTTCCAGCGGAGCCAGTTCCTAGGATCGACACACCGTCCCTGTCTTCAGGCTTTGCCTTTGGAATGGAGGTGCTGCCTTAAGGAGGGACTCAGTTGCTGCTTGTAGAGTAAGGAGAAGAAGGCTGGCCGGTGAGCACTTGGGGTGCTCTTGCTGTTGCTCTCAGCTATTACACTCTACAGCTGGAGTTTCTGTGGGTTCCCATTGCATAGTAATAGCCTAAATGAGGTGGCTTAAAAGAACAGACATTTATTCTTTCACCTTTTGGAGGCCAGAAGCTGACAGCAAGTGTCAGCAGGGCCATCCTGCTTTTGAAGGCTCTGGGGAGAATCCTGTGTTGCCCCTTCCAGCTCTGATGGTTCCTGGTACTCTTTGACCTTCCTTGGGTTGTAGATACATTACTTCAAACTCTGACTGTGGTATCACATGGCCATCTTTGCTGTGTGTGTGTGTGTCTCTACCTGTCTGTGTGTTCACCTTTCTTCTCCTCCTCCTCCTCCCCTTCCTCCTCCTCCTCCTCCTCCTCCTTCTTCTTGTATTTCCTTCTTTGGTGCTTGAGCTGGAATCCAGGGCCCCATACAGGCTAAGCATGCACTCTAACACTGAGCTATAACCCAGCCCCCCTCTTCTTATAAGGAAACCAGTCACATTGGATTAAGGACCCACTCTAATCCAGGATGACCTCATCTTAATTAATCACACCAACAAAAACCCTCTCTCAAAATAAAAGTCACATTCTTGCTCTGTATAGACATGAATTTTAAGGAGACACCGTTCAGCATAGCACAGTTGGCTTAGGTTTCTATGAAATGCAACTCGGGCCACAGCTGTCAGGGTCAGGTGCTGTTAGAGACCTGATTGGTGGACTTCTCATGTTCTTCCCAGTCCTACCTGCCTTCTGGGCTTCAGTTACTTGCTGAGGCTGGCCTTGAACTTGAGAGCCTCCCACCTCAGCCTCCTGAGTCACTGGGATTATAGGTATGTGCCCCTGCAACAGGTAAACATGAACAGTTAAATGAGAAATAAACAGAGGGCCTGTTCAGACCTGGGAATATCCAGAAGCTGGAGGTTCAAGGAGAGCAGAGACTCAGCCTGTTGACTGAGTTACAATCCCTGAATTGCTGAAGTTGGGTCCTACTAAATTTCCAGAATACCAAACTCTAATCACACCCAGAAGATGAGGCGAGGACCCAAAGGAAGTACCAAGCAGATCTGAGCCCGGGGACTCAGACAATGACAATCAGATGCCCAGACTGCTGGGGTCCAAAGGAGGTGGTATGCAGGCCAAGCATTCTTCAGAATTGGGTTAGAAACCTCAAGCGCTCTGGTGCAATGCTAGTGTTTTTATTCCTTTCTCTTTCTATGGCTCAGTTGCCTTTTGGCTTCCCGTAACTGGTATACTTCAGAGATTAAGAGTGTGGTTTGGCTCTGTCATTTTGGCCCACTGATAAACTGCTGTTGGAAACCTGTTTGCCCCTGTGGTTTATCCCCCTCCCCCTGCCAACCTCTTACCATAGCTACCATGTACTGAATATTTATTATGCACATGCCAGGCAATTATAACTTCTCACCATGTGCCACGAGGGAAGGCTTGCTAGCTTTATCAACAGATTAGGAAAAGGCTCAGGGACAGTAAGTTACTGACGGCAGACACCATTTTCAAGTGGTCTGCTGGGTCTTAATCACCATATACTTAACCACCATATACCACATGGTCCTCAGCATGGACGTCAGGAGTCAAAGAAAACAAGACTGGGAGCCATACATATCTGTCTTGTTTCCCTGGAGGCACTATGGAAGGGGGCTGAACACACAAATGTTGACAGTGGAGTGCTGGGGTACAGGCTCTTGCTCTGCCAGTTACTACCTATGAGACTTCGAACCAAAGTTTCCATGTTGATCTTTTCTCATCTATAAACTGGTTTGATGATTTGATGATACTGACATAGGTCATTGGAAGACTCAAAAGACATGATACATGACAAACACCAACACCAGAATAAGAACATTTAGAAGAACATTTTTGGAAGCTCTGTCGCTTGCCATCATTATTAGGATTGTTCTTTCAACTGGCCACAGGTTATAACTGACCTACAGGCCCAGCCTCAGCTAATCCACAGAGGATCTCTCACTGGTGACTACTCAAGCTGCACACTGCACAAACCAAGGTGCCTGCCATTCGTGTAGACTGTGACATGAATAGTGTCTCTAAGTCGTTGTATGGGTGCAATTCTTATCCCAAAACTGTTTTTTTTTTAAGACACCAATTTGTAAATTGCTCTCTTAAACTTTGCACTTTTTTAAATTTTATTTTTATGCTTGTATTTTTTAGGCACTAGGGACTGAACCTAGAAATACTTTACCACTGAGCTTTATCTCCATCCCTTTTTATTTATTTATTTTTTTATTTTGAGACAGGTCTCTCCAGGTTGTTTGGGACCTTGCTAAATTGCTGAGGCTGACCTAGAACTTGTGATCCTCTTGTCTCAGCCTCCTGAACCACTGGGATCATCCCAAAACTTACCTGGGTTCCTGGAGAGGTTTCCACTTCTTCCCTCACTAACTCATGCCATGCTATGGAACTACTGAGATAACACACCCTCATGACAGCTTAGCTTCACCACCACGGATGTCTGCATGTTGGGCTTCCCTGGGGCCAGCTGATACATGACGGAGCTGGGGGTCAGGCCCTCAGATCAGAGTCACTGGCCAATAGCCCTCCCTGGCTTGCACGCTAGAAAGGATTTTTTTTTTTTTTGGCATTCTTAAGGATAGCTGTGCTAAAAACCAGACTGAAATAATACCTGCTATGAAGTACGGCAAGAGTCCTTCAGGGACCAGAAACACTGACTCAAGTCCACCCTCCTAATGGGCCTGGGACGTTCTCCCAGTTGTTCTAATAACCATAGAGATTTATGCAGCATTTTTTTGCAGTGTACAAAGGGCTTCTAATGCCCAGGGCATATAATGGAGCAGAAGAACTAGATTACGAAAAGTACTGTGTGCTTGATTCCATTTATGTTATAATAATCACAAATCAATGTATCCCTAAAAGCATGAAGAGGTGTTTGGAGGAAGTTTTCTTAAGGATTGTCAGTGACGGAACTCGTGATTTTTCCAGTTTGGGATTTGCTGCCGAGGTACATTTTACAGGGCTGGGTGGGCTCTCTTGACTGGTGGCTACAGCCCTGCCAGAGTCTCTGAACCTTAGGACAGGGGGACCCCGAGGGGAATGGGAGATGCTGGGGATGAGGAAGCAGGCGTTGGGACTTCTTGTACAGGGTGGGAGCCCCTCGGTCAAAGCGACACTGGCGCTGCTTTGCCCGCCTTGTGCAGGTCAGGCTGGTGCTGCCCACGCTGCCCCCAGTTCTTATGCTCCGGGTCATTTTCTGGTCAAAGCTGAGCACCAATTTTCAAGGAAGGGTCACTAGGACCTGTTCTTTCTTACCTTTTCCCTCTCCTCCCACTTTGTGTTTGGCATTTTTCCACGTCGGAAAGCAGATTTTCATTTGGGAAGAGACGTCTTATGGTATATATAGTATGTGCTGTGGTACCAGCTACTATGCTAAGCACTAAATGTGCATTATAACATGGAATCTGCACCATAATCTAAAGAAGTAGGTGCTTTTAATGGTCTCATTTTCACAGGAAGAAACTGACTTAGATATCAAAGTACCCATCCATGTCTTTATATTTTCTCCAACAACTTAAATTGAATGTGGCATTCAACTTTCATGGATATAAAATTAAAAGATGGTATTATTTGTTAAAAAAAAGTATAAAAGTATTGTTGGTGGTTATCTTTAGGTGGTAGAATTTGGTACAAAGTTTTTTAAAATTTTTGCATTGTAATTCTCAGTATTATAAGAAGTTCTTTTAAAACTATAAGTATGTTTCATTTTATAGCCTAAAAACAAAGAAAGAAGACCTTTTTCAAAATTTATTTATTTATTTATTTATTTATTTATTTATTTATTTATTTTGGTACTGAGGATTGAACCCAGGGGTGCCATACCACAGTCACATCCCAGCCCTATTTGTATTTTATTTAGAGAGAGGATCTCACTGAGTCCCTTAGTGCCTCGCTTTTGCTGAGGCAGGCTTTGAACTTGCGCTCCTCCTGCCTCAGCCTCCCAAGCTGCTGGGATTACAGGCATGCACCACCATGCCCAGTTTATTTTTTAATTTTATTTTATTATTTTTAAAAATTTTTTTAGTTGTTGATGAACCTTTATTTTATTTATTTATATGTGGTGCTGAGAATCAAATCCAGTGCCTTACACATACTAGGCAAGCAGTCTACCACTGAGCCACAACTCCAGTCCTGCCCAGTTTATTTTTAATTTTGAGACAGAGTCTCACTAAGTTGCTGAGGCTGGCCTTAAACTTCCAATCCTCCCGCCTTAGCTTCCCAAATAGATGGGACTATAGGCATGTACCACTACACATGGCTAGAAAACTATTTTTCTGAAGAACAATATACATACATTTCTTTTGATATATTATAACCTTAAGCAAGTAAGCTAAACTCTTGTGTTTCAGTTTTTTTTCCTTATAGAATGAAGGTAATAATCATTTCTGTTTAATATGATTGTGAGAATTCAATATGTAAAATACTTAGTGTTCAGTTAAGTGCTCAAAAGGTTGAAATTTTCAGTGCTATTTTTTTCGGTCAGGGTTTTACAGAGACATCGAACCCATAGGATACTCAATACATGGAGAAAGGGAAGAAGAGAGATTATAGGAATTGGTTCATGTGATTATGGTGGCTGAGAAATCCTACAAGCTGTGGTTTGCAAGTTAAAGAACCAGGAAAGTCAACCCAAAGACTTAAGACCCTGGGGGCTAAAGGTTTAAGTTCTGGTCTGAATCCAAAGAACCACGATCTGAAAGTGCTGAAGCACTAGCTCAGAGAGCATACCCCCACTTCCTCTGCCTTTTTGCTCTATTTCAGACCCTCAATGGATTGGATGGTGCCTACCATATTGGTGGTAGTGGATCTTCTTTCCTCATTACACTCATATAGATGCTGATATCTCCTAGAAACAACCTCACAGATATACCTATAAATCATGTTTACCAGCTCTCTGAGCATCCCTTAGCCCACTCAAGCTAACACATATAATTAACCTTCACACTGTTGTTATTTCGCATGATGGTGGTAGTGGTTGGTGTAACTTTTGTTATAACTCTACATCATGCAGTGATGTAGGCAGGGCAGGAGTTACCCAGGACAAAAAAACCAAATTGCTTTTGCAAAGCCATGAGATATATGAGTAATAATTGGAAAGAAAGACATTGTAGCTGTGTTGACACGTTTCTGCTGAGAGCCAGATGGTCTAATATATTAGTACACCTGACAATTAGTTGGCTACTACAACTAAAAATTGCATGAGTGAGGTAACTTTCCAGGAAAATGTGGTAATTTTTAAATTGCTGAATTTCAAAGAAATATGTAAAGGTCATAATGAGACAAGAAATTCTACATGAAGTGCCTTCACAATATGGATTGCCGGCAACAACACTATCAACCTGGGAGGAGAGGGAGGTGAGAACAGTGTTTTATATATTAAATCTTGGGTGTTTATTTGTGGTGGGGGTCTTTGCACACATGCATGTTGCTAGTGGGTATAGTTCAGGGTTCCAAACTCTCAATGGAGTTGTGCCCTGGAACTCAGCCCTGTTTGGAAACTACTTGTTTGAAGAGGCAGCTGGCTCAGATGCCTCTGACTCCTGCCCTCAAAGGATAAGGGCACCTGGGCTTGAATTCCTGGTTCAGATCCTTTCATCTGATGATATCTGATAAAGAATATGGTAGCAAAGGAAGTCATCATTCACGTTGATTTGAACCAGAGGACCCAGGCAAAGAAGCCAGTATGTATCCCTATCACCACCAATGGAAAACCCCTGAATGAGGCTGCCTGCCATTAAGGATGTACAGCAACAAAGGTCCATTATCATTCCACTTAGAGAAATTCAGCACTTAAAATTCCATAGTAAATGTAAGCACTTTTCACTAGCAATGTCAAGACTGAGAAGAGGAACACTGTCAGCTACATAAATAGATAATATTTATGAGCCCAGTCACAGAAGGGTGCTCATACTTCTTTCAGGCAGATGGATGCTTTGTCACCCATGGTCACCCATGACCAAAGCAAGACATTTAGAACCACTGGTAGAAAACAGACAAACACAGATTCTTCAAAAGGGAAAATAAAAAATTATTTTCATATTCAAATATCAATTCTTATAAAATAAAGTCTACATATACATTTTTTTCCTTTTTTGTAAAATTTGTTTTCTTTTATTTTCTGCTGTGCAGGAATTGAAACCAGGGCCTCATGCATGCTAGGCAAGTGCTCTACCACTGAGCTACAGCCCCAGCCCTAAACATACATTTTTGAAGTGCCATTTAGCTTAGTGACCTACATGTGCAGGCTCAACATTATGTCATTTTATTTATTTACACTTTCCTAAGGGTATGAGTCATTACTTTGAAAATGCTTGGGAGCCTGGTCAGATACAGACCACAGACAGAAAGTCCAATACCTCTAGTTTCATAACAATACAGACATCATTTTGACCTTGAAGATTTTATAGCAGTTATACCAATGGCTAGCAGGGTCAATAAAAGAAAAATCTATTGATTTCAGCCACACAGCTTCTTGGGGTGGCTTCCAAGATAAACAAGTTGCAAGATATTTGCTTGTCAGTATTTGCAGGCTACTGAGCAGTATCCCAAAAACTTGGAATAAAATGGGCCTCTGAGTTCTAAATTATAAACATAATAGGTTGAAGTACACATATTCAAAATCACTTCAAAGAAAGAGAATGATACGCAGGCAGGCTTGGCTATCTAGAAAAAGCATGGAAGGAAATACCAGCAGTGCCCAGCCAAACTCTGCCCAGGGGAGTAGAAATTTTAGCCAGTGGATTTTTTTTTTGAATCTTGACTTATTGTTGTTGCTTTTGTCCTGTAACAGCCATTCCCAATGTAGGGGTCAAAGCAGGAGAATGTCATCAAGTAGTTATTAATCTAATACCTCTTGTTCTCATTCCACCTTTATAAGCAATCTCCTCATTACTCTGACTTCCCATGTCAGTGTCCCTACAGAGAAATTTTGTATGGAGAATATCAATAGCCTGCATTCTCATCTTCATAACAATTATCTTTGACATTGTAAATGAACTTAATTGTTATTCAGTTTATGATTTGATTTCCCATATAACTTGACTACAGGGAGACAATGGGCTTCCCAGGCCCACTCAATCTACAACATCCATTATGTTTTGATTTTGTAACTTTAGTCTAGATGGGCACCCTCATTTCCTAGTATTAGGAGATTTTTTTTTTAATAAAATAAGTAATTATAAAAGAAGACATTAGAAAATACCTTTTCCATAGTCTCAAAGTATTGATCAAAGCATTACATAATGTGCCTCTCAGCAATACACTGGTGTTAATGCATTGGTGCACTATTGTTTGGGTTTAATATCTAATCTCACATTCCTCATTAAGATAAGTGCAATTGACAAAACTAGGTTCTAAGCCTGTAAGACCAAAGACCACCCAGTGGACTTACCTCTGGATGAATAGGATATGCCCTTCTTCCTTTTTTTACCTTTATCTTGAACCCTAAGTGAGTTTACTGATCTATGGGACTATTTGTGATAACCTAGCAAAGTTGTAGGATATCTTCTCAAATTGGTGAATTTGGCTTTTGAATGGTTGACCTGGAGCTCTTCTTTGGGGCAATAATTAGCCACCAGGACCAAAAGACTTTAAAAGCCACTCCTACATAATGATGACAAGTCCACATGCGCCATCTCCATAAAAGAATGCCTGCCTTTTTATTCTTCTACAGCAGGAAGTTATGCTTCAGCTGACCCAAGAGTAGTAAAAATATTGTGACCTAAGTCTAAGCCTAAAGGAAGAGGGGCTAAAACAATTTCCTATTTTGTCCCATCGGAGATTAACTGATCTGTCAAGAGACTGTTCCTGTTCTGACTCTCGAGGTAGTTTACAGTGTAGGTTCTTATGAGCATCACTAGTCAGGTCGTGCGACATAGCTTGAACCAGATTGAGGTTCCTAGAGTCACAGAACAAGGAAAAGCTGATAAGACTACCGTTTTATGTTGGTATGGACAGATTTCTCCTCCAGGTAGCAGAGACTCTAAGAGTAGCATATAATGAAATAGTCACACTTGAAACTTCTGTCTCCTTGTATTAAGTATAGACCTGAAAATCCCAGATTTATATTTTATTTTTTTAATGAGGTGCTTGGGATTGAACTCAGGGATTCCTGAAAACTAAGCACAAGTTCTACCACTGACCTATACTCCCAGCCACATTTACATTTTATAAAGTAAAACCTGGTTACCTTTTGCATGGAACACCAACAAATTAATAGACTTCTAATCAGACAGAGAGGAGGGTTTTCTGCTTTTAAAATTAAATTTTCATTTTGAGATTCCTGTAGATTCACAGATAAATACAAGAAATAACAAAAAGGCATTCTGTGTACCCTTTTCTCTGTTTCCCTTAATGGAAACCTGTTGCAAAATTATAGAACAAGATCACAGCCAGGAGAGTGAGGCACAGTGGTATAGACCTGTAATCCCAGCTACTCAGGAGGCTGAGGCAGGAGGCCGGCCTGGCAACTTTGGAAAACCCTGCCTCAAAATACAAAAACATAAAAAGTGACGGGGGTGGGGTTGTAACTCAAAGGTAGAGTGCCCCTGGCTTCAATCCCTGGTTTAACACAGAAAAATTGAAAGAGAAATGGGGGAGGACAGGGACAAAAGTGAACAAATAAAATAATAATAACAACAACAACAACAACAACAACCAGACAGGCTTGAGAACTTTGTCTAAGAAAGGACTTTGAGCATGGTGACTGGCACATGGAACTGCCTGGAAAAAAAGAGATGAGATTACATTTTTTAATCCAGGAACTCAAGCAAAAAATGCTTTCAGCTATTTAAACTTTGAACCCTTACTCTTGCTCTGAAGAAGAGCAGCCTCCCAAATACACACTTCGGTTGTGGCCAAGGAACATGAGATACAATGAAGACCATACTAGAGAGTAGACCCAGGGACCACAGAAAACAACAGAAACTTCTTCCCAGAGAGGAAAATCAAGGTCTAACTGAGGATAGGAACACCTAGAGGATTTCAAATTTTCCACTGAGCAGTGACTTCCGTGTGTCTTCCGTTTTCTCTTCCACATGTGAGTGATTAATGCAGTAATTCTGCTTTCTGTGTTTTTTATGGCAGAATTTGTGGGAGGCAGACCTGGCTCAGGAACAGAACTTAAGGAAGGGCTCTCTTCCTTGGGGTGCCACAGACTCTGAGTCTGCACAGGGAGCCACATCCAAATCTGCTGGTGAGAACGGCACAACAAAGACCTTGCAAGTCCCACTTTTTGGGTGGAATGTGTAGTAACTGACTTAGACTTTGTTCCTTTTTTAGAGGTTCCGGGGATCTAACACAGGGCCTTCCTTGCACATGCTAGGTAAGTGCTCTACCTCTGAGCTACATCCCCAGCCCTTCTGGTTGGAACTTTGGATTGGTCTTCTTTGCAAGGGGAAGAACCATCATTTTTTGGAGAAGGAAAAATGAAACAGGCAGTTGGTTACCTGAAGCATGGATTTTGGCAGAAACTGGCAAGCTGTTCCCCAGTCCCTGTGCTCTTTCTTGCTTTGCATGCTGGTAAGCCACTTTTAATTGTGCCTTTACATCCAGGTGAGGACATGTGACTGTGTTCTGCCCTGCAGAATATATGCTGTCCAATAGAAGTATGTGTGTTTAGGCCAGGTCACTAAAGCCTCTGGTGCAATTCCCATTTACTACCAGATACAAACATACAGTGGTGGTCTCCCAGGCCCTAGAAGATGACAGACCCACAAGACAGAAGGAACCTTAAAATCTACCGTGTTGGAAGTGATACATTTATTTTTAAAAAGTGGTATGTGGATGGACTGCTGGGACAGACAGTTGAGAAAATTGGAAAACTAAGAAAAATTAAATCTTATTGTCACAAATAGTCATTTCTAATTCATCCTCTCAGTTGGACAGGGCTGTGCTAATGAGACTGTAGTGATGGATGAAATCTTATAGGTCAGTTAGTTTTCTTGTTCTAAGCCGTGGATAAATCCTGCCTGTGCTGATCATCACCAAGTGGTCTCTCCTACTGTTAAAATAATACCTCAAAGCACGTGTCCTATTGACGGTATGTGGGCAGTGGTGCCTTCATGTATGAAAGAGTATTTTGCATAATAAAATATTTTTCAATAGATGAATCAAACATGTAATTTTTCATTGAGCTTGCTTCAATAGGTTCTAAGTGGGAAGTGTTTGGTCATTGTCTGTATAATGAATAATCCTTATAAATACTTTCTGAAAGTGTCTATATCTGTTCATCACTCTTCATTAAAAACACATCAAAAAAATGAATAGAGCTGGATCGCTGATCTCTTTTGTTTGTATTTAAAAGTTGTCTTTAATGCTACATAAGAAAAAGAAAGCTAACACCAGCTAAACAAAATTGGCTTAAGTTCCCCAATCACTGACAGAAACCAAAGCCAAACATACTGAAATACAGATGCTTGGGGGGAAGTGGAATGAGGTTTGAACTGGAGAAAGTCTGTGTCTTATAGGTGCCTAAGTGTACCCACCCGAAGCTTTCAAAAACTCAGTCTTGGTTCCTGCTTAGATTCTGAAAACTGGAATGTAATTTCTAGTTATATCTGTGGGTCAAAGCATCTCTTGAGTCATGGATCACTCTGAGAGTCTAATGAAAGCCATGAATTGTACTGCCA
Organism: Sciurus carolinensis; assembly: GCF_902686445.1. Taxonomy (NCBI): domain Eukaryota; kingdom Metazoa; phylum Chordata; class Mammalia; order Rodentia; family Sciuridae; genus Sciurus; species Sciurus carolinensis. The sequence goes on from NC_062213.1 coordinate 36,440,637, forward strand.
GAAATACACACATAAACACATACATAAAAGTTTACATGTAATTCACTTTATTACCTGGGAATTTTTTTCCCTTCTCTTAGGGAATTAAGATAATTAATCCATTCATTTCACCACCCCACTCCTCCTCCTCCTCCTCTTCCTCCTCTTCTTCCTCCTCCTCCTTCTCTCTCTCTCTCTTTCTCTCTCTCTCTGTCCCTCCCTCCCTCCCTTCCTTCCTTCCTTCCTCCCTCCCTCCCTCCCTCCCTCCCTCCCTCCCTCTCTCTCTCTCTCTCTCTCTCTCTCTCTCTCTCTCTCTCTCTTTCTTTCTTTCTTTCTTTCTTCCTTTCTTTCTTTCATCAGGGTCTCATCAGAAGCCAAACTGGCTTCTAACTCCTGAGCTTAAGGGATTCTTCTGCTCAGTCTCCCCTATACCTGGAATTACAGGTGAACGCCACCACACTTAGCAAAATAATGCTTTTCTTTGTTTCTTCAAGCAAAAACTAATGACCACTTCTTGAAATTTTATTTTATTTTTGTTTTTTGCAGAACTGTGGATTGAACTCCACTCCAGGTGCTCTACCATTAAACCACATCCCCAGCCCTCTTTAATTTTGAGTAATTAATTAATTAATTAATTTTATACTGGGGATTTAACCCAGGACACTTTACCATTGAGCTACATCCTAACCCTTTCTAATTTTTCTAATCTTTAAATTTTAAGACAGGATCTCACTGAGTTGCTTAGGACCTTGCTAAGTCGCTAAAGCCAGCCTCAGAATTGTGATCCACCTGCCTCAGCCTTTTGATACTTCTTGAAATTTTAAATAAATAAAAATTAAAATGAATTTAAAGAAAATAAATAAAAGCCATGTATATAGAATAAAACAGAACAGAAAGGAAGGTTAATTCTGATCAAAAGTATTATCATGATCATACAATCGACTTTAACTTGTGCTTTGACGGAAACGAATGTCAAAAGCCTGACTTGCTAAGGGCTTGCGTTAACAAATGGAATCAGGGCTCCCACGGTCAGGTAAGGATGGGCTCTTACCTGGAACCCCAGGATTCTCTACGACTCTTCAAGTTGAGTTCCTGTTGCTTCATTTCCTTTGTTCCCAAGTTAATGAAATCATCTTTGGCAAGGAGCACCTCATTACTGCCATCTTTGTCAACAAGGAAAGACTGCAGTTGCTCTTTCCCCTGGAAGGTTATTTGAGCTAAAGTAACACTTAAGAGGATTCTGAGGCTTTCAGGTCATTGCAGCTTTCTGACTGGAGAAATCAAGAATGCTTCTTTATTACTCTCAGTTCCAGCCTGGAGAATCATTTGCTTTGGCAATGGAAAATTTGAAGCTCTGTCTCTCCAAAATTATTTCTCCAAGTATATAGGATTGATCAAAATAGCTTGTAGTTTTATTTTTTTGCCAGCATAACTATGAACTATGGGTGGTGATTCCAGGACCCTGAACTGAAGATTGACCAAAACCTCCGGTCTAATAAGCCAAGCAGTGAGCAACTCGCTCTGGCTGAATGCTTAGAGGAGTAGTTTTGCTTTTCTTTTTCTCTTCAGTATACACACTAACTTCTGCTTCAGATTCAGTAAGCACTTCACAACCTGCCTTATTCCGTGAGGTATATAATAATCTTCCATCATGTGCTTAGCATATGTGAATTAAGAAAAAAAAGAACTAAACCACAACATTTTGCTATCATTTGACAAAATGTTTTGAAAAAATGGTGACTTAAGGCCCTGACTTAGAGGAAGTTGAAGACATCACAGCAGTAGGCAGAGCTGTTGACAGGGTCTTTGGCACTGATGGGTGGCCAACAGGCAGAGCTGCTTTTGTCTAAAAGGCAGCACCACCTGCCAAGTTTTGCAGATTGCCTCCTAGGGCCTGAGCTGGGAATTTCCTTTCCTTCCAAGTTTGCTTGGCAAGGACTTTTCATAGTTTTGAAGTTACTCGTATCTGTATTTTCAAAAATGGGCCTAGAAACTACTTTTTAAAGGCAAATAATGCACAAACCCCAGGTCACAGAGAAATCTTGGTGGTTTTATGCTTTTTCATGCTAAAAGAAAGAGGCATCAGTCTCAAGTATCAAGATCTATTTCAAAATTTAATCAAGGAATATTATATCTTTTGAAGAGGGTGACATCAATTGAAATAATCTGCCTTGGCTTCAAGGTGGACCAATATCAAGATATATATGGCTTCACCAAGCCCTCCTCCATCACAGAGATTGTCTGACTTGGTAATGGGATAAATATTTTCACAAGGTGTTTCAAAATAAGCGTCTTGGTGGATGAATCCATTTGACCATATTCAAGTCTTTCCAAAACAGAATTCCTCTCACGAACCCATGGCGCGCCTGCTTTGGGGTGTAGAGATGGCAAGGGTTCTGACTTTGTTGGCCTCAGGTTCACATTGGCAGGATCTTGCCTCATCAAGAGCACCAAGTGTTGGTATCCAATTGCATTTAGCAATCAAAGTGGACTAAGAGGAATGAAGATTTGGTCAGACTATTTTCTTTCTTTCAACATTTCTAACTTAAGCTAGACCCAACAAAAGCAAATACAGATATCTGGCATTCAATTAATTATATTTTGTTTAATCTCATCAGTAGTTAACTATTTTAGAATTCTTAAAATGACAATAACAATTGTGTATTACTCCACCACATGTTTATGTGATAAAAGTTTAAACAAGTAGAATGTCAAATTTGGACATCTATACCAGCGAATTGTAATATTCACTAGTTACCTGTGTAATTAAAAAACTGATTGCAAAAGCTTTGCAGTCTTTCAATAATCTTTAGTAATTAACTACAATGACCAATTATATAGGCTTGAAAAGAATTTCCTGGGCACAGTGGTGCATGCCTATAATCCCAGCAGCTCAGGAGGCTAAGGTAGGAGGATCACAAGTCCAAGGCCAGCCTCAGCAACTTAGCAAAACCCTGTCTCAAAATAAAAAACAAAAAGTCCCAGCAACTTGGGAGGCTGAGGCAGGAGGATCAGGAGTTCGAAGCCTGCCTCAGCAAAGGCAAGGCGCTAAGCAACTCAGTGAGACCTTGTCTCTAAATAAAATACACAATAGGACTGGAAATGTTGCTCAGTAGTTGAGTACCCCTGAGTTCAACCCCCAGTACCCAATGAATAAATAAATAAATAATAAAAAATAAAAAGGGCTGGGATGTTGTTCCATTCAGTGGTGAAGCACTCCTGGGTTCAATCCCTGGTACAGAAAAAAAAAATTATATTGTTTCCAGTGTGCTACATTTTCAACTACACTTATAAATGTTTTCATATTGCCAGCCTTTTCACAGATACAAGAGTAGCAGAATACAAAGAATTGAAAGTACTGTTCTTTCATTTCCTTCTAGACTTTATGTGACTAATGTAGAGGATGAACAAGACAGGAGCACACAAGGAAACAGTAGCAGCTTTTCTTACACTTGGCTGCAACTCTGTTCGCTTTCCATTCCTGTTAGCAGCAGTATCTAGGCATAATCATGCATGCTATTCTTATTGACTCTGATTTTCTGCAAATAATTCTACAACCACAGAAAGCATCTTGGCCATGTCTTCATCATCCAAGAAACTCTTTAAAAGGCGAGGCCCCAGGTTCAGTTGTAAGTACCATAAGTAAATAAATAAATGTATACTTTGGGTTGCGGGTAGAGTGTTCTTATTATTTGAATCTTGAATGTTCCCCAAAGACTCATGTGTTGAAGGCTTGGTTCCCAAGGCAGCTGATTGAACTGCATTAAAAATTTTAAAAGTCAGAAAACAAACATACAGTAAAATAGTTTGACTAAGCTGAGGAAAATGATCTTATTTATGACATGTTACAACAACCCTGTCTTTATCATTCCAATGACTGTGAATTTGTATATTCATAGAAATCAACTCATGAACACTAAAAAAACCACTCTTGGATACAGATGAAATAAACTCTTAAAAGTAAATGCTGTTTTACACAAAAAAAATATTTTCACCCAAGAATGTCAGGCACATTTTACCCTTTTCTATTTGTCTTGAACAAGTGAAGATAATGTATTAGCAAGGGTTTTACCTCAAAAATCAATATGCACTTTCAAGTTGCAATATTTCAAAATACAATATTTCAACTGTTTTATGTTTTCTGAAATTTGTCAGTGCTTCCTAAAAATTTTCAAGGCAATTTTTTCATTAGAAATTTTTCTTGGCTGATTTTCGCCCCCTGGTATGAGACTAAACCTGGGTTGCTCTACCACTGTTCCATGCCCAGCCCTTTTTTAAAAAAAGTTTCTTTTGAGACAGTCTTGCTACGTTTCCAAGGCTGACTTCAAACTTGTGATCCTCCTTCGTCAACCTCCTAAGTAGCTGGGATTGCCGGTAGGGGTCACCACTCCAGGCTTTGTAACCAATTTGTTTTTTAAGTTGGGGGAGACCAAGAAATATAAATAACAGAATATTGCATTATTTGTAAACCATATTGCAACCATTGAAAGCTTCCTTAAAGCTTTGCAAGTTACCCGCAAACACAATTGATAGATGTGGATTTTTTAAGAAGTTTTGCAAGTTACCTAAGAGGTTTTATAATCTGCAGGTAAATTTGTGTTTAGACTCACATAACCTTATGCTACACGCAGTATCCCAAGGGGAGCCTGAAGCCCTCTGTGCCCAACAGATGAACCCTGATCAGTGATGGGCGACAAGGAGGTCCTCATCACATGTTGCCACCATTGGCGTCAGTCCTCAATCTGCAATGAAATATTAGCACGTTTTTGTAAGAAATGACAACAGACTTTTGTTTTGATGATATTTTAATACAACCACAGTTCAAAAACAAACACAACTTACATTGGCATACATAACTGACCATGGTTGAAAAATCAGGTCACTAAAGGAGGATGAAAACAAAAAAACATGTGCCCCAGACTTTGCAAAACCGCGTAGACAGGAATAAATAAGACCACGAGGGGTCACAGGCAAAACGCTTAATGCCAGATTCATTTTCACTGTAGGGGAAATGCTCAGTAGTCCCCCTGGTTTTTCTTGGTTTTAAAATTTTGTCTATATGGACCCAGTGCAATGGTGTGTGCCTATAATCCCAGCGACTGGGGAGGCTGTGAAAGTTCAAGGCCAGCCTCAGCAATTTAGCGAGATCTTGTCTCAAGATAGAAATAAAAAGGGACTGGGGATATACTCAGTGTTAAAAAAAATTATCTACATAAAAAATTGGATATTTTATGTTTTCACAAGTCAAAGAGAACCATGATTTGTATTTTATAATTTGCACAGTTTTCTTTTTCTTTTTCTTTCTTTTCTTTTCTTTTTTTTTTTTTTTTTTTTTTTTTTTTTTTGTGGTGCTGGGGCTTGAACCCAGGTCCTTGAACATGCTAGACAGTGTGCTACTGAATTATATTCACAGCCCTATGTGTCCTTCTTAATAAGATAACATGCTGTAAGTACTTTTTAAAATTAAGACAAACTATCAGTCCTGATTGCCTCTAAAAAGAGAGGGTTTTTTTTAATAAAAGAGTGAATTAAGTGATTTTCAGAAGTTCCAAAGCCCTGTTGTTCCAGTCCCTACTGAATCTGTGCAATGCTTTCACTGTAAGTGCTCTGAAGAACGGTGCCTGTTACTGTGGGCACTGCTTTATGGACTGACCTGTGACTCTCCACATGTGGCTCTCAGTGCTGTACCTGTGAGGAGGTTTAATTGGTTGTCAGGTTGCCAGGAATTTTTTTTTTTTTTTTTTTTTTTTTTTTTTTTTTAACCAGGGATTGAACCCAGGGGTGCTTAGCTAATGAGCTACATCCCAGCCCTTTTTTATATTTCATTTAGAGACAAGGTCTGGCTAAGTTGCTTAGGGCCTCCATTAGTTGCTGAGGCTAGATTTGAACTTGCAATCCTCCTACTTCAGCCTTCTGAGTCACTAGGATTACAGGCATGTGCCACTGCGCTCAGCTTGCCAGGAATTTTAACAGAAATTTTCAGTTTCCAGGTTGGGTGGGACCTGAAGTAGTCTCCCCACTGCATAGGCATCCCTGAATTGCTGAGTTGATTCATTCCTATCTTCAGCATCTCAACTGTTCACTGTCTCAAGGGCTGCAAACTGAAGGGGTGAGGCAGGTAACCTGAATGAGAAAAGCTGGAGAAAGGAAGTAGACTGGCATAAGCAACAGGGAGTGGCAAGTTCAGTGAACACCCAGAGAAGAACTAAGTGCCTGTTAGTGACCGCGGATGCTAATGCATGCCAGCTATGTTTCGCTTGTTGTTTTTTTTTTTTTAAATCTTAATTTTTAATGGCTACTCCACTGGATGAAAAAAACGCTGCAATTTTACAGATAACTACAAGGTTATTCATTGCAAACAGCTGCCTAAGGGGAAACACATCTGTGATATGACAAACACTCATTTCCACATTGTAATGAATAATGGATGTGTTATTTTATCATTGCATTGTATTGCTATAAGAAGGAACCAGAACATCTGGGAGAACCAGTATGTTTTTCATAGACAGAAAGTTGAGAAAAGAGAAGGGGCTGAAGTAGGTAGAAATGAAAAATTAAGAAAAAAAGGAGAGCAAAATAAGAATTCTGAGAAACAGGAAGAAAAGGAAGGCCTTTGAAATTTTAAGTCACTGACTCAGAAAATATAGTTTTCTACATTGAGGTACAAGGTCTGCTCCAAAGTAAATTCAAATGATATTCAAAGCCTTTTAAAATACACTTTTATGCCCTGCAGAGGGTCATGAAAATTTTCCATGTCCTTTTGAGGAATCCTTCTTGCCAAATTCTTCTCTGATCATTGCTGGGAAATTGATTTTAAATGACTTCTGAATTCCTTTGAGAAGAAAGTTACATATATTCTTTCTCGTTGCTCAATTGTACTAGAGCATTAGCATGGAGATTTTTGGCAAAGCAAAAATCGAGTGTATTTTGACCATTTAAGTGTTAAAAGTTTTAGAGCAAAGTTTCACTTTGTTCTTTAAAGTCTGCCAAACTCCATCTAAAACAAAGCAAATAGGCCAGCAGTACAAAATTAGACACCAGTTACATGTCTTCTTCCATGAAACCTATTATAAGTAGATAATTGCGCAAGAAAATTACAGAGTTTTCATGGTGATAAGAAATTAAAAATGAACTAACTATAACTCATCAGAACCAAAGCCCAGAAAGAGCTCTGCTTTGTGGGTCAAGCAAACAACAACCAAAAGATAGAAAAGTTAATTCCCTGATTACATTAAATTTTGGAAGGTCATTAAAGCTGCTGAAGAAAGATTAAAGATGTTCCGACAATTATAATTTCAGAGACTGTCTTGTGATGTACGTAGTTTGAGGCAGGATGTGATTAGGAGGTAATTTTTCACTAACAGAAAACAGAAGCAGGAACATCTGGAAAGAAAATTTAGAATAATTGCAAATCGATTCTACCCTGTATAATTCATATGTTAATTATTAATATTGAGGATAGAAATATTTGGTAGTTCAACCCTGGTAACTCGATGAAAAGGAAATGTTAATACATAATAGGGGAATTTTTTTGGACATTTTATGACTTGCATGTATTTAAATCAAAATGTTTTGCCATAAGTATTGAATTTTTAAAGAATCATTATAGGTGGAAAGTCAGGACAGGAAATAGAAGATTAGAGTAGCATCAAAGTCAAATGCCTACAAGGTCCAGGCAGAGGACAAAGTAAATGAGGGTGGTCCAGTGCAAGAACAAGGAAGTGTGGAAAGAGAGAACCAGGAGCACAAATTCTACCTGAAGGGGCCAGTTCTTGACATGTGGGAATGTGGATGATGGGATTTTCAAAAATTTATAAGCAATTTTGGATATTGGGATTTTATGTGATTTTTAAAATTCAGCATATAATTTAATTTAAAATAAAAAATAAGAAAATCTGAGCCAGGTACAGTAGCACACTCTTATAATCCCAGCAACTCAGGAGGTTAAGGCAGGAGATTGGTGAATTCAAAGCCAGTCTCAACAATTCAGCCAGACCCTGTCTCAAAAATAAAAAATAAAAAGGGCCAGGGATATGGGTCAATGGTTAAGCACTCTGGGTTCAATACTTAGTACCAAAAAATAAAAATAAGAAAGAAAGAAAGAAAAAACAAGAGAAAGAAAATCCATGTATCAAATTAAACTCATACCCTGACTGGATTCAGTTTCCAGACCATCTCTAGATTACCAGAAGAGGGAAGATATTTATGTTAATTGAGCTCCTATTAAGTGCTGGGTAATCTATACAAAATCACTTTATTTAAATATCAAGGAGCTCAGCGAACTAGGTATAATCTTTATGAGTCAACAAAGAAATCAAGGCCTATAGAGGTTAGGGTACCATCAGTAGCAAAATGTCTTACAAGAAAAATAAATCAATCAAGGGTTAAACAGGCCACAAATGATGTATCCTAGAATTATTAATAATAGCTAGGAGGGAGGAGAGAAGATGAAGATTGCTGCAGGAATTTCCTCTCTCCAAGAATCTGAACTCAGAGTTCCATGGGAGTTGGATACCCGCACCTATTGCTACGTTGGGGTTGTAACTCCTGAAGTACGCTAGCGATGCTTTAACAACACAGTTGCATTAAGAAGCTGAACCTTCCTTTATGTCTGATTTTTTTAATGTTCTACATGGGACCTGTATTATGTTGAAATCAGAAATAAATGCTATTTTGAAGTTTAATAATCAGATAACAGTCTAGTGTATAAAAGTCAAGCATTAAATATGTAAACAGGCTGGAGAACCAGTTCTCTGAGACGACCTTTGTCACCCCCTGAGTTCCAACATTGGTGTCTCCATTTGTAACAGGGACTTAGAGAAATCTGTCTTTACTAAAAGGACTGTTTACTTAGGCGTGAAGATGCCCAGTGGGTAACTAAAAGCAGAATAAAGCTTGGTATCTCCGCCTTCATTTCGTATCTGTGTTCTTTATTACCTTAAAGTTGGGGTTAGGTCCTGCTCAGTTCTGCATATGAGCGTATTAATCATTTAAGGGGTGTTGTCCATCTAAAAACTAGCAAAATACAAAGTTTATTAGCCTTGAATTTACCTAACCTATCTTTTCCCCTTTGAAGACTGAGGCAAGATTTTCAGCATCCTGTTTCAGACCCCTTGAATGGCACCTAGGAGTCGTCAATCATTGCCTACACCTTTCCAGATCACTCCCGTGATAAGACTGACTCCTGATCAGGAACAGTCATCTCATGGGAACTGAACTGCCCCCTTCCAGGATCCACAGGTCTGATAGATAAACATCCTGAACAACAAGTGGGAATTATTCCCTTCAGTGATAAGGACGTGAGTTACCTCGAAGAACCAGAGCTGAAATAATCATCATCCAGATCACACTTTGACCAAGACTGCTTGCTTAATTATGCACCCCTCTGCCCCAGTTCTTCCTCTATTTAAACCTACAGCCCATGTCAGCACCACAAGGATAGGGCTGAGATGTTTGATCTCACTTTGCCTTCCCAATATGGCCATATTAATTAAAGTTCTTTTCTTGATTTTTACCTATTACCTTTTCTCTTTGGTTTTTGGGGCAAGTGATTAGACCTGATTTGTTGGAACCCCCAGAGTGAGGCCTCTGGTCTAGGACTCCAGGAATAATTTTGGACTTCCCAGCTTTTCTGGACTTCCATTTACTTTGATTTCTTGGAAGAGCTACTCTGGACACATTGTCACCTAATAAGTTTTCCTTTCCCACAGCCTAGACTTCTCAGGAGCACTAGCCAGTGTGGCTGGGAAATCCACCCCCCACCCCCACCCCCAGATCTGACCTGGTGGAATTCCTTTCCTACTTGCTGGGACCACTAGCCAATGTTCCTCTCTTCTGGTTTAAGGGTCCTCTGTTCAATTTCTGTAATTTAAGTGGTTATTTCAGCATTTGGAACTTGAAAGAAGTCTAAGTCACCATTGCCACATCTTTCTTTACTTTACCTTTCTCTCTCAGCACACGAGGACTGTCCAGAGGCTTCACCCTGCGCGTTCTCCTCCCCAAATCCATATTTGCTTGGTATTTTAATCTCACTTTTTATATTGCCCAGGTGAGTTGTTATTATTGTTCTTTTTTTTTGGGGGGGGGCGGTGCTGGGGAATTTGAACCCAGGGCCTTGTGCTTGTGAGGCAAGCACTCTACCAACTGAGCTATATCCCCAGCCCCGACCATTGATTCTTGAGTGTTGCTCTTAATTGAGTTCAATGACTTCCTAAACATAGCTCTATTTTTTTTTTTTTGCCCCGGACCGGGGGTTGGGGGGACCAGGGATTGAACTCAGGGGCACTCGATCATATCCCCAGCCCTATTTTGTATTTTATTAGAGACAGGGTCTCACTGAATTGTTTAGTGCCTTGCTAAGTTGCTGAGGCTAGCTTTGAACTTGCGATCCTCCTGACTAAGCCTCCTGACTCACTAGGATCACAGTCCTGCTCCACCATACCCAGCCTAAACAGCTCTTTGAGGAGTCTTCACAGTGAGGCTTCCTGGGTGGTGAGCTCTCTCATGTGCCTGAAATGTCCCCACTTCACTGTTTCCCTACCAGGACAGCTAGATTGGCAGTTATTTTCTCTCAGCACTTTGAAGACATTATTTAATTTGTTTCTGGTTTTTGCTGTTGCTTTTGCAGTCACCTTAAGTGTTCTTCCATTGCAGGTAAACTACACTCTCTCACTCTCTATGGTGTTTCAGATTTCCTACAACATGTCAAGGTGTGGGTTTGATTTGATTTCTTCTGCTGGGAACTTAGGGCACATATTAAATTTTCTACTGCAATCTCATCTTCAGCTGGCTTTCCCCAGAACAGCCTTGTGCCACTTGGGTTGAAGGTGTTTTTTTCAGTGTAGACCAGTGCGTGTGTGACTGTTTGTTTTTGATGGCATCTTGTGGTATCATTGGCCTAAAAACACATGCTACATTAACATCTGAGCTTGAAGATTTGCAAATCACAGAAGAAGAATACGTTGAGTCCCAGACTCATTCCACATCCACGCAATCATTGAGTCCACGCAATCATTCCACAGTGAGGAATTATCAGCTTTGACTTTTTTTAGAAGGCCCACCTGAAGAAGATTTTCCTGCTATCTAACCCCTGTGAATAACAATTATAGGAGGCTATTGATTTGGACAGAGCTTCTGCACTAGATGCCAAAAGATCAAACTAAATATCAAAACGGTGTTACCCACACTAAAGTTCCATGTCACCATGCCCAAACTAAGTTGTTTCCTGACCGTCAAAGAAATCAGGAGATACCAATAACCCAATTTCATCAACAAGCCAGTTTCAATTGACAGAAGTTCCCTTTGTCAATTGAAAAAAAAAAAATCTGATGCTCATTAACTAGTTATTTTTCTATTGTTTTGTGTCCCTTTCTCTACTTTATAAGAAAATTAACTTTGAAATGATCAATCTACTCTTTACTCTGTTTCTGCTTCCTCACCTCCATTGTCTATAAAACTAATCCTCAGCCCAGCTTATTGGAACATTTGTTTTATTTTATGGGATAAAATGTTCCCAATTCTGAGTTGGAAAAAAAAAAAAAGCCAATTAAGTTCTTTAAAATAAATTTGTGGTAATTTTGTCTTTTGACAGCCCATAATAGTTCCAAAAATGAAAGTCCATGTAGTTTTTCGACTGCCACCTTCTTTTTCCTCTTTCTCTGTTGGATCTTTTAGATCAAAGAAAGACTCCCATCTAGAATGTAGGCAAGAGTTGCAAGCTTGGTTGGCATCCCATCTCGGGTTTCCTGAATTAAATATTTTATTCAACTACACCAACTAAGGGGGCATGAGAAGCCATCCCAGGAAACAGATTCCAGGAAGAAGGCCCCTTTTATTCTAATTTTTACCAGTTCATTTGGGATTTTAAAAATATTAAATTCAAATAACCTCTATTGAGGTTAAATCTCACCCATATTTTTATCATCATCATTATTTGTAGTAGAGACAGGGATTGAGCTCAGGGGCACTCTACCACTGAGCTACAATTCCCCAGCCCTTTTAATTTCTTATTTTCAGACAGAATCTCACTAAGTTGCCCAAGGTCACCTCTAACTTGGGATTCTCTTTCCTCAGCTTCCTGAGTAGCTGGGATAATAGGGGTTTCCTTCCTTTCTCTTTTTGTACTGGCGTCCAGGGTCTCATACATGGCCCACCATTGAATTTTATTCCTGGCCCTGTCAAGTACATTTTAGAGATCTCAGGAGTTGGGGAAGCAACTCCTCTTTGAGGGGCGTATTAAAATAAGTGGTAGGCCCAGTTCACAAACCTGAATTGACACACTGCTTTGATTTGCTTTATGCCTATTTTGGATGAAATTTACTTTAAAAGCAGACCTGACAATTGTTTGTTTCAGGGGATCTTCTTGTTCTTGTTAAACGCAATAAATATTGCCTTAGGGAATATTGCTTTCTCATACAGTAATTGGAATGATCCAGAAGAGTGCTGAAGGGATCACCAAGGAAAGAGATCAGGCACTTTGATTTTGTAGTATGAGGAAGAGGAAAGGAGGGGCGTGGATGGATGCCATCCCAGGGGTGGGCCTGGAGAGAGAGGGGTTGATGCTTTGGGAGAGGTAATGGGTTGGGGCCTGTCTGAAATCAGGTGGCACTCTTGGAAGAGGTACTTGAATAACATTTCATGGAAGCACTACTGAGAAAAAATAAAAAGGACTGGTGAAGCCACAGCCGGAAGCGCTTATCACCCCATGTTTGAAGAGGAAAAGGTGTGTGTACGTGGGTGGGGTGGCCTTACTAGATCTGCAGAGAGCCATAGCTGTGATCTCCAGTTGGGATTGCAATCCCTGTGAAACACTGATCCAGGAGGGAGCTGGGAAAACAAATACCAGATCTCTTTCTGCTCTGCCCATCGGCCTAATAGGACTAGGAAGCAAAGGGAAAGTGACCCCCACTGAAGCAGTCCAAAGAAGTCACCTCTCCAGGCAGGACAAGAGCTCTGTGGAGAATGCAGTGGAGCCCATCTGGAAAGGCAAACAGGTTGTCCAGTACAGGTGGGACCTGCTTCAGGGGTCAGAGGGCACATGTGCCAAGGGGTGAAGGGCAAACACACAAAGTGTTGACATTCTTTGCCAACCTTCTTTTCATTGATCACAGTCTAGGTTTCCCCCTGCTTCTGCTAATGATTTTCACTGTCAACGCCATACCTTAACTACTGTTGAGAAGGCACTCATTTGGGAAACTGTCTACAGGGGTGTAAATTCTCTCTGCATATCCACCGTGCCCCTCGCAGACATGCTTCTCATGGAAAAGTGTCAAAAATCAAGTCTATCTCCTGGTGAGTTGTTCAGCACCATCCTGGTGGCAATCAGAGTGATGCTGGACAATAGGAGCAGTGACAAGTTGTCCTCCTATGGGTTAAAACATCAGGGCACGCCGTGGCACAGACCGATGATTCCAGTGGCTCAGGAGGCTGAGGCAGGAGAATAGCAAGTTCAAAGCCAGCCTCAGCAACTCAGCAGGGCCCTAAGCAACTTAGCAAGGCTCTGTCTCTAAATAAAAATATAAAAATGGGCTGGGGCTGCGGCTCAATGGTTAAGCACCCCTGGTACTCCCCCCAGAACCCCCCACCCCAAAAAAAGTAAATCAGGGCAAATCTAGAACTCCAGAAACCTTCATTTCCTCCAAAGAAATCCAGTCTCCCCAGGCTACCAGGTCTACTCCACCCTCTCCAATTTAGTCTCCTGGGTCTCCACTTAATTGACCTTCCCTCATTGCGTAATAGAGAATATAAAAAGAAGACAGAATAAAGGAAAGATAAGTGTGTGGCCTTTTCCTCTTGCTTGTTGAAATGCACTGCTGATTTCACTACGCACGGAAACTTGAGAATTTGAACAAGTTCAAGGGAGGGCACCAGAGCCAAGCTTTAATCATTTGAGTCAATAGCCATGGCCCTGTAATATTATTCTCAGCATCAGAAGATGACATTACTCATAATGATTGGTGTCTTTGTGGGTGAACAAGGCTTACAGACAAGGCTAGCTAATGTTCCTTTTTAGATTGCACATGTAAAATCTATTTTCTCGTCCATCAAAACAGCCACTAATTAAAGCATCTGACGCCATTTGTCAATCTGTCTTTTCTGCCCCATGATAGGTCATTTCCCTTATGTAAAACTTGTCACCCCATTGCTGATCAAAAAGTACCAGTTTTATCAATTCCCAATACCACCAGAGAAAACAAAATCACTAGTCGAGTCTATCTACCCTGGTCATTTTTTGGCTGATCACAAAAATACTATGCTGGTCCTTGTACAGGGAACCAGGAAAACGTGGAACACAGAAATCGTAGACTCTGACCATGGTAGTAAGTGCAGGCTCTTACACATAGCTGCTCAAAAACATCTTTTGAATAGAGAAATGAGTGTTCTTGAGAGTTGTATCTATTGCCCCAAGGTAATAGGGCATAGTGATAATAAGACTAAGAATTTTAATTTTGGAATAATTAATAACAGTATCACCTACAGAACCTGTAGAAGATTAAATGAACAAATATTTGTGAAAATACCTAGCAAAAATTTAAAGCCTTACATAACAGGCCAATTATTATTATTAATACAGATATTGTAGATAACTAGTCTTCGGTAAAGAGCATAGATTTGGAGTCAGAAGATTCCCCACCAATAGCCCTGACCCATTGTGACCTGGAGAAAGTTGTTCAGAGTTGATCTCTGAGATTTATTTTTCTCATCTGTGAAGTGGGGATATTAATACTGTTATTTTCCTTCTGTGTATAGCTCCCAGAGTTGTTATGAAATGCTTTGAAAGTTGTAAAGCAAGGCACAAATGTTGATTTTGCTTGTTTGTTTAGGTAATCAGTACACCATAATCCAGTGGCCAGCATGTCACCAGTGTACACACTATCATTCCAGCAGTGACAATAAATCTGAGAAGGTATGCTTCTCGAGAACGTGTCTCCATCTGGAGCCAAGGCATATGGTTGTTGAAGCTGTGGGCCACAAAAAGTTGGGTGCCATAGCCTGGCTGCCAGGCTGGGAAGCTCTAGGCACTGAGGCTGAAGGAATTAAATCTGTAGATAACTCCAACTTTTTAAAATTATTTTTAAAATTTTTTATTTTTATTTGTTCTAATTAGTTATACATGACAGCAGAATGCACTTTGATTCATTGTACACAAATGGAGCACAACCATTCATTTCTCTGGTTGTACACGACGTAGAGTCACACTGTTTGTGTGATCACACGAGTACCTAGGGTAATGATGGCAATCTCATTCCACCATCTTTCCCACTCCCCTGCCCCCTCCTATCCCCTCTGCCCAATCCAAAGTTCCTCCATTCACCCTCTCTTCCATTATGGATCAGCATCCACATATCAGAGAAAACATTTGACCTTTGGTTTTTTGGGTTTGGCTTATTTCACTTAGCATGATATTCTCCAACTCCATCCATTTACCTGCAAATGCCATAATTTTATTCTCCTTTAAGGCCGAGTAATATTCCATTGTGTATATATACCACAGTTCCTTGATCCATTCATCTATTAATGGCATCTAGTTTAGTTCCATAGCTTAGTTATTGGGAATTGAGGTGCTATAAACATTGATGTGACTGCGTCACTGTAGTAGGCAAATTTTAAGTCTTTTGGGTATAGACTGAGGAGTGGAATAGCTGGGTCAAATGGTGGTTCCATTCCAAGTTTTCTAAGGAATCTCCATACTGTTTTCCAAAGTGCTTGCACTAATTTGCAGTCCTACCAGCAATGGATGTTTTCCCTACATCCTCGCCAACACTGATGTATTGCTTTATTTTTGATCATTGCCATTCTGATTGGCATAAGATGATATCTTCGAGTAGTTTTGATTTGTGTTTCTCTAATTGCTAGAGATGTTGAACATTTTTTCATACATTTGTTGATCAATTGTATATCTTCTGTGAAGTGTCTGCTCAGTTCCTTAGCCCTGGATTATTTGTTTTTGTTGTTGTATTGTTTTGTTTTTTGGTGTTAATTTTTTTGTAACTCCAACTTTTAAGTATCAGGAAACCACTTCCCCAAACAACTCTTCCCATTACTTCTTACGGATAGCAAAATCAGGAGATTTGCATTCCCTATTGGGTTTAATAGTAACAATCCTGGACCAGGATTTAGAAGCTGGTTTCTAGGCCTGATGGTTGTACTTTCTGACTATGTGATCACGGACAGGTCATTTATCATTGCTTAGTTGGAAAAAGAGAATAATGAAATGTACTCTGCAGGACTTTTAGGTGGCTAAGTTTATATATGTGATGTCATTTTGTAGATTGCGAAGCACAAAACAAATGAAAGTATTAGTTTTCTTCACAGATGCTGAGGGAAATGTTACTGAGTAGTTAAAATTTCCTCACACGTACATAGCAGAAGCAAAGAAAGAACAGAGAGAGAGAGACAGATAATTTGCAAACTGGAATAACCAGATCCTGCATCATATAGATGTGGCTAGGCTGGGTCCAAGGTACAGCCACTGAAGTCCACCATAGTGACTGGAGAACGGGGCTAGGAGGAAAGTCAGAGGGAAATTTCTTCTACAGAAAGGATAGATGAGTGGGAACCTAAGTTGTCACAGAGTAACCATGGGAAAGACAGCAAGTGGCTGTGTGCCATTTCAGAGAATGGGACCTACAGGCAGCTGGAAGAGGGTCCGTTTGGGTCAGTAGGTTGGAGGGTTTCTGTTCCATGGCGTGATGGGACCTGCCAAAGCCAGGGCCAGAGCCCCTGTGACCCACATGGGGATGCACTCAGCCACAGGGAAGCTCGTTGAGGGAATATAGTCATGTGGAGCAAACAGACTGACCTCTGGCAGCCAAAGTGTTATCTTCGTGAGATGGAGCTCAAAGGTGGCCATGGGACAGAACCTTACTTTGGCGGGTCCTAAATATACTTCGATCCTTAAGTGCACTAAATAGAGAAGGGTGTTGAGTTCATACTGTAGTCCAAAGCAAAGGGAGAGAGAAGTATGAAGACTGAGCCATGGAAGTCCAGGGGACGCCTGGACTCTCCTGACTATCGGGATGAGGGGTAGCATCTGCAGGGAGAAGCATTTGAGTCAGGGACTGAGGGTGGGCACTTTTGGCAGGGGAGCAATCAGAGGGAAGAATGTTCAGGGTAGTGGGTATAGCATGGATCTTTGTGTAGAAGTTTTTGATTTTTTTATTATTCTTTTTTTAAAATATTTTTTAGATATACATGATAGGCCCTGTTTCATAATAAAGAATAAAAAAGGATGGGGATGTAGTTCGGTACCTTCGGGTTCAATCCCAGACCTTTATTTTTATTCATTTTATTTATATGCGGTGCTGAGAACTGAACCCAGTGCCTCACACGTGCTAGGTAAGTGCTCTACCACTGAGCCACAACCCCAGTTCCTTATTCATGGTTTTTATTGTGTCTCTAACCAAAGTGTAGGCTTGTTAAGAATACAATTTCACATGGTTCACCTTAATATACTCCCTTCTACTGACTCGGCACTCACTTGGTCTCACTTTGTAGTGTTTTTCATTATGAGAGTTCTAGATATCTGAATTCTTTCTTTCTTGTCTTTCTCTCACTTCTACCTCCTCCAAATACAAGTCCCACAAGGGCAGGAACTATACTGTCTTATTCTTTGCTGTATCCCCAGCTCCTAAATTACTGCATGGGGCACGGTAGGCGATAAGTGTTTGTCTAAAAAAGAAAGGAATCATTTTCCCCTCAATTTGGGTATTAAACAGATTTGATGTTTTTGTGGGATTGGGCAAGCAAGTCTCTCCTTATCTCCAGCTCTAAAAGTTAAGTTGTGTGGTATACTAGATCTGTGATTCCGAAACCTGGTTCTCACTAGAATCACCTGCGGAGAATGTTATAAATATTCCCAAACTGATTCCAGACCCATGGAAGGCTAGGGACTCAGATACGTGTGGATATCTTCACTTCCAGAGTCTTAGATGGCCACTGAAGCAGCTGTCAAACCTGCACTTGGAAACTACCAGACTCCGTGAGGCCACAGGGTAAGGACTGCCCCTATCTTGCTCACCACCAGGTTCCACGTATAACATAATGCCTAGCACATGGCAAATAGCAACGGACAGTTGTTAATGCATCCTGGAAGTCTTTTTCATTTCTGAGGGCACTGTAAGCTGCCAAAACCCATTAGGCTTACTGAAAAAAATCTTAACGTGAATCGATCTTGAGAATTTCCCCCTTCCTTTTCCCCTTCTCCTCCTTTGGTAGTTCTGAGGATTAAGCCCAGGGCTCACACATGCTGGGCAAGTGTTCTACCACTTATGTCCCTTGTCCTTACCTTGAGAGTTCTCTAGCATCTATTTCAGTTCCCAAATTTAACATGCTTGTGTGTTTTGGCAGTATGTAACAGTCATGTGTCACTAGGTAACATAACCTCTGAACCTCAGATTCTGTTTTGTGAAAGGAAACATTGGGTTAAATGACCCCTGGGCTCCTTTGGGACTTGAACATTCCATAATGGCTCTACTACTTACCTTTTGACTTTAAGCAACTGACAAAACCTCTTTTGAGGTATACGAAACTTCACCCCTTCCTGTTCTCACTACTGAATTATAAACCTTATGAGGGCTGAAACCCTACCTGTTCTTTTGCATTTTTCTCCAATACTTAGTGCTTGGTATATAGAAATCATTTTTGACAAATCATAGAGACTTTTCAAAAATGCAATGAGGGAAGGGCTGAGCATGGTGGGCAAGTCTGTAATCCCAGTGGCATGGGAGGCTGAGGCAGGAGGATCATGGGTTCAAAGCCAGCCTCAGCAACTTAGCCAGGCCTTAAGCAACTTAGCAAGATTCTGTCTCAAAATATAAAAAGAGGTGGGGATGTGGCTCAGTAGTTAAGCACCCCTAGGTTCAATCCCCAGTACCAAAACAACAACAACAACAAAAAAGAGATGGGGGACTGGGGACATAGCTCTGTGGTAATGTACTTCTAGATTCAATCCCTAGTACCAAATAAATAAATAAATAACATAGCATAACAATGAGGGATTGGTGGTGTAGCTCAGAGGTAGAATGTGCACTTGGCATAAGTGAGGACCTAGATTTAATTCCTAGCACAAAAAAGAAAACAGAAGAAAAAAGTAGGTAAAATAAAAATTGAAAAGAGAAGGTAAAGCTAGTTTAGTTAATTAAAAATTATAGATATCAACCTGAATTCAATATACTGCTGGTGAAAGTACAACATCATACAACCACTTTCCTCCTTTTTTTAAAATAACAAATTCATTGAGATATAATTCACACACCTTAAAATTAACTCAGTTAAAGTGAGGAATTCAGTGGATTATAGTGTTTTTACTTTAGATTATATTTAACCATCACTGCTATCTAATTCCAGAATGTTTTTGCTATAGCTTAGATAAGTGTTCCTCAAAGGTCCATGTGTTAAAGGCTTGGTCACCAGCCTGTGACATTACTGGGAAGCAGTGGAACCTTTTGGAAGGGGGGCCTAGTGGAATGAAGCTCCATTACCAATTGTGTAAGTCATTGGTTCTCAAAGTGTGGATGCTCCTAAGTGTGGAGCTTAGGCATTACCAGGAACTTGTTAGAAATGCAGGATTTGGAACCCACCTGAATTCTGTCTACCTGAATCAGAGGCTCTGGAAGTGCAGCTGGCATTGGGAAGCTAGGTCACTGGGGGTGTCCCCTTAAAGGGAAGTGTAGGACCCCAGCCCCTTTCTGTCTCTTTGCTCTCTGGCTGCCCTAGGTGAACAATTTGCTCTCCCGCACGCTCCTGCTTTGGGGTGCTATGCCATCACAGGGCCAAAGCAACAGGACTCAGCAACCATGGACTGAAATCTTGGGAGCTGTGAGCCAAAATAAACCTTTCCTCCTTTTAAGTTGATTCTCTCAAGTATTTTGTTGGTGATACAAAGCTGATGAACACAACTTTCTCTTTCTTTTTCTTTTCTTTTTTACATTTTTAAAAATTTTTTTTGTTCTAATTAGTTGTACATGACAGTAGAATGCATTTATACACTGACAGATCATACATAAATGGAGTATAAGCTCTCATTTTTCTGATTATATATATTGCAGGATCACATTGGTCATGCAGTCATACATGTACATGAGGTAATAATGTCTGTTTTACTCTACTGTCCTTCCTGCCCCATCCCCCTTCCCCTCCCTTCACTCCCCTCTACCTATATAAAGTAATTCTATTCATTCCTATCCTCCCCCCACCATTGTGACTTAGCAACCATATATCAGAGAAAACATTTGGCCTTTGTTTTTTTGGGATTGGCTTATTTCACTTAGCATGATATTCTCTAACTCCATCCATTTACCAGCAAATGCCAGAATTTCATTCTTCTTTAAAACTGAATAATATTCCATATGCACATATCACATTTACTTTACCCATTCATCTGTTGAAGGGCATCTAGTTTGGTTCCCTAGTTTAGCTATTGTGAATTGAGCTGCTATAAATGAACACAATTTTCATTGACCCTTAAGAAAAAACATATACTCATTAATACTTCCTTCCTAATTTCCCCTCCTCCCAGCCTCTGGCAACTGCTAATCTGCTTTCTGTCTCTGTGGATCTCTCCATTCAAGATATAGCATATAAATAGAATCATACAATATTTGATCCTTTGTGTCAGTTTCTTTCACTTATCATGTTTTCAGGGTTCATGAATGTCATCGGAACTTCTTCTTCTTCCTTTTTTTTTTTTTTTTTTTTTTTGTCATGCTGGGGATTGAACCCAGAGCCTTAGTTCTTGAGAGGCAAGCACTCTACCAACTGAGTTATATTCCCAGTCCAGAACTTCATTTTTAAAATGGCAAATGATGTTCCATTGTCACCTTTTATTTATCTAGTTATTGGTCAATGGATAAATAAATAAATGACTTTTGTAAATTTATTGAGATGGGGGACTCGCTGTGTAACCCAGGCTGGCCTTGAACTCACCATCTTCCTGCCTCAGCCTCCTGCGTAGCTGGATTACCATATCTAGCTACATGGTGTCCTTTGAAGCACTAAAGTGTTAAATTTTGATGAGGTCCAATTTATTTATTTATTTTTTTGTTATTTATGCTTTTGTGCCTAAGCAACCATCACTTAATCTAGTGTCACAGAGATTTACTGATTTGTTTTCTTCTAAGCGTTTTCAATTTTTAGTTCTGTTTCTTTCTTTCTTTTTATTCTTTTTTAACAGTGGAAATTGAATTAAGGGGTGCTTTACCACTGAGCTAAGTCCCCAGCCCTTTTTATTTTTTATTTTGAGATGAGGTCTGGCTAAAATGCTTAGGGCCTGGCTAAGTTGCAGAAGCTGACCTCAACCTTAGAATTCTTCTGCCTCAGCCTCCTGAATCACTGGGATTACTAGTATGCATCACCAACTCTGCTTAAAGTTTTAGTTCTTACATTTAGGTCTATAGTTCATTAATACTTCTATATGTTGCAAGTGAAGGCCCTCTCTTCTGTTTTAAAAAACCTTTTTTAATAATGAAATTTAGTACACATACAGAAAAATACACACAATAAAAATGTATAGCTACCCAAGTTATAATAAATGAAAAAAACACAAGCCAGGTGTAGTAGTGCATGCTTCTAATCCCAGCTATTTGGGAGGCTGAGGCAGGAGGATTACAAGTCTGCTGCCAGTCATGACAATTTAGCAAAATAAAATACAAATCTCAAAATAAAAATACGAAGTCTGGAAGTGCAACTCAGTGGTCGAGTGCTTACCTAGCACATGTGTGGCTCGGGGTTTCATCCCCAGCACCATAAAAAATTTAAAAATGAAGAAAAGAAAGAAAGAGAAAAAGGAAGAACACACTGTAATTAATAGACAGGTCAAGAAATGGGACACAGCACTCCAGAGAATCCTCTTGTGCTACTTCCTGATCAACCTTCTTTCTTCTCCAGTAAAGAATCTGGTATCCTTTAAGGGAGCTCTTGTTTGCTTTTCTTAGTTTCACTACCTGAATGTGCATTCCTCACAAGTAGAGTTTCACTTTGCAAGTTTTTGTTTGTGTGTGGTACTAGCAACTGAACCCAGGGGCAATCTCCCACTGAGCTACATCCCCAGTCCTTTCTTTTCTATTTTACTTTATTTTACTTTGAGACAGGGTCTGGCTAAATTGCCTAGGTTATACTCAAACTTGTGATCCTTCTGCTTCAGCCTCCAAAGCTGCTGGGATCACAGGCTTGTGTCGCCATGTCTGACTCATTTTGCCATTTTTTGAGTCTCATAGCAATGAAAATGTACAATTTCAGGCTTCTTTTCCTGAACATTATTTTTGTGAGATTTTTTTTCCCCAGGTTTTACGAGTAGCTGTACTTCACTTTTATCTGTTGTGGTAGGGTATTACATTGCAAGAACATACCATGGTGTTCTACATTCAATGGTTGTGATGGTTAATTTTAATATTTGACTGTATTAAGGAATACTTGGGAACCTGGTAGAGTATCATTTGGATGTGTCTATGAGGGTGTTTCCAGAGGAGATTAGCATGTGTGTCTGAATGCATTGGGTGAAGATCTGCTTTCATTGTGTGCAGACACCATCCAGTGAGGGAAAGGAAAGATGGTACGAACTGAATAAATAAGAGGGCAAATCCGTCTCTTCTCCAAGAGCTCGGATACACTTTTCTATCTTCACTTTCTACACTTCTACTATCTTTGGACATTGGAACTCCAGGTGCTCCAGCCTTTGGGCTCCAGGATTTACAGTGACCCCCTGCAGTTCCCAGGCTTTTGACTTTGGATTGATAGTTAGGGTAGCAGCTTCCCTGGTGCTGAGGCCTTTGGACTTGAACTGAACTTTGCTGCTGGCGTTCCAAGTTTTCCAACAATGCAGACTAGCTGTCATGGGATTTCTCTGCTGCTATGACTGCACGGAATGAGTCCCCTAATAAATCCCTGCTTGGAGACCTACACACTTATCATATTGGTTCTGTCTTTCCGTTGAACCCTAATATGATGATCATTTGAATTATTTCCACTTTGGGGCTTTTACATATAATGCTGCTACAAACATCCTTTTCCTTGTCTCTGGGTACACAGTCCGTGCAAGTCTGTTTGGTATCTACCCTGGGGTGGAATTGTTGGACAGGTATATCTTCATTTTAGTAGAAAATGATAGACTATTTTCTGAAGTGATTGTTTTAGCTTAAGTGCTCACCAGCTGTAAGAGATCTTGCTCCAGTGCCAGTGTGGTGGCACATGACTGTAATCCCAGTGATTTGGGATGCTAAGGAAAGAGGATTGCAAGTTCGAGGTCAGCTTCAAAATAGTGAGACCCTATTTCAAAATAAAAAAAATAAAAGGACTGAGGATGCAACTTAGTGGTAGAATATTCATGGGTTCAATCCCCAGGATGAAAAAAGAAAAAAAAAAAAAAAAAAAGAATTCATGTTGTATGACCTGTATAACATGTTATGGTGAATCTGTTTGATCATAGCCATCCCGAAGGAGGATCTCATTCTGGTTTTAATCAGCTTTTCCCTGATGAATAAGGAGTTTAATCACCTTTTAAAATGTTTGTATATTTGTCTTAGGTTTTGGTGGAATAACTATTTTAGTATTTTATTCATTAAAAAATTGGTTTTTTGTCCTTTGTAATTTTTAGAAATCTAAAAATATAATCTGGATATGAGTTTTTGTTTTTGTTTTTGTTTTTGTTTTTGGTGGTGGTGGTACTGGAGATTGAACATACAGGTGCTGTATACCAATATGGATACCAATGACCTACATCCTCAGTTTTATCAACTTTCTATTTTCATAGAGGGTTTTGCTCAGTTGCCCAGGCTGACCTAGAACTTGAATCCTCCTGCTTCAGCCTCTGGGTATCTGGCATTACAGGCATGAGCCACCAATACCCAGCTGGATATGGGTCCTTTGCTAGAAACACATGTTGCAAACATCTTCTTCCATCCTGTGCTTATATTTTAAATGTCTTAATGATGTGTTTTTGATGAAAACAAATTCTGGTCTGTGGAAATTTTGAGTGCAGTTTAAGAAGTTTTTTCCTATCCAAAAGTCAATATAGATATTCTTCTACATTATCTTAGAGATTTTATTGTTTGCCTTTTACATTTAGAACTATAATCCATTTGTACCTTTGTGTATGATATAGGTAGGGATTAAATGTAATCTCTTAAATAATGATATCCAATAATCCCTAGTGTAATTTATGCAAACACTTTCCTCTGCAAACTGTCCTGAAGGGCCTATGCTGTCATAAGTCATGAACACTTTAAGCCTTAGCCTAGGACTATGCTCCTTATTCTATTTCATTGAAATTTATGTCTCTCTTTACATATCTGTACAAGTTTGAAAGTTCTACTGTGGTAGAGAAGTGTTGGAATCTTGTCTGACATTGCACAAAATCTATGCAGCAGTTTAGGGAGTCTTCTTTTTTATTTTGGCAGTACTAGGCCACCGCACCTGGCTGTTTAGTCTTAGCAATTCCATAACATTTAGATAATTTTTGCTTTCTCTCAAAATGTTTTAAAGTTCTCTGTGTAGAGCCTTTATATATTTTATTAGATTTGTTCTTAGATATTTGATAGTTTTTAACAGTATTTGAAATATCATTTTAAAATATTCCTTCCTTTTCCCCCTTTCTTCTCTCTTCCTCCCCCTCTCCCCCTCTTCTTCTTCTCTTTCTCCTCCTCCTTCTCCTTTTCCTTCTTCTTCTTTCTATTTTTAGGGCTAGGGTTGTAGCTAGGATGTGCAATGCCCTGATTTTGAAACTTAGCACTACACACACACAAATCATTTTCTAATTCATCTTTTTTTTTTTTTTGTATACAAAAACAATTGATTTTTTCTTGGACATTAAACTTATTTCTAGCTATTTTATTAAACTTGATTATAATTCTATGTTTTGTACATGAAAGAAAATATGTACTGTAAAAATAAAAAAAAATTATTTCTTCCTTTCCCAAACCTGTTTTTTTTTTAAGATGTGAGATTAACAGTTTATTTTTGTTGTTGTTATTGTTTGTTTGTTTTTAATTGGACCATGACCAGGAGTCAACAAGTCCTGAAGAGCTCTGTTTATTTATTTTTTTAATTTATTTTTATTGTAAACAAATGGGATACATGTTGTTTCTGTTTGTACATGAAGTAGAGGCATACCATTTGTGTAATCATACATCTACATAGGGAAATGGTGTTTTGATTCATTCTGTTATTTTTTCCTACCCCCCCACCCCTGCCACCCCTCTTTTCCCTCTATACAGTCCCTCCTTCCTCCATTCTTGCCCTCCTCCCACCCCCCATTATGTGTCATCATCTGCTTATCAGTGAGATCATTCGTCCTTTGGTTTTTTGAGATTGGCTTATCTCACTTAGCATGATATTCTCCAATTTCATCCATTTGCCTGCAAATGCCATAATTTTATTATTCTTTATAGCTGAGTAATATATATATATATATATATATATATATATATATATATATCACAGTTTCTTTATCCATTTGTCAATTGAAGGACATCTAGGTTGGTTCCACAGTCTGGCTATTGGGAATTGAGCAGCTATGAACATTGATGTGGCTGTATCTCTGTAGTATGCTGATTTTAAGTCCTTTGGGTATAGGCCAAGGAGTGGGATAGCTGGGTCAAATGGTGGGTCCATTCCAAACTTTCTGAGGAATCTCCACAATGCTTTCCAGAGTGGCTGCACTAATTTGCAACCCCACCAGCAACCCCACATCCTCTCCAACACCTATTGTTGCTTGTATTCTTGATAATCGCCATTCTAATTGGGGCGAGATGGAATCTTAGGGTACTTTTGATTTGCATTTCTCTTATTACTAGAGATGTTGAACATTTTTTCATATATCTGTTGATTGCTTATAGATCTTCTATGAAGTGTCTGTTCATTTCCTTAGCCCATTTGTTAATTTGTATTCTTGGTGTAGAGTTTTTTGAGTTCTTTATATATTCTGGAAATTAGTGCTTTATCTGAAGTATGATTGGCAAAGATTTTCTCCCATTCTGCAGGTTTTCTCTTCACATTGCTGATAGTTTCCTTTGCTGAGAGAAAGCTTTTTAGTTTGAATCTATCCCAGTTATTGATTCTTGCTTTTATTTTGTGTGCTATGGGAATCTTGTTAAGGAAGACTGATCCTAAGCCAACATGTTGAAGATTTGGACCTACTTTTTCTTCTACAAGACGAAGGGTCTCTGGTCTGATTCTGAGGTCCTTGATCCATTTTGAGTTGTTTTGTGCAGGGTGAGAGATAGGGGTTTAGTTTCATTCTGCCACATATGGATTTCCAGTTTTCCCAGCACCATTTGTTGAAGAGGCTATCTTTTCTCCATTGCATATTTTTGGCACCTTTGTCTAGTACGAGAAAATTGTTTTATTTGGGTTAGTGTCCATGTCCTCTATTCTGTACCATTGATCTACCTGTCTGTTTTGGTGCCAATACCATGCCATTTTTGTTACTATTGCTTTGTAGTATAGTTGAAGTTCTGATATTGCGATACTCCCTGCTTCATTCTTCCTGCTAAGGATTGCTTTAGCTCTTCTGGGTTTCTTATTTTTCTAGATGAATTTCATGATTGCTTGCTCTATTTCTGTAAGGTACATCATTGGGATTTTAATTGGAATTGCATTGAATCTGTATAGCACTTTTGGTAGTATGGCCATTTTGACAATATTAGTTCTGCCTATCCAAGAAAATGGGAGATCTTTCCATCTTCTAAGATCTTCCTCAATTTCTTTCTTCAATGTTTTGTAGTTGTCATTGTAGATATCTTTTACCTCTTTGGTTAGATTTATTCCCAAGTATTTTATTTTATTTTTTTTGAGGCTATTGCAAATGGAGTTGTTTTCCTTATTTCCCTTTCAGATGTTTCATTGCTTGTGTATAAAAATGCTTTAGATTTATGTGTGTTGATTTTATAGCCTACTGTTTTGCTAAATTCATTGATTAGGTCTAGAAGTTTTCTGGAGGAGTTTTTTGGATCCTCTAAATAGAGAGTCATGTCATCAGCAAATAGTGAGAGCTTAAGTTCCTCTTTTCCTATTCGTATCCCTTTAATTTCTTTAGTCTGTCTAATTGCTCTGGTTACAGTTTCGAGGACAATGTTGAATAGAAGTGGTGAAAGAGGACATCCTGATTTGTTCCCGTTTTTAAAGTGAATGGTTTCAGCTTTTCTCCATTAAGAATGATGTTGGCTTTGCCAACCATACCTCAGATAGAGCGCTAATTTCCAGAATCTATAAAGAACTCAAAAAACTCTACACGAAGAATACAAATAATCCAATCAACAAATGGGCTAAGGAAATGAACAGACACTTCACAGAAGAAGATGTACAAGTAATCACCAGATATATGAAAAAATGTTCAACATCCCTAGTAATAAGGGAAATGCAAATCAAAACTACCCTAAGATTTCATCTCACCCCAATTAGAATGGCGATTATCAAGAATACAAGCAACAATAGGTGTTGGCGAGGATGTGGTGAAAAAGGAACACTCATACATTGCTGGTGGGGTTGCAAATTAGTGCAACCACTCTGGAAAGCAGTGGGGAGATTCCTCAGAAAGCTTGGAATGGAAACACCATTTGACCCAGCTATCCCACTCCTTGGCCTATACCCAAAGGACTTAAAATCAGCATACTACAGAGATACAGCCACATCAATGTTCACTGCTGCTCAATTCACCATAGCCAGATTGTGGAACCAACCTAGATGCCCTTCAGTTGATGAATGGATAAAGAAACTGTGGCATATTTATACAATGGAATATTACTCCGCAATGAAGAATGATAAAATTATGGCATTTGTAGGCAAATGGTCGAAATTGGAGAATATCATGCTAAGTGAGATAAGCCAATCTCAAAAAACTAAAGGACGAATGATCTCGCTGATAAACAGATGAGGACATATAATGGGGGGTGGGACGGGCTAGCATTAGGTTTAGGGTTAGGTTTAGAGTTAGGCTAAGGAGAGCAGTAAGAATGAAGGAAAGAAGGACTGTGTAGAGGGAAAAGAGGGGTGGGAGGGGTGGGAGGGGTGGGAGGGGTGGGGGGGAGGGGAAAAATATAATAAACATCATTACCCTATGTAAACGTAAAAAAAATAAATAAATAAAAAAAAAAAAAAAAAAAAGAATGATGTTGGCCATGGGTTTAGCATAAATAGCCTTTACAATGTTCAGGTATGTTCCTAGTATCCTTATTTTTTCTAGTGTTTTGAGCATGAAGGGGTGTTGTATTTTATTGAATGCTTTTTCTGCGTCAATGGAAATAACCGTATGATTCTTATCCTTAAGTCTATTGACATGAGCTCTGTTTATTTGTTGATTTTCTTCCCTATATTCTTTTTGGGCTCTGTAAACTAATTCTTCTTCCTACAGTTAATCTTGATCTTATTCCTCTTCCCCTTCTCCAAGGTGGTGACAATGCCAGCTGATTTCATAATCCAGGTGCTTCAGGTAGGCAAATTTGTATATGCATTTCAGACACACAAATTCAAGTAGAAATTATCATCTGGTTTTTGTAGTTGTTGTTTGCTTTTGGTCAAATACCTTAAGGTGCACTGAGGTGGCCTGGCCATACTTGATTCTGAGGAGTGGCATGTCTTTTACAGTATATCTGAAGATATGCCTGGAGATATGGAATTGGTAGGGACAGATGGGAACATGGGATTGGTTGGTATCCATGTACTTACAGAGGAAGACCAATGCCTGGTACTTTGCTTAACTCTGTAGAAGCTATCAGAAATATTAGTGTTCTCATAATGTATGACCATCACCTACCAGCTCAGCCCTAACTGTGTGGTCCCTCTAGCCTTCAGACAGCCTAGAAGTTTCTACCACTGTATGCCAGGGGCTACTCTTCTGCCACCTTTGTCAGCTGCCTCAAAAAATTCTTATGTTTAAAGATCCCTTTTTCTTGTCCTACTGCACTAGCTGGAAACTTAGGACAGTGTTGAAAAGGAGTGGTAAGAACAAATATCCTTCTGGCCAATTTTATGGGAAAAACTTTCAGCATTAAAGCCCCATTATATTGAGGTTTCCTATGTCATTTTTTTTTTTTTTTTTTTTTTTTTTGAGAGGTCTTTCTATCTTGCTCAGGTTAGTTTCAATTCCTGGGCTTGGGTGATGTTCCTGCCTGAGTCTTCTGACTATCACTCTGGCTCTCATATGGTTTTTATAAATACCCTTCACCAAATTGAGGAAGTTCCCTTATATTTATAGTTTGCTAAGATTTTTTTTTCACGAATGGTTATGGAATTTTGTAACATGCTTTTTCTTCCTCTGTTGAAATGATTTGATTTTCTCCCTTATTCTGTTAATATGGTTCATTATAATTGGTTGATTTTTTTCATTTGTCAAATCATCTAACTTGTTTATGGACTATATTATCTTGCTATATGTTGGTGAATAATTTGTTTTGCTAATATTTGGTCAAGATTTAACATTACATACATGTAATTCTCCTTTCTCCTTATGTCTCTATCAGATTTTGATAGCAAGGACATGCTAGTCATATGAAAAAGGTTGGGTGTGTTTACCTCCTTCCCCGCATTTACCTGAAAAGTTTATGTAATATGAGCATGATTTTTTCCTTCCCTTCTCTTCCCTTTCATTTCCTTGTACTGAGGAATAAGCCCAGAGAGTTATACATGCTAGGCAAGCACCCTACCACTAAACTACTTACCCAGCCTGACAAATTCTTTTTTGTGTTTTGGGGGGTTGGGACGGATACCAGGGATTGGACTCAGGGACACTTGACCATTGAGCACATCCCTGGCCCTGTTTTGTATTTTATTTAGAGATAGGGTCTTACTGAGTTGCTCAGGGCCTCACTTTTGCTGAGGCTGCCTTTGAATTCTTGATCCTCCTTCCTCAGCCTCCTGAACTTGCTAGGATTATGAACGTGCGCCACTGTGCCTGGCCAAATTCTTCTTTGATTCAGAGTCTTGCTAAATTGCCCAGGAGGTCTTGAACTTGCAGTCCTCCAGTCTCAGTTTCCTCAGTAGCTGGAACTACTGGTGTAGGCCATTAAACTTGGTTCCATCTTTCTTAACTATTAGGTAGACTTCAGTAATGAAATTATGTCTTCCTAGAGTGGTATTGGGTATAAAGGATTTAAATTAGGACTTAAGTTATAGGACTTGTCACGTTTTCTGTTTCTTCTTGTGTCACTTTTTCAGTGATAATTTTGTCTCTCCACATTTTAAGCCTATTGTTCCTTTTTTCTTTTTCTTCTGGGCTGCTGGGGATTCAACTCAAGGTCTTGCACATGCTGGACAAGCACTCTACTACTGAGTTATGCTCCCAAAGCAAGCCCCATTGTTTTATTCAATCAGTTTTTATACATCTACATATTTCCCCTCTTTGCTCATATTTACTTCTTTTCTTCTTTTATTTAAGAAATGGGACTGTCTTGCCCAGGCTGGTCTGAACTTCTGAGCTCATCAATTCTCTTGTCTCAGCCTACCCAGTAGCTGGGACTACAGGCATACATAATCATACTGGGATCTAGTCTTCTTTATTTCTTTATGCCTCGCTGAGCTCATACTGGAGAACCACTTTCCTTTGCCTGAGGAATACCTTTAATTATTTCTTATAGTATAGGTTTGCTAAAAATTTCTCACATTCTTGTTTTTTCTTAATGTCTTTATTATACTTGGATTCTTGAAATTCTTTTATTTTCATTTTTTTGTTGTAAAATGACAAATTATAGTTCTATATGCATTCTTGAAATTCTTGCTGCTATTCTTTGTAGGACTGTGATTTTGACTATAGATGAGAAAGGCTTGTAGTGTCAGGTGGTTAACATACTCAGAGTAACCCTCAACTACTCAGAGATGGATTAATGATTAAATACCCCACCTTCCTCTCTCCTCAGCAGGTTAATTGTGAGGTGTGTCCTTCATAGTCTCTCAAAAGGTTCCCGTGAGATTGAGTTCTAGTTGTCCAAGATGGTAAAACATTCATCAGCTCATCTTTTCTTGGGTTTTCTCCCTTCCCTATCTTATTTTTCCATTTCCATATCTTGCAATCATTTTCTAAATAAGGTATTATATTCAATCCTTTTCTCAGATCTGACTATGAGGAAAACAAATTTAAGACATGGTCAATTTCAGGAATGCAGTCCTTCAGTGCTCAACAAAAAGTAAGAAGGGTTCATCGGCATTCCCCACGGCATTGGGGGAATCCTAGTCTTCAGTCTTTATTGTCTTAGCTCTCAGAGCCTGTCAGAAGAACTGTTCAACCTCTTGGCTTCTCAGTTTGTCTTTGTGAAATTGGCATCCATTCCAGGGGGAAAAGTGTCTCCAAACACAAATGCAGGACTTATTTTCCTAGGTATTTGGATCTTGATTTGGTAATTAACCATTCTTTGGTAATTTTCTTTAAGCAGATGATGATAATGATGATGATTATTATTTTCAGTACCAGGGATTGAATCCAGGGGTGCTCTACCACTGAACTATATCACCAGTTCTTTTTTTATTTTTTATTTTGAGACGGAGTGTCCCTAAGTTGCCCAGGCTGGTCTCCAGCTAGTGATCTTCCTTTCTTAGCCTCCTGAGTCCCTGGGATTACAGGTGTGTCACAGTGCCTGGTTTTTAAACAGATTTACAGAATTTTTTTTTTCAATTTTTTAATTGTCCTTAAAGGGAGAATTAGTCCAAATTATTAAAAATGACACCCCTGGCTTTTTATGTATACAAACACATAATATATATGCATATATATATGTGTGTGTGTGTGTGTGTGTGTACAAACTTTTTTGGGGTGCTGGGAAACAAAGCCAGGGCCACACAAGCTAGAAAAATGCACTACCACTGAGCTAACCCCTAGCTCCCTTCTTTAGATTTTTAAATTTTTCTTTAAGATATTGGGTCTTGATATATGCCCAGATTGGCTCTGAATTCCTGGGCACACACCATCAGGACATGGTTGGTACCACACTTTACTCTTCAAAGAGCTTGTTTGGGTCCTGATTTCCTTCATTCCCCTAGCTCTATTTCCTCCTCCACTATTCATATTATGAACTTTCACAACTCCATGCTTTTACTTCTCCCTCCTTTCCCTGAGAAGAGAATTCTCCTTAAACTGTCATACAAGACACCTCCCCCAACAACAACAACAAAAAAGATAGCAATGCCAAAATGGATGTCCCTCAAAGACCACATGGGTTGGCTGGAAGGAGATCAACCTTCAACCAGGGAGAGTCTCAGTTATGGGAAACTAGGAGTGAGCAAATCAGGTTGGAAGCAGGATGGAAGCATAATGAAAAGATCAAGAAGGGCAGATTTGGAAAAAAAGAAACAGGCAAAGTAAGAGCAGGGTGTGGTCTACTCAGGAGCAAATCTAAAAGGAAACAGTCAGATACTGTATGCTTGCAACGTTCTTGAAGGCTCTGCTTAAAGGACTTTTCTTAATTCTCTTGGCTGGAATCACTTCCTCCTTTAACTTTTATAGCACTCTTACTGCATTTATTATATCATACTTTTTTTCTATTGGCTTCGAATAGTCTGTTTCTTCTAAATTATTAACTACTAGATGGCAACTGTGGTATAGCGGAAAGAGCAATGGAATCAGAGTTAGAAGACCTGGGGTTTAGTCTCATCTTCAGCATTTACCTAAGGTGTTAGAGCCCCAGTGTACTCATTATAAAATGGGGATATTATTTACCCAATACTCTGATTTCAGTATCACAAGACATAAGGTGGTACATAGTGAACACTTGACAAAAACTTTCATTTGCCGAGTCTACTCTATGTACATGAGCTGCTCTACATGTTTGAAATATATTTTCTTTTTGCTGTTTTGTTTGATGTACATGATTTTATTTAGATTGCACCTATTTATTTAGACCGTTATTATTATGGAACATTAAGATGCTATAATAGGGAAAATAATCATGATTACGTAAATAGCAGAAACAAAACTCCAAGTCTGACTCTCTAAAACAGTAGTGTGTAGCAATGTCCTTTGGTTTACTCTTCTTCCTAAGGGCTCACAGGAACTTCTAATAAATAGTGACGCTGAAAACTTTTTTAGGTTAATCTGAGGCGATGTAGGATATGGTGACGGAATAAAGTTTTCCGTTATGTTATCTGATTTACAAATTTTCAAAAATTTTGCTCACAATAGCTTCCTAAACAGAAGTGTGTATAGTGCATTAACCGAGAAACGGTGATATTTATCTTTCCTTAAGAACGTTTTACACAACTCCTGACTTAACGAACATTCACATAGACTGGAGAAGAGGCTTCGTGTTTTCAGTTTTTTGCTTTGAAAAAGGTACTTGATTTTTCGAAGGGATCATAAAAACCTCTTAGAGAGTTATGAACTGGTGTCCCAGAAAAATTCAATAGATTCGTTCCACAATCTGCCCTTATGATAAGTTGAAGAGCCACTGTAGAATAGGTATATCACTTTTCACTTAAGAGTAATATGAAAAATCATGACTCGCTTAAACAGGAAATTTCCACATTTTGTGTTTGTGTGGGTACTTGACATGGTGAAGAATTAAGAGTAATGAAAGGAGTTGCTGCGAAGTCACTTCCATGATCCTATCATCACCTTTTGGTAAGGGCCTTACATAACTGTCTTAAAACGCTGTGCATTTCTGGTCCCTTAACTGATTTCACAGTTCCACTTTAAATACAAAAGCGGATGAAGGACGAGAAACAACAACAAAAACCCCTAAGGTTCCGCGAAATAATTAGGGCTGCCCCAGGGAAATCAGACCAAGAGCGCGAAGGAGCCCCGACGCGTCCCCACCTCCTCCGGGACTCACTCTCCCTCCCTCTCGGACTCCCCCAGCCCTGCAGGCTCGCCCCGCCGCCTCCGCCTTCCCTAACACGTGCTCTCCGGAACACTCACTCGGAGATACCCCGCCCCCTGGAGGGCTGGGCTCGGGAGCCGAACGCGCCAATCGGCGCGCGCCTTACAGCGTCGTGGCCCGACAACGTTGAGCCGCCCAATCGAAAGGGCCTTACCGCCCGTTTCCCGGAGCCCCGCCCCCTCGCGGCCGTGCCCCCGCCCGCCGGTCTCCTCCCTCCTCCTCTCCTCCCGTCCGCCCCTCCCCCGCCGCTCCGGCGCGGAGCCTGCGAGACGGAGAAACTGGGGCAGAAGTGAAGATGGCGGCGGCGGTGCTGGCGGCGGCGGCGGCTTTTCGCCAGTGACGCGCGGTGCGGGCTCCTCTCCCTCCCCACCTCCCCTAGTCCGACCCGTCCGCCGCCGGGACCACACGGTCCCCGCCGCCCGCCCCTCGCCTCCCTCCCCAGTGGTCCTTTCCCGACGCCCGGCTGCCGCTGGCGGCGGCGCGCCCGGGTCCCGGCTGCCGGCCTCGCGCCCCTTCGCGCAGTGGCCGGGCGAGCGAGTGGCGCGTTGATCCGCCCTCCTGCCCGCCCCGCCGGACCGCCGGGCCGCGGACACACGCCCGGCAGGGAGGCGGCGGCGGCCCCTGCGCATTCGCTTCCTTCCATTTGGGAATTGGGAGGCGGCGGCGGCCGTGGGTTTTGGGGAGGGGAAGGGGCTTCGGGGGGCGGGCGAGATTGGGAGGGGGCCGTCCTCAGTAGGAGGACGAGAAGGAAGCACCATGACGTCCATCCATTTCGTGGTTCACCCGCTGCCGGGCACCGAGGACCAGCTCAATGACAGGTAATAGGGCCGGCGGGCGGGCTGGCGGGGGAGGGGCGTCCTCCCCTCCCCCCACCCCCACCGACCTCGCCGGGGCGGGCGCGGGTGTTTACGCGCCGACCGACCGGCTGGGCTAGGGGGGTCCTCACTGCCCCCTGTAGGTCCCTTCTGGGGCAAACTTCTCGTCCCCGAGGCTGGGGGCCGCGGGGGTGGGCGCAGTGTAGACGGGGCCCGTGGTGTAGACGGAAGAGCGCGCTGCAGACCCCTTCCCCCTCGCGCGAAGAGCCGCGTTGAACTCGGCGGAGATTGGGGGGGCGCTCCGGCTCTCGGGGGGCGGGCTGTAATTACCGCCCGGCCCAGGCCCGAGGAATCCATATTAGTCAAAGTTGAATTGAGACAGACAATGCGGATGGGGGATGGTGGAGGTAAAAAGAGAGGGAAGAGGAGAAGCGGTGCAAGAGGCCCCGGGGTAGGCTGGGCTGGGTCCTCTCGGGCCCCCGCGAGCTGTGTCCGGTGGGGTAGTGCGGACCTGCCAGGCCTGGGATCCCGGGGCTGGGGGGGGGGGAGGGTGTTGCGATTCCCGGTAGATCGCGAGGGAGGGGGTTGGGAGAGGTAGAGAGGGAGGAAGCGCCATCATTATTGTTATTATTATTAAATTTGAGCCCCTGCAGTGAGGTTTGCTTGCCCCCGGGAGGGGATGAATTCGGGCGGGGGTGGGGAAGTGGATTGGATTCCCTTTGCTCTCCTTCTTTTGAAATGGTGCTGGCAGCTCCAGCTCCCGGCCCCTGTGGTGCGAGCTTTTTTGTTTCCTTTTTTATTCTAATGATAGTGTTTTCCTGAGTTGTAATTTGACAGCTGAAAACCGTGCGTAGAGTGTCAAAGGAAAACTTACGTTTGCAGTTCGCAATGCTGTTTTTCTTAACACGCTGTAAATTTCTGGGTTGGATTTGCTATGGGAAGAGGAGGGATTTTGATATTTAAATTTTTTTTTTTTTTTTTTTTTTTTTGTCTTTCGTAAGGCTGTTTCGGTTTGCATTCCTCCTCTTTCCTCCGCCACCGTTCTTTGCCAGTTTAGGATATTGAATTGCAGGGCCACATGTTCTAAGGGAACTGAGATAATGCAGGAAAAGTTCCTTCACTGTTGCAAAACAGACAGGAGGTTGAGGGAGGCCTCCATTAAAGCATGTCTTAGAATCCAGGACTCGGAGCTAATGATGGGCCAGATGTTTACGGGTCAGAAAGTGGGGCATTTTAACCTCCCTTTCCCATTGCTATGTATATTTCTTTTTAGTGTAGGAGGCCATCTGATCCCAAGTTTAGAAGTTAGGTGTAATTTTTTGCTAAGTGACCGGGTGACTCAAGTTGTATGACGCCCTGTTTGTCATGCGCTTCCCGGAGAGAGGTAGAGGCCTAACTTGCTGCTAAGATTTTTAGCTTCTGTCTCAATGTATCTAACCGTCTCAGGTGGGGCGGATTGCTTTTAAATCCGGAGCTGGCGGCATAGTTTCTCGCACTGGATTCGGATTTGTTTAATCTTTGCTCTAGCCATATTATTAAATACCTATTTGTGAAATTTGAAATCACTTTTTGAAAATATTAACCATTTGGAGTTGTCTTACAGCTCCTTTAAATACGGAAATAACCTTTATGTTATTTAATATTTTGTTATGTGATCCTATTTCATTAGAGATCTTTTTAGAAAAAAATAGGGGTTTTTTTGTATATTTTAAAAAAGTAGGCAACTAATGAGAATGGCTCTGCTGTCATTCACAGAAGCGTGTTGTTAATGCTTGTCGTGTAACTTGTCTTGTAACTTAGAAAATTGCACCAGGGAGGAAAGAAGTAGGACATGTTTTCTCTATTAGTCCTAACTTTATGTACCAAGAACCTGACTAGCTTACTCAATGGGCTATACATGCCAAAACCTATTTTGCTGCTGTGTTGGGCACTTTGATTCATTTTTAAACATTCCTTTTGCTTTAACTGTTTGAGAAATTTACAAGTCATTTATCTTTTTAAAAATAACCCCCATTCCTAGTATAAACAAGTAATGAGTTTTGTCTTTGATTCTAGTGTCAGTACACAATATTTACATTAAATCATTTTGGGTTTTCTCATGAAATAGGAAAAAGATAAGTGTATTTGAGTTATAACTTGTTGCATTAAAGTTACAGAAAGATGAGAAAATAGAACAGTGCTGTAGGTAAAATTTTAGGAGGTAGCCAAGGCACTCTACTTTGTCCTAGTTAACTTGTGGCAGAAACTGTTCTGTGTCTACCCTTCAAAAGGAAAGCTCCTCTCTTTATACCTAGTTGCAAAGTAAAAAGACCAACCTATTGTTTGAGACAAATCTGTTTCCAAAAAAAAAACAAAACAAAACACGAAAAAACCCCAAACAAACCCCAACAGGACCCTTTTTAAATTAAGTTGTGGAATTAGGAAAGAATGTGCTAACATAGCTTCATTTTAATATGAAAAATGTCTATGGGAGACAAGAATAATGAATGATAGTTTAGGAGGAAAAAGGATATAAATAGGTATATTTTATTATTTACAGTAAAAGCAGTAAGATTACATGAAGAGTGTGGTACTGCAAATAAATTGATGAGTTAAAGAAAACTTTTGGCACTTATCTAGCATAAAGTCCTGGGTTTGAACAACCCCAGCACCAAAGAAAAAAAAAAATTGGGGCCTGAGAGCATCATTATTTTCTTCTCTGAATTTCTTTTTGTGACACTTGGCTTTCTTTCCAGTGCATTTCTTGGGTTAGTTTCCATGAACTTGGTTCTACATGTCGAAGTTGAGGGTAGAGTTGGAGGCACCAGCTTAATAATACCTGGAAAGTGTCCCTGAAGTCAGGTAGACCAGTCTTCTCCCTAATGGGCTGAATTTATCCAGAGGTACACAGTGAGCTCCTGACAGACATCCGAGTTCCACATGATGGGTCTTCTGACTTTTTTTTTTTAAAAGTCCATGGTTCTTTCCACTGTTCCGCTTGGCCTGTATTCCAGAATATTTCTACTGTCTCTGGCATGCCAGCCTCAGCAGCCAACCACCTGTCTTAGTTTTCATTCTCCTTTCCCCTCAACTCCTCCAGAGCTCCAGATGACTTTTGCCTTTAGTCAGGGGGCTGACCCTTTGAACTCTTTCCTAGTAGTAGATCAGGAGAGGCCTTTTTAAAGTGATGTGAGTATAGCATGGCGGTCCCTGAATTACTCCTCAGGATGCAGGTTAGTTACACCAGTTTTCTTGGTGGGTCTATATGTGGAATTTTCCTGTGAGCTTTGCCTTTTGGCATATAATGTGTTGTGCCATCATAAACAGTCTGGATTGAGATTGTTGTATCAAAAGATTTTTTTTTCTGTTTCCTCTTTAGGTGCTGTAAAGCTAGAGGGTAAGATGGTATAGACAGGAGTTTGCAAGCATGTGTTGGTAGGCAAATCATTTAACTGCATAGAACCTTCCTGCACTTCCCTTCCACTTTAATCTCTGAATTAGTCATAGTACCCATCTTAAGGTCAAGAGGGAACAGTTAATGGTGGGTGGGAAAACACAACTATTATAATATATTATAAATTATAATGTGAGTTCTGTGAAAAATATAAAGAGATGGTTTCTTTTAACTGCTTTTATGTGTTGCCTGGTTTCCAAATAGGAAAACAGGAACTCAAATAGCTTGTCTCAGAATATTCTTAGCATTAAGTGAAGAATCTAGACTCTTAGTCCTAAGTTTGTGATGCTCAGCTGACACCCAGTGGGATATTCAGCAGTGTCTGGAGAATTTTTTTTTTAACGCTGAGGATTAAACCCAGGACTTTGGAAATGCTAAGCACATGTTCTACTACTGAATTATACCTCCAGCTATTGTCAAAGTTGGGGCATTGCTACTGGTTTCTAGTGCTTATAAGCCAGAGATGATGGCAAACATCCTGCAATGCATAGGATAGCCGCCACAACAGAATTATCTGGTCCAAAAGGTCAGTTGTGGTAAGGTTGAGACACCCTGGCCTAGCTTTTCTTCAGTACCTATAACTGTAAAAATAAGTGAAAATTACTTTTATGAAGAAAATTCAAGCAGTATTAAGTTCTTCTTGTTAGTCTCAAAACATGATTTAAATCAAAGTTAATTAAAATCAAAGAAAAATTTAAGTCAGTTCCTTGGTAACTAGTCATATTTCAAGTGTCCTAAGGCCACATGTAGCTACTCACTAGCTCATTGGACAGTGCAGATAGAGAACAGCGCCATCATCACTGAAGGCTCTCTTGGAGAGTGTTGTCAGAGAAAGTGCGATTCTTGCATGGAACATGGTATTAAGTACTCATTATTTTTATTGGGAACTGTTGGGTTTAAAGACTCAGGCATATCCTTGCCCTCTCAGTAGGAACCAGAAGATATGTCAGGTATTATGATGAGTTGAACACAAGTTGTGGTGGTAGCGGTTATCATAATTGAAAGCTGCCTGAAATTTAAGTGGGCCACACCAAAACACCCCCCAAAAACAAAACAAAAACACTCAACCACCAAATCAGAACAAACCACAGAAAGCAAGCCAAAAAAACCCACCCAGAATAACACACTTTAGGCTGTGCGGGATAGAGCATCATATCATCAGTGGAAGATCTTAACTCTTTTGATTATAGAAATTGTTACCTAAAAACAATACTGGAAACACTACTGGAAAAGTGTAGTTGTGTTTCACAAAGTGATTAAATGAAGTTGCTGAAGGAAAGATTAAAAACAGTTTAAAATAGTCCAACAAAAAATTGAAGAGCAAAACAAGGGCAGATTAATTTTACATTTAAGAAGCCGTTACTGGGCTGAGGTGTAGCTCAGTGGTAGAGCACTTGCCTGGCGTGTGTGAGGCACTGGGTTCGATTCTCAGCACCGCATATAAATAAATGAATAAAATAAAGGTCTATCAATAGATAAAATATATTTTAAAAAAAAGCCAGTTACTAAATCACAGACCTAGGAATAAACAGGCACTTGTGAAGGAAGTTACGTGGTACACAGGAATACAATGGAGAGAAATGGGATAAAATTAAGAAGGGCAGAATTTTTTCTCTTAACAATCAATTTAGGAAATGATCTCTAAAGGAAAGTTTAATCACTGAAGACTGTTACATTACATTTAAGTAGATCTTAAAGGGCATATTGAAGGGAACAATTTTATGGCAGAGGAGGATGTACTTAATGCCTTCTTTCTCCCCATTTTATCATACTTCTAATAAAGAAAAAGCTCCAGTTATTGTCTGTGTTGATTTGTTTTTTCTTCTTTTTCTTTTTTTGGTATTGAGGATTGAACCCAGGGGCATGCTTAATCACTGAGCTATGTCCCCAGCCCTTTTGTTTTGAGACAAGGTCTTGGTAAGCTGCTGAAGTTGGTCTCTAACTTGTGATCTTCTGGCTTTCACCTTCCTAGTTGCTGGAATTATAGGCTTGCACTACCATGCCTGGGCACCCCCTGTGTTTCTGACATCTTGATACCTTGGCATTCTGATCAAATGAAAAGAGACTTCTGGGTTTCTATGATTATTAATTGTTGATGTATTTTTACTGATTTTTTTTCTTTTGTGGTGCTTGGGATGTAAGTACCACACATACTAAGGAAGTACCCTACCACTGAATTGTATACCCAACTCTTTTTGAAAAGTTTTATTTTGAGACAGGGTCTTGCTAAGTTGCCCAGGCTGACCTCTAATTTGCCATCTTCCTGCCTCAGAGTCCTCTGTTGCTGGGATTACAGACTGGGTTTATAGGTATGGGGCATGCCACCAGAAAACTTGTTTGACTTGTAACTTTAGAAGAATGGGCAGGATCACATTGGAAATCTTAATGTTCTTGACCGCTCAATGCACTTCTTTTGTGTGTTGAGAATGGAACCTAGGGCCTCTACTATGCTAAGTATGAGCTCTACTATTGAACTACACCACCGGTTCCAAGGTTGTAACTTCTTAACCTACAGTATAATGGCATTTTATTAGCACTCACTTTGTAATTAATGAATTAATAATAGTAAGGTAAGATTCTTGAATTAAATGATTTTTCCATGGGGTTTTACACTGAAAAATAAGATTAAGTCAAATGAAAGTTTGTAATATTTTTCTAAGTTAATATATAGAAGTAAGAGTATTAGTAAATTGAGCTTGTCTTTAAGGAATCATCTCTAACATTTCATATTATTTTTTGAATCAGTGTAGCAGTAATAAACTTCAGAATGAGAAATATGGTGAATCCTTAGTTACCTATGCTTTGTAATATTATTTTTGTCAGGATAGTAATGAGGTGTTAACACTGAATGTTATCTCACTTGTAAATTCAGTTTATCTTGTTCCATAGCAAAAGTACCATATTCAGCTGGGCATGGTGGCACATGCCTGTAACTCCCCAGCAGCTTGGGAGGCTGAGGCAAGAGGAAAGCAAGTTTGCAATTAGAGGCCAGCTTCAGAAACTTAATGAAGCCCTAAGCAACTCAGCAAGACCTTGTCTCAAAATAAAGTGCTGGGGATGTGGCTTGAATGCCCCTGGATTCAATCCCCAGTACACCTCTCCCCTCAAAAAAGGGACTATATTCAGTTTTGGGTAGTATTCACTTTAATATTTTCAGTATTTACATCTTGCAATTATACTTTACACACAGTGCAGTTCACCCATTTCAAGTGTACATTTTGATCAAGTTTTTTGACAAGTGTATAGAGTTGCATAATGACCACCCCAGTCGAGATGCAGAACATTTTCATCACTCCCAAAATTATCTTTTTATATTCAGTCCCTACCCTTTGTCCCTGGCAGCCACTATTTTGTTTTCTTTTACTATGCTTTTGCTTTTTTTAGGATTTCATAGAAATGGAATTATGAGTCTGGTTTCTTTTGCTTGGAGCAATACTTTTGTTATGCATTGTGTTTTGTCATGTAGTCATTTCTTTTATATTAATGGGTAGTAGTAGATCATTGTGTAACTATGCCACAATTATAAAATCTGTTCTCTAGTTGATGTAAATTTGGGTTTTTCTGTTTTTGGTCATTCCCTAGTATTCATATTCTTAAAAAAATTCCTTGGTGTAAAAAAAATTCTTATGGAAAATCTGGAAAATAAAGAATCTCAAATTTGAAAAGTTCTGGTTATTTCTGTTGATGACTTTGCAATTTTTCTTCCTTCCCACCCTTCCTTTCCTTCTTTCCCCCTTGACTCTCCCTCCCTCTGCTTTCATCTTCTCCCCACCCCCCACTTTCTTTTTTTTTCCTCAGGAATGAGGGATGCTCTACCACTGAGCTACATGAGCTACATTCCCCATGTGTGTCTGACTTTGTGGTTATTTTTTATTGGGAGGGTTGTGGAGTGGGGGAGGGGTGTAAAAGATTGAATCCAGGAGCGCTTTACCACTGAACCACATCCCCATTACTTTAAAAAAATTTGTTTTTGTTTTTTGAGTCAGGGTCTCCCTAAGTTGCTAAGGTTGGCCTTGAACTTGATTCTCATAGCCTCCGGAGTCACTGGGCATGTGCCACTGTATCTGACTATAATTTTATATACCTGAAATTTTTCTTGACTAATTTGTTAAGATATTTTTCATAGGAAACAGGCCTAGTCAAACGTGTGTGGGGGGGGAATATATTATTTTGTACTGGAGGTTGAACCCAGGGGTGTTTAATCACTGAGCCACATCCCCAGCCCCTTTTATTTTTTATTTTGGAACAGGGTCTTGCTAAGTTGCTCAGGGTCTCACTAAGTTGCTGAGGCTTGTGATCCTCCTGCTGCGGCCTCCCAGCCTCCTGACCTCTTGGCCTCTTGAGTTGTTGGAATTACAGGCATGTACCACCACGCCCAACAACATTGTATTTTTGTTGACAACAAATTTATGTGTTAATTAAAAATTATGTAAAGAGATTATATTTTAAAATTCCATTAAATCTAGTGATTATATTCTAGATTGCTGGTTATAAAGGTTATGATTGTGTCTAGTCTGCTAGGTACCGTAATGAATGAATCAATAGATTTTTACTTTTTCCCACATTAGTTTAGGCCCCATTTTTTGTGGTACAGGAGAACGTGTTGAGAAACTACCATTTCATGCTGGCTCTTCTCTGATGTGAACCTATTTCAGAATTCAGGTGATGCAAGGTTCCAAATCTTTTCCCGAGTATCTCCAAGACACTCTTACTCAGGGTCATGATGGAAATTCATTGGTTGTTCTTTGTGATAGTCTGCTTGATGTGAGAAGAGGTTGCTGTGTTTTGTAAACTTTAAGAAAAAGCCAAATTTGTGATTAGTTCAGTTGATTTGATAGAAAAGTTTAGAAGGCAGGGAGAACATGGTAGGGTTATCTTAGTATCTTTTTTTTTTTTTTTTTTTTTGGTGCTGGGGATTGAACTCAGGGGGCACTTGACCACTGAGCCACATCCCTAGCCCTATTTTGTATTTTTTATTTAGAGACTGAGTCTCACTGAGTTGCTTAGTGCCTCTCTCTTGCTGAGGCTGGCTTTGAACTTGAGATTCTCCTGCCTCAGCCTCTGGAGCTGCTGGGATTATAGGCGTGGGCCACTGTACTGGCTTATCTTAATATCTTTTTTTTTTTTTTTTTTTTTTAATTTTTTAGTTGTCGATGGACACAATACCTTTATTTTGTTTATTTATTTTTATGTGGTGTCGTGGATCGAACCCAGTGTCTCACTTGTGCTAGGCTAGCACTCTCTACCACTGAGCCACAACCCCATCCCTTATCTTAATATCTTGATGAGAACTGGATTTTGTATAAAAGGCTTTGGAAACTGGGCAAGGTGGCACATCCTGGTAATCCCAGTAACTCTGGAGGCTTAGACAGAAGGGTCACAAATTTGAGACCAGCCTCAGCAATTTAATCAGACTTTTAGCAATTTAGTGATACCCTGTCTCAAGAAAGAACTGGGGATGTTGCTCAGTGATAAAGCACCTTGGGTTCAGTTCCCAGTGTCGGCTCCTCTTCCTCCTGAAAAGAGGCTTTGGGCAAAGAGGAATATTGGGTTTATTTAGTTAGTTATTCTCTTACTTTATAGTAGTTACTGTTTCTTA
Organism: Sciurus carolinensis; assembly: GCF_902686445.1. Classification (NCBI taxonomy): domain Eukaryota; kingdom Metazoa; phylum Chordata; class Mammalia; order Rodentia; family Sciuridae; genus Sciurus; species Sciurus carolinensis. The sequence goes on from NC_062213.1 coordinate 36,484,257, forward strand.
TCCAAAGTGTGTGGGAGCGTGGTTTTGGTTTTGTTTTTTTTTTTTTTTTTTTTTTTTGGTACTGAAAATTTAACTCAGGCATGCCCTATCACAGAGTTACATCTCCAGCCCTTTCTGTTTTTAATTTTGAGACAGGATCTCCCTAAGTAGCCCAGGGTAGCCTCAAACTTGAGATCTTCCTGCCTCAGCCTCTTGAATCACTGGGATTACAGACACGTGCCACCTTGCCTGGCTCCAGAAGTAATTTGAATTTGTCCAGTTTATTGTTCTGTGTCATCACCTGAATTTAGAAATTCTATTTTAAATTTGTAAAGGACTCACCAGTGAGGTGTTTTTATTTTTGTTGTTTTGTTTTTTTTGGTTTTGGTACCAGGGATTTAACTCAGGGACACTGAATCACTGAGCCACATCCACCCAAGGTGTTTTACCACTGAACAATATCCCCAGTTCTTTCTTGAGACAGGGTCTCACTAAATTGCTAAACCTTTGACTATTTTGCATTTTATTTAGAGACAGGGTCTCACTGAGTTGCTTAGCCCCTATCTTTTGCTAAGACTGGCTTTGAACTCTTGATCCTCCTGTCTCATCCTCCTGAGCAGCTGGGATTACAGGCATGCACCACTTTGCCTGCCTGGCTGAAGTGGTTTTTCTTCATTGTGGGCAAGTCTGTGTAAACACTTGATTTCTTTCTCTTTCTCCTTTCTTGGTGCTAGGTGTGAAACCCAGGGTTTTGCACATGCTAGGTACATACTCCACCATTGACTTATAACCCCTAGCCATGGATTCTTCTAAAATTCTGCTTAAGTATTCATCTTTGAGAAATTCATTGATGTTTTACGTAAGTGATTATGTTCTGATTATCCTGAGAATTATTAGGGAATAATTGAGGGAGTACTTTGTTGATAGTGCACATTTCAACCTTTTGTTTTTCTAAATTTTTTTTTTTTTTTTAGTTGTAGATGGACACAATACCTTTATTTTATCTATTTTTTATATGGTGCTGAGGATCAAACCCAGTAGTGCTTCACACATGCTAGGCAAGCACTCTACCACTGAGCCATAATTGCAGCCCCCATTTCGACTTTTGTTTCTTTGCTTGTTCCCTGGAGGGGGAGTGTGTGTAGTAAGTACTTTTTCTTTGCCTCCTATTGTTGCCAGCAGGATCATGAATCCAGATTGCTGCCACAGAATCCTAATGATTCCCTATTCAGGATTCTGTCACTGCTGTAGATGTAGAACCAGGTGATATGTTGATTTCTCAGAGCTAACGAAGAGTCCATTCAACACTTGCATCCTAGAGATGGGAGTCAGTACATAGTTAGTAGCCAGCCTATACATCCAGATTGTTTCTGGCTTCATATGACTTTTAAGTTGCAGGACCTCCAGGACAGTTGGTACTTTGTTTTTCTTCTCCATGACATTTCTAGTCCTCAGAAGGTGGTTTGGAAATGTGAAAAGCTTTTTCAGTTGCTGTGAAGCTTTAGTCTTCCTTTAGTAATTTCTGGGACATTCTTGAGAGGTGATAGTTTTGTGTGTGTGTGTGTGTGTGATCATGATGTGTTTATTTTTGTTTGTTTTTTTGGCGCTGGGGATGAAACCCAGGGCCCTTGCCCTGGCTAGATGCACATGCTCTACCACTGTGCTGTGCCTCCAGCCCCCTGATAGTTGTTTTGAGATGGAAAGTTTTTCTGATAATAGTATTTTATATGAGTAATGTAGCTTAAGCAAATTGCAATAAAATCATTTACTGTGGTGGCTTTTTCCAGTTAAGAGATTCCTTCATTTAAAGTAGGAACTATAGGTTCTTAGCTGTTTTGAGAATAGAGTGTTTTCTTGCTCCTTGATTTTATGTACTAGAGATTGAACCACCAGGGCCTCACACATGCTAGGCAAGCACTCAACCACTGAGTTATCTCCAAAGCCCTGCATGCACACATTGAATAAAACCAGAATGCAGGGAAGTCATTTACAGTAATTTGTTTTTACCGTGCAGTTTTAAAAATTCACGTTGTTACACAGATAGTATCTCCACCCTGGTATTATAAGACACCAGATAAACACACATCAGGTAGGGCATGGTGGTATTCATCTGTAATCCCCGTTACTCCAGGGACTGAGGCAGGAGGATCCCAAGTTGAAGGCCTGCCCCAGCAATTTAACAAGACCCTGTTTCAAAATAAAAAGGGGTACGGATGTAGTTCAGTGTTGGAGTGCCTGTGGGCTCAATCCCTAGTACCCAAAGAAAAACACGTCAGTGCTCATAAGGTTACAATCTAGGCAGGACAGGGAAGTTGGTCTGCAGGCTAGTAGCAGATTATGAAAGACTGATGAAAGAGGTAGTCAAGTTTGGGCTGTGTCAATATTTGCCTTGCCATTGCCTACACAATTTGAGAACACTGTTAGATTAACTTTCCTTGTTCAGCAACTGCTTGTGTGCTTCTCATGTACAACTGTGCTCTGCTAGGGGTGGCTTATGTGTTTCATTTGCTGCACCAGCCCTTCCTGGAATTTGAGATTAGGAAATGCTTGGAGCTTTTTCTGGCTCATTGGGAAAATTTGAGGAAGAATAAAGTTATAGATTATTGGACTCAGGGAGTGACTACAGGTGGTTATGCCACTTTCTGTTTTTCTGATTTTATTTGGAAACAATTATGGAGAACAGAAAAAGAATCTGGAAAAGTCCATGTATCCATCACCTAGTTTCCTCCAGTGGTAAGATCTTAATTATGCAGGTGTTTTTTTGTGTCCTTTTCATAGTACAGCAGATGGAAAGCAACATTTTTCCTACATGCATTTTATTTTTTTATTTTTATTTTTTCCCATATGCATTTTTGAGAATTATTTCCCTTGAGATAAATAGATCAGAAGACACCTTTTAAAAACTTTTTATTTAAATTTATTCATTTTTGTGGTACTAGGAATGGAACCCAGGAGTGCTCTACCACCAACCTATACTCCCAAACCCTTTTTTATTTTTTGAGACAGGGTTTTATTAAGTTGCTCAGGCTGGCCTGGAATTTGCAATTCTCCTGCCTCAGCCTCTGGAGTTGCTGGGATTTTAGGCATATGACTCCACATCTGGCATGATGTAACTATTTTAATGGACATAGAATTTTATATCACATTTACTTACCTAAGAGCCCGAGGTGAAATGAAATAGTAAAAAATGTATTTCTGAATTCAGATGTATCTGTTTAATTCTTAAAGTTTAATTTAGGAAGATTTGTTTTCTAATATTGATATTCTTTATCAAGTGATACAATTGTTACAGAATTTGGCAGTGATACTGTGTATCTCAAAGATTCTGTGTGCCACAGGCACCAGAGCTCTGAGAACTGGAAGGACTAGAGTCTGAGTTAGGAGGTCTGTCTGGCCTCTCTGTCATGGACCAGGTAATCATTTTCCTGCAGTCTCAGTTTGCTCATTTTGTAGATGAGGAGGTATATGTAATGTTTGAAAGTTCACTTTAGTTTGAATCTGTGGAACTTTAGGCCTGTGGATATCATTTTACAAATTATATTTGATATATTTTGGGCAGCTCTGCCATTTCAAGATTTGATTTTTATTTCTTGCTGCTGTTCCTCCTCCTCTTCCTCCTCCTTCTCCCCTTCTATAGTAATAGTAGTAGTACTAGTGATTGAACCCAGGGGCACTTTTATCACTGAGCTAAATCCCAGACCTTTTTAATTTTCATTTTGAGACAGAGTCTCACTAAGTTGCGGAGGTTGTTGCTGATGCTGGCCTCAAACGTGATCTTCCTGACTCAGCCTCCCAAATCTCTGGGATTATCATGGTCTATCTTTCCCATAGACTGAGGACTTGTAATGTATCAGGACTTGTAATCATTCTCACACATGTATCAGGACTTGTAATCATTCTCACAGATACTTAGGAGTAATGGATGGAAAACAGAGTTTTCTAAGCCTTTTCTACCTTATATTTATTGGAGGCAAGCTTCTTAAAACAAACAACCTTAACTCTTTTGTATTATATTGTTCTCTTTTTTAAAATTTTAACTACTAGGGCTGGTGCATTTAATTTCACATGAATAAATGTAGTCCATTTGTATTATCCATTAATTATGTTTCACATATTAATTTAGTAGGGGAAAGTTCTGTGTGGTCAAAAACAAATAAAACAAAACAAAACCATATTTGAAATAGCATGTGATAAAGCAAAAGCACCCTGACAGTGGCTTTTCTCTTAGGGTTGGGAGTGTTTGCTCATCTTTGACTTCTGGTGGATTGAGACTGTTGCTCTGCTCTTTGGGAAGGCTGTGTAGAAGGTCCTGGTATTGCCAAGTACTCAATGAGAAACCTTCTAACTTGTTTTAACAGGATAGCTGTTATCATTCTGTATTTTAGACTAATAATTGATGATGCTTTATGGTTTGACATGACTGAGTAGAGTCATGTTTGAGTTATTTTTTAGAATTTTATAGAAAGGAGGATTTTAGGATTTTATTTTATAACTAAGGGAATTGA